>NC_086383.1:40594207-43563677 GCF_036588685.1 Mytilus trossulus
AAATGGTTTGTTCTTTAGTAGTTTGAAAATAAATTACCTGACTTGCAATGTATTGAAAATAAATAACTCAGCAGGTCTATAGCTTCTTGGGTCTCAGCAGTTCCAAAACCCTTTAAAAAAAAATGTTGCCTCGCTCCGCTCGGCAAAATATGTTTGACAATACTTTTAAAAGAAGCTTGGAAAAACCAAACTTAAATACTATGTATGAATGCAATACATGTATGTTGATTGGGAATATAAATGATTCATTTTGTAAAGAAAAGTATAAATACTACTAATTATATACCAATTGTTTTTTATAATATGCTATGTATTTGTGTTTCGGTTGTCCCGTCTCGCTATGTATTATCTTAATATGTTTGTATATATTTTCCTCTTGTACACAAGTATGTGTCTGAGGTTATGAATAAAATCTTGAATCTTAAAATTTCTGCAGGGGATAATGATTAATTTGAATTTAATGCATGGTACACAATAACTCATCTTCGCTAGCCAAGGGTTAGGATCCACATCCGCTCTTTTGCGGGACTGGATCATAACCCTTGGCTAGCGAAGATGACAATAACTTGACTTTACATGTATTATTCATTCATAATTAACAAATATTCTAAAAATTGTATGTTTTCGAATATCATGAATACAGTTGTGAAAAATGAATAATCAGTCCCTTGCTTCAATGAAAATGAAAAATCTTGCTTTAATAGTGCAGAAAATGAATAATCTGTCCTCTCAGTTTACAAAAATAAATAACGGATCAAAAACAAATCCTCCTGCCCCCCCCCCCCCCCCCCCCCCCCCCCCCAGAATATCAAATGGTCGTCTCCCTTAGGATTTTTTTCTCCCTTTTCATATTTAAAATTACATGTATGGTGATAGAAAATCATAAACCAAATGTATAAAGACCTAGGGCCTTTTGATTATAACTTCTAAATTGAGGTCAAGGTCAAAGTTGAATTTTACATTCTAGATTTTGATCATTGCTTAAGCTTCATTTCTAAACATGATTTAGCCATTGGACTTTTGGCATTAGTTGCAAGGCATGTGACCTTGAAAATTGTAACAGAAATGTCCTTGCGTAATACAGAAGTATATTTTTTTTTTGTATTATTTAGATGTGAAAGTATATAGAAACAAAACATTTATGGAATCTGTATCATGTAAACTGTAAAAAAAAAGCGGTATAACATTCCACTCGAGAGCTATTTTGCCTTACGCATTGATATGAATGTGAAATTGGTAAATATTAAGTGATGGATTCTTTTGTAGAAAATGGTGGATTAAACCTGGTTTTAAAGCTAGCTTAACCTCTCATTTGTATGACAGTCACATAAGATATTGACAACTTATTTTTACTTAATTTTGGGTACATACATACGTTTTTTGATTTTATGTGTAATATGTTTGATGATATAATTCATTAACCATATAACATAAAGGACGTAGGGTCTCTGATTTGAAGTCCTTGTTTTTTACCTTGAAACTGAGGTCAAGGTCATAGGTAAATTTGACATCTGTGTGTTTGACCTTTGCTTTAAATTTATATTCATACATCATAAAGCCACAAGATTTTGTTCTATAGGTTACAAGCAATATGACTTTGAAAAAGCAAAACTGAAGTGACTTTGTGTAAACCGGAAGAAGCTATATTTTTGATAAAGCCACAATGTCTTTTTAAGTAATGTGTTTGTTAGTTTTGTTCATGCATCATTGTCAATATAATGGAATTTGATGCGACTGTCCTTCAAAAGAGAGGTTTAGCTAGCTTTAAAACCAGGTTCAATCCACCATTTTCTACATAAGAAAATGCCTGAACCATGTCAGGGATGTGACAGCTGTTATCCATTTGTTTGAGCTTTTGCTTTTGCCCTTCCATTATAGACGTTCCGTTTGATTTTTCTTAGGCGTTCAGTATTTTTGTGATTTTACTTTTTATACTGTTTTTGAAAAAATATGAAAATGTTTGAGGGATTGTTTTTGCCATTTGCTAAGAAACTTTTTGTTTAGAATTTTCCTCAGAGTTTGGAATTTTTGGTTTTTCGATTTTTTTGCAGATTTCCATATTTGATAACACTTACCGATATGATACCCATATGTTGTATCAAATGTTGAAAACATCCCAAAAACTAATACCAATACATTTAACCTGTAAAAATAATTAACAAAATTCTTTATGGTAAACAATATTTAAAACTTGACATCAAATTAATGATGTGTATAGCCAAAAAAAAGAATAAATAAACATTGACATATTATTTTATCTAAAGTTCTATTTTTATTGTGTTTTGTTTGTTTTTTTCCTTATTATTTTACAGTACATATCAAACTATTAAAATAAGGCCACACTTAAAAATATTTTGGTTTGCCCAAACCCTACCCAACCTAGGTTGAGACAGTGGGTAGGTAGGTACGTAGGCGTTTTCTTTTTCTTTTTTCAAAAAAAGAAATTGAAGTATCAGATGTTTATTAGTCTTCATGCCTATTTGATTAAAAAAACTTCTTCAAATCTGAGCACAATAAAAGAATTTGAGTAGGCAGCTTTTTTCTGGGTAGGTAGCATTTGGGCAAACAATCCTATTATTTAGTTTGGCCTAATGTGAAATTAACAATGAAAAACACAAAAAAACAAGAATGTGTCCTAAGTACATGGATGCCCCACTTGCACTATCATTTTGCATTTTCAATGGACTGTGAAATTGGATGACAAAAATAATTTGGCATTAAATTAGAAAGATCATATCATAGGGAACATGTGTTCTAGGTTTCAAGTTGATTGGACTTCAACTTCATCAAAAACTATATTGACCAAAAACTTTAACCCGAAACTCGCACTTTCATTTTCTATGTTCAGTGGACCGTGAAATTGGGGTCAAAAGTCTAATTTGGCTTTAAAATTAGAAAGATCGTATCATTCTTTATATAGTGGGTTCATTAGTGTTTATCAATATAATTTTTTGAAATGAAGAATAGTTGTACTGTGAACAATGAAAAATTAAGTTCAAAAACTCTTTTAATGACTTGCATTTTGTTAGGCATTATAATTTTGTATTCAGTCTGCAGACACGATGCCCTCTATCTGACAGAAGAAGCTTTCAATATTAGTTCTATGACGGGCCCTATATGAGAGTGCAAGACATATATAAATTACACATATTATGTTATCAGCTTATCGGTAAGTGGCTGTTGATTGTATGGATTGGTAAGATCGGGCTGGGTTCTAATTATATACAGAGTCAGACTGAAAAAAAATGGAAGTGTTGTAACACCAACCTATATTTAAAAAAATAAGCATGTTATCCTGGCTCACTGCTCAGTAATTTACTGACAGAAGTAGAGGCATGGTTAGAATTCCCGATTTTTACACAACCAATATTTCTGTAAATGTTTATCATCTCATCATTCATCGTTACCTATGGTCTATTTATTATCAATGATAAAGCAATAAAGGAAATTAGGGAAAACAGTTTGACTTAGTAGCATTCTGCATCTACAAGACCAATGACTTGTCCGACCACATTAGCTGCATAATTGATGACTATAAAAGTCATTAATTGTAAAAATTTCACATAAAAATGTTCATGATCGGGCACACTTTTCCTGTACAGATATCTTTTTTAACAGATCGATGTCTTTTACATTTTAAATAAATATTTTAAACGCTGTCTGAAAAATTTGTTGATTAATAAGATGTCTGGTTATTGAAAAAAAAAAGATGGAAATGCACATGCGTTATTTACTAGGGTTTCGAAAAAAATTGATATACTGAAACACAAATCTAGATGCATACTATTCTGGTATGATACATGTACAAAATCTGTTCATACATTTTCGGAAATTTAGCAACGTGGTTGAGCCCATGACGTACTGGTTTTAAACCAAATCTATATTTAAGTCTGACTTTAAAGATGTATCGATTTAGCGTGCAACTCATTGGAACTTAATAAAATATAATTATTGTTATTATCATTTTAATGTTAAGTTTTGTTTTATATTCCTTTGCCTCTGGGACATTATTAGAAGAAATTCCCAGTGCGCATTTGTTGACATGAGTGAGGGCATGCAATTTTAAGGGAACTAATATTTGAAATATTGAAAAATTAAATTTAAATGAAGTAATAAAGAAACTGTAATTTTGCTCAGAAACGATATTATAAATTTGCACCTATGTCATTACACATTTAGGTCATTCTTGGATAAGTTCCTATTTTTTTCAATAAAACAACACGTTTTGTCTTACTTGTTTTACTTACCATCATTGAAGTCTGTAATATGGAGGATTAACTATGAGTTAAATTAAAAACCTATAATAATCAATGTTCTGTAAAAATTAGTTAAAGACAGACAGATGAATAGAACCTAAGATACAACTTATTGACATTGACCAATGACCAATGACAATGACATCAAGGTCATATATGCCCTGTCAGACATATATGAACACCTTGCAGTCGTTCCATACACTAAATGCACAATTGACAATTGCTTATAACATTTGAGAATTCCGAATTCATTTCGTAGATTACAATCAAATTGATACATCCGCGTTTTCCGGGTTCTATTCAGACTCGAAAGATTGCACATGTTGCAATAGCATCAATTTGCTAGATAAAGTCATTAAATATCTTTTCATTTGTCAATGTTTGCTCTACAAATCTCTTTAACCTTTCACATAACCCGAACGAATCGTTTTGTTGTTGCTGCTGCAAATCAGCCATAAAGGTAATGGGTTCATGACTTCTGAATTTGACAGTGTCTGTGAAAAATAAGCTCCACATGATTTTTAACCACCATAACAATTACCAAAAATAGCAAGAAAACAACATAGGGACCTTCATGACAGCTTTTGGTCAATCTCAACTAAGGGGGACCATGAAGGCTTGGCATTTGAATGGTTACAAACAGCAATTAATGAAAATATTGATACTTCAATAATAAAAATTCAAATAAATATAATTTAAATAAGCAATGAATTAGCATGTTCACCAGGGATGAAATACTATCGATAGCACTAGACTGTACGGCGTAGACACTGTTTGTGATGGTGAAAATTCCTCCATCGTTCAATTTTTATCCATGGAGATCCCTGCATATTACTCATAATGAATTAGTATTTCACTTGACATATGATAGACAGAAACTTTGTACCATAAGTTAACAATTATTTGGATAATTGATGTTTATATAAAGGATTAACTCAGTTTTAGTCATAAATAGGGTTTCCCAATTTGTACCTCATGATCATGTTAGACTCATTTTCAAATTATTTTGGGATATACGTCATCTGTATGGCTGCTTTCGGATCAATAGCAGTGCCCCTTTTGTCATCAAATATTTTGTTTTGATTGGATTTTCATATTTCAGCTCAAAATCAGTTAGTTTCATCAATTTCCTTGTATTAAACTATTGTACTGGCAATAAAAGGAGAAATAAACTTGGGGCTACAGCTGCTACGCATCTGTAATAGGAATTTTCGATAAAATTGTATACTTTTATCATCAAATTTTATCTTATCCCCTAAGTTTTCTGTATATATTAATTTTTATTTATATGTTAAAAGGGGTATAACTCTTAATGTTTAATATGTGTATGCAGCTGTTAGTCCCCAGTTTTTACAATGTAATTTTTATTTTCATATTATATTTTAGTTTTAATAAATAGTTTTATTAGCACTGGATCTTTATATAGCCTGAGGATACATATATATATTCCACATTAAAAAAACAACACATAGAATGATAGATACCTAGTTACTTATCACAATACTGGATATCAAAGGAGATGCAAGGTATACATCAGTGAGATAGTTTTGTCTTGGAAACTTAGGACTTTATTAAGGTCAAATACAGTCTTCAACAATAAAGTTATTTCGATCTCTGTCAACTATAAGGATGAATATAAAGTTTAGTTTAAATCAAATTAAACATATTTGAGGTTAATTGGACACATTTTTCTAATCTTTGAAAAAACAAATTATTTTAATTATAACTTACTTTTTCTTTGCTGCCAAGCCTAAAACAGTAAAAAAGGAATACTGCACAAGCAATTAAAACACAGAACTGATGTATTGTCATAAGAACTATAAATAGATAACTGGAGGGATTGTGCTTGTTTTCATATGATGAAAACATCTTCTTTCAATCAGTTTCGATGAGGTCTGGAGCTTGCATGTCAGTAACTGCTAGTAGTTCTTTGTTAATTTAATTAATTTGTTTATCATTGTCATTTTGCTCAATTTCTTTTAATACCTATTCTTTCATTGGACTCAGCCTTCTTTTAAGCTGAATTTTACTATTTTATTTTTTACTGCCTAGATATATAGGGGGAAGGTGGAGAACTCACCAAACCAGCTGAATTTTTGCGCCTGTCACAAGTTAGGAGCCTCTTGCTTTTGCATAATTTTTAATGTTAGTTCAATTTCCCTGTGTTGAATATCCATAGATGGCTTTCGGCTATTTTCTGCTCTTTGAGTGGGTTTTTGTCTCTGTGAGACATTCCCAATTTCCATTCTCAATTTTATCTAAAACTCTAACAAGTAAGGAAACAAACAATGTTATAAAAGACTTATTTATACTATTGGTTGTGTGGCAACTGTATAATTATTAATTTTATCAGTTTACCTTTTAGAAATATATGGAATAAATTCTGTTTCCTTTGTTCAATTCCTGTACCAGACTGGCTCCAAGCTGTCTTTTTCTTTTTCCACGTATTTCCTGAAATACAATTGTAGAAATAACATGTCATTAATTAACTATTTTGGACTATATAAACATAACTTACAAATATATCATAAGGAACTGTAAATGAATAAAAATAAAGGTTTTTTGACAAGTGCATCACTGCAAAAGTCGAAATGTGCATCGGACGTAATAACATTGTACTGTTAATGTTAACATAGATTTTTTTTAATCAGCAATTAATCAGTCTCCATTAATTAAGAATACTAACAACGTTGTATTTTGAAAAAGTTCACATCCAGAAATTAACTTCAAATGTTCACACGAGATAGTTTCTAGCTATAATTTGTTATTCCTGATGGGTGGGTATTTTCTATCACTCTTTATACACACATTATGTTTATGTATGTAGCTTCGTTTCGTCCGAGTGTTTGTTTGGCTTATATATATATATCTACACACAATAGCTTATAGATTATACAATTAGAAAAATATCTTATAATACATCTAATGTGTATAAATTGAAATTTTCCAAAACACAACAAACTTTAGGACCACCATTTGTCGGTATAACAGATTAAATAAGAGTCAAACACGTTGAAAGCTACGAAAGAAAAAAAAATTAGTTCGATGTCTTACACTTACTTGCGATATGTCTAAAAGTTTCAGGTTTATTATCGTTTGTTGTCTCAACCTGTAAAAGAATAAGCTTTAAATTGACTTAAAATTTAAAGTATCCTAATTACAACTATGGTCTACATGTACAGTTAAAAACGTATAATTTATTTTAGTGATGCATCTCCTAAAACATTAAAAGATTGATAGGAATTGATCTCTAATGACTTTCTCATTTATATGTACATGAAATTAAGACTTTATAACATTCATTTGTCTGAAGATGTGCTCCAAATTTATTTTCAGCAGGAACATCGAAATCCAAATATTTCAAAGCAAGAAATTCATTAAATATGTTGTAGGATTAAAAGGGATAAGTGGAACATAATAGAAATGAAGAGCCGCATCAGCAAAAGGATTTTCAAGTGTGCTAATTTACGGACAAATGAATCACACTTCCTAACCTGAAAATTTAAAACACATATGTGAAAATTTCTGAGCTATGAAACAGCCATCATACATATCCAACTATATGAACTGAGCTACAGACAAAAACTTCAACATTTCCGCCTGTGGAGAAACAATTGCACATACATATTGACCACTTGTACAATATAATTGTTACGGTTACAAGTAAGAAGTAAAAAAAATAATTTGATAATTTCAAACCTTGTTTTTTTTAAATTTGCTTTGAACATCCGTCTTAAATCTGTCAATATTAACCTAAAATATAAAAGGTTACACAAATTGAACGACTTCATTTTGGACTAGAAAAAGTACATTGCATTCACATATATACCTGAAACATTTGAAAATTTCTGTGAACGCAATTCAGGTAGGAAACATTTTACAAATAGGATTGGTGTCTAAAATTTGGTTTTGATAAATATTTAATTGACTTTCATATATGAATGTTTTTATCCTTCCAAAGAGCATGGTTAAACCATGGTTTATTTGGTTGGTTCAGGTTACTCGATATCATGTTTTTTTTATATTTGTTCTGTGTTTCCTTATCATCTCTTTTTTTATATGGTCATTATGATTTGTTTAAGGTTTCAAAAATATTGTCTTTTATTAAAACCTTTTGGATGTTACAAATTTCATTTGACCACTGTATGCATCATTTGTTCTCCAACATTGTCCAAATATCATTACACTGCATCATTAAATACAGATGAATCTAAATACTCTTAAACTTTATTAAGAAAGTAAAATATAACCTTTGTTTGTTCAGCTTTACTAGTAGGTGTTTCTGTCAAAACTAAAAATAAAATAACAGTTTTAATTTGCAAATAATAAATATTTTTGTTTTCAGAGAATATTGTTTTTCACAAGTACACAAAACAAAAGTTAAACCCAACCTGATATGACACATGTATGATGCACAAACATGCAGGATTGTGTAATATGCCGTGAAAATAATTTTATCATGTATGTGATAATCTATATCATAACACTTTATCATATGTTTAGTAGTAAATACAGTAGTTTTGAATACTGTGAAAGTACTTTAATTCGTGGGTATCAATTTTCGTGTTTTGAGCAATATTTACATGTTCGTGGGTTTTTAAATTCGTGGACTTTAGTCGTTTAAAAAGAAAATTGAAAAATTAAAGTCTGTAGAAACAAAGGTTACAAATAGTCTGAATTGAAGGAAATTGCAAAGTAAACATTGACCTGTGTAAATCGTAGAGATAACATTAATTAACCCATGATAAAGTGATCAACAGATTAAAGACCATCAAAGGTGTTAATTAGGTCATAACATGTCACTTAAAGAAAATAGTAACATAAACAAATGCTATAAACGTATCTTGAATTGTCAAATAATTCTTATCAAAATCAAGCCCAGCATGAAATTATCATTCCCAATATGTACAAGAACTATGAGGATATAAAATGAACACTTTGTCACACCTGCATATCAACACCGGAAATCTGACTTTCTTCGATCAAAAATATTTTTATGAGAATTAAAAGATCAAAAGTTGTACAGTTTAGGTTATTAAAGATTAAATGGATATAATCCTGCATGCGGTTGTAATTCTGTGACTGCTATTAAAGTATTCTCAGATTTGGTGTTATTCAATATATTCTCTAGATCATATGATAGTCAAACCTACCAATGGGGATCTTTCCATCATGATGTTTTGATTTGGACAAAGGTTGTTTTATTTCGTTGGACACTTAAATTCGTGGATAAAGTCATCCACGAAAACCACGAAAATTGGTACCCCACGAATAAAAGTACTTTCACAGTATTTGATAAATAGCTTGCTGTTTAATCCATATCGTGCAACTTTGATGCACACCCTTTATCGCATACCCTTTATCACACCCCTACTTTTTTCCTCTTTTTTTTTTTACATATAATGTATTTAAATTGATTTTTTTTTTAAATATTATGTAAATAAATTGAAATTTTCAAAAACACAACAAACTTTAGGACCACCATTTGTCAGTATAACAGATTAAATAAGAGTCAAACACGTTAATGCTACGAAAAAAAAATTATGTCGATGTCTAATACTTACTTGCGATATGTCTGAAAGTTTCAGGTTTATTATCGTTTGTTGACTCAACCTGTAAAAGAATAAGCTTTAAATTGACTTAAAATTTAATGTATCCTAATTACAACTATTGTCTACATATACAGTTAAAAATGTATAATTTATTTTAGTGATGCATCTCCTAAAACATTAAAAGATTGATAGGAGTTGATCTCTAATGACTTTCTCATTTATATGTACATGTACATGAAATTAAGACTTTATAACATTCATTTGTCTGAAGATGTGCTCCAAATTTATTTTCAGCAGGAACTTCGAAATCCAAATATTTCAAAGCAAGAAAATCATTAAATATGTTGTAGGATTAAAAGGGACAAGTGGAATATAATAGAAATGAAGAGCCGCATCACGAAAGGATTTTCAAGTGTGCTAATTTACGGACAAATGAATCTCACTTCCTAACCTGAAAATTTAAAACACATATGTGAAAATGTCTGAGCTATGAAACAGCCATCATACAGTACTACCTGTGACTTTATCTTATTAATGGTGGCCATAAAAAATATGTTCACCATGGTGGCCCTATATGTTCATCATCATACCCCCTGTTGCTTTTTTAATACACAAGGTATTACTCAAAAACTAGTCAAGGATAAAGGGAAATCTTGAATGCATTGAAGTGTTAAAATTATATAACTTACAGGTCAGGTGTCTCAGGTAAAATATACATGTATGTGTTTGTCAAATTTAATAACTGTGATTATGACAAGAAATTCAAAAATAAATTGAAATAATAAAACTAGTTGAACAAACAGAATTAGTTTTGATATTATACCTTTTAAATAATTTTTGATCAATTTAAGTTATTTTTTGTGTTTTTGGTAGTGAAAAATAAATGAATATCATATTCAAATAAACTGCAAACATTAACAATGCCTGCCTTTTTCTATCGACAAGGTGTTTCTCAAAAATTAATTTTCTAAAATCAAAATGGTTTATTATTATAGACAGACTGATCTGCATTCAATATTATTTAACAAATGATAAAGATTGTCTTTAGGACTCATACACTAAATAAAATTTAGGCAATTCATTATTTCTTTGTTGAATAAAATATTAATAAGTATTAGAAATATTCATTACAACAAAATTTGATAATATTTTTATTGTCATTTGATATTTTAAACATGATCCATGTTTTAGAGGTTAAGCATTTCTTTTACTTTTTGTTCTTGGGTTAGAGCCATTATAATGAGAAGGTAAATAATTTTCAAATGGATTATTTCAAAGTTGTTTTGTTAATTTTACAATCAAGGAATAGGTGTTCTTCATTGACCTTGTAACAAGAGGCACAGTTTACACATTCTATCCTTTCTAGGAATTTTATATTGTCCACTATTTTTTATTTCTAAATTATGACCAAAAATTCTATACCTATTGACACAATCAAGTTTACAGTTTTTATCAAAAGTTTTTATTTTTAGTTTTTTCTTTAAATTCATTTTTTATTAAGGACTTTAAAAGTCTTAATTCATTCAAGTCCCTGCAATTATTAACTTTATCTAAAAGGCCTAGGTTGATTGAAATATTCTTTGTAAATGTATACCAAGATTATGAATGAATTATGTATCATGCCAGTACAGCACTATTGACAATATAATACACTGAAAAAAATGATTTAATTAATAGATCATTAAAGTGTCACCATCTTTAGAAGTGCACTATTTTTCTGGAGACAAAAAATTTCATTATGATTAGCATTTTTTATGAACATTAATTTATCAAAATTTGATGATAACTAGGTGGACATTTGGAAAATAAGTCTTTTCAGTGATTGTTTGTGCACAACTCTTGTTTTGAGATTTGAAGAAAATTAAGATAAACAAAATTAGTTTTTTCCTAAACCATATAATGGTACTTGTAGTTTTCCTGAATAATATTAGATGTTATCAAAATTTATTGTAAAAAGATTGATATTGATCATCTTATTTTGTTAAGAAACAAACTGTTTAATTCCTTTTTTTTTAATTTAAAATATCACTTGCATGATTATTAGTTATTATTAATAGTAATAACTCATTTAATAATGTTAACAAATAATTGAATACAATGTACATCATGAACATTTATATAAACCTTTTTACTTACAAAAAACAATTATTAAAAGTCTGTTTATTTCAAATGCTAGTCAATAACTCTATCTTTAACTTTTTGCCATTTCTACTCAAGATTCTTACTGAGAAGAAATTAAAAGAATAAGAAACAAAACATACAAAATGAAAAAAAATGAAACCTTAAAAAATTACAAAATTAAATAAAATTAAAGACAAAAAATAATAATAAATTAACAGACTAAAACAATATTTTATTCTACATTTTCCAAAAAAGGTGAAATGTCAATTTTAAAAGAAACCAAGTTACCTGTACAGGTAAATTTTAATGAAACATACTAGCTGAAAACTTCAACCCTGATTGATTTTAACAGGTAACATAATTAGATAAAAATCTACCTATGATTTATGACCCCCAATAAATGGCCAACATCTCAAGATTGAATACCCCAATAAATGTTCACCATTGGATGTTGACCATGCAAGAGGGTGGACATTACTAAGAGGAAGTCACAGGCTGTACTGTACATATCCAACTATATGAACTGAGCTACAGACAAAAACTTCAATATTTCCGCCTGTGGAGAAACAATTGCACATATTGACCACTTGTACAATATAATTGTTACGGTTACAAGTAAGAAGTAAAAAAAATAATTTGATAATTTCAAACCTTGTTTTTTTTAAATTTGCTTTGAACATCCGTCTTAAATCTGTCAATATTAACCTAAAATATAAAAGGTTACACAAATTGAACGACTTCATTTTGGACTAGAAAAAGTACATTGCATTCACATATATACCTGAAACATTTGAAAATTTCTGTGAACGCAATTCAGGTAGGAAACATTTTACAAATAGGATTGGTGTCTAAAATTTGGTTTTGATAAATATTTAATTGACTTTCATATATGAATGTTTTTATCCTTCCAAAGAGCATGGTTAAACCATGGTTTATTTGGTTGGTTCAGGTTACTCGATATCATGTTTTTTTTATATTTGTTCTGTGTTTCCTTATCATCTCTTTTTTTATATGGTCATTATGATTTGTTTAAGGTTTCAAAAATATTGTCTTTTATTAAAACCTTTTGGATGTTACAAATTTCATTTGACCACTGTATGCATCATTTGTTCTCCAACATTGTCCAAATATCATTACACTGCATCATTAAATACAGATGAATCTAAATACTCTTAAACTTTATTAAGAAAGTAAAATATAACCTTTGTTTGTTCAGCTTTACTAGTAGGTGTTTCTGTCAAAACTAAAAATAAAATAACAGTTTTAATTTGCAAATAATATATATTTTTGTTTTCATAGAATATTGTTTTTCAGAAGTACACATAACAAAACCCAACCTGATATGATGCACACACATGCAGGATTTTGTAATATGCTGTGAAAATAATTTTATCATGTATGTGATAATCTATAATAACACTTTATCATATACTTGTATAAAATATTACTAAAATTTTACAGTTCAATAACATTTGAAAATATCAAAAGGCTATGAAAGGATTGCTAGGTTTATTGACCAGATTCTTAAGAATTTCCATAGCGGGCTGATAAAGGTACCTTTATTGACTGCTTCCGGAATGTTATAACATGCCTTTCCGTTAATTTCCGTGACGTTTATCACATGCAACTTCGTGCATTTCCGGAAATTTTACTGAAAACGACAACAGAACGCGGAAAACAGCAAGTGATAAGACTTTTCCCAAAATAAATGAGGAGCAAAAATGAATTAAGTTAAACTTGTTTTGAATGACATAAATGAGGTGAAAATATTATTGAAGGACATGACAAAACAAATAAAATGCTTGTTATATCAATAAAACAATTAAAGTGAAGAATTTGTTTTGGTTGTCTGTAAATATTTATTGAAAGTGCAAAGACAAGCAAAATTAAATTTTAATAGTTCTTGTCTGTATAATTATCTTCTGCTGAAGTATATGATAAAAAGATAATTACATGTCATTTTTCAAATCAGACTCTTTATCGGCCCTCGTTCATGATATCAGCCCTCGAGCCTGCGGCTCTTGGGCTGATATCACAACCTTGGGCCGATAAAGGGTTTGATATGAAAAATGCCATGTAATAATCTATACTTATCATATGTTTAGTAGTAAATACAGTAGTTTTGAATATTTGATAAATAGCCTGCTGTTTAATCCATATCGTGCAACTTTGATGCACACCCTTTATCGCATACCCTTTATCACACCCCTACCCTTTATCGCATACCCTTTATCACACCCCTACTTGTTTTTTTGGTGTTTTTTTTTGCATAGTCAGTTTTTATTTATTTTTTTATTTTATTTTTTGCTTCAGAAATATTTTTCCTGAAAATAGATACGGTCATTCAGGTGTGACACAATTTATTGAATGACGTCATTGTTTGGTATGTACATGTGACGTCAAGAACCTCAAGTTTTCATATTTATTGGCACACTAAATGCAACTATAAAAAACACAAAACACACAAAAAAATACAATAATAAAACAAAATATTTTTAGAACAACAGCAGGCAAATTGTAAGGTAACCCAGGTGCTTTGGATAAGTAATTGAGCAGTTCTTTTAAGGCTTTCAAAACAAGACCAAAGTAGAACTGAAGGTAACCCAGTGAACAGTTCATATAATATAACTCTACTGTTGAAATATATGATAAAGCGTATAAAACATCTGTATCACATTCAACCAATATCATCCCTTGGGTCTAAAGGCCCTTGGGCTGATATTGGTGTCTTTGGATGATACAACATATGATACGGATTTTGCCATGTATTATTCTCTATTCAAATCATTAAACTTAATTATCGCTATTATCTGTATTTTTCCTTTGATGTTTTTTTGTGATAATTTTCATATCACTCGTGTAGAGTGAGAATGAAAATTATCGCTAGTTTCTAAGGTCCTTAGCAACAGCGTATTAATATAATTCATGCGCTAGAGTGTTGGCCAATCAGAAAAGATTAGCCAGAACTATACAAAAAACTGTTATCGGATGACTTCGCTGAAATGTCAACAATAAAAGATGATTTCTCGTTTTAATATTTTACCGCGAATTTCGCCGTTAAATAATTTATTGGAAGTTAATAAAAGTAATCAAATCATGTTATTAACAAATAAAAAAAATCCTTTTTTTAAATAAGTCTACTTCAAATCATCGTAGGTCTGTCTGCATGTACATTTCTTCATGCATGTATATTTCTTCGTCTGCTTTGAAAATACATAATATATTCAACCGTTCATTTCATTTTGATACGTAGAAACACCAAATTACAGCTTATCAACAGTGAAAATGGTTTTTGCCATATTTGAACACGCCGGATGGTCAGATGAGACATCTTTTTTCAAATGAATGAACTACCTGAGCAACTACATATATATATCAAATAAGCCTACGCCAAATAAAATAGTACCACAAAAGAAAATGCATTATCATCGTATAAGATAATTTTTTTTACTGAAATTTAAATTAAATGATATTCGAAAATACAAATAATAGCGATAAATAGATTATTTATGTTTTTTTTTAAACTCGATGCATTTTCTCATTCTCATCTCATCTCAGGGCTCTGCCCTTCGATGAGATGAGAATGAGAAAATGCATCTCGTTTAAAAAAACATAAATAATCTATAAGTATTTGAAGTTTAAATTGCGTGATTTTGTATTAAAATGTATCAAGGACGGATGCACATTATTATTTTCCCAATATGAGCTCTTTGGTACTCTATATAGCTTGTCACATATTTTTAACTATTAAACGTTGCAATTTTACGTGATAAGTTTTGATTTGTTGTGTACAAGTTATCATTTTGTACAAATTATAATTTGTACAAAAAAATTGTACAAATTATAATTTGTATTTAAATTGTAATTTGTATAAAAAGTGCCTGTACAAATTACAATTTGTACAAAATTTAATAAAAATTCACTTATAACTTGTACAATATTTTATAATATATATTTTGGTGAAAAAGCATTGACACACACAACAGAATTGTTAATTAATTACCACACAATTCACCATATTTATCAATTACTAAATTAATTCTGTATCTTTCGTTTGAAATGGCATCAGGAATGCAGCACAGTCTCTTTTGACTTTCACATTTTTACATTTTTTATGGGAAAAATCCATAAACCAACCAATTAAAAAACCCTGGCCTTAGATGAATTTGAAGTATAGTTTTATTGTTCCATTAGATAGACCTTTTTGAGAAACATTTATACTTTGAAAGATGTATTTCATATTTTGATAGTAAAAGGTTCTGACAAGTATGCATTTTTGACAGGTACATCTGGGTCATTATCAAAAAAACATGCAAAACTATGTTATTGGGTCTTTTTAAGTCACAGACATGAACATATATCAAAATAACACTTGCATATGTTAGATATGAATGTTTTGTGATACACAATATACAGTTTACAGTATGAAATGTTATAAAAACATCCTAAATGTTTTCTTAAACACTTGGAGATAGCCAGAATTAACTGTTATTTTTTACTATAAATCCTTTCAGACTTGAAATAGGACTATTATTCATATCATTTGTTATTATATAAATAACACATAGCTGAGAGGGTGATAGAGCAGATTGGTACCCCGAGAAAACATTGTCAACCGCGGCGAAGCCAAGGTTGACAATGCTTTTTCAAGGGGTACCAATCTGCTTTATCACCCTCTCAGCTATGTGTTATTTAATTTATTATACTGAACGTCCTACCATTTTTGTCTTTTACAGATTAATTTTATTTCAAAAGGATTTTCTATGACGTCACGTACATAACAACGTTACGAGTATTAGAAATAAACAACAAGATGTTGTTGTTTTTTATTTTGACAGTTAAATAATAAAATTTGATCCAGAACGTAAAACTTAAGCATTGTATTCATCTACTTGATGTAAATTCAATCCATTGTCCTTTAACCCTCTTGCTGCCGACCGTTTTCCAAGGTTGCATTTCATATGCCGGAAAATACGACAGCTCAACGTCTGTGACGTAACATGCCAAACAACGACGTCATTCGATATATGACGTCACGACAAAATGACCACTACATTTGGGACCAATTGGAGAAAAACATGACCCTGTTTATTCTTCTGTATTTTAATTGAAAGAGATACAGCATTGATAAGAAGCTTGCATAAATTTATCCATGGACATATGTGTCCCTCCGGCACTGCCGGTTTGGACATATGTGTCCCTCCGGCAGCAAGAGGGTTAAATTGTCGATTTTTGATTGGTTTAGACGAGAGGGTAACATTCAAAAAAATTGTCACCCTCTCAGCTATGTGATAGAGTAAAATGACACCCTCGTATTAGCCAATCAAAATATGGCATTTTAACGTGAAGTATAATAATATGATTTATCACTTTTTATTGCATTTTGATACATATAAACGTTTTTAATGATTTTAGGAGGTGTATGTTGGTTTCTATAATAAAAAATTTCACCAAAAGGAAATGTTACATTTTGTAAGACAATGGTGTAACCAAAGGACAAATTAGTAGGATAAGAGTTATCTTTCGCAAGATGTGGGCATTTACAACAGTTTCTCCCTTAGCAATGTTACATGTAAGCATGTTATGCAAAAGAAAACAAACAACTAGATTGAAAATTTAGTAAAAAAATCTTAAAAGTAACCCTACTGAAAATGTACTTGGGATTCCAGTGGGATACCATTGGGATTCACTTGAATCCCAGTGGGAGAAAAAAATCCAGTGGAATCCCACTGGAATGTTTTGGAGTGTCAGTGGAATCCCAATGGGAAGTTTATCCCGATGGTATCTCAGTGGCATTTCCACTGGATTATTTCTATATTTTCCAGTGGAAATTTGTACTTTGTCATTCCTTATTATCCCACTGGAATTCAGACATGTGTCTTTTATAAATATATAATTCCAGTGGGATGTTGGACTTGTAGAATTTCATTATAAAAAATTTCAATGAATTTAGCTGATAATTAAATGATGATGGACCTGAAAAATGTTATGTGTTGCTATTTATATATGTACATTTAAACATGTATAAAGTGACTAGAATATATATACTTATTTCACTAACAGTATTTAAGACAATTTAATTTTGAATTTTTCAACAAAGGAGTTGCAGGTAATTAAAATTTATTTATTTTCAAGTACAATTAATTATTAAGTCTATCTCTATATTTAGTTAAGTATTATATCATGACTATACACAAATATTATTTCCAAGCAGTCTCTTTCTTATCAATTAGTAATAGAAATGTTATGTGCCAATCTGTTTTCAATTTGCCTCTGTGAAATGGACAGGAAATGATATGTACACACTCAATGGGGCCCAATGAAGGAGACCACATGTCTTTGTATATTTCTCTTAAATTTCTACAGTTCAAAATATAAAAATAATAGATAAAAGTTGGTAAATATCATTTATTTATTATTATATATATCAGATATTTAAGATTTAGGTAATTTAATAGTATGATTAGGAAAACATTGCAAGGAATCAAACAACTCCCTATAGATACAACCCCAACACTGGTCAGATTCAAAATTTGAACTTGCAGTCATTACAAGAAAAGATGTCTTATTTATCTTGACCAAAATATGAATTTTACCATGGATGTAGAGTTGTGGACTAAAATTTAAAAGAGCAAAAGTTATATTCTATTGATATTAAAAAGTGAAGATGTATTTTTTTGATGACATGACTATTGGATTTGTGAAGATTGATGTTTTCATATTTTTTGGATTAAATCTTCTGGTAAGTACAAATTATGAATAAGTATTTCAACCTTTTTGAAAATTATGAAACTATCATTTCCTTCAAATAAATTGTGACCATGTAGGATCAAGAAAATAACTATAAGACCATGCATTTTTGCATATACATAATTACTATTGGATTGTCACAGTATGACACATGACTGATATATCTTTAAGACAATCTCTTCAATAAAATATTATTCAATAGTAGCTAGTTTTCGCAAAATTGGAGATCTGTAGTATGACTGTAATAATTTAATATATATAGAGACATCTTTTCCAAAAAAGCAAAAAGTATTATCTTTTAAAACTTAATTAGTACATATATATATGTACTCAATTATCATGATTGTGGATCAAATTTGAGATTTTAAAAATGGCAAGACATACATGTAAATATGGGCCTATGATGTTAGAGTAAAATAAAAGACCAATACAAATCAAAGTAAAGAATAACCTATACACTTCACTTGCATTTCCAAAAAAAAGACAATAAACTATTTAAGACATGAAAAAATAACGTGATTGATCTGCTGTTTTCACTGGAATTTAAAATAATTTCACTACACATAGTGTTGAAGAATCCATTTAAATTTCTCTGGGTTTGCATTAAAATCCCACTGGAATTATTGAAATTTCATTGGGATCCCATTGAAATTTCAGTGGAAATTGCCCAGAATCACACTGGGATTTTTGAAAAAATATCACTGAGATTCCATTGAGATTCCACTGGAATCTTCTAAAAATCCCGACAAAATTGTCCAGTGGAATTCCAGTGGGAACCAGTGGAATTCCCAAGTGAGATTTATGTGGGATTTCAGTGGAATTCCACTGATTATTTTTAGTAGGGAAGTAAAAGCTATATATATATATCATAAATTTAAATAGTGTCCATGGTGTACCCTTGTAAAATTGTTTTTTGAAAACATTTCCTTAACTTTGAATTATGAATATATATTGAATATAGAAACATGCACCATTAACAACATATATAATAGGGGAATGGAGCACTTATTACGTAACTAAATCTTAAAATACACCTTAAATCTTTGGTATTACTGTCAATGGTGAGACCATTTTGATAAAGTAACACCATTGACCAGTTTAGTAACACCACTGAATATATCATGACAATCAGCATTGTTTTGTGTTTCTTTCATGTTTAACAAGCGAAACATCATACTATTTATGAAAAACAATAATTATTTAACAGTGTCTTAACCATATCATGTATTACATGTACGAAGTTTTTACAAACTGATGTATGCTGGTAACACCAATGACACTATTTAGTAACACTATGGACATTTTTAGTAATGGATGTTATGTTATATAATTTGAGACTTTTTAGCCTAAGAAGTATTTTTCATCTTTTTCTTTTGCTCTGTGTTCTTGGCCTTGTGTTCAGTACTGAATAAAAGTAAAATTTGAAATGTGATGTCAATGGTGAAACTTTTGTGTCATTGGAGTCACGTATACTGAAGGGTCAGTGGTGTTACTATATAAAAATGCGACATTTTAAAATTTTTATTCATAAATTTATGAAAGTGTTTTTAGGTTGTATACGAAGGATTAGGTATATTATTATCATTTAATCTTAAACATTTTTTATATATTCAGTTTGAGTGTATTTTTTAGTATTTACAACAGCCATAATTAGGACAGCCAACTTTTTTACAACAATGTATTCTGAAACTTATGTTGGAATGGAATGCACAGCTATATGAATAATGTCAATAAGTCGTAATTTAAACCTTAACAACAAATTGTAACAATTGTTTGACAAATGTTTGATATTTAACAATAATATTTAGTACCTAAATGTATGTTTTAAATAAGTAACACCATTGACAAGATACTATCAAAGGATGACCTAAAATTGTTAAAATTGAAGGAACTCTTTATTTTCCCCATTGCAGATTTCTGAATTTCGTTGCTACCATACTATAGAATAGAGGGCCACATTCAAATGTTTTAAACAATGACATCATTTTTTAAAATACAACCTCGTCAAAATTTGAACTTTTTTTTATAATGACCCATCTACAAATATGTGTTTTTTCCCTACTGTAAGTTGATATTTTACTGTGAATTGTCTGCCATTTCCTTATTTAGAGTATGTATATGCAATTGTAATTACATGTCCTTGATTGATGTTACACTTATGTTTGCTAATTTTTTTATATTTCTCATTAAACATGTTAAAACACCATTGATTATCCATGAACAAATGTTAATGTTGACTTTAAAGATTTCATACTTTGAATGAGAAAAGTTAAGAATTGTAATATTCAGAAAGGGAGATAATCCTGTTCTTGTAGCTATTACATAGCTATTTATGACTAAATGTTTCTGATGCATTGATGTGGTTCATAAATGTTAACCATTTTGTATATGGATTAGAACGTTGGTTTTCCTGTTTGAAGAATTTAACACACGTCATTGTTGGGGACCTTTGTACCTTGCTGTTCAGTGTGAGCCATGGCTCCGTGTTGGAGACCGTACCTTGACCTTAAATGGTTAAATTTTAAAAATTGTGACTTGAATTGAGAATTGTCTAATTTAAAATCATACCCAATCTTCTTATAATTACTTTTCGAGGTTTTGAAGAGAGGTCAATAGGACTAATCATAAATGCATATTATATGTTCATGTATTGACAGGTTAAGTAACTATTTTTTTTCAAACACTTACAGAATTTTGAGTGTTCTCCTTGTTCGCATACATACTTAACAGCTTTCCTGTTTAATTAAAAACATTAATAATTATTTAATTTTAGATTGTTTCGAAAAATGTAAAGTATTGTTTAGTATATGTAAATTATCTCCGATCTTAATTGACTAGGATTGTCATTTTTTCTACCCAAGGCTGTTGATTACTCCGGCTTCCTCCTTAAATATAAAACTGACCATACAAAATAGCAAAATAGTCTTGGAAAGGGTGAAAAACACCAATAAATCAATCAATCTTATTCTCTATTCATATAGGGCTTAATTTGAGAACTACTAATGTAGAAAAGTATAATATGCATTTCATACTTTCATTTGTTTTAGGTTGCTTACTTATTTTATGCAGTAGCGTATATGTTGTAATACAGGATCTTTTGTTTTCGTGTGTTATTTTTCTGGGAACAGTTACAGTTAGTGATACATTCTTATTTATTAGTTTTTTTTCCCCTAAAATACTGGAACTTACGGCCTAGACTCATTTGTCTCCATTTTTGCACACATAGTCATTCTTGTCTGCAGGTAGTCTAAAATGAAAAAAAATGTCATTCAAAATTTTTTCGAACCCTGAATGGTCGGGGCAAGTATGGACACAACATTCAAGCTGGATACAGCTCTGAACTTGGATTGTGATTAAATAGTTGACACAGCATAGGTTTCTGACACAGAATGAATGTGGTCTAATGAACTAAAATTTTTTTTGCTTTTGAGTAATTCACTATGCTGTTGAATAAATCCTCTCAACAAAATAAGTGTTTGAAAAAAAATTCTTTTTAATTTCTGAAATCTGAAATGAGAAAAATTAAACCCCCCTCCACGATTTTTGTTTTCACCTCCCCCTTTCCCTTATTCCAAAAATGATCTCAATTCAAGTACTAATGGAGTTTGCAACAATAACTACCCATTTAAATACATCATAAAATATTAAAATATAAAATGTCATACAGTCATGGTTAAAATTAATATTATTTAATAGTAACTTCTAAAAAATAAATGGGGAATGTGTCCAAAGGGACACAGACGATGCCCCCGCTAGAATATAACTTTATAAAGGAACATAACTTTAGAACTGTAAAATAAGCATTAAATACACATTTCATTAAATTTAGTTAAGACAAACTTAGATGAAGAGAACAGAAACTAACCAGATGCTCTGCAGGGCGCAGCTTTATACGACCGCAGAGGTGGAACCCTGAACGGTTGGGGCTAGTATGGACACAACATTCAAACTGGATACAGCTCTGAATTTGGATTGTGATTAAATAGTTGACACAGCATAGGTTTCTGACACAGAATGAATGTGGTCTAATGAACTTAAAATGTTGTTTTTTTGCTTTTGAGCAATTCAGTATGCTGTTGAATATTAATCCTTTGATATTTGAAGTAATTTTCTTTTCTATTTCTGAAATCTGAAATAAGAAAAATTGAACCCCACCAATTTTTTTCACCTCCCCCTTTCCCTTTTTCCAAAAATAATCTCAATTCAAATTTTTTATGGAGTTTTTAACAATAAATACTCATTTAAATACATCATAAAATATAAAATGTCAAACAGTCATGATTTAAATTAATTGAACTACTTTTCTGGACAAAAGAAAGATAACTCCAATGCAACATTTTATATTGGCAAATTTCCAATGAAGTTCATTAACCTAAAGTTTTTGGCAAATTTCCAATGGAATTTATAATAATAAAGTTTTTGGCAAATTTCCAATATACATAACTTAAGAGCAGTTTAGGTGAGATATCAAAATGAGTTTCAATTACCAACCTTACACTGCTTTTAAATTATGTTTTGTACTTTAAGTAATTGTCCATTAACCTGGAAACTCTTTTCCCCCCTTTTTTGCACCTTATTCCTTAACAGTTTGAGCAATAACTCCCAAAGACAATTCTTACCATCCCTTTGTGGTATTCTAATATTCAAAATCTAAATACATGGTTAGATTTATCATATCAAAGAACCCAAGAATTCAATTTTTGATGAAATCAAACAAAGTTCAATTTTGGACCCTTTAGACCTCAATGTGAACCAATTTGATAACCGGTCCTAAATATTAAAAATCTAAATGCATGGTTAGATTCAGCATATTGAAAAACCCCATGTATTGAATTTTTGTTGAAATCAAACAAAGTTTAATTTTGGACCCCAATTTGGACCAACTTGAAAACTGGGCCCAAAATAAAACAACTAAGTACATTTTTAGATTCAGCATATCAAAGAACCCCAAGAATTCATTTTTGTTAAAATCAAACTAAGTTTAATTTTGGACCCTTTGGACCTTAATGTAAACAAATTTGAAAACGGGACCAAAAATTAAGAATTTTAATACACGGTTAGATTCGGCATATCAAAGAACCCCTATTTTTCAATTTTTGATGAAATCAAACAAAGTTTAATTTTGGCCCCTTTTGGCCCCTAATTCGTTGGGACCAAAACTCCCGAAAATCAATCCCAACCAACCTTTGATGGTCATTAACCTTGTGTTTAAATTTCATAGATTTCTATTTACTTACATGTATATACTAATGTTATAATGCGAAAACCAAGAAAAATGCTTTTTTGGGCCCTTTTTGGCCCCTAATTCCTACAATGTTGGGACCTCAACTCCCAAAATCAATCCCAACCTTCCTTTTGTGGTCATAGACCTTATGTTAAATTTTCATTGATTTCTATTTACTTATACTAAAGTTATTGTGCAAAAACCAAGAATAATGCTTATTTGGGCCCTTTTTTGGCCCCTTATTCCTAAACTGTTGGAACCAAAACTCCTAAAATCAATCCCAACCTTCCTTTTGTAGTCATAAACATTGTGTCAAAATTTCATAGTTTTCTATTGTCTTAAACTAAAGTTATAGTGCGAAAACCAAGAAAATGCTTATTTGGGCCCTTTTTGGCCCCTTATTCCTAAACTGTTGGGACCAAAACTTCCAAAATTAATCCCAAATTTCCTTTTGTGGTTATAAACCTTGTGTTCAAATTTCATAGATTTCTATTGACTTAAACTAAAGTTAGAGTGCGAAAACTAAAAGTATTCGGCAACGACGACGACGCCAAAGTGATACCAATATACAACCAAAAAATTTTCTATTTTTGCGGTCGTATAAAAAAAATTTCAATTTTTCCACTTGTAAAGGGGCATAACCCTAGAATGGTAATCAAACTGCTTGTAATCACTGAATGGTAGAAGATTGCTTTAATTTATCAGTTGGTAGTAAAGTGAATATTGCATTGTATATATATATAGCATTGACTTAAGTTGATTCAACTTCTATTCTGGACAAAGAAAGATACATGTAACTCCAATTTTCAAAGAAGATTTCATAAAGTGTTTTTGGACCCTTTTTTGTCCTTTATTTCTAGACTGTTTGCCCGATAACCCTTAAAATATATCCCAACCTTCTACTAATGGTATTAAACATTGTGGTACAATTTCAGAACAATTGAAATACTTTTACACATTAACTCATTGTCCTGACACTAGATAAATGCTTGTTTTGGACCCCTTTGGGCCCTTAAATTAATTCCTAAACCTTAGGGACCATAACCCCCAAAATTAATCCCAAGCTTCCTTTTGTGGTTATAAACATTGTGTTAAAATTTTATTGACCTTTTTTTACTAATACTAAAGTTATTATCCAGAAACCATCCGTCTTCGGACAACGATGACGTGATACCAATATACGACTGCAAAAATTTTGCAGTCGTATAAAAACTAATGTTTTATTCACTATTAATACATTAGAATTTTGTATGTCTTGTTGAATACAGTTATATCATAGATTAAATTCAATGTAAAGTTGTCAATGAAGGGAGGCTATCTATGTCATAAGTCACTCTGCTTAAACTTGAAATCTTGACAGGTTCTTAAGGATTCAACAATCACTGCAACATATCTTTTTTAAAAACATATTACCTTAATATGATAACACAGGACAAAACAACCAATGACAGGGTGTCCTTCTTCTTTTTCTTTAGTTGTACAACAAAACTTCAGGATACTTAAGATTTTCTTGTGAATGCAAAAAAAAATATATATATAAATTTGTGAATTTCATGAGTTTAATATAATTTTTGTTAGCCTGAACTGTAGTCGTTACATCTTTACTCTTCAGAATATAGTCGTCAAGTTTAATTACACAATGGTCAAGTTAAGCTGAGTATTGACCATCAATCCTTCAACTCTTAATGATTGCATGGACAAATAACAGTTAGGGGTGCTACTTAAACAAGTGATTTCATTATCAGCTATTTCAGTGATTTTTTAAACTCAGTTATCACCTATTTAAGTGATTTTGGTGTTTCCTTTGATCTTCAAATGCTAATTTCATTGATTTTCCATATTTTCACAAACTTTTCTATAATTTTCCTACATACATGACATATAAATCAATAGATGTATTAACATTGTATGCAAATTTGTCCGCCATTACATATAATCACACAGGTTCCCGTAAACTTTGACATCATTATTCAAAACATTTGACGTCATAACTAAAAAGTGATTGTTGCCTGACGTCAAACGGTTATTTGGAGGTGATATAAGGTCATTCGGAGGCAAAAACATCTAAAATACCAAAAGTGTAAATATGTTTATTATCCCTTTATTTTTGAATATCGATTTCACCAGTGCGCTTGGGCAGTAAGGTAGTGCGCTAAAGCTTTCAAAAGTGCCCTTGGGAATTGTTCTGTAATCATATATTCATTAACTACTCTTACTATCAGACAAAGGTCAACAATAGGTGACCTAATTGCTTTTCTTTAGAATTAGAATGATTTATTTTAAAGTTATGTCCTGATCTAAAAATTATTCCAGATTTTGCATATATTCAAATAAACTGGAAAAACTGGCAGGCTTATCAAGCAAAAGACAATTTCTGCATGTACGTAGTTGTTTTTTCAATGGGATTCTTGGTTTTTTACCAATAAAAAAATCAAGCTTGTGGGAAAAATATCCAAAAATGTTATAAACACTTACTGAAGTGATTACATTTGAACTTCTCAAATTACTTGGTATACCATATACCAGTATACATGCACCTTATCGCTAATCCTGGCTGACCCGGCGTCTTGAACTTTTGACGCATACAATGTACAACAATCACTTTTCCATTGTGGAGTCAGATATTTTGTTTTATGACATCAAATTTTTACAGGAACCTGTGTTAATATCCAGTAATGGTGGACAAATAGCGATAAGGTATGTAAGGTGTATTGTTAACAATATTGGAAGAAAATTTTATTCCAGTATTGTGGGTTTTTTTTCAAAAATATTACAATACTGGAATATCAGTGTATAACGTGATGGTACCCAAATTGCACCTATTTTGACAGTTTTTTCAACTACGTTTTTTTATGATCAAGACAAAAAAAATCATTTTGTGTTTATTTTGTAGCCGTATCCTTCTTTATTATATAGGTACACCAATTTGATTTTTAATCCATTTTGGAATCATAGAAAAATTGGTCTGAACTTACCTCCAAGCCATCAATGATTCTGTAATGAGGAGTACCCAAATTGCATCCATGCTTAAATTCACATAGTCAAAAGTTGAATAACAGAGTTTTTGCTTTTTTTTTCTCAAATACAATGTATTTTGAACAATTGGATATTTGTCCATGTTTACTCTTTAATTTTTTAAGAAATGGATACATGAAACATATTGTCTTTGCTAATTTTGAAAAGATGACGTTTTGATGACGTCACATGACGACGATTCGGTACATTTTGCTTTTTCAGTAAACACTTCATCTCTTGATAAATACTGTAAACGTTTAGCGTATATCTAAATATTTTTACCTTTGTTGAAAGACATTTTGTTTAGTCCCTAGGAAAGCTTGGAAGATTTCCACTGCTATTTTTGCTAAATAGGAGCAATTTGGGTACTTGTTGCAATTTGGGTATTGTTACGTTACCAGTATTGTTAGTCTCAGCAGTTATTTGATTTTATTATACTTCACGTTAAAATGCCATATTTTGATTGGCTAAGACGAGGATGTCAATTTACTCTATCACATGGCTGAGCGGGTGACAATTTTTTTGAATGTTACCCTCTCGTCTAGACCAATCAGAAATCGATAATTCAAAGAACAATGAATTGAATTTAAATCAAGGAATAAAATACAATGCTTAAGTTCTACGTTTTGACTCAGATTATATTATCGACTGTTAAAATAAATAAAATAAAACATCTTGCTTGACTTTTTTTTTCTTCTAATGTCCGTAACGTTGTTATGAACGTGACGTCATAGATAATACTTTTAAAATAAAAGTAATCGGTAAAAGACTTAAATGATAGGACATTCAGTATAATAAATTAAATAACACATAGCTGAGAGGGTGATAGAGCAGATTGGTACCCCTCAAAAAAGCATTGTCAACCTTGGCTTCGCCGCGGTTGACAATGTTTTCTCGGGGTACCAATCTGCTCTATCACCCTCTCAGCTATGTGTTATTTATATAATGTAAGTAAGTAAGTAGATAATTTACTATAGTGACTTGTGTTATTACAGTAGTGTGTCAATTAATGTCTAACTTATGATAATTGTGTTTTTGAGAGACAAATTGTGGATCTCCTGTAGTTGGTGATCGCAATACTGGTATACCAGTATTGTTCACAATACTCATGATACTGGTATAAAAATTTTGTACCAGTATTGTAACTTTTTATAAAAAAAACTAACAATACTGGTACATTACTGATATACCAGTATTGTAGTTGTATTGTTGACTAGACTATATTGAAGATCAAAGGGAGATTAAATGAACTCAAAAAGATTATCAATGATTATAGAGGATAATTGTGAAATCAATTAACCACCAGTTTAAAGTCATTACTATTCTCTCATTGATTTGTATATTTTGTGTATAAATTTTATATTATGCTGTATATTATCTATTGGATATTTATATTGTGTAAAACCAATAAGCTGTATTTGATTACGGAAACAAAGTATTATTATTATTATTATACTTGCACAAATTAACAAAGGATTAGTGAAATTAACTCATATCATCATTATTATTTTAACAATTGCTAATAATTATATCATATTTATATATTTTATTGAATTCAATAAAGCTAATTATTATCTGAGTAATTATTTAATAAATTCAAGCAAATTATTAGACTTTATCACTGTAAATTCAGCATTTACATGTATGCCATCACATATTTTGACAGATATTTTACTACATACATGTATACATTTTTTGTGTACTAAGATCATATGCATTTGTTTGTCTTTATTTTCTTATTAATCTTTCACAACAAAAGATATCAATATTATTCATTAATTATAAAAAGTTGCTTTACATGAGAACTTGGTTATAATCAAATTAACTAGTTTGTCTACATGAATGTTAAGGGTTGAAGCAGTTGATTCAGAACCATGGACAATACAATTAGTAGCATATCTACTGGTACAAATACTACTACTAGACCAGCACTCTGACAGTAAGAGAGCTGTACAGATGCTATCTGAAATAGCTTGTAATCTAGTAAGCGTTAGAGAAAGTTCACATAGACTGAATACCTAAATACCAATATAGGAAGCTGGGGGAGGGGTTGCAGAAATCACATCTGAAGAAGAAATAGACAATACCAAGCAATGCTGATGATACAGATTAAGCTATACCAGCATTAATGTCAATATAAAATTCACTAAAATATACTGCATGAATCTTGGAAAGAGAGAGCTGAAAGAAAACATCGAAGAAAGTACAGAGTTTGTTAAAATGCTGAGACAGAATGGTTAAGAAAAAACATCAGAAAATTTAAAACTTTATTTGATGACAATCACAGTGTACCATCTATGGCATCATCAGTTAAACACAATCATTCCTAATAAATGTCATATGTTAATTTCATTATGCATATATGTGACACCTTTAATAAAAGATTAATTACCTATATTGTTTATTTTTAAAAAGCACAATACTGGTACAATACTGGAATACAAAACTGGTACAAAATTGTTATACCAGTATTGCGATCACCAACTACAGGAGATCCCAAATTGTGATTTCGTTCATAGATAAAGCTTGATTGTTGAGCAAGGTTTTATAGAACAAATCACTTGTTTAAGTAGTACCCCTGACTGAATAATGCATTTTGCAAAATGCAGAAAATGTCACCCCTGCCCCTTTTCGTTAATTCCGATTTTTCTGTTTAATTTGCCATTTTTTCTCAATGTTTTTTACAACATGATGAAGCAGAACTTCAAAACATTATCTGTGTTACTTCTTTTCTATTTGGGTATACTGTTTTTTTTAAACTTACCAAGTATCAATTTTTGGACTTCCGGGTAGAGTACCAGAGGCGATAACTCTACGCGTAACTTTTTACCCAATATACCCGGATTACACTAAGTCTATACAGTAGTGTCCTGACAATGTCCTTACAGCCTACAGGCCTTACAGTGTCCTGACGGAAATGAAAATGCTAAATACTTTTTTTTATTATTGGAAGGATTTACTTGAAATTTGAAATCAAGCAAGATGAGAACTGATACATGTATTTATTAAATAAAATTAAAACAAGTTGCTTTCTTTTAAAAAAAAAAGAAAAGCAATACATGATACTAAGACCGCTGAATGCCGGGTCACCAAAAGATTGTTGCTGAATTTGTGTTTGCTTTTGAATTGAAATAATTGACTGTGAATAGAAGAAGCCAGCTGAAAGTATATATTTACAGCTTCTATTTGAATAGTTATTTTAAAGCTCGACTATTTTATTTATTACTTGGGAATGTAGAGTGGGGCGCTCATATTCGCCGTGGACACAATTTCGCCGTTTTATGATTTTGAGGTGTAAAAACATCAAAGGATGGTTGAAATGGAAGAGACATGCCGTTAAATTATATTTTTTTTATAACAAATCTGATTATTTCTTAAAATGAGACTAAATTTCGGCACTTATGGCAAATGACCGAAAAATGGACAACGATTTTCAGCCAATTTCCTGAATGACAAAAACGATTTCAAAGAAGCATTCCGTAGTAATTCTTTGACTAATTGCCCTAAATTTCAGTTTTTTACACCTTTCAAATGTCTGCTATTCGTTTAAAATGAAATCTATTTGATAAATATTGTTAAAAGCTGCAGTTATTTGGTTTTAAATAGATATGTAAAAACGGCGAATATGTGTCCCCCGTTGACAAAAAATTAGGAAATTTCAAACACCCTTTAATCCAACTTTTCAAATGATTTTACTCAAAACAAACACGTTTTCAAGCTGAGAATATTATGCATTTGAAGTTATCTTCATATAGAAATATCAGTATACTTCAAAAACATAAAGACCTGAACATAAACTGAAGAAAACATGAAAGATATGGCGAAAATGAGCACCCCACTCTACATAATTTTTCCGATTATACTGAACCCTTTGGCAAATCCTAATTTCTACTAACCGGATGACTTATGCAAATTGCACAAACCTATCGCAATATAAATTTATGCACTCAGTTTGCTTTATATTCTGGAATTCTGGATGCATTTATTTCATCTATCATATCTTTATGTTTTGTTTCCTACATGAATGCCTTTATATTCTCAACTCGTATTTGAAGCTGTCTTGGCAATGCAATTGATTTGGGACCTCTTATGAATTAAAAGAGACTTATTTTGGATTCATAAAACATCTCAAATTTCAAGGATCTCATGATTTTACTTCAATCAATTCAAACATTATACAGGGCAACTTAGTTTTGCCGAAGAATTTCTTAATTCAGAAGTTTATGAATAGTAACATTCCACTATAATCATGCAAACAATTTAATTGGACTTCAGATTTTGATAACATTCCTGGCAACCTGCTGGAAACATTAAATGTTATGAACAAGAATTTATACCCGGGAATCTTTCAGATACTTAATGTATTTGCATGTAAGCCGGTTTCGACGGCAACGGCAGAACGCCGGGTCTTTTAGTAACATGATGAGAAGAGTAAAGACCTACTTTAGAAATACAATGAAAACAAATCGTTTATCATGACCCAGTCTTTTGAATATATACCTTGAACAAAAATTAAAGCAGACACGGTTTTGGATATCTTTAGTAGAAAAACAAGGAAGGAAATGGGCATTGATTTTTCAGAATTAACTTCGAGAGAAAAATAAAAAGCTGAAAAACACTGCTTGTTCACTCATAAAATAAAACATTCAGATATGTGATTTGAATTTTTAATTATGCATTTTTTTCAATAAAAAAAAAATCCCATTGTTGGCTTAGAAATTAGTTTGTTTTCTAATGTAAAATGTGTTCAGCATGATTAGGTAACAAATAAAATATACCTAAGCCATTTTAACCCACTACACACAAAAAAAACGAAATTGTTAAACCAACAGAACGGTTTTCTTTATTTTTTCTCTGATTATTTATTTCCAAAGTTGACTTGTTTCTCCTGAAAGTAAGTTTTCTGTGAGGTCATTTTAAGTCCTCAGATATTGGGAGAATGCAGGATTTTGCACCATTCGCCCTAGAGCTTCTGGGGGCCTTGAGCGGCCCCCAAACCCCCTGCCATATTACTTCCTACTCCGGCACTGCGTACACATCAAAATTGCCTAGCTACGCCCCTGTATATGAATATATTACTATACAAAATATAAGCAAATACTTCTAAATCCATACTAACAGTATAAAATTATCAACATTATGGTTGAAATTAAATTAAGTTGTGATTATTGTAAATTATTTTAACGGTTGTTGTGAGCTGCAAGGATTTAAAATCATGCTTTATGAATTGAAAACACACAAGTATTTTTATTCACGACCGTTTAAAAATTAAATATTTAATAAATTGATCTTACTTTCCGTTTTATGGATATATTACAATACACAAAAATAAATAGAATTACTCATAAAACCTAAATACTAAAATGGTATGAAATATTTAACGTAGAAGTATAATGATTATTGTTTATACACATTTTTTTTTGTAGGATGCAAGAATTTATTTAGATTTAATTTTTATGTTTCCTTTACAAATGAATATTTAAAAATACCAAAGCAGAGTATCTTGTCATATAAAATACTTATTTCTTAATTGCAACTGAAAATATTCGGATTTCAATCATTGTTAGTTTCTTCAGAAACATAAATACTATGGAAAGCCAACGGGGTCAAAATTCTTACTTCGTAACTTGTCAATTTGTAACTTGCAACTGTGTGATTTGTCAATTTGTATATTCACGGCCGACACTCGGCTAACCGAGAGATAGGTCGGTTAATCTATATTGAGTATGCAGCTATATCGGCGGTGGGTCTGTTAATCGGGTTGGTTATACGTCTGTTAAGAGTAAAACTAACAATTTAATGTTAAACTCTGTTAAATATACAGATTTTTTGGCACATTATGAGAATCGCATCAAAAAAAGAAAAGTGTCTGACAAAATGATATCTATCATAGGACATTTTCCACCATTAAAACAAATGCATAGCCTGCGCAATTTTAAGTAAAACGAAAAGGCGTCGCGCAAGTGTGTGTTTTTATGCTTGTACGCATAGCAATATTTTAGATAAAAGGCTAAAAACCATTTTTAGATATGATTTAAAGGACACAAAGTAGTACTTTGGTTCTAAAAAATCAATTGTCATTAATAAATATTTCATAATTGTTATATAAATTGAGTTATACCACATTTTAATGAATATTAGGGGAATTCAGTCTGTTAATGGGTTGGACAATTTAAATCATGTCAGTTAAGAGTTGTTTAGCCACGACACTAGTCTTACTACCTTGAGTTTATATTTTCACATTGAAAATAATGAGATGTACTTATGACGAAAAAATTACAATACGGTGCAACAGTATCCTTATAGAAAGAACACTTTCATTTTAATGTTTTTTCTCTGCATTTCATTAAAAGGGTGTGTCACTTCAAATTAGCGTTATATGGACTGATTGGCCTCTCGAATTCGCATGAATTTATTATTTACGCCAAGTTATCAATCAGCCTTATTTGTTTGTCTGTTCAAAGTCTGTAACATCTATGAATCTGTCATGGGTTGCAATTCAGCTGGTTAATTCCATGCGTTTTCTTTGGAATACTACGGCTTTTCTACCTCAGGGATGGATTACCTTATGCCGGCGTCACACATTGGCGGATAGACCAGCGTGCACCAAACGTACAGAGAAAACTGACAAAGTCGGTATACTTTAGTTGCACGCCATAGGAACGCTTAGCAATCGTTCAAAGTGCGTTGCATAAGTTTGAAGTACGTCGAAATACAAAGGTAAAATTGAGAAAGGAAATGGGGAATGTGTCAAAGCGACAACAACCCGACCATAGAACAGGCAACAGACAAAGGCCACCAATGGGTCTTCAATGTAGAGAGAAACTCCCGCACCCGTAGGCATCCTTCAGCTGGCCCCTTAAAATATATGCATACTAGTACAGTGATAATGGACGTCATAATAAACTCTGAATTATACACAAAAAACTAAAATTAAAAATCATATAAGACTAACAAAGGCCATGCAGAGTCTCCTGGAATTGCGGAAGGGATAAACATGTCTATGAGATATCAACCCTCCCCCTATACCTCTAGCCACTGAAGGAAAGTAAATACGCTTGATGAACGCTACAACCTGAGGAAATTTTTATGCAGCATAAACAAAAATACAACATACGCCAACATACGTTTCTTGAACGCCGGATACACGCTTAGCCTTAGGTACGCTTCTAGTACGTCCAATACACGCTTAAAGCATATTGGCAGCGTAAATGATTGTTAACACGCCGGAGCTATGCGCTGATGTGTGACGCCGATATTAGTTGTATTTCCTCAATGCTTTTCAATTTTGTTTTTGGCCTTTTAAACATTTTTTCGAGCGTCACTGATGAGTTTTTCGTAAACGAAACGCGTGTCTGGTGTAAATATAAGGCGCAAATATCAAATTTCAATCCTGGTATCTATGAGGAGTTTATTTCCGGTATGTATTTTCCTTTGTACCGAGTCATCATTCTCATTTTCTGCCGCTTAAGGAAATGCCTGTACCAAGTTCTAAACCGGGGTTCTAAACAAGAAATAGACATTAGTAAGTTTTTTTTATATAAGTGTTGGGTGCTGATTTAATGTGTAACAACAAGACAATTGAATATTCCTGTAAATCACAATAAATGCATAATATAAATTTTATTTTTCGAGTAATGATGTATTCCTATGATATCGTAAGTCATTTAGACGACTCGCAGTCCGCAAACGTGCTTGTTTTTCTATCGAATGACCTTCAAGGTGGTGTAGAGAAAGGTTGATGTTGAAAGGTTTGTCTATATTTGTTTGCATTATAAACATAAATTCAGTTCATTTAATAAAAAAATCAAAACCTTAGGAATTTTATCTCTGATTAATGTACTTGTTTACTATGTAAATGACAAATTGATGCCATTCATATCAATGAAACAGAATCCACATGATATATGCGACCATTCTTTGATGAAATTAATATTACTTTGATTTTACTTATGTTTCATTGTTCATGCGTTGTTTCCATTTATTCTAGCCACTAATCTTGGGCCTATCTCTTTACTCAGATAACACCCCATATGGCAATCAAATTATACTAGTAATGTCATTTATAACTCTTAACAGACCAATTAACAGACCGAGTTTTATACATCCGACCCATTAACAGACCATATTTTTATCAAAAATTGATTTATGTCACCAAAATACAGTTTTTCGTGTAGATTTTTCACATATTGATGTTAATATGATAACCAAACATATTGCCAGTCTTTTTTCGATGTTCAAAACATTACATGCAAGTAAACTCAACCAACTTGTCATTTTTGTGTACATTTTGTGTGTGTAAAATGTTTATAAATTTTCTGATGAGTAACTCGCCTTTTTATTTTATAGATCGTTTATTGAAGCTAGAAACAAAATAATTACACCACTGGATTCAGTACTCCAAATTATTTTGCCAGACATGAATAGTTTTTATGATATAAATATAATTAAAAAGTTATACAATGAAACATGCTGACCTTGCACTGATTTTCACGATAACACCTGATTAACAGACTTTAGCCAACCCGATTAACAGACCCACCGCCGATATAGCCGCATACTCAATATAGATTAACCGACCTATCTCTCGGTTAGCCGAGTGTCGGCCGTGATATTGCTGTTTTTTAAATTGTCGATTCGTAAATTGTCAATTTGTATACTTGAAGTTGATGTTTTGTAACATTTCGATTCGTTAAATGTCAGTGCGTGAAATGTCAATGCGTGAAATGTCATCGTTGTAATTATGCTAACGATCATTATGACGACAGATGGTGCTCGGTTTCTTCTTCGGTGTATAGGCCTCCTGTAAATAGGAGCACCGCCATATGTGGAATATATTTACCAAAGTAATTTAAATCAATTATGTACAGCACATCTATGTAAAAGAAAACAAATAGATAAATACATTGTTTGTTTTATATGGCATGTATACCAGGTTCTTGATTTTATTTAGAGGTGACCACGAATAAACATGTGTGTTTACTGTACTGCATGGTCACCAAACCTGGGATGGGGTGTGTCACTTCCTGTATTATTAAGGTTTAGTTTAAACATATTTGTTTATAGTGGATTGGGAAACAAGTTTTACAACTTATATTAATCCCTTTCCACTTTGCGGGTTATTATTAAGGTACTAGTATCATAGATGTGTCGCTGGAACCGGCTTCCTTATCAAATTCGCAAATATATTACTGTTGTAACGTGTAACCAGGCGTTTATATCCCAAACGTCCGTTCCAGTCAATACTTGGATCCAAGTTGTCCACAAACAGTATGGTAATACTAAAAACAACAACTATCTATATTATGCACAATGAACCAAAATATATACACGGGCTCTTTGCCGATACAAAGTAAGTATGAACTCTTATATATACAAGTTTATACAATATAACACAATACACCAGCCTGTCCTCCGAATGGGACGATGTGTCACTTAGAGACAGTATAGCTGGTACAGCTTGTCCTCCGAATGGGACAGTCTGTCAATACAAGACAGAGCGGTCTGGTACAACTTGTCCTCCGAGTGGGACAACCTGTCACTACCAGACAGTGCGGGCTGGTACAGTCTGTCCTCCGAGTGGAACAGCCTGCCTTGTCAATCCTATCAACCTGTACGTTCACTTGTACCCAGTACAAAGTGTCTCCTGAATATTAAAGCTCTCCAAGCGTCTTAATATTACTGACGTACGCTCTGTTGACTGGTGACGGCTCATCGACAGCCAACCGACAGCCTTGAGTGCCGTTTCTCGCTCTCTTATATACCCCAGGGCGAATATACTATTTTACGGATAGGGGTGTTCTCTAACTGTTTCCGATACCGAACATAGAGAGTCCCTTACGATCACCCCTATAACTTTCGACCCTGCCGCTAATTTCCCCGCCAAACGTCTAAATCTGCCTAACTCTTCCTCTAGCGTAAACCATGCATTTATACATCAAGATTGTACTAGATTCATAACCATAACGACCAATAAACATTACATAACCCACGCCTCAATCTACATGCGTCCCGCATGATACATTTAAAAGTACAAAATTTAATTCAACAATATTTATACATAATCCGAAATTTACTTATTTACATTATCAGCCATACAAGTTTGTCTCTTACTATCGTGACGACCATTATCCTCTAATCTCCACGAGACACGTTTCCTTTTCATTGGGCGTTTTCTCCTAGTACACTGATTGCAACCAGCAACATACATCCTAACATCGGATTGCAAACCAGGCCAATAGAAAGACTGACGTATTTTCTCTATAGTTTTATGTATACCTAGGTGACCTGCACACTTTGTCTCATGACAGCATTGTAAAACTTGCTTACGCTCAGACATTGGAATTACCGCTTGTAATTTCACAACGTTTAGTTCACAGTCCATGTGGCGTCTAACTACTACATCACGATGGACTTCTAAACAACCAAACTGACTCCATAATGACCTTAGAGAATATCCCTTACTTGATACCTCATTGTACTGTGGCCTTTGACCCTCCACTAGCCACCGCTTAACAAGTTTAAGGTCCGAGTCATTCAATTGTAACTCATTTAAAGTCAAGTCTCTACCTATATCTGGCATCTTACTTGTAACTGTGTTGACCCGACTTTGTTCTCTTTTAGAACAATCACGGTCCGTTTTTTGACTGTGTGTCTGATGTTAACCGACATTGTTTTCTCTGAACTTCAGCATTTCTAATTTGGGTACCTTGAACACATAGGGGGACCTTAACGTTATCGATGTGTAATACGTTAGCAGACACGTCAATCAGACATTTATTTTTCTTCATGAAGTCCAAACCTAAAATTCCATCGACTTGTAGGTCAGCTACAACGGCCACTGATATAAACTTCTCTTTACCAAAATCAAGTATAAAACTACCCTTTCCATTAAGGCTTAAATATTTATCACAAACGGACTTAATCTGTGACTTATTTTCATTTAAATGTGGCCTACACAAGTCTGGAATTAAATCATACACTCTTGTAGAAACTACAGTAAGTGTAGCTCCAGTATCAACCACAAATTTGACTTGTACACCTTGAATGCTCAGCTCAACAAACATTCCTGCATTCTCTGATGCTGAAACAACAACAGCGCCTTTGTCATTATTTGAAGACGTAAGTTCAGACTTTAGTGTTTTAACCGTACCGTCCGTAATAAAATCATTCTTATTTTTTCCGTCCGTACTTGGTATCTGAATATTATGGAGACAATCTCTCGCGAAATGTCCTATTTCTCCACAATTAAAACAAGGGCCACCCCTTTTCCCTTTACTGTGTGTGTTATCTATCTTCCCCCGTTGGAACTTTCTTTGGGACTTTAATAAATCCTTAATCTCTTTTGTTAAGGCCAGTAAATTATTCTTAATCGTCTGCATCCATGTCGTTAATTGTCCCATAGATACAGCCGTAACAGGACTATCAGGTGTGTCTGTCCGTTCGTCACTAGTAGTCTGTCGTAAATGACCTATACTGTTCAGTGTTTTGCTCTCAGCTGACTTATACGCTTCAAGCTCAACTGCCAACCGTACAGCATCGTTAAGACCTTTTGGACGGGACTGTTTAATTCTCAGTCTCATTTCGGAGTCAACTAGTGCATTTATAAACTGTTCTTTGGCGAGCGTGTCCCTTAATTCTAACGGAGCAGTCGGGTAGGCCAGATTAGACAGTCTTCGAACTGACTGACCTAAGGCCGGCAAAGTCTCGCTTGCTTTTTGTCGACATTCCTTGAATTGTACACGATACAGTTCAGTTTGACAAGATGGAGCAAAGCGTTCCTCCAGTGCATATACTAGGTCTGAAAATATTTGTCTCTTTTCCTTTGGTAAATCACCAAGGACTGCTTGAGCCTGTCCAACCAGTGACACGGCCAAGTACAAACCTTTCTGGTGTTCAGACCACATATTGACTAGGGTACACATCTCAAAGTGTGCCAAGTAATCTATCCAAGAAGTATTGCCATCATATTTTTCAGGTTTGATTTTAACATTGTTTAAACCAGAGCAAACAGTATGAGCAGTACTTTGATTTTTTGTTAATTCCTGCTTATCATTGAAATATCCATCTTTATTTTCAACAACCATCGGACGTACACCCTGATCTTAAGGTGTAGATGATATAAAACCTTGTCCATGATGTATTGTACTTTCACTAAGTGACTGTATTTGCCAACTAATTTCAGCAATCTGATCGTCAATATTTAACATATTTATTGCTATACAGTGTAATCAAAATAAAACAATTTTTATTAAATAAATACGCTCGTGTTACAAATCAGCCGTGACTTACAACTTTGCCTCACGGTTGATTCACTTTAATCTTTAAAGTAAACATTGATGTGAACTGACAATAAATTAAATGACGATCAATCAATCAAAGAGTATTTGATAGACAACTTGAATCCCAACCGCTAGCCACCAAATATGTAACGTGTAACCAGGCGTTTATATCCCAAACGTCCGTTCCAGTCAATACTTGGATCCAAGTTGTCCACAAACAGTATGGTAATACTAAAAACAACAACTATCTATATTATGCACAATGAACCAAAATATATACACGGGCTCTTTGCCGATACAAAGTAAGTATGAACTCTTATATATACAAGTTTATACAATATAACACAATACACCAGCCTGTCCTCCGAATGGGACGATGTGTCACTTAGAGACAGTATAGCTGGTACAGCTTGTCCTCCGAATGGGACAGTCTGTCAATACAAGACAGAGCGGTCTGGTACAACTTGTCCTCCGAGTGGGACAACCTGTCACTACCAGACAGTGCGGGCTGGTACAGTCTGTCCTCCGAGTGGAACAGCCTGCCTTGTCAATCCTATCAACCTGTACGTTCACTTGTACCCAGTACAAAGTGTCTCCTGAATATTAAAGCTCTCCAAGCGTCTTAATATTACTGACGTACGCTCTGTTGACTGGTGACGGCTCATCGACAGCCAACCGACAGCCTTGAGTGCCGTTTCTCGCTCTCTTATATACCCCAGGGCGAATATACTATTTTACGGATAGGGGTGTTCTCTAACTGTTTCCGATACCGAACATAGAGAGTCCCTTACGATCACCCCTATAACTTTCGACCCTGCCGCTAATTTCCCCGCCAAACGTCTAAATCTGCCTAACTCTTCCTCTAGCGTAAACCATGCATTTATACATCAAGATTGTACTAGATTCATAACCATAACGACCAATAAACATTACACTGTCATTTGGCAGGAAATTTCTACATAATATTTAACCGGGTCAAACTAAGACTAAATACATGAAATATAAGACGGTGTTGGAAAATTTATACTAATAGTGTCCTGGGCCGCAAATTTTGAACTAAATGTATAATGGGAGAAATGGTTTGACACTCATTATTCCTTAATATTATAATCTCAATATGAAAATTTCAGAAAAGAATTTAATTATCTAATGATGTTTTAATACAAGAAGCAAATGGACGAACAATCTTTATTTATTTGGCTCCTGAGTAATAAAGATAAAAAAAATGTTTTATTATATCATATTTGTACTTTGCAAAACAAACTGAATGAAAAATTATTTCAAATGAGTCACCTAATTAATGGATACTATATATAAAAACTGTATTGAATATGCACTATTTTGTAATAAAATCTAAAGAAACCAGAAAAAACTAAACGAGGACCTAAATTGAACTACCAACATTTCCAACGCGGTAGTCAAGAAGGCAAAATTAATACTAGGATTCCTGATAAGAAATTTGAGATATTGTCCATCGAAATGCAAGAAAACCGCATATATTTCAATGGTCAGGTCAATAATTGGATATCATATGGTCAATAGTATGGGACCAGTACACATCAGATGACATCTACAAACATCAATGAGCTTGAAAGAATACAGCGACCACCCCGCGAGATTTATAACAGGAGACTACAAATCCAGAGAAGTTGGTTGCGTCTCAAACACGCGCACCAAACTGAAACTACCAGACATGCAGACAAGACGTTCAAGCCAGAAGCTAATATTTCTGTACGAGGTGGGCGAGGGGCTGGTTTCCCAGTGCTATAGTACCAGACATGCAATCAAAAAAGAATTTCGTCCAAAAAGAACACTGAATTGCTGCCAAGGGCCCAATTTAACAATTATCAGTAAAGAAATGTTGTGAATAAAAAAATGCATATCAAAAACTACACAAAGAGTTTTGAGATCTCAACGAGCAAAAAACCACAATATTCCAACTCTTTTCGTAAAAACAGTATTCGAATGGAACCACCTTGGAGAAACTGTAGTGCGCACACCGAGCATTGACAGTCGTTCTGAAACTGCTCTCGTGCATCGTCAACACATCGACGGCGCTCTTTCTACCGTTGTATTAAAGCCAGTATTTCTATCCACAATGTTTTCCTACAGATACAGATACAGATCTAGAATGATCATGGTACTAGATCGAACTATATTAGGAGGTGTCCCCTCTGGATATTTTGTTAATGACCATGATCATAAAACTATGAAACTGTTTATGTTGTTACTACACGCGTCACCTACATAAAATTGACAATGGAAATGGGGAATGTGTATAAGAGACAACAACCCGGCCAACCATAGAGCAGAGAACAGCCGAACTTAGGCCAGCAATGGGTCTTCAATGCAGTGAGAAACTCCTGCACCCGGAGGAGTCGTTCAGCTGGCCCCTAAACAAATATGTTTACTAGTTCAGTGATAATTGACGTCATACTAAACTCCGAATTGTACACTTACTTACTTTCATAGGTCGACTACAGTTACGAATTAAACACAAGAAACTAAAATTGAAAATCATACAAGACTAACAAAGGCCAGTGGCTCCTGACTTGGGACAGGCGCAAAAATGCGGCGAGGTTATACACATTTTTTTTAAAATCTCATCCGCCTCCCTTATACACCCACTGTTAACCAAAGTGACACCCTATTCCTTTGACTTGTCAGAGAAAAGATCTCGCCATCTCGCCATTTCCATGACAGCGGCAAATATCTCCAATATGCTTACACTTATATTATGGCTCATGAAAATATTTGCACATGATTTGGGGTTTGGCCCAGGGATATGTATTGGGTAATTTTTAGAGTAAAATGGTAGCCTGGGATTCTGGCTGACTGCTCGACAGGATATATAGCCAGGCGGAATACAGCATTGATTGTCAATTGAGTTAGGATTATATTGTTACGAATTCATTGCAAATGAATTTTTTATTTTATATGACATGCAAATTTAAAAAAAAATAGCTTTATTGATTAACATCTTGAATCATTTTAGTAAATTAACAAAACATCAACAAAATATTAGATTTGGTAAGGTTTCCGGGCAATAAGGAGGTGTGGCACCGGGTGGGGTTCATATCGGGAATGCTGGGCGTTAAGCAGCTGTTGAGATCGAGGGACTCGTGAACATTTTGGTCTGTTTTGGTTGTTAACTGTTATAGAACGGAAATCTGGTAGCGGTAATTTTTAAGCTTCTTGACCAGAAAAAATCAGTAGGCATTGTCTCATTGGCACTCACACCACATCTTCCTATATCTATGTATATTAAATTATCAATATATATATATATGTCAGCCCTTTCCCCTCCTGTCAGAATAAAATGGTTCGATAATAGCATTTTAGGATTAATAGGAATCGTTTATTACTAGTACCTGGGTTTTCCAGTAATGATATAGCCTTTTATAGCCGACTACTAGTATATGGTATTAGATTTTCTCATTGTTGAAGGTCATAGGTTGCCTATATTATACTTGCTTAAATCGACTTTATTTGAACTTCGCTTTGATGGATAATTGTCTCATTGGCAATCATACGGTTTATTACCACATCTCCTTATTGTATTGACCTGAATAATCCAGTCGTTATTTTCCACTGACCAATTACTATTTCATAAACCTCGCATTTAGGAGAGATCGATTACGTCTACTCTAGGGACTGGATTAGTCGGGATGTATTTTCATATAGTTTCCGTTCTCGAACGAAAGTTCACGTTAGTAAATAAAATAAAACTGGGATCCTGTACACATGCAATTTTTGTTTTGCTTTCTTTTAGACGCATTTGCTGTAACTAATTTATTAAAAATAATTTATATATTTAATATGGCGGTGCTCCTACTTACAGGAGGCTTATACACCGAGGAAGAAACCAAGCGCCATCTGTCGTCATAATGACAGGCAGGTACAGGATTGGGGAAAAGTTCGGTAACGTTCGCCGAAGTTCGCCGAGTTCGGTAACATTTCTGATCCCTACCCCTGTTCGGCAGGTTCGGTAACTTCGGTAACATTTCTGATCCCTACCCCTGTTCGGCAGGTTCGGTAAATTCGGTAACATTTCTGATCCCTACCCCTGTTCGGCAGGTTCGGTAACTTCGGTAAAATTTCTGATCCCTACCCCTATTCGGCAGGTTCGGTAACATCTGTAACATTTCTAATCCCTTCCCCTGTTCGGCAGGTTCGGTAACTTCGGTAACATTTCTGATCCCTACCCCTGTTCGGCAGGTTCGGTAACTTCGGTATCATTTCTGATCCCTACCCCTGTTCGGCAGGTTCGGTAACATTTCTGATCCCTACCCCTGTTCGGCAGGTTCGGTAACTTCGGTAACATTTCTGATCCCAACCCCTGTTCGGCAGGTTCGGTAACTTCGGTAACATTTCTGATCCCTACACTTGTTCGGCAGGTTCGGTAACTTCGGTAACATTTCTTATCAGTAGTCCTGTCTGCATGTTTCATTACATTTCTGATTTCTGATCACTACCCCAGTTCGGCAGGTTCGGTAACTTCGGTAACATTTCATATCAGTACTCTTGTTATGCAAACATTTCTGATTTCTGAACTATACTCCAGTTCGGCAGGTTCGGTTACTTCGGTAACATTTCTTATCAGTACTACTGTCTGCATGTTTCATTACATTTCTGATTTCTGATCACTACCCCAGATCGGCAGGTTCGGTAACTTCGGTAACATTTCATGTCAGTACTCTTGTTATGCAAACATTTCAAATTTCTAAACTATACCCCAGTTCGGCAGGTTTGGTAACTTCGGTAACATTTCTTATCAGTACTCCTGTCTGCATGTTTCATTACATTTCTGATTTCTAATCACTACCCCAGTTCGGCAGGTTCGGTAACTTTGGTAACATTTCATATCAGTACTCTTGTTAGTGTTATGCAAACATTTCTGATTTCTGAACTATACCCCTGTTCGGCAGGTTCGGTAACTTCGGTAACATTTCATATTAGTCTTGTTATGCAAACATTTCTGATTTCTGAACTCTACCCAAGTTCGGCAGGTTCGGTAACTTCGGTAACATTTCTTATCAGTACCCTTGATTTGCATTTTTGATAACATTGCTGATCCAGATCTATACCCCAGTTCGGCAGGTTTGGTAACTTCGGTAACATTTCATATCAGTACTGATGTGTTACATATATTTCTGATATCTGAACTATACCCCAGTTCGGCAGGTTCGGTAACATTTCAAATCAGTTCTATTGTTTTGCATGTTTGATAACATTGCTGATCCTGATCTATACCCCAGTTCGGTAGGTTCGGTAACTTCGGTAACATTTCATATCAGTACTCTTGTTATGCAAACATTTCTGATTTTTTATCTATACCCCAGTTTGGGAAGTTCGGTTACTTTGGTTACATTTCTTATCAGTACCCTGGTTTTGCAAACTTAACTGATGTTTTATTAATAAAACAAATAAAACAATATTAAAACAATCTCATCAATAAATATTTTACCTTCTTCATTGAAAAATATCAAGTTGATAAAATGCAACCTATTCAAAAACTAAATAGTGCTATAGTATAAAACACTCAATAGCCCATAAATAGTTTTCAAAAAGGAAAACAAAAATCTTAAACATGTTAAAAAATAAGTGAAATAATTATAGAGTCTACAGGGTTTGTCGTACAGGGTTGTTTTTTTATAACATAATTAGAAATTTATGTTTGGGGTTATTACTCAGGGACCTGTTAATGTTTTCCGGGTAAACTAACCATGCATGTAAACCAATAAATAAGTTAAGTAAACAAGCCACTGTGGTTATTTATAAAATGTAAACTTATAATAGTTTGTTTACATATATTATAAAATTTGTTTATTTTTTTAATCTGGCAATTTTTTTTAAAAATATTATACTTAAGTGTGCAGTACCTATTTGCATGTAAACTCTTCATTAAATTTTCTAGCTACCAAGTCAAAGAAAACTTCATTAATTCATCATTTTCAACCAGTTTTCTCCAGAATGGCTTTATCTGTCTTAAGAGAGGCAATGACAATGAAACTAAACCAACGACTAGTGGATTGTGCAACATCTCTTCAGGATAAACAACTGTTGGCAAAGCTGAGTAGTGGTGATGTTATAGCACAAGAGATGAAGTATCATCCGTCTTGTCTCGCAGCTGTATATAATAGAGAGAGATCAAAGAAGAGACAAACAGTGATCGAAAGCAGTTGCACACAGGAGGAACCTATAATGAAAGAAACTACATTAGCTGAGCTGGTCACATACATTTTTGAAACTCAAAGAAACTCTGAAGAGTCGGTTGTGTTTCGATTAGCAGACCTAGCAAACCTGTACAAGGAAAGATTGGCACAGCTTGGTTCTTCTTCTGAACAGGTACATTCTACTCGACTCAAGGACAAGCTTTTGCAAAAGATGCCAGAATTAGAAGCACACACAAAGGGCAGAGCTGTACTTTTGATGTTTGAAAAAGATATAGGACCAGCTATACCGTTTGCTAGTGATTATAATGACACCATGCATATGGCAAAGACGGCCGAAATGATTCGCTGCCAATTAGCTACAACGAAGACAACTTTTTTTGGATCCTTGGTCTCTAAAGATATTGATGATAGCATACCCCCTCCATTGCTACAGTTGGTGAAAATGATAGAACATGGACCTGATGTCAAATCGCAGTTAGACAACGTTTCTACAAAGTCTGACTTAGCTTTGGCCCAACTTTTAATGTTCAATTATCACCCAAACAGCCAAAATGTTACTGTACAACAAAGACATTCAGCCGATCGTGAGACACCATTGTGTGTGTATCTTGGACTGTTACTCTTTGCAAAAACCAGGAAAAGACAGCTAATTAATAGACACATTATTTCAACATGGGTTATGTATCTCTTACGATCGGGTACTAGAAATATCAACGCAATTAGGTGAAGCTGTTGTTGAACGTTATTTAAATGAAGGTGTGGTATGCCCGCCTTTATCAAAGAGCAAAGTGTTTACCACAGCTGCAGTCGACAACATAGATCACAACCCAAGCTCAACAACATCAAAATCATCTTTTCATGGGACCGGAATCTATATTTTACAACATCCAATGAAAGATGATATCGGCGTTAGAAGGGATGAGTTAATATTACCTACACACAAACCAAAATCTAAAAAGGTACATGAACTCCCTGCTGCTTATATGAATATGAAACCGGCATATCTTAATACAAAACCAGAACCTCTCATTCTGCCTGACGATATTACTTATATACTTAACCACGATTATCTGTTCATAAGTATGCAAAATGAGTATCAGTGGTTAAATACGGTGAGATTAACAAGTGAAGATATTACGTCCGAAAATATTTTATGGTCATCATTTCATTCCTCAGAGAGACGTGGACCAACTGTTGAAGTGAGTCTAAGTTGCTTAATGCCATTATTTCAAGAACAAACTCACTCAGTTGCTTCCATAAAACATTCGATGGATAAGGTCAGGGATGTTTTGTCGTTTTTGAACTCCAGTCATTACAACAGACCAACCGCTATTTGTTTTGGCAAAGCAAATTCAATGGGAATGGCCAAATGAATACGGTGAAAACAAATTCGTTGTTATGTTCGGTGGATTACATATTGAGATGGCATGTGTTAAGGTTTTGGGTGATCTATTGTGGGATAGCAGTTGGATAGAGGTTTTATCAGAAGCAGATGTTGCATCCTCTGGGACTGCAGAATCTTTCTTGTCAAGTTCTAATACTCCTAAAACTAGCCTAGCATATCAAGTAACCGCATGTGTATTGTTTGATTTACTGATGTCTGATTATGAATCTTTGAAGTGTTTGGACTTTTAATTTTGCCTTTTGATTTGGGATTTTCCTTTTTGAATTTTCCTCGGAGTTAAGTATTTTTGTGTTTTTACTTTTTTCTAATAACGAAGATCCTAATGAATCAATAGAATTTGACAATTTTATACAATGGTGTGAAGAAGGAAAAGTAGTTAGACCTCATTTTGAGTTTTGGTATTCGGTTCTTGAAATTCAGCTGTTGGTTTTTTCGTACATTCGATCATTACGAGAAGCGGATTTTGAGCTTGATAAACAAACGTTGTCTTCCTTGATCCCATACTTTTTTGGACTTGATCATATCAACTATGCTAGATGGCTTCCTATTCATCTTCGCGATATGGCTTCATTAGAAACAAAAAAACCTGCTTGTACAATATCTTTACGGTCTATCTTGTAAATATCTTCAGAATCCTCAAGATTAGAAATAGATTCCCATAATCATTCATGACAGTCTTAAGACTTCTCACTTTGTCAATGAAATCTTTTTGCATAGACATAGAATTGTCATGATGTCTCTCATCTGTGTTCTTTCTTCTAGAAGAATAGTCCTCGAACTGGCTTATCAGTCTACTGATTTCTGGCCCGGCCATCATCCACCGTCGCAATGCGGCGGGGTCCTCGGTCAGCCCTACAGCACCACCATCACCTTTAACAATAGCATTATTCTGTTCATGAGCCTGGTCTATCGCCATGTTTGAGAAAACACGATTTGATTTTTTAACAGTGAAATGCCCTTTAATAAATTCTCTGTAAATTGTTATGACAAATTCTAATGATGACCATGACAATCTCAGTCCGTGTAATCACGAGGGAGCAGACACAAGGATATTTGTTCATATCAAAAGTGCAGCTGTAAAGGGTGTAAGTCTTCACTGATAATCAGCTCAGACACTGATGTAGTGGTTTTGGCGGTGTCTCTTTTCAACACACTTAAACTAGAAAAACTTTGGGTTGCCTTTGGAAAAGGAAAAGACCTGAGATGGCTTCCGATTCATGAAATTCCTCATGCTCTTGGTCCTAAAACAGAAGCTTTGCTATTTTTTCATGCTTTTACTGGATGTGACACGGTCTCCGCTTTTCATGAAAAGGGGAAAAAATCGGCATGGCAGACGTGGGAAATATTTGATGATGTAACCGAAGTTTTTGAACGATTGAGTAAGAAACCTGAATTGGTCAGTGACGCTGATATGGAGTTGATAGAGGCATTTGCTGTGATTATGTACGACAGAACTACAACTACATTTGACATCAACGAATGCAGACTTGAACTGTTTGCACGCAAACAAAGACAGTTTGACACTATTCCACCAACTAGAGCTGCACTGCTTGAGCATACCAAACGAGCTACATACCAAGGTGTCCATGTATGGGGACAGGCAGTCATACATGATCAACATCTACCTAGTCGTGGTGATCGGGGATGGGTTAAAGAGAACGCAGATGAAATGTGGATTCCGCATTGGACACAATTAGCAGCAATTGCTGCATCTTGTCAGGAGTTACACAAATGTGGCTGCAAATAAACTTGTTCTGGTAGATGTAAGTGTTATAAAGCTGGCTTGACCTGTACAACATTGTGTTCATGTAGCTGTTAAAACGGAATACATCGGAACATATCGTAGATTATTACACATATTAATCCTCCAGCATGTCTCATATAACTATCGATATATCAAACGGACATTTTTATCATATATCTATACCACTTTTATTTCACTCGAGTGTACAAACTTTTTCGACCCAAGCCGGAAGTGGTGATTTTTTTTCAATTGTTGTCTGTTTGACATATTTTCATATCCTTTTATTGTATTTCAAATAGATTTCATGAAATATATAGCGTTTAAAATGGTTAGGACAGTTTTTCAATGTCAAAGATTGAGCAAAATGATGTCAAATTTGAATTCAAGATGGCCGCCGTGAAAAAAATCGAAAACATGTTGGCTACCCTTCTAATATGATTAAGTACTTCCTAATGAACGTCTATGACAAATCCCTTGCTTGTATCACAATTTGCATGATTTTGTCAAATTTCAGTACTAAGCCGCTCCACTATGAGACAAAAGTCAATTTTGTCAATTTTGTTGAGACAAAAGTAAATTTTGTCAATTTTGTCTCACAAAAGTCAATTTTGTGTAACAAAAGTCGATTTTGTATGCAAATTAGTTCACAGCAACCAAACTAAACTAACTTGAATACAAAATTGACTTTTGTCGCCCAATTTTCAATTTAGGTAACAAAAGTCAAGTCTGTGTTACAAAAATGAATTTTGTCATGACAAAAGTGACTTTTGTCCGCTGATAGATAATTTTGTATGACAAAATTTTAAATTTGTAGTATGATACAAATTTTGTTAAACTGAACTCATTTTTGTTGAACAAAAGTCACTTTTGTCCGTACAAAATTGAATTTTGAGTACAAAACCACAAGAGTCCCATTCGGCGCCCCGTAACAGAAACATATTTTGAACAAAATTTAAAACAAAGAGAAAGATCAGTACTGGCCCAATTTTGATGTGGCATTCTTCCGCTAAGATTAGAAACAGGACGTTTTGTTGGCGAGCCTGAATACCAACGGTTATGTAGAATGTGCGACTCCGGACATGTTGAAAATGAACTACATTTTCTGATTGAATGCCAATTTTACAACGAACTACGTAATCACTTATTCTCTGGACTTAGTGAAACCGTATTGAATGTGAAAAACAGTGAAAAGCTAAATTTATTATTGTCAGATTATCCTCGAAAAACAGCTCGATACTTAGAACAATCATTAACAAAACGCAGACAAAACTTATGTTTAAATAATTAACATGTACATAAAATTCCTGATGACAATCTGAATTAATACTATAGTATCTATTTGAAGTGACTTATAGGTCCATTGGGCCGGGTGTAATTTGATTGAAATATTTCAGTATTGTACATATTTTGTTATACACAATGTCACTATAATAAACATATTTGTATTGTATTGTATTGTATAAGCAATAGGTCAACTATATTTGTTGTATGGAAGAATTGTTAGCTGAACCTTTCTACCTGGCATGGTTCATCTGACCTTGACCTCATTTTCATGGTTCATTGATCAATGTTTAGTTTTCTTGATTAATGTTGAGTTTATGTGACAGTTTTAATAAAGCTTTATATTTAGAACTATCAACATCATATCAATGATTAGTAAAGAAGGCTAGACATTTCAGTGTGTGCACTCTTGTTCAACTTGTGAATGCGACGGATTATCAGAGACCTGATAGTTTCGACCCATTCTGAGAAAGGGTCCAGTTCAACTTTTTCTCGTTTAGCCCATGCTCTAGCGTATTCCTCAATGGAATTCATAATCATTTTGAAGTTATGGTTCCAATTGATGTGTTGGGGTTCTCTAAACTTGGGACCATGAGAAATCACCTTTCGGAGATTTTCATGTTGAATTATGTTTAGATACCCAGTTATAACATGAGGGTCTGTAATTATAAGGCGAGTGGGAACAGTCACATGTCGGAGTTTTTTTTTTAGGTATTGTTCTCAGTCAAGGTCCCGCAATGCTTCTTTATTGTTAAATGCTTTGGGTGCAATGGGTTTGATGTAACTGTAGGATACAATAGGAACAGACTGATTTTGAAATAAATAAGAATAAATAAGTAATTACTTGTACAATTGTATTTGTACTAGTTATAACTTGTATGATGGCATCACACAAGTGATTACTTGTACACATTTTTTGTACATGTAATAACCTGTTCAAAATAATAAAATGTACACGGCATATAGATATGACGGGTTAAATTACTCATTTTCAACTGATTTTTATTTGTGTTCTTATGCTGCATTGTCAGCCCAATGTCCAAAGTTAGGGGAGTGTTTATTAACATTTTTAATCACGCCACATTCTTTATGTACCGGTCCCAAGTCAACAGCCTGTAGTACAGTGATTTTTGTTGGTTCATGTCTGTCATATTTTTTATATTTTGTTTATTGTTTGTTATAAAAAAAGTTAGTTTTGTAGGTTGATTTGTTTCGTAATTTTCATCTATGGGATTTTTATAGACGACTACACGATATAGTGTTTTCAGTGTATGGATGCATATATTGGTAGGGGGAGCAATTTGTAAAAAAAAAAAACAGTTCAAAAGAGAACCATTATTCAAATTCAACACAGCACACACATATTATTTAATCAAAAACCGCTCTAAATGACATCAACGAACTGCAAAATTTTGCTTTCAGTCATACGATTTGAAATGAAATTAAAAGAGACTTCTTCACATCACGAAGTTGACAACATTGACAATGAGGGGCCATTAAGAACTCAACTGTAACAACAAAATCAATTCAATGTTGCTCTTGGATAACTTAGTTAAGTTTCATTCTATGAAAACACATCTTAAACTTCTGCATTAGATACATATCACTTTTCAGTGTTTGTGTTCCTAAATGATTTTCTTGATTAAGTATTGCTGCTAATAACAGGTTTTTCAACAATGGTTCAATGATAAACTTTGAGTGACACCTTTCTGATTCGCTTTTAGTTGATTTTGATTGTTCTGCTTAGTCTTTAATTTTTGTTTCGTATACTGTGAACTGTTTCGTGTCTCCTTGTCGTTTACAGTATGGCCAAGGGGTTGTCTTATATTTATCGATATGATCCGTTAGGTCCCTTTGTATCTTCTCATTTTTTGTAGATCGAACTCGAAAGTGAAAAAAAAAGTATCAAAAATATCATCAGTAAAAGCTATGGAGCACACTCCATTGCAATGATAAACAAAAAAGATAAAACTATGAAAAAACCTTCTATAATGATATTTTATTATAACCATATAAACGCAATTATATATCAGATGACAAAAAACCACGACAATTTTTAATCCGTCAAAGTGCTTCTTTGAAAAAGTATTTTTATTTTCATTTTCAAAGTGCACTTTAGCAATTGGTCAACAAATTTCGAGTACAGAATTGAAAAATGTTACTGTTATAGAGTAAATCAATAGTACACATTGATAAGTGAACAAATCTGTCACAGTGACTTGTTTAAACTTTTTTGTAAGTCAAGGAAACAACAATGGATACAAACAAAGCAATACAAGTGTCTGATATAAACCGTTGATGAATTTATTGGTACAGAGTATAAGCGAAAGATAACAGTTAGTGTTTTAGAAAAAACGTGGCCATTGAATTCACAAGTATTGTTCTTAAACATGTTAGACACATTTAAAAAAAAAGGCTAATAAATATCGTGAAAAAAGGAAACCACTCAATTTTTTGTCAAAAGAAATTTAATCGTTAAATTCGATGACTTAACAATGTTAACTTATTTTCGCAACTGTTTTCATATAATGACAAATGCTCAGCAACTGTAACTCTTTCTACCCTTCGAATGTCCACTTTCATTTAAATGTCGTTGAAATTCAAACGTTTCTCTTACCTATTCAACACAAAGTTCGACACACATGTATGTTCTGACATTTGGAATACATATGACGCAAAAATATGTACAGCTCATACAATTCTAATTATAAAGTTCTTAGTTATGGTCAATATCTAGTATGACCGTCAAGCCGAAACCTATTAAACTTGTTTGACTCTAATTTCGGTTATATTTCTAGAGTAGTTCCAAGTATGAATTCGTGACAACATCGTTTTCTGATAGATATGCACGGTCACGTGTCTTCTCTGAATCTCTGCTTCCAAAAGAAGCATCTATTTTAACGGTCAATACATTGTTCACCGGGAGAGATGCTTCGCCATTGAAATTTCTCCATTCTATTGCGTGATAGTCAACTTCCGCGTAGAAATGACAAGTAGCAGACTGACTACTCATCTTTGAACCTATCTCTTGCTCACTATATAGATAAAAAAAAACATTCAATTATGTCACACAAGTCTTAATATTACAATCTGCGTTAATCATGTTTATACAGTTTTAAATATTGCTAATTGTAAGTCTGTATATGTCTATAACTTTTTATCATTATGAGAATACCATGAAAGAAACTGGAAGTAAAATATGTAAACTAACGAATATCTTGAATTTATCGTTATAATATCGTTTTAAAAATGTTTTATCAACTTTCCGGTTTTGCCATAAGACATATCGATTAAATAGTTCTATAATCTTTCTAATGATGATACACAAAAAGATATTCTGTAAAGTACAAGACAAACAAAATCTTGATCCACGAACAAACATTAACGAACAATGCATTGTCTGATTATAATTATTATTTACGAAACTACAGTATTGCATTTAGTAAATTTATTACATGAACGTAGTGATTCTATCATTTGTTTATTGCAAATCAAATACTGTTTACTTATGTTATTTGGGAATTAAAAAGTCGTAATAAGCTCTTGATTTTGCAACAGTGGGTATACACTTTTTCTCAATTCACAAACTGTTACGTGAATTTGATGTTTAAGGGTACATAAGGTGGAAACCCATCTTTAAATAGGACGAGGTTATCCCGGTTGTTGTTTCAATACAAAGAAAGCAGAAAGGATATGTTTCTTGCAGCAATTGTTTTGAAATTTGGTTTTAATGAATTGTCTAGTAGGTTTCTAAAACAAGTTTAATAAATAATTAGAATAAATACCTTCGGATAGCATTTTCACCACCTTGCTTTGCATCTGTCAAAAACATACAAAATAAACATGTTTGTCTGAGACTACTATTTGAATATATACAGTAGAAATAGCTGTGATAAACTCCTTTTATAGTTGACAATGTGGTATGGGCTTTGCTCATTGTTGAAGGCCTTACGGTGACCTATAGTTGTTAATGTATGTGTCCTTTTGGTCTTTTGTGGATAGTTGTCTCATTGAAAATCATACCACATCTTCTTTTGTATGTCATCATAGATACCATGATTGAAATTTTATATTTACGCTGACGCACGCGCGTTTCGACTACAAAATACTTATCGATGACACTCCAATTAAAAAAACGTTAAAAAGGCCAAATAAAGTACGAAGTGGAAAACATTCAGGACCAACAAGCCCTCACAGTTTTGCAAAATACAGCTAAGGTAATCTATTTCCTGAGTTAAAAAAGCCTTTAAGGAGGTATGGGTGTCTTCCTCCATCTTGGATTGTAAAAAACAGAGAATCAAAGGTCCATATTTTCTATCAAGTTAGCAAAATGTTATGCAGGAATGCAGATATTTAATGTGAATTTTCATTTAAAAGAACCAATTTATAAGAATATAACTTACAAAAATCAATATTTGTGCAAATGTTGATTAGTTTTGGTGGTTTTGTTATTTTTTATAACTCCAAAACAGTGCGTTTTCTGAAGGATTCTACATGAAATTTTCCTATTTTGTATTTTAGTCGGAAAAAACGTACGGTGACCTTATCTTTTCCGTTGATATTCTCAAAGCATTGTCTGAAAGCTATCTTTTCCGGAAGTATTTAACAATTCTATCATTTTATTTAGTTTCTAATCACAAAATGGTGTTTTTTCTTGTTTAATCCATACAAAATCTGTCAATTTGTCACGTCCTGTAGCTTGAGAAAATGCACGGTGACTTATCATTTTTATTATAATTTTCAACATATATAAATAGATGCTACGTTTTGGCAAAGTATGAACAAATTCTATCATTGTTATTTAAGACTCCCATACCACCTTAAGTTAGTACTTCATAAATTCAAATTTTTGTTAACGGCTAATTTATAATTATGAACATATCAATGATAACTCAAGTCAACACAAGTGCAGACTACTGGCCAGGTGATATCCTCTGTAGATTTAAACTGTACCAGTAGTGGCATCGACCCAGTGGTGTTGAATAAACTCAGCAAAGACACCAGGCTTGAAATGCAGTGGGGAAAAGATGGGGTTTCGGAAATTGAATTTAGAAGACAATGCAATTTATTTCTCACGTATTTTTAAAACAGATGATGAATGATATAGTAGAAACTCATGCCTTTGTCATTGTTGCATCCAGAAGTAATAAAAGTATTGTTTGGGAAACATGTGAATTTACTGGTAGTAATTGTTTCATATCTTTAAACCGTTTTAAGTTTACATAAACTGCAACTATGCAATCAAAAGTATAAGTATATGGCAGCAGTATGAAACACTACTTCGTCTGATCCTTTACAACAAAACTTTGCTTTTCAAACATTTCTATTAAATCATCACTGGTGAGTCTGCAGATGACGAATGCCAAGTCTGGCATACTTTTGAACTAGAGACAGGTAAACATTGCAAACGATGGTCATTTTGATGAACAGAGAACAAAAAATTGAGTTGAAAATGAAAAGAGAGCGTAATATAAAAATGTGTGGTAGTATCAGTGTTTACAACTACTTATTTAAACTTACACTTTTGTAGCAATTTTCGGTCGGATATCAAAGATATAGTTATAATCATCACAACCACTGTTAAGAAGACTCCCATTAAAACATATATTGACCAATGGATTGCTGTAATGAATTAATTGTCTAAAGGATATAGTAGGTACAAAAAGTGATGGTAAATAAAGAGTCGAATATAATATGTTAAAGCTGTGATGCATAGAAGACCTAACGAATTCAAAATTTTAGAAGACTAATCGGTATTCGTACATAACAATACATGTATCTGACAAAATGTAACGACCAAACAGTCACGAAAAAAATTACTGAGGGTAATCTGAACTCATCAACAGTCTTTTCAGTCAGGTTTGTTTTGCAAAATATTTAGATTCTCTGACTATTGCTTATGTTTCGTCATTTCGTTTACAATTGGAGTCGGCTATCTTTCATCAACTGAATTCTTTTTTCTATGGCTACTTGTTATTTTCATATTTCGAATTCGTTTCATTGGTTAACTGTTTTATTGATGACATTAGATCATTTATCTGTAGAAGTGTACAACACGGAAAACAAATGCAGCTAAAAATCATATATTGGTTTTAAAAAGAAAAGTACAGGAACATATGTTAACTTGATACGTTACTTATTTTGAGTTATAAACACGAATAAAGTTTTGTCGTAGCTGTCATTTTAATTTCAAACATTTGTTTTAGTTCCTTACTGAGAAAGAATTAAATAAGCTAACCAGAATTGAAATAAAGTCTTTACCGGTTTTACTGGTATTGTTTCTAAGCCCCTCTTTTCTAGTGATGTTAGGTTCCGAAAATGACACATCTAGATTTCCGATGATATTCCTTACTTTGCAACTATAATGTCCAACAGCTGCATTTCTTGTTTCTTTGATGTGATATGACGTTACGTAGCCATTAACTAGAATAATTTTGGTTTTAATCTGAAGCTTCACTCCTGTTTTTTCCAAACTTTTTTCGGCAGAAAATATGGGTTTTGAAATAGGTTGATCTTTATAAAACCATATTACTTCCAAAGGTGGTGGGAAGGAAATAAAACGGACTTGTAACCGCGTGGTCCCATTCTGTTTAAATGTTTGGATTGAAGTTAGCACTGGCTGACCTATAAATATAAATATGTCTATGATTTTGAAACGAGCATTTCAAATTAAATGAGACTCGAACTTGTTTTTGTAATTCATAAAGAACTTGAGGATTTTTTATCTAATCAAAACATTAGTCGGCACTGTATAAAAGGATTTTTTTTTTAAATGCTAGTTTTACTAATTTTAAAAATCCTTCCAACACATTAACTATATTTTATATTTGATAAATGTTTTGCTACAAAATAATATATTTTCTAATTGTTTGTTTCTTATTTACTTTGGCTGGTCTTCGCTTCATATATGTCATCGTTGCTTTTCATTTACGTTTTCAACAAAAGTTTTATAAAAAAGAAAATAACAAAAATACTGAACTTAGAGGAAAATCTAATCATAAAGTCCTTAATCACATCGCAAAATCAAATAACAAAACACATGAAAAACAAATAGACAAGAACTGTCATATTCCTGACTTGGTGCAGACATTTTCAAATGTAGAAAATGGTGGATTAAACCTGGGTTTATAGCGCTAAACCTCTCAATTTGAGGACATTATATCGACAATGGTGCGTAAACTAATCAGATAATATCTTGATTAAAATCGTGAATCATCATGCATTATGTGTTTATATTAGAGATCAAACTGTATAACAGCTAAAATATGCCATACTACATGCACACCATTGTTTCTGAGGTTAATCGTTGGATTTGAATTCTTACCATTGACAGTGATATGTTGTACTGTTATACCACTGTCCATATGGTTAGGGGGAGGGTTGGGATTCCGCTAACATGTTTAACCCCGCCACATTATTTATGTATGTGCCTGTCCTAAGTCAGGAGCCTGTAATTCAGTGGTTGTCGTTTGTTTATGTGTTACATATTTGTTTTTCGTTCATTTTTTTTTACATAAATAAGGCCGTTAGTTTTCTCGTTTGAATTGTTTTACATTGTCTTATCGGGGCCTTTTATAGCTGACTATGCGGTATGGGGTTTGCTCATTGTTGAAAGCCGTACGATGACCTATAGTTGTTAATGTTTGTGTCATTTTGGTATTTTGTGGATAGTTGTCTCATTGGCAATCATATCACATCTTCTTTTTTATATATGATGATTTATTAGGTTTGTAAATCTTTTGAAGACACAATGTGAAATGTTCTATTGATATCTTACCTACAAATTCAATATTCAGGTCGATACTTCCGATTTTATTTCGAACCTGCACGGAATACCGTCCTAAATGAGATTTTTCCACAGGAAATATTGTTGATGACACATTGAATATTTCTTCGCCAATATCTTGAACATTCCAATATCCTATTTTTCCACCATGAATATTTGTCGAAGATATATTTGGTTTTGTTCCACTGGCTATGGTAAATGATATAAATGAAGGTTTCTCAAAGTCTAATTCTATTTCTAATGCGTTTGAATGGCTCATCACTCTAGGCTTGTCTACAATAACTAGAACGTGTATTAGCTAGTTTATGTAAAAGAATAATGATACGTCGCCGTATGAAGGTAAAGATAAAAAAAAATAGCAAATATTGAAAAATATTTTTATTTTAATAATGCAGTGTGTGAAAGGTCTGATGTTATTGATAAAACGTGCCACGCATAATTTTGCTCAATACAATACTTCCGAAGATTTTAAATCAAAACTTTGATTTGATGAATCTTATAAATGGGCATAGGATACCAGAAGGACATTCAAACTCAAACTCTTGGCATTATGTCTCATTGATATCGTTGTGGCAATCATTTTGATCAACGTTATGAATTTTAAATTGAGAAACACTTACAAGATATTCAGTAGTTTATACTTACATAAAACTGTTATGTTTATCATATCAGTACCAATTCCAATCCGATTTTCAACTTCACAGCAATATTTCCCTGCGTCCTCCCTCGAAACGTTTGTAACAGACAAGTTTCTGTTCTCTGTATTAAGAAGTAGCCTCTCGTTTTGTGTCCAATACATGAAGGTATCGTTAGTATTAGAGTCATGAAAACAGGTAAGAGTGATATTCTGTCCTTCTTCTACTACTGATGATGGTTCAACATTTACACGAACTACTGGAGATACTGCTAGGTATGAACAAACAAGGTATTACGGTTAAACCATTATTTTTGTCAATTGTACTTTGTTTAAAACATTTGTCTTTCCTAGGATTGTCTAAGCAAGTCTTAGTTAAACCAACTTCAACTTTTTCTAAGCAATTAAGTAATGTTCGTGTGTTTTTTATCAATTAGATATTTCGTTTGTGGTTGTGTTGTTTTATTTGTAAGGCTTTAGTTAGTGTGTCATAAAGGGAGAATAGTATAGGCCATATGCATGATGTAGACAGCAGATACTTTTAAGCTTCTTTGTTAAGCTGATTTGTTTACAGAAAATATGTGTATTGATTTATGTTATCGTTTTTCATTTTCCATAGTGCTTCACCCAATAACAATTATTCGTGAAGAAACAATTGATTTGTTCATTTTATTTTTATGGGTTTTTTCTGTCTTTCTTTTTTTTCTGCTGCTTGCTCTTATTTGAATGAACAAAATTACCTTCTTAATGATAATAAATGACTATTGAATAATATCTGACATCAATATTGAATACGATCATTTGCTTTGCATATTGTTCAAATAAAAATTAAGGAATAGAGGGTCTGTGTTTTGAGTCATCAACAACAGGTCCCAGATGTACACCAATGAGATCTTATTTGTACAACAAGTGACACCACTGATAAAAACAGTATGTTTATCAGATATTTATAGTGTTCTATGCTATCTAACTCATGTTACATGCGATTTAAAATTAGCTGAACCAGACCAATAACGAATAATGCTTTTTATTACCTGCCAGATGGACTTCAATTTCATGTCTCTTTGAAGTTTCATTAAGTATAGTTTCACATCTATAAAGACCTGCATCAGGTGTTGTGAAATTTGAAATAGATAAGTTGTACTTTTGGGTTGTCAAATTCCCATTCACACTTATTTTATCGAGCTGGCCTAGATGACTATTGATTTTGTTGTTAATGCTGTAACGTTTTAGATTTGGTGGACCTCGCCAGATAATTGGGTTTGTAGCTGCTTTAAATGGACAACTGAGATCAACTGTTAAACCTTTTTTAACAAATACTGTCTGTTTTACTGAAAATGAATGGTATTATACATTTATGTTTTTTCAAACTACTAGTATCACCACAGTGAAACGTATGGCTAAAATAGTATTCATTGTTTTTTTTTTTCATTTAGTGTAAGTGCTAATAAAATAAAATATAAATATATCACATTCAATCGCCATGTTTTAAGAAGTTTTATGAATTTCAAACTAAGTGGTGATTGATTTGCAGGTGTCTGCTATAATAAAATAATGTTAGATTTGATTTTCGATACTCTGTGTTTTAACGCCATTTTTAAGCACCGGTTTTGTTCTATTTCGTGGTTTTTCAATTTTCCCTGTTTTAATTGGAAGAGGAAGCTGGAGTGTGCATAAAAAAAACATTGAACTCCGAAAGAAAAACTATTAATTCTAGTCAATTAAGATTGCATCCGCACAAGCGGGGTTTGAACTCACAACCTCAGTGTTGAAATAATAGTGATTACAGTAGTAATATTAATTACTTACACCAATCGGACACCGCGGCCCAATTATTGTTCGATAAAAGTTCAATCTTTTATATCAAATGTGTTGGTTCAAATACTTTAATAATGTTTAATCTTTTCAATTTTATAGCGTAATTCTATTTAATTTTTCGTTAAATTATGTGTAAATCGCACAGTTAATTGAATATCAGTTCAAATATTTACGTCATTAGAAATATTTTAAAATGATGAATATGTCATTACCAACCTGCTTGTGTGTAGGATGTATGATAAATGTATGATACAGCAAGGAAAATAATACACCAAGTACTATTCATTGCATTAATTGCTATTGCATAAGTTGCAGGCATACACTTAATATCTACTGTTTCGTCTAAATTTCATTTGCATCTTCTTACTTTTGTTTTCGAAATAACTGTTTTCTTATCAGTATTATACACAAACGAAGAGAAACCATCTGTAAATAGTAAAGCATTCATAATTGTCTTGTAATATATCAATTTTAAAAATCCTTTGGCCTAATATTAATCAAACCTTTGGCCTCGTGCCTGCATTTTCTTAACAACAATTAGACAGATGGAACAACTTTTAATAGCAAATAAATCATGAAACATAAAAGAAAAAATGTTAAATGTATCTTTAATATTGCAGATACAAAATGGATGCATTTAGTTTATTATGGATGAAAAAAAAATAATATCGTTCAAATCCCCAGGTAAGTCACAATTACAAATATCGTCTGTAAGAGTCGGTCCTTAAAAGATGTGATAATTAAATTATCAAACATCGAAAGGGTTCAATAATGCCTGTTTATTTTTTACCTCTTTCTGTTGTTAGATTTTGACTTTATGATACACACCTCGCAACTTGTTAAATTCATATCAATTCAATAAACCAAATCACAGACTTATCTGGAATAAGAGGCAAATCTTACAAAATTTGGTAGCAGCTTACATATGCTCTCAGTACTTTCCGTTGCTTATAAATGACGGATTCTTAAAAATAGAAAGTATGAGAAATAGGTCAAGCATTGATGTACTTATATCATGAACATGTAGGATTTGTTTGCCCTTCTTTAGATTGACAAGTCACCTTCTTTGAAATGTTAACGTATTCAGTAGCAATACGGTCTTTTTCATACCACCAAGATTTATCATATTGATAGAAAATGTATCGACGAATAATACTTCTAGTTTGAATAAGGAAAATATTAAAAAAATATTTAAATTGCTCAAAAACCTTGTTTTATTTATTTTCAGGGTTTTCAATGATCCAACAATTGTTTTCAATTTGTCATGCTTAATCTTTGTCAATTGTTTTTGGAAATTCCGGATCAAGCGGTTCTCGTAGCTGCATATGTTTTAAATAATACAAATCAGGAATAAATTTAGAATTTTCCGGAGTACTTGCAAGAAGGACAATGCGGAAATGAAACTAAATGACTAAATAAATAAACGTGTCAGTACGATTATTGTACCAGCTCCAAATTAACTGAATTAAAAGTAAAGTCACAAAAATACTGAACTCCGAGAAAAATTAAAAACGGAAAGTACATTATCAAATGGCAAAATCTAAAACCAAAACACATAAAAAAAATGAATACCGACTGCCATATGCCTGACAGGGATTTTCGTTTGTAGAAAACGATTTGTTAAATCTTGTTTTATATCTAGCTTAACCTCCCACTTGTGTGACAGCCGTATAAAATTCGAAACAATATATATGGTAGACAGATAACATATCAATCCAATATAGGCAACAATTGAATACAAACTATTGTGTCGAGAATTGTTGTGTCTACTGATAAATTGTTCTGTTGAAATGACGGGTTAAAACTTATTCATTTCAAAATATCTAAACTAATTTTGTTTGTCAATAATAGTCATTCTTCAAATTTTATAGCATTTCAAATGTTTATGCTCATTTTATGTCACAACATTTTTTCTGTATTGGATTCTCCAGATAATAACTTCTTAGTTTTCTTTTATTTAAGAGTGTATTTGTGTAAAAGATCTTGCGTGAAAATTTTTGTAACTTATTCAGACGCTTAAAATAATTCTAAAGGTTGAGTTGTCTTGGAATTGCAAAACATATTTTTTTTACTATTCATTATTTACATCATTCAAAACTGGATCTTCATAAATACACATTTTTTTTTCATGTGTACTATGACAGCATATTTTGATAACCTGACATACACATAATGAAAAATCTTACTCCTGTTCAGAACAATTAAGTTTGACTTATTTTGCATAAAGGTAATCAACCCGTTGATTGCGATTTGTGCATTTCGAACAGCGATATACCATTGGTTCCTTTATCAACGTATTTTGATCAGTTTCAATTCTACAGTTCGCTTGTAAGTTTTACATAATTAGCAGATCATGTATATTGCAAACAAGAGTTAAAGACGTAAGAAAACTTTTATTTGGATAATTGTTGTAATGGTGTTATTTGCTATATTTTCTAACATGGCTAACCATCACAAGATTATTGACATAGACTTAAGTCGGTAATTGTGAACTAACTTGTATTTTCTAACTAAGTCGGTGTTTCTTCAAAATCTAAAAGTATTAAGACAAATAAATCTAGTGGATAAATTCGCTTCAAACTAAAAACTTTTTTAAATGAACTTTTGATTAAATATATTTGCTTTTACATGCTATCGATGCATTCATGACTTTATAAATGAATTAGTTCAATCGTTATCAGATACAGTTTTAACTACAAAGATCTAATATTGCTTCAAAATGTTTAAGGTAGTTCAGGGGTATACCGCCAACTTGAATTGTGCAATCACAGTAAATTCATTGCACTAAAAAAAATGTTTTATCAAAAACCAAATATTTGTGTTTTAGAAATTTTTTTTTAAAAAAACCATTAACATGTTTAAGGGGAAATAACTCTTTTAGTATATCATTTATAATGGACATATAGGGAAATTTTCATTTTTTACTTGTAACAAGAAAACAAGTTCGATGACACATTTTTTTCCTTTATATTCTTAAAATATATATTGTAAAACCTATCTCTCAATATTGTTTTTCAAACCTCTGTCTTAAAAAAAAAATATGAACAATAATATGTTTCTTCATAAACAATATAAACAAATTATCGCAATTTTTAATGACTCGAACCTTGAAAAATAACGCAATGACCAATACTTTTAAACATTTTTTGAAAAAGCATAGAAAATTTGTCATTTTTTCTATACCCCTGAACAATCTAAAGACACATCAATGGACATTTTCTTTTCTTTTTATAACAAAACATGCTAATCCCATGCGTAATCTCATGGTCATCTTGAAGGTCAAAACTTGACCAAGCTGACTGACAAATATTATCTCAAAACTCCGCTTGTAAAACAATGGAAAAAACACATTCTTTTGTCCAAATTGAAGTGAATTCTTGTTAGAATATAAAATTATTTTTAATCAAATTCACGTATCCATTCAACTGTATTTTTTAGTAATGCTATTCCATAACTTATATACATACCTGCAGTAAAGTATCGACAAATTAAATTTACATTAATGTGTCCGCGTAATTATATATATATGTATAAAAACTAAGTAATAACCGGAAATAGATCATTTTTCAAGTATATTTTCCTCGTGAACTTCCGTTTGAATATAAAAACCATTACCATTGCATTCACTTGCCGTTGGTTTGAAATGATTACCTCAATGCACATTTTTGAACGCTTTGGAGTTATATAGTATTTTTTTTTAAATTAAAATGTAAAATTGTACTAACAATGATGGAGAACACACACTGATGTCTTGATCAGAGTGATCATGAAAATTCCAAAAGAGGCAACAAGTATAAATAAAAAAGAAATCATCTAAAAAAAAGGACGAATAAAAAAAAACATTTCACTGACAATTCAAGATTGAATAACACTTAACCACACTTAAAACATTTCCCCAGCGGACATAAGTAAAAAAATAAAAAAGTAGAATGAATCCCTACCATAATTTTTTCCTGTAACTCAGGCTTCAGTACAAAACTCTTTCGTTTAAAGATTGTTTTTCTCATTCCAAACAGCAGTACTGAAAACACACATTGATTCGTGATAATTTGTTTAACGGTTCAGATTTATTATTTCAGTTTGACTACCAAATGTCAAGATAAGAATAAAATTGAGAAAGGAGATGGGGAATACGTCAAAGATACAACAACCCGACCAAAGAGTAGACAACATCCAATGGCCACCAGTGGTTCTTAACGCAGCGAGAAATTCCTGCACCAGGAGGTGGTCATCAGCTGGCTCCTAAACAAAATTGACTACTAGTTCAGTGCAAATAGAAGTCACATTGACACTAAAACAGATAAATAAACTAATAATAAAACACATACATGATTAACAAGGGCCAGAGGCTCCTGAATAAGCACAGGCGCTAAAATGTACAAAAGGCAAAATTAGTATATACCGCTGTTCGAAATTCATAAATCGATTGAGAAAAAAACACCAAATCCGGGCTACAAACTAAACATGTTTTGTGAGATCTGCACCCTCCCAATAAAACCGATGACAATGTAGAATGAAGAAACACATAGACATATGCAAATATTTTACATCTTACTTGTCTTACCGACTTATATGAGTTTGACTGTCCCTCTGGTATCTTTAGACACCTTCTTTTACTGATGAGGATTTGTTGTCCTAAGTATTTAACATTTGTTCATGATTTTACTTTTTTTTTGTTATACTTTTTTAGACTTGCTTGTCATACGTATTTTGTAATTATATGATTCATCGCTTCGTTAGATTTATCTTTGACTGTTATTCAGACATATTATATATACCATGTAATGTGTACAATTTTGATTGGTTATATTAGTAGGTAAAAATTATAAAACTGTTATCCAACAATATGTACTACCTTATTGACAAAAACAAATATAGTGAACAATATTTTTTTCCTTTTTTGGAGTACAAACAATTTCCTTGGGGTGTCCGTGTAACATCAATTGTTTAATTTTAATCGATTGATGACAATTTGATTATTGATATGATAAACCGTTGTCTCAAATAAGAAGCATGTTAATAGTTATCAAAGGTGACAAGGTAATAATTAGTCCTTAAATTCCAACAAAATAAAATTCAGTTATCAAAATAACACACGATGATGTAGCACTATATGATCTCACGACAAATATCAAATTAAATGTTTCCATTATCAAGGAACGTCAGTCTAAACTACAGTTTATCATATAATCATTTATAGAATTAAACTAATTTGAAAAATACCTTATGGCAAATACCGTAGGTGAATCCCCTAAATATTTCCAAGTAATCAATTCATCAAGTTGTTTAAATCCTGACCATATATAAGCGAGGTTAATTTGTTTAACTAGTATCATTTGATCGAGACACAAGTCGAAATATAGATGAAACATTTCATATTATACATTGGATCATTGAAATGATGGCGGACATTTAGTATTTGTTTTAACCACAACCATGTCATCACTTTTGCAGTTCTTAGATCCCTGAACATGTAATTTCATTAGCAACACCACGTATGGCATATATGAGCAAGATCGTCTTATCCTTTCGGAGCACACAAGAGAACCACTGATTTGAAGGCTGGGTATGTGTAAATTAGTATTTATTTTTTTCTATGTTGTGTTCTGTACACTCTTGTGTAAATGGTCGTTTTTTATCATAGCATTGTTTGCATTTTTACGTTCTAATACTAATTGATATTGAATAAAAATCATGTCGATTGGGTAAGAAATTCGTTAACACTCGAAAAAAAAATCAGAAAAGGTATAAGCAATCATATTTTGGCTATGATACAATTATCTTTTTTCTTTAACATTCTATCAATTTTAGATTTGAATAATCATAACTAAACAATCGCTTGAATGGTCTCAATCCATCATTATTTTCCTGATATAAAACAAATGCGCGTGTCATACTAGTATGTAAAGTGTTATCCGTCATCCGACTGAAAGGTGTCTTCCTCGGATAAGGCAATGCGTGTATCTGAATTAACGTTTAACACAGAACGAATTATTTGTTTGTGACAAGAGCATTTTAATATATAATTTATTAAAGGAGATAACCTTCATTCGCAAATATTACTAACTTGAACCTATCAGAGTTTTTCCATTTATAAATTCCAATATTTATGGAACAGTTTTATATTGTTTATCATTAGACTGGATATATAGTTATTTTATTTCAAAGTTATAGCTAAATGAAGATGCAAGAGTAAGTTAACTTGCAAATCTTTATTGTTACACCAATACCTCATTTATGTGTATGTGGTTCATAAGTGTTTTTCGTTTTTCGTTTTATTTAGATAAGAACGTTAATTTTCCCATGTGAATGATTTAATACTTTTAATTTAGGGGGCAGTTTATAGCTTGCTGTTCGTTGTGAGCCAAAGCTTGGTGTTGAAGGCCGTACTTTGACCTATAATTATTTTATTTTAATACACTGTCGCTTGGATGGAGAGTTGTCTCATTAGCACTCATACATTTGTACCAAATATTCCAACTCATTCAAATCCTTTGTTTTTATATTTTGTTGAATAAAATAACTTAAAAGAACTAAATTTGCACGCATGATATGTCACTCTCAGCATTCATCAATACAATAAAACTATAAAAACTGTAATTAAGAAAAAAGGACAAAAATATAATCTTTTGAATATTCAACTTTACTGTATTGTTCCTAATATATATGAAACACAAGAGTCATCGTAAAAATATACTTTGTAGTAGATCTCGACTAAACGTTTATTGTTTGTTCATCCAATTCTAGATAACCGCTGGAATAACAAAAAAAAGTATATTCTTCTTTTTCTACAAAAAAATCCAATGATATACACATGTCAACATCCAGTCTTTAACGTAGCAATTGTTTATACTCTAGCTATAACATGCTTGGTAAGCTGCTTTTTTCTAGATAAGTACCTGCATCTGATGCTGCAAAAAAATATTTAAGGTGGTTCATCGATATTTATAAGATACAATTTTATAAAGTATCATATGAGTTTGAGAGAGTTAAAAACATTTCAATAGGTATTTACTCAATTCCTTTTTTTAATGATACCGTTGAATCTACTATCGGCCTCTTTGATATTTTGTTGCTAAAAATTATTGTTATCCTTAATATAACCCTTTCCTATCACATGTAAACTGTAGTTTTGAAGAGTTTTGGTTTCGACGAATGGTTGAAAGGGTCTTTTAGTAGTAACATTCCTGGCTTACGATAAACTTGATGCATTGTGTCATATAAAAGGAAATTTCGGAGGTTATTTTTTGCGTAATCGACTATTGGACAGCGGTATAATTCTTTTGCTTTTATTCATCATTAAACAGCATATTTACGTGATGCTAATCGTTGTTTAATTCGTTGAGTAAATAATTTAACATCAGTTTGAAGTTCATAAAAAAGTGAATAGTCTTTATTGACAATTGTCTATTTCTACAAATAGTATAATAGTATACTTGTCAACAAAAGAAATGATACAATACTTTTCTTTCAAATTATAGATGAAGTTTTCCGTTTATAGGACCGATATTGAAGATAGTGATACTTAATGACCATGGAAATAAAAATTCGTTTAAAAAATAATTACGTCATTTGGCGAATTTTATTTGTTTTGACAAAATTTACAGAAAAAGAAAATTTAAAAAAACAGAAGTTCCAAGTAATGATACCTCTCATTTAAAGGTGAAGACAATGTTTGCCATCAATTTAAAAAAAAAAAAACAAGCAGTTTCTTCGTTTAAAGTTCGGTCCTATAAGAAATCGTTAAAATGTATATATTATCAATTGATTTACAAAAGACAGTATGTGAAAAGTGAAATTAAAAACACGGTTACAATCTTAAAACTAATCTGAAAGGTTCCAAATCTACAGTGTGTTGTTTGAGATTTCAAAAACACTTTTTTTTACCAAACATTTAGAAAAACGATATGTCAACCCATAAGTTTCAACATGAAAATAACTTGATAAAAATAAATAACTTCTCAATATTTTTAAACAAATATAAAATCTATTTAGTACTTAGAAAATTATATGTCGATTTTTTATACAACTTCTCGCAAAAAATAATTTGCACCCTATGATCGTTTAGACAAAATTAAGTCACTTTCCGACAGGTTTAATATTCATTATCATATGTAAAATTGAGAATGGAAATAGGGAATGTGTCAAAGAGACAACAACCAGACCATAGATTAAAACAACAGCAGAAGGTCACCAACAGGTCTTCAATGTAGCGAGAAACTCCCGCACCCGGGGGCGTCCTTCAGCTGGCCCCTAAAAATATAAACTATATATTTCAGTGATAATGAATGCCACAATAATTTCGCAATTGTACACAAGAAACTAAAATTAAAATGATGCAATACTAACAAAGGCCAGAGGCTCCTGACTTGGGACAGGCGAAAAAATGCGGCGGGGTTAAACATGTTCGTGAGATCTCAACCCTCCCCCTATACATCTAGCCAGTGTAGAAAAGTAAACGCATACAATACGCACATTAAAATTCTAATTCAAGAGAAGTCCGAGTCTGTTGTCAGAAGTTTTAACCAACGAAAATAAACAAAATGACAAAATACATAAATAACAACAGACTACTAGCATTTAACTGACATGCCAGCTCTAGACTTCAATTAAACTGACTGAAAGATTATGATTTCATCATATGAACATCAGTAACAATCCTTCCTGTTAGGTGTTTAGTATCATACCATCATAAAATATATGAGAAGAACATAACCCGTGTCATGTCAACAGCTTTTTTGAGTTAATGTGTTTAGTTCCGATGCAAAGACTATATAAGTGAATCAATATTAACGTCAAAATATGCAATCTTTAATGACTTGACAACAGTATCGTAAATATATTCCTTCATAAAAAGTCTATTGAAAGGTTTAGTTAGTTAATGAGGTGAATACTGACACCTTTGTGCTTTATAAAGAATATTTCCATAAAAAATTGGACGTGAAATACATGAACGTTTAAGAAGTCTGCATGTTGATACATTACATATGTGCATACATTGCAAATGAAAACTGTTTAAAAGAGTGTATTTCATTTTGTTTTACACTAAATACTTTTTCATAAATTTCATTCCAAAGTCGTGTATCGTTTCTTGTGTTGACTAGTATAGTTTGTCTATGTTGTCGATCTCAATTCGTGACAAATAAAGTTGATGACCTAATATAGATTGGACTTTTATGAAGGTCTTTTATGGTACTATCGCTCTTCAACTGTTTCGGTTTTTATACATCCTTGGCTAAGAAACATTTGACTTTGAGCTTTTCCGGCGGAAGGTACATAAAAAAGGCGATTCGAAAGTAGGAATATTGCATTAAATCCACATGTTGCTATTGGTAAAGAAGTGGCAAATTAGATAAACATACGAGCTGCGATAATGCAAAATAGTTTGTTTTATTATTTAAACGACTTTTGACTCCGGATTTTATAATTTTCGATAGACTATCAAATCTGCTGTAGGAAATTCTTGTACATGTTGTATCTGTTTAGGTAAGAGCAACTATAAAAAGAAAATCAAACAATAAGAAAAAATTGGCAGGGGTGATTATCTGATTTCTGGGAAGGGGGGGGGGGGTTATAAACGAAAGAAATCATCAGACAAGAGTAAGCTTAAGTGTATTTCTTTCAAATGCTCTTTATTGACCGAGAAAGTAATGTTCTAGCATAGATCATAAACTCCGTAGCCAAAAATCGGTAATAAGAAAATTGTCTATTGTGAAAGATAACATACAAATATTACATAGTATGAATAACCGGCAAAAATAAACTCACGTTTTCGACACTTCCAGAATAGACATAGCAAAACTAATATTATAATTGCTACCAGTATTAAGCATAATGCAATATTTGAAGCATTTTTTATTGCTGTAATGCTACAATCATTTCCTAAAAAGAGACAAAAAACACTGTTTACTAATACAAAGATTTATAAAAAAAAATTACGAGCTAAAAGTGTCCTTAAAATAGTTTGTAATCCTGTAATAAGTTATCGCAGTGTTTACCAATCCCTGACAAATATATTGATCTGCTATGATTATTTACAATATTTTAGCGCTTTAACCTCTGTCCTCACCTAGTTTTGTGTGACATCCGAAACTGGTATATAATATACACAATATTGGGAAAAGCTTTATATTATATATATATAAATATATCTGTTGTAGGGTTGTCACTGACTCAGACGTACTTATGAATATAATTATTTTCTGTGACTGTATCTTACATTAATTTGTAGGATCCTTTACTATAGATAATTTAGCTGATCTGTAAACAATAACATCTTCATGCCTTATATATCATGTACTGTAGTACGCCGCTAGATTAAAACTGACGTGGAAAGGTAACACATGCCAACCGAAAGCTCTTTTTTTGAGAGCCCAGGTGGTCGTGTGGTCTAGCGGGACGGCTGCAGGGCAGGCGATTTGGTGTCACGATATCACAGTAGCATGGGTTCGAATCCCGGCTAGGGAAGAACCAAAAATTTGCGAAAGCAACTTTACAGATCTAACATTGTTGGGTTGATGTTTAGACGAGTTGTATATATATATATATAATAGTTTAACATTGAAGATTAGATCATTATATATATATATAAATATATATATAATGATCTAATCTTCAATGTTAAACTATTCGGCAATATTGATATACGTAATACCATTGATAAATTTAACGATACTAGAGTGTATATATGCGGTTTCGATAGTTTATGTACTTTCGACAATACTTGAAGCCTACACATTTAAAAAAAAAGCAGAACCTAATACATGTTATACTAAGAACGACAGCTAAACGTTACTAAATAACATAATTAAAGAGTGTTAACTTTTGTTTTTCTCACATGATTCACTTTTTCTCAGATTTTATTCTATCATCTAATTTTTTTTTAAGTTAGAGCTTGGGATATCATTGCTACAGGAAATACATATAAAAAATATATATTTCAATGATTAGAAAAACGTAATCTATGAATTGATACAGGAAGATATTTTTCAAACTTGATGTAAATTATCATAAACATGATTTCAGAGAAAAGAACTTCAAACTATTCATTTTTAATCAGTGGAAGAAAAATTATCATATGCCATCGGTTTTTTAACGTTAGTTTGTTTATTTGAATGATGTTTAACGCCCTTTTCGGTAATATTGTTCAATTTCGATGCAGTCACTGTTTATTTGTGGAGGAATTCACTGCGCCTTGATTAATCAACTGATATTCTGAGATCTATTAAGATAAGATTCGAACTGCCATGTGGGGGATGATAACAATCGTTATATTGTTAAGCTAATGATACAGTAGTATTAAGTTATACATTCTATATCCGGAAGTCCTTTTAATACCCTCATTATGAGTAAATTTTGTATTTTTATTTTGATAATTTTATTGTGCAACTTTTATTTATGTCGTTAGTTCATCAAACAAAAACAAATACACTGAAGTCTCAGGTATATAAAAGACTGAAGAAGTTCATAAAATCTGACAAAACCATTAAGGTGTAAGTTGCAATTTGCGTTTTATATATGTTACTTAAATTGACAACAGCTCATAGATATAAGAAGATATAAGAAGATGTGGTATGAGTGTCAATGATACAACTCTAGTTACAGTTTTTAAAAGTAAACCATTCTAGGTCGGATCGTATACTTGCTTGTCATACGTTATATTTAGTAAACGCACATACCTTTGCAGCATTGTTGAATGTTATTTGAAACAGTGAAATGTCTAGAGCCAATAAGACAAGATAGAGTCAAACTCCCACTACACTCATTCAATACAATTTCCATGTTTACTGAGTATACCGTCAATCCAAGTTCAATTGCATATTTAATTGTTCCAGTAATGTCTTCGTTCTTAAAAATAGAAATGAGTTAGTTTGGTGCAGTTCAACACTGATGTCTTAGAAATTAACTATAATAGTTTTTCCTATATTAATAAGGCTTTTAAAATTGCTCAACAAACATGTGACGAATTGGAAATATATAAATTGACTGCAATTTTCTTGTACGGTCTTTTCAGATATTACGTTCTCGGTAATATATGTTTTCCATATCATTTCCTTTCTATTTCATCATTATAGTCGTTAGAGAAGCTGGTTCTTATACAATGAAAAATCTGTTATATACATTGAATTTTATTGGTTAATTACACATTGCTTTTTTTTCAAAATAATGTTTAGGTCCATAACACGCTAAATGAAATATTTAGATACATTTTGTGTACTAAGAATTGTTTGATTTCATTTGTAATGTTGCATGCTAGTATTCAAAACAAACTGACGCTCTAGGCACTTAATATTGTTTATCACATCTTATTACTGTACAGTTGAACAAATGTTATGCTTTACACAATCAGTGACTTTTTATTAAGGCTTTACAGTTTACATAATGAAGAATTATCGTAACAAATCCATCTTATAATCTCAGCCCTTTGCAACTGATTTGTGTCTGCTTGTTGTTGTTAAGTGTTGATATATCACTTTCAAAACATTTCAATTATCTTAGGAAAGAAGAATAGAAGCTTCTTGTATCCCTAACTCAAATGTTTGGGATTATGATGAATGCACATATCCCATCAAACTTGAGATTAAGGATACAACAGATGGAATAAAGTCTCGCTCATATCTTGACTTACATTTAGAAGTTGGCGATAAGGGTCGGTTGAAAACAAAACTTTACGAAACTAAGGATGATCTCAGCATCCCATAAGAGAATTAACTATGTTTAAGAAGCAGCATTCCAGCAAACGTAGTATATATATATGCATGGGTTCGAATCCCGGCGAGGGAAGAACCAAAATTTTGCGAAAGAAAATTTACAGATCTAACATTGTTGGGTTGATGTTTAGACGAGTTGTATATATATATAATATATATACAACTCGTCTAAACATCAACCCAACAATGTTAGATCTGTAAATTTGCTTTCGCAAATTTTTGGTTCTTCCCTCGCCGGGATTCGAACCCATGCTACTGTGATATCGTGACACCAAATCGCCTGCACTGCAGCCGTCCCGCTAGACCACACGACCACCTGGGCTCTCAAAAAAAAGAGCTTTCGGTGGCCATATGTTACCTTTCAACGTCAGTTTTAATCTAGCGGCGTACTACAGTACATGATATATAAGGCATGAAGATGTTATATATATATATATATATAAACGAGTCTTAATTTGAAAACTACGTTCAAACCTATGATTGCGTTGAATAAAAACCGCAATTTTTATACGTGTGCATGTTAAACAAATTTCGTTGTAGAAGGGTCTAAAAACAGCACAAACAACATTTTCCAAAAGACCAAAAAAGTGAAAAAGTATATTTCAACAAAACTCATTTGACTAACAGGTCGAACAACTGATGTTCTTGAACCCTGCTGACTGCCATTGGCGATTGCCAAATAAAATTGATCACAAGATGTAACAAAATGGATCTTAAAATAAATTTAATACTAAACAGAAAAACTTTTTAAACTTGTGGCCGCGATGTTATGCCACAAACATACGGTGTCAATATATTTTAGTACACCAGATCCGGATTTCGACAATAAATGTCTCTTCAGTGATGTTAGGGATCGAAACGGTATTTGGAAGGCCATATTAAGAGTATATATTCATGTTGATAAGATATGCATGGGCTCTTATTTCCTATTGTGATTTTCTCGATAGAGGGTTGTGCTCACAAGAAAGCTATTGAGAACAAAATGGTGATTTGCAGTCATCCCTTCGTCAATTCTATGGACGCCATCCCGAGTTGGTTGACTGTTGTGAAAACTTGTTTCACAGATAATAATAGATAATTTTGTAACTCCACCCCTTTGTATTGAATCGTACCTACCACATTTAACTTATTACGAATTAACAGGAGCAACACAATATGTTCTACATGTGGAACATTTTCGTTCTTGAGCACCTAAAATCACCCCAATTATTTTTGGTGTGGTTAGTGCTGCTCAGTTGTGTTATGTTTACTATTTTCGTCGATTGATTTTTTTCTCCTTTTAGCCATGGCGTTGTAATTTTGTTTTCACTCATGAGTATGCATGTACATTTTGGTATGTTTCACCTCTCATACATGGTTTGGAAAAAGGTTCAGCGCTTTCAGACAAACCAACTAACGCTTCTTTTCTTATTTTCAAACCAGGAGCGTGGAATTCAGTTTACAAATTTGGTATTTCACCGATTTTCCTATTGAGTCGACTTTCAGAGAAAAAAATTGTTAATAGTTTATTGGTCATGTTCCTCATATCAATAATGCCAAAAATTTTATATCAACTCCAACACTTTAAAAAAACATCCTTATAAAGTTTCTATAGATCCCATTTGGTACAAAACCACTAATTTGATCCTTTTCTTAAAGAATATTCACGTAAGTAATACATATTTTAATAAAACAGTTCCTTAATAAGTAGTACCTTATTTTGGTAATTGTGGTATGATTTGAAAGCTAATTGATATGACATGACTGTAGAACCCTTGTTGAAAGTTTCTTAAAAATACTACAAAGATAAATGAAATAAGAATACGGGTGTTTATTTGCCCTTTTGTTTAGATCAGAAGTACATGTTTTTGTGAAACTAAACTATTAAACCGCACTCTCATATTAGATTAAAGTTTTTTTAATTGTTCAGAAGAAACAAGGATAAGGTACAGTTTCGACAAGAAATGATTGTTACTTAATTTGAACCTGAGACAAAATGGCTAGGAATGCTTGAATTTAGAGAACTTTATTTAAATTTAAAGGCAACCGGGTAAGGATTCGTAGTTTTATTCCCTTCTAATCAAACTGGTCCAATACGATCAATTGAGCTACTGAAGTCACTTAATATCTATTTTATCAAGAATATTTTGGACGAAAATTTGTAACACTACTATGCAATTCAGGCCGCCAAATTTTGTAAGATGCACGACACAAAAATCTTGATAATGACAACTGTTTTAGTAGCAAATTGATCTAATAAGTAATTAATGTCTATACAAACCGAGTTTTGATATCACGTCATAAACTACTTTCTTTAAGGATTTTCTACCTCAGGCATAGATTACCTTAGCTATATTTGACAAAACTTTTAGAAACGTTGGTCCTTCCTGCTCTTCAACTTCGTACTTTATTTGGCCTTTTGAACTTTTTTGGATTCGAGCATCACTGACGAATCTTTTGACTAATATACAAAGTTTTGTTCTGATATCTATATAGAGTTTATTTATATTCAGTCTATTAACAATAATCAAGGGACATAAAACCTTCAGTTATCAGGACTAATTGATAAAGACATTTATATATATATCTGCTACTCTTTGGTCGGGTTGTTGTCTCTGACACATTCCCAACGACATAAATAAGATTAGACACAGTGTGTTAGTGGTATGAATAAAGGTAAAAGTGGTATACCACTATTAAAAAGTCATGAATCGATTGAGAGAAAACAAATCTGGGTTACAAACTAAAACCTATAAGGGAAACACTTAAACTACTGTAATCCAACTTATTTTGTGAATGATTTATTTCGCGTTTTGATCTTTCTACTCCACTTCGATGTATTGTCGTTGTTTTATAATTTATTTGATGTAGTTTGATAAGGAAAGACACACAAGTCTAAAATATTAGCGACGATTTATATTCGCGTTATTTTCTAAACGCTTAAAACGAACTATTGAATGACAACTGCCATTATAGTCTTGAAATTTTTTAGAATTTCTCGCTGCTTTGAAGACCTACTGGTGACCTTCTGCTGTTGTCTGTCTATGGTCGGGTTGTTGCCTCTTTGAAAAATTCCCAATTTCATTTCTCAATTTTAATATAAAATCATGCAAGTAATTGTACAATTAACAGCACTATCTATGTTAACTATGTCGGCCTTTATTCCAATTAAAACCGTGTAAAACAAATAAATCATGTGCACATATTTGCTTTAAACTAAAATCATACAAATGAACAAAATTAACTTGGTGAATAATTATCTTTCGAAAAGAAAATGAAAAATAGAATTACAAATAAAACTTAATACATGAACGATAGATAAACAAATACCGCGACATGTCTCATAGCAATGCAGATTCAAACTCAGCAAAACAGCCATAATCGAGAATAGGTCACGTTCGGTACTTAAAAGACACACGATTTGAATGTAAACTACAATAGAATACGTTGAAAACATATCCTTTATGCACCAATTTCAAAATTCGAAAAAAAAGTTTAAGAATGTAACATTTGTTCTTCAACGCTTTTTATTATGATATGCTGGATATTTCTTTTATTTACTTCAAATTTCATTATAGTACTTTTTAATGTTTAATAATTTTGCATTTATAGATGTGATGTTTGTTTTGCATATTGTTTGCATCATTTGATTATGAAAGATAGTTGTTTCAATTGCAGTCCTAATACTTCTTCGTATTTTTATTCAAATAATTGAAAAGTTGGTGAACGGTTACACTACTCCCCGTTGCACCGATCGAATTTAAATAATACATACTTTGTAGTACACAGTGCATTTCGGTTGTGGGTATATCTTCTGTATCCAAATATTCAGTTGAGTTGGCTCAAATGCGGTCAAGTTAAAAACTACATCACTCTTCTTGGGAATATCTTTGATATACAATTAATAGAAATTAAACAATAATCTAATTAAAGAATTTTTCAAGTTTTCAAAATCAAATTATTGTCAACGCAAACTATAATTCGTAATTTTGTGTTTGTTGATCTTATCAATTTAAGCAATACACACGTACCTTATGACAGAAGGAATTCAAAAGAGTATACAAACGTTTGCAGTGCGTCAGTCTATACGTGTTTTAAAGAATAACTGTTAACTTTGATATTACAAAACATAGACGAAAGAAACCAAAAGGACACTAAAACTAATAAGTAAAAAATAAACTGACCTAGGTGACCTAAATTTGTAACTTTCTGTGTCATTTGGTATCTTGTTGTCTCGTTGACAATCATACCACATCGTCTTTTTTATATTGACAATTTTATGGCTGAACAATAAAAGACTATCATTACACAAACACATTATAGAACATTAAAGACTGAGCACGTACTGCACGAAAACCGACTTACGCCGGCAGGGTAATCATATCCTTCTTATTACGCCTTTAGTTTCTTGCGTATCTCTTATACTTACACACAAATGACAAGGTTTCGTCCATTTCAAATGTTATGAGAGCGTCTTGAAAGTCGAATTCACAAATATATGTACTGAGATCTGTGAAGTTGAAATTGTGTAAAGTAAGCATATACATATATAGTGTGTCCTCCTTGTACAAAGTTGGTGTATACTTTGTTTTGTTTGTCGATACATTTATGTCTCTGTTTGCAATCGGTACTTTGTTTGGTTCTTTTATCCACATTATGCTTGTTATTTGTGGTGAAGACTTGGAACCATTAAACAGGCATTCAAACGTCACATCTTCTCCAAAAACAATTGGTTTTGTTACAATTGCTGCTGTAACTTAAAGTGAAAAGATAATTTTTTATTATTGAATTGATGCAGAATATGTTAATTAATTCAACTTTTTCAAAATGATGCTTGTACATTTGTTAACATATTGTATATATTCTCCGAACTTTTCATTTAAAAAGTGGTGAACGGCATCGGAGGCACAATCAAAACATGCAAGTCGAAAAGACCTAATCAACACCTGGACGAAAACAACATTTTACAAAACAACTTTAAAGACGACTTAAACTGAGACACACGAACAATCATTGGAGAATTAGAAGTAGGTTCGGATACAGATATAAAAAGAACGAATAGGTATAAATCAATTTTCAATGTAAATTTCTTTAATAATGTAGTGTTGTGGTTGCCGTTTTATTTTTTTATATCTATTTTCTTGTTTGTTATTGTTAATTTCACAAGTTATAAATTTTTTAACCAATTAAATCTATATTCAATGCTTTGTATGGTGGGTTTTTTTTTTTTGTTTTTTTTGCTTGAATTTTCTTGCATGGATTCGTTTATTGGTGAGTCATCGGAAAAAGAAACTGTTTTTATCACACTAGCTTGGGTTGATGGCATCCTAATGGAGTTCGTTTTCAATATACTACTAATAATAAATATAGTTTTCATGGTTTTTTTTTATTTGAAAAAAACAACATCTAAATAAATGGCATGTATTATCATATACATTCGAATGTTCCACTTATAATATAAATTGGTAAAACAAAACAGTAAACTGAAATGACGAGCAAATGTCCAGAAACATCAATAAATTGTGATCGCTGGTTAGATTTAATTATAATCTACAAAACTTACCTGAATCGTGAGCATTTGTTCCAAATACAAATGTCAACAGCATAAACAATGTTATCCAGTAGAAAGCAGAATGTTGTCGTCTTCATATTTATAGTAGTTAAAAGAAGTATGAAATAGAAAATTGTATAAAAGCGACATATTAAGCCAATCGATTTTGTGCATGTGATATTTAAATAAAGTAATCATATGTTTACTTAATCCAATATACCCAAGTATATATTAAGTGGCATGAAAAAAAGGGAGATAGCAATAACTTCAAACAGAAACACACAGACTAGGAGATATGTCTTATAGCATACATTCACACGAATTGATGGAAAGAATATGTTAGATTTTCTATATACAATTCATGAACAAAAACTTCGATTTACTCATGCATTTTCTACACAGTTTTTCTTAATATTTTTTTAATCGTTTCAACTATCGACTAAATGACTAAATTATCATCTCTTGACTTTATTGCTTTCTTAACCTTCTTGATCTTGGAATATATGAACGAGTCGAATAGTCGGTAGAACATTAGTTGAAATCTGTACATAAACATATATAGTTGTGTCAAGTCAAATGATTATATTCAAAACTCCGTTAATTGTCAGAAAAGAAAATTTGAATAGTTGTCAAAGCCAATGTTATACTATGAAGTAACAATTAGAATTAAATACCATTAATAAACCTAACAAAAAGACGAAACAAAGAAAAACGATTTTTTTTTTTTTTATAAAACCGAAATAAAATCAATACAAAAGAGCAACAATGACTTGTATTTGTTTACCTTATCATCTTTGTCTGATATCTTCTTGGTCTTTTTGGTCTTAGAATGCACATTCGTGCTCCAACAATACTAAAAAAAACAATAAAAAATGTATATAAACAATAATTATTAACATGTTGCTTGTTAGGTTCCTCATTGTTTTTCATTTTTAATTTACCTTTCTTTGGGTATTATCTTTTTTATTGAGTTTATAAATATTGCAATAAACTATATCATAATCATTATTTTTCATTTAATATAAACCTATACATCGTCCTCCTTCATGTATACCAACTTCAATGGTTTGTTTTATTTCAACGCCAAAAATTACACATAAAATATCTGTTTATATTTATAGCTTCAACATAAGTCTTGTTGGTAGTAATACAGATTAACTGAATATTCCATTAAATAATTTACACTTTTGAATTAAGGTTACAGCGAAATCTTATTAAGGAATAACATGAAATGAAGACCAATAGAGGAAATCTCATAGATACGCATACCAAAATATTAAGTGTTTGTTAAATATTTTTAGGATACTCATTTCTGTAAAACAAAATACTGTGTTTTTTATTAACTTGAACAAACATTATTTTTATTTGAAAGCAAAGTGATTACTAGTGAATGATGAAAGTCAACGTCTATAGTGTGTTGTTTTGGGGTGGGGTTTTTTTTTGGAGTGGGGGAGAGGGGGGCTTTTATTTAAATGAATCCATCTTTGTTAGGATGTTGTAAGGTATGAACCCTTCAGCACTTAAACCGGATTATTAATCTGAAAAACTCGCGCTTTGGGTTACACATATAACACTTTAAAAAATAAAGGTTTCTTTTAATTACAAAACGGTTATTTAGATTCTCCAATCAAATTATTGAATTTTCAGAATTATTTATCATATTATTCATTCTTAGAAATGGCTTTTGAAAACTTATCTATTTCTTAGTTATTTGTCGAAATTTGAAGTATTCAATAGGGATATTTTGAGTGATAAAAATGAGTAATTTTTGTAATAAATATGAGTAATTTTTGTTATAAATATGAGTAATTTTTGTAATAAATATGTTCAATTGAAGTAAAAGAGGGTTGAAAGATACCATATAGGTATTTAAACTTATAAATCAAAAGGAAACTGACAACGTCATGGCTGTAAAGGAATAACAAAAACAGAAAAAGAATAGTCCACTAAAACAACACATAGACAATTAAGACTTAGCAACAAAAACCCAACCAAAAATGGGGGTGAATTCAGAAGCTTAGGATGGATAAGCAGATCCTGCTTCACATGTGACACCCATCGTGTTGCTCATGTTAGTACAAACCCGGTAGTAATTGTAATTCGGTAGGTTACATTCGTTAGAAAAGGAATGGAATTATAGTAACGGAATAAGGAACATATCCACCATATTCTGTGAAACAGATAAATACGGTCAACCAACTCGTGATGGCGTTCGTACAATTTACGAAGGGATGCTTTCAACTTCACCATTTGTAGCTCTTGGTTTAATAGCTTCCTTGTTAGTGGCAACCCTCTACCAAAACAATCATAATAAGAAATACAAGCCCGGGAATGTCGTATTAATTGTAAGAGATATACTCCGTATGCACGCGCTGCTGAAATGTTGCTTCATAAAACTTGAAAGTTTACAATTGGGAACTCATACATATGTATCAACTTCAATGGTTTGTTTTATTTTAACATAAAAAATTACTAAGAATTGTGAATTAGTTTCATAACATTTAGTTCAGGCAAACTTAAGTTACAGAGCGGAAACCAAATTTGAAACGTACATTCGTACGTTTGGACGGACAGACGAAAAAGGTAAAATGTTTATATCCCATCCGCTAAGGCTAGTTCAAAATGAACTAAAATGTGTATGCGTAATAGGGGAACATTCTAAAACCACTTACTTACCTCTTACAATCATTGATTGTTGCGTTATTCTTTCGAATGTATCATCTAATGCTAATTTAGCAGATACTATATTCATCTGAAAAAAAGAAAGTACACAGATTATGTTCCGGTTTATATTTCACAACTTGTTTGCTATGCCCGTGTCTGTTGTGACGTTTTTTTTTATTTTAACGAACGCAACCTTTGTATTATTGGTAAATTATTAAACCAGGGATATCGTTACCATAAATTACTTAAAACCGCTACTAAATTTTTCCATAGATATAAATATTCGGTTTTGAAGTTTGTTTGTACCTGTAGAAAACTTATTTCATACGGGAAAGCACATCCTCATTTTTAGGGAGTGCCCGGAAATTTAGAAATGATCCATGTAAACTTGTCGCTCCTTTAAATAAACTTATTCTAAAAGGTTACCTATTCAGCACTGTAATAAGATCATTGAATATTTTTTTTATTGGTATAGATATTGATTTTGTTATAAGAAGATTTAAAGCTAACTAAATATTACTTGTATGTTATATACATATACATATTCATAGATCTACAATCTGTCGATATCTGTAACTTGGCATTGCATAAGGTCATGTTTTCTCTGGCTGTTTATGACGTCTTTTACTAAATCAATTGGATGTTGGATGTGTACGAGTTGATTGTTTAGTCTAAGATGCAAGCTTTTTTTATTAGTTGTTAGTGGCTTCGAACTAGCTGTCAGATAACTGCGAGTACTCTCAGATCTGTTCATTGTGTCTTTTTGTGTCGGGATGTATAAGTATCCGGCCACGTTCACTTGTATGTTTGTCCATCTAATGAGTTGAGCCTTTTTCAACTGATTTAATTCTATAGTTCGTTTTTATGTTGTACTGTTATACCACTGTCCATATGGTTATGGGAAGGGTTGGAATCCCGCTTACATGTTTAATCCCGCCACATTATTTATGGATGTGCCTGTCCCAAGTCAGGAGCCTGTACTTCAGTGGTTGTGGTTTGTTTATGTGTCACATATTTGTTTTTTGATCAATTTACATAAATAAGGCCGTTGGTTTTCTCTTTTGAATGGTTTTACATTGTCTTATTGGGGCCTTTTATAGCTGACTATGCGGTATGGGCTTTGTTCATTGTAGAAGGCCGTACGACTACCTATAGTTGTTAATGTTTGTGTCATTTTGGTCTTTTGTTGATAGTTGTTTCATGGGCAATCATACCACATCTTCTTTTTTATATGTTACAATAAAAATAAATTGTTTCTTTTCAAACACAGTACGTGGTTTAAAATAAAAAAAAAATCGCAGTTTCTTTGTTTCTATTAAATGACAGTGCATATATCACAGTAAAAAAAACATTATTACACATATTTAAGTGATCAATGTTAATTTTTTTTTAGTTCTGTGTATATACGTTTGAATGAAAATACAACAAAATATTCCGTTATCGAGCATCATGAATTTGAGACATGATCTTTTCTCGAACTGATGTCTTCTATTAGTATTTTTTAATCTAAATGGTGTATTTTAAAAACAACTGATTATGATATAATTGAATAATGCTTGTAACCAAACCTAATCATGAACGTGAATAAAATAATAATGAACACATCTCAATAGACTCCATAGACTGACTTACGTCTTCTTTTTATCCAGATAAAAAACGTTGAAATTATAGGGATGATTTCATCTGGGTGTTCCAATTATTTGTATCCAAGTTCCATGGTGTCTTCATGCGACGGATATAATGCCTAGTTGATAGCTGTTTGTATCACGGTGTTTACCTGGTTTTTATAAGGAAGGCAGTTATTAAAGCAGATATTCCAAGAGGTAATTTGAGGAAGTCACAACGAAAGTATTGAGTACGTCGTCGCAAGTTTACAGGCTGTTATGGAACATCATATTTCAACAACAGTTCTGTTCTCTACTACTTTATTAGTGTAAATCACTTGATTTAATTAATATTTGTATTTGTATATCTACCATTAGCGACAAGCTGGCATTGTTTCAGATATTTACTTCCCAAACTTTAGATATGAACATAAAAAGGCAAATTCATATTTAAATTTTGCGGTTATTTTGTTTATGTAGAACTAGTCCATTTAAATCATGTAAATAGAATGTATTATTTTAAATAATGTATCACTCAATATAAATGTATCAACCTAAATTGCATTCGAATGATATCTTTTGTCTTTGCATTGTGACTTTAAATTTTAAAGATAAATCATCGTTTTAGTTTAATCGAGCCTGTAATTCAGTGGTTGTCGTTTGTAATGTATTACATCTTTGTTTTTCGTTCATTTTTTACATAAATAAGGCCGTTAGTTTTCTCGCTTGAAGTGTTTTAAATTTTCTTATCAGGGCTTTTTATAGCTGACTATATGCGGTATGGGCTTTGCTCATTGCTGAAGGCCATAGGGTGACCTATAATTGTTAATGTTTGTGTCATTTTGGTCTTTTGTGGATAGTTGTCTCATTGGCAATCATACCACATCTTCTTTTTTATATAATAAGGATTTTCATAATTTGAGTCCACAAAGGCAACGTCATGAGTGAGACAGGAAATAAGGCTAAGCATTTAAATCATATAGCTCCAAAATGATAATTTCAATAGAGATCACCGACTTACAAGGTCATTAAAGACGAATTTCGAATAGATAACGTAATTTAAAAAAAAAGGAAAATGATATACTAGTTATTGTTGCATCATACAAGACTTGTTGGTAAATTTGTAATTCTAGGTTATAACTATTTGGATGATGATTTGTTCATATCAGCACCGGGAATTTGAAATCATGACATAAGATTCCAGAATTTTAAAATGATATTTTAAAAATATTATGATATACTCATCAAAATTCACAAAGATTGGTCATAAGTTATAAACATGCTATTTAGCAACTTTTAATGTAAATATGGCAAATTAAATGACAGATGTTTTTTCCTAAAATAACTCATTACATTATGATGTAGCCATGTTGTATTATATTTGATTGATTTAAACTAAGAAACTTAAAATAAGTTGCATTAATTTTTGTTATCTTTCATCCACATACCTGTTACCCTTAACGAGCCTCAACTCACCTTTCAATCTTTAAATTTAGTTTAAAATGTACAAAATCCTATTAATTTGTTTTACGGGTCAGTGATCATTATTCACATTAACATGCGATAATTAATTATTTAAATTTCTTGATTAGCAGATCATAGGGTCAGATTAGACATGATTAACTAGGTACAACTAAAAACATTGGGACTAGAAACAGTGTCGTATTACGGAAGTGCTTCAGATATTTTTCGCGACCAGATTATTTTGTCGGATGTCTCAGGTGGTCGTTATACTCAGGTGTCGAATTAAGCAAGTTACACAGTACCTACTTTACATCAGCTCTTAGAAGATGTAGGATATGTACTAACAAATTGTTTCATGGCATATTGATCATAAATTACTGGCGAAACATACAAAAATATCGTGTCACTTCTGTTTATCTTTCAAAAAACCCGTACCGTTGTTATGTACGTGAAGTCATAGTAAAGTACTTTGAATTTGAAATTCAACTGTACAAGACAATAATTAAATGACATTCAGTTTAACAAATTTACTAACACATAACTGAGAGGGTGATAGAGGAGATTGGTACCCCTGTTGTCTATATAGTGTTTATTAGTAGGCTGTAGTTTTAAATGTCGATTTTCTTTTGCTTGCTATCGCGTAGGTAGAATGTTCGCCTCCAGTGCGGAAGGTCGTAGATTCGCACAATAAACGGGTCAAACCAGACTTCAGAAAAAATGTATGTGTTGTTCTCCGCAGAGCACGCGGCATTAAGGAGTCAGAACAATGTGTCCTTGATCTGTATCTTTTCCTGTAGAAAAATTCTAAACAGGCACGTTAAAATATCCGGATCAACGTTTTTTTTTTTTTTTACCTAGTATTGTAAATCTTCTTATCAAATCATTATGTTTCTATTTTGCAACATCGTCATTTTGCTTAGTTTCTTTAATTACCTATGCTAACATCGGACTCGTCTTTCTTATAAGATGAGTTTAAATTGCGTATTGCTGTGTGTTTTGTTTGTTCTTAGAGATATATGTGAAGATTTGATATTTCCAAAAAACAATGTTTATCATGCCTAGTGTTTGCGCCTGTCTCAAGTCGGGAACCTCTTTGTTAGTCGTGTATTTTAAACTAGTAAACAATTTTGTATGTTGAACTAGTAAACAATTTTGTATGTTGAACTAGTAAACAATTTTGTATGTTGAACTAGTAAACAATTTTGTATGTTGAACTAGTAAACAATTTTGTATGTTGAACTAGTAAACAATTTTGTATGTTGAACTAGTAAACAATTTTGTATGTTGAACTAGTAAACAATTTTGTTTATGGGTCAGCTGAAGCCCGACTCCGGTTGTGGGATTTGCTCGATGTATTGCTGACCCAAAGTTGGCATTCGGCTGTTCTCTTCTCTTCGGGTTGTTGTCACATTGACATATTCCCAATTTTCTTTCGCATTTTTTTTTTTTTTTTTCAACTTCAGATACTTTATTTTACTATAATAGTTGTTAACAAATCTCCTTAATGTTACAACAATGGCATTAAGGTTCTGCCCTGTATGGTTAATTACCAATAAAACCAGGGGATTTTATTGGTAAACTTTTTATAATTTTACATACATGTAGTATTGCGTGTTAGTTACAATTAACAGAGTAATAGCTGTCTACAACATGTACTTTACTTTACAATGAAAAAAAAACCGGAACTTTGACCGTCTTTTGTTTAGCTTTTAGTTTTTGGATTAATCGAAAGTGAAAGAGCATGGTTTCGATCGGATTAAGAGGTCAGTATAATTGAATAATGGTAGTTTTTAGATAGTGTCTTATCTTTCAAGTACGCTAAACATTGAATGATATACTATATATGATAATCAAACAAAAAATTAAAAAGCAATTTCGATAGAAATTTGTCTTCTTTTTATTTCAATGACATTTTTGTGATTCTCAAAAATGTAGGTCAATCAACTATAAATATGACAGCCAGAGAATCAATTTTCTAAAATTTTTCTTTGAAATTTTCTCAAAAAGGAATTTTCCGGATGATATAAAATTTGTATAACAATTTCGTTTTTTAGGACTGACATCATATTCACATATTTGGTTCTCTTTTCTGATAAATAAAAACATTTATAAATCACAAAGCAAACAATTGTTATAATATGATTAAGTACATGATAATCCACATCTTCAATTTTGTACTCTACTACAAGATTTTGTAGACAAAAACAATTTTCTTTCTCAATGTTTTGTTCTCGTCCTTATATTCACTCAATTTGATGCTGCACATGACACAGTCATGAATCAGTTGTTATTTACTTTTTCTTATGCAATCTTACTGTCAACAAAATCTGCCTTATCGCTAAAAAAGAGCACCTTTTTCAATCTAATTAAAATTAAATCCTTGAATTGCACTTGTTCTGATATGTCGTGCCTTGATGCCCGACATATCAGAACAAGAGCAATTCAAGGATTTATTTCTATATAGATTGCTTTTTAAGACTTTAAATGTTAGCCTTGTATAACCCAGGGAAGTATATACAAAGTTCCCTGTGTTTATTATGATCCTTTGTTCAGATCAATACAACAATGTACATTTAATAAAATAAATCCAGAGACACATTACCGATACTTATAACTGGCGTTTACTGTACTTTGTACTTTTAACACCTGGATTACATTTTAATGTGTTGGTCAGTGATTTTGATTGATCACATGCCCGGTGCTGCTAGATTATGTATTCTATATATATGTGAATGGATGTATAATGATCCAAAAAGGAAACAAGCTATTACAAAATTAATAAATCATTTATTAGTGTATGAGATTTGCTATAATAAGTTATCTTTCAGCTGGCTACGTATTTGTCTGTTTGTTAAGATAATGATATAATATATCCATAGATTCAATTAAACTGCAAAGTTCCCGTTTTGCATGATATATCAATTGACTGGCAGTTAAACTTTTAGACTTATAATTTATTACATTCTTACATTTTAGAGAGCATATTAATCATTCCGTAATATACAAATAACTGGCAAACACTGTACTGGTGTGTACTAATTTTCGTCGGAACTTATTATCTATTATAATTGTGTACTTTTAAACAAGTTCAGAGGTGTTTATTTTCGTGATTTGTTTCCGAAAATATAATTTTGAAATCGTTTAATAGTGTCAATATAAAATGCATTAAACGAAATGACATCTATAGACGTACGGTAAACTGAAATTAAACGTAAATGCGTAAATAGCCGTTGTGAAAACTGTTCGTGATATGATATCATAAAAGGAATCAGTATATTGATCTCAATTTTAATTTAGTCGTGAACGTTGGTTAATTCAGCAGATGGACTAGCCTTCCATTTGTTCATGTTTACCTGTTCTTCGCCAGGAAAGGTTGAAATGGTCGTGTCAAATTTGTTCGTCATCAATTGATTACAGTAAATCTTTCAAAAATATTGTCTTCTTCTACAGACATATGTTTATAAATCAATCGTTAACAATTTCAACAGAAAAGAATGATACAATGTATTCTTTAGTCATTATTGTTTTTGTTATCTTTAATTGGTGTCTATTTGTCACCTGCTGATATTAATCTAGTTTGTTTATTTAAAGATTTACAAGGTTATAAACATATCATGTTATCAACGTAAGGTCAAGTTTACATGCATAGATGAACAGAAAGATTACAGATCAAGTCAATTCGCTCGCATTTGTTTTAGCAATTATATATACAAACAGCAACATTGGGGAAAACTAGTAAGTAAGTTACAATGAATTTTAAAGCAAATGTTAAATTCGCTCGGGAAGGAACTATTAAAAGGGTGGTGAAACCATAAAATATTATTTATATATGGATGAATGTTAATCCTAGCTGACTTTCAATGTATACAGTTACTGAATATTACGACCAAACTTTCAACTATGACAATCTATACTGCCTTCTAATTAGTACAGTATCAGAACGATATAAAGGAGGGACGAAAGATACCAAAGGGACAGTTAAACTCATAAATCTAAAACAAACTGACAACGCCATGGCTAAAAATGAAAAATACAAACAGACAAACAATAGTACACATGACACAACATAGAAAACCAAAGAATAAACAACACGAACCCCACCGAAAACAAGGGGTGATCTCAGGTGCTCCGGAAGGGTAAGCAGATCCTGCTCCACATGTGGCACCCGTCGTGTTGCTAATGTGATATCAAATCCGGTATATAGTCTAATTCGGTAGGTCACATTCATGAAAGGGAAGGGGATTGTAGTTACGACGTAAGGAACATATCCGATATCATTTGTGAAACGGTTATTCCATAACGGTCAACTAACTCGTGATGGCGTCCGTAAAATTTACGAAGGGATGATTTCGATGATTTCAACTTCACCATTTGAAACTCTTGGTTTAAAAGCTTCCTTGTGAGCATCAACCCTATATCAAGAAAATCATGATAGGAAATGCAAGCACGGGAATATCGTATCAATTGGGACTTATATACCCCGTATGCAGGTGCTGCTGGAATGTTGCTATTTAGAAATGGAAAGTTCACAATTGGAAAGCTGAAATCATCTCTTTTGTCGTATAGTTTTGTTTTCAACCGACCCTCATTGTCAATTTCTAGATGTAAGTCAAGATATGAAGCCGACTTAACTGTATCTGTAGTATCCTTTATCTCTAATTCAATGGGATAGATGCGTTCCACATAGTCACCAAACTTTGAATGAATTAGTGAAAGAACATCATCTATATAGAGTTCAAGGATATTGCTAACTTCTTATCTTTCTTCCTAAGAAGTTCCTGCATGAAGTCACCCTCATAATAATAAAGAAACAAGTCGGCAAGTAGAGGGACTCAGTTTGTTCCCATTGGAATGCCGACAGTCTGTTGAAAAACACGTCCTGCGAACGTAACAAATATGTTGTCAATCAAAAAATCTAGCATCTTGATAATATCAGTTTCAGAGAATTTTTTGTTTGAATCAGTGTGATCCTTTACAAAGAAGGATTTATTCCTTCCAAAGACAAGATACTTATTAGGATGTTATTCGGTGCTTTGTCTGCGGGGAGAACGACATATTTATCATGGAGGTCGGATAGGTGTTTATCAACATTTGTATCTTTAAAGATTGACGTAGCATGGGCATTGATGGACCCATTCAGTGTCTTGATTCTGATTTGTATCAACGACCTCACTGCCTTAATCCATTCGGAAAGAGTGTCTACGTCTTCCTTCTCGCGCTTAGCCCATTGCCTTGCATAATCCTCGACTGAATCCATCAAAATTTTAAAATTGTATTTCCAATACATCCTACGTTTCGGTTATTACCGTCTTTCAGTTGCTAAAGGACGACAGGGGTCAATCTTTTTAGAACTTTTACTTAAGTTGAACATATCGAACTAATTTGTCGGTAGTATTCAAGGTTCCACGACTATATTGGACCACCAGAATACAAATTAAAGGATAGACATAATTTTCTTGTAATGTAAATGCATCTGTAGAATATTCAAATGAAAAATGTTACAATATATACTGCCGTTCCTCGTTAAATACTTTTTTCAAGTGAAATATATAACAATATATACTGACGTTTATGGGTTATTACTTTTTTCAAATGAAATATGTTACATTTTTCTTGTTTCTTGTTTAATGATATCTATTTTATATTTTATCAATATATCAATATAAACATACACACAAAAATGATATAAAAAAGTGTTATAGTCTATAATGTGTATTTTAGAATATGCACATCTTTTGTGTGGGTATCTTATAAATTATTTACTATTTTGAAGTAAGGGTTAGGAATGTTAGATGCTTCTAACATTAAGTGGATTTATTCTTTTAACTCATTGTAGATCCAAGGCATCAAGTGGACTACTTAATTTAGTTTTCTATTGCCCCTGGATAGATGGTTGATTTTGTAAACAAGGACCCTTAGTCTGTTACCTGGATGACTAAGGTAAATGTATACAGGAAATATTTCTGAATATAACGTTTATATTTGTTTAAAAAATACATATATATGACATGGTATATATGTTAGCTGCAATAAGTGAAAAAAGGCATTAAGCTTAAATCCTAGGCAATAAGCTAACGCCAAGGCAGTAAGTCTATTGCATAAATGATGTTATGCATTAGTCGCTTAAATCCTAAAAATGTGTGCAGGCATTAAGCTTAATGCCTAAAATATAAATGCTAAATAAAAATACATTTGTTACATAATAACATTATGAGAACTGTGGCCTGTTTATTAAAACTGTCATAAGATCGGTCCTATAAGATATTCATAGGACAGAAAATATGATAAAATAAAAACGAACTTACGACATGTATCAGCATGCACATCGCAGCTATCTTAGGATTATCTTAGCTAGGATTCCTTACCGTTGTTCTAAGTATTGTCGTAAAAGAAAATAGCAAGTGAAAAAATTGAAATATTGTATCAAATTTAGCCAACAACAACCGATTAATTATTAGAAAAAACTTGTTAATTTTTAATTCAAAGGTAATGAATAGTTGTTATCTCAAAATTTAATTTATACTCCTTGAAACTAAAAAAAGTCAAAAAATATATTAAATATGTTTTATCTTAGAATTGAACAAACTAATTGTAAATAGTCTAAATTTAATATATCATCGTACATTATAAATACTGAGTACTTCAAATATTTTATTTTATTACTGCAAAAGAAAAACAAATATTTATAAATGCAAAACTACAGAGCCCAATTTCATCCTAAATATAAAAAAGTAGATGTGGTATGATTGCCAATGAGACAAGAACTGTAAATAAGGGACCGGAAATAAAATTACTAATTAAATATGTTATTAATATTAAAACTCATCAAAAAATAATTTAGAAATATGAAAACTTGATAGAAATTTGTGTTTAAATCATTTTTTTATCACAAGTTGTGGAACTGTTTTAGAAAGAAAATTTTCTTATCCAATAAAAAAAAATAAAAAATGGTGTGAGAAGAAAATCATGTCTTAAGTTTGTCTTCTTTTGAATAGTTAAAAAAATGCTCGGATAGTGAAGTGTACAAATTTTCTAATGAATATCATAATTATTCTATCAAATGTACCCCCTTTTTTAAGTGGATACGATCGATTTTTTTTATTTTAAATCTTTTTAACATTAATTTTGTAATACATGTACCACAAAAGTATGAGTTAATTCTGTTTTTAACTGTAAAAATTACTATTTGAACTTGCTTTTGCAGATCTGTCAAATGAATGTTTGTTGATACAAGTAATATAAGAAACACAACTAAAAAACCACTTTATACCAAGAATAAATCACCCATTATGCATAAATTCCTGAGTTTACTTATTGCCTAAAATTATGTTCGGCAATAGGATGAACTTTTTGGCCCCAAAATATAACAGTTTTAGAAAATTATGAAAATATAACCTTTAAGCTATATTTTGGAAAGTAAAATGCTTCTGCTACATAAATATGAGCTGTTTTTTGACAATACAATGCACTAATATCGCGTTCTAGCATTAAGTCATGCTAAATTACTAAAATCTTCAAAATGTTAGCATTTTGGTTAATTTTCGAACCGTTTCGTCTAAAATGAAAGTGGCCGCATTCGTGTTCATTCATAACATTGAAATGTTAGGTGTATTTGATGATAATAGAAAACATATATAAGGGTTGAGAATGAACACGGATGAGGCCACTTCATTTTGACAAAAAACATCAGAAAAGTGACGTTTTTTTGGCATATTTGATATAATTTTCATATTAGGCTTGAATCAGAGCGTTTTTAGTGACTAGATCAGTTAAAATATTTCACATAAACTGATCGCATCAATTGAAATAGACACTAAAGATTTTAAAAAGTGTCCAAAAACTTTCGTTAGATGAACCTGAAATTTGAGACCAAAACCAGCCCTTACCGGACCTACTCCTTTCAGTAAATAAGCTTAATGCCTGAAAATTGCAGGCAATAACTAAATGCCTTGGCGTAAGATTATTGCCTAGGAATTAAGCTTAATGCCTAATTTCACTTATTGCCGCTTACTTATATAAAAATCTTGAAAATATTGATAAAAAAAAAATACCATGAATGGTTTTTATATCTTGTTTTTATGGTAAATTTTAATCTTTCAGCAGTTTTGAAATCGGCCCTTCTGTGAAAATATAAGAGGTGAAATAGATCCTACCGCTTTCAATATTAAAATTTGTCAAATCAGAATCAACTGGATCAGGTTAGCCTTTGAGTTCTATAATGCATAGACGCTAAGTAAGAAAAATTAGAGAAATACAATCAGTTAATATCAAACATTGCCATGTTAAACAAATCAAAGTTAACGTCCTTGTCGCACTTCAACCTGGATAGCATCATGAAAGATTTTATCAATATTAGCAAATATCTTAGACCGCAAAAAATATAGAAAACTCTTATCTTCATAGAAAAACGACTTAAAAAAGACACAAACAGTACGGAAATACAGTTCCTTGTATTGATTGATTAAAAATTCGCTTCTTAACCTTCACATGACAAAGGGAACAGTTTGAAAAACTTTCTGAAAAAAGTCCAAAAATCTTAAATGTGCCAAAAGAAAATTATTTAAAGATTTTTCTAACATAGTCAGAAAGAATTAAGCAAGGTGGAGTTTTGATAAAACATGTTTTGTAATTATTCTAAATAAAACATATTACACAGTATTTGATAGTAAAATATCTTTTTTTCGAAAAATTAATCTTTCTGAAAGAATATGGCATTATTGCACATGAGGCAACTATCCTCCAACGTTCATATTAAGTGTTTGTAAGAAACCCATAGTCAACCGCAGGGTCTCAAACAACGGGAAACTCCTATACCGCATAGTCCGCTATAAATGGCTCCGATTGATAAGTTATTCCAACACTCGTTTTTTGGTACATAAATCAATCTTCGTTAATCTGAGCACGAATCTGGAACGAATACTTTATATCACGGACTATAAAATTAACGTCGATATAAAAAGTAAAAATTCAGCGAACTTGTTTATCCCGCTTTGCATGAAAAATGTGTTATTTTTCAGTATAGAACATGTGTTTTTGGTTGATCGTACGCACGCAGTATTATTACTCGTTTAGTGGATTGGTTAAAAAGAAATGGCAAAACAATTGCATTAGACGTAAATAAACAGTTACATGTGGACGGATATAAGCATGCTAATTAATGCATATCCCTATGTATACCTTAGTGTTATATATAGAAATATAATTAATAAATATTACCTATATTTATTTTAACAATTTACAAGTAATTCGATCAGTCATGACGTGAAGATTAGTAAACAGGTCCTGTTTATGAACAAAGATGAAATGAGCATGGTAATCTATGTCTACCCATATAAGGTAAAAGTAAATAAACTCGTCATAGATACCAGGAAAAAATTTAGAATATACGCCAGACGCGCGTTTCGTCTACAAAAGACTCATCAGTGACGCTCGAATCCAAAAAAGTTAAAAAGGCCAAATAAAGTACAAAAATAAACATATGAAGATAAACATTATTCGATCAGTTATCATGTGCAGATAAACAGTGTTCGATCAGTTATCATGTGAAGATAAATATTATTCGATCAGTTATCATGTGAAGATAAGTAAACAGGTTCTGATCTTTTACAGCGATGATATACTCGTGCTAATTTATGCCTATCCATATAAATTAGGGTTCCTATATTCATTTTTACATTTCACAATTTATTTATCAGTTATCATGTGAAAATAAGGGTTAAGCGAGGTCATCTTTATCTAATTAAGGTAAAAACAAAATAAATCGCAATCGACTGGAATAAATCAGGTTGTACTTCTTCTGAAAAGTTATTTAACGCATACAAACTAAGTTGTAAAAAATCAAATTCATCATAAATTGTTACGCTTGTGGCATATTGATACAGTACACATATTTATGATTAAATACTGCACATTTCTTTGATGTCAATAAAGGTGAATAATTTTTATATGATTTGCATATTAGGAAAAACGTTGATATGATTGGTCGAAAGAACTTGCGGTAGATGTTCTTGACGTTGTTTATTTTTCGATACATGAAGTTGACCGAACTTCTTGTTGATACTAATGTAAACAAAAATGCGGCGATAATTACAATTATAAGTATAAAATACCCTTTTAAAGGAATTTATTGGTGAACAAACTTGACCAATTCACTCACAAACATATCATAAAAGTCCGACAATAATATATCACAAAGAAACGTTTTCCTTACACAATCGTCTTGAGGTTACCCAATCCTGATACTCTTTCACCAAGGATGCTTCCGTTCAGTCCACTACCAGCACTAAATGAGAAAAGGGATGAACAAAGGATTCTCCAAAAATAATTTTACTCCAGAAACCCGTGCTAAAATGACTAATTAGATGTGGTATAAGTGCCAATGAGACTACTTTCTATCCAAGTCATAACTTGTAAAAGAAAACCTTATAGGTCAAAGTATGGTTTTTAACACAGAGCCATGGTTCGCACCTAACATCAAACTATTAAAGGCCCCAAAAAGGACTAGTGTAACACCAATCAGACGGGAAAACAAACGGTCTAATCTAAATAAAGAAACGAAACACTAAGGTACCACATCAACAAACGACAACTACTAAACATCATGGTTCTGACTAAATTAGGACAGGTGCAAACAAATGTAGCTAGTTTTAATGTTTTAATCGGTACAACCTGCATCCTTACCCGAAACACTAATGTCACATCCCAACATAGCAAGACACATTATAAAATATCAATTGAAATGGCTTAACTTAATCAAAAGATACATTAAGCACGCCAAATTATAAAGCTATGTTTCTGCTGGTCGCAAGCTCAGTAAAATTTCCAATTCGACTTTAAAAGAACAAGTGATGGAAAAAAAAGTTTATAGTACAATTTAAACAAATATAAACAACTGTCACTCAGTTTATGTGATTAAAACGACAACATGGAAGCTTACATACACAGTTTCAGAGTATCAGGTCGCAGTGTAAACCAAGATTCAACAGGCAGTGGAATCAATAATCACAAGAGCCTTATAATATTCAGATACGCTAAGCTTGATAGAATTATAAACATTACCATGACACCGGTCAAATCCGTTCTACAAAGATGTGATTGCATTAAACGGAAAGCTGCAAGGAATGCCAGGTAATATTGAGCATACAAAACGTACATTTCCTCTCATTATAACCACATCATATTGCACTTCACAACTTATTTTAAACCTCTACAAAACTGGGTATAGAATCGTACCTGTATTTAACTGGACAGTGGAGCTCAAGGGATCAAAGAAAATTGACAGAAATACTATAAAATATGTAAAAGGGGTCGTATATCACATAAGTGGATTAAGGGAGACAACTCAATTACCAACTGAACAGAGGAGAATGAAATTAAAAGAATGTGATTTAGAATTATTGCGATCGCCGGCCGGTCATACTGTTTATAAAATATACAATGATAAAAACATTGCAATAGTTTTTTTGATTCACAGTACCTGGTGTAACTTCATAACCTAAACATTAACTTATTTTGTAATTAATTAATACAGTCTTCAGATTACTAGTTAATGACTTACCTATTTTAAAATGATTGATCAGTACGAAGACTGTCGAGTTTGTATATCTTTATATTAATTATCGTTAATCAATAAATTTCATCAGCCTATAGAATAGACAAATAAACTGCATTTCAATTTATAATTATTACTCATGTTCACGAGTTTGAAAAACATATAATTTTACCAAAAGGCACAAATTGATACATTTATCAATGTAATCAAAATCAGAAATTAGAAAAATATACGTTATATGATAGGGAAAGATGTAACTTCTGTTAATAATTATAATAAAATAAACCTTATCGTAACATTGATACATGCAGCATTTCCTCATAAAGAAAATATTTGATTAAGGTTAAGTAACAGTAAATGGGCTTTGTCACAGATTGAAGTAAAATTTTGCATACAACTCTGGCTCGATGAACTCCAACTAAAAATCGAAAAAATAATGCATTTATCTCATTTATCATTTAAAATATTACTGATTGAATTATTACAAAATTGGTGAGCATTTGCATAGAAAGCACATAAAATTGGCATAAAACCTTCTAAAATTTGACTTAAAATCGCCAAATCTCTAATTCTACTCCATAGATTTTTCTTAAAAAAACTATATGTTGTTGATACATAAATTACCGTTAAAATGATGTTAAATAAAGATAGGGTCATCGACTTTTTTTCGGTACACATCATTTAATGTTGTGTTCTTTGTGAAAAAATCCTATAAAACGTCGAAATTATCGTAACGTCGCCGTGTTAGAGGCCGTAAAACGTTGATTTTTTACGTTTTTCACTACCAACAAGGTGAAAAAATTATTATTATAGACAACATACGAAGTCGGTGACCCTATCTTTATTTTGCATCATTATAACGGAATTGTATGTGTCAACAACATACAGTTTTAAAAGAAAAATCTATGGAGTAGAATAAAAGATTTGGCGATTTTAAGACAAATTTTGTATGTTTTTCTGTCGATTGTATGTGCTTTCTATACAAATATTCACCCATATTAAAAGAAATCAATCTGCAATATTTCAGATAATAAAAGAGATAAATGCATTATTTTTTCGATTGTCAGTTGTAGTTCACCGAGCCAAGATCGTATGCAAAATTTGAGCAAAATCTGTGACATAGCCCATTTACTGTTCCTTGACCTTAAGCTTAGTTTTATAGCTATCTTTTCCACTCACATGTATGATAGCCGAATATAATTCCATCACATTGACCACAACGTGTGAGAAAACAAACAACAATAAAGGTACACATACCGACAATATGGTGTACACTATAGATATAGGAAGATGTGGTGCGAGTGCCAATGAGACAACTCTCCATCCAAATAACAATTTATAAAAGAAAAGCATTATAGGTCAAAGTACGGCTTTCAACACGGAGCTTTGGCTCACACCGAACAAAAAGCTATAAAGGGCCCCAAAATTACTAGTGTAAAACCATTCAAACGGGAAAAACAACGGTCTAATTCATATAAAATAAAACGAGAAACGAGAAACACGTATAAATTATATAAACAAACAACTTCTGTAAATCAGATTCCTGACTTAGGACAGGTGCAAACATTTGCAGCTGGTTAAAGGTTTTAACGGTACCAAACCTTCTTCCTTTTTTACCAGTCTACATAGTGTTATAATCTTAATCTCTTTATAAACAATCAAATATGCCAACAAAGAAAAACGGAATGGCTTATAGGTTAACCATATCAGCAAAAGTGGAAGACATGAGAATGAAAAATGTTCACAGAACAACAATGTCTTGTCGGGATGCATGAGTAATGAGCTTCACCAAATAGATGTTACAAAAACTGGAATTATCTAGGCTGTTAAGTTTAACATTACAAGGATAAATAAAAGAATACTAAAACAAATAATTCAGATGACAAACAACGTCAGAACCAGACTTGGGGTCAATTGCATTGGAATGTAATTAATTTAGCATTACATGTTTTTTTTTCATTGTAATTAATTAAATTACCATTACATGTAATTAGAATTATGCTCAATAACACATTACACTCCATTACATGGAAAATTGTAATGCATTACATTTAATTACCATTACATTTTCAAATACCCCATCCCTGGTCAGAATATAGTGTTCAAACCCATCATCAACTATTTGAGGAGTTGATACTGAACATCTTTAAGAATATTAAATCCAGCTTTAGATATAATGGACAAACTTGTGAAATCGGTGTCAGACAAGGAGAAAATCTGTCACCGTTTTTAATTTTCTGTATACTTGAATGACCTAGAAAACTATCTCATCTCGGAAAATATTATAGGTTTGAACACAATAAATAAAGATAAAAAGAAAAACTTGGAACTTTAATTAAATAATTCATAATTCTATACGCAGATGGCACTGTAATCATGTCAGAATTACCTAACCAACTGCAACATGCACTTAACAAATGTATAAAGTATTGCGAAACCTGGAAGATGCGAGTAAATGTTGCTAAAACTAAGATCTTATTTTTTTCAAAAGGACGAATGCCAAAGTCTTCACTTATCCGATTCAACAATCATCATATTGAAATTGTAAAAACCTTAAACTACTTAGGAATTATTTTCAGCAAAACAGGCAGCTTTAACAATGCAAACAACATCCAATGGACAAAGCAATAAGTGCAATGTACGAAGTTTTAAGGAAGGGAAGAATTCACAATATACCATTTTAATGCCATTTATTTGAATTACTGGTAAACCCTATTCTCCTATATGGATGCGAAAATATGGGTTTAAGAAAAAATAGATATACTAGAAAGAGTTCAAACTAAATTTTTAAGCTACTTTTACATCTTAAGCCATCTACTCAAAATGACTTCATTTATGGAGAACTGGGTCGGTATCCCCCAGAAATAGATATAAAAACTAGAATTGTATCTTATTGTACAAAGTTAATTACCGGTAAAGAAAGTAAGCTTGCTGTTGTAATGTTTAGATACATATTCTAGTTGGCACAAGACACAGCTTTTCGATCGCGATCGTTAGACAAGATGAAAAGTATTCTAAACAATTGTGGATTCTCTTAATTATGGTAATTTCTAAACACATTACCTAACATTAAATCGATAATTAGACAAAGACCAGAAGATCAGTTTACACAGTCATGGTCAGGAAAGGTTAACGATTCGCCTAAAACACTGAATTATCGCCTCTACAAGACATCACACAATTTCGTACAATAACTTAACGTACTTGATGATAAAGATGTAATAACAATGTCGCGTTTTAGGACAATGACCCATAAACTCCCTATTAAAAATGGTAGATGACAAAACATTCCCAGAGAACAGAGAAAGTGTCCGTTGTGCAGAGTTGCTATAGGTGACGAATACCCCTATGTAGTGGAATCCAGCAGTCACCTGACAGATAGAACACTACTTATTGACAAAAAAAACTAACGAACTGTAATGTTTTAAATTCAATGCTTTTATGAACCAAAAACAGAAATATAAACTTCGAAAATTATACCAATTTATTAGAATTCTAAATGACAAACTGGATTCTCTCTGATGTTAACCAGTCGGGTATACCGTTGTAAAATAACTCATATTTAATGCTTCCTCAACAAATGTACAATGCAATGTAAATTAATATGTTTTTCTGTATACCTTTGTTCAACTTAGGTGATACCAGAATAAATGATATACTTAAACATATACAAACAAGGATTTTGCATCTTTAAATGATTTTGACGTGTTTTTACATAAACCTTTGTCATCGATTTTCTGCACCGGCACTGGTGATTTTGCTTCATTGAAAAGACAATCACCACCAACAAACCAAGATATCGTTTTTCGTTGTAGTGTCTCAACAAAATTTCTTCAATTTAAACAAACTTTCGAATACACATTCTTAGTGGAATTTTGTGCATCAGGTGCTTGTGAACATTGACCGATAATACTACAATTTGAAATAAGACTTGATACATAAAGAATACATAGGTATAAACAAAACAAATCAAACGAACTTTCAATACTACTGGTGTGTGTTTATAACTTTCTTTACACAAAACTAGGGGTTTTAATGCAACCCTTTTTGCTCGGTGAATGACTGTACATAAAAAAAGTAATCAACTCCAACCATGATGCCTCGAACTTCTCGTATATGAATTACGTAGAACTATCCACATGTGCTTCAGTTGACGACACTCAGAAATCAAATGAAATACTTAAAGGACCGATACGACATAACCTGCAACATATGTTACATCTAAGCAGAATTATGAATAAATTAACGATTCTAAAAAGGGGGTTTGATTAGTAGATCATTACAATAATCTCTGCTTTAACTGAGCTCATCCAAAGTTTTTATCAAAATAAAAAAAGGATAAACTATGAAGCTTGTTCAGTTCAATTTTGATGTTCAATATAAATCACTAAATGTCGTCACTCTTAATTTCAGTTAACATATGATATCTTTATTCATGGTGATAAGCGGATGTTCCTAAAGTAAAGGTAGACAACTCTAGGGACATTTTGTTCTTTTCCGATTTTCGTGCAGTAAAAGGTTTATTTGTGCCAAACCGCTTGTCTCATACAAAGTTATCGTCAGTGCGTTGTTATTGAAACAAAATTTGCTACATAAAACATTCCCACTTACGGAAAACAGTCATTCAAAAATTCGAGCATAATGTTTGTAACTAAAACAACATAAATTGTTTAGCATTGTCGTTACGTAAATTGTGATGGTCGTAACTCTTTATTAAACAGGACCGAATAAGCCAAGTCAAAAGTTTTAAAAGTGTCTGTTATAATATTAACATATTATATGATATATTTGTGAAATTGATTTCACCAAATGATAAAACCTAAAAGGGTTGAATTGAGGGGACACCAGGTATAAAGTGTGAAACGGAAGAAAATTGTAACAAACCGGAAAAATAACAATAAAAAATGAAATGAAATCACTGTTATTTAAAACATAATGTAAAAAATTAGCCAAGAGGCAAACATTTGTTAACGGTTAAAGTTAATAACAACATAAATTTCTGAAAAGTGGAGACTTCATTTTAAGATAAGAAACACGGCTCTGGTTATGATAATTCTTTGTTACGAACAAAAAGGCACGAAATGAATCAAATCATTTTTAATAACAAAATAAAGGATTTTAGGAAACGGCGTTTTTAACAAATTGGACATCACATGAAATAACAGTATCTTTTATTTTCTTCAAATTTTGCATCTATTGAAAAGATAAACTTTTTGAAAACGATTATGTACCTACTAGGAATTTTAACAAATATCTACATTCAAAATTGATACTTTAAGTCGAAGAAGCATAAATAAGGAATCAAAATAAGCTAAAACATATTGATAGGTTATGTAGGTCGTTATCGAGAATAGGCCATACCCGCGAATTTGCAGGTACATACGCCTAATTCTTAGATGTCGAAGTTCAGGTATAATTATTAGCCGTGGTTATAGCAAATCCTGAACACGCCTATTGGTACCATGATAAACGCTATACAGACTGAACTTAACAATGAAATCCAATACATGTATGAGTAGTTTGTATCCATGATAATATTTAAAATTAGAACTTTATGCAACTCGTCGTGGTGTTCTTTTAAAACTGAATACATTCACACAATAAAAACATATTACTTATACATTATTTTCAACCTGCATATGTATAAGATAGTTGCTGCAGTACATTTAATTCTTCATTGTTATATTATCCTGGTTACAAACTATTGATATTAAATATTCTTATAAAATTCCACGAGTGTAGCAGTGTAAAATAAATATATCAACAATATTCATCCTTTCGATGTTAACACAATGTTCATTGCGACAACATTGATTTAGTTTTCATTCAGTACCAATACTTAGAACTAATACCAATGATATACCGGAATATATGACCGTCATGTAATCGATAAAAATAAAGAAAGCACGTTAAACCAACAGGTATCCGAAGCGCATTTGTGGATTACCAACATCATGAACGACCAAAAGCCGAATAGACCAATAGTTTATAAAAACTGCAATAGCTGATTAAAGATTAAAGTTGATTCTTCAATAATTTCGAAATCATCTATCGACATGATTGCAGGTAGTAAAAAGGCGGAAATTAAAAAGATCTAAAAGTAAATATGAGGAATTACATGTGTATTAAAAAATGTGATGCCTTAACGTACAGTAAAAAAATATTAAATTACTCAACCCTCAATACTATTTGGCTTATTGCAGTTTGATTAGTTTCCATTGTTACTTATCAATTATGGTTTTTTGGCATACATCAGGGCTGTGTTTGTTTAATAGTTCTTGAACTAAATTTGCACATACTATTGTTTGTAGTAAACCATATATGACAACTGAGTTTATTAACATAGCTTTGTGCATAGTACTTTTAAAATACTTTAATAAAAGTTCGTCTAAATACTCCAGTAACGGTCTTTCAAAGTTACGACCATCATCCAAAATACTATAGTTGACATTCCAACACACTTAAAGTTACTACCATCATGCTTGAATGTTTTAAAGACTGTTACGAAACATGGAATAATTTTATGTATGAAATTATTTTTCAATATCAACGCACTCACGATAAGTGTATATAAGACAAGCGGTTTGGCCCAAATGAACCCTTTAAAAGGTAAAATCACAAAAATACTGAACTCAGAGGAAAATCAATACGGAAAGTCCATAATCACATGGCAAAATCAAATATCAAAACGCATTAACAACGAATAGACAAGAACTGTCATATTTAACTTTTTGAGGTCATTATTTTCCCTGATAAAAATGCAATCTATAATTTACTTCAAAATTTCATTCGTCGTTTTTTGTTGCCGATTTGGAAATTTATATTTTAAAGTTCAATCGATGATAGATGTAAAAGAAATCTTCATTGCCCGTATTTTAATTTTAGAAACAAATAACGCGTGAAGTTTTGTTAATTTATCGCTACAATAAAGAAGCAGCATTATATATGTGAGAAGAATTTTAATATAAAAGCCAGATTTAACAGATTTTTGTGTTAGATTTTGAAAATCTGATTCAATCACACTGAATAGGTTAGTTGATTTTTGGTTGCTTGCTTAACGTCCAGTGGCAAATATTTTATGCATATTCAGAACATTACGTAATCTTGTCACCTTTGTCTTACCTTTTCAAATCAATATATGGACATAAACAGTTTGTTGTCATATACTTTTTTAGGTTGTTTTGTTGCTATCCGATGAAAATTTCTTTTAAAAATAATGACCAAAACACAAACAATTTGTATTAGAGACTATCTGAACATAGAGCAGTGTTCCTGTCGTTTTTGTATCATTATTTGTAATATTTTCTTCACGCATCGATGTCAAAATAATGGAATTTGATTCAACTGTCGTGAGAGCAATCCACTTTTTTCTACATTTGAAATGCCTGTACCAAGTCAGGAATATGACAGGTTTTTTTTAAATTCTTTTGATGTGTCTAATTATTTGATTTTGCCATTTGATTAGGGACTTTCCGTTTTGAATTTTCCCCGGAGTTAAGTATTATTTTCTTTTACTTTTTTCTTGATATCTATCTCATCAGATAAATAACATTTGTTTAAATAAAATTAAACTGTCAAATTCGAACGCAAAGAATGAAACAATTTGGAAATCTATGAAAGAGAAGCAGAAGATACCAGAGGGATAGTCAAACTCATAGATCGAAAATAAACAATCAACACCATGGCTAAAATGAAAAAGACAAACACACAAATAATAGTTCACAAGACACAACATAGAAAACTGAAGGCAAAGCAACACGAACACCACCGAAAACTGGTGGTGATCTCAGGTGCTCCAGAAGCGTAGGCAGATCCTGTCGTGTTGCCCATGTAATTACAAACCCGGTTAATTGTCTAATTCGGTAGGTCACATTTATAAAAAGGTAAGGGGATTTTAGTAACGACGTAAGGAACATATCCGATATCATCTGTGAAACGGTTATTCCATAACGGTCAACCAACTCGTGATTGTGTCCGTAAAATATCCGAAGGAATGATTTTAACTTTACCATTCAGGACTCTTGGTTTAATAGACTCCTCGTGAGCAGCAACCCTCTATCAAGGAAGTCATGATAGGAAATACAAGCCCGGAAATAAGGTATCAATTTGTTTTTGCTTACACCTTTGTCGTCATATATGATAGGCAACAACAATGAAGAAGTGAATCAGAATTGGTAAATTCATAAATAAATATTTCTATTTTGTGTGTACATTATTTATAAAGTTGTTTAAGTTTCACTTTCCAAATGAATGACGAGAGTTTTAATGAAACACAGCTCTTATTACCTAAATAGCAAAACACCTTTTACAACAAGTGAAGTGAAAAAAGCGACATTTTCTTAAAATTTCTCTTCTTATATCTTCATATTATAAGAACGGAAATGTGCAGTAATAGCATGTCACTTTTTGATATCATTATGGAAATCAATTCGAATGTTCTTTAAAAAAAAATAGTTCTGCTCCACTGCAACCACATTTTTTAACTAAAATCTGTATACATCACGATACAAAAAAATGGTAGGTTTATCTCAAAATAGCTTACGTCTGCATACGGATTACATAAATTAACTCTACATTATATAACCTGCTTAATACAATGTACATGTACAATTTTACAAGTAACCCGTCACATGTCAAGGTGTGTATATCATAGCTATTGACCGAGAAAAAGTGCTATATCAAAAAAATATTATTTCTTTTTAACGAACCGTAAAACTTAACAGCATGTGTCACAAGATATTTGATAATGGTAGTGGATAGTTATGATATTTTAAATATCTGTAAAACAAAACAATGAATAGAATAGAAATTAGATTAATGGGTTAACAATATTTCCCACCTGATATTTAATGTCATCAATCGGGAGACGTTTATCTTGTTGATGCGCACATTCATTCGCTTCACTTCCTTTTATTATATTTATTTTAAATCGTTTAAATGGATTTGTTATACCATAAAGAAACTATTTTTTGCTTTTAATGTATCCTTTGGATCTGCTTTGATAAGGTTTTCTTCAAAATGAAGATTTTTTTTAATTTCGAAAACAGCAGTTTGTCCTTAGATATTTTGAACAATCATCATCTTTTCTTTTTGGTCTGTGTATTTGGTTCAATGATTGAATTTTTTATGTAATGCTTGAATGATTAATACTCGGGATAAAATTGTATTGTTTGATGATTCCAAGATGAAATAGCATGGGACTATATTTTCAACTCTGCTTATATAGAAACAAACTTCTTAAAGAGACAAGGCTCGTTCTTTTGTAATTCAGAAGCGCGTTCGTCTACAGAAGACTCAACGGTGGCGCTCAAATCAAAAGAGTTAACCAAGTATGAATTTGAAGTTCATTGAGGATTCAAAATTCAAAAAAGTATCCGCATATGGCATGTATGGGTATTACACTATTTGTATCTAAGTCTAATTAGGATATACAAGCAATAGTGACGCATTCTCTTATGTCATAAAAAGTGGATTAGTTATTTACCCTTTATCAGAAAATTTAAACCAAAATTTATTAAATCATTTTTACCTGAATTTAGAAATACCTTAATATAGAATTCAACATTATTATATACAAAAGTAAACGTTTTTGTACTCCCAAAGCTTTTATTTGATCATAGTCCTTCAAATAACTATGTTTTCTATTTACTCATCGCCAGATTTTCTTGATACCAGTGAATCTATAGTTCTATGTAAGATTAAAAGTTCAAATTGGTTTCTGTTGTCTTGGCGCGTATTTCACTGTTCATTTATTTTGTTATCGGTATTAAAATCTAAGAACAAACCACTGAACATTTTTTTTTTCCTTTTTATCGTGTTATAACAAGATGTCTTTTCAATTTGCCTTTGATATTTCTAAATATTCTATAGGATGTGCAATATCAAAGTTTCCATCTAGTGAAAGATTCAGTCTTATGCAAGAGCATTTTGATATGAAATGCAAAACCAAATATGAACAAAATTATATTTACGGTGGTACCCAACACTTGAACTTAAATTGATTTGGCTAGTGTTATTTTCTTGAAATTTTGGCAAAGTATTTACTTTGACCCTTTGACAAAAATATAAAAAAAATTAAAAGATTTGAATCAACCGTTTTATCAGAAAAATTACACTGGTTATAGCAATTTGACAAACGCTTGTTGGATCATTGAGAAGTTAAATATTCCCTTAACAACACAACGTTATTAAACGTTTAGATGATTTTACAGAGTTATTACCCTGTAGTGTTGTGTACCACCTTAAGTCTGATATTTTGCCTTTTGCCCCTTCTGTTGTGTAATTGTTTGTATTTCAATGTATTGATATGTTGCTGTTCAGATGATTTTTTAAAAAAATGCCTCGTCATCATTTTTATTTTTTGTTTTGTTTTGCTTTTATGAGGGAGACTATCAGTTATATATTGCTTTATATGAATAGATTGCCGATAACGGTTCTATTTCCTTTTGAACATTTATCTTCTTTTTTCTAATATTACTGCCTATCAATTAGTTACTTCCTAATTCAATTGATTCGTGTATAATAGCTTTGACGTCTCGGATTTCAACAATCAGAGTAAATTTCTTCTCCATATTAATCACCTAGTGAATACACATTTCATAAATTGGATTTTAAGTTTACAAAATACAATCAATCTAGAAACATGTTGTTTGGAAGTAAGATACTTGTACTGAAAACTAAACTTCCAAAACGGATATTCAAACTCATTAGCAGTAAATATGCTGACAATGCCATGACAAAAAAAAAATTGACGAAAAGACCAACAGCAGCACACAGACCACAGCATAGAAAACTGGAGATTAAGAATCACGAACCCACCAAAAGCCAAGGATGATTTAAAAAAATTCAGAATTGTAAGCATATTGTGTTCCGCATGTTGCAAACGTCGTGATTTTCTTTTGCGATAAAACTTGAAGGATGTTAATAAAACGATGTGAATTTCAAACTTTGCTTTTATAGAAAATTATTTATATAAACATATTATATATATACTAAGGCGTTTTCTACCTCAGGAGTAGATTATCTTAGCTGTATTTGGCTTAACTTTTTTGAAATTTTGGTCCTAAATGCACTTCAACTTCGTACTTTTTTTGGTCTTTTTATCTTTTTTGGATTCGAGGGCCGTGATGAGTCTTTTGTAGACGAAACACGCGTCTGGCGTAAATACAAAATTTAATCCTGGTATCTTTGATGAGTTTATATATAACGATCTACAAATATATTCCTATGGCTTTGACCTACTTGTCTGTATAGGCCCTGCTTATACAGTTGAAGCTAAATATTTTGATCATTTTTATTTACATCAATTGGTGTATTACAAATGCCAAACTTGACTTAAAGGATTCAGTTATTTCTTTTAGTTGAAATTGTTGGCAAATGTAATGTATGCATAAAATAATAGTTTATGCTTTAACATGGATATTGTATATGCATATTACGATTCGAGCGTTACTGCTGCGAATGATGTAGACGACTAATCCGCTATCTTTTGTGTGATTTTACATGTTTTTAATATAATTTCATAATTCACTACTTTTTATTTTAATACAAATGATTATTCATAGCACTTTGATAAACTTTTTAAAAAATGTCACAAGCTACAATAAAACGAACGTTGAAAGGTAAAGAGCAATATGAATTCCTTACGTAAACGAATAAGGTAACGTTATATAGCTTTGGTTATGGATGACATGGTCACGTTTATTTATTGAAATTTAATTTGCGGTATAAAAAGGAAATACTGTATGAATATGTTAGTAGTTTTTATTCTTGTAATTGTTATACAATATATCAAATAACATAATTAGAAACATACAATGTAATCTTGATTTATATTCATTTTTTAGAAATTAATCTGTGATATTACGCTTATTTCAATAAAAATTCTTCAGAATTACTGAGTTTATTTTTTATCGGTTGAAGATGATAGAAGACTTATAAATATTTAATTAAATAGATAGAAGAAGATGTGGTATGAGTGCCAATTAGAAAATACATGATATTTTATCGTGTGTTTTTATATGTTGTGATGTTATACTGTTGTTTCAGAAAAAGTGAGAAGGTTTGGTACCATTTAAACGTTTAATTCCGCTGCAAATATTTGCACCTGTCCTAAGTCAGAATCTGATGTACAGTAGTTGTATTTTGTTTATGTAATGTATACATGTATCTCGTTTTTTTGTTTTTTTTTATAAAGATTAGACCGTTGGTTTTCCCGTTTGAATGGTTTTACACTGGTAATTTTGGGGCCCTGTATAGCTTGTAGTTCGGTGTGAGCCAGTGCTCCGTGTTGAAGCCGTACATTGACCTATAATGGTTTACTTTAATTTATAAATTGTCTTTTGAACGGACAGTTGACTCATTTGCGCGCATATTATATTTACCTATGTTTATGCTAAACAAATGATATAAATTTAATTCAACCATGTAAAATTTTTTTTAAAAAACTTATTCATATGCACAGGTGGGGGCGCAGCCTTAGTGTTCCAGGTATGACATTTAAAATCAATTCATTCTTTTCAATTGAAGAATATGAATTACAGTTCAGATATATATCATTGACTTTAATGAGTTTTTTTATGTTGTGATGTTACACTATTGTTTCAGATAAGGGTAAAGGTTTGTGACCCTTACAAAATTTAAACCCACTGAATTTGTTTGCACCTGTCCTTAGTCGGAATCCTAATGTTCAATGGTTGTCGTTTGTCGATGTGGTTCATAAGTCTTTCTCGATTTTCTATATAGATTTATAGACCGTTCGGTTTCCTGTTTGAATAGTTTTTAAATAGTTATTTCTGGGGCTTGTTATAGCTTGCTATTCGGTTAGAACCAAGACTGCTTGTTGAGGACCGTACTTTGATCTACAATGGTTTAGTTTGACAAATTGTGACTTGGACGAAGAGTTGTCTAATTGGCACTCAAACCACATCTTTTTATATCTATATAAAATAGGCAACAATAATCAAGAATTGAATCAGAATCGATAGTTTTACAAATGACAATTTCTCTTTTGTGTTAGAACATGTAAAGGATTCTTGAAGTTTCCGCAGTTACATTTTCATATTATAAAAGGTAAAAGTTAAGGAAACACTGCTCTTTGTACTGAAGTTGAGAAGCACCTTTAATTGACGACAAGTGAAGTGAAAAAAGCGACAAAAAGGCTAATTTATGGGTTATTTTTATCGTCTTAACTTCTTTCATCAATCTAGATTGGTAATTAAATCAGATAAAAAGAAGTAGTTTTAACGAACTTACAACTTCATATTATAAGAACGGAAATGTGCAGTAAAAGCATGTAATTTTTAACAAAATTAGGGATATCAATTTAAATATTCTTTAAAAGTTATTAATTCTGCTTCACTGCAAACACACTTTTTAACTATAATCTTTATACACCACGATACAAGAATGGTAAAATAACCCGACGTCTGCATACTAATTTCACAATTTCACTCAACATTATATAACTTGCTTTATACAATGTACATGCACAAATTTACAAGTAATCCTAAACATGCTCAATATATGTATATCATAGCTATTGACCGAGAAAAAGTGCTATATCAACAAATACTATTTAGTTTTAACGAACCGTAAAACTTTACTGCATTTGTGACAAAATATTTGATAATGAAAGTGGATAGTTTTGATACTTTAAATATCTGTAAAAAAAACAATGAATATAATCGAAATTAGATTAATGGGTTAGCAATATTTCCCACCTGATATTTTATGTCATTAATTCGGGAGACGTTTATCTTGTTGATGCACACATTCATTTACTTTACTTCCTTTTGTTATTTTTATTTTTAATCGTTTAAATGGATTTACTATAATTAACCATAGAGAAACTACTTGTTGCATTTAATGTTTCCTATGTATTTGATTTGATAAGGATTTCTTCACAATTAAGAATTTATTTAATTTCGAAAACAGCAGTTTGTCCTTAGATATTTTGAACAATCATCATCTTTTCTTTTTGGTCTATGTATTTCGTTCTATGATTGAATTTGTTATGTACTGCTTGAATGATTGATATTCAGGATAAAATTGTATTGTTTGATGCTTCAAAGACGAAATACTTATAAAAGAGACCAGACTCATACTATTGTAAATCAGGCGCGTTCGTCTACAAAAAAACGTTGACGCTCGAATCAAAAGAGTTTAAAAGACGAACCAAGTATGAAATTGAAGTTCATTAAGGGTTCAAAAAGATATCCGCATATGGGTATTGTACTGTTTGTATCTGAGTATAATAAGGTTATACAAGCAATAGTGACACATTCTCTTATGTCATAAACATGGATTATTTTATATACCCTTTTATCAGAAAATATAAAACCAAAATTGATTCATTATTTTTTCCTCAATTTAGAAATACTTAACAGAAATAATATCATTTTCATCAAGAATGTCAAAATTATTATCTACAAAAGTAAACGTTTTTGTACTCCCAAATTTTTTTTGGAAGAGTCAAACTTATGCAAGAGCTTTCGATATGAAATGCAAAACCAAATATGAACAAGATTATATTTAAGTCTGATATTTTGCCCCTCCGGTTGTGTAATTGTTTGTATTTCAATGCATTGAAATGTTGCTGTTCGGATGGTTTTTTTTTAAACTGCCTTGTCATCAACTTTAATTTTTGTTTTTTTTGTTTTGCTTTTATGGAGGAGACTACTAGTTTTCCAATCCCACATACAAAGACATATCATTTGACAAGGATGAGATTTAAGCAAATCATAAGTCCTTCATGGCTTCAATAAACATTACATTGAAAACCAAATCGGAGGACTTACCTTGTTTGTATTGGATACCAAAACTTCATAAAATTCCGTACAAACAACGGTATATTGCTGGCTCATCTTCATGTTCCACTAAAGAATTGTCCATTAGATTGACTAAGATTCTGTCCGCAGTGAAAGAGGGTCTTCAGAAATACTGTGAAACTGTTTACTCGCGTAGTGGTATAAACCATATGCGGATTCTTAAAAATTCTAAAGAACTTCTAGACAATTTTAAATCTCGGTCTTTTTCTGAAATTAGTTCCATCAAAACTTTTGATTTTTCAACCCTGTATACCACCATTCCCCATGTAAAATTGAAAAATCGCCTAAAAAAAATTATCCACGATGCCTTTCAACATAAAAATGGTAGCATACGCTATAAATTTATTACTTTGGAATTTCATAAGGCATATTTCGTTAATAGTGACAAACAAAAAGGTAAAATATGCTACACAGAAGAACAAGTGGTCAGTATGCTGGAGTTTCTTATCAACAACATATTTGTTGAGTTTGGAGGTAGACTTTTCCAACAAATTGTCGGCATTCCTATGGGAACAAATTGTGCGCCTCTTCATGCCGACCTCTTCTTATTTTCATATGAATCGGAGTTCCTTCGGACACTTGTCAAAAAACAAGAGGATCAAAGAAGCCAGATTATTTAATTTCACTTTCAGATATATTGATGATGTTCTTTCCATAAACAATCCGAACTTTTCTGATTGGGTTCCATTGATATATCCCCCAGAACTAGAGATTAAAGAAACAACAGACACCGCTTCCTCCGCCTCATTTTTAGACTTATATCTAGAATTTGACTTACACAGTCATCTCAGTACCAGAATATATGACTAACGAGACGATTTTAATTTTGAAATTATAAATTTCCCCCCACATTAGTAGCAACATACCAACTTCACCTGCATATGGGATATATATTTCCCAACTTATTCGATATTCAAGAGCTTGCAGCTCCTACTCAGACTTTGTAAAACGTCATCAGTATCTGAGTAGAAAGTTGATGAACCATGGGTATGTCAAAGAACGTCTCATCCTTTTTTCTAAAAAAGTTCATCGGAAGGTACCAAGACCTTGTTGATAAATATTCCGTATCAACTTCTCAAATAATACACGATGGTCTTGATGTATAGATTCTGCGTACTGATGCTGTTTATCATATTAACAACATGTTTTGCTGTTCTTTCATTTGTCTTTGTTCTATTATTAATATTACTTTTACTGTTGAATGGTTTTATGTGATATCCGTTTGACGTGGCTCGGTACTTATACATCTCGTCAATGTGTGTGTATTGGCTTTCATTTTTTTGTGGTTTGTTTTGTATATGCCACTCTTTGTATTTCTTTTGTTCTTTTTACGTGACTCTGTACTTTAAAAGATCCCGTCAGTATTATTTTGGTCTATTATATGTCATTATGATATATTTCTATTATGAATTATTATATACGTTGAACCACAAACGTCAAAATCATTCAATTGCGTAGTGGAATTAACTATTTTTGGATTCTCATAAATTCTACCTATAACTTTTGGACTAGTTTAAATCTCGGTCTATTTCTGTAATTTGTTCTTACATACTTTTGATTTTTTAACTCTGTATGCTTACATTGCCTATGTAAATTTTAAAACTGTTTGTATGCACATTGAACGACAAATTTATGTGACGTATACAAATTTTATGACGGCAGACACTCAAGTCAATCCATGTGTTCGTAGATAGATGTTTTTGTGTTCTGTTAAATTGTCCCTTTTAAAATTGTTATGCGATGATGGCTGATGTACCCATATTTTGACCATTTTATTTATTGTCACTGTTTATTTAACGCATCATGTAAATATAACGGAATTTGATGAGACTTTTATTAAAGAGAGAGGGTTAGCGCTATAGAACCAGGTTTAATATACCATTTTCTACATTTGAAAATGCCTGTACCAAGTCAGGAATATGACAGTTCTTGTCTATTCGTTTTTGATGCGTTTTGTTATTTGATTTTGCCATGTGATTATGGACTTTCCGTATTGATTTTCCTCTGAGTTCAGTATTTTTGTGATTTTACTTTTTTATGTTATATATTCTTTTATATGAATAGATTGCCGATAACGGTTCTATTTCTCTTTGTACATTCATCTTGTTTTCTATACTACTGCCTATCAATTAGTTACTTCCCTATTCAATTGCTTCGTGTATAATAGATTTGACGTCTCGGATTTCAATGATCATAGCAAATTTCTTCCCCATATCAAACACTTAATGAATGCACATTTCATTAATTGGATTTTAGGTTAAAAAAATACAATCAATCTAGAAACATGTCATGTGGAAGTAAGATACTTGTACTGAAAACTAAACTTCCCAAACGGATATTCAAACACATAAGCAGAAAATATGCTGACATTGACATCAAAAAAAGATACAAAATATGACGAAAAGACCAACAGCAGTACACAGACCACAGCATAAAAAACTAGAGATTGAGAAACACGAACCCACCAATAACCAAGGATGATTTTAAAAATTTCAGAATTGTATGCAGATTGTGCTCCGCATGTTGCAAACGTCGTGATTCTCTTGTGCGATAAAACTTAAAGGATGTTAATAAAATGTTGTGAATTTCAAACTTTGCTTTACATATTATATAAATACTAAGGCGTTTTCTACCTCAGGAGTAGATTATCTTAGCTGTATTTGGCTTAACTTTTTTGGAATTTTGGTCCTCAATGCACTTCATCTTCGTACTTTATTTGGCTTTTTTTTTCTTTTTTTGATTCGAGCGTCGTGGTGAGTCTTTTGTAGACGAACCACGCGTCTGGCGTATATACAAAACTTAATCCTGCATCTATGATGAGTTTATATATATATGTTAGACTCAGATCGACGTCCGGCCTCTAATCGACGTCTGTTCCTCAAATCGACGTCCGTTTCTCAAATCGACGTCCAAATCTGACGTCACATTCTCAAATCGACGTTCAATGCTTTGACCCTCTAATCGACGCCCAATGTGAAGTGATGTGTTGCCAAAACTGCATCCGATTGATTTTAATCGTCTTTAATCGATAATTGTTCAATACAAATAGATGATAAATTACTGAACTTAATTATTTACACTTACATACTTGTACATAATTTTTTGAACCCGAAATAGGATCATGCATATCAAAGTTGATATCTTATCATTTCTATTCATGTTAATAAATGACATGCATATGAGGGTATGCCAAGGAGAAACAATCTTAGTATCGACAAAGAAAACCAAACGACAATTAGAGACCTTATTCGGTCTTCAACAATAGACAAAATAAAGAAGTACAGCCTTTTGTTTTTTTCAGTATTATGATTCTATCTGTGTAAGATATTTTTCAACAAATTTCTGAGTTTTACACCTGGATTGAAACATATACGCAAGAAATTGGTTTTGTGTATTATGTTGTGCACAACTGTTCTAGGTAAGACTAAAGTGCTCACAAGTTTAACCCCGACATGTGCTTTATTGGCCTGTACTGCAGTAGTTTTCGAATTGTTAATTTCTGTCAAATTTCTTTTTTGTGAATTAGCTTGTTTTTTTTTAATAAATTAGACCGTTAACTTTATAATTTAAATTGATAACATTATTCATGTCATACCACATCTTTTTTTTATTTGATCTCTAAAATTTAAAAATTGATATCACAACCATTTTATATATATTTAGTACAGGTTATCATAAATCTAAAAAAAAATCTTTTTATTTTTTTAAATATATACTATTTGTCACAAATAAAATGTTTAAATTTCTAAATGTTTCAGCTGCTGTCGGTTATAATTGTTAATTTTGCATTCTGTGTCCTAAATTGACGTTGATTAGAGAAGCTAAGAATTGGACGTCGATTAGAGAAGTCAAATATGAACGTCGATTAGATAGGCGTAAAATTGGCCGTCGATTTGGAAGGATATTTAACTGTGACGTCAAATTTGGACGTTGATTTGAGGAATAGACGTCGATTAGAGACCGGACGTCGATCTGAGTCATATATATAACGATCTGAAGATATTTTCCTAAAGATTTGACCTACTTGTCTGTATAGGCTCTACATATACAGTTGCAGCTAAATATTTTGATTATTTTGATTTACATCAATTGATGTATTATAAATGCCAAAATTGACTTAAAGGATTCAGATATTTCTTTTAGTTGAAATTGTTGGCAAAGGCAATGTATGTATTACATAATAGTTTATGCTTTAACATGGATATAGTATATGCATATTACGATTCGAGCGTTACTGCTGCGAATGATGTAGACGACTAATACGCTATCTTTTGTGTGACTTTACATGTTCTCAATATAATTTCATAATTCACTAAGTTTCATTTTAATACAAATGATTATTCATAGCACTTTGATAAGAACCTTTTAAAAAATGTCACCAGCTACAATAAAGCGAAATTTGAAAGGTCAAGAGCAATATGAATTCCTTACGTAAACGAATAAGTTAACGTTATATAACTTTGGTTACGGATGACATGGTCACGTTTATTTATTGAAATTTAATTTGCGGTATAAAAAGGAAATACTGTATGAATATGTTCAGGTTTGAAAATCACATTGCACGTTTAGGTCAGTAGTTGAATCTTAGGATAACATCAGGCAAGTTTTCTTTTTATTTTATAATATATGCAGATGAAGAGATTTTCTTATGTTTAAAACATTATAAAATAATAAGAACAAAATAATTATAAATATATATTCAATAAATATATAATCAAAACTTGAAAGATTTAACAGATTGAGACTGGCATATTATCATCAAATCCCGTATTGTTTGACTCTATAAATTATTTTGTTTGACTGCTTCCTAATTGGCACTTTGATTCTAAAACTTTCTTCTTAAAAGCATCTTCGGAAATGATATCGTTCATTTTATGATGAGATCAATGCACTAATGTACAAAACATGCTTAAACAATTCCGATTTTCGGAATTATTGCAGGTATATAATGCTTTCAGAAATACACTTTAATATCTCATAAAATATATGTTTTACAGCCATTAAAAATAGTGTAATCTTCGGTATTGGCAAGTATATACAACGGAGATAGTTTTCTTGAAATTTTATATACATATAAAAAGATAATATATTAGCGCTAAGATCATCGACAGCAATACAATATAATAAATATCTTTAATATATAAAACTATTTCTCCTTTGATGAACTCTCTCTATTTACTTATCATAATCATAGGTCTTAGAATATGAAGTACTTAATCAAACCAAAAAGCGGTACTGCTAAGGAGAGACTTGGTTCCAGTTTCAAAAGATTTGGATCTATCCAGGTGCTCCTTGGCCTTGGTTGTATGATTGTGGGATTCGTTGCAATTGGAATAGACAGAAAGAGCTTAGACGAACCAGTTCAAAGATATGAAGCAGAAAGTATGATATTCATGTTCCTGTCCATCTTATTATAAATATGAATTTATGTAAATAGCCTTGGTATAAGTGTATATACCGTATAACGGGTTATTTTCGCGGGGTGTAAATTTTCACTTATTTTCGCGGATACAACAAAATCGCCAAAATAAATTCCGCCAATTTTAAAGTGTCCATGCAAAGGTAATGTTAAAAATGTTGAATCCGCCAAAATAATAACCGCAAAAATATTTCGTATACTTTATTCAATGAAAATCGCGAAATTTTACACCCGCGAAAATAACCCGCGGTATATCAACGGTAGGAATATTTGTTTTTGTGATTGCTCGTAAGTTTGATTTTAACCGTTGTTCTTGATGCATTGTTTTTTGTTGTTTTTCTCTAATTCTTTCAACGTAAAAATGCATATATTGTCACATTTAATCAAATACGTCAATTACGGCATAATTGCTGCAATAGGAAGCGCTTTAATACACATTTATTATATTATATAAATTGACGTTGTTACAATTTGCAATAGATTTATCTGATACAGCATTAAAATGAAAATATCAATGAAATTACTAAAATATTTTCTTTTTCTCAATCTAGAAACCTTAAATGGGACAAATGGGACTTCCTTTGACGTGAAATATGTTGTTCTTGGACTAGATGTTAGTGCCGTTGTTTCTGCTCTCTGGGTAAGTTACTTATTAAATGTTTATATAACTTTGCTAATAAAAGCGAGCAGATGAATGAAGAGTTATAATATTGAGAAAAGTTTTGAAAAAAATAGAATAAAGTAGATTATAAATTTCCAAATATTTCGTCGACACTGTTGAGTGATACTTATATATTTTTGGTAATCGTACTGACGAATATACTTTCGGTAATGTTATGTTTAAGAACTTATTGCTTACAGATGACAGTGTTGCCTTTGGCTTTGAAAGGTAAATGTGCCTTAACTTGATTGATTGATCAATAGATAAATTGGTCGAATGGTCCATTTAGAACATAATTTACCATAGTATATTTGGCATCTCATACCCATATTTGAGATCATAAAACACTATTCGTCCTACCAATATTGTTCTATATCATATACACCAAAAAGTTTATGAAATTATTCTGGAGAATGTCCTTTTTCATCGGAAGGCATACTCCATCCATGCTAATCTTAACTATTGGAATAATAATGATAATAAATGTATGGACAAGAACGAGATGTACAGAAGAAACAGATTGTCATTTTATGTTAACATACATGTATATAATATTGACAGAAACAACGAAATTTAAGTACGCGATTTTGGTAAATCCAACTTTTTTAACATTTTCAACCTTATTTATGTAAGTGCTTTAGTAATTCTACATTCTTATTTATCAAAGGTACTTGTAACTGGAGCAGTGCCAGCTTGTATGGCAAGGAATACTGAATACAATTTGATAAAAACGGTAAGTGTTAATCATCATTGTCAAATCTCGAATACCTATTCCTAGTTGTGGAGATCTGAAGATATATAGTTTTGCAACACACATCTTGTATACACATGTTTTGAGATAAAGATCTAAATACACTCCCCTTTTACAAAAAGAAATGTTTTAACTGAAAAAAATATGATATTTCTTATTATCTATTTATGCTTTATAAACTTAATATGATCGTGTCAATACGTCACGGTAACAATCTAGTACGGTGCCTTGACCATTGTTCATAGAATAGGTGTTCGCTTTGAGCGAATTATTCCGAAAGTGATCCTATATATTAAGTCGACAGTAATTTATATTTGTACAAATTTCGTAAGTTGAATCAGAATAGCCAATAATAATACACAAACAAAAACTAAAAGGAGCTATGTGGTTATAATCTGGTTTATTTTTGTAGAAAGTGGTTTTTATGGTATTTAGCATCATTTCAGCATCATTGTTTGTACCAATCATTTTAGGAGCCGCCGTCGCCAACCACGTGCTCGTAAGTAATTTTTTTTTAAAGTTTCGAATTTATCTCATATACATGGAAAGTATTGACGAAATATCTGTAATTTTATCTATAAAACTACATTTGATTTCTGTTCAATGATATTCATCGTTTATCTAGAGGGAGTGCTGAGTTTACTTAAAATAAACTGACTTTGTAAAGGCATTATCATATATAGAAAATGGTGAACTAACCCTCACTTGTATGACAGTCGAATAATATTCAATTAAATTAACAAAGATGTGAAGTCGACCTACTGTTTTCCTAGCCTGTCAACACTGGGATTTTGAGTTAAAATCCCGCATGTGGTAGATGCTAACGACTCCATTCTTGATTTACTAGTTTTCCTACCAAATGTCGATGTTTTTTTGGGGCACTCCGATTTTCACCATCGAATAAATATACTGCTTTTCAAAAGTAATAAATCGATTGAGAGAAAACTAATCGGGGTTTCAAACTAATCAGAGGCTAAAAACTGACTGTCACAAAAAAGCTCAATAGGGCTGTAAGATAGACAAAAAAATCAATCATTTACCTGGAAAAAACTATAAATAAAAACGATTACCTCGAATTTGCTTTCGTCCAAAGCACCTTTCTTGATTTACCTTCATCATGAACACTTAAACCTGTAAACTTGAGAGCCAAGGATTTACTTTCAACCAAATAACAGCTTATTTAATTGATCTGCAATTCATAATATTTTGTTGTGTTTTGTTTTAATTTTCAGCGAGACGGCCACGTGGGGTTGACAGTTGCTTTAGGCGTGTTAGGTCTTCTAGAATTCATTGTTTCCATTGCATCATCCGTCTACTGCTGCGTATCGCCATGGGCTGCTTGTAAGCTTGAAGTATGTATATTATAAATCGACTGCATATATGCCAAAGTCATTTATCACCTTAAACACGTTCCATTTGAAAGAGCCAATACGCCATAGAAGAATTCAATTTTTTTTTTATAAAAGTTCAACTATTCATTACAGTAGTACAGCTTCCGTTTTGTATGTGTTAACAGCATTATGTTCGTATTTCTGAAATGGTAGTCTAGTATTAATAATGAGAATGAAATGTTTCAACCAGAACCAGAAACACCTATGCATCTATGTAAATCTTAAGAATGATAATCCTTCATCTAATATTTTTCAGAGACTTTGATTTAAATTTATTTGGTATTTCTATTTTTTATTATTATTACAGCATTGAAAGTGAGTGTTTCGACTGGTTCATTTGATATATATTACACTTTCTTTCTTTGTAAAGTGAATATTTAAAATATTTTGATAGAATAGGAGCTAGAAATTTCAAGGAAATATGCAGATAATTATAAAAATCAATCAATCTTATAGCACCATTTAAAAAAATCATACACAATGTACATGTACATATAAGATATAAATTTCGGTAGAAATTCATATAAATGATATTTTTTTTTTATCAAATACCGTTTTAGGAACCTTATTCCAATAACGCATGCATGTCCTAGTATCAAAAGTATAATTAATTCCCTTCGTTCCATACAGCAACTAATTGACAAAAATGAACATTTGTAATCTTTTATGAGGCCAATAAATCAATGACAATGCTGAAAGATTTTTATATAAACTACCTCACTTCTTGCACAAATCACTGTCCTACAAGAAACTTTACAATATTTATTCTTGTATATAAACCACCTTTATCTCTATTCAGAAGAAGGACAAAGAAAAGAAAAAAGAAAAGAAAAACAAAGAAAATGGTAGCTACGAGAAACAGGTGGACAAGGAAGAACTTCCGGAGTATAGCCCAGATTGTAAAAAAGAAAACATGTTACCTTAAGCTTTCAATTCGGCTTTTCAGAATCTAATGCATTCTGAGTAATATTTTCCAAAACGTACACCAAAACGTTGTGATTGGTTTAAAACATTTTAAACAATAGAAATTCAACCAATGACGTAACTTTTTTTTCGTTTTGGTGTACGAACAATGAGATTACCCCTAGTTCTTTAGATTCTGGAAAGGCGAACTGATTATGTTGTCTTCAGAACATTGTGTTTGCTGGTATAACTTCAAGGGACTACCAAATTTTTCATTGATATACATGTATTTTATATACCATATATAATGTGTTATACATAACATGCTTGAAACAAGTAAACTCTAATTACTGCAATGTTTCTAACAATATACATGCAAGCTTGTAAATTAAACCTGTTCATTTAGAGTTAAAAAAAACATTATTTCATTTTTTTACTTTTATATTTTCTACGTCCATGTATTATGTTGCTTTCTTTTAATAATAAAATCAAATTTTAAAATATCTTATAAAATTACTTTTCATATGGACCAGAATGTATTCAGGTTGATAAAGGTATCGTAATTCTCCAATCGTGTTGAATCTTAAGAGTCGAAATCGTAAATAAAAACTCATTATTCAGAGAAATTGACAAAGCCGAAGCAAAAAACAAACTTGAATCCAGTAAAAGACAATCATCAGCTTACACATCATCAAATGGGAAACCAGTCAGAGCAAAACAAACAAGGAACTGGGCATGGGCTCTGGTAGTCTGGAATAGAAATAAATCATTGTGTAAAAGTAAACCATTGTGTGTCAAAGTACAGTCTTCAAAACAGAGCCTTGGCTCACACAAACAGTAAGCTGTAAAGGGTCCAAAAATGACATGTGCAAAACCATTCAAACAGGAAAACCAATGGTGTAATCTATATATAAGAGGGACGAAAGATAACAAAGGGACAGTTAAACTCATCAATCTAAAACAAACTGACAACGCCATGGCTAAAAATGAAAAATACAAATCTCAGGTGCTCCGGAAGGGTAAGCAGATCCTGCTCCACGTGTGACACCCACCGTGTTGCTTATTTGATTACAAATCCGGTATATAGTCTAATTCGGTAGATAACATTCATGAAAGGGAAGGGGATTGTAGTTACGACGTAAGGAACATATCCGATAACATTGTGAAACGGTTATTCCATAACGGTCAACCAACTCGTGATGGCGTCCGTAAAATTTACCAAGGGATGATTTCAACTTCACCATTTGGAACTCTTGGTTTAATAGCTTCCTTTTGAGCAGCAACCCTCTATCAAGAAAATCATGATAGGAAATACAAGCACGGGCATATCGTATCAATTGTGAGATATATACCCCGTATACAGGTGCTGCTGGAATGTTGCTACTTAGAAATGGAAAGTTCACAATTGGAAAGCTGAAATCGTCTCTTTTGTCGTAAAGTTTTGTTTTCAACCGACCCTCATTGTCAATTTCTAGATGTAAGTCAAGATATGAAGCCGACGTAACTGTATCTGTAGTATTGAAAAAAATTAACGGTACCAATTTTCTTGCACCAGATGCGCATTTCGACAATACATGTCTCTTCAGTGATGCTCGTGGCCAAAATATTTGAAATCCAAAGCTTATATAAAAGATGGAAGAGCTATAATCCAAAAGGTCCAAAAAGTATAGCCAAATCAGTGAAAGGAATCAGAGCTTTGCACGAGGGAGATAAATTCCTTAATTTATAATAATTTCTAATATTTTGTAACAGCAAATTTGAATAACACAAAAAAAAATCCGTATTTTCATGCCAGTACCGAAGTACTGGCTACTGGGCTGGTGATACCCTTGAGTATCCTTTATCTCTAGTTCGATGGGATAGATGCGTTCCACATAGTCACCAAATTTTGAATTGATTAGTGAAAGAACAGCATCTATATAGCGGAAAGTAGAGTTAAAGGATATTGCTAACTTCTTATCTTTCTTCCTAAGAAGTTCCGGCATGAAGTCAGCCTCATAATAATAAATAAACAAGTCGGCAAGTAGAGGGCACAGTTTGTTCCCATTGGAATGCTGACAGTCTGTTGAAAAACACGTCCTCCGAACGTAACAAATATGTTGTCAATCAAGAAATCAAGCATCTTCATAATATCAGTTTCAGAGAATTTTTTGTTTGAATCAGAGTGATTCTTTACAAAGTATGATTTATCCCTCCCTAAGACAAGATAATTGTATCTACGTTGGCCATTCTGTTTTATGATTGTCAGATTGTAATGTCATTAGCTTGGTGTCAACAGACCAGAAAAGTACTCTTATAAAAGTGTTGATCAAAATTATAATTTTGTGAAAGTGTTCAAAATGTGCATATGATTTATTGGGCCCATTCACACCTCGGTAGCGTACATGCAAGTACAATTGAATAACATTGAATAAATTAGAACACTAGATAACAGGCTTAAAAGTTTACGCCATGGGACAGGTAAATAGGAGAATTACGTACTGAATATAAATGAGTGTAACCTGCAAATATATAAGAAACGAAATACATAGCTACTCATAGCTATGCACAAAAAAGTAAAATCACAAAAATACTGAACTCAGAGGAAAATCAATACGGAAAGTCCATAATCACATGGCAAAATCAAATAACAAAACGCATCAAAAACGAATAGACAAAAATTGTCATATTCCTGACTTGGTACAGGCATTTTCGAATGTAGAAAATGGTGGATTAAACCTGGTTCTACAGCCCTAACCCTCTCTCTTTAATAACAGTCTCATCAAATTCCGTTATATTTACATGATGCGTTAAATAAATGAGCATTCATTTCTAAATTCGAAGTCTTTGCAAGTTTTGCCTAATGTCTCTTCAGTAATGCCTTGATTACCGCTAAAGTAAAAGACACGGTGAAATTGTTGGTTGCTTCCATTTAAAAATCAAAATCCCAAAAACTCTGAGGAAAATAAAAAACGGAAAGTTCCTAATCAAATGGCAAAATCAAAAGCTCTAGCGCATCAGACGAATGTACACCAACAATCATTGTTCTGACTTGGTACATGCATTTTCTTATAGAGAAAATGGTGGATAAAACCTGATTTTATAGCTAGATAAACCTCTCACGTGGATGACAGTCATATCAAGTTCTATCATATCGAAAAAAAAACAACAGACAGACAGATATAATAGGAAATAATGTCAAAAAATGGCTTCAGCAGTCACCGTTGTGTTATTATCTTAATCACTATGAAAACAGATATATAAAGAAACATTTACCATGACACAATAAAAGGGTGTATAAATGCAGAGCCATGCCAAATGAAAGAAGAAACAGAGGTGATGGAATCTCTGGTTCAAATATGTCCTGATAACTCTGGTGATGTTTCTCTCGTTGGGTTATGGTCTCTCCTGGTGGCCCATATTGACCTTTCGGTGCCTTCCTGATAGCAAGTACGATAATAGTCCAGTCAATTAATGCAACATTGCCAATTTTGGGCTGTCGATGGCCTTGAAATTTATACATTATGTACAATCCTTCTAGTGGATCTGATTATGTTTTATGTTGGGGTCTCTGTACGCTCATGGTGGGTTACTGTGCCTTTCTTCTGACTGTACCTGGTAAAATCGTCATGATTTGCTGTTTTTCGATTCCTTCGCTGGTACTGGCTATTGAGATGTTAAAAAAGGTTGTCATGTGATATAAACGAGAAAAACAACAAACGGATCCGAATGATGCAAGACTTCAACAGAACTTTAAACTTATCTAGTGATGATAGCAGAATAAATAGCAAATGCACCAATAACGTTTAAATAAGAATACTACGTAAACGCAGGAGGCAGTAGTTTATAGATATCATAACAGGTCAAATTTCATTCACTAATTGGTTTATCTTGTAAATGAAATAAACCGTATTAATCACAAGAATCGTTATCAAATAGACCAGGTTTATAATTTGATACGCCAGACGCGCGTGTCGTCTACATACCACTCACCAGTGACTCTCGGACAAAAATAGTTAAAAACAAGTATAAAGTTGAAGAGCATTTATCAACCAAGAAGATAGTTTTTCAAATTAATACTTAAGTATTTTCAACAGTTCAATTCTCATTTCTCAAAACTATCGCATTCAAACGAAAATTCAAAAAGGAAAAGTCTGTTAAACTGACAAAACCTAACGCTCATTTATATTAACCAAGGGTAAGACTGAAAAACAACTCTCATATTACTGAGTATAAACAGGCATTTTCCGAAATAAGTTAGTAGTAGCTAATAGCACAATTTGTTTTTAAATTTATCTCTTGTATAAACGACAAGAACATGTTCGGATGCCTCAGAACACGATTGTTTTTTAAAACACGTGATTCAGTGTAACCGGATATTGTTCTATCATTCTGATCCTATGTCAGACGCACACTACCTTATATAACATTTATGATTTTCTTGTGTAACATATTGCATATCAACATTGTATATCCTTCAACCAAAAATATTTTGGACAACGGAAAACTTGCATTTTCATTTCATTGAAAAGATGAAATCTAATAGTTATAGATTTTATCAAAATTAGTTTTTAAAAACTGCTAAATGTGTGGTAGTTAAATAGGTCAACAAGACAAATCTGCACAATATTACTGGAACGAGATCTTTATCAATTTAAAATTATATAAATATCTGTAGTCACTTTTCACCCGTTCAATATCTTGAACATATTTATCTCCCTTAAAATCTTATCTTTCCTTGGGTGTTGGTGTAAAACAACATTTTCTTTTTTATAGTGTAAAATATATGTTTGTAGTTAGACATGTCAAATGCTGTTTTAATAATACATTTTGTCCTTTAATAGTCCTTATTATAATGTGGTGGTAAAACAGATGTCCTTATTTACGATTTCTTCAATTAAGTCCGTCCACATTTGACCATTTATGATTTTTGATGACTTTATAACATTAAAAAGTAAAATTACAAAAATACTAAAACTCCGAGGGAGATTCAAAACTAAAATTCCGTAATCAAATGGCAAAATCAAAAGCTTAAACACGCCAAATAAATGGATCACTGTCATATTCCTTGGTACAGGTATTTTCTTATACTTAAAATGTTAGATTAAACCTGATTTTAAAGCTAGCTTAATCTCTTACTTGAATGACAATCGCATAAAATTTCTTTACAATGTATATTGACGATGTGTGAATAAAACAAACAGATATACTAGCAACAAATTTTAAAAAAAAGGGTAAAGCAGTCAACATTGTGGTTTAATATAAAATATAGTGCATTACATATGTAATTAGCTATAGGTAAAATCAAAACTGACATGCACTATTGTATATTGAAAATAAAGCGTAGCTGTCCTTTATTCGTATTGATGCAAATCAACACTAATTTAAAATGTCACAATCGGGGAAAAACCAACTAATCCCAACTTGACCGTAAAACTTTTATATTCTTTTTTCAAAACTTTGTTTCATAAATTAACTGTTTATAAAACTTTTCAATTTTTTTTAAATACTTAGGTTTTTCTACATCAGTAGTAGACTCCCTTAGCTGTATTTGGCAAAACTTTTAGGAATTTTGTTCCTAATTTGCCCTTTTTAACTTTTTTGGATTCGAGTGTCACTGATGAGTCTTATGTAGACGAAATATTGACAATTTGAAAGTTGAACCAACACGTTAGTCATATTTTGACTTCTACAATCTGTGCTTATTTCAACAGTTGTTTGAAATTCCTTCGTCCGTTTTCTGTTGTGTTTTTTTTTTTCAGTTGGTGACTTTAATTATACCGACCGTTAGAATCATCTGCCGTTTATTTTCATTCGCGTTTACAAATTTTTACTTTTATTAATATGCAAATAGTTTGCATAAAAGCTGTGCCTGTCTAGTCAGCAGTTTCATTGTTATTGTAATGTATATTCGATCGTTCAAGTGTTCAACATTGGCTTATCTAACATTTTAAGTCATATACCTTATTTTATTCATTTTTTTCGTTATGTAAAGCTTTCAGTCACGTTTTTTTCATTTCATATGGAGATACTTTTTAACACGATATTTACAGTCATGCGCACTCTGATTGCATAACATTTTAAATTTTCTTGTATAATATAGTGCACTTAAAAACAGTTTCCGCATTTAAAAAACACATAATTTTTATTGCATTATAACTATTCATAAGATGTTAAATACTTGTTGTGGTAATAAAATCACTTGAGCATGTTGAGACTTTAAATACATCAGTATACGCACCATTGAAATATTATCCATTTTTAGGTTATTAACCTGTATATAGTTGGGTGTACCATTGAAATATTTGAATGTCTTTCATATCTGTATTCTTTAAAGTATTAAGTAATCTTTTCTTTGGAACCATCATTATGTTTAATTTTCTTGTCTGTAACCCTCATTTATATATATTCTAAACATTAATATATGTATTTTTTTGTTTTTGGGTTAAGCTATGCAAACCTGTTTTGCACTTAAAATTTATATAACACGATAAGCTGTTAATATGCACAGTCATGTGCAATCTGCTTGTATAACATTAATAATCTTTTGTATTTTATTGAAATGATAAGATATTTGATCTAATCCTACTTATCAGATAAAACATTTCTCCTCACTTTTGTACACATTGGTTGTGTGAATCTTATAATGATGTATTTCTCATTTTTCTATAAACTGTTGGGAATTTGAATATAAGTTTGAGATTTATAAGAGCAATGTCATAAATATTTGACTGAGACATAAAAAGTTATATAGTATTTTTCTGTATGTACATGCATGAAGAGCACTAGTAACAATTTGTTCTATTATTGTGGGTTGATTTTTTTTAGAAAAGACGTGCAACTTAAAGAGATAAATATTTCTGGAGATAATACACTTCTCTACAAACAATGTTGTTTTAGAAATGTATTAAAATATTTTTAGCGGAGATAAATCAGATTTTTTTTCAAATGTGTAACATCCCTAATTCTAGGTTGCTTGATTTGCTAAGAATTGCTTATTTATTAAGTTCAAACCATGCAAACATAACTGAAAAAGGAGAGATGCAACGCTGTCAAAATATTTGTCTCTGAACTAACTAGATGAATAAGCTATTATAATTCAACGTGAGTGTGAAGATAAGACAGTTTAGTTCTGACAAAAACTTGTAGAGATACATAATGTAGTCCAGAAGATCAGTAAAAACATTGGACTGATTATCAAACCACCAAATTTGGGATGGTAGTAGTTCTGGGTGTTTCAAGCAATATTACCTATTATATGGACCCACCTCAATATGACAGCTGTTTTAAAGAAATTCGACTTCATAGATCTCTGGGCTTCAGAGTCGCCCTCTAAACAATTAAAAGCATTTTACTGTAATATTTAACATTGCCTAAAAGTGGGAGGTTTCGCTAGGCACAAAACCAGGTTCGACCCACATTTTTTTCTTAAAATGTCATGTACGAAGTCAGAAAATGGCCACTGTGATATTATAGTTCGTTTCTATGTGTGTTGCATTTTAGTGATGTGTTTCTGTTGTGTCGTTCTTGTCCTCTTATATTTGATGTGTTTCCCTTAATTTAATTGTGTAACCCAGATTTTGTTTTTTTCTCAATCGATTTATGAATTTCAAACAGCAGTAAACTACTGTTGCCTTTATTTACTGACAGTACAAATTAATATAACACTTTTAAAATTGTACTGGAAAGAGGATTAACTGTATAGGTATACATAAATTCAAAGAGGTTCTATATCTATTAAAATTATTCCAAGACTGATATCTTGAATTTATTTCAATATACATTTTACTTAAGAAAGTATCTGGAAAATCCAATCCAAAACTTGCTAACCATTATCTAAAACATCAGGATATCAAAGAGTTTAAATTCAGACATTCCAAGAAATAAAAAAAATGCCAGAAATAAGGAAACGACTGAAAAACAACTATCATATTCATTGCTTTTTACTGAAATTTTCCGAAATTAGTTAGTATCAGCTCATAACACAACTTTTTTTTTAATTTATCACTTATATAAAAGATAAGAACATGTTTGAAAGCCTCAGATCTTGTTTTTTATAACTATTCATACAATGTCAACTTTTTTTGTGGAAATAAAATCACTTGAGCATGTTGAGACTTTAAATAGATGGGATTTAAATTTAAATCATTTTTAGGTTATTAACTTCTATATAGTTAGATGCACCATTGAAATTTAAACCTTTTTTTAGGTTATTAACTTCTATATAGTTAGACGCACCATTGATATTTAAACCTTTTTTTAGGTTATTAACTTCTATATAGTTAGACGCACCATTGAAATTTAAACCTTTTTTTAGGTTATTAACTTCTATATAGTTAGACGCACCATTGAAATTTAAACCTTTTTTTTAGGTTATTAACTTCTATATAGTTTTGGTGTTATCAGATAAACTTCCTAACCTTTATTTAAAAAATGCGTTTTTATCAATATGTAAGGGTCGTTCATTTCTGTATTCTTTAATGCATTATGTAATCTTTTTTTAATCTTCATATTTTTGCCCATTTTTTATCTGTTCGTAAGATTTTAGCATCCGATTATTAAATATTTTTTGGGACTTCGTAATATTTATAATCCTTTGTATTACATTGACATGATAAGATATTTGATGTAATCACACTTATCAGATTAGACAGAATTTTTTTTCTCCAGCAAAACATTTCTCCTCACTGGTGTACACATTCATTGTGTGAATCTTATAATGATGTATTTCTCATTTTTCTATAAACTGTTGGGCAATTGAATATTAGTTTGAGATTTATAAGAGCAATGTCATAAATATTTGACTGAGACATAAAAAGTTATATAGTATTTTTCCGTATGCAATTACATGAAGAGCACTAGTAACAGTTTGTTCTATTGTTGTATTTTTTTTTAAATAGACGTGCAACTTAAATAGATAAATCTTTCTGGAGATAATACACTTCTCTACAAACAATGTTGTTTTAGAAATGTATTAAAATATTTTTAGCGGAGATAAATCAGATTTTTTTCAAATGTGTAACATCCCCAATTCTGGGTTGCTTGATTTGCTAAGAATTGCTAATTTATTTGGTTCAAATCATGCAAACAATCTTAATAATAGTTCAACTAAGATAAGTATTTTACAGCAAACATAACTTAAAAAGTAGGAAATGTTATGCAATCAAAATAATTTTATCTGAACTAACTAGATGAATAAGCTATTATAATCCAGTTGGAGTGTGGAGAGAAAAAAGTTTAGTTCTGACAAAAACTCGTAGAGATACAAAATGTAGTGAAAAACATTTTTATGAGGAAGCTAGACATGATTCTGGCATTAAAAATAAACTGAAAATTTTTAATTTGAAACACTAACACACGAAGTTTCAACAAAAAATCGGAATTGGACAAGACGCAAAAGCGAAACTCCGCTTTAAAGCGGAAGAAGATCATGTCTGCAATGAAAGCTTCAAATTTGACATGGTTGCCCCAGTAATATTATTCAGTATCTAATGTATACAATCATTAAAACTAGACTTTAAAAATACAGGTTAGGGGTACCTGATGAGGAATGCCTTGGCCTAAAGCCTAAACCGAAACACCAGGTGTATCAAATGATAATAGACTAGACATGTGATTATAATCAATGCTATTTTATGACGAGATTCAATCAATCAAACATTCATATGTACCAATACGGATCAATTAAGCCTCTTCATGGCTCATTGGATTGGTTCAGGACACGTCTTATATTTAAAAGCTCATCCATCATCTGTATTTAATGGTTTTATAATTGGTGAAACGATTCGCTTTATCAGATCCTCAAATAATAAAGAGGACTTAGACTCTCAAATTTCGCTCTTCAAAAGTAAACTCTTAAAAAGAGGATACAAAAAATTAGAAATAGATCCTTTGATATTTAAAGCACTCGATAGAAGCAGAGCTAGCACATAAAAATATAGAAACAAATCACGGGAAAATATTCCCCTATGCTTCATAACTAAATACAATCCCATGGTTAAACAACTAGGCAAAACCATACGAAAGCACTGGCACATTATTGAAAAAGACGAAACTGCTAAACAGCTCTTTCAGAGACCACTCATTATAGCCTACAAGAAGCAAAATAGCTTGAAGGACATGCTTACATCATTAAAACTCAGATAATTCATTGAAAAAAACAAAGCTAATACTGTAAACCATACTTTGAAAATCTAGGAATACGCCAGGTGTCGTGCCCCAGTAATATTATTCAGTATCTAATGTATACAATCATTAAAACTAGACTTTAAAAATACAGGTTAGGGGTACCTGATGAGGAATGCCTTGGCCTAAAGCCTAAACCGAAACACCAGGTGTATCAAATGATAATAGACTAGACATGTGATTATAATCAATGCTATTTTATGACGAGATTCAATCAATCAAACATTCATATGTACCAATACGGATCAATTAAGCCTCTTCATGGCTCATTGGATTGGTTCAGGACACGTCTTATATTTAAAAGCTCATCCATCATCTGTATTTAATGGTTTTATAATTGGTGAAACGATTCGCTTTATCAGATCCTCAAATAATAAAGAGGACTTAGACTCTCAAATTTCGCTCTTCAAAAGTAAACTCTTAAAAAGAGGATACAAAAAATTAGAAATAGATCCTTTGATATTTAAAGCACTCGATAGAAGCAGAGCTAGCACATAAAAATATAGAAACAAATCACGGGAAAATATTCCCCTATGCTTCATAACTAAATACAATCCCATGGTTAAACAACTAGGCAAAACCATACGAAAGCACTGGCACATTATTGAAAAAGACGAAACTGCTAAACAGCTCTTTCAGAGACCACTCATTATAGCCTACAAGAAGCAAAATAGCTTGAAGGACATGCTTACATCATTAAAACTCAGATAATTCATTGAAAAAAGCAAAGCTAATACTGTAAACCATACTTTGAAAATCTAGGAATACGCCAGGTGTCGTGCCCCAGTAATATTATTCAGTATCTAATGTATACAATCATTAAAACTAGACTTTAAAAATACAGGTATGGGGTACCTGATGCGGAATGCCTTGGCCTAAAGCCTAAACCGAAACACCAGGTGTATCAAATGATAATAGACTAGACATGTAATTATAATCATTTAATGCTATTCTATGACGAGATTCAATCAATCAAACATGCATATGTACCAATACGGATCAATTAAGCCTCTTCGTGGCTCATTGGATTGGTTCAGGACACGTCTTATATTTAAAAGCTCATCCATCATCTGTATTTAATGGTTTTATAATTGGTGAAACGATTCGCTTTATCAGATCCTCAAATAATAAAGAGGACTTAGACTCTCAAATTTCGCTCTTCAAAAGTAAACTCTTAAACAGAGGATACAAAAAATTAGAAATAGATCCTTTGATATTTAAAGCACTCGATAGAAGCAGAGCTAGCACATAAAAATATAGAAACAAATCACGGGAAAATATTCCCCTATGCTTCATAACTTAATACAATCCCATGGTTAAACAACTAGGCAAAACCATACGAAAGCACTGGCACATTATTGAAAAAGACGAAACTGCTAAACAGCTCTTTCAGAGACCACTCATTATAGCCTACAAGAAGCAAAATAGCTTGAAGGACATGCTTACATCATCAAGACTCAGATAATTCATTGAAAAAAAACAAAGCTAATACTGTAAACCATACTTTGAAAATCTAGGAATACGCCAGGTGTCGTGCCCCAGTAATATTATTCAGTATCTAATGTATACAATCATTAAAACAGGACTTTAAAAATACAGGTTAGGGGTACCTGATGAGAAATGCCTTGGCCTAAAGCCTAAACCGAAACACCAGGTGTATCAAATGATAATAGACTAGACATGTGATTATAATCATTTAAAGGGAAACTTCGCAAAAAAATCAAAAATTGATATTATGTTCATGCTGTATAAAAATGCTCAAATTCATAGATATTAAAGTTTTATTCCGCTAGATAAGCGATCACCATCGATTTTAAATTTAGAGTATTAATTCTCTGCGTTCCGCCATTTTGTCCTTCTTTACCGATTAGTGAAACGATATGTCTATAAACCACAAAGAAACAAAACTACAGTAACCGATGTAGTCGTAATTGCGTGTCGATATCTTGTCAATCGTACGGTTGTTTTATCCGACTCACTAACCATGGTCTGTTGTTTTTAAACTTGATATTGGAATTAGGTGAAAAGTCAAAGTTGAAATCATAAGTAAGTGTTCCGTGAAAATTGTTTTCGAAAATCTAATTTATTCATAATTCTTTAAAGTAATAAACTGTTTTCAAATAAATTTTGATCTTCCCTCTTCTGATCACCAGCATGGCTAAAGGTATTACTTCCAAAGGTATTGTGAGGGGTGTGAGGTGACACGTCCAGGTATTCAAGCGATTTCCTGTAGGGATTCCAAGTTCACGCATCGTTTCACTTCTGCAGGTACTGATCAGTGTACACGGCTGATAACATTTAACTTTCCATTTTGAACTATCAGATGTATAATATACAACTCTGTCTTACTTGTCATTACCAAACTCATACGCTTGTTTATAAATAACATTTCTGGTGTAAAGAATATTATTCATAAAAAATATAAACAATACCCAAAAAATAAGATTTGATGAAATCAAAATCTATTTAAATATTTTTTCCAAGGGTCAATTTGGGAAAATGTAATATATACTCATTGTCAAAAGTGAAGGACAGATTGGAACATACCAGTAATATTGATTTAAAAAAATGTACGCACTTGCCCACGATTCGTTTATACGACTGGATAGAAAGTTACGGAACTATAGCGCAATTTAAAATATATACATGTATACATTGAACATAAGAAAAAAACATATAATTTGAATACATAGGAGTAAAACTGTTGTAAATAGACTAGTCCACGTATGCCAACAGTATGTAATCATCGAATGTCGATAGACTATTGTATACCAGAAGAAGAGAACCAATTTGATTTAAATACAGGTCGATGTATAACTTTTGCTTTGGTTCATTGAAGTTGTGGACATAGTTAAATCACAGATTTATATTTCAATAAGATTGTTCTCGAACAAAGGAAAGAATTCTTCATCACAATTGTTATATATGCCACTGGACGAACACTAATTATCCCGATGGAATGTGAATATTTTGCTGGGAAACTTTTGAGTATCAAAGTTTCAAATTAATTTCGGGATTTTTTTTCTTGGTATTCAATAACAGAAAAAAGAATAAATTACTTGTCCGCTAAATAGGGATAATCTTGTCAGATGAAAGACTTTTAGTTATATTTAAAAAATAGGGAAATATGACATTAAATTGGTTCTGTCTTTTTTTAAACATTGTTAAAAAGAGGTGTGTCTAAGGTGAACGCCACAAGAGCCCTGTAATACTAGTACGAGAGTATAGCATGTTAACATTCCTTCTCAATAATATGGTTGTATTGGAAATCTTTTCATACAGATTGACAACTCATTGTCCGATATGCATGTAATATTCGCCACATGACGCCCATAGTTCTTTCTACCATCATCCTCTTATTCTCTATCAAGAAAATCATGATAGGAAATACAAGAACGGAAATATCGTATCAATTGTGAGATATATACTCCGTATGCAGGTACTGCTGGAATGTTGCTACTTAGAAATGGAAATTTCACAATTGGAAAGTTGAAATCATCTCTTTTGTCGTAAAGTTTTGTTTTCAACCTACCCTCATTGTCAATTTCTAGATGTAAGTCAAGATATGAAGCCGACTTAACTGTATCTGTAGTATCATGTATCTCTAGTTCGATGGGATAGATGCGTTCCACATAGTCACCAAATTTTGAATTCTTTACTGAAAGAACATCATCTATATAGCGGAAAGTAGAGTTAAAGGATATTGATAACTTCTTATCCTTATAGAAGTTCCTGCATGAAGTCAGCCTCATAATGATAAATAAACAAGTCGGCAAGTAGAGGGGGACAGTTTGTTCCCATTGGAATACTGACAGTCTGTTGAAGAACACGTCCTCTGAACGTAACAAATATGTTGTCAATCAAGAAATCATGCGTCTTGATAATATTAGTTTCAGAGAATTTTTTGTTTGAATCAGAGTGATTCTTTACAAAGTAGGATTTATCCCTCCCTAAGACAAGATAATTGTATCTACGTTGGTCATTATTTTTTATGAAGCAAAGTAATACCAACTCTTTCAATTTGTCTTTTAGTTTGGAATGTGGAATACTTGTGTAAAGAGTAGAAATGACAATTGTTTTGATACCTTTACAAGATGAAAGAGAGTTAGATTGTACTCTAAAAGATCTTTGGAATCTATATAACAGACGAGAAACGAAAAATTCTGAAACAAAGCAACTACTGAACATCTGAATTCTGACATGTTCGTTAAGTAATATCCCTTTGTTGCTAAATGGTTGTAGAAATAACCTCTTGGTATTACTTTTCTCAGGTTAGAAAATAAAACAACTATCTACTTAATGATTGCCAGATTGTAATGGCATTGGCTTGGTGTCAACAGACCAGAAAAGTACTCTTATAAAAGTGTTGATCAAAACTATAATTTTGTGAAAGTGTTCAAAATGTGCATATGATTTATTGGGCCCATTCACACCTCAGACGCGTACATGCAAGTACAATTTAATAACATGAATAAATTAGAACACTAGATAACAGGCTAAAAAGTGTACGCCATGGGACAGGGAGATAGGAGAATAACGTACTGAATATAAATGAGTGTAACCTGCAAATATATAAGAAACGGAATACATAGCTTCACATAGCTATGCACAAATGAGCATTCATTTCTAAAATCGACGTCTTTGCAAGTTTTGCCTAATGTCTCTTTATTAAATGCCTTGATTACCGCTAAAGTAAAAGACACGGTGAAATTGTTGGTTGCTTCCATTAAAAAATCAAAATCACAAAAACTCTGAGGAAAACAAAATCGGAAAGTTCCTAATCAAATGGCAAAATCAAGAGCTCTAGCGCATCAGACGAATGGACAACAACAGTCATATTTCTGACTTTGTACATGCATTTTCTTATAGAGAAAATGGTGGCTTAAACCTGGTTTTATAGCTAGATAAACCTCTCACGTGTATGACAGTCATATAAAGTTCTATCATATCGAACAAAACAAATAGACAGACATAATAGGAAAAAATGTCAAAAAATGCCTTCAGCAGTCACCGTTGTGTTATTATCTTAATCACTATGAAAACAGATATATAAACAAACATTTACCATGACACAATAAATGCAGAGCCATGTCAAATGCAAGAAGAAACAGAGGTGATGGAATCACTAGTTCAAATATGTCCTGATAACTCTGGAGATGTTTCTCTCGTTGAGTTATGGTTTCTCCTGATGGCCCATATTGACCTTTCGGTGCCTTCCTGATACCAAGTACGATAATATTCCAGTCAATAATGCAACATTGCCAATTTCGGGCTGTCGCTGGCCTTGATATTTATGCATTATGTACAATCCTTCGAGTGGATTCTGATTATTTTTTATGTTGGAGTCTCTGTACGCTCATGGTGGGTTACTATGCCTTTCTTCCTGACTGTACCTGGTAAAATCGTCTCGATTTGCTGTTTGTCGATTCGTTGGCTATTGAGATGTTTTTTTACAGAGGGTTGTCATGTGATATTAGCGAGAAAAACAAGAAACAGATCCGAATGATGCAAGACTTCAACGGAACTTTAAACTAATCTAGTGATAATAGCAGAAAAAATAGCAAATGCAAGAATACGTAAATGCAGGCGACAGTAGTTTGTCGATATCAAAACAGGTCAAATTTCATTCACTTAATTGGTTCATCTTGTAAATGAATTAAACCGTATCAATCACAAGAATCATTATCAAATGGACCAGTTTTATAATTTTATACGCCAGGTGCGCGTTTCGTCTACATACGACTCACATGTGACGTTCGGGTCAAATAGTTAAAAACAAGTATAAGGTTGAAGAGCTTTTAGCAACCAAGAAGACAGCTTTGCAAATTAATCCTAAAGTATTTACAACAGTTCAATTCTCATTTTTCAAAACTACCGAATTCAAATGAAAATTTTAAAAGGAACAGTCTATTTAACTGACAAAACCTAACGCTCTATTATATGAACCAATGGAACGAATAAAAAACCAATTCTAACATGACGTCCTTCAAACGCTTGAGTACACACCCGTGGTAAAATATGTATATATTGACAAGGCTATTTCGATTGTACTCCCATGGCATATGCTTTTTTATGAATGAGGTACCCGACGTCATAGAAAGATGACGTAAGAATATAGGTTGCATTTCTGTAAATATTGACAATGCAATTTCCCATAGGAACTCCTTTTACGGCTAAAACTGTACCACTTTTACTATGAAGTTTTGAAAAAAATCTTATCCTAGAATTAAAAGTTCATATGCACTACAATTTTTTTCAAAGGTCAAATTATAGGGCTGTGCGGCATATTTTCAACGTTTATATGCCCTGAACTTCTCAGAGTTTAACCTAACACTAATTTTCTTAACTACCCCTACCTCGAATGAAAGGTTACCACAGATTTCAATGTAAACAATATGCACATGTATATTTACTGGTAACATTCCCAAGGTATGTCTCTATGAAATGGAACACAGAGAGCATAACTGGGAACCAGAATGTAAACAAAATTAATTTTCTATGAATATTCAAGATCTCCCCAAAAGAGGCGTGTTTTGAGAAACAGCTTTACTTACAAAGTGCAACCTATACAAACATTTATTCAAATAGAAAACTCTCTAAAATCAGTTTTTCTCACATTAATACTCATTTATCAGAAGTATAGCCTTAACGAAATCACTGCCTATACTTTAAGTTTTTCTTTACTGTACATTTTATACCCCCTCCCCTGTTTCAATTTTTTAAAGAATTTGAAAAGAAGACTTCAATTATTGCCAGCTTACCCTGTTTGCATATTTTCTGATAAAAAAATGCCTAGAACCTTTTTGATAACATATTGAAAGCATATCAGAATACTATAAATGTAATGTTTAGCAGTCAATTCCTTACAACATTCAAGATTATATAAAGTATCTAATCCAGCCTCTGTCTCCAATCCACATCTTACTGTATGCCTATTTGTCTATTAAAGTACACATTTACTGTCTCAAATGGTCAATTTAGAATTTTTGTCACAACAGTATTATTTGTAACCATATATCTGACACAATTTAGAGTCCCTTATTACAGTAGAAAATTCAATAAAAAAAAAAAAAAAAAAAATCGTGAAAAAAATTTTCATTGTACTAATAAACTCAAAATCGTTCAATTTTTTTTGTCGCGTTTTTTGAATTTCCGGATCTGCGCAGAAATCTACTTCCGTTTCCGGTCTTGTTTACATGAGACTTTGAATAATGTATATTTATCAGTCTAAGAAAGAAACTTATACTAATTCATTTAAAAAAAAAGTGTGTTATTAAAAAAACTTTACCTGATGACAGCGTTTCTTTGTTCACATTGAATATGACATCATAACTTAAATAACGTCACAACTAAAATCCCTAACAACAGAACCAAAATCGGAAATGTTACGGTATTTCCGTTTCTCTTTTTAACATTGTTGATTTAAAAAAAAATCATAGACTTCGTCCCCATTCACAGGTAATACCTACCTCATATTATATATACAAGAAGTGTTCAAACAAAGCCATATTTGCAATAGTTGTATGTATGCAGATACCAGTCTGAGATATAAATTCACTTAAAAGTTATAGAGATGAATGCTAACATTTGATTTTTTTGCATAACTTTCAAGCAGAGTTATTTTTTTCTATATCAAGAACTTAAAGATCATAAAATCATCGCATTTACAACTTAAATATTTGTTTTATGACCCAGGGGTAGGCAATTTTCTCTGTTTTTTACCACTGGGACCTCAAATTTCCTAAATCATTCTGCTGTTTCTAGCAATTTGGAATATTTAGTACATATTCAGGATAAAACACTCTTTTGTAAGTTTTGTTGAGATATTTTTGTTTTTGTAGCTTGTATTCATTATGCCGTGGTGATACAAAAAAAAAGCAGATGTAGGTGTAGCGGCTTACTTTTGGGTTATCGAAAGGACACAAACACCCCATAAATAATATTCAGGAAGGATCTACGTGTTTCAATGACTGCGAAGAGTAAATATAAGTACTTCTTAACAATTTAACTTTCATATATGCAAATAATATGAATCAATTTTGTATCCAGGACTTTAAGTAAACCATGCATACTGTAAACTGTGAATTTATGATTTTTTTTAAATGGCGTTGTCAATTTGTTTTCGATCTATGAGCTTGAATGTCCCTCTGGTATCTTTCGTCCCTCTTTTCTTCTAGTTTTGGAAGAATCCTAAACCTCAACTTCATTTAAATCTGTAAACAAGTGAAATAAAACAAATGCCGAACTCCAGGAAAAAATCAAAACAGAGAGTCCTTTATCAAATGATAAAAACTAAAGCTGAAACCCAGCAAACGACTTGAAAACATCTGTCATATTTCTGACATGGTATATGCATTTTCGTATGTAGAAAGAAGGTGAATTAAACATTGTTTTATAGAAAACAAAGCCTCTCACTTGTCATGCAGTCATGTAAGATACACCCACTTACTAAAATGATAATCAATTATGATAAAATGGCGAAATTGTTGTGTTTTTTCAAAATTATTTAATTGCTAAATAACGTTTATCTACAACTTGATGAAAATGTAACGCTATAAAATCAGTTTAAATCCACCATTTTCTACATAAGAAAATGCCTGTACCAATTCAGGAATATGACAGTTGTTATCCATTCGTTTGATGTGTTTGAACTTTTGATTTAGTCATTTGTTTAGCGACTTCTCGTTTTTTTAATTTTCCTCAGAGTTGAGTATTTTTGTGATTTTACTTTTTATATGACTGTGAATTGCAATCTACCTCCATCTTAGAATATTTGTTGTTTGGACAGTAAATTATTTGTAATTTGATTTGATCACTTTATAGATATGATTTGTTTGTGTAAACTTTAATCATTCTTTGGTTTTTTCTTGGAGAGGCACATTTTGCCAAAACGTTTTTCATAAGTCAAGCAATTATTACGAATATAAAAAAATGTCTATTAGTGACCTAATTTTACATATGGACGGTTGGTAAAGTTTAGGCTCTCACCATATTAATTAACTGGTAGACTGTATTATGTAATATTTAGTTTTAGTTGAACAATTTTATGTATATAAATTCATCTTGGCATAATCTAACGAGGAAACATTTGTGGTATTCTATAGACAGTTGTTTGAAATTCATTCGTTTTTTTCTGTTTTTGGCTTCAATTATACCGTTAATATCATCTGCCTTTTATTTGCCGTTTCATTCCCGTTTACCAAATTCATGAAATTGTTTAATGTGTTATTTTCAATTATTCTACTTTTATGAACATGCAAATAGTTTGCATAAAATATTTTCCAGCCTAATCAGCAGTTTCATTGTTATTGTAGTTTGTATTCGTTCCAGTGTTCAACATTGGCTTATCTAACATTTTAAATTATGACCCTTATTTTATTATTTTTTTCGGTTATGTAAAGCTTTTAAACACGTTTTTGCATTATAAATGTTTCATATAGAATTACTAATCTAGCACGAAATTAACAGTCATGCGCACTCTGTTTGTATAACATTTTAAGTTTTCTTGTTTAACATAGTGCACCAAAAAACAGTTTCCGCCTTTATAAGACACTTAATTTTTATTGCATTATAACTATTCAAACGATATAAAATTATTTTTGTGAAAACAAAATCACTCGAGCATATTGAGTCCGTTTAAATAGATCAGATTATACGCACCATTGAAATATTATCCATGTTTAGGTTATTAACTTCTATATAGTTGGGTGTACCATTGAAATATAAACCATTGTTACGATAATTTACTTCTATAAAGTTATAGTGTCATCAGACAAACTTGTTTAACTTTATCAAAATATTTGAGAGTTCTTCACTTCTGTATTCTTTAATGTATTAGGTTATCTCTTTTAAATCTTTATACTTTTTGCCAATTTTTTCTCTATTTTCGTTAAATTGATGCATCCGATTATTTATTTTTCATTATTACGTTTTAGACCATCATTATCTGCTTTATTTTCTTGTCTGTTATCCTAATTTATATATATTCTTAACATTAATATATGTATTTTTTGTTTTTGGGTTAAGCTATGCAAACCTGTTTTGCACTTAAAATTTATATAACACAATAAGCAGTGTATATGCACTGGCATGTGCAATCTGCTTGTATAACATTAATAATCTTTTGTATTTTATTGACATGATAAGATATTTGGTCTAATCATACTTATCAGATAAAACATTTCTCCCCACTTTTGAGGCCCCTCATGGGGGTGTCCTAGTAATCACATAATCACCATTTGTTTGCCAATATAATCACATAATCATTAAATATGTGCTTATCTTTAGTAATCAAATAATCATAAACTAAAAATACAGTCCTAGGTAATCAAATAATCATGAAATATTTGGCTTAATAATCAAATAATCATTAAAAAAACGGCCAAGTAATGCATAATCAAAAATCCCATGAGGGCCCTCACTTTTGCACACATTGATTGTGTGGATCTTATAATGATGTATTTCTCATTTTTCTATAAACTGTTGGGAATTTGAATATTAGTTTGAGATTTATAAGAGCAATGTCATAAATATTTGACTGAGACATAAAAAGTTATATAGTATTTTTCTGTATGCACATGCATGAAGAGCATTAGTAACAGTTTGTTCTATTGTTGATTTTTTTTTAAATAGACGTTTTAGTTGAGATAAATCAAAGTTTTTGTAAATTTGTAACATCCCCAATTCTGGATTGTTTGATTTGCTTAGAATTGCTAATCTATTTAGTTCAAACCATGCAAACAATCTTAATAAAAGTTCAACTAAGATAATTATTTTACAGCAAACATAACTAAAAAGTAGGAGATGTAATGCAATCAAAATAATTTTATCTGCACTTACTAGATGAATAAGCTATTATAATCCAGTTGGAGTGTGGGGATAAACCAGTTTAGTTCTGACAAAAACTCGTAGATATGCAAAATGTAGTGAAAAACATTGTTATGATGAAGCTAGACATGATTCTGGCATTTAAAATAAACTTAATTTTTTTAATTTGAAACCCTTACACACGAAGTTTCAACAAAAAATCAGAATTGGACAAGACGCAAAAGCGAAATTTCATTTTAATGCGGAAGAATATCATGTCTGCAATGAAAGCTTCAAATTTTACATGTGTGTAGTTGTGGGAGTTTCAAACAATAAAATGTTGGACCTATCAACATGGCAGCTTTTTCGAAGAAGTTCGACTTCATAGATCTCTGGACCACAGAGTCTCCCTCTAAACAATTAAAAGCAGTTTACTGTTATATTTAACATTGCCTAAAAGTGGGTGGTTGGCTAGCCACAAAACCAGGTTCAACCCACATGTTTTCTTTAAAATGTCCTGTACCAAGTCAGGAAAAATTACCATTGTTATATTATAGTTTGTTTCTGTGTGTGTTGCATTTTAGTGTTGTGTTTCTGTTGTGTCATTCTTCTCCTCTAATATTTGATACTTTTCCCTCAGTTTTCGTTTGTAACCCTGATTTGTTTTTTCTAAATTGATTTATGAATTTCGAACAGCAGTATACTACTGTTGCCCTTATTTATTGATATTAACAATTATCATAACACAATATTGTACTGGAAAGAGGATTACCTGTATAGGTATATACAAATTCAAAGATGATCTGTATCTATCAAAGTTATTCCAAGACTAATATCTTGAATTTTTTTCAATATACATTTTACATAAAAAAAAGTATCTGGAAAGTCCAATCCAAAACTTGCTAACCCTTATCTAATACCTTATAACTAAAGTTTAAATTGAAGATTTTTCTTGCCTTTTAACATTTTTCGTCACAACAACAGCTTTCTTTTCTAAACTATCTTCACATGTGTTTATTTATTGTTCTTTACATTCAGAAATTCCAGGGAAAAAAAAAAGCAAGTGAACAAAACAAGAAATCTTTTTGCACTTTATTTTAAGTCATTCAACAGCAGCAGTGTTTTTACTCTCTGGAGGTATAAAGCAGTAAACAGAATAGAAAAGTTAGAATTATCTCCTTGTAGTACAGAAGATATCACAATTTCAAATTTATTTCCTATGGTAATTATAAATTTAACAATGGGAAACTCATAATCATACATTTTTACTATGGTAATCACATAATGTCAAATATAAAAAAGAAGATGGGGTATGATTGCCAATGAGACAACTGTCCAAAAGAGACCAAAACCACACAAAAATTTATAGCTATAGGTCACCGAACAGCCTTCAAATGTCTTTACTATTGTAATCACAAATTTTACAATGGTAAACTTATAATCACTTATTTTTTACTATGGTAATCGAGATTCTTTGCTTTGATTATCACAATTCTTAACTGTACATAGTATTCCTACTAATATATTTTCTTACTGTGATAGAGAAATCTCATTTTATTTTTACTATAGAATTATCATCACATTTTTTGTACATATTCTATATATGATAATCTCATTTGATTTTATTATCACTAAGTCAAACATTTTTACCATGTTAAGGTGGTACCTAGCACTACAGGGAGATAATTCTGTAAAATCAGCTCAATGTTTTAATTACGTTGTGTTGTTAACAGAATATTAAGCTTCTCAATGATCAAAATTCGTTTTTGTCAAACTGCTACATACATTGTAACCAGTGAAATTTTTCTGATAAATGGTTTGTTTTATTTTTTTTATTTTTTTGTCAAAGGGTCACAGTAAATACTTTCTCAAAAGTTTATGAAAATTTCAACGAGCTCAATTAATTTTAGTGAAGGTGTTGGGTACCACCTTAAAGCAATAAATCAGTATAGTTGAGAAGTACATCAGAGTGTGTATAAAGTGCCCTAAAATTATATTAGGCTCCAAAATGATTGAAATATTACTAATAAATCAGTGCATAATCACAATTTTTTTTAATTCAGTTGATTGGACATTGTGTGAATATAAAATAAGTGGTTTTACTGGTAATGTATTTAATAGTGTAGTTGTTTTTCAAAAACAGTTTCATTGCGTAAAATAAAATCTGGAAAATGAAAATTGGTGAATACTCTTGTTTATAAGAATAAAGTATCTCAAAAATCAAATTTTTAAGGGTAAATAATAAATTAATTTACCCTATAGAATGAATATGGTGAACTAAGTAATAAAATTCTTAAAAATTAAAGGTGAGATTTTTCTTACTTTATTAAATGTTTGTACAGAGTAACAGTCAAATATTTTGAGAATTTTTTTAAGATGAATCCTTAAAAAAAAATGGCAAAAATTTATGAAAATTCATGAGTCTTCAAATTTAGGATAAAAGTTAGTTACAAAAAATATTGAAAATTTGCAAAATATGAGAAATTGCCTTTCTCAACAACAATATGGCACCATAAAAATCATTTGCACAACCAATTTTAGAAATATAAAATATTTAATAAAGAAGTAGACAAGCACAATAACACATTATTACTGAGCAAACTTTTTAAATGATTGTTTTGCCTTTAAAAAAATAAAACAACATTTTGGCAATAGCTGCACTGCAGTTTGGTCTTAGGTTTGCAATCAAACAAACAAAAAGCTTAATAAGAGGATCAACATGTGTAAAGTTTCATTCATCGATTTGCTCTTCATAACATATGAAATATACTATACTGTGGATTCATTTATTTTGGTGGGTACCAATTTTCGTGGTTTGAGGAAACCTTACATATTCGTGGATATTTAATTTCGTATTTTTAACAAAGTCTACACTCATTCCTTTAGAAAATTTGTCATTCGTTGAACATTTGAATTCGTGAATCCCCTGTACCCACGAAATCCACGAAAATTGGTATCCAACGAATATAAATAAATCCACAGTATATAATAAAATATGCACATAAATACACAGTGTTAATCATCTAAAAAAAAGATTAGTATGTGTTATTCAATAACTACTAGTAATGTTAAAAACAATAATAAATTTTTCATATGACCATCTATTCAATGCAAGCAAAGAATTTCATATGGACATTTTGAATAAAAAAAACTATAAGGTAAATAATACATCAATAAATGCACTGGTCAATGAGCAACAACAATGATTTGTATCCTTCATCAATGAGCAACATTAGCAAATAATTTCCCCTTACTAAAGTATTTTGGCAATAATTTTCATGTTTCAATTTTTGCTAATTATCTGCACCTGCTTGATACGTTCATATTTGAAATATAAGGCCAATTCTTGATTGTTGCACAAAAATATGTTGTAAGGGAGATAACTCTATGAATTTTGAAAAACATTTTTTTGTGTCAGTACAATATATTATCATTTATTTAAGAGTGAAAAACTTGGAAAAAAATATGACAATCATTGTCAGAAACATACAAGTTATCAATCTCAAGGTTACTCCTCAAGATTTGACATTTTATATTGCACTCAAAATTAAAAAACTAGATAGGAATATAAGATTGCTATAGCATCATTATTATTTGTGGAATACCAATTTTTATGGATTGTGTGGCAGCAAGTAAAAAAAATAAATGTTGAACAAAGTACAAATTTTCTATAGGCCTGTTAAATCACAAAAATCAAATACCCAGGAAAATTGAAGTTTTCCTTTCCACAAAAGTTGGTACCACAAATATAAATGTATAGACAACAGTATACAACTACATAGAAAAAATAATCAGTTATAACAATTAGAAACTCATAATTATAAAATATGTATAATATTAACAATAAATCAACAAAATAATAGTACTTCTATTAAAAAAAAAGATAAAGAAACTAATAAAAAATTGCAAAAAAATCTTTTTCAAAGATAAACAGTTCACAACCTTTTTACAAAATCGTTCCTTTTATAGCAATATAAATTTTACTGTAAACAATTTGAGATTTCTTAATTCAAATACTGTATAGAACCTATGTTCAAAATAAGTTTACACATCATTTTACATATTTTAACATAATTTGTAATTTATTCTAAATTTGAAAATAAAAAAATTTAATATGAGGAAAATTGTAGTAAAATCATATATGTAACAAATATCTATCTATGCTAAATTTAACTAAATCATAATATTGAATTTAGTAGTAATTAAACCTTTATTGTATAAAATCAATTTTCCTATTTATTTCAGATCCAAGAATTTGTAATTAAAGATTACACATTATGAATATAAACAAAGATTATATGTGTGACTATACTATGAAACATAATTTGTATATTCAACAATAACTCATTTCAATAGTCAACAAAATATAACAACTAAAACATAAATGGAATATACAAGACCATATATATTGTTCTATGAAACAAGTCCCCTGTTAAATGCTGCTCGATGACTCCTAATTTTTTTTTAAAACATATCTCCCTTCTTGAACAAAGTAAAAAAAAAAACATTTTTATTTTTACATAGAACAAGGTGTATATACCATAAATCATATACATAGTATAAAATTAACAAACAAAAAAAATGCAAAATCTAATCTACTCAACAAATAACAATTTTATCAGAAATAAAAATGAAATGTTCTGTCATGGAAGAAAAATTAGGAATGTTAATTGCTATATATATATCCTGAACAATAAAATAAACTATGAATACAAAACAAAATATATATTGATAAAAAAAAAGTAGGAATGGTATACATGAACTTGATGATAAAATGTAAGAAAGATTTCATATTCTTTAATCAATGGCCTTGACAACTTGTTGTTTTATATTGTTTCGATTTGAGAAAAAAAATTTCTAGATTTTAAATAGAAAAAAATCATCCATAAAGCTTTCACATCAGTTTTCTTCAGTTATTCAAGTTCTTTCAAAAAATAAAGTAATGCTTTGACCCTTTGGATTCATTACTGCTTCATGCTCTTATATAAAAGAAATATGGTCAATAGGAACCAGTTAGCAGGAATGCAAATAAAGATTTATGGAACAGGGATTCAGTTTAACAAGTTATCACTGTACATGTGTTAGACTTTCTAATCAATCCCAGTCAAAAGGAACCAGTTAACAGGAATGTATACTCAGATTGTGGTACAGGGATCCAGTTCAACAAGATGTCAATCAACAAACAAGAGTTATCCTTCTTAATCAACCTTGATCCATCTCTGTATTGATTTGGACAGCGCCTCGACCCATCTGCAAGAAAACAAACACATTTGTATTACAAATTTGTAAAGTAGATAAAAATCTCTGAATCTAATAAAAACATTCATTAAAAGATCTTTAAAGAATCTGTGAATTAAAGATTTTTTGCGAAAGTATGAGTTGTTAACCCATCTGTTTTCTTGGTTTTTTTAATATACAAATTGTTAATTAACCTTTGAACTTCTTCACTATTTTTAGTTCAAAATCTGTAGCCAAATATTTTGCTTTGAACTATGAAAACATTCATGCTAAAATCTTATACATTTGTATCTTGTTGTATTATTAAATGTCATGTTTGACCAGCAACTCATTTCACAAAAAATATCTTCAGAAAAAAAATCCTTGCAAGACATGAACATTTCAGCACAACTTCAGATAAACTTGTCGTAAGTTTTTTTGTGAAAAGACTATAACTGGTATACATTTAGTATCTACTTTAATTGATATTTACCTGTTTTTATCTGTTTCATTGTCAGCAGCAAAAGTAAATGGTTTCATTTGAGGTTCTGGTGGTTTTAATGTGAAGGAAAACTTCTTTGATGATTCATGTAATGTGTATCCATGGAGATGAGCCATTCCTGAAAATATTAAAACATTAATAATCAACACCAACCTAAATAAACTACAAATTAACATTTTTAATTTTTATACAATTCACAAATTTTTCTTTATTATTATATCTGATTTACATAAAAGTTTGCATGTATTTTTGAGACTGAACTTTAGATTTGCACAAAACTTACATCGCAGACAACAATGCTCTGAAATCGAATGTAGGATTGCTATGACCCTAGATCTCTCACATGACTTTTATCCCAGGCTCAACAATAAAAACAAACAAGTTGAGCTGTAAGTTAATATCCCCACTTCAAGTGTTTGGTAAACCAAAGGTTATGAGCAGTGATTGTGAACACATAAATCATATATAACATGGTAATTTGAAACTAAAATTAAATTTTCAGAAAATATCAGGAAACTTTAGCAAGCAGTTCTTGAGAAAAAAATAACATAAATTTTACAAGACAAAAAAAATAAAGATCAACAGAATTACACAAACAAGAATATCACCCTCCTTAAGGAGTAATGTTTATAAATAACTATAGATTATCTGGTTCTCTTCAAACTAATATTGTAAAATATCAGCAACAAAGAAACCAAAGAAATTTCAAACCACACAGCAAACTGGCAAAATATTTGCTTCCCATTGTGTCAACTGGCTGATATTTTAGATATCTATTAAAGTAGAAAACTTGATAATCTGTTCATCATTTCTTACTGCTCTGTTCCTCAACATTTAGACAGTTAAAGGCCCTCACACATTGTGATATGACTGATGATATCTTCTCACTTAAATTGACTCTTCAAAGTCTTAACAAAAACAAGAAAGTTTACGTAGTACACAAATGCCCCACTAGCACTATCATTTTCTATGTTCAATGGACTGTGAAATTTGGGTGAAAACTTTAATTTGGCATTTAAAAACTAGATAGATCATATATAAGTGAACATGTGTACAAAGTTTCAAGTTGATTGGACTTCAACTTCATCAAAAACTACCTTGACCAAAAATTTTAACCTGAAGGTATAGACCCACTTATTTAGACCCAGCCTGTTATTCAGATCAGAAGTTTTTGTACTATCAAACTTCGGGGAACCAGTACCCTCTAATATGCAATAAAAGGTATGTTGATTCTTTCAGCACAAGTCAGGATAAGATACAGTTTTGACATGAAATAACTGCCACTTTATTTGAACTTAAGAAAATGTAGCCATAAATGCTTGAAATTGCAGAATTTAACATAGGAAGCAATGGGGCTATGAATTAGTGGTTTTATACTTATTAGCGGGACATACGGATGGACGAAGGACAGACAGACGCAGGGACCAGAAAACATAATGCCCCTCTACTATGATAGTTGGGGCATAATTATAGAGCAACTGAGCAGGGTGGTAAAAGTGAAGGGATGCTAAAATTAATAAATCTTCTTGCCTTGAGCCCTTGGTGAATACATATTTTTGTAATAGTATATACAGGCGTCTTTTAAGACACAATATCTTTTCTGCCAAGTCTTTGTAGCTCGAGCACACTTCATTAAAGATCCTGAACATTCAGGTTTTCTCACTTCAAGGGCAGGTAACCCAACATTGTGGCTTGTGACATCCATCCAAGATTCTTTCTGAAATAAAAATTTTAAGAATTATAAAAGCCACTATTGAATGCATAAATGTTTCTTCAAACAGGACAATAAAACTGTATTTCATTTTGCTTCGTAAAGCTGAGTCAAACAAGACTGAAAAAAGCCAGTATTCATGAAAAATCTGATATTGATGTGATTTTACTACATGTACCAGTATGTTATTGTTCTTAGATGTTGTTGGTTGCAGGTTTTTGAAATCTGTGTGTTAAATTTATTCACTATTTATCTATATAATCAAAAGTTTGGTATCCAACAAATAATAATAAATCCATTGTATTCTTCACACCTACAATGTACTTTTATTCATTATCTAAGACTTTTATCTTTGCAGTGATGAATTTACTGCAAAGAGTATTTTGTAATTTTGTAAAAAAAAAAAGTAACTAATCCCTACCCTTTTCTTAGATGTCATTGATGCTTCATTCATTGCTCCAACCCATCTAGAAAATAAAACAGAAACATAAAAGACAATTGAATGGCATTTAGGAGATTTATTAAGGTAAACCTCAACACTATAACTAAAATAGATTGCAAGAATTTATACCTCCTTCATTGTTTGTTGTAAATATGCCTTCAGCTCTACTGCCGTAAAAATTGGTATTATTGAATAAATTAATTGAAAATAATGGACTACTTTGAAATTTTCTCTATAATCTTCAGTTATTGCTGTTTAGACAGTTGTCAAGCTATTCTTTTCTTTAGATGACAGTGATGACTTATTCAGATGATATTGATGGGTGTACATTTGACAATATCCCATCAAAGTAGACTGAAATAATCAAGGTCAAATGTTCTGAGAAATTTCTGGAATTTTGCAGCTTATAGTAAATTTTATGCCCACCTATAATTCCATTTTTTGGAAAGTTTTTTAGTATTGGTCAACTTCACAGAAATCTTTTTTCAGTGAATATTTTGTACTGAGCATGATAAAATAGTTCAATCTGTGGTGTATGGGAGATAACTCTTGATAACTATTTCAAAATCAAAAATTTTAAATTTAATGAAAATTCCATGTGTTTGCAATATTCTGTCTGATGATTTTGAGTATGTTTAAGTAAGTATGTACAAAATTGGATATATTTGTTTTATGTCTCAAATAAATGCTAAGATAACTTAAGGAAGATTTTTAACTGCAAAGCATAACTCAATTATACATACATTATCACTTGAATTCAAACAATTTTACAAATATATGTCTGCAGTCAAAACAATTAAAACAATCAATCAGACTTGTTAAATTTCAATCTTTCACATTTATAAAATAAAACTCTATAACATAGTTATTTCTCCTTTGCCACCAAGGCTACACAAGTTGATCTGATTGGGTAAAAAAAATAAACCAGATCTCAGCTGTCATTTAAGAAAAATTTACGGGACATAATTTTTCAAGTGTAACTCTCATTTTCAGAACCTCTCAGGACTTTTCCATTGAAAAGCTGTAAATTACAATGACTGACTGACCTGGCCATATCCTCTCTGTTCTCTACACTAAAATAATAGGTCTTTGCTCCATATTTCTCAGCTTTAAAACAGAACTCTTTACTGCTGTCTTGGTGTCGAGAAACTGTGTAATTTAACATTGGTATAGCTCCCAAAGGGTCTACATCCTGAAATGGAATATATATCCTTTAATAAACAGCATCGGAATTAAAAGTAAAAGGTGACAACATTTGTGTTTGCATGTTTATCACTGAAATTACATCTTTCAATATGAAAGGAAAGAAATATGTTTTAGAAATGAACAATTGCTCACATCCGCTTCATTTCAACTTTGATGGATTTTTTTCTCATTGCCAACATACCACATCTTCTCATTTGCATATTCCTTATTTAATCCAAACAATGAAAGATATAACAAAACTAAAGTGTACTGATAATCCTAACTCATGTGCTTGTTGACACATATGGTTGGCTCAATCCATTTTTATCTAAAAATCCTGTTCTAAAGTTTCTAAATGAATGATGTTAAATCATTGGTAATTTTTTGGACTACTGTAAACCAACTAATTCACAAGTGATTTATTTTTAGTGAATATACATCTTCACAAAAAATGTAAAACTTGATTTTTTCTTATTTATCTTCATTAAGTAAATATTACACAAAGTAAAGTATCTGCGTAAAAACATTGGTTTACAGTACATGTTTTTTAATAGAAAGCGTTGATTCCATACCCCTTGGTTTTTATAGTAGTACAAACAATTGTCCTGCCTCATTACACAATATCGCCTTTTCCAGGATCTAAGGAATGTAGAACCCTTTTGTTTATACAGGTAACCAGATATGACTGGTTTCTGTAAATCTCTGATATAGTGAATATCTGCATTAGCTACCTCTATCTGTAAAGTCTTAGTACCTGAAATGTAACATGAAATATGATTGGTTAAGCTGCAATCTTATTAAAATAAGTTGTCATCACTTGCTCCTCGATTTTTTATATGTTGCACACGTCGACATATAAAAAATCGAGGAGCAAGTGATGAGAACTTATTTTAATAAGATTGGTTAAGCTGTCAATACAGATACCTTGATTGGTTGCTTAGGACATACATGTGATGGACTGTAAAACTCAGATCAGGAGATTTGGAAATTTTGGTCAGGAGATTAGGACTCAGATCAGGAGGTTTTTTATCGACATAAATTTTGTCGTAAATGTAACCATATGATGTAGAAATTGTGTTTTTTCTTCAAATTTCCATCAAATTGTAATATGTTTATAGTACCCTTATTGCCTTTCTATTTGAATAAAATAAAATATTAAGAAGAATCTGTTTCTTGTTTTGTTTTGTTTTTGACAAATGATTGTTCACTAGTTGCAAATATTCAATCATTATACTTATTTATCTTATCTGTATAGATTTGTATTCATGTCTCCATATTCTCCTTATCATTGGTAACTCTATAGACAAATAAAAAAGAAATAAGCTCTACATGTATATTTGCAACATCATAAATTAATTAGAAAAATAACATACAATAACACTAGTACTGCATGGCTTTTTTTAAGCATTAATTTATGAAAGACATATTTGTAGAAAACTTAAAATGACTTAAACAGTGAAAAATGTTATGCTATTTCTTAGCTTACACAATAAAATCTAATAAATACTCCAATTCTCAATTCCAATTTTTTTTTAATTTACCAGGATTTATACTAATTACAACTTTTTGTAGTCTAAATGTACACATTGTAATTATAGTGAGCTGGTGACATTGATAAAAAACAGATTTAAAATATAAACTTCAATTTAATCCTTGAAAGGAGGTCCAGATTGCTAATACAATTTATAAATTTATATTTTTCTATTTGTCCCAAAACATTTAAATTAATTTAATCAACATCCTTTTTTGATTATTTGATTAAAATATTAATCATTTATAGCTTTCTTACAATTTACATTTTTAAAAGCAAAATAACTGAAAACAGGATAAAACAAAGGGAAGTAACAAACAAGTATTTCAATATTCCTAATACACATCGTTTTTATAACACAACGGCAGTTAGCCAGAGGTAAACATCGTTGATTACCAGTATGTTTGACACCCAAGCTGTCAAGTGAAGCCATATAATTATACATCTTCTTTGGTGTACAGGTAAAATTTAACACAGGTGTCAATTACACCCGTACAGTAGTAAAAAGCGTCTAAAAATTTTCATTCATGAAATATTTCATACACGGGAGTTTTTTCTCCTAAACGGGAGGACGGGAGGAGACCCCTGAAAACGGGAGTTTTGTACTCCCGTCGGGAGGTTCACATGTATGTTAGGATGTAAATGTTTATGGAAACAAATTAATATAGTGCAATTGCAAATTCATTCTTCAGACTTCATCTTATCATATTTAAAGTTTAAAACAAAATACTGAAATTTTATACCATGCAAAGTGAAAATCTTTTGGAATTTAAGCTATTTAGAATGATTGATTTCGATATAATACTGTTTTAACTTTGTTTACATCATGTATACTAACTGCGGAATAGTAACTCTAATTTTCTTTGTTATATATTTTTTTATTTTTGATGATCTCTGGTCTGCAAATTATTAAAAATTTCAAAAGCACCTAAGAGCTATGGTTCCACAGTTAGTCAGAGTTAGAGAACAGACATATTATGTATAATGTGATACAGATAAATATACAGACTAATAAATGATACATACTCTGTTGTGTAAGAGAGATAATCCTGTCATGGGTGGCTTCTAGAACTGATTCACCATTTACCATGAGTAAAATCTGACCTTCTTTGACACCTGCTCTAAATGCTGGACTTTCTGAAGAATAAATTAAAAAAAATTTGAAATATACAAAATAATATTTAAAATCAAAACAAGATTTGCAGAACTTGTTATAGTCACAAAAAGTCTCGAGCATATAAGATATAGACATTTTGGTTATTTTATTCCAACTTTTGCCATCCTACTGTATTTGATGCACTTATACTATTTGACCTATTAAGTTTTTCACAAAAATATTGGATTTAAGTTTAGAATAAACAATATGACTATGGAAATAAACTCCATGCTTAAGACTTGGTATATAAATATACATGTATTACAAAATACCACTCAATTTGTCATTTTGAAAAATAAAATATGTTTAAGCAAGACTACAATACTATCAAAGTTTTCATCAAACTTTTCATATCATATCTTTTTTTCTTAATTCCATAGCAAATTCTATGTGTTGTCTTGTTTTTTGTGATAGTAGTCCTAATTCAAACTTCCTTTCCTCTGTTGTATAAGAGGGGGCCCGATCTCGTCACACTTCAGTGATTCTAAGCAACCATCTTTTTTTTCCAAAAAAAAGGGGGGGCCCTGTCCCTCCCCCTAAATCCCCCTCTGGACACCCGCACACATGTTAAACCCATCACATTCTGTTCTCATTCAGGAGCATGTAATTCAATAGTAGTCGTTTGTTGATGTATATCATATTTGTCTTTCGTTTATTGTTTTGTAGATCATTTAGATTGTAAGTTTACTCGATTGAACTGTTTTATATTATGTTTTGTTTTTAATAGCTTGCTATGTGTACTGGGTTTCACTCATTGTTGAAGGACATGTTTTACTTCTAAACTTTGTTATCACCATACATTAGCTTGTTCTAAGGGAAAAGAGCCTTTTATGGCAAAGTTTTAATGTATCTCAGATGATTTTGCATAGTTTTACCCCTACCTGAATCCACTCCAGAAACTATAACAGGATGTGTATCTAAAATATGTAATCCAAATCCATTCTCTTCTGATTTCTTCTCCAATGTTACTACTCTTTCATTGTCTGAAATAATACCGATATCACAAAATTAAATTATAGTTATTTATATAAAAACAATGATTATAAACTAAGCACTTTTTTTTCTGATAGCATTATAAATTAGAATACCAATTTATACTGATTTTACTGTGTTAAAGTTTATGTAGAAAAATATTTTTCATCTGACCTTAGTACAACTGAGGCACTTTCAAAAATAAATAAATTTCTTATTGATGCAATTTTTTTTGCTTTATAATTATCAACGTTTTTTTTTTTATCCTTTTCCATCTAATTTTTCCACATTTTTTTTCTTCAAATTTTTTATCTAGATATAGGAAGATGTGGTGTGAGTGCCAATGAGACAACTCTCCATCCAAGTAACAATTTAAAAAGTAAACCATTATAGGTTAAAGTACGGCCTTCAACACGGAGCTATTCATTTTAATTTTTCAATTTTCAAAATAATAAATAATATATAGATATTGTTTTGCCTAAACACATTTGCACTGAACAAAACATAATTATAAAGTACATACCAAATACTCGACAAGACATCCTTTCATATTCCTGTTGACTGTTTTTTCTTTGAATGAAACATTTACGTCGAGTCTGGAAACTCCGTTTAAATTCACTCTCTGATGCAGTGGTTGTCGTAGAATCAGATCGTTTATGATGTGGCTTTATTCCATTAGATGTTCCATTCATAAATCTTGGTGATATGTTATCCACAAAAACATCATCTAAATTAGAAAAAAATAAATAATAATTATTTCAAAAGAACTATAATGCTGCAAGTATTTAAAGATTATCTATGATTTTGAAAACATTGGAAGTTTCTTAGCTGTAGGAGAAACACAACAAAGAAGTTTCCTAATTTAAATTTGAAAGAGTAAAGATTAAAAATAAAGTGATGTGGATGACTGCCGTTGAGACAACAGTATGTTTCTCAATTTTTTTTAAAATATTCATGCATTCATATACATGATATACATGTATATGCAATTAAAGTTATTACAATTTTACTTCTTTTTAATTTAACAGTTACTACATGTTGTTTCTGTTTTGTCTTCTTGAATAAAAGTGATGATCTATATACCAAAAATATAAATAGGATTTCAGAGTAAGTTGCAGAAGAAAAATAGCATCATTTTCCTATATTGCATGCATATCATGTATATTGTTGTTCATATAGTCATTACAGTACTGTCTTGTCAGCAATATATCATTCAAAATCTCTTTTTTTCTCAATAAAAAAATATCAATGCATTGATGTCATTCTACATAAAAATTTACACCTACCCATTGCTACTGTTTCCATCATTTTGTCCAAAGTAACACATACATGACAAAAACAAATTAATTGTACAAATAGACATTTAACACTTTTAATTGACAATTTATCACATAAACACCTTTTAGACAAATTATCTTGTTTATCTATCAATTAAGCCACCATTTCTATGGTAGAATCAGTATTACTTAGAGTACTGATGTCAATGATGTAGGTAATTTCCATTCTCTATTCTAATTTAATGGGTAATTTATTACTGACATTACTTACCCTGCAGGAAAACTAAAGTACATGTAGATGAATGATGGGTAAGATAATAGTTTTAAGATATTTATTGAGGATTTGGGACTTCTGAAATTTCCCAGGGCTGGAAAAAAATTGCATAGAATTTCCAAAAACAACCTTCAAATAATAAATATGATTTTTCAAATAATTTCTTATATCTAGTAAATGCATGCTCTATATTTGTTGTTTCTTGATTTTAAAAAAACATACTGTCTTTACAATGTCAAATGAATGTGAATATGCCTTTTGTACATCTCAGAATGATTATTAAAATGCTTGTTTTGAAATTAACATTTAAAAGTTTTTTATTAACTACTATTTGCTCTGTTGACACAATTTTGTTTTCAATCTAACTACAAGTCCTTATTGATTGTTGTTTCAAGTGTTATAAATAGTTGATACCAGTTGCATAAGACCTGAAATCAAAGTCAATTTAAATTTTTGCTTACTTCTTAAAACTTTTAATGGAATGCATTTGTTCTTTTTATAATGATACAAAAATATCAAAAATATATTATCCAGGGTTGAAAATATGAGGTATGCCCAACTGACTATCATGACTTTATGAAGGCAAGTTTGATCTTAAATTGATGCGTCCATATTACATTTTGCCCCTCTTTAACAATTGACCATGATTAACTTCATTCTGGCAACTCAGGGCAAGTTGAACCTATGATGAGCTTGCAATGCCCTCTAAAAAATATATTTGCTAAGCCCCACCGAGCGATCTTTTATTTCTAATATCAGAGCTATCATTCAATAAAATGTATCTATTAGGCTTATATTCCTACAAACCTGATTTCCTGCCATCTACCATATCTTCTTCATTCTGATTCTCTTCATCAACTTCATCAATGGAGTCCTGCATTACAGGATGAGGAGTGTCATCCACACAAATCCAACAGGAATTCCTGAAACTCTCATTGTAAATACCTGAAAACATTAAGCAATTTTAAAACATGTATAAGCTTGTTTTAACATTAATGATTCCAATTTGTCTAAAGTTGTGTCCGCAACATTTTTTTTACGGTTTTATAAAGGACTTATTTCTACTTTTTTTTCAGAACGGTTCAACTTGTTAAAATGACTATTTTTCAATGTTAAAATTTAACATGTTTAATCTTTATCAAATAGTCCCACAATCAGTTTTCAATCATATGATTATGTATCCAAATCTCAAATATTTCACCAGTTAATTTTATAAAACATCTTACCCTATTTGTACATACATTCCTTAATAATTAATTCCCTTTAATAGCTATTTATTATATGAAGACATGCCTCATTACACTTGTAACACCCAGTTAACGACTTAAATGATCATCTAATATCTCATAATTCCTATAGATATATTTCATGTATTTGTTTATAAGAAACAATGTACAGTACATGTATGAATGTGTGCATTATAATGATAGTAAATGGAAGGTTCAAGATCAGCTTCAAAGGATTTCGAAGGTCTAAATAACAAGATTTTATTTTAAAAAAGCTCATCAAATATATATATATATGAACATTGCAAATATAGAATTTTCCCACATGTTCTAGCTTCAATACTTTTATTATTAAGTATCTGCTTTAATTGCACCTTAACACAATTCTTTATTCTAATAAGAAAATTGGGAAATGTAGATCCTCTAGTCTTGTATTAAACGCAATAATAGATTATAGTTAATATGATAAAAGGGTGTAGTATCTAATAGGTAAACGAAATTGAATTCATTTGTTAATATTCATTCATTCAACAAACTTTTTCTCATCTATATAAGAAAATTCTACTTCCTTGTCAACTATGTAAACACAACAAAATAAGAAATGTTTCAAATTAAATTCCTATAAATCATTTATGCAAATTCATTAAACTGATAATTAACATAATAAAAAGTTTCATCAAATTTATCACCCGGATTAATTAAGTAAAGAAATAGTTTGGTCAACATGCATACCACATCTTACCTGGCTTAAGACATATATCACTGCTTACTTAATAAAACCAACATTTATAATTTATATAGATATATATTGCATGTAATGTAAGTAATTGCTTACATGACTTAATTCTTGGGCAAATTAACATGGTAAAAATAAAATTTTACCAAATTGATTAAAACCTTTTTTTCAAAATTATACTTGTATCATGGTCACCTGGATACATTCTAATCCAAATATAATTTTAATGTCTTATAAATAAGGCTATTTTGATTCATTTTTTTTCTGTGACACCTTCCTTCACCCATCATCAATGATTATAGGAAGTCATAAACCAATTGAAATACTCACTGCCTTTTAAGACGTCATAATTATTTAAACTAGTGTATATAGATATAAATATTTCAAAAACATATATATACTACATATGCATGTATGCATATCATTTATGCAGACATAGTGGGAAAAATGTAGCTAAATGTACATATACATAAGAACATCTTTTCTAAAAGAGTAACTTTACTATCTAATTTTTTTTGTGATTTAAACTTTACTGTTTTTCTAAATTCCATGAAAAAATCAAAACAGAATTTTTTTTTGAATGGTTGCTATGGTAACTTACCTGTATCTTCATCAGAAGAATCTTCCGAGTTCTGATCATCATCCATATCTTTATGAGATTTCTGTCGTCTGACTTTTGGCTTTTTTACTTCCTTGATTGAACTTCCCTTATCTATTGAACTTTCACTGATAACTTTATTATGTTTACCAACATCCCCACTTGACTCTCGACTCCCCGACAATTTGTTGACATTTTCCGTAAGCTTAGGAATCTCTTCAGGTAAGTTGGATGATTTGTATCCACTACTTCTGCGGACATTTTTGTCATCATCATCCTCATCACTGATTTCCTTTAGGAATCCAAACACATCACTAACAATTTGTGTAGTTCCTCGTCTAGGACTTGGCATTGTTACAGATTTTGGACGAAGTCTGACAACCTCTTCTTCATCTTCATCATTATTATCACAACCATTTTTCAGAACTAGGTCATTTCTCACTGTATTTTTCAAAGTCTCCTTACTCGAATTTTCTCTTATTACTTCAGTTTCTGAATGCGTATTGACAGAGAGGCCATTTTCTTCAACTTTATTTTCGCTAATTTCATTAACTTTATTTTCAATTTTTTCAATATTATTTTCCTCAACATTTTTTTCATCCACTTTTTTTTTATCAACAATTTTTTTAATAATTTCATTGTTTTCATTAATTTGATTTGTGTCAACTTCATCAACCTCATTTTCAATATGCCCTTCCTCTTTTTCTCCATTTGTTAATGCTGTTGCTATGACTGCGTTGTTATCTGCTGATACTGATGATAGCCTATCACAACCTTCAACTGGTAACCTTTCAACTGAAGACATTATGTCTCCACAACCAGAATCACAATCATCATTTTTTGTCACAACCAAATTATTTTGTGAGCAAATACAACTTTGATCTGGATTATTATCTCCCTTAGATTGTTTTTCTTCAGAGTTATCTCCCACTAATTTAAAATCTGGAATATCTATTTCAGTGGAGCCATTCTCTTGCTCATTGATAATTATTTCTGAGTTTTTATTAAATGATTTGTTTAATAAATTTTCCATGTCTACGATTTCAGAAGATTCCAAAGCAAGATTACAGTTTTCATCCTCTTGTTTACATTTCAGGTTCCCATGGCAACCAAATTCTTCATTTTCTACAATGTGTCCATTGATACTCTCTCTGTAATAAATGTCGTTTTGCACTTTTCCAGTTATTCCAGTCTCACTTACCGCTCTCCTCATACAAGGAGTTATGATAGGCGCTGTATGCTCAGGTATTGCGTATTCGGCAGATTCCAGAAAATCAAATGCTTCGTTAATACATAATGTTGTCCTCTGCCCAGGTCTATTATGTTGAATTGGTTCCATTTTAATAGTTATAACATACACCAAGAAGTAATTATTATTTGATTTTCATTTTAGCCTGCTACTGGTTGTACTCATCTCAGATGGATAATCTAGAATTGAAATAACAAAACAAAATTGAATTGCTGTTCTTGTAAAAAGTCTTGCAGATTCTATAAAAGATTTATTTGTCAGTATACCAATTGTCAAAGCTAGAAGGTGAAAAAATTTGAGAATACAAACATTTAACATTTTTGAAATTGAGGCTTTAATGGCCATTTGATGCTAGCCCATAAATTCTCAAGTGAGGCCTAAATTAAAATATTGTTTGTTTCCCCAATCCTGACCGTGCCAAGCCAGGTGTGGGTAGTTAGGTAGGTAAATAATTTTATTTTTCTAAAAAGCTTGAACATTATCAGATAATTCGGCAAGCCTGACAATCCAAAATGAATAAAATAATATTTGACTTAGTTTTGACAATAAAATTTTATGAGTAGCACCAATTTTGCAGGGTCGGTTGGGATTGGGGAAACAAACAATATTTTATTTAAGGCCTGATTTTGAAAAAAAAAAATATTTTCATCATTTTCCTTGTCATCAATGGTCATTACAATTTTGCAATTCAAAAAAAAATGTTTTGTAGTTAATAAAGTAGGTAGCTTTTTTTTTTTTTTTTTTTATCTCTGTTCATTTTTTCTTGACTCCAGGTGATTTAGACATATTGTCTAGATTTCATCTCTCTCAGTCAAAGTTGATTACGTATAGGTGGATTTCGCAATTTTTTAGATACCTTTGGTCATCAGTCATTCAGTATTACTCTTAACATGAATAGCAACTGCTAGAAAATATCCAAGTTTTCCATTTATAAATATACTGAGCACTATTACATGTGTATAATATAAACTAAGCAATTGCAATTATTGGCCATCATTATTTAACTTAGGTTAATAAAGGACCAGGGGTAATCAAAATCACTGGGATGGATGGAAAATCAAATGCATATGATATTCAGGATATTGCAGAACAACAACATGTGATTTGAGTTTGAGACCAAGTGACAAGTGCTAATAAACAAGGTAACAGTGACTGCTTTAATTAGTGTTTATGATCAGGTCGTTCCTGTCCTAAAGTCATGATAGAAAATTAATAAAATAAAATAAAATTGGAACTGGATCCACACGAAAGCCATATAATCATGATATCAAAATACACTATTTGTCCGCAATAGGGCTCTTCACAGTTAGTTCAATTGGGTCATATTGAATAGGGGCAGATTTTCATCATGTTCATGATGGTGGTAAAAATAGTGTTAAAAATACTGGAAACCATCATTGTAACAGAGCAGTTGCTTGGAAACACATATAGGATTTCCCAGCCTTTCAATTACTATTTCCATCTTTTTCTAAAAAATCTGCCACTTATCCAATATGGCTGAACTAACCGTGTAGGGCCCTATTATACTGGACATCACTAAGTTTCCTTAAAATTTTGACATATCATAATAAAAAAATTCTGATGCCACAAGGGAACAGTGACTGTTGAATGACGTCAAAATTTCAAACAGATTCTCAGGTAAAGCGGAACAAATTTCCAAATAGTGACCATTAAGGTGTATGCAGATAATTACGTGATTCTCTGTCAGAATGCATGTTTTGAAGAGAAAATAACTCCAGACACATCATCTTAAGAGGGAAGAGGTAATGGTCAGGGGCAGATCCAGGATTTTTGAAAGGGGGGGCAGAGATTTTTAATTTTGCTGAGCGGAGCGAGGCGAAATTTATTTTGGTACCTTTTTAGGCCTAAAAACATAAAATAAGTGTAATATGCACTATTTAAACGATTCCTGGCTTGGGGCATGTACATTTTATAGTTGCTGTAAAGTGTAAGGGTTGGACATTTTTTTATGCTGTATTCTCCCTATTAATTGTTTACATAAAATGATAGTATTGATCCAAAGCTATGTACTGATATATTTGATGTAGGTAGGACTTGTCAGTAAAAAATAGACAAGGAAATTCGATGAAATTTACAATACGACCAACACGAGTTAAAAAAGACAAACAAGCAGTTTTAATCAAAATGTTTGATTGAAATGTTTCACCCAACATCATGAACATAACTTAGAGAACCGAAGTGAGGGGTTCCAAATCCACCAAAGATTACGAAAGTGTCTGAAATGACGACGAAGTTAGAATGAAGGTCGACAAATGGAGACCTAAAGGTCACACCCAGCAGGCAGGTTACAGTCTGGTCTTGAAAAAGTATTCAATATATATAAGTCCGGCGAAACAGACATTCCAGTCAGACATGCAAACCCCGGCCACAAAAAAACTACGCCCATTTTTATTCATCATGTTCATTTCATGCTAAATAATTTTGTTGCAAATTTTCGTTTTTAATAGCAAAAAATTTGTAAGGGTTCTGGATACAATCTTATGATCATAAATAAGCTTCTGTTCAAATTTGGTGCAAACCAAGGATAGTTCAAGAAAGATATTAAAATTTTAAAAACTTTAACCACAGAGTGAATATAATGTTTCCCTGCAGAAACCCAAGTCCATTTAAAAGTAAAATATGGAAAAAATGGATTTATTTATTTACAAAATTTACTTCTGGATACTATCTTATGATCATAAAAAAGCTTCTGTCCAAGTTTGGTACAAACCCAGGATAGTTTAAGAAAGTTATTAAAATTCTAAAAACTTTAACCACAGAGTGAATGTAATGTTTCCCCTCAGAAAAAACTAAGTCCATTTACATTTATAAGTAAAATACAGAAAAAATGGAATTTTATTTTTACAAAATTTACTTATGGATACTATCTTATGATCATAAACAAGCTTCTGTCCAAGTTTGGTACAAACCCAGGATAGTTGGAGAAAGTCATTAAAATTCTAAAAACTTTAACCACAGAGTGAATGTTTTGTTTCCCCGCAGAAAAAACTAAGTCCATTTATTGTAAAATACAGAAAAAATGGAATTTTATTTTCACAAAATTTACTTCTGGATATAATCTTATGATCATAAACAAGCTTCTGTCAAAGTTTGGTAGAAATCCAGTATAATTTAAGAAAGTTATTAAAATTTCAAAAATTTTAACCACAGAGTGAATATTTGTTGACGCTGCCGACAGAATGTAGGATCGACAAAAAGTGGACAAGACTATTGTTTTCAATCCAGATATGGCCCAAATTTTTGTTTCGAATCAGTCATTTTATTCTTTCTCAAATATCTCAGACTGCCTCCTCAAATCAAATGGTTCGTACATGAGACTTGAAATTTTTCTAGAGCTTATACTAAAATTGAGAATAGAAATGGGGAATGGGGAATGTGTCAAAGAGACAACAACCCGACTATAGAAAAAACAACAGCAGAAGGTCACGAACAGGTCTTCAATGTAGCGAGAAATTCCCTCACCCGGAGGCGTCCTTCAGCTGGCCCCTAAACAAATATATACTAGTTCAGTGATAATGAACGCCATACTAATTTCCAAATAATTTATTGTACACAAGAAACTAAAAATAAAATAATACAAAACTAACAAAGGCCAGAGGCTCCTGACTTGGAACAGGCGCAAAAATGCGGCATGATGACTGGGGATCATTATTCAACTTTGTTATTTATAAAATAAGCTGGGGCATTTAGGGTTAAACATGTTTTCGTAGGTAAATAATATTATGGAACTTATTTTTTCATGAGCATGACGAGAGTGTAATAGTCTATAGAGTATAATATTTATTATTATGCTTCAGTGTGTTTCTTCTATATAAAAAGTAATGAAATAGTTGTGCTATTTCATTCCACAGAACCATTTGCCAGTCAATAGTTTCAAAGACTATTGCCCCGGTGAATAGTTTCATAATCATCTTTCCCGTACTTTTTCATGCTTATTTTTCATTGGACGATAATGATGTCATTGACTACTCTGCTTGGTTACGTATGCTTTACAACGTCAAACTTCCCCTAATATTGTAAACGGTGGAATCTGTTTGTGTTGATTGTAATTTCACTCATAAAAAGCAAAAGTGAATTTGCGTTTGGTGTATTTTAGCTAGAATTTTTTATAATAGATATAGGAGGATGTGGTGTGAGTGCCAATGAGACAACTCTCCATCCAAATAACAATTTAAAAATTAAACCATTATAGGTTTAAGTACGGCCTTCAACACGGAGCCTATGGCTCACACCGAACAACAAGCTATAAAGGGCCCCAAAATTACTAGTGTAAAACCATTCAAATGGAAAAACCAACGGTCTAATCTATTAAACAAAACGAGAAATATAAACACAGAAAGTTTAACACAAGTATTTCTAGTCTTGATTGAAATGAATGAAATATTTATTAATACAAAACGAATTATAAAAAAAGTATAGATCATCATGTGCATATAAAGTTATGTGACATTTTTGTTTTCTTTCAGATGATATATATGCACTTTTAGAAAATTAGTTATTTGGTATATATACTGTAAATTCAGAAATTATTGCGTGCATTTATTACTGTGATTTTGTCATTTTAGACTTAAATGCGATTTTTATTTTTTTAAGATTTTGAGAAAAATTCTGTTAAATTCCATAAAATATTTCATGCGAGTTTAAATTATTGCGTTTACAACTCAGTAGCATTTTTCGCAATAATAAAAACCTCGCATTAATTTCTGAATTTACAGTATATAAAATACTTAATGGCTGTAATCAGAGTGTTCAGTACAATAAAACACCTAATGACTGGGTGTGCGGGTAATAGCAAGTTTGTTGTCCCTTCTCATACCAACTATTGCTCTCGGCTTTGTCTCGAGCAATAGTTGGTACCTCAGGGACAACAAACTTGATATTACCCTCACATCCAGTCAATAGGTGTATACTATTACTTTCTGTTTGGTGGAATAGTGAAATAGAAGTCAATACGTTCTTGCTCAATCCTATGTCGCTTTGAAGGTTTCCTGATTGTCATGACATCCTCAGCCTAAGCAATGTGTATTACTGTAATTTGAATTTCAAAATGACCGTGTGACGTTTTTTCGGGTTACACTAATGTCCTGACAATGTCCTGACAATGACCTGACAATGTCCTGACAGAAATGAAAATGCTTAATACTTTTTTATTATTGGAAGGATTTACTTGAAATTTGGAATCAAGCAAGATGAGAACTTATATTTAATAAATAAAATTTAAAAAAAATTAAAAAAAAATTTTAAGAGTTAGAAAACTTGACCTGACCAACTTGACTTTGAAACTACTAATGTCCTGACCGATATGAAACGGCTAAAAAATGTTTTATTATTGACAGGATAGACTTCAAATTCGATACCAAGGAAGGTTATTACATTTGATACAAAAATATAAGAAAAAATAAGAATATAAATATTTTCAAGAGTTAGAAAACTTGACCTGACCAACTACGTACTCCCGTGACTAATGTCCTGACCGATGTAAAATGCTAATAACTTTTTTGTTATTTGAAGGTTCGACTTCAAATTTGATGTCAGGAAAGATTCTAACATTGAAATACAGAGATATAAGAAAAAATATAAAAAAAACTAATTTTAAGTGTTAGAAAACTTGACCTGACCAACGTCGACTCTGTACTGACTAATGTCCTGACCAATGTAGAAAATGCATAAAACTTTTTTTATTTTTTAATGTATGGATTTCAAATTTAATGTCAAGGTAGATTATAATACTAAATATATTGATGCAAAAAAAGGATTAAAAAAGATAATTTAAAGAGTTAAAAAAGTTGACCTGACCAACGTTGACTCTGCTCTGACTAATGTCCTGACCGATGCAGAAAAAAATTAATCAAGTTCCTTACCAAGGAAGATGATAGCAATAAATATAGGAATTTATGAGAGAGAAAAAAAACGCTGAAAAAAAATAGTTTTTTTTTTTTTTGAAATGTTAGAAAACTTGACCTGACCAACTTGATATTTGTCATGATGAATGTCCCGACCGTTATAAAGATATCAATAACCTTTTTGTTATTTATTGGGATATTACCAAGTTAGGTATCAGGGAAGATTAATGCATGTAAAAAAAAATATTTTTAGCTTTACCTCACCAATGTTTACCTTGTCCTGACTATGAAGAAAAGACAAATATTATATAACTGTTTTTTTTTTTCTCTATCTAAAGACAGAATATACTTAATTCTTTAAATTATATTGATATTTTTTTTATTTAAACATAGTAAAGAAAGAACTTGGATGCACTTTTTATTATTCGTAATATATGTGTATAAGAAAGGCAAAAGACATTGACATAATAAAATTATATTTCTGTGTGATTCTAACATAATTTTACTTTGAATGCTTGTAAAAACAATATATTGACATCAAAAGAAGCCCATTTCCTGTCCTTTCTTTCATGTTTATGTTATTTGACATGTTTAATCCCTCATTAACTAAACAACAAAAAATGAGTGAAATAAATAAGAAAAATATTGTTATGTAAACCAAGGATTTGTATAGTCTCACTATACAAATCCTTGTGTAAACACTCCAATTTGTGTTAATTTTAATTAATGTATGTGTGAATAAATTTTAATTATTCATGTCACTGTCTTTGGAATTAATTGCATTCTGTACATCTTCATAATCCTTTCATATTAAATGTAGAAAAGGCGCATTTACTTTAATATCTACAGCATCTCTAATCACATATCACTTTTCTCAGTGATATTAAACTTAATTATATCCCTTTCAATAACAAAAAAGTTATTGAACGGTCAGGACATTTGTCATGATATAAAGATCAAGCTAGTCAGGTCAAGTTTTCTTACATTTAAAAAAATAACAAACATTTTTTTTCATAAACTTGTATTTTGATTATTATAATTTCCCTTGGTAAGGATCTATAATTAAGTCAATTCTTTCAATAACAAAAAAGCTATTAACATTTTCTACATTGATCAGGACATTAGTCAGTGCAGAGTCGACGTTGGTCAGGTCAAGTTTTCTAACACTTAAAATTAGTTTTTTTAATATTTTTTCTTATATCTCTGTAATCAATGTTAAAATCTTTCCTGACATCAAATTTGAAGTCGAACCTTCAAATAACAAAAAAGTTATTAGCTTTTTACATCGGTCAGGACATTAGTCACGGGAGTACGTACAGTCAGGGGTACTACTTGTACAAGTGTATTTTATTTACTTGAAGAAGTAAAAAAAAATATACATATATAAGTAAATAAATAATGTTTAAATAATCTCCCCTTCATTTTCTCAAAAATTTACTTGTATAAGTAAATTTTTCTTACAATCCAACAAAAGTCCTCAAGTTTTGAGATGTAAAATCATGCCTTTAATGATTTTTCCCAGGTTTGCTCAAATTTTTTAATTAAAGTTCAATGTTTCATCTCATTAGTTCAACAAAGAAACTGATTGCGCAAAGATCTTAAGTATTTGCGCAAGGCCTTCAAAAATTGCTCCTTGGGGGCTTGTAAATGAGCAGTGTTCTGAAGATAACAGACAAATGAGATTTTCATTGTCCATGAAATTGCACTGAAATGATTAGTAAAGACATCTGCAAAGAGCAGATAATTTAAAATTCTATTAGAGCAAAGAAATCCAAAGATTTCAATAAAAGAAGATAGGATGACTTTTTTACTTCTACAAGTAAAAAAATATGAATGTCTAAGGGACATAACTCAGCCAATATTTTTTTTTACCTATACAAGTAAATAAAATTCACTTGTATAAGTAGCGTACAAATTTACTTATATGTGTATATTTATTTTCACTTCTTCAAGTAAATAAAATACACTTGTACAAGTAGTACCCCTGACTGACGTAGTTGATCAGGTCAAGTTTTCTAACTCTTGAATATATTTATATTCTTATTTTTTCTTATATTTTTGTATCAAATGTAATAATCTTCCTTGGTATCGAATTTGAAGTCTATCCTGTCAATAATAAAACATTTTTTAGCCGTTTCGTATCGGTCAGGACATTAATAGTTTCAAAGTCAAGTTGGTCAGGTCAAGTTTTCTAACTCTTAAAATTTTTTTTTATTTTTTTTTAAATTTTATTTATTAAATATAAATTCTCATCTTGCTTGATTCCAAATTTCAAGTAAATCCTTCCAATAATAAAAAAGTATTAAGCATTTTCATTTCTGTCAGGACATTGTCAGGTCATTGTCAGGACATTGTCAGGACATTAGTGTAACCCCGTTTTTTCAACGCACTGGTCAACTCCACCATAGCAAATCACATGACTTTGACAATCAGTAAATACCAGCGAAAAATATATTTATAAGTAAAGAATTGTCGTATAAAAATTAAATACTCGGGAAATGGCAAAGTTCACGAAGTCTAGTCTGATTAAAAATTTTACAATAAAAAAATAAATAAAAAAAAGTCGGCCCTCTACGCCCCCTCTGAATCCGTCACTGATGGTCACCAGTGAAAGTTCTGGAAAGAAACTCAAGCTCTATATACTACATAAATGAGTAAATTCTGAGAAGTTAAAGATATCCAATTTCAAAAGCAGAACCCATCCACACTGACCACAGACACTTGTTTACACATGAATCATGATGAAATCCTTGGAAATTTGCCATCTTGTCAGTCCTATACTTTTCAGGCTTTTTTGTTAACTAGAATACCTATAACTTACCATAATAAAGTTCTTAATTAAGCCTGTATAGTTGATATATTCTAGATAACCAGCATTATTTTTTATTGTGGTTTCTTCTCATTAGCAGAAATCAACTTCCTTGTTGAAAAAGAGGCTTAAGGGATCCTGACATTTTTAATATATTTTATTGTAAACAAAATAATGGTTTGATGCCAAAGTGTTGGGAATTAACTTATATTTGAAAAGCTAACATTATATGTTCTTATTACTTCCTAAAATAATAGACATTGTTCATTTAAAATTAGGTAAACTACTGGACTTGTAAGTGGTTTTCTTTTGCACAATAATGACTCCACATTAGGGAATTTCCATAAACATTAAATTTAGCGGGAAATTTAACTGGCGATTTTTAACAGTGTGAGTGTATAGTGAAGGTATACTTCCTCCGAAAAAACAAAACTCTTTAAAAAAATCATCTGTAAAGCTGTAATTTCTGAATCATAATGTATACATACTTCATCCTTTTCATGTCTATAAAATCAAAACACAAAAATGTAGAGAAATGACTCAGTATCCAGGCATTTTTAAGATTTCCAGCCAAGGATAAATAAGGGTTCCAACTATATGTCCCCATTCAAATGTGTTGATTGTTATAAAAAAGGAGGGTTCCAACCCCCTTCATGGGGGTCTAATGAGGGGGACCTTTATAAATCAGGACTCCAGGAACAGGTGTTTTAGGTTTGGGATTTCTGGATTGACCCTTTTAGGTTCCGGGAATTCTTTATTTCGAGTTTCGGGATGAGGGGGAATAGGACCTTTATCGGAACTCAGAGATCGGGTGTTTGTAAGCTCAGGATTTCGGGATTGACCCTTTCGGGATCCAGAAATTCTTTTTTCGGGATTTCGGGATTTTAAGTCCGTGATTTCGGGATCTCGTGTTTTTAAGCCTGGGATTACGGGATCAGGATCCCTCCTACCCCCTCTCCGGCATGGGAGGATTTTAATTTTTTCATTTCGGGACCTCAGGATTTCATGTTTCAAGTCCAGGATTTCCAGACCCCTCTTTTCCCATCCCGTTTCTCATGACCATACCAGCACATTTAATTTATGTGTCCCGCTGTACTTTGTTTCCTAATTTCTTCTCTTCTTCTTCTTCTTCCAGGTAAGTAACCGGATTCATTGCTGAATGTTAATGGTTCCGCGTGAAAACTTTACGCAGTGTCGGGCAACACGGAAAGATTTCTCTTGGCTATTTACAATGTACATTTAAAACGTTCGCAAAAAAGTATACAATTAAAATGATTTACAACTGGTTTTTCCTTCTTCCTTTCAGAGCATGACTTCAGGGCAGCTCTGAATCCCTCAACGGTGTTGGTTGCTTTAACTGTTGTTGGTAGGTTGTTCCAGTCCCTGATTGTCCTTGGGAAGAAAGATTGGTCGTAGGTGTCTGTACTTGTTCACTCTTGGAAGAAGCAGTTTTTACCTCTGGTCCGGTTATCATTCGGGGTCAAATATTGGTGACTGTCTATATAATAATAACTTCATGCTGGATCTTGAATAGCATGCATAATCTATTTGTTTTCCTCTGTTCTTCGATGCTTTCCCACTTTAGATTTTTTACCATATTTATGACACAGCCAGGTGTTCAGTCTGTTTAGTTGTTATTCACAAATCGTGCAGCTCTTTTCTGTACCTGTTCAATTGCCTTGATTTTATTTTGGGCGGTTATGTCCCATACCGTGCTTGATTATTCACCTTTCAGGCTGAAAAAAAATCTGCCAATCCCACATCACTCTTTAATAGACCCCAATAAGACCCACCTTGATCGGCCACTAGCTGTCCTGATCCTGATCTTTAGGTCAAAATTGACACAGGATATATAGACGGGACTTGATACGGCCTAATTGCAGCTGATTTATTTACAGTCATTATGACATGTATGAGTAAACACTGGTTAATAAAGATACGATACGGAAACCATTAACCAGAGACATGTAATATTATACAATTGTATTATATGTCTCTGCATTAACACACATGTTTAAAACATACTTTTAATTATTTCTTATAATTTCTATAAATATCATTCAAACATGTCAAACTAGTTTTAAATTGATGCCAGTGTATCAAATTTGTTATCTGTCACATCAAATTTGTTATAATTGCATTCATTTTATCACAGAATGGTACAGAATGCAAACAGGGTAATAAAAAATAGCACCGATTACGTTCCCAAATTCAAAAAAACATCTTAAAAACCATGACATCAAATAAATCACAATTATTTGAATAATTTTTTATAACAAAATATATCTACGTATGTTATGATTTATGATAAAACTTATATTTATTTAGGATTAGAGTTATGTAGGTAATAAAGTGAGAAGTTCTGATACATGTAGTTTTTCAGTCAGACGCTACCAAAATCCATAAATCTTGTGAAGTCTCTTGGAGTTAGAGATGTTATCAATTTTATACTGAAAAGCCTATCAGATTCAATTCCAGATAGACATATATATACTGTTTCCAGATTTACAAAACTTGTCTCGCTAAATCACTTAATGGATCAACCTGAGATTTATACTAAAAAAGAAGCAAAAAATACCATTGAATGGATTCTCAAAGTCATAATTCAAAAATAAACTGACAACCTTAATTAATGGACTTCATGTATGGCAAAAAGAATTAAATGACCAAAAAGGATATACATGTACATACAAGACACAACATAGTCATAGACTTTTAACTAAAAACTGAGCAACACGAACCCCACCATACAATCAGTGCATTTTTGGGGGAAAATTAATCTATCTTAATTTGCTTGTCTTCAATGTACTAACTCCATTATTTCTTATAAAAAGTTATTTCTGGTTTTAGATGCCTCAAGAGTTCAATGTTTTACAGTGCTACAAGTGTGAAACATTTCAAGTCCATCAAGTGAAAAAAGCTACAAAATGGAACTGTAAATTATGTGGTGAAAAACAGTCCATTAAAAAGGTAATTATTAAATTTCTACCCATATCCAACATAAACTCTTTCCAATTGTAATCAGGGGCCACAGTATTACAATGTATTACAGTAACTACTGTAATCACTAGCCAGTCAAAACAACTAATCTTAAATTATCAACAAAAAATTACAATGATTTTAAAAGGTGTGAAATATATATGTGTATCTGTCAAAATTTATAAAGACAAACAAAGTAATTGTTTTTATCTGACATGTTTAACTTAACAGGAGTTATATGTATACTGAAAGGCTGATAAATTTTCACACAAAAGATATATATAGTTTCGATTTCACTATTTTTGTATTTCTGATGAATCATGAAAACAATATATCCCCTACTTAAACAAAATGTTATGGATGATCAAAATCTGAAACAAGAAAACAGCTATTTAACAAAACACATATGGCTAGGTATAAAAAAAAAAACAACTTTGCACTGACAATCTTACAGTATTTTTTTTTTTATTGTTTTATTATTTTTATTGTCCCCTACAGCATGTATAGTACAGTATAAAACACTATCAAAACTATAATTACCACTGATTTAAAAAGTCAATTAAAGTTTTATAACAGATCAATGTTACATCATGTAGACATAACTGTACTGATTTTTATACCTGATCTAGCCTCTAGGGGCATTCTGTTTATCTGCCTGTGCATCTGTTCATCAGTCTGTACAACTTCAGGTTAAAGTATTTGGTCAAGGTAGTAGTTGTTGATGTTGAAATTCAATTAACTTGAAACTTAGTACACATGTTCCTTCATGTCCTTATGGTATGATCTTTCTAATTTTAATGCCAAATTAGACTTTTGGTGGTTACTTTTGGCCAAAATTTCAAGGTCCACTGAACCTAGAGAATGATGTGAGTGGGGCATCTGTGTACTATCATGACTATGGATAATGATTTATTATTGTTTTGAGCTGAGCTAGATATCATGGGTTCCAGCTTTACAGAGTTATAACAGACTAAGTTATTCACCTGGGGTCATTTAAGGAAAATGTGTCATAGGACTAAACACTAAATGGCTTCATGATTTGCTTTTTGTGGTAAAATTTTTCGTGGAAAAAGCTCCAATTGAATGATCATGTATTTAACCCATTCATGCTCTCATACAATTGCATATAGATATTAGGAGATGTGGTATGAGCATGATGAGTGCCAAATTATGAGGAAACTCTCCGTCCAAGTCACAATTTGTAAAAGAAAAAAACATTATAGGTATAAGAAGTCTTTAACACAAAGTCTTGGCTCACACCAAACAGTAAATAATATAAATTAAAAAAAAATTGTTTAGAGAACAATTATTAATAAAGGTCTTTTCACCAAAAACCCTGTATTTTGATATGAAAGTAGTAAGATAAGGTTTTTTAAAAAATGTCATTTCATCGTCAAATGATAGCTTATTGTATGTTGATTCCAAAAATATATGGTTTCTATAACATATATTGTTTTTGAAAATAAGTGAAAATACAGAAAGCTAAATTCAAAATGTAGAATATGACCTTCACATTTGACCTTGGCCTAATTGTCATTTTTTTGGGCCAAGGATCTCAAATCAAAAGATCCTAGGTCTCTATCACTTATGGTTTACTACAGGATAGAAATTCATATCACTTATATTAAATGCATAGAGAGAAATAACTCGCGTATGGAGTGGTCATAACGCTTCGGTCAAAACAGAACAAATCATGGAAAGGATATAACAAGCTATTTTATAAAATAAATTTGTCGCTTTCTATTATGGTTACGGAGGCACAAGGAAAACAGTTTTTGGGAGATAACTACTACAAAGAAAATTATTTGGTTACACAGTGTAAATTTCAAAAGCACATAAACTGTTCGATATCATATACCAAATATCTAAGCGACATATTGCAAAACAAATATTTATTGCAATAACGAAATAAGGCGGAAGAAGAAAAAAATAATCAGAAGAAAAACAATAGGTCTATACACAGATGTGGAAAGACCTAAAAAGAAGATGTGGTAATATTGCCAATCAGGCAACTCTCCACAAAGGACACAGAAATTAACAGATGTAGGTCACCGTAAGCTGATACAAACCATTACAGCTACGAATTGAATACTGCTAATATAACCCATTAAATGCTTTGATATGTTTACATTTGAGCAGGTATGTGGAAGAGGATCTGGTTATGATTGTAGACAGCATGTACAGAAACTAAACTTATTACGAGCTGAACAAGGAAACAGGGATGAAACCCAGTTTAACTCCTCAACAGATGTTGATCAAAACAGGTGTTCATTGAAACAGGTACTGTAAATTCAGACATTATTGTGGCCATATATTATTGCGATTTTGTGATTTTAGACTAAAATATGAATTGAATTTTTGCGATATTGGGAAAAATCCTGTTGAAATCATATTTAAAAATTCAAAATGTGAACAAAGTTATAGAACACTACCTGAAGATATGCATACAATAGAATAAATATAATCTTATTAAAGGGGAGATAATCTACATTGTAGTTTTATTGTCGAGCCTTCGATCCTACATTCCGTCGGCGGCGTCCACAAATATTCACTCTGTGGTTAAAGTTTTTGAAATTTTAATAACTTTCTTAAACTATACTTGATCAGACCTGCCAACTATCCCGATTTTCGCGGTATCATCCCGATTTTTACCCCTCAACCCGAATCCCGATATCGGGATTGTAAAATTAGCTAAAATCCCGATTTTCAACAAATAAACCCGAAAAAATTATTGTTTACCGATTTTGAAGTTTTTCTGATCAATTTTAAAAAATCAATCATTTTACCTGGGGACATATTATGACAAGTTAATGACCCTTCACTAATCAACAGTCACAACAGGTGTCCTAATTAGTGGTTGTATGTAATCAGATTACCTAATGGATCGTAACAAACCTCAAAATTAATTTGTATAAATTTGGTCAAACAGCCTTTCAATTTTAATCAATTTATCATACAAGCACAATTTGCAACATTTGCCGTAGTTCCACAGCAAAATCATAATTAATTGAAAGATGAGAACTGTAAAGAACTCTCAAGAAAACATCGTTTATCCTGAAATTTGTTTAATTTTCGAAACCAGACTTCGTATGTCTGTTGATCTAAAATCGACGCCATTTTGTATACACTTCTACTGTGTTACTGTATAAGCCTCCGCAGATAAGAGCACCTCTGAATACAAAGAAAGATAACTCAAATTTAATCCATTTTCTCATTGATACTAATATAAAGACCATGAGTAAGACTTAATCAAAATCTGTCTTCATCCTTCTTACTTTAGGACATGTAGTTTTAGGTGTTTTGAGTCAAGGTTCATAGATGAGAAGGTCTTTGGAGGGGGGAAAAGGGGGGGGTCTCTACTTTGAATCCTTTATTTTTAATGCCATTTTCTCTATTCCTCAGTTATTTTGTCAATTTTATAATTTAAAAGTACAAGAATCATGCAAATAAAAGTAACCAAGGCCAACAAGCTCATCATGAGTATACCAAAAGAAAAAAGATGAGAACTTGAGACTATTTTAGGAGTAAAAAACAATGCTCACAGAAAAGTCGCTAAAATTGTAACCCTTAAAAATCTTGTCGTGCGCTAAATCCCCCATGGAGATTTTTAAAAGTTGGCAGGTCTGCTTGATTTCTACCAAACTTGGACAGAAGCTTGTTTATGATCACAAGATAGTATCCAGAAGTAAATTTTGTAAAATTAAAATTCCATTTTTTCCTTATTTTACTTATAAATGGTCTTAGTTTTTTCTGTGGGGAAACATAACATTCACTCTGTGGTTAAAAGTTTTTAGAATTTTAATTACTGTCTTAAACTGGTACCCTTAAACTATCCTGGGTTTGTACCAAACTTGAACAGAAGCTTGTTTATGATCATAAGATAGTATCCAGGAGTAGATTTTGTAAAAAAATTAATTCATTTTTTCCCTATTTTACTTTTGAATGGACTTAGTTTTTCTGCGGGGAAACATTACATTCACTCTGTGGTTAATGTTTTTAAAATTTTAATAACTTTCTTAAACTATCCTGGGTTTGTACCAAATTTGATCAGAAGCTTATTTATGTTCATGAGATAGTATCCAGAAGTAAATTTTGTAAAAAGATACATTTTGTAACTCCATTTTTCTGTATTTTACTTTTAAATGGACTTAGATTTTCTTCCAGTTAACATTACATACAGTCTGCAGTTCAAGTTTTCAAAACATTAATTAGATTCATTAACTATCCCAGATATTTACCAAACTTGGACAGAAGGTTCTTACAATCATAAGATAGTATCAAGAGGAATATTTTTTTATACCCCCGCTTTAAAAAAGGGGGGGGGTTTACTGTTTTACCTCTGTCTGTCAGTCAGTCCGTCCGTCAGTCAGTCCGTCCCATGAAACTTTCGTCACATTTTTCTCAGGAACTACACATCCACCCTTTCTGTAATTTGGTATCAACATTTATATATGTCAGCCATACCGTGTGATGCGTTTTCAGATTCATCACTTGACAACTTCCTGTTTACCGAACACTTGTCTGATTTTACACATGATAGCCAAGTTGAAAATTTTCGTCACATTTTTCTCAGGAACTACAATACAAGGATTTCTGAAATTTGGTTTCAGGATTTATATAAGTCAGCTATACCGTGTGATGCGTTTTCAGATTCATCACTCGACAACTTCCTGTTTACCAAACACTTGTATGATTTTACACATGATAGCCAAGTTGAAAATTTTCGTCACATTTTTCTCAGGAACTACAATACAAGGATTTCTGAAATTTGGTTTCAGAATTTTTATAAGTCAGCTATATCGTGTGATGCGTTTTCAGATTCATCACTCGACAACCCTCTGTTTACCGAACACTTGCATATTTTTACACTATTAATATTATCCACTTGCGGCGGGGGTATCATCAGTGAGCAGTAGCTCGCAGTTTCACTTGTTATTGATTTTTTTCCTCATTGTTGTTGAGCCTGCAATTTACAGCAAAAGTAGGCGAGACACTGGGTTCCGCGGAACCCTTACAAATTTTTTGTAATAACATGAGCAACACATCAGGTGCTTAATGTGGAGCAGGATCTGAGATCAACCCCAGTTTTTGGTGGGGTTTGTGTTGCTTAGTCTTTAGTTTTCTATGTTGTGTCATGTATACTATTGTTTGTCTGTTTGTCTTTTTCATTTTTAGCCATGGCGTTGTCTGTTTATTTTCAATCTATAAGTTTGAATGTACCTCTTGTATCCTTCCACCCTCTTTTATGAGTTCACTCATAATTCTGGTTAATTATTTTGTAGTATGATGATGATGATAATGACTTTGAAAGGATTGAAAAACTACCTCAAATAGAATCAGGGAAGTGGTCAAAGTATGTTGATATTACAGAAGAAATGGGAGATAACTCAGAAACAACAGATCAGCCTGATGAGTTAGGAGAAGAAATGTACACTACAGATAAAAGTGAATATGACGGTTTTCAAAAACAAAAAAGAATGGCTAGAAAAAGGTTTGTGAAGTCTTTTTACAACATTGCAATGCCTCTTACAATGGAATAAGAAATAAAAGTTATGCATACCTGGTACCCAATGTGAAGAAAAAGAACAGACACTTTTCTGATAGATATTTAAGATTAAAACTGCATGAAGCATAAGCAATAAAATGATAGATGAGTTTATTTCACAAGATAAAGATAAAAGGCATTAGGTTTGAGCTTTGATAAAATTAAGCAGATCTTGGCATCAGATCTGAAGCTTATACTAAGAAAAATTTGGACATTCCATAATAAGTAAAAATACTTTGCCATTTGTTCAAAAATACCAATCAACTAAAAATTACTGTTGAACCCTATAAATTTCAAATATGATTAACAAACAGGATCTGACAACAATATTTAATCCATGCTACTTTTTGTTCTGGTAATTATCATAATGACCAATGAAATTGCTGCCTTCAACTTTTTGATGGTGTTCAACATTATGACAAACCTATACTGTACTTAGATAAACACTTTTACAACCCTATACATTTACAAAATCTCAGACAAGTAGTTCAGCTTTATAAAATGATTGATTATATTTTAGTTTTCCTTTTATCATAATGGCTATTCCAGAAAAAAAAATGTAAGGGGGGGGGGGGGGGGGGGTGATGGAAGGCACATTGTATAAATAATACATGGGTGATGGGTATCAGAGCAACTTTTCACACTATAATGCACTATAATTCTCAATTACAATTGTCTGAGTGGCGGGTGCAGACAAAAACTGCCTTCCAACCCCCCGTTTCTGGATGGCCCTAATGGTATGAATGATAATGAATGACAATAATAATAAAAATTAAGTTAATTTTTTTTTCAGAAACTGGCAACAAAATTCCAAAAGAAGTGATGAATATGCTGAAAACAATCCTACATCATCTGCCAACAATTTTAGGGCAAACCATCCTTTCAAAGATCAAAATGTTGCTATGGATACAGCTTCTGACGAGAATATATACAACAAAATCAAAAGTAGAAATAATCTTTATAATCACAAAACAGATAAACCTTTTGGAGGAGCTAGTCAACAAAATGTTTCTAGTTTTACAGGTCATAATGCAAAGGTTAGAGGTTACACATCTGAATTCACTCCAGATATTAATGACACAAAGATAAACAATTCATTAAAATTTACAGATATTTTTGAATCCAGGATAAATCAAGACAAAACAGCAAAGTCAAAGGAATCCACAAAAACAATTGAAGCAAAGAGTTCTAAATGGGGACAATTTGTCGAGGACGAGACCATGAGCTCTAGTGATGATAGCGATGATGAACAGGGCATATATTTTACTGTTAATCCCGTCGAAAAGTTTCAGGAATCTCAGTCATCACAAGAAGAAGAGTCCGACTCTTCAAATTGTCAAAAATATTTTCATCATAAAACTGAGAGGTCACCTAAAGGGTTTGTCACAAACAAATTTCCTGCCTTCAAGAAAGAAGAGTTATTTTCTCCCCAAGTCATGAATGGGGTCAAATTGTCCCAAGACATTGTTACTAATTTTTCAAGTCATGTCTTATATCCTATAAATACCAATACTAATGCAACAGGTTCTATTATGAAAAAGGGAGGTAACTCAGCAAACAAACAAAATTTTCCTCTCAGCAATAATGCAGATGACACAGAAATCATCATGAATTCTAACGAGAAATTGCCAGGTACAAAACATTTGTTTAAAGTTGATGACTTGAATGATGAGGACTTAGATTTTGAAATTTGATAGAGTTCAAAATATTTGATGTTAATGAATGAATAAATTATCAGTTTAATGTTTCAGTGTTTATGTCTCTCACTGTTTTATGAGATTCCATGTTTGCATATGTGAGGTGCTGTTATCCTTGATATATTCAATACATTCAAGATACATTTTACAAATAAAAAAGAATAGAAAAATATAATTGTCTGAATTGAGGATTTGAAAATGTCTTCAAGTCTGATATCTTTCTGCACAGGCATATAATATAAAAATAAAAAAGAAGTAGTGGTATGATTGCCAATGAGACAACTATCCACAAAAGACCAAAATGACACAGACTTTAACAACTATAGGTCACCATACGGCCTTCAACAATGAGCAAAGCCCATACCCCAAAGTCAGCTATAAAAGACCCCGATAAGACCATGTAAAACAATTCAAACGAGAAAACTAACGGCCTTATTTATGTCAAAACATAAAAGAAAAACAAATATGTAACACATAAACAAACGACAACCACTGAATTACAGGCATCTGACTTGGGACAGGCACATACATAAATAATGTGGCGGGGTTCATTATGTGTTCATTTTGAAGCAAGATCATTAGCCTGGATATTACTGTTAATCTACCATTTATTTTTTATATATATTCTGTAATATTTTAAGAAAACAAGATTGAATTTACATGTATTTTCTATTTGTTTTTTTGATGTGACAGATCAAAAACTATGGGTGTGTTTGGATATATGCCTGAAGCAGCCTATGGTTAACCATAGGGTGTGTTTGAATATACATGCCTGAGGCGGTCTATGGTTACCCATAGGTACCTATGGGTAACTATAGGCTGTCTCAGGCAAATATCCAAACACACCGTTTATATTTCAAAGAATGGGATTTTTAAAAACTGAATAATTTAAAGCAAAGTTATCAAAGACCTTGATTTTACATCTAATTTTCTAAATAATAAGAAAACATGTAGAAAGGCCAGAGACATATATACACATATATCTCTGGAAAAGCATATACACCAACACATGAAAAGGTTCTTATCTGTGTTCTTTAACAAAATGTCTTGTTCAGTTAAGGCTCACATGCAGTAATGTTATGAAGCTATATAAAGGTTTTAAGTTTCATGAATATCATGGAGACAAATTTGAATTTTGTTAACTTACTATTAGCACTGCATAGCCACATTTTCATGGTTCAGTTTTAAAAGCTTTTAGCAAAAAAAAATATCTACAGAGAATATTGTCTTACTTACATTACATGTGAGGAGTGTTGCAGGAATTGAGATATGGGTTCTTATTTAGAAACTTTGAATTTTATAAACAGAAAGTGGAAAAGCTAAACAAATTATATTACATCTATAAACATGCTTTTTAATGTTAAGGTTCAGTCAGACATGTCGGTTGTCCTTGGCCTCATTTTCATAAAAGACTACATAGGTTATTGTGTTCTCTTCACGTCTTTTGACCATCATGAAAATGTGATGATAAATTGTGGGAATGTGATGCTATTGGTAACAATTTTTGTCGCAGAAAGCTCGACTAAGGGATAGTATTCTGGCTGCAGCCACTACTACAGCGGTGTTAGCTAACTTCTTAAAAGCTTTATATTTTAGAAGGTGAATGACCTGGATGCTTCATACATACTTTGTATAAAGATGCCTCATGTTACGATGTTTAGGTCTGTCACATATCCATTAATGTCCTTGGCCTCATTTTCTTGGTTCAGTGACTACTTGAAATAAAAGTTTAAGATTTTTTGTAATGTTAATTTTTCTCTTAATATGAGTAATAGAATAACTATATTTGGTATGTACGTACCTTGCAATGTCCTCATGTCCGTCATACTGTTTTCAAATAACTTCGACCACATCTCAACAAGGTTACGTTTTGGTGGACAAGTCTATATAACAGATACTATAGGCAATAGGTCTTGTATATTCGGTATATGGAAGGAGTGACAGGTGTCAATTGACCTTGACCTTATTTTCATGGTTCAGTGGTTTATATAGTTAAGTTTTTGTGTTTTGGTCTGTTTTTCTTATACTGTATGCAATAGGTCTACTATATTTGGTGTATGAAATGAGTGTAAGGGTACATGTCTAGCTGACAAGTGACATCTGACCTTGACCTCATTTTCATGGTTCAGTTACAAATCAGAGTTAAGTTTTTGAGTATTGCTCTTTTTTTTCTAATACTATAAGCAATAGGTCTACCACATTTGGTGAATGGACATATTTTATTATGTACATGTCAGTCTCTCAGGTTTTATTCAACCTTGACCTCATTTCCAGGGTTAATTGCTCAGTGTTAAGTTTCTGTGTTTTGGTCTGTTAGGTCAACTTTATTTGTTCATTTGTTGTATGAAAGAATTGGAAGCTATACATGTCTGTCTGGCATGGTTCATACGACCTTGACCTCATTTTCATGGTTCATTTGTCAATATTAAGTCTGTTTTTTAGAAACTATAAGCAAAGTTAACCATGTTTTGTGTATTGAATGATTGTAAGGTGTACACGTTTTCCTTATTTGGTTTATATGACCTTGACCTCATTTTATCGGATCATGTTAAGTTTATGTAGTAAAGCTTAATATTTAGGACTATCAACATAATCATAAATGATTAGTAAAGAAGGTGAGACATTTCAGCGTTTGCACTCTTGTTCTGAACATTGTCTAACTTTATGAATGTGAGGTTTTAATTTCTAGAAACAAAATATTACTCTAGAATTACTCTAACTAGGATGCTGTATTATTATTGGGAAGGACACAGTTGAAATAGGTCTTTTCTCTTCTACAACTGCAATGTTCAGTTAGTTTGAGTACTAGGTCAACTATTGTATTTATAGTAATATTGCAAGCTATGCTGATGGACGCCTCCGGATGCTGACATGTTTTCATTTCACTATTTATTAATTTTCCTTTATCGTTGACCTCATTTTCATGGTTCATTGGCATGTTGATATTTTATCTTTCTTCGAAGTAGAAGAACAGTTGCAATTTGTTAGAATGGTTGACCTCTGCTATAAGTAAGTGCAAGTCCGTCCAATTTGGTCTTATTCTGATGGTCTAAATATCCATCTGGGAGAATTCATCTGACTTTGGTCACTTCATGATTCATAAGTTCGTGTTATAACCTGATAACGGGGCCTGGGCAGTTTCTGAATTACTAGTATAAGTAAAGTAAAAATTAAATAAAATCGGCAACTGTACGTGATATGTTATCCGCATGATGACTTTTGAGTGATTGAAAGTAGTTCATTACTGCCGTATATGATTCATTTGACCTCGAACTCCTTCATATCATTGGCGGATCCGGGGGTTGGGAACCCCCTTTTAAAAATGGCTAGATCCACCACTGCACATGTATTGGTGAAAGCTAAGTTATTACATCAGACGTCATTTATCAGTCAAAATATGATGTGTTGTAGAGAACCAATGTAAAGTGTTATGTCATCTTCCATGGACCTGCAATTTAAGGGCAAGTTACTGTATTAATTACTTTTAATTAGACGTTCGTGGCTTAACAAAAAGCAGAAAATACCAAGGGGACAAAATTGAAATAGAGAAATAGAATACAAAGGCTAAAAAGGTGTAATTTCAAAACAATAAAATTGAGAATGGAAATGGGGAATGTGTCAAAGAGACAACAGCCCGACCATAGAAAAAACAACAGCAGAACTTAAGGTCACCAGCAGGTTTTTGTCGAGCCTGCAACTTTTGTTGCAGAAATCTCGACATAGGGATAGTGATCCGGCGGCGGCGGCGGTGTTAGCTCACTTCTTAAAAGCTTTATATTTTAGAAGGTAGAAGATCTGGATGCTTCATACTTTGTATATAGATGCCTCATGTTACGAACTTTCCGTCAGTCACATGTCCAATGTCCTTGACCTCATTTTCATGGTTCAGTGACTACTTGAAAAAAAAGTTAAGATTTTTTGTAATGTTAAATTCTCTCTTATTATAAGTAATTGGATAACTATATTTGGTATGTGCGTACCTTGCAAGGTCCTCATGTCTGTCAGACAGTTTTCACTTGACCTCGACCTCATTTCATGGATCAGTGAACAAGGTTAAGTTTTCGTGGTCAAGTCCATATCTCAGATACTATAAGCAATAGGTCTAGTATATTCGGTGTATGGAAGGACTGAAAGGTGTACATGTCCAACTGGTAGGTGTCATCTGACCTTGACCTCATTTTCATGGTTCAGTGGTTATAGTTAAGTTTTGGTGTTTTGGTCTGTTTTTCTTATACTATATGCAATAGGTCTACTAAAATTGGTGTATGGAATGATTGTAAGGTATACATGTCTAGCTGACAGGTGTCATCTGACTTTGACCTCATTTTCATGGTTCAGTGGTCAAAGTTAAGTTTTAGAGTTTTGGTCTATTTTTCTAATACTTCATGCATTAGGTCAATTATATTTGGTGTATGGAAATATTTTATGATCTATATGTCTGTTACGCAGGTTTTATTTGACCTTTACCTCATTTTCACTGTCCATTGCTAAGTTTTAAGAGTTTGTGTTTTGGTCTGTTTTTCTTTATTTATAAGCAATAAGTCAACTATATTTGTTGTATTGAATAATAGTTAGCTGTACATGTCTGCCTGGCATGGTTCATCTGACCTTGACCTCATTTTCATGGTTCATTGATCAATGTTTCATTTTCTTGGTTAATGTTGAGTTTATGTGACAGTTGTAATAAAGCTTTATATTTAGGTCTACATGTATCAAGTATAAGTAAAGATGGCGAGACATTTCAGTGTGTGCACTCTTGTTCAATGTAGCGAGGAATTCCCACACCCGGAGGCGTCCTTCAGCTGGCCCTTAAACAAATATATATTAGTTCAGTGATAATGAACGCTATACTAATTTCCAAATTGTACACAAAAAACTAAAATTAAAATAATACAAGACAAAGGCCAGATGCGCCTGATTTGGGACAGGCGCAAAAACGGCGGGATTGTGAGATCTGAACCCTCCCCATATACCTCTAGCATAGAAAACTAAGTTGATCAACATGACCGTCATCAAAAACAAAAGTGACATTGGGTACTCTAGAATGGTGGGTTGATCTTGGTCCACTAGATACACATAAAGACATCAAAGATAAATTTAGATGTAATAATCAAAGAAAAGGGGCGAAATTGTGGCTATGACAAATGCAACATACTCGTGGTCTTCTTTAAAACACTAGGACGAATTCTCGACCCTTGCTTCAAATATTGCGTGTACGCAGCAACCATATGCCATCAAGGAAATCTGATAGATCTCCAAAACTCTGGAATATATATACACTCCAATCGCAGGCACTGCTGAAATGTTAATTCGTTATTCAGGATCTCCTGTATAAAAGCAACCTCATATGATTGAAGGAACATTTAGGGATGAAGTGGAACACCGTTGGTTCCCATAGGAATGCTGATTTGAACCACGTTTTCCAAGCGTCACAAATATGTTGTCAGTAAAAAATATGAGATTTTCTCATTACTTGGCGTCTGTCGTCCTTTATTTTACATACAAAAATGGTCTCTGATGAAACCATTGTACCAAATTTATCACAATCATTATTGGGGTATCTAGTTTTTAAAATGTCTCCAATAACCTTAAAATTGCTTGTCAATCATAATAAAAATAGAACACAGGGGTAAAATGCTAGTGTTGTTTTTTTATCTTGAAGACTGCTAGCCTAAAGATAGAAAAGTGTGACGACCACAGAACTACATAAAAGATTTGTTTATCATTATCTTAAAACCTATCATTGATAAAATGAAACTTTGAATAGCAAAAAGGAATGACATTTAAGACCATTTTAAGTCTCTGAAAGAAGTAAAATGGCTGATTTCGGCTTGAAAACGAATTGAAGTTATTGTTCTTTAATGAAGATTTTCACATGCAATTGTTTGAGTTTTTTTTACCTGTTATCTTAAAACTATATTAATTAAACAGATAGAAACTTTTATAGATTGCAAAGATAATCACCCACTGTTAAGATCTACAAAAAAAGTTGACTGACGAAATTATCAGAGGAATCCTTAAGAGAGTTATTGCTCTTAAATGACTAAATGTTTGCGTTTATTGCAGAATAATTTAATTTTAGATGTTACAGTAACGCGTCTTCTGATTGGCTGACGTTATTTTGTTATCAGCCCATAGACATAATTTAGTCATGTGACCGTTACAACATCAACGTTTTTAATGGTTTTCTACGGTTTAAAATGGAATTTAGAATTAAATTATAAGAAATGACTGTAATATTTTTTCTGTCTATTCGAAATAACATAAAAAATGCGGTGCACACTGTTAAATAACCCGCTACGCGCTTATTCAGTGTGCACCAAATTTTTTATGTAATTTTTTCATAGACAGAAAAAAATATCATTCCTTAATTATCTTTGAAAACTGGAAATGATGGACTGACACTTTAAAAACGCAAAAATAGTCAGCAAGGCATGATCTACAAAAAGAACTCAACATGGCCTATATAATATTCAGCATGGCAGTCGATTTCTTATTTGAGGATCTCTAATGACAATGATCACTATTTTTTTGGGTATTTAAAAAAATGATCAGTAAGACAGGATGTCACTAACAAATAAGTCAATTATTGCCGAGATCGTTAGCATGCAGACACATACATATTTTCATCAGTAATTGTCCATAAATGACGATTTTTGTTCATGCTTTCCTGTGTTTTGAGCAAAAACTATTGTGTAAACCAGAGACATATAGTCCATGGTTCATGGCGTACATACACATAGCTGAGCGATACTGCTTAACTTGAGAATGGAAACGGGAAGTATGTTAAAGAGACAACTCGTCTGACAAGAGCAGAAAACAACCAATGTCCACCAATGTATAAACCTCCAACGCAGCGAGAAAATTCCGTATCCGGGGGCGGGTCTCTAGTTTTGTAATAGTGTTGTCGACCGGGTTTTTTTCTCTATCTATTTCCGAGTTTTGAATATCCGCCAAGGCTTTTTTTTAATTCTTTTTTCTTATTGTGTTATTTCTTAAATGCTTTCATCAACAACAACAAAATAGTTTTAACATATGTCATACTTCTGTCAAATGACCATAGCCTAAGCATGGTGCAGTGATTTATATTGTACATCATAGAGTGTGTTAAATAGGCGGATCCAGCCCCCCCTTTTTTTTTCGTAGGAAAAATTTGGTTGATCGTATAGGGAATCATTGAAGCATGACTGGCCCCCTTAGGGAACGTTCTGGATCCGCCACTGTGTAATGTTTGTAAAAAATTTGAAGATGAAGAACACGTTTTCCTTCATTGCAAAAAAAAAATAACCATTAATATTTTCAATTTTCATATTTACATCGGCAAAGTTTATACCTTAGATATTTTGAAAATAGTGTATTTCAGTCAGTTGTGGAGTCAGCAGTTTAATCGAGACATTTTATGGTACCCTTCCACATCCTCAATTCAATCCTGGACCCGCGCATGTTGACGAATCATGTCCATGAAAAAGTTAAAGAGGCTACGAACAGAGACCTATATACTACACTTAAGGATATATGTCAGGCTATATGTCAAACCTACGAGATATAAAGATAATAGGTCATAATACATACTTGAAATGTGGCATTTTTGTTCAATCAATAATGAAAATTAAATGGTGAAATTTCAGCAGGCAGTTGTTCACTTTAGCCAAAATACGATAAGAATCAATGCTGATAAATTATTCACTTGCAAGTGAATAATTCGACGTCCGAAGACTGAATCCGTATTATCACCTTCTCTGAAGATGGTTTATGCCTTGGAACATTATATCTAACAAAATATATGATCCTGGTAACGCAAAAACCAGGCTTTTTCAGCTATTGAAAGGAAAATAATGTCAACATTGAATGTGAAAAACAATGTTAAGCCATTTGGTTGAATACCCCTAATTCGATCCTCAATAAATCATTATTTTACAGATAAAAACGAAGATTCTCTTATTATTTTAACCTATAATATAAAATCAAACACACCTCAGTATAAAAAATCCTATTGCATGTGCTCGCTATCTACTTATATTATACTATTTATGTCTCTTTACATCGTGTTATATGACTCGACAGTCTTCGGAGGTCACACTCTCGATGGTTGATTAGATGGCATCTATAGTGAAATACACAAGAAATACTGACACATATTATCGAATACTGTATCTTAATTCTTTTATTATAAAGATAAAAATTTCAGCAAGATATTGTATAGTTGAAACTAGTCTAACTATACAAATCCTTGATTTCATTGTTTTGTAAAAAAAATATGAGAATGTAAGTCAATTCGGTGAACAAAAAGTTGATAGCTTATGTCACTTTAGGCTTGTCATTTACAAAAAACTCTCGTATTTGACCATATTTATTATGCGCACTTCCAACAAGGACTGTCACTATGAGCAACTGTACTATATGTGTTCTTTCTGTCTTATCTCTGTTTTGTGGTAATCGGATATTTTTTCCAAAATACTCTAGTGTGAAGACCAGTTTGCTATCCACTTCCGGGATCAATACACGTTCGTTGTTTCAATTCGCCGACACAAATTGTGTTTATTTCAAACTTAAATTGATTTTGTATGTTAAATTGAATGGAAGAAAATGAATAAACAAAATGTATTCGAGAAACTGCGTCAGTTCGATGCTTATCCGAAGACGTTGGAAGATTTTAGAATCAAAACATTCGGAGGAGCTACAGGTAAAAGTAAAAATATATGATATCCCTCCAAAACAACTACAAACAGGTAGCTGTCATGATCTTTTTGTCATTTTATTGACATGATTAGATACGACAACCACAAGAAAAACACCTGTTTCATAAACCATGTCAGACCTACAGTGGAAGACCCATATCAACCAGACAGTAGGCAAAGCATCAAGGACACTAGGCTTTCTGAGAAGGAACCTAGGACGGTGTATACCAGAAGTCAAAGCCAAAGCCTACATCACCATGGTCAGACCAACCCTGGAATACGCCTCCACTGTATGGGACCCTTATCAACATAACCTTGAAAAAGACCTAGAACAAGTACAGAGAAGGGCAGCTAGGTTCGTGTACAATGAATACCAAGACATATCCCCAGGTTGTGTCAGCTCCTTAATGAATAGACTAAAATGGGAGCCTCTTAAAGATGGCTGCTGCAAAGACCTACTCACCATGGCATACAAGATCCGCAATAGATTGGTGGATATTGACCCCTCTAATTATTACAAACCCAGAGATTCAAGGACCAGAGGAGGCCACCGCATACACCAACAGCGCACTCTTAAAGATCAATACAGGTACTCCTTCTTCCCAAGATCAACCAGGGAATGGAACACTCTACCGGAAAAAGCCACAACAACAGATACACTAGAAGAGTTCAAGGCCAGCCTTACCATCCTGCCAGAGGCCTTGACAGAACAGAACATATTTTATTTCCAATTAAGGGCCCACAAGGGGCATACAGAGCATACATGAATAAGGAAAAAGAATATTAATTTGATAGATACATAGATACAAACATTATTATACATACAGTAACAATACAATTACTAACTCATATTCACTTTAATAAATTTACCAACAGCATTAAGGACCTGATTGTCTTCACAGTTTAATAAATAAATAAATTTATGCTGATTATCCAGTATAGAAAAATTTGGAATTCTTTGGCAAACAAAGTCAAAGAGAGCATCTCTATCTGATTTAAAATTTTCACAGTTAGTTAAAAAATGGATTTCATTTTCAACACAGCCAGAGGAGCATTTTTTGCAAATTCTTTCATTTCATGTGACAGGAGCTTCACACCAAGAATCCGGGTCCGTTCGCCCTGATTCACGTTTGCCATACTACGTGTTCGCCCTGATACTTGTTCGCCCAGGGTCCATTCGCCCATATTTTTATTTATTTCTGTTTGTTGTCCAGTCGCATAATTTTAAATATGTTAAAGTTTGTTAACAAATTGACAGAATATTTATATTGCCGCAATCATTTTATCATTTTTTCTTTGATTTACAGAGTAGAATTGGTATACAATGTATTTCTCTTTATTGATATTTGTTAACAAAATTATTGTATTCAGCTGTCAATCATGTATGTATGCAGTATAACTGAGACTAGGACTGTCTCCGAGTATAATAATGAACTTGTAAATCCGTTTCATAATTTACAGTTCGTACATCATTGTGTTTATCAATTTCAAGCTGAATATTTTATCAAAACAAAACATTGGATTTTTATTAATAATCCATCAAAAGACAAGTATCACAATAATCAGTGATCCGAATTATTTTGTCATTGAACAGTTAACGATCCTAAACAAGCCATTAACTTTTAAATATTTCCCTGTTTCGATAAATTTCAAGAATATATAGCATAGAAATATCTGAATAAGTTTTTTCAACTTCAATGCCCTGAATATCAGTATTTTTTTAGTAGGGCGAACAGACTCTCTGGGCGAACGAACTCAGGGCGAACATGTTATTAGGGCGAACGATCCTGATACCACACACCTAGAACTCCTTTGACCCCAGATGTACATAGTTTTATTTGTAAATAATTTTCTTGTAAATAGTTTATATTAAGTGAGGAGGGAAGGCCTCATGATTTAACGAGCAAGAGTCATTTATACACTCAAGAAGAGTCCGACTCTGTACTGAAAGAAGAAGAAGAAGAAGAATATTTGACAATTTAAAACACTTGACCTGTCATATGCAGTCTTCACAATAATCTTTTAAATCTACATGATCTACAGACAGTGAGACCTTATTAAAAGCTGATTCTATCTGACATGTCTATAGAGATGATTCTACAGACCTTGATTTTTACATACCTGGGCTGGTGGTTCAGCGAGAAGACTGCTTATGAAACAGTAAAACAAATACATTGCTTTGAACATGTTGAAGTTTGATTCAATATTGCTGAGAGAATTTTCTGTAAATTTATATTTTTAGCGACTATACTACATGTACTTAGTCAATTTCATTATTATGGTGAAACTGTTCATTTCAAAGTGGGTCTCATTGGGGTCTAAGCATGCTGCTGGATTGCCGATTTTTCGTAAGCGTAACAAGTGAAAGTCAAATTGTTGTGCAGTGAAAATTGAGAAATATTATCAAACAGGATACGGGAAATTGCAAGAAAATGAGAATTGCTTCAGAACCCCCCAATGAGACCCCTTTCAAAGTTGATTTGTATTTTAAGTGGCTATAGTCAGTTTCATCATCATGATTATTACATGTTATTCATATAAATATCAGAGTTTGATTTGTATTTTCAGTGACTATAGTCAGTTCCATTATTATGGTGATACTGTTTATGTCAGAGTTGAACTACTACCTAACATATGAAGTAACACCAGAGTTGTTTGTAGACACCTCTAGAGGACAGAAATTAAAGATAAATATAGAAGTTAAATTCCCTGTTTTACCATGTGCATGTAAGTATTTCAACATTGATATAGTTTAGACCACTTTGCTTTAAACTTCCTTTCCAAATTTTTTTTATTGAAGTACATGTATGTAAAAGTACTAAGTAGGCATGAAAATAATTATAGCACAGTCATTTGACAGTAGGTAGCTATAGGGAGACAGGAAACAGACATAGATTTTGTTTTTACCTAAGTATGGATGTATATTTCATGATATTACGTACACTTGTATGTTGAAGTGAACAGTAAAAAGGGACTACTTTTCTTCATTGTAATTGTATAATGATTATGATTTAGATTTAAATATAGATCCCATACTAGACGTGGTAGATGTACATGATGTATTTCAATGTATTTCAATGTGTATAGCTATTCAATGTGCGTCATTTTATGTTTTGTTCAGATTTAGATATAGATGCCGTAGATGTACATACATGTAATGTATGTAGTGGACAACAAATCAATGTGTTTCATCTGATCTTTTATATAATATTTCAGATTTAAGTATAGATGCCATGGATGTATCAGGAGAGCAGCAGATAGATGTGGATCATCATTTATGGAAACAAAGAATAGATTTAGAAGGAAATAAAATAGATGAAGCACCGGAGAAAGAAGGTACTATACAGAGTGTATAATAAATTGTCAACATTTCATTTTAAGACAAAAACATAATCCATTCCTACACATTTGATATACTTGCAATAAAAAAAAATTTGCATATTTGAGTAGACATGTTAGATATGCAGTCTGTGTCATAATATTTTATACTGTTACAGTATTTCAAAAGCTTAAAAATGAAATTGCAGTCTAACATGTTTCAAAATGTTCGGTCTCAATCATACATTGACCTATAATGGTTTACTTTTTATACGACCGCAAATTTTGAAAAAATTTTCGTCGTATATTGCTATCACGTTGGCGTCGTCGTCGTCGTCCGAATACTTTTAGTTTTCGCACTCTAACTTTAGTAAAAGTGAATAGAAATCTATGAAATTTTAACACAAGGTTTATGACCATAAAAGGAAGGTTGGTATTGATTTTGGGAGTTTTGGTCCCAACATTTTAGGAATTAGGGGTATAAAAGGGCCCAAATAAGCATTTTCTTGGTTTTCGCATTATAACTTTAGTTTAAGTTAATAGAAATCTATGAAATTTTGACACAAGGTTGATGAACACAAAAGAAAGGTTGGGATTGATTTTGGGAGTTTTGGTTTTAACAGTTTAGGAATTGGGGGCCAGAAAAGTGCCCAAATAAGCATTATTCCGGGTTTTCGCACAATAACTTTAGTTTAAGTAAATAGAAATCAATGAAATTTAAATATAATGTTTATGACCACAAAAGGAAGATTGGTATTGATTTTGGGAGTTTAGATCCAAACAGTTTAGGAATTAGGGAATAAAAAGGGACCCAAATAAGCATTTTTCTTGGTTTTTCGCACCATAACGTTAGTATAAGTAAATAGAAATCTATGAAATTTAAACACAAGGTTAATGACCATAAAAGGAAAGTTGGTATTGATTTTGGGAGTTTTGGTCCCAATAGTTTAGTAAAAAGGGGCCCAAAGGGTCCAAAATTAAACTTTGTTTGATTTCATCAAAATTGAATAATTGGGGTTCTTTGATATGCCGAATCTAACTGTGTATGTAGATTCTTAACTTTTGGTCCCGTTTTCAAATTGGTCTACATTAAGGTCCAAAGGGTCCAAAATTAAACTTAGTTTGATTTTAACAAAAATTGAATCCTTGGGGTTCTTTGATATGCTGAATCTAAAAATGAACTTAGATTTTTTATTATTGGCCCAGTTTTCAAGTTGGCCCAAATCGGAGTCCAAAATTAAACTTTTTTGATTTCATCAAAAATTGAATAATTTGGGTTCTTTGATATGCCAAATCTAACTGTGTGTACATGTAGATTCTTCATTTTTGGTCCCATTTTCAAATTGGCCTACATTAAGGTCCAAAGAGTCCAAATTTAAACTAAGTTTGATTTTAACAAAAATTAAATTCTTGGGCCTCTTTGATATGCTGAATCTAAACATGTACTTAGATTTTTATTATGGGCCCAGTTTTCAAGTTGGTCCAAATCAGGATCTAAAATTATTATATTAAGTATTGTGGAATAGCAAGTCTTTTCAATTGCACAGTATTGTGCAATGGCAAGAAATATCTAATTTCACAATATTGTGAAATAGCAAATTTTTTTTTAATTAGAGTTATCTTTCTTTGTCCAAAATAGTAAGCAAGAAATATCTTATTGCAAGAATTTTTTTTAATTGGAGTTATCTTTCTTTGTCCAGAATCAACTTAAATCTTTGTTATATACAATATACAATGTATATTCACTTTTTACTACCAACTGATAAATTTAAATAATCTTTATCATTCAGTGATAACAAGCAGTTTTTTTACATTTTATTTACTCTTAGAATTGCTCTAAGAGAAAACAAAATTTTTAAGTTCATTAGAACACATTCATTCTGTGTCAGAAACCTATGCTGTGTCAACTATTTAATCACAATCCAAATTTAGAGCTTAATCCAGCTTGAATGTTGTGTCCATACTTGCCCCAACCGTTCAGGGTTCAACCTCTGCGGTCGTATAAAGCTACGCCCTGCGAAGCATCTGGTTTAATTTGTTATTTGGATGAAGAGTTGTCTCATTGGCACTCACACCACATATTCCTATATCTATACATTAGATATATCAGAAGTGGCGGTCATTTGCCCATAAATCTGTATCATATACATGATATATGTACATGATGTACAATAAAATTATAATTATCAAAATCTTTCCTGGCTCATTAAAAAAAACCTCATCAAGTATACCTGACTAAAAATTTAGAATGCCATAAATACACGTTTTGTCAATTGAAAGGAATTATTTTAACAGTTTATGAACACTTAATATTCTGAGGATTTATTTATTTTCTTCAATATTTCATTTCGTTGTTTTACTTAAGTTTGCTGTGCATACATTTTATAAGAAAAGTGTGCTTCCATTAAAATCATATGAAACGAGTGAGTGGTGAAAAATAATGTTTGTCCAATTCTTGAACCAATCCATGTATACATTATAAACTTAGTCCTCTCTGTAAGATTTTATCATTATTTTCGCAAATATATCATATAATCGTCAATTTTTTTCTCTCTGTTTGTTATGATTTAACAAATATGGCTGCTCATTAAATGCCGTGTTTTGAAGCCGAGTTTAACGATTGTCACCTTATAGTAAACAAATCACAAAAAGCATGGGTATTGATCACGTGTTTAACATGTATAATTAGATATTTGTTTATTTCAATGACAGATCCATGTGTTTTGTAGTCACTAGATTTTTACGAGGAGGGTTACGCTCGGGTCACTATGCATACGGAAAATATGTCGGCGAATTGCTTGCTGGAAGCAAGCAATTAAAAATAAGTAAACTTCTTCTGAATGTGGACAAATTAAAGAATTTTCCTCAGAAAAAAAGTATATGTACATAAGTTGTATAATGAAAACTATCCATTTAGTTATAAAAAACATATGCATATTTTTTTTTAATTTGAGGTTTCTTATGACTTTAACATTAAATTTGTTGTTCAGGTTAAGTATGGAAATCCACTAAAATTGGAATTCTACAAATTGTAATGGCATGAATGGAAGACACACTACCAAAAATGATTGCATCAATTGATTTTTAATTGCCTTGTGGTAGGAAAAAAACCAGTAGAATAATGTCATGGGTTGTGAAAACTCATTGAATAGCAGTAACTATCACATTTAGGTGTTTTGATAAAAAATGTGCTGAAGCATTTTAATCTTGTATTTATATTTTGTATTTCAGAATTAGGAGATGAATCAAAGAATATAACAACAGTAAGTAATATATATAGTTATCTCCCATTGTTAACAAAAAAAATCAAATTTCATCTCTACAGTCAATTAGTTATAAATCACATCTACATTAAATAAAAAGATGTAGTATGATTGCCAATTCTCCACTAGTGACCAAAGGCAGTGATCTCCCCAGGACCTTAAAGCTCTATGGTACCATTGCGCTATATATTCTACCATCAATGACCATGGTGCTATCTTGAAAGATTTTTAGAAATCCAGTGCTTTGTTAATTTCCATGGTGCTATTTGAAACTTCTTGGGAAAACACCGAAAGGATGTAGAAATTTAGCAACTATAGATGCCTGTACTGCCCTCACTCCATGACTTCGAATGTTTTAAAAGAAAAATATAGATAAAGTTACACTAATAAAACTCAACTTTTTAACTTTAAATGTGGATTTGAACATTCATGAATACATTGATTAATTTTATAATTTTACATTCTAGGCAGTTACTAAACCATTAGATCCCAAAAGATGTGAAAGTTGTTATGGTGCAGAGACTAAGGATGGGCAGTAAGTTTTGAGTGTAAATGAATAATTTGAAATTTTGTTTTGTTCTCATTGTCCTGACAGTGAGAATTATAAGTTAAACATTGTTCGGTTTGGTTAAACCCCACTAGGGTGCTGTGTCCTCTGATAATTATATTGTAGAACTTTTAGTTTCACATTCTAATTCAAAGGAAGGGAAATTGTTTAAAAAGAGGATAAATATACATTGCGCTTTTAAAAAAAACTTGTACAAAATAGGGAAAAAAATGCATTTAGATATATAAATATCATGACATCATAATCATGTCATAGATATCAGAGTGTCAGTTCTTTTTATAACAATCCTCACATAGTCTCATTAAAAACTAAAAACCTTGCAATAATTAATTAATTTACCGTAATTTGATTTACTTTGTGTTTCAGATGTTGTAATAACTGTGAAGATGTGAGAGAAGCCTATAGGAAGAAAGGATGGGCTTTTAATAATCCAGAAAATATAGAACAATGTGAGAGAGAAGGGTGGTCACAGAAGATGAAAGCCCAACAAAATGAAGGTTGTCTGGTCTATGGATATTTAGAAGTTAACAGAGTTGCTGGAAATTTCCATTTTGCCCCTGGAAAAAGTTTTCAACAGCAGCATGTTCATGGTAAATACAAATTTTTATATGAATGTGATTATGACACATGTTTCTAGAATAACATTCACTCCAGACCAGCAGACTCTTAATGTAATTTATTATCTAGAGTATAAAAACCAAAAGGATTTCTAACTTTGCCTGATGGAGTTACAACCTAAGATAATTGTTAAACAATAAACTGGAAATTTACAGAAAATTTTAAAACATGTCATTTGAATTTATGAATTTTATATTGGAAATATAGCATGAAAAATTAACTGAAAATTGAGATACACAAAAATTATTTAGAAAAATAATGTCATAAATGATTCAGACAGAACTAAAGAATCCGTCAGTTTCTAATTCAGCTTGTGGGTTATTGTGTATATTCAATCTTTTATTACACATTTTGTGATAAAATCAGCCCAAATTACAAATCCATTACCTCTAGAAAAATTAACTTAAAATACCATATAAATCTATTATCTGTATTTTTTCCTTTTAGTTCATGATTTACAAGCATTTGGTGGCCAAAAGGTAAGATATAAGATAAATATAATTAACATAGTTCTTAATTGTTTTCTACATGTATTCCATATAGTGTGTCTCATTGGGGTCTGATTTTTTTATAAGCGTGACACGTGAAAGTCAAATTATTGTGTCGGGAAATGAGGTCTAGCAGAACGCTGGAAATGGCAAAAAAATGAGAATTGCATAGGTACATAGTGTAAGAGGGATATGGGAATCTCACAAAACAGTAAGTGGGATCCGGGATCGAACCCCCCAATGAAACACCCCATATAAATCAACAATCTGATTAAAATACTAATCCATTGTCCAATCTTTGCTTTATACTGGTACATGGATCTGAAATATTTCATTCTACTTTGTTTGAAAGACATTTCAGGATTCTCTGGTTTTGTCAAAAAAAAAAATTGAAAGGCTAAAATTTCATTGACTGATTTAAAAAAAATTGGCGCAGAAAGTGAATAATGAGTGTTGTCAGATCCTTATAAGCTTAGATTGATATTTTAATTAGATTTTGTATAAATAAAAAAAGTTCATTTTTGATAACAAAATACTTAAAAACACAAATAAGTGAAAAATTATGTGACAAACATGTATCTCATAACAATATCTGATGAAGTCATACAAATGATACAATGTCAGTTTATTTCATAAAAAACGTTGGTTTTACAATGATCCATCTTTTTCACTAGCTTTCATTGTGCAATTCCTAAGCAATGGACTGAAACAACATATGATCTAAATTACTGCAGAAAGGACTTTCTTTTTATACAAATAACAAATGTTCATATTTGTATATTGCTTAAATTTTATAAACATGCAGTTATTGGAATAGAGCTGATAATCCTAACATGAAAGCAAAAAAAAATTACCATTCAATCATTAGCTCATGATGAAAACTGAATAATTAATATACCAAGAAAAACTGGCTATAGAATTTAATGAATAATAAATGCAATATTGATATCAACAATTTCAGGTAAAATGGATTTTTGATAACAACACAATTGAATGAAATTGTTGATATCATTTTCACCATAATCTGCTAAAGCTTTTTTTATTTAGGAAATACACATTACTGTAAATTCAGAAATTACAGCGAGGTTTTTATTATTGTGAATAATGTGACAGAGTTGTAAACGCAATAATTAAAAAGCATTTGGTAATATTTTAACTGAATTAAGCATGACTTTTCTTAAAATCATAAAAGTTAAAATCGCAATTAAGTTTAAAATGACAAAATCGCAATAATAAATGCACGCAATAATTTCTGAATTTACAGTATTATAAATCTCTTATAACATTTGTATCAAAACTATTTTTAACCTTTCTCATCATCAATCTAAAATTTGATGGTACATTTTGTACCAAAACAGTTACTGATTAACAATTGTATGTATTTTTTTTCTTTTCAGTTTAATCTTACACATTATATAAAACATTTATCATTTGGAGATGATTATCCTGGAATAGTTAATCCGTTGGATAATGTGGAACATATAGCAGACAAAAGTAAGTATATCAGGGAGGAGTGTAGAAGAGGTAAAGGGGAGATAATCCATTAGATAATGTTGAACAAATAGCAGACAAAAATAAATATATCAGGGAGGAGTGTAGAAGAGTTAAGGGGAGATAATCCTGGAATAGTAAATCCATTATATAATATGATACATATAGCAGACAAAAGTAAGTATATCAGAGAGGAGTGTAGAAGAGGTTAAGGCGAGATAATCCTGGAAAAGTTAATCCATTGGATAATGTGGAACATATAGCAGATAAAAGTAAGTATATCAGGGAGTAGTGTAGTAGAAGTAAGGGGAGGTAATCCTGGAATAGTAAATCCATTAGATAATGTGGATCATATAGCAGACAAAAATAAGTATATCAGAGAGGAGTGTAGAAGAGTTAAGGGGTGATAATCGTGGAATAGTAAATCCATTGGATAATGTGGAACATATAGCAGACAAAAGTAAGTATATCAGGGAGGACTTTAGCAGGATCAGGGGCGATAATTTTGAGATAGTAAAATCAATTGGACAATGTTAATTATCATATATATGTTACATAATTTAATAGCAAGTATTTACAAAACTGAGCAGTATGGGAGATAATCCTTATGTAACGTTGTAAATCCATAATCATATTTGGATATAATCCATAAATCTTACAAAGGACACATAAAAGTCATGTTGAAATCTCATTATTGGGTTGATGTTTTGTACAGTGAAAATGTATTAGAAACTAAATTTGACTATTAATGGCTACCCCATTTTCCAAGTACCTTCCCTGTGTATTATGGAGACCAAATGGTGTAGAAGTAAGAAACCTAATGTCCTGGGGGAGTGTTTTAGACTGAATAGAAACAATCTTTAAATAGAAATGAAAACAAGTACATGTAATGTGCAATATATTGAAATAATGTTGATAAAATGAGATGAATTCTTCAATATTGTAACATTATGTGTTAACCATTCTAGTATACATGTATAAATTATATCAGAAAATAATCCTAGAGTAGCAGTTTTATAGCCATATTTAGCCAGTTTGTTTTGCTGTAGAGAAATATCATGTGTGGCTTTGTAGATAAGGAATCAATTTGTGTGTACTGTATAGATTTGTACAACATGCCTTTGTTTCTGTTTAATTTCAAGCGTAACTTACTATAAGGGTTACATTTCTGCAAAAACAGCAATAAGCATGAAAAGAGATGTGGATATGAACAAAAAAAAGATACAACTGGGAAGCTATTTAACTAAGGAGTCCATAATCATTCCACCATAAATATCCTGATGCATTCAAAAGATCTCATTGCATTGTTTAATGGAGACATTGTGGAACTATAGTTGAAAAAATGGTCCATGTCCCATTACAACTATATGAATGGTTCCATTAAATGATTGTAGAATATGGCCAGTTACACTAATAACAAAAGCAAATAATACCACCAGTATGAAAGCATTACATTACACAAGTGTTCCTGTTTTACACTAGTCTTTTAGGGCATATTATAATAGGTTGCTGTTTCAATGTGACCCAAAACTCCATTTTGAAGGCTGTACTTTGACCTATAATTGTTGAATTTTACACATTGTGACTTAGATGGAGAGTTGTCTCATTGGCACCCAGACCACATCTTCTAATTCTAATTAGAGGAGTTGCATTTTACAAGGTGACATTGTGGTATTATTCCAAAAATTGTCAGTCCTACAACTCCTGTTAACTGTGTTGAATTAATTGAACTGTATACTGTGGATTCATTATTATTCGTTGGATACCAATTTTCGTGGGTTCAGGTGAACCACGGAAATTCAAATGTTCAACGAATATCATATTTTTAATAGGCTTTGTATATAGATTTTTAAAAAACCATCAAAAATCAAATATCCACGAATAAACAAGTTTTCAGTAATCCACGAAAATTGATACCTACAAAAATAAATGAATCCACAGTATAATGAGTATGCTGACAAATAATCTTACCAAGTAGGCAAGCTTTCTATCTCAACAGTCATTAGGGATCGTTGTGTTGTGTTTTGAAAGACAGACATTGGCTATATTCCAGAGCTTATGTGCAGTGTTCAGTGTCATGGGAGACTTCGAATAAATTGAATTTGAAATAAGAAATGTTGTATCATTATGGGAGTTCCTTATTCATCAGGGAAAACACCTTGTAAATGCTGATCTTTTCTCACATGTTTTTGTTTTGTTATTTTTGTTATTTGGTTTTGATGGCATTGCTTTGAGTCTATGTACATCGGGTTTTTGTCTTTTTGACACATTCTCCGTTTCCATTCTCAATTTTATTACATGACTTTTTTTGTTCCGGTCATTTAGACTGAACATTAAATGATTAAATAGGCACTAGTTTATTTTTTAAATCTGTGTGTCAACTTCTAAATGTCTTTCTGGAAGTTTGTTGACGGTCTAATAAACATATAACCCATATCTCCTTTTATTCACCAATTTGAATAGTTGAGTAATTCTCAAGGCATGCCTTTGTGCTGTGTTTAAAGGAATTCTGTATCATCAGCTTGTTAACACAGAGGTTTGTGTGTTTGAATAATGTATGTGGTACTTCAATCTTAATTGACTAGAATTGTCAGTTCAGCTTGTTAAGATCTGTTAACACAGAGGTTTGTGAGTTTGAATAATGTACTGGACTCCAATCTTAATTGACTAGAATTGTCAGTTGGTGGTTCTTCTTCAGCACTGTAGCTTCCTCTACCAATAAAAACTGACTACCATGAATTAGCACAGCCACACTAGTGACTGCTGAAAGATTGATGGTGGTGTGTAACATAAATCAAACGACCTTAGTTTCACGGTTATAGGAATATAGAGAGTTCTAAATCAATTTCAAAGAGACAGCAACCTAACTACACAAAATTACTGGAAGACAAAAAGTTGTATCAAACTTTAGTAAACTGACAGAAATTATTTGTTTTTGAATTTTGACAGTAAAAGCCTCATCTTAATCCTTCATACCATTTCTTCAAGTAAATGTATTAACACAAAAGATGTCTAACCTATATAATATCAACCTTTAATTACAAAACAAATTTTCTTTAAGTGAACATGATTATAATTTTCGGCTACAGTAACTGGCACTGAGTTTTATGTCAATAGATGGTGTTTATTATCACTCTGTCAGCATCGTATTCCTGTTCCTATACTCATGAACACACCAAATGTACCACCACCTTGCACCATGGTTTTACCAACAGTCTGTATTAATTCTCTTCCTCGTAATCCCATCCTATAAAAGAATATTTTATTAAATATTTGAAACTCAAGTATCAAATCATTCCATCTAAAGCTACATATAATTACATCACCAGGTTGAAAAAGGATAAGTAATATCAAGATAATGAGGGAAAAAAATATGAAAAGTGTCATACTATCTGTATTCAATAATAGTACATTGTATTTTAGTGGGAATTGATCATGTTTAGTTTTCTTTTAAAAGTGTTTTGTTGATTTGTTTTTTTTTCTTTTCTTTTTAAGCCATAATGTTAACTTCAATGTACATATAGATTTATACAACTCGTCTATATATATATATATATTTGTACTATTCAGTCTATATGATCCGTTCATCCTATATTGATTCTTAAAATTCAAGAGTCTTATCTAAAAATGAGGGTAAATTATATGGCCTTCAATATACCGTTTCGATGCCTAACATCTCTGAAGAGACATTTATTGTTGAAATCCAGATCTGGTGTACCAAAAAATATTGACACCTTATTTTTGTGGCATAACATCTTGGCCACAAGTTTATTGTTCTCTGTTTAGTATTAAATTTATATCAAGTTTCATTTTGTAACATCTTGTGATCAATTTTATCTGGCAATCACCAATGGCAATCAGCAGGGTTAAAGAACATCAGTTGTTCGACCTGTTAGTCAAATGTGTTTTGTTTATATATACTTTTCCACTATTTTGGTCTTTTGGAAAATGTTGTTTGTGCTGTATTTAGACCCTTCTACAACGAAATTTGTTCTTCATGCACACATATAAAAATTGCATTTTTATCGAACCCAATTATAGGTTTGAACGTAGTTTTCAATTTAGACAAGTTTGTTTAATTTGTACAATTATATATTACCTTAAAGCAGAAAATCCTCCAAAGAGTGCACCAGACGCTAAACCAACACAAAATCCCATTGTGAATCCCATTTTCATTTTATCAAAACATCTTGGCCCTGTTTGCCCATATCCACTAGGAACAGCCGGCATGCTTTTCTAATCTGAAAAAAAAAGAAACATTATAAATTAAAAAAAAAAAGAAGTTTGTTTCAATTAGTACCATAATCAAGATAATTACATGTATCCTTGTGTTATGGCCATGGGTTTCTGTGATATTTAGAAGGCATTAACTCGTCGCCATTTCCAAAGAAAAAGCATGCATAGTTCAAATTCATACAATGAACATGATGTAAGAAAACATGATCTGATGACACAGTAAAGAATATTGATGACTTTGATAAGTTAAGGCAGTGATTTTTCTTAATTTAACTAATTATTAACTATTAATAAATCAGGAACTTTTAAAGCTAGCTTTACAATTTTGGTGTTTCTCATGTTTGAAGGCTGTTTGGTTGCCTATAATCATGATAATAATTTACCATGCTTACATCAACTTCATTAAAACTTTGTTTTTTGATGGCCTAGTTGTCAAATTTTCAATACACCTTATCACTATTTGTCCGCCATTACTGGATATCACAAAGGTTCCCGTAAAATTTTGACGTCATAAAACAAAATATCTGACGTCACAATAGAAAAGTGATTGTTGTTGACGTCAAAAGTTCAAGCAGCCGGGTCACCGGGGATAAGTGATAAGGTGTATCATACCAGAGGGTTGAAATAGGGATACCTTCATGACAAATAACGGTAAAAATTCTTGCCAAATGACATTTTTGGTATTTTTTTGTGCAAGGCAATATAATGTACACCTTAATGTTAATGCCTTCCAAGACCTCTTAATTATTTGGACTAGGGCAAGACCATGATGACTACGCCAGTCTACGGTACCCTCACATCCCCCCTTTTTAAAAATTTATTTTAAGGTTGTGGCTTGGTGTCTATTTCTAACATGAAGAACTATGTCTCTAGAAAAATATGTCTCTAGAAAGTGTATGTTAAATACCAATGTGGTGCATCACGTTTATAACACTAACTGTAAATACATTATTGCATTATTGTGTCTCATCATTTCACACTTTTCAGCGATATTGTCATTGTCATGATTGTTTGGAAAGACTGACCTTGTGTTGTATCTTTTATTTGTAAACGAGATCACATAAAAAAACACGCTGTTAACAGTAATAACAATAAGGGAACGTTGTTTTCTTCTTCAAGGTGCTTTTATGAAATTTTTAGAAGCATTTCTTGAAACAAACGTGACTTCCGGTTGGTCTAAGGACCGAAAAGCAAAACGGTGTCACAACGGCCGTTTAATATACATTTTTTTTGTTATGGATGTTTTACTTTAGATTAAACATATTTTCATTCAATAAAAGTTCTACTTGGATACAAGTTTATGAGAGGACATGTACACCAGTTCTGCCAACATTTCATGAAGCAAATGCATGAGCTTTTGCCAAAATTGAAAAGAGAAAAAGCAATAGATGAAAGGAAAATGCAGCCAAAAAAAGCATGAACATGCATGTATCTGTTGGCAGCCCTGCCTACACACCAATAAAGATTTAGGTCAAAAACTAAATTGTCATTACTGTCCAAAGTTATAATAGGAAATAACCATACCTTTAAGAAAACAGTATGTTATAGCTCTCTTGAAGTCAGAACATTAATTAAAAGATTTGAATGGTGTCTTGGGGAATATAAAGGCTAATAAAGGGTGTCTTACTTTTATTGGAAAAGTAACTTTTTTTAAAATTAATCTAATTAATGTATAAATACCAAATAGACAGATTATGTTTTCTTTTTCAGCTCAGATGATGTTCCAGTATTATGTAAAAATTGTACCCACAACATATGTTAAAGTGGATAGCAAGGTAGGTCTGAATTTATGTTAGTACAAATAGTTGAAGAAATTAATGCTGTTTTTTCCATAGGCTTGTATGAAGACTTCTGCAAACCCATGAAATTAAATATCCTAGAATATGCAAGTTTTCCTTCATCCACGTAAATTAGTACCCACGAAAATAAATGAATCCACAGTATGTACAGATTAACACAGTAAACATAAGCTCTGTAGAGCTCTTAACCGACTTGATATTTAAAAAACAAATAACAAATTATAAGCACAATTGAGTGGGTTTCAATGGGGTCTAAGCATGACACGGGATTGCTGATTTTTTGTTAGCATGACATGTGAAAATCCAAATTATTGTGTTGTGAAAATGGGAAATGAGGTCTAGCAAGACCCGGCAAATGACAAAAAATGAGAATTGCTTACGTACATAGTGTAAGCGGGATACAGGAATCAGACAAAACAGAAAGCGGGATCCAGGATCAGAACCCCCCAATGAGACACCCAATTGACGGACTACACATGCTTAAAATAAGCAAACATAAAATTGAGAATGGAAATAGGGAATGTGTCAAAGAGACATCAACCTGACCAAAAAGCAGACAACAGCCGAAGGCCACCAAAGGGTCTTCAATGTAGCTAAAAAAACTCCTGCACCATGAATTAAAGCATGTACTGGTTACTCAGTCTGGTTACATTGTTTCCAGCATACTGTTACCTTGTGAACTAGCACTGAAAATCATGAAGGTACAATGTATTTACAAAGCAGGGATAATGTTCACATTACATTAGCATGTTCTCATCCTGAATATGCATTTTATTAGCCCCTGAACATGAAGCAGCCATTAATTATCATAAACTATTGTTAAAAATAAATATGAACCAGAATTTTTATTACAGATATTAAATACAAACCAGTATTCAGTAACCAAACATTCCAAAGTAGTGGGTGGTACCACCGGAGAATCTGGGTTACCTGGAGTCTTTGTTATATATGAAATATCTCCAATGATGGTTAAATATACAGAAAAACAGAGGTAAGACTTGTCTCCCTTTAGTCTATTTTTTTGCAAACTTCTTATCTCCCATTTAAATTATATTTTCTTAATTTATTACTGGAAAATGTGGCATAACATTTTTAGCTCACCTGGCCCGAAGGGCCAAGTGAGCTTTTCTCATCACTTGGCGTCTGTCGTCGTCCGTCGTCGTCCTCCGTCGTCGTTTACTTTTACTAAAATATTCTCCTCTGAAACAACTGGGCCAAATTAAACCAAACTTGGCCACAATCATCATTAGGGTATCTAGTTTAAAAAATGTGTGGCGTGACCCGTTAAACCAACCAAGATGGCCACCATGGCTAAAAATAGAACATAGGGGTAAAATGCAGTTTTTGGCTTATAACTCGAAAACCAAAGCATTTAGAGCAAATCTGACAAGGGGGTTTAATTGTTTATAAGGTCAAGATCTATCTGCCTTGAAATTTTCAGATGAATCGGACAACCTGTTGTTGGTAATTTTAGGGAAATTTTGCTGTTCCTGGTTATTATCTTGAATATTATTATAGTTAGAGATAAACTGTAAACAGCAATAATGTTCAGCAAAGTAAGATTTACAAATAAGTCAACATGACCAAAATGGTCCGTTGACCCCTTTAGGAGTTATTGCCCTTTAAAGTCAATTTTTAACCATTTTTTGTAAATTTTATATATCTTTTACAAAAATCTTCTCCTCTGAAACTGCTTGGCCAAATTTAACCAAACTTGGCCACAATCATCATTGGGGTATCTAGTTTAAAAAATGTGTGGCGTGACCCGGTCAACAAACCAAGATGGCCGCCACGGCTAAAAATAGAACATAGGGGTAAAATGCAGTTTTTGGCTTATAACTCAAAAACCAAAGCATTTAGAGCAAATCTGACATGTGGTATAATTGTTTATCAGGTCAAGATCTATCTGCCCTGAAATTTTCAGATGAATCCCACAACCCGTTGTTGGGTTGCTGCCCCTGAATTGGTAATTTTAAGGAAATTTTGCTGTTTTCGGTTATTATCTTGAATATTATTATAGATAAAGATAAACTGTAAACAGCAATAATGTTCAGCAAAGTACGATTTACAAATAAGTCAACATGACTGAAATGGTCAATTGACCCCCTAAGGAGTTATTGTCCTTTATAGTCAATTTTTAACAATTTTCATAAAATTTGTAAATTTTTATTAACATATCCACTGATACTACTGGGCCAAGTTAATTATAGATAGAGATAATTGTAAGCAGCAAGACTGTTTAGTAAAGTAAGATTTACAAACACATCACCATCACCAAAACACAATTTTGTCATGAATCCATCTGCTTCCTTTGTTTAATATTCACATATACCAAGGTGAGCGACACAGGCTCTTTAGAGCCTCTAGTTCCTAAATCTCCATGATCTTTTACAAAAATCTTCCCCTCTGAAACTACCAGGCCAAATTAATCCAAACTTGGCCTCAATCATCATTGGATGTATCTAGTTAAAAAATTGTGTTTTTTTACCCGACCAACCAACCCAGATGGCCGCCACGGCTTAAAATAGAACATTGAGGTTAAATGCAGTTTTTGGTTATTACTCAAAAGCATTTAGAGCAAATCTGACAATGGGTAAAATTGTTTATCTGGTCAAGATCTATCTGCCCTGAAATTTTTAGATGAATCGGACAACTCCTTGTTAGGTTGCTGCCCCTAAATTGGTAATTTTAAGGAAATTTTGCTGTTTTGTGTTATTATCTTGAATATTATTATGGATAGAGATAAACTGTAAACAGCAATAATGTACAGCAATTTAAGACTAAAAAATAAGTCAAATGACCAAAATGGTCAATTGACTCCCTAAGAAGTTATTGTCCTTTATAATCAATTTTTAACAATTTTCATAAAATTTGTAAATTTTTACTAACATTTTCCACTGAAACTACACAGACAAGTTCATTATAGTTAGAGATAATTGTAAGCAGCAAAAATGTTCAGTAAAGTAAGATGTACAAACACATCACAATCACCTAAACACAATTTTGTCATGAACTGTCTGCTTCCTTTGTTTAATTCACATATACCAAGGTGAGCGACACAGGCTCTTTAGAGCCTCTAGTTCTTTCTTGCTCAAATTTGTTAGTTTTTAATAATAAAGGATTTTTTTTATAAGACAAGATAATGAAATTTTTGTTCACTATATTTTTGGAAGATAAAGGGCTATCTTGACAAAGGTAACATTATTTGCTAGTTTCTTGTGTGTTGTTGTGAAGTAATGCAAAAAGAAATAATAAGAAAATAAAAAAAATTAACAACATCAAATTGTTTAAAATTCAAATGCCATTTAAATACATTACTTACAAATTATTATTTTTTTCAGGTCATTTATGCACTTTCTGACTGGTGTATGTGCAATTATAGGAGGTGTCTTTACTGGTGAGATTACTGAAGAGTTATGAACATTGCATTGTATAAAGCATTGGTTGTAGTTGATTCAACAGTTATAGTTGATTTAACTACAATTATGGACAAAGGAAGATAACTCAATTTTTAATAATTATATCATTTATATTTTTAGAACAGATATAAGATTCCTGCACCTAGAACAAGTTATGTAATTTTCTTGACAAGTTTGTCATTATTTTGTGACTTGAAAAACCTTGAGTGGTAATAAAAAATGTGTACAATTTTCATAACATTTGGTTGAGTCTAACTTAAGTTAGAGATCAGAAACAAAAAAATTCAGCTATTATTAAAATTGAGAATGGAAGTGGGGAATGTGTCAAAGAGAACAACCCAAACTAAAGAACAGAAAACAACCAAAGGTCACCAATGGGTCTTCAACACAGTCAGAAAATTCCACAACAGAGTCGGGCATCATCGGGCCCCTTAACTACAATATGTACTAGTTTAGTGAAAACAAACATCACAAATAAATAACATGTTTTATTAGATTATTTTTCTTTTTTTCTAGTGGCTGGAATAATAGATTCAATGATTTACCATTCGGCTAAAGCTTTACAGAAAAAGATAGAGTTAGGAAAAGCAACGTGACGCACAGACATATTTAGGATATTTAAGATAATTGAAAGGTTATGGTGTATGAATATATATATATGCGTGAGCTGTTCAAGTTTAGATGTCCCGAAGTTTGCAGTGCATTTGGAATGTACTTTTTGAAGACACTCTATTTCGACGAGTGGCATTTTGAAAATGGCCACTTTTCTATTCAAAGATAGATCTAATACTTATTTTTCTAATGAAACTGCTGATTAAAAATATTTTGGGATCATTCCATACCCATCATGTTATATTTGTAACTTACTCTGATTTCTTGTAAGAATTCATTGAAACTTTGTTTTGTTTTATGATAAATTTTTTTTAAAACACAACCCTTTGCATTGTTTTTAATTTGAAACAGAAGGTATTTTGTTTACATGTTTTCATTATCTTAAAAAGCACCATCATGAAAAAGACATTGGAGGAAATTATTTTATCTTTTTGGTTTAAAAGTAAGCTTAAAAATCCTTTGCAAGTTTAATATGAGTTAAAAAAAAAATAATAAAAAAAAGTAATGGAGTTTGCCAAAGTCTGTTATTTTGTCTGTCAATGTGTGTTGTTGTATGTTGATGAGTTAAGTTTCACTTGTTTTTTATGCAATTTATGTTCAAAATTGTTTTTGAATCGGATAAATAAGTTAAAAAGAAAAAGAGATCATTGAAATATCTAATCACACTTTGTGTTCTTCTTTTCTTGTCTTCTAACATTGTTTTATGTACGGTAGTATTTATACATATGTTTTTGACAAACTGAAAAGTGATTTAAGTTTTTTTTTCATAATTAATTGCCGATTTTTTCATAAGGGCTGTTCCAGAAAATACTATGTCTTCCAAAAGAGAAGGCAATTTCTTAACATTTTATGTGGGTGGTTGTACTTGAAATTCCAAAATGCAAAGGAAGTGTTATTGTAATTTATTTCTGATGGTGGCCGTCCCTGAGCAATGGGGGTTGGGGACACAGTATTTTCTGAAACAACTCTAAGACCATCACTGTTTATTTGAAATAATAAATATTAACCAGAGAATGAAAGCGCTAAATATTAACCTTTTTATGACTTTTGTGGTGCTTTTAAAGTTGTGGAAGAAACTGTAATCTATTTTGAAATTGTCATTACAGTATTGAAGTTTACTTTTAATATAAAGATTAAAGTTACATCAGAAAATAAGAAATGTTATTTATTTATATGCATATATGTTTTGTTTCCTTTTCCATTTTTGTGTTTAAATGAAATGTCCCACTCGCACTATCATTTTCTATGTTCAGAGGATCGTGAAATTTGGGTAAAATGTCTAATTTGGAATTAAAATTAGAAAGATCATATCATATCATAAGGAACATGTGCACCAAGTTTGAAGTCAATTGGACTTCAACTTCATCAAAAACTACCTTGACCAAAAACTTTAACCTGAAGCGGGACAGATGGACGGATGGACGAACGGACGCACAGACCAGAAAACATAATGCCCCTCTACTATCGTAGGTGGGGCATAAAAAGTATAATTTAAATATAAACAAAAGTCAAAATAGACAAAAACATAGAAATGAAGACCCCCCTCCCAAAAAAATTAAGAAGGGTATTTCTTACAAATTGATGAAAGGGGAGAAAAATGTCTCATTATTTAAAAAAAATCTATGCAAGAAATGTTGTTTTAAAAGTATATTTTATCATACATTTATTCTCATTGATTTGAAAAGAAGAACGTACCATTTATATTACCTTTGGTTGTCCATTTTTTTTCATTCAGCACTATAACAAAAAGAAATTGGTATAATACTATTTAAGGTATCTCGCCAACAATAGGTCATATGGCCACTAAAAATAACAGAATGCTTAGCTTGAAGTTAATACTTATTTAAGAATTGAATGCATCTTTTTGCATTTTTTTGGGGTGTAAAAGTGTAGACCGAAGCACATTTTGTATGGAGTGCAGAAGCTTTTCATTCTAGAAATGTGCACACACTTTGACAACTCTTTTAAATTACTAAAAGCATTCAATTCTTATAATTACAATTTTATTCTAGTCTCCAAGAAGGCTGTAAAATTGATAATATTTGTTTTGGATTTTACTTTTGGATAATATCTGTTTATAAGATGTTTACCAATAAGCAATCCAGGTATACATGTTTAAGATTTGTGAACTGTCATTTTTTGGATCAAGAAATCCTTCAAGTGGAAAATATGTCATAATTTTATTTATGTAATTTCTATTTACTGGGAAAATATATATGTGTACGTTTTGGAAGAATGTTTAACTCTGAAAGAAATCTAGTTGTTGTGAATATTTAACAATTTCAAACGATGAAAATAGTGGCAAGACATACTGTGAAACAAATAATGCAGCCATTGTTTTACTTCTGAAGTTGTGATACTATATATATATTAAACATAGGCCTTTTAATGTTGTTTTTAATCAAAGTTTGTGTTATTAATACATTTTGAAAAATTTATTCTTTATCCGCATAAAATTTATAAATATGTAATCTTTAGAAATTGCAGGATAACACTGTCCATTCATTGATGTTTTGAATCTCGCATAACAAACACTTGAAACATGTAAAACAGAGCTTTAATTTCTACTTCACAACCAGAATTGAATTTAGAATAGAAATCAGAAATATGTAAAAGAAACAACAACCCAACCAAAGAGCAGAAAATTGCCTAAGGCAACTTATTTGTTTTAGTTTTTTTCATGTTTTACAATTTTAGTTACAGATCGAAAGATTATATGTTTTTAGGGCTGTTCCATTTAATTATTTCTTGGTCATGGGTGTCATGTTAATTTTTCTTCTATTGGTTGGTTACACTGTTTGGAAAGTGTTTTTCCCCCGAGTACCTTCCATGTTTAAATGTAACAGTCCTTATGGCATTGCTTTGTTTTTTTGTGTTCTTTTTTTCATTGTACTTTTCCAAAACTTATTTTTATAGCATGCAACAACCTGGCCATTATGAACCATTCACAGTACTGTTGCAATCTTTTAATGAAAATACAGATTTTTTGTGTTATTAAAATTTCCTGTTACAAAATGATAGAAATTATTATAAATTAAGGAATGTATCTCCCTCGTGCAAAGCTCTGTTTTTTTTCACAGATTTGGCTATACTTTTTGGACCTTTTGGATTATAGCTCTTCATCTTTTATATAAGCTTTGGATTTCAAATATTTTGGCCACGAGCATCACTGAAGAGATTTGTATTGTCAAAATGCGCATCTGATGCAAGAAAATTAGTACCGTTAATTTTATTTTAAATATTCCAGTAAGCATGCAGATTTTTTAACCTATGGAAACTCAATAGTATTGTATTCTTTGCTTACTATAAAGAATAACCTGTAACAATTGAGTTGTTATTAGCCATTCAGCTACTTCTCCATCATCTTATGCTTAGCTATTGAGATACATGTTACTTTGGCTTTGAGCAATGCTAAATAGACCTCAATGTCAACATCAACAGGAGATAAAATTGTCTAATGTTACTTTAAGATAGTAAAACACTACATTTGGTGTAGACACTGGTCTTATGTTGAAGACCATATGGTGCTCATATAGAATTTAATTTTACGATCTCCAAAGTAGCTTATGTCATAGTGCACCAATACAATTTTTAAGAAAGTTTGTATCAGAGTTATCATTAAGTGCATTTGTTATATATACAATTTACAATAAAATATGTAATGAATTTAACGAGTGATTTTATTTCATTTCTTAAATACTGATAAATTGATACCAGTATTTAAAAGTGTTTGGTATTGTCTACAAAAGAATCCTCTTTGATGCTTGTATCAAATGTTATGAACGCTAGATTTAGTAGGAAGTTGAAAAGCATCAAAGACTGATTGAGTTTTGCTGTCTTAACCTTCTGTTGTAAATATTTCAGTCATATATAGCATGATCATAATAAAATCATCTTGTTTACGTGAAGTAAGGTGGGTTTTTTTTTATACTGTGGATTCACTAATATTCCTTGGATACCAATTTTCGTGGATTTCGTGGATACCGAAGAACCACAAATTTAAATGTTCAACGAATTACAAATTTTCTTAAGGAATGTGTGTAGACTTTAGAAAACCACGAATTTAAATATCCACGAATATGCAAGTTTTCTTCAAACCACGAAAATTGGTACCCACGAAAATAAATGAATCCACAGTAGTACTATCATAAGCCAAATACCAGAGTAGAAAATGTGAGAATTTTCACATCAACCTATATTTGAATTTTCTTAAATTAAGAGATTGACTTTAGTAATGTCCTGCATCAAATATTACATGCATATCCAGGAAGATATTAGACTTGGATATTAAAATAAAAATAAAATAAACTCTGGGTCAACAAAAGTCTTAAAGATTGTTATTACATCTAAACAAGAGCTTCTCTGAGAAGAAGTAAATACATTTTTAAAGTCTTTGGTTTGACCAATCCAGAATATTTATCCTTAAAATCTCTAATTCTTAAGTAGAGATTACTAAAAGACCCTTAGAAATAAATAAGTTCAATTTCCTTTTAGAGATGTTGTGGTGAGAGATATCGTTTTCTTATATAATAGCTGGCAAATGTGAAAGATATCAATATTTATACTCAAACCGAACAGATTTCATAATAAATAAATTGGGAATGTGTCCATGGGACACAGATAATGCTCACACTTGCATTTTAAGTTATAAACATGATAAAGGGACATATCTCAATAAAAGTTAAAGTGGCGCTACCAAATTTCCTACTTGATCCGAGTTTTGTGGTAATAAGCTTTTATGTACTGTGGATTCATTTATTTTCGTGGGCACTAACTTTCGTGGACAATTAATTTCATGGTTTTGCTTAAGTCTTTATACAAGCCTTTAGAAAATTTAACATTTGTTGAACATTTATAATTCGTGGTTCACCAATTCCCATGAAATCCACAAAAATTGGTATCCAACGAATAATAAGGAATCAATAGTATAAGTTTCATAGCATTTGGTTGAGGCAAACTTAAGTTTTGAGATCTAAATAGAAAAATTTAGCAATGTTTTCATTTGTAAAGGGGCAAAACTGTAGATTGTTAAAAGTGATGCCACCTCAATTCAAATTTTATCTGTGTTTTGTGGTAATAAGCAATGAATACAAGATTCATAACATTTGGTTGAGGCAAACTAAAGTTACGACTGAAATCAATTTCAGGACAACAGACAAGGGTACAACTTAGTGCCCCCTTCACTATAGATGGCAGATGCATAACAATGATTAATTGATTGTCACTTGCTTAACATCTAGTTGCTGTCTGTCTTTCTTAAAACTTATAATTTGGATTATCCCCCTTTATAATTTCACCATTTTCTTTAAAAAGTTTGCAATATATGGAAACATGGTATACTTTTAAAAGAAAAAAATCCTTAAATTGATCTTTATTAAAGTCTTTAATGTAAAATAATACATTTAGTTTAAAATATGAAAACAATTTAACAATAAAATAAATATAAATACTCTGTTTAAACAAATGAGCATTTGTACTTGTTCACTATAAGTACATGCCAACAATTGTGAACCAGATACTCTGCAGGGCACAGCTTTATACGACCGCAGAGGTTGAACCCTGAACAGTTAAGGAAAGTATGGACACAACATTCAAGCTGGATTGTGATTGAATAGTTGACTCAGCAAAGGTTTCTGACAAAGAAAGAATGTGGTCTTATAAACATAAAAAAAATCTTTTGCTTTTGAGCAATACACTATGCAGTTAAATATATAAATCCCCTAAAAAAAATATTTAAAGAAACATTCTTTTTATTTCTTAAATAATGCTGACGACGCTAACATGATACCAATATATGACCGCCAATTTTTTTGCAATCATATAAAAACAAACATATACATTTTTTTACTATTAGAAAATAAATACATGGCTACAATTTTGAGATATTAATAGAAATTTGATGTTAGTCTAAGGTTTTCCTAAAACTATTATTAAAACAACAAATTGTTTGACTACAAAGAAATAAGAAGATGTGGTATGAGTCACAATGCTTAAAAAGTAAACAATAATAGGTCAAAGTACAGTCTTCAACAAAAAGACTTGGCTCACACTGACCAGCAAGGTATAAAGAGCTCCAAAATGACTAGTGTAAAATAATTCAAACAGGAAAACCAATGGTCTAATTTATATATAAAAGGATAAACACATATGAAGCACATCAACAAACGACAACCACAGAACAGGTTCCTGACTTAATTTGATGTTTATAATTTTTGCAGACCACCAAGCTAAAAATCAATCTTTCAAGTGATAATTGTTGCTATGGCAATTTTTTATTGCAATCTCTTGGGAACCCATCAATTAATCTATGTTTTAAATGACTGAACATTAAATATCAGAGTTAATCATAACACATAAGCAGCACATATATAAGATTACAAGTAACTTTTTGCATTCTTCCATAAATAATCTTTTTCATAAAAATTATTACTTTTACTTTATTAAATCTAATCCACAGAATTGAACAGTAATTTGTGCATGAGGCTTTACAAAGGTACACATCTTTTTTTTTAATTTAAAAAAATATATGGCAAGAATACAAGTCAACTCATCAATGTGTCTTAATAAATGATACACATACACAATACAATATATCACAAACTGAACATGTGACCATATAATACATAAGTAAAATATAATAGCATTGATAATTTTGTTCACCTTTCTTGACTTTAAAAGAGCATATTTTAGCTCTAAAAAGCACAAGAAATAAATATGTCACCGACTGTATTTAGCCTTGTTTATGCTGTTGACAAAGAGTTTCTATCAAGTTTTATTTATGATGTCAATAAAGACAGTTTGGCAGAATTTTTTTTTTGTCCATTATAAATTCAAAATTTATGTTTTCACCCAAATATTTCATTTGAAACGTACATACATATATAACAACTGCAGTAAAATAAGATAACACATACATTGTCTCTAAATATATGTTGTATGTGTACTTAAGGGTCAAGACAGAATAGAAATGCTCTGCAAAACCTTCCATTTTATTTGTTTAAAAGCCTTGTACAAATATTTTTTTTATATTTCAAGACTATGTATCACAGTTTAGTCATTCTATTTATTTAATCTATATATACATGTATCTACCGGGTACATGCTTAGGATGACATAAAAGGCAAAATAAAATCTATATAAAGAAATGAAATCTGAGTATAAAAGTTATAAGATGCCTTGAATAACATTTTAAACAATTGGCCTTTTCAGAATCTAATGCATCATGGGTAATTTCATTATTTGTACCCCAAAGTGAAAATAACGTTACTTCATTGGTTGAATTTCCATTGTTTAAAACGTTTTAAACCAATCAAAACGCTTTGGTGCATGCTTTAGAAAATATTACCCAGGATGCATTAGATTCTGAAACGGCCAATTAACAAGGTTTTATTTCGTATTGAAGAATGTTATTGTGCATGTATAGACAGATTCAGATAAAAATCCTTTTGCTGATTTTGAAATATCACCTATATGTACATTGTCATTGTATATATATGTAGTCATGTAATTTATGGTAAAATATATTAATCAATCTCCAACATCTCCAACAATCATCAGCTTTCACCATAAAGGTTCCAAGCGATAGTGATATTTAGACTAACGAATGTTATTAGCACTAAGATTGCAGTTGGTTTAGGAATGTATTTATAAAAGGTTAGACCTTTTACACTACTGACTAGAACTTTGAGGTGTATAATTTTGTTGTCTATTTGAAATTCATAACTGCATCTCAATTTTAGCTTTCTGACTTGGTTTCTGGTGCCACTTAATCTTACTAAATTTGTTTCTTATAGTTTATATTAACCACATATTTTGGTTTGCTCTATTACGAAAAAAAAATCAGAAAAAAGAATGTTTTTGAAAACTTACATATGTCAGAAAGTTATTCTAGAATATATTGGAAAAACAAAATGTCTATTTTAACATCATATATTGTTATAATAAACTTTAAACTTTTTGTGAAATTGTCATTATGCTAGTAATATATATACATAATATTGGGCAATAATAGGTTTTGTAAAACATCATCATAAAAAACACATTACACAAAACATAAAACAAATAGAAATGTAACAAATAATATCTATCATATTAAAATTAACATATATTTGCTATCGCACATTTCGCTGAATTGGGCGTATGTGCTCAACAACTATTGTCTTAGCTAAAATGTCATATGCTGCTCTGTTATGTTGGAAAAAGAACACAGTTAAACAGGCAGGAAAAAAGAATGCTAATGTGAAATTCTTTATCACAGATCTGACCAAGGCACTGAAAAATAAATACAAAATAGTCAATATTTAAATCCAGTCTAATTGGATTTCGGTATATGATAGTTTTTTTTCTTCTTTTTTAAAGAAGAATATAAAATGGAGATTTTATTTTCTTTGTTTAAACTTTTTTTTATATTGTTATTGAAAATTATTTCTGAGAAATTATTAGTTAAAAACAAATATTAAAATTAAGCAGTTTAGTGTTATTGTTCCAATTCACCATAATAATTTTTTGTCTCATGCAGAAATCTCTGATTTGTCTTCTTTATATATAAAACACAATCATATTTTCAAAAATTTTGCAAGAAATTGCAGATGTATGTGTATTTAATTATAACAATTTCACTCAAAACTTAGAAAATTTAAAAGAAGATGTGTTTATATTAAACACTTTAAATATAATTGGAAATTTTAGAGTGTAGATACACTTTTGACCTCTGACTGTAAAATTTATTAAAGAATATGAGAGATTATCTCCCTTTGACTAAAAAATTAAATTATGTACATTTTTTCTATTTTGTTTATTATATTTCCTAGATAAAATAGACAAACTTATATTATTCAATTTGTATTAGTAAAAGGGTCATTAAAACAATCATAAGTTTATAACTGAAAACCTTCAGCATGGGGCTTTAATAGAAATTATAACTAGGTTTCTTTCAATGCAAAAATGATGCTTAAATCTTGAGATTCAAATAAACAAAATTTACAATGTTTGAAATATTTCTGATTTTTTTATGTTTTCTTTGTTGACTAAAATATTGATTGAAAATTATTCAATATGCTGAAATTTTTCAATTGATCAATATCTATTTTTATACATAAACAATATAACAGAAACAATATCCAAGACTTCTTAACTTTTTTTCAGGAACCACCTTAGAGTTAAATTCCCTGTATTGGCAGTAAATATTTGATTTGCCTTAGAACACTGTTTTTAAACTGATAAAATATCTATTTTGCAGATATATATACTCTTTTGTGTGTACATTCGACTTCTCTGCATTTATAAATCTGTATGTTTGGATAAATCTATCATTTCAAGTATCTTGATATGTATCATGTGTATAGAAAGGAATAAGCAAACTTGGACAATTAAATTGTCAATTCTATTTAAATACTTACTTAATAAAGCCTATATCCTCTGCAGGAATGACTAAAACTTTCCCGTTCCCCAGATCCATTATATTTTCACACGATACCACCACCATTCCCAGGAGTCTTTTGCCCGGAGTGGCTCCACCTGGTGATCCCATGCCTTTCCGCAAGCAGAAGGTCTAAAATGAAAAGTGAAAGTTCAAATGATTTAGGGTTTTTTAACAGCAAACAGCAATAAAATCATTGAACTATAACATGTAATTCTTTATCTTATAGAAAGTTGTAAATACTTTCCACTTTGATATCATCCAATTTTCTGCAACACTTTCAACCACAATTATTTGTTCTAGTCTAAAACAAACATAAATGACATAAAATAATTTCAGCATCATCACATAATTAGAAGCTGAATTGATATTTTGATCTATTTGCCTTCTTTTGAGTGAATTTGCGAAGTGTACTTACTAAAAAATTACAGTTTTTTCAGCATTGATGTCACAAATTACAATAACAAGAAACCCTCATATCTTTCATAGACTTCTCAATCACAAATAATGATACATTGATAAAGACCTACGAACTGAATCGTTACTCTTATTTTTTTTTTAGATAAAGTGATTCATTCCTCTTCTCCCCTCCCTTTAAACATTCTAATTTAAAATAAAAAAAAAAAAATTGTACCTCAAATAAAGTGATCATTATTCTGTTGACAATTTCTAGAGCTATTATTTCTGAGGTCATAGTAAAGGCCTTATCTATGTCCATTTCCATGTTCTTCAGGTCAAAATATGGAACAACATCAATATGAACATTCAACACATTTTCTGTTTTTCTGAAAGAAAAATAAATATAATTATGACATGATAAATGTAAATAAGCCCATTCAAACTTGAAAGTTAAAATTATGTTTCTGATTTGCGATATTTGTTTAAACATTGCAGTACACGTATATAATATATACATATGAAAGAGTAAGACAGTGCAAAGAAAATATTATTAATTTTTTTTTAAGTGTCATAATAAATGTATAGGGTTTACTCCTGGTTGAAGGCTGACTCCATACCTTCATCTAAGATAGAACAAGAGTAGCATATTCACCAGAGGATTGCCTATTAATGGGGCATTCAGCTTTAGCAAGCGTAACATAATATAATACAAAATTTATGACTAGTAAAGGACACTTAAGAAATTACTGTAATATTTTTTTTGTCATCGAAGAAATAACATCAAAAATGTGGTGCTCACTGAATAACCTGCACAGCGGGTTATTAAAAAGTGTGCACCACATTTCTTATGTTATTTCCAATCTATTAATATAGGCAGATAAAACATTGTAAAATATTAGTTAATTCTTTTAATTTTATTGTAAATTTCAATTAAAACCAGAGTTAACAATAAAAAAACATTGATGGAGTCACAGTCACATGACTAAATAATATCTGTAGGCTGATAAACAAAACAATGTCAGCCAATCAGAAGAGGCGTTACATCCAAAATTAAATTATTTAGCAATACATGTATAACCACAATTAAAAGATAACTATATAGTTTTTAACAATATAATTACATAAAAAGAACTTACAAAATACCCATCTGTCTCATCACCATAATCATGATTATGATTTTCAGGTAAAATAATACAATAAAGTCTATCACTTCTGCTAGGACTCTCTTCCATAAGGGTGGTAACATATATTCTGTACCTGTAAATACAAGATTGAAAGCATTATGATCCATCATATTTAGGGATCGCTAAATATGGTCAGATTTATGTCATCAATTTACTTTGACTACAAACTAATATGTGCACTTGGAAAGTTAGAGTATATACATGTATGGCATTGCTTAATTATACATGTAACATGTACATGTACAATGTATAATTTAATAAATGTTAAAGTAATATGAAAAATTGTGCTTTTCAGACAAAAATATAGTACTAGCATACAAATGCTACATGTATGTACACAATAAAACAAACATAAGCCTGTAAATTCAGTGGTTGTCGTTTGTTTTACTTTATGTGTTACATATTTGTTTTTCGTTTATTTTTTTGTTGCATAAATAAGGCCGTTAGTTTTCTCGTTTGAATTGTTTTACATTGTCTTATCGGGCATTTTAAAGCTGACTATGCAGAATGGGCTTTGCTCATTGTTGAAGACCGTAGGGTGACCTATAGTTGTTAATGTATGTGTCATTTTGGTCTTCTGTGGATAGTTGTCTCGTTGGCAATCATACCACATCTTCTTTTTTATATAAGTTTCATTTTATACAGTCAAAGGACTAATTATTTTTGTCATCTTCTTCATGTTCTTTGCAGAAAAAAAACACATATATCTATAAGCATTTTAATTTTCTGTGATGTAATAAATGTTATTCTGTTGGTCATGCCTTCAAGTTATTTTATTACAGAGTCAATGATACTGAAGAAAGCTTTTATGTTAATGCTAAACCAACTTATTATACATGTTAATTACACTTTATGTAACATGTGTAAGAATCCTGGATTTTGATTGGTTGATAGCTAGTGTATTTTTCACCAATTTACTGTTATCAAATAATTATCGTTCTTTTTTTTCGCCGGGGTATTTGCCAAAAGGAAACGCCTTTTTTACCCTCTCTGTTGTGGTATTTGCCAAAAAATACTCTATCCGACTGGACACTTGTAACGTCACAATCATCAATGCGTTTTTGAACATTAACATTCGGTGTAATTTAACAGATATATGGATATAGCATGTTCTTGAGGGGTATTTGTGAAAAATTTCAGTTTTGAGAATGAATTTCCCTTGTCTTACAGCTCTTAAAATTTAACATTCTCTCGACTGGTATTTTTCGCAAATACCCCTCCTTAGCATGATATATCTGTTTAGTTATAGTATACAATGATAAATGCGAGATAATGGAGTGTGTGTCCAGGCGAGAACTAGTCTACTCTACAAAATGTATGTTCATTACTTTAGGAATACAATATTAAACTCATATTTAATTATTCAGTCCCATTCTACAATTTGTCAGGCACTACTTTTTTTTTATAATGTTTGATGTCTGTTAGACGAAGTTTTATCTGTTAACCATGTTTAGACTTTATCCATGGAATTCTTGTGTGCTGGTTCATATTATATATATATATATGTGTTATGGAGGGTTTTAATCAAAAATACTGTTAATGTATATGTTTAAAGAAGTCTATTTTCACTGAACTAAGTTCACATTTTACAATGTTTTATGTATGGTCAGCTGAAGTCTGCCTCCGAAAACAGGATTTTCTCTCTCAGTCTCAGTATATGTGTTGAAGTTTCATTGGCTGTTTTCTGTAATTTGGTAGGGTTTTTGGTCTCCTTAAAACATTCCTTATTTCCATTCTCAGATTCAAATATAAAGTAAACAAAAGAAATAATTTAAATACCTAATCTGTTGGTTGTCGTTCCATGGCCTGTAGAAACGTTTCTCTGATTTCGATTTTGAGGGGTTGCACCAATCTGATTATGAATAATTGGGTTAGTAGTTGGAGAACCAAACGACTGAAAAGTCTGTTGGCCCCCAAACTGCATACAACTCATTGCCTGCTGAGGAAAAGTCGGTGGTAAAGTTGAAATAGCAGTCCATAATCTGTACTGGTGAATCCATGGAGCCAGTTGTTGAGCATATTCACGCATGTTTATTGTGTTCTTGTTTTCTATATGTGTTGATTGTTTGGTAGATCTTTGTTTCAAATTGTATTGTTCATTGACTGGGGTTTCTGTCAAGTTCTTGGGGCTAAAGTCTGAGTTTTCCAGCGTTTTCTTGTCCATTTCGCTGTTTATTTTTTTCTTTTCCGCCATACTGTCAAAAATGATTCGACTAACTACCATATAATTTTTTTTAATTAGATGAACTAAAACGGCCTATCTATTCAGATCTTTACCTCCTACAACATCTAAAACTTTCAGGTAGAATCAGAATCCTATTTGTTTGTTTATTTTCATTTCTAAGTTTTTATGTACTATATTAATTTTTTTTTATAATGTTTTACAAATTTTTTTATTTTTTTATGTCATTTCATCATCATGTCTTGATCTGTCTTGGTATACATTCAAGGCCGTAACTAGGCATCTTATTTTAGTGAGGCAAAATAATTGAGCCGAGCGAAGCGAGTCGATTTTTTTTTGGGGGGTATGAAATGAATGGTGTAAAATCCTGCATTTTTAGAGAGTTTGATAATGCTTTGAATTCGGACACTTTTTATATAATTTTTTTCATATTTTCAGACTTTTACTAACACCCAATTTTAACAACTTTATTTGAATTTATATGTTAGATAATCATCCAAATATCACTGATTTGAGTCTGCTGTCAGAACATAGAACAAACATCGATTCAGTAGAGTTTGTCAAACATTTCTATTGCCGGTTCAGTCAAATCGTTTCAGAATCATAATTTGGTCTGCTGATATCCTTATCGCGATGAACATGGAGCATGGCAAGACCGCATAATCTCTCGCCACTCATGCATGCTCTTTTCCAAAGTTTCAGTCGTTTCAGGGCAGTCTATGTTTCTTAAGTTAGCACAATATCATCAACACAATGATCAATGTCTTCTTCCAATTCCTTCTCCATCAGCAATTCGGTAGCAGCATCGGTAGTAACAGTTTTGTTTGCAAAAGGGAATTAAGCTTTACTATAAGAGCCATCAGTCGCAGTTACAAAATATTAAACTTGCTTTTATGCTGACAAAGAGTAGACAAACTAGGGATAGAATGAAATAAGATACAGGTTTATCGGACCATAGATGAAATATCACGTTGTGATTGGTTAAACGCCGTCACGTGGTGACCCCCTATGAGACCGTAGGGGGTTAGTAGGTTTCATAGGGGGTTCATGACGCGTTAATGGCGACGTCATGTATTAATGTTGTTGTGTTTCGTTGTTTATTTTTCAACAAAACGACGCAGAAAAAGTCCAGCGTCCGATAAATTCGTTATACGGTTAACTACTGACCCCCTACGGATCCATAGAGGGTGAATAAAATCCATAGGGGACTCGGCCTCCGGCCTCACCCCCTATGAATTTTACTAACCCTCTATGGATCCGTATGGGGTCAGTAGCAAACCATATAACTTATAATATGATTCTATCTATAGAGTAAGTATGTCTGATATGGGTACAGGGGAAATTGGAATGGAGTTTTTGACGTTTACATGTAGGTCCGTAATTTCCAATTATTTCTGGAAATAGTTGGTGGTATTTTAGTTCCAGAATCTATAAATTTAGGGGTTAGGGGTTGGGGTGTCCGATTCCGAAACCCAGAATATAAAGAAACGAAATTCCGTAGTCCCGAATAAGTAAAGACACAATCCTGTGTTAAAGGTTCTACAATAATATCAAATTGGAATATTGGATATTCTTTCAATTTTTAAGGTTAAAGAAACATGGATAAAAGCTAATCCATGCATGTTTCATATTATTTATAATTTATTTATCTGTAAAGAAAAAGATTAAAGTTCGTGAAATTAATACGCAGTCGGGGCTACCCCCTTGCGATGCCCAGTACTTGATTTGTCAAAAGTTGATGAAACGGAGAAATGAATACGCAGACAGGACTGCCCCCTTCCGAAGACCAGTACTTGATTTGTCAGTCTACTTATCGTTTTTGAATTATACTGATGAAGTTATATGCAATACTCAGACTCTGTTCACAAAAAAATAGTTTACTAGAATTATTCCTTCTTTACCTATAGTGTCGCTTTTCCTTTTTCTGCAAGAGCCTGTTTTTAACTAGACGTTACTAGGTTTATATAATCGAGAAAGATCACCCGTTGAGATGCTGAGTTATATCCAAAGGAATGATGACAAGTTATAAAAATCAAGGTTGAGACAGAACAACAAATGACTATTATATTTATATATATGTATAAAAAAATTAATCAGTGTCGAAATTTTAGTGAGGCAATTGCCTCACTTGCCTCAAGGGTAGTTACGGCCTTGACATTTTAATAAACAAAATGGTGTTATGGCTAGCCAAACCATCCGCTTAACAGTGTTAAAAATACCAGAAAATGACAATAATACGTGACAGTATAAATAAACGGAAGAACACTGAGAACAGTGAAATAAACTTATATAAATATTATAAAAGTAGTTTACAACATGTCAAACACAGCATAACAACGGACACGTGACGTATTTCTTGTGATGTGTATTTTATGAGGGTTTGGATGGGGTTAAATGGGGGTCTCATTGGGGGTTCTGATCCCGTCGTTACTGTGTTGTCAGATTCCTGTATTCCGCTTACATTATGTACATACGCAATTCTCATGTTTTTGTCATTTGCCGGGTCCCGCCAGACCTCATTTCCCCTTTTACGACACAATAATTTGACTTTCGCGTGTCACACTTACAAAAAAATCGACAAACTCATGTCACGCTTAGACCCCAATGAGACCCACTTAAATGATTACAGAATAGTGCCCTTTAAAAATGAAGATTAGAGAATAACGGGCAAAAAGAATGAAGATAAGAGAAAAAAGGGATTAAGTTTTTGAAAATTAGAGGGGGTTAATTTTTTGAAGATTACAGAAAAAAGGGGTGAAAAATTAAATGTTTACAGAATAACAGACACCCCCATCCAGACCTTCCGTTTTATCACAGGTTAATTTAAAAAAAAAAATGGAATATCTATATCTGTATATAAGATTTTCAAGGTAATAGACAAAAACATGAAAACGACAAAGTTCATCATTTTGATAAGAGTAATAACTCCAATACAAAAAAAATCGTACAGGGCCGTTGTGTAATGGAAGCAACTGCATGAGGCAAATGCCTCACTTTTGAAACGACGACCAATCTTTAGAAGTGTCATTTTTTTCAATTATGTATTTAACATTATCAATATGCGAGTTTCGAGTTTCAAATTATCTACCGTCACACTACATACAGTGTGTCAAATCTGCAGCAGCGATTGCAGCTTTTACCATAGCGGTGACGGTGTGTGACAGTTATATAATAGTGGGGCGTAAGATTAAAGAGGGACATTCAAACTGAAATGTCGAAAATTAATAGGCAAATGCCATGGCTAAAAAAGATCAAATAAAAAGTACACAAAACACTAAGAAAACTAACCGACTTAGCAAAACGAACATCAACACAAACCTTGGGAGTAATATCAGGTGCTCCAGAAGGATAAGCTGATCTTGCTTCACATGAAGCACCCGTCGCTGAAGTTATTACAAACCCGGTAATAAGTCTTATTTTGTAGGTCACATCTGGGAAAAGAGCACAAAATTGTTGTAACAACATTAGGAACATATCTGTAAATCGAATATATTCCACAACGGTCAATAGTTATCAAAGGTACCAGGATTATAATTCAGTACGCCAGACTCGCGTTTCGTCTACATAAGACTCACCCTGCAGTGACGCTCATATCAAAATATTTATATATAAAAATTATTTAAAGGCAAATATGCAACATTGAAAGTGAAACAAAGGTGTATCATTTGATTGACTGACTCGATCCGCAAATTTAAAGTTCATTCTTAAACAGGTAAAAAGGACGATACACATTTATTTTTCATCTATGATATTGAATTAGATAGACCTAGAAAAATCAAACAGCACAAGTTTGATTAATCTGTTTATATCTATATTTATGTTTACATCGCTTATATGATCATCGGATGACTGTAAAGGTCAACTCGATAATTAATTAGATGGCGTCTAGACTAAAATACACACGAAACGAAGCTACATATTTTCATGCTTGTGCCCTGTTAATTGGTTATTTTAGACTTTTAATAATTTGGATAAATGATTTACATTGTTATTTATCTAATATGAGAATTTGATTAAAATCGGTGAAGATGCATTAAAGGATTAAATTTAAATTTAAAAAATTACTCAATAACTGTGTTGTCGTTGCCGGACCTGCATCTATTGTGTCAAACTCTTTTATAAAAACTCAAAACTTTATAAACGTGCTTATTTATACATGGGTACGCCGTCATGTCTATATAGTTTTGAGTTATTCTTTGGTTTTCTTTTATGAGCTGCAGGATTTCGGATTGAATAAATAATTCATAATTGAGCTCAATAACTGAGTTGTTTTAAAATACACACATCTAGTATCAATTTCATTTTGGATGTAATGCGTCTTCTGATTTGCTGATAATGTTTTGTTTATCAGCTCATAGACATAAACATGTGATGTGACCGTGACGTCATCAACGTTTTTCATGGTTTACTCGGGCGTATTGCATTTCCGCTAATTTTTCAAAGTCCCGATACTACGTTTCCGCAAATTTAAAATATACGTTTCCGCAATTTGTATTTATTACTTTTCCGCAAATTTACCTGGTAAATTATAAAGATTTGAATGTACATATATATGATAAATTATCTATTTTTTTATTTTTTAATAATGAAAATGTTCTGATCTCAGTATAGCTACAATTTACTAGATATAACTACTGATCGGGTAAGGATGAGTTAAACTTCATCTTTGGTTTGGCTTACTTGCCAACTGACATGATTGAGAAATGCTTTGTTGAATTAATTGCCGATGCTCCATCTGACGATAAATGCATGAGGTCTGCTGATTATTTATTGGAATTTTATATAGATGGCAATTTAGATTTCCACCAACCATTTGGGCATCACCCCTGACAACAAGGAAAAGAGAAAAAACATATGATGTTGAGTCTTTTCGTGCCTACCTGAACGAGCAGTTTTACGCTAGTCATCCTACCATATTTGTCTTTTTCGATGTGTTATTGAAACTGAAGATAACATCTTACATAAAGTTTCGGAAATATGAAAAGGAGAAGATGGACTGAACAAAATACAAAATTTGTAAACGATAAATGTGCTACTATGGACTTTGTACGACATGTTGGCTGCAAATATTCTGCAAGAATTGACTTATGAACTCATATCAAGATATTTACGTTTACATACATTTTAAAGATGTTTTTTACTTACATGTTATGATGACCTTTAACTTAATACATATTCATTTTTTATTATAGCTTTCGATCAATAGGTAGTCCTTAATTATTTGCGGAAAAGTGATAATTTATTTTTTCCGGAATAGTTACTTTTTTTCCGGAAAAGTAAGTTATTTATTTGCGGAAACGTAAACTTTTTTTCCGGAAACATCATCTTTTTTTCGCGGAAAAGTAATTCCAATATTTGCGGAAACGTAAAACGCCGGTTTACTCTGATTAAAAATGGAATTTAGAATTAAATTATAATAAATGACTGTTATATTTTTTCTGTCTATTCAAAATAACATAAAACATGTGATGCACACTTTAAAATAACACGCTACACGGGTTATTCAGTGTGCACCACATTTTTTTTAATTTGCATGTCTTCATAGACAGATTTTTTTTACAGTCATTCCTTAATTATGTTATATTTGAAAAAGACTTTGACACTGACGTAGGCCATTTTTGCAGCCGAAAATTTTGTAATTCCATTTGTTTTTAACTCTGCGTATATAACTATCTAATAACAGTATCCTTCTAAAAATCCAAAGACTAAATAAATAAATAAGTGATTTCTATTACTTAATTAGAATTAAAAAAAAGCTATGGTACCATCAGAAACAATATCAAGCATTTCAGGTCACACAAATGATCACAAATGAAAGTGCTTATCAGAGATGATCAGGGTATTGATAAACGAGGGGCTGGATAGGGAGTAGGTCTCTCCCTGCTCCTGCCCCTCTTCTCCCTTCTCCCTCCCCTTTCTCTCTCCCTTACCTTTTCCGACATATATTTCATTATAATCCATAAAACATTCAGGAAGCGTTTTGCTCAGAAGATTAGAATAAATGTCATACTATTAAAGTAACGAGTATCTCCCCTTCAACATTTAGAACTTTCTCATGTTAATATTTCTTCAATATCCATCCAGTTGTTAAGGAGTAGATGCGCTTAAAAGAGATACATTAATAGACAGATAGGGTGCAACGTGATCAGACGCATACAAATTCCCATCTAGGAGGGACATTCCAATGAAACCTAAAATATTTTCGATATTTGACAAATTTTTATCGGAAATAGTCCTATCAAGGACGGCAGTGAAAATCGTGAATGTGTGCCCCCAGCTTAACTCTGGTGCACGACGTTTCCCGATTACTTTAAAAGTATTAAATTCAGAGACGTAGCACTCAAATTTATATTGGTACGGCAAGAAATATTATGGGTCGCGAAGCGACTCATCTCGCCTCGTTTATGCGGTTATTCGGCAGGGGTTCGGGGCCGCTAATGGGCCCTAGAAATTTTGGGATAAATGGTGCAAAATCCTGCATTCTGACCCTCTTCTGACACTTTAATTTCGCTGATGAAAAACGTCATTTTTTAGTTACAATTTTAGTTATCTCACTTTTTTGGAAGTCAAATTCAAAATATAGAAAAAAGAAAAGAATTTGAAACATGAAATGTGGTAAAACGTCAACAATCCAAATGGATACATAGAGTGGAATATCGTGGCTTAAATTTATACTTCCAATTTTGTGTCGGATGCAATTCAATGTGTCTTGGAATACAGGGAATTTTCATAGTGGTACGTATAATAAATTTCGTTGCCGAACGTAGCGGGGCGATTTATCTTAGGACCTTTTTTTTGGCTCTATTCATAAAATAAGTGTAAAATGCATTAATCTAATAGTTCTTGACGTGAGGCTTTAACTCGTCTCATTAATTGGCTACTAGTCTACCAGATCCCTTTATTTATATTGAATCAGTATTAATAAATGCATACCGTTTATATTGCCAATGACTCATAAAAGGGATTTTCTGTCTATGTTTTTTTTCCTCTAAAAACCTTGTTTTCTTTAATCCCGTGCAAAAACTTTGCTTTTTCAATAAATTATAAAAAATTTAGGCACGGCTGCTACGCTCCTGTAAATCCAAACTATAGAAAAAAGTAAAATCACAAAAATACTGAACTCAGAGGAAAATCAATTTGGAAAGTCCATAATCACATGGCAAAATCAAAAAACAAAACGCATCAAAAACGAATGGACAAGAACTGTCATATTCCTGACTTGGTACAGGCATTTTCAAATGTAGAAAATGGTGGATTAAACCTGGTTCTATAGCGCTAACCCTCTCACTTTAATAACAGTCTCATCAAATTCCGCTACATTTACATGATGCGTTAAAAAAAACAGTCACAATTAATAAAATAGTCAAAATATGGGTACATCAGTCATCATCGTATAACAATTTTAAAAGGAACAATTTAACAGGAAACGCAGGTAAATTTGTCAAAATATGGGGAGTTTTTGTGACACTATTTGTGCAATTTCGTAAGAAACAAATTCGTTTTAAATTGAGTGCCCCAAAAAACCTTTCTTGCAAAATAGAAAAATTAAATTCTTTTAAAAATGATACAGAATATGATTTGTTGAAAAACAATAGAACTAGCAGTCTTTGAAAATCAGGCAGAAAATGATTTTTGAAATGGAATTAACAAAGAATGATAATACAATTGTCCTTGCAATTGGTTATTTTGGCACACAACTTTTCCTATATGTTCGAAGTGTAACCAGTTTTGGAATGTTATTGGACTGTAAAGAAAATGTGGTTTAAGAAGGTTGTAAAAAATAGATTGCCAGTACTGTAATCCTATAACTACAGTTTACACAGGACAGCAACATCGGAATGAGGAAGAAGTTAACAAAGGCCTTTCATTTTGGGATGTAGCATCCGTTGGGACGATATAAAATTATATCTCTCAGACCCTGTTACATATTTTTTCTTTCAATTCAGTATTTCAAAGATTATTTCTTGAAATTTACAATCACACAATTCATTAGATAAAACCAAGTGGCTAATAATAAACGAATATAAATCGTTTAATTATTTTAATATTTGTCGAAAATAAACCAAGAAAAACGCTCCGAAAGCCAAAACTAAATAAAAGAGATATGTGTGTTTGATATATTCCTTCAAATGCAGAAACAAACTGAAAACACGTAAACATTTAATACCATTTTGGTTCATGGGTGTACAGGGATGGGTGTGTTTTGTTGTTGAGTTGGACATGATTTACAATTGAGATTTCCCAACTATATTCCACTATGATCTTTAATACAAATATATATATATATTACATCATAAAGAGAATAAACTACATTAAAAACATATATTATTTTATCTTTCACTTTTACAACTGATGGGATGTTTTTGTAACCTTTTTTAGATGGCTGCATTAGATGTAGAAATGTGTGTTTTTAAACACAACAATTTCAAAATGTATTGTTTGATCCTGAACTACCTGAAATAGTTGCCACCGGACATTTTGCGACCTCAAATCAATCAATTCAAATTGTACATTTGTACTTGAAAATCACTGTTCACCCAATGAAATTTTGAAAGCTGATTCTCAGACTCCACCCTGTTAGTTGGAAATAAAACTAAATCAGTTAGAATTAACAAGAAATTTACGAAACCAGACAGGGGAAATAAAAAAAAACGTTACTCTTTTTAAAATGTCATCCTTTTCCTGCCAAATTCTATGCATATTGCTCAACTTTTGAAGCCATTTTTTAGAAAAAATAATAAGGATGGTGACATGTGTCGCTATACATGCATTGGCTCATTATAACATCCTGGAAATTGTTACTGAGTTTTTTATTCTGTCTCCATATATAAGAAATTGTAATGAATTAGTGAAAAGGTTCGGAATATTTTTTTAGTCGGTAGGAGGTTTGGCTAACCATTAAACCAGGTCCAACCCACCATTTTCTGCATAAGAAAATGCCTAGCTGAACCAATTCGGAATATAACAGTTGATCCATTTGTTTGATTTTGCAGTTAGATTCAGGACTTTCCGTTTTAATTTTGTTTTACTTTTTATTACCACTTTCTTGAATCTTTTGATTCAGTCATCTATTAAAGTCATTAAATAATTGTTTTCCTTCTAGATTTTGAAAATTTTAATACACACTTTTGTCTCCTTTTATACCCTTTTCTCCTTTCTCCTGCCCCTTCTCTCCCTCCTCCCGCCCCTTCTCTCCCTTCTCCCGCCCCTGCTCTCCCTTCTTCCTCCACTCTCTCCCTTCTCCCGCCCCTCTCTCCCATGCTCCCAATACCCTGTCCAGGCCCTCATAAACGAACGCACGAAATTGTAACTTGGCGAATCTTACGGAATGGGTGCGGCTGTTTTAAATATAAACTTGATTGGTTTATATATTGTCGATTGAATAACGTCCAGTGCAAATTTTTCATGCAAATTTCAGACAATAACAAATGCACAATGAATACAATATATTAGAGACTGTAGATCGGGTAAATTTAGATTTCCATTGAAAATCGATGGTTAATTGAATAAGGACACACATCTATCCTTTTAACTGGTCTCCTACGTAAACGGACCCCTCACAGAATTGTTGCAAGGTTCTTCACATAAAGAGAGCGTGACAATATCTGTACACGAGGCGTCGGATTTAACGTCCCCGTTGTGACAGACTTGACTGCGTGAATTGAGTGTTGGATACCGAAATGAAAAACATTAAACAAACATACGAGGCGACAACAGTTTCTGAATCATCTTATAATTTTATAAGTTGTCTCATTTCTATAAGGACGGAACAGTTGAACCTAATATTTTCTAAAAGTGCTGTAACTCTATTTTAACATCATCAACATAATAACTGTTTAGTATATTTAAAATACATTTACTATGGATTTCAAATATAAGGCGTCGAGGATAACTAAGTAGAAACACATTTTCGAAATAAACATTTTGAACATCAGACTTTAGGGCATACGATACAGTTACAGTGAAGGTAATGACGTTGCTAACGTAATTTGTTATTTTCGCGACGTCAAACTGTTACATATCGGGAAAAGATGCATTTTTCGACTGATTTTTATCATTCAAACTGATTTAATTTGAAAACGAGTTCATGGACCCCTATTTTTCAAAACGGCATTTTGTTTCATTTTGCAGGGAGATTATGTGACCCAAACTTTATAAAACTGTAAATAGAGGATTTTTTTTTAGTTTTGATAAACATGCAGTAAAAAATGACGTTTTTTCCTCAATTCATGAACATTTGATAAATATTAGTTATTTCTGAATAAAAAATTGCATACCTTTTTAAAATATTTATAAAATACAGAAATTACCGATTATTTGACAAAAAACAATTTGTGTTTATCTTTGATAACAAAAAAGTTATGTCTTTCTTTCGAAAAAGAAATTACGGCCACAAATCTGAATTTTGAGCAAATATACAAAATTTCGACCTCATTTTACTTAAAAAGTAGCACATGAAGGTATATTTTTTATTACATATTTGATTTAATCAGGTAAAAAATAGCCTATATGCAAATTTTCATGAACTTGTAAATACAGGATCAAAACTGTATCGTATGCCCTTAATCTCTAATCTTTAATTACATTGTCTAGTCGATGGCGTTATGTATGCCAATATTTCTTCTTTATTAATTTGTTCATTTAAAATTTGTTAATAACAGGCAGAATTAGCATATTCTCATTCCACTTTTTTTTTCTTTCCATTAAATGCATTTTTACATAGAAAATGTTCTACTAGCTAGGCAATTATAAATGTCATGTGCTTTCCACCTTACAACAAACGGGACACCATTGGCATTTTGAACAATCTTTACAATTTGGATGGCACTCATAAAACGTTGCCAATTCTGAATCATCTTGATTTGATTTCTGATCAGTATCCGCATTCTCTTCAAAACTAGAACTGCCGATTAAGATTTCTTCTGAAGACGTGCTAGAAGACAATAAACTCATTGACCTGTTATAGCTTGTATCACTGACTTTCTTCTTCGGTATCAATTTTTCACTTTCTAATACACTAGTTATACTGTCCATAACGTTACCTGTTTTACGAAGTTCATTCAAATATTCATCAAACAGTCTTGCTACTGTTATATCGATTTTTTTCATGGTCTTGGAACTAGGGGTTTTCTCTATTTCTTCCTCTCCTGGTACCAATGTTTCATTCGAATCTTTGTTCATTACACGAGTTATCATATCTGATACGGTTGTTTTCCTTCCAGTTTGGATTAAAACGTTATCTGTACATTTCATTAGAAAAATATCCTTATCTATCTTCTCTTCTATAACCTTAACTAGACTTTCCAAGAGAAAATCAGTTCCATCTATTTCGGGATCAATGGTAAGTCCAGTTAGTTTCTTCCAGGCTTCGTGGAGGGCGTCACCAAATTTGGGTTGCTTTTTGAATTTGAAAGGATCTAGTAGTGTCCACACTCCCCGATAATTAAATGCAGAAGATTCCTCTTTGTCAATAACAAACCAATTACAAGGCTTTTCAACAAGGCTACGTTTCCAAGTGCCAACATCATCGTCTTGTAGAGATCCTCCATACTTTTCATAGGTAGTGTTAATAGATGGACTTTTATCGTGTTCTTTATCTTCTTCTCTATGTTCTTTTGTATCTTCTTCTTCACCTTCTTTTTCATTTGTCTCCTTAATTTTTTCAATTCTGCTGTCTTTGCGACGTCCACCTAAATGATACGTGCCAACAAAATAATGTGATCCGAATTCGTTAAAAAAATTATCACACTGTTTTAAAAAATGGTCATTTAAACCATTTTTAAAACAACTCTCAAGCTTCTGTAGTTTTTGTATGGCCGGTGTAGACAGTTTACATCGCTCTGTGTTTTCTATATTGACCGATGCAGTTGGTACACATACAGTTGTAAATAGTTCTCTATGTAACCATTTTTTGAAATACTGATCCTTTGAAACATGTAATTTTTTAATGGCCTGTTGTTTTCTAGCTAAAACTAATAATATTTTAGAGAAAAAACTTCCTGCTAAGCTCATGCCTTCGTTTTTTAGGACCCTTACGAAAGTTTCAGATAATTCTTCATTGGAAAACTCATACGTTTCAGCCATTTCCTGAATGGAAGGTAAGAAGAATTGTACATTGTCTGGAATTTCTACTAGATTATTTCTTGGAGTTATACTTTCATCGATGTCTTTTTGCAAGTATAAACCCTTTAGGACTTTTCCAGATGACAAACATCTAAGTATTTTGGCGTCGCTTAAACACATACCATCCATCTTTTTTCTTTGAAGACTACACTAAAACAGAATAATGGAAGTGGTTTAGAAAAAAGAAATACACAAAAAACAAGTGACAAGACATTTTATGACGTGTCTGTGAAATAATAAAATAATAATCAGACGCATGTTTATTTACCGCTCTTTCGTATAAAAATACCACACCCTTAATTACAAAAAAATGACATAATGATCAGGCTATTTATAAATATACAACTCGTGTTTAACGAGGGGTTGTTGAGTGCAGCCATGTTAGATAGAAACATTGGAAGTAAAACAAAAACGGTAAACCCAGATACACTGGTATTAAAGAGATAATCGTAACTGCAATTACGATTATCCCAATATGGCGACGGCACATATAGGTTAAATCTTTACAGTCATTTTTCTCAAATGTAGCATGTTTTTGTCACAAGTTACTCAGCTGCAAGGTGTTTCTTTACCATTACATCATATTTGAATCGTAACGGTGCACTGGAAATGTTTAAGCGCTTTGAAAATTGCCGTTGAAAAAATCGGGATGATAATCGTAACTCTATGGAATTTTTCTTGTTTGATAATCGTAATTTCTTTATCGGATAATAGTAACTGAAAAATATTAATGTAACTTTCAGCATTTGAATGGTATTGTGTGTTTTAAAATACAGCTGTACAGTTAAAGGAAAATAAAAATAAATGAAGAAACTTATAGGTTAATTTTTGAGACAAATTTACTTATATATCTTTCGATTTATTGGCGTTTTTCTACAACACCGTTGTAAGAAAGGACACTTATTGGGTTGATACTTGTGTTATTTGAATAGAAGTTTAGTAAATATTAGCAGCTTATTTAGAGGTTTCTTGATTATTCAATGACAAAATATTATCAACATAACGATAATTGTTGTTAAACTATCATATAAATGATGTACATATCAAGATTCTTGAATCAACGTTTGTCTTGCTATAGAACCAGGTCAAATAAATCCAACATTTTCCGCAGAGGGAAATGGCTATTCTAAGTTAGGAATATGACAGTTGTTTTACATTTGTTTGATGAGTTTCCGCTTTTAATTTTGCTATTTAATAACGAAATTTTCGTTTAAACTTTTTCTTCAAGTTTGTTTTTTAAGTTTAAAACGCAATATTCTACTCCATGTCTAGAAAAGTAAAAATAACTTACCTGCCATTGCATATACAACTATTTTGATGACATCGCTTAAATATAATAGGCGTGGTAAAAAAAAGATAAATGCTAACTTGTCATTCGTTTTTCAACTCATGTGCTTAATTTAGATATATTTATTAACTGTAGACGATTATCATTTCTTTATCGGCACTAAAAGGTGAGTAAAGTTTGTTAAGGTTTACTTTAGCTAGTTAAGTAGCATCCATCGTGTTAATTATTTTAAGGTTTATCAATTAGTAGAAGACAAATAATGGTCAAACAAAACATAAAATAATAAAAAAAATCCTTTAATTTAAAGGTTTTGAAGTTTAATATTCTTAAATTTGTCTTTCTGAACTTATTTACGATACCATGGATATAAACATAAAATTGTAACACAAATTTAAGAATTCACTTCTTTAAAACACGTTTACAAACATAAAACCTTACTTTTTGATTTAGAAAAAATGTTATGCAGAAAGAATTTGTAAATGTTTTTTTTATATCTTTGGTATAGGTTTAATTACATATAAGAAATCACTCAACAAGTAATTAAAATATCAGATAACGGACTTCTTCGCGTACAGATAAAAGTAAATACACGACAATATTCATTTTACACCAGCGATCTTACTAATACCACTTGTTATTTAATCATAAACTCAAGTCATTAAACTTTGATAATCACTGATACATTTTGATAAACATAAATTGTAAAAGTATCTATCGAAGTTAAATCTGACGTCCATTTTCAATGAATTATTGCACATCTGTGTTTAGGGGATAGGTGATGTCCGTCACCAGGCGCGGAATTTTCTCGCGACGAAGACCCATTTTTGGCCTTTGCTGATCTCTACATTTCGGTCAGGTTGTTGTCCCTATGACACATTCTATATCCGTTCTCAATTCCTTAAATCAATGAATTAACATTTTATCAAAGAGAATCGAAGGAGTCCAAACGGGACATTCAGACTTATAAGTCGGACAATAAACTGACATTTTTAGTAAATCAAAAACAAAACAATCAGACATTCAATAACGCCCTCACGTAACATAGGACACAAAAGACCGAGGAGCAACACTAATCCAACAAAAAATCAAGATTGATATAAGCATAATAAGGTGCTCAACAAGGGGAAACAGATTCTGTTACTGTACGTTTACATAAAACAATGTTTTCACCAATAAAAAAATCTTGTGCTTCCGTCGCAACATTGTTTCTTCTTATAGGTCTCATTTTGTTAATGAAACATCCGCAGTTCTTTCAAGAGTTTTTCTCATATCATGACTGGAATTACTTTGGTGTGTACTTATAATATTTTTACATTAAGATAAAACGATTCAGATGATTTATTCACATGAATGTGCAACTTTTTTTCTTTTACCACAATACATAGCGCGCATATCATATCATATCAAGGATGAGTTGTTTGATAACCAAAAACATAATATATAAATTGAATAATGCTAATTGAGAGCATAGAAACGAACAAATAAGGAATGTTCCATCACGTAATTGTTTTTGTCAAATACTTATCAAAATTTTTGTCAGGAAACAATACCAGTCCTGTATACTTTATTTGTTTTGAAAAGCAAACCACAAAATGTGTATTTATTTATCTACATGGCCTCAGCGATATTTTTAGGATATAGAATAACGGAAAAAGCACTTTTTCCATTTTATTGAATTTTAAAGGCAAATGTGAGACATAAAAAAAAACAAAGAGGTACATAATCAATGTTGCTAAACTTTAAATTTCAATTACAAATTAAGTCTTAGTATAAAAAAATGTTCGACCTTTTCGATATTCGTATATATTCAAAACATTTCCCAGCAATTTAACATACTTTTCAGAATCAAAATGTTATTCTATGCTATCTGTTGCTGTTGAAAGCGTCTATACAAAATAGAAATATTGAAGTTGTTTTTGTAAAATATTAAGTAAGAAAATGCAACTAACTAATAGATACTTTTAAAAAATTTGACAAATTGTACAAATCTGTTTAAAATGAGCCATAACATTTTAAAAACCTTAAAGTACACATACGGTTTAATAAACTGCGAATGAATGTATTGATTAATTGAAAACTGCTCTAAAATGAAACATATTCAAGACATAGGCATCGTCTATTTTCCTGGTAGGGCATATCAAATTAGTTAGAAAGCCAAACAAGTCTAACAATTCTAAAAAGTAGTGCCAAATACGGATGAATTCTGCACTTTGCACAGGTGGTTTTGTGAACAGGAAATTTAAAAAAAATGACAAAATATAATTGATCTTCATGTCAACAACGAGGTGCTAGACAATAGTTATTACATACTGATGATAAGTTTTAAGTAGTGCAGGCAGAATGTGCTTTAGATCATCGTTTTTATTGTCACCTATTCTATTTTATATTTCAGTTTGTTTTCCTTAAGGAATGTTTTTAATTACTTATTCAACGGATATAATTACTTTGAAACCCAATTCCCTTACTCTTGTTATCTAAAATTGATACATCCTGCATAGCCTGCAAATAGTTATCAAAGGTACCAGGATCATAATATGTCTACATAAGACTCATCAGTGACGCTCATCAAAATATTTTAAGTGTCAAACAAAGTACAAAGGTGAAGAGCGATATGGATCCAAAATTCCCAAAAATTGTGCCAAATACAGCTAAGGTAATCTTTGCCTGGGATAAGATTATCCTTAGTTTTTTGAAAAATTCAAAGTTTTGTAAACAGGACATTTATAAAAACGACAACATTTTTGATATTTATGTCAACACCACAATGTCGACTACTGGGCCGGTGATACCCTCGGGGACGAAACGTCCACCAGCAGTGGTATCTTCCCAGTGGTGTAAATAGTTATCAAAGGTACCAGGATTATAATTTAGTACGCCAAACGCGCGTTTCGTCTACATAAGACTCATCAGTGACGCTCATATCGAAATATTTTTAAAGTCAAACTAGTACAAAGTTGATTAGCATTGGGGATTCAAAATTACAAAATGTTGTTTCCAAGAACCAGCATTTTATCCATATGTTCTTTTTGTGTACTTATGTCAGCGTTCTTGATTGGTAGAATGGGTCATCGGACACATTTATCAAACAAGGTACCAGGTAGAAGAGACTTGAAGATACAAACTTCCGAAAAGTTTTGTCACATATGATTTAGTCATATAAATTTATCATTACTGCCAGGATTAAAATTTAATCTTTCCCTGCGATTGACAACATGTCCTCCAAATAATTTGGCCTTATTTTGTTGTTAAATAATGAGGCTCCAGCATTTTTATAATCATAAAGACGTAAAACGACATAATTGATAAAATAATTGGTATTTTGGAAACAGAATATAAAGAATTTGGTTAATATTAATAATTCATTTTCATTTCCCTATCATTTTGCAAACATACTTATTTTTCTTTTCAAATGCTTCACCAAAAATCATTATATATACAACAGAAACACCATTAAAAACTTTAAATTTGAAGATTGAACTATCAAAACATTAAACGTCGTTTCGTGAATAACATGTCTAAACGAGAAATTCTTCTGAAAAGATATCAGATCGTTTTTAAAGAAATTATTCAAGTAAAAGAAATTAATAAGAAAACTTTAAAAAAATCAGTGATACATAACAAATATATTATTAACATTTTTTTTTTACAAAAGTTATTTTAAAGAAACGCAAATTATCTTTGTTTGCCATCACCACGACAGCGCACATAGTTTTTAACTCGATTCAAATAGAAGATAAATAAATTATGTTGGTGTCAACTATCAAAACCAATAATTAATAATAAAAGAAAAAAATAAGTGAAGGTTAACAGAAATCAATATCCAATATGAAATGATTTAGGATGATAATGCCATTCTGTAGTCCACAATTGGACAATATATAAGACTTTATCGACAATATTTAAACCGTACCGATAGGAATCAACTAGCACGCATAGCCAGTATTTAACATTTCTATGTTAAAATGCTTGCAGAATACATTTTTCTAACACAGGAATAGACTAAATTGTAATACTGGCATATGATGAGTTTATTTACCTTAACCATTTTGATCAACCCCACTTTATAGTAGGGTTCGTGTTGCTAAGTATATAGCTTTCTATGTTGTGTACTATTATTTGTCCGTTTGTTTTTCTATGGTTGCCATGGCGTTGTCATTTTATTTTCGATCTATGAGTTTGCCTGTCCCTCTTGTATCTTTCGTCCCTCTGTTCTGAGAACACCCTTTTCGGAATTTTGTATCCTCAAGTCTTTTCTACCTGGTACCTAGTTTGATAAATGTGTCCGATGACCCATTTTGCCAACCAAGAACGCTGACATAAGTACAAAAAAAGAACATATGGATAAAATGCTGGTTCTTGGAAACAACATTTTGGAGTTTGGGGTCAATGCTCTTCAACTTTATACCTATGATGGCTTTTGAATCGAATGAGAGTGTTTATATCTTTGTAGACAAAACACACGGCTGATGTACATAATCGTAAGCCTGGTATCTATGATTAGTTTTACCCACTCAAATTCCACACTGATACCTCATCATGATTTGACTTGTCCTTAGGGGTCAATATGCAACAAAAATATAACAAAAGATGATATATTTTCTAACAAAAGGACTTCTGGTGGAAATATAAGCCTTATAATTTTCATGAAGATTGAATTATGGGTCCTGAATAAAAAACTAAAATCAAGTTGTTAGTAAATCTTTGTAAATATACTGAATCTTCAATAAACCTAAATGAATCATGATATCATATAAGACAGCATCTATACAGTGCAAAAACAAGAAAGCATGTATGTGTTATGTCTAACATTCCATTTTATTGGTGGAGTTAACGCGCTAGTAAAACGTTTTATAACTTAGGGAACGATCGTTACAAGTTGAATGTAGACTGACAGAAGGGGTTTTGGCGTAACTGTTATTGTCACTTGTTACTTTACAATTCTATGAATGTTTGCGTGCACGGACATCATGGAAATATAATTTTCTTTTGTACCAAATTGTGTTTTTCCATTTAGTTTTCTTCCTTTGAGCACTTTTCGTTTATCTTGGTTAATATAAATATATGGTAACAAACCATGTGAAAGTCATCGCCTGCAAATTGAGACTTGAAGAGAACATGTTTTACCGAGACATTGTGAATGTTTCACTCGAATTGTAGACATGAAAACGTTCATTTAATCAATTGGGTTGATAGATGCCATTCACTCTTGTTATAACACTTGTTTGAAACAAGTGATTCAAGTAATGATATTGTTGTTGATTTATTCGCGTTCAATGAAAAATATTGTATGCATGCGTTTTTCACGGAGAAAGACGTATGCATGGTGGACGGAATAACTGAAAATCCAGTGACATACATCTACATTTACATCTACATAATACTTCTTAACATCAATATGTTGAAGATTACAAGAAGGCACATGCTAGGGAAACAAATTAAAACTAAACATATTTACAATAATTGCAAGAAAAAACATTTTTTTTAATTTTTGTATATAGTTAAAACATGGTTTGATTTAGCAATACATATGTGGGTTTGCACCAGACTTAAAAGCTTCTAAGTCTGGGCTACAGGCTACTTGGTATGGTAGGGTATTCCACAACCTTATTGTTCTAGGAAAAAATGAATACAAATGATAGTTTGTGGGAGAGAATGGCTGTATAAATTTATGTTCTTTGGATGGTATTAGGTATGTATTTACTGGGATGGAGACTAATTGGTGTTGAATTTTGTATAGCATGGTGACGGATGCAAGATTTCTTCTTTGTTGTAATGTTGACCATCTCAGATGTTCAAGCATGGCTGTTACACTGCTTTGATAGCTGTTTTTGGTTGAGTGTATACCTGGCAGCTCTTCTCTGTACCATTTCAATTTTATGTATTTGTTGTTTCTGCCAGGGGTCCCAGACGACACTACAGTATTCAGTTTTTGGTCTTACGTATGTTTTGTAAGCCAGTTCTTTTGTTTTTATGCTGTTAGTTTTGACGTTTCTTTTTATAAATCTCAGTGATGCATTTGCTTTGTTCGTGATGTGATTTATATGAGAATTCCATGTCAGATCGTTTGTGATGGAAACGCCAAGATATTTTGCTTTGTTTGTTGATTTTAAAATATGATTATGTTATGTGTATTTATAGATGATTGGTTTATGTTTTCTTGTTATGTGGATGATTTCACATTTGTCTGGGTTAAAGGACATAAGCCATTCTTGCTCCCATTGTTCCAGTTTATGTAGGTCTGATTGAAGGGTGTTACAGTCATCTAATGATGAGATTGTTAGATACACAATAGTGTCATCTGCAAAGAGGCGAACATTACTTTTGAGGTTGACTCGCATGTCATTAATGTAAATTAAGAACAGGCATGGCCCGAGAACAGACCCTTGGATGAACGCCTGACAATACAATCCAGTATTTGCTGTGTAAAAGTTAAAAGTTGTGTTTCACAGCAAAATTTTGATTTAAAACCATGCTGCAGTGGATATAATAAATCGTAAATGTCTAGATGTTTCATTATGGATGATACTATTATATGTTCTAGTGATTTACTAAGGATACAGGTTAGAGAGATGGGCCTGTAGTTTTCAGGTTTAGATTTTGCTCCCTTTTTGAAAACTGGTGTAACCAAGGCCTCTCTCCAGTCGTTTGGTACTGTGCCTGTATTTACTGATGAATTAAACAAATCAGATATTATAGGTGAGATTTCATGATGAACGTCTTTTAGAAAATGAGGTGATATTTTGTCTGGACCAATTGCTTTTGATGGGTTTAAGTTTTTTAGTAATTTAGATGTTCCTTCTGGGGTGATGTTTATTTGCTTCATTTCAAATGTATGTGTTGCTCATTTTAATGATTTTAGTTCACAAATGTGAGATAATTTCAAAGGTTAAGGTATGTGTGGTAAATGCTGAGTGAAACTGATGGTTAAGTGCTTCAGCCTGAACTTGGGGGTTTGTTTTTGTGATACCATTTACCTTTAGTGGTGATACACCTATATTTTCACTTTTTTGGTTTTTTATAAATGACCAAAATTTTTTGCTTGGTTTACTGTCTTTCAGTTTACTATCTTCGATTATAATGTTTTCTATGTAGTTCCAATATGATGTTCTAAGCTTTTGTTGTACTTGGTGTTTTAAGGATCGGTGCTTTTTGATAGTATCCGATTTTTATCTGATTTTGTTGCCTTTATTTTCTTATGTATTCTGTCTCTTTTTCTTATTAGTCTCTTTATTTCTGGTGTTAGCCAAGGAATATCTTGTTTTTGTTTCATTATTTGTGATGGAATATTTTTGTCTGTTATTTCTTGTATTTTGTTTTTGATCAGTGTCCACTTTTCTTCTGTGGTGTTATTAGTTAGTGTTAGAGAAAAGTATTCGTCTTGAAAATTTTTTACTTCTGTGCGTGTTTTGTCCCAGTCAGCTTTTTTGTATTGACTTATTTTTCTTGGTGTTTTCTTTTTTCTACCTACTATGATGTTCATTTCATGGAAGACAATGTCATGGTCTGATGTTCCGAGACTTGGCAGTGTTTTAATGTTTTGTAAAAGTGAAGGCTGGTTAAGGCAAAACAGATCTAGTGTGTTTTCCTGTCTTGATGGTATGTGTACAACCTGTTCAAGATTATGATCATTCATGATATCAAAAAAGTTATTATATGTATTTGTAAATTTACAATTTGGTTTTAGTTCTTGTTTAACCCAGTCATATTTAGGGAGGTTGAAATCTCCAAGAAGCCAGATTTTACTGTGTGTTGGTATTCTTTGTAATGATCTGCTGAGTTCAGCGACACTTTCAGTGTCGTTTTCCTGTGGTTTATAATAAGCCCCACTGTAGATTGATTTTCCTCCAATTATATCTACTTTTGCCCATTGTAATTCACAATTTGTGTCTAGTTCTGGTTGTTCTGATGACAAGATATCAACTGAAATTGCTAAGAAGACACCCCCTCCTTTACGACCTGTCCGGTCTTTACGATAAATACAGAACAAGTCTTTAGGGAAGATTTCAGAGTTACATATTTCTGGCGTATGCCAGGATTCTGTACCTACTATAATGTCTGGTTTGACATGGTCAATTACTTGATGGAGGTCAGCTACTTTTGATTTTATCGACTAACAGTTTATATTTAATATTGTGAGACGTTTGTTAGCCTTTTTTTGCTGTTGTTTTAGGCTTTTTGGTTTGTTTGAGAATAGGTTTTGGAGATGATGTTGCTTGAGGTGGGTCTAAAAACATTTCCGAAACAATTATTTTGACACTATAAAACAGATATCGAATTAAATAAAAGGAGGTATAAAACGTTTTTCTCCTACAATATACATACTTTTTATTCATAAAGACCGTATCTTTATAACGTAAGTGAATGCGTTCGTTTTCAGGATGTGTTCCCCTTCTGGATCACATTAAGCTTATATCACATTTAAGTTTTGGTGGGGATTTCGCGTTGTTCCTCGGTCTTTTATGGCCTATGTGATGTGATTGTGCTGTTCGTCTAGTTCTCAGTTACGCAATGGCGATTTCAGTTTACATTTCGACAAACGAGTTTGAATAAAATGCAGTGCAAATGAGTTGTATAGCAGGAAAAACGCTTCCATTAGACCAGTTTTTATTGAAAAATTAACAAAGCCTAAAAAAGAAAAAATGATATCCTTTGCCCATCAACACAATAACAGGTAAAAAGCATACGTTTTTCATACACTTATCAGGAATTACTTTTAGCCCGATAATTTTCTCTTACGAAATACTCTTATCCTGAAAATTTCATTTTTTTCAAATATTAAATATATTAACCAGTATAAACAAGCAGTTCTATTATTTCAGATCGTAAATTATATTGATGAACTGTATTTTTATGCATTTACTATTGATATTGTTACAAAATCATTTAACTAATACCGAAATAGGAATCATAGCTGCCGAGATCTAAAATAATGTATCCCGTGTATCTCTTATCCCTTTAGAAAACTTGAAATAGGAACCAGCTATAGTTCGTGCTATTTCCGAAGTCCGAAATATTTCATAATATTGATGCTGTTTTACTTTTGATTATTTCTTCTGATGATAAATGTCTTCTCTCACAGAGATGAGAAAGAAAATATATGTATAAGATATTTGTAGTTACTTTTTTAATGTATAAAAAAACATTAAAACCTTGCACACACAATTCTATTAATCATCATAGTGCAAGTCAAGTAACATGAGGAAATCGTTTTGACAAATAAAATTCACTCGTGTCAAAATAATTAAATCCAAATGAGATAAATAAGTTACATTTTTGTAACTTATAACGCCCCAACCATTACCAAACTTATACTATTTGATTACATTGTCATGTTCTCAAATACCGAAAATACATTGTGAGGATTCAAGAAAAAAACCTTATGGTTTGTCGAGGAAGAAAAAGTGGCAAGATATCTTAGGGTTTGATAGGTTAGTGTTCTAAACCTTATACCTTATTCAATTTATGTTTTTCAACATCAAACACTTATATTATATGACAATGGGACGATAATTTTAATGGTATGAGCGTGCTCGTATTTAAATGAACTCCTGTTAAGCTCATACTAATATATTACTTATCTTCTCAATAACTCTACAATAAAAGTTAACAAAAACGACCGATTTATTTTACTTAAAAACGTGTTTTCTCATTTAAATTGAAATTTTGAGCTAAACTATAAAGGTACCACCGCTCTAAACCCCCTTTGATTGTTTTAATGTATCGATATGAGCAGTATATGCATCTGAACCTACCATTACAAAATGAATAAATCTGTCAACAACCAGTCATTTCTAATTAGCCTTCAAATAAATAAAGTGAATGTAAAGCCATTAACGACCTTTTACTCTGGTATCGTGTTTAAATATAAAATGGAGAATTGAAATGGGGAATATGTCAAAGAGACAACAACCAGACAATAGAAAAAAACAATAGCAGAAGGTCACTAACAGTTCTTCAATGTAGCGAGAAGTACCCGGACCCGGAGGCGTCCTTCAGATGGCCCCTAAACAAATATATACAGTTCAGTAATAATGAACGCCATACTAATTTCCAAATTGTACACAAGAAACTAAAATAAAATAATACAAGACTAACAAAGGCCAGAGGCTCCTGACTTGGGACAGGCGCAAAATATGATTTCATCCTATGAACATAAGACAAAATCCTTCCCGTTAGGGATTTAGAAACATTCTAACTTTCTTCAATATGTTATCATACGATTCAAACTAAATACACTATGCGTTCCGAAAAAAGTCTAACAGGTGTCAAGTTTAAATTCTTATATAATCTAAAATACTTAATTGAAATCACAGTGTTAAATATGCATTCATGCAAATGGTTAGCAAAATCGTCCGCAAGGTTACTTTGTTATCATTTAATTTTCTGTAGTAGTTTGAAATTTGAATTTAAAAACTCAGTTTTTACTATGTAAATGCTATAGCAAAAAATCATAATATACTAGGCAAAAACATAAACATTACATTGGTTTTTGATTTGAAATTATCGCATACATGTATATTAATTTGAAATATTTTCATGATTAAAACTAGTAACCTGAATGATTTATCTATCAAATTTACGCATTTATAAAAATATCGGAAATGATGCAACGTCATTTTCTGATTTCAAACAAATAACCATTTTTACAAAAAATTACTTGTACATGTATAATTTGGAATCGAGTTGTCCTTTTTTTCATTTATTGTGTCGCGCACGATTGTTAACAAAAGGTCGCATAAAAAAATTGAAAAAAGTTACACGTAAAACAATACCCCGTCTTCGCCAAAATTAAGAGAAAAGTTCAACGAGCTATTGGGATGTTGGCAGCAGGAATGACTCAAATGCAGGTTACAAATCATTTTAATGTCTCTGGAATTACTATTGCAAGGCTTGAGACGCGTCTTATAGATACTGGCAAAATAAATGATTGCCACTGTAGTGGCAGGCCACATGAAACGACGTTACGTCATGACAGACACATCCGCATCATTCATCTCCGGAATCGATTTGTAAATAGTTATCAAAAGTACCAGGATTATAATTTTATACGCCAGACGCGCGTTTCGTCTACATAAGACTCATCAGTGACGCTCAGATCGAAATAGTTAGAAAGCCAAATAAATACAAAGTTGAAGAGCATTGAGGATCCAAAATTCCAAAAAGTTGTGCCAAATACGGCTAAGGTAATCTACTCCTGGGGTAAGAAAATTCTTAGTTTTTCGAAAAATTCAAAGTTTTGTAAACAGAAAATTTATAAAAATGACCATATCATTGATATTTATGTCAACACCGAAGTGCTGACTACTGGGCTGGTGATACCCTCGGGGACGAAACGTCCAACAGCAGTGGCATCGACCCAGTGGTGTAAATAGTTATCAAAAGTACCAGGATTATGATTTTATACGCCAGACGCGCGTTTCGTCTACATAAGACTCATCAGTGACGCTCAGATCGAAATAGTTAAAAAGCCAAATAAATACAAAGTTGAAGAGCATTGAGGATCCAAAATTCCAAAAAGTTGTGCCAAATACGGCTAAGGTAATCTACTCCTAGGGTAAGAAAATTCTTAGTTTTTCGAAAAATTCAAAGTTTTGTAAACAGAAAATTTATAAAAATGACCATATCATTGATATTTATGTCAACACCGAAGTGCTGACTACTGGGCTGTTGATACCCTCGGGGACGAAACGTCCACCAGCAGTGGCATCGACCCAGTGGTGTAAATAGTTATCAAAAGTACCAGGATTATGATTTTATACGCCAGACGCGCGTTTCGTCTACATAAGACTCATCAGTGACGCTCAGATCGAAATAGTTAAAAAGCCAAATAAATACAAAGTTGAAGAGCATTGAGGATCAAAAATTCCAAAATGTTGTGCAAAATACGGCTAAGGTAATCTACTCGTGGGGTAAGAAAATCCTTAGTTTTTTCGAAAAATTCAAAGTTTTGTAAACAGAAAATTTATAAAAATGACCATATCATTGATATTCATGTCAACACCGAAGTGCTGACTACTGGGCTGGTGATACCCTCGGGGACGAAACGTCCACCAGCAGTGGCATCGACCCAGTGGTGTAAATAGTTATCAAAAGTACCAGGATTATAATTTTATAAGCCAGACGAGCGTTTCGTCTACATAGGACTCATCAGTGTAAACGTTTCACAAACTGAACAACTAACCCACGGAAGACATAACAACAGAATATCTGCTCAAATAGTTCGTAACCGATTGCGTCAAGTTGGTATAAGAGCTCGTCGTCCATTGATGGGACCTATAGTTACGCAGCGTCACAGGATGGCGCGACTTCAATGGACACGAGTACGAATTCGTTGGAATAGGCAAACATGGAGACATGTTCTTTTTACCGATGAATCTAAATTCAACTTGAAATTTAACGACGGCAGAGCCAGAATCTACCGGAGACGCAATGCACGATTTTCTGATGCGTGCGTGCAGGAAACAGGTCGGTTTGATGGTGGTGGAATCATGGTATGGGGCGGAATTACCTACTAGGAACACACTAAGCTCAAAAGCATCATTGGTAACCTAAATGCAACAAGGTATAGGGACGAAAATCTGCCTCCAGTTGTTCTCTGTTGTTTTTGCAGATTGGCTATTAATTTCCATCTATCATAAAGTTTTGCACGCTTACATTTTTTGGCTGAAATTTATTCACAATTTATTTCCACTTTGGACCACAGTTTCCTGCGCTTTGTGTTTGATTTGGCCAGGCCAGGCTATTATTTTTTAAATCTTTTTGAATCCCCACCCCAAAAAAATCAAATGATAGTCTCAGTACAGATGAAAACGACAAAACAATTCCCGTTGCCCTTTGAGCTAATAGTCTATTGAGGAAATACAATTAATTTGGACTTGACTGTTCATTTATATCTATTTATTTTTAGTTGATTAGATATTGGAAATGCCTTTCTGTGTTGACAATTAGTCAAAAATAAAACATTACTTTTTCTGGATAAGAGTAAATGCGTTTCCTTTTAGGAGTAATATGTTGCAGTTGTGTCCCTTTCCATGAAATTGAATTTTTTAATGTATTCTCCCTTTACAAATAAGAATTATTCTTATATTAGTGCAATATTAAAACAATATTGAAATATTATATACCGATAAATGCTTATTAATTAATTGTAGATCTTATTAAAAAGAAATACTCAACAAATTTCGGTTTGTTTAAACAATATCACAGAATATGTTTGTTCCCTGGTTAAGGGTAATTGGATAAAGGTAAGTTTCTGGGTTAAGGGTAATTCCTGGAGTAATGTATGACAATGTCGGTACCCTTATCCCGGAAATATGTAAAAAGATAAAATAGGTATATGCTTTTTTTTTTTTTTAGTTTTTTGCTCTGTGTCCAAGGCCTCAATGTGCCTTTGAGATAATACAAAAATATCGTATCCTTTTTCAATTTTGTTTTAAATAATCATATTCTTTTCAAGATGCTCACATCATACATTTTTGAATATTTGTACGTTCTAAACAGACATTCCAGGAATCATAATATATTATCATTTACCTCAAACTGTGTTTGCAATACACACTAAAACCAAAAAGCGACTAAACTGTCCTATTCTTTTTCAATATTTCCATATTTCATATTAGTCTCAAAAATTTAGCCTGTCATTTTATACCATATGTTGGTACTCTTATCCCGTAAATATAAACATGAAGGGAAAATATGAAATTCAGGGAAAAGTCATATATACAAAGCGACGATGTGTATACTTATAGCTGAATAAAGATCATGCAATTCTACTTTTTTTTTAAATATTATATCAATTTAGAAAGCTTTCATTTTACTGAATTCGTCGATACCATTATCCCGGAAATATGTTAAAAAGAGAAAATATGTATTGATATACAACTTTGGGATCAAAAGAAACGTTACATGTTTATAAGATTATTTAAATTTTAATAACAAAAAATTGATAACAATAATTTACTGGAATAGTTAGCTAAGATGATTATGAAGAGAACAATCACAAGGTTTCTTTTTTTTATTATTGAAAACACTATTGCACATTTTCGGACAATTTTCACAGGACGAGTACAGAATTCTGGTTAATATGTCAATACCTTGTATGACCACCTCTTGCATTTATGACCGCATGGCACCTCCGTCGCATGGAATCAATAAGACGTCGAATAAATTCTTGAGGGATGTTCTCCCTGAAAAGTGCTGTTCGGAGCTGGGCTAGCGTTCCAAAGATGTGCAATTGGTGATAAATCTGGAGACATTGCTGGCCACGGCATAACACGAATATGGTTATTCTCCAAAAAGATCATCGAAATGTGTGCCTCGTGACAACGGGCGTTGTCCTGCTGAAAAACGTTGCTAAAACGATGTCTTCGGAGAAACGGGAGAACAACTGGAGTCAGGTTTTCGTCCCTATACCTTTTTGCATTTATGTTACCAATGATGCTTTTGAGCTCTGTGTGTTACTGGTAGGTAATTCCGCCCAATACCATGGTTCCGCCACCACCAAACCGATCTGTTTCCTGCACGCACGCATCAGAAAATCGTTCATTGCGTCTTCGGTAGATACTGCCTCTGCCGTCGTTAAATTTCAAGTTGAATTTAGATTCATTGGTAAAAAGAACATGTCTTCATGCTTGCCTATTCCAACGAATCCGTACTTGTGTCCATTGAAGTCGCGCCATCCTGTGACGCTGCATAAGGATAGGTCCTTTCAATGGACGACGAGCTCTTATACCAACTTGACGCAATCGGTTACGAACTGTTTGAGCAGATTTTCTGTTGTTATGTCTTCCATGGGTTTGTTGTTCAGTTTGTGGCACTTTTACAAATCGATTCCGGAGATGAATGATGCGGATGTGTCTGTCATGCGCAATCGGTTACGAACTGTTTGAGCAGATTTTCTGTTGTTATGTCTTCCATGGGTTTGTTGTTCAGTTTGTGGCACGTTTACAAATCGATTCCGGAGATGAATGATGCGGATGTGTCTGTCATGACGTAACGTCGTTTCATGTGGCCTGCCACTACGGTGGTAATCATTTATTTTGCCAGTATCTATAAGACGCGTCTCAAGCCTTGCAATAGTAATTCCAGAGACATTAAAACGATTTGTAACCTGCATTTGAGTCATTCCTGCTGCCAACATCCCAATAGATCGTTCTCTCTCATTTTGGCGAAAACTCGGCATTGTTTTACGTGTAACCTTTTTCAATTTTTTAATGCGATCTTTTGTTAACAATCGTGATCAACACAATGAATGACAAAAAGGACAACTCGATTCCAAATTTATACAAACATCTTTTTGAAAAAAATTGTCATTTGTTTGAAATCAGAAAATGACGTCGCGTCATTTCCGATATTTTTCTAAATGAGTAAATTTGATAGATAAATCATTCAGGTTACTAGTTTTAATCAAGAACATATTTGAAATTAATATATGTGATAATTTCAAATTAAAAACCAATGTAACGTTTCTTTTTTTACCTAGTGTATTATGATTTTTTGCTATGGCATTTACATAGTAAAAACTGAGTTTATAAATTCAAATTTCAAACTACTACAGAAAATTAAGGATGACAAAGTAACCTCGCGGACGATTTTGCTAATCATTTGCATGAATGCATATGTAACACTGTCATTGCAATATGGTATTTAAGATCATATAAGAGTTTAAACTTGACACCTGTTAGACTTTTTTCTGAACGCATAGTGTATTTAGTTTTAATCGTATGATAACCTATTGAAGTAAGTTAGAATGTTTGAAACACGATGCCAGAGTAAAAGGTCGTTAATGGCTTTACATTCACTTTATTTATTTGAAGGCTAATTAGTAATGACTGGTTGTTGACAGATTTATTAATTTTGTAATGGTAGATTCAGTTGCATATACTGCTTATATCGATACATTAAAACAATCAAAGGGGGTACCTTTATAGTTTAGCTCAAAATTTCAATTTAAATGAGAAAACACGTTTTTAAGTAAAATAAATCGGTCGTTTTTGTTAACTTTTATTGTAGAGTTATTGAGAAGGTAAAAAAATATATTAGTATGAGCTTAACAGGAGTTAATTTAAATACGAGCAATATCAAACCAATCGATCTGTTACTTTTTTATATATTATATGTATACACGTTGTACCCTCTAAATAATATAAAATCACAGAAGAAAAACAAAAATTGTGATAATGTTTGTATTGCTGTACAGTATTTGAGGCTGTACTTTCCGATTGATTAATTGCTATAACTGTTTAATCACCGGCAAAATTGAAATATCGAGTTGAAGGTATTGTATCCAATGCTATTCTCTTATCCACAAAGAATAAAGTTTTATGTTGCACATATTTTAATCCCCCTTTTACAACCTCGCAAAATAAAATGATCGTCCCATTGTCATATAATATAAGTTTTTGATGTTAAAAATAATAAATTGAATAAAGTATAAGTTTTAGAACACTAACCTATCCAAACCTATGATATCTTGCCTCTTATTCTTCCTCGACAAACCATACAGTTTTTTTCTTGAATCCTCACAATGTATTTTCGGTATTTGAGAACATCATCATGCATGTCAATGTAATCAAATAGTATAAGTTTTGTAATGGTTGGGGCGTTATAAGTTACAAAAATGTAACTTATTTATCTCATTTGGATTTAATTATTTTGACACGAGTGAATTTTATTTGTCAAAACGATTTCGGCATGTAACTTGGCTTGCACTATGATGATTAATTGAATTGTGTGAGCAATGTTTTCATGGTTTTTATACATTAAAAAAGTAACTACAAATATTTAATATATATATTTTCTTTCTTTTCTCTGTGAGAGTAGACATTTTTCATCAGAAGAAATAATCAATAGGTAAACAGCATCAATATTGTTGAAAACTTCATCTTGATATTTCGGACTTCGGAAATAGCACGAACTAGAGCTGGTTCTTATTTCAAGTTTTCTAAAGGGGTAACAGATACACGGGAGACATTATTTTAGATCTCGGCAGCTATGATTCCTACTTCGGTATTAGTTAAATGATTTTGTAACAATATCAATTGTAAATGCATAAAATACAATTCATCAATATATTTTACGATCTGAAATAAAAGAACCGCTTGTTAATACTGGTAAGTATATTTATTTAAAAAAAAAATAAAGTTTCAGGATAAGAGTATTTCGTAAGAGAAAGTGTATGAAAAACGTATGCTTTTTACCTGTTTTTGTGTTGATGGGCAAAGGATATCATTTTTTATTCAGGCTTTGTTAATTTTTCAATAAAAAATGGTCTAATGGAAGCGTTTTTTCTGCAATATAGCTCATTTATATTGCATTTTTATTAAAACTCGTTTGTCGAAAAATAAACTGAAATCGCCATTGCGAAACCGAAAACAAGACGAACAGCACTCTCACATCAAATAGGACACAAAAGAACGAGGAAGAACGCGAACCCCCATCGAAACTTAAATGTGATATAAGCTTAATGTGCTTCAGAAGAGGAAACACATCCTGAAAACGAACGCATTCACTTACGTAAATAAATAGTCTGTATATGTTAAGGAGAAAAACGTTTGAGACCGCCTTTTATTTAATTCGATATCTGTTTTATAGTGTCAAAATAATTGTTTCGGAAATGTATGTCACTGGATTTTCAGTTATTCCGTCCACTGTGAACACGTCTTTTTCCGTGAAAAAAATGCATGCATACAATATTTTTCATTGAACGCTAAGAAATCAACAACTATATCATAACTTGAATCACTTGTTTCAGAAAAGTGTAAAAACACGACTGAATAGCATCTTTCAACCCAATTGATTAAATGAACGTTTTCAGGTCTACAATTAGGGTGAAACATTCACAATGTCTCGTTCAAACATGTTCTCTTCAAGTCCCAATTTTGCCTTACGGTGACCTATAATTGTTAATGTTTGTGTAATTTTGTCTTTTGTGGATAGTTGTCTCATTGGCAATCATACCACATCTTCTTTTTTATATTGCAGGCGGTGACTTTCACATGCTTTGGTACCATATATTTATATCAACCAAGATAAAAAAAAATGCTCAAGGAAGAAATTAAATGGAAAAACACAATTCGGTACACAAAAAAAATTATATGTCCGTGCACGTAAACATACATAGAATGGTAAAGTAACAAGTAGCAATAACAGGTATGCCAAAACCCCTTCTGTCAGTCTACACCAACAAAATGGGAAGTTAGACATAACACATTAATACTTTTTTGTTTTTGCAGTGTATAGTTGCTGTCTCATATGATAGTATGATTCATTTAGGTTTATTGGAGATTCAGTATATTTACAAAGATTTACTAGCAACTTGATTTTTTGTTTTTTTATTCAGGACCCATAATTCAATCTTTATGAATAGTATAAGGCTTTTATTTTCATCAGAAGTACTTTTGTTAGAAATATATCATCTTTTGGTATATTTTTGTTGCATATTGACCCCAAGTCAAATCATGACGAGGTATCAATGAGGAATTTAAATGTGTAAAACTAATCATAGATACCAGGCTTACGATTATTTACACCAGCCGCGCGTTTTGTCTACAAAGATCTAAACACTCTCATTCGAATCAAAAACCCATCAAAGGTATAACGTTGAATAGCATTGACCCAAAACTTCAAAAGGTGTTCTCAGAATAGAGGGGCGAAAGATACCAAAGGGACAGACAAAATCATAGATCGAACATAAAATGACAACGCCATGGCAAACATAGAAAAATACAAATAGACAAATAATGATAAACAAGACACATCATGGAAAACTAAAGACTAAGCAACACGAACCCCACTATAAACTGGGGTTGATCAAAATGGTTAAGGTAAATAAACTCATCATATACCAGTATTAAAATTTAGTCTATTCCTGTGTTAAAAAAATGTATTCTGCTAGCATGTTAACATAGAAATGTTAACTACTGGGTATGCGTTCTAGTTGATTCCTATAGGTAATGTTTAAATATTGTCGATATAGTCTTATCTATTGTCCAATTGTGGACTATAGAATGGCATTAAAATCCTAATTTCTTTGATATTGGATATTGATTTCTGATAACCTTTACTTATTTTTTTTCTTTTCGAGATAGTTGACACCAACATATATTATTTTCATTCTATTGAATCGAGTTATAAACTGTTTGTGCTGTCGTGGTGATGGCAAACAAACAAAGATAATTTGTGTTTCTTTAAAAGAACTTTTGTAAAAAATGTTAATTATATATTTTTAATGTATTACTTATTTCTTAAAGTTTTCTTATTAATTTCTTTTACTTGAATAGTTTCTTTAAAAACGAACAGATATCATTTTAAAAGAATTTCTCCTTTATGCATGTTATTCACGCAACGACGCTTAATGTTTTGATAGTTCAATCTTCAAATTTCAAGTTATAAATGGTGTTTCTGTTGTATATATAATGATATTTGGTGAAGTATTTCAAAAAAAAAAAAATGTGTGCAAAATGATAGGGAAATGAAAATGAATTATCAATATTAACCAAATTCTTTATCTTCTGTTTCCAAAATATCAATTATTTTATAAATTATGTCGTTTTACGTCTTTCTGATTATAAACAATGCATGACCCTGATTATTTAACGACAAAATAAGGCCAAAATAATTGGAGGACATGTTGTCAACTGCAGGAAAAGATTAAATTTTAATCCTGGCAGTAATGATAAATTTATATAACTAAATTCATATGTGACAAAACTTTTCGGAATTTTGTATCCTCAAGTCTCTTCTACCTGGTACTTTTTTTTCTTTTCTTTCTTTTTTTTTTATAGCTCACATGACCTTAATGGCAAAGTTAGCTTTTCGCATATTTCGTCGTCCGTCGTTCGTTGTCGTCGTTAATTTGTAAAAAAATATTTTCCTCTGGAACTAATCGTCTAAAAGTAACCAAACTATACTACAATAATCATAAAGACATCTAGTTTGATAAATGTGTCCGATGACCCATTCTGCCAACCAAGAACGCTGACAGAAGTACAAAAAAAAAACATATGGATAAAACACTGGTTTTTTAAGACAACTTTTATGAATTTGGGATCCTTTATGCTCTTCAACTTTGTACTTGTTTGACTTTTAAAATATTTCGATATGAGCGTCACTGATGAGTCTTATGTAGACGAAAGGCGCGTCTGGCGTACTAAATTATAATCCTGGTACATTTGATAACTATTTACACCACTGGGTCGATACCATTGCTGGTGGACGTTTCGTCTGCGAGGGTATCATCGAACCAGTAGTCAACATTTCGGTGTTGACATGAATATCAATAATGTGGTCATTTTTATAAGTTTCTTGTTAATTTTTCAAAAAACTAAGGATTTTCTTAACCCAGGCAAACATAACCTTAGCCGTACTTGACACAATTTTTTGAAATTTTGGATCCTCAATGCTCTTCAACTTTGTACTTGTTTGGCTTTTAATATATTTTAATATGAGCGTCACTGATGAGTCTTATGAAGACGAAACGCGCGTCTGGCAAGAGCAAGTTAATTGGGTTTCAAAAGTAATTATATCCGTTGACTAAGTAATTAAAAATATTCCTCAAGGAAAAAAACTGAAATATAAAATAAAATAGATGACAATGAAAACGATGTTCCAGAGCACATTCTGCCTGCAATAATTAATAGTTATCAAAGGTACCAGGATTATAATTTAGTACGCCAGACGCATAATTAAAACTTATCATGATGTAATAACTATTTTCTATCACGTCGGTGTTGACATGAATATCAATTATATGGTCAATTTAAAAAAAAAAACTGTTTACAAAACTTTTAATTTTTAGAAAAACAAAGGATTTTCTATTCCAGACATATATTACCTAAGCCGTATTTGGCAGAACTTTTTGAAATTTGGGGTCCGCAATGCTCTTCAGCTCTGTACTTGTTTGGCTTGAGCTGACCTGAGCGTCACTAATGAGTCTTATGTAGACGTAACGCGTCGTATTAAATTATAATCCAGGTACCTTTGATATATATTCTAGTGTTTTAACTCTACCGACAGAATGTGATTTTTAAAAAGTTTAATTCTAAACACATAGATACTGTCTTGTTATTGTGATGAAGAGTTGCCATCTCATTTGAAAAAAATACCATTCATTTATCATTCTTCCAGATTTAGAATATTCGTTTAGATTTGCAAACAACTTGATTTAGATTTTTTTTTTATTCAGGACCTATATTCAAACTTTTTAAATAAGTCTTAATTGTCTGTCAAAAGTCTTGATGTTAAGGATAGGACCTCAAAATGGTTGAAACTTATATCTTGACTTAAATGTAGAAATTGACAATGAGGGTCGTTTGAAAACAAATCTTTACGACAACCTGCATACGGTTTGTATATTTCCCAATTGATACAATATTCCCGTGCTTGCATTTCCTATCATGATTTTGTTTAATAGCGGGTTGTTGCTCACAAGAAAGCTATTAAATCAAGAGTTCCAAGTGGTGAAGTTGAAATCATCTCTTTGTAAATTTTACGAACGCCATCACGAGTTGCCTGACCGTTATCGAATAACTGTTTCACAAATGATATCGGACATGTTCCTTGCGTCGTAACTACAATCTCCTTCCTTTTTATGAATGTGACCTACCGAATTAGACTATTTACCGGATGTTTTATAACATAAGCAACACGATGGGGGCCATATGTGGGGCAGGATCTGCTTACCCTTCCCGAGCACCTGAGATCACCCCTAGTATTTCGTGGGGTTCGTGTTGTTTATTTTTTAGTTATCTATGTTGTGTCGTGTGTACTATTGTTTGTCTGTTTGTCCTTTTCATTTTTAGCCATGGCGTTGTCAGTTTATTTTCGATTTATGAGTTTGACTGTCCCTCTGGTATCTTTCGTCCCTCTTTTATATATACAAATAGCGAATCTGCATGACGGAAAACTTAACATTGTAAATTTCTAATAAAAATAAGGTCACTGGACCATGTTCTAGATGGCAAGCTATCAAAGTATTTGTCAGATATGAACTGATAGTTATACACTTTTATACAACATATCATTTATCTAGCACAAGCAGTTCTTATCAAACTTACTTAAGCAAAAATATGTATTATTGAAGTCTGTGGGTCATGGCAAATTGAAAAAGGGACTCAAAATGTGGGTCAAACTAATATTTACTGATGGTTTTGCAACTTTGTACAAAATATAATTGATTCCTACTAAGTTCAAAGTCGCTTGGTCTTGTCCGACGCCTTAAAATAGTCGTCAATTTGATATGAACTGATAAAAAATGCAACTTCATACATCATATATTATTGATTAAGTAGATTCTATGAAACTTATTAAATTGAACCAAAAAAGTCACTAGATAATGTCCTAGGTATCCGGGACTAAAAATATTCGTCAAACTAATATGAACAGATCACATCAAACATCATTGACCTGGTACCTTTGATAACTATTTACACCATTGGGTTGATACCACTGCTGTTAAACGTTTCATCCCAGAGGGTATCAACATACCAATTGTCAGCATATCGGTGTAATATGAATATCATTTGTGTGGTCATTTTATAAATTTACTGTTTGCAAACGTATTAATTATTCGAAATACTGAGTATGTTATAATCCAAAGCATATAGATAACCTTAGCCTTGTTTGGTAATATAACTATTTTGATCTGAGCGTCATTGATCAGTCTTATGTAGACGAAACGCGCGTCTGACGTATTAAATTATAAGCCTGGTTCCTTTGAAAACTAATTATATCAAACTAACATAAGCAGAAAACTATACACTGTAAATTGCTTATTAATATCAATGTAATTGCCACGGATTTTCTTGATATTTTGTGTGATGAAATCAATTGCTAAATAAATAGAATAAATAGCAACAATTCAAAGTCACTGGAACATATATCGTAGATGTTAGAGACTCATCATTATTGCCAGGCAGATATGTCCTAATAGTTATGCGACTTCATACAACATTTCCTTGATCTCTTTCATAAATTTCTGTCAAACTAGCGTGAACAGAAAAATTAACAATCATTTTGACAACGCAGGGTTCGCCGTTGTCGTTACAAAAGTCCATGTGTATCGCGTCCTGCAGATATTGGTTCTGTCGTTGCTTTAAATTATATATTTTGTATTTTATTCTAGGAAATAAAGTTGTTCTTTATACATGTTATATGCATATTACATTTTTGTAATATAGTTTTACTTTTTGATATCTCTGTAGAAAAACTTAAAGGTAAAGCCTCCTACAATGTCAAAGTCATCGAACAAGTTTGTAGAGCAGAAGACAGAACATGAAACACCACTGGCGAAGAAAATCAAAGGCGAAGGTCTCGACGCATCTACTTGGGTAAAACATTTCAAAGAAATGGGAATAGATAATGAAGAAGCGGTTCAGCATATTGATAGACCAACACTATACAAATTATTAAAAAAAACATCACACTCGTGGGAAAAGGGTGCACTTCAGAAACTATTTAATAACGCAAACATAAGCGAAATTACGAAACAAGAAAATGATTTAAAAGAGCTGCGTCAACAGCTAGGAGATCCCAGAAACTATTTATCAGAAACATTAAAACAAGACGCTGAGGGGAGAAAAATGGAATTCGACGAAAAATCGTATATGAGAGATATGGAAAGGATGATAGGGATAACTAAAAAAGAACCAAGTGGAGACCAAATTGTTACAAGAAGACCTCTTAATAGCTATGATTTAATCAAGCAAATAGCAGCTGGTCAACTATTAAGAGGACAATTTATACATGAAAACCTTCAAAAGAGCTCTACGTACAGGAAGCAACTTATTCAAGTGGATGAACCCATTGAATTGATGTCTCCAGGAATCAGTGAAACCATGGAAATTTTAGAGTTCGATGACAAAAAACAATCAGACGAATTTGATTCGGTGTTAAATCAGTGCGGTGTAAGTTTTGCATTGGGTTTTTGTGGAAGAATCCCTTTAATTGCTCATGCAGATGGAAAAGCTTCAGGCGACTTCACCCACACGATGCAATGGAAAACCATGATGGAACGGCAAGAACAATTTGTGAAAATAAACCAAATTCTTATTGTACCCACGGCATCTTTTACTTTATCAAATCAAAATGTCTGCCTGTCCGAAGGTGCTTTAGAAGCCCTCAAAAACCTTCATGGTAAACAATATGTAAGTGAATCATCATCGTTCCAGGATCAGTGTATTTTGTTTTTTAAAGAATTCGGCTCACACTATTACACTGGTGTCTGGCATTTTGGGGGTAGGTACAAATGGGCCGTAACTAGTATTACTGATTCTCAAAAAAACCGTTCGGAAAACTATCAGAAAGCAAAAGGTGCTCTTAGTGGATCTGTCGGTGGTGGATTCCTATGGTTTGGCGGAGAGGTCAAGGGAGCAATTGAAAATAGCAAAGAACAAGTCACAGAGACTCGAACATATTCAGAAAAATTCAAAGTCGCTAAGAAACTGGAAAAATTTGGAGGGCCTCAAGAAGTTGACGACATATCTTTATGGAAGAAAGGACTTGCAGAACACAATAAAACATGGGTAATAATCGATAAAGATGTATCACAAAAATGTTATGAAGGTGTTTGGACATTGCTTCAAGGTCAGGAGAAAATTTTCCCGAATTCGAAAGAGTTTAGTACAAAAATCCAGCGTGTATGGGAAAACATTTACCAGACAACAAAGGGTGATGGAAAGATGGATTGGAGCAAACACCAACTTTATCTTGATGAAACACTAGACACTAGCCGTGTCGATGAAAGAGTCAGAACACGTTTTCAAAGGATAGGATCAGAAGAGCATACCAGGAAACAGGTAGACGAATTTTTATCAAAGCAATCAGCTGACAAATACGTTAATCCATATTCAGACCCAAATAGTCAACAAACATCTCATCAGCAGTTTCATCGTGGCCGTTATGAATCTAACAAGTGAAATTATCTTAGGCCTCAGTAAAATTAAGATGAAACTTTCAATTTAAAAAAAAAACAAATTGATGCATGTTTTTTTTTATAACTAAATGGGTAGTTTTTATTATAAAACTTATGTACATATACTGTTTGCTTACAAAAATTCTTTAATTTGTCCAAATGTAAAAGAAATTTACCTTTTCAATTGTTGGTTTCCTGTATAACAATTCGCCAACATCTTTTCCGTATGCCGTAACCCCAGCGTAAACTTTCTCGTTAAAATCCGGGGATTGCAATACGCAAGTGTGAAGGGGAAAACAAAATTGACTGAAAAATTGTTTACAAAGGTGGCAATCGGTAAACTTCGGTTTCAGAACACGACTATTAAATAGCTGCCATATTTTCACACCAACACTGATCGAGTGACGATTGGACGAAATGGATGCGTAAAAAGTGAAAATATCGGGTACAGAATTCTTCAATCGTGGGTGCTGATTTACACATACAATATTATAGGGCTATTGAATGAATATTGGGGAATATTGTCCCGAGTAGAATTTCATATTGGACGAGCTTGCGAGTGCAATATATATGTTCTACGAGGGGCAATATTCCTCAATATTCAGGCAATAACCCTTTTATAGTAATATAATATTTGAAAGTAAAAATTGGATTAAACTAAGATTTTTTCGTTGATGACGTCATGGATTCTGGAGATTTATTGCACGCTGTCTTTTGGTTACTTTCTGTGTGAAATATTATATTGCTTTGTAATAAGAAAGATTATTGACTTTGTATGCATTTACGCAGATATCTGTATTCAATTGCTTTCTAACATTGTAAATAATTTTTTTATCAATATGACTTTTAAGGTTTCAATTTTTAAGAAAATAAGGAAATGTTTAATGTCTTGCATCCTTATGATTTATATAAAATATCTTCACATTTTGCATATTTGTAAAATCAGCTAACTCAATGGAAAAAATCAGCCAAAAAAATATGCGAAAATTATGATTTTTAAGCTATTGATTTAACAAATCGAAAGTATCACCTATATTTGAAATAGCATCCATTTGAATTTTACAACACATTTATAGATTAGATATTGATGTATGTTTGCTTAAATGCAAAACTATACCAAAGCAGTTTTAAAATTCAAAAGGAATGATAACAAATTGTTCCTTATTTTAAACAACGTTTTAGTTTAAAATCTTATCGCATAGATATAAAAAATAATCAAAATGCATAAAAACTAATTTGGCGGTGTTGGAACAAAGATTGAAGCCCTTGTTATATATAGCCATAAATAACATCTAAAAAGTATCAGAATTGAACCAAAATTACAATATTCGCATTACCCCAATCACCCTTCTGGAATATTGTTTCAAATTATTAAAGAGGGGCACTACTGCCGCACTAGCTACGAGACACATAAAAAAAATTAAATTATGAAACTGTTTTGGTTCAATCATGTTTCTGTAATCTATTGATGAGAATTTAATAGTAAAACGATATTTGACTATAAGCAGCCAGTATGGATCAATTTTGTCAAAATTAGCTAAGAAAAATCGATGATGAATTATTCACTTGCAAGTGAATAATTCAATCTTATTGAATCCGTATTCATGTGAACTTCTATTTAAGAAGAGATTAGTTATGCATGATTAATGCTTGTTATGATACTAAAAGAAAAACCGTTACCATTGAAAGTGAAATAAAGGTAAAATCATTTAATTGCTGATTCGATCCACAAAAAAATCCTTCATTCATTCGAAAAATTTACTTATTTTTTAACCTTAAAATTGAAATCAAACTGGCATAGAAAAATCCATTTGCACGAGGTCCATATATGTACTTATATTTTTGTTGATGATTATATCGTGTTTTGTGACCGTCGGCTGTTTTCGGGGTCATATCGACAGTTGATTGGTTTGTGTCTACACTTATATCCACACGAAACGGAGATACATACAGAATATCGAGCCCAAGCCCTATAAATGATTTATTCTAGACTATAATTTGGATATTTTATTTACATTGTTATAAAATGAATCTGATGTGACAATTTGAGTCAAATTTGAACTAGTGTCCCTTTAAGGTGACAATACAGTTAAAGGGCTTTGTCACGGATTTTCCCTAACATTTTGTAAACAACTTTGACTCGTTAAAATATAAATGAAAATTTAAAATAATATAATCCATTTATCTCTTTTATTATCTTAAATCCAGTTGATTGGATTCATAAAAAACACGTAAATATTTGAATATCATGCACATAGAAAGTCTATTAGATTTCAGTTTGTTGATGTGACATAATGAAACATACTCCGACTTTATAATAGCCATGATACCAGTAACATCTTTCACAGTAGTGGTGTATGTAAAATAAATACTAAAAACTGTCATCTCTAGCAAAGCCCGTTTACTGTTCCTTGAAATTGAATGGATTTTTGCTGATACCTGTATTTGTTGATTAAACATATATTTTACTTTTTTATAGTCGTTTTTGTAGTGAATTCATAGTTAGGACATACCGTAACCTATAGTTGGGTTGACGTCTTTTTGTCTCTGGAAGAGATCGATGTGTCTTTTTTACAATCATACTACATTTCTTTTTTTAATTTTATGAGACTCAGAGTAAAATAAGCGTTGACAAAAATAGACTTATGAAATTGGTTGAGCCTCAATGTAAGTCTGAAGCGAAATAGTAGATTCAATACACTTTAAAATACAAATTTTCTAAACGTGAGTTATGACAGATTTTCCCTGAAGTTTCGGGTCTGTTAACTATTTCTCACGCGAAGAATCAGTGTTATGGAAAATGTGTTAATTGTTTGGCTCATCCCGCATCATGCCACGAAATTGAACAATTTGCATTGGTGACTTTCAAAGGTTTTAAAGACATACATGTCCTTCATGAAAATTAACGGAGATGTGTGATGTATTCAGTAGTATAGAAAACACGATCACTTTTGAATTCAGTCAATCTGAAGCGAACATATAGTAGTTTTCAAGTTTTACACTGGAATAAGACATATGACGCAATACAAAAAAAATCAAATAATCAATTTGATATCGAGCGATAATTGATACTAAATTGTATTGAACAATTTTAGATATTATTTGTTGTACTTTCATTTTGTTAACTTTTATACCTTCATATTATTTTATTTTTTATACCTTCATTTTATAATCTGTCATGCTTTGAAAAATCCAATGTAAGATTGTGTAGTCATGGTTATGATGAGTCAGTAAACGTTTAAAAGTGAGATGTATAAATTTAGATGACCATTTACTTCATGTGCCACTATATATATATATATATTTGTAGATATCATCATAATCATTTACCACTATATACTTATATTAATATATGGACATACATAACTGTCAATCTAGTAAGCTTGTACTTCCTTAGTCAAATTGTAATAAAACACAGTTTTCGTTTGTATTACTAGTACTATTGACTGAAATTTGCATGTAAATAAAGGAAATTGATTGTTTTGTGTGTGATTTTCAGGATTTTTTTTAATTACCTTGTCTTAATCAAACATTTATACTTTGACTTTACAAAACATATATGTTTCCCACCCAACTAGGTTATCCTCATTTCAACATTTGACCATTATCTTTTAGTATAAATGTTCCGGCATTAACATGTTCAAAGTGAAATGTACTATTCTATGCACATCCTCGGGTAGTGTCATGAATGTAAAGAGTTTCATAGATATCTATGTAACATTTTTAGGAAGACATTAGAATAGTATCAAATTATATTGCAACAAAGAAGTAAGTTCGATTTGTAATTTTTTTTCTGAAACTGTTTCTAGTTTCCCAAATATCTGTGAAACCTTTTAGGAGAAGTTGTGCCTTCTTGAAGGAAACGTGACACAATTTTTTTTTTTTTTTTTTTTTTTTTTTTTTATTAATTAAGTACAGCTATTTGTAAGATCCAGGCAGGGGGTGATTCATGCTATGTCTCAGAACTGCTTTATTTTTTTATATAATAGGCAACTAAGCATGAAATAAAGTTTGCAAGCTTTTTTTTAAAATTTTGTTGAACGGTTGCTATGGAAACATGCAGCCATTTTTTGAGGAATTTATAATGAAATCAGGCATGAAAATTGTAAAATGTCTACTTTTTGGTAGCAGCAATTTCATGATAATGACAATTTCAAGAAAAAAAATAATTTCAACATATAAGTAGGCATTATTTGAAGTTTATATTTTGATGTTTAGGTTGTGAAATTTTTTTTTGATATTAGGCTCAAATGGTATTTAAAAAGGTGCAAAAATCTGTATTTTGACATTTTCTGAAAATAGCTCAAATATCATACTTTAAATCAAGAAAAAATGACATTGAGCAGACAAGTTCATTATAAACTATGATTGCATCTTAAAGTTCAGACATTGAATTATTAAAAACAGGAAAAAAACATCTGGGTTTTTTTGAAATTTTTTGTTACCATGGCAACAAAAATTGATCAAATTCATAAAAATGACAAAACACAATACTTGTTCATTATCAAAATTTTTGCTATTTTTTTATATTAATGTAATTTAACAGACAATAAAACTTATGATTTGTTTGAAAATGATAAACAAAATTATATAAGCTTTAATTTAAGTGGCTGAAAGACCATAGCAACCAAAAAAAAGCCCTAGCAACCGGTCTGAAATTGCTGAATTAATTCAGAATCAGCATCAAATACATGGTTTTCTAGGTATTGGAAACATATAAATAATGGAGTTTGAATAATATACTAAACAGTTAGATAGTTAATTTACACTTGATCTGCTTTTAGACCCGGTAACCATGGGAACAAAAAAGTTCATATTTGATACAAACCATTATGTACCTTATAATATCTGTTTTTCAGCCCTGTAAATGGACTTTTTTCAACCATTATCAACCAAAATCATATTTCTCTATATTTACAACTAATATCTCTTGATTTCATAAACGGCTAATTCGTTTATTGTAATAACAAAGTATGGCATAGAAACTTTAGATGGAGAGACAGAGTTAACTAGATACCATTGAGATGGGAGCCATCTCTGTGGGCCCGCTGTCAATAACGTCGGGTAAATAAGTTGTATGGATAATCTGATATGAAGCATTATTTGAAGTTATTACATAGTCTCATGTGTGATTTTATTCTAAGACTTTAAGTTAAAACTGATAAATACTAGCAATAATAAATGCACGCAATTATTATTTCTGAATTTACAGTATTCTCAACTTACTTTCATAGTATAATAGTGATATGACTGCATGATGTGAACTCATTGTTGTCTACTCTAAGGTGACTTCTGGATATATGGATTGATGTTTGAACAATATGTTTAAAGGTGCTGCCCAATTGATAGTTGACACATATTTTTAGAATTATGCCTTCAATATATTATGACCCACCAAGTATAAAGTATTAAATATAAACGGTTCTCGAGAAGTAGAGCGGACACAATTTGTTAAGAACAAAGAACAGATGGACAGACCGACGGACTGACCTTTGACCTAGGATGCATACATTATGACACATTCTCTGGTATTGGTTAATATATATGTTAAGTTGAAAATGTTTGTCAGGTATAAAGTATGAAATAATAACAGCTGTCCTCTCAAAATATGTGGATCAAATTTGTTAGCGATGGACAGACCAACAGACAGACAGACCTTTGACCTAGGAAGTTGTACATACATAATGACACACCCTCTGGTGTTGGTTAAAATTGATGTCTAGTATAAACTTTGAAATCATAACGGTTCTTAAGATATAGAGCGGACACGATCTTTACCACAGGACACAGGGTTGTCAACTGAAACCAAAGTTTTTTTTACCTTGACCTTTGACCTAGGAAGTTTTACATACATCATGACACGCCCTCTGGTGGTGGTTAATAAACATGTAAAGTATAAAGTATGAAATCATAATGGTTCTCTCGATATGGAGCTGACACAAAGTTAAAGTGTTACGGACGGACGGACGTCTAATTTATTATCCTGCTATTACTCCTTGGTGCACTAAGAACTATACAATGCCACTAAGGACTAGAAGGAGTGCTGTTATATTTATTGTTTTTACATATTATGGTGGAGATAGATATTTAATGCAAATATAGATATTCAACATTATTTAAACAGTTCATTCCTCCTATTCCCTCTTTTTTTATAAATCTGGTAAGAAAAGTTAAAATTTCATGTGGGAAAAGGAGGGCAAACAAAGGATTATACTTAATCAACTATTAATTGGCCAATGTTTTTTGGGATAGGAAATAGGTTATTTTTGTATATGTTTGAATTTTGTGTTTTTAATTCAAATAAAAATGAAAGAAATGGAATAACATTGAAAATGGAAATTCTGAATGAGTAAAACAGACAAAAACGTGACCATTTAGCATAAAACAATCGAAATAAAGAAATTTAGCAAATTATCTAATATTTCTTTTATAACACAAATTCAAAAGTAAAGTCACGAAAGCATAATAATATGTAACAAACAATACAAGTAAACAACACTAAAACAAATCACACATTGTAGCACACACATAAGAAATCCACCGTATATTATAGCCTATTAAAGTTTATTAATCTATTCAACGTGAATAAGGTGGGTGGCTGCATTGCCCAACTGTACTGGTGTTACTTCTTGGTGGGGCATTAATGCTGCATAGTAAATCATGGTTGAGGCCTAGATTTCTCATGTTTCAGTAGTTTTATTTGTTTAAATTGTTTGGTCGCGAGTGCTGGAATGTTTCGTCGACTTGCTTTGCCGTCCCTTTAGATGTTGTGTAGTCTCAGTCCAAGTATTGTGTAATGATCCCATCAGTATTTTGTTTCATATTCAGTAAAGAGCATGCAGTCTAATTAGTTGTGTAATTAGTTATGAAACATATACATAATGCTTATTACCACAAAACAGAGATCAATTTATTTAGTTGGCGTCACTTAAGCTGTTCCCGAGTTATGCCCGTGTTGCGTTACTTTTCTTTGTTTGATACTTTATAAATTGTTAAAACCCAGATCAGTTTCATAGGCGGATCCTGGGGGGACAGCCCCCCCCTCCCCCCCCCCCCCTCTCGTCGGAAATATTGGTTGATTATATAGGGAATCACTGAAGTGTGACTGGAGCACCCCTATCTAAAAGTGACCATTTGATATTTAAGGAAAACTTTTTTTCTGTCATACATACCATATAATATTTTTTCGACCTTCATGTATTTATTTTTTTATCATTTCTGTTAACATAAAAAAAAAGATGTGGTATAATTGCCAAACTGAAACAATTCTTCACAAGCTCAAAATGACACAGAAATTAACAACTATAGATTATCATACGGCCTCCAACATTGGGCAAAGCCCATGTCGCATAGTCACATATGAAAGGTCCTGAAATGACAATGTTAATCAATTCAAACAAGAAAACCTATCTATTTACAAAAAGTGAACGAAAAACAAATATGTAACACATAAACAGACGATATGCACCACTGAATTACAGGCTCCTGACTTGGGACAGGCACACACATAGAGAATGTGGCGGGGTTAAATATGTAAGCAGGATCCGAACTATATATAAATTAATCCTCAAGAAAATCTTTATATAGATAAATTAATTTAGTAATGATTAAAAATTTGACATATTTTTGTGTAGACACCTATAACTACTACTAGTATTGTGGAAATCTTTATGTTGCCTGCTAAATGTCATTAGTTGTTTTTTGTCGTTTGATTGCTGTGTTATTGACGTATAACCTGCATCTCTTACAGTTTTATTTCCATTTTGGTGTACTTTCAAAAAGGTGTATGCAAAATCATAACTAAAAATAGATGTATTGCTTTTCTTCCCCTAGGTAATATGCTTAGAGAAAGATGAACCAATGAGAAATGTACCTCAATTTAGAAAGTTAAATAAACTTAAACTCTTCCCATTTTTTTTTCCATTTTTCGTTCAATAAATTGTTTATATTTATTGACGGAAGTTCACTTTTAATTTGTATATGTTTAGGTCACGGATAAATGTGATTTTAATCATAAAATGGGGGAATATTCCAGTTTTCAGACAATGCTTTGAGCAGTTATGAAACTTTTGTGACGCCAGGTTTATATCTATTAACATAACCTCCCATTAGTTAATCATGAATTTGTTATATGAAATAGAGAAGTTATTAAACTTTTATTTTTCTTTGAAAAGGCGACGGGCGTAACATATGCGCTCATGGCGCAGCTGTTTATTTTTATTTTATAAAATTACACCCATTTCAAAGTCTAGGATCAGTTAAGAGTACATTTAGTGTTAAGAGTCAGGAGCCTCTGGTCTTTGTTAGTCTTGTATTATTTTAATTTTAGTTTCTTGTGTACAATTTGGAAATTAGTAAGGCGTTCATTATCATTGAACTAGTTTATATTTGTTTAGGGGCCAGCTAAAGGACGCCTCCGGGTGCGGGAATTTCTCGTTACATTGAATACCTGTTGGTGACCTTCTGGTGTTGTTTTTTCTATAGTCGGGTTGTTGTCTCTTTGATACATTCCCCATTTCCATTCTCAATTTTATTTCAACTTTGCAGTATATCTGAGCTAGTTAATGCACACCTTAGCCATGTTAGCTGTGCATGATCCTGCTCTATGAAAGATTCAAACAAAAACTACCCAACCTCCACTCTTCCCCCCAAATACAACAGTGTATATATTTGTAGGACTCTAAAATGCGATGGGGACGCTAAAGTACGATGGTCACGCTAAAGTGCGATGGTCTACGCTATAGTGCGATTCCTACATACGCTAAATTCCGATGTTCTGCGAAAGTATAGACGTACGATACGTAGTTGGATTATGACGTTATCAGTCGTTTTACAGACTAAAAATGAACACCCCGGAAGACAAATTACAAATATTTGATTAAGAACTTTTCAACCAAATGTCAATGACTTAATTGATTTAAACCTTACCGTGCGTTGTCGACTAAAGCAAAGGTGTTTTATTTTGGTAGCTGGAAGAAGAACTTGTATCCTGCAGTCGACCGTTTTACTTTAGGCCCTATAGATATAGTATTCACATAACTTTCCTGTATCCTGCTTAGAAGCGAACGGATGCATTTGAATCATTGTTTATGTTTGCAGTATATTTTGCGGTCTCCGTAAAAATGTTGTCGCTTTATTGAAAAGTAACGTCGGCAAAATAAAGGTATATATTTCCATGCGTAAATTATAAATTGTCGCCTAAAACATGATTAGATGGTACATTGCAGGAAAATATAAAATGGATGTGTAGTCGCTGCAAAAAAGGCGAAAATTAAGCTCGGCAAACATCGCCTTTCTCTCTCATTTAAATTAAACAAATAAATCAATGTTACATATTCCAACAATAATCGAATTTTGTATCTTTTAATTTTAAAATAACGATTGTAAGGGGAGGTGTTACCATAAGTGATAGATTGTCACAGTGTGTACGGCAAGCTACACCAGTTATAACAATATTTAATACGCACGAGTTGTCAAAAATTATTTACAAGAAATATATAGTATTCTGTGACACCTAAATTACCTCTTGAGCAATTATTACGTGGTCGGTCTTTGAGAATCATTCACTTAAGACTACTGGTAAATTATACTGCCCTTTCACATCTATGGTATACACCTTATAATACTAGATTATACAATTTATACATTTAGTGTTCTTTAACGTTTTTTTTTTATAAAGCTCCGAACCTTACCCTTTTGGTCCATCGCACTTTAGCGTGATATACCATCGTACTTTAGCGAACAAACAACCATCGCACTTTAGCGTGAGACATCATCGTACTTTGGCGTATACCATCGCACTTTAGCGTGACCATCGCACTTTAGAGTACCATCGCACTTTAGAGTCCTACATATTTAAATTTGTTAAGTCTTTTCAATGAGCAAAGACAATCATGACAGTACTGAGAGTGAAACAAAGCAAAGCATGCAGTTATATTTCCATTAGCAAAATGAACATTATAAACATAATTATATGTATTTTTTTAAATAAACTATATTATATTTCATTTGATTGACTGTAATGGGTGATATTTGTCACCATGGCAACTGTTGTATTAATACTTAACGATTGCAGTTTAGAGCTTATTTATGCTTCAATGCATGTCTTTTCATAAAGGTTGGGAAACAATTGAGAACATTGAATTCCCCATACCGCAGAATTCAATAAATAATAACTGTTTCCAAGGGGAACAAACGTTAACATGGTGATAAAATTGAAGAGAGCCCCACGCAATGTTTCATTTATTTTGGTCAGGTAGTATTCAAACTTTGTAACTACAATGCTAGCTATGATTAACATATTTCAATTTTCAGAAAAACACACAAGAAATTTGATAATTTCACAATACTCCATGATTTCGAAAAAAAATAATGTTTTTTAGTTTTTTTAACAAAAAATCTAAAAGTCAGGGTTGAACTGCAATACTAACGAATTCTTGACTTAAGTATGGCTTTGGCTGTTCTCAAATATTTAAGAATATTCTTAACTTTTGAGTAAAAAAAACCTGAGAATTTTTTTATGGCGGGGTATTTTGCTGAGAATAAAAAAATTGAGAAAATTCTCAGGCTGAGTAAAAAAACTGTACTCAAATAGTTTTATGGCGCCGGGGCCTGAAGCTAAAACCAAGTTATATCGTTGTTATACATGTATATGAAATTTCTGAAAATAAAATTGATTCTATTCATAATCATTATTCTATTCATAATCAGGCTCTCTGACCAAACGTTATCTTTTCAAGAATCTACATGTATGATTTTTTTTTAAATAAACCTACCCCCCCTTTTTTTTTCTTACCTTCGGTTCTAACCTCAATGTTTCATTATATATTATATACAGACAAGACTGTGAATGAAGCAAAGTATGCAGTCATATTCAAATTTGAATATAAACACCGTCTAAATATAATATATGTATTTTTTTTACATACATTTCTATTGATACATTTTAAAATAGATGTTACTATGGGTAATTATATGTATTTCCATGGTAACTATTGAAGTCAGCAACTATTAATGATGGTAATTTAGAGTAAGCTTATGCATAAATGTAATATTTTTTTTTATCAGTTATGGAACAATTCAGTACATTAAAGCTCTAAAACTGCAATATTCTGCAAATAATAACTCCATTTCCAAGGAAAAAATCGGTTGCTATGGTGATAAAACTTAAGAAAGTCCCAAGCTTTTTTCTATTTAATTTGGTGAAGTAGTACCCAAACTTCATAACCAAAGTGCTAACTATTCTATACACAGTTGCTCTTTTCTAAAAAACACCACAGAATATTTGATAATTTCGCAAAAATCCCAAATTCAGAAAAGTTGAAAATATGCATTTTTTGGCAAAAAAATTAAAAAAAAATTACAAATTTGGTTTACATGCAATCTGAACTAAAATGATGCTAAAACCAAGTTGTATCAATGTTACATATGAAAATTAATGAAAAATGCTTGATTCTATTCCTAATCAGGCTCTGAATTGTAGTGATTTAGCTGATTTTTGGAAGATTTTACTATGCTTCACAACCAAAAAATAGAGTGTCTGTTACCATGGCAACCACTCGTATTTTCCCACTCATATTTATTTTTTGGGCAGTATTCAGTTACTGCTTCTTCTAGGCCATTTATAGATAAAATCTGAAACCCTCATGAATCACATGTATATGGCACCCTGCCTGGTTCTTACAAAGAGCTGTACTTAATAAATATTGGTAAAAATATATATTGTAATAAATTTTTCTTGTCAAAACATCATTTAACGGCCTTTAAATGGTCAAAGAATCCAGCGCTTGTCGTAATCTTTGATTTTTAATGAGATACCGGTCACGTGATCGTGATGACGTCAGTGGATACAAGCCGAAAAATGTCTCAATGAGGACGAAGTCGATCATATTTCTGCATAATTAAACAATGGACAGTGTTAGCATCAGTTTTCAAGGCAACTCTCTAACTTTAGATATTCGACCGTATCATTTTGAGCCGTTACTTGTAGAAAAAAATCAAGTAGAAGATAAAAATTCGTCATCCGACATTGACGATCTTCTAAGCAATGCCGATATAATATAGAAATACTATATCAATAATTAATTTCACCAAAAATAAAGATACATTTCTTAAAAATGTTTGAGTGAAACAGGTAATTGAATAACATTTAATAAGAGAAAAGGATATGTCATAAAGAATGTAGGACAGAAAGTCACAGCCAAAAAGTCACGGACAAATCGTCACATTACAAAAAGTCACAATTTATTTTCGAAATTAATTTTCTAATAACAAGAAAAAAATAATTTAGGAAAATACAAAATTTTTGATTTATTATATATGAAGTAACTTTGTTACTTAAAATTATTCAATAGATATCAATAATCAAATAATTGTTATTAAAGTAACATGTCAAAGTGGCTTGATATCTATAAATGGCTTCATTTTGGCGTCAGATATATCCTTTGCATGATATTTTTTTTTTTTCATTAATCAAGCTTCATGAAAAATTTCTTAAACAAGCAAATGAATAGAAATAATAGAATAACTATCACCTTACCAAGTATGACGGGTGTAAAATTTGAATCACTAAAGCTGTCACCAATAAATGTGTTATAAGTATGACATAACAGAGGGTTTGAGGGGGGGGGGGGGGTATTAAAAGAAATATTTAAAGAAGTTGTAAAACAGTAAAATAAATCCATATGTCTCTTCTCTTCCATAATAATCCCATGGAAAATTTTCTATCTACTGACTTATTTTTTTTTTAATATTTTTTCTGTGTGGTATATCTTCAGTCTTAAAATTGTTTGTATTTTGTGACTTCTATCTAACTTCGACAAAGTTTGGCATAGGGGCCGTATAATATGTAAAATGAAAGCTTACAGTATTGACGGAAACTTATTGAATTGGTTTCAGGACTATCTTCACGACAGAAAACAGAGAGCAGTAATGCGTAACAGAAATTTGAAAAAAACGATAAACGATTATATAAAATTGAAACGTTTCATTTGTACGGCCCAATAACGCAATTGAGATGTTCCCATTCATTTATAACTATGATCTATTTAGAGCTAATATAATAAATGATCCTTCTTGTCATTGTGGGTCAGATATTGAGGATGTCTACCATTACTTCTTTGTTTGTCCAAAATACACATCATGCAGAAAAACCTAATTCAATAATCTTAACTGGCTATCGGAAAGCATTGTTTTAGATACAAAACTTTTAATTTGCGAACACATTGAACTTTCGAATGAACAAAATATTCAAATTTTCAAACATGTTCAAAATTTCATACAATGGTCAAACAGCATTTGTTAAGCCTTGATAGTCTATGATAGAGCGTTACTGTTACTGGCACGGAACATCATGATCGTCATCATAAGTACACACGTCATTGTCACATTATCATATTACTTTTCAAACTTTCCTTTTCTCTTTTTTTACGAATGAAAGCTAGTATTATTCTATAAACTGTTTGCCTTATATGTATGTCCATTATATCATACTAGTATAATTGTAATTTTATATTGTCCATGTTGTATGATTTACTTGTGTCTAATCCAATTTGCTTTAATTCGGCAAATAAAATAATGTTTCAACTAACTCAGTCTCTACTTATACATAATCTACTACTCCCAGGTCTGTATCAATTGGATGTATTTGCATTATTTAAGTTAAAACTATGTAATACAGCTTTATGTCTTATGCAATATAAAGACTTGCATACATTCACTAGCCAAACTATTCGTTGCACATTCAAATCACCTTTTGCGTATAGTTTTTCACCGCAATAACCTTGCATCAATGGTCTGTCATTTTAAAAGCATCACTTTGCATCTCTTCACAATTATTTTTTATTAAGAAATAAAATGATTATTAATTAAAGAATAAAATAATAAGGGTAAGTACTAATAACTTATTGCAATACACCTTTCATACCTGCCTTATTTCTATTAGAAAACTCCAAGAAATGTATGTACCAACTACAGGTTATGTATTAGTTATGGGGACTGACAGGCTTTTTTTTTAATTATTTTTTTACTTTAGAAGCATTACTTCTTAATTCTCTATTTATTTTGTTATTTAATTATTGTTATCGTACTCCATTGTTTACAAAGTAAATTCACACACCCAATATTTTCGATCCGCCCCCTTTTAAAAGCTGCACTGTCCAGTCCTTTTTTCTCTATTCTGTAATACCCCATATCCGACAGTTAGGTTTTGACTATTGTTTATTCAAACAGGTTAAACAGATATGCATTACGTAACTTATATCCGTAACAATTGCCAACCTCACCTGTAAACCCAGTAGGTGAGCCCATGGATGTACACAGATTCGGCGCATGTTACGCAATAGCGCGTATTGCCGATGTCTTACATATCACCACCCGGGGGTATGACACCTGTAGCTTTCAACTTCAAAGGTAAATCAAGCGTTGTAGAGAACGTGTGCCGATACCTGTAACTTCTGATCAATGTTGATGACTTGTTATTTATTATGTCCAATTTCAGTGTACACACCTGCACACGTGAACAGGTAGTAAGGTACACACAGGAGGTACACAATACCAAATTTGAATATTGAGATATATTTGGCTATATAATTATTCACAAATATGACTAAACTCTATAAAAAAAAATATAAAGGGAACCAAAAAATATTTGCGAAGAAAAAACAATATTTTCTTCAGCCTTTCTCTGCTTTTTATAAGCTCCCTGCGTATAGGAATAGGTGGACTGGGCTCAGCTGTTGTTGGTTGTTTCAATGGAATATCAGGTACTGCATTTGAAGTTTGGCTTCATGGAAGGATTTCGAGATTCTTCATAACTTCTGGGTCACGATCGGAACAAACGTTTGTAAAGTGGGCGGAACCAAATCTATGACTAGTGCTTGGTAGGAAGTCCTATCTCTTCCTGGGTTAGATGATGATCTACTCGGAAAACGAAAAAAAAATATTCAAACTGTCTTATGCCTTCTGTTGCATCCACTGGCAGCACACAGAACCATTTTTAATCACTGTCATGCTTTTTTTAAAAGATATTCGAAAATGAAATTGCGCTTATTATGCCTATACACCCGACAGTCAAATATGATTGATGTAACCACTGACGTCACAGCCTCGTTCTGAGTGACTTCCGGGATTGAAATATGCATAATTAGTAGGTCGACAGATCGATACATTTATTAGATTTATTATTTATCCATTTAAACTATAATTATATTGCTTTTGATGATTTTTGGGGGATAATTATGTATAAATAAATATTTATTTACCAAAAAAAAAAAAATCATGTCACATCGCCTTTAAAGGGGCACTAGCTTTAAGATATATAAAAAATCTAAAGTTGGATTTTTTTTTGGATCAATCAATAATGAAAGTGAAATAATGAAATAACAATTCGATTTTTGCAGCCAAAAAGGTTTAATTTTGTCAAATTACGATAAGAAACATTGATAATTAGTTATTCACTTACAAGTGAATGAGTCGACCTCTTTAAATCCGTATTCATGTGAATTTAAATTTAACCCCTAGCTAGAGATTGACAACGCATGCATTGTACGTGAACTGGCTATTTTAAAAAAAGAATGTCAACAATGAAAGTGAAAGTACGGTTTATCATTTGATTACTAATTCGACGCACATAAAATCATTCTTATACGGTTAAAAGCAATGAGAAACATCCATTTTTAATCTATAGAATAAAATCAAACAGACCTATAAAAATCTAATTGCACGAGTTGGATTAATCTATTCATATCTTTATTTATGTGTTTACATCGCTTATATTGTCATCTGAGGTGAAATCGATAGTTAATTAGATGGCTTCTGCACTAAAATACACACGAAACGAACGTATATATTATCTACCCCATACTCTGTAAACTGTTTATTTTAGACTTTTGATAGCTTGGATTAATGTTTATCATTGTTGTAAATCAAATATGAAAATTTGAGTCAAATCGGTGACCATGAATTTGACAGCTAGTGCTCCTTTAGTACATATGCAATTGGACGGACAAATTGATAGAATACCGGTATCACTCGATACTTTTTTCAAATCGTGTCCAACAAACTCATACCCTGTTTTACCTAGTCGTACTTAAAAGTACGCACTCTTAACCAATGTTTACCCCTCTATATAACATTGTGTTTGTCAATAAGGAACATTTGTGTAATGTTTGTATGACAGACGCATACAATTTCATCATATTGATAATGATATGTGAACTAAACAAACAGACATAGTAAGTAAAAATGTTCGAAATATGGGTACATCAACCAACATTGTGCTATAATCATCTTGACTATAAAAACCAACAAATATGTAACACAGAATCACACATAGGCATAAGAACACAGCGCATTAAGACAAGAATATAAGAAAAATAGCATAATAACACAGTGATGGAAGTATAAAGCCACGTCATATGTTTCTAAAATCAAAACAAAAAGAACCCTTTTTTTAGAAAACTCAGAGACTTGTTTTGATCACCCCTGGTTCGTCAACCTTCTACTCAGACACTGATGACGTTTTACGCAGTTCAAGTAGGAGCTGCAAGCTCTTGAAAACAGAATAAGTTGGGAAATATATATCTCATATGCAGGTGGTTAATTACAACTAAGGTGGGAAAATTTATAATTTCAAAATCAACATCGTTTTGTTTGTCATTGATTCTGGTAAAGAGATTACCGTGTATGTCAAATTCGAAGGTTGAGTTTAGAAATGAGGCGGAGGAAGTCGTGTCTGTTGGTTTATTTTTCAGAGAAACAACAACCCGAACTAAGAGCAGAAATAGCCGTAGGCCACCAACAGGTCTTCAACACAGCGGGAAAATATCGCAACCAGAGGCAGGATTTACATGTAATTGTCCCCAAAACAAAAAATGTAATGGTTCAATGGAAATGGACGTCATGCAAAAGTCCAATACATAGGCAAACTACAATAAAAAAAAACATACTTGACTAACAAAGGCCACAGGCATAAACATGCGTCGATGTTTAAACCCTCCCCCTATACATCGAGCTAATGTTAAATAAACAAACATACAGCATTATGCACATTGAAACTCAGAAGTGAATGATAAGATGTTTGTGCTTTAAATAGAGTATAATAAAGCATAAAGGCAACAGTAGTATACCGCTGTTCAAAAGTCATAACTTGATTGAGAGAAAAAAAATCTGGGTTAAAAACTAAAACCGAGCAAAACACATTAACTATATGGGGAACACATCGGAACAACAGATACACTGAAGTGATAGAAAAAAATACAGTAAAACGAACTATTTGATTACAACTGCCATATTCTTGTTTGAATACATGACATTTTAGTGAAAAAATTGTAAGGGTTCCGCGGAACCCTGTGTCTCGCCTACTTTTGCTGTTAATCGCAGGCCCAACAAAAATGAGGGGAAAAATATAAAAACATTCCTTTCGATTCTACTGCAGACTGTATGCAATGTTAACTGGAAGAAAAACTCAGTCCATTTATAAGTAAAATAGGGAAGACTCGAATTTTAATTTTTTACAAAATATACTTCTGAATACTATCTTATGATCATAAACAAGCTTCTGTCCAAGTGTGGTAGAAATCAAGCATAGAAAGTTATTAAAATTTCAAAACCTTTAACCACAGAGTGGATATTTTTGGAAGACGCTGACGACTTACTGTAGGATCGCTATATCAGCTTTTTCGACAAAAGTCGAAAGCTCGACGACAAATGATGGATTGAACCTGGTTTTATGGCTAGCCAAATCTCAAGTTTTTATGGCAATGTTAAAATATTTCGCTAAAACGACAACACTGCGTCACAAAAATAATGCACAAAAAAATAAAGAACACTCAGCACAGAGAAAAGCACAAATATAAATATTATAAATAAACTCATCATAGATACCAGGACTAAATTTTGTATATACGCCAGACGCTCGTTTTGTCTACAAAAGACTCATCAGTGTCGCTCGAATCCTAAAAAGTCAAAACGCCAAATAAAGTACGCAGTTGAAGAGCATTGAGGACCAAAATTTCTAAAAGATTTGCCAAATCCAGCTAAGGTTATCTATGCCTGAGGTAGAAAAGCTTTAGTATTTCAAAAATTCAAAATTTTGTAAACAGTTTATTTATAAATATAACCATATCAATGATAATTCATGTCAGCACAGCTGACTACTGGGCGAGTGATAATAGTCGTTACAAAATGTAGTTGAATAACTTATAAAGGGGTTGATGAAATCCTACAATAAGTCATCTGGTAAAACCGCATAATGAGGTCTATTTCAAAAATTTATATAATAAAACAGTGTAGAGAAAGCTTAACTTTAATCTTCATTGAAACGTTTAAGTAAATACATAATATGAAATCTTAGATGCATATATACGATTAGGAAATTAACAATTCATTAAATTGAGACTGCAAGGGAGAAATGTGACAAAGAGACAACAACTAGACCAAAGAGCAAAAAGCAGCCGAAGGTCACCAATAAGTCTTCAATGAAGCGAGAAACCACCCAACTGGACGCTTGCTTTAGCTGGTCCCTGAACAAAAATGCGTACTAGTTCAGTGATAATGGACGTCAAACTAAAGTCCAAAATATTTTATTAACTAAATTCAAAAAGAATACAAGACTTACACATGCGAGAGGCTTTTGACTTGGGACAGGCGCAAAAAAGCGGCGGGGTTAAACAAGTTTTTTGGCATACTATATAAAGCGAAAATCATCTTTTGTGAATAGCATATCACACATGAGATATTACTATATGTGCTTTTGTAAAAAGGGAATGAATAAACAATCCTAAAATACAATTACCATATTTACAAAACATTGACAAAAAAGCTAAAACCTACAATTCACTGTTATTAAGCACCAGAACTGAGTCACAAAGGATTGTTGTATTTCTGAATATCAGTAATGTTAACAAATAAAAAGTCTGTTTTAACTGGATTCTTTCATCGACAAAAATATTATTTGTTTATATAAAACACCTACGTATTCAAAACACAATCTTGAAAGGATTTATTTTGAATAAAAAGAAGTAATTGGTACATTACTGATTGCTTATCAACCAGTGTAATAAAATATATTGGAAAAAGTTAATAAACAGAAAACAAGTTCTATCTGGATTTTTTCGGACCGAAACACTCACCTATACAAAAAAAATTCTTAAGGGTTGAACAGATTATATATAGTGCACATGCATATCTACGATGATCTAAAAAGTCGTAGTCAGAAATACTCATAGTAAATCTTTTTATTAAATGTCATCCTCAACTAAAATATAATCAAGAAATTAAAGATGTCATGTATGGCTGCATAACTAATGTTAAATACTTTATTAATTCATTGATATTTTAATTATTCATAACTGGTATATCTGTTATCACTGCATGCTGTACAAAGTTAAGTGAGAAAAAAATAGAAAAAAGTTGGTAAATTATCAGTCTATGGAAGAATCAAATCGAGTAAAACACATGTTAAAGTTCGTTTGGAATTTCTCACAACACAACCCGTTCATATAAGACAATATCTCTACTTCATATGAGAAACGTTATTATCGATTTGCTCCTTCCATATACTGATTATGAGAGATTTCCCCATGCTGTATGTTGACCTCACGCTTGAAACTTTAAGGGAGAAAAGAGGTAAATTTTGATTAACTGATCACACAATTTATACAGATATGAAAGACCGCAGACTTATTTGTTCATTTTGCAATCATAGCGTATGTATTGAGATTCCACAACACGATATGGGTTTTGCTCATAGTTGTGATCATTTCTTTCAAGCAATATTCCAGAAGCGCCTGCATACATATAATCTATCTCTCAGTTCATATTCCAGAGCTAGAATTTGGTAGAGGGTCCCAAGGAAGTTATGAAACATACATTTCTTATTTGTAAAATTTTAGTCATCGCCATTTCTTGTGTGTTGGTTGTAACGGAATAACTGTTTCAAAGAAGACATCGGTTATTTTTCCATTGTCGCTACCACAATCCAGTCATCTTTTCTTCAAATGTTACCTATTCAATAAGATTTAACGCCAGGTTTTACATACAAGAGCAACACAACGTGTGCAATATCAGAAGCAGATTCTATCTGTTTGTCAATAAGGAACATTTTTGTAATGTTTTTTATGACAGACGCATAAAATTTCATCATATTGATAATGATATGTGAACTTAACAAACAGACATATTAAGTAAAAATGTTCGAAATATGCGTACATCAACCAACATTGTGCTATAATCATCTTGACTATAAAAACCAACAAATATGTAACACAGAATCACACATAGGCATATGAACACAGCGCATTCGCAAAAATTGAAGACAAGAATATAAGAACAATAGCATAATAACACAGTGATGGAAGTATAAAGCCACGTCATATGTTTCTAAAAACAAAACAAAAAGAACCTTTTTTTAGAAAACTTAGAGACTTCCTTTGACCTACCCCTGGTTCGTCAACCTTCTACTCCGACACTGGTGACGTCTCACGCAGTTCAAGTAGGAGCTGCAAGCTCTTGAATACAGCATAAGTTAGTACATATATATCGCATATGCAGGTGGTTTGTTACAACTAAGGTGGGAAAATTTATAAGTTCAAAATCAACATCGTTTCGTTTGTCATTGATTATGGTACTGGGATGACCGTGTAACTCTAAAAGAATACGATGAAATACTTTGCAGCATTATATGGTAAAACATCATGATGAAATCTACCTATTGTCCAAATACAGTCATGATACCTTTGAAAACAACGACAGGGGTATGTCGATAAAGCAATAAAAGGGAGATAACTTATAAAGGGGTTGATGAAATCCTACAATAAGTCATCTGGTAAAACCGCATAATGAGGTCTATTTTAAAAATTTATATAATAAAACAGTGTAGAAAAAGCTTAACTTTAATCTTCATTGAAACGTTTAGGTAAACACATAATATGAAATCTAAGATGCAGATATCCAATTAGGAAATGAACAATTCATTAAATTGAGATTCCAAGGGAGAAATGTGACAAAGAGACAACAACTTGACCAAAGAGCAAAAAGCCGACGAAGGTCACCAATAAGTCTTCAATAAAGCGAGAAATCTGTCAGCCGGACACTTGCTTTAGCTGGTATCTTAACAAAAATGCTTACTAGTTCAGTGATAATGGACGTCATACTAAAGTCCAAAATATATTAATTTACTAAATTCAAAAAAATACAAGACTTACGCAGGCGAGATGCTTTTGACTTGGGACAGGCGCCAAAAAGCGGCGGGGTTAAACATGTTTTTTTTTGTATACTAAATTAGTCAAACATCATCTTTTGTGAATAGCATATCACACATGATATATAACTTTATGTCCTTTGTAAATAGGGAATGAATAAACAATCCTAAAGTACAATTTCCATATTTACAAAACATTGATAAAAAAATTTCAACCTACAATACACCTTTATTAAACACCAAAACTGAGTCACAAAGGATTGTTGTTTTTCTGAATATAAGTAATGTTAACAAACAAAAAACCTGTTTTAACTGGATTTCATCGGCAAAAATATTATTTGTTTAGATAAAACACTTACGTATTCAAAACACAATCTTGAAAGGATTTATTTTGAATAAAAAGAAGTAATTGGTACATTTGTGTTTGCTTATCAACCAGTGTAATAAAATATATTGGAAAAAGTTAATAAACAGAAAACAAGTTCCATCTGGATTTTTTCGGACCGAAACACTCACCTATACAAAACAATTTCTTAAGGGTTGAACAGATAATATATAGAGCACATGCATATCTACGATGATCTAAAAAGTCGTAGTCAGAAATACTAATAATAAATCTTTTTATTAAATGTCATTCTCAACTAAATATTATCAAGAAATTAAATATGTCACGTATGGCTGCATAACTAATATAAAATATTTTATTAATTCATTGATATTTTAATTATTCATAACTGGTATATGTGTTATCACTGCATGCTGTACAAAGTTAAATGAGAAAAAAATAGAAAATAGTTAGTAAATTATCAGTCTATGGAGGAATCGAATCGATAAAAACACATGTTAAAGTTCGTCTGATATTTCTCACAACACAACCCGTTCGTATAAGACAATATCTCTACTTCATATGAGAAACGTTCTTATCGATTTGCTCCTTCCATATACTGATTATGAGAGATTTCCCCTTGTGTGTTGGTCGTTACGGAATAACTGTTTCAAAGAAGACATCGGTTATTTTTCCATTGTCGCTACCACAATCCGATCATCTTTTCTTCAAATGTGACCTACCCAATAAGATTTACCGCCAGGTTTGTACATTCAAGAGCAACACAACGTGTGCAATATTAGAAGCAGGTTCTTTCTATCCTTACAAAGCACCTTAGATCACCCCAAGTATTTGTGGTTTTGTATCACTCAGTTTTGAGTTCTGTGTACTGTTGTTTGCCTTTGATAGATTGTTTCACTAAACATGCTATATTCCATGACAATGTCAATTTGGACGTACCAGTTTGAATAACTTTTTGGCATCATATGGCTGAAACCATCAGTAGACTCATTTTTAATGTTATTGCCTTTCAATTATATTTTTACCATGATTTCTTTGTGTTGCTTATCATCTTGAATACTATTCAGGATTATTAGAATCTTTGAAAAGAAAAATCATCAGCAGGAAAAGATTTATAAATATATCAACATGACTGAAATTATTACTTAATCGAGTTATTTACCTATAATGATTGAAACGTTTTACGGGAACTTTTTTGACGTTCAGTAATGGCGGACAAAATCGATTAGGTGAATTGGAACCAGTGTTAAATCTGTTTTTACAGAACCAGCTGTTATTGAAAAACAGATGTAAACATGGCTAAATCCAATGATATTGATTATCTAAATGATGATATTTTTTCATTAATCTACAGGATCTATGTTACAATAAATACATATGGAGGTAGTGATGATATTATTGTCCAATTAGGATGCATAACTTAACTTCTTTAAAAAGTTTTAACTGTTTTAGTTATTTCATTTGTTTATTTGCATTACATAAATCAATTGTCGGAAGTATATAATATCATGTTTTGTCAGGTGTCTTCGTGGGAAATTGAGCAAAAATTTAAATATCTGACAATTATCTAAGTAGAAAACATGATAAACTTCAAATCTCACAATTAGGACCAAAGATCAACGATGACAGAACATTCTTTAAAACTGATCATGTATAAAACACATTGGATTCATTTATTTTTTAGGTTACTAATTATTGTGGAATGAAGAAACCTGTTTTTTTTTATTTTATTTCATTGTTTTGCTTAAGTCTACATAAAACTTAAAGCCTATAGGAAATGTGTTTTTTCCCACAAAATCAATGTAAATTGGTATCCTGTATATATTATGAATCCGCAGTAAACTATAAAAGGCACAGGTATGATGAAAAAATGTTAAACAATCAAAATGGGCAGACAAGACAATTTCTCTTCGTCAAACTCTTAAATAAAGCATGCTTGGCATAAAAGCATCAAATACCAATTTGTAAGTCTTGTGTTTGATAGAGCAAGGGAATCATCTTTTAACTTTGACATATCAGAAGGAGCATATTATGTTTTAGTTTGATCAGCAAACATGTGGAAAGTGTATTAAATAAGACTTCAATAATGCATCCATAGCAAACAAATGTCCTGCTCGCATTATCATTTTCTATATCCAGTGGAGCGTGAAATTGGGATAACAAGAGTGCACACGCTGAAATTTTTCGCCTCCTTTACTAACTATTGATACTTTATTGATAGTTCTAAATATAAAACTATCACATAAACTTAACATGATACAAGAAAATGAGATCAAGGTCAGATATACCAACGAGTAATATATGTAAACCTTACAATCATTCACTACACTACATATAGTTGAACTATTGCTTATAGTTTCTAAATACAGACTTATGCCCCGAAACTTTCACTTTCAAAATCTCAATTATATTGAATGAACTCATCATAGATGCCAGGATTGTAATTTCATAATCCAGACGCGCGTTTCGTCTACAAAAGACTCGTCAGTGACGTTCGAATAAAAAAATGTTAAAAAGGCCAAATAAAGTACGAAGTTGAAGAGCAATGAGGATAAAACATTCCTGACATGTTTTTTTTTCAAATTCAGCTAAAGTAATCTATTCCTGAAGTAGAAAAGCCTTAATATTTCAATAATTCTAAATTTGGTCTACAATTAATTTATAATTATGAACATATCAATGATAACTCAAGCCAACACAGAATTACTGACTACTTGGTTGGGGTAAAATTTCAGGTTTTAGATGTTTCCTCCTCTGTAGTTTCTGTATTGTAAATTTTGAGGCTTCATATGCAATTTTCAATATAAAAAACTACTGTTGACGTTATGACGAGAACTTACAAACTTAGAGTATTTCATTTTTACCGTTTATTAGTTTAATAAGCTATGTTCTTTTTAATTTATGAAATAGTAAATAAATACTCAAAGTATTTAGTTTTCTACCTGAACACAATTTGTTCTACTTTACATGCATGAGCATTGTCAGGAAAAGTCACGACTATGGCTCAATAAACCCAAACATGGAGAAAAATCACAGAGGAGACCTCCGTATACGGCTAACGTAATATATGCCTGGGATAAGAAAATCCTTAGTTTTTCGTAAAATTCAATGTTTTGTAAACAGGAAATTTATAATGAAGTATAAAAACGACCACATTATTGATATTCATGTTAACACCGAAATGTTGACTACTGGGCTGATAATAAGATAGGAACTAAAGAAATTTATTCAAAAACCATACATGTTATGATGGTAATATACTAAACCCCTAACGGGAAGGATTATGCCTGATTTTCCTATGATGAGATCACAATCTTTCAATCAGTTTAATTGAAGTCTGGAGCTAGCATGTCAGTTAACTGCTAGTAATCTGTTGTTATTTATGTATAATTGTAATTTTGTTTATTTACTTCTGACATCAGACTCGGAAATCTCTTGAATTGAATTTTAAATGTACCTATGCGTTTACTTTTCTACAATCAAAACCACGTGATGGATATACACACACCGGAAGTTACAATCGAACTCGCCGCTTGAAAGTTTAGTAGTTGCATTTTCTTGTTTATATCAATTAAATTTTGATTAATAAGTTGGTACACCGAATGTCGGATAGTATGTAGTTTTGAAATACACAACTGTTTTTGCTAGAAAGCGTGCAGTTATTGCTAACACTTCGACACAGTTCCAAATTTTTGACGGATAACACACACACTCAATATTTTTTCAACGGATAACCACACACTTTGAATATTTTCAATCAAAATTTCATAAAATTGTTTTCTTTATGATTTGTTTGGCAAAATAAATTCATGTCTCAATTCAACACCGCCTCTATTGATTTATACAATAATTTTTTTTACGATAAACGCTTGGTTTATTGTCGAAAATCCAATTTTCAAAAATGAAACCACACACACCGAAAAAACAACGGATAACACACACATTATTTAAGTAAATCGCAAAAACGTAAAAACAAACAATCATCATGACATGCAGTTTGTACTAAGTGGTTGTCCTCATGAGTTTATAGTCTAAACCATTCATTATTTAAGTTTATCTCGTATAAATAATGAAATTTTGGCTAGTATTTGCCGTAATAGATTTTGTAAGATACACCACGCGACATATAAGAAAATTAAAGCGATGACAGATTGCTTTTCAATTAAAATGTTATATAGATCAAGGCTTATATTAAATTGTTCTTATGTTTTTAGTATAATGTAGTAAAATACATCATTTGACTTTGCTTGAAACTGTGTACATACCTTCAGTTTCGGTTTGTGTGTGTGTGTGTGTGTTAATTTAATGGGGTGTGTGTGGTATCATTTATGAAAATCGGCTATTCCTGTCAAACGACCATTTATCGTAATTATTTGATTGATTAAATCAAAATTAAAGATGATGAATTAAAAAAATGCATTCTTTTTCCACTAAAAACTCCCAAAACATAAACTTTTCAGAAATTTTGTAATAAAAAATTATGAGGTGTGTGTGTTATCTGGTGAGATTTTGGAACTGTGTCGAAGTGTTCGCATTAACTGCACGCTTTCCAGCAAGGATAATTGTGTACTTCAAAACTAGATAGTATCCGTCATTCGGTGCACTACCTTATTAATTAAATTTTATTGATATAAACAAGTCAATACGACTACTTACCTTTCAAGCGGTCTGTTCGACTGTTACTTTCGGTGTGTGTATATCCATCACATGATTTTGATTGTACCCCTTGTTCATTGGCTAGAGATATAGGGGGAGGGTTGAGATCTCTTAAACATTTTTAACCCCGCTGCATTTTTGCGCCTTTCCAAAGTCAGGAGTCTCTGGTCTTTGTTAGTCTTGTATTATTTTAATTTTAGTTTCATGTGTACAATTTAATAATTAGTATGGCGTTCATTATCACTGAACTAGTATATATTTGTTTAGGGGCCAGCTGAAGGACGCCTCCGGGTGCGGGAATTTCTCGTTGCATTGAAGACCTGCTGGTGATCTTTTGTTGTTGTTTTTTCTATGGTCGAGTTGTTATCTCTTTGATACATTCCCCATTTTCATTCTCAAATTTATTTGCTGCAAGTATCATATGAGCTTAACATGATCCAAGAAAATGAGGTCAAAGTCAGATAAACCTTTCAATCGACAAAACATATTTGGCCTATTGCTTAGAGTGTCTAACAATTAAACTTTACAAAGACAACTCAACATTTAACAATGTACCATGAAAATGAGACCAAGGTCAGATGAACAATGCCAGAAACACATTATACATCTCACAGTCTATATATGCATTAAATATAGTTGACCTATTGCTTATAGAATCCAAGAAAAAAACTTATCCATGATAATTAACATTGACCCCTGAACCATGATAATGAGGTTATGTTAAGAAGAACCTTGCCAGACTGACATGTAAACATTACAATCAATCAGTGTATTACATACAGTTGACCAATTGCGTATAGTATCAAATAAACAAAACTTAACATTAATCAATTCCGATCTGCAGGGGCATCGTCTTTAATATCTCAAAGAAAGACCTACATTGTCTTTGTTATGATACAGCTACTACAGAGTAGAGTGCGTGGACATTATTTTTGTCTGCAGCCATGACCATATATATGTTACGTAAAAGCAGAGGAATACAGGGAAAATCAGAATCCCATGTCTATCAGTGAAGATAATATGTCTACTACTTCACTGTGTTGTTGAGTTATTTGTCCCATTGAAATGCGTCAGTGTATCATCCATCTCTTGTTTTATTCATCGTTTTCTTTCAGAAATTAAAAAGAAGATGATTTGACAGGAGGCCATTGGCGAAGTTGAACTCTGAGTTATTAAATAAAACAAAACCTTTTCATCAAAGTTATATATTAATTTCAAGTTATCGAACATATACAAACATGTATTACATATAAGATTTTCAAACTGTTACAATAAAGATCCCTCAGAATGTTAAACATGACAAGGACATAAACAGGAATTTTCTGGTGAGAATTCTAATTGTTGAACTTTAATAATCTGCACTCCTTATAAATGAATAATCGTTTTTTGATAAATATGTAATAAAACAACTTCTTTATGCCCTTTTATGTCAGAATCATGGCTAAAGTATAGCAACCAATCTTAAGTTATCTTGTCAGCTTTATGCCATATATGTGTATTTCTATATACAGTTATTATAATATGTGCCTTTAAGGTGTTTCCAGGCGAACTGTTGCAATATAAAAAAAACTTTTAAAAGAATCTGACTGTTACTTAAGCAGAAACCAGTATCAAGTTTAAATCTCATAATTAAGATAAAGGTCTATTAAGACCAAAAGACAACAATAACAGCTCGCAGTGCATCCTTTTAAATTGATCATGATAATTATGTTAACTAAATGTTAATCAATTTATAGGGAAACAAAGCCAATTTATCTTTGTTAAACTCTTAAAGTGTGCTTGGAATACAAGCACCAGGTAGCAATCTTTTAGTCTTTTTGATATAGCATAGGAACAGATCTATGACTTAGCCATAACAAAAACAATACTACTTAAATTGCATCATAACCAGAAACAGTATAAATAGATTTTCAAGAAAAAAATGTGAAAAAGTGTCGGAAGACAAATGCAATTCCATGAAACATCAACAAGAAAATGTAAGACTTCGTAATAATTGATTTAAATACTGAAAATTAAGAAATTATTGCAAGCAATCATTATTGTGACTTCATAAAAAGCTACATTCAGATGTTTGTAAAAAAATCAGAATGCGAACTATTTATTATTGCGATACTCACTAAGTCACATTACATGAATTTATGAAAATCTTGCTATAGTTTCTGAATAAACAGGACCGCAAAAGTGTTGAAGATATATCAATCTTGAGATAGTATATTTCGAAAAACACGTCATTGATTACTGGAATTTTTTTTAATAAACATTCTGGCAACTAAGCCAAATATTATACATAAAAATATAGAATATGCCAAATACACATAATTAACATCTCCTGGTGATTCAAATCCTAGATTGCAAAAATCTGGCTTTGTCTATGAATATGATGAAGTACAGAAGAAAACCTGAGTAAACATCTAAGAATTTTCTGTTTAGATATATTGATAATTGTAACCTTGGACAACATATTTGTTTGACTAGCAATATATACTTTTAAAACCTGTATCATATAGTCCAAATATATACGGAATGACGCTTATCATTATTCTCCTAGTTGGCTTTTCATCAGGAAAAACTTTTGGCATTCTTATATCTTTCCCTTTATAAAAAGCATTAAGGAGTCTGCATAAGAGACCGTATTTTATTGATGAAGCAGACTTTTCTGGATATTGTAGACAGCATCAGAAAAGCTGGTTTAGTACTATAGGTTTTCTTATATCTGACTCAAAAAAATAAAAAACAAACATACCGAAATATATTTGATAAAGGAATTCCTTATTTTATGTTTACCCAATAAGATTATATTAAAGTAGAAATATAACAGCAAGAATTTCCTGGACTACTAGTAGTTCTTTCTGATTTTTTTAATAGTAAAATAAATAGAATATGTAAAAGAATTATGCAAAGTTGGTAATAAACTGGAAAAATGTGGAGGGCTTCCAGAAGTTGCTAACATCAAAGAAAGGAAAAAGAACTTACAGAAAACAATAATACATGGGTACTAATCGATAAAGATGTGTCTAAAAACTGCTATGAAGATAGTATGGAAATAAGTCCAAACTAAAAAAAATGAATTTTTGAATGCGAAATTAAAATGCAAAGGGAAATTTTTACAAGGAAGCTCAAGGAGATGCAATGACATGGAGCTTACCCCAGATTTTTCTTAATTGGAAATCACAAGGCAAGCGACTTGGTTACCCGGTAGAAGAAAATTTATCAAGACCAGTTTTTCCGAATAAAACAAAGGACAAAACATAAGACGAAACGTGTGGAAAACAATAAATGAATTGCAATCCATGAGAAGATCAAATAGAATGTCATTCATGCCATTCCAATCTCTACAAAATGACTATATAACACTATCTGGAACTCAAAGTCAGCACTCAGTTCATAACCGAAATCCTAAAAATGAATATGATTCGAAAACATGAAAAACATAAATATCAGAATAAATGTGTGTGATCGCTTATTTATCTAGGTTAAGTCTTATAATCTCAGCAGAAAAAAAACTAAGTACTATAATTATTTCGAATCTTGTTATTTAAAGCTGGAATGGTTAAAGGGATGACTCGTCATTTTTAATCTTTGAAATCAATATGATCCGTTCAACTTACAAACAAAAGTAACAATTTGTACAATGTGCAACAACAACAAAAAATACGGGGAAATAAAAAAATATCAATGTTATCCATATTTGCTAATGAGCTTAAACTTTGTGTGTAAATCTTGTACCTTTGATAATTTTTGTTTGAATTGTTGTTCATTTGTCATTTCGGGATATGTTCTTTATAATTTCCAATGCGATATTGGTTTTGATTATTGGCGAAAGCGTACAGTGACTTTATGTCACTTTCTTTGGTCATGAAAGATAGTCGTCTCAGTGGCAATCATACCACTAATTCCCATTTAATAAATACGAGCCACACGATATGCAAACCACAGACATTGAAACAGATAAAATGTCAGCAAGATGAGCATTGAAACTTACAAACAAGGCAAACATAGCACCACTTATGATATGCTACAAAATAACAAATGCTTTAGTAGCTTTATATAGACAAGAATAAATACTTACACACAACAAAAACAAGAAGCTCTTGCTGTACAGGCAATCATATAAACCTATTACACCTAGCTACAAACGACTGTAGGAAAAAGTTCTTCTTCGCAAACAACATCAAGGGGTAGCAAAAATTGCCTCTGGATATCAACACAAATCTTAAGTGACTACTTAACAAATTAAATAATATCGTTTTAACCAGTTTGAAACAATTTATTTTTACTTATACGTAGCTTTCCAGGGAATGAACATGTTTGATGTGGGCAGTATATGGAAAAAAAGTAAAGACGGTAGACCATGTGTTTGTCGGCTAGTTTATACATTTCAGTTTCTGTAGATGGAGTTGTCTTTAAGGTGTAACCTAACACTACAGGGAGATAACTCTGCAAAGTCAGCGAAACGTTTTAATTACGTTGTGTTGTAAGGGGAATATTAAGCTTCTCAATGAACAAAATTAATGTTTGTCAAACTGCTATATAACCAGTGTAATTTTTCTGACCAAACGGTTGGTTTAAAATTTTTTATTTTTTTTATTTTTTTGTTAAAGGGTCAAAGTAAATACATTGTCAAAATTTTATAAAAATTAAACGAGCCAAATGAATTTTAGTTCAAGTGTTGGGTACCACCTTAAAGAAAAAATTCTCAAGTCGTTGGAAAGGTTACATACTTTATTAAAATCCATATATACATAAATATATCAATGATCAGCAACACGATCTACTAATAAATATAAAATACAAATCCAATGTCTAATTCTTATGCAATTATTTTTTATCAAAACTTTGCATTGGCTGTTGAGAAATACTTTGAGTGGTTAGATTACACTTTCTACCAGTCCGTAACTAAAAAAAACACCATTTTGATTTTTTTAAGGTATGAAATTTCTCAAAGCATAAACAAGATAGTCAAATTTGGAGCCTCAAAATCTTCTCTTTGTCTATGTTGAAGACATTCTGAAGCGTACGAAAAGTAAAAATACGTTTAGTATGTATGTTTGACATCCAGAGTATACATATGACGTCACATTGCTTAGAAGCTTAACAAGTTGAAACAGTTTCGCTAACTTTTTCATTTATGGCACTTTAATCAAAAATATTTATTAAATGAAATTTATTTTAGAATGTGGCATAAGAATTGAGATGACTGTATTGTATTTAAAGCTTGGCCTTCGTAAAACTTGATTTTACTGTCGCAAATATTCGTTTACCTATCTCCGCTCCGCGTCGCTAGGTAAACTCAATTTAATTGCAACATTTAAATCTACGTTTTACGAAGGCCAAGCTTGAAACACAATACAGTTATCTTCTTTTGACAAGCAGTATTTCACAAATTAAAATGTAACACAAAATGTATTGCACATTTAACGGAAAGCATTTTAACATAATTTTTCAAAGTTTCAAAGTTATAATAGATTGTTAAAACTGATTCTTCACAATGCACACTAAGTGTCAATATATCTATTTTCGTTTTTGTGCAATATTTGAACATAAAGGTGGATATATATCTTAAATAATGATACAAAATGAAAGGGTTGTATACTGAGTTCAAATAAAAACGCAAATCCGAAACATATTTTACATTTAATAAAAAATTCGAACTTACATCTTACGAAGTAAATCTATCGTTCTAAGATTTCTTTATATGTTCATGTAGAATTTTTCGGATATTTTCGATCTTTATCCAGAAAAGCGTTTTGGATGCATGAAAGTAATAACGTGTTGTTTTCGTTGTTAAAAGCACTCGTGTGATACCTTTGCTTGTGGATTATCAGTTCCCTGGAATATCATCAGCTCAGTAGTCAGAACTTCGGTACTGATATGGTTTATAACAAACTTTTCTAAAATAGTCCGTTCATAAATTTTGACATTATAAAGAAACTAAAGTATACTCACTTACTCAAATTTGAACTGAGATGGATTTGGCTATAGTGTACGTACTTTGTGATCATATAAACCTTCAACTGTTTTGGTTCTAAAACATTCGCAACTTTCAAATATTCGGCTTTGAACGTTCTTAGTGATGGTTAATCCAAAAAAGCGCTTCGGAAGTATGAAATTAATTACGTGTTATTTTTTGTTGTTGTTGTTGCTGTAAACGGATATAAATTCCTCATCCAACCACCGTAAACAGCAAATTTGCTTCTTATATAGCCTTAGATGGTAAATATGTTTCATATTGAACCAATAAAGCAACGGTTATCAAACAGAAATGCATTTAACAATTTTACTTTGCGTTTGTTCATGTGGGATAACATTTAAATGAACATTTCCGAGTTTTGATTTTACCACTATCACGATAGTCGTAAATTTCTGTAGTGAACAAAAGTCGATGGAAACCAAACTGTCAAAGTACATGGTAGCCTACTATTTTCAAGAATGGCATTAGAAGTACACTTTCGTAATTTTGTTTCAAAAGGGAGCAAATGTGTGTTTGTATATGATGTGTTGTGTTTCTATTGGCACTTAATAAATTGAACATAAAATACATAACTTTTGCAAGATTTAGATTCATAAAGGCTCGGAATTAGGATAGTATCGTAAACTAAACAAAAAGCAATATTTGACTTTATAATAATAAGTTTGAAACGCACAACTATCACGTAATACTTATTTTTTTTTAGTAATTTTTAGTAAAAACAAAATTAAATATCATGTAACATTTATATATCAAAAGTCAAATCTGATTTAGCGTTATATAGACGTTGTCAGCAGAAGATAACTTACTAGAGAAAGTCATTTGCACCTTTTCCAAATATTACCGTACTCCGATTCAACTACTTGACCATCTTTTGTTACGATAAAGCTGTGGTCAGTTGACTTTTCGGCGTTATCACATATTAATACTTTTTGATTCTTTTCTTCCAAAATAACAGAAAGAAACACAGTGTTTTTGTGTGCTCCTACATCGAACCTAGCAAACTCTCCGGAAATAATTCTCGTAAAACCAGCTTGTACTTTATCCCATTGCAGTTTGCCAACTACTTTTCCTCCTACGTTAAGTGCTTTGAAACCGGCTTGTGCATCTCCACTAAAATCAGTAATGTATGCCTTTTCAGTAACCACTTTTGCCCAAATTGTGTTTGAGTGACTGTTTGCTACGTGTGTAGCTGGTCCTCGTCCAAATGTATCTGTTATTTTCCTTTTAATTTGAGCCATATCTGAAATATATAATATATATTAATATAAATAGATATAATAAAGAAATTCCGCAATTCTAAAGCATACCAGTAAATGACAAGAGCAAAACATATGCCCATAATCTAGTATAAATGCAAAAATGGTAGACATCTTTAATCGTATTAGTATGACATTGTATTATATTTTATACGTGAAAATGCCAACATAATTTTTACAATAGGCGCAGAGTGAAATCATATATCAATCACATGCATTGTATGCACAAAATGATATCTGAATAAAACAAAAATCTTTAGAATAATCTTATATACTAAAAGGGAAAATGATATTAGTGCCAATGAGACAAAAATCAACCAAAGTTCTAAAAAGTGAATGTAACCAATCATCGGTCATCGTATGTTATTCGAAATTAGGACAACAATGAGTATGAGAGACAACTCTTTTGAATATGAAAGTCAATTGTGCGTATTCAGAAATTGTAACAGTGTTCAAGCATTTGTTTTGTATACATTTGATTATAGGTCCTGGGAGAGGGCCACTGACTATAGTTGTCGTCAATTTATTTCCCACGGAAACTTTTAAGTGAAATTTTTATGTTTGTTTCCTATGGAATTATTCATTTTTGTAAAAATATTAACTTTATTTTGGCTTTTCCTTTTATTAGAAACATAATGTGTTTTGTTTTTTTTCCGTTTTGAAGGCTTGAATACAACTTTTAGAAAAGCATAATAAGTAGTATTAAATATGTTTTGGAGTGTATAAAATTCCTTAGATGTTAATTTTAGACATATTACTCGTTTGAAGGTCCTTTTGATTTTGTTGACAATTTTGACTATTCCATTCGGTATAATTTACTACAATTTTTTTTTATCAAAATAAAGCTTTCCTATTCAATTAAAAATATGATTGCAAATTTGTTTGCTGCAACTCATATAAAGTTTTTATTTTTCTCAAACGAGAAAGGTAATATGCTAGATATCCTTACTGTTGGAGATGTGATGAGAAGATTCAAGCTGTAAATTTTCTCCTTGACAACATTAGTTTCAATTCGGCAATGAGGATTATCGACAGGTTGCAAGTATTCATACGAGGACGGTTTCAACCCCTTTAAAAGCAAACTTGTCCTATACGTTTATGAATCACAGTTTTTTGGCCAAATTTCAGTAAAATCCCGTCTAGAGATATCATTTAACCACTAGTTTCAGCAACACTTACAGTTGTTTTGATGATAATTTTTCGTTAAATAATAAAGAATTTTCTAAATATACTGCCGAAATATACACAAATGAACTAACTTTAAATAAATCAAATATTAACAAAACAATAACTGTCTTTTTCAAGATTAGGAAATTTCAGTTTTACACGAGAAATTCTATTCAAACATTTCAGACAAAAACGCGATTTTTCTTTCCCTATTGTTTATTTTCCCTTTTTGGACGGTGATATTCCTTTGGCGCTGTCTTAAGATGTCCAGGTATCCCAAATCATTCGCAATGTTTGTGTCTATAGTAACGTTTCGGATTTAAATGAGCGTAATCTATGTATTACTGATAAATTATTCTATAAATGTCAGGGATTTCCTTACCACATTTCTTAAAACCTTTAGCAAATTACTTCATAGATACAGAGACTCAATTTGCTAGTTTGATTGTAGCTGAACCAGTAGAAAACTTATTATAAACGAAAATTGCACATCCTAATGTTTACGAGGTAAATTTATCAATCATTAAACTCATATATCTGAGTAATTAATATGACGAACGTTGAAAATTTATCCCATATATATATATTTAAAGAGTTGGCAAAAATAGATTTTTTGACTTATTCAATCATTTGGTAATCATTATCTATTTACATTATTATAGATGAATGTGTACTGTTTCCCAAGAAAACGTTTTTGGTTGTTAGTTGAACGAGGAAACTAGTCAGGAATAGTACATTAATATACTGTTTCACAGGGAAATGTTTTTGGTTGTTCATTTTTCCAGAGAACTAGTCAGGGATAATGGTTTAATATGTTTATTTTCCTAAGGAAACGAATTTTAGTTATTTTCCGGGTAAGAAACTAGTCAAGAATAAGATTAATATGTACTGTTTTCCAGGGATTTTGGTTTAGGTTGTTACTTTTCGGGGGGAAATATGTCAGGGATAAAAGATTTATATGTATTGTTTCATGTGACATGTAGTTTATATTATGTTTGTGGTATCCTGCTGTGCTGACTTAAATTAATGGAAGGTGTCCGTTGTTATTCTACAGTTTACATGTTGTAATGTTTCTATGCTATTCATACCATTGCCAAATAAGCGGGAGGTTTTGCTAGCCATTAAACCAGGTTCAACCTATAATTTTGTTTCTGAAAATGTCCTGTACCAAGTCATGAATATGGCAGTGGTTATCAAACAGTCCGTTTCTATGTTTGGTTTTTGTTGCATTTAAGTGTTTGTGTTGTTCCGTTTTTTTCCCTCTTATAGTTGGTGTGTTTCCCTCGGTTTTAGTTTAATCGAAATATTACTATTGGACAGCGGTATACTGCTGTTGCCTTTATTTCCAATGGAAATTGTTTGGTTATTAGTTACCTGGGGAAACTAGTCAGTGAAAGTGAAGTAATATGTATTGTTTACCAGAAAAATGTTTAAGGTTGTTGATTTCCAGTGGACCTAGTGAGGGATAAATGATTGATAGATATTGTTTCCAAGGGAAATGTTTTTTAGTCTTTAGTTTACTTGGGAAACTAGTGAAAAGTAAAATCACAAAAATACTGAACTCAGAGGAAAATCAATTTGGAAAGTCCATAATCACATGGCAAAATCAAAAAAACAAAACGCATCAAAAACGAATGGACAAGAACTCTCATATTCCTGGCTTGGTACAGGCATTTTCAAATGTAGAAAATGGTGGATTAAACCTGGTTCTATAGCGCTAACCCTCTCACTTTAATAACACTCTCATCAAATTCCGCTACATTTACATGATGCGTTAAATAAACAGTCACAATTAATAAAATAGTCAAAATATTGGTACATCAGTCATCATCGTATAACAATTTTAAAAGGAACAATTTAACAGGACACAAAAACATCTACTATCTACGAACACATGGATTGATTTGAGTGTCTGACGTCAGAAAAATTACATATGTCACATAAATTTGTCGTTCAATGTGCATACAAACAATTTTAAAATTTACATAGGCAATGTACGCATACAGGGTTAAAAAATCAAAAGTATGTAAGAATAAATTACAGAAAGAGACCGAGATTCAAACTAGTCCAAAAGTTATACATAGAATTTATGAGAATCCAAAACTTTTAAAAGGAACAATTTAACAGGACACAAAAACATCTACTATCTACGAACACATGGATTGATTTGAGTGTCTGACGTCAGAAAAATTACATACGTCACATAAATTTGTCGTTCAATGTGCATACAAACAATTTTAAAATTTACATAGGCAATATACGCATACAGGGTTAAAAAATCAAAAGTATGTAAGAATTAATTACAGAAATAGATCGAGATTAAAACTAGTCCAAAAGTTATACATTGAATTTATGAGAATCCAAAACTTTTACAAGGAACAATTTAACAGGACACAAAAACATCTACTATCTACGAACACATGGATTGATTTGAGTGTCTGACGTCAGATAAATTATATACGTCACATAAATATGTCGTTCAATGTGCATACAAACAATTTTAAAATTTACAAAGTCAATGTACGCATACAGGGTTAAAAAATCAAAAGTATGTAAGAATAAATTACAGAAATAGACCGAGATTCAAACTAGTCCAAAAGTTATACATAGAATTTATGAGAATCCAAAAATTTAGTGAGGGATAATAGCTTAATATGTACTGTTTCCCAGTGAAATGGGTGTTTTTTGTTAGTTTCCCGGAGAAACTAGTCAGGAATAGTAGACTTATATGTAATGTTTCCCATGGAAATGTTTTTTGGCTTGATAGTTTGCTTGGGCAAATAGTCGCGTATATAATAATATGTATTGCTTCCTAAAGAAACGTTTCTTTATACTTTTTACGGAAATGTGCTCATGGATTAAAATTGAAAAGGATTAGATTTCAAGTAAATATCATTTTTGGTGGTAGTTTCCGGGGAAACTACTCAGAGATGATAGATAAATATTCATACATTCCCGAGGAAATGTATTTTCAGAGGTTTAAATCCTCGGGAAACTAGTCAAGGATAGTATATATTTACAAAGGATATATTTTATAGTCTGTTTTCAAGGGAAATTATGTATGGATAACAGTTAAAAATGTATATTTATTCAAAAAACGTGTTTTCATTGCTTTGTTTAGCGAAATTATTTATTGATAAAAAGTGAACAAGGTAAGTTTCTCATGGCAACGATTTGATTGTTAGTATCCCGGGGAAAACTAGTCAGATTCAATATAACTTACTGAAATCATAAAAACATTGAAATTTTATACTTTAGAGAACTATACAACAATTAGTGATACAAAAAGGAATATATCATATAGATTTAATTAGTCTTTATAAAAAAGAATAGTCAAACAGAATATATCTGTAAACAAATGATTTCTATAGGAAAAGGACAATAAAAATATTTTCCGGGTAAAATTGATGTATTCAACTGGTATTCATGAAAAGAATAAACCGTAGTAATTTATTTGATTACTACTTCATGCAATTACAGTAACATTAGAAGATCAACTGAAAAGTGATTATTAACAATTATATCCAGATAAGTGAGTTTTAATTCATCTTACAAATTAAAATTGATTCGTTGGACGTGACAACATCTTAATTGATAGAATGTCATACGTTACTGTGAACGGTCAAGGAAGATAATAATTTCTGCAAATTGCTTGCACAAATGATATTTTTTTGACAGCATTAAAGTCAGATAATGCATATTTTAAGGTTTTTTATTGTCGTTTTACACTTCGAGGAGTCTAGATTGTCCCTACAGTTGGTCTATTATTTTATCAATTATGTCAATCCTGACAATCCTCGTTGTTTTAAACAAGAAAAACCATAAAACATGCTTTATAAATTATTTGAATAAAAAAAGATTAATTGCCTGCTTATTTTACAATTTTAAAATTATTTTTTTACGCAAAATGACCCGTCTTCCAAAAAGGACATTGCTAATTAAAAACTCATCCACTGACCGTTGCTTCGATTTATTTCAAATTTACAGACAAGCAACAAATAGTGTTTTAACATTACTCAAATCTCGTGATTTAGTTTGCAGGTAGTGTCTATTGAAGTTTAAAATTTGTTGGACTGGTCAATCCCCAATAGGTCAATCTTAGCATAACGCTGATGTGAAATATAAAATAAAACATAATATCCAAAAAAAGGCAACAGTATAGTATACCACTACATTACTGATGAATGGTGAAAGCGAAAATCGTCAATATCAAATTTGACCTCCATTTTGTCATCAGTATCAACATGTTAAAATTTGAAAAGCTTAGATTGAATGGTTCATGAGTAATTGCAACAATATGAATGGAAACGCCATTTACGATCTTGCAAGAACCATAACTCCTGAACGGTAAAAGTCAAAATCGGCATTATTGAACTTGACCTCCATTTTGTCATCAGTAACAACATATTAAAATTTGGGAAGCTTTGGTAGAACAGTTAATGCGTAAATGCACGGACACGACTGGAAACTCCATTTTTCAATCTTTCAAGAACAATAACTCCTTAACGGTAAAAGTCAAAATCGCAATTATTGAACTTAACCTTCATTTTGTTGTCAGTAACAATATATTAAAATGTTTAAAGCTTTGGTTGAATGGTTCATAAGTTAATGCACGGACATTTGATTGCCGCCCGCCCGACCGACCGCCGTACATCCCCAATCAATAACCGACATTTTTGTCACAAAAAAATCCCGTTAAAAATCCATAAATCGATAGAAAAAACAATTCCGAGTAACAAACTTTTTTCAGTTGCAAAGAATTGATGATAATTTAAGTTTATTTAATTTTTAGATTTGTAAAAATGATTTCTTATTTTCAAATTGTACTTACTCGCAGTATAATTCAGGCGACAGTAGTCTACGAATCTTGATATATAACCGTTATCCGAAACCACCTTTTTTATTGTATTTATTAGTTACCGTAACTATGATATCATACTTTTGTCATTTTAAAAGAAAGATTACTCACTTTTTCCAATTTAAACATATTTTACCTAACTGATAACATTGAATGACTTTGCGGGGGAATTTTTTCAGGGATAAAAAAATTGATATGTATTGTTTCATGTGACGTGTAGATTATATTTTGTTTGTGGTATCCTGTTGTGTTTTCGTAAATTCATGGGAGGTGTCCGTTGTTATTCTGTGGTTTACGTGTTGTAATGTTCTATTATGTTAATCATTTATGTATTTCTCTTTACTGAGTGTTCTTTCAGTTTTTTTGTGCTGTATTCCAGGCATGTAGTGTTGTCATTTTAGCGGTATTTATAACATTGCCTAAAAACCGGAACAACCCACCATTTTTTTTAATGTCCTGTACCAAGTCAGTATTATGGAAGTTGTTTTCAAACAGTCCGTTTCTATGTTTATTGGCGTTTGGTTTTGTTGTTTGTGTTGTTCCGTTGTTTTCATCGTATAGTTCCAATTTACCTCATAATAATGTACTATACATGTATTGTTGATAAAACGTTGAATTATCAACCACATTAAGATTGTTCAATCCCATGTATTGATTGCCAATCAACAAATGTCGGAACTTTCTGTAATAATATTTTATAATTTCATATTTGATTTTGTTATTCTAAAAGGTTATTGAAGTGCCACAAATGAGTCGTAAGTAGACGAAACGCGTGTTGCAGCCAAACTTATTAGTCTTGTATCTTTAGTGAGTTTGAACAAAAATTTGGTCGATGCAACTGATGGTGAACGTTTCATTTCCGAAGGTATCACATACCATGTATTCATCACTTTTGTATTGACATGAAATATCGTTGACATTCCTGTGAATTAACGGTTTATAAATCGTTGATATATTCAAAACAATAATGATATTCTCCCCCTAGGCACTAATTGATTCAATCGTATTTGACAGACAAATTTGGAAATGTTCGGTTTTATTGCTTTTTACTTCGTATTTGATTTGGCCTTCCAACTGTTTTGATTTTAATGCCAGTGGTGAGTCTTTTGTTTGATTTTGACAGAGGACAAACACTTTTGCGGTTTCTTAAGATACAATGTTTTAACCATCTTGTTTTGGATTATATTCACATAAGTCTTGTTTCCCAGGGAAAGTTTTGTTTGTTTCCCGTGGAAACTATAGTCAGGTCAATGTACGACCTTCGACACGATGTCTTAGCTCACACCGAACAACAAACTATAAAAGGCCCAAAAATAATCAGTGTAAGACCATTCAAACGGGAAAAGCAATGGTCTAAACTATATAAAAACATATTTTTGTTTGTTAGTTTCCTCGGAAATCTAGTCATCGATCGATAACCTTCCGAGTGCTAGCGATTTTAAACTTGATGCTGAGGCTACATACCTCGTCATCGTCGTCATCATCATCAGTTCAGTTAAAACAAGACACTATTTATCTATAAATATATTGATCCGATGGATAAATCTGTTGTAGAGTTGTCACTGACTCAGACGTACTTATAATTAATTATTTTCTATAATTGTATCTTACATTAATTTGTAGGATCCTTTACTATAGATAATTGATCTGATCTGTAACAATAACATCTCCATGCCTTATATATCATGTACTGTAGTACGACGCTAGATAAAAACTGACGAGGAAAGGTAACACTGCCACCGACAGATTTATATTTGTAAAGCCCAGGTGGTCGTGTGGTCTAACGAAACGGCTGCAGTGCAGGCGATTTGTTGTCACGATATCTCAGAAGCATGGGTTCGAATCCCGGCGAGGGAAGAAACATAAAATTTGCGAAAGCAAATTTACAGATCTAACATTGTTGGGTTGGTGTTTAGACGAGTTGTATATATATACATATAATATGAGGAAAGCTTCCTACACGTAAAAATCATTCTGAATTCAGATTTTCCCCTTACCTTCGAGTGTTATATTTTGACTAAATAATTTTGATTGATAGCATTGAAGTGCTTTGTGGGTTAAAACTGACTTGAAATTTTTTTTTAAAACACCTCCTCCTTTGAAGCGAAATGCCCTTATTTTTTCCTGCTGAAGATTAATTTATTGGAGATTCATATTTATAAATGACAAGCCCACATTCATTATCTTGTGCCATTGTCTTATCCATTTTCACTCTTGGCAGATTTTACAAAATTTAAATGTACAAGACATTTACTTAATTTCAAAACTATGAACACAGTTATACAATTATTATATTATATTTTTTTGGTTTTCACGAAAAAGTTGGAAGATTGGGATTATCCTTTTCATCAATATTTTTAAATAATAACTTTCTAAATTAGCTGGATGTTCATATTGTATTCCTAGTTTCTTGCATCTCCTACAAATGTATATATGTGATAAGTTATTTTTTTAATTCCAGTTTAAATGAAAATGTATGTTGAATTTGTATATCTTTAAAATAAAGGTAATGCCTTCAGTTCAAATCTATACCAACTAAATATAAAGTTACAAATATGTGTGGGATATGCTGTTATATACTAAAGGCTAAGACATACGGAAATGTTTTCTGTGGCTTAGATCCCAACTCTATCAGATGAAGCTAATGAATATAAGTGTTGTTAGGTAAATCTGATTGTTAAACAAAATTAAAACTCCACTAAATAGACTTCAAGATTTGACTACAATGATGGATGAGGCAAACACCGAATATAAGCCGTTTAACTATCGCGACACTAGCCTTGGGTAGATAAAGAAATATTTTGGGGCAACTTTTATTCATCTTTTATGAAGACTAGAAATTTTATTTCACTGAAGCCGTGACCATATGAACACTTTATATGTAAAAAGAGAAAAAAACAGGTAGAATATTTGTCCAATCTTTTAATCAAAGTGCTTGAAAGCACTGATTACTAAAGATTAATTCAATTTATCAGTGAAAAATAAAATAATGCATTGGTTGTTGTTGATTTCACAGCTATTCTAGACAAAGGAAGACAACTACAATTTTAAAAGAAGAGGTAAGTAAAATTGAGAATTGAAATGGGGAATGTGCCAAAGAGACAACAACCCGACCATAGGGCAGACAACAGCAGAAGGTCACCAACAGGTCTTCAATGTAAAGTGAAATTTCCGCACCTGGAGGTGTCTTCAGCTGGCCCCTAAACAAATATATAATAGTTCAGTGATAATGAATGTTGTACTAAACTCCAAATTGTACACACGAAACTAAAAGTTAAAATAATACAAGACTAATAAACCCCAGAGGCTCCTGACTTGGGACAGGACCGAAAATGCGGCGGGGTTAAACATGTTTGTGAGATCTCAACCCTCCCCCTATACCTCTAGCCAGGGTTGGCAAAGTATTACCCGCCCGGGAATTCCCGGGCTCGGCAATACTCCCAGAAATTGGTAATAGTGCGCAATACTGGGCAATATGATTTTCTATGCTTATTTTAACACTTAATAGTAAAGACTTGGTACAGTTTCATAGTATAACAGCAAAATATATACTTTTTATACAGATATCCATTGACAGTCATTTCTAGAAGATTGAAATGTCAATTTCATTCTCTTCTCTATAAATTCTATATGTAGGCAGAACAGAAGATTTGTACATTTAAAGATACCTTTAACAATCCAAACCTTGAAACATGCATTTTATTGCAGTGTTTAAGTGACTTGTTAATTTTATTTGTCATACATTCATATTGCTAAATAAACACCCTAAGGGGTCATGCCAATAAAACTTATAGAATTATAAGGGCTGATTATTGTTACATAAACAAATATGTGTTCTAATCTGAATAATTACTAATTAATTAGTGACATTATTTAAATGTAATTTTTCCTACAAGCAATTCTTAATTCTTAATAGGAGTTATATTTATTGGAAAAATTTGTTTTTGCTTTATATTTACAGTTTGCCCATCTAGACAAATGCTAAACAAACAAAATATGGTATAAATATCTTATTAAATGTATTAAATTTGTGTTTATCAGTGAATCTTTTTTTAAATTAAGACAAGTAGTTTATATAACCCAGTATAACCCAGTATTACCAACTAAAACCCAGTAAAACCCGGGTTTTCCCAGTATTTCCCAATGGGCTGGGCGATACTCATAAAACCCCGGTTTTTGCCAACCCTGCCTCTAGCCAATGGAGAAAAGTAAATGCATAACAATACGCACATTAAAATTCAGTTCAAGAGAAGTCTGAATCTGATGTCAGAAGATGTAACCATAGAAAATAAACAAAATGACAATAATACATAAATAACATCAGACTATAAGCAGTAAGCTGACATGCCAGCTCCAGACTTCAATTAAACTGATTGAAAAATTATGTCTTCATCATAATTATGAGTATCAGACACCATCCTCCCCGTGAGGGGTTAAGTATCATACAATCATAACATATATGAGAACATAACCCGTGTCATGCCAACAACTGGTTTTTAAATAATTGAGTAACAGTGACATAATTTATATTTTTAGAACAGATATTAGATTCCTGCACCTTGCGAAAGTTATGTAATTTTATTGACAAGTGAAACATCATTTTGTGCCTTCAATATCTGAGCATGTATTACATTGATAAATTTCTGGAAATGTTCATGGATAGTATGTATAGAATGTTATGATCAATGCACTATATTTTGTGTATCAAAAAAGGTAGTGGTCAGCCTTGGAACATTTAGATATCAAGTCAGTTCCATAAGATTTTGATTGCATGTCATGCAAAATTTACCAAAAATTTATGTTTAAGTTGAATCCTTTGTGTCTTTTAGTTTGTTGTGCTGTTGAGTTTGTTGTCTCATTGACATATGTCAATGTATCATTCATCTCTTGTTTTATTCTTAGTTTTCTTTTAGAAAAAAAAACCCACATTAAATGCATAAAGTAAAGGCAGTTTGAAAGTATGAACTGTGGTGAAATAAATAAAACAAAATTTTTGCATCAAAGTAATATAATAAATATGAAGGCAATTACAAAATATGAGGATTCAAAATATCAAACCTCATTTAAACAAACATGTATAACATATTACACTGAGTTTCAAACTGTTAGAATATAGAAATACATCAGAATATTAGAGAGCTTATGAGAATTCTAACTGAACAATTATATTAATCTGCACTACTGTTATAACTACTATAATTATGTTGTAAAATAAATCTGTTTGCCCTTTTACGTCGCAGTCATAGTCTTAAATAAAGCAACTAATATTAATTTATCATGTTGGCTTCATGCCAGATCTCTTTATTTTCATATACAGTTATAATAATGTGTACAATTAAGGTATCTTTATGTAAACTGTTGCCATATAAGCAAATATTTCAAAAATTTTTGACTGTAATTTAAGAACAAGGCAGGATTAAGTTCAAATCTCATATTAAAGATAATGGTACAGTAAGACCAAAGATCACAGTACATCTTTTTAAACTGAACAAAACTGTTATTATGACCTAGCTGTAAAAGGCATATTTATGATGAAAAAATGTTTAACAATTTAAAAGGTAAACCAATTTCTCTTCTTCAAACTCTTAATCATAGCTTGCTTCGCTTAAAATTAAAGCAACAGGTATCAACTTTTTAGTTTTATTTTGATTTAAGATGGAAATAATCCTATGACTTTGATTTATCAAAAGAAGCCTTCTTAATTTTTTTACCTGATCTGCATACATGTGGAAACAGCATAAAATATGACTACAGATTGAATGAGATACATATTTCAATTTATAAGTAGGATTATGAGATTTGATAGATCTATTTTCAACAAAAATTCTTTAAATGTGAAACACAATATGTGTTTACAATGTATACATGTATATCCAGCATATTAATATATATTAATTGCATACAATTTCTTTATTTTACATCTAATCACAAATTTATGCATGTGATTATCACATACTAAAACTATTATGCATTTATCATGTTTATAATGTGTAAATTTTTATTGCAATACATAAAAAAAATTTGTTTGTATCAGATTTTATTTATAGCTCATAAATTGACAAATAAAGATCTACTTTAGGTAAAAATATCTATATAAATGACATTGAAAATTCAATATCATTTACATACATATACCAAGTCTAAGTTACCTATCAAATTAAAATTTGTTTTATCCGAAATAATGAAAAACAATGGCATTACATTGACTCAACACCATGTCTAACATTGCCAATTGAATTAAAAAAAACTAAAAATTCAAATTAAATATCAAACTTTTCGGAAATGATTAGAAGATGAAGATTTTTTTTAAAAAGAACAATATCGTCTACAACAATTGAAAAGAGCATTGTAAAATGTAGGATCATTGATTTTTGTACTACATATTTTTTCATAGGATACCAATGTTTGTAGATTTGGAAATTTAAATGATCAATGAAGTATAAATTTATTTTTTTCAGCCCTGTATTCAGACTTCAACAATATCACAAAATCAAATATCCAAATACAATTCAGTTTTCCCTTAACCATCAAAAATTGGTACCCACTTTTTTATGACATTCACTAATAAAATAAAATCCAAAACTGCAAAAATTTAGTACAGAATATCAAACAAATAATAAAGAAATGTATATAAAACAACAATATTCAAAACAACCTTACTGTTATCTTCAATTGATGGACAGCTTTTTGGTAAACACGCGATATGATATATTATACAATGTGTTATAATTAGGCAATAAAAACCAATTAATCAACAAAAATGGAAATCCCTCTGGTGAAATGTAAATTACAGCCTGATACTTGCTGTATGTGGTATTGAAATAAAATGTTAACATTAATGTTTCTCCTATTTGTTAATCGCTCTATACCATAATAATAACAAAAGATTACTTTTCAGTAAAATGAATATGTCAAAAGTGCATGTGAATTAATTTCAAAAGTAATGAGGACAGGCAACAACAATGAATCACAGAAATAAAGGGAAGTAATTCAGTAAAGACAGCAAAATATAGCTAAAATGAAACTCCTGTAAACTGAAATCTTGCCTACTTAATAAACTTGTATCAGATCATAAATAAGTATTCTAATGTAATTGAAATCTTAAGTTATCATAAATACTTCCTTATCAGAACAATTTTTTTCTCTCAAAAGTTGTTTAAATTAGAGGGGCCTGATGGGTTATTTTTGTTCTAAGTGATCAGCCCGTTTCCCTATTGTGATTCGTTTTTCTACAGATTTTTTTATATATATTATCCTGAGCCGTGATCATGGAAATTTATTTACTGTGAATCTTGATTGACAAAAAAATCAACTTGTGAATTGTGATGAGACCCCCTCATCAGGCCCCTCAAATAATGGCAGTACATGTAATAATTGTTTTATCAATATCAATCTTTGTACATTCAGAATAAAAAGAAAATGAGAATACATGCATATATCTTAATTAAATAAGCTAAAGCAGATCCATAACAAAATATCAAATTACAAATGATCATTACATTATACAATAGAGATATACATGATTAAGCATATACAAGTTTACAATGGTACTTAAGTTTCGTAATTTAATAGCAGATCTAGATACAGTATAAATATATACCAGAAATAAATGGTCAAAAGTTTCAGAAGGCAAATGTTATTCCACGAAACATCAAAAAGAATATGTAAAACTTCAAAATAATTTTCAGAAATTATAGCATGCATTCATTATTAATATTGTGATTGTTGAAGATTGCACTTAAAAATTAGCACATAATTGTGACTTCTGAAAAAGCTACATTCAAATATATGGAATGAATTCAGAATGCAAATGGTTGATAATTGCAATACTCATAAAGTCATATTATTTTTATTAATAAAAAAATTGCAATTATTTTAGAATTTACAGTACCACAAAACAAGTGTAATAAATATTTAACCTTGATTAAGTACATTTTGACAATCACACGATTGATTTCCGGAAAATTTATTAATAATCTGGCAACTATAACTAAGTAAAATATTATGCTTTCTTACTTTGTTTATGAAGTACTGTGGATTCATTAATATTCCATGGATACAAATTACTATGAATTTGTGGGTACAAGGGAACCATGAATTTAAATATTTACCTAATTGTAAATTTTCTAAAGGAATGTATGCAGATTATGTGAAAACCATGAAAATTAAATATCCACAAATTTTCAAGAGATCCTTAAACCACGATAACTAGTACCCACATAAAAAATTCACAGTACAAAATGGACGTTCTATACATGTATGTATGACTTGAAAAAAATCATGAAAAAAAATATTGGGTAAATTATGTCCAATTTTCAGTCTTAATACAATCGGCAGAATTTTTGTTGTTGCAAAAACTCAAGAATTTTCTAATTAATTAATTGCAAGAGTAGACAACATGTTGGTTTGACTAGCAATATAGACTGTTAAAACAAGCATCAGATGGTCCAAAAATATACGGAATGACACTTATCACTAATCTCCTGGTGGCATATCATCAGAAAAGTCTTATTAGGAGAAACTTATGGCATTCTTACATTTTTCTCTTTATATACAAAGCATTATGAAGTCTGCATAAGCGAACATATTTTATAGATGAAGCAGGCATTATCTGGAATTTGTAGCAAGCATCAGATAGGCTGGTTTAGTGCAATAGGTTGTCTTATTTCTGGCTAAAAAAAAGTAAAAAAAACAAACATAATAAAAAATATTTGATTAAGATGATCATCTATGAAATATTCACACAATAAGTTTCTATTCAAATATACAAAAGTAAGAATACTTATGTATATCTTCTGAAATTTATGTATATCTTCTGAAATCTTCTGAAATTATCACATGCATAGATTTGTTTAATGACATTTAAACCAACAATGTAGTAAGGGAGAGCAATTTTATGAGTCATACAGAATACTCATAGAGCATATAAAACATGTTAATTATTCAATTTCGTTTTAATATATAATCTAAGTAGTAAATGAATTCACTTAGTGTAATAAATCTGGAAATATATACAATATATGGTACAATTTGTAATAAGGGCAAGAATTATAAGGATAAATCTACATGATCTAGGACTAGAATATTTTTGACTATCTCCAATGTTTTCTTATGTCAGACTATATTTATTTATAAATATGTTCACAGAACTATTCTTCGTTCTTGGTGTAAACCATTTATCGTGATGTTGTTTAGGATACACTTCATGTATTTCCTCGTACAGAATTAGTTATTTTCTGTAAAATCTACAAAGAAAGTGAAAATGATGTTAACTTGTTGAAAAAATGTGAATCGAGGCGATTGCTGGTGTTGAGTAAATGTGAATCTTGGTGATTGCCGATGTTGATTAAATGTGAAGCAGGGTGATTGTTGGTGTTAAGTTAATGTGTATAAAATTGATAAATGAATTAGTTATTTTCTGTAAAATCTACAAAGAAAGTGAAAATGATGTTAACTTGTTGAAAAAATGTGAATCTTGCTGATTGCAGATGTTGATTAAATGTGAATCAGGGTGATTGTTGGTGTTAAGTTAATGTGTATAAAATTGATAAATGGTGTACTATTGAGTCAATCAGGGTTATCACTTATGATGAGTAAAAGTGAATCAATATCTCTTCTTGTGTTAAGTGAGTGTGTATCAGGGTAATAACTGATGTTGAGCAAATGTGAATAAGGTGATTGTTAATGTTAAGTGAATCGCAGAGTGATTGATGGTGAATTCATGAATCGGGGGGATTGCTGGTGTTGAATAAATGTGAATCAAGATATTAACTAGTGTTGAGTAAATGTGAATCAAGATTTTTGATGGTGTTAAGTGATTATGAATCAGGGGGAATACTGGTGTTGAGTAAATGTGGGTAAGGTGATTGTTAATGTTGAGTGAATCAAAGAACCAGGGTGATAGTTAGTGTTATGTCAATAGGGTTATTATTGGTGTTGTGTAAATAAGAATCAGGGAATTAATATGTTTGCCAGTGGTGAGTAAATGTGAATCAAGATTTTCACTAGTTTTAAGTGAATGTTAATCCAGATGATTACTGGTGTTAAGTGAAGGTGAGATAAAATATGAAATAGTGTGGAGTAAATGGGAATAAAGACTTTTGCTGGTGTTAGGTGAATTTTAACAAGGTTGATTGTTGGTAATTTTGGAGTAATAAAATACCTTGTTTTCAAAATTCCAATAGGGAACATACTTTATATAATTGTTTACATAAACCAATTTTTCAAGACGTTTCGGCCAATGGCCTTCTTCAGAACGTCTTGAAAAATTGGTTAATTTAAACAATTATAATAAAATACCAACAAGAGTGATTTCCCACCAAATCACCTTGTGTTTACTGTAGATATGCCTTACCTTTTTAGGTATAAATCTAATACAGCAGGAAAACCAATTATAACACAGCTGGAAATCTCCACAGAAAATAGTCTCATAGTACTGAACGAATGTAGCTATTATAAACAGGAAGCCTATCATAGTGAACACAGACACAAAAATATGGATCTCATAGAGGTAACTATTCACCTGCAAATATAAAAAAAAAATAAAGATTAGAGATCTCATAGAGGTAACTATCCACCTGCAAATATAAAAAAAATTAAAGATAATAGATCTCATAGAGGTAACTATCCACCTGCAAATATAAAAAAAAAAGAAGATTAGAGATCTCATAGAGGTAACTATCCACCTGCAAATATAAAAAAAAATAAGATTAGAGATCTCATAGAGGTAACTATCAACCTGCAAATAAAAAAAAGAGATTAGAGATCTCATAGAGGTAACTATCCACCTGCAAATATAAAAAAAAATAAAGATTAGAGATCTCATAGAGGTAACTATCCACCTGCAAATATAAAAAAAAATAAAGATTAGAGATCTCATAGAGGTAACTATCCACCTGCAAATATAAAAAAAAATAAGATAGAGGTAACTATCCACCTGCAAATAAAAAAAAAGAAGATTAGAGATCTCATAGAGGTAACTATCCACCTGCAAATAAAAAAAAAAGATTAGAGATCTCATAGAGGTAACTATCCACCTGCAAATATAAAAAAAAAAAGATTAGAGATCTCATAGAGGTAACTATCCACCTGCAAATATAAATAAAAAATAAAGATTAGAGATCTCATAGAGGTAACTATCCACCTGCAAATATAAAAAAAAATAAAGATTAGAGATCTCATAGAGGTAACTATTCACCTGCAAATAAAAATAAAAATAAGGATATTTGAAAAAATGCATTTTCATCCTACTGGTGTAAGCCACTTTGTTCAGCCTTATGCTTTTATAGAAAAATACATAAGCTCAACTACGTCTCACAAGATATTTGTTGTTTAATTTCTATGATCAAGGATACATGTCTTCTCTACATGTACATAAAGGTCATTGTTGTCCATTTAGAAACTTTGCATAATATGATCTGTACTCATCTTGGATGTCGAGTGAAAAGTACAAAATTCATTTGAGTTGTAGTGAAAATTTAATAATATGGCAATGATTTATAGGAACCATTCATATATACTGTGGATTCATTATTATTTACTGGATACCAATTTTCCTGGGTTTCGTGGGTACAGGTAAACCACGAATTCAAAGTTCAACGAATATCATGTTTTCAATAGGCTTTGTATACAGAGAGTGGCAAAACCACGAAATAAAATATCCATGAATTTGTAAGTTTTCAGTAATCCACGAAAATTGATACCCACGAAAATAAATGAATCCACAGTAATTAGAAAAATACAAATACAAATCCTGTTATTTTTAATCCATTTATCCATATAATAAAACATAATAAAACATTTGCAAATTTGATATATCTTCATTTGAAAACATTTTAACTTTCTTAGATCCTTAAAATCATGGAAACATGCTCATTTTTAGCATTTAGGTATTTGAGGTAAATTATAATTGTGAGACCAAAATTATTTAATTATTCCTCAAAACAATTTTTAAAAGAGTCAATAAAAACTACAAGTTTAATCTCCTTGGAATCTCTAAAAGCTAATATTCATGTCACTAAAGATTGGAAATGATATTCTGAAGTTTACAATGGGTGTGTTTGGATATACGCCTGAGGCGGCCTATGGGTAACCATAGGAAGCCTCAGGCGTATTTCCAAACACACCCAATGGTTTGTTGGCAAAGGGAGATAACACTTCCTTTTTTAAAACATTTAAATCATTCCTTCTATTCTGAACTAGTTTCACAGGTTTAACATGTTTTATATGTAGGTCTGATATAGAAAATGATAGTTACGAAATCTAAAAGTAACAACATGAGGTAATGTTGACAATATATAAATTATAAATTCCTCAACACCACCAAATAGAGTATTGAATAATGAAATACTATTTTGTGTACAGCATGATCTAAAATACACAATAAACTTACAGGATATTGATCTCTAGTTGTCCATTTCACACTGTAACCAACTATTAATAGAACTGCTGAAGCTACATATAGTAACAATGTAAAAATTGTTAAATTAAAAAACTTCCGCACCTAAAAAAATATTATAACAAAATTAATAAATCATTAAAGCAAGCAAACTAATTACAAGTATCTAATTATTAAGAAGTGATTCGGTTCATCTCTTTTATATTCTTATCTATCATAATTTTTATTAACTATGAGTCATTCTATGTTGACTATGAATAGGATGCTTCTGTTGTTTTTGGTGCAGTTCATCTGTTATTTTCTATCAAGTGTTTTTTTTAAATTTGTTTGTCATTTAGTCATCTTTTTTTTAATTGGCATGGCTTTTTTAGTTTTCATTTAGACACATTCTGAAAATGTACAAATCAGGCAACTTTTCTGGTATCTAGAGAAATAAGACAGTAAAAACAGGTCTCTTGTAAGTAGATATATGTACATAAACACATACTGCATGACAGTTAAATTTGCATAGTATGTATAAGTAAATAATTGGACTGATGTACATGCTACAATATTACTAATTCTAAATACCAATGTTTCTATAAAATAAATCAGCACTTTAAATTAAGAAATTATTGGGATAATTTTACTAAATAAATGCATAAAATATGAGGTCAGAAATAAGAAAAACTTGCATTCATAATTTCACCAGTGATTTCCTTCATCAATTTTTTGCAATCTCATTATCTGACACATAAACTAGACTTCACCTTTATGCCAATGAAAAAGGATCCCCAATTTCAAAATTTTAAATACTGTTGAATTTTGTACAAAAACTGATGTTCTGTTAAACTTACAGAGGTAGGTCTCCTGCTGATTGAGGCTCTCACTGCTGTACTGCCTGTCAGGACCATCTGGAAATGGAAAAATCACAATCAGGAAATGCTAAGTTATTTCCCTTTAATCAGATAATAATGGGGAAAATATTGTTTGTCTTCATTATTAGAAAATGTTGCTCATATTGTTCTAATGTTTGTTGTTTTTGTGTCTGTTTAGTTAGGTTAAATGTAACTTAATTTTACAGTTTTTACTTAAATGTTTTGCTGTTGCAACCCTGTTCCAGGTTAGGAGAGGGTTGAACACTCACAGAATTTCTTAACCCTTCCACATTCTGTATGTGCCTGTCCCAAGTCAGGAGCTAGTAAATAGTTCAGTCATTTTTGTTGGTTCTGTTTATCATATTTGTTTTACCTTTTGGACTGAATCAGCTTGTAGATGTATTTATCATACTTTTTAATTTTACTTACACAGATTCCAGCAAATAGCCCAGCACCATAACAGTTATCTTTACCCAAATGTATTTCTTTTTCTTCCTCTGGTTGTATGACTAGTGGCAGATAAAATATCTCTAATACACCTGAAACCAAAATATTTGAAAAAGATATTTATTCAAAGGCAAGTTTAACTGAAAAATAATTATGTAACATTTTAAAAGCAAACAATGTTAAGGAGAAGGAAATCATGTCATAGTATTATTGAATACATGATTGGTTTCCATGGTTATAAAACATGTAAAAAGTAATAACATATGTACATCTTTCCACTGCAATAGATATGATAAAAGACCAGAAAGCCATTTATTTGGTATACATATATGTTTAATTAACGTGATTAAATCTCTTCAATTCTCCCACCAACAAAGTAGCTACCACAATTCTCATACTTGTGATGTAGCTTTTTTAATTCCATTTAGCATCGGTGCATGCAGTATAAACATAATATGGTAATTTTCTGTTTATTTTTTTGCTTTCAATATGACATTGATAGGTGAACATCGACCAAACTGTGCATGATGTGTTTGTTTGTGTTTATCATTCAATCATTACCTTGTATGTGTAGTCACATTAGTCTATACAAGTAAATGTGACTGGAGTGCCATGCTGGGGAATTATTATTGGTGAGACAGGTCTGCCTAAATCATTTAAATGTCCAGGATTTGGGGTGAAGGAATTAAGTCTTGGTTTAATTGTTTTATTGTTGAGAATTAACATTAAAAAAAAATATCAAAGGAGCTCAAGGATACAAGGTAATGTGACAGAAACCTCACATAACACAAATACTGTAACAACAGGCAAATGACAGGTTACGAGGTAGCAATAATATAGAGGTCAACATTCATGACATTATGATATTAAATTTTCATTCTAATTCATTTGTAATTATCATGTATTCCCAATGTCTATTGATTTATTAATTTAGAACCTACCTATACAAACTGTTACAAAACCAAACACTATTTGTATAATGCCTATATTCTTCGGCCATATATGTAGTGTTGGTAGTCTATCATCCTCATCATACCCCTGAGCCGATAACTCATCAATCTCTTCATCTTCTACAGTAATACTATCATTAATAATCTCATGGTAAACACTCGCCATTCTGCTCTAGAAGTTCATACTTGTTCCACTGGGTTTATCGGTATGCGTTTAGACCTAAAAGAAACAATTCATTGTAATGAAAGGAAAAATGTAAAAATGTACATGCAAAGATCACACTACTCCAAAATCATCGTCATAGGCATGATAGGGAGAAGTGACCTCTCTTTTATCATGGTTAAAAACTGTCTGATATTGTGAAGTCATGGTGTCAGAGATTTGAACATGTTGAAAGATAAATGCTTGTTCGTTGGCTGAACTGAGAGTACAATGTTTGGTACATGTATTTACTATACCATGTATACACATGATATATGCTATAGTAATTACAAGGGCCATATGTTTCTTATTTTCTTTTTATATTTTTCAATTCATATCTGAGTATACAATTAAAGTAACAGTTCAAATTCTATGTTGATAAAGTTTATCTAGTTGTAATCTAGTCTCACAATTACATGTGAATCAATGAATCAATGTGTTTGTAGATAGATGTTTTTGTGTTCTGTCAAATTGTTCCTTTTAAAATTGTTACTCGATAATGACTGCTGTACCTATATTTTGACTATTTTATTTATAATAAAAAAGAAGATGTGGTATGATTGCCAATGAGACAACTATCCATAAAAGACCAAAATGACACAAACGTTAAAAATTATAGGTCACCGTACGGCCTTCAACAATGAGCAAAGCCCATACCGCATATAGTCAGCTATAAAATGCAATGATAAGACAAGGTAAAACAATTCAAGTGAGAAAACTAATGGCCTTATTTATGTAAAAAAATGAACGAAAAACATTTATGTAACACATAAACAAACGACAACCACTGAATTACAGGCTCCTGACTTTGGACAGGCACATACATAAACAATGTGGCGGGGTTAAACATGTTAGCGGGATTCGAACCCTCCCCCTAACCTGGGACAGTGGTATAACAGTACAACATAAGAACGAACTATAAAAATCAGTTGAAAAAGGCTTATCTCATCAGATAGAAAAAAATAAAAGTGGACGTGGCCGGGTACTTACATGTATACATCCAGACACAGAAAGATTATGTCTGTTTAGTTCACGCATCATTGTAAATATAATGGAATTTGATGAGACTGTCATGAAAGGGAGAGGTTTAGCGCTATAAAACCAGGTTTAATCCCCCATTTTCTACATTTGAAAATGCCTGTACCAAGTCAGGAATATGACAGTTTTTGTCCATTCGTTTTTTATGTGTTTTGTCATTTGATTTTGCCATGTGATTATGGACTAGCCGATTAGATTTTCCTCTGAGTTCAGTATTTTTTGTAATTTTACTTTTTACATGTATATAAGTCGAATTGGGAGAAGCTAGCTACCAACTAAAGATCTAGCACTTGAAAGATTTTTTTTATTTAAAAAAGGAAAAGAAAGTAGTATCATAATAATAAATCAATTACCATGATTGCAATTCATGTTTATCAGGTTTATGAACACCATGTTTCTAATTAAAGTGATATATATATAGATTCTACCACTGCATCGAGTGTAATACGATATTTATCCACTCAGGACAGTTAAATTTTCCAATTTAAACCAGGAGGCTGGCCAAGCGTTTTAAATATTTAAAATTAACTGTGGAGAGTGAATTAATATCGTATTACACAAGATTTAGCATGTTTAGTGGGGGAATCTGTTTCTCTAATGATTTTCTAACATTATGCAGGCAAACTTACGGTATTCCTTCTTTTCTAATTATGATCTGAAAATAGATGTGTTCTTTAATAATAATAAATGAATAAACATTTCCTGAAGGGAACAAGTTCTAATAAAGTAACAAACTTATTTTGCTGAAAGTTACATTGTACATGTAGCATGTGTAGAATGATGTGGTGTGTGCTCTCAAGTAACAAGTAACAGAAGTGAAAACAAGTTGTATCTTTATGAAATAACATGCAACAAATTGTAAAGTCTATGAATTAATTTCTTTTCCTATAGAAATAAAATATATATGTCTTTGAAATTATTACTTAATTTTTATATCATGAATATGATAAACATATATATGTATGTGATTATTTCCAGTGGAAGACAGGCCTTACAGTTAGGGGTGCTACTTGTACAAGTTATTTTTATTTACTTGAAGAACAATGAAGAAGTAAATTTTAATATATGGACCATAATTTGGTATTCAGCCTTTGGTTTCTTTTTGTATCCTTTTTTATAAGTTCTAAAATTTTAACTTTTATTTTGTGGGTTGTGTTGGTGTTAGAATAGTATGAATGGAACAATTGAGTTTTTCGAGAAAAAATTAATACATTTTGATTCACTGTTTACGTGACATGAAACCAAACAGGAAACCAATCTTTATTTTCTGTATTTTGCACAATATAATTCAAAAGGCATAAATAAACACCATTACTAGTGTTACTTGCTTCATGTTAATATTTAAAATCTATTTTCAATGTTATATTAAAGTTTTTTTTAAACCTGACAGGAAACCATAAGAAACCGAAAGCATTTTTTTAGTTTTATTTTATTGCAAAATCTGCTTAAAATAATCTGAACAGTATACTTTTCCTTAAAATCCATCTTAAATGTAATAGTATTATAAAACTCCTAAATATGTGCTTGTTTTGAAAACAATTAGTACAATTTATTCAGAATTTTCCATATTTTCTTCATTGATACAGGATACCATAATCGTTGTATCTTGATGTTTAAGCCAAAAAAATGTATTTATTTTTGGTTTTGATATTCCAGTTATATACAATTTATTCCAAATCATTGGCAATGTAACATTCTTTAAATCCAGTAAAGTAAAAAAACTTTTAACTTGGAATTAAAATCTTTAAAATAGGCACAATGTGATACTTGTGACCTGTACACCACCTACATGGTTTCCACATTTTAAGTGTTTGCAGAACATGAATAAAAAATATTAATTAAAAACTGTGACAAAGATTCCAACTTTGTACATTCCAAGTGTAACGGTATATTAACATGTATTTTTTATTAAATTATATTTATTCATTTAAAATATCCAGTAATATTTACTGCTGAAGTTAAATCAATCTAACGAGCATTGGTACAATGATAAGAGACGTAATTTCGATTGATTTTTCCAAGGACTCTTCACGTCATTATCGGGAAACTAGTTGTGTTCTAAAGTCTGTCAAATATGAAATCGATTTTGTCAAGTCATTGGGCACTTATTTTCACACAGGATCGTATGTAACATTATGCACATAGGAAAAATAACAGACCACCGGCGCAATCTCTTTGACAATTGTATTTTCCTCTTTTAAACAAGACGAAACAAGTCTACAGATTATGTTTGCTAACATCCCGTTCGTACATCCGGCCGTAATGGCGTTATCACATGTTAGTCACATGTTTCACGTATGACTGGAAATGATTAGAACTTAAGGACAAAAACAATTTTAATAAATAACTGGACTTCTGTTTCATGTGAAATGTAACGCATAACTATATCGTAATTTTCTTACTTAATTAATACGAAGATCAAAACAAGAATGTAAATCATCTCGTATTTACCTGTTTGAACATCTCGCGAGAGTTCATATTTGCATATTGTTTTTAAGAATTCTATTACAACAAAGCAGATAACATCATCTAAAAATTGCGTTACGAAATCACGCCACTGTTCTTACATCTGCTACATAAATACTTATAGTTCTCGGCATTTTCTTCTCACTATTTTTATTGGTCGATGTTCTTTGTTATTTGAAAAAGTTACGAATTTGCCGGTGACGATTATCTATAAATCAGTCAGTGCTATGCTCTTCGGAAGCAAAAAGTAACGCGAGAAACGACACAAAAATACAGTTGTAGAATCTTTGAAATTCGTATATTTTAAATTTTTTCTAGGGAAGAGTAGCATACACTTGTATGTTGATAAAAATAATGGCATCTTTAGATGTAGTTGCAACTTTTCTTACAGTAATTCACATTTTATCACTTTTCTATAGTTATAGGAAACGGAGCCCAATAGCAAATTATGGTCCATATACATGTACTTATATAACTAAATTTGTAGATACTTATACAAGTGAATTTTATTTACTTGTATCTATAGGTAAAAAAATAATGTCTAATCTATGTCCTTTAGACAAAGAGTTTTTTACTTATATAAGTAAAAAAGTCATCCCATCTTCTTATTTAGAATTCTTAGGATTTCTTTGCTCTATAAATAGAATTTTAAATTGTGTGCCCTTAGCAGATGTCTTTACTAATCATTTAAGTGTAATTTCAAGGACAATAAAAGTCCCATTTGTCTGTCATCTTCAGATCTAGAACTCTGCTAATTTACAAGCCCCAAAGGAGCAGTTTTTGAAGGCCTTGCACACAGATCTTGTGCAAATATACAATAAATTCATTGATATTTGGCAATCAGTTTCTTTGCTGAATTAATGAGATGAAAACATTGAACTCTAATAAAAAATTATGAGCTAAACTGGGGGAAATCATTAAAGGCATGTTTTACATTTCAAAACTTGAAAATTTTGGTGAGTGTAAAAAAAAACACTTATATGGGGACGGAGTCCCCAATTACGGTAGAAAAATCAAAAATAAAAAAATCGGGAAAATTTCCCGAATTTTTCATTGTACTAATGAACTCAAAATCGTTAACTTTTTTTTATGTCATGTTTTGAAATCCCGGACCGGCGCAGAAATCTACAATATACTTCCTTTTTCCGGTCTCGTTATGAATCTTTGAGTAAAATATATATTTATCAGTCTAGTATAAAAAGGAGGGAACGCAATACCAATTTTCATTTTTTTAAATAATTCTTTGATATGAAAAAACGTTACCTGATGAAAGCGTTTCTTTGTTTACATTGCATATGACGTCATAATTTAAATAACGTCACAACTAAAATCCCTAACAACAGAACTAAAATCGGAAACGTTACGGTATTTCTGTTTATTTTTTTAACAAATATTAAAGTTACAAAAAATAATGCATACAGACTTCGTCCCCATTTACAGGTTATGCCTGCCTCATATTACATTGGACAAGTAAATTTTTCAGAAATTTATGGGGAAATTATTCAAAAATTATATTTCACTTATTATTACTAATAGTCTATACAAGTTTATCCTGTTTATTTTTGTTTACCTCTTCAAGAAAATTAAAATTACTTGCACACATACATGTAGTACCCACGATAGTACAAGACAGGTTAGTCTATACTAAGAGTGTTTTTTTTAGGTTGGAATACAGCTATGGTTTGACCAGTTGTTATGATGAATCTTAAAGTAAGTTGGTCGGCTTCAGATTTTGCAGTTGTACAACTACTCAACTATACAACTGACTTGAACTGTACAAGTATGCAAATTGCGTTACTACGAGCGTGAGGATACCTATGAAAGTGGTTACTTTGTGTGTCAGAGGAGAAAGCAATGATGCATTAGAAATAAGTTTGATTCTAATATATTAGATCTTAACCGTAAATACCACTTGAACAAAATTCTGATTCGCCTTGGTGTGATCACCGGAAGTTTCAATTCTAATATCCGAAGTAATTTCGGACAAACAAATCGTAAGCAGGGGAGATCTCAAACTTTTAAATTACAACTTTTAAATATGCTCACTACAAAAAGTGTCGATTATAATAAGATGAACTTCCCTTCAAAACTTTCCAGGTTTTTATTTAAGAAAATAGTTTTCATGCAATTATTCTCACCTTTATAAGTTGTGTCGTGAAATAATTCATACTCTTTGAAAATACCGCTGTTTCCGGTTTTTCCTGTAGCTACGGCGACGAACTATTTATATTCCGGTAATTCCACTTCCGTTTTGGCTCTGTGTTTGAAAATGTGATAGATAAAATGTTCAGAAATCAATGCAGTGTAACTTGACAGTATGCCCACAATTCGCTAGGAGAATATTTTATACATTCAGGTTACCTGTGGCATGGAATTTGGTTTGAAAGTGAAGTGAAAGGGAAAATGATAATTTAAAAATCAGTGCAAAAAGGCTCTTTTCTATTTCAAGAATATTTTTGCTATTTTTTTGGCCTATCTTCGTTTCCACAATGACTTCAGTTCTGCAGGAATTTAAACATCCTAAACCTACATTGACAAGTAAGTCTAATTCTAATCTAACAGTTATGTGTATCTCAGGGACATGTTTCTGTCAATGTTTTTCTCTCTCACTCAGTCTCAGACTGTCTCAGAAATTGACAGAAGCAAGTGCCTGTTTGTGACATGTAGTGATGATGTACATACATTGTACAGACGACAATAACATTCCTGCATTTTCCCATACATTTTCTATGTCACAACAGTTATGAGTTAAATGATGTCATTTACAATCATAGCTGCGGAACTGAGCTCTTAAAAAGGTCCTTGTGTTATTTTTTGACTATTTGCGCACCAAATGATAAAAAAAAAAAAAAAAAGACTAAAAGAGTCAAAAAAAAATTTCAATGCATATTTTTTTAATATATATTTATTTGGAATATTAGTCATTTTTATAACATGTATAAGATTATTTTTTTTAATTTCTTGTGGCTAAATACATGAAATAGTCTTCTGCATCACTTTTTCTTCTTATGCATGTCCACATGATGTAAATAAAATAAAAAGGACCTCAAAATTGGGTAATGTTTCACCGCAATACCCATCATGCCCATACCAATGTCTGTTGGTTCACTCCAGTTTAATTAATACAACATTGTAGCATACACATTTTTGTATATACAATTGTATAACCCTATGCCTATTCCAGTTTGCACTGGGCCATATTGCCCAAATTTTATTAATATTAAAAAGTTGTAAGGTTAAAACTGGAATGGAACAGTGTATTTGATATAGTGATTTATATATATATATACACATATGTACATAAGTACGTCTGAGTCAGTGACAACCCTACAACAGATGTATCCATCGGATCGCCATCAATGATGGTGATACATGGCTGTGTACATAATGTATATACAACTCGTCTAAACATCAACCCAACAATGTTAGATCTGTAAATTTGCTTTCGCAAATTTTTGGTTCTTCCCTCGCCGGGATTCGAACCCATGCTACTGTGATATCGTGACACCAAATCGCCTGCACTGCAGCCGTCCCGCTAGACCACACGACCACCTGGGCTCTCACAGTAGCATGGGTTCGAATCCCGGCGAGGGAAGAACCAAAAATTTGCGAAAGCAAATTTACAGATCTAACATTGTTGGGTTGATGTTTAGACGAGTTGTATATACATATGTACATACATTTTTGTACATGTACACAATAAGTGACAAGACAGTGTTTAGCAAAATTCTGCAATAAACCTGATAAATAAACAAATTTATATTAGACAGATAAATAGAATAAAACAGAATAATTTTAATGGCAGTGCCGAAAACTGAGCTGAATTATTACATTGAATTCATATACAACATGAACAATATGATTTCAATGATGGTTAAAAACAATTACAGATTATTATATATTTAAAGTAAAAACAGTTGCAGATTATTATAAAAGTATGTATAATAATTTACATTTTAGCATGTTTAGTTGCATTTTTATCTTGTTTTAGTTAACAATTTATAATTAATTAATTTTAGTTTTTTAAACCATGTGTTTTAATATATTTATTTATTATACATGTGCATGCCATACATGCCGTAATCGTTATTTGTAAAAAAAAATAACAATGAGACACAATTATACATGATATGAAATAATGAATTTTGCATGTACATGTAGTTTTATACATGTTAATGTCTTAATATCTGCAACCAGAACTACAAAATGTATATTTTAAAGATTTGTTTTGTACATGCAGACTCATAAAGAGAGTAAATGAGTAAGATAGATTATTGCTGCACAGTGTTCTCCCTTGGACCTTTAAAAGCATCATGGCAATAATGCTATCTGAAATGATTTTTTACATGTATTAGTGAAATAGTTCCCTCTTTTTTCAATATGACTAATGAAGCAAGATTTAAATTTTTGTATACATGTGTTGAGACTGATATAATTAGAATTATTGTTAAATTTATAAGCGACATGTACATTTCTAGAAATGCTCTATTAAGCACTAAATAACTTTGTGGTACCACCTCCGCATATAATGTTTATAAATTTGGTATGATATATATATATGTTTGTATGTTTGTGTATAACAAATTTGTATTGTCTTGTTATCAATCCTGTGATTTTGGATTTTAAACCAATAAAAATTACTTACTTACTTACTTACTTACATGTATATCATGTACAGTCAGGGGTACTACTTGTACAAGTGTATTTTATTTACTTGAAGAAGTGAAAAAAAATATACACATACATGTATAAGTGAATTAATAATGTTTGAATAATCTCCCCTTAATTTTCTTAAAAAATTTACTTGTATAAGTAAATTTTTCTCACAATCCCACAACACAAAAATCCTCAAGTTTTGAGATGTAAAATCGTGCCTTTAATGATTTTTCCCAGGTTTGCTAAATTTTTTTCATTAAAGTTCAATGTTTTATCTCATTAATTCATCAAAGAAACTGATTGAGCAAAGATCTTGTATATTTGCGCAATGCAATAAAAAATTGCTCCTTTGGGGCTTGAAAATGAGCAGTGTTAAGAAGATAACAGACTAATGGGACTTTCATTGTCCATGAAATTACACTTAAATGATTAGTAAAGACATCTGCAAAGGGTACACAATTTAAAATTCTATTAGGGCAAAGAAATCTTAATAATTCAAGAAAAAAAGAAAGGATGATTTTTTTACTTACACAAGTAAAAAATTCTGATTGCCTAAGAGACATAACCAATCCAATTTTTGTTTACCTATACAAGTAAATAAAATTCACTTGTATAAGTATCCTATTATAACTTTACTTATATGTGTATATTTTTTTTTAATTCTTTAAGTAAATAAAATACACTTGTACAAGTAGTACCCCTGACTGATGTATATGTCGTGTACAAGTTGCGATTTTGTACAGGTTATAACGTGTACAAAAATATTGTACATGTTATAACTTGTATGATGCAAAAATACAAGTTATAACATGTACAAAGTACCCCATACATGTTATAACCTGTACAAAATATTGCTTAAAAATGGTTTTAACTTGTACAAAATTTAAAATAAATCTTAAAGAAGTAAAATATACATTTAAATTCACCAATGCATAAAGAACAACAATAAATAGGCTAATATATCTTTATATCAACATGATCAATATCTTTGGATCTATTCTTCAACATTGTTGGCCATCAGCATGACTTATGTAAATCTATAACTCACTTTTTGTTTTGAAACTATAATATCATTGCATGAGGCGAATGCCATTTTGATGTTTTAAATATATATCATTTACTTTGAAAGCATTTATTTGTAGTCTTTGGATGTTGTCTGCTCCTTTTGCGGGTTGTTGTCGTTAGACACATACCCAATTTCAATTTTCAATTTAATTTGTAGACACATCTATCCTGGATATCCTCTTATGTCTTTTAGTGTCAACTAGAATGAAAGTATTTTACTATTGCCTTCAAAGTGGACACTCACAATTATAATTCATCAATTAAATATAAGTCCATAGATAGGCATAAGAGGATCATAAGACATGTCCTAAGATAGATGGGTCGTTTTAAAAAAAAATCGAATTTTCAGTACACCCATGCTTACTTTTTTATTTCTAATGGAAATTTCAGTTGTAATGGTTTAAATGAAAGCTTGTCGATTTGTGATTCAGAACATAATAATAAACACACCTTACATCTATTTTGATAAGATTAAACTGCATTTAAGACCCATTTTGGGGGTATTTGTCTGCGTACAGTGTCAGAAAGTCACAATTTAAATGATTTTTTTGCGATTTTCTGATCGGCTTGATATCTGCAAAAGGTACTTTTTAAGAATGTTAAATATTACTTTAACGAAAAATCGTAGCTTCTATATCATTGTATGTAACATATTATCTACAAACTAAATCAAATCTGTGTACAGGAGGTTCATGTCTTTCCTGTTACCGCTACTTAAATCTCCCTATGAATATTAAATCAGTCAGTGTTGATCTCAAAAGTACAAAGTAATCTTTAAGAATGATATAGAATTACTGTCTGTTGATGAGGTAAATATGCGGTTTTATTGACTTTTAAAGTGACTACAAATAGATGCTTTCAAAGTAAATGATATATATTTAAAACATCAAAATGACATTCGCCTCATGCAATATAAACAAAAAGTGAGTTATAAATTTACATAAGTCATGCTGAAGGCCAACAATGTTGAAGAATAGATCCAAAGATATTGATAATGAAGCCTGGTCCAATGAAAACTATTTCAGCTCTCTCTTACTTTTACAGAGTAAGCATATATACGACATTGTTTTAGTCTTTGCATGTTATAAACATGAGCGGGGGGAGTTTTTCCAAAAATTATAAAGAATCGTTCTAAAATTTGTTGGAAGGATTTAGAAACTAGTATCTAATGTAATTGTCATTGAGGAATGCAAGCTTTTAATAAATAGTTTCACACTTATTTCAACCATGATGGACTGCATAAAACATACAATTACATGAAAACACATTTTGCCAACATTATTCATGAAACATATATTTCTGAAACTTTGTGATCATTGTCCTTAACAGAAAAAGACACGTTCTGGCCTATTTATTGTTGTTCTTTATGCATTGGTGAATTTAAATGTATATTTTACTTCTTTAAGATTTATTTTAAATTTTGTACAAGTTGAAACCATTTTTAAGCAATATTTTGTACAGGTTATAACATGTATGGGGTACTTTTGTACATGTTATAACTTGTATTTTTGCATCATACAAGTTATAACATGTACAATATTTTTGTACACGTTATAACCTGTACAAAATCGCAACTTTACACGACATATATATAGTCATGATAGTGTTATTGGATGTGATGCTATAATTTTTAGAAACAAAATGGTATTTTAAAATTTCCTTTTTTACCAGGATGCTACTTGAAAGTTGTGGGGAGAAATCTGTACCGGTATATGTACAGTCATGGGACAAAAGTGAGTTCTCACTAAAAAAAAATGTTCTATCATTTCAGCTAAAATCGATATTTTTCCAAAAAATATTACCAAGTAACTGTATGAGCTATTTTTATAAAATAGATACCAAAAGATGTAAACATGTCTGAAGTTTGATTTTTTATTTAGTCATAATTTTCTTGGGTTTCGTTTTAATCATCTGATGAGTTCAAGACAAAGGCAAATTTTTCCGATTTTAATTTGGTTAGAATAATGGCAAACTTTTCAATAAATATTTTTCTTTGTGTTCATCTGGTCAGAAAATAAAATGTGCACGAATAATATTATCACCAAATAAACAATCAAACTTCAGACATTTCTACATTTTTTGGTATCTATACTATGAAAATACAGTTACTTTGTAATAATTTTTTGAAAAATATTGATTTTAGTTGAAATGATAGGACTTTTTTTTACTGGAAACTCACTTTTGTCCATTGACTGTACATGATGTAGTTGAAAATGTTACCAGACTTAAAATTTCGTATGCCAAACCAGCATACATGTACATGTATTTCATCTTCATAAAAAAAAGACATCAAAAACAGTTATATATATATATATAATTGTACATTATTTGTTAAAAACACCAAATAAACTTCAAATTTGAAAAGCATTAATTGCATGATCATGATTAACCCTTTCCTCCATAATGACACCTTTTGTAAATCATGTAAATAGTCATATTTTTTCTTTTCTCCAATTCATGTTGTTGCTAATTTTGTACCTAATTGTGGCCAAATTTTACTTCTTGATGCTTCTTGTCCCTAAAGAGACACTAACTTTATCATGTATATCATTCACAGTAATTTTAGTATACATGGTATATACGCATTTCAAACAAAATTTTAATGTGTAAGACTGAAAATTATATTATGTATTTTATCATGTTTATATAACTTTTCCACTGAGGAATTTCATGTACAATATTTTATTTTACCAGCTGATTGGACTAATTATGAAATGAAACATCCCCATCCACGTGGGAAATTCAAACCCGTCCTACAACCATTTATAACTGGTACCAAAATCAACACAAGAAATTTAGAGGCTTATAGAACCAGAGGAGATGAACTTGAAAGATTGGACATACGAAAAGATAATTATGAACGACGACAAATGCAAATGGAGTGTCATGGCTTCAACGCCAGAAAGGAAAAGCCCTATAAAGGGATTGGAGATCCATTTTATTTAGACGAGGATAAACTAATTCTACATGCATTAGGACAACTAAGTGAGGTAGGTGAATCATTTAAATTGGTTGCAAAAAAAATATGTTCTAGTATTAAACTATTCTGCTTAATAACTGGACCAGACTCTTATTTTACAAGACTTACAGATGATTTGGACAATATTACAAAAACATTACTGGTAACATGTATAACTTAACTGGACACCTAACCATTTTTTAACTTGACTTTTCCCAAAATTAGACTACCTTGGGAATGACTGCATGTTATACTTGATTGAAAAAATCGAGTAATATATACTATTAGTTATCTTGGTGTAATCAGGGGTGTACAGAATTTTTCATTGTTGTTGAAAATTCATACGTCCCTGAGGTGCATAAATTCCGTACACCCCTGATTACACCAAGGTAATGAATTTATTTCTTATGAACAATTCCTTTACTCATTTTGAAACCAGGATGTAAAATTGTAAAAATGGTAATGAAAATTTTCCAGCGAAATATTTTTTCAATGTCCATGTTGCTGCACATTGTCAAATACTTTTTTACTTTATTTTTGGAAAAATTCAGAAATTTTTTGTTTTCTTTTGAGTTTACAGAAAAACAAAATATTTTTAAAATTAAATTTTTTTTTTTTTTTGGATTTTCTTATTATTTTTTTTCTATATTTTGACAAAATTTTATTTAATTTTTTTTTTTCTTCTAAATTTTGGCAACATTTTAATTATCCCTGGGTGGACAAGGGTGGAGTGTTATTTACACCGGGGTAGTCAGCCAATCAGATTGCAGTATTTTTGCTGCATAAGAAATAATAATATATACATGAGCATTGCATATGTCATGTACAATGTAGGTAATATAAATAATTATAGGAAATTGGTAAAAATTCGGTATGAGGGTAATGAGTCTCAAGACTGTTCCAACATCTTTTAATGTTTTTTGGTGATTCCTAGTTTTGACAAAAAGCCTATAGGCAAATGTTAGTTGTGCATAAAATTTGCTTAAAAAATCTTCAAACTTCAAACTTTTAAATATTCTTATCAAGGGTTCATTTTGTTTTCTTTCGTTATAAGGTTCTGCACTCACATAAAGTATATTTAAAATACATTGCAAGTCTGCAGTCTGCACAAATCTCATTAATGAAAGTCATATTATATAATATCAGTTTAATTCTGTTTTCATGTTTACCATGTTTACAGAATGTCAAAGAGTAAACATTTGTTTGAAAATTTTTTTGGTTCCAAATATTGATTTTAATCATTTAACGAATCTGCAAGGTTAAACCTTTGTTGGTCTTTAAAATATTTGCATAAGCCGATAATCAAATGTCAACTAATCAGTTTTATTAATCTAATTTCAACTCGTTGATCATTTGCCATTATAAGGAAAATTTTAGAACTCTACCTGACTTTTACTATTTTACATGAAGATTAATGGAAACTTTTGATCATGAAAAGTTTTTGTGCCAAATTGATACAATGTATATTATATAAGTGCATGTCGAGACAAATGTACTGAATGGTCTGTTTTCAATTTACAGTGAACTTAAAAATGCAAAAATACATGTATCTGACAATTATATATATATATATTTGTCATGATTTTAACAGTATAATAACAGGTTTTAAAATTTGAACATGGTTGAAAAAAGGGAAAATGGGTTAGCTCTGAATCAAAGACCAATTGAGATATCGATCAATTGTTACTTTCTTAGATGTTCAGTGGCAAATATTTCAGTTTGAAAGAAACATGTAGTTATAAAAAAATAGACTATATATACAAACAAATACATGTTTACAGTAATACAAATGAAATTGAATTTACAAGACTAAAAAAAATGTCTTACATGTTTTTCAATCTTACATAATATATATAGCTCAATTAATTCTAAATTATAAAAATAAGATGTTTCTCTGTTTCCTTTTTAATTTACTAATACTATCTAACATGTCTAATAAAACATGTTTTTCATCTTCTATTAAATATGTTACAATCTCTGCTCTCTAGAAATATTTGAATGTCTTCCTGTTTTACATTTAAATTAATTCTTAGTTTTGCTATTAATTTTCTTTATGCATGTTAATTTTAAAGTGTGTTGTTCTTATAAGTAGTCTTCAAATATTGCAAAAAGAGAATTCTTTAAAATCTATAGAAGAAAAGACTCACTATGGTGCAAAGTTTTTTTTCGGAATGCATATGAAATATAAAAAAATAAAAATTAAGTATCAGGATTACATTTTTGAATTGTAGTGAATATTAAAAGGATGCATGAGATATGAGACATTTTTTTTTAATCTTGTACATTCAATGTTTGAGTTTAGTTCATTAAATTGAAGAAAAAAAATGCATTACCATTTTATTTAAGTTTTATTATCTTTTCAAATTCATTTGTTATCTAAATAGAAGTGTTCCTAAAAGTATTAAACTAATAAACAAAAAAGATTTATTTTCTTTCAATGTTTACATTTTCAGCATGTACACAAACAGTCATGAAATATGTACTTTTGAAAGTGACAAATCCCGTATTTTATTTGGCAATTACTTTCTATATTAAACAATTATTTTGACAGATCTCAGATAAGTCTTTTAACTTTCATAGTACTTATAAACTATACAGCAATAAGATAACATTATTAAATAAACTTGTAAACATAAGAATTCTAATTTATTTCATACCACATGGTAGTAGTTTGACGTTAACACATTAGTATCTGACTGTCTGTGTTTGTATTTTGTCATGAATAAGTGAAAGATTTGATTTTACAGTTTATGGTCATTGCCAAATTTATAAAAGCTTTATTCAATGGCAAAACTTAAGTCAATAGTGCACATTTGAAGACTGGTTGAGATTTTATGCAAAACAGCACATTAAATATATGTGAAGGTCATTTCTTTTATTGACATTGAACTTTAGTGAAAATTGTAAATTCAAGTGAATTAAGAAGTCCTTTAGGGATATATGATTTATAGATTGTTGGTTAATTTTTTTTTCTCTCATACAAAACGATGTTTTTCAAGTTTTTGTTGTAATTTTTTAGCTACCTGACCTGAAAGAGCTTTTCTCACCACTTGGCGTCCGTCGTCCTTAAACTTTTACAAAAATCTTCTCATCTGAAACTACTGGGCCAAATTCAACCAAACTTGGCCACACTCATCCTTGGGGTATCTATATTTTTTAAAATGTGTCTGATGACCTGGCCATCCAACCATGATGGCCGCCATGGCTAAAAATAGAACACAGGGGTAAAATGTATATTTTGGCTTATATCTTTGAAACCAAAGCATTGAGAGCAAATCTGAGGTAAAATTGTTAATCAGGTCAAAATCTATCTGCCTTGAAATTTTCAGACGAAGCGGACAACCTGTTGTTGGGTTGCTGCCCCTGAATTGGTTATTTTATGGAAATTTTGCAGTTTTTGGTAATTATCTTGAATACTATTATAGATAGAGATAAACTGTAAACAGCAATAATGTTTAGCAAAGTAAGACCTACAAATAAGTCAACATGACCCAAATTGTCAGTCAACCCCTTAAGGAGTTATTGACCTTTATAGTCAATTTTTAACAACTTTTCGTCATTTTTTGTAACTAGTCTAAAAATCTTCTTCTCTAAAACTACTTGGTCAAATTTAACCAAACTTTGCCACAATTATCATTGTGGTTTATAGCTTACAAAATGTGTCTGATGACCCAGACTACCAAACAAAATGGCCGACATAGCTAAAATTAGAACATAGTGGTAAAATGCAGTTTTTGCTTTATATCTTTAGAACTAAGACATTTAGGGCAAATCTTTCAAGATTAAAATGTCCATCAGAATAAGATCCATACCCTCACAAATTTTCAGATGAATCCGACAACCCGTTGTTGGGTTGCTGCCCTAAAATTGGTAATTTTAAGGAAATTTTGCAGTTTTTGGTTATTATCTTGAATACTATTATAGATAGAGATAAACTGTAAACAGAAATAATGTTCAGCAAAGTAAGATCTACAAATAAGTTAGAATGATCAAAACTGTTAGAGGACCCCTTAAGGAGTTATTGCCCTTATAGTCAATATTGAACAACTTTTCGTAATTTTTGTAACTTGTATAAAAATCTAATCTTTTCTAAAACTACTTGGCCAAATTTAACCAAACTTGGCCACAATCATAATACTAGTGTATCTATTTAAAAAAAAGTGTCTAATGACCCCGCCTACCAACCATAATGGCCGACATCAGTAAATCATGTAAATACAGTAACAGGTGAGCGACACAGGCTCTTGAGAGCCTCTAGTTTTTTTTATGTTAACCAAAAATGTAATGAAAATTTTCGTTGCAAATAATTTTATTATACCATGAGTAACCATTCATACAAAATTATTTAAGAATTAACTGGTATTAGGGATTCACAGGAATTCATTGGGCCACAATATAAAAGTCCAAAGTTCTAGTCCAACTTTTTTCCATTATTGAAAGCAGTTGTTTTTGTTTTTTGCCATACATTGTACATCCTGAAACTTCGTCTAGCAAAAAAAAAAGAGAAAAAAGCGAGCCATTAATAAAGATATATAGCTTTAACAATTGCTTGGCATCATGAAAGGGTGATTTATAGGATTTTTTTTAATAGCCATAAAACAACAGCCTTAGATTACAATGACAACACAACTTAAAGAATTTTGTAGCAATGGAGACCCATTTATTCATGCACATACATTGTACACATGTATATCGGTATAAATTTGGTACATGTAAACTTTAATTCATTATTGGAATGCGTAAAAGATAATTACGCATTTGTTTTTATAAATGATTTTATCTTGAATCTGTTGACAATGTTAGGGTTCATGCTGAGACATTACCAATACCGTTCAGTAAGTAGTGGCAATGTAAAACAATAATATATTATTCCCCATAATTATGAGATCAGATTCTAAGTGCAGATAACTCTTGACATAGGATACAAGATTATAAAAGATTAAATTAATCTGTATACATGGTTAGACTATTAGTTCTAGGACCCATTATAGTGTGAATAAATATAATTTGTTAAATGGCTACTTGTATAGTTTTTAATCCATTATTCAAGACCTTGTCAGCATGACCTGTACATTATTGTATATATAAACTTTTAACCTTTATTTAGTATAGAAACCATCCATATAATATGTATAATATAACATGTATAAGCTCTGTTACATTGTAAAATAGTTGAAAATTGGACAAACAAAACAAAACGAACATGTTGGGGAGCTCAAAGATAAATAATACTTTGAAAATTAAGTATTACATAGAAAAGATTACCCCCCCCCCCCCCCCCCAACACTTCCAGACCCCATCCATAGCTAATTTTTTAAACACCAGATCTAGTTCAATATGATATTCTATAAATAATAGGTTTTTTATTTGCTTGTTCATGTATTCCTTGCATTGTTTATCATCAGCTTAAGTTTTTACACCCTTCCCTTCTTTTAGCCATAATTTGAGATGAATCAAGATCTGCCAGTTGATAGTGAAATCTTTTCATACACTTAAAGTGTTAAGAAAATTCTTTCTACTAAATAAAGTCCATATTGATTTAACTCCTTGGATTTAATATGGTGACCAATAACTGTATAATAAGGCAATGGAAATTTTAATTAAATTATCTGTGAAAAACATTTAAACTGAGAATATCAAAATAATATTGATGCAAGATTTTTATGTGTAAAGAAAATATTCAAGTAATTTGAATAGTCTTAATTTAAATTTCTATGTAGGTCTTTTGATCCTATTATTGTTGCAGTTTATGGAAATTCTTTGTAGAAATGTTACAGTTCTTTTATCAATATTATATTTAAGCAAAGTTATAAACAGATTACTAAACTTAAACATCAAATAACTGTTGGATAATGATAATAGGATGAGGTGAAATTTATTTTATGTTGGTCTCAACAATTTATTGGGGACTATGTTTTCAATGTAAAATAAGGAGATGTGGTATGATAGCCAGTGAGACAACTATCCATCAGAGGCAAAATAATCATAAATGTACAGGTAAATGTAAGCAATCAAAGGTTACTGAACAGACTTCAACCATACCCCTTGGTTGCCTATAAAAGGTCCAAACATATATTTAACAACTGTGAAAAAAAATTGAAATGAAGAAAACACAGTTGCCTGATTTTAGCAGTGATTTATGAAAAAACAAAAAACACAAAACTATGTAAGACACCAACTGAATTTCAGGCTTCTGACTAGTGACAGGCACATTTTTACCCAACATACTACAACAATATAGGGGTCATTACATATGATTATGTTTATATCATATGTTAGGCAAAAGTTCTACGATGGAAAATGACGTTGTGCTGATATAAACTTGAAACTTAGTATGTGAACACTGATGATCCTTGTCATGTGAATGTCTTAGAATTTATATATATTTATACCAAATAAAGGTTTGACAAAGATTTTGTGGTTTACTAAAATGGGAGATGTGATAGTGCTATTTTAATTTCTAGATTAATTAATTTGTGTTTTAATTGACAGAGAGAAGAAGAGAAGGTCAAGAGCTCAAGTTCAGATGAAGATGATATAAAAATTAGCAGTAAATTAAAGGAACCTATAGGTTCTAGTGTAAGTATTTTATTGTCTATTGTTTCTGGTCTAAGTATTCTGTATTTAAAACTTTTTCGGAAATCTTTTACTGTGGATTCATTATTATTCATTGAATACCACTTTTCGTGGGTTTTGTGGTTACCCAGGAACCGCAAACTCAAATGTTCAACAAAATCCTAAATTTTGCTCAGGAATTTAAGATATCTAATCAACTATCCAAGAAACTGCAATTTTACCTCAATCCACGTAGATTGGTACCCACAAAAATAATGAATCCACAGTATAAAATCATTTTAAATACTGAATCTTTCGAATTTAGGGATTTCAGGATTTGTTCATCCAGGTTTATAGGATTTTTGTCCTAAATTTGCTAACACTTACCCAAATTAAGATCATGAAGATTGATGATTTTCAAAATTTTTAAAAGTTGGAAGATATTGCAATCAAAGCTGAAGCTCAATATTGACAATTGTTAGAAGTGTTGTTCCATGGAAGTTACTATGAAAAAAATGAGAAATCTCTCAACTTGATACAATAACTCAAGTCTCAACACAAAATGTTTAGAGAGAGGGAAACGTAGCTACAGTTTTTATACTTTTCATTTTTTTGTATGTGTTTTTTCCCAGTCATTTTTTTTCAATTTCTGCATGTGTTTATATTTTTCAGTTAGGCCTTGAAATCTAAATATATATAAGTTAATACTACAGGATGAAAAATTGATTGGAAAATCATTATGTTTTGGTGTCCATTTCTACTTCATAGAAATCAGTGTCCATAATTTCTGAATTGTTAAAACTCATAAAATAATAAAGAATCGGTTTATTCTTCTTGGAACAATCGTATGCAATCAATTAGTTCAGAATAATTGACTTTGACTCTCATTTGGGTGCTTGCCAGGCTTTAGACAATTGAGAATCTTTATATCAATTGTTTTTCTGACAAAAGTATCAACTATAAAATTCTGCCATAGAGACTGACTTGTCAGATTACATATAAATGTTTTACGTGAATTCAATACCCGATATGGTATAAAAAATTTCAGAAAACAGATGCAGAAATCATTGCCTATAAAGCACAATGAAGTCTCAATATCTCTTTCATTTGCATTAGAAGCATATATAAAGGGTTTATATATTATATTTCCCTCTTCCATTCAGTTTGAGTAAAAAGTAGATGCACAGTAAAGATCAATGAGTCAGTAATCCACCAATAGAATAAAACTAGAGTTCCTGTTATTATAGATACGGAAGGTTGTATTACAGTCATTAAGATGTTCATGCTCATACATTCAAGATTTTGTTTCTGAATACCTTCTTGGGGAAAAGTTGAAGTCAACGTTAAACAAATATTTTTTCTCTTGTAATTTTAAGTATTTTAAATGTATAAGTATTATATTGTTTAAAGATTTTATTAATTATGAAACTTATTTTTTTCAGTCATCCACACAACAGTTCAGATTAAAAAGAACGAGAAAAGATTTACACACAATTCACAAAGAAGTCAATCATAACAGGTATAATTTACAATCAGTTAAGAGTTATTTCCCTTTGAGAGTCATTATTTTATGATTAAAATATTGTCTTGACAATGCTTGAGGAGTGGGTATATATATTCGGAATGGAGAAAATCATGTTTGTAAGTTTTTCTGAGTACACCTAGTTATGCTGAAAAAGTATTAATAAAAATTACCCACTTGATATGTCGATACCAAAAAATGAAATCACACAAATACTTAACTCTGAGAAAAAATTCAAAACGGAAAGTCCCTAATCAAGTTGGAAAACCAAAAGCTCAAACACATCAAACAAATGGATACCAACTGTCATATTCCTGACTTGGTACAGGCATTTTGTTCATATAGATAAAGGCAACACTGTTCAAAACTCATAAATCCATGGACAAAAAACAAAATTGGGATAACAAACTAAAACTGAGGGAAACGCATTAAATATAAGAGGAGTACAATGAAAATGATGGACTCCCGTTATTGTAATTGTTTACTTGTTTACTAGGTTTCCTGCTGTAGGTCAGAAGTTCTATGAGTACTTTAGTACTCCACCAATAGAAAATGACAGCCTTGATATATTCATAGTGGTATAAAGAAGTATTAAACTCTGTAAACAAATCAATATTCAAGGGCAATAAAGAAAAATATTTGATTTGAATTTAGTCTCTGTTTTCATTTGACATCGAACAATATCGTAGAGTAAAAAAATGTTGAAAAAATACCAAGTAGTAGAAGTAAGTCAGCTGTTTTGAAAGGTCTTTCTATGCCAATGAATTTATTCAAACCAATTGTTTACCTTATTTTTTTCAGGCATGTCATCAGGAATGTCAGACTTGGTCATGGATTATTTGATATTATTAAACAAGAACAAACATCTAAGGTTGGAAGAAATAGATTATATAAAGTGTCCACACTTTAACTTTTAAGATGATCTTGATTTTAAGTCATTGATTGACAGCAGAATAGGGGGAAGCGGAAGATTTAAAACATCTGACACACTGATATATTTTTTTTTGACAAATCTTGTTTCCTTTTTGAACAAATGTGATCAGTTTATTTTTCAGTTGCAAACATTTATTATATTTTCACTTTTAAAATATATATTTTTGATAATTAAAAAAACAAAACAACTTATAGTCATAATCAAATGTTTTAATATATGAAATTTTATTTATTAATTTAAGGAAGCTGCCATTGAAGAAGCTGAACGTCTAAAATTAGAAAGACGGAAAACCGAGTGGCAACCTCCAAAACAGGAGAGTTCCAGTGATGAAGAAACAGATGATGAATTAATAGACGAGGTTGAACTATCAAAGTATGTAGAATATTAATTGAGAAAAAACGCATAGCACAACCCTAAAATATTAAAAACGACAACTTTGCATCCATTTCTCTCATAGTTTAATCAAGGATGATCAATCTTATTTAAATAAATTCTAGTTTCTATTCAGATACTATTGCATATTAGACATATACACAATATGCAATACACCCGCATTTTTGTCAATACTTTTTGTCTTTTAGGAATGCAGATTTTCACCAACTGCACATGTATACAATATGCAGTGACAACACCTTTTTGCCTTTTTTGCAGATTTACAGCTATTTTTTATGCCCCACCTACGATTGACGCTGGTATAATTTTATTTTAGCTGTAATTTTTTTATTTTAAAACTTTTAAATGCATGTTACTAGGTACACATATTATTGAAAAATGTACATTAAAGGTAGTGCATGTTACTACACTTAATTAAAGGTGTGCATGAAAGGTAATGAAAAGCATGAACTACTGGTATTTTATATATTTTATATATAATAATCATTAATCATTAATTATGAATAACAAAATTTGAAATACAAACAATCGTGTATGGTCATTATGAGTGAGAGCTTCAAATTCAATACATATTATTTATGAATATATGTAAATTAACGTTACTATGACAGTGATGCAGAAATACCAACGATAAGTCTAAGGTAAAGAACACAAGCTAGTGTGAACAAAAACGAGCCAAATTAAAGTTCATAAAACATCTTGTTTTTCAATTAAATTTTTTTGGTATGGGGATTAAGAAGTTTACATAGATCTGGAGTGGCAGATTTGTTTCAATATTGTTACAACTTACAGTAGAATCTAAGCTATCTCCCCTCTAAAAACAAACATCAGCATAATCTTAAATATTTGAATTATCTCCCTTAAAGAATCCAAACAAAAATATGTAAATCTTAATAACCTCCCCTAGGGAAGCAACAGTTTTAAACGTTTTTAGGATAAGTTAATTCTCTGTATTTGGAAAGCACATGAATTTCCTCATTTTACTCTAACTACATATTATAAGTTACAATTGTAAATTATATAAGGCAAGAGGGAATTAGTGTATCAAAAAAACTAAAAATGTTTCTATATTATATGGTTATGCTGCAGAAAAGTTTTTGATGAACGTCTTCATTGAATTTATATGAGAAAAAGATGTTTTGTGAACTTTTATTTGTCCTGTGATTATGGGTATTGTTGTTGTAAATCCAGGATGACTAATCATGTCCCTGTCCCAAAATCATTTCTTCAATCATAAATCTGAGGCTTAAATTGTCAGTTATTGTGCAGGGTACGATAGTTAAACTAAAAACAGAGAGTTGCAGTGTTAGTTGACACTGAACACATCTAATGACCTTTTTGAAAGCAGATTTTAAAATCATTCTTTAAATGATGATGCAACAAAAATGGTTAATTTCACAAATATTGAGAAACTAAGGGAGATAATACAATAACGGAAAAGTATAAAGATCAATATATAAAAAGAAAAATGTTAATGAAACAACTGAAATACACAAAATGCTTTTAACATATGGTTGCCAACTGCAAATATGTATATTTTATTTCACTAAATTACACTGCTTAAAAAGTAAGATATATATTTTTGAAAGGTTATTAAATTCTTTTCTTTATTTTTTTCAACACTTAATTATTTTTTTTCATACTCTATAACTTTACTTTTTGAAGTCCAAGTTTTATATTTTATTGGACAAAGAAAATTTTATCTTTTAATCATAAAACATTAAACATCTATATTAAAGGGCATTTTTTTTCAAATTTTACACTATATGGTTCAGTTCTCAAAATCCATTTTGCACTCCTGTTAAAAAATCCTGGATTTAATCATTAAACGTGTGTGGAGCAATGTATATATATATATATTTTTGAGAGTGATGCTAAAATTTTACATGCCAGAATATTATATTGTCATGTTTTTACACAATGTTTTTGAAGAGTGTGATAGTATTTTGAATGTTGATGTAGTAGTTTTTATACTGTTGAATTTTTGCTTGGGTGAAGTTTTTTAAGCTTATTTTATTCTGAATCTAAAGAAATTTAGAACAGTTTGTACATATGTATATATATATTCTAATTGATGCTTTTTTACTACCATTTTATGCTTAATTAAGTGTGGAACATATATGTTAGACAATTCTAAAAATAATCTTTAACTTAAATTTCTTGTATTTTATTTCCCGGTAGATTCTTAAATTCTTTGGTTTTACCTCTCAAACTGATTTTTGTCAACAACCCAAGGCTATATGTATGTATAAATATGCAGCCGTCTGATTGAAATGAGGTATTTTTCTCGTGTGTTTTACATTTTTAAAGTGCCGTGCTTTTCGGACAATAAAAAATCTGTGCAACAAATCCTACCCTGTATCAGATTCAAATCACTTGGGGTGGCAAATTTTTTTTAAAAATAACAAAATCAAATTTCCTTTAAAATTTAATTTTTCCTAAATAAAAAAAATTGTAAATAAACAACAATTGGTCGGAAAATAAACTAATCCACAATATATAACCTTTTATGTAAATATGATTAAATTACAGTTTTATGAATGGAGATGGTAAGGATACAGATGAGGACATTGATGACGACGCAGCCTCAGATGCCGAATCACCTGAACCAAGAGACAAAATTGTTTCTTCTTCTGTCAGGTTAGAATTAAAAAATATGAATTTTGAAGAATATTTTACCATTGTCATATTTATACACACATTCTTCTATTATTTTTAGCTCACCTGGCCCTGACCTATAATTGTTTACTTTTATAAATTGTTATTTAGATGGAGAGTTGTCTCATTGGCACTCATACCACATCTTCCTATATCTAGAACTAATTGAAACCTCTAAATAACAGCTTCCCTATTTGGAAAAGGCATTTGGAGAATGTTGTGAGGTTAAACATGTTTAAAAGTGTTTTACACTCCCTAATCCTTAGACTGTAGTGTAACAGCACAACACAACAAATAGTTTAAAAGGGATAAACTCATATTGACATGAAGCAAAAATACAATTTTCATAAAGACCAAGGACACAATGTAATAATCTAAAAGAACTGACAGTTACTGAAAAGTAGTTCAAAGTCAATTTAACAACCAATAAAATAATCAGTTTTCCAAAACTTGATATCAATCATTACTAATCCAGTTGTTGGATTGATGTTTAAAGAACATTTATATACCTCATGTCTGCTTTATCTCAAATTACTTCAAAGTACTTCACCTTCAGATTATAGTTTCAGAAATATTTTTAGTGGTTTTAGAATACTTTATTTTAAGCTGTCCCTAGAGTAGAATCTTGTAGGAATGTGTCACAGGCTAAAGTATAATAATTTTAAATCCACTTTACTATATTTCTTCCATGAAAAATAAATGAATTCACAGTATATAGTTATACAAAACATCAAATTTACTAAAGATAAAAAAATGTGTTTCTTAGTTACATTAACATCCTGAAATGGCCACTTCATATATCTTGGCCACCTTGTTTTTACCGCCTGGTGGTGAACAACATCCTATGTACAGTTGCCCTGACGGAGAGAAAGTAAGAGACCATGGGAAGATTATGTTTATGTCCCTTATTTTATAATATGTCATCAGCAGACCAGCATTGTTCAGGAAATGAAGCGTATGAGTGTTGATATCAGCTACAATGACATTGTCTCTAGGTGTTGTCACTAAGCATCTTAGTTTGAAAGATATGTCCTTGTTGATCTCTGTATTTCCTGTATAGTTATTGATGATATCACAATCCTGGCCTAACACTACTACTCTATCTCTGTCATCACTTCCTTGACCCATCACAAAAATATTTCCATTACTGGTATAGGTTATTCTCCAGGGATATGTGAATATAGGTTGTTTATGTTGATCATGTTCATACACTCTCTCATGGACTCCATTCTGATTCATTAGTATTACAACTCTTCTTCCTGGTTTAGGATAGTCTTTATTAACACATCCTACTAGAACTTTATTGTCACTGGTGATATGGACAGCTATAAGATTGAATAGTGACACTTTATAAACGGAGTCTGTTAGCGAACCTGTCTTACTACTGATTTGTTTAAGTTTTGATCTTCCTACAGCTATAACTAGATCATTTGAGTGAGTAAAAGCCATACCTTTGACCTTGATATCATAGCTGGATAGTATGTTCAGTTTGGTTCCTTCAGGTTTTACTCTCTGTAATACGTTATCTGCTGCACTACATATCCACAGTGAATAGTCATGTCCATAAGATATATTACCTACTGTAGATAGTTCAGTCTGAAATTGGTTATTTATTTTCAGAGCTACAACCATAGGTTGTCCTACATCTTTGATGTTAACTACCTGATGATCCATGGCATTTTGTAATTTTTGATGGACTTTTTCTTTGCAATTATTGCACAATAGATTATCACAATCTATACACTTCCATTTAATGGTTCGGTCAGTTTCACATATTCCACATTTAGCTGGGGCTTGACTTCTTATAACAGATCTAGAGAATGCCATTTATTGTTAGATATACAATGTATTTACTTCCTGGTTTATATCTAAGGTAAATTTCACTTTAATATATCATGTAAATAATACTTCTTTGATAAGTTATATGATAAGGTCTATAATGCAAGACCATCATGATAGCCAAGGTTGTTAAATACCAAGTAGCGAGTATCATGTCTGTTTTAAACACTTATATTGTAGTCATGAAAATGATTTAAAACACCTTACTGTTATAATATTAAGTTTCAGTTGAATCGATTTAAAGGTATTTTATTCCTTCTCCATTATATGAATATATGCTGATTTATTGCTGTGTAAATGTTGTTCTGTAGTTCTTTAAAACTCAAATTTATTTCCTTGATTGGTAAAAAAGTAATGCATGTTGTTGTTGGTATTTATTTTTTTCTACTGGTGTGAACAAAACATCATTTCATACAAATTTGTATCACAAGCAGTTGAATAAAGGTTTTTTAATAATGTATTTTTCATTTTTTTCACTTCATATTAAATGATTTATTTTTATTTTACAAACTGAACACTACTATGTTTTTCTTGCTCACAGTGAGAAAAGCTTCCATTCTCAATTGCATTGAAGTTTATATTCAGATTCATATACATTCCAAATCTGAAGTTTATCAATGAAATGCATTTTTACGATATAAAAATAAGGAGATAAAAAAGTGGTATTACAGCACAACATAAGGACTAGCTATAATAATTCATCAAATCTATATAAAGCAGAAAAGTATCTTACAAAAACACAAGACCCAAAGTACAGATCTGAAATTTTCAGATGAATCAGACTGCCCCTAAATTGGTAATTTAAAGGAAATTTTAATGTTTTTGGTTATTATCTTGAATATAATTATAGATAGAGATAAACTGTAAACAGCAATAATGTTCAACAAAGTAAGATTTACAAATAAGTCAACATGGACCGAAATGGTCGATTGACCCCCTAAGGAGTTATTGTCCTTTATAGTCAATTGACCCCCTAAGGAGTTTTTGTTCTTTATAGTCAATTTTTAACAATTTTCATAAAATTTGTAAATTTTTACTATCATTTTCCACTGAAACTACTGGGCCAAGTTCATTATAGATAGAGATAATTTTAAGCAGCAAGAATTTTCAGTTAAGTAAGATGTACAAACACATCACCATCACAGAAACACAATTTTGTCATGAATCCATCTGCTTCGTTTGTTTAATATTGGTGAGCGACACAGGCTCTTTAGAGCCTCTAGTTTTTATACAACCGCAAAATTTGAAAAAAATTTAGTCGTATATTGCTATCACGTTGGCGTCGTTGTCGTTGTCGTCCTCCTCCTCCGTATACTTTTAGTTTTCGCACTCTAACTTTAGTAAAAGTGAATAGTTTTCTATGAAATTTTAACACAAGGTTTATGACCACAAAAGGAAGGTTGGGATTGATTTTGGGAGTTTTGATCCAGACATTTTAGGAATTAGGGGCCAAAAAGGGCCCAAATAAGCATTTTCTTGGTTTTCGCACAGTAACTTTAGTTTAAGTAAATAGAAATCTATGAAATTTTGACACAAGGTTTATGACCACAAAAGGAAGGTTGGGATTGATTTTGGGAGTTTTAGTTCTAACAGTTTAGGAATTAGGGGCCAAAAAAGGGCCAAAATAAGCATTATTCTTGGTTTTTACACAATAACTTTAGTTTAAGTAAATAGAAATCTATGAAATTTAAACACAAGATTTATGACCACAAAAGGAAGGTTGGTATTGATTTGGGGAGTTGAGATCCCAACAGTTTGGGAATTTGGGGCCAAAAAGGCTAGGACTGACACAATTTTAGTATTTTTCAATAGAACTATTAATAGTGAGGACCATCAGATTTTCTTCAAGTACCACCAAGGAAAAAAGATTTCGCGAACACTGTAAAATAAATTGAATTTTTCTAAAAAAAAAATTATTTTATTTTCAATTGTAACTCAGATCAGTGTACAATGTATTATGATTGATTCTATTGATAGTTTTAGGGATGCATAATGTGAACAAAGCCATTATATCAATTTATCATATATTTAGTACAAAATACAGCTATTTTGTATATCTAATAAAGGTTTGTTTTTCCAGTCTGTATCACCTACCCTGTATCGCATACCCCGTATCGCATAGCTTAACCTATATTGCATACCCCGTATCGCATGGTAAAACCCGTATCGCATACCTTTTTTTTTTTTTTTTTTAAGTACATTGTAGTCAGTTTTTTTGTTTGTTTTTTTGCTTAAGAAAAAATTTCCTAAAAATAGGTACCGGTAATTTTTTTGAATGACGTCATTGTTTGGTATGTAACGTCACTCACATCAAGTTTTCATATTGTATGTGACGTCACGAACATCAAAGTTACAACATATATATTGGCACACTAAATGCAACTATAAAAAATACAAAACACTCAAATAAATACAATAATAATCAAAATATTTTCAAAACAACAGATTGTAAGGTATTAACCCAGGTGCTTCGTATAAATAATTGAACAGTTATTTTTAGGCTTTGAAACAAGATTAAAGCAGAACTGAAGGTAACCCAGTGCTATGGATCAGAAAACAGTTCATATAATATAATTCTCTTCTGTTGAAATATATGATAAAGCGTATAATATATGAAAGATCCGTATCACATGCCGTATCACCCTCTTCCAATATCATCCCTCGGGCTGATATTGATGTCTCAGGATGATACGGCATATGATTCGGATTTTGCCATGTATTATTCTCTATGTCATGACCAGCTACCTCAGTTTATTATAATTGATTCTATTTATAGTTTTAGGGAAGATGTCACTTCATCACCTTTTAACAAAGCCATCATCCCGATGTCACGACCAGCTACATCTGCCAGCACGAAGAAAAAGAAACAGAAAATACCAAGACCTTATACCCCACATTTTGTCAATATCATGGAGGAAGTCAAAGAAAAGACTGGTCCCAGGTTTGTTTTTGCTTATAGTGCATCATGGACTAGACGGGTATACAGTTGTAAACTTTTTATCTATTCCTGTTCGATCTAAACTTTTATCTGAGATAAACCAAATTTTTATTTTAGAAATTTATGTGACAGGGTTAGAATCGCAATAATTTAAAATCGCATTTTGAAATTATTTTATATGAATTATATGAATTAAACAGGATTTTTCTCAAGATATCAAAAATTAAAAACGCATTAGTCAAAGATGACAAAATCGCAGTAATAAAAGGCACACAGTAATTTCTGAATTTACAGTATTCAGTTTCATTTATTATATATCTGACAAAACAAAAGTAACAAGCACATAAATACATGTTCTCAAAGAATTTTGTTTCTGTGTTTCAGTGATGCTTTATTTAGACAGCTTTGTGCTTTACATTGGATACTAGAAGCCATGAGAAATTGTGATGATTCAGGAATAAAAATGACACCTATTATGTCTTGCTGGAAATTAATGTAAGTAAAGGAAAAAGTCACTAAAAAATCAAAAATGAATTATGCTCAATTCACACAAATACAGACAAACATACATATACAATTTAACAAATGAAAATGCCAAATGCATGTTTAATATATTTATAACAGCGTATAGTCTGATATAAACTTTGTGTTGAATTTGTCTGTCTAGTTGACCTCTACGACTATGACGGAAAAATTGCAGAACAAAGAGACAAAAAGATAAAGAATTAGAAAATCAACAAAATGATAAAAAATAGAAACAATAGTGTAAGAATATAAAGAATAGAAAAAAGTGGACAAATAGATATTGAATAGAGTAATGGTATAAAAACTAAAGAGCAAAGAATGGATTAGAACAATCATCTAGACACTCCTTTCTATATATATATTCAAACAATTGAATACACTGGATAACCGTGAGATGAACACATATTAATGTTGATAAAATTGAGAATGGAAATGGGGAATGTGTCAAAGAGACAACAACAACCCAACCATAGAAAAAACAGCAGCAGAAGTTCACCAACAGGTCTTCAGGTGGCTGGTTTCTCTGATGCATTTATTTTTGTTGGTACTAGCTAGTATACTTGGTTTGACAAAAAAAAAGGTATTTTTCTACATAATTTGCAGTTGATTTCTTGGTTTTGACAAATTGTTTAAAGAAATTTATGAAATTTGTAATGTTGAAGTCAGTCATCCATGGGTCACCAAAACCTACAATTTCAATGAAAATTAGTATTTGGTTCACAGTATATATGAGGTATACTGTTTCAATTGGAAACACGTTATTTAGCAAAAAATGTGAGATTCATTTCCACTTTGTTTTCTCAAGGTTCAACATTTTCTCTTATATATTTTTTATTGTAGTAATATAGGAGGTGTTCCTACATTGGAGGATGTTGCCATTAGAGACAAAGAAATAGATAAAGACTGGAAAAAATTCAGAGATCAAGAAGGACATGTATGTATCACTAGCTATTCTTATCTGACAAAGATTATTATTTTACTGTATGATATGAATGTTCTTACACAGGTTAACCATGTTTTCACTGCATAATATTTTACTTGATTATGTCCATTTTTATACTTCTGGTACTAAAATCAGAATAATAAGGCGTATTATGCCTTGAAATCTGGTATAAATCAGGCAGAAGTGGTAGATATGTGTCCCGATCATGGCGTAAGGGAGCAGGAAATGAAAATTTGTAGTCCTTACAGGTGTAGAAAAAAAGATAAACCTGGCATTAATTGAAATAAACAAGTTGTAAAATTTCTTCAAATACATAGTAAAAGTTTTCTCCTGTTTGAAGGGTACACACAGGGATAGATTCAACAGTCGATTATACATGACGAGAAGGGGAACCACCACAGCTAAGAAACCAGCCACATGGAGAACGTCTCTTGCTGGGTCTGCTATGGGTTTATCTGGTACCATGAGGTCCAGTGCTGATGAAGATGACAACCATGGTGATGATGATTACAAGGATGATGATAGTCCAAGTAAAAGTAGGTTAATAATAAGGTCAAAGTTTACGTAAAAGTAGATTAATAAGTAGGTCAATGTCCTAATAAAAGTAGGTTCATAATAAGGTCAAAGTCTATGTAAAAGTAGGTTAATAATAAGGTCAAAGTCCAAGTAAAAGTAGGTTAATAATAAGGTCAAAGTCCAGATAAAAGTAGGTTAACATTTCTTACAATATCATGGGTCTTAAAATTGAAGACTGACCCATAATTCAAAACTTTTAATTCTGGAATAGCCCTAATGAAGTGCCCTAACAGTATTTTATTCATTTAAAGACTGATAATAGTTGCCATGATAAATAAGTTTTTAGAAAATTATAGAGTGTAAATGATTGTAAACGTCTGCCTTAAACATTACCTTCCTAGCGATAAATTTCTTGTGTATTTGTTTTGTTTTGTTTTTTATAGTCTTTATAAATTGACAACTATAAGGGTATCTTGAATGGAAGAGAGGATGAATAGGCAAAATGTTTTAGCATGAGAAAAAAATGGATATAGTTTATTAATAATTTGTGTGAAACCCAACATACAGGTGTTACAACTCCACCGACTTACTCAAAACATCAGGAACAGCGCTGTAAATTGCTGTTTTCGTCTTTCAGATATTTGTTTAAAAATTTGTTTTATGTACATAATATATAATACTTTATTCCGAAAGCAATACAGCTTATAGGATACATATACACAATTTTACACCAATATCATGAATATAAGAATTTCACAAGAAATATATAATATATATAAATTTAAGGTGTGCATGAAAGAACATATAATACATAATACATAATACAAAATACAAAATACAAAATAAAAAATACGAGCGGAGAATGATATAATACTTAAATAAAGTGAGAACAAAAATATAATTTACTGCAATTAAATTCTAAGTTTTTCAGCAGATTTTAGAAATATACCTAAGTTATTCAATTCTTTGATATTTCTGACAGATAACAACTGGATAAGTTTGAATGTAGAAGGATTTCTCCAATAATACTTTTTTATATACTTTTCTCGAATCTGACTATATTTTTTACATTCAAGTATAAAATGGTATAAGCAGGCAAACATTTTGTGTTTTTTCAGCAGGCTGTCAATCAGTTATAATTAAAATATCACAATCATTTTAGAGTTTGCAAGATGATTTCATACTTTAAAATACTGTAAACCGACATATTTTCATACGCAATTTTTTTTTTCTCACTTAAACTAGTCTAAATATATATATGCAGAATCCAAATCTTCATGCATAGGTAAAACTTTAATCTTCCCTAATTACATTCACAAAATTACAAACTATAAATATTATCAAAGTTGGCTTAAAAGCGCTATATGTAGAATAAAGAACTGGCAAAAATAAGTTTGCTTATAGTATTTTGAATCTTTTTTTACAAAAAATAATATGATAAGAATTGATAAATTACGTTTTACTCAAATGAACTTCTGGTTCTTTTTTGTAGTAACATTTTTTTGGTAAAATGAAGCACTGCTGCATTTTGAATATTGTTATCACATAATATAATATATAATGAATTGTTTTCAGTTGCAATAAAAAATGCATTTTCCAAAGTTTTTGTTTTGGGAAGTATAGGTGAGTTACCATGGTTACCTGTGTAACAAAACTTCGTCACTTTGTTCTCCTTGACCTTCACTATTCCATGTATTATTACTTCGATTCTATGTCTTAGAATCTGGTGTATTTTTGTCCTGTTATAACAGTCTCTTGTATCAATCAATATGTGAGGGTTGTAATGGGGATACCTTCATGACGAATAACGGTTAAAATTCTTGCCAAATGATGTTAACGGTAATTTTTGGAATATGACAATAAAATGTACACTTTCTTTCAGATTATAAAAACATCAACTGATTTTGACGAATCACGTTAATTTTTTTTCCAAAAATGACGGTAAAAATAATTATTTGAGACCTCAGACAAATCACAAGAAGGGTATTTTGATAAATCACTGTAAAATTTTAACCAACTTGACTGTAACAGTAGCCAAAATGACTGTTTGACGCCTGATGTTAAAGGGCATTACTACCCTCATATGTGTCATAGAACATGTAGAATCAATTATTCTCTCATTAGTTTTAAGTATGATCAGTAATGTTATTTCTCATCTTTTTATGTTAAGACCTTGAATATGATATGTAAATATGTTCTAATCTGTTAATTTGTAACTGGATTCATATTTGTTAGTGAGATACCAATTTTTGTGGATTTTTTTTGGTAAAGTAGACCAGGTATGAGAAAATTAAACAATTTTGTGTTGGCTTGTATGCAGTTTTGGGCAAAATCAAATATCAACGAAAATTGGTACCCACTAAATGAATCCAAAATGTCTGTTTTTGTTCCAATCTAATTAGTATTTTTCCTGGATATTCATGGGTCTCATTTTCATGCACATTATGTTTTATTTGCATTTTCCCTTTGTTTTACATTATTGAGAATTTGATATATAGATATAGGAAGATGTGGTGTGAGTGCCAATGAGACAACTCTCCATCCAAATAACAATTTAAAAATTAAACCATTATAGGTTAAAGTACGGCCTTCAACACGGAGCCTTGGCTCACACCGAACAACAAGCTATAAAGGGCCCCAAAATTACTAGTGTAAAACCATTCAAACGGGAAAACCAACGGTCTAATCTATATAAACAAAACGAGAAACGATAACTTACTTTTATTTCAGTTCATGTATTTATATCTATTTCTTAGTATCAAAACTATCAATGTAAAGTAGTTTAATGAGTTTATATGTTTGAGTAGAACAGTTACACTACAGTCAATGTGGTTTAGCTTTGTCCACTTCACCATGGTGGACAGCTGGCACCACTTATAACACTCAGATAACTGTAAGCATAAAAATAATTTCTCATGCTGTTTTAAAAATAGCCTGCAAATCCACCCAGGCGACCAAATTTTTGACTTCAAATATATAAATGTGAGAGAAAATGTATCAGTAATGCATGAATTAAACCCTACCCTACCCTATTACCACCATAACCACAACAAAAAGATAAATCGTTGAAATTGTCAAAAATAACAACCTATCCAGAATTGCACTGTAACTAACTTTTACATTGTAATACCAGTACCTTTAAGGCTGATAAATATATCTCAAATCTGGTTGATTGTGCGTAGGTATCATTATAATTATAGCCAGGGGACAGCACTCATAAGCCTACAGTTCCATTATTGTCAAATGAAATATTCATCTGATTTTAGTGATTAACTGGGTGTGTAAGTTGTAAGATAAAAGTAAAAAACAAAAAAAATATTATGTTTAGTCCAATGCTAGGGCAGGGTACACATGCTAGAAGTTTTTGTCTTACATGTGTCCACCAACTGTGTGTTGGTGAAAACAGCTTAATCCACTTGTGCTGTACTGTATTTGTATGATATAATGTTTTATTGATTTAGAGAAAAATTGAGTTAGATTATAGTAAACTAAGTAGTATTTTATTTTCATTCAGAATGCACTTCTTATGTTCAGTAACCATTTTTTTTAAAGAACTTACAGCTCAGAATTTCAGAAAACCTGAAGAAACAATTTTACAGTTTATTGCCAGACACATTTATTTAGGTGGACTTAATTATTCTATTACAATTTTTAATCAGTAAATGTTTCCATGACCAAATCGGTAGTTCTTATGTTTACAGGTTTACTTGAGTTTTAAAATGGCTTATTCTTAGTTTTTGAACAATATAAATTTATCGTTTAATCATTTAAGATAATGTGCTTGAAATATTGTAATTGATCTTGGTAGAATTTATTTTTGTTTATACATGTCTTATATCGAATCATGTTGGCAAAAAAGGCTGACAGGGTTTCACTATTCTTAACATGGAAATTCACTAATTGTTTAAAATTACATTTCCATTGAATTATTATAATAATCAAGTGTTGCAGATTCCAAAATAGTGATCAGGTCCATTCGTCTGTACACTCAGTGTTAGGAACAGGCAGATTCATTAAATACAATAACTTGTAAATTATTACAGCAAGCTTACGGAGAGTACACTATGGTATGTTATAAATCTTTCAATAACCCCTCAAATTGGAATAGGAAAAAAAGGTGAAGGGTTATTGGTTCAAGGCCTATAAATTAATCTGAAAATCCTTAGAGGACAGTAATTATAGGTCAAGTCTTAAAATTGGGATGAGGTGTTTAATATGTAACCTATGTTAAAACTGAATACAAACGAAACCGAAACAATATGTATCATATCCAAATGAAGAATTTGGACAAAGATTTTATCATTTAGATGTACTTCCAATGTAACAGTTAATTAACTAAGTAAAACAGTCACTATAGAGATATTTAAAAGCTTTAACTAATTTTCTACTAACTTGGGAAGTCATGATCTGGTATAAGGGATTATATCCATGCTAACAATAGTGGTTCCATTTGGTCATTGCCGCTAACAAAAATAACCAATAAGTCAAATAGTCTATTAGACAATATACGTATAGTGTCTTGAAATATGAAATTTATTTGTATGAGGCTTAGAAACGGGAAAATGCGAGGTTCTACCGAGCATTTTCCCGTTTCGTGCCGAATACAAATAAATTTCATATTTCAAGACACTATACGTATATTGTCTTTATACTGAAATCGAAAAAAAATATTTAAAAATGAAAAAACTATGTAACAAAAATTATTAAAAAAAAGTGTTTGGAATTTCCCTTTTGGGGTACCATTTTGGGGTATTTCCCTATGAGCGTAGTCCAGGCGGTAAAACAATGACCTATTTAAGGAATTAGAAAGGGAAAATGAACTTAATTGATAACATTTGATAACCATGGTATATAAATAACCAATTTGAAGACATAAAAGTTTAAATTCATAAAAGTTTGACCATTTTTACTTTACGTTGTCATGGTCGTGACGTGTCGTTGTTGATGAAATACAGTAAGGAGGCGGGGCTTATAGGTTAGTAGGGGTCATTGACGTATAAAGCTTACGTTTATACGTATAGCTTTATCTGTATAGTAAAATAGCTGATTGCAGTATAATAATTTTTATCAGGAGTCTTTTTCAATTATATATAGCTTCTCAAAGGCATCAAATATATTCAAATAGTAAAAAACAAATCAATTCTTTGAAAAAAAATTGTTTACCAAGCATTTTTGCTGAAACGTGTGTTTCAAAATAGAAATAATAAATTTGAATGCGTTATCAAATTTAATTACCTGCATTATGCTGCATAGATAGACAATATTGGAATGGTAATAATTTTGAGTATACCGGAAGTCAAAATCTAACATGTGTCTCTGATGACTTTCCATTGAGTAAGTCGTCTTTTCTGATATGAATTTCTAGGAATCAAAAGGTTAAGTACGCCTAGGTTGTTCCCTCATCAAATAACAAATTAATAGATATTTCATATTTTGTAACTAAATTTACTAATGTATGTGATGCATGGGAAATCTTCATGTCATCACAGTCAATCATCATATGTAACTTGAGAGCACATATCTACTCTACAAATTTATATTGTCACCACTAGGAATCGAAACCTGGCCACATGCTTGACAGTCAGTGTGAAGAATTGATTCCCTAGCTCAGTTGATTAAGACTGGCTTTATATGTTCTACCTGTGCTAAGGAGTGGAAACAATCCTGCTACACATCATACTTCAGCATCATGTTTATTTTTTTTAAATTAACACAGACATCACACATTCATTCATCCATGATTATATAATTTTCATTCATTTTGTCCTGAACATGCATGAAATATTTGTCACTAGACATTAATCAACAATCAATCTGATTGTAACGGTTCTTTGAATTAAAGACTGAATGTTGAACTAATTATATTTATACTTATATTTATATCTTCTTTTAGGGAAATCTAGTATGTCCAACTTGGTTATAAATGCAATGGCTGTTTGTTGTTGTCATGGTAATAGGAACTTTCATATTGTTATAATTATGTTGTTCTCTGTTTTAGGGACTTCTAGAATGTCTGTAGATATTGAAGGTTCTAAAGCAGGCAGTGAAGGTGCTACAAAGACAGATGACTCCATTGATAAAGATGAAAGTGCTGCCATAGAAAAATGGACTAATAAGTAAATTTTATATTTGTATTTATTTATCTTGTTAAGGTGGTACCTAACACTACAGGGAGATAACTCTGGAAAGTCAGCTAAAGGCTTTAATTACGTTGTGTTGTAAAGGGAATATTAAGCTTCGCAATGATCAAAATTGGTGTTTGTCAAACTGCTATATAACCAGTGTAATTTTTCTGTTAAAATGGTTGGTTCAAATTTTTTTATTTTTTTTTCATTCTTAGCTCACCTGGCCCGTCCGTCCGTCGTCGTCATTAACTTTTACAAAAATCTTCTCCTCCAAAACTACTGGGCCAAATTAAATCAAACTTGGACACAATCATCATTGGGGTATCTAGTTTAAAAAAATGTGTGGTGTGACCTGTCAAACCAACCAAGATGGCCGCCATGGCTAAAAATAGAACACAGGGGTAAAATGCAGTTTTTGGCTTATAACTCAAAAACCAAAGCATTTAGAGCAAATCTGACATGGGATAAAATTGTTAATCAGGTCAAGATCTATCTGCCCTGAAATTTTCAGATGAATCCGACAACCCGTTGTTAGGTTGCTGCTCCTGAATTGGTAATTTTAGGGAAATTTTGTCCATTTTCACTTATTATCTTGAATATTATTATAGATAAAGATGAACTGTAAACAGCAATAATGTTCAGCAAAGTAGGATCTACAAATAAGTCAACGCAACCAAAATGGTCAGTTGACCCCTTTAGGAGTTATTGCTCTTTATAGTCAATTTTTAACCATTTTTCGTTAATCTTAGTAATCTTTTACAAAAATCTTCTCCTCTGAAACTACCCACCCAAATTAATCCAAATTTGACCACAATCATCTTGGGGGAATCTAGTTTAAAAAATGTGTGGCGTGACCTGGTCAACCAACCAAGATGGCTGCCATGGCTAAAAATAGAACATAGGGGTAAAATGCAGTTTTTGGCTTATAACTCAAAAACAAAGCATTTGACCAAATCTGACAAGTGGTATAATTGTTTATCTAGGCAAGATCTAACTGCCCTGAAATTTTCAGATGAATCCGACAACCCGTTGTTGGGTTGCTGCCCCTGAATTGGTAATTTTTTGGAAATTTGGCTGTTTTTGGCTATTATCTTGAATATTATTATAGATAGAGATAAACTGTAAACAGCAATAATGTTCAGCAAAGTAAGATCTACAAATAAATCAACATGACCAAAATGGTCAGTTGACCCCTTTAGGAGTTATTGCCCTTTATAGTAAATTTTTAACAATTTTCATGAAATTTGTAAATTTTTACTAACATTTTCCACTGAAACTACTGGGCCAAGTTCAATATAGATAGAAATAATTGTAAGCAGCAAAAATGTTCAGTAAAATAAGATGTACAAACACTTCACCATCACAAAAACATAATTTTGTCATGAATCCATCTGCGTCCTTTGTTTAATATTCACATAGACCAAGGTGAGCGACACAGGCTCTTTAGAGCCTCTAGTTGTTAACGGATCAAAGTAAATACATTGTCAAAAATTTATGAAAATTAAACAAACCAAATTAATTTTAGTGAAAGTGTTGGGTACCACCTTAAATTCTCCATCAAATAAACCGTATACATAGAAAAATAAAGACAACAGCAGTTCATGTTTATTGCTGTTCAAAAGTCATAATCCCATTAAGCTTTAAGCCAATCCGAGTTACAAACTTAAGCCAAGGGAAACACATCAACTATAAGAGCAAAACAACTAAACTACAGAAGCACTGAATAACACTAAAAGCAAACACCAACATACATATCTATGATGAGTTTATATACATAGAAAAGGACCATTGATAACAACTGCCACTGAAAACTTAAAATATTTTTTTTTTTTTTTTTTTTTTATTATATTCCTCAAATATTTATACCAATGGAAAACCATTGCGCAAATAGATAAATTGAACTGTTTTTCTAATTTCAGAGTTAATGAAGAAAAAAATAAGTTAGCCAAAACAGCTTCAGAATTAAAGGTAAAATAAAAGCAAACTTTCATCTTCTTTGTATGTACAAGTATATACTTTTAGACTTTTGTAAAACACTGCCTCTTAGGATGCCCAAATTGGCACAAAAGTAAATATGATATTTGCTGATGGAAAACAGGATTGAGAAAATATTATTTAAATCTCTATTACTCAATATGTGAAGTTTCAAGCTGCAGGTTCTAAATGGGGAAGGTTTTTTTTCTCAACTTGGATTTCAGGTAACAATATCTTTTTCAAAATTAAAAGCCAGTGTTTTAGGGGTTTTTTTTCTCTCGAAAAGCCAGATGTGGATACAAAGCAATGATTTATTTTATCGGGTCCCATAAAAATTTCAGTTATTAATCTATAACATTTATTTTTCAGCGGAGTACAAAAGTTGCCAAAATAGAACAACTCGTTCGACAATCATTGAATCAAACCGACAAAATGCCTGGAAGACAGGATAGGGCAGATGTACATTTCATACGACCAAAAAGGTAGGTATTGTGTGTTTTTTTTCTACATTGGTTTGATGCATATATAGGGTGAAGGTTTGAGATTTCAAAAAACATGTTTAACCCTGCCGCATGTTTGTGCCTGTCCCAAGTCAGGAGCCTCTGGCCTTTGTTAGTCTTGTATGATTTTTAATTTTAGTTTCTTGTGTATAATTCAGAGTTTAGTATGGTGTCCATTATCACTGAACTAATATATATTTGTTTAGGGACCAGCTGAAGGATGCATCTGGGTGCGGGAGGTTTTTGCTGCATTGAAGACTCATTGGTGGCCTTAGGCTATTGTCTGCTCAATGGTCAGGTTGTTGTCTCTTTGACGCATTCCCCATTTCCATAAAAAATAAAAATAAAAGAATAAAAAAAGTAGCAATTGTGTCTTGAATAACTATGTTGTATTGAGTACTTAAGGTTACAGTAATATAAATTTTGAGAAAAGGTTACAGTAATATAAATTTTGAGAAAAGGTTACAGTAATATAAATTTTGAGAAAAGGTTACAGTAATATAAATTTTGAGAAAAGGTTACAGTAATATAAATTTTGAGAAAAGGTTACAGTAATATAAATTTTGAGAAAAGGTTACAGTAATATAAATTTTGAGAAAAGGTTACAGTAATATAAATTTTGAGAACGATGTATATGGTACTCAGTCTAAGAAATCAACCAATCAGAATTTGAATTTACTGTTAAACTTTGGAGCACAAGTTATGTACTGTTTGCTGACTTTATATTGTTCACAGAATGACCAGAAAGATATTGCCAATTATAAACAATACACCAATCTCTTTGTTGCTGGACATTGCTGAAAATAAACATGTTAACATGTTCCTGTTATTTTTCAGCTTCCCAATAGAAAATTGTTTGAAATCAAAAATCAAGAGTAATTGCATTGTAAATGTAAAAAAAAAACAAGTAATTTTATTCAAACTCTGTGAGTTACCAATATACACAATTGAAGATCTTCATTACATTGATTAAAACATGCATACTTTTGGTTGCATATGGATATGGTATTCAAATCCAAAGTTGCCATCAAAGGGGAAATAAATCAATATTTCACAATTTTTGAACTACATTGTAGAGTTTTCTTCAATAAAAAAAATTCCAATGATATTAGAGATGTACCTTACTGAACATTACCTACAAACATGTTCCTGCTTCATTCAAAACTAGAAAAAAAAATCTGCCACCAGGAGTAACAAGGTTTTATATCGTCAAAAAAAAATGAAAAATTTGCAGGTCACAAATATTCTATCTTACTCTATCTTAGCCAATATCATTTGTTATAACATATTAAATATATATTAAAGCGTCATTTAAATTTTTCAGTTCACCTGCACTGATGCATTTCAAAAATACAAGGTCTAGTCTAAAACATGGTAATATGGCTAATAAAATCAATACAGAATTTCGAAGATTACAAGAGGAAAAGGCGCTACTTCTACATGAGGAATTGGAACATAGAGAAAAGTAAGATTTGATGTAATTATAAGACACCATCATTCTCTTTCGCACGGCAGACATTATTGCATTGAAGTGAATAAAAGTTAAATGATTATGTTTTTGTTGTATTTCAATGAAAAGTTTGGCTACTTTACTGATTGATAAAAAGAAAGTGCTTGTTGGAGACATTAAAAAAAAAAAGAAGTTATCAGGCCTATTTATTGTAAAGCCAGACGTCTGTTTTGTCTACAAAAAACTCATAATTGGTGAATGTGAATAAATATTTAAAGCACGAAAAAAAACCTAATCAATAATGAGTGTTAAGGATGCACAATACAATACCTTTTTGAAAAGTTAATGTTTTGAAATTCCCCAAAAATATCAACCTGTGATTTTATTCTTGTAAAAGCACTTCTTGCAATTATCAGATGAAGAACAGCCCTGTTTTTCTGTCATTTGTAAAATTATAAAATTAATATGCAAGCCAAAACAGTAAAATCAGAATAATGAATTAATTATCAAGCTTTGTGATTGTTTTATTTCAGACAAAGAATGATGATATGCCAAAATAAATTTATAGCTATCAACAGTCAGAGAACAACTAGCTTCCATAAAGCCTTACGTCAAATGAGAGAGAGAAGTGATAAATTATTCATCAGACCGACAGATGAACAGTTGAAGAAAAAACAAATGGAAGAACAGGGAAATTGGTAAGAGTTATCTCCCATTTATGAGTTGGGGAAATTTGTAAGAGTTATCTCCCATTTATGATTTGGGGAAATTGGTAAGAGTTATCTCCCATTAATGATTTGGGGGAATTGGTAAGAGTTATCTTCCATTTATGATTTGGGGATATAGGTAAGTGTTATCTCTCGTTTTATGATTTAGGGAAATTGGTAAGAGTTATCTCCCATTTATGATTTGGGGAAATTGGTAAGAGTTATCTCCCATTTATGATTTGGGGAAATTGGTAAGAGTTATCTCCCATTTATGATTTGGGGAAATTGGTAAGCCTTATCTCCCATTTATGATTTGGGGAAATTGGTAAGAGTTATCTCCCATTTATGATTTGGTAAAATATCTATACACTTTGTGATATTGTTGTTTCTTTGTTATTTCTTGTAAATCAGAATTATTTATGTGTGTGTTTGTAAAAGCAAGCAATAAATATAGAAAATATCATATGATATTTTGAAATAACAGTTACACCTGTATCAACCTAATAGACCAACATCTTCAGATTGATACAGAGTGTGATATTGAAAAAGCCATATCATATACACTTTATTATGCATTTGTACCTCAAGTACAACAAAATTATATGTTTTTTTCACTTAAATTTAATATAAGACATATAAGGGTTTGATAAAGCCCCTGCAACTATGACTGATATCGATACCATCACAGTCGGCTGATACAGAAAAATTGTCATCCATTGTATTACATATCAGTTCACAATGAAGTATATTAAAAAACTGGTCCATCTCACAACTTTTTTGTATCAAGCAAATAGTAATATAGTACAAAAATAGACATAAAAATATATGTTAGCTCAAAAATGATGAAATCAGAAATTTTGTACCCTTGAAATAGTAAAAATTTCTGGAACCACAAAAAAATAATACTATTGAAAAATAAATTAATCCACACTTACTTACAGGTTAACAGATTTACTGAGGAATGTACCTGAAGATTTACAGAACAAGTGGCATTATAAACATATTATAGACAAATTCAAGTCTAAGTTTGGATCTGTAAGTTCATAGAGTTATTCTCAAGGTCAAATATAACAGTTATCTGTAAAGAGGTTTAGAAAAGGGGCTCTTAAACTGGTGAAAAATTGTGGTTTCAGATAAATCATTATAAAAAAATGTTCAATAATATTTTATTTCTGCTGTCAGAAAACCTCCCTGTATCTTTTTCTGTCATCTTTTTTTTTTAAATCAACTTATTTATGGGGGGGGGGGGTGAGAAATTGACACTTCTCAAAGAATAAAAACACGAAAGCACCAGTGGCTCTTTTCACAATAAATCTTAAAGAGTTAAAAAACTTGAAATTCATACACATTTCAGTATAACTTATGATCAATTTTAATCGACAGATCTTTTTGTCAAAAGAATCCTTTACTTTTTACCCTTAAAAGATGTTATTTTAAATTCTATCTGAATCAGTATTTAACTACTTTTGTCGGTTTGCAAATTATTCAAATGATACTTTTTGAAATAATATGTCCTGTATATAGATTTATTGAGAATATAACTATGCTTATTTGAATATATATAAAAACAATCCTGAAAAGTATCACCTGTCCTAGCTAGACTCAATCTCTAAGGGAGATTACCATCTATGATAAGAAATTCTCAAAAAATATAAGTTTAAACTTTGCAAGAATTGCCACTCTACTTTTATCTTTTTATGTATATATAAAAAAAAGGGGGCAAAGTGGTATAATTGTAATTGAAACAACATTCATGTTTTTGTTTTTTTTAAAGATTGAAAAAGAAAGGTTCACAATATTTTTTTTGTTGTTTTAGGCTCATTTTAAATTCCGGAAAACCTTCATTAATTTTTTTAATTTTTTTATTTATATATTGATATTTTTTTATAGTAAATTTTCAGCTTTTTTGTTTTATCCTCTCTCAAGAGGTTAAATTAAGACTGATACCTACAATAAAAATTGAAAGATAGAGTATGATTTTGCTTTTTAGAAACCTGAATCTTCTGGGAGTTTTAAACATCAGAGAGTAAGTGGAATGATCCCTGCTTCTCCTTGGCATGGATTTTCAAATGTTTACATCAACAGAGCAATGTGATGCTTTCAACTGCATTAGTGTTGAATATTTGCACTTATTACACCCTAAGACAGTTTTCTTGTGATGTTTATACTCAAGCTGCATTGTCTCTTAGATTTTAAAAGGGACACTGCAGCAGTCTCTCATTTCCATATATGTACTGATTCTGATCTGATCTTCATAAAGCTATGACCCTGATGTTCTGTGTCATTCTGTATCAATTATCTCCCTTTAATGTCTTGGTTATCTAGTAAGAACTTACCAAATGCTAAACCTTTTCACAAAATTTAATATGAGAAAAACTGAAACTAATCAGTTTTGAGGTCAGAAGGTAAAATTTTAAATGATTTTGGATCATCTAGAGGAAAATGTTGAAAGCAATGATAAAACATACTTTAAAACAAGAGAGAACTTGTACTGAACATCATAGGTAAACTGTCAAATAATGGGTTGTATTTTTTTCAATTTTAACTCTGAACCAATGAAAACTGCATGTATATATTTCTGGTTATGGTCATTAATCATTTTATTTACAGGGTGTCTAAATATAGCGTAGAAAAATAAAATTTTGATCTTACTTCAGATAGAGATTATGCTTCGTCAATCTTATCAAGCAAGTATTTGATCAGATGGTTTAATATTATTATTTTAAAATGCCTACAGTTCCCATACATCTGTTTTTTTAACTTAGGAAACTAACTTGATATTCGTCTATCCATCCAGTAGTCTTAATTTTTAATTTATTTTTAATACTTTCATTTTATTCAATTTGTATTATTTTTGAAGTATTTGATCAGATGATTTAATATAGTTTTAAAATTGCCTACACTCACTGCCCGGCCAGTTCCCATACATTTGATTTTTACTTCCTTTAATCTTAAGGAACTAACATATCGTCCATCCATCCAGTAGTCTTAATTTATAATTTATTTTTAATACGTTTATTTTATTTTTTACAATTTGTATATTATTATTCATAATTAATTTGATTTTTATATTATTCCCTTTTTCTAGTTTTCAATTAAAAACCATGTTCATAGTTTGAATAGTTATAAACCTGCTCTGTTCATATGTTTCATAAAAAATCTTACAACCACAAAATTAATTGTAAGACTTGAAAAATTACTATCAATTTTAGTTGTAAGATTATTTGTAAAACAAAGGCCTGGATCATACAATATGAGTTTATAGATTATGTCCCCTGCTTTTCACCTAAATGTATGAGGAATTCTGCTAGAACAAACAGAAATCACATTAAAAGTCCTGCTTTTCCCTTTTAAGCTTTCCCCAATACATGGCAGATATAAAGCTTTATTCCAGCTAGAAAGTAAAACAAAGGATCAGAATTTTACTTTTGTCAATGCTATATTTTGACTAGTTGTATTTTGCATGTTAGATATATACTGTTTGTAATTCAGACACGACGTAGTTCACAACGTAGACCAACGGTTGTACAGGTATATGTCTTGTTTCACCATGTTTCACTGTTTGATTATGTTCACTTTGTCAAATGGTCACCAAGCAAATAAGGACTATTCCATTAAAATATATGGGGGAGGGTAGGAAGGAACTTTCAAAATACTAGTACCTCTACAACCAAAACCTTTTTTTAAATGATTTTGCAAAATGGTCATTGAAGTATACTGAAAAAAGACACATGAACCACATTCAATAATTAAACTTCCCTTCCTACCCTTCCACATACATTTTAATGGAAAAGCCCTATTAAAATGTTATATATTTTATTGATAATGTAAATATATTATTGAAAATGGATTAGATATGACTTCGTGCTTTTTTCAGGAATACGCTTATTTTGGCTTGAGAGACAATCTTTTTTACTCACAGGAAAAAAAAATTTTAATTATGAGGATTTTAAAAATAGAAAAAAATTCCGTCCAATAGTTACTAAATATTAAAATAAAAACTCTTGAAATTGAAAATCTAGATTTTTTTTGAGAATTTTTTGGGAAAATACCTTGATAATGCAAAACAATCAAAAGCAGTTCTTGATATTAAAATTAATTTTCTAAAAGAAACAGCGTTTGCTTGGTGACTATTTTTTTATTATTTGTACAAATATACCTGACCACAAATATACCCATCCTTTTTCCCATTATTGCACTTTAATTTTCAGTTGTTACTACAGTTTATGAATAACTTATTCACAGTGTTTCCTTTAAAAAAAAAGGTCACATCTTATACTAGTGATTTTTTAACAACAAACTATTTAGAAATCCTTTTTACAAGAATTAAAAAATATATATCATAATATGCCTTTATAATAACCACCAGTTACTTCCCTTTAACACAAATTTTCATTTTATTCTGGTTATAATTGTATGATTTCTATAGACTTTAATTTATTTATGGCTTCAATTTATGGCTCACCACAATCGAAAACATAGACTTTATTTATATCATAATTAGAAAATTCAAAACAAAAAAAATATATGGTTCTGTACCACAACACATTTAATGGATGTTCATAATTTACTGAAAATATAAAAATAAACCAATAGTTATATACCAAGTAATAACTCTTTAAATTAAGAACATTAATCTATTTCAAAAAAAGAAGAGAATAATTAGGGGGCAATATATTTGATTGATTGATTGATTGATCGGTGTTTAATTCCACTTTCAACACTATTGTGTGATTTTCATGACTGTCAATTATTAATAGTGAAGGAAGCTGTTATCCATGGTAAGAACCACTGACCTTCACTTGGTAAAATGACATTCTGATTCAATTAAGATAGGATTAGAGTGCACCTGCTGCACCTGTCACCTGCATGACTCGCAATCTTTGTGTTGACAGTCAATATAAATCCTAAATTCAAGTTCAAAGTTTAATTTAAATTTGAAATTCAATAAACTACACAAACACAAGCTCTAGTGACTTATCTTTATCAAAAGTAAATTGACTAATTGATTGATTGTTGGCTTTAATACCACTTTCAGCACTATCGTATTGGCCAGAAATTTAGAGGAGCGACTCTTTCAACCATTGGTATCTTTGAAGTTTGTTTTTAGAAGTTAAGTTTTCATTTTGCATGGTAGTAAGAGTAAACTTTAGAGAAAACTATAAATATATTCTTCTTTTTTTCTGAAATGTCTTTTAGGAATTTCTTTCCTTTTTTGATCCCTATGCTAAATAATAGTACATGTATAGAATAGTGTATTTGCTAGAGTATATATTATAAAGTAAAGGGGAATAATTTAATAAGGGGAGATAATTGTATAATTTCAGATTGAAGGCTTTGGTCAACAGCACAGTAAAATTAAATTCCTGAAAGTTTTAGAACGTCTCCGTGAATGGGAGATTTGCAGCCCAGATATCAGTGCCGCCATAGAATTTTGCAGAGAAAAAATCGTAAAAATGTCTATTGAACAATTTGAAGAATGGTTTCAGGGTCAGTTCCCTAAGGTTATACGACCACAGACAGCGCCACCTGTCAAAAAGGATGATGAGAAAGATGATATTTCATCGAAAAAACAGACTCCTACATCAATGGCAGTCCCACGACGTAGTGCTAGTGCTTATAAGAAATTAATCCGACCCATGACAACTGGTTGAAATAATTATGCTGCTTCTGTTGTTTTAATTTTTTGCATTGTAAGCTAATTTTCGAAATAGATGGGATTGATTTTTTTATTGAAAAGTTAAGAATTGTAAAAATATTACAGTATGTGATCTTTTATATACGATGCCATTGTTTTCTATTCGACTGGTAATAATACTGTTCGAATTTGGCTCTATGTCCAGAACCACTCATGCGATCAGACACCTTTTACAATGGTCTGATTCCTCAGCTAAAGGGACAGTCTTACAATAGATGGACTAGTGTTATCAAACCAAAGGCCACTCCAATTTAAAGACTGAAGGCTTTGTCTAAAGCCTTATGAGATTTTGGTCGGCTTGACTCCAATCACTTACAGAAACCAACCCTATTCACATATTTTGAACTAGGTTGGCTTTAAAAAATCAAGTGACATTAATTATGAGCCTATTTATCAGAATTTACATGAAAAATTGGGTGCTTTATTTTAATATTTAATTCCGGGTATATAACTAGTACATACATTTCTCATTTAGTGTGACCCCTCATTCCTCCACTCCAATCCCCAAAATAGCGAAATCAAAATCTAAACTTTTTTGCCAAAATGTTAATACAGTATTCACATGAATCAATACACCAAAGTTTCATAAGTTGTAGTTTAACTGCATTAACTCATTTAAATCTTATCGAATGAAAATATTTTTCAAACAATGGGTTTTTTTTCACAGAATTTGAGACTAATGGTCTTCTTGATAAAATTTGCTTTAATTTTGTATCAGTTAAAAATGAAGCTATTAATTTGCATAAATTTGAATTTCGGTCAGAGTAAAACATGAATATTATTCAGTGATTTATTTTGAAAATGTGTTTCATTCCTAAACAATAAATAATAAGTGAAGCTTAGAACTTTTTGTTCAATTTTTTTCAAAATTTCAAATATAAATACATTTCATGATCATGATGATGGTGTTTAAATTTGAATGCTTACATTAACAAGTCTTGTACTTGAAGCCTTGAAAATGACCAGAAGTGCTCAATCTATTAGTAACTTACATGACTTATATAGCCGTAATCCATTTCTTTAATTTGTGTATTTGCCAAAGTTTTCATAAAAAAAAATCTATGACAAACAATGAAAAAAATAAATGTTACTTTTTAGTGTTGCCATCTATATATAAAGCTTTATTACTATGCTGCCAAATTCATTCATATGAAAAAAATCTAAGCATTATATTGTTTTACAAGATATTTTCAATGATTTGTAAATACGGTACAATAATTGTAATCAGAATTTGATTTTTAAATACATTTTGGTGCATGGTGCTTATCTTTTGTTTTTTATGACAATATAATGTGTAGCTTATTATTCTTTTAAGCAAGTAAATAGATAAGTCCAAAATGTGATGATGCCTGAGGTTTCAAGGTTGTCAATTGAAAGTTTCACCTTAGAAATTGCTTGATTTCTATAAGGAACAAAACACTGCATTTGTTTAATTTGATGTCAACAATTTATTCAATGAACTATTCATGAACCAAGAAAAGGTGTAGGTAGTCATATGGCTTCTTTTTTTTTCGCCCCAAAGTACAACCATGACATACATTTATCAAACCTTTATAAATGAGTCAATTGACAGTCAACTTTCTAAAGTTTATTTTTTTTGTGAAATAAAAGTGGCTTAGCAGGAACAAAAATTATTTTTATTCTAATGTGAGTGAATCATTTTGGAATGATTTGATAAACTTTTTAATGTATTAGGTGTTTCAAATATACAGTGAAATCTATACATACATGTCTTAACTGTAGAAAATTGAGACTAAATATATTATCCTGATAAGACAGGTGTTGTATGTCAAAGTGTAAAATCACTGTATTTGTGTATGCAATGGTTCAGTTATGCAGGGTCTGATTAAGATAAACTTTCACCTTATGCAGGGTTAAATGAAGTGTGGTTTCTCTGTATATGGGAAATTCACCTATTGACTACTTACAGTAAAACCATACTTCCATTGACTTCTTTACAAAAAACACCATATTTGCCTTTTATATTTTATCAAAAAACTTCTTTTTTTTTTAAAAGCCTGGTGTTGAATTCTCAATTGCTCTAATAGATTTAAGTTGAAGTCACCTAAAACAAGCTGTTTCTCTTGATGACTTTTTTATGTTTTATATTTCTAAAAGTTGTTTGAAATTCAACTGAAGCTCCTCTTATGTGATTGCTTGGGCATTGTTATAGTGATTATTTGATAATCTAGGACTGTATTTTTTATTATTTGATTATCTTTTAAAAAAATAATTATTGAGTATGTGATTACTTGGACACCCCTATGAGGGGCCTCTCAAATTATGACTAACTGCTGAAGCTGCATGTGTTTCCATGGTAATTTTTATTTTCTCTATACCACTGTTTACTGTTTCTGTAGTGTTATTTTAGTGTTCATATTTTTTATTCTTGTTATATGTTATATTTCTATGTTGTTATAAGTTTAATTTTCACAAGCCTATAAACCATTTACACAATGCATATTTCATTTTCCTTATATTTTTTATGCCCCACCTACAATAGTAGAGGGGCATTATGTTTTCTGGTCTGTGGCTCTGTTCATTTGTTCTTTCGTCCATCTGTCCGTCCATTATTCTGTACATCCTTTCAACCTGCTTCAGGTTAAAAAAATCTGTAGGTAGTTTTTGATGAAGTTGAAGATCAATCAACTTGAAACTTAGTACACATGTACCCAATTGTACAATCTTTCTAAATTAGATTTTTACCCAATTTCATAGTCTATGGAACATAAAAATGATAGTGCTAGTGGGGCATCCGTGTACTTTGGACACATTCTTGTTTTATATTTTTTTTAATTTAATTCTGCTCTTTCAAGAGTTCAAAAGATTAAGCAAGAGAAAAGAAACAAAAGAAACAAATCCTTTACTCTTTGGGCCGTCTCCAGTGGCATGAAAATATTAATCTCAATAAATTTAGTTTTATGATGTAAAATTTACTATTAAACTTTCTTTTTAAAGAAAAATATTGAATCAGAAAAGTAACACCATGAAACTTCAGCCTTTTTGTTAAATTATTTCATCCTTATATAATTAGAAAAAAAGTTAAAAGGATGATGGTGGATTGGGTAAGATGGGGTGAAAGTTAACCATAGAATTTGATATCTCAAAAGTCACTTATTTTATAAAAGAAACAATCTATCTTTTAATAAATTGGAAAATGTCTTGTGGTTTTTGTTTTATCATTTTATCCAGGGTTTGACCATTTTTCATTTCAATCTAGAGACCTCGCTATAATTGTGTTCCTTTGTTAAACTTTGTCTTTTTCCTAAGTCTTAAATGTAGTGTTCAGTTGTTATTGTAGTTGTTTAGTTACGTTTCTGGAAATGTCTTTCTTTTTCTTAAGGATGTACTTAGGTGGGTTAGGTGAAAATTAATAAATTAAGAAGTTAAAATTGATACTATAAGCTGGTAGAGCATCAGTTAAGGATAGAAATAAGCTAATATTGATAGGTCATGGACCTCCTTTTCGAGATATTTGAGATTTAAAATATGGCTGGTAAAGGCTGACTCAAGACTTTTACCTTACATTTGCATTGGTATTTTATGGTCTCCAAAAAAAAGAAAGAAAATTAAGAATCTTTTAAAACTTTGGTAAATGACCTTTCATGAGCTATTAAGTCTTATATAAAAAGTTAATGGGTGTTATGGGGCAAAATATTTTACATTGTATTGTATGGAAAATCACCAAGGAGTCTGAACATTTGACACAAATTCCAAAACCTCACCTAAGTACATCCTTAATCGTCTGTTATTTTGTGTGATTAATTTTTTTAATAGTCTAATACACATGGCATTGCAGACTTCAATCTTTTTGTTTTTGTTTCAGTTTTTCTGAAGTGTTATTGGAGCTCCAAATTTTAGTAATTTTAATTTTTGCATAATTTGATAAAATAGCTGAATCAGTTTCTCATGTTTTTGTTGTTTATTAAAATTAATTAATTATATAATGTTCATTTCAAGGGAAATGAAAAGATATGATAATAAGTTCTTATAATTTTTTTGCTTCCTATGTGCTTTGTTTTCCACAATTATATGGTATTTTTTATAACTGAAGTTAAACCAAATTATATAATAAAACAATCATTTATTATACATATATTAAGCAAAATTATCATGACAATGAATTTTGTTTGTGTCTGCAGTTTGTGAGTCTTTTTTCTTTGTTAAAGGGGGATAATTTGTTTTTACAGTACTTATAAAGGGGGAGTAACTCTCATTATAAAGGGAGACTAATCATTAATTTATTTTTTATTATCTTGCATTATTTTTTAATTGTTTTGAAAAGGGAGACAATATTTTCATATACATATGTAGTACTTAGTAAAACTCGAATAATTCTGCCCCCTCTAGTGGCCTATAGCCTATTTAATGTAGCAATCGGAGATTAGAAGGAGATTGGCGGAATATAAAGACTGACATTATTCGGGTTATACTGAATTCCCCATTCAGTATAACCCGAATAATGTCAGTCTTTATATTCATTATTCTCAAAAGAGAGACTACTCATTTTTATCTGTGACTGCATTTTGCTAGATTTTTTAATTGTCAAAGGGAGATAATACATATTCCTATATCTATTTAAAGGGAGATAACTCGCAATTTCCTTTGCTTTTTATGTATGTAGTATTTGACATGTATAGTTGACTCCATGCATATAATTCAGAACTGAATAAATAAGTCTTTTCTAAAGTAATGGTATTCCACTATGTGGAAATCAGTATGACTGAGTTTTTATTTACTCAAAATGTTTCTTGACCAGTGTTATCATTCTTTGGTTAGGAGGGGGGATTTTAGTAGGATTAAAATAATCTTGATCTTCAAATATTTAAGCTAGTTAAATATATATCAAACATGACTTACCAGAAAAATTACAGTGATATATACTTTAAATATAGTAATGTATGCAAATGAGTTATTAATTGGATGATGTAGAATCTGAGACTGTGATATTTAAGAAAAATAAATATTTGAATAAATTTTATATTTTTACAGCTGTATTGTAATTAGTATTGCCTTATATGTGTATATGCCACTGAAGATGAGACATTATAACATTACTGAACCAAATTTGGCTTAACAACAAATATTGCTTAAAGAGGGGCAAAAGATACCAGAAGGACAGTGAAACTCATAGATCAAAAATAAATTGACAACGCCATGACTAACAAAGAAAAAGGCAGACAAATAATAGTACACAAGACACAACATAGAAAAACTAAAGATTAAGTAATACAAACTCCATCAAAAACTGGGGGTGATATAAGTGTATGCAGATCCTGCTCCAATTCCTGCTTAACTTGATATTGTGACTCAAAATGTATGTGGTGGGTGTAAAGTAGCGTAATGTGCCTACAAACCTAATATTTTGTTTCAATGACACTTTCTGGAGATTATACCTTATTTCATCTCAACCCTCTTTTCTTTACCAGAACAGATACTCAGAGATTTTGATTCATAATCTGTAGGACACATCACCTTACCTTGATTTATCCTGAAACTTGCTATTTTACCCCAAAAATTTACAAATCTGTTGCGATGTGGTTCTAATCATACCCCCATTCAATCTTAATTCAAAGTGTCACAAAACAAGGAGCAGATGTATGAGAGATTAAAAGGGGCTCACATTTAACAACTCAAACCAAGCAGCTGAGTAAATATGAAGTCCTTCTGTTCAGTAGTTATTTGAAAAAATGCATTGAAAAAATTCAGGAAGGTTTCATACAGATCCCAAATTTTGCTGCACTTAACAACTCAGCTGCAGATCAAATAAGAAGTCATTCAATTCAGTAGTAAAAATGTACCTAAAAAAAAATAGCAACAGTTTAAAGTTGGAACTATAAACTTTGTATGTGATATATATTTTCTACATCATCCTGTTTTTGTATGGCATACACTTATTGTTCCCTGTTCTTCAGTTTCTTTTATTTAAATATATATATATATATATATGGTAGACAGAAATTGACGCCAAAAGCTCAATCAGTTATTTCTGCCTGGTGGACTAAATAGTCAATGACTTAAATTTGTGAAGAAAAATCGACAAATTGGTCTATCCACAAGTAGTAGTAGTCAATTTGATTAATATCTCTTTGTTTGTTGTGTTGCTGGGTTGCTCTTTCATTGACATAAACATATATCTCCAAATGGAAACTGTCCCTCTTTCAGTTAGTAGCCTTTTCGAAACACAAAAAAAAGACTATTTGATGCTTTTAATAAAATATAAAAATTTCAGAGTGTAAAAAAACAAATAACAAATACAATATAAAAAATAGAAATCAAAATAAGTGATTCACAGGGTAAACATTTTTAAAAACGTGGAAATTCCATTGATCAACACAAGACATTCCCAACTACTTCTAACAAATAACAAGATATGTGCAAATGTAAACAACAGAAAAAAAAAGATTGGTAATACCTTTTCCCACAAAACGAAAAGAGTGATACAAGGTGAAATAAACAAAATGAACTGTTAGCTATTGATTATCTAATCGCTAAGTATTTGGTAAACAGTAACTTGATGAGTAACTTTTTCTTTTTCTTTCATGCTTTCGATTTTTTTATACATTAATCTTATAAATAGATGTTATTTTTCCTTAATTTACATTTGTAAAGAACAACTTATACATATGTATACATGAGAAAACAAATAATGTGTATAATTTCCCTTAAACAAATAAGAAACAGAAAAAAAATTATGTACCAAATGCAATAACTGACAAATCACTGAACAAAATAAGTTGAACAAAATATGACCACACTAAAAATATGCACATTTGAATATATTTTTTACATCTCTTCATCTTAGTATGGCTTGATTACGTATAATATAAACAGAATAGTGATACAGCAGTTTAACTGCTTTGACCACCTGGCCACTGAGGACCCTAAAGTAAAATAACTACTACATATATTCAAACACTTCTAAAAATATTCATAAAAATCTTAAACATGTTAAAATACATCACTATGAGTTATGGTTGACTTAATTTCATGAACAGTAGTTTTGTCGAGGCTGCAACATTTGTTGCAAAAGCAAGACATAGCGATCCTAAATTCTGTCGGCAGCAGCAGCAGGTCACAAATATTCACTCTGTGATTAAAGTTTTTGAAATTCTAATAACTTTCTTAAACTACTGGTACTCTGAATTTGTACCAAACTTAGACAGAAGCTGTTTTATGATTATAAAAAAGTATCCAGAAGTAAATTTTGTAAAAAAAAATCCTGTATTTTACTTATAAATGGAGACTTAGCCTTTCTGCCAGTTAACATTACACTCACTCTGTGGTCAAAGTTTTTAAATTTGAATAACTTTCTTTTAATATCCTGGATTTTTACCAAACTTGGACAGAATAAAATTGAGAAAGGAAATGGGGAATGTGTCTAAGCGACAACAACCCAACCATAGAGCAGACAACAGCCAAAGGCCACCAATGGGTCTTCAATATAGCAAGAAGCTCCTGCACCTGTAGGCGTCCTTCAGCTGGCCCCTTAAGAAGCTGGTTTATGATCATAAGAAAGTAAATTATTTTGTAAAAATAAAATCCTGTTTATCTGTTTATTACTTATAAATGGACTTAGTTTTTCTGTCAGTTAACATTACATTCACTCTGTGGTTAAAGTTTATTTCTGATCAAAAGCTAGTGGTAAAAATATTCATGTTTTTCTGTTTATTGCTTATAAATGGACTTAATTTTTCTTCCAGTAGTCTGCATTTAAAGTTTATATAAAATCTATTAGATTCATAAACCATTCTGGAATTTTACCAAATTTAGACAGAATCTTCTTATAATCAAAAGATAGTATCAAGAGGAAAATTTAAAAAAAAAATTCCCTATTTATTGTTGAGCCTGCAACTAACATCAAAAGAAGGCAAAACACTGGGTTTTGGGAACTCTTTCAAATTTCAACATTTAGTCAAACTAAAATATGGTCTAGTTGAATTAAAATGTGGTCTAGTCAAATTTAAATGTGAAGCCTAGTCAAATTAAAATGTGAAGCCTAGTCGAATTAAAACGTGGTCTAGTCAAAATAAAATGTCGTCTAGTCAAATTTAATTGTGAAGCCTAGTCAAATTAAAATGTGGTCTAGTCAAATTTAAATGTGAAGCCTAGTCAAATTAAAATGTGGTCTAGTCAAAATAAAATGTTGTCTAGTCAAATTTAATTGTGAAGCCTAGTCAAATTAAAATGTGGTCTAGTCAAATTATAACTATTTATTAATCAAAGTAGAATTAAGTCTTAATAATTAAGAATGTTTTCCTATTGTCATATTTAAAAAAAAAATCAAAAATGTGTAAATACATAATTTGAAGAAATGTACAAAAAATCTCATAATATCACCAAAACAAATACATCACATAATAGCTTAAAATAATACATTGACCAAAAAAATATATCATTGGCAGTGTTGTACATCATACATTTCATTTATTTGTAAAAAATTAACATCACTTTTTTCTAATTTTGCCAAAAAAATGTTGAACAACAATTTTGTTGGTATAAAACCACCAAGAAGTTTGATTTAGAAAAGACATACAACCAAATTATCATACCACATTAAAATAATACACACATTGAAAAATGATATCAATAAACAATTAAATGTAATATTTATGTTTTCAAACAAAAACATCACTTTTTATTCTTGGATTACTGACTTTCTTGGTTTCCTTTTTGACATGAACCAATTGAAAAGTAACATTTTTTTGCATATTTGATAGATTTTTCATAAATAGGCTTAAATTAGAGCATTTTTAAAGACTATATCAGTTAAAATCTTTTATATAAACTAATTGAAACAATTGAAATATACACTTTTAAGTGTTTAAAAAGTGTCCAAAATCTTTCGTTAGATGAACCTGAAATTTGAGGCCAATATCAACCCTTACCGTATTCCTTTCCTTTAAATTTGTCACTTAATTTGTAAAAAAAACCAAAATCAAATGTCTAGGAAAAACACTATTTTTTGCAATCCTTGAAAGACAGTAGCCACAAATAAAAATGCATCAACAGTATAAATTGTCATTAACTCTACCTGACCATGAGGAATGTAAAAGAATGTCATTATAATGAGTACATATACCAAAAAAAAAGATTTATATCTTTTATTGCTAAAATGAAATCACAGATTTATTTTAAGTGCTGCCTTTGAGGCTAAATGATTTTTATAAATTAAGGCAAAAACACAAAAGAGATCACCACAGCTGTGCTGTCAGAAGAAACAGTAAATAAAAATGTTTTTCATCAAAAAACAAAATTTCTGTTACATAATTTAAACTATGTGCCTCTACAGCACAATACTACATTAAAACACACACTTTAGACTTGTTTTTCTTCAAATATTTATTTTCCTCTTCTACCACTGTGATTTTTTTCTTTAATTTGCTAATTTCTTCTTCTTTGATCTCTGTCATTTGTTTCTTTAATTTGCTCATTTCTTCTTCTTTCTTTTCTTGTATTTGTTTCTTTTCCTTTTCCTTTTCGCTAAGAATTTTGTTTCTTTCAAGATCTAAACTTCTAACATTTTCTTCCTGCTGTTTTTGTAATTCTTGATGGTGAATCTGCAAATTAACCAAAACCATTTCATAAATAAACACATGCTTTTCTAACAACATGCAGGTAAACAAAAAAATAGCAATACCAAAAAAAACTAGGGATAAGCATTTGTCAACTTAGGAAAAGGAGAAATCGTGTATACTTTTGGGACTTGTAATTTTTTGGACAAAGCATAATTTTACACTAAATGAAAATTTGTTTTGATACCATTAACTTTAAAAAGCCTTAAGAAAAATTTTAAAACAATTTTCAAGGACAATGGACATATGATTGACAAAAACCTGTAGCATTGGTAATCTGCATTTAAGATATGAAGCATCCAGGTCTTCTACCAATTGAAATATAAAGCTTTGTACAAATAGTTTATGGTGCCACTTGATAGTAAACCTATTTCTCTCATACTGGGACATTCGTCACAGGCGAGACAAAAAATGAGCAAGTGCAGAGGTGTAATCTTAATTAGATTTACTTAATTATAAGAGCGGTGACCCCCATTTTTCTTTTTGAAAATCTTTTACTTGTATAATGATAAGCCATCTGTAAAAGTCTCATAAAATTTTAATTACTTTTTAACAGTTTTTGAGAACTTCAACTTGTTAATGATAAAGCTATGAAAAGTCAAGAGAGAATATTTTCCCGCCAAAATTTCGATGGCTCATATCTCGAAAACAAGCACGGTGACCTATAATATATTTTTTTGCTCTTTGCATTCTTTTATTAATTCTCTATCAATATACACTAGTGTTTTGAAAAATTAAGTACTTTGAAACTGAGAAGCGAATTCCCTTAAACTATTCCTTTGTATAAAGGTAACACAGCATTACCTGTTTACACCAATCCTGTATGTATGAAGGATCAAGAACCTCAACACTTCCATCACGTCGCATATATACTTTACCATCAGCTTGATACAGCTGTGTCAAGTTGTCAACCTTTTCAACTGTAATCTGCAGCACTTTGAAATTATCTGTAAAAAAGGTTGCAAAATAATGGGCTTGAATAGACAGATTCTTAATATAATTACTTTTATTGTGTACAATGTAAATGTTGTCGATCCATATAGTATTATAGTTAAATAGAACGGACGGTATGCTTCTAACAAAATTTTCAGTTACATATATAAAATTAAACATTCTACATTTTCCCAATACAATGTACTGTGGATTCATTTATTTTCCTGTGTACCAACTTTTTAAAGTTCAAACAAAAACTGTATTTCAGATATCTTATCTTGTTGTTTCGCCAAACTCTGCATACTTTTATAAAAAAAAAAGGTATTTACTATTTTGTTTTCTATCTTTAGGACAATTTATTTCTGAATGACCAAATGCTCAGCTTCTTCAATTGTTTCTTTTTATAGCATAAAAACAAAAGAGATATGTGCAACCAATCATAAATTATCATAAATTATTATTATATATTATAACCAAGTTATGATTGCATCCCTTAGTGTAAAAGAAAATTATAAGTGGCACATGTATTCATATTTATATTTTTCATAATTCAGTTCATTCATCATGATATTTTTCTTTATCCTACAACAAGAAATTTAGAATGAATCATCTAAAACATATTCTAAATAATTTCTGTGAAACATTTCAATAAATTTTGACTGTGTTCAACTTGCAAATTCCTAGACTAGAGTGTTCTGTAAAATACTTTTGTACCTACTTTTCAAAGTGCCATCTTTCATGTAAACAGGAACAAAATCCACATGATATTTCTGTGGAAAAAGAGCTGGTTTAAATGTCTTAACAGTTTCGTCAATCCTGAGACGTATTTTGTCTTCTGTTGGTTGATCACATTCTATTCCTTTTACTTCACCTGAAAAACAGATTGAATATTGACTATCTGTTCTGTATTTAAATATATGTATCAAACCTTCATTGATATTGATATTTAACAGAATTACAATATATGATTTGAAAGAGTTGTATCGGATCGATACCAGTTCCCTCCATATCAATTTTACAATATTTTTTCCATGGGAAAATGCAGTTGAAAACTTATTAGTTTAAATTATGCAATAATCATGATAATGTTATGGCAGACCAAAAAATATGCAAGAGCACATATACATGTGCATGTATAGGACTTTGATTGGTTTCAGATCTTCAAGACTTAGTATAAATAAAAGATGAATTTTAGTCTGTTTTGTAAGGTTCTTATCTCATCTCAAATTTCACAGCCAAAAACAGTTTCAGATTTTGTATAGATATTTTTTCAACCCAAAATTAGTTAACAGGTATTGACATTCATTTGCATAAGGTCGAATTCTATCCAACACAGCTCATATACTTAACTGTAACAGATTGTCATTGCAACTCCTCTAAAGCAACACAACAGAATTTCATGAAACTTTGTAGATCTATAAAAAGGACATACATGTACTATGTAGATGTGCATATATCAACAAGAAATCTTCATGTCAAAAAGAACAATTAGAAGGCCTTTTGAAAAGTTTTGGTTACAATATACATTATATATATATAAATATATGACATGACTGAATAATAGCCAATGATAAATCTTAGGGGGCAATGGATTATATGCTTATGATACAGTACACTACAAAATATATATACCACTGTCTTTCACACCAATGAATAATGTTCCTTTCTGTGAACTGTTAAGAAACCCACATAAATACTTTGAAACATGCTGCTTTAAAGTCAAGGTCAGTTCACCACCTCCAAGTTTGAATTCCTTATCTCTTGTTTCATTTCCAAGCAACTGATCCTCATAATATTTTGTAATTGCATTTCCTCCATTGTCATGATTATCAATAGCTGATTTTAAAACCCCTCCTCCACTTACTGAATTTCCATGAATATGCTGTGCAGATACATTAATTTGCTGTATATGTTGTGATGGTGTATCTGGCAGTTTAGTTTTCATATCAGAACTTTTGAATTTTTCTATTTTTTCTTGTTTTGATTTAGGTTTAATGCCAGCTTTTTCATCAACTACAGGCTTTTTGACACCAACTTTAATAATCTGATAATTAGGATCAACCAGATGTGAAAAATCAAAGCCTACACGAGATTGACTTTCCCTTGAATCAAGCATATAAATTGTCTTGTCCCGATCAATTTTTGAATTTAGATGAATGAATGCAAATTTTGCTCTATTTTTCTTTCCTCCTTTCACTTCGATATTATGTAAATTCAGACTTATTTTCAAATGATGTTTTAACAGTTCAAACAAATAGTTTTTCAGTTCATCCTTTGAGGCATCTTTTTTCAAGTTACCAATAAATACAGCATTCTCATCTTTTTTCGACTGGTCACCCATTTTATGTCTTTGGTTATGTTGTTGTCCTTTTACTCTTTGTAGATCATATATCCTGTAATAAGAGTTCTTTCCTGAGATAATCTAAAGAAAATTAACAGACAAAATAATAAAGGGTTATAACAATCTTTTCCATTTGGTTAAAATTCTCAGACTTTCTGTCTTTTGATCATAATATTGATAATTCTCTTAAAGTTTTATAAGAAGTTATGGGGATATTTAGGTGCAATTAGTAAAAATATATGTTTGCAATGCCACCAACAACTTATAATAGCTAGTCCCAAGTTAATAATCTTCTCAGTGGTATATCTATAAAAATGTAACTTAGGTTTTTTAATTTTACATGTTGTCTTGTTGATGAAAGATTTATGGTGAACTCTGTTAGGGAGGACATCAAAAGTTCAATGAAGGATAAAAAATTAATTCACATAGTTTTTTCACTCTGACTGCTGGTAACTTTTTTTATGAAAACAATGTCTTTTCTGAGGTTTATTCTCCACACAAATCAGTTGAATCTTAGTATCTCTTTCCATTTGCCAAGTTTTGGAAAGTTAGAAGAAGAACAAAGTTAGGGATTATGTAATTCGGGAAAAGTTTAAATGCTTTGAACTTTGAATCCAACTACACAATGTAACCAAGAGCCATATTAGAAAAGAAACCTTAAACCCTAAACATGCTAAAAGGGATATGTTTAAGGCAAAATTATTAATAACCAGGAATTCTCTACAAACTTGCTGACCTGATCTATCACTATCACAATTATGGGTCACTGCATTCAATTGACATCATTTGAAATTTACAAATATTGCAGTAATTATTATATTAGCTGTAAATACATGTAATGTTCATCATGGCAAATCTTCTGTTTTTCTCTATAAGGTCTTAAATTCTTTCACAGCTCTGTATTGCTGTCACATCTAATTTTTTCCATTCATCTATTTGATAAATCTGATTCAATTTCCTGTCATGTTGTGTTCAATATCATCTTGTTGCAGTAAAATCAATCTATAAAATACAGTAAAAACAAGCGGTTAAACCCCGGTTTATATTACCATGATTACTTCTTTTTTTCTTTTTAAAAGTTATTGAACATGCTGAACAAAAAAAAGTGATGCATCAATATTTCACACACTGTTTAAAAAAAAAAATTGAGAGAAGACTTAGGAGCAAGTTTTATTTTTGGACACTTACGCATGAGGGATACAAGGTAGTGTTCTTCAATTGTTAAATGTAACATCATTATATATCCAGCCCTGAAAGTTTTACTTATCTAAGACTACATATATAGACATGATAGAAACTGCAGGAACAAAAAAAAATGCCCATCATAATCCAAAAAAGATTTTATCTTTCAGAAATGCTAAATAAATGTAACTTTTATATATCTAGAGGATGCCAGGTATTAAAATTTTCAAAACTGCACAGGTAATTCTGTACAGAGAGTAGATTTTGAGGTGAAAATACGGCCATATTTCATGTGTATTTGTCCATTTGTTATGGTGAACCTTTTCATGCTTTTCATGTTTGTACTGGAAAATGCCTCCCTTATCCAAAGAACCCCTCGAAGACTGCGAGGGTACAGTGGCATGCATGTACACTCCATATCGGGATTAATGGAGATGTGTCACTAAGTATAAAATCTATTACTGGGTCAATATATTAAACATTGTTAGATATACTGTTCCTAGATCTAGAGTAAATTTATCTATTTTGTTTAGTACATGCAGAAGAAATTGAGTCAGATAACATGAGCTTCTTTTTCATTTTCTCAAAGTTCTGTAAAAATGTATGTAAAGTTTATATTTTAATTTACACATGTATCTGTAATTAAATATGATTGTTTCCTATCTATTAAAACAAACACGTTTGTGTTCAACCTGTCATAAACTGTCATAACAAACAAAATCCTGAAAATACTTCTTAGCTTCAATCTGCTAATCAAAAATAAAATAAAAAGTTGTAGCAACAACGAATCTGGTAACCGAAATTGTTCCTAAGGACAAATAGGTACAATACAATACAGGGACCCAGATTTTGAGGTTATGCTAAAATACATACCAAAGTACTGACTACGGCTTTTAAATATGTAAAGATACACAGACCTTGATTGATTGTAAGTCTTTACTTACTATATTCTACAGACTTTGAACAGATTTAAATAAACTGAAACAGAAAAATTGTGGTTAATTGTAGCAGATAAGAAAAGATACGAAATACATTTCACATAGTCACTCCTTGAAATTGTGGATAAGCTCATTTCATGTTATTTGTTTTATTCCTAATCAAAGGGCTTATAAAGAGCATATAAATCAGCACAAATCACAAAGTTCATACAATATCCATACAAACAATATATGCAATCTAAAATACATACTGATTGTTGATAGATTCTTAATAACAAACTGACTATAAGCCATGATTTAGAACAAATAAAAAAACATGATTTATATACAGATGTATACCGTATACATCTGTATATAAATCATGTTTTTTTATTTGTCATGGCATGACGAGAGAGATCCAGAATAACTATATTTTTTCTTTATCTCTTGTCTTAACGAAAAAGCTGGCAGTGTTTGGCTTCCCCCCTGTTTAACAGTTATTTCAGTTTATGTTAAATTTAATTGATACTATCAGCTAGATGTCATCAAGGAATGTATATTTAAATATACAATTCCTTGATGCCATAGACCTGGGACATGGCCTGAATTCCTGTTTTCTTCCTAATTCTTTTATTCGTTTATATTGTGTAGATCTTCGTTAATCAACTGCGCTATTTATTTTTCAGGAGTATACAAACAGCATTTTTAAAAACTTCTGTTATTGTACCATCAGCTATACTATCGATACCCTATAGATGAATCAACAGATTGTAAGCAAGGATTATTGACGATACCACCAAACAAACTATATCGATACCCTTGTAAGCAAGGATTATTGACGATACCATCAAACCAACTATCGATACCCTAGTAGAGGAGTCAACAGATTGTAAGCAAGGATTATTGACGATACCATCAAACAAACTATCGATATCCTTGTAAGCAAGGATTATTGACGATACCACCAAACAAACTATCGATATCCTTGTAAGCAAGGATTATTGACGATACCACCAAACAAACTATCGATACCCTTGTAATCAAGGATTATTGACGATACCATCAAACAAACTCAGTATCGATACCCTAGTAGAGGAATCAACAGATTGTAAGCAAGGATTATTGACGATACCATCAAACAAACTATCGATAGCCTAGTAGAAGATTTTGAAATGAACGCAGAACTAAATTGTTGTACCTAGTCCCTTTTAATAACATCTGCAGGAATACCTACCACCTTTTGTTTTTTAGTAAAGATAAAGATCAATCATCAACTATGTCACTTTGCCTTACTTTACACCTGGCTACAAATACAAATCAAAGCATACAGCTAGCTATAAAACAATATTTATTCAGATAAATCAACATTAAACGATATTTTACAAATGTATGGCAAGCCGTTCTCGTCAAAACTATGTTTAAACCATTTTTCAGAAAATTTGCACACTGAGAATTAAAAAAAAACAAATGAGATTAAAAAACTTAAAAACACACACTGAGAATTAAAAATTACACATTGAGATTTCATAAAGACGCACTGAGATTACCAAAAAAAAAAAAAACACACACACTGAATATTAAAAATTACACACTGAATATTATTAATATTACATCATTTTCTATCTTCAGTGAACCGTGAAACTGGCCGGGTCAAAAATATTATTTGGCATTTAAAATAATAAGATCATATCACAGGGAACATGTGTAACAGGTTTCAAGTTGACTGGACATCAACTTCGTCAAAAACTACCTTAACCAAAAAATTTAATCAACTGAGATATTAACCTGAAACTCGCACTATCATTTTCAGTGGACCGTGAAATCGGTGTCAAAAATATAATCTGGCATTCAAATTAAAAAGATCATATCATCAGGAACATGTGTTATAATTTTCAAGTTTATTGGAATTCAACTTCATTCAAAACTACCTCATTGACCAAAAACTTCAACCTGGAGTGGGACAGACGTACGGACGACGGACGAACAAACCCTGGTTAAGGTGGTATGGGAGTCTAAAATAAAAATGATAGAATTTGTTCATACTTTGCCAAAACGTAGTATCTATTGATACATGTTGAAAAATATGATAAAAATTATAGGTCACCGCGCATTTTCTCAAGCTACAGGACGGGACAAAATGACACATTTTGTATGAGGGTTTGGATGGGGTTAAATGATTAGAGAATAATGCCCTTAAAAAATGAAGATTAGAGAATAATGGGCAAAAAAAAATAAAGATTAGAGAAATTCGTGGTCTAAAAATATAACGAATATTGAATAATTATTAAAAGAAAACGCTAAAAATTAACTGTTAACAGAATTTTCCCTTCTTAAAATTTAAAGAAAATTATCAAAATTATCATAGTAAAAATATGATAAAAGTGAAAACAAACTTGGTAAACCTTTTTTGGGTTTTGTGATAACAGACTATAGGATTCAGTCAATGTGAACTGGTTTCCGATACTTCTACTCGGACTTTTAATTCAGTGGTGGATCTAGAAGGGGGCGTAGAGGGCGTACTCGGATTTAAAAAAATAAAATAAATGATTAATCAGACTTCGTGAACATGGTGAACTTTGCCATTTCCCGTGTTCTTCTATTTAATTTTTATACGACAATTCTTGACTTATAAAGATATTTACTGATTATTAAAGTTATGTGATTCGATATGGTGGAGTTGACCTGCAGTGCGTCGAATAAAACGTCTCTCAGTCATTTTGAAATTCAAATTACAGTAACACATTGCGTAGGCTGAGGATGACAATCATGACACCTTCAAAGCGACACAGGATTTAGCAAGAACATATTGACTTCTATTTCACTATTCCACCAAACAGAAAGTAATGCTCTATAGACTATTACACTCTCATGAAAAAAAAAGTTCCACGCCAATAGTATCTAACTACGGAAACATGTTTAATCCCAAACGCCCCAGCCTATCTTAAAATAATATAGCTGAATAATGATCCTCAGTTAGTATAAGCTCTACAAAATGTATATAGATTTACAGTCGTTAGTACAAACCATTTGATTTGAGGAGACAGTCTAAGATATTTGAGAGAGAAAAAAAATAACTCTGATTTTTGCCTTAAACAAAAATTCTAGGCGCAAAACAAAAATCTTGTCCACTTTTTTGCTATGAGAAACGAAAATTCCCAACAGAATTATTTAACATTATGAATCACATAAAAACATGATGAATAAAAGCGGGCATATTTTTTGTGGCAGGTGTTTTCGTGTCTGACTGGAATATCTGTTTCGCCAGAGACATATATACACACATGTGTATATGTCTCTGGTTTCGCCGAACTGATATATATGGAATACTTTATTCAAGACCAGCCTGCAACCTGCCTGTTGGGTGTGGCCTTTATGTCTTCATTTGTCGGCCAGCATTCATAAATTCGTTGTTATTTCAGACTCATTCTTAGCCTTTGATTGATTTGGAACCCTTTACTTCCCTTAATGTTGTTGGGTGAAACATTTGGATAAAAATTACTTGTTTGTCTTTTTTAACTCGTGTTGGTCGTATTTCAAATTCAATCGTATAGACCAGCATATATCTTGTTAACAACAAGAACTCTGTGAGGTTATTCTTACTTAACTTACAACAAACGTGCGAGAATTTTCCATGCCTATGTTTTACTGACAAATCACACATTTAATGTATCAGTACATTTAGCTCTTGGATCCAAACTATCATTTAATGATAGAAATTAATAGGGAGATACAGCATCTAAAATGTTTAACCCTTACACCTTACCAACAACTACAAAATATGCATGACCCACGCCAGGAACCGTTTAAAAAGTGTATATTTCACTTATTTAATGTTTTTAGTCCTAAAAAGGGACAAAAAATTTATTTTTACCTTGCTCCACTCGGCGACCTTTACAAACTACAGGCCCTCTTTCAAAAAACCTGAATCTGCCCCTGTTTATAGCTGACTATGCGGTTGGCTTTTGCTCTTAGTTGAATGCCGTACAGTGTCGACCTACAGTTGTTAATTTCTGTGTCATTTGGTCTCTTTGAAGAGTTGTCTCATTGGCAATTACACCACATCTTCTTATATGTAGTCAAAATCACGGGAAAGAACTGATGAGAACTTGGACTTGTTACTTCAAGGAACTAGCACTTTAATCATGCAGAACAATACACATCAACACTCATTGTTGAGAAACAAATGAAAGCCTTGCTGTTGTTTGGAAATCACCGTTCTCATTCATTTAAAAGAATGTTTTTTACTCTTTTTTTTAAAGATTAAAGAAAACTGGGGGAAAAACTAGGTAATAATGCGGAAAAAAATCACTTTTAAAGAATAGACTTATTTTTTGAAGATTAGAGAAAAAAGGGGTGAAAATTAAATGTTTACAGAATAACAGACCCCCCATTCAGACCCTCTTGTATGGATTATACAGGAAAAAACACCATTTTGTGATTAGAAACCAAACAAAATGATAGAATTGTTAAACACTTCAGGAAAAGATAGCTTTCAGACACTGCTTTGAGAATATCAAAAGAAAAGATAGGGTCACCATACGTTTTTTTGCGGCTAAAATACAAAATAGGAAAAATTCCATGTAGAGTCCTTCAGAAAATGCACGGTTTTAGAGTAATCTCCTCTTAAAAAAATTTAAAACAACCAAAAATAATTAACATTTGCAAAAAAATAATTTTTATAAGTTATATTCTTATAAATTGGTTCTTATAAATGAATTCACATTAAATATCTGCATTCCTGCATTAAATTTTGCTATCTTGATGGAAAATCTGGACCTTTCGTTCTCTGTTTTTTACAAGATGGAAGAAGACACCCATACCACCTTAAAGGTATAAAGTACTATGTATATTGACAGTTTTAGTCATAATCAACAATTCGAAATAAAATTAAATATCGCTTTGATACACGTACCACGCTAAAATTAGCGGAAATTTGCAATCATCCTCGGTGAAGAATCCCCAATTTGTAACTTCCCCAAAATTTCCAACCGGAAGTGGACTTTCACTGACAGTTCCACGTCAGTTTTGACATATTTTTTTCAGATAATAGCCGTTTAGGCTTTTAATTCAGGCGTTTAAAAATGGAGAACTTGTACCACCAAACCAATAGACAAATCCAAGAAGTCCAAGCTTCTCTCGGAAACTTAGAAAGAGCAAGAGGCGAAGATGCAAATGCTCTTGAGCATCACACAAATGGAAAAATTGATGTGATTATCAAAAACTGTGAAAGACTTGATGTTTTAGTAAACAAAGAACAACCAACAAGACGGGCTAATGCTAAACTAAGAGTGGACCAATTAAAATATGATTGTCAACATTTACAGGCGGCTTTACGTCAGATACAACACAGAAGGTATATCATTACTTATATTTATTAATAAACGACAAATGTTTTCATTTGTCATGACGTACTACACTAATCTACATCATACAGGATCCATCAGCACATTGATGACTATACATCAGCGCATTGCAAACAGACACTTATTAAAATATAATAACTATTATATATGAGTGCAATAATTCAAAAATAAAAATAATATACATCATATATATGAATACATGTACACCTTATCACTATTTGGAGAAATGTTCCTCTTGAACCTATCATTTGTGCCAGTTGAATTTTTGACGTCATATAAACACTTTTCCATTGGTACAACATATTTTCTATCATTGTCTATTTTGATGACAAAATTGTACTGGAAATTTTACAATTTCCAGTATTACTGTAATGGCTGACAAAAAGTGATAAGATGTATTGGTACTACTGTATGCATGATTTTTTCAAAAGAAATTCTGATTTCACAATGCATTCTAAAATGCTTAAAAGCATGAAAAGCCCACAGGTGCTTGAGGACAGGATCCTGCATGAACCCCATATAGTACCTCCCCCTTATTATCATAAATCTCAGATTTTTCGATATATATCACTTATTTGTACCATATATATACTAATATACCATATTTATACTCTAAATATGCATGTTTACTATCAACGTGAATCTCGACTATAGAGCGAAGTGAAAGGTTGCCAACTTCTCTCTATAGTCGAGATTCAAGCTGAATGTCCTATTAAATGGCAAAATCAAAGCTCAAACACATTAAAATACAAAAAATACGAAATATTTTATTAAAGAAAGCTCAATTATGAACATAATCATTAAACAAATGGATAACAACTGTCATAATACTGAAAATTAGCTCAGTCTGATCTGTTGAAAATACAAGTGAAACCTCTATCATAAGGCTTATATACCTCTCTTCAACATCCCTCCTTTATTTATATGTGATTATATTACAAAAAATATTCTGAATATACAAAATGTATGTAAAGTAATAGTTCCCTATAAACATGATAAATAAATTAAGAGAAAGGACCAAATTTTTATGTTGCCATATGATTATTTTTATTTTCAGATATCAAAGAGATGATGAAGAAAGACAAAGGGAAGCCTTACTGACGCGGAGTTTCACAACCAATGACCAAGGTGATACATCAATCGCAATGGATGCTGGACTACAACATCATACTAAACTTAGAGATTCTCATCGAGGCATGGACAATCTTCTAGATCATGGACAAAGTGTGTTAGAAAATTTACGTGAACAGAGAATGACTTTGAAAGGTGCACACAAACGTATTTTAGACATTGCAAACAAACTTGGCCTTACAAACACAGTCATGAGACTTATAGAAAAGAGAACTTATCAAGATAAATTTATTTTATTTGGTGGAATGATAGTGTCATTAGTTATAATGTTTTTGTTATGGAAGTATTTTACATAGATTTTAGGAACATTTTTATTTTAGGCTTATTGGTGGGTTTTTTTCATCAGCCAAATTGCCAGAAACAAGACAGATTTAGTATTATGTATAAGTCAGTTGAAAGAAATTCATGCCTATAAGGTTATCATTTACATTTTACACATGAGAAGGTCTGACCAATGATTGAAGCTTACATTTTTTGTTTGTTTGTTCAACTCTTATTAGATTCATTAATTGTCCAAGCCTCATTTTTCTTAAGAAAACACTCCTAATTCATTATAAAAGAAATACATGATGTATGTTGAGTTCAGATAGAATTGCTGTACAAAGATAAGCACATACATGTACTTGTACTTTTCTCTAGTTATAAAATGTACTGAAAAAAACAACAACTGGTAAACGATATACAAGGTAACTTAAACTTACTGTTGGACTTGCCTTCGAAAATCCTAACATGGTGAAATATCTGTGAAAATGTGTATATTTATTTTCAACATGGGAGATAATTAATATTGGACATGGGAGATAATCTGAACAGTCTCTTACATTTTGTGTGGATGTCACTTGTGTATGATGAAGTATATGCCTGCCTCATATGAAAATTAATATATATTTATGACTTTTATGTTTTATCTCGGAAAATAAATGAAGAATCATTTGTATCACAGTACATGTACACACAAGATAGACACTGTTTGTTATGGTGAATTTCTTAGTAAATGCTGGTCATTCTCTCAAAAAAATGTATCTGATTCACACCCAAATATCTCAAAATGTATTTCTGTATTTCTGTATGATTTTTTAGTTTTATGTTACAAATGTATAGAGATGGAAATGAAATGGGTGCAAATTGCACTCACTAGAAAAATGATTCATTACATGTAAATAATAAAAATTGTTAAGTTTCAAGTTTAGTCACTCAATTTATATATTGTAACTCGTAACTTTTTGATGAATTAATCATGTAGAAAAAAATGTTTTACAAATGTACAATTTTAAAAAGAAAGAAAGATAACTCCTACTCTCCAAATCAAAATATACAATTTGCCTGAATGTGTTCCAAAGCTTTTTTAAATACAATAAAATGTACAATTCAATGTTAAAAGTTTACATTGTAATATGAAAGCAATCTTATTCTCTAAAGGACTTTGTATATTTATTACATATACATTATACAAGTACATGTAGAGTATTTCCTGTTATCCATTAATTTGATGTGTTTGAGCTTTTGATTTTGTTATTTGATAAGGAACATTTTGAATTTAATTTTCTGTGGAGTTCTGTATTTTTGTTACTTTATCTTTTAGGTGGTACCTAACAGTACAGGGAGATAACTCTGTAAAATCAGCTAATTATTGAAATTTTCATATTTTTGTCAAAGGGTCAAAGTAAATACTTTGTCAAAATTTTATGAAAATTAAACGAGCCAAATTAATTTTAGTGAAGGTGTTGGGTACCACCTTTAGTCCCTTTAATTGCCTTTACTACATAATTGAAAGTTATTGAAAAATGTTTACTTCATTAGAACACAATAATTAGAAAATCATAATTTACTATTGATAGGAAAAAGTAGGCAACACAATTGTACTAGAAGTTTTGTGTGTCATGGTGCAATATTTTTTTTTTATCTCAGAATACATATTTAATTGTGTGAAGACTCAATTCCAGTAAGTTCACACTTTTAAAAGTGTATCCTACATTCCAAATATACATGTTTCATTCATGCCATGTTTAAAACAGCATTATATTTAATAAATGTTCAATATTGTTTCATTATGATTTTTATTTCTGATAGAAATTTGTAGATTTAAGGTTCTGAAGAAGAGTGGGAATTTCTTTTCCATATTCTCATAGAAAAGCAAGAGCACAAAAATGAGATATTGTCAAAAACATGAGTTATAAAGACTGCTCACTTCACTTTGTGATAGAGAACAGCAATACAATTGTTGTTCCTTTGCTTTTTTATGCTGTTTATGTACTGTTTGTGTCATAGATGGATATTCAATATTCTTTCTTAAAGAATTATAGATAGATTAAGATAATCTGTTTATTTCTTTTGGCATTTTCCTTAGGTCAGGAGCCTAAGTTGACCAATTGGCCTAAGTAGTTTAATACTACTGTAATCACTACCAAGTCAATACTGGGGTTTTGAATTCAAACCTCTGCTCGTGTGGGTGCACTTGACTCTAATCTTAATTGACTAGGATTGTCAGTTTTTCTTTTTAGGTTGGTGGTTTTCTAAGGACACTCTGGCTTCCTACACCAATAAAAACTGCCACAAAATTGCCCTAAAGTGGTGTTTAAAATGCAGAAAATCAAAATATTTTCCAAATTTTTCAATGACTACATTCTCACCTGGATTAACCTACAAATAAACCATCTCAATTGTGTTGCTTGAGATGGATGGATAATAAACACAGCTCAGAGTCATTAAAAGCAATAAAATAGGACACATTTTGCCTTATATTATGTACTTATGGGACATATACTTGCCTCCCCATGCAGCTAGTTATATTTGCTTATAATTAAGAGCAACAAAAACACATCTTTTTCCACAGCATGTTTATTTAAAAGAGATAGATAACATCACATGACAAATATGCATCATTAAAAAAAGGGACACAACTCTCACGACTTAACTTCAAAACACTTACTATCATACATATATATGTATACATAACAGTTACTGTATCCTAAGATGCTATTTCAAAATACTAACAGTACTACATATACCTTTCTTCAATAATTCCAAATTTAGAAATCTTGACAAAGGGAGACAATGAGAGTTACTTCCCTTTATCTAAAAGCGAAAATTCAAAACACAGTTGATTAAAAAGAAAAAGACTCATAGAGCCTGAAACTATGTTTAGACAGAGCAACATCAACGTAGCAGAATCAGTACATTTCTTTATATGATCAAAAGTTCAGTATGAAATGGTAAGTGAGCTTGTCTTTGATAGATCAACAAGCTCTGTATCAGCTGGGAACAGTATATCTAATATATATGTTCCTGATATCAGATACATGGTCATTACTTCATATCCAGGGAGAAAAAATGTAGTATGAATCCCACGCAGTTTTATTGTAAAAAAACATCCAAAGTGTGATTTGTACTTATAAAGTTAGTTGTAACGGATTCAATACCTTCCCATTATTATTTGAATACTAAAGTGGAGTTGGTTAGTACGGTAAACAATTAAGATGTCCAGCAATGTGCAGTTGAAATACTGGGGTTTGTACAGTTAATGCAATACATTTTGCCAGTTTCTTGCTTATGGTATTGAACAGTTAGTTTTCTGGGTTTTTTTTCTTGATCTTAAGGCCCATGCAAGCTGATGTCATCAATTTACACCCTTCTGTCTATTATCTGTGTTCTGTATTTTAAAAAAAATTATAATATTCTTTTGAGACTTAATAAAAACGTTAAGTAACAAAAATACCGAACATACAGGAAAATTCAAAACAGTAAATGACAAATCAGAGCTCAAACAAAAAAATGATAAAAAAAAATGGAAAACAACTGACACATTCAATCCTGGACATTATATAGTTGCCCCTCCTTTTTAATCCTAGATTGGGATCCCCACCCTTTTTCAAAAAAAATTTACAGGTCAAAGAATGGTCTTCAACACTGAGCCTTTGCTCACACTGAACAGCAAGCTATAAAGGTCCCCAAAAATAAAAAATACTTTTCTTTGAGGAAAATTCATTATTTTGGGACAATCTAACGTTGTTAATACACCAAAACCCATTATGGAATTAGAAGAAACTTCTACGACAGCTTATCAAGAACGATTTGTGAAAAAATAAAACCCGAAAACTAATCTTCAAGACATTTTACAAAACTTTAACAGATACTTCCTTGTATGAACCAATAGATAGTTAGCTTCCTTAGTAATGTTGTTTGATTTAATTTTTTAGAAGATTTGGGTGGTGTTTTTTTTGCAGTTCACAGTACGCATTTACAATGACAGTGCTCAGCGAATACTTTCAGATCATTTCTTATGTGCTATTTGCTGTTGGATGTATAGATGGCTGTCACATTCAGTCTGTATTTTCGTTAGATGTTTTCAGCTTTGTATTGATCGGAAGGAGTTGAGCCCCGTTTTCAACTGATTTTTGTCGAAAGCTCGACAAAGTGATCCGGAGGCGGCGTTAGCTTACCTCTTTAAACGCTTAAAATATTTCAGAAAGCATCTTCGCTAGCTAATGGTTACGATCCACTTCTCCACTGTGTGGGGAGGGGAGTGTATCGTAACCCTTGGATAGCAGAGATGACTAAAATGATGCAATTCTATCCTTTGGTGTAAGTCCCCAACTTTGGCACCAACTTTGAACAAGACAAAATTATGTATGGACCTGCATTAAATGATTGGTTGAGTTAACATATATACGGATTCTTAACGAATTATTTCCTATTTCAAACAAATTTCAAACTATTGGCAAACAGTTGCTGCACAACAGATGTATAATGCTAGCTAACATTTGGAGGGAGAAGAGGGAAGTGGATAGTAACACTTGGCTACCCCCCCCCCCCCACCACCACCAAAGCCCAAGATAATATATATTACTGTATCACATGATTTATATCACATGGGAAGTTACATCATAATAAACTTAGTACCGAATTAAAGTACAATTAAAACCGTTATGTTCAGCACTAATTTTCCTAAAATATAAATAAAACAAAGTCTGAAGGCACCTAGAAGAAAAAAGAAAATTCTTGTGTTGCAAAGGGTATGGGATGGGGGTATTATCTCAGTGTCCAAAATATACATGAAATATTTGCCACTGCACCATGTCTGTTCTATGAATTTTAACCCTGAACCTTTTATAATATATCCTGTGGCAAATCCAGAAATTTTCCAGAAAGTGAGGGTTCGCTCCAGTCATGATTTAGTGATTCCCAATATCATCAACCAAACTTTTCACGGAAAGAGAGGGACCGTGGCCCTAAAAAATTTGTAACGGTCAGAAAGGATAAAATGACAAGATGTTAAAACAATAACCATTTATTACATAAATATATAAAACTCAAACGATCGATCACATGATCATATCTACTTTGACTTTTTGCCGCCTTTCTTTTCTCTGATTTTTTCACATCCCAATGCAATAGCGCCTGCAGCAAAGCAGATCCCACAAACGATCTGCAATCCTTCCACGTACCAGTCGGCCCATGATTGTCCTTGTATTTTTACTAATTCAATATCAAATCTGGCCATAGCATTTGCTGTAAAGATATGAATAAACTCATCATAGATACCATGAAGGACTAAAATTGTGAACGCCTTTTATATACACGCTTTCCGTCTACAAAAGACGCTTAAAAACAGACTTTAAAATTGAAAGCCAAAATAAGTACGAAGTTGGAGAACATTGAAGGAAGGGTGATTGCAAACAAATCTATCATCTTTTGACCTAAAAAAAAATAAAAATAAGTTCGGATTTTGCACTTGGTTGACACTTTATGTTCATTGGCAAATATGACACACAGACATGAATCATACTTCTGCAATTGAAATCGTTTTTAAAATATGTGTATTTTAAAACAAGTGAGAAAATATATGTTAATTTGCTTTTATAACTCTTAATTATTACACCTCTTTTTTTTTTATTGAAAATGATACCATTTATGATTGTTTTTAATGTGAACTTTAGTAGCGATCATAGTTTACTTGTAACCATGGAACTGTAGCTTTTTTATATGATCTTTGTGATATTGTTTGACAATTTTTTTTATCTTTAGAGTTTATTCAAAATGAAGTTTTTACCAAATATTTTCCGCTGGAGTAATCTAAGTGACATGGCTCCTGTTGGAACTGACAATAATCCATATATGTATTTGTCTGATTTGTTTTCTGTTTTATAAATCAATTTTCTCGCATGTTGAATCAACAAATTGTTAATTAAATATCACAAGAGCCACACTACTCTCCGTGCAGCAGCTCTCTTGTGAAGAACTGTGATTTTGAAATGAAGAACAGCAATACAACCGCTGTTCTTTTGCTATTTGTGTGTGTTTTTTTTTAAATTTTTAATATTTATTTTGTGCCTGAACTGATTTTTTGTCAAATAATTCCCGCAGAAACTATATTTGAAAAAAAAATCATTTTAAACAAACACTGTTGCTTCAGAAAAGGGAGAGATTTGGTAGTAATAAAACATTTAATCCTACTGCAACAGTTTGCACCTGTCCTGAGTCAGGAATCTGATGTACAGTTTTTTTCGGTTTTTTTTTGTAATTTATACGTGTTTCTCGTTTCTTTTTTTTTTATAAAGATTTGACCGCTGGTATTCCCGTTTGAATGTTTTTACACTAGCAATTCCTGTGCCTTTTATAGCTTGTTGTTCGGTGTGAGCCAAGGCTCCGTGTTATAGGCCTTACATTGACCTATAATGGTTTATTTTAATAAATTGTTATTTGGATATCTTTCTAATGGTTCGCAAATTTTCAAAAATTATCTATTATCATACCGAAGATGAAATTACCTGGTATTATTCCTGGGATACCCTTTTCTCCCCAGGCCAGCTGTGGAGGTATTTTTATGGACCTCTTCTCCCTGAAACAGACAATAATATAATGTTTTATTAAATGACCAGCTGATACACGTCTCGAGGTGCGGGAGTTTCTTGCTGCATTGAAGACCCTTTGGTGGCCTTCGGCTGTTGTCTGCTCTTTGGTCGGGTTGTTGTCTCTGACAAGATCCCCATTTCCATTCTCAATTTTAATAATGTATTTTAATCTCAGACTGGATTAAAATTGGTGTTATGTCTTTCATGTCCATCATTTATGCAGTATACAGGTCTATTCAGTATTAAAAAGTCATTCTCACTGAGGCGAGTGAATTCAACAACTGCGTGACAAGTACACACATATGAATTCTGGTCTTTTAATTATATTTGTGGTGTAATAATTATAAGTCATGTGTTATTTTGTTTTCACGTGTGCTATCAGCCCCATTGGGATATAATAGTTATAGCGCAAACGTAGTACTAATTCGTGCAACCGTAACGCGCGAAATAGTGTATTATTTAAAAAAATATTATTAATAATTTCTTTAAAAAAGCGTATTACGCCCATATGGGCCACTGGCTTACAAACATATATACATGGGGTATGTGTTGCCCAAACTATAATTTACAGTGAAGTGTTTTTGTAAAGTTGTTTTTCTGTTCTTTTTAATTGTTTGATCATAGTGTTGTTGGCATCTCTTTCCCTTTATTTGTTAGTTTGAAATGTCATTTCATGAAAGCAAACCACACTAATTTTTACGAGTGGCACATGTGGAGCAGGAACTGCTTACCCTTCCTGAGCACTTGAGATCACCCCAAGTTTTAGGTGGGGTTCGTGTTGTGATATCTATAGTTTTCAATGTTGTATCATGTGTACTATCATTTATCTTTCTGCCTTTTTTCTTTTTAGCCATGGCATTGTCAGTTGATTTTCTATCTATAAGTTTGACTGTCCCTCTGGTATCTTTCGTCCCTCCCACAAGGACTACAGAGATGAATCTTGAATCCTCACATGCATGGACTCGGTTAGTAGCTTTATTGTGTTTTCGTATTTTCTGTCTACTGTACACGTATTAAGTTTATCAACGTTTTGTATTTTCTGTCTATTTGTGCCAAAATTTGTATTTTATATAGCAATGTGCAGTTTAGGGAGCTACCATTTGATTTTTATGGGCGGGCTAGGATGAAAAATTTTGTCCTGCATTTTTTTTTAGTTGTAATCTCTGTCCTGCCTTTTTATTTTTCACTCCAAATGGTCCTGCTTTTTTTTTTTTAGTTTATCCTGACTTTTTTTACATAAATTGTCATCCTGACTTTTTTTTTTTTGCAAGTGTCTCATCCTGCCTTTTTTTTTTTAACTCAAAACTGCTGTCCTGCCTATTTTTTTTCAAATTTCATCCTAGCCCCCCCATAAAAATCAAATGGTAGCTCCCTTACTATATTCATTTCTTAATACTGAACCAAATCATCAAACGGCAACCACTGAACTTGTTTGAAAATAGTCTTAAAAAAATAACATGTTTCGATATTAAAACAATGAAAAATTGTATTAATTATTGTCTAAAATAACTTACCCAGGACACATTCCAACAACTCCTATATCAAGACCTACAAAATATCAAGTATAGATGAATAAATGAATATTAAACAATAAGAAAAAGGCAAGCAGTTTACAGTTCAATCATGTAGCATGGTTGACGGTAGTTTCAAAATGGCGAATAAATGAACAAAGAACAGTAAATGAGCTGTTATAGATTTTGGTAAAATTTTGCATACAATTTTTTTGCTATTTAAACTTTAACTGAATTAGAAAAAGAAATGAATTTATCTCTTTTATTTGTTGAAATATTACTGATTGAATTATTTCAAAATGACATGCATGTAATATTTACCACTGGACGTTAAGCAATCAAAAACCAATCAATCAAAATAGATGAATATTGGTATAGAATGCACATTAAATCACCAGGAAATGTTCTCAATTTATAAAAAAGAAGATGTGGTATGATTGCCAATGAGACAACTATCCCCTAAAGACCAAAATGACACAGACATTAACATTTATAGGTCACCGTACGGCCTTCAACAAAGCCCATACCGCAAAGTCAGCTATAAAATTTGTTTTAAAATCCTCAAATATCGAATTAATAATGGTTACATAAGAATTTAGTTTATACATTTATTAGTCTTATGGAGAGTTGTCTCATTGACACTCATACAATGTACCACATCTTCGCATATCTATTCTAGGTGGTAAATAGAAATATACAAAAAATATCTAGACAAACCTGAAACAACCATTCTTTTACCAATAGTAAATTCGAGCAGTCCAGCAGGCATGCCCTCTGTTTCTTTAGATGTTTCTTTATGCTCGTCGTTCACGTAAGCCTGAGAATAAAAAAAATATGTGTCTAACTTCTATATTGACTTTAAAATTTACAGATTTAACTTGATATCTAAGAGCTCAATTAAGTCCCTTAACTCGTTAAACAAACTAGAATATTTTCAAAATCAAAAGGGATCTTCCTTAAAACAATCTCAAAATTTGAGCAAATCAGTTATAGTTCAAGATAGAGTTTAGAAATTAGTTTTAGAAAGGGGGAAATCATGAGGAATGCGAATGGATATATTTTTTCGCATAAGTATAGGTCACAACGTACATGCGAGTTAAAACATAATTGCTATCAGGAAATTGAGAATAAAACTACAGATTTTCCGTTTTAAAAAATCAGTTTTTAAACGTAGAAAACTGAAAAGGTAAATAAGAAAACTTATACAACGTACGTCATATGCTGACGTAACGTTTGGAGATACAGTAACACTAAATAAAAAGGAGCATACATCATACTCTAATGTGATTGTGTCACCTGTCTTGGTCACTAAGGTACAATCTTCTGGCAAATACTGAAATGGAAATAAAACATATTAAATAACTGTATTACTATGATGATGTAAATTCATATTCGAAATTTTATTGTCATTTACACTGAATAAGTTTGATGCTGTTTTAAATATACTAATAAAGATCAATAAACTAACCGGTGCCAACCTTCACCCTAACCTGTAACAATAGCGTAACCGCATCACACCATTGATAGACACACAATAATTATCACCATAAAACATGAAATTAAAACATAATGACATTTTTTAAATAAATGTAGTATTTATATTAGAGTTCATGAGTTACTGTTTCACCTTTTACCACGGAACGTGTGCTCTGCATGAAGTAACACAAATTTAAGACTGCGTTAAGAAAATGAAAGGTCAGTGAACCCCGGTGTTCGAAAGACATACTAATTATTCTCTTAGACACGAATTTAATATTTCAATTTTGGATCCATGAAAAAGAAAGTGGAATGTTATTTATAAATGTTAATATGCAATAGTATTTTTATTATTTATCAGGCATTTTTGTCTAAGGGCGATACAACAAAATATGTGTAAACAACCGAGAACCCTTCGGCAATGACGTACTTCCGGGAGAGATAATAAACAAATCACATGTAATTTTCTTAAATAAGAGTTGATCATTCAGTCGGAAAATAACACAAGATCATTGAGAATGATAACAATGTCAATCTGCATTCCATTTCTATTTATAAAAAGCGGGGTCAATATTCAGTTCGAACTTTGAACTTAAGCGTAAATATTAAATTAGGTCACAACTCCTTCGTTATGTTGAACGTGACATATAAAGTAAATATGGTTGGGGGAAGAGATATATCTTCCATAAACTTAATTTCTGTCAATTACTCAGTCTAAATATAAAAAATGCGAAAAATTTCATATGATTATAATATCAAATGGTGTATAAAAAAGAAGATGTGGTAGGATTGTCAATGAAACAACTATCCACAAAAGACCGATATGACACAGACATTAACAACTATAGGTCACCGTACGGCCTTCAATAATGAGCAAAGCCCATACCGCATAGTCAGCTATAAAAGGCCCTGATAAGACAATGTAAAACTATTCAAACGAGAAAACTAACAGCCTTATTTATGTAAAAACAAAATGAACGAAAAACAAATATGTAACCAATAAACAAACGACAACCACTGAATTTACAGGCTCCTGACTTGGGACAGGCACATACATAAATAATGTTGCGGGGTTAAACATGTTAGCGGGACCCCCCCCCCCCTAACCTGGGACAGTGGTATATCTTCCATAAACTTAATTTCTGTCAATTACTCAGTCTAAATATAAAAAATGCGAAAAATTTCATATGATTATAATATCAAATGGTGTATAAAAAAGAAGATGTGGTAGGATTGTCAATGAAACAACTATCCACAAAAGACCGATATGACACAGACATTAACAACTATAGGTCACCGTACGGCCTTCAATAATGAGCAAAGCCCATACCGCATAGTCAGCTATAAAAGGCCCTGATAAGACAATGTAAAACTATTCAAACGAGAAAACTAACAGCCTTATTTATGTAAAAACAAAATGAACGAAAAACAAATATGTAACCAATAAACAAACGACAACCACTGAATTTACAGGCTCCTGACTTGGGACAGGCACATACATAAATAATGTTGCGGGGTTAAACATGTTAGCGGGACCCCCCCCCCCCCCCCCCCCATAACCTGGGACAGTGGTATAAAAGTACAACATAAAAGCGAACTACAAATTGAAAAAGGCTCATTTTTTTTAAAAACAAAAATTCTGCCTTTTATATTTATTTTTATCTATGATTTATTGAAAATTTCAGGGGTGAAAATGGGTTTAGATTTTGAAACTAAAAGGATACCAAAACTAGAATGCAAAGAGAAATTCTACTTACAGTGGTTTTGATATCTAGCTCCGATTTTATTAGTATTTTGCCGTCACTAGCTCCCGGATGTCCATCTAGCACAGTTTGTTGTCCAAACATTTTCTGAAATTGTCCATTTGAAACAGAAAAACTGAACAACAGTAAAGCTAATGTAAATTGTAAACAGGTCATTATTAAAGCCTAAAACTAACAAAAGGAAGATCGGAATATCAAGCCTGGTTTTATGTTTTCAAAATTTCCGGGTACACGTAGATTTCAGTACCCATCAATCAAAAAATCACGCAACTGGAACATTTGACATCCAAGCCAAAAATCGCTTCCTATTTTGAATGAATGAATGCATCACTATTTATTTGCAAAATCTTGCAACAATTACAGCATTGGACATATATAGTATATGCATATACATGTATACTCTTGAATTAATTAAAACGAATCTATAATTAAATTAAAAGACTTCGAGAAACCTTCAAGACGAAACACCTCAATAAAAGTGCTAAACTGCTAATTACATATGGTTTCTTTGTTCATCCAAAATGCAGGCCTAAAAAGAGTACGTTACTAAATCATTTTCAAAATTTATTTGTTCGAGGAATTAGCAACAATAAAAATTGAAATGTTTACTTGTCAATGCCATGTAAAGTTAACTATAAATTTATGACAAGTAAGACGTTATGAAAATAGAACACTACTGAATTTTGTTCTATATTTGAAACAAAATCAAATCATATACTGGTTTATTGTAAAATCGAATAGAAAAGATTTATCAAACCAAATATACGCAAACTAATAGCATGCTTAGGGAGCTACCATTTGATTTTTAGGGGGGGGGGGGGGGGGCTAGGATGAAATTTGAAAAAAATAGGCAGGACAGGAGTTTTGAGTAAAAAAAAGGCAGGATGAGACACTTGCATAAAAAAAGTCAGGATGACAATTTCTGTAAAAAAGGCAGGATAAACTAAAAAAAAAAAGCAGGACCGGTTAGAGTGAAAAATAAAAAGGCAGGACAGAGATTACAACTAAAAAATCAAATGGAAGCTCTCTTACATATAACTTTGAGTTTTTTTGTTTTTTTTAAATAACTATACAGCATTTTGTTGTCTTTGTAGGGGCGTATGACATTTGCGCCGATTTTGAAATTTTTCATTCTTTCATTTGCGCCGATTTCATTTTTTCATTTGCGCCGATTTTATATTTTTTCCTAATTGGATTTACAGGTAAGTTACAGGTAAGTTCATACTTTTACATTAGCTGAGCACAGAGTATACAGACAAATCAAGTGACATTGCAATTGGCAAATGGCTATCCCAATGTTTCGGGTTACCCTAAATGAAATCGATGACTGCTTGTCATACATTCTTAAACAACATACAAGTACACATTCCATAACAGTCATCCAATTTGTGATGGCGTCCAGAAAATTAACGAAGGGATGAATTCAACTTCACCATTTGGAACTCTTGGTTTAATAGCTTACTTGTGAGAAAATGCGAGCCCCCACAAGAACGTATGCCAGACAAAGAAAAGATGACCTTCGTTATTGACAATAAAACAAAATATAGAAAAGACGAAAGCATAAGAAAGGAATATATTAGATGTGTTGCCTATACATACTCGGCAAGAACAGATTTATGATTTGAATGTATTCCGTTTTTATGGATTTGAATGCTGTACATATATTTTTAATTCGTCATTTAAGTATAAACAAAGTGCTTTTATCTTAGGGTTTTACTTCTTTCTTGATTTTAAGCAGGAGACCACCGTTATATACATGTTATGATTGACAATTCATAACATGTACAACTGGCTAACAGAGGAGGTCTTTAATGATAAATGAAAATAACATTACTGGGATGGAGAGTTGTCCCATTGGCACTCATACCACACTTTCTTTTACCATTTCACCTGTATTTACCTGTTATTTACCTGTATAAAAATCGGCGCAAATGAAAGAAAAAATCGGCGCAAATGCAAAACGCCGCTTTGAAACAAGAACAAACCTACTGGGTTTATTCCAGAATAATAAAAAAAAGAAGATTGACTACGACCCTTGAATCAAACAAGAAAAAATGTAACTGGGCAGAGTACAATAAATTACAAAGATTGTTTAAACAATTAAGAGACCATTTAGGGAATAGTAAAAAAAGATGTGGTATGACTGACAATGAGACAATTCTCCACAACAGACCAAACGACACAGACATTAACAGATATAGGTCACCGTATGTCCCTCAACAATGAACAAAGCGCATACCGCATAGTCAGCTATTCATGTAAAAGGCCCCGAAATCACAAATGTAAAAATAATTCAAACGAGAAACTTTCTAACTAGGTTATTTTATTGTTGTTGTTGTTGTTTTTATTCAAATCAGTCGCGTGATTGTTCGTCAATATATCTGTTAAAACTCAAATAAATATTTTATAACTTATAACACTAAAATATTTTCAAAATGTTTACAAATTTAATAAACCATAAACAAATAATCATTTTTTATCTCTAGGTGTTAAATTACATTGTAAAATATTAACGAAAATCTTTTTAAGACGTAAAAATGTACAAGCTGTTTAGAAGCTCCGTGACCTGATAGCAATCTTGAACTTCGTAGATTGTCATCGTAGCTATTGGCTAAAGACATTCAAAGCACGAAATTGACGAATGGGCCAATTTAAGGGTATCGAAACATTTCGATAAGTTTTTTGAACTTTTCTTTACACTCTTTTTTCCTGTTCCGATATAAAGGAACATGCTAGGTTAATTTTCATTGGAATTATTTTCTATACGTTTCGCAAAATTGTGTTTTTGTTATTAGTTATACAAACCCCGTGGAGGTACCCCTAAAAGAATCCAGATGTTTAGGTCTAATTTACTATATAAAAAGAAACTATTTTGAATAAGAGAAAGTATCGGTAAAGACAAGGAAAAAACGAAAATGATGCAAAGTTTAAGTTTATCTTTTTTGGTGCTTTTTTCCATCTCTGGTAAGTACAGATAGATGTTTAGACCAAATTACTATTTTAATAAGCTACACTTTTTTTATTACTTTTCACAGGTGAAACAATCGGTATGGGTTTTGCTCATTTTTGAAGGCCGTACGGTGACCAATAGTTGTTAATGTTTGTGTCATTTTGGTCTTTTGTGGATAGTTGTCTCATTGGCAATCATACCACATCTTCTTTTTTATTATTTATGCATATATAAAACGGATAGTGAAAGATTTGTTTTTGGACAAGTTTGAATATCTTTTTGTCCGAAATATATTTGTACGATTTGACCTCAGATGAACTAACTTGTGGTCCAATTTACAGATTTTAAAATTTTAAAATTTATTTAAAATATTTCAAAAAATCCGTTGTGAATTCCTGAAAGTTTCAATAGTTATTTTAAATTCCCAAAATACCAATAATAAATTTAAAATACTCCACTAGCATATTTTTGAAGCAGCAACCTTGGATAGGAAAACATAGTGATTCGAAATATTCAAACATTATATAAACGGTAAATTTACATAAAATGAACGCACCAATAATATTTCAAGTCGGTAATTAAATGCGTTCATTGTGCAAATTATGCATGGCTACGAACATATTTGGTCTGGTATATCAACCTCATCGGTTTGCAATTTTTTAATGAACAGTAAATGTCATTAAGGGCATACAATACAGTTTTGATCCCATATTGAAATTTTGATGAACATTTGCATATAGACTATTTTTTACCTGATTAAATCAAATATGTAATTAAATATATACCTTCATGTGCTACTTTTTTTAGAAAATGAGGTCGAAATTTCAGATATTTGCACAAAATTCGGATTTGTGGACGTATTTTTCCTTTCGAATGAAAAACATAACTTTTTTCATTTTAAAAGATAAACACAAGCTGTTTTTTGTTAAATTATCTGTAATTTATATAAAAAAATGTTCTTCAAATCTATGCATTATATTTTTACAAATAACTCATCTTAATCAAATATTCATGAATGTAGAAAAAACGTAATTTTTTGTGTATATTTATCAAATTAAAAAAAAAATGCATGCTGACACTTTCTTGAAAATTGGTACAAATAATCTTCATACGTGATCAAACCAAAGTCATTTTAAAAAAGAGGGGTTCATGAACTCAAATTAAATTAGCTTGAATGATAAAAAAAAAACTGTCGAAAAATGCATCTTTTCCCGATATGCACACAGGTATGTTCATATCATATACTAGTACACGAAGCACTCATAGTACGTTGGTCAATATAGCCTGAGGCTTTGATATTAAAAGCAATGTCTAGCTAAATAAAATCTATGAACGGTCGGCACTGATGTAAAGTAGTGTCTTCTCAATGTCAGACAGTCTTGAACATTAAAATTCAATATTAAATAAAAGACACTGCTATTTTCTGTGTTTGGTAAAGGTTGGCTATCACTGTGCACAACAGTGGAACAAAGAACCCTATTGGGGAAAACATAAAACTCTTTTTGTCAGAAAACACTGTCAAACATCCAAACATACTTTCCACACTGATCTGTGTCCACACTTGTAATTTATGTAAATTAATGTGTAACAGTTGTTTACTTTCAGCAATACATGGCGCTTCTGTGCGTTCAAAAGAAACGCTCGGACTGTTACGCTTACTTGATGATTTGAAAGACTATAGTCGCAGGGATATGATCAACACTAAATTAAAAGAAGAACGTAACACAGAATCACGGTAGGAATTACTCCGCGTTTACAAGTACCCGGTTTTGAAATATTGTCGTTTGATTACCAACTTCGCTAGCCAAGGGTAACTATCCAATCCCCTCCTCTCAATCCTAGCGAAGATTTGTGATAAAAGACCAGCGCATTTTGGCACTGGAAAATGAAATGTAAGCAGAGTGTCTGTGGGGGAGGCAGCCATTTAGAAGCTGAACGATTATATAATGTAGTAAAATTCTTATTGTAAAAAATGTTTTATAAATTATTTGTAAGCACATGCGTACTATGCTACACTGAAGTGTTGCTGACTCTTTTTCATGACAAGATTAGACGAAATATTTACCGCAAGGTCATCATAAAAAAATCTTAATTATCATCATTATCGCATTCAGAAGGCTAATTTCTGACTTTTTCACAAAAATATAGTTCATGAATTGATTTTTGCCCTTCCGCCCCAATATGGAAAAAAATATGAGTTTGTTTTTATGATGGCCTTATTATTTAGCAGACGGTTTGTCGAATCCAGCTAAATGACCAATACAGGCCAATATTAAATTATTTCTAAATATGTAGGGTTTTATGTTGACCCTTTCTTTGTTTTCTGTGTTGTGTTTAGTTGACTGTTGTTTGTCCTTTAACGTGAGCCTCATTGTGGGTATTTTATTACCAGACCAAATATTTCATGATTACTTAATTATTTGATAATCTTGGACTCTATTTTTAATTATTTGATGATCTTGGACTCTATTTTTGATTATTTGATGATCTTGTTTAATGATTATGTGATTTTATATTCGCAAAAAAATGTGATTATCAGTATGTGAATATATATATGTATATAGTTAACATGTCCCTTTGGGATCTTTTGTGGCGGCCAGTTTATATAGGCAGAGGAAGCCGGATTGCCTGGATAAAACCATCAATCTCCGGCAGAAAAACTGTCAATCCTAGTCAATTAATAATGCAGTGGAATACACCTGCAACATACAGGGTTTGAACACACAATCTCAGTATTACTTATATGAGCACTGTACACAACTTATGGTATAATTAACGTGCGCAAAACTACTTTTTTCAGAAATAACATATATCTATTAATTCGAGACCAAACAATAACGATTTGGGAAGCCAAAATAATTATTGGATAGCAGCAAATATACCTATAAAATGTGAGCGTTAGTATCGACCTTAGCTTTATCCGACAAGAACATAATTTTGCCGGTGGACATGGAATATGCAAAAAAAAACCAACTGTATAACATGTACTATGTTTACCAGCATATAACACGTTTATTTATAAATCTAATTGCATGAAAATATATTTTTAGGAAAATGGACGATTTACTGATGGATATCTTCAAGAAATCATCTCATTGCAAAAACACAGGGGACAGCTGTAATTATGACTGGCAATGCTGTTCAAATGGGGACTGTGAAACTAGCAACTATGACGCTTGTTATAGCGGAGCAGCATGCAGATGCAGAGGTGCTAATATTTCCAAGTGAACTTCCGAGGTTTCCTACATATATACTTTCAGAAATGTAAGCAGAACAGAAGAGTAATTCTATTTTAATTGAAAATTGACATTTTAAAAAAGTCACTACAAACTGAAACGCGAGTTTATAACATTTGTGTTTAAACATGACCAAAAAAATATTATTGTATATTGATTCATGTAACAGTGGTAATTGGAATTCAATTAAAATAAGATGTGTTTTTTTAAAGATGTTTTTTCATTCGCATGTAACTTTTGATTATATGCAACACTGACTGGCTGCCAAAGAGGGGAAATGCTCCAGTCATGATTCAGTGATTCCCTATATTTCCCACATAAGAGGGGGGTCGGGCACCCTATCCCCCTTAATCCGCCTCTGTGTGTGTAACCAATATTTTGACTATTTTATTTATTGTGTCTTGTTATTTAACGCAACAATGTAAATATAACGGAATTTGATGAGACTGTCATTAAAGTGAAAGGGTTAGCGCTATAGAACCAGGTTTAATCCACCATTTTTCTACATTTGAAAATGCCTGTACCAAGTCAGGAATATGTCAGTTCTTGTCCATTCGTTTTTTATACGTTTTGTTATTTGATTTTGCCATGTGATTATGGACTTTCCGAATTGATTTCCCTCTTAGTTCAGTATTTTTGTGATTTTACTTTGTATACATGTATATATATGCCGGAATTTTCAAATTCAGAATTGTAAATACTATTCGATCATTTTTCCAATGAGTATATTTATGAAAAACATGGCTTCGGTGACGGAGTTAAACTACTATCTCATTAGCCTGTAAAACCTAAGTGAGTTCGAATAGAATTAAGACTGGAAACGAAGTCTGTTAGAGACAACAACCCGAACAGAGAGCAGAAAACAGCACAACGCCACCAAAAACAGAAAATCCAGCACCCGAAAGCGGGCTTCAGCTGGCCCCTAAGCAAAAATGTGAACTATTTCATCGAAAATGGGCGTCATACAAAACTACGAAACATGTAAATGAACCAAGATTGCTAAAAACATATGGTTACCTATGAGCTGTTTCAATGGCAATAATACCGAATCTTGACTTCTAACTTGTATTTTATACACAAGACTAACAAAGGGCAGTTGCTCCTGACCTGGGACAGGCTTAAATATTTCGGCTGGTTTAAACACGTTTTGTAAGATTTCAATCCTCAGTCCCTCTATACATCTAGATAATGTACAAGATTAAACAAACATACAGCGTGAAAACGTGTATGAATAAAGTGTGCTCGGTTCCAATCTTATTGGTCAGGGTTGCCGGTTTTCTTGTCGACAACTACGAATTCTCACATGTGGAGCAGGATCTCACCCCAGTGTTTGGTGGGATTCGTGTTGCCTTAGTCTTTAGTTTTCAATGTTGTGTCTAGCTTGTGTACTATAATATTAATTGTCTGTTCGGCTTTTGATTTTTTGGCCATGAGGTTGTCAGTTTATTTTCGATCTATGAGTTTGTCGGTCCTTCTGGACAGTGGTATCTTTCGCCCCTCTCCTTTATATGAATGGGTACTTACTAGTAGTATCTCTTTTCTTTTTATTTTTCTGTTAGATGCATGTTTGTGTTCTCTGTTTCGATGAGACAAACCCTATATATACACCATCTTCGCTACCTAAGGGTTACGATTCACTCCCGCTCTCTCTTCAAGCGAAGATGTATATACAACTGATGTTTCTATTTTCTTCGATAATGTTGAGCTGTATATATCACTGTCCAGAATATGTGGGTTTGAACACATACAGAAAAAAACAGTCTGTGTGTTTTACTTTTCATTCTTCTTGTTCAGACATATAAATAATCATGGATTTTTGATTATGTGATTACTTAGCCATTTTTAAAGTGATTATGTGATTACCTAGCCGTTTTTAAAGTGATTATGTGATTACTTATCCATTTTTAAAGTGATTATGTAATTACCTAGCCATTTTTAAAGTGATTATTTGATTACTTAGCCATTTTTAAAGTGATTATGTAATTACCTAGCCATTTTTAAAGTGATTATTTGATTACTTAGCCATTTTTAAAGTGATTATGTAATTACCAGACCAAATATATCATGATTATTTGATAATCTGAGACTGTGGTTTTAATCATTTGATTATCTTGTTTTAAAAAACAATCAATGATTATGTGAGTATATTCATTTGGAAAAACAAATGTGATTTTGTGATTACTTGGACACCCCATGAGGGGCCTCATCACTTAGTTTACCCAAAAATATATGTTTACAAAAATAAGTTTTTAAAAGCTTTTTACTAAATGAGGAAATAGAAGTCATATCTTGAATTACGGAAAAGTGGTCCACTGTCTGGTTAAATTTTCTGTTTTAAAAGCTTCTTATATAATCATACTGCATATTCTCGAATCCGCTTACACTGTTCAACAAAGTGTTGTAGTCAGCCAAGAACCAGCTTATACATATATTGCCTTGCCGCAAGTTAGTCTTGAATGAGGCGGGTGTTTTAAATTGTTCCGGGGTCGACAAACTTCAGACTTAGCGGGTGTTTATTTCAGGCATGAGCACCCGTTGCTAATATTATTAGATATTACTATGTTAGGGCGGAAAATTTGAAGATCTTTGAAAGTTTAGTGAAAATTATCAAATGCAACGTGTCCAATTAAATGAATGGATAATATAAAAAAAATAGCATTAAGTATAGAAAAAAAAACCGCTTAATTTTATCATGGATTAATTTATAATCTTTACTATTTTACAATTTTACAAATAACACTTGTTAAAAGTAAAGAAAGATCATATTTTTCCAACTCATTTACCTTAACTATAAGATGCGTTATCGGTTGATGGAATCATGGGAAATACAGAGTAAAAACAATTTAAAAAAAAAAATTATTACGGGGTTGGTGGGGGGGTTGAAGTAAGATGATATTTTTCCAATTCATTTACTTTAACTATAAGATGCGTTATCGATTGATGGGATCATTGGATATACAGAGTAAAAAACAATTTTCAAAAAAAAATATTAAGGGGTTGGGGGGGGGGGGGGGGGGGGTCCATGAATATGTTTAGTTACCTCCTATACATTAATGTCCTAGGAATGTAATTGGTCAAACGTGCCCTGTCATGGAGACCGTGTATATTTAATATTAGGTTAGTAGGGAGGCGGGGCTTATCTCATACACGGTTAGTATTGGTGTTACGTCCCTTTATATTCCATATAAGGTAGTAGAGAGGCGGGGCTTATTTCATACACGATTAGTAGTGGTGTTGCGCCCCTATATAAAAACAAAACGGTACTAAGAAAAAAAACCGTGAAGGTTTCAACAGACGAAGAAATTGATGATTCAGATTGAAATAAATTCATAAAACACATTTATACCTAACAAGTTGTTATTGTTGGTATCTATTTTTGTAAGATTAATGGAAGTAGTTTCTTCAATGCTAACAGAATTGAAGACTTGCTAAGTTTGATAGGTCTAAATTTTAAAAGTTAAGATAGTCGGTAAGATAAATTCGTTACATATACTGTCCCAGATAGCAAACATGTGTTGGGCCCACGTTGGCATTCTGTTGGCAACATTGTTGGGCCAACGTTGGAAAACTATGTTGGGCCACCGTTGGAAAACTATGTTGGGCCACCGTTGGAAAACTATGTTGGGCCACCGTCATTTTGGTCATCGGCCCTTCGTTGGGCCAACATGTTGGGTCTTTGTTGGGCCAACATCAGTATGCCAACAAAGTAAACTATTTGCCAACAATCTGCCAACAATGTTAACTGTTTACCAACAGTCTACCAACGTAGTCTAGTTTTGGAATTATGTTGGGCCATAGTTGGTTGTATTACAGTTTGCCAACGTTTTATTATGCTTCCCTTATTATATTTACTAGAACACACCCGCGAAATCGCGGGCATTCAGAGCGTAGTTTAAAGTATGTAAAGTGTTGTTGGAAGAATTTTGTAAAATATTGAATGACTGGAGAATTTCAGCAAAAGTATCATAAGTCATAGGTTATTGGGGACGGAATTTTTTTCCCCTCCTCCTTTATTTCCAATATTCCCATTTTTGGGTTTCTATCAATTTCAATATGAACATACATTTAGTATGTTATGAACATTCAAGTAAGAAGCCTGTAATTCAGTGGTTGTTGTTTGTTTATGTGTTACATATTTGTTTTTCGATCATTTTTTTGTACATAAATAAGGCCGCTAGTTTTCTGGTTTGAATTGTTTTAAATTGTCAGTTCGGGGCCTTTAAAGCTGAGTATGCGGTATGGGCTTTGCTCGTTGTTGAAGGTCGTACGGTAACCTATAGTTGTTAATATCTGTGTCATATTGGTCTCTTGTGGAGAGTTGTCTCAACATGGCAATCATACCCCATCTTCTTTTTTTGTAATCAATGAATTTTGTAAAAGATTTATGACTGGAGAATTTAAGAAAAAGTATCAAAAGTTCACATGAACATTTTTAGCGCTTTTCTGTATATTATGAACATTCATTACTATATGAATATAGTGTATTTACTTTCCATTCGAAGTTTACTAATCATAGGCGGATCCAGGGGGGCATTGGGGGGCCCGCCCCCCCCCTTTTCGTAGGAAAAATTTGGTTGATTATATAGGAAATCATTGAAGCATGACTGGAGCGGGCCCCCTCTTAGGTCAGTCAGTGGGCATCCACCCTTAGGAAAAGTTCTGGATCCGCCACTGCTAATCGATCCATAGTGGTCATTGATATAGTATACAGACCCTCTCTATTTAATAAACTCTGTGACTGCCATGGATAGTAAACTTGAAAATGATAGCAGATAGAATTCTAAAAATACACTTTATTATTTGTATATATGGTCTATATATGTACAGAAAAACGCAAACCGGAAGTCTAATCTGACTTAAAATTTCGTCCAATGACGGGACAATATCCGGATGCCTTTTTTCTTGTTTTTCTCCAAAAATAACTCAATCTGATTAATCATATGAATGGATGACAAATGGCACTATGCACTGTACCTACAGGACACAGAGGCGTGTTGATTAATTTATTGTGGAAAGAAGAGAAGCGACAACCAAAATGAGGTCTTCTCGTTTAATAGCATAGATTAGTAATCAGTATATTATGGTCAATACTGTATTGTATATTGTATATTGATATAAAATATACATCCGCCTATCCACTCGTGTCAATTGATCAGAAGAATGTAATGGTTATTTTTCAAATGAAACTATGTTCAAATTTAATTTATTTGTTTGGGCTGGTTTTAAATATTTTTTATTTGCGCAAAAAAATATTCAAACATTAAGATAAATACATTTAAATGACTACACAGATTTGAAAATATTAGATAAAGAGAATGAAGAGCACATCTTTTTGTTTGCACTTTGGAATAATATTTAAAAAAAATAAAAAAATCTGTGGTATAAAATGGGGAGATAAGTACTTAATACGTTGGCATATTGTTGGCACAATGTTGGCTTATATTTCAATATTGTCATGAAATATATCCTAAGAATGAGCATTCAAATAGAGTTTGTTTAAAATTGGTTCAGTGGGATCAGTCAGAAGATCTTACACTGAACCAATGGACGACATAAGTCGAATATCATTGGACCAACTACTTAAATAACAGTTGGTAAGAAAATGTTGGGCCAACATTTGGCCAACGATACAAAAATGACAGTTGGTGCTATTTAAAGTTGTTGGGCCAACGAGGGGCCAACAGTGTCAAAATAACTGTTGGCTGAATGTTGTTGGACCAACACTGGTCTCTTGTTGTCCTGCCAACGCCAACTGTTTACCAACTGTGCCAACTAATCACCAATGTTGGCCCAACAAAGTATTGCTATCTGGGGTGCTAGTGACCAAATACGTTATATATGGGGTCACCCCATATGGAATTTACTTACCCCATATATACCGTATAAGGTCACTAGAACACTATATGTAACTAATAATAATAGAGAATAATTGGGAATAATGATATAGAAAACCTAAAATTAGTCTAAAATTGACAATCAAATCTGGTATTTCTCAGTTATGATAAAAAAAAAAGTGTACACAATCGTTTTACCTACACTGTCAGGTAGAAATGGTAGAGAAATGCATTAATTGTTATTCGACCTTTTTTCCTCAATTGATACTCTTCAATTATGCTGAACAGGCATTCTATTCTTTTCATTTACTAAACAAACGCAACCCATCTCCAGCTTATGGTCAATTTAAAAGGCCGCATTGAAACTGATTCATATAAACATAGTGGCGGATCCAGAAATTTACATAAGTGGGGACCCATTGACTGACCTAAGAGGGGGCCCGCTCCAGTCACGCTTCAATGATTCCCTATATAAGCAACCAAATTTTTTCCCAAAAAAGGGGGGGATTTTCCCAAAAAGAGGGGGGACCTGCCCCCCCCCCCAAAAAAAAAAAAATCCGCCTCTGATATCATAGAATTATTGTCATTGACTTGAATCAGGCAGCTTGTGAGTTTTGTGTTTTTTTTTCAAATTTGAACCAAACTAACTGTTAAAAGGGGGGGCAAGGGGTATAACTGTTATGCTGTTATGGGGCATTTTAATTCTTTGTTATCTGTTATTCTGAAAATATATTTACTGTTAGTTGTTATTGTCTTATTCTTTGTTAGCTGTTATAGGACTATTATCTATTTTGTTATCTGTTATTGTGAGAATCTATTTGCTGTTAACTGTTATTGGAAATTGGAATGTTAGCATTTTGACAGCCAATCTTCCGTAGAAATTGAAGATAATTGTAAATTGTGATTTGAACAGGATAAAAAAAGTGTGATTTGAACAGGATAAAAGTCTCATTGGCAGGCTTACCACATCTTCTTACAATGTATATCTATTGGGATCTTTCTACTGGTGATATCGGGAGGCCCTGTATTTGCAGGAGAATTTCGGTAACATAAATCACATAAACATATTAAAACCAATTGGACCCTGGACCATTCCAGTTTACATTATTATTATCCTTTGTAATAAAATCCGTTGTCTGTGAACATGTAGCATTTTGTACAAATCATAATTCACTTTTTACTTGTACAATAACTTATAGTATGAATTTTGTTATAAAAAAAAAGCATTAGTACACCCTATAGATTTTTTTTTCAATGACCACATAATAATCATTCTGTATGTGCCTATTTCAAAGTCAGGAGCCTGGATTCAGTGGTTGTAGTTTGTAACTGTGTTACTAAGGTTTCTCGTTCACTATTTTGTGGATGAAGTAGCCAGTTAGTTTTCTCCTTTGAATTGTTTTACATTACTATTAAAGTGGTATGGGTTTGAATTATGGCTTTGTGAATTATACAACATCTTTTTCTTTTAGCATTTATATTATAAGTGCTACTCCCTCTCTTTTCATTTACATGAAAGAGAACCCTGACCACCATATTTTTAAAGCTTTTTAATTTGTGACAAATACACTTTTAAAAATCCTACAGCTTCTCCAATGCTGTACCCAAATTTTCCATATTCTATAATTTCACATAAGATGCATGATTGGTGTTTCACCTGATGTCATCCAAATTTTCACTTGGTCCAATTTCTATTATACTATCAGAATTGTCACTTGAGTCAATTTATATTATCAGAATAACCATAACTGGCATCCGTGTGTCAGTTACATGTCCCGTCTCCACTGATCTGGGTATTTTTGTGTTTTACAAGTAAGTTTTATCTTGAGATCATTAAATACAAAATATACATTGTGCATCAATGTTTTTTTTTTATTACTTGTAAAAGTAGAAATAAAAAATCTAAAAATCAAATTAATATGAAAGTGTCACTGGCTGCACCTACTTTCAAAAATTAATTTAAAAAACTTAAATCATTAAAAAGTGATCCCTCAAATGCCCTAGATTAAAGATATCCCTATATCAAAAGCAGGAACTAGTAATTTCTTTCAGAAAAATTCAACATCCATACTATAACTTATTGCCACATGTGGAGCAGGATCTGCTTATCCTTCCAGAGCACCTGAGATCACCCCTAGTTTTTGGTGGGGTTCGTGTTGTTTATTCTTTAGTTTTCTATGTTGTGTCAGGTGTACTATTGTTTTTCTGTTTGTCTTTTTCATTTTTAGCCATGCCGTTGTCAGTTTGTTTTAGATTTATGAGTGTGACTGTCCCTTTGGTATCTTTCGTCCCTCTTTTATTGTACAAGTAGAAAAAAATCAACCATGGGAGAACTGCCCAAACGGCCGAAACGTCTTGTTTACACAATACAACTTTCTAGGTCCATACCACAAGTTATATATACTAAGATCTACGAGATATCTACTGGATTGGTCCTGGACAGACTTCTTTTCATATTTCATTTACTGTTATCTGTTATTGTCCCTTTTCAATTCCTTGTTATCTGTTTTTCACCAAATCAATTCACTGTTTTGCTGTTATGGGGACCCCTCTTGCCCCCCCCTCTTAAAATAGCGAAATATCATTTCAATATAACTATATTTGTTTGTCTACATCTTGCTTATGTCCCTATAAAACCTAGACCGAATTTTTCCGTCTCCTGTGTCCATTTTTCACCCTTCCAATATGTGTCTTCCCTCATTTGAACCTTTGATAAATTAAAAAAAAAAAAAATCGTTTTAAAAAAAAATGAAAAATCCAAATGATAAATAGCGATTTAGGAAATATAAAATGTCAAAAGACAGATTATTCGGTCTATATAAAACCCTGCTACTCTTTTTATGAACTCTGTGGTCACTAAGAAAATCTACAATATCCCAGTAAGTTTCCATCGTTAAATATAGAATATCTTGTCCTAAATCTAGACCATAAAAAAATCATTACTAAATCACGTGGAATCTCGAGAAGACCGGTGAGGAAGGTATCGCATTGTACTAGGTGAGTACATCATGCTAAAATATTTAAAAAATTAACAATTTATAACATATCATTTTTCTATATAATAAATGTAAAATAATGTCGTGTAGTCTTGTCCTAATGGTAGAACGGACTTGGTTATCAGGGAAAGCCACGTACTGGTGTGACCGGTTATTAGTTAAAGCCGACAAATTACTAAATTATTTTTGTGTGCCGAGTACCGAACTCAAAGTTGTATGTTTAGTATTATTTTAACAATATAATAATTAAAGTAATGAATATTCGGCTAAAGGGCATATTAAATAGAATAAGAACAATACATATAGTAATCGCTTTTGACAAAAGTGCCCTTAAAAAGAGCTTTAAATTACACTGCACTCATGCATTGCAGTTCAATAAATAAAATATATTACATAACTTAGCGACTAGTTTTAACCAGATTTAACTAACACCCAATATTTGTAACGTTCTGTGTGCTGTTTACAGTGAGTTCTTTGTAAAAACGGTCTTCACCGGTCGTTGCTGGAAATAGCGAGACGAAGAACCACAAAATATTTTACCGAGAACCAATGAAAGGTACATATATAGGAGACGAATATCAATTAGTATAATTACCATGGTTACTCATAAAGTTTACGGAGCTATTTGTATAAAAACATCGTTACATTACATAGGAAAAACCAGTAAAAACTCTTTCAGTAGAGTAAAAAGACTGTCAAATCTGTCTCTAATATCAAACCAGGGGACACCACTTCTTAGTTTAGATTGTGAAAAACTCTGTGGAAGTCTTGGATGAGCTACAATTCTTTGAAGGTTAGTTTGGCAATAGTGCTATCATTGGCAGTAATCATTACTCTTATAATTTACTAGTATACACAAACATATCTCATATTAGTCTATGCTCGTATTCTTATGTCCCTCTTATGTGAACTTGCTGTCTATGCCGTCCTTTCGATATTGTCGAAAATGTACTGATGTATTCCTATATTTGCTATGAATTACTAGTGACTGCAAAGCTTTATACCCCCTCCCTCCCCCAAATACCACTTGTAAAGTAATTTCAACAACACAAACGTATTAACATCGTATGTCTGTTAGTAATCAGTGTTTCTAAATATCGAATGAAAATCAGATCGGATGTACTCATTGATACTATAGTATTAATAGAATATTAACTTAGAAAAGCTGCTACTACTTCCTGTGTGCATGGTGAAGGTCAAGACACAAAAGCCGATAGATGGTGCTGTAAATGCTCTTATGTTGTTGTACTGAGATATCCTTAGCCCTGATGAATCCCAATCCTGCGCCAAAAATATTTAAAATGTTTAACCCAAGTACAGTGTACCATCACTCGGAAAAACTGTAGTACCAGGATGAACATGATGAAAAAGGCTGTCTAACACATAGAGACAGGTTAACTTGTGTCAAAAATATATTGACCTAAGAATCAGGAATATGATGTATCCACTAGAACTCATTATCCCTGAATCAAACGTAATTATAGTGATAGTGAATCATTGACCTTGACAAGTCAATAGATGTTCACATACCTAGTCTTTCCTGTTGTTAATTTTACCTTCCTTGAAAGGGATGTGCCATCGTCTCCTTTGATTGGGTTTGTATATTCCTTAGTTGATTGAATATGTGTGGGTTGTGGTGATGCCTCAGATTGTAATTAAAATGATATTTTTATAAGCATGTTAAGTACATAAACCTTTTACTGCAGGGATATAGATATTAAAGATTAGACAAAACGTATTCCTAATTTTATCACAAATACAGTATACTTAAAAGAGTGTTTGGTTGCAGTGGCGGATCCAGCCATTTTAAATAGGGGGTCCCAACCCAGAGTAAAGGTGGTTTCAATTATATGCTCTCATACAAATGCATTGATCGTCTAAAAAAAGGGGGGTTCCAACCCCCCGGACCCCCCCCCCCCCCCCCTTTGGATCCGCCATTGGATTGCATTAGGATTCCACATGAAAGAACTTAATTGGTATAAATAAATGACTATTATAGGTACATGTACGCCTATATATACATATACAATGTATATAAATAATTTCAATACTTTCAACTTGTAGTTATGAGAAAATACAATGTAGTTATTTATATCCTTCAGGCCATTTAAGTCTTTATATAGAATGATCGATTTCTACTTCATTGTTTTTTTTAAGAACGTCGGGTTTCAATTAAGGTCGCATGTACTTTTAAATGAGACGTCGGGTCCGAAGATCGCTCTTGAAAAAACCAAGATCAGAGGTCGTATAGATTTAATCATGTTTCAGTCTCAATGACCGGGAATAGCTTTAATGAAAGGTCTAACTATATCAATTTCTATAAACAGAGCTATTCTCATCACTTGGCGTCCATCGTCGTCCGTTGTCCGTTGTCCGTAGTTCGTCGTCGTCGTTAACTTTTTACATTTTGAACTTCTTCTAGAGAACCACTGAATGGAATGGAATCAAACATGGCATGAATGTTCCTTATGAGGTGCTGACCAAGTGTTGTTACTTTGTAGCCGATCATCATCCAAGAAGACTGCCAGCAGGGGGACTTAGTTTAGCATAGGACCCTGCGAAAAATACATTAAAATGTCTTCTTTTAGAGAACCATATAGAATGGAATGCAATAGTAAACCAAATTTGGCCTCAATCATTATTTAAGTATCTGTTATCTCTTTTTATAGGATTTCAAAAACCCAAGTAGAGTCAGGCGAGCGACACAGGCTCTTGAGAGTCTGTAGTTATATTAATTAGACCGTTGGTTTAGCTTTTCGATTTGTTTTACAGTAGTCATTTTCGGGCCGTTGTCTCTTGTTATTCGGTGTGAGTCCATGCTCTGTTTTGAAGGCCGTACTTAGTTATAGTTAACTATATTTGTTAACTTTTTAAACACTGGTGGAAAGTTGTCTGATTGGTACTCGTACTACATTTTCTTATTTAAATTTAACACGCTGTGCGCGTTCCTGCGACCTAAGAATCATATTGTGCGTTATGATGCCCAAGAGGAAAATAGCTATTTATGTATGAAAGATGAAAAAGCACATTGCGTTTAAAAATGTCATTGTAACGCAGGTATCATGCAACGAAACTATACCATGTTCTGTTCTTTGTAACGTTTAGAATAAGTACATTCGCGAAGTGCAGAAGTACAAAATCATGAAAATGTAATAAGCACTTCACATCGTTTTAACTCGGTGTGGTCTATTAAACTGAGATACCGATATATACATGTATGATATTAGTCCAAGATTCGACGAGCCGCTTTTAAAGATCTAACTATTTCAGGTACACCCAAACCAATTAAGTAGCACATTTCTAGATTTAGTTTTATCAGGATCGCTCAAACAATGTCAAACTAACAACAAAAACCAAAGCCAATCTTTTATATTATAAGTTCTCAAGTACGCAAGTAGTTTATTGACCAAATAAACTAAAGAGAATTAAAAGATTATGACTACTAGAACCACTGATAACCTTATCGATTAGACTTGTAGTTGTAAGGCAGCAACCATTTGATTTTCTGGGGGTGGGGGGGGGGGGGGGGCTATGATTTTTTTTTCTGTGCAAACTTTTTTTTTCGCCTTCGGCGAAGAACAATCTATTTTTTTAGCGACAAACCGTAAACAATTTTTTTCTTTCACTTTTAGCATTACATATAGTGGCGACTGAGGGTGAAACAAACATTTTTTTTCTCAGGGTCCAAAACAAATTATTTTTTTCACTTTAAACTGGAAACAAACTTTTTTTTCCAAAAAAAACCATAGCCCCCCCCCCTCTCCTCCATTTTGAAAATGATCACTACTAGATTAACCGCGCCTGAACAATACATGTAGTGAACTTTACAGATAGTTTTGCGTGCTATATTATAGTTGAATATATAGACATTTTCACTTATCGTATAATGTAAAACTATTCATTTATTATTCATTAAAACTTCCGTCAATATTGAATTCAGGTACACTATCTTACGCTCAGATCTCACGGATAGACTTACAACTTAATATGCTTCCGTGGTTTAATAACTTTCAACGGTTGTGCAATTTTCTCAAGCATAAAGGCCTTGACAAATCCCATATTTTCGAACTTGAGTTAATCTGCTTTGACTAATGACATTTTGAATAGTAATAAGATTTTTTTTAAACTTTAAAGTTGAAGAATTCGAAGGGGGAGGGGGGGGGGGGGGGTAATTAAATATTAAATGTTGTGCAAATATATTAATAATATATAGATTAGCTTTTGCATGTTATATTAGTTATATTATAATCTTTGTTGTCACTTAAACATATATTAAAACCTGTTTGTGACAAACTAAGGGGAAAACCCATTATATAGTGTGACAGTGACCCAATATGATACATTAGATAAGGGGTAGTAAATTCCATATAGGGTGAGTGCGAAGTCAGATAATGGCCTATTTACTGTGAAAGGTTGTGCAGAACAAAAGACGTACGTATAACAAAATATGTATCGGGGAAAACTTATAAAAGTTTTAAAGTAGCAGTTACAAAAGAACATAAGTGTTACACGTGAACGATTTCAAGGTTACAGTGTAACCTTGAGATCGGTCATGTTTTGATAATGAATTTATTCCAAGGCTGGTGAATAAATGATATAGATGTATTATTGAATTTTTTCACAATTAAATGTCACAAGAAAGTCAGCCATAAGTATACGTTCATTTATATGTAAATGCAGTTGAAGCATAGTTTAAGCATGTCAATTATGAAAGGGTATCAAAACGTAAAGGCACAGACATAAATAGAAATGAAAATATATGGTGAAGGTCACATATCAACCGTACTCCGTAGTATGCATACATACATTGCCAGAAAATACAAATATTTGTATTGATATACCGTATACACAGTTCACCACGCAAAAGAAAGTGGATTCCAATAAGGCAGGTATATTTTGAATTTATTATTTATTTTATTTTATTTATTATTCATTTAATTTTTTCATATGATACATTGTTTCCCTTGGTAAGACAGCAACCATTAGATTTTCGGGAGGGGGGAGGCTAATGATTTATTTCCCCGGACAAACTTTGTTTTCCGCCTTCGACGAAAAACAATCTATAACATGTTTTTTTTTCTCAATTTTAGCATTACATATAGTGACAGCTGATGAGGGTGAAGCAAACAAAAACAAATAATTTTGTTTCTCCAAAAACTGGGAACAAACTTTTTTTCCAAAAAAATCCATACCCCCCCCCCCCCCCTAAAATGAAATGGTTGATGCCTAATAAATCATGTAAACAGTATCGTCCATTTTACTTTTCCAGAAAACTCAAACGTTCATAATCGTTTAAAATTTTGGTTTTAATAAATACCTTTGCCGCCACTCTCTTTAGTGATTCGAATATGTGCCAGAGGGAGTAGCGCGATAAAAGTCACTAAGGAAAGGGTGGTTATCTCCGTAAAATATTCAGTATGCCTTCTGAATACACAAAATCACAATGTGTTATAAAAAGAACACAAAAAATCACAATGTGCAAAAGAAGGAATACAAACAAACACAATGTGCAAAAGAAAGAATACATAAAAACACAATGTGCAAAAGAAAAAATACATTAAAACACAATGTGCAAAAGAAAGACACACCGTGTGCAAAAGAAAGAATACAAACTTGAAACACAATGTGCAAATGAAAGAATACAAAAAGCACAATGTGTAATGAACATTAGCGGTATCAATTTTCCTGCAACAGATGCGCATTTCGACAATACATGTCTTTTCAGTGACGTGGCCAAAATATTTGTAAGTAGTAAATTAAGTACACCATGATTTTGAAGAATTGCAATAACGACCGGGTACCAGTCTATCACTAGTAGAACACGAATCTCTTTCCTTTCCGGAGCACCTTTAGACCAATCCTATTAGGTGGGGTTTACACTGATAAATCTTCAAACTTTATGTTCGTCTGTTCCGATGATCGAATGAGTAGAAAAAGTCGAACTTTACCCATGGTGAGCATCAATCTAATCAATATTTTAATTATAGATTGGGTGAGCATCTTCAATCTTCGACTAAATTGTCTCTACTTTGATCTTTCTTTAATAAAATTCCTCTTGAAAAATAGGTATCTTCTCAATCAAAATACGTCCTTATAGTGGAGTGACAAATCAGGAAAAGTCGCTTAGCTAAGGAGTTTAATGCACCGAAATACCTCACGGCTGAAAATGCACATGAAGATAGAGTTAACATTATACTTTTATTTTAGCCCTGTCGTAGAGTTTTCCCGCGGTGCAGTTTTTTGTAAAATTGCGATAAAGAGCGACTTTCCGATTTTTTTCTTTTTCATTTACAAAAACAGGAACGGTTATAACTAATTCCCGAATGAAGATATCATCATTAAAGTTGTTATAAGATGAAAGAGTAATGTATCAGCTTTAATTTGATATCAAACTTTCTTACCATATGAACATATAAAATACGTGAATTGGACAATTTTCCAATGTTTATGTCATTTTTTACAATGTCACCGTCTGACACAGTATATAATATTTCTTATATATATCATCAGTGGTACATTTCCACAAAAAGCAGTAAAATAAACAATATGCAAGAAGTTTTAATGCCTAAAATTTCGAAAAAGCATGCAAATTAAATTTTTCGTGCCGTTTTATAATACTTATCATTTAGCAGTTTTACTATTTGATTTTCACCTCTTTAAGTCTTGTTGCTTTCCCTTTTCCTATTTTCCTATTTTCCCCTGACTTATGATTTGCTGTTTTTCCCCAGAAAATAAAATGTGTATTTTCTTTATTTTCATCTATAGTAAGACATATTTATATCATTGTCAATGTCTAGCTTTGACTGAGTATACATATTTTATGTGTTAGTGTTTTTTAATTGTTTTATTTCTTGTTGATTTTGTTGAATAAACTAATTTTAAACCACATCCCCCGAAATAACCCGGAAAATAATGGACACGAGTCCTGTTAAGTTTGCTCACTCAGTTCCAAAAAGGAGCAGCCTTAAGAGTAATTGGGAGTTATGCGTTATTTGCCAAATATCGACTAATAAATATTTGTCAAATGCAACAGAAAAAGGGAAGACTACTCTTTTAGACGCAATAGATGTCAGACAGTGTATTTTTTATCGCCGCCTTTATGATGAATTTGAGTCAACGAAAGTGAACAAATTAAATATCATAGGTCGTGTTATAAAGCCTTTACAAGTAAAAAAACCCTTGGAAAAATTTCAAATAGGGAAAGAAGTATGCTCAACATCGAGTGCAAACCATTCGGTGTTTGATCAACTTATGTTAAAACACGCTCAACGGTATTACAATTAGACTGGTCTAAATGTTTATTCTGTAAACTAAAGTCCTACAAGCGAGATAAGCAGTTAGGGCGAGTCGAGTCTGTTGAACGTGCTTAAAATATATTAAATGCAGCAAAAGACAAGTTTGACTATCAAATGGTAAGTTTACTCTCTATGGAGAACTTCACGGACAAGGCACTGTATCATTCAACATGCATTGCTAACTATATGTTGAACTGGAAAAGGGAACCTTCTGATCATGTTTCAAATGAGTCGGAGCATTATATTGCTTTCAAGAACCTGACGGAAGTTCTACACAATGATCTGTTTTTAATAAGAAACTTATAAACTGCAACACAAACTGGAAAATCAATACGGTGATCGCATTGTTGTCCAGTCTCAAAGAGGACAGGGTAAATCAAATATGATTTTCAGTAGCTATATCAGTGTTTCTGAGGCTATTCGCGCTGCCAGTAGTTTAAAAGCGGGAAAAAAATATTCTAAGATGAAAACCAGTTTTGTTAATGATTCCATACATCAAGAAGATCAGACCCTACATGATGCGGCAAAAATTTTGAGAAGCAGTTTACAATCCTTCAAAATTTCGACTGAATTATATTCATCTCCTTCGGAAGTTTCTATCCCTACGGCTTTACAATTCATACCTACCTCTTTGAAAAAACTTCCTTGTCAGATTAATAGATGATAACTATTTTCATATGGAGAATGATTTCAATTCACTCTCAGGTGAAACAATACGGAAATGTATTGCTTTAGCCGAGTGTGTGATATATCTGCATTAACAGCAATTCACCCCCTTTTAGTTTATCATTGGCTCTTCAGTTGCATCATGAATATGGTTCTAAAAATCTTATGGAAACTTTACATTCACATGGCTTTTGTGCGTCTTATACTGAGGTTAGACAAAGTTTGACTAGTTCACCAAACCATGAAATTATAAGTTCCCAAAATGAAACATACATCCCCAATAGCATATATCCTAAAATTTCAAGAGAGGCTTCCACAAAAGAATTTCCGACCGAAAAAACATTCATGTCGTCGTTGCATATCATCCAATCATAGACGCAAACCCTGCTGACATGGCGACAGTGTATACGACAATGGCGAAATGTCTAGAAATGACAAAGGCTGCAGGTCAGAATAACCCAGTACAAACCTTCGACCAACAGCTTTATGCCATAGATCAACAAGTTAAGTGGTCTATGCCTCAGATATTTCACCCACACGTTGTTAGATTAGGTGGATGTCACGTGGTTTCGTGTTACATTTCAGCAATAGGCAAAATATGGGCATCAGCTGGGCTTCGGGATTTATTGGTCGATTCGGGTGCATACGCAGGATGTACTGTAGATCAGATTCTCCAAGGCAAGCAGTTTAATCGCGGTGTTAGAGCTTACACATTAGCATATAAAACTGCAATGTCACTATGGTTCAAGAAATTTTTTCAATGGTGTTCAAACCAACGAAAATTGCTAACATAGACGACAAGTTCTGGCAAACAATGCTTTCTTGTCATGATGCATTTAGTGACCTTAATACAAAGGTATTAGATCTCTCTGAATTTTTAATTCTTTTCCGGGAACAGTTATCCCCGTTGATTTTGGAGTTCAGAGAGTTTTCTTATAAAGCATCTCCAACTTTTAAATTTTGGGAAATGTTTTAGGAGCCGTTAATGTTATGCTTATGAATGTCAAAGCAGAAAGCGATGGAGATTGGACTTGACCGTGTCTTCTATGTTGCCATATTTCTTCATTGCAAACAAAACAAATTATGCTAAGTGGACACCTGGTAGGCTTGTAAACCAACTGGAGACGTTATAAAATCATCGGACGTGCATAATAATGTCAAATGTTATTGAAATATACACAAATATTTTCATTTGTATCAAAATTTCTGTAAATCGTGTTTGTGTGATATATATAGTGCTTTGAAACGGTAAAAGTCAAAAGTCTACTCTTGTTTTTGTTGTTGTTTGCGTTGTTTTATAAAAAAAAGGGGGATGCACATCGTCATGCATTTTCAAAATGATATTACTCTTGCACTGGTTGACCTATTGTCATCAATAAAACTTCTTATACTATCGTGTTCATGCTGACAATTTATGCATCAAGACTATTTTTCACTCTCCTTAGAAATTTTGGACTCCAAAAAAAAAAAAGAAAAAAAAAAAAAAAAAAAAGAGAAAAATATTAAAAATAAGTTCAAAATTTTTATCGCTTAAAATGCAAACAATTCTCTGGTCATTTAAAGATTATTTGTTATCACCAAAGTCAAATTGACGGTTTATTCCTTGAATGCCAACATCCTGTGTTCTACCGACAATTTACCTGTAAATTTATGTTGGCATTCAAGGAATATGTGCAAGTAGTTATCACTACAGAAGTGCATGCTTATCAAAACAACCATACTTATTAAACAAATAGGTACATACAGGTAACTAAATCTAGTTCATGTTTGTTAAGTTGTAAAAAAACATATTTTGTTGCTCCTGCTTGAACACATATGGATTCTCTTAAAATGAAACTTTCAAAAGTGTTGCATCACAATTAATTTTCTTTATTTCTTTAAATTCATAATAATTTTACCCCTAAAATCTTCTATTTTTCCTTAAGAGAAAGTGATAAAATTTAGCATTTCTATAAAGTTCATTAATTATTTTTAACAGGTTAAATACTTATGAAAACACCTATTGTTATTATATAAACATCTTTTAAAATATTTTTGTTGGCATTCAAGGAATAGGTACCATATAAAATGTTGGCATTCGAGGAAGACACCAAATTGACCTCTCTATTATATATGGAAAATTTACAATATTTGACCTGATTTCGGTATTTTCTAAGTAAATAGTAACAAAGAAAGCCACGTTGGCATAACATCAGTTAAATGATTGCTATATAAGTAGAAATTCTGCTTTGAGACGTCAAAGTTTGAATTTTGAAACTTATAGGTAAGTCATGATTTTAAAAGTATTAAGATTTAAAATAAATTATTTTTAAATATAAAGTTTAACTGAAATAAAGATAGTACATAGTTATCATAAATAAAGTTTATTCAAAATATTTATTGTTTTCTGTTAGGGAAATAATTGAAAATATTTGTTTTACTTTATTGTTGTTTGTAACTGTTTTGTATTATTTTTGTTTTTATTTATTTTATTAAAAAGTTTGAATTTTGAAACTTATAGGTGTCAGTCGATCCCGGCCTGCCTCTACATCGGCAACAGGCAGGGGCGGATTTAGGCGGGGGCGTGGCGGGCGTGCGCCCCCCCTAAAATTTGCAAAGCATGGGTTGTCTTCAACTTGATTCAGTATCAGAAGAAACTAATTAACATTCAAAGTATATAAAACAGTTAGTTTAACCAGGGACTTTCTATACTAAGTAACTAAGTAAAAGAATCAACGTGTTTACTAATCAACTATAAATAATAAAGGAAGGTGTCTGAAAAATAAAAAATAAATGTTTGAGCAGTAAAAGTACAAAAAAATGTTACATTGTATTTGCCGTTTTTATAATCAATTTCTTTGATAATCGAAGCGCCAAATTATGTATATCGTATTACATGCATGGCCGGGATCCCCACAAAATAAAAATAAATTTGTAAATGCATCTCATTCTGATTTTAGTGGTTTGTGGCGAACACAGTTTCTATGTCTGGCACAACCTCCGACAATCCAAAAAGTAAAAACAGATCATGATTAATTTATGAAAGGTCAATTAAAAATCACGGCGAAAAGTAGAAATTTTCGTTTGCAAAATCTAATACTAGTATCTAGTATTGATCATGTGAGCTGATGGGATCTGTTTTGTCTCACTTTGCTTCCGTCGATCCGCCCGTCTATCTGTCAACTCTTTACATTTCCATCGGCCTAACATTTACATAAATAAGGCCGTTAGTTTTCTCGTTTGACTTGTTTTACATTGTCTTATCGGGGCCTTTTATAGCTGACTATGCGGTATGGGCTTTGCTCATTGTTGAAGGCCGCACGGTGACCTATAGCTGTTAATGTTTGTGTCATTTTGGTCTTTTTGTGGGTAGTTGTCTCATTGGCAATCATACCACATCTTCTTTTTTTATATTGTCGGGGATGGTGTTAGGAGTGATAAAGTAATTCTGAAGTGAACCGGTTTCGTTTCACATAATTAAAACCATGTTGAATGGCTTAAACACATTGACGATCTGCAAACAAGGGCTTCTTACTTTTGTGATGTTTCGTTTTTTCTGTTTAACACAACTACTAGCACCAATGTCTTTCAAGGATTATCATTAGTTGACTGAGATATTTATTACCTGATATTGATATATAGATTATTTTAGAAGTGCTGGTGTCTTGATTGTATATAGATTGGTTTGCATAGGAACACAGAATCAAAATAAAATGTTCGCATGATCTTCAGCTTCTGTTTTGGGCTGCAGCTTTATAACTGTAGCTTTATAAACTCGATCATAGATATGCAATATGAATCTCAGACTCTTACATGTAATGTGTAAGTTATTGGTTTTAGAAGCTTGTTGAAGATTTTTCAAGTTTGTAGGAGACCTTGTTATCATAACTCAGAGTTTTTTCGCGGAACAGGAACATATTGTTTTACATCTTTTTGTCCATGATCTTTCAGTCAGTCACTAGTGATTGTAGATTGTTGTCAGGTTGGATGTAGGCGGTTTCTACTTGAAACTTTAATTTCTTGCTGACTGTATCTCACAATAGTTCGAAATACCTACATTGCAACCCTTTAGAAGAATATTTTTAAAAAAATAACCTAAAATTTTTTTTATATATGAAAATTGCGCCCCCCCCCCTAATCTGAAATCTGAAATCCTGGATCCGCCCCTGACAGGTACCGGGCATCGCCAACAAAGACCGATGGCTTGCTTTAAAAGCGGCATCTACGTCCGGCTAGTTTCCCCCAGCATGTAGCAACAAAATACCAACTCTCACAGAGTCATTCTTCTGTTGAGAGAAAATGGGGCTTCAAAGAACAACTAACTCCACAACCAACATACTACTTCATAACATCGACAAGACGAAAAACCATCTATTTTTTGTTATAATAATTTCATCATTATTTTTTATTTAAAAAAGGAATAATGAATTTGATCATTTTTTCATTGAATCATGGACCGGGTGTAAACTTCACAGTACTAACTTCTCCTTTATTCTTTATGTTATCTTAACAAAACTTTCCCAAAAATATCTTTATATATTGTAATACATTATTGCAAAGCTGAATATAAAATATAAATATTTTTTATCGATAACTTTTGTAAATAAAGATAATCTTTATCATTTTTTTCTATGTTGGCTGCGGGGGTGAACATCACTAATCTATGTCAATCTGGCATAAATATTAGACGCTGAATTTGTGCAACACCCCTAGAGCTTGCTTCCATTTATTTTTTTTCTCAGTTATCATGAGCGACTACCGAGAAATTGTCCAAAATGTCCAAAAAAATCGATTTTTTAAAATCCCCCCTTTTTACCTTTAATCGCTATTATCAAAAATCTGCACCACTTTGGCATTCTACGACATGTAATAGAAGGGTATTATATTTATCTTTAAAATAAGACCAAAATTAGCCGTGAGGTATTTCGGTGCATTAATTTTTTAAATTTACCTTAATTGTCACCGTACTATTATATGTCATGCAGCAGAGAACTTTAAAAACATCGAAATTATTTTGTCTATTATTTCGCGTTCGGGGACAGTTGGCGGGTGAAGAGATTTCTTAATATTACGTTGTAGGTGCAAATGATTTGAAACGAAAAAATATTTTTTTCTAAAACAAGACGATTATCGAAAGTAATGGAATATGAAAGAGAGAAAACTTTTTTTTTTCTGTCCGACTGTATGACGTACTAAAGTCTCGCAAAACGGAAAGGGGAATATTTCATTGTTAAAAGGCAACTTGCTGCGGTTACATTGAAATGTAACAATATTAATAAATCAAAGTACCGAAGTACAGAACATCGGTTGACCGCAAGTGTGGATGGTCCGACATGCACTTTTCTCAGTAAATAAATCAAATAACTATACCTGAAAGTGAGGTTAATGTACAGATATATTTTGTTCTGGTTTAATTAATAATTTAACAACAGTCATATATCTTTTTTTATTGGTTTGTTGCCCCGATTTTGTTTTTTGTCCATGGATTTATGAGTTTTGAACAGCGGTATACTACTGTTGCCTTTATACATGTTATATATAATTTCTCTGGTAAAAATGATATTTCCCAGATCTAATCATGGCCATTCCTAAGGAGATAATAATTTTAATTGTATAAGAAAAACAGGAACGAAATTTGTTTACAAATTCTTCTGTCGTACAACTTTAAAAGGTCAATAAACAGACTACAATAACTATTTACTCATTTCGACTTACTCTGTTTATTTCACAGGTAGAAAGTAAAAATGGAAAACGGCCAAACTACTTCAACCAGAAATGGTGTCAGTGATGTCAAAAAGTTAAAAATGGAACGTAATACAATGAATGGAGCTTCCAATGGAACAAATGGTGCTCCAGCAGAAGACAAGCACCATTTCCTGACAAAGCTGATGGACCTGATGATCACAGAGGGTATTGACAAAGCCAATGACAGGAAAAATAAACTTGTGGAATTCAAACACCCCAAAGAATTAGAGAAAATTATAGATCTGAAATTGAAGGACCCAACCAGTGACGACCGTCTACTGGATATATGTAATGATGTCATAAAATACAGTGTTAAAACAGGTTAGATTATTTTTATTAATGGTTTTGCTAGAATAAAGGTAATTTGCAACAAGTTAACCAGTTCCAATTTTAAAAAGTGCGACACAAATCGTGTTTTATTTTAGACTTGATTATTGCAATGAAAAAGAAGATACTAAAAATGCTAAAGGTATTTCAATTAGTATCTCATAATTTGAAGGAAAAAAACTAAACATTAACAAATCTAACACTACATATATAACAAATAAGTGCTGCATGGGTTTTTATCATTATTGAAGGCCATACTGTTGCCTATGATTGCTTACATCATCTTCTTTTGAACTTTGATGGTTAGTTGTCTCATTGCCAACCATACCACATCTCCTTATTTTAATATCAGACAAGGAACCCTGTAAAAAACAATGGTGAACTCAGTTGCCAGCCCTAGAGGACTCTAAGCAATCATTGAAAAGAGGATCTTAATTTTTTTAAATCCTATGATTTCAATCCTTAAATGACTTTTTTCTGACAGTTCCAAAATATTTATTTTTCAATTTATTGCTATGTTGTGCAATTTTCACATTTCTGTTCTCTTTTGAGACAGAAACACCAATTAGTTAGAGTGGACATTTACTTATTTACTGCAATACTTACTAACATATTTTCTTTCTCTGTCATTTTAGTTGACTAATTTACAATTTTGTATACTATAGCATGATGCTCTTCTGAGTGTATTAGTAATAAACTTGTAAACACTAGATGATGACTGTTTATAGTTTTCATTGTTTAATTTTAACACAAAAGTAAAAGTATTTTCTATTTTTTGTAGGTCATCCCAGGTTTTTCAATCAGTTATTTGGTGGTCTGGATGAGTATACCCTTGGTGGTGCATGGCTTACAGAAACATTGAATCCTAGCCAGTAAGTTGTATATTTTGTTATTCCATCTTTGAACGTGTTGAAAGGTTTGTCATTTAAACATGATATAAGAAGACAGTAATCAAAAAATGTTTTTCTCATATTCTAAAAATTTGTTGCTTTTCGTGTTTGTTTATAATGTTCTATAAATTTATGAGTTGTAGTTATGATGCAGCTGTGGATGCAGACAAAGGTGGCACCTGCATATACATTGCACCCCCTCTTAGACAATGGATTTTTTTTTATAATGGTATAAATGCAGCCAATTTTGTGTCTATAAACAATCCTTATATTTTAAAACGCTCATGATAAACCCATCCTCACATCTAATCAAGGCTCCATGTCTGCGATATTTGAAAATGAACTCATATAACATACTGAAATTTATGTGCTTTTTAAACTTTACCAGGTACACATATGAAGTTAGCCCAGTGTTTACTTTGATGGAGCAATGTGTTATCAGAAAAATGCTGAATTTTGCAGGAATTGAAAATGGTGATGGAATATTTTGTCCAGGTAAATTTTTATGCTGCATTCAGATGAAATTTATTTCCTTATTTTTTTTATTTTTAAATTGATTTGTAAAATTGACAAATTTGAATCATATTTAATTATCCATTTGAGGCGCAGTTTGGAAATTCTGACAAAGTCAATCTACCAAACTTCAATACTTTAATATGATCGAGGACTCTATAAAATGGATTGGTTGGCCAATGGGGTTCTAAGTTCAAAAGCTAATCATTTACCATTATACTTTAAAATCATACTAAAATGCAACAAAAAAAGATAAAAAACGATTATGATTAACATCTTTATAATCTTCAAGGTCAGAGGCATCAGTAGCCACTCAGACAAGTTTTAGGAATAAGAAATAACTGGTCTTTGTTTCTAAATAAAAAATCACAAAAGATAGTTCCTACCCCTCATCAGGAATTATAGCTCAAATCAATTCATACATTACAGCACAAAAAGTGGAGAGGAATTAATGAATTACTCAACAATTCACAGAAAAGAATTCATACATCACATCACAAAAAGAATTCATACATCACACCACTAAAAGAATTCATACATCACACCACTAAAAGAATTCATACATCACACCACTAAAAGAATTCATACATCACACCACTAAAAGATACATCACACCACTAAAAGAATTCATACATCACACCACTAAAAGAATTCATACATCACACCACTAAAAGAAATTCATACATCACATCACAAAAAGAATTCATAAATCAATGACAAACAGGGGAGACAAGTTCATAAAGCACTTTAATAATAACTGGATTAACTTATTCATAAACACCCCATGGATAGTGAATACCAATTTAGATAGAGCAAATGATCATGATAATGAATAGCAAACCCTCATTCAAGAATTACAAGAATTTGTTGTCATTTTTCTGCTTATTTCATTAATATCAAATTTCATACCTTCACATTATATTCCAATCAATATGTTTGCACTTAGACATTGCTTTTCCTGTACAAAATATGATTTATTCCAGGCGGCTCCATTTCCAACATGTATGCACTTAACGTAGCTCGGTATCAACGATTTCCGGATTGCAAAACGAAGGGGATGCAAGCCCTACCTAAAATTTGTGTATTGACCTCAGAGAAGGTAGTCCATAGCAACAGTTAAAAATTTTTTACCTGTTTTTCTCTATTCTGTATTCTCCTAACCCTTTCTATACCCTAATAATATGTCTGACATTTATCTATATAGAACATTCATATGAAAAACTATATAAGAAATTTATGTATGTGAAAATAGTTTTGAAGCTATATGTCTTATTTTGGTCTATTGATGTAGCCTGGTTTCCAGTAGTCAGACATACTACATTTTTGTCCTTTCGTTTGTTGTGCAAATTTGTTTCATTGAAAATAAAACATTTCGCCTTACTGTAGATACATTAATACTCATGGGATACGAAATTTCGTGGATTTCATGGTTAAAGGCAACCATAATTTAAAGAAATTTTTTTCTGTATATGCTGTAGCGTTGTACACAGACTTTTGAAAACCATGCAAACAAATATCCGAGAAAATAATTTTTTTTCTCATCCTCAAAAAAACCAAGACAGTGAAAAATAAATTAATCCACAGTATTTTTTATATCAACTTTTCAATAAAATAGAAGCTTATTCTAAATATTCATCAGACAGATAAAGCTTATGAAATAAAGATATTAACTAATTTGAATTCTGAGTGTGAAGAGCAAAACAATTTAATCTATTAATAGGATACTTTTTATGCTTTACATTAGTTGCTCATTTTATCAGATGGGCTTTTAATTTTTTTTCATTCTCTTTTAATAACAGAGTTTTAGTTTCACAATATTGAAATCTAAAATCAAATTTAGACAAAAAACATATAAGAAAACCAAAATGTACCGAAGGGACATTCAAACTCATTAGTTGAAATAAAACTGACCATGCCATGGAAAAAATCTATTTAATTTTTTGGATTACAAAAAAAGGATCAAAAGACATTCAACAGTATTCAAAAACCGACATTGAAAAAAAAAGCAGCAACACAACCTCCACCAAAATCGAGGGGTAATCTCTTTTGAAGGGTAGCAGATCCTGCTCAAAATGTGGCACCCATATTTTTATATGTATCACATTAAACATCAGATTTGTAATACTGAAGATATTTTATTTCTTTTACAGGGTCACTATTCAGTGAAGAAGGGAGCAGGATTTTTAGGTATTGGCATGGATAATGTTCTACCTATTCAAACTGATGATCAGGGTAGAATGTGTCCCAAAGCATTGGAAAAAACTATACAAGACTGTATATCCAAGGTATTTGTCCATATATAGATATAGGAAGATGTGGTGTGAGTGCCAATGAGACAACTTTCCATCCAAATAACAATTTAAAAATAGTAAACCATTATAGGTCAATGTACTGCCTTCAACAAGGAGCCTTGTCCATATGGTTTATTATAAATGTGTTCTGTATGTAAGATATATATGAAAAAAAATACTATATAATGTCAGAGATGTCGTAATTATAAAGAAAAGTTTATAAAAAATCTTATTTTTCATATGTGCTACTTCGAATAGAAATCATCCTAAATGCAAATGAATATCTGAACATCTATTTCTTTTTTGGGTGGGAAAAATCTCCATGCAAAGTCTTTATAAAAAAAGAAGATGTGGTATGATTGCCAATGACAGAACTCTCCACAAGAGACCAATATGACACAGAAATTAACAACTACAGGTCACCGTACGGCCTTCAACAATGATCAAAGCTCACACCGCATAGTCAGCTATAAAAGGCCCCCAAAATGAAAATGTACAACAATTCAAACGAGAAAATTAATGGCCTTATTTATGTACAAAAAATGAAAGAAAAACAACTTTATAACACATAAACAAACACTAACCACTGAATTACAGGCTCCTTACTTGGGACAGGCACATACATATAACTGTTTGAAAATGTAAGAGATATACATGATATAAGAACCCTGTACAAAATATACCACCAATCAGCTTTTAATTTCCTATTTGAATGTCCAAAATCATTCAAAGTCTTATCACTGTAGCATCATTAACCTATTTGATTTACAGGACATAGTACCATACATTGTCAACGCAACAGCAGGTTCTACTGTACTTGGAGCATATGACCCCCTGGAAGCTATAGCTGACATCTGTGAGAAATACAAAATCTGGATGCATGTAGATGGAGCATGGGGCGCAGGTTGTCTGTTGTCACGGAAATATAAAGGGTTCATGAAGGGAATTGAAAGGTAAATACTGTGCCTATAAGAGTTATGGGACTTTGTCATTATTGAAGTTTTAGGCAAGAGTTATGGGACTTTGACATTATTGAAGTTTTAGGCAAGAGTTATGGGACTTTGACATTAACGAAAGGTAATTAATGTGCTATTTTAAAAAGTTATGGGACTTTGGCATTATTGAAAAAACAACTTCTGTACTATTTTTAAGAGTTATGGGACTTTGACATTGTTGAAAGGTAATTACTGTTCTAATTTCAAGAGTTATGGGACTTTGACATTGTGAAAGGTAATTATCGTGCCATTTTAAAGAGTTATGAATTTTTTTTATTTTTTTAGAAATGATTCATTGGGGCTTGAATATATCGTGATTTTACCATTGGTTGTCCCTTTATAACAAATATTTTACCCTGTCAGAGCAATAACAGGTCTCACATAGTTTCATGTTTGTTTTTATTTTACAGGGCAGATTCTATAACATGGAATCCCCATAAAATGATGGGAACAAACTTACAAGCTGCAGTTTTCCTTACAAAACATAAGGTAAAAACACCATTGATATTCAATGAAATATCTTTTTAGCCAAAGGCAGATTTAGGAGGAGGTAGTGTTTCATCCAGGGCTCTCTGGCTTCCTCCACCAATAAAAAATTACTGCCATGAAATAGCACAGTAGCACTGAAAGTGGTGTTAATACACCAACCAATTATACAAATTGATCTGAGACTACTGAGCCCACTTGAAACTATCATGGCAGTCATCCTTAGGGTTAACGAAATGTGTTGAAAATATTATATTTATTTTCAAAAACAAAAATGAATTTCAACTTAAAACTTTGATCAAATGTGTGTACTTCTAATTTCACTTCATCTTTGACAACACATTTTCAGCTCAAACTACTAATGTTAGTACTCAAACTTTATGATTTAACTTGATCCACAAATTTTATATAAACATTGAATTATTTTAACCAAAACTTCAATTCAAACAAAATTGTGCAGACAGTGATTACATAAATCCAGTATTTATTGTAAATTATGAAATATTGAGTAAAAAGACCATAAAACAGGATTTTAATCATTATAGCATATTTATGCAGTTTTTCCTGAAAACATGGAAATAAATAAAATTGAGAATGGAAATAGGGAAAGTGTCAATGAGACATCAACCCGACCATAGAAAAAAACAACAGCAAAAGGTCACCAACAGGTCTTCAATGTAGCAAGAAATTCCTGCACCAAATAAAACATACATTTTTGTCTATTATCATAAAAATGCAAAAATAAATGCACAGAATTATTTCTATCATTTATATATCCTTTTGACTTTCAGACAGTCCTGTTAGATGCCCATTCAGCAAAGGCCAAGTATTTGTTTCAACAAGACAAATTCTACGATGTTTCCTACGACACGGGTGACAAATCTATACAGTGTGGACGTAAAGTGGATGCTCTGAAAGTGTGGACCATGTGGAAGGCTAAAGGTGACGCTGGACTAGAGGAAGATATTGATAATTTATTTTCCTGTTCAAGGTATGACATTTGTGAAGTAGGGGGTGTATGAATGCCCTTTTCAGTCAGACGTCATATGGTCAATTTCAGCTACTGTTAGCTTTAAATTGGTTCAAATTTTACCCTTTGTCAGAGATCGCAAATTATTATTGTAACTTTTTTTTGGGAAAAAATTAACTTGATTCTTCAAAATCAGTAGATTTTTTTCTTGTCTAAAAGAAGGTTTACATTTTGTTTAAATGCACCAAAAACTACCATTAAATTTAAAGATATAAATGTGCATTTCAACCATCTTGTTTTTCTGATCTTTTACTTGTGAAAATATTATTGACTCGTGTGTTTACCAAAATCAATAAAGAAAGGAGAGAATATGATATTGTTATTGATGCAATATTTTAATTCACTCAAAATGCTCTATTTTCTAGGTATATTTACAGAGGAATACTAGTCAAATATCAGCAAATGTTTGTTTTATTTACCCAAGAAATCTGCTTAAAATAATTGACATGTACCATATCCTCGTTATACTTATTTTTAAAGAACTTTTGTGAACACGAGTACAAAATAAATGTATTTTATGTGTAATTTTCAAAGTGTTGTTTTACAGGTACCTTACACAGTTAGCTAAGGCAAGAGATGGGTTTAAAATGGTACAAGAAGTGAGTTATTAATTTTAATAATTATTTAAACATATGAATGACAGATACTGTTATAAGAAAAATTAAAAAAAGTGTTACAGAAATACCTCTTTCAAGTCAAATCCAGAAGTTCATAAAACCTTACAAAATCAAATATTTTCATCCAATGGAAAGATTGAAAAATACATGGGAAATAAAAGTGAAAGAGTTATATACACTTCATTCTTTGGTACATAATTATTATTAAAATCTCTTGTTTATATATGTACACATGTATAAATACTTATTTCAGCCCCAGTGCACAAATGTGTGTTTTTGGTATATACCTGAGAGACTGAGAGGAAAACCTGAAACAGAAGAATGGTGGGAACAGGTCGGAAAGGTGAGTGTATCTTTCTTTTATCTAATCTGTCTAAAAATAGAACAGACTCAGATATGTATGAATGCTTTGGGGCCATGAAAAGGAAAGTAGCCCTTTAAAACTCGGGTACACTAGATATACTTTTCCTGATTTACCTTCATATATCAAAACCAAAATAAATTGAGAGGTATCTATAAATATTTGAGGATCTACATGCCCAATAGGGACCTAAACAGTACCAAAATGAGGGGGATAGGAGGGGTCCTGATCCCGAAATCACGGACTTAAAAACACGAAAGCCAGAGGACCTGAATTTAAATAAAGTAAATCCTGGCGTCCCAAAATCAGAAAAAAAGGATTCCCGGATCATGAAAGGGTCAATCCAAAATTCCGAGCGTAAAAAGATAATGATCCAGGAGTCCTGATAAAAGTCCTATCCCCCCTCTAAAATGGACCTTTTAAACTTAATAAACAGAATTGCCAAACATGTCTGAGTTATACTTTTAATACCTGAGAGAGTTGAAACTTTGAGATAAGGATTATTATTAAGTTTACATCATGTATAAGTGAAATGATTTTTCAATCTAATATTCATTAATGTAAACATTATTTAAATTCTATTTTGTATTTTTTGTGTAGAAAAAAAAATATTCAATTGTTTTAAATAAATATATATTGTTAGAAGTGAATAGCTTAATTTTCTGTCTGTCTGAATACGTCAGATCTGTTAATATATGATAGAGAGAAACGGTCTTGCACTTTTGAAAGAATTATAATAAATATATTAAAAATTTTAAATATATGAGTGGTTGGAGTCTTTAATTATCATTTTTAGTGCCTCCACCCCGAACCCCATGCTCTTTATTCTGTATTAGACCTATTGATACCTTTAGTATAATATATTTAAATAACTATTTTGTTTACATTTTTCCAGGTTGCTCCTGTAATCAAGCAAAGAATGGTGGAAAAAGGAACACTTTTGATTGGTTATCAGCCTGAAGGCGACCTTGTGAACTTTTTCAGAATGATTTTTTCCAATAATGCTGTAACTAAAAGTGATGTTGAATTCATTATTGATGAAATAGACAGATTAGGTTGTGATTTATAGTATTAACCATGAATCCTTTGTCTTAATTACATGATCGTGACCATCAAACAAATTAACTATAGAAAATTCAGAAATGAACTTGGTGAAGATTTAATAAAACCAAACTGTTAAATGCCTTGCCTTTTAATCATCAATAGATCATGCATATCATTATTTTGTCTATTCACTTTTGTTAGTACATAATATTTCAAACTGTGGAGTGCCTAGTCAACATATGTTCTCAGATGTCTATTTTTTCTTTCTTGCCATTTTAATTGATAACCCACTGAGCAGGCTTTATAATGTAAATAAGTTAAGTAGAAAATGGTTTAGTTTTTCTAGAAATTTTTTATTGCACATTATGATAGTTTCAGGAACATTTTTACAGAGGATGACCTTGAGGTCACTCCGATGTATTGTTATCGCTTAAATTTCCGTCATTCATAAATTCTAGTCAAATTAGTTTTGGGTTTTCAACACCAGTGAAAAAGTGCATTTTCATACCTGCGATTCCGGTTGTACGATGTTTCAACAAAATATGAAATCATTTCAGTTGTTGATTTAGAGGTGAAAATTTGACTGAATTATATCTTAATAAATACGATTTTATACGTTTAATTGGTGTTTCAGAAAGAGGTCAGGTGCTCTTGTTCATTCATAAAATTATCGTTCATTCATAAATTTATCGTAAAATAAAAATCACTACACGGGTTATACGTGTAGTGTAAATGACCACCTGTAATCTAAAAATAGCGGTCTCACTAATAACGACAAGAAGAACTTTTAGCGACAAGAAGCGTCAAGAACGGACAAGAAGAATAAATTAAGCGACAAGAAGACTATTTAGCGACATGAAAACTTCTCGTACCGCATGAGGATGACACATATCAAATGAACAATTATGTGTGGGACTTAGTTTTAAGAAATGATGTCAAAGTAACACTATGAGAATATTTTTAGTAAGCTGAAATATATATTTATTTTTTACATGTTTATGTCTTGTAAGTTATTTTATTTCTGTCCCATTTTTCAACATTAGCGTCTCGAAAGGTGAAATGTTTTAACTGAATGGTTAATTTAAATTAATTATGAAAATTGTTAAAATTAAATAAATAAAAGTAATTATTGCCCAGTTACAAACACTACCAGGGGATAATCCATAATTACCCCCAACTTTAGCCTGGTAAACTTATTGTCTCCTTGTGAAATATAAAACATATTAAAAATGATTTCCTGCTTAAGTCTTTTATTGATATAAAGTCAAAACCTTCTTGCTTTTCACTAGACAACCATGTCCTGTCAGGTTTAATTCTTATATATGTAGATGAAAAATAAAAGTGTCCCAACACATTAACATGGCAGCAATTGCTTTTATAGCCTTTAAGGCTTTGATTTTTTTACAGAAGAGTGTCCACCATGCACTTGCACTGCACTATAATAATATAAGAATAGAATTATCATATATACAAATAGATGAAAATGATATTTATTGGTCGTCCAACTGTCTATATCAATCTGCTCAGCTCTTAATAAAACTCCATATCACGGCTTTGTGACGTCAAATACGTTGACCTGGCCTTAATAACTTTGACCCGGACATATCAGCGACGTCATAATGTTTGAACCGACGTTGATAAGTTTGACCCGAACTTATCAAGTCAACTTCCGGTTGCTGGTGAAACTAAGACAATACTTCCAAAAGACGCAAATGCAGCCCGATAAATCGATTATCAGGTTATCGGCATATTAATATTGTAAAATATCAGCTGCTCGGCATAATATGAAGGCTTTTTGATCTCGTTCGCTGTGGCTTACTCGACAAAAAGCTTAATAATATGTCTCGCAGCTGATATTTTACGATATCAACATGCAGACAACCTGATAATCGGTACATTCATGCAATCGTAATATTAATAATATAAATAACAACAAACCAATGTAATCTCTACGACTATTATTATACAAGTATAATAGTCCAAGGTATACTGATTTCATGCACTACAATATAATAGTTATTACGGTGAGGTTGAATTTCCTGTCATTTATTCATCATCCAAGCACGAACTTGTATCAGAAAAAAATATCTCTGTAAATTAACCCAAGTTTCAGGTATAGAGATGTGATCTGTTTCTGTGACATGTGCTTTTGACCATCCACAAGAACCTGCGGTCATCCGATGTTCAGTACTTCAGTACTTTGATTTGTTTTTGAATGTATTAACTGTTTATGCTTTGAAACTAGATCAAGAGGTCTTGCCTTTTTTGTACTAAACTTATATCTTCTAAAACATAAAAGGTTCAATGTATAAGTTGTTATGTTTTATATTCTGTTCTTACATATTTTGCATTTGCCTTATTTGTTTACTTTTGTGTTCTTGTTATATTTTTTTGAATTTTGAATTTGTTTCTACTATTGACATTTTAAATGATTTATTGAATATCAGTACATATGAGACTTTAGTTTGGGCATGATGTCCCTTAAGGAGCTAAATATATGGTTATTGCATACACTTTTTACTAGTCAATCTTCATATTTTGTCTTTTTGGTAGCCCCTCCCCCTTTTTTCAAATCCATGGACATAAAAAAAATATCTATGCATTTGTACTATAAAGATTATTTTATCTGTACATAAGATTGGTTTAAATAATTATCCAATAAAAACCCATTGTACCAGATCATAGGATTGTTTCAAATAATTATTCATTCAATAAAATAAACTCATCATAGATACCAGGACTAAATTTAGTATTTACGCCAGACGTGAGTTTCAAACATTCTATCAGTCTTGATTCATATAATTGGTTAAAAAATCAATTATTCAATGAAAACCATTTTTCAGTACATATGATTGGTTTAAATTACGATCTATAAACGAAAACCATTGAAATGCCAACGAAAATAAATGAATCAACAGATTATATTCAAACATTCCAGACCAAGGGGAGATAACGATGTCTCTTTCTAACCTCATATCATTTTCAAGTGCTTTCTATATGAGCCTATAGTGAGCCTTCTTTTTACTTTTATTTTATATTTTACTTCTGTATAAATTGTATGCTCCCTTTTTTTCCCTGATATCATGATGTATGTTTCTATCATTGTTATATTTACAGCCTTTATCATGTTATACCAATACATCTAGGCTATATTTCTGTTAGCTTGATCTTTATATTTATGTCCATATCATTTTTATATTTCCAGGAGAAAAAAATTGTATGAAATAATATTAATACATTAGTCTGATCTCTTTTCTTTAAATGTGTTATACATATGCTGTGGATTCATTTATTTTCTTGGGTACCAATTTCGTGGATAAAGCAAAACTTGTATATTTGGTGATATTTAAATTTGTGGTTTTGCCGAGGTCTCCATACAACCCTTTAGAAAATTTGTCATTTGTGAAACATTTAATTTCTTGGTTTATCTATACCCACAAAATCCACGAAAATTGGTATCCAATGAATTATAATGAATCCACAGTATATGTTTATTCTTTATTCTTTATTCACAATCATTATGGTATCTTCAAACTTCATATCATTATCCAGAAAGACCTTGTATTTAAAGATTATTAAAACTGCTATTTTTTTTTTTAAATATTCATCATTATATAATAGACAGTATTTACACAAGAAAGGACTATGGCAATATATGATCAACTACATTATGTTATATATAATTAAAACCCAGTCTCTTGAACACGTCTTAATTAAAACAGTTCTTGGCTTACACCACACAGATATTCATTGAAGTATGTTACATAATGTGTTTAAGGGTACTTACAGATTCTAATTAGGTCACCATTGCTGTTTACATTTTTCAAAAACAAACAATAAAGTATTATATTAGGAGGTGAAAAACAAAACATGCAATTCTGCATGATAAACATAATAAGTAGCAATCTCATAGCATTTTATTGACATAATAAATTTTATACTTCTCAAATAAGTTTTTATTCCTGAAAAATTTGTGTTTGAAGCAATCAGGAAAGTATTGTTTCAATGTATTAAAACTTCATGGTGTAGCACAAAATGATACCAAAACCTAACAATTAATCTTCACTGAATGTCATAATAACAAAGACAAAAAAAATAGTATTTTTATATTTTAAAAATAGATCTGTCAAAAAAGTACAGAAATCATTTTTGATTTTTTTTATTCAATTCCACATGCTGAACAATTTTAGGTAAAGTAATTTTCAAAGGTATTTTTAAAGTGTTGTAAGTGTTGACCACATTTCACTTTTTGACTGTTTGTTATATTCACTTAAGAATAATATGACATATCCTCATTTGATTGGCTTAAATGATATTAATTGCATATAAACATTGATGTATACAGTTTTGATGATATAGTTTCTACTGTTTGTTGATTCAAATAAAAGAATAAGGAAGTTTTTATTTCATGTTTTATTGTATTGTTTGTCTCAATGATATTGTGATAGCATGCTCACTTTGAGTGCTGAAGGTTTAGGGGATTGAATGGGGGATAGGGATTTCAGAAAAGAGATTAATGAGTAAATTTTGCAGAATAACTGGTAAAAAATGTGAAAAAATAGGAAAACGCAAACATATAGAATAATTCAGAGCTGGGACAAGTGTCAAAATAAATAAAAAATATGGAAAAAAGCTCTAGAGATGCTCTAAATAATGAAGAAATGAGGGACACCTTAGTCAGATCTTCTTTAATCCCTACTCATGTCAAACCACAAACTTGCATGATGCATGTTGATATTTTTTCACTTAACAAGTAGTATGTAGAAGTCCCAACTATGATTGATCCACTCAGAGCCAGAACAATTTGCCTTTTTAATAGGACAACAGGACGAAATAACCTTCCAAATTTGCATGTGATATTCCTTACTGGATGGAAAATACTAAATCAGACATCCATTTTGATCTAAAGTTGCATATTTTCTATTGGGAATGATTAGACAAGAAGATGCAGTATATTTTGTAAAATACAACTTTAGGTAGACCCTCATTTACTGTTTCTGTAAAGATTCATAGCAAACATTCAATAAAACATGTGTCATTTTTACACTCATGTATATAACCGGAAAATGCGAGATAAAACTGTTTATTATTTTTTACATAAAAGACAATAACTTATTTTTTTCTGGCTTATCTAGATAAAAGTGTACAGAATTAATATTTACATTCGGCAATAATAAACGATCGGTCAAAACACATATTGGTCAACCTCGCCTGTATTATTCTTAACATTACACTAACAATTGTATCAAAAACTAGCGACGATTAAGTACATTTATGATTAGCAGAAGCAATGTCTAAGCATAAGTCATATCTCTATGATTATCCATATCATGCATGTACGAGTTACGGTATTGCATTCTGATGTTCTCGTGTCAAACTGAGACTAATATAGTCTCAGTGTCAAACAAGAGGCAAAAAAGTAATATTAGCTTGTATCAAAGGGTAATTAAAACTCTAAGTCAAAAACGAAAAGGATAAACAACATTTACAAAGCACAACAAGGAGAACTAATGACTGTATCGATATTGATATTGTAACTGGTACGTATATTTTATAGTGAGTAAACGATGTACCTCTTGATTCCTTAATACCGACAGGGGAACACAGTGTTTCTTGAATATCCATCTAAAACTTTAGAGCCTTGATCTTTTGAAAAACAGATTGCACTGAGGTATTTACTCCCCGTTTCATAACCATACGATGTTATTTATATGATAGATGTGTCCCCCTAGGTTTAAAGCAGGAGATGATTACCCTATCGAATCACCAAGTTCACCCTTTCTTGGGTTTTTTTTTGCGATTTCATAACTATTTTTTTTTTAGATTTGTCACTTCTTTATAAACGAAGTGACAATTGGTGAAACTACAGTTTGTGTGAGTGGTCGAATGAATGTTCCTATCAATATACATTTTGCCTTCCTATGATTGTATACCGGAATTTATTTATGCAGAGCACACTAAAACCTTTTTTCCTTTTTTTTCTTTATCTCAAAGTTCATATCGCTGTAATGATTGAAATAACAAATTAACCTGTTTTTGGTCTTGCCAATTATATAATTGTATGCTTTCCTTCTATTTGGCTTAGTAGCCAAATTCTCTGAATTGTCTTCGGTTTTATGCTGCCTATATATATACTAATGCTGATTTTTTTTTAACAGTTTTTGAATATAATTCTTGATGAAACAATGTGTAAGGTTTATTGTAAGTTTCGTCTATAGCATTGTTCTAATTGGTAGTGATATCCCCACTAAGCATTGCGTAAATATAAAAAAGAAGATGTGGAATGATTGCCAATGAGACAGCTATCCACCAAAGACCAAAAAGACACAGACATTAACAACTATAGGTCACCGTACGGCCTTCAACAATGAGCAAAGCCCATACCGCATAGTCAGCTGTAAAAGGCCCCGATAAGACAATGTAAAACAATTCAAACGAGAAAACTAACGGCCTTATTTATGTAAAAAAAAAATGAACGAAAAACGAATATGTAACACATACACAAACGACAACCACTTAATTACAGGCTCCTGAGGATCCCGACCCTCCCTTAACCTGGGACAGTGGTATAACAGTACAACAAAGAACGAACTATACAAATCTTATATATGAAAACTTATCTCATATTCAAATGTGTTATTCTTGCTTAGTTTAACATTTTACGCAACACATGCAGTTGTTTCAAGTCTCAAGTTTTGTTTCCCAAAACTTTGGGTATTTTGTATATTGGAGTAAAAGATGAATTTGTAGAGAAAGGTCATTGTCAATGATAGAGGCCCTTGTAGGTTAATTTGAAAACACAAATAATGTTTTTTCCCTTACCAGTCTATACTCCATACTTGTTTCCTTCACCATCTTGGATAATTCATTTGTAACAGCAGATATCCAAGCATTGATGGTTATAATATATGCACAATATACGCTTCGTATGTTAAAATATTTGTCAATTTTTTCAAGAGATTTACATTCCACTTGATATCAAGTTTTGAAATACATTTATGACAGTATAAAGCAAATAATTGTATATGTAAAGGATGTACATTTTCTTTTGAGTATTTTATTGTTTTTGGCACTATTAAATAGTAAGAAGTTTGCAAAGTTTCATATATTATATTTGTTTAATTTATACAAGCTCAAATTGTAGGTAACAATTTTCTAGTTCACTTTTATTTAGAACCACAATCAAACTTGTAGTCATCAAATAAAGCCACAGTCCGAACATAGATGCTAGGTTCATAATTAAGTATTGCAGCATGAATACGACCCAAAGATGGCATGACAGGTATTTCTAAGTCAAAATTTTCTTTTTGAAACTTTTCTAACGACTTTAGTAAGGCAACGCCACTTCTGTTTTCATGAATCTTCCGATGCTCAAGTTTCAGTTTGTTAAGATTTTCGTCAAGTAGTTCTACTGCATCAATATACGTCTTTGCTTTCTGTTTCTGGAATTGCTCGTTTTTCAAAATCCGTTTGGTTTGCGAATCTACTATTTTATCCACATTACATTTAAGCGTATCACCGCGACTTTTAGTTTGTTCTCTTGCCTTTTTACAATCCTTTTCAAAATTCTTCATCTGGCTTTGCACCAAAAGCGCATAACGATGTCCCTCGTGCATCGCTTTCGAACAACTCTCTAATTTTGCCGACACTTCAACTTGCAATTTTGATATTTTGGCAACATTTATATCCTCCAATTCGTGACCTTTATGGTTCTCAATTATACATGTCTTACATACGAACGAATTACATTTCTCACAGTATAAAATATATCCCAGATTATGTTCGTCACACAAGTTTAATTTTACTTCCTCATGATCTACCTCTTTAAAAGTGTGATTTCGAGATATTTTCATTCTTAGGTGCATCAATTTACAATTATTACAAAACAGTTGTTCGCACTCTTCGCAATTATCAATACCCAATGCTTGGTCGCATATTTCGCATGTTTCTAAAGCTGATTGTGCCATCTTTTTAAAATCATTTGCAAAGAGGAGTTTACGTTTAATTTACCTTAAACAAACAACGGATATGCGTCACTTCATGTGACCACATTATCTGAAAGGTTTTAAGCGGAATTTTCGAATAAACACATCAATTAAAATAAATATATATTTTAAAAGATTCTTTGGTCCATGCCAATCCCAAACTTTCGTAGATATGTATGAGGACGTTATTAAGGATGGTCTTAGGAAGGGTCTAGGATGTGTGGCCAAAACAAACAGACATAACGGGTAAAAATGTCAAAAATAGGAGTACAGTAGTCATATCTTAGAATATCCTACCTTTCATTATCAAATGATTAGCCAAACACATAAATTTGATAGATAAAACATTTAAAATGGTTCCGCTGTACCCAGTTTCTCGTCTTCTTAGTTTTTGATCGCAGGCTGAACAAAAAAGAGAGAGAAAAATAATAAGAATATTCTTATAAATGTTTAAAGTTTAACTACAGACTATTTTAATGTTAACTGGGAAAAAAACTAATATAAAAAAGAAGATATGGTAAGATTGCCGATGATCCACAAAAGACCAAAATGACACAGACATTAACAGTTCTAAGTCCATTTATAAGAACTATTTGTGCTGGCATGAATTGTCATTGATATGGTTATATTGATAAATTTACTGTTTACAATTTTTTTTTAAATTTTTGAAATACTAAGACTTCTCTACCTCATGCATAGATTACCTTATCTGTATTTGGCAAAACTTTTAGGAATTTTGGTTCTAAATGCTCTTCAACTGCGTACTTTATTTGCCATTTTTAATTTTTTTTCTTATTCGAGAGTCACTAATAAGTCTTTTGTAGACGAAACGCGCGTCTGGCGTATATACTAAATTTAGTCCTGGTATCTATGATGAGTTTATTTAAATACAGAAAAACAGGTACAAAATTTTTACAAAATTATTTCTAGATTAAAAAAAACAAACCCGCGCTTCTGTCAAACAATGGTACAAATCAAGGAAATTTATTAAAATTCTAAGAAAACTTTAAAAACAGTGAATGTAATTTTTCTTGGCAGAAATGTCCATTTATAAGTAAAATTACGAAAAAAATATAATTTTTTACCTAAATTTACTTCTGGATACTGTCTTATGATCATAAACAAGCTTCTGTCCAAGTTTGGTACACAACCCGGATATATTATTATAAATGAATAAATAAATACAATATTTATAGAGCACATTATATAATAACAACAATTACTCTAGGCGCTTCACATTTGAATAAGAATAAAATACAAAAATACATAAAACATAAATTACAAAACACTAACCTAACTTCGTTAGTCATGTGTTATTTTTAATTTTAGTTTCTGTGTATAATCAAAGTATGAAGCATTCAGGTCTTTCACCTTCTGAGATATAAAGCTTTTACTAAGTAAGCTAATGCCGCCGCCGCCGCCGCCGCCGCCGGATCACTATCCCTATGTTGAGCTTTCTGCAACAAAAGTTGCAGGCTCGACAAAAATTTAACTCCCATTTGATAATTATATTTAATATTTTTTAACATCTATTAAACCATATAACTTTTTTTTTAAAAATGATGTTTTTTTCCTGTTTTTGTGTTGTTTTTGCATATTTTGAAATGTATATGTATCTGCATTCTTTTTTTTAGGTGATAAAAAGAAGACATTTGTTATATTTCATATATGTGTCTCTACTGTATACACATTCAAATTGTAGTTAAAAATCTCTAGTTTTATCCGTGCGGAATACGATTACGAACCACTGTCAACACCTAAGTCATCAAATAAATTCTGAATTGCCTCAGAATAACTAGTTTTATATTTGCATTGATCAGCATATGCTTTTTTACCAAAAAATGGTGGGCAAGGTATTGATGGACTATTTCTGTTAACATCCTTTTGAACATTGCGTAACGATTTAAGTAAGGCAACACCACTTTTTTCGTTATGAATCATCCTGTACTCGTGTTTAAGTCTATCAAGAGTTTCGTCCCCGATATTGATCAATATATGTTTTTGCTTTCTCTTGCTGTTGTTTCACTTTTCTAAAATTTTGACTGGTTAAAGAAAATACGATTTCATCCACACAAGACTTTTACGTTTCACCACAACTATTAATCCTATCCTTCATCTTTGTACAGTCCTTTTCAAGCTTTTGTATCTTAATTTTCACTGCATGTACATGTGTCTCTAATTGCCCCGACACTTCAACTTTCAATTCTGATATTCTCGCAACGTGTATATCCCCTAAATCGTTACCTTTATGGTTCTTTGTTATACATGCATTGCAGCGCAAGAGATTCACATGTTTCACAGAATAAGATAAAATCCATATCATGTTCTTCACATACGGTCAGTTTGAATTGCTCATGATCGTCATTTCTAGAAGTATGATTTAGCGATACTTTCATCCTTAAATGCATTGATTTGCAATTGGTACAAAATAATTGTTCACAAAAATCTATACTTTTTACTTGATTGCATATCTCACATTTCCTCACAACTGCTTGAGCCAATATTTCATACAACGTGTTTCTGATAAATGTCACTTCCTGTTAAGATACCTGAAAGTTTGAGTGGGATCTTAAAATTAATACAATCTGATTAAATTTGCAATTTACTGTAAGTCACTCACATCGTAGTCAATATAATGGATTTTTATTCTTCTTACATACAAGTGAGAGGTTTAGCTATCCAAAAAAAGCAGGTTTAGTCTTTTACTTGAGAAAATGCCTGTACCAAGTCAGGAATATGACAAGTGTTGTCCATTCATTTGAGCTGATTGAACTTTTGATTTTGCCATTTGGTTTAAGACTTTCCGTTTTGAATTTTCCTCGGAGTTCATTATTTTTGCGATTTTACTGTTTACTCTGATATGAGCATCTAATAAGGAGTTTTGGAGAGGAATAATCTGGCTTGATAGGAACTGAAAATAAATAAGGATAGACTCAATATTCTGTAACAGTAAATAAAGTCATAAGCTAAGGCAGATATTGTCAAAGCTAACGGAAAGATAATTTGCCTCAAACGTAGAAATGGGTGTACAGAAATACGAGAATTCACCTATAACAATCGCATTATTTATCAACCACAAGCAACACTGCAGAAACTCTATATCGACGCCACTAACGTTTTTTTTGCTAATTACGTTTGAATTGTAAAAAAAAAATAAATCCGAGAAAAATTCAAAACGGAAAAAAGAGACAAAATGTACAGGTAAGTTTTCATAAGGCAAGCATAATTTGTATCTTAATCTGAAACCTGGCACAGTGACTTTCACAACAATCCTCATCTATACTTACCACCTGGATCTAAGTGATTTTTTGTTCAAATTGTACTGACATAATTCGCCTTTTCAGAACCTAAAGGACTATGGGTAATCTCATTGTTTGTACACTAAAATCAAAATAGTGATTAGATAAAGCATTTGCATTTCAAGTACTTTAAGTATACGAAAGACACAATCGTTTTGAAAGTATTGTTCCGTTTAAAAGGTAGTGTATGCTTACTCTATGCCTTTTACAGAACAATGTGAATGTTAAAACATTTCTGGATACTCAATTGCCTATAAAAATTAAGTTAAATAATCGGGACGACTTCTTTCAATGAAACACGTATTATAAGAATTTATTTAAACGTGTTATAGAACTAGACACATTTTTACACTTTTTCTATTAGAAATTTCATACTTGAGACTGTCGTACAAGTGAGATGTTTAGCGCTTTTAAACCAGACTCAGTTCATCATGTTCTACATTTGAAAATGCCTGTACCAAGTCAGGAATATGACAGTTGTTGTCCATTCGTTAGATGTGTTTTGTCATTTGATTTTGCCATGTGATTAGGGACTTTCCGATTGATTTTTTCTCTGATTTCTGTATTTTTTTCTTATACAGCTCACAAAAGCATCCCAATTTTTTGTCTGAATTGCTTTCTCTTAAGATCATGGAGAAAGCCAGATCTATTTGTAATGACATGTGTGGAATAATAAAGCTGGTGAAAAAAATATTCAAATTTCTGTCTCTATGAAGCCTTTTTGATATCTTGACTTATATTGTTTACATAAACTTAAAGTATATTATGTTGTATAACGCAATAATAACTATTGAAAACAAAATACTAATATGTGTGTTAAATAATAAGCCAAATTGTATGCTACAAACATACGTACAATAAATGTGGTCTGTTAAGATTAGATAACTTGATTTATAATGATTTTAGAATACGAAAACGTCAGTAAAAACACGTTGTTTGCATTTTATTTAAATGGATATTATGAGGACACCAAACAATTATATGTTTTTGTCAGGATTGAATTATCAAATTTAAAGTTCACAGGTGAAATATTATAAATATCCATATCAGTAGTGACATAATCAGGAAGTTTAAGGTACATGAGTATTATATATATATAGCCGTATCAAAAAACGTTTTGGTTCATTTTTGTTATACAGTGTGTTCTAAACCGTTAACATCGCCCAATGAACTGCCATCATTACATAAATTTTGTGAGCAATGTTTTAACGAATTTTGTCTACAGTTCGGAACAAGGACATTTTAAAAAAGGAGTTCGTTTGTCTCGTGCGTAAAATAGTGTTCAAACCAAAGATGTTGAAGCTAAACTAGTACAAGGGTTTCATCGCTATTTGAAAACTTTATCATGGAAACCGCGTTAACCATGGATAATGGCAGTGATAAATTATTCCAATGCAATCCTTGCAAGAGACATGAACAAAAATCCGAGTCGAAATACTGGTGTGAACAGTGTTCTGAGGCTTTTTGTGAGAAATGCAATTCAATGCATAGTTGGATGAAACTTCTAATGACTCATGATGTTGTTCCTATTGAGGACGTTGGGTCTAAAACAGATGGGTTAGATCTAATGGGTGTTTCAGAATACTGCCGTTTGCATCCATTAAAAATGGTCGAAGTTTTTTGTTTTCAACATAAAACTGCATGTTGCGGGTTATGTGCAGGCATTGATCATAGAAAATGTGATAACGTGAAGCAAATCGAAGAAATTGTTCACAGTAGCGAAATGTATACCGGTAACTCATTGCTTGGATCACTTAATGATATTAAAGAGTCAACGAAAACTGTTTTGCAGGCAAAAGAACAGGAAAAGGCCAATATCAATGTAATAGCAGAAAACACAGAAGAGGATGCAACAAATTTTATCCAAGTGATAAGATCTAAGTTGGATATTTGCTTCGAAGTGTTTAAGAAACAATTGACAGTGTTTCGTGATGAACAAAATACCAGACTCAACATACGAATACGTTTACTAGAACAGCTTATTCAAAGCATCGAACACTGGATTAAAGTTATCGAAGTTGTCCAAACATCTGGTAGCATAATAAAACTTTTCGTACATGTGGAAACCGTTAAACAACAAATCGAGACAAGCATAAAAGAGCTAGAACATCTCTGTAGCAGTGACACCGACATTCACGTTTGTTTCGAACAAAACGAGACACTTCAGAAGTTGGAGAGTGTTGACCAAATTGGTTCTTTCAGACTGCACGAAAAGGAGATAGAGATTAATCAGCTAAGTGATGTTTTCAAAAAGTGTTCAAAAATAGGGATATGCGTCCCCAAATTTGAAGACATAAGCATTCAGCATAGCAGAACAATGCACTTTCCAGGGTCAAAATTAACGTGTGGCGTATGTATCGCTGATAAATTCATTTTGCTGGGTGACGCTACTACCAACCAAAAAATGCTTCATTTGGTTGACAGAAAAACAGGTTTGACGATAAGTAAAACAGGGATAACTGGAGATGTCAAACGACTATATTTCGATAAAGACCTCAATCGAATTTTTATATCATGCTATAATAAGGGACTATTTAATGCTGATTTTAAAGGCGAATCTATTGCTAAGATAAATAAAATGTCGTTCAACGCAGACTTTGTCGGAGCCTTGTGTAGATTCGACAAGCATATCTATATAATAGTAAATAATGCAATAAAGAAATTCATTCCATCTGATTCACCAAAGGAAATGACGAAATGTTTTCTGACCAACACCAATTCTACAGAGCTGAATGGTATGACCATTTGGAAAGAGAAAGTATTTTACACAACAACTGACAAGGAAGTAAAATGTGCTTCTTTAGATGGCCGTCAAATATTCACACATAAGAGTGACAAGATGAGACAACCAGTTAGCATTGCTATGTTGTCTGCCGACGTGCTCATAATTCTTGACAGAAATTGTACTTTACATGCTTTATCTAGCGATGGCAAGAAACATTCTATTCTGTTGCAAAAGTTCCAAAAAGTGGCAGACCCATGTGACATGTGGATTAGCATTGACGATAACACAGTGTATGTAGCTGGAGGAGAGCATATAGATGTATATAAGATAGAACTAAATGTGAAATTTTAAAACAAAAAATTTTGTAAGGATTTATCCATTCTTATGTCAAAGTTATCTGATTATAAGATGAGTTATTTGTTATTATAACCATTTGAGTCAAGTCTTTGGGGTAGGATCTCTTGCTCTATAACTGTACAATATATATGTTACAAGTGTTTTCGTAATTTATGCACTAAAATGACTAAATTTTCGTCCAAAATTATAAAAATGCTTAACCTTTACAATCATTTATAAAATGTGTCAAATACCTTGTCATTTTTTTCGTTTTAATGAAACTATATTACGAATGTCCCCATTGCATTACAGAAAATAATCGTATATATGATATAAATGACAGAAGGAAACAATGTTATTGAAGAAAACAAAATTTACAAACCACAATTGTTCAAAGATCTAGATTAAAAATAAAAGTGTGTATGTAATATGAAGCAGAGATAGAGGACTACCTTTTCTGTTTGACTTATTGTTGATTGTTTACGTTTAGTATCACAACGTCATACGGGACGGGAAAAAATGATAATAAAATCAAAAAGGTATATTCTGCAATTGATCGACCCGGATAAAGGCCAGTAGTTTCAACCGTCGTTTGAATGAAGGTATGTAGGGCAATGGCGGATTCAGAGGGGGGTTCCGGGGGCTGGAACCCCCCTTTTTTGGCCGATCAATGCCATTCAATTTGAATGGGGACATATAGTTGAAATCCCCCCTTTATCCTGGGTTGGGACCCCCCCTTTTTTTTAAATGGCTGGATCCGCCCCTGTAGGGTATAGATAGAAAGGTTACCTTCCAACAAACTACCTACTGAACTGTCAAGGTTTCTTAGCGTGCAGTGACCGTTTCACTCTCATTACAAGCGGCATCACGTGTAGACAATAACACATATACTATAGGGCATAAATTGCTTGTTGTGCAAGGATATGAGTTTCTTTATCTTCACTGACTCAAGAGAATCCTTTGGTCCTATAAATCTGATGAACTAAGGCAACAGTAGAGTAGATTTCAAAATCCTGGAAATCGATCAAGAAAACGCAAATCAAAGTAAGACATTTGACCTGAGGGAATTGTATGAACTTCTTGATAGCAAGACTGGCTGCTTTGGCAGGGTAAGCAGCTCTTGCATTGCATTCGCCACCCGCTTTGCGTTGATCTGCTGCAGACAACATACATACATTCAAGCGGCGGAATGTACAAATGCACATCAATAATCACAGTAAGTTAAGGCAACAGTAGCATACCGCTGTTTAATAGTTATACATCAATCAAGCAAAACAAAATCCGAGTCACAAACTAAAACTGAGTTTTAAATCGAATTAAAAAAAAGAAATCGACCACGAAAAAAACCCTCTTGGTAAGACTTTGGAGTGAACCTTAGAGAATAGCATGAACTCATGAGAACCAAGAACGGGTGCGCCGGGAGGGTAGGCGTCTCCTTCTATGCATGGATTGCCTGCCCTGCGAAAATCTTCTCCAGGCAACATACCTGCATTCAATCGGCGGAGTTTTAGAAGCACACAACAATACGTGCAGTAAAACTAAGTTTAAAAGACGTATTGTGTTAATTTCATAGTAAAAGTAAATTTGCAAATCAATTACCAGTTTAAGTTTTAAAAAGGCAGTAAACATTGCACAAAAATCATGACAATATCCAATAGATGCATACATTTGTGTGTAAAAGTACTCAAAACTAATGAACATTAGGAACATCATGTTCAGTAGTTGTCGTTTGTTGATGTGGTTCATAAGTGTTTCTCGTTGATATATATATGCATCGCACCGCGGGTAAAATATCAGGCTATGATTGGTTTAACGTCGTCACGTGGTGACCCCTTATGTGACCGTATAGGGTTAGTAAGTTTCATAGAGGGTCCATGACGCGTTACTGGTGACGTCATATATTACTGTTGTTGTATTTCAATGTTTATTTTTTCAAAATAAACGCAGCAGAAAAATTCCAGCGTGCGATAAATTCCTTATACGGTTAACCCTACGGACCATAGGTAGCTATACACAGTTAGGAAAAAAACTTAAAATTGACACTCATAATTTTTAAACACCCTCTTTCCCCTCCTGTCTAATGTCTAACAAAGAAGGCTTTATATGTGTGTTATGCATGTATATACTTATAGAAAGAGAATCTTCCATAGAATTGATTTCTAATGGTCATAAGGGTGAAATATAATCCCTCTTGGGTGTAACCATGGCAACAATCTGCATTTCTTAGATACAAAATATGGCTAAAAGAAGGGGTGAACATGTCACAAAAGTCTCCAAAATTTGGTCTAATGGAAAATTGCAATCAATTACAGTGATACCTTTCCTGAATCCAAATGTTTATATCTATCAAGTTGTCCAAAAAACATCATATACGTTTCTGCTCGTTTTTCCATAAAATTGAATTGAAAAGATCGAACGCAAAATCTTTGTTGATAAACACTACAATAATTTATGAACCTGCGAACGGTACGGTAGGAAAATAAGGACTGTCAATCATATAAATGGCCTATAAAACATGTTAAAAACAATCTAAATGTTCATATAAACCCACTAAGAAGGCTATATAATTCTTCAATTATCTACAAAAATTTTCATATTTGAAAAATTCACAGGGGCCATAATGCGAAACTAAACTTCTAACTGTGTATTGCTACCATAGAGTGTGAATAAAATAAATAGGGGATTCGGCCTCCGCTCTCACCCCCTATGACTTTTACTAACCCTCTATGGATCCGAAGGGGGTCAGTAGCGAACCATATAACTTATAATACTAGATCGTTGTTTTTCCCGTTGTAATGGATTTACACTAGTCATTTTAGGGACCCTTATTATAGCTTGCTGTTCGATGTGCGCCAAGGCTCCTTGCTGAAGACCGAAATTTGACCTATCATGGCTTTCTTTTACAAATTGTGACTTGGATGGAGAGTTGTCCAATTGGCAGTCATGCGGTGGTCAAACCACATCTTTTTATACATATTAAATATACAGCAAGAATATATCTCATGAATTTAAAGTCAAATGGTAATTCAAATTTTAAAAAAAAAGAGGAAGATGTTGTACATACTTGAAAGTCACTTGATACATTGGATAATTTTATTAAAAAGTAGAAGATGTTTTATACGCTTAATAGTTATATGATACTTTAAATTTAAGGCGGATGACTATGTTTTAGATACTTGAATGGCTAAGTGTAAATAAAACACGTATGCAACGACTTTCTTTTTAAAGGAAATTATTGTTTATCTCAATCTTCAGAAATATACTGCTTTTAAATTGTCAATCTTATTAAAATAAGTTCTCATCAAAATCGAGGAGCAAGTGATGAGAACTTATTTTAATAAGATTAATAAATTGTTGTCTTCCCGTACTCAAATTCACCAACAGATTCTTCGTATGCAGTGACCTTAACCATGATACCTTAGAAATTCGCCCATCTCAGCGCAAGTACGAAGGGGAAATGCAAAGGAAGAAAGAGTTAGTAATCGTAAAAGAAATTTAGTACTATCCGATTAGACATAATTTGGAACAAGGACTTAACATTTGACCTTTACCTCATTTTCAAAGTTGGGACCAATGGACCTCTATTATAAATTCCCATGTCTATACGGCTTATTGGAACATACCGAAAAATGTAGTTGTGAGAAGTAGATATCTCCTATCAGATGTAAGTGGATTGCTTCGGTCTATGTCAGTCAAAATTTCAAAAGATGTGACGAACAATTAAGAAAAAAAAACCTTGTCGGTTATCTTTTTTTTGTTACGTGTGAAAATGTTAGAACAGTGTTTAAGGAGGTAGCTCTTATAAGGATACGTTTTCGTTTAACCAAGGAGTGTTTCAAATGAGCATCAACTGTACGATAGCATATATCAAACATCTAAGCGTTATCTTGTGATATAAAAGGGGCGGAAGATAAAAAAAATTATCAGGACCAAAAAACCATTAGGATTTTCTACGTAAAAGAGGAAAGACCTAATTAGTTGTTATAATGTTAACTCAACAATAACTTTAATTATTTATGTTGGTTATACGTAGTGGATTAATGCTGAATGTAACATTAAGTACACAAATGACTTAATTTGGTATATAATCATGGATATGTTCAATTATTTTCTTAACATTAAAAATCCCAGAAACCCATTTCATATCTCTTGAAGAATTGGATGCTTCTTTTTTTAAATGTTATTGAAAATATTAAATATAGGATTACGCCTGGTATTATCCAAAAACATTTAACATGTTATATAAAGGGTTGGCAAAGGGTTTACAAATATTGTCCTCCCTGGTTATTGTCTCTCGGCAGTATGGTATTCTAGAATGACAGCTTATGGTCAAACTTATTAAAAATAAATCCACAGTTAGGTCTGTATTGAATTATAATAAATAGAAAACATTAATTGAACTTTAAATTGTTGATTATCTCGCTTTGAATAATATATGATTTTCTCTCAGTGATTTAGTGTATTGGTTCATAAAATTACACGCAGAATTTTGTCTTCATGATGCATACGATTTAACGTCCCCATCAAAATTGATCATGATTATGTAGTTATACACCCGGAACAAACAAGTTGACGGTCTTCTTTACCATGGGGTTTACAATACAGAATACGAATTATCATCAGAACCTGCAAGTTCATTAGTCGGCTCTGAGTGTCCGTATTGTATAAAGAAGACTTTGTAATCAGAGGTACATGTAAATAAACGCACCTTGTGAATCAATATTATGCAGATATCCAAACAATTATTTAATTCATAATACGAAATCACAAAGTGCAAACGTCAGGTGAAATTCTATAAATATCCATATATTAATGGTGGATGACACAAACAGGAAGTGATATGAACAAGCGTAAAATGGCTTTATCAAAACGTTTTGATTCATTTTCTTGTCCAGTATGTTCAGAAACGTTAAAATCGCCAAAAATATTGCCATGCTTACATACATTTTGTGAGTAATGTATTCATGAACTCTTTTTCTCTACAGCTCGGAACAAGGATATTGCAATAAAGGACTTCAATTGCCCCGTGTGTAGAATAGTGGTTAAACCAAAAGATGCTGAAGCTAAACTAGACACATGCACTAAATCGTTACATGATAACGTTATCATGAACACCGTGTTAACTGTGGATCACGAAAATAAAGCTTTGGAATGCCATACTTGCAAAAGATATTAACAATCATCCGAGGCAAAATTCTGGTGTAAACAGTGCTATGAAGCTTTTTGTGAGAAATGCCTTTCAATGCATAATAGAATGAAACTTTTGATGACACACGATGTTGTTCCCATTGAAGACGTTGGGTGTAAAACGGGTGGGGTAGACCTTAAGGCAGTTTCAGAATACTGTCCTATGCATCCATTGAAAATAGTCGACGTTTTTTGTTTTCAACATAAAACTGCATGTTGCGGTTTATGTGCAGGCATCAATCATAGAAAATGCGATAATGTGAAGTCAATCGAAGAAATTGTTCACGGCAGTGGAATGTATAAAACATTGCTTGAAAACCTTAATGATATAAGAGAATCAACGAAATCGGTTTTGCAGGAAAAAGAACAAGAAAAGGCTAATATCAAAGTTATAGCAGAAAACACAGAAGATGATGCTGCAAATTTCATCCAAGGGATTAGATCTAAATTAGATAGTTGCTTCGAAACATTTAAGAAACAATTGACAGTGTTTCGTGATGAACAAAATACCAGACTCAACGTGCGTATACGGTTAATAGAACAACTTATTCAAAGCATCGAACACTGGACAAAGGTAACAAAAGTTGTTCAAACATCAGGGACCGTAACTCGGCTTTTCTTACACGTGGAAACAGTTAAACAACAAATCGAAACTAGCACCACAGAGCTTGAACAACTTTGTGGTGGTGATATCGACATAAACCTAAGTTTCAAGAAAAATGAGACACTTCAGAAGGTTGATAGTGTTGATCAAATTGAATTTTAAGTATTGAAGAAAAAGAAAAAGATACTAATCATATGGGTGATGTATACAAAATGTGTTCGAACTTTGGGATATGTATCCCGAGATTTGAAGGCATAAGCATTGACCATTTAAGAACAATACACATGCCTGGGACAACTTTAACATGTGGCGTATGCATTGCTGATGAATACATTTTGCTGGGTGACGCTTCTACTAACCCCAAAATACTTCATTTGATTGACAAAACAACAGGATTGATGATAAATAAAACAGAGATAACTGGAGATGTAAAACGGCTGTATTTCGATAAAGACCTCAATCAAATTTTTATATCCTGCTATACAAAAGAACTATTTTCTGCTGATTTCAAAGGCGCAACCATTGCTCAGATAAAAAGATTATCATTCAATACGGACTATGTCGGAGCTTTAAGTAGATTCGATCAACATATTTATATAATAGTCGATGATTCAGTAAAGAAGTTCTTTCCATCTGATCCACCAATGGAAATGACAAGAGGTTTTCCAACCAACACCGATTCCAGAGGACTGAATGGTATGACCATTTCCAAGGAGAAAATATATTACACTACAATTGAAAAAGAAATAAAATGTTCCTCCCTGAATGGTCAAAATATATTCACTTACAAGAGTGACAAGATACGAGATCCAGTTAGTATTGCTATGTTGTCCTTCAACGTGCTCATAAATCTTGACAGGAACGGCGCATTGCATGCTTTATCTAACGATGGAAAAAAGCAAGCTACTCTACTGGAAAAGTTCGAAAAAGTCGTTGATCCTTGTGACATGTGGATTAGCACTGACGATAAGACAGTTTATATAGCTGGAGGAAAGTATATTGATGTTTTTAAAATAAAATTTGACTAAAAGTGAAATGTTTAGACAATAATTCGAACTGTTATAAGAAAGCATCTTCTGTCAAAGTGATCTGATTATAAAATAAGTAATATTTTATTTTAACCATACCAGTCAAGTCTTAGGGATATGATCTCCTGCTCTATAACTGTAAAATATATCTACTACAGGCCTGATCTAGATTAGTGTACTTTGTAAAATGACTGACTTGTTGTGCAATTTAAAAAAATGCTTAACTGACAGGCATTAATAAAAAATATAAAAATACTAGTCATTACTATATTTCAGAAAGTTATTGCATGATATTCTTGTCATAATAATAGAAAGACAAAATGTTCATGATTTTTATAATTTATAACCCATATTTTTCAAATATCTAGATTGAAAATATAAGAGTGTAATAAGTATCAGACAGAGATAGACGATGAAAGAAGTTTTTGTTGACTTATTGTTGTTTGTTTGCGTTCAGTATCACATTATCACGAATAACTAGGACGAGAAAAAAAAAGATAACAAGTAAAAAAGGTATATTCTGCAATTGATAGACCTGGATAGAGGACAGTAGTGCCAATAAATGTATTTACACCTTTGGTATTTAGCTGTATTTTGCCTCCGAATGACCTTATATGATCTTATATCACCTCCGAAAAAACTTTTGACGTCAAGCAACAATCACTTTTTTGAATTATGAAGTCAAAGTTTACGGGAACCTGTGTGATGTTATGTAATGGCGGACAAATTTGCAAACAAGTGTAAATACGTTTATCGTCGTTTGAATGAAGTTATTTTGGGTATGGACAGAAAGGTCACCTTCCAACAAACTGACTATAGAACTGTCAAAAAGTTGTGTAATGTCCGTGTCCTTCTCCTTACAAGAAGCATCACATCTAGACAATAGAAGGACTTTCACCATACAGGTCATAACTTGCTTGTTGTGCAAGGATATGAAAAATATTGAAAGCAACACGGTTTTTTTTATTTCATGCATCCAAAGCGCTTTTCTGGATTTACCTTCGTTAAGAACGCTCTTGAAAAGCCAAATATTTGAAATCCGAGGGTGTATAAGTTTCGAAACAGTTGAAGAGCTATATGACAAAAAATGCCGAAAAAAAGTCAAATTCATTTAGGGTCAACTTTGCCTGAGAGAGTTGAAACCTAAGTTTATCTTCGCTTACTCAAGTGAATTCTTTGGTCCTATCAATCTGATGAATTAAGACAACAGTAGAGTAGTAAACCGATTTTAAAATCCGGGAAATCGATCAAGAAAACGGAAATCAAAGTAATACATTTAACCTGAGGCAAAATACATTCATTCAAGCAGAGGAATGAAAAATATACAGCAATACGCACGGTAAGTTAAGGCAAGAGCAGCATACCACTGTTTAATAGTCATACATCGTTTAAGCGAAAACAAATCTAGTCAAAACCTAAATCTTAGATTCAAACCGATTATAAATCTATGAAATCAACTAAGAAACCCTAAATTAAGGTGGGACTTTTGAGTGAACCATAGAGAATATCATGAACGCCATGAGCACCACTACCGGGTGGGTCGAGTGGTTATGAGTCTCTGGCAATGCATGCATTTATCGCCCTGCGAAAATCTGATTCAGGCGTCATACCTTCATTTGTGCGGCGGAATAACCTAGTATGCTACAATAAGCATTGTTAAACTCAGTTTGAAAAAAGAATTGTGTTAATTTTATTAATTATTGAAAAAGTACATATAAATTTGCAAAACAATTCTATGTTTAAGTAAACACAAAACCTGTTAACATTGCATCCAGGGCATAGTGAGGACAATATCCAACTGATGTATGTAAAATTAAAAGTATTCAAATACTTAACTAGAGCATTCATATGATAGTTACATGTACAATTTGATATATAAAAAAGAGGAAGATGTTGTTCATACTTGAAAGTCATTAAATACTTTAAATTGAATGGAAATAAGAAGAAAGATGGTTGCTATTAATAGTCATACGATACCTTAAATTAAAGAAGGATGAATAGGGTTTAGATACTTGAATGACTAAGTTGAATTATGCACTTGTACAAAATCTTCATTTAAAGGAAAATTGTTTATTTTATCGAAATCTTCAGAAACAAATTTCTCTTAAACTATTGTATTCCCGTATTCAAATTCACCAACAGGTTCTCAATGCGGTGACCTTAACCATGACACCTTAGAAACCAGAAGCACCTTTTGAATATATATTGTCAGACTTTTCATTCTACTAGATTTTACGACCCTGAAAATAAGAAAAGGGAGCATTTATGTTAATATGAAATTACAAAATATTTCAAGCTTTTTCTTTTACTTATACTAGACTCAAGGGCTAAAAAGATTTCATCGCATTGAAAATCTTTGAACATGTTTGTTAGGGTTTATTCCAGTTCATTTAATGGTTAAAACAAATAGGTAAAGAGATTCCATATCACTGTACTTTTAAATTATTTGAATATGTGACGGTCGATAAAATCAATATTATATTGTGTATAATTTGAGTATATATAAACAAATTGGAAGGGAGATAACTGTATATACACTTTAAAAGGAATTTTCTGTTTGTCAGACATATTTAATACAAACATGAAGCGTGTTAAAACTCTTCCATTCATTGTGAGTTCACAACCAACAAAATTTGAAATTCGTTGTTGTGGATGCAAATATTCAATTAATTCAGATCAACTCCGACTTGGTGTACGGGAATATAAATCTAGTTCCTGGTTTCATTATGTTTGTTTCTGGACTAACTGTTACTATAGAAACCATTTGCGGGGTGTTGATGGAAATACACTTGCTGAACTAGTGGACGGTTTCTCCAGTATTCCTCCGAGTGATAAAAGTAGACTTCTCACCGATGCCAGTTCCGCACCCTCAATTGGTCGACGAAAATCTGGATCTAAATTAGAAATCCCTTATGAAGGTTCAGAAGCGGATGGTGATTACGAACTGGATGACCACACTTTTGATTTGACGAATTTAGTATGTTGTGCTGTAACCAAAGTGCAGACGAACATGCACGTGAGCATCCGGAATTACTTTATTCCTAGAGGACGCACTTGCGCAAAACCAACGAAATACGGAATCAGTCTAAACTGTGAACAATGGAATAAATTAGAATTACAGGTAGATGAAATCAATAGTGCCATTGCTACTACACAGAAAACATTGAAAGATAAAGAAAAAGAGAAAGATAAAAAGGATTGCAAAGATAAGAATAAATTGCCGGGAAAAGAAGAATTTCCAGGTAAGGATTCTGTTTTCGTGCTTGCTTCTAATTGTAATGAATATACTCATCCGTTTTAAAATTTACAAAAAGTAAAATAAAAACACAAAATAAAATGTAATAAAAAAAAAGCGAAAAAAACAAACAAATTGATATCTAAACAAACCGAGAAACAAACAATACTCAAAATTAAATGGAAGAACCACTCCAGTTCCAGGCAACAAAAGACGAATCAGTGACGCTTCAACCAAAGAAAGTACGAATTTAGAGACTATTGATATGATTGAGGACCCAAAGTTCCAAAGGGTTTTGCCAAATTCAGCTAAGGATTTGTATACCATAGTATTTCGAAAAAATCGTAGGTTTGGATACAGATGATATATTATCATTATTGTAACTAATGATAATTCATGTCATTACTCAAGTGTTGATGTCTTTTTACAATTCGATACATTTCAAAGAAACGTTCATAGTCGTGATAATAAAAGACTCTTTTTTTCTTTTTTGTAGACTGGATTTTGTTTTCACTGTCATGGAAACGTCGTGTTGGTGTCTTTGCCTCCGGAGAAGAAGTGGTTGTTGATATTCGCGAGTTTTCGGAAGAAAAAACGTTTTCCGAGTCGGACCGAGGTATTAGGCTTAAACCAGATCAATGGAAACAGCTACAGGAAAATATAAACAATATAAACAAGTCATTACGCAAGTTGTCTTGATGAATATAAACTTCGACACTATTAAATCGTAATTAATTAATGACAACTAATGCTATTGTCAGCTGAATATAAAGTGTGGATTTTATGCTTGAATCAGGACTTCTTTTTTTTAGAATGCACAGGACAGTTTTGAATCGAGATACGCCTTCAGCACTGTAGCCATCGGCTTTAACCACTAGACCACACTAAACCGTCGGACCATCGAACCGTAGGACAAAAAAAGTCGTCGGACTATTGAACCATAGAACCGTCGGACCATTGGACCGTCAGTCTATTGAAAAGGTCGGACTACCACTACGGCCCAACAATACAATATACCGGACTCTTATAAGACAATTTGTCGTTTCAAGAATCGTCATGTGTTGCTAAATATGAAATAAATGTTGAAACTCAAGTCTAATCCCCCTCAGTCTGTAAGAATATCGCAATACACTATAGATATTGCTTGAAGTATCTTTTACAAAAACGGGTTAAACAGAGCATTCAAATGGTACAAAGCCAAGTTAAACAATAGAAATCATGCCCAAAAGAAAAGGAAAAATACAATCAATCTTCGTTTTCAAAACACAGTTATTCGGAATTAGACTAACGGTGCACTGAAATGTATGGAGTTCTTTCTCAAATGAAGCGTGGTAAGTACGTCAATTCGTGGGTTGGGGGTTTCAAAACTACCACGACCGTAACAACACACTACTGTGAATTATCTGTATAAATGAAAAATTTTCACAAGGAGTTCGATATCACAAACTAGTCAACCCATTTACTAAAATTTCATCATTATTTATCTATAGAAAATGGATTTCGCTCTTCAAGATATACTGTCGCGTATTTTTCTTAATGTCTCATTTTGGTCAAGGGTATCTACTAGAACACGTTGTTCGTGGGTTTTAATCAAAAACAGAAGTCAGTTCATTAAAATCCTTGGGAAAGGTGTTTTCACTGTAATTTCAGAGTCTTCAATACATGTATCAGTTTCGCTGATCATGTCAACCGAAGTATCCTCAAGAAATGAAACATGTTCTCATTTGCAATGTCCTTATCTTTCAAGACAACAGAAGATACCTGAAACTGTTCGCACATCAATAATGTAGTTAAAGCATAAGAAATGAGAAAATGACCGCATAGTGCGCTACCAACTGCGTTTCTGGTTAACATATGAGGTTAGTTGCGTACAGTTTCCTTGAGCTCAGCTCAGCCAATCGATCCCAGGAAGCTCATCTCGAGGAAAAACCTCCTGCTCTGGGAACTATTGATTTCAAATCGCTTTCCTTTGGTTCATTATCGATAATTGTGAGTGCTTTACAGTAAAGCGGTTGTAGGCATTGGATAAGCTCTCTACTTGAACCCTTCATTACATACGAACTGCATGGTCGAAAAGATACATGAAAGGTTTCCCGGCTCAACGTCCATCATAGGCAAACAATTAATTGTCGATTTACCAGGGTATGATCCATCTTGCACTAAACTACACATCGCTGACCACCAATGTTTTTCTTTGGTCAAATAGTACTACAGAGAAGACTGATCAAGGTTATCGGGTTACGACAATACCAATCAAAACCAAGGAGTAAACAAAGACTCACAAAACCAAAGGACATTTACATCAACAGTTATAAATAATAAATAGAAACAACACGAACTCCACTGAAAACCGAGAGTGAAAGCAGGTGCTCCGGAAGAGCAAGCATTTCCTGCATTGTATACGGTACCCCTCATGTCATTTCTTTGTTCAGTTCGGTAATGATGGAAGGTTATTATGACTAAGGAAGAATATCAGAAATGATTTCTGACACACTTTTGTCATAATGGCCAATCAGCTCATGACGGTGACCGTAAAATTTCTTCAGTGATGACCTTAATTTCATTGTTTCAAAGCCTTGTCTTGGCAACTTTTGAGAAAGCAGTTTTTTTCGACATTCTCGGTGTAGAATTTGTCCGGCTACATTGAACACATACGCTTTGTTGTCTATGTTGGCTTACTTCATTGATTGTTTTGTCTCTTATCGTTAACAGAACTGTCAACTCCTCAAAGGTTCTTTGCATATCACACAGCTACTTCCGGACATATATGATGAATATAATTCAGTTTCAATGCAGTCTGGCGAAGAATATCTTTTTACGTTCACGTTCTACAAATTAATTGATTTAATGCTCCAGAAATCGAAATCCGGACGGACAAACATGAATAATAGAACACTTAAAATCCCGATGCCTGCGGCGGGCCATTAGAAGATACTTAAAAACAACAAACAATTACTACAGAAGCATTTATAGGAATGAAAATACAAATACTTGTATTCACCCGTTCATTCCTTTTGTCAGCAATGGCGTTCCATGACAATTATTTTTTACTCAAACCCATTTACAAGCCTAAGAAATAGGATTTCTTTGAATATATCAAAGTAAAATATGTTGGAATCGAAAATTTCAAGTTTAGGGGATACGGCGAAATATAGCTATATACTCGGGGAACAATACTTTTACGGAGTCAAAACACGATAAATGTATTTATATTTACTCACCAATCTTCAGTTACAATGGGTCAAATCCAAGTCCAAAATAAATGCCGCTTGTTGACATTGAAGTTGCATTAGAAAAGTTATTTCCCTTTTGAAATATGGCCTGCAAGACGTTGCATGACATTCAGTAAAATTTAAACTTTTTATTTTACAAAATTATGCAACTTTGCCGGGGTTCGATTTTTGCCGATGTTTGATATGTTAATTCTATAATTATAACCTTCGTTTTTTCATATAAAAAAAAGAATTCTGTTGGAATTTGTTTAGGGTAAAAACCCAGATTCACTGGACCACATCGATACAAGGATAGCATTCAATCTTTGAAGGTTATATTTTTTACAAAGGCGCACAAAAATGTCGGCATTAATTCTAAAACTAGTTGTTGGCATGCAACGGGTTATGCACTTCTTATATATGTTATGGTAGTATGATACTGAACCCCTAAAACAAACACATAGCAATCCGTACAGTAGAACTTAGTTTAAAAGAAGTCCGAGTTCGATGTTAGAATGTGTAATAAAAAAACTCAGGAAATTGACAATAGTACATAAATTAACAAAGGATTTATAGCAGTTACTGACATGCCAGCTCCACACATCGATTAAACTGATTTAGGGTCCGTTAGGGTTTTAGTATCATAACATCATAAATATATAAGATGAAAATAACCCGCATCATGCCAACACCTGGTTTCAGAATAAATATGATTCCCGATGGAAAGACCCAAGTGGGAACCGATTTAATACTAAAATATGCAATCTTTAATGAACTAGGTGACAACAGTATCGTAACAATCTGTTTAAAGGTATTGTTAGCATTTGAGGGGAATGTCGACATTTTTGTGCTTTGTAAAGAATATTACCATAAATTATTGGAGAAATAAAATTGAGAATGGAAATGGGGAATGTGTCAAAGAGACAACAACCCGACCAAATAAAAAACAACAGCAGAAGGTCACCAACTGGTCTTCAATGTAGCGAGAAATTCCTGCACCCGGAGGCGTCCTTCAGCTGGCCCGTAAACAAATATATACTAGTTCAGTGATAATGAACGCCATACTAATTTCCAAATTGTACACAAGAAACTAATATAAAAATAATACAAGACTAACAAAGGCCAGAGGCTCCTGACTTGGGACAGGCGCAAAAATGCGGCGGGGTTAAACATGTTTGTGAGATCTCAACCCTCCCCCTATACCTCTAATCAATGTAGAAAAATAAACGCATAACAATACGCACATTAAAATTCAGTTCAAGAGAAGTCCGAGTCTGATGTCAGAAGATGTAACCAAAGAAAATAAACAAAATGACAACAGACCTGAATTAATAAGATGTTATCTGTGTACCGATGATAAAATTTAGTTAATGTTTTGTTTAATTTGTGATATAGAAAATCCTAGTGTAATAATTGTTCGGTTTTTCTGCAAGGATCATTCATAGGGAAAAAATGTAAAAAATGGTTTTCGATTTGACATGTTTACGATCGATGTCAGTCACCAGTGCAACTGCCTTCATGTTTCTCATAATTTGCACCCCTAGCTGTTTTTCCAAAGCAATAAAGGGTACATATAATATTCATAGAAGGATCCTTGAGGGGGCAACCCCCCCCCCCTTATCGGGGGGGGGGGGGAATTTTGTTGATTATATAGAATCACTGAAGCATGACTGGAGTGGGCCCGGCCCCTTCCCCTTATGAAAAGTTTTTGATCCGCCACTGATATTTGCTGTGACGACCAGAATTCCACAAGAATTTTTACATCTGCTACTAGGGCGATCAAATATCTATTGACAATATTTTATTCAACTATACAAAATTGTACAAAGTTGACGACACCTTTCAATTATTTAAAAGTTGAGCATGCGATATGTGCATGCACATCATATTAAATCTATAAATATATATATGATATAAAACGGATAGGTCAATTTGTAAATTATGATAACTTGTTTATCTTTATAAAACTTTTAAAGAATATTTTTAAAAACACTATCACAACATTAAAATACTATCTTTCAAATAATCCGGAAAGCTTGTTCGGCTCCGTTTTGACATACTATTATATAAACTTGACCTATTTTTTGATATACATATTGACCCAAATAAACAGCTGATTAAAGATAGAACAAAATAGGTAAACATGGTGCAAGCGTGGTTGATGGACTCCTCTGAAGAGGACCAAAGAGCCCCACATCACAGGGTCCCTCCTCAGTACCTCACGTTAGATGACTTAAAAAGTTTGGGAGTTTTGTACTGGAAGGTAAGTCGTACGTAGTAAAATTTTGACAATGTAGGATTTAAAACTATCTAAATACTGATTGCCAATCAAGGACAATATGATACAAATTAGTGGTTACCTGAGAGGGGATATCTCAAAGATATCTCCCAACTTCAGTTTATTTTACACGTTTGCCAGGAACGAAAAAAAACCCATCACAATTAAATTATTTTTAAAATGTATCTTTCTGAAATGCAAAATCTTTTAACTTTTATATATTTTAGTGGATGCCAGTTCTAAAACTTAAATAGTATGTGCCTTCTTGTAATTTTTAACGTACATGTAAATTATGTAAGACTTTTCCTAATGGACAGGTTACGTAAGTGACTCATTCTGTACACATAGTAATTTTTGATTTGTAACTATACAACATTTTTTTGTTCATTTGTTATGAACTGCTTACTGACCCCCTATTACTGGATTAGTAACGTTTATTTGGATTTAAATCAGAAAGTGTTTTTATTGAGTGTTTTTTTTTACACGCATACTTGACAGCATCTTTTGCACTGTTGGCATGGTTACTGTCGTGTAAAATCGTTTCGTTGAGCATGACAATATGGGCAGAATCAATTTGCGCCAATTGCAGTTTTGAAAAGGTATTAATTGCGCCACTCTCTTTTATTTTGATGGTATAAATTGCGCCAATAAATGAAATGAAATTGCGCCACATTTACCTGTAAATATTTTTTTACCTATATCTTAAATGTAACTTTTCATCTTAAGATTTAACTGAACATTCATAACATTAAAGAAAACTCACCAAAATATAAGTTACTTAGCAATAGAATATTTTTTCACGAGTCAAGATGTCAGATATACCAATCAAGACAATAGAGTCTGAAAGAGGAAAACCGGTCATCATTGTTGAAGAACACAAATTTGGTCGGGCATTTATAAGGAATACTGAAGAAATAAGGTTGAGATGTACAGTTAAGTCGTGTTGTGCTAGGTTATTTACAGATGAATCGTGTACAATTATTTTGAATGGAGAATTATATTATATTCATGAAACAAATGTCCAGAAATAAGAACGTAAAATTTTGAAAACTGTGTGCACAAGAAAGCAACCGATATGTTGTCAGAGCGACCTTCAAAAATAATAAATTCAGAGCTCTTCAAAATTATACAATACGTCGACTTTTAAATATTATATAATAGTGTCAATTGTATGGAAATATAACTTTGAGACTAGGTAATGGATAAAACAACCTTGACATTCTTATACACACTAACATGACTGATTTTGACATGCTATGCTAAATATATTTTATGACATGAATATCTATAATGTGGTCATTTTTATTAATTTCCTGTTTACAAAACTTTGATTTTTTCGAAAAACTAAGGATTTTCTTATCCCAAGCATAGATTACTTTAGCCGTATTAAGCACAATTTTTTGGAATGTTTGGATCAGCAATGCTCTTCAACTTTGAACTTGTTTGGCTTTATAAAGATATTGATAAGAGCGTCACTTATGAGTCTTTTAAAATGTGCGCCTGGCGTACTAAATTATAATCCTGGTACCTTTGATAACGATATTTTCAAAAGTCTTGTTGAGAAAATCAAACTTTTTTTTTCATATTTTAAGTTAACGTCTTTGTTGGCATTTGTAGCCACTGCCCAGAGGATTTTTTTGTTTGTTTGTCAAACTGCATTTATCGCAGAAAAAAATAATTTATAGAGGACACTTTACTATTAAACGTACGGTTGTTTTTTTAGCTAGTCACTTTTATAAGTGTGTACATGATGCGAGCTAATTTTCATTGTGCAGTTCTTATTCTGAATATTCAATTTGAATAAAATGTTGTTGGAAAAATTTATATTAACTTTCCAGTTACATAACCTTAAACTTGACAACCTTAAAGCCTCTTAAGCGTAAAAGTCAACGAAGTGGTTTCTTTGTTGTGCGTTGGCGATTGTTATTCCAAATTCTTATTAGGCCAAACCAGACTCTGTTAAGCATGTGACATTGGTGTTGAAGGAAGGATGCTAGTATGCTGAAAAATTGACAGCATTGGGTCCCAGTCGGTTTGATACAGTGCAGCAACTATGCGTGTTTCTAAATAAATCCCCCTACTTAGTGTTGGATTGTAGGCGACTTGATAAGTTAAAGTAATCAACTTTAATTTTTTTTTTTTTTTTATGTCATCTTAAAGATACCAGTTCAAAATGTTGACGAATTAGACAAATTACGAAAAGAAAGAGGATACTCATATGAAGATCTTATTGAGTGCAGTCGAGAAAAGTTGCCGAACTATGACGAAAAGGTAGGCAAAAAGAATTTTGACAAATTTAATAACTTGCTCATTTGGAGTTGTAATTGAGTTTAGATGAGAAATTAAAGTTGCATAACTACGATGAAAAGGTAGGCAAACAAAAAAAGAAACATTAATTACTCTGGTGAAGTTGTCTAGAAAAGTTGCCGAACTACAACGAAAAGGTAGGCAAATGTAAAAGACAACATTAACTTGCTCACGAGAAATTGTAATTGTGTGTTTTTTAGACATAACAATTGCGTTACTACGGTGAAAAGGTAGGCAAAAAGTTAAAAAAAAAAAAAAAAAAAAAAAAAAAAAAAAGCAACATTAACTTGCTCTGGTGAAGATGTCGAGAAAAGTTGCAGAACTACGACAAAACTGTAGGCAAAAATAAAAGATAACATTAACTTACTCATGAAAAAATGTTATTAAGTGTAGACGAGAAAAGTTGCCTAAGTTCGTCGAAAAGGTAGGCAAAAGTAAAATACAACATAACCCCACCCATGTGAAGATATTATTTAGTGTTGTCAAGAAAATTGAAGAACTACGACGAAAAGGTAAGCAAAAGTAAAAGACGTTCCTTAGTGTAGACGAGAAAAATTTGTCGAAGAGGTAGCCAAATATAACAGACAACCTTTTTCTTACTCTTGTGAAGCAATAACGGTTCTCTAACTGCGAATAAAAGTCAGACACAAGAATAGGAAACAAGCCCCGAAATGACAAAAGTGAAACAATTCATACGAGAAAACTAACGGCCTAATTCATTTACAAAAAATGAACGAAAAACAAGTATATAACACATCAACAAAAGACAACCACTAGTTTGCAGGCTCCAGACCTGGGATAGGCACACACATATATAATGCTGGGTTTAAACATGCCAGCGGGACCCTAACCCTTCCCAAACGTTGGACAGCGATACAAACGTACAAAATTAGAACAAACTATAAAAATCAGTTGAAAAAGTATTAACTCATCAGATGGATAGAAACAGAAATACTACACACAGTGGATGTGGTCGGGCATCTGCATACCCCAACAACAAAAAGACACTTAGTACAGATCTGAGAGTACTCGCAGTTACTTACAGCTAGTTCAAAGTCACTAAGAACTAATAAAAAATATCATGCATCTAAGACTAAATTATCAATCAGTGCACATACAACATCCAATGGATTTAGTGTAAAGACGTCATAAACAGTCGAGAGAAAAACACGACCTTAAATGCAATGCCAAGATACGGGTATCGACAGATTGTAGATCCATGAATGTATATGTATTTTTGTTAGGTTGCTGTACGTCTCATTGACTTAAACACTACGTCTACTGTTATTCGAACAGACTATCTTTAACTACTATATGATCAGCAATCATAGTTTAAAATAATTCTAACATATATTAATGAAGTGCAAAATATAAGTGGCCATGTATTTAATGACTTTGTTTAATAGTACGACATAATTGTTTTAAGGAATGCTTAGAAGATGTATCACTACATAACTTATATTCAGCGTTTCATTACCTGATTTTGTTCAAGTTTTTCTACTTGAAGGAAACTTGGTCAATTTTATAAGACTGACATTTTATATAGTCTAATGTTTCAGTTAAAACACGCCAATTTTTTTTGTCTGACGCACATTATGTTTTATATATATAAAAAAAAGAAGATGTGGTATAATTGCCAATGAAACAACTCTCCACAAGAGACCAAATGAAACAGAAATTAAAAACTATATAGGTCATCGTACGTTGTTGAATTTTCAGCCGAAAATCATTGTTTTGTTTTGATCTTTTAGTTGAAGGACTTCTTTCGGGAGCACCTCCATTCTGACGAAGAGATCCGATACATTGTAGACGGAAGTGGATATTTTGACGTCCGAAACAAAAAGGACGAGTGGATCCGAATTAGTTTGGCACCAGCTGATCTTCTCATATTACCTGCCGGTATTTACCACCGCTTTACACTTGATCAAAATGTAAGAAGACATAGGAAAGTACCGAATTGTAATTTAAACTAATAGACAGAGGGGGTTTAGGGGACGTATAGGGAATCACTAAAGCATGACTGTCTGGAACAGGTACCTCTCAGGCATCCGGACAATGCATTTCTGGATCCGTAGCTAAAATGGGACTTCCGGAAGCCATAAACTCCGAATATTTGATGTGGTCTCTGTCTACCAATTAATTGATTCTTCTTTGATTATTTAACCTTGAATGACAAACATGTCATGCATTTTTCAGGACCGGGCTCTCGGTGATGAAGTTTTCGAAATTATCGAAGAACCTGATCGACTCGTTCGGATAAGACGATAAAATAAATCATTCAATATCTAAAATTTCTACAACTCACGAGGGGTGAAATTCTATGACGAGAGTTGGTTACTTAACGTTGCTTAATATTATAATGATGGAGTTAAGTTTGAAAAGTAAATGCTTTGCCCAATATATCATGAAAGTTAAGGAAACACGCCCTCGTCCCTTCTCCGAAAACTTTTATTTTTTTTTATTTTTTGAAGAGTTCGAATGTTACTTTTAATATGGTAGATCTAGAAAGGTTATATGTTAATTTTTCCTCACACTGTTCTAGGTTTTTGTTACTAGTAATTAAAATAATCCTATTAAAACAATTGAGTTTATAAAGTTTAAATAAAAAAATGGAGTATGATTTTCAATGAAATAACTCCTTCTGAGACCAACTGATATAGAAGTTAGCAACCTTCATAATTCGCTTTATCATTTTGTTCTCATCATGAATATACGTGTAATACTTGTCACTGGCCATGAACCAATGAAACAACATTAAATTCATATCATTGTTACTTGGCCAAAACATTAAGAGTTATTGCCCTTTTCCCAGTTTTCCTTGTTGAAATTTCTTGTTTAAAGTCGGTTTTTTCAATCAGAAACCAAAAACAGATATTCAGGGAACCGTATTCAGTAGCAATTTTTATACAGACTTCATAGGAATTAGAAGAACATATTTGATTTACCATGTCTTTCCGGAAGTTCTGATTTTAGTTGTTTTACTTCCGAGAAACTGGTGATATTATATCAAGGGCTATTAATCAATATAGTGCTCATGAATATCGACGCTATTCGTGAAAATTTATGTCATTTTTATCAACGGAAAACTGTTTGCCAATAACTGGGTTGCTATGACCTATTTTTGGTGCCAGTTACTGTGTTTATTTTGTATTTCTAAAACAAACCTGTTGTAATTTGACATGCAAACGGCAATTGTCAGTAATCTTTATAAGTCAATTCATTTGATATGACATAGACCTCTACTGTGGATTCATTTATTTTCATTGGTACCGATTTTCGTGGATTGAGGAAAACTTGCATATTCGTGTATATTTGTCGCTAGTAAAGAGTTTTCTCATTGATAATCGTACCACATCTCATATTTATTGGACGACTGAAATAACTACACTTATTAGCTGAGGTACCGCAAATATACTACTACTACATGTACTAGTAAGCATATTTATGTCAACATTTTCACTTAATTGTTCTAGTTGCTCATCTTTTTCTTATTCACTCCTCCTTCAAAGTCGGTGCAATTTTTTGGAAATGAATTCGATTATACTATGATCTTTATTTTTTATTTCATAACGTTTCAGAACTACATCAAGGCAAGACGATTTTTTGTTGGAGAGCCCGTGTGGACCCCTATTAATAGACCAGCAGACGAGCATCCTGCCAGGAAGGAGTATATGACCGCCTTGACAGTTGAAGCATAGTACTGATATCAACCATCCATGAAGTTATATTAGTCATCCCCTAGAGAAATATTTCAGCTTTTTTAAAACAGCTGCCTTTTGTATTGAAATCGTTGTGATCATTGATTTAACTAAGGACGTTGCAATAAAGATTTATGAAGTTGATTTATATTCTAATTTTACACGCTAGTATATCGCTGTGAATACTCAAACATCGATTAATCCGAAACGAATTCGGGTCTCAAACGAAAACGGAGAGTAGCACATAAACTGTTAGAGGAAAATAAGCCCGAACCAAAAACTAAAGAAGTAAAGGCAAAATTAAATTCTCTTAGCTAGAATGAGATATAAAATTGGGAACATGTCTCGGACAGAAAACAATATTTATTATTAAGTACAGATTAAAATTGATGTATGGGTATTTTGTAAAATTCTTGTTCCTTTATTTTTGTAAATGTATTAGTTGTTAGCTGTGTTGTGCATTACTCATGATTTTTCCATTTAACCATAGAAAAGTGTGACTTTCTGCGACTTCTGGGTTTAGACGGTTCCATTGGCATCTGTTTCGTGATGCTTATTCTTTAATTTTCTATATTGTGTCATGTGTACTATTGTTTGTCTGTTTGTATTTTTCATTTTTAGCCATGGCGTTGTCAGTTTATTTTCGATTTATGAGTTTGAATGTCCCTCTAGTATCTCCCATACCTCTTTTTTCGTAACAACAAAAACTGCCGCGTTTTCAGAAATTGTTTTCCGCAGCATTAATCAATTCACTTAAAAAACTTAACATTTTATTTCAGATAAATTAATGGCTATCATGTTCGTATAAGCGGTTTTGATGTAAACCTTGTATATTGTGTTTGTCGTCTGCATGACAAACGCGCACCTTCCGGTATTTCTAAATTTATAACTGATTGTCTCTGTGGTACCTGTTGTGTCGATATGCTTCGAGAAAATTGTTTATTTGATGATACTTGTTTTGTCGACATGCTCTGAGAAAATGGCGGCGTTGTTGGCCTTCCATTTCCTAAATTTGTAAAATAGTCAATTCGCTCAAGCTTTCTCGATATTGAATTTAAAATTATGCCATTTCCTTGGTTTATTTTACTCTTATATCCTGACAGTACGCGTCCTAACGGTAAAACGCTTTTATAACCATGATGGTGATGTGCTAATCCCGGTCGTTCAATACTACCTGTATCTATAGTTACACATTTTGCTAAATCGACAATTTTCATTTCCCCGCCGAAGTTACTTCTCGGTGAATTTAAGTCATAGTTTTTCCCATACACAATGTTTAATTTTTCGGCTTCTCTATACGTCATAGCAGTCTGTGGTCTTTTCAACAACATTCGTAAAGAGGTCTGTTGTGATGAAACTTTCGTGTTTAATGGCACAGCGTTTTTACTATTATATCTTGGGTTCATTTTTGGTTTAGGAGATTTCTGACTTTCTTCTTTTTCAACGTTCAAATCAAGACTTATATGCGTACAATAAAGTCCATTCGTGTTTGTTTTTTGTTGTTTTGTCTTTTGTTCTCGCACAAATCTCTCGTTAGCTGCTCTTATGTGTTCAACATTCATTCTAGGATCTGTGTTTTGTCTGACTAAAATGGCCTTTTGAATTTTCTTAAATGTTCTCAAACGTGTAGCAGATCTGCTTCGTTCTAGAATTGGGACTGCCTTTTTGTGTTTTGTTTTTAAAAGAGATAAATTCACTCGCGGAGTAATTTCATTTGGGTCATACTGACTAACTGATTCCAAATCTAAAGAATCTTCATCACTACTTAAGTCACGTGGTTCAATATTTTCTACCTTTCTTTCAATCCCCAATTCACAATATATTTGTTGTTCTTCCCTTTGCTTTAAAAACACTAGTTGCCTTTCCGTCAAAGGAGTATCAAACTCACAGTCGTCTGCAATTGCACTTTCTTCGTCGGACTCGTTTTCGACATCTACAATAGTGCTCCGAGAAGATCTGCGTCCTAATTGATCACTTCCGTTTGGGAAAAGTTCATTACTTTGTTCACTATCCTGAAAACTTTCTTCAGCAATACTTTTAGCTGTGGACGGCCTGCTAGAATAATGGCTTTTAGCAGACGATATTCGGCTTTTATCGTGTGTTAATCTGGATCTTGCCGATGTAGCTCGGGAACAAAATCCGTCGTCGGTAACGCTTTCTGATTGGTCATTTACATGTGACTGTATGTCTTCAGCATCCGTCCCATCGAATCCCGAATCCACACTTGTCATAGCTGAAAATGACTGTCTTCGTAAAGCGGCATTACGCTGGTTCTGATTTATTCCCACGTGTTCGACGATGTCCGTTTCTTTCACTGATTCTAAATAATTGACAGTGACTGATGTCACGGGTTTTGGTTCTGATTCAATTTCGTTGTCATTATCAACGTCCTTCTTGTCTTCCTCTTCAATTATATCGTGTTTCTCTTCTTTTTTTATTTCCTTTATTAAATCTGGTATTTTAGTTTCCACTGGTTTTTCGTATTTCTGAGAAGCAAATGCCCATAACAAACTTTTACGCTTCGTCACTTCTTTCTGCGCACGCGTCTCCTCTTCCTCTTTTGTTAATTCCTCGGGCTTTTCCTCTTCTTCAGGTTTCACTTCATCAGCTGTATTGTCGGCTTCAACTTCCGGTTCTGGTTCGACGTTTTCAGTTTCATCTTCAACATCTTCGTTTTCTGGTTCAATGTCCTCTTCGAGTACTTCACCGGTCAAGAAAAAACGAAAATCTGAAATTATAAAACTTCCATTAGTCTGGTTTAAAAAAAGAACATGTTCGTTTAATCAGAGTGTAAAATGACCTTTTCTCCCGAGTGTTTGATTACATCAAAGATTGCAGAATTTATTCAAATTACAAAGTAACTCAATACCAGAAGGAAGTGATGAAGTGGTGAAAGAGTACTAGAGATGTATATGTATACTAAATGTTAAACAGATGACTTCTATATAAGACTCATTAGTAACGCTCAAATCAAAATAGTTATAAAGCCAAGCAAGTTCAAAGTTGAAGAATACTGAGGACCATTGAGGAAGGTTCATAAGATGAGTATACGTTTTTCGTTTTAAAGTAAATAAACTCATCATAGATACCAGGACTAAATTTTGTATATACGCAAGACGAGCGTTTCGTCTACAAAAGACTCATCAGTGACGCTCGAATCCAAAAAGTTAAAAAGGCCAAATAAAGTACGAAGTTGAAGAGCATTGAGGACCAAAATTCCTAAAAGTTTTGCCAAATACAGCTAAGGTAAGTTATGTCTGAGGTAGAAACGCCTTAGTATTTCAAAAAATCAAGACCACTGAAAACCTTGTAAGGATAGTGTTGACTTGGGATCTGTACTTAATTGTCATTGTCAGATGAGCATACTTCGATTAGTTCAATCCACCACCTAGCGTTTTATCCGAACATTCTATTATATGTAAGGGGCATTACTGTAAGCAACTCTTCTTCTTTTTTTTAAGGAGGAAAAAAAAACATCTGATTCATTACCTTTATAACTAACTTCTCCATCTCCGTCAGCATCGGCCCCTTTGAGGAGTTCCGAAAGTTCGTCGTCTGTTAACATTTCACCAATACCCATCATTAGTTGGTACAAATCCTGGACCGATATGACACCATCACCATCTATGTCAATCAATCTGAAGGCGGACCTAAAGTCATCGTCAAACTCCTCCCCTGTGGTACGCCTCCTTTGTTCCATTATAGTTTCATCAAACTCATTTATGTTGATGTTTCCAAAACCTGTAAGAATAGCATTTTTTCGTGAATTTTATGGTAAAATCTTAATTAAACACTCACTTTTCTAGATCAACTGTAGACTCGTAAAACAAATAGTTTGAAATTTAATCGGGAGAAGCTACATTAGCCAGTAGATTGTATTTAAAAAGGAAGGGGTTACCATAACTATTTAGGACGGACATTTTACCTCTGATTTGGCAGGTAAACCTTTATTTCGTTATTAGATATGCAATCTATAAATGGAGAGAACAAAATATAGCAACTCGAACTTGCAAAAAGATGAGATGAAAAACCAACAAAGAAGTTATCTTAAATTCTATACAGCAGATTCAAAATATAACACAGGATCTGCTTACCCTCCTAGTATTTGGTGTCGTTACTGTTGCTCATTCTTCAGTTTTCTATGTTGTGTCATCATGATAAGTGTACTATTGCTTGTTTGGTGTTTTTTTTTTTCATTTTTAGCCATGGCGTTGTCAGTTTATTTTCGATGTATGAGTTTAACTGATTGAAATGTCAGCCTTAAAATTAAAGTGATAGCGTACATAATCGATTTTGTGTCCTCTGGTATCTTTCGTCCCTCTTACTCAATATATTCTGCACAAGAGTGCAAAATCCATTATGTCCGCTTTCCCTTTCTTTTTAGGGGTGACATTTCGAAGAAAAAGGCAGGGCAAGAGTTTTGATTAAAAGCAGAACGACGATTTATGTCAGGATAAACTAATAAAAAGGCAGCACCGAATTGAGTGAAAATGGTAGCTCACTTATATTGCAATGGCTATCTGAATCGTGGACAAAAATCTACGGACACGATAGTCAAAACAATCGTCTTAAATAGCAATCGGTGACACACTGACAGATCCTATATAGGATATATGAAGATTGTCGGAAAATATTAATTCATTTGTAAGAGCTTTTATAATTAGATTCATGAGAGAAAAATTACTAATACAAGAAGGGTCCTAGAGACATTACATTATGGGGCTAGCTGAAGCCTGCTTATGGATGCCAGATTTTCCCGCCTTTTTGAAAACCCATTGTAGGTGGTAGTCTCTTTTTTTCTTATTGGTCGAGTTGTTGTCTCTTTTACACATTCCCCATTTGAATTCTTAATTTTATAAAGTGTCACCTGTTGACCTCTACATGCCAGATTGTAGATTATTTGTACCAAACATTTAATATAGTGGTCATTTATTAAATCCTAAATTCAATAGAGTAAATGAGACTTAATCCTTCAATGGGGGATATTGTCTGTCCAGTTGAAATTTCAAATATTAAATGTATCGGTCAGTAAAAAGGCCTGAGAGATCAGATGTACTTAAACGCGAGTTTTATAATAAATTGGATTGCACTTAGATTTATGCTTTGCCTGATAACCACTGGTCAATATTATAAAATATACTTGACCAGACCTTTGTTCGGACGTAGCAAAAAACGGGATGGGAAGGGGTATTTGAGATCGACAAGAACTACACAAATTACTTTTTACGCGTCGAGTATGTATCAAATAAATAGACTAGTACATACAAAAAATAAAGTTTCATTTATTGTGACTCTGTTTCCTTCCTTGAAACAATTTATCTTATGATATCAGTATGCTTATTGTACAAATATAACAGAAAATGGCGAAAAGGAGATGAAAATTAAATAAATTTCAATTTAAACAGCGTTTCCTTGTAGATGCCGGGTAAATCTTCTATTACATAACTTCTTAAATATTTATACATATATCATCGCCCACGAAAAAGACTTCTAAACACTTTGTGATTTAAAGTCTATTTGTTTACATTAACAACCAGTATGTGTGTACTTAGTCTTTACGCGAATGAGAACTTCATTTGATTTAGATCAAAGCATCTCTTTAATTTTTATTCGCATATTATTTATTTTTTAATTTATATAAACTATTTAAATGCGCAGTCACTGTTTCTTTTTTATCCACAGAGTAAACTTCAAAAAGATATTATGCATTTGAAATACTATTACTTCAAATATGAGTGAGGGAAAACTGTTACCAAACAATACAGGTCAACTACAATAAAATAATGAGCAGGAACCAAAGTCATGTTTATCAACAACTGGCAAACATTTAAAACACATATATAAAAAAAACAATCATGCAACCAAAATTACCTTTATTTGATGCAAACATCAAATTATCAACAGACAATATCAAAGGGTGAGGGGTTAATAGATCTTTAAAAATGTGACGCTCGAATCCAAAAATGTTAAAAGGGCCAACAAAAGTACGAAGTTGAAGAGCATTGAGGACCAAAATTCCTAAAAGTTTTGCCAAATACAGCCAAGGTAATCTAGGCCTGAGGTAGTAAAGCCTTAGTATTTTAAAAAATTCAAAAACATTTTGTAAACAGTATTTATAAATATAACCAAATCAATGACAATTCATGTCAAAACAAAAAGTGCTGACTACTGGGCTTGTGATACCCTCGCATATGTATGTGCCTGTCCCGTGCCCAGGACACTCCTCTGTGGCTGTCTTGTGAAACATCATGTTAGGGAAAAGAACATACGATCTCTGTTCATGCCAATTTCTTATGCAAACATGTTCAATAGAGAATAGGCACACATGCAGAGAACAATTTATTGATAAAGAGGATAACGTAACGTCCAGTGACAAGTATTTCACGCTTATTCGATCTGGACTATGAAAACAATGAAATGATTCCGTTTCGCTTAACATTTATGTTGTAATTGATATCTATAAATTGAAAAATAAAGATAAAATAGTATACACAGAAGTTATACAGTAAATGTTGTTACATTAGTAGTACTAGAGTTCTTTAAGACTTTGGCACTATTTTAACGCGGTGTTTGGTTTAAACATCATTTGCAAGTCGGGAAGCTTGTTGTGCACTTTTAGCGGAAGTACAAGTATCACCATATACACAAAAAATAGAAACATTTTGACATTAGGATATTAAGGTCATCTTATGAAAAGCGTAGTAAATTTGTGGACCATGGTAGTTTTAACAACTTTTACTGCTCAGTTTTCAGTACAAGGCTTACAATGACATGCTTTATTTTGACAAATCAAATTTATTTTATATTACGTTTAGGTTTAAATAAACTTTTTCAATAAAATTATTTAAATTTCAGGAAGTGGTATATTAAAGATCACTGAAAAATAAACAAAATTAGATAATGTAAATATAAGTTATATTCAGCCATTGTACGCGTTTGTCATTATACTGTGGTCTAATTGAGAAGAAAACCGCAAAAAAGTTAATAACAAGAAAAAAAAATGCGAACTATGAAAGCATAAAATACAGGATGTGTGTTTTTAAGACTTAATTTAACTCAATTTAGTCTATAATTTAACTAAATTTAGTCTATATTTTCCACAATATAGATTGGTTGAAGGGTATGCATCTTCAAAATAATATATCGATCTTCAAGAAGACTACATCTTCTGCCCAGAGTTAACACTTGCCTCCTTTGAATTTCTAGAAATATCATTGGTTAAAAAGAGATCACGTGGGAACCATGTATATTCAATATAAGTTTAATGGGCGTGTTTTATTTTAAATATTACTCACTCTCTATGCAGGCTTCGTGCACCATGTCTATGTAGGCCTCATCTTTGGTGTCCAGTTCCAGAGCCTTCATCAGTGGAGTGACGTTATCTATATTCACGTTTATGTCGCCATCATCACGTGCTGTAAGGCTGAACACGTTCTTCAGTGCTGCAAGACAAAACAAAGTAATGCATTATGGGAAAACCATGTAAAAAGCAAAATGCATATTTGACATTAGATGCATGCAATATGAAATTTATAATCATTTTTTGTCTTAAAATTATTAGTCGCGTATGTCAGATTAGACTGAAAAGGGGGGACTTCTAAAAGGTACACAACAGAAAAAGTGGAAATGGGGGATTGATAATTTAATTTTATTGCTTTGTGTTGTTTATTTTGTGTTGATTTTCACTTTTTATTCTGGAATTTACGAAATATAACAACAACCCTATAAAGAATATAACGACAAAACTCAGGACGGGGGAGGGGACAATGAGAATCTAAAAATTAACTAGCATTGCCTAATTACAATAGCAATAATTGATTGCCCTTATTTTGATGGAAGCTATTCCATTGCAAAATTATTGTAATAAATTATTTCATGACCTTGCACAAACGTGATTTTTGTTATGTGAAATGATCTAATGATTTATTTATTGGTCATCTGATACAAACAGCATTAAAAGTTACCATCAGATATAACGAGGGAAACTGCTGTCTTTTTTTTTTATCAAGACCGAATTTCTCTTATGTGCAAGCTAGAAGTCGCTTAGATCGGCCTTTAATTTCTTTGGTCAAACCGTTTTCAACAGATTTTCAACGATTGTTTTTATGTTGTGCTGTTAAACCAGTGTTCCGTGTCAGGGGATCATTGAGCTCTCACAAACATGTTTAACCACCTTACATTCTGTATGTGCCTGCCCAAAGCACGAGCCTGTAATTCGTCAATTTTCGTTGGTTGATGTCTGTTATATCTGTTTTCGTTTGTTGTTTTGATAAAAAAATTGCCGTTGTGTTTTTTCTTTTGAAAAAGTTCACATGCTGGCATGTGAGTGACTTATATAGCTGACAATCAGACCGGTGTGGGTTTTGCTCATTGTTGAATTATGTTTGGTGACCTACAGTTGCTTAAATCTACGTTATTGGCCCAGTTGGTTAGTTATGATTGATGTCTCATTGGCAATCATATTACACCTTTCATTTTAAAATTAATGCATTTGTTGGAAATAAACTCATTGTGACTTTAAGATGAAAAACAACAATAAACGCGCAGTTCCATTGCTTTTTGTATAATGTTTGCTGTCCATTAGCTGATTTTGCGTCATGGATGAATACCCATATATTTTGTTTTTCTATCATCACAAAAGACTCATCAGTGACGCTCGAACCAAAAAAGTTGAACAGACAGGAACAGATCATTGAACTGACTTGACACAGTTAGACTGTGCTGTTTCTCATTTTTTACATAAGCTTAGTTTATTTCGTTCAAAAGAATTATACTATAACTTGTAACCCCCGTAATGATTAGCTTTATCGAATTATTGATATATTTTAACCTTTTATCAAAAATTCCTTTTCATCTATGTAAAAATTGAAAAGATCAGTATGTCAGTTATTAAATCCATTTATTAACATTTTAATATCAAAAAGACGTAAAATCGAGGCTTGCTCATAATAAATGATTTCTAGTCTTTGTTGAAGTGTTTGAATGTATAACTATATACTTCTCAACGACAAACCACACACGATAGAGTTACACTATGCGCTTAACAACAGAAATAATCATTAATATTTTCTTTTGTGAAAAGGCATTCCCCATTTTGGTACATTATGAAAGCTGTGTAGCAAGCAAATGGTACAATTAAACTCTAATGAGAAGGACGTTCAACCGAAAGTTACTTTTATTTAGAGCAGTTATTAAAAGAATATCTCAAAACCAGATATTGTTTGCAATAGAATGATTGAAACAGTCAATGTAAATGTATTGATTGATTGATTGATTGATTGATTGAGTTACTACTTCACTGAGGGAGTATCTAACTGATTAAAGAATATCATAATTAATTCAATGACGTATTAATTTCGTAATTGAATAATTAAATTGAGTGCATGCATAACTTACTGTCTAGTTAAAAAAATTGAAGAATTGAGTAAATAACTGGCTTTCTTACAGCTGGATAACATATTTAACATCTTTGTAAATTGCGTAATTGAATAGTTAGCGGACTTTCTAATTGCTTAATTGACTAATTAGCGGACTTTTAATTGCCTAATTAAATAATTGAATAATTTACTACTATTCTAATTACTTGATTGAATGATAAGCTGAATGACTAGTTGACTTAATAATTTTCTGAATTTCTTATTCCTTTATTGAATAATTTCTGACTTTCTAAGTCTTTGGTTGAATAATAAATGACTGATTAAATGATTTACAGATTAATAAGTTGACTGATGTAATAATTATATGACTTTCTTGTTACTTGATTGAAATTCTAACTGATTGACTGCATTAATGGATTGATGTTCAGTTGCCAATATTACAAGACGAGAATACAAACTATCAATATATAAAGGATACTTACTGTCATACACAAATGCTCTAAAGGCCTCCTTAGCAGATAATTTTGGAGCGTCATCTTTAACTTTCTCCTGCAAGAAATAACGAAAAGACATTCTAAAATCACGTCAGTTTGAACACTAGCATGGACTTCATTAGAGACTCCCAAACCGGTTAAGAATCTTCGTTTAAGGACACTGCCTATATCCTCTGTTTAAATCCAAAACGCTGAAGGATATACCAATTGTTAACGGTGTTGATCAATTTCATTAACTTTTATATTGACATAACACACACTTGACAAAAATCCATCTTCTGCTTAACACAGTATTTTAAAGTTAAATTTCACGTGTTTGTGTGCATTTCCAGCAGCTGAATGTCTCGTCAAAATGCATAATCAATGTACATTTCACTTTTCTTTGTATAATTATGACAATTAAGCAGTGTCATTGTCACTTTCAATTTAAAAGTTGAGTAAACTACTTTCGTCAAGTGACTACGTCAACCTTCCGCAAACATTTTTCTATTTAAAAGCTGTAAAAATCATTTGTATATAATTAGGTATACAAATGTTTCCCCTCCTTTATAGTGTATTCATAAAAATCAGTTTAAATTTCACACGTCAGGGAGAGCCCTACTTGTGAATGAATACTGTTTGAATCATTTTAATTCCTCAGTTTTTAAATTGTCCATTTTAAGGGCCTGTCATTTTTGCATTGATCGATATATAGGATGTATATTGTCAAATTTATGATAAAGATAAACTTTTCAATTGAATTCCTGATATATGTTCATCCAGTTATAATACGTTATTAAGGCCAAACAAATAAATATGACATTGTGAATGTGACGGAATTGCTTCCCTTGAAGCGAACAAGTTTTAAGCTCAGACGGTTAGCGCGAAGAGTATACCCCGGAGTAAAAAATGGGCTTTTCCAAAAAGAACGTGGCATTCAGGTTATACTCAGAACGTCAAAGCAAACTCTTATCTTTGGTATTTTAAGTTGACATTAAAATAAGGTATAACTGATTAACTGTTGGATTATTGTTGTTTAATGCCACTTTCAGCCCATTGGTTTGATTTTGGCGGTCAGTTTCATATGAACGGAGGTAACCGGAGTACCGAGAGAGCCTGGATACCTTTGACAAGTAACCTCAATCCTAGTCAATTTGGATTGATATCGAACGCACCGCACCCATTACGTTATAATACAGTAGTTTTTTTCCGGCCAAGATGCTTCAAACGGGCAGGGGGATAAGAACAGTAACAATCTCTTACATCGTAAGGTTTGTTTTCTTTTCATTTTAGAAGCTGACGACGAAAAAGACATTCTTTCAGACAAAAAACTCATTTAGTTCAAAGAAAAAAAACCAGTTTGAACATACTTGGTCAATAAACATATGCTGTGTATGCCTCCACCGCGGGCACACCTCAGTAAAACAAGTAAACTAAATAATTTGTCAATTACGTCAGTGGCCAATATGAATTAACAAGTCGTCCATAATTTGACGTGATTATGAGAGCGTTCAATAATTCCCATAACTTAAACATGCTTGATTAATAAATATATGTTTTGCATGCCTCCTTCTCGGGCACATATCAACAAAAAAGGGATATCATACATTGGCAAATACTTCATTCGCAAATATAACCTAATAAGTTATCATAAGATGCCGTGATTAATGAGAGCATTCAACAATTTCCCTAACTTGGTACACTACAAAGATGTAACAGCCCTATGTGGAGTAGGATCTCAGCGTACCCTTCCGGAGCACTTGAGATCAACCCCAGTTTTTGGTGGGGTTCGTGTTGCTTAGTCTTAAGTTTTCTATGTTGTGTCATGTGTACTAGTGTTTGTCTGTTTGTCCTTTTCATTTTTTAACCATGTCATTGTCAGTTTATTTTAGATCAATAAGTTTGAATGTCCCTCTATTATCTTTTTTTTCCCTCTTTTATAGAAATAGAAGATGGTTATATTCTCAAAAACCACAGCTATCAACAAGAGACCGAATAGCGAGGACGCAAGCAATTTTAGGTTGACCACAAGGTCTTCAACAATGAGCAAAACTCATATTGTGTAAGATATTATAAAAGGCCCCGCATTGACAAAATGTGAAATATATCAAAATAATATATATCTCTTACATGGTGTGGATCTTGCTTATTGTTGAAGACCTTGTGGTGCCTTATAATAGCTTAACAAACGTTCTTACTCTTTGGTTTCTCAGTAGTGGGTAACTGTGGCGTTTGAGAATATAACCATCTTTTTATTTTTTTAAATAAGAAAGGAGGACGACAGATGCCAGAGAGACATTCTTACTCATAGATCGAAAATAAAGTGACAACGCCATTGCCAAAATAGGGAAAAGACAAACCAACATCGTTTAAAGAGTTTGAAATAATTTACTTGGCCTTCCATTTAAAATTCTATCATCTCAATGATCAACTTTGAATTAAAATTAAACTCATAATTTTGACATCAAAATTTTAAAAGTTAAATTTATTCATGTACAAAGTAAACGATAAGTGAAGCGGTGTTCCCATTACAAATAGTTTTATTTCACTTCAATATCAATTTTTAAAAGTCTTTTTATTTCCATATTAAATCTCGCCACCTTTGTAAACTTGTGTACAAAAGATTTAATAGACGAAATCCGAGTTTTTAATTTCAATTAAAAGAAAAGTTGGAACATTTAAAGTGAAAGTGCACATTAAATAACATGAAATAACATTTATTCAAGAAAAAATAGTCAAAATTTTCTTGTGAAAATAAATATTATATAAAATTTTGATATATATGCGTGCAATAATTAAAATTATCAGCATCGTAAATCTAATTCAAATCTAATTTTTATAAAAGATATAAGAATAAGCAAAAAAGACTTTGGTTTCGTAAGCTATACAATTATTTATGATCTAAAATTGAAATTAAAAGTGAAATAAAAAAAAGTGATTGAGAGAACTGAAACGAAACAAAGAAAAGAGAAGTTGTTTGAAGATGAACGAGACTTCATGTATTGCAGCAGTAGTAGTCACTTCCGAACGGACGACACGATCAGTTAAACGTTTTTTAAAAAGTTCTATAAATTTGATAATAATAGTCTTTTCAAAAGCAATACAGCTTAGAGAATTTACACATAGAAATATATTACGAGTGCGTCGAAAATGGCATTTTCTCCTTTAAACTGCTATTTCTCTTTAATATAGGAAAACATAGAACTCCCTTTTGTCATAAGACACTGTCAAACATCCAAACATACCATCCACACTCATCTGTGTCCACACTTGTTCTCTTTAAAAACAATAACTGTCCACTAAAATGGGTCATACAAAAAAGAAAAAAACATGGCAAACAATCAATAGGCATTACGACACCATCATTTCGAAGCGTCACAAAAAGTATTATCAATATTTTTTTAATGAAAAAAATAAATGATTGTAAAACATTTGAATTTGTAGGAACGCCTTATTTAAATGGTACTTTTAAAAAGTGTCTGACAAGTTTACATGGTAAAATCAGAGATGAATTTGGGGCACGTCAAGTCATCGACACCAAAACAGTAACACTTAATTAAAATTCAAAACATGAAATCTCTTTTGAATTAAAATAATAATAGCGCGTTTTCGTCACCTGTAATTGTATCATAAAAATCTTAGCTGCACAAAAAGCTTGTCTGTTGAAGCAATAATAAAACATTTAATCCCTAATGAATTAAACGAATCATTGCGTTTTTTATCACTTGTTATTGTATCATAAAAATCATAGCTTTACAAACAGCTTGTCTGTAGAAGCATTAACCAACATCGGCGGGTAAAATAAAATCTTTCAACAAATACAGCAATGTATAAGTCGTTACATACTAATAGTATTTATGTATGGACTTTTTTATATTGGCCCTGTAACATGCCCGAAGCCATCAATTGGTCTTCTTTTATTGGCCCTGTAACATGCCCGAGATAATGGCCATGAACTGACATAATGAATAGAAATGCGTGCATTAAAAAAAATGATACTAGCAAATGAAACATTCTGGGAAAGCGACCAACGACAAGAAAACCACGATATGTAAAGTCAATAATGAATCATCATCCATACCAGATACTTGATAGATATGAAGCTGTAGTTATACCAAATGAGTTAGTTCAGTTCTAGTTATACCAAATGAGTTAGTTCAGTTCTAGTTATACCAAATGAGTTATTTCAGTTCTAGTTATACCAAATGAGTTAGTTCAGTTCTAGTTATACCAAATGAGTTATTTCAGTTCTAGTTATACCAAATGAGTTAGTTCAGTTCTAGTTATACCAAATGAGTTAGTTCAGTTCTTCAATTTTGTACTATTCAAGAAAGAACTAAGATAAACGCACTTTTGGTCAATTAAATAACTCAATTACACTAAATCAGTTTTGTAAATGCATTAGTCTTCTAGAAAAAAAATCTCACTGGAATCGACTTAATATACAGAACGTAGTCAACTAATAGTATATATATTTTGTCTTTAGAATCTGGCTATACAATAAAGGTTAAAGTATTTATTAAATGTGGTCTCCTGGTTTCTTTTAATTCATTTAAGAATGCTTTCTTATTCATTATACAGTCATCTCGATTTGGTGACAGTTTCAGTAAAACATGACATTATGCAAATAGTCTTATTCCTCATCTGAAAATATGCAAAGGATTTCACAATATACTACAAAGGCTTATGTTAGTGATTCTTCCTCGTCTAAGCAAGTTCCAATCATTTAAAAACAAAAGACAACAGCAAGCGAGGATGTTTTGATATTTAAGCTGCAATTTTATTGACCTGATATATTGTTTTGTGCCAGTGTCCTCTGCGAGATCCGCGATCATGCATTGCCGATTTCTATTAAAAAAAATGCTGCATAAAAGTTGTTACTGGGAAACTTTAGATACATGTTCGAGAGCTTTACAGAATATTTTTAAAAAACCTTTGACATATGAAAGCCATTTTATGACACTAAGACTGCTAGATTGGTTTCTTTATATTTATTTATTGTTTGGTGCTTATGTTTAAGGCAACAATCAATACTTTTCTTGTGAACTATTTACGTTGTATACTATCATCTTCTATCATTTTATTCTTTGTACCAATAATATATCAACAATGGTTTTAAAAGATAATCATTGTCTTGTGTATCTGTCAATCAAGCAGCTGAAAAGCATCATCCCGAGTAAGAGTCTGTCAGTTTTTGTTCTTATTTTTTTTCTTTTTCTTTATGGCTTATTTCTAAATACCACACGTCGCTAACTCATTATGAAAACATGAAATACCAGTTTCAAAGTATTTACTTTTATAAAAAAAAGTTCCCGGGTCTAAGTGTAGAAAAATTCTGTTTGTTAAAACAAGTTTTATGCGTCTTTCGATGTCAAAGCTATTAAATTATACCAATTATAAAGTTATTCTATATTTTAAAAAAAACCACACACAGAAGATTGGAGCCCCCAGCAAAGAATACGTAACACATAATAAATATGTTTATGCCAGTTTTTGCTTTTTTTCTAAATGCCATATCGCTAACTTGTAGAAGAAGCATCAATTTCAGGTTCAAAGTGTTCAGTTTGACAAAGTTTCTGCGCCTGATTATCGAAAAATCATGCCTGTTCAAAAATAATTGTACTATAATGTGCGTTTATTCAAAAAACTATTATATGAAAATAAACCCAGAAAATTACTCTAATAATAATGTACCTTTTAAACAATCAAAAAACATGTTAAAATGTTATATAAAAAAGTGTGTTTCAGAGGAATATGAAACAAATACTTTAATTAAACTTTCAAAAATGGATTCCTCATCCAAACTTTGTCTTTATGGGAAATTAAAAAATAATTGTCAGTCTGAGGAATATTTAAATTGCAATAATTTTATACATAGGCAGTTACTCTCAAAATTTAGACTAAGTGATCATTCCCTAGGCATTGAATTAGGAAGGTACAGAAACATTCCAAGAGCACAAAGATTATGTAAAAAATGTGAAGTCCTAGATGATGAATATCATTTCTTTTTGTAATGTGACATTAACATATCTTTGCGTTCTAATGTTTTTGCTTATCTAAAAGACTATGTACCATTATTTCAGCATATTGATGCATTAAATAAACTTAAACACATTCTAAACCCCATCCCTAAACTTGTTTGTCATATTGGAGTCTTCATTAAACAGTCTTTAGAACTGAGGGAGTCAGAACCGTGTCAGGCAAGGTTATGATGGTGTTTTTAACATACATTTATAATTGAACTCTAATGTTCTATTATTTTGTATTTCATTGTATAACATTGTATTTCATTGTATTGCATTGTATAGTATAAAATTATTGTTTCATTGTATTGCTTGACCCTCATGGGTGTAATTTTGCAATAAAGATATATATAGGTATATAAAAAAAAAGTATTCGGTGTCAAGATTATTTAATTATACAAATTATAAAGTTATACTAAATTTTAAAAAAATGGAGTCCTCTGCAAAGAATACGTAACATATAATACACATGTCTATGCCAGTTGTTGTCCTTTTACCTAAATGTCATGTCGATAAATTATTGCAGAAGCGCCAAATACAAGTTTTAAAGTGTTCAATTTGACAAACTTCCCGCGTCTGAGTATCAAAAAATCATGCCTATTCAAAAATAGTTAAATTCGATGTCAAGATCATTCAATTGTACCAATTATAAAGTTATAATTAATTTTAAAAAAAGACTACTGGAGTCCTTTGCAAAGAATACGAAAAATAACATAAAAGTCTATATTTTTCATCTCATCTCACGCGACTACTTTATTATATAATTTAAATGTAATCACATTTTTGTAATTAAATCTTAACTTTTAAATGTAGTTTAGAAGTTATAAATCAGATAAATGACAACAAAGTTGTTTATTAAAGCACGAAGAAGGATTTAAACATCTGTTGGAATGACGAAGCTAAAATCTTATCTTAGTAGGCATCAAATGAAATAAAATTATCGCGGTCATTTCAGTTAAAGAGTACTAATCTTTGGTTTGTAGTACTACAGTCCAGCCTAAGATCCTCCAAAGAAGAAACTAGCAGAGTACTTACTACGATTATAGGTTTATAGTAATACAGTTCGGTCTTAGTTCTACCAAAGTAGTAAATAGTAGACTACTTTATGTATGGTTTACACATTTAGTGCCACAGTTCAGGCACGGTTCTACTAAAGTATAAACTAGTAGAATAATTAATTATAAGATTTATAGTACTTCATTTCAGTCTTAGTTCTACCAAAATAGGAATTCGAAGAGTTTCTTAGTTCTATCAATGTAGGAACTAGTAGAATACCTAATGTATGGTTTATAATACTTCAGTTCAGTCTACGTTTTACTGAAGTGGGATCTAGTAGAGTACCCAATGTTTGGTTTATAGAACTACAGTTCAGTCTAAGTTATACCAAAGTAGAAACTAGTAGAGTACTCAATATATGGTTTACAGTACCACAGTTCAGGCACAGTTCTATCAATGTATGAACTGGTAGAATACTTTTAAAATGTTTAGGTTAGAGTACTACATTTCGGTCTAAGTTCTTCCAAAGTTCTACCAAGGTAGTAACTTGACGAGCACTTAATGATAAGTTTTATAGAACTATAGTTCGGTCTAAGTTCTACCAAAGTAGGAACTAGTAGAGAACTCATTTCTGGTTTATAACATTATAGAACTATATATATATTTCAGCCTCAGTTCTACCAAAATAGGAATTCGAAGAGTTTCTTAGTTCTATCAAATTGAATGTAGGAACTCGTGGTTCAGTAGTACTAAATGTTTGGTTTATAGTATTACAGTTCAGTCATAAAGTATGAAATAGTAGAGCACTAAACGATAGGTTTTGTAGTACTACAGTTCAGTGGAGGTTCTACCGAAGTGAGAACTAGTATAGTACTCAATGTTTGATTTATAGTAATACATTTCGTTATAAGTTCTACCAAAGTAGAAACTAGTAGAGCACTTAATGTTTGATTTATAGCACTATTGTTCAGCCTAAGTTTTACCAAAGTAGGAACTTGTTTTAAATGTACTCTTTTCTTTGGTTACTAGTAGTTCCTATAACTTGCATCTAGTTTTCGCAGAATTAAAAAGACATTTTTTTTTAAGGTTATACATTTTGCGCGAAAATTGAAATCACAGTTGTCTTACCTGCGCTGGTCCTTTTGTAGTAAATTTCAATTTAATTCTTGAATCCTTCCTTAAAATTTTATTTCTATGCATCATTAGTGTAGTAAATATAATATAGCATGAGTCCGTCAGATTCCGTTCATTAGCGACGTAAAAACAAATTGTAAATGAATCTGCTTTTAATGTGCGTGTTGTGTTTTATACAGAATTTATTGGATGCAATATAACCATGAAAGTTGTATTATTTGTTACACAATAGCTTCGATGTGAGTTGCGTAAAATTCAATGTTTATATTATATTATAATTGTGTTACGGAGTTTTTCGAAAAGGACTATTGATTGGAGATCTCGAAGGATACAAAATACAAACACTGCATAAAGTTTTTTGTTTAAAATCAATTTTTAACTAAAATCTCATGTGTTTGTTTGTGAGTATAAGTACTGAGACTATTGTTACACCGTTTTATGTTAAAATGGGATTAAAAATTAATATTTCATAAAAGTATTTGGTCTCTAATAGTGCACTTATTAACGTATTGACTTTCAACATGTGATAGTGTTGTAACATTGATGAATGCATGCTGTCATTTGAAATTACAGCTGATTGCATTGAGCGTGTAGGGAAAGGTGAAATCCTGGGTTAGCTTGTTTGTTAGCTGAACCGTAAATGCATTATTATGTAAGGTATACTACGCTCATTTCGAAGTAGTCTGTTCCTACAGACAGATAGATTGGTCGGACTGGTCTACTCTTAAAGGAGGGTAGTTTATCTAACCTAAAAATGACGTCACGGTCTAGATAACATTACAAGCATGCTAGCCAAGGATTTTACCTTTCCCTACACACTCAATGAAATCAGCTGTAAGTAATTTCAGAAGGTGATGAAGCGGTTTTAGTATATGATGTAAATAATATATAATAAATAACCATAGGGGGTATTTCTTTGAAGGAGACAGATAATGTTAAACTAAGCATAGTCAGGAATCGCCATATTTTTTTTAACTGTAGGATTTTTTTTTTATTTTCAAACTTTTAAACAAAACTGAGAATTTTTTATTATCCTGTTTGATTTCAACTTTGGTATTGCTTTCAAAATTTCATTGTAAGTATGTGCATACAAATATATACTTAATTTTCATGAATCTAAATTATCTAACAATATAAATTTAAATCGATATTTTTTTTCTTCACCAAAGAATGATTTTCTCCCACAAAATCTATATAAAAAGATAAAAGAACACGGTGTGATAGGAACTTATTTGGCCTAGTTTTTCATTTAACTTTTTAACTTTTGGTCATCGCTTTTACATGTATATCTATTTCAAGGTTGAACTAATGGAAATTTAAGCTAGAAAGATGGTCAGTCTTTAACCTTCTCGAACTTTGTACTGGTCAAGGTGGTCAAGATTTTTACTTCAGATGGTACCAAACACCTTGACTATAATTTATTTGGCTTATTAAATTTTCACAAAATTTTGACACAATATTTACTTTTACCCTTTGACAAAAATATGAAAAGTTTTAACAATTTGAACCACACACTTCATCGGAAAAATTTCATTGGATATATGCAGTTTGACAAACACTTATTTTGATCATTGAGAAGCTGGCAAAAGAATGTGATTAAAACGTTCAGCTGATTTTCATAGAGTTATCTCCCTGTACTCTTATGTACCACTTTAAATTACCATGTATTGAGGAAAAGGGTTTTTCATATATAGACAGACAGACAAATATTTTGTTATATATTCACAAACCAATACAGAACAATATTATACATCATTATGGAAGTTGTCGTTTAAATAAGTAAGTCGTATAATTCTAATTTTTTTTTCTCGACAAATACAGCAACCGTTTTTACTGATGACAAAACATATTGCTTCATAAGATCTTATAAGGGATAATTTTGTTTTATTAAGTGAATGTACAGCAAAAGCATATATTTCCTAAAAAAAATAATGACCCCAGTTTTATTTATGTTTCTCCCATTTTTCCTTCTGAAAGCATTTCAAAAGAGCAATCTTCTCATTTTTTTTTATTTCAAAATATTAACCTTTTTACTTTGGTTTCTAGTCCCTTTTAAAATTACGTATATTGTGATGTAATAGGCATTTTAAGCTAAACAACTATTAAATCACTGTAAATATGACTGTGACGTCAATGAATATACATTTCTTAGCTTTTGCGTGGAATTACGTTGATTTTGATCGGATTATAAATAGTTTGGGGAACTGCAAAGGTCAATATGCCGACACAGAAAGAAATATATAAAATAAAAGACGACAGACCGTCACGTGAGCGAGTTTTGCCTAAGTGGTTTCAACCAGTAATTGTGGTTTCAACCAGTAATTGTCAGTATGAGCAAAACTTGAATCTGATATGCATATACATGTTCGCTTGAATAAGAATTGGTTGCGTAACGTCTTAATTACTACAATTATGTATTTGTTTTTATATATATGTATATATATTAATGTAAGTACAAATGTACTTGAAGGACATTTAAATATGTGCCATCTTTTTCGACTTTAAAATCTCTGTGAATATCATACTTATTATCTGTTTGAGACATCATCTTTTTGTGACCTCGCAGTTTAAACATCGAAAAAAGTCAATTAATCTTTTATGGAGCTTCCATTGGAATTGAGGGGGGAAGGGATGAAAAAAGGACAAAAGTTTTGAGTAAAAAAAATGAAGGATGAGCAACTTTGCATTAAAATCACAAGGCTGGATGTCAATTTATGTAACAAACATAGTCGGAATAAACTATAAGGAGGCTTTGTGAATGTGGGTGTCCATTAGAAGATTCGATTCATTTTTTCTTAGAATGCCCACTCTACATAAACTTTAGAAATCAGCTCTTTAAAAACATTCAACACTTAGCTGATATATCTATAGAACACATTTTATTTGGAACAGACGAAATTACTGTTGAACAAAACACAATCCTTTTCAGAAATGTACATAGTTATATACGCCATACAAAAAGATTCTTTGATTAATATTGCTGTATCTTAAAATGTACTCGTATCCAACTGTTATACTGTTTAAACATAATATAAAATTGTATATATTTTTCATATTGTACTGAAATATTTAATTGCTGTCATCTTGAAATTTTGTATATTGTACTTATATGGAGAGGATTATCTTAAGTTGTTATAACTTGTATCCAATCCTATTGTATATTTAGACAATAAAATATGTTTAAACTAATGAGGCTTTAGCGCATATCCTTCTTTCAACTACACGCTTCTCCAGAGATCATTTAAGTATTCCGGGTGACCAGAGTCAGATTTTTTTTCAGGGGGGGGGGGGGCGAGGTACTAGAAAAATTTGGTTGATTATTAATGGAATCACTGAAGCATGACTTGAGCGGGTTCCCTTTGCGGCAGGCAGTAACCCACCCATCCTTTTTTCCCCCAGTCCCTTTATGAGAATTTCGTAATCGGCCACTAGGGCTCATGTGTGTGTATTTATCAATTTAACGAGTCGGATGGAAACAAAACACGCTGCTGGTCACAAGCCGACAAACATCGTAACTTATATGAACACCACTGATATCCGATCGAGTCAGATTTTTTTTCAGGGGGGGGGGGGGGCGAGGTACTAGAAAAATTTGGTTGATTATTAATGGAATCACTGAAGCATGACTTCAGCGGGTTCCCTTTGCGGCAGGCAGTAACCCACCCATCCTTTTTTTCCCCAGTCCCTTTATGAGAATTTCGTAATCGGCCACTAGGGCTCATGTGTGTGTATTTATCAATTTAACGAGTCGGATGGAAACAAAACACGCTGCTGGTCACAAGCCGACAAACATCGTAACTTATATGAACACCACTGATATCCGATCGAGTCAGATTTTTTTTCAGGGGGGGGGGGGGGCGAGGTACTAGAAAAATTTGGTTGATTATTAATGGAATCACTGAAGCATGACTTCAGCGGGTTCCCTTTGCGGCAGGCAGTAACCCACCCATCCTTTTTTTCCCCAGTCCCTTTATGAGAATTTCGTAATCGGCCACTAGGGCTCATGTGTGTGTATTTATCAATTTAACGAGTCGGATGGAAACAAAACACGCTGCTGGTCACAAGCCGACAAACATCGTAACTTATATGAACACCACTGATATCCGATCGAAAATGCTTTGAAATATTTGCGCTCGCTTTACCCCAATGTACATGTAACCGTATAATGAATAGATGAGGTTATTTGACATTCACATATCTATACATGACTATCAAATGACAGATTTACCCTTGCACCTGATATAATAAGTTTAAACTTTTAATTTTTATGAAAGTCGTTCATATAAAAATAAGATCTGTTATGATTGCCAATGACTATGGATCCCAATAGATCGGTACGGCCTTCAACAACGACGAAATTCTTACCGCATAGCAAGTTTTTTTTATGAAATGCCAATCTGACAGAGCAACCAAGCAATCAAGACGCCAATTAAATTAAAGCAATTAAATATATTATGTAATAATTGGCATACAACTTTATAATGATCAACTTTTGTATCGAAGAAATGATACATGTATATCATTATTTTCCGTTGCAGGGGCGGATCAAGTCATTTTTGAATTTTGGGGCATCCGAACTTTAGATAAAACGGGGGTTTCAAACAATATGTCCCAATTCAAATGCATTGAACGTACAATAAAGGGGACGAGAGGTTCGGTTTAAACTGGTTTCACTGTAGTTTGTGATGCGATGCAAGATTTTTAAACAGAGGTTTTCATAAGAGCATCAAGCAAATACAATGCATCATAGAATTGTAATAAAAGAAACTCACCTTTCCCCTTCTTTTTAATATATAGTTAGACGACTGCGGAACTTCAGAACAATCGGTTAAAACCATTTTAGATTTGGTTGCTCTTCTCAAAGTAAAACTCCAAGCAACTCTGATAGGAAATACATATGGTACGTTTTCTTTTTTTAAGCAGAACACTACACGTCAGCTTCAATGCATATTTGGTGATACAGCAGGTAAAAATCCAGGAAATCGTTTAACTTTTGGTGAATATTTATATCCAATGGCACATTTAACAAAACTTCTGGTTAGCACTTAATCGAAACCTCTGAGCTCGGAATACACGGTAACCTTTTATACAACCCGAAAAACGCTTATAAAACTTTAACGTTCGGATCCAAGTCCGTCATCGCTTTCGATAATTTACACAACGAAAATGAAAAGTAAACTTCAATCTCGTAAAGTAATAAATATCTAATAAATATCTTATTAACCAAATATAAACAAAGGCGACGGTAACAATTGTGTCAATATTGTATTCATAAAATATTAAGTTATGGAAAGCATAAATAGTTCCATTGTTTGCAGAAGGCAGCGCAAATTCCAAAACGTCGATCGTTCAATGTGTGCAAAACATTTCACTAATTTCTTGATATTTGTATTTCTTTTTCAGAAGTCTTCACTTGTATAAATCCAATAAAACTTCATATGTTCAGTTTTGTCATTTTCCTTTGAAAAATTACATTTATTTAGATGTTTAATCTATAGGCAAATATAGCACTTTTTGGATTAGAAAAAAATACACGTGAAATTTTGTAACAATCAAATTTAATCACACGACGAAATTATCCACTAGTTTCCCAATCCTTGAAGTGATTTTTATTTTTTATACATGTATCTGGTTGCAAATTAAAAAAAAATTACACTAAGCGCACAACGATTTCGGTTGCATGTGTCTCCCTTTCCGTCTTACACGTTTAACACGAGTTTATTTTAAATTAAAATATCTTTGCAAACATCATATTATTAAGTTCCTATGGGCATCAAGCAAACGTAAACAAATAAATAAAATAGAAAACACATTCCGGTAATTATTCAATTGTGTATAATTTTTATATAAACCCGTTAACTGAATTTCGATTAATTACAATACAATACAATACAATATTTTATTTACGTCTCACCATTTATAAACAAACATATAACAAGTTACATAATGTTTCAAATCGAATTGAAAAGAAAAGCTTTTAATTTCATTTGTCGGAACTACACATTTACCTTTAAAACAAGGTTCTATACCCATTCATAAAGATAAGATAATATTTAATTATTGAAAATGACGTTGTTTCTCGTTAAATCAGTGTTAATCCGCTTTTATTTCAAAGAATTTTAAATAGTTTTGATATATATGTCAAAAATTAGGGCGACATTTCAATGACGCTAATGCCTTGCAGTGGCACGCTACTAGTTCGAATGCTTCTTTGCGATAATTTTGAAAAACGTTTTTGTTAATTTGGTGCATGGACGCATGGAATAGGTTTTCAGTTAAAAGGAAAGAAAGTCCTATCTGTTATGGGATATTGTACCCTTTGTTAAATTTAAATGTTGTCAAATGATTTAGATCATGGTACCAAACACTTTCACTAAAATCAATTTGGCTCGTTCAATTTTTATAATTTTTTTACAAAGTATTTACTTTGACCCTTTAACCAAAAGATATAAATTTCAAAAATTTTGAACCAAGCATTATATCAAAAAAAATTACACTGGTTATATAGCAGTTTGACAAACACCGATTTGACCATTGAGAAGCCTAATATTCTCTTTACAACACAACGTAAACTAATTAAAACGTTTAGCTGATTTTACAGAGTTATCTCCCTGTAGTGTAAGGTACCACCTTTATCCGCTTTTATTTCAAAGAAATAGTTTTGATATAGTTTATGTCAAAAAATAGGGTGACATTTCAATGCCGCTAATGCCTCTACTTGTCGGGATGCTACTTTGCGACAACATTGTTTGAGAATTAGAACAAAAAGTTTTCATTAATTGGTGCATCGATGCATGGAATTTTTACTAGTCTTTCCAATAGTCTCCTAACCTGTCTACAGTCTCAAAGGTCTGGCTATGTGTCAACAAGTCTGTCTACATTCTCAAAAGTCTGGTTATGTGTCAACAAGTCTGTCAACATTCTCAACAGTCTGACTATGTGTCAACAAGTCTGTCTACATTCTCAAAAGTCTGACTATGTGTCAACAAGTCTGTCTACATTCTCAAAAGTCTGGCTATGTGTCAACAAGTCTGTCAACATTCTTAACAGTCTGACTATGTGTCAACAAGTCTGCTTACATTCTCAAAAGTCTGACTATGTGTCAACAAGTCTGTCTACATGTTTACCAGTCTGTATATGTCCACTTGTCTCCATTTTTACCGGTCTGTCTGCGTGTCTATACTAGTCTGTCTCCATGTTCTATGGTCTGGCTTCATATACCATAAAATAGACAAAAAATAAAAACAATAGGGATTATTGGGGTGCTCCAAATAGTGGGTCTCTTTAGAGTCTAAGCGTGACGCGGGATTGCCGATTTTTTTGTAAGCGTGACACCTGAAAGTCAAATCATTGTGTCGTGAAAGGGGAAATGAGGTCTAGCGGGACCCGGGAAATGACAAAAAAGTGAGAATTGCTTACGTAAATAGTGTAAGCGGGATACGGGAATCTGATAAAACAGTTAGCGGAATCCGGAATCGGAACCCACTAAATATAAAGAATAGAGATCAATGTGCAAAATACATATTAAAAAAAGAAATGAAGGACTCTCTCCGTCCATCCAGGATTCTCTCCGTCCATCCAGGATTCTCTCCGTCCATCCAGGATCATCTCCGTCCATCCAGGATTCTCTCCGTCCATCCATACTATCATCGGTTCTTACATCAAAATCTAGTTATGTTCATGAGGTACATTTTACGATCAACAACAATAAAAAAAAAAAGAATGAAGAAAACTGTGCTTAAGTTAAAAAAAAACGAAATAGTAATCTTTGCTATAAAAAAAAATAGAAAAAAGTGCCAGAAAATAAGAAAGAGAAAAACCAAGGAACATAGAAAATAAATAATAGATAAAAACTGTGCAAAAACAATAAAGAATGAAAAGAAAATGGATTAAAAGAAAAATAAAAGAATTGTGTCAAAAATAAATAATAGAGAAAACTGTGCAAAAAACAATTAAGAATAATAAGAAAATGAATTAAAAGAAAATTAAAAGAAAAGTGTCAAAAAAAAGAATAGAGAAAACTGTGCCACAAAATTAGAATCGAGAATGTACCAAATATTAAGAAGAGAGAAAACTGTACCGAAAACAAAGAATAATGAAAACTGTGACAAAAAATAATAATCAATAAATCAAGAATAGAGAAAACTGAGCCAAAAAAAAAGAATTCAGAAAACTGCAAAACTAAAAATTAAGAAAACTGTGCTTGAAATAAAGAATAAATAAAACTACACAAAAAAAAGGAATAGTGTAAACTTTCCCCAAAAAAATGGAGATAACTGTGCCAACAGAAAAGAACAGAGAAAACTGAAATGAAATGATTAGAGAATAAGGGACAACCATAACAAATAAAATGGTCTAAAAATTGAAGAATAGAGAAACAAACACCTCCTTTCTGGTCCTGCTGATAACATTTATAGTTAAATGCATATTTTTGAAATATCAAGAAAAAAACCAAAAACATCGGCTATATTCTGTTTTGAATTTTTTGTCTCTTTGCGTTAATAGTCAGACTAGTCAACTATAATATTCAACTTCCAATGACCAAGATCATAAACTCCGACAATCAACGATGGACTTCGGAAAAATTCAGAGACCCGACGACCTCACTTCCGGAAGGTGGATTAGTAGTTTCATTGTGAATATGAATTTACGTGTATCTGTCTAATTTGTAACCAAAACAAAATGTACTTTCTTAATCCAATTTTAACGATAATCTTGTTAAACCTTTTTAGGGTTAAAAATAAATTCAATTATCCGAATTAAAAACTAGATTAATCCTGTTTATTAACTATAATTTTAATAACAGTCGAAAATAAGAACGATAGAATTTTGTACTATTGCGCTCAGATGCTTATGATATCACACCAATACAGAAACTCAGCTAGAATCTAAAAAAAATTGGAGACCACGAATCCAAAAAGTCCCGCAATAACGGATTAAAATCGCTACCACTACGACACAATTTGCCATCGCAAACTATAAATCGAAATCGCGGATTAAATTCGTGATAAAGAACATGTAGAATTAAACGTTACATTCATAAATAATTCGCGTCAAAGGATCAAATTCGTTATCACATATTTGTATAATTGAATTTGGATAATAAATTTCAAAAATTCGAAAAAAAAAGTTACTGCGTTATATATAAAAAAAACAACCTCAAGATGACGGATTTGATCTGTATTCCCTTTACATCACAGATTTGTTATCATGAATTAGAGAAATCTGTGATAGCTCGAATCTCCAAATTTATTTGACCGATCTACACAAACTCTTTTAAAAAGAGATGTAAACCGGAATAACGTCAGTCGTTATATTCCGCCAATCTCCGACTAATTCCGCGATTGCTACATCATCGATGGGCTAAAGGCCGCTAGTGGGTGACGAATTATTCGAGTTACCCCAAAGATTGATCACGATTTTTCTAATTCGCATTCTCGTCTTTAAAAAAATATACACAACCATGAATAGACAATACTTTATCTTACCTTACACGCATGCGTACAAGAGGACGAAGACTATATAAAAGAGGGACGAAAGATACCAAAAGGACACATAAATAATGTCGGAAAATAACCGACCGTGCAAGGGCTGTATAGCCAGTCAAGGTCGTTAAAAACTTCCATTTGTCAAAAGGACAGTCAAACTCATCAATCTAAAATAAACTAACAACGCCAAGGCTAAAATTAAAAAAGAAAAATAGACAAATAGACAAACAATAGTACACATGCATGACACAACATAGTAAACTAAAGAATAAACAACACGAACCCTACCAATATGTAATAACAAATCCGGTAAATAGTCTTTTTCGGTAGGTCCCTTTCATGAAAGGGAAGGGGATTGTAGTTACGTTTGCAAGGTTCATTTTGATAAGACAACGCCAAATTCAGAACATCTGATGATCTTAAATTATACGCGCAAGATTTGAAGGTACATGTATTACTGACCCCCCCCCCCCCCCCTGAATATACTGTATTATGTTGCCACAAAACTCAATTTGTGATAATCAAATCTCTAAAAAAAAAAAATTAAAAAAAATAAAAAAAATTGATTCGCACAAATCTTCACACTCAAATACTGTTTGATAATATCATCTAAATATGCTTTATCAAAAACTTGAAAATTAAATCAACAATCGAAAACGAGTCTAAACATCAGCCCAACAATGTTAGATCTGTAAATTTGGTGTCGCAAATATATATATACAAGTCTAAACTAAAAACTACGTTCAATCCTATGATTGCGTTGGATAAAAACCGCAATTTCTATACGTGTGCATGTAAAACTCGTTGTAGAAGGGCTAAATACAGCACACACAGTTCAGTTTCCAAAAAGATCAAAAAAGTGAAAAAGCATATTTGAACAAAACGCATTTGACTAAACAGATTGAACAACTTATGTTCTTAACCCCTGCTGGCTGCCATTGGCGATTGATTATTACATTGATCACAAGATGTAGCAAAATGGATCTTAATATTAATTTGATACGTTTAATCAGAAAACAATACACTTGCGGGAAAGTTGTCATACCAAAAACTGATGTTTCAATTTTTGTAGGTACACCAGATCCGGATTTCGCCGGACAATAAATGTCTCTTCGGCAATGTTAAGGATTGAAATAGTGTTTGGAAGGCCATATAATTTACCTCAATTTAGGATAGACTCTTATTTAAAGAGTCAAAATAGGATGAACGAATCATATAAACCGGAGGGAAAATATGATACAAGCCCAAACGAAAAAATACACTTTAGTAAACAAGTCTAAATTGAAAACTACGTTCAATCCTATGATTGCGTTAGATAAAAACCGCAATTTTTATACGTGTGCATGTAAAACAAATTTCATATATACCAGACTATCACGGTCCAGAGGCTCATGACTTAGGACAGGCGCTAAAATGGGGCAAGGCTAAACACGTTTTGTGATATATTAACCCCTACCCCTCACCCTCCAAGACATCTGTGATAATAAAGATCACGTGACTGAATAACTTATGGATGTACTTCTACTTACAGCAGCTTTTTTCTTCGCCACTGGCTTCTTCGACACCGCTTTCTTGACATTTTTCAGTGCTTTCCATGGACCAGACATACTGATATTATGTCGATATTGTGTATTTACGTTCGACTCGAAAAAAAATCCTAATACCACTCGCACTTTCCTTACTTCTATATTTTTTTTATATACTTTCTCTTGTGTAATTTGTTTTGTTTGGTTTTATTTGTATCCTTTCAATTATCAGAGACAACTGAATGTTATGCCGTCTTTTATCGCAGAATGTTTTCACTTTATATCCCTTTTCACTAATGAAAGTATGATTTAAAACATATGAGCTTTCTTTATTTCGATCAATGCATATCGTACGGTTTTGATACATACAAAAATCAATTTAGTATTAAATAGGATTTGTTTCAGTAAAAATCAAGTTGATCCTCAAAGCCCAGATCAAAGAAAAAGATTTAACTTCAAACAGTTGAAGATGGCATAATAAATAGAAAATTGCATTGTTTCCATGGAAATATGCATCAAATATGGTAGTTTCCACCACTGAATCTATAACAAATTCATATCCGCAAAAAACATAAATCGTTTTTCGGATATTCAAAATATTGAACATACGTAAAATATCCGTTGCTATTTTTCTTGAAAAAAAACGTTGCTTATAGAATTCATACTCCGTGTATTGATCGATTCCATTACGGAGTTATTTCCTTTCTTTCATCGTAGAGTAGAGTAGCATGCGGATTGGAGCTAGAATTGCCGGATAGCTTACATAAAGCTGTGTTCTTTACAGAAGAATAAAATTAAAGTACCACAAATTGGCGCCAGTCTTTGATATCATAAAGCTTCAACGGTGCTTTTGAATTGGTCAGTGTGCCATGTGATGACACACATGCGTCACAATTCCAATTTGTTCTTTTGAACTCGAAAATAATTATTCCATGTAATTGATTTCTTCAAGTTTAACTTATTTAATTGATTAACTGGAATAGCTGTTCACTATACAAATTCAATCCTCGTATCATTTATAATTTCGACTTCGATCTCTTTAAATAAATCTCCCCCACAGACGAGATAGTTCATAATTAGTTCTAATAATATTTAATTGCTGTAAACATTGCATGTCAACTACAAAACGTCCTTCTAGCAAAAATAACTATGCAGGAGAAGTATATGATTTAAATTTAAATAAAAAAAATAATTAATCTGTAAAGAGCATTACATAAAAGTAAATGGTTTCATTAAGAATGTGTATTCAATATTTCTTTGACTTTTGACCTCCGAGGAACTTAAATTTGGTCTCTGATTATTTTTTTGGCAAAAGCAAAACAAAGAAGATTTACCGTAGGTATAAAGACTTAAATATCCTAACTGAAACGCTTTTAAAAAGATAAAACAACATTTACAGATTTAATTTTCACTGTTAAAATTTTTGAAATTTTAATCAAATAAAGATCGATTTATTGATTTAAACTATCTTTCAATATCATGAATATTAAAAGATTCGTTTTCTTGTCACCGAGTGTCCAAAGCGAAGGATTAACTATTCACTGTTTTAAACTTACGTCAAATGAATGAGTTAGCGTTACTGTGATTTGAATTTGCGGAAGAACATGCATTTAAACCTTGTCAATAGAAAAAAGGTATCAAGGAGCAAATGAAATGGACAAGAAGACAAGCGAAATTGACAACAACTATTTCCACTCGGAAGAGGTTTCATTCTGTTTCTCCATAAGCGTCTAGGGCTGATATACAAAAGATCTTAGTGAAGATTTGTTCCGAACGAATATGTACAATAAAGTGGTTTTATCTATAGCAGCCCTGGCTGTATTACAGAAATACTACATATATCCCGCTCGCAGCTGTAGATAATGAAATGAACTCGATAGATGATCTGCTTAATGTGGTACCCAATACTTTCACTAAAATTAATTTGGCTCGTTTAATTTTCATAAAATTTTGCCAAAGTATTTACTTTGACCCTTTAATATAACAAAAGTATTAAAATATAATTTTTTAAGAACCAAACGTTTTGTCAGAAAAATTACACTGGTTTTATTTCACAAACACCAATTTTGACCATTGAGAAGCTTAATATTCCTTTTACAACACAACGTAATTAAAACGCTTAGCTGACTTTACAGAGTTATCTCCCTGTGGTGTTAGGTACCACCTTGAGAAAAAAAAATAGTCCGAATCTACAATCTACTGTAGGCGCATTGGACAACAGCCTCCCTTTTTATGTTTTAGTTTATTATCATCATTTAATTAGCAATGTTCCCCTCATTGAACAAGTTCTTGTTATTGTCCATACAATGTACGAATTACGTAATATAAAAACAGGATGTGGGTTATTTTTAAATGACACAAAATCAGTAAATGCACAGAGAGAAAAAAACCACAAAAATGCACAAAAAAGCACAAAAAGCAAAGGAACAACTCTTTGATACAAACTGTCCCAAAATTGAGATGATGTGGCATGCATAAGAAAAGTACAATAACAGTATACATGTATACTCATTACTACCTGTTGGTGACCTTCTGCTGTTGTTTTTTTATTTGGTCGGGTTGTTGTCTCTTTGACACATTCCCCATTTCCATTCTCAATTTTATCATTACTACCTGCAGCCTTTATTCTCTAAATAAACTCATCATAAATACCAGGACTAAATTTAGTATATACGCCAGACGCGCGTTTCGTCTACAAAAGACTCATCAGTGACGCTCGAATCCAAAAAAGTTAAAAAGGCTCTAAATTTCTTAAACATCTTAGATGCACAACAAAAGGGTTTTACTTCGGAAGAACTGTTGTTAGGTTTGTTTCTAGTACCTGGGGCTTCTCAAATTCAGTTACCTATCAATTCAACGTTATATAACTAAAGGATTTATGGTTTCACTCATGACATTGCTCGAACCGACATGTAAATACATTTTTAATAACGCAAATGCAATATTTGCTTAAGTGCACGTAAAGCAACAAAGTTGAAACAACCATCAAATCAAAATCTTCCTCAATATAAATAAGCAGATGTGGTAAGACTGTCAAAGTATGTTTTATTAATCAAAATAGTATAACCCGAATAATCCAGTCGTTATATTACATTTACGATCACTTCGATCACTCCATTAACGCTCTGGAGGACGATGACCGTAAGGGGGCGTTGTAATCATTCGAGTTAAGCAGAATTGTGACAAAACCCAATAAATATCCATCAAGTTTAATGCCGGAAATCTGTAAAGTCTTAAAATCAGTATGTATTCGTAATATTCAACTAATGCAAAGCGACCGGCAGTCAGGCACATTATTTTGCTTGAAAAACTTAAGTTTCAGCATAAATTCGACCGTAAACATTTTCGTCTTGCTCTGCTAATCGTTACTTTTTTTTCCGGCAATTGTGTTCCATTAAAATAAATCCTAGATCTGACTCTGAGTATACTCTATAATTCCCTTTTTCGGTATCTAGAGCATGCTTACACTGGAATAATTTCGATTGAAAAGCCGACCTCTGTGACTGTCGGACTATCGACTGTAATGCAATGAATATATTTTCTTTCTCTCAATTTTAATATTCGGTCATATTAAGTCAACGGTCAGGGGTGTTAGGTAAGCATAAGTGCATCTCATTTCTATGTAGATAATTTGGGTTTGCACTTTCAGTCATGGTTTATTGACTTTTTAAAAATGTTTTGCAAAGTTTACAGTTTAAGGTAATGCCAATTTTATTTCAAACAGCAATCAAAATTACTACAGGCGAGACATTTCTCTGTGTCAGTAGTTTGTTTAGTAATTATCAATTTCTATTAATAATAATAACGATTTAGCGATATATATAATGATTTTATAATATGTTAAAACTGACTTTGAAATATTGAAATTAAAGAAATTGATCTATTCCAATATATGTTTCTAAATCTAAAGGGTATTAATTTATTTATGAAAACATATTTTTTTTACAAGTAAGCGTGAAAGTATGATAATTTTTAAGATTAATTTAGTTTTCACTGAACCGTAAGATATATAAAGTTACATTACAAATATGATACATTGGTACTTACAACCACTAGATCTCTTAATTCAATAAAATAATATTGGCACAGTGAAACCTTACTAAACCGAATCCTGTATAAACCGAAACCTGTTTAAACCAAACATGTTGGTAAGCACCGTCATATCAAATTATGTGCGTTGTGAACCTGATAAAACCAAATATCGGCCAAAACTGAACAAAATCTAAAGTCCCGAAGAGGTTCGGTTTAAACAGTTTTCACTGTGTTTGATTTGATAAAAGCTAGCGTCAAAATCAGCTAACAAACAACAATAAACACATTTCGATTTCAGCATCGGGGAAAAAAGAAGTAAGCTTTCGATTTTTTTCAGCCTGGAACTGGTTATGAGGGTCAGTATAGGGATTATTCATTTCTGTATTCTTTATTTTTTAATGTCATTTTCCCCCTTTTCTTAAAGCAATTATACATACTTGTAACTCTAAAAACCGACATTTTGGTTACATGTCAGCTGACGAAAATCATAAAGTGAAATATGTGACTAACTTCCTATTCCCGAGATAAATACTCACAACATATATCATGTTCAGCAGTGGTAACTGTTTAAAAAAAACTCCAATAGAGAGAAGGACAAAATTTAGGCGAAGGAATTTCTTCTAAAACCTGGCATCACCTTAAAATACGCTTACTGAACATCCTCTTTCTGTTATATATGTTGAATAAAATTCAGAATGGAAATAGGGAATGTGTCAAAGAGACAACAACCCGACCAAATAAAAAAACAACAGCAGAAGGTCACCAACAGGTCTTCAATGCAGCGAGAAATTCCCGCACCCGGAGGCGTCCTTCAGCTGGCCCCTAAACAAATATATACTAGTTCAGTGATAATGAACGCCATACTAATTTCCAAATTGTACACAAGAACTAAAACTAAAATAATACAAGACTAACAAAGGCCAGAGGCTCCTGACTTGGGACAGGCGCAAAAATGCGGCGGGGTGAAACATGTTTGTGAGATCTCAACCCTCCCCCTAACCAATGTAGAAAAGTAAACGCATAACAATACGCACATTAAAATTCAGTTCAAGAGAAGTCCGAGTCTGATGTCAAAAGATGAAACCAAAGAAAATAAACAAAATGACAATAATACATAAATAACAACATACTACTAGCAGTTAACTGACATGCCAGCTCCAGACTTCAATTAAACTGACTGAAAGATTATGATTTCATCTTATGAACACCAGGCACACTCCTTCCCGTTAGGGGTTTTGTATCATACCATCATAACATATATGAGAAGAACATAACCCGTGTCATGCCAACAACTGATTTTAGAATAAATGTGTTTAGTTCCGACGCCAAGACCTTATCAGTGACTCAATATTAACGCCAAAATATGTAATCTTTAATGACAACAGTATCGTAATTATATCCCTTCTTAATAAGTCTATTCAAAGGTTTTGTAAGTTTCTGCGGTGAATACTGACACCTTTGTGCTGTATAAAGAATATTTCCATAAAAAATTGGATGTGAAATACCTAAACGTATAAGAAGTCTGCATGTTGAGCTGTATTTACGAATGATGTCTTTATACCGATGATAAAATTTAGTAAATGTTTTGACTAGTTTGTGATATCGAAAACCCTGGTGTAATAATTTTTCAGTAATACATAAATTTCTCTCGTTAAAACCTAAAACATTGTTACATACACGAGCGAATCGTACAAGTTGAGATATATAAACACCGTAAGATGGTGACAAGGGAACGTCACCATCTAAAAACGGATAATTAACGATAGGAAATGAACAATCATCCCTTTTATCATAAATTTTAGTATTCAGCTTTCCGTTAGTGATATAGATATCAATATCGAGGAAAGGAAAGGGCAGTGGTCATTGTTATTATCCTGATTTAGAGTAATTTCTCGCAATTTGATTGGCTGATATTGTTCTTATAAATTTCAGTACAATTTTTTATTTCGTCAAAAGGAATTATCTCCCTTATTTATTACGTCAATTGGGATTATCTCCCTTCTACCATTGACCTAATATTTTTTTTCTTAAATGAGTTGCTTCATAGTCCTAATATTTTAATTTTTCACAGTTTTAGATTAAATTTCTAAAATATATTTGGTTGATGTTGTCATTATATTGAATTCAAATATAATAATATGTAATATAACAAAATCAGGATAAATTCGTTACACAGTGTTCAATTGTCCTAATACGGAATTTATCGGGTCAATAAAATTCTTATCGGGTTTGGCTTCGCCTCACCCGATATGAATTTTATTGACCCGATAAATTCTCGTATAAGGACAATTACACACTGTGTAACTAATAGTATTAGCTTTATTTAAAGTAAGTTCAGCAAGATAAATTTCACTAATATACATACTGAAGTCGTCATTATTGAGAGCCAACATATCATCCAAATATCCAAAAGTATTATTAAATTTGTTTATCAGATGTTGTTTTGATGGGTTGTTGAAGTATACCGAATACAAATAGACATACAGTGAAACCTGACTAAACCGAATCCTGTATAAATTTAAAACAAGTAAAACCCAAACATATTCGTAAGCACCGTCCTATCAAATCATGTGCGTTGTGAACCCGATTAAACCGAACATCGGCCAAAACCGAACGAAATCTTAAGTCCGGGAGAGGTTCGGTTTAAACAGGTTTCACTGTATTGGTATTCCTTGTCAAATGGTGAATCATCTAATTGTTGAAGGTTGTACGGTTGTCTTTTATTGCTTACATCCACTTCATTTGAACTTTGGTGGCTAGTTGTATCATTGGCAGTTATATTACATCTCCTTATTGTTACATATGTTATAAAAAAGAAGATGTGGTATGATTGCCTATGAGACACCTATCCACAATAGACCAAAATGACACAAACATTAACAACTATAGGTCACCGTACGGCCTTCAACAATGAACAAAGCCCACACCGCATAGTCAGCTATAAAAGGCCCCGATAAGACAATATAAAACAATTCAAACGAGAAAACTAACGGCCTTATTTATGTAAAAAAATGAACCAAAAATAACGTTTTGGCAAACAAAGGTAACAAAGGCATATTCTTGTGTTTATGCTCCGGCAATGATGAAATATGATTAATAAACATATTTGAGAAGAAAATACATGAAAAATACACCAGCTTTTAAAACCAATGAAAATGCAGTAAAAAAAAGGAAAAATGAATGGGTTAAACATTAATAATTCAAGGAATTCCCGACTGCGCCGAAGACCAACATCATCGACGCCCAATTGGAATTACTCGGTCTTTCTAGTTTGGCGAAGAATGTATTGTACTGCGTAGCGAGACTGACCGAGTAGCAACAATGACATCGACGTCATAAATATCTCCGTAGACAACGTTAACGTCGAGTCGATACAGCTCAGCAAAATACGTTGTCATCAACACACGTTAATTCGCAGCTTTATAAAAATTGAAGTAACGGAAATTTCTTGTGGTAAGTAAACTTTTGTTGTTGATATATTTTTCAATATTGATGGAATATTACTCGGTTAAATATGATAGTATCATTTATCTTGTTTTTCATTCGGCGATATAGTATATTTCTATACGTATGGAATTTTAGTTGTCCTATAGAAATTAAATGATAATAGAACTTCAAATTTACATGCAATCTACATTTTTCTAATGCATAATTTTTATTTTACTCAATATTTCTTTGATTTACAAAATATTTTTATCATCTATTTCATATATATATTTCATATTTGAACTGAAACTGAACAAACAATTTGTCCAATCTCATAAGAAATATCCGGCAATTTTAGGCATTTTGGAAATTGCCTAAAAATTTAGTTATTTTTCAAAAAAATACTTGATAAAAAAAATGCATATAACATTTATATTCTCAATGGAAATCATTATTGATCTATAAGTCACGGAGACTGATAATTTTACTTCAAAATGTTTTTTTTTTTATAGACTAAATATGGAGATCCCGCCAAAAGAAGAAGAGAACGAACAGCAGACGCATTCTGAGTATTGTGATGCACTTCTAAGTGAAACAATAATCGCAATAACCCATGACGAATATAAAAATACAGCTTTAAAAAAGAAACTTGGTATGTATACGACAAAAATGAATCATAACATTCTCGTGTTAATTGTTTTACATTTGTCATTTCAAAGTCTTTTAAGGGTAACTATGCGGTATGGGTTTTCTCATTGTTGAAGACCGTATGTTGGCTTTATAAATATCAACTTCTACGTCATTTTGTCTCGGGTGGAAAGTTGTCTCATTGGCAATCATACTAGATTCGTGTATTTGGTTTTGATGTTATATTTGTTATTCTCGTTGGATTTTGTCTGATGCTCGGTCCGTTTCTGTGTGTGTTACATTTTAAAGTTATGTCGTTGTTCTCCTCTTATATTTAATCCGTTTCCCTCGGTTTTAGTTTGTTACCCTTATTTTGTTTTTTGTCCATGGATTTATGAGTTTTGAACAGCGGTATACTACTGTTGCCTTTGATTATATACTACATCTTCTTATTTTTAATCATAACCAGAATATACCTTTGGTTTGTTTATGTTGTTTTTATGTGATTGACAAATTGATGTCTACACGGTCACGTGATTCAATGCTTTGAAGCTTTGTATCAGCCACAGATAGAAAACAGTTCATTCAAATTAGATTGTTATATTAAAACTCAGCCTTCCTTATCATAAAAGTGCGAAAAGTCTTCAAGCTGGATGTCACGTATGAAACATTTGCCACTGGACATTAGGCAATCAACAATTATTCAATCAATGGATGTATAAAACAATAATAGAAATCGGTCAATCGATAATTGTATTATTAAATAAGCGATTCACAATATATTATATACATATATACATATTTATATTACAGATCTATTTTAAATGATAATTTCACAATTAACATATTAAAACCACCACTTATGCAATGATGTAAAAGAACAATTTAAACACTAAAAAAGAGAGAAATATTTTTATAAAAACTTAAAACAACCTCAGATCTCAGAATGAATAATTGAGTTAATATATATTCTTTGTATGTTTATAATCTTGTATGAATATTGTTAGTGCTTCATAAGCCTCTAAGGCTGGCTGATATGGTATACTATTGCTAATGTATTGAAATGTAATTGTAATTTCATGTATATTGTATCAGGTTGCACTTTAAATAAAATAAAATCTAAATCTAAATCTATACATTACGTTTAAGTCCTTTTTTTAATTTTTCAGGAGAATCAGAAGTTCAAAAGACATTTGAGCAAAAAGGGGCAGAAAATTCACTTGATGATGCTGTCGGACCTAAGGTAAAATACACAAGAGGGTTACGAGGGGGTGTCCTTCATTTCGTTACTCTTTATTTTTTCAACCCCTTTTCTCCTATGTTCTATGTTCTATGTTCTATGTCCTATGTTCTATGTTCTATGTTCTATGTCCTATGTCCTATGTTCTATGTTCTATGTCCTATGTTCTATGTTCTATGTTCTATGTCATATGTTCTATGTCCTATGTTCTATGTTCTATGTCCTATGTTCTATGTTCTATGTTCTATGTCCTATGTCCTATGTTCTATGTTCTATGTCCTATGTTCCATGTTCTATGACCTATGTCCTATGTTCCATGTGCTATGTCCTATGTTCTATGTTCTATGTTCTATGTCATATGTTCTATGTTTTATGTTCTATGTCCTATGTTCTATGTTCTATGTCCTATGTTCTATGTCCTATGTTCTATGTCCTATGTTCTATGTCCTATGTTCTATGTCCTATGTTCTATGTTCTATGTTCTTGTTCTATGTTCTATGTTCTATGTCATATGTTCTATGTCCTATGTTCTATGTTCTATGTTCTATGTACTATGTTCTATGTTCTATGTTCTATGTTCTATGTCCTATGTTCTATGTTCTATGTCCTATGTCCTATGTCCTATGTTCTATGTCCTATGTTCTATGTTCTATGTTCTATGTTCTATGTCCTATGTCCTATGTTCTATGTTCTATGTTCTATGTCCTATGTTCTATGTCCTATGTCCTATGTTCTATGTTCTATGTTCTATGTCCTATGTTCTATGTTTTATGTTTTATGTTCTATGTTCTATGTTCTATGTTCTATGTTCTATGTTCTATGTTCTATGTCCTATGTTCTATGTTCTATGTACTATTCATTTTAACCATTATTCTATATTCTTTAATTTCAAGCTTATTTCTCTATTCTTTTATTTCAAGCTTATTTTCTCTATTCTTTAATTTCAAGCTTATTTTCTCTATTCTTTTATTTCAAGCTTATTTTCTCTATTCTTTAATTTCAAGCTTATTTTCTCTATTCTTTAATTTCAAGCTTATTTTCTCTATTCTTTTATTTCAAGCTTATTTTCTCTATTCTTTTATTTCAAGCCTATTTTCTCTATTTTTTTTTGTTCTGTCCTTTATTGACGATTCTATAAATCCTTTCAAGACCCCGATATAAGCATTGATACTCAACTTTCATAAACTATAAGCATGCAAAATATTTCCGATAAATCAAAGGTGATATGCCATACAGCACAAGAAGAAAAACTTACATATTGTGCATTATTTCACAGTAATCATGAAAGGGTCAAAGGCAGATTGTCGCCGACTTCCGCGATCGTGTCACATTTTCAGAAATTCGTATTAATTAATCTTAAGTTGTCTATGTTCTATTTTGTCGACTGATTTTGTTTTTCTTTGTTGTCTGTTTTGTCTTGAAGTTGTCTGTTTTGTCTTGCTGTTGTCTGTTTTATTTTGTCTTGGTGTTGTCTATTTTTAATCGGTGTTGTCTGATTTGTCTTGCTGTTGTCCGTTTTAATTTGGTGTTGTCTGTTTGTCTTGCTGTTGTCTGTTTTGTCTTAAAGTTGTTTGTTTTTCCTTGGTGTTGTCTGTTTTATTTTGGTGTTTAGATATAGGAAGATGTGGTGTGAGTGCCAATGAGACAACTCTCCATCCAAATTGTTGTCTGTTTTGTCTTGCTGTTGACCTTTTTGTCTTGCTGTTGTCTGTTTTATTTTGGTGGTGTCTGTTTTGTCTTATTGTTATCCGTTTTGTCTTCCTCCTGTTTTTTCTTGATGTTGTCTGTAATTTATAATGGTATGGTTTTGTCTGTTTTATTTGACAAATGGTTGGTGTGGAAATTTTTTATCTAATAAATGGCGTTATACATACTCGTGAGCTGTTTCTAGCTTGTAATAATTCATTGTTGTGAAACTGTTTCCCTTAAGCTCGTAAATATTTGCTCCATATTCATTTCTTTTTAGGAGTAATATTTGTTTATAACAAGCTTTAAACTTTATTCATTTGACATACGAAATACCTAATTTTTTATTTGTAGAATCCTGTCCAGAGTTCTGAACGGGATAGGATAGCCAGTGTAAAGAAAACGAGGGAAAACAATGCTAGAAAAGAAAAGATGATAAATAAAAATTACAAAGCAGTAGACGAAATAATGAAAAGATATACTAAGGATTTAAAAATACAGCGAGAAAAGGAACTAAAGTTGAAAAAACAGATGGCAAAGAGTGAGAGGAAAGAGAAAAGGAAATTAGAAAAAGGTATTAACTTGTCATTTTTTCTTTGTTTCTCCTTGCATTTTTTGTGTTGATGATATATCTGTCTTATTACCTGCTTCTTTATAACCTCACCATTGGAGACTTCATGCAAATCAGAGCATGATATATTGTAGGAGTGGATCACACATTGTATTCTATAGACACTTATCTATTTTCAAAGGCTGTTAGTGCCCCTTTTTGTTTTGATATCTAATGATTGTGTAAGTGCTGTCGGCAAAGTTATACCCGAAAGGATGGTCAGTAACCCCACCCCCAGGATATGATATACTAAATATGTTAATCAATCAAAGCAACATGATATTTTCATTTATATTTAAAGCAACCAACAATCAACAATATATTTATATTTACAGAGATGAAGAAAAAAGAAAAGATCATGATGAAAAACTTGAAAGTTTTTGATATTGAAAAGAAGGATAAACAAGACCATGCCAAAGTTGGTGAAAACGAAAAAGAAAATAAGAACACAGTTGGTTTAAGGATTTATAATTTCTTTAGAAATCTGTCCTGTTTAACAGGACAGAGAAAAGATGTTTAGTGACGAACCGTCAATTAGTGTTTAGTGACGAACCGTCAATTAGTGTTAAGTGACGAACCGCCAATTACTGTTTAATGACGAACCGCCAATTACTGTTTAATAAATGTTTATATTTAGATATGTGTTTTTTCTATAATTTTGCGTGTTTTCTTCTCAATAAGAAAAAAATATCAGAACATCCAGATAATTACTCCCTGTAGGGTAAAAAGATGACCAAAAGAAAGAACCCTCCGTGTTTGATCGTAGAAGATTTGAGATTAAATATTATGGAACTATTGTTCACGATTGTTCAATATAAACTAATTGTTGATATCTATTATAGTTGTATTAGAACATGGTATTTATGGTAATTAAAACATGGCAGTTTATTCAAACCTGGAACTTTTATAATAGACTAGTCTCGATTCAAACAATGGTCATTTGGTTTGTTAAAGACTGTGACGTTAATCAGGGTATCCTATCTATCAGGTTCTCTCAGGAAAATCCGATTAAGTTGGCAACATTTGGTCCAGTTGTTTCAAAGAAGATTTTATTGTTTCAGTTTATGATGCTAGATGGGCGGACGACGTACGGTCGATGCCACTGGTGGTGGACGTGTCGTCCCCGAGGGTATCACCAGCCCAGTAGTCAACACTCCGGTGTTGACATGCATATCAATAATGTGGTCATTTTTATAAATTATCCCAGGCATAGATTACCTTAGACGTATTTGGCACACCTTTTTTGGAATATTGGATCCTCAATGCTCTTCAACTTTGTACTTGTTTGGCTTTATAAATATTTTGATATGAGCGTCACTAATGAGTCTTTTAAAATGCGCGCCTGGCGTACTAAATTATATAAATCCTGGTACCTTATGTAGACGAAACGCGCGTCGTGCGTACTAAATTATATTATTTCATATCGGTTGAGAATAAGATTCTCTTATTGGATTATAAGAGGTCACATGACATTCATTATTCTTCAGTAATAAATTTCATCGGTCTGATAATGACCGTTGGGGCGTGGTTTCCGTCTGATAATGACCGTTGGGACGTGATTTCGGGCTCTGTTAATGACCGCCCGGTGGGGCGTGGTTTCTCTGTTTAGAGAGATGTACCTTTTATAAAATATGTTCAGTTTTTAATATTATATTGAAGTTGTTGAATTGTTTATTATATGTTTCGTTAATTATGAACTTAAAGATAACTTGATTAGGTATTTATATACTGAAAAATTGCACTAAAATGAATGGCATTACTACGACTGGTCTTCACTCTTTGCTATAGAAATCGTACAACTACTCGAGTTCGCTGTAGGCATTTTGAACTTCGGCTCACTCGTTATCACTATCTTAGTCAATACCACTGTCCTGAGGGCAGTCCATATATCACGATAATGACCAGTTTTTTCAGGAACTATTATATAAATCCTGGTACCTTTGATAATTTTTAAACGATGATGGACCCCAATTGATGTCAAGAACATTTTTTTTGTTGGTAAGTCTTCTCTGTTTTTTAAGGCCGTTTTTCACTAATCTTTATTTCTGATCCTGTACATTTTTTGGTGTTTTGGTGAGGTATTTATCTTTTGGTGGAATTTCATCGCTGAAGCTAAAACTTTGATGCAAGTACTGTTAAATTCATAAATTATTGTGCACATTTATCATTGCGATTTTGTCATTTTTTGAAACACTGAGAAAAATTAAACAAATTCTAAATTCAAGTTTAAATTATTGCGATTACAACTCTGTCACATGGTTTGCAATAATTAAACATTCTCAATAATTTCCGAATTTTCAGTAAGTCAAATGAAGTAATTCTTTTTACTTTTTAATACTCAAGAAGATGCATGGCTTAACATTTTGTGCAGACCATTGTCTAATACTTGACAATATAGAAAAGAAGATGTGGTATGATTGCCAATGAGACAACTATCCACAAATCACACAGACATTAACATTTATATGTCACTGTACGGCCTTCAACAATGAGCAAACCCCATACCGCATAGTCAGCTATAAAAGGCCCCGATATTACAGACAATGTAAAACAATAAGTCTTCTTTTCTGTATTTTCAAGGCCTTTTTCGCTAATCTTTTTTTCTAATCCATTATCTTTTGGTAGAATTTCATTGCTGAAGCTAAAACTTTGATGCAAGTACTGTTAAATGCATACATTATTGTGCACATTTATTATTTCGATGTATAAACCACGGCTGTCAAATTTGGAGTAGGGTGTGCTTAACATTGCGGAGCACCTGAGATCACCCCCAGTTTTGGTGGGGTTTTAATTCAGTGTTTGTCGTTTGTTTATGTTACATATTTGTTTTTCGTTCATTTTTTCACATAAAATAAGGCCGTTAGTTTTCTCGTTTGAATTGTTTATATAGTCACTTCGTTGCCTTTTATAGCGGACTATGCGGTATGGACTTTGCTCATTGTTGAAGGCCGTACGGTAACCTACAGTTGTTAATGTCCGTTTCATTTTTGTCTTTTGTGGATAGTTGTCTCATTGGCAATCATACCACATCTTCTTTTTTATATTTCGTGTTGCTTCGTCTTTAGTTTTCTTTGTTGTGCCTTTTGTACTATTTTTTTGTCTTTGTTTTTGTTTGGTTTTTTTTTGTTTTTTTAGCCATGTCGTTGTCAGTTTATTTTCGATCTATGAGTTTGACTGTCTCTCTGATATCTTTTGCCTCTCTTTTTTTAACAATATACTGAGAAAAATCCTGCTTCAATCATGTAAAGTAAAACAAATTCTTATTCCAATTTAGATTATTGCGGATGTCACAATTTTCGCAATAAAATATTCTAATAAATTCCGAATCAGTTTCAGTCAGTGAAAGAAGATGCATGGATTGGTTGTATAGATCATTGTCTAATATTTGACAAGACCATCTACTGTAAAAGTTTACCTCTAGATATCTTTTTTTGAGTATTTATATCATCTGTTAGCAGGTTAACTGGTAATATCTGGGAACATTATATCTAATATATATGTTTCTGCTGTTATATTTTCAATATTGCCTTTTACTTTACTTTCTAATTAAGGAAAAACCTGTACCAAGTCAGGAATATGACAGTTGTTCATTCGTTTGATGTGTTTGAGCTTTTGATTTTGCCATTTGAATAGGGACATTCTGTTTTGAATTTCCCTGGGAGTTCAGTGTTTTTGTAATTTTTCTTTTTAATTAACTTTTACTCCTCTTCACTTGCCAAGGGTAATGACCCAAAACACCTCTCTTAGATTTCATTTAGGTAGTCTTCTGCAGCCTGGTAATGTGATGCTATATTGCTGGAATGTAATGACAAGGCCATCTGCTGTAAAAACAAATTACCTCTAGATATCTTTTTGGGGGTATTTATGTCATCTGTTAGCAGGTTATATGTTATATATTCAATATTGCCTTTTACTTTACTTTCTACTCAGAAAATGTCTGTACCAAGTCAGGAATATGACAGTTGTTCATTCGTTTGAAGTGTTTGAGCTTTTGATTTTGCCATTTGAATAGGGACATTCTGTTTTGAATTTCCCTGGGAGTTCAGTGTTTTTGTGATTTTTCTTTTTAATTAACTTTTACTCCTCTTCACTTGCCAAGGGTAATGACCCAAAACACCTCTCTTAGATTTCATTTAGGTAGTCTTCTGCAGCCTGGTAATGTGATGCTATATTGCTGGAATGTAATGACAAGGCCATCTGCTGTAAAAACAAATTACCTCTAGATATCTTTTTGGGGGTATTTATGTCATCTGTTAGCAGGTTATATGTTATATATTCAATATTGCCTTTTACTTTACTTTCTACTCAGAAAATGTCTGTACCAAGTCAGGAATATGACAGTTGTTCATTCGTTTGAAGTGTTTGAGCTTTTGATTTTGCCATTTGAATAGGGACATTCTGTTTTGAATTTCCCTGGGAGTTCAGTGTTTTTGTGATTTTTCTTTTTAATTAACTTTTACTCCTCTTCACTTGCCAAGGGTAATGACCCAAAACACCTCTCTTAGATTTCATTTAGGTAGTCTTCTGCAGCCTGGTAATGTGATGCTATATTGCTAGAATGTAATGCTATCCAAGGATTTGTATAGTGTCACTATACAAATCCTTTTACTATCTGAATCTATTTTCTGAGATGTGATGCAATCGGCAATTCTCTCTACTATTCTTCTATGAAGGTACGGAATCGGCCGAGTTGTGTGGAATGGGATGTGATGCTTTTATGCTAGAATGTAATGATTTTATGCTAGAATGTACTGCTTTCATATGCTAGAATGTAATGCTATCTGAAATTGTTTTCTTATAGATAAGTGTATTGGATGTGATGTCATTGGCAATACTCGGGTGAATCCTCTGCTCTTCTACTGTCAAGGTACGGAATTGGACGAGTATTGACAAATGGGATGTGATGCCATAAGATCTAGAAGCAAGATGGTATTTCATAATTTCCTGTTTAGCAGGATGATACAAGGGAAATACTGTTAACTCTTAAGAGAGGGGGGTATACAATTTTTTTTTATCCCTAATTTGATGTGAAAAAATTATTGACGCCAAGATGATGAAAAAAAATATTCTAAATCCAGATTTTTCCTAGAACTTATAGTGTTAAAATTTCAGGGGGGGGGGGGGAGTTTATTGATAATGTCCATAAAATTAACAAAATTTGTCAAGGCTTTAGGCAAAAAATATTTTCTGACTCAGACGAAAAACCCATAATCCTCCTTGAAGTTAAAAGGTTGCTCCCTAAGATATTTCTGAGGAGAACACTGTTTATACTATAAAATATGAAATCATTTGCATCAGTAAAAGAAACACCATTAATTAGTTGGCCCTTTATTATCCTCAACAAGCAACTTTAACAATGATCATATTTTCATTTTAGGTAAACAAAATTACAAATCAATTCAGAAATTTTGTCAAATTCTTCAACTTGACAATAACATAATTAATCGAATAATAAATTCATTACAAGTACATGTATCTCCACAAGAAGATCTAGTCCTGATTCCTATTAATATTTTGCTCTGATGTTCAGGTTAAATTTAGCATGGTGACACATAAAGCTTTTCTTTAATAAATAAAAGATTGGCTTAAATTTGAGTTGGGGGAAAGGAGAAATTCCTTCTGTGTTATTTTTCAATTTTCTGCCATTTTTATTTTCTATTTTTGACCATCAGATTTCTCACAAAAAAAATAACTAGAGCCAAAAACTGTAAACTGAAATGCCCAAGATGAACTTACAAGAATTAGCTCCTTTGTGTATTGTGGGTTCAAAATCTGCACTTAATTTAAAATTTTCACCAAAAATGTTATAATGGTAAATTTAAAACATCACATACAACTTTACATATTTTGCATTTAACCTGATTACAACAACAAATCTTGTATGTATATTTTAGAAATAATCCTGCAAGTAAACATGTGTCATCTGCTCCTCAGGGTATATACAATTTTTTCATTGTGGATTTATCAAGAAATTTTACTATTGAATATCTAGTTGGAATGACTCCCATGACAATTTTTTTTATTTAAGGTATGACTGTATTATTTTTTCTGTCTATGAAGAAATAACGTAGCGGGTTATTTTCAAGTGTGCACCACATTTTTTATGTTATTTTGAATAGACAGAAAATATATTACAGTCATTTCTTATAATTAAATTCAAAATTCCATTTTAAACCGGCGTAAACCATGAAAAAAGGTTGAACACGTCATGGTGACATGACAAAATTGTGTCTATGAGCTGATAAACAAAACAATGTCAGCCAATCAAAAGATGTGTTACACTAAAATTGAATTATAACAATGTGAAACCAATCTTCAAATCCACACTAACTTCATTAGAGAATCCAATAATTCACAATGGTGGTGGTGGGCAGTATTTTCAATATTTTCATTGTGGATTTATCATGAAATTTTACAACTGAATATCTAATTGGAATGCCTCCACAAGGCACATTATTTTTTTTTTATCTCAAAGTACAATCGATCATCAAGTTTCAATTGACTACAGTGGAGGATTCAGACAATCAAAATGGTACAGCAATCACCTAAACATTTTCAAAATCCTGGATTGGCACCTGACAATGTTTTTAATATAAGTATAATGTAGCAATCATTTTAGTATGTAAACCTTGTGGAAAAGTATTCTTTTAACCAAACATAATGTAACAATTGTAATAATGGCCTCCAACAAACACTACTTATCACCATTGATCCCCATGAAAATTTGGATGGAAGAAGAATTAGATTACCCAAATACATTTCTGAATCACTCCAGTGGCGATGGGCACAAAAAATCAATATAGTGTGACTATTTTCTTTTCAAATTGATAAAAACAAATCAGAAATCACAACTTACAAAGAATATAATTGTGTAACAATATCTAAACAAAAACAAACAATTTAACATAACACAATAAAATAATTATTCAATTCTGTTAACACAGAAATATTCCAATCTGCTTTGCAGAAAACAGCAATGCAATGAACGTTGCTAAAATATGTACATATATAGTCATATTTCTCAGCACTTTGGATTATCAAGTATCTATATACCTTAACATGAGCAAAATATTTGACAAAGAGTTACATGTTCATGCATAATGGTTTGGTGATATCGTAATCTGTCCTGAAAATAACCAAGGCAAGATACAACAGTATACTGTAAATTCAGGAATTATTGCGATGTTTTTATTATTGCGTAAAAATGCGACAGGGTTATAATTGCAATACCCGGTAATTCAAACTCGCACTTTGAAATATTTATATGAATAAAACAGGATTTTTCTCAATATCGCAAAGATTTAAATTGCATTTTAGTCTTAAATTACAAAATCGCAACGATAAGTACACGCAATAATTTCTGAATTAACAGTACTTTGGATACAGAAAACACTCAATTCAATGCAAAAAACAAAAATTAGAGATACCATGAAAGGACCCAAACAGGTAGTACTATCATTTTTTATGTTCAGAAGACTCTGAAATTGGGGTCAAAACTCTTAATTTAGCCTTAAAATTAGAAAGATCATATCATAGGGAACATATGTTCTATGTTTCAAGTTGATTGGACTTCAACTTCATCAAAAGTTACCTTGACAAAAAACTTAAACCTGAAGCAGGACAGATGGACAGACAAACAGAGCAGACATAGAAAAACTCAACTGAAATCAAAAGAGGAATATTGCCAAACAAATACATGTTACCATAAATGTTTAAAAAACAGTGAAACCTGACTAAACGGAATCCTGCATAAACCGAAAACCTGTCTAAACCAAACATGTTCGTAAGCACCGTTATATCAAAGTATGTGTGTTGTGAACCTGATAAAACCAAACATCGGCCAAAACCGAACAAAATCTTCAGTCCAGAAGAAGTTCAGTCGTCAAAACAGGTTTCACTGTATTAAGAAATTAGCAGATGAAAAGCTGTTGTACATTTGTAAGTAGCATAGTTGATGACAGGAACAGTAATATCACAAATATAAGGGAAACAACTCTGCACAAATACAAGGAGAACAACTCCACTAGGATTAAAGTAGGAATTTTGAATCCCTGTTACATTGGTAACTAAAGAATCAAATTAAAATGTTAACATTAATTTTTAAAATAAACATATGATAATAATTTAAATGCAAGTTAGAGTAATTTCCACATGGTATCACATTTTTGAAGAAAATCAAATCATAATATTTTCTACAATAATTACAGATGAGGATATAAATATACAATTACAAGAATGAAGGCATTATGTTTTTATTCTGAATTATTGCATGCATTTATTATTTTGACTGCTGAACAATGAATATACATGTAAATGTCATTTAGAAAATGCTGTATATAAATAATGCAAATATTAACTTTGAATTAATGTTTAACATGTCAATAAATATTTTACACAAAAACATCACAACTTTACCAAAATTTATGAATTTGACAAAACGTGATGTTTCATCACATTATCATAGCAAGATAGATAACTCTACAAAAATTACATAAGATTAAAAAGATAAAAGATTGAAAAATTTTCCATTGGTGAAAATGTTCATTTACTATTTTACTATCTGACAGCATTTTTGGGGGACTTGCTTATGCTGTGGTCCCATGCCCAAAGCAAGTCCCTGATTTCAGAGGTCTGACCCTTAGTTCAGGTGGATTTTGTCGTTATATCTCATCATCGGTGGGTTAGGTAAAATTTCATTATACACCTTTAATACATGTATCTCTAGACTTTTTATCCTCCATTACTGGACATCACAATTAATTCCCTTAAATTTTTTATGTCAAGAAAGCATAAAGTCCAAAACGACAAAGGAGCAGGTTAAAAATTTCTAGCAGTTTTTATTGAAAATTGTTTTGTATGAATCTAAATCAACAACATGAAAATTAAGAAAGCTGGCTTGTCATGTTTTGGATTTTTTTGTCAGATTTTCGGAATCCTTTGGTTTTATCCATTTGAATGCCTTAAAAAAAATTGCCCGGTGACCCCCATTTTTCTTTTTGTAAATCGTTTAAATGTATAAGGATAAACCATTTGAAAAAGTCTTATAAAATTTAATTACTTTTTAACAATTTTTGAGCACTTCAACTTGTCAATGATAAAACTATGAAAAGTCAAGAGAAAATATTTCCCCGCCAAAATTTCAATGGATAATATCTCAAAAATAAGCAAGGTGACCTATATATTTTTTTTGCTTTTTGAATTCCTTTATTAATCCCCTATCAATATCAACTAGCGATTTGAAAAGTTAATTACTTTGAAACTGAGAAGTGAACTCCCTTAATGGTATAATGGAAGATCTTTACATTTTTTCATGCCCTCATAGTTACGAAGAATGGACAAGACTAAAGAATTTTAAATCCTCTTCTCAGCCTGGCATTAAACATATGAACATTTGTAACATAACTATTTCATATTAGCTTTTCTCTATGTATTATGTGTATATAGTATACATTTATGAACACAAAAATCTTACAAGACTTATAAAAATTTGTGTTGGTTTACAGATTTCCATTAAATATGTCAGGAATGTGGTAAAAAACTTATCTTTAGTCATCTTCTCTTCTAAGTGGATCTCATTGGGGTCTAAGCGTTACGCCGGATTACCGATTTTTCGTAAGCGTCACACAGGAAAGTCAAATTAATGTGCCATGAAAACGGGAATTAAGGTCTAGCGGGACATGGGAAATTACAAAAAAATGAGAATGGCTTAGGTACATAGTATAAGCAGACTAGGGGAATCAGACAAAACAGTAAGTGGGATCCGGGATCAGAACCCCAAATGAGACCCCCCTTCTAATGTACCAAAAGTAAACATTTGGCTGTTAGTTTACTCAATAGAAATGGTTCATATTTCATGTCAGAGCCATTTATAGCTGTCTATACAGGTTTTTATAATTGAAGGCCATACAGTTGCCTATAATTGCATATATCCACTTCATTTGAACTTTGGTGGATAGTTTAATGCCTCATTGGTAATACATGTAATACCACACCTGATTCTCCTTTTATTTGTAAATAGAGAATCATTTCATTCACTGAATGACATAAAAGGTTGTAGGTTGAGTCGATACTGCTAGTTTAATCCACCACACAATAAAATAGTATTCATTATTATTTATCTCCCCTTTTTTAAATCTTTTATTGAAGATAGGAAGAAACACACAATTTCATCCTTATTTACCACTACCAAAAGTCTCAATGAAAACTGCTGCCCTGGGTAGCTATTTTGAGAAATGAAAAGTAACACATAAATTTTTCATTCTGGCTATACATAATGGAAGTAATAAAAATATATATAAAAAATGAAAAATAATAAAAACCAGGTACTATTTTTATTTCCAAAATTTCAATGACTGTATCTGTAAACCAACAAAGATATAAAAAAAAAAAAAGACCCAGAAGCACTAACAACAATACGGAATGATCTGAAGCAATTTAAACAAAGCACTCAAACAATGTAATGATAAAACAAAAATAATAATTACACAACATTTAAAAATAGCATTGAAATTCAATATCTGATTCCAGATTAAAAATCAAATAATAAATAGGTTCACATCGAAGCAAAATTATTTTCATTACCTATAATTTATACCTCAATTCTGAGTTTTAGTACTTAACTTCAACTGATCTCAAATCTGTGTCAATTGACCTCATGAAGTTTGCATAATTATCACTTTTGGGCTGTGACATGAAACAGTTTCCATCAATGGTCAAGCAAAAACTTGGTCACATGTCTATAGAAAGGTGGTCTAGTCTGATCTTCAATTATATAACTATAACTTATTGCCAATTCATAACCTGATGCATAATATACATTATTGCTTTCTGATTAGTACACTGAAAAATTGATGATGGTGAACATTTTCCTTATTTTAAAATCCTAAACTCATGGACTTTCAACCAATGATCATGAAGATGTTATCTTATTTTTCCTTTAAAGGAAAAAAATGGAATCACCGATTATCTTTAAAATTTTGAAGGGCAAAATTCATTGGCGCATGTTCAATCAAATAATCATACAGGAATGGTATACCGGGAGTAATATGTACATTGGCGGACCCAGGAGGGGGGGGGTTCCAGGGTTTGAAACCCCCCCTTTTTTTTGGACGCTCAATGCATTTGAATCGGGACATATAGTTGGACCCTGGACCCCCCCCCTTTTGTCCTGGGTTGGGAACTCCCTCCTTTTTAAAATGGCTGGATCCACCCCTGATGTAATTGACTAATTCACATTCAATGGTATTTTTAAATGTAGTATAAGAAAACAAATATAGCCACTAAATGATGCAAACATATAACATTAATAACAAAAATCATCAACAACATCAATTTAAAAATAGTATAAACCCATAAAAAACATTTTCAATATTCAGCAACAAATCATTTGGTTTTATTACAGTGTTTAAAAATTCCATGTTAACATCAACAAATCAAGTAGACCTGAATATGAAATGATAAAACTGCCAATCAAGTTGACCTTAAAATCAACTTCTTCCATGTCAAAGAACTAATTTATCAATTGAATTTGCAAAGCTCTTATAACATGTATAAAAATTGTATCTAAAAATTATATTTATTGCTCTTCCAAAACACGCACATATTATAGACTCATGTCACTAGACGTCAAACTAGACAGTTTTTTACTGATCTGATTCTTGGTTTCGAAAGATTTGACCATCTTGAAGCTTCCTTATTCTACTCCAAAAATATTGCATGAATTAAGGTTTGAAAAATAATTGACAGCAGTTTTTTTTTCAATCGTAACCAACATGATCAACAGAACCTGATAAAACCAAACATCGGCCAAAACCGAACAAAATCTTCAGTCCAGAAGAAGTTCAGTCGTCAAAACAGGTTTCACTGTATTAAGAAATTAGCAGATGAAAAGCTGTTGTACATTTGTAAGTAGCATAGTTGATGACAGGAACAGTAATATCACAAATATAAGGGAAACAACTCTGCACAAATACAAGGAGAACAACTCCACTAGGATTAAAGTAGGAATTTTGAATCCCTGTTACATTGGTAACTAAAGAATCAAATTAAAATGTTAACATTAATTTTTAAAATAAACATATGATAATAATTTAAATGCAAGTTAGAGTAATTTCCACATGGTATCACATTTTTGAAGAAAATCAAATCATAATATTTTCTACAATAATTACAGATGAGGATATAAATATACAATTACAAGAATGAAGGCATTATGTTTTTATTCTGAATTATTGCATGCATTTATTATTTTGACTGCTGAACAATGAATATACATGTAAATGTCATTTAGAAAATGCTGTATATAAATAATGCAAATATTAACTTTGAATTAATGTTTAACATGTCAATAAATATTTTACACAAAAACATCACAACTTTACCAAAATTTATGAATTTGACAAAACGTGATGTTTCATCACATTATCATAGCAAGATAGATAACTCTACAAAAATTACATAAGATTAAAAAGATAAAAGATTGAAAAATTTTCCATTGGTGAAAATGTTCATTTACTATTTTACTATCTGACAGCATTTTTGGGGGACTTGCTTATGCTGTGGTCCCATGCCCAAAGCAAGTCCCTGATTTCAGAGGTCTGACCCTTAGTTCAGGTGGATTTTGTCGTTATATCTCATCATCGGTGGGTTAGGTAAAATTTCATTATACACCTTTAATACATGTATCTCTAGACTTTTTATCCTCCATTACTGGACATCACAATTAATTCCCTTAAATTTTTTATGTCAAGAAAGCATAAAGTCCAAAACGACAAAGGAGCAGGTTAAAAATTTCTAGCAGTTTTTATTGAAAATTGTTTTGTATGAATCTAAATCAACAACATGAAAATTAAGAAAGCTGGCTTGTCATGTTTTGGATTTTTTTGTCAGATTTTCGGAATCCTTTGGTTTTATCCATTTGAATGCCTTAAAAAAAATTGCCCGGTGACCCCCATTTTTCTTTTTGTAAATCGTTTAAATGTATAAGGATAAACCATTTGAAAAAGTCTTATAAAATTTAATTACTTTTTAACAATTTTTGAGCACTTCAACTTGTCAATGATAAAACTATGAAAAGTCAAGAGAAAATATTTCCCCGCCAAAATTTCAATGGATAATATCTCAAAAATAAGCAAGGTGACCTATATATTTTTTTTGCTTTTTGAATTCCTTTATTAATCCCCTATCAATATCAACTAGCGATTTGAAAAGTTAATTACTTTGAAACTGAGAAGTGAACTCCCTTAATGGTATAATGGAAGATCTTTACATTTTTTCATGCCCTCATAGTTACGAAGAATGGACAAGACTAAAGAATTTTAAATCCTCTTCTCAGCCTGGCATTAAACATATGAACATTTGTAACATAACTATTTCATATTAGCTTTTCTCTATGTATTATGTGTATATAGTATACATTTATGAACACAAAAATCTTACAAGACTTATAAAAATTTGTGTTGGTTTACAGATTTCCATTAAATATGTCAGGAATGTGGTAAAAAACTTATCTTTAGTCATCTTCTCTTCTAAGTGGATCTCATTGGGGTCTAAGCGTTACGCCGGATTACCGATTTTTCGTAAGCGTCACACAGGAAAGTCAAATTAATGTGCCATGAAAACGGGAATTAAGGTCTAGCGGGACATGGGAAATTACAAAAAAATGAGAATGGCTTAGGTACATAGTATAAGCAGACTAGGGGAATCAGACAAAACAGTAAGTGGGATCCGGGATCAGAACCCCAAATGAGACCCCCCTTCTAATGTACCAAAAGTAAACATTTGGCTGTTAGTTTACTCAATAGAAATGGTTCATATTTCATGTCAGAGCCATTTATAGCTGTCTATACAGGTTTTTATAATTGAAGGCCATACAGTTGCCTATAATTGCATATATCCACTTCATTTGAACTTTGGTGGATAGTTTAATGCCTCATTGGTAATACATGTAATACCACACCTGATTCTCCTTTTATTTGTAAATAGAGAATCATTTCATTCACTGAATGACATAAAAGGTTGTAGGTTGAGTCGATACTGCTAGTTTAATCCACCACACAATAAAATAGTATTCATTATTATTTATCTCCCCTTTTTTAAATCTTTTATTGAAGATAGGAAGAAACACACAATTTCATCCTTATTTACCACTACCAAAAGTCTCAATGAAAACTGCTGCCCTGGGTAGCTATTTTGAGAAATGAAAAGTAACACATAAATTTTTCATTCTGGCTATACATAATGGAAGTAATAAAAATATATATAAAAAATGAAAAATAATAAAAACCAGGTACTATTTTTATTTCCAAAATTTCAATGACTGTATCTGTAAACCAACAAAGATATAAAAAAAAAAAAAGACCCAGAAGCACTAACAACAATACGGAATGATCTGAAGCAATTTAAACAAAGCACTCAAACAATGTAATGATAAAACAAAAATAATAATTACACAACATTTAAAAATAGCATTGAAATTCAATATCTGATTCCAGATTAAAAATCAAATAATAAATAGGTTCACATCGAAGCAAAATTATTTTCATTACCTATAATTTATACCTCAATTCTGAGTTTTAGTACTTAACTTCAACTGATCTCAAATCTGTGTCAATTGACCTCATGAAGTTTGCATAATTATCACTTTTGGGCTGTGACATGAAACAGTTTCCATCAATGGTCAAGCAAAAACTTGGTCACATGTCTATAGAAAGGTGGTCTAGTCTGATCTTCAATTATATAACTATAACTTATTGCCAATTCATAACCTGATGCATAATATACATTATTGCTTTCTGATTAGTACACTGAAAAATTGATGATGGTGAACATTTTCCTTATTTTAAAATCCTAAACTCATGGACTTTCAACCAATGATCATGAAGATGTTATCTTATTTTTCCTTTAAAGGAAAAAAATGGAATCACCGATTATCTTTAAAATTTTGAAGGGCAAAATTCATTGGCGCATGTTCAATCAAATAATCATACAGGAATGGTATACCGGGAGTAATATGTACATTGGCGGACCCAGGAGGGGGGGGGTTCCAGGGTTTGAAACCCCCCCTTTTTTTTGGACGCTCAATGCATTTGAATCGGGACATATAGTTGGACCCTGGACCCCCCCCCTTTTGTCCTGGGTTGGGAACTCCCTCCTTTTTAAAATGGCTGGATCCACCCCTGATGTAATTGACTAATTCACATTCAATGGTATTTTTAAATGTAGTATAAGAAAACAAATATAGCCACTAAATGATGCAAACATATAACATTAATAACAAAAATCATCAACAACATCAATTTAAAAATAGTATAAACCCATAAAAAACATTTTCAATATTCAGCAACAAATCATTTGGTTTTATTACAGTGTTTAAAAATTCCATGTTAACATCAACAAATCAAGTAGACCTGAATATGAAATGATAAAACTGCCAATCAAGTTGACCTTAAAATCAACTTCTTCCATGTCAAAGAACTAATTTATCAATTGAATTTGCAAAGCTCTTATAACATGTATAAAAATTGTATCTAAAAATTATATTTATTGCTCTTCCAAAACACGCACATATTATAGACTCATGTCACTAGACGTCAAACTAGACAGTTTTTTACTGATCTGATTCTTGGTTTCGAAAGATTTGACCATCTTGAAGCTTCCTTATTCTACTCCAAAAATATTGCATGAATTAAGGTTTGAAAAATAATTGACAGCAGTTTTTTTTTCAATCGTAACCAACATGATCAACAGTTTGAATATTCATTACCAAAAATGATTACAAACAATTCATCAATAAAACAGTAATAACAAATATAAATATGCACAAACAAAACTTATATAAAAATACATTAGTATTCAAATTACAACAGGTTAACAGGTCAACCAGTGAAAGACAATTTTTTTTATTTTTCACAAATTATTGGCATATCAAATGTAATGAAATATTTCTATAAGCTTAAGCTCTACCAAAATTAAACTTTTGTTTGCATTTTTTGCAACAAAATAAATATACATACATTCTATATATCGTAAGAACAAAATGCATGCAATTCAATTATTTTTCTCAAGATTATGAAATACTTCATTTGTACTTGTATATGAAATTTTCATTTTTCATTTAAATTTTGGATTAATTTCCATGTTTTCCAAAAAATTTACTTCACCATTTCACTAAAAAACAAATTATTTGCTAAAATTTAGAAAGATACATACTCAAAGACTATTTTAATTCTCATATACATTATTATTTTATAACTTCTCAAAATGGTTGTTGTGTACACATACATACATAAAACATAACAAACAGAAACTTAAAAAACATGATAACAATTCAGTAATTTTTTAACATAGCATAAAACAATAATTGCCAAATTTAAAATAAATTTGATGTCCTTTATCATTTTTGAAAGACGCAACTTGGTTGAAATCTCATTCTTTGACAATCATGATCACAGTATTCTAAACATGCATTCATACTTCAATAATTATTTAAGATGTATGTTTCATTAAAATGCATCATTCTGATTGGCTAACAGCAATTTTGCCTCATTCTTAGATTAATCTCATTTCAAAATGAATTGTAACATTCATGATTACACAAGGTTCCACAATAAAGTGCACAGGTGAATATCATAAAAACTTGATAGTAGATGTTTTATGATAATAGCATAAAAATGTAATTATAAGTATTGAATGCTTCTTTTAGTAATTTCATAGGTTTATAAAAGTGTTGACCATGCACACATTTTTAGAATGAAGCACTTTAGCACTTCAAACAAAATGTACTTCGATCAACGTTTTTTTCACTCCAATGAATTTACAAAAAGAAGCATTCACACTTCAATCCGAGATCTACATAAGTAAATAAGAATTTAAGTCATTTCTTCACCGCTGTATTAATAAATGCAGATGTAAATTTAAAAATCAACTGTACTTTCAGAAAATGTCAAAATAGCATTGAAACATTTTCACTTCAAAATGTGAAAACTAAAACTTTTTCACTGCTTATTGTAAATACAGTTCAAAATTTTCTCTGTTAAATGTGAAAAGAATTAAAAGTGTTTTCACTGTGAAATAGAGTAGCCATCTGGATCCCTTTTAATGACTATAGACAAACTTTGACCTTTGGAACTTTCAAGGCCATTAGTTTCATTTTCACTTTTCGTACCATTTTCTGCCTTTTTTAATGCACTTTGACCTTTTGAACTTGCGAGTCCATTAGTTCCATTTTCACATTGAACATCATTTTCCTCTTTCATTAATGCACTTTGACCTGTGACCTCTTCCTGTTTGATGCTGACCCCTTGATCTTTACTCTCGTCCATGTTGTTATTATCTCCCATGACAAAAGCACCCTGTAATTGTTGCATACCTTTATAAACGTCACTGATAAAAGAAGTATCCATGGCCGTTTCATTTTGGTTTTGAGAAAAGCTAGTGTCAGTGGATCCCTCATTTCCATTTTGACCTACAGTAAAACCCCAATGCATCTGTTTCATGTGTTTATTGAGCTCATACTTCCTGACGAAATCTTTTCCACACAATGAGCAGATGTGAGGACGATCCTGAGTGTGAATGCTTTGAACGTGTCTTTTCAGGTGGTCTGAGCGACTGAATCTCTTATGACAAATCTCACATTCGTGGGGTTTAATACCTGTATGAATTGATAGGTGGCGTTTAAGGTGGATATTTTTGGCAAATCCAACACCACATGTCTCACAGGCAAATGGTTTTTCGCCAGTATGGGACCTAATATGAACTTTGAGTACAGCTGGACTTGTAAAAGACTTATTGCAGTATGTACATAGGACAGATTTATCGCCATTGTGTTTTTTCATGTGAGTTTGTAAATTGCCCCTTGTAGAGTATGACTTTCCACAGATATTGCAATTAAAACTTGAGTGACTTTCCATGTGGCTGCCTAACTCATCAGTACTTGGGCAAGTTTTGCCGCAGACTGGGCAAATAAATTTAAGTTCTCGTCCATCGCCAGTGGTACTGGTCACCGTGATTGTAACTTGCTTCTGTGGCACACCTGGACTTTTTGTAGATTCCCGTTCCCTTTTCAATCCTCCAAATGATGGGGTATCAAGCCCCCTAGCCTTCATGTAAGTATCAAAATAACTGTTCCCAGACTTGGAATCGTCTGATGTACTATTTTTAGAATCGTTAAACATTTGGTTATAGGAGTTTACGTCAAACGGTAATTTATTTTTCTCTGTACTTGGTAAGTCCTTTCCATACATAGAGGCCAGATGAGTTTGAACATGTTTCTTCAATTCTTCGGCACTGTCGAAGACCTCGGCACATTCAAAACACATGAGGGGATCAACATTATCTATGTTTGACAAGTCAGAAGTTTTAGGGTTTTCATTACTCGATTGGCTGACACTATTCGAAGCTTCCTCCATCATTTCTGCCAAATCTACAATAGAGAATCAACATTTGAAATGAAACATGAAATAAGGTATGATTGCCTAGGATGCTTCTATCCACCAAGGACCTAAGCGAGCTACTATTTGATTTTTATTGGGGTGATAAACAAAAATGTCCTTTAATTTTTTTTTAGATGTAATCACTGTTCTTCCTTTTATTCAGTCTTCAGCTCCCATTGTTTTTTTTAAAGTTTATTCTGACTTTTTTTTTAACAAAAAAATTGTCATACATGTACAGCTTTTGGTTTTTTTTTGCAAAATGTCTCATCCTGCCCTCTTTTTTTTACTCAAAACTCCTGTCCTGCCTTTCTTTCAAATGTTATTCTTTAACACATGTTAATAACATATTTGTATTTCTTTTATATTTAGTACATAAATTAGTTTTCTCCTTTTGATTGGTTTTAATTTCTCATTTCAGGGTCATTAATAGCTGACAAATTCAGAAAATGCAGTATTGGCTTTGTTCCTTATTGTGCAACCAGAGAGCATGATTATCATTTCAAAATTGCTTGTCCCCACAGGGACTTGAACTTATGACCTCCTCTGTGTTACATGGTTGTGTGTTAACTGACTGAGCTGAAAAAAATACTTTCTTAGCTCAACCCTTACCACTAACTAAATATCTACCACACTTTCTAAGGGAAGCAATCCTGTCACAATTGAAAGCCTTACAGTGATCTAAAGTTGTTAATATCTGTGTCCTTTGGTTTCTTGTGGAGATAGATTTGTCTCATTAGCAATCATACCACATCTTCATTGTATATATTTGATTTTGGCCTGAAGAAGGAACTTACTACATGTATAAGAAACATTTGCCATGCATTTTGAATTTTCTTGTGATAAATATTTCAGCTAAATAAAAATAAACAAGAGCTGGTTCCAAAAAAAAATTAACTTTCATCTAAAGGGACATAACTCTTGTCTTGTACATTTGTATAATTTCATGACCTTCATTTTAAATAACGTAATATAAGAGTGGTGCAATAGTTCAATGAGGTCATCAACACCAATTGATCTTTAGTCAACCAGTGTTACTAGGATTTCCACTAAGTAAGTCCACGAGTTCAGGACTCTTGAAAATATGTCCATCAAGATTGTGAAATTTTGTATAAACTGAAAACAGATATCATCATATAGTTAACTATACAAATAAGGTCAAGGTCAAATTAACCAGCGTAGCTGACATGTATTCCATACCCTTTATAAAATTGATCAATTATTAATTGATCTAAGTGCTTGAGAAATTAATCATACAACAACTCTTAATAATGACAAATGAACCGTGAAAATGAGATCAAGATCGTATAACCCTGCCTGATAAAACATTATACAACCTACAATTATTCATTACACCAAATATATTTGATCAATAGCTTAAAGTATCTCTAAGATGGATGAACCATGAAAAACCGGTCAATGAAAAGAGGGCAAGATCATTAAAACCATATATCATATATAAATCTCCATATAGCCTATTAATTGCTATTTTTAAATTTCTAGCCAAGAAACTAGGTGACCATCCTGGCATTATTTTATTCATTTTGTTTATTCTTTAAAATATAGGGTAGTATGGGTTGATGGCAGAATATGTTTTTCTTTTGCCATGCAAGGAATCTGATGTTCAGTGGTTGTTGTTTGTTGATGTAGTTCATAAGTGTTTCTCATTTCTTGTTTGTAAGTAGATTAGACTGTTGGTTTTCCTGATTGAATGGTTTTAGTCCTCATTTAAACTAGTCATGTTTGGGGCCCTTTATATCTTGCTGGTTGGTGTGAGCCAAGGCTCCGTGTTGAAATGTGCTATGACCTAAAAATGGTTTACTTTTATAAATTGTTATTTGGAAGGATAGTTGTCTCATTGGCACTCATACCACACATCTTTTTATATCCATATATAGCTGCTAATAGCTACAGTTAATACATGGAGAATGTGTCCAATAACTGTCCATGAGACACAGATGATGCCTCTGATTGCATATTTCGGTATAAACATGAAACTAGAGGCTCTAAAGAGCCTGTGTCGCTCACCTTGGTCTATGTGAATATTTAACAAAGGACACAGATGGATTCATGACAAAATTGTTTTTTGGTGATGGTGATGTGTTTGTAGATCTTACTTTACTGAACATTCTTGCTGTGTACAATTATCCCTATCTATAATGATTGGCCCAGTAGTTTCAGTAGGAAATGATAGTAAAAATTGTAAAAATTTACTATAAAGGGCAATAACTCCAAGGGGGGTCAATTGACCATTTTGGTAATATCGACTTATTTTTAGGTCTTACTTTGCTGTAAATTATTGCTGTTTCCAGTTTATCTCTATCTATAATAATATTCAAGATAATAACAAAAAACGGCACAATTTCCTTAAAATTACCAATTCAGGGGCTGCAACGTAACAACCAGTTGTGCAATTCATCTGAAAATTTTGGAGCAGATAGATCTTGACCTGATAAACAATATCAACCCCCCTATCAGATTTGCTCTTAATGTTTGGTTTTTGAGTTATAAGCGGAAAACTGCATTTTACCCCTATGTTCTATTTTTAGCCATGGTGGCCATTTTGGTTGGTTGGCCGAGACACTGGACACAATTTATAAACAAGATACCCCAATGATGATTGTGGCCAAGTTTGATTTTATTTGGCCCAGTAGTTTCAGAGAAGATTTTTGTAAAGGATAACTAAGATTTATGAACTAAAGGCTCTAAAGAGCCTGTGTCGCTCACCTTGGTCTATGTGCATATTAAACAAAGGACACAAATGGATTCATGACAAAATTGTATTTTGGTGATGGTGATGTGTTTGAAGTTCTTGCTTTACTGAACGTTCTTGCTTCTTACAATTATATCTATAATGAACCTTGCCCATTAGTAACAGAGAAAAATATTTGGTAAAAATTTACATAAATTTACTGAATTAATGAAAATTGTTAAAAATTGACTATAAAGGGCAATAACTCCTTAAGGGGTCAATTGACCATTTAGGTCATGTTGACTTATTTGTAGATCTTACTTTGCTGAACATTATTGCTGTTTACAGTTTATCTCTATCTATAATAGTATTCAAGATAATAACCAAAAACGGCAAAATTTCTTTAAAAATTACCAATTGGAGGGCAGCAAGCCAACAACCGATTGTCCAATTCATCTAAAAATTTCAGGGCAGATAGATATTGACCTGATAAACATATTTATCCCGTGTCAAATTTCCTCAAAATGCTTTGGTTTTTGAGTTATAAGCCAAAAACTGCATTTTACCCTATGTTCTATTTTTAACCGTGGCGGCCATCTTGGTTGGTTGACCGGGTCACGCCACACATTTTTAAACTAAATACCCCAAAGATGATTGTGGCCAAGTTTGGATTAATTTGGCTCAGTAGTTTCAGAGGAGAAGATTTTTGTAAAAGATTACTTAGATTTATGAAAAATGGTTAAAAATTGACTATAAAGGGCAATAACTCCTAAAGGGGTCAACTGACCATTTCGGTCATGTTGACTTATTTGTAAATCTAACTTTGCTGAACATTATTACTGTTTACAGTTTATCTCTATCTATAATAATATTCAAAATAATAACCAAAAACAGCAAAATTTCCTCAAAATTACCAATTCAGGGGCAGCAACCCAACAACAGGTTAACCGATTCATCTGAAAATTTCAGGGCAGATAGATCTTGACCTGATAAACATTTTAACCCCATGTCAGATTTCCTCTAAATGCTTTGGTTTTTGAGTTATAAGCCAAAAACTGCATTTCACCCCTATGTTCTATTTTTAGCCGTGGTGGCCATCTTGGTTGGATGACAGGGTCACGCCACACAATTTTTAAACTAGATACCCCAATGATGATTGTGGCCAAGTTTGGTTTGATTTGGCCCAGTAGTTTCAGAGGAGAAGATTTTTGTAAAAGCTAATGCCGGACGACGACGAACGACGGACGCCAAGTGATGAGAAAAGCTCACTTGGCCCTTTGGGCCAGGTGAGCTAAAAATGGTTCAAAATTGACTATAAAGGGCAATAACTCCTAAAGGGGCCAACTGACCATTTTGGTCCTCTTAACTTATTTGTAAATCTCACTTTGCTGAACATTTTTGCTGTTTACAGTTTATCTCTATATATATTAAATAACATTCAAGATAATAACCAAAAACAGCAAAATTTCCTTAAAAATCCAATTCAGGGGCAGCAACCTAATTACCAGTTGACCAATTCATCTGAAAATTTCAGGGCAGATAGATCTTGACCTGATTAACAATTTTTTCTCTTTTCAGATTTGCTCCAAATGCTTCGGTTTTTGAGTTATAAGCCAAAAACTGCATTTTACCCCCTATGTTCTATTTTTAGCCATGGCAGCCATCTTGGTTGGTTGGCGGATTCACCGGACATACTTTTTAAACTAGATACCCTAATGATGATTGTGGCCAAGTTTGATTCTATTTGGCCCAGTAGTTTCAGAGGAGAAGATTTTTGTAAAAGTTAACAACGGACGACAACGATGCTGGACGCCAAGTGATGGGAAAAGCTCACTTGGCCCTTCAGGCCAGGTGAGCTAAAAAGGGAAACTGTTATGGTGATGCTGCATAAATTCAAACTCGGTCTGTGTAAAAGTTTCATAATATTTAGTTGTGCAAAAATAAAGTAAAGGTAGGAAACGGAAACTAATTTAGGGACAGACTCACATGAGATCACTTAATGACCCCGCCATTGTGGTGGGGGCATAAAAATAAACATAAAAAAACCCAAAAAAAACCAACATTTTATAACAACATTGTTTATTTTATTTTAATTTTTTATTTAGTATCTTTTATTCATTGAAACAATGACATACATGTACAATTTTTACAATTGAATTTAAATTGTGATACATAATATCTAAAGGAACACTAACATAATTCATTAACAACATGAACATTAAAAAAAAATAACCATGATTCAAGTACAAAACTAATAACAAAATGTGTTGACTAAAGAATCTGTCTGTAACCTTGTCTCACCATCTACAAATGTTTCAAAGCAAATCACTCAACATTCAGGAAGAATGATCTTTATCTCAACATTTTTGTAAAATTTTGCTTGAATGTCTAATGTAAAAGTGATAATCACTTGCATATAGCATTATAAAGGGACTTAACTCAAAAATAGTAAAAATTGAGGTAACCCAAATTCGAAGTGATATGTGTTTTGTGGTAATAAGCAATTGTATATAAGATTTGTAACATTTAATTAATTTAAGTTAGAGAACGCAAAAATTTTGGAATGTTGATATGGACGGATATTAAAAGGAGGGGGCATAACTTTTTGTCAAATCAATCAAAGTGTTACTGCCGATTTACAATCTTTGAATCCTATTTGGTATATATCTAATACATGGAATATGGAATAAGTATAAATTAAAAACCACACACACAATCACAGGGATTCACTGAATGAAATCACCACAAAGAGTGATTTTTAAATGACTCTTGTAAGTTCCCTAAATCTTGTAGATTACAGCTCTTGAAATCTAACCTTCGAAACTGCAAATTCATTATTATGTGTTGTATACCAATTTTCATTGATTTTGAGGATACAGGGGAACCACAAATTTAAATGTTCAATGAATAACAAATTTCCCATAGGAATATAGGCAGACTTTGCCAAAACTACAAAATTATATATATCCACAAAAACTCTAGTTTTCTTCAATCGACGAAAATAAGTAACCACAAAAATAAAATGTACAACAAGTATTGTTGTGTGTGTATGTGACCAAGACAAATAATGGAAGTTAAAAAATGACAAAGTCCACTTTTTTAATTTGTATCAACATGATCAATGGAGTGGACACTTTAAACACATAAAACATTTCCCTATTTATGTCGACTCCTATCATCATATCTATTGGACATAACTACAACAAATTCCTAAAAATTGTATTATTCAACTTTGCCTACAACCTTTGTACTATTTTTGACTATTTCTCCATCTGTCTGAACTACTGAAGAATTTAAAATGCCTCTTTTAAGGTCACGAACACTATAACTAAATTGTGGAAATTCAGGCTGCAATGATATCGAGTCTGACAAAATGCCATCGCTTATATACAATTGCGGCTGTACTTTAGGGCTTGCTGTCTGCTTCCGCCAAATCCCTTCCCCTAGTGGATTACATTTTTCAATATGTTTTATAAGATGGTCATGGCGATTGAAAGTCTTGCCACAACTTTTACAAGTTTGGATTTCAAGTTTTTCGGGATCATGAGAGTTACGTAAATGTCTTTTCAGACTCTGGGCGTAGTTTGTTTTAAAATCGCAGTAATCACAATGAAAACCGTTCCGTTCATGTACTTTGATGTGTTCCTTATAATGGTGTTTTCTTTTAAACACTTTATTACAAATATCACATTCGAAAGAACTTTTATGAGCACGTAAATGTGAATTCAAATAATCTTTACAGGGGAATATTTTTCCACAAATGTCACATGGAAACTGTTGATTCTTGTGTTGAGATTCATGGACTCGGCGGCCATGCTGGGACCTTAAAACAGCCCCACATATAGAACATTTCCAGAAGTTTCCTGCATGCTGATTCATATGATCTTCGAATTCACAAGTCCGATTAAACCCCTTTCCACATTGTATGCAGTTATAAGGGAATACATTGTTATGTTTGTTCAAATGAAATTTCAGTCCGGTTTTGGAGAAGAACTTTTTGGGACATCCTTCCCATGAGCACTCAAATTTCAGACGACTCCCATCATCTTTTGCTTTTCGTCCTAAAACAACAGTCTGGTCAGGGCTTCCAGCTGCAAACAGTTGAAAACTTCCCTTTGCTTTTAATGACATAAATTTGTCAGCATACATTTGCACCGACTCATCAAAATCCATAGATTCATCCTTGATGGAATTATTTGTACTATTCAAAGAATTATCTCCCTCATAGAGGGACACGCTTTTTTCATGATTTATCTTGCTTTGGTTATTTAATGTGAAATCTTGATCTTCATCGTCAAACACTGGTTCATCTTTGATATGATTAAGTTCAAGGTTTTCACCAATTTCTATGGATTTCTTTATTCTTTCTGTAAATTCACAGTCTTTTTCTTGCATGCTCTTTATTATCCCTGTAAAGAAGAAAAATTTCAAAATAATACCGGAGTACATGTATATTGAAAATCCTAAACTTTATCTAAATTCTGCACATTCGTTTGAAACTATTTACACTGAATTGAATATTTTATACAAATTTATTACTTTCATTTCATAATTTTGAACTCAGTTGAAGAAATATGATATTTAACGATATCAACAGATTTTTAACAGCATGAATTCATGTTTTTCTATTTTCCTATTCCTTACGAAAATCTTTTTAAATAATTTTTTTAAAAGATTTCACTAAAATAATTTCATATTGGTATAAATATCCCACGTCATCTTTCACCTCATTGGTAAATCTTGCAAAAATTAACCCAAATAAATAAAAACTTACCAAACATAACAGTCCAATGACAGCTAACAAAACAAACTGACAAGGTCCCATGGCACTCATCTAATCAGCCAATCAAAACAGCCGATACAAAACTAAAATATCTTTTCCAACAAAAATGTTTATATTTGAATTTTTTGGTATTTAACTTAAAAACTAAAGGTTATCTTATTCTTTGTTAGCGTTAATGTTACTCTGACTTTCATCATTTTAACAATTATCACTGCATTGCAAGACTGACCAATGAGATTGAAAAAACAACAACAATGACAATAATCAAAGTTCATATCAAATATAATAATGTACAATATTTTTTGATTTTTTAATGTATGTTCTCTACGTTAAATATTGCAAAAAAAAAATTCAGCTTAGTGCATATTCTACTGTTACTGTGGTTTCACAATAATAACTAACTCACTTCATACATTGTAATATACGTATTAAAACCTTTTTCTTCAGAATCTAAAGTTTAAATGAGAATTCTTCTTTTAAATTAGACAGCCAGACCTCAAATTACTTTTTTTCAGAAAAAGGCTTTATTTCTGACCCAATTTCACCAAACTATGCAGTCAATTTTTTCTATCTGCATGTGATTTAGCATTGTACATGTAAGTGACATGGAACTTGATCATTGTGATTTGTTTAAGGAATAGAAAATTTAACATGTTTAATTACAAATTTTGATTGGTAACAAAGGGCAGTAACCCTCTTCCATTCTAATTTTCCTCTGCAATGTTATAATACAATTAGTACACATACCCTCTTCTTGTGGGACCTGGTATTCAGCCGGCAAAAATTTCTCTAATTCTTCCTTCAACTTTGGGAATTCTTGAAGTAACTGAAAACAAATACAATGTCATTTGTATGAAAAATGTAAAAATATCTGTTTTCTCTGTTGGCATGTGAGTACCTGCTAGTAGTTCTTTGTTAATTTATGAAGCATTGTCATTTTGCTTAGTTTCCTCTGTTAACTATTATGACAACTGATTCTGACTTCTTTAAAGCTAAGTTTTACTGTGTGTATTGGTGTGTGTTTATTCTACACTGGCTAGAGGTATACGGGGGATGGCGTTGAGTTCTCACAAAAAATGATTAATCCTGCCATAATATTTTTGCACCTTTTCAGAGTCGGGAGCCTCTTATCTTTGTTAGTCTTGTATGTTTTTTTTTATTTTAGTTCATTGATTTGCTGCAGATTTTTAGCACTGCATTAATTTCCATTTTATTTTTATTTATCTTTTTCACCTATTTTGCTTAGTCCAAATAATTATGGAACTCATATGTTCAGTTGGACTTTGAGAGGGAATTGACTGCTTTATTTAAACGTTTAGCTGATCTTTCCTCAAGATGCTTCATTTTCATAGTATAAAATATATTTTTGAACCAAACTCGGTTCATTTTGACTGACCTGAATTTCCGGACAATGTAAAACAATGGTTCCGGAAATTCGGGTTTTACTGAGTTATGTGTAAAAACTATTTTATAATCTCCTAAAAAGAAGTCAAACAAACGTTTTAAAAAATGCAGTCGACATGTTCCCGCCTCAAATGGAATTGTTACTTATATTATTATTTCTGTAGGGATTAATTGGAAATATTTTGCACAAACAAACACTTAAAAGGTTAGAATTATTATATATGCAATTTTTTTAACCTTCAATGAGAATTTGATGGCTAAATTGGGTCTCAAAGTTGAGAGCAAAATATGCTCTCAAAGTCCAACCGAAAATGGCGGCTTCAGCATTATGACGTCGAAGTATAAGACGTCAAAGAAAAAAAATATAATAGCCTTTCAAGACGTCATAATTATTTGGACTACTATTTTGCTCAATTCTATATTTTTAGGCCTATCGTTCTCCATTTTGTAAATCCTATATAGACCCTAGTATACTAAGTAAGTTATCTGATGATTTCATTCATGACACTGCCTTACAATATCTATTGATGTATTTCAGAGTGATTCAAAAACAATTACCATCAAGAGCAATTTTTGACTGTCTCATGTGTATGGACTGTATCATGACAACCATTTTATTAAGTACCTTATATCCAAGCAGCTGTCTATCATCTACACTATAGATAACCCAACACTTGACACCCTGTAAGATTTTCTCATCCTCTATTTCCATATCATTTAGTCGTTTAAGATGACCAATCATTTCTCTGACAGGAAGCTCCAAAAATATCTCTTCTTCCAAAATCTGCAAAAGAAAATATTGGCATAGAAATCATTCATGATAAAAACATGATAAACAGAACAAGTTCTGCTTTTTTTTGGAAACTAAAAATTCCAAGAATTATTTTTTGCTTTACCAAAATATACCAGATGAAGTGATAGAAATAACGATAGATCTGGTTGCCATGGTAACTGATTTCTTATCTTTTGTTTCAAAACAGTTTTGTTCTACAAATATTACTGCTTACCCTTCCAGAGTACCTTATGTCACCCCTGATTCTTAATGGGATTCATGTTGCTAAGCTGTGTTTTGTGTGCTATTGTTTTGTTATTATAAGATTTTTGTATAGACTTTGACTGTTTTGAAATCTTTGCATCTCTTTCCAAAATTACATGTATGTTAGATCCATTTAATATCATCCCCCCCCCCCCTTGAAAACAAATAAGCACTGTTAAAGTCAATGTTCTGTTCGAATTGTGACTGTTAAAGTTGCGTTTGTACGTCCAACTAACCCCCCTTGGAAATTCTCTCAAGTTCTGGATTCAACACGTGATGTGTCATGACTCTGACTATTTTGCTTCAATTTTGATATTCAGAAATAATTACAAAACAAAGCATTTCATATACATTTGTACTATGTACATTTCATATTTTTAATACAATGTACATTAGCAAAACATATTTCAAGCTCTTAAAATATATTTTGATCAATATAAAAAATAAATTTTATATATGCATATTGGATTATAAAATTTGTTTCAATAAAAAAACAAGAGGCTCTCAAGAGCCTGAATCGCTCACCTTAATTCTTTTGGTTAAATCTCTCATCAATGATTATTTTGGCTTTTCAATTTATTTAAAAGTTCTTTGGATCGTCCTATTTTCTTCAAAAGCAAAAAAAAATAAATCATTTCTCCTATGTTCTATTTTAGCCATAGGAGCTATGTTTCTTTACATACAAGGAAATAAAATATAAAATTTATACTAAATACTCTGAAACTCATTTAGCATAAGTTTGGCTTAAATTGATACAGCAGTTTCAAAGGAGAAGATTTTTTAAAGTAAGTCAACATGATGAACAAATTGTGAAAAAAGTCTTTAAAGGGCAATAACTCCTTAAGGGGTCAATTGACAATTTTGGTCATGTTGACTTATTTGTAGATCTTACTTTGCTGAACATTATTGCTGTTTACAGTTTATCTCTATCTATAATAATATTCAAGATAATAACCAAAAACAGCAAAATTTCCTTAAAATTACCAATTCAGGGGCAGCAACCCAACAACAGGTTGTCTGATTCATCTGAAAATTTCAGGGCAGATAGATCTTGACCTGATAAACAATATTACCCCCTGTCAGATTTGCTCTAAATGCTTTGGTTTTTGAGTTATAAGCCAAAAACTGCATTTGATCCCTATGTTCTATTTTTAGCAATGGCGACCATGTTTGTTGATAGATCAAAACTTCGGATACAATTTATAAACTAGATACCCTAAGGAACATTCAGTTAAAGTTTGGAAGTATTTGGCCCAGCAGTTTCAGAGGAGAAGATTTTTGTAAAAGATAACTAAGATTTACGAAAAATGGTTAAAAATTTACTATAAAGGGCAATAACTCCTAAAGGGGTAACTGACCATTTCGGTCATGTTGACTTATTTGTAAATCTTACTTTGCTGAACATTATTGCTGTTTACAGTTTATGTCTATCTATAATATTATTCAAGATAATAACCAAAAACAGCAAAATTTCCTTAAAATTACCAATTCAGGGGCAGCAACCCAACAACGGGTTGTCTGATTCATCTGAAAATTTCAGGGCAGATAGATCTTGACCTGATAAACAATATTACCCCCTGTCAGATTTGCTCTAAATGCTTTGGTTTTTGAGTTATAAGTCAAAAACTGCATTTGACCCCTATGTTCTATTTTTAGCAATGGCGACCATGTTTGTTGATAGATCAAAACTTCGGATACAATTTATAAACTAGATACCCTAAGGAACATTCCGTTAAAGTTTGGAAGTATTTGGCCCAGTAGTTTCAGAGGAGAAGATTTTTGAAATAGTTTACGACGACGACAGACGACAAGTGATGGCATAAGCTCACATGGCTATGCCAGGTGAGCTAACAATGGGATATAATTCAATTCAAACACTAATCATTGCTAATCGGCTTTCCTCACATTTCCATATTACTTAATTATTGTAAACATGTAATCCTTGCTAATTTTTTTTAATTTTTTTTTAGTTGATTTGTTGTGAAGAACCTTTTTTCTAGTAAGTTAAAAAGTCTGATTTGAAATCAGACTTTCAATAATACTAATTATAGCAACATGAAAATTTATACAGAAGTTTTTTTGTTTTTTTTATCAATTTCTCTATTGAGCTTTGAGAAAAAATTTATCTAGTGTTTCCGGCCGTGTTTCCTTACTTAGGCCACACTTAAAAAAAAATCAGTTTGCCCAAACCCTACCCAAAGGTTGTGACAGTGGCTAGGTAGGGAGGCATTTACTTTTTTTTTTCCAAAAAAAGAAATTGAAGTATCAGATGTTTATTAGTCTTCATGCCTATTTAATTAAAAAAAAACTTCTTCAAATCAGGACAATAAAAGAATTTGAGTAGGCAGCTTTTTTCTGGGTAGGTAGCGTTTGGGCAAACAAACCTATTATTTATTATATATGGCCCTATCAATGCTTTTACTAGACCCTATGCCATTACAAATGTATACTACATGTATGTACCTGATCAAAGTTAGTTTTAATGTACTCAGTGCTTTCTTTCAGTAATCCTGAACACAAACATTTAGCGGCCACTCTGTGAATACGTAAACAGTTCTCAAGCTGTAACTGGGATGATAGAAAATCACAACACAAGTTCTGGATTTCCTCGACTTGTAATAAACATGCCGCAGGTAGGAGAGTCCACACAGTCACATCGTCCACAGACACGGCAGACGTGTAGAAAAATTCAATTATATTCTGTACAGCATGGCCATCTAAACCATCAATTCTTAATTCTCGTAGACTTGTGTCGGTTTTGTATTTATTTTCAACTAAACTTTTAAAATATGGTGTGCTGACAGACAAAATTAATTTGTGCGCTGGAATTAATGTGTTTCCACAGTTTAATATGATGTCACAAAGTTCTTGTCTTTTCCGTAATTGATTGATTGCACCGATAAGAAGATGGGCGTGGTTTACTGACGTGTAGTGCAATGAGTTCTCCATGGTTGCTATGGTTCTGGGTGGTGACAGGAAGTTTACAAATCTGTTCTACATTTTCAATCTGAGGAAAAAAGAATTATACATTTAATATTATGAAATTTTATATGTTCAAATGAAAATAAAGGAAGTAATATATTTATATACATTTGTACTACCTGTTGGTGACCTTCTGCTGTTGTTTTTTATTTGGTCGGGTTGTTGTCTCTTTGACATATTCCCCATTTCCATTCTCAATTTTACAATATAAATAAATAAAAATATACTGTAGCAAACGTTTACATCAAATTAATTCACAATAAATATACACATGTTAAGAAAATCATACCTGCCAACTTTTCAAAATGCCCATGGGGGTTTTGCTTGCAAGAATTGTAAAATTAATTGTTTTGTTTAAAATTATGGACAAAATTGCTCTTTCAAAATTTCAATTTGGGAACCTCCATGGGGGAAATTCCCCACAAATAGTGACAGTTGGCAGGTATGACTTAGATGTGGTATGATTGTCAAAGAGACTAACATAGAAGTTATCAACTGTACATGTAGGTCAACATAAAACGTTAATGACAGCTGTAAAAGAGGTATTTTCACCATGTTCACTTAATGCTGAAATAAAGATGTCCACTAAAATGTATGTTTTGCCAGAAAATGATTTTTTTTTATAGAGAATGTAAATGCTTCTTTACACTTGTACATGTATATTAATAATTTCAGTATGTTCAAATCATATATATGGTCATTAAACATAAACATACATTTTGTATATGTGACTGACCACACTTTAGAAGAAGAGGCACAGGCACTTGTCTCAGAAAAAACAATTTCCTATATACCTTATTATAACACAAGGTACTTAACTTGCATTTTAGAAAAATGTTGGGTGGTGACGAAGTTCTGTTATATGCCGCTTTATAGGCTGTTAATCCCACTAAAGCTTGTTTTATCGTAAATCTAAATTGATTTATCTTTACAATGGTGTATAACATGCCTACATTTATTATCGGAATCATCCGTAGCAATCCTACCAAAGTATGTCAATCGTTATAATTTTGCAAACCGCTGAAGAATTGGCAATAAACGCGTCATGCTCCTTGTATATCTCGGTTTCCGATTGGTCAATTCTATGGGGAAGTCTAAATGATTCTCGGAGTTATCTGATCTTGTTTCATTTCATACGTAAAGTCAAGAGAGAGTCTGAAAGACATTGACGTCATGGGAAAATTTGTAACTTATTAGACATACCACAAACAACACTTGTTAGATTTTTTCACGTATATCATACAATTTTACTAACTGTTTGATAAGTTCTATTTATACGAAAACTCACAGGTTTTTTTAAAACGATTTTTATAATAAATCATTTACTGCGGCCGTTTATTGCCAATTCTTCAGTGGTTTGCAAAATTATTACGATTGACATACTTTGGTAGGATTGCTACGCATGATTCCGACAACAAATGTAGGCATGTTATACACCATTGTATAGATAAATCATTTTAGATTTACGATATAACAAGCTTTAGTGGGGTTGACAGCCTATAAAGTGGCATATAACGGAACTTTGTCACCACCTAACATTTTTCTAAAATGCAAGTTAAGTACCTTGTGTTATAATAAGGTATATAGGAATTTTTTTTCTGAGACAAGTGCCTGTGAGAAGAGGCTCAAAATCAGAAGCATTTGTTATAATATATTCATGTAACGTAAGGATACCCAATTGCACTTATTTTGACAGATTTTTAACCTAAGTTTTTTTATGCTTCAGACAAAAGTTTCCATTATGTGTTAAATTTTTGTAGATCTAGCTATAGATGTATCATTATTTACTATATGGTTTCACCAATTTTATTTTGAATACATATGGAATCATAGAAAAATTGGTCTTAACTGACCTCCAAACCATCAATGATTCTGTAATGAGAAGTACCCAAATTGCATCCACGCCTAAATTTGCATCGTCAAAAGTCTAAAAACTTAAATTATTTTGAACAATTGGATATTAGTCAATTGCTTACTCTTCATTTTTCATGTTTTTTTAAGAAATCGATACTTGTACTCATTTTTTAAGAAATGGATACTTGTAACATATTGTATTTGCTAATTTAAAAAGATGATGTTTTGATGACATCGCATGGCGACAAATTCCTACATTTTACTTTTTCAGTAAACACATCTGTTGATATATACTGTAAAAGTTTTGTGTACATCTAAATATTTTTACCTTCATACAATGTATGTATGTTGAGAGACAATCATAGAATCGAATCATAGAGATACAAACTGTTTATTCTCTATGGAATCTTGTAAGATTTCCGCTGCTGTTTTTGCTAAATAGGTGCAATTTGGGTACTCTGACAAGTGCAATTGATATACATTGTAACAAGAATGTGTCCTAAGTACACCAATGCCAAAAGGAACATGTGTACTAAGTTTCAAGTTGATTGGACTTCAACTGCATCAAAAACTACCTTGACCAAAAACTTTAACCTAAAGCAGGAGAACAGACTGACAGTAGAACGAACGAACGCACCGACCAGAAAACATAATGCCCATAAATGGGTGAAAAAAATAATTCTGACAACTGCATGCTTTCTAAACTTGCCATGCATGCCTTTCTTTTTGCTTTTTTTAGAGGGGGGGGGGGGGGGTAAAATTTTGTTTCTCTTGCCTGTGCAGAACTATTAAATTCAAACATTCTACTATATTAATGCTTGGAACAGTATATCTAACTAATATATATGTTCCTGATTAATGCCATTCTTGAAATTATTATGTAACAAATATCAGTCCCCCCCCCCCCCCCCCCCGCCCCCTAAATGAAAAGTTCTGGATCCGCCACTTGTAGAGAAATTGTCAACCCTTAACCATACCTATTGAAAGAGAGTAAATGGTTATATTAACAGACATACTAAAAGTTTCTGAAAATATACATTTATTAAATTACCTTTCTTTTGAAGTTGAACAAAGTATATGTTCACAGGTAGGTCACATATTAGATCACTATTTTATTCATAAATAACTTTTCATGTAAAAAATCATAAATTTCTATTTTTTCTTTCAACCAAACCTAATAAATACTTCCCTGACAGTCAGTGTCATGTGGAACAGACCAGGGGTTAATTACTAGCACGTTTATTGACAATTATCAATCAATTAGTATTGATTAATTAGATTACAACAACCTGTTGTTTATTACACCTGTCACAATCAGCTGTTAAAGGTCTCATGTGACGTAACAGGTGTGTATTGCAATGTTACAATTCGAAAACTTCTCCCCAAACAGCTTTTCGTCCCCAAAATGGAAGAGACTAAATATTTCCCTTCGTAATCAATATTTCCCCGTTCAAAAGGACAAAGAGGGACGCGTGTATGCAAAAAATACAATTTATTATCTTTTTTTATTTGTTTCGGTATATTTTAAAACGTCCATTTTTATGAACTGAAACTTACCAACGTGTCAAAACTTCAGACATGGCGGATCGTAAGTGGGAAAAGAGAACACAAAAACCCACCCACCTGCAATGGGAGGGAACTTTACCGGAAATGCCTCGTTGTATGGAGGATATCCTATTTGTGAACTACGTCACCAATATGTGTGCAATGTGGACAATACAACTAAAGAATATCTTATCTTTATGATAACTATTACTAATTGAAGTAGTAATCCCAAATTGAAGTGAAAACTCTTGAACAAATCAAACAACCACATATCAAGTAATAAATATATTGATCTGAACTTTAAGTTATTTCTTTAGTCAAAACGAAAGTAGTGAAACCGAAAGTAGATCATTCGTTTTTTACGAGCACCTGTTTCCACGTCATAACAAAAAGTTCGCAAATTCTTGAAAAAGAAAGGGAATATATAACAAAGAGTCAATGCTCATACTTTTTTGGTATTTTTTAATTTCTTCTATGCGGGCTTCCTTAAAGCAAGGATTTGTATAGTCTAACTATACAAATCCTTGCTTAAATTAAGTTGTTAAATGTATTTTCAATTTCTTCTATCCCTTTATCAAACTTAAGTTGGGTACGTATTCTTTTTGCCGCAAAAATTTTGCAAGAGTGAACTGATTATAACATTGTTTATTCGATCAGTCTCGTCTGTATTTTTCAAGTTTTACTATTGAAATTGTCATCAATTTTTGTTCGTTGTTTTTTATTTGAAAACATTCTCTCCCTCAATTTGTCGGTTTAAAAAAAAACATTCAAAAGTTTTTCTTGATATTTATAAAACGGCCTCATTTTTCTATAGAAACTCAGCGGTTATAAAGTCATAATTAGATCAGGCCTGTTTTTTTCATTTTGTATGAAACAACTGGCTGATTACCAGTATTTTAATAAAATATATATCGAGTCAATTCGAAGTCCAAGAAAGTGCAAAGAAATAGCTAAATAGCCACTGGCATCATCATCATTATGACTATACGTAAACATGGTAAATAAATTAGTTCACAATCATGACAACAATCAAAAACAAATAATTCAGTGCTAGAAAAAAAACTAAGACCCCGTTTACACTGATCGATCTTTGGTCCGGTGTAAACGGGTAATTAAGATAGATCTTTAATCGGTCTTAAAAAGTCCTCTAGGGGTGGTTTTCAAAAGATCGATATTTTTTTTTGGTGTAAACGCTTAGATCGATTGCAACCGATCTTTTCAAGTTCAGGTGTTTGTTATATTAAGATAGGAAAATAAAGGTCAGACCGGTTCTTTTTATGTTGTACTAACTTACTGTAAACGCACTGTATTAAATAAGATCGATCTCGATCGATCTTGCTTGTGCGATGTAAACACGAACAGGGTTGCGTTCAATATTGTAGCGGCTACGCTGACGTTAACGAGCTATGAAATTTAATTCATAATGAATTAGTAAGGGTTTTTCCAAATTTCTGACTAGATCTTAAAAATATTTTGAACAACTTTCATAAAACAATGGTGAATTGTTTATATATATATATTGACATTCATATAAACCCCTTTCGATTTTTCTGGTTTTACGTTTTAGTGTTTTTTGGACTTTATTCATAAAAAGGAGGATACAACCATGTTTTAAAAGTATTTCGGAAAACAACTCAAAACGCTTTTAGCATGCAGTTATCATGAAACTTTGTTGACTTGTTAAAATCTACACTGAACAATTTGAAGCTATAATTCCTTCAAATATAAATTTCTGATATGACTTTGAGGAGTTATGGAACATTATAACTTTGAAAAATTGTCAAAAGCTGTCCAGATGCATGGCGACGGACGTATCACGCACTCATGGCGCAGCTATTTATTTCATATAAACATATAATATAATTATTAACCAAGGTTATTTTAAAGTCTCATTGTATCGTAATTGTGTATGATAATTTTATGTATCTATGCTAATTTATAGATATAAGAAGATGAGGTATGAATGCCAGTGAGACAACTCTCCATCCACGTCTCAATTTATAAAAGTAATCCATCATAGGTCAAAGTACGGTCGAACAGCAAGCTTTAAAAAGCTCCAAAAAATTGTATAACCATTCAAACGGAAAAAAACAAACGGTCTAATCTTTAAAAAAAAAAAACCCTTATGAACCACATAAACAGACGACAGCCGAACATCAGATTCCTGACTTACACAGGCAAAATTTCCTCACGTGAATTTCACATGAATCCCACATGAAATTCACGTGAAAAATTTCACGTGAGATTCACCTCAAACGAGCTTATACATGTAACTCACATGAAATTTTTCATGTGAATTTCACGTGAATTGAGATTCACGTGATTCTCACGTGAAAAATTTCACATGAATTTCACGTCATCTTTTAAAATAAAATGTTGGTTTTTTTCATGATTTTACTTGAATTTAAAAATTTAGATGTTGTTTGAATTACTTTGTTTTAAAAATTCATGTGAATTTCACGTGATCAAATTTCATGTAATTTTCATGTGAAGTTCACGTGAATTTCACATGAGATTCATATGAAACTCACATAAACTGATTTCACATGAGTTAATTTCACGTATAAGCTCGTTTGAGGTGAAATTCACGCGAATTTCACGTGAGATTCACATGAATTTAAATTCACGTGAAATTGATGTGAATGAAAATTGCCTGTGCAGGACAGGTGCAAACAAATTTAAAGCAGCAGGTTTTAACACTTTGATATGCATCAAACCTTCACCTTTATCTTAACATATAGTCTAATATTACAACATAGAAAGACACACTATAAAATATCATTTGAAATGGCTTAACTCAATCAAAAGAAGGAGTAACACAAATGAATTGCTCTGTTTCCTTATACTGCGACTGGCGTGTATTCTCTATATGGCCCTTGTGAGTCCTTAATTGGTAATAAAATATATCTCATCTTATCTTATCTTATATACTAGTAATCAAAATTTTATTATTTTTCAATATTTTAGCATAAAAAAGCTCGGCTTTTTGCTATTTTTTCAAAAACATTTTGTTACAGAATGGAAAACTCTATGTTCACTTTTATCTGGATAAAATCCTCCATAATAAGCTTTATTTGTTTTGATACAGTCAGAAAGAGTTTAAATATGTGTAGCCTTTTTGTTGTGACAAGATATTTTTCTTTTTAAGTATTTTAAGTAAATAAACATGAATCAATGTTTTCTGCAAGGAATTCAGGACTTTACGTAGACCAGGACGATTTCGAGACTCGTCAGCACGATTTTTTAATTATGACCCCGACTTTGAATCTCGTGCACACAACATTTTAAAATTGGTACGAACAATTTTAAAAAACTAGTGCCAGAGGGTTTTTCTTGGGGGAATAGTTATATATATATATATATTTTATTTAGAAAACTACCCCTTTACATCGGGGGCACCAGTTATCAGGGTAGAAGTGATGGTGCGTCTATACTATATTATTTACAATTATATACATTATAGTTAATGGTTTCATTCTAAAATGTCTTTGAAACAATAACATACATGGCTCATTAATAAGACAAAAATAGAGATTTCTAAAATACATAATCATAATAAAAAAAAGACAATTTATAGAATGTTAAAATATACATGTAATTTAAAACACTCATAGACAAATATGAACATGCAGCATGTATAACGCATAAAAACTAAGATCAATATATAATAGTACATACGAGTAAGTAACTCAAAGGTTATTTTGGTTCAACCATAGTTTGACGTAATCTAAATAATTCTAAGAGATACATTCTTCCATAAACATCATAAAATGAACCAATTTCATCGTTAAAAGCATAACCAATATCGCCAACTAAAAATAATACTTGTGCACGTGGCGACAGTTCCAGAAAACTTACATTTCTATTATTAAAAGAGGCAAATAAGGTGAAAAATTTAGACCTGGTTTGTTCAAGAGATGTACACCCGAGCAGAAAATGTTCTAAATCTTCTGACTCCCCTGAATCACAAATAGGACAAAGGTTGTCTTCGGACATATGCATTCTAAAAAGAGACTGCTTTAATGGCAAATAATTTGTTCTTGCGAGCAGTTTAAGACGAGATGAATTAAAATCGCTCATGTCCTCTAAGTATAACTGGCTACCTGTCTTAATATAGCAGTGCTGATACAAATCAAGGCTACTTTTAGTAGAAACATCAATAATTAAACTTTCCCTTATGGCATTACCATACTGACAGTTGAAATTATCAGACCCAATACTTTCCGTGTAGGTGTTCATCTCTTGAACATATTTCCAGACACTTTCGTTTAATTGAACCATTTCACTAAAGACTCGCTTGCACAGTCTATCGTCTGGTAGGTTAGTGAACCTTTTAAAGTACGCAACTTTTTGGTGGGTGATAAATGCAGATACGGGTTCCCATCCAAGCTCGAGAAGGAGAGCGGAACGGGGAATATTCATTTTAGTGTTCATAATGATTTTAGCTGCGCGGTATTGCCAACTGTCGATGATCGATATATTTGTAGCTGAAAGTGGCATCCAGACGGCGCATGCGTGTGTTAAAGAAGGCCGGAGCACTGAGTTCCAAAGGGCGTCTCCAAATTTTACACGGTTAAAACTTCCATGCTCACCGAGAACACGTAACAAATAGTTCAGCATATTATCCATCTTATCTTTCAAATAGTTATTAACATGGAAATTTGACTTTAGTGATCTATTTATGTAGTAACCGAGGTATTTATATTCGTTCACTTCCTCGATCTTTACATCACCAAGAGACCAGACTCGTTCCGGATTCAACTGCTTCCCAACCACTAGAACTTTAGATTTCTTATGATTAAATTTCAAGTTCCATTTAGTTGCGAAATCGTGTGAAATCCGAAGTAACGTCTGTAAGTCTTCTGGCGATTTGGCAACAAGTACAACATCATCTGCAAATAGGAGACAATTTATAAGTTGTTGCGAAAGATCAAAACCTACACCGCTTCCATTAAGCATATCAACTAAGTCATTCATGAGCACAGAGAATAAAGTGGGTGATAATACACAGCCTTGTTGACACCATATTCCTGTTCAAACCAGGTAGATTCAATGTCACCAAATTGTACCTTATTTTCTACATGACTATAAATATTCTTAACTAGACGCCATACCTTCCCTTGTATCCCACTTTGCCATAATTTAACAAAAAGCCCATCGCGCCATACCCTATCAAACGCCTTTGATAAATCCAAAAAGGCTAAGTAAAGGGGTCTTTTAGAAGAGCGTGACAAAGCACAAATACCCTGTAGAGCAAATATTTGATCTTCAATGCGTCGATCCTTTCGAAAAGCGCCCTGGTTTTCCCCAAGTACTTTGTGTTGTTCGAGGAAGTTCACGATATGTATTTCCAAAGTCTTCGAAAAAAGTTTATATACATTTGATGACAAAGTGATACCTCTGTAATTATCTAAATCGTAAACGGAACCGGATTTATGGAGAGGTTTTATAATCCCCCTCTGCCATTCCACCGGTATCTGTTCGTGATCAGATATGAAGGTAAACAGATCACACAAAGTCTTAACCATCGTATCACCACCATATTTCAAAAACTCGTTCGGAATATCATCGAAGCCGGGTGCTTTTCCTAGTTGAATCCAACGCAGTACATCTGAGATAGAGTCACTCGAAAAAGTTACTGAAAGCAAATTTTCGCCACGGCCACGGTTGCTCTCAATTTCAGATAAAAGATGTGTGACATGGTTTTTGAAATCGGGTTTAGTAGTTGTGTCTTTTCCGATTTTGCTAAAATGAGTTTTCAGACACTCACTTATGTCCGCGTCGTCCTCGATAAAATCGTCCTTATTGTTGGGATCGATAATTCGACTGGGGTTAATACTCTCTTTCGGACCTCTGAGCAGTTTCCAGAAAAATTTACTATTTTTATTAGTAGCTATGCCCTTAACCGTGAGACACTTAACCTTTCTGTCGAATTCCTTACGCTTAATGGCTTCATGGAGTGCTAATTTCCGTTTTTTATAAACGCCAGAAATATGAGTTCCGAGTTGGCTATCGTGATTTCTCGTTCTATTATGTAAACGTTGCAATCTATTTGCATCACGTCTGGACTTAAGCATCCGATCTAGGGGTTTGTCCCAAAAGTTTCTATAATTATTTACAAACGGAACTTTTTTCATAACCATATCAGCCGCGTAGTTAACTTTGGCTTTCCAGATATCCCAAAGAACATTTATATCATTTGAAGCTTCGTGCCAATGTTCATCGAATACATTGTCTATGTTAACTTTGAATTTGTCCCAGTCAACATTTTCAGTTTTCCACATAAGCCGTGTCGGATTACGCCGTTTATTAACGTCGTCTCGTTGTTTACGCAACCGAATCCGAACAATTACATGGTCGCTATGGAGATGTAAACTCCCAAGTTCGTCGATGAAAACCGATTTGACATGGTTACAAAGCGCTTCCGATAATAAAATATAGTCAATTGCAGACTTCTGGTTATTAAGAACCCTGGTGTAAAAACCTTCACAGCATTTCATAGAGTTGGCAATTTCTAGGTTTACGGTTTCTGAAAATTGACGAAGTCTTACACCGTTGTAGCTTTGTTTTATATCGGTTACTAACGTCTTGCCAGTAAAATCGAATTTACTTAGGCATTTACCATTAAAGTCGCCCGTAAGACATATCTCGTACCCGAGCCGGCGAAAGACTGAACAGTTTTCCAAAAGCTCGTAGAACAGCTTATCAGTAGTGGGTTTATCCACTCCATCATTTGGAAAGTAAACCACCCCTACAGCCGTTTTAACATTATTCATTCTGCACAGGATCCAAAGTCGTTCAAAACTATCGTCTCGACTATCTATTAAGTTTTCGTCTAAAATCTTTAGCCGGGAGTTAACACATATACCAATTTCACCCTTATCTTTAGAACCAGTACGACATTTTCCTACCCAGACATAGTTATTGTGCAAGTCCCGAGGTTTGCAATTTGTCTTCAAAAATGTTTCAACCAAACAAAGTAAGTCTGGGGAATCTTGATCAAGGTGTTTGTTTACAGGCTCTTGAATTTTACCCTTGATGCCTCTTATATTTAATAAATCAATACATGATTTTGACATTTTATTTTTATTTTTTCCACCCCTGTGATGGCGTCGATTCTTTGTTGTCCGACTACATCTTACGTTTGAAATATCATTCGAACTGTCGCCGTGTCCGGCGCTAACATCATGGCCAAAAACCTACAAATTACAGTGTTTCAACTTGTGGCCATACTCATTACATCTCTTACACTGCAAGTATTGCCCGTGACGACAATTTTTAGATATATGGTTACCTTCACCACAGTACCAACAAGATAGCTCATCTCCATTTGTTTCATTGTGACGTCTGCTTTCTGATTGGCTGTGCCTCTCATAGCGGACATGTTGCGCATTACGAGTTGCAGTCGGCTTACTTTGCCTGGCTGCTTGTCGGTTATTGCGCTGATATCCTCTCTGGGGTGCACCACCACTCTTTCTAGCATTACTTGGCCGTGGTACCTGTTTAGCAACCTGTTTTTCAAAAATATCAAGGCTGTTTGCAAGCTTTACAGAACCCTTTTTATTTAAATATACACCATCTCTGTTATACAACAAACTGTTTATAGCACCATTTGGTAATCTAAAATCATCATCATGTTCAATATACAAACAGTTTTCATCACAAGCAATCTTACTAAGGACAATATTACCAAGTCTAATGTTACCAAATCTATCATCTAGGCGTGGGCAAATAGAAGAGATAACAACATTTTCACACTTACTTTGTGCGGTCATAACCAATGTCTGGTAGTCATCGCGGAACGATTCCTCGTCGAATAAATTACTCGCACAGTCATTACTACCTATTTGCAAGATAATGTTTTTGTAAACTTCATCAACAGGTTTGCTGAGGAGTTCTGCTGTAATGTCTGACACCCTGCCACCTCGCACGCATAATGGTTGGTTGTCTAGTTTAAAGGCATCAGTAGTAATGTCACGGATTACTGAACTTCCAACTAGCAAAGTTCCTCTATGTGGTTTACTATTTTCTGTAATGTTCCTTTGTTTATCCCTCAAATCATCTTCCTTGCAACTATGAATGTTTAGTTTGGTGGTACTTTCACATTCGTTTTCTTGTTTTTTGTCTCGTGTTAAACAATCTCGCAGGCGGTTGTTTTCCTGTTGAAGATTTTCAACTTCTTGAGATTTATGTTCTAATTTACACTCGACCTCCTGATACTTAGAGACGAACTGTTCTAACATTGTTTCGATGTTCTAGATTCTACTAGGTAAGAGTCTGCAATCGAGACAAACCCAGAAACCAACTTCAGAATCATTTTTGTCCAGGACACAAGCTAATAGCAATAGTTGATTATATAGCGAATCGCTGAAGCATGACGGAAACGGGCCTCCTTTTAGGCAGTCAATGGGCACCCACTTATGATAATTTTTGTTTCCACCACTGCGTGCGCATTAAATTTCTAAATTGATGCTCACGATTTTGAAAAAAAATGCTGTGCACGACTTTCAAACTCAGCGACGGTGTTCAATGTCATCGGTGTCAACCAGAGTATATGATTTGGTTATACAAGCGGGAAAATTGAACATGTTGAACTTATCGCTAAATGAATTCAGCTATATGAACAATATTCGGAAGAGGTGGGGTAAAAAGAAAAATACATTACAGCTTTTACATAAATGCTAGCAAGACAAATCTTTGTTTAGCTTGCTTGCTTTGCGTGTATCAATGTTTGCTCAAGCATGGCAATTTAGATAGGCGGGGCTTCAGCTTGTATACATCATACTTAAATTTTATTGGACGTTATGTTTGAGGTTAAGGACACTAAAATTTAGGTATTTCATTTGACCATTATATTTCAGCTTCTAGTACTGTGATTTTTTTTATGTTATAAAGCATGTTAAGGCAACCTGTAGCTTTGCTATATAAAATGATAGAATCTGAAGCGAGATGATGTATCAAATATTCTTGCTTTGTACGTTTCAAGACAAAATATTCATCTCAAACACACTCTAATATAAGAAGGTGCACTCGATTTTCTAATAAAAGGGATAATTAAGTAGGGGTGGAAATGACTAAATTCATCCCTTTTATTTATTATGTCAATTGTAATTGAATATTGCGCACTTTGGATTAATTTTTGCTTGTAAACCTTTAAACTGATTATTCTTTGTTTATAGAGAAGGCGATAAATGCTTTCTGTAATGCTTTTTACTATAGTAACAATTTTTTTTAAAGTTCATAGAAAAATTAATAAAATAACGAGTTTCTTCTCAAATACGAAGTGTTTTGTTGTAAAAAAAGACAAAAAAATGCATAAGTTTTCAATTACTTTTACAAAGTTAAGCAGATCAATTAGATATCAAGTCGACGACATGGTTATCTATCAAGTTGGATGAAGAAAATGCATAACCTCCAATTTTTTCAAATTTCCACAGACGGTTAACATATCAATCTATAAATTCAGTTATTTCCGTGTCTGCCCTTCCATTACGTGACTCAAGAAGAAAAAAAATTGGTAACAATTGTATCAAAAAGAGAAATCGAGTGCACCTTCTTATGTAAGGGTGTGTTTGAGATGAATATTTTGTCTTGAAAATGTACAAAGCAAGAACTTTTGACACATCATCTCGCTTCAGATTCTATCATTTTTATGTAGCAAAGCTACAGGTTGACTTTATAACATAAAAAAATCACAGTACTAAAAGATGAAATATATGGGTCAAATGAAATACCTATGTAATGAATCACAAAATCAGAGTAGGTGTGTTCGAATAGCAATTTTGTTTTACTAATCGTACTTGACGATAGTCTTTAAAGTTGGATGATGAAAATGCATATCTTCGAAAAAACAATACAATTTTTGGCTTCCATTTCTACGCGATTGCGCTTTATATTTGACATCCTGTGATGTTATAAAATTTAGTGTACATAACCTCAAACATAACGCCCAGTAAAATTAAGTATGATGTATAGAAGCTGAAGCCCCGCCTATCTTAATTGTCATGCTTGAGCAAACATTGATACAAACAAAGCAAGCAAGCCAAACAAAGATTTGTCTTGCTAGCATTAATGTAAAAACTGTAACAAAAGTACCGAAATCCGAGGAGAAGATTAAAACGGAGAGTGCCTAGCTTGATTGGAATCGTTTATTATCAGGATCACGTACCATGTGAGTAAGTTGAGTTAACTTTTGATCGCAGTCTTATTGTCACTCACTCACTGTATGTTCATTCTTAAAAAAAGACTGTGACTATGTAAGCTTGTCTCCCTTTAATGACACTGAAGTCTGCATCATACATCTTTGTGTGTGTGTGCTCGTATTAATATAAAAGTTGAACAATTAAATTTTAGCTGATTTTTTACTCCTTTTTTATAGTGTGGTAATATACCAGCGACTCATGTACTTTATAGGTTACATACAGTATAATTTTGCTCATTATTGAAGCCAGGATTGTAATCCGGTTTGTCTCACATCCACGGCGTTTCCAGTGATACTTATCTTTTTGCACTGTTAATCATTTTATATCATCTTACATTTTTCTATATCATATCCCGAACTGTGTCACTGACGCAAATTTTATTCGAAAGTGTAACACCTCGAACCCCTACTCGAATTGTTAAAACAATCCCCAACAAGAAAACAGTCATTCTATGACGTATGTAAATTACAATAAGAACATAAGCTCATCATAGCTATACCAGATTCAAATTGTGTATACGGCAGACGCCGTTTGTGTTTCGAGACGCCGTTGTGTTTCGTTTGTTAAAGACTCGGCATTGACAGTTGAACAGAAAAGTTTAGAGAATACAGCACTTTAAGAACTTGAAGAACATTGAAGATCCAACATTCCAAAAGGTTTTGAAAATACTCCTTAGGTAAAAGTGAGAATGGAAATAGGGAATGTGTCAAGGAGACAACAACCTGACCAGGGAGCAGAAACGTAGCTATTTCTGAGATAGAAAATTCCGTTCTTTTGTAAACTGCATGTGTAGTCTCACTCTGAACTGAAATACCGTGACTGGAAGCTGACTGCACTCGAGCGAAGATTTGTCCGATAGTCGATGCTTTACTTGAATTACTTTACCGAAAATTTTTAAGTTTTCGTATATATACGATGTATGTTTTCTGTTGGATAAGACCATTGGGATACACATTTCCCAATATTTTCGGTATTTAAGAGCTTGCAACCACTACTCAGACTTTGTGAAACGTCACCAGTGTCTGATCAGAAAGTTGAAGATCCAGGGGTACATGGTTGTCAAAGAACATTCCTCAGTTTTCTAAAAAAAAATCATTGGTAGGTACCAAGACCTTGTTGATAGATATTCCGTATTAATCTCACAAATAATACAAGACGTTCTTGATGTATAGATTCTGGATAATGATTATTCTTTATATTGTCTTTCTGTATATTACTTTTTACTGTTTATAGTCAGTTTTTGTTTATACCTATTAGATGTGACTCTGTACTTAAACATCCCGTCATTATGTTATTATTCTATGATATATTTTGTAATCTTATCTTTCATTTTTGCTAATTTGCCTTGTCTATATGCCGTTTTTGTGATTCTTAAATACATATAAAGTGGCTCTATACTAATCATACTTATACATACCGTCATATTGTGTAATTGTAATGTTTTCTTGTCTTTCTTTTTTGCTAATGTACTTTGTGTATACGGCGTTTTGAGCTTCTTTAAAAAAATTTTTTTACAGTGATTAAGATTATAACACAATAATGACTGATGTACCCTTATTTTTGATTTTTTTTCAAACCTATTATATCTGAGTTTTTTTTTTGCTTACTCATCGTTGTCAATATAATGGAATTTGATACGACTGTCGTATAAGTGAAAGGATAAACTAGCTATACAACCAGGTTCAATCCCCAATTTTCTACATAAGAAAAAACCTGAACCAAGTAAGGAATATGACAGTTGGTTTTTTTCTTTCTGTGATTTGTTTGAGCTTTTGATATTGCCATTTGATAAGGGACTTTCCGTTTAGAATTTTCCTCGGAATGCAGTATCTTGTGATTTTACTTATAGTTTAAACCCAATTCAAGACTTTAAACATTGGATGAACATTGGTGGTCTGTAAACTTTAAGTGTTTATATATGACTTATGACTCGAGCTTACATGATGAGGGTTACTACCTATTTCTACTGTGTCATGTTTTACCATCACCCCTGAACAAACTTCAAAAAAATTAAAGTGTAATGAACCTTTAAATAAAAAAAAGTCAGATTGGATTAAAATATCACCTTTTAAATTAAATGGAACTTTGCAGACATCCTAAATGGACAACTTCAGAAAGCTATTCCAGAAAAATCCGCCATAAGAACGAATTTGATTTAAAAGGTGATGTTTTACTCCCATCTGACTATTTTCTATTTATAAAGGTCCTTTACCTTTTTTAAAAACTCTAAAAAAAAAACCTGTTAACATGTCCAGAAATCCAGGTCATCGATTTTTTGGCAATAAGAAAAAACAAATAAAATATCTTTAGACCCGGTATTTTAATAGCACGAATCGAAGAACACACATTGTGGATCTAGGAACTGTTGTCTGTAATTCAAACAATTGTTTAATAAGGAAGCAATGGCTTTTTTAAAAATTGTACCAAACAAATCCAGTTCTTTCCTGTTACCAAAGTGAACCAATTTTAAAAAGTTTCTAATGGGAATAAGAAATAAGTTTAAGACACTATTTGTGGTTTACTAGTATATCCTGCAATAGTTTATCAAATGCCAATTATTGATTTTAGCATTTGCAATACAAAAGGTTTAGAAATATACTTAAATATAGTCAGATATTTCGGTAACATGAAAGAATCTTGAGTAACAGGACAACGGTAACAGGACAGAGTTGGTAACAGAAAGGATTTTTGTACTTTATTTTAAAGTTTAAGAAAAATACATCATTTAAGATTGGTCACAATTGGAAGATAACAGCAAACAATGTCATTTATCCTTTGAAACTGTATTTGCAAGATGAAAAATCTGCCTAGGTAATGAAAAATTCCTTGCTGTTACTATCTACTATACTAGAATTGCACAATGTTCTCTGCTGTTATCAAAGTGGAAAACCCTATTTTTTTATTCAATATACTGTATACTATTTTGAAATTTATTTGATAAGGTGGTGATAACTTAAATGAAATGGTTGGCATATATAAGATAAACTTCTCGATTCTTTAGTGAAATTGTCTTTAGCATCCTTCCTGTTACTGATGATGGTTATGCTGTTACTTTTTATCAGGTAACATGACAGAACGTAACAGAAAGGAATTACGCGATAGTTTTTGTCCTTTTATCACATTAAATGTAAGTGTATTTCCTGTGACATATAACATAACATTTAAAAAGATGATATAGAAACACACTTAATGTTGTGGTGCAAACTTAAAATTATTCTCAGAAAGTGTAAGAAAAGGCTATAACAGGATAGAATACCATAAAGTATTTTTCTATAAATTCGTACCTTGGATGGGCTTGAATTTTCAAACCTGGCCGCTTTTCTATCTATTTCTTTGTACTAATGCATTCAGGAAATGATGCTCTTCAAAATACATAATGGGAAAATAACTCTTGGTCTTGTAAACGTTTCCACAGGTAAAAAAAACCTAGTGGTAACAGGAGGGAAATCACCCCGGGGGACAATTTTTTTCTCTCTTAAAATTTGCAAAATTTTATTACATGCTCTAGTTATTATATAAAAAGACAAATTAGGGGCAAGTTTATCATATAATATATCATATATGTGAGAATCGGACGCCTGTTGAATTAATTTGAATATTATTTGAATGATTTAGTTTTCAAAAAAACACAGGGGACAACATGATTTTAGGGGGGGGGGTGAACATTTAAATTACAATATTTTATTGGAAGAAATACAAGAATGAGTGTTTAATTGGTAGGGGTTGGTGCATTATAATTTAGTTTATACTAAAACTTAAAATTTTCAAAACAGATGGTTGAATAAAAAAATAATTGCTGGTGAAGTGGGGGACATGGAAAGTAGACTTTTTCAGATATTGTCTCAAATATAGTACTAATCCTGACAACATTATCCCTCTGTTGCTATCGTAAATTTTCGAAATCAGCAAACATGTCCACAAGAAAGGGACGAAGTGCAATCCAATTAACAAAAAAACCCGTTTGTCTAACCAGCATAATTAGATAAACCCGACCTTTTTAAAACAGAGTTTTACTGGGCGTATTGCTGTGTAATTCTTTTTATACATTGGCTAGAGGTACGGGGGAGGGTGCGATCTCAAAAATTAACCCCGCTGCATTTTGGCGTTTGTTTCAAGTCAGGAGCCTCTGTCCTGTGTATGTCTTGAATGTTTTGAAATTTTAGTTAATTTATGTTTTGGAATTGAGTTTGATGACATTGACGTCAAATTTCACTGAACTAGTTCCCAGTTTTATTTAGGGGACAACTGAAGATCACCCCCGGAGTCAGGGGTTTTCTCGCTACGTTGACCAATTAACAGCCTTCGGATGTTATTGTATAAATAGTAGATTGTGAAACTGTTATAAACCATTCATTTATTTACTTACTTAGTTGCCTTCTTATAGCTCTTCAACGATTTTCGGTACTTATACATCTTCGGATTTCAAATGTTTGGCTTTGAGCGTTCCTGGTGAAGGTAAATCCAGAAAAGCGCGTCGGACGTAAGAAATTATTAAACGTGTTGTTTTCAATTTTTTACTGTATACATATAAATATTTAATTAATTGTAAAACTCGCCACAATTATATATTGTCTTTATTGCCATTTGAGATCTTGTCCTTCTTTAAGCCATCTCCAATCTGTGGAAATCCTTATGTTGCTATGGGTCCCATATGCATAACATAATCCAGTATAGGTATGACATGGGACGTGTATTTTTTCTTGGTCGATTTGTTGGTCAGTACGTGTTTCCATCCTTTTTCTAGAAGCTGATGTTGTTATTAGCTTTGCGATGCTTATATGTAGATATTAGTTTAAGATCATGTTATGAAGTTTAACAACACAGACTATATAAAACCTTTATTTAAAGCAGTTCATCTAGACTACATCTACAGATACTTGATGTTACTTTTGAAAATCTTGCTATACATGGTTTTCATCGTGGTAAGTAGAATTAGCTTTATTGCTATAATTTACACTTTTTTGGTACAGTGTTATCCCGGTAAACTAATGCGATTATAAGATAGTACCAAAGCATTTAGTTCCGCTAATAACAAAAAAGAAAGCAGAGTAACAAATAAAAATACACAGATACAAACACTGTTCGGTGTGAGCCTAGGCTCCGAGTTGAAAACCGTACCACATCTTCCTATATCTACTCACCGAATAAACGGAAAACATATAAACAAAACATAAACTCAGATACAAGTATTATTATATTCACTTAGATTATACTTTAAGACTGATTGGTACATACATGCTGTTTTGCAAATTCCCTTTTTTAACATGGAAGAGTTACAATATAATTTTGAGGGTGCAATTGATTGAAACAACAAGATCATTATGACAGAATAAAATAATTTACAACTCCAAGCACACTAAAATAGCAAAAACCATGCAAATTATGAATTTGTCCATTATTTATCATGGTTCTAGCTTCCTATACTTTCTATACATGTCATAATATGTATCCGAATAGTTAGTCAAATAACACAATTAAATGTTTGAAGGGTTTATTTATGTGAATACTTTTCTGTGACTTCTTATCTGTGCTATTGACTCGAGGTATGGACTGGTAATCTTGTGGGAATTTTAGTTTGAATTTCTCAAAATTTGCTTTTTGAGCTAAAAGTTCAGTCAATTCATATTCTACTATAGCCTCTTTTTTTCCCAGTTGAGTTTTTTTTTGGTGTTTAATTCTGTTTCTTTAGTGTTTAACTTGTCTTCTCTATTGTTTAGTTCACCTTCTTTAGTATCGGTATCAAACTTTTTAGTGTTTAGTTCAGCTTCATTAGATTTAAGTTCATGTTCTTTACTTTTAAGTTCATATATTTTAGCATTTCGTTCAGCTTCTTTAGCTTCATTTGTTTTTTGTTTAGCTTCTTCAATCTTTTGTACAGCTTCTTTAACCATTTATTCGGCTTTATTAACGTTTTGTCTAGCTTCATAAGCGTTTGGTTCAGCTTCATTAACGTTTGGTTCAGCTTCATTATCGTTTGGTTGAGCTTCACTAGCGTTTGGTTGAGCTTCACTAGAGTTTGGTTGAGCTTCACAAGCGTTTGGTTGAGCTTCATTAGTGTTTGGTTGGGCTTCACTAGCGTTTGGATGAGCTTCACTAGCGTTTGGTTGAGCTTCACTAGCGTTTGGTTGAGCTTCACTAGCGTTTGGTTGAGCTTCACTAGCGTTTAGTTGAGCTTCATTGTCGTTTGGTTGAGCTTCACTAGCGTTTGGTTGAGCTTCACTAGAGTTTGGTTGAGCTTCACTAGCGTTTGGTTGAGCTTCATTAGCGTTTAGTTGAGCTTCATTAGCGTTTGGATGAGCTTCACTAGCGTTTGGTTGAGCTTCACTAGCGTTTGGTTGAGCTTCACTAGCGTTTGGTTGAGCTTCACTAGCGTTTGGTTGAGCTTCACTAGCGTTTAGTTGAGCTTCATTGTCGTTTGGTTGAGCTTCACTAGCGTTTGGTTGAGCTTCACTAGAGTTTGGTTGAGCTTCACTAGCGTTTGGTTGAGCTTCATTAGCGTTTAGTTGAGCTTCATTAGCGTTTGGATGAGCTTCACTAGCGTTTGGTTGAGCTTCACTAGCGTTTGGTTGAGCTTCACTAGCGTTTGGTTGAGCTTCACTAGAGTTTGGTTGAGCTTCACTAGCGTTTGGTTGAGCTTCGTTAGCGTTTGGATGAGCTTCACTAGCGTTTGGATGAGCTTCACTAGCGTTTGGTTGAGCTTCACTAGCGTTTGGTTGAGCTTCATTAGCGTTTGGTTGAGCTTCACTAGCGTTTGGTTGAGCTTCACTAGCGTTTGGTTGAGCTTCATTATACTTTAGTATGATGTGTTCAACACGTAACCTCTTTGGACATGTTGTTTTGAATTTCCATTGTAGCATGATAGGAACGACGCTAGTTATTAAAATTGTCAAACGCTCAATGATGTCAGATATATTTTCATTAAATTTAGACATGAATGTAAATGCAGAAGCATACACAAGACTAACAATAGCTGTTTTAATAATCACATGACCAACAAATGCAGGACGAATCTTTTTGAAAACTTCAGTCACTAATTTTTCGTTGACATATTTTCCATTTTGATGGTCTGTTATGTATTCTGTTAGACGATTATCACTTTGACAAATTTCCACGATTAAGTGAAAGAATTCGGTATAGAAATGAATAGAATCTCGTATAATCTGAAATTCAAATACAAGTGCCCCTAAAATGAAGATAATGAATTTCGATTTGATGTTAGGAGAAATAACAAACCCCCATGAAGCAAAGAATAATATATAAAACAAGAGATAAATTGAATATGATAGCATTACAACAAATATGCCATAAAAAATCATAAATACACAGGATAAAATGAAAAGAACAAAAATCTTTAAAGCGTTATAACAATTGCATTTGTCATCCATGGCCAGTTTTTTGAAAATGTATCGTATCCATCCAACCAAACACATGAAAGAGAATGGAATGATAGGAAATACAAACAAAGGTAACAGTAGTAATCTACACATCTTCATTATACGACTTTTCCCCCTTTTCCAGTACATTGCATTCAAAGGTAAGTACATAAAATTCTGAAGAATTATCTTAACTCTTAAATACCCTTTTGAAATGTGTTCTAACACCTCTGACTGATTGGTTGTTCCTTGCTCGACGTCATGTCGCATAGGCCCATTTGATGCTGAATTTTGATTTACAGCCCGTCTACGAAATACCGAGATACCTTGTCCTAATACCGAATGTTCGAAATCTTCAGGTAAAACAATGATGCAAAAGCCCAAAATATAATAAATAATCAATGCCCCCATAGGTCCTTCCGGAGGTAAAAACATTGTGTTTTTTATGCTTCCTAACATGGTTGGAAATCCGAAAAGCAAATCGTTTTTTCCAATGGTTTGTAAAAGTTCTTTCCAATCATCATCGAACATAAGAAGTAAGAATTCGAGATATATCATACTTGGAAAAAGTATGAAGACAAAAGTAAGCCTTTTTAATCGTTTGAAAAAATAATCGCAACATGGAGAGTAATTGCAATTGCATTTTGGAATATCAAAACAACACTGGTAATCGAGAAAACAATAATAATCATAATCATCATTGTCATCACATTCTCTTATACCATTTCTATCTGTTGTTGGCATTTCCAGAGCCACGTTCTTGGTTGTTTTGAAGACTATTATTGTCATTTGGTTGAAGGAGGGTAGCAGTGTCAGCGTCACGTTCTGGATTGCTTTGATGACCATTATCTGCATTTGATTGATTACTGTGATTATCTTTGTAATAACAAAATCGAAGAAAAAACGGAAACCGAAGTAAAACTGATACTTGATTAGATGATTGTTGTGTATGATTGTTGTCTCCTCTTTGCGGCGTGTTATCGTCATTCTTATTACAGAAATTAGCTAATCGCATTAACAGAATTGGAGAGTACGAAAGGAGACAAATTGAAATGATATACGGTAATAGTCTATAACCTTCTACTCGATGTAATTTATCATCGCAACACACTGTTTCTTCCCTTACCATACAACATTTATATCCAAATTGTTGAAACGGTATTCCAAATAACCGTTTAGCCCAATACCAACCACTTTTTTCGAACCATTTGAATTTCGAGAGATAACATAAATTTATATTTTCGTAGTCATACCGCTTATCAAGTTCTACCTTTTCTCGAATAAAACCTGTGAACAATTTTACTATTTCAGAGATCATATAATTGCCGCCTTCTACAACGGCACAGTGTCCAGAGGTTTCGTTTAACTTAACTGTAATATCTGGATCCTCATTTACAAGTCCTAAAGAAAGAACCTTGAAGTCTGAACTCCAAGATACGAAATCATATGGTCCATTCGGATCAATATATGACAAAAGCCATTTATTCGGCAGCATTGATTGACATGATTTTCGTCTCGTGTCATTTTTTGTAATTTTTATATCTGTAATGATCCGCTGAACTTTACCATCTTCCCACTTTAATCTCTTCAATGCATATTCAAAATTACTGCTATCATTAAATAAGCTAAAACTGCAGTTACCTGGAGACTCAACATTTAATGGTCTGAAGCCTGTCGGACATAGTGTATTATTATTTTGCTCTGAATCTGCAGATATGCAGGGATAGATGTCTGATTGAATCCAAAGGAGTATATAAATTCTGAAACATTTTCCTGTTGATTTTTTCATTTTTAGTGTGGATCTGAAACGAAAAATTAATCGGATTTAATAAATAGTAGAATATTCTTAACGGTAAAGCTAAACTCAGTATAACCATGGAATACCAATTAACATCCTATACCTGCAAGTTGTTCCATAACAAATCCTGACAGCATGATACAATTAAGTATTAGCTGTGTGCAGTTAATAGTATAAGGTACATTGTTGTAAATATTCGCCCCTCTTTTGTAAATATAATAATTGTAATAAAATTATATAAAGACGTTCGTTGACATTTTAGGCGTCCCTTCAAACGTTAAAATACAACATGTTGAATAAGTTCGTGCCTCCGAAGCGCTTTTCTGGATTTACCTCCATCAGGAAGGCTCAAAGCCAAACATCTAAAAACCCCAAGATACCAAAACTGTTGAAGAGCTACATGACCTAAATACCTAAAATAAACACTAAAATAAAAACTGAAAACTACTAAAAGACAATCAACAATTCAACATAGAAAACGAAAGAATGGGAAAACCAAATCCCGTCACTAACCCTCTGCTTCTTAAGGTGGCGTATATCATATCTTAGTCTTAGTCACTATGCTGTACATGTTTGCACCGCACATAGTTCAGTTACATCGTTTCCTTACACAACAACTGGTCCAAACGAGCAATGAACAATGAGGAAGAACGATTGTAATCTCTACTACATTATTTTTAGGTCACCATCATGCATTACTTGACTGATTGTTTGTCTCTGTGTCTAAACTGACTGAACACACTGGCGAATGTTTTGCCGGTTCCATGAATACCAGATGTGTTAAAATAGATTCTTATTCTCGACCAATGAAAAAAGTCGTTATAAAAAGTGTCGAGTGATCACAAAGACGTAAATACAATGTATTTGTGATCTATTTCTTCAATTTTTGCACTGAAGTTTTTGGAAATTTTAATTTTCGTCTCAAAATGTCTAGTTTCCTGATGAACTTTTACGCTATAATTGGAAACAAAACCACATGTTTTGTTTTATATTATCTGCAATTTTACTGATTTTGTCCTTTTCCTGACATTATGACTTAGAGTATATACGCATGGCGGGTTATGTATGTAAATCAGGTGATACTTAACTTACTCTAGTTTGAATCATTTTGGCGTTCATGCAAATCCCTCATTTTTTTTATTTTTTGTTTTTTTTTCATCTTTATATCGTCTTTTCTTAATCAATTTTTGTAATTTGAACACCAATAAACTACTGTCGTCTTAATCTATAATTTTGTAAATTGGCGTTAGGATGTAGGTTTGGTAGTTTCGCAGCCTTTCTTTAAAAGTATTTTATTTTTCGTACTATTTATTGTTTTTAAGTTAAAAGTCTTAGATATAAATGAGATAAGGCATTTGCTACAGATAAAGTGTGATGCCAAAATAGAAATATGTTACAAAGTAGTGTTTGTCCTCAATTGAGTCACTCTGGTCGTCATTTTAACATGATAGACTCATATCAAGTTTAACATTTCGATTCTTTTTAAGTACATTTTTTTAGTACTTATATAATAGCATTGTTAACTTGTTTTTGTTTTGAATACTAGTACGATAAGTTTATGTATTTCTAATATAGAATTAGAAAAACTCCTCCAACTATCAAAAATATCAGTGAATAAAGTTTACCCGCTGTTTTTTGTCATAACAATGGTAATTAATTTTCCAAAATGACACTTCGATCGTCACATAATATTTTTCTAAAATTAACTCCGCCATTCTAAAGACATAGAATATGTTTTTTTATTTAGTTAACACTATTCACTGATCAGTCAACGTCCTTTTGTCGTAAACATTACGTCTTGATAGCACTTGCCTTTTCAAGGGAACTTTACTTTTAAATCTACTTAAAATATATTGTTGTTGTTTTCAAACCCAGGTTGTCGATATTCCCGCGTAAGCAAGAAACAAGTCACTTGAACGTACACACCAGGGGCCGGTAACAAGAAGCATTCGTATGTCTTACGAACGTCTAAAGGGCGTCTTAAGATTTAAGAATGTAACAAGACCCTTCCTCAGACCTATCTTATAATGATTGACAGCCCTTAATGTTTTGAAAAAGTGCATGATTTAAGAACGATTCTTACGTCTACCTTAAAGCATTCTTACTATTTCCGGTAACACAAAATCATTTTTTAAATTTTGGTCAGTTATTAAGTGTTCCCAAAAAACAAACTTACTAGCAACTTAGGGGTGTACCAAGAACAATTCGCAATAGCTTCACTTGACATTTTTTGTAAGAGTGGTCCCGACTACTCTTAGCTGTACATTCACTTGTTAATATAAGAACAAGTTGCTTAAAAAAAGTTAATACGTTAACCTTAGAACTTTTTTATTCTAATTATTAATTCATCTGAATAGGAAATTATATATCAGTGTTTTCTTGGTCATGTATGTGGAGGATGGTTGTTTCTCTTTTGTGTAAGTCATTACAATGTTGGCTTGTTGAGAGAAGTGTTAAATATAAGGCAAGGAGAAATTTGTGACTTTTTTCAATTTTAAACCAAGAGTTCCAAATGGTGAAGTTCAAATCATCACTTCTTAAATTTTACGGAAGCCATCAGGAGTTTGTTGACCAATTTTTTACCGGCTTTGTAATATAACTAGCAACACGATGGGCGCAACACGTGGAGCAGGATTTGCTTACCCTTCCAAATCATCTAAAATCATCTTCAGTTTTTAGTGGGTTGAGTGTTGTTTTTGTATAACTGTATTTTTTACATTTTTGCCTATTGTGTCTTGTTTGTTCACGCATCGTAATCAATATCATGGAATTTGACAAGACTGTCATACAAGTGAGAGGTTCATCTCTTTAAACAAGGTTCAATCCATCATGTTTTTACACTTTGAAAATGCCTGTAACAAGTCAGGAATATGACAAGTGTCGTCCATTCGTTTGATGTGTTTCATCATTTGATTTTGCCATTTGGTTAAGGACTTAATTTCCGTTTTGAATTTTCCTCGGAGTTAAGTAATTTTTTGATTATATTTTTTGTAAGAAGGCTTTTAAAATGTGAAAAAAAAATATTGTTTAAAGTGAAAAAATATAAGAAGATGTGGTATGAGTGCCAATAAGACAACTCTCCATCCAAATTACAAATTATAAAAGTAAACCATTCTAGTAGTTATTACTCCGAAATGAACGGTAGGATAGAAAAATAAGCCTACGTCATATGAGACTCATCATTTATACTTGATTCAAATCCTACCATTGGCCTGGTGAATATAAGGCCCTCAAAAGGATTGTCCTGAGGCAAGCATATTTTTATTAAAATAATAATGTTCTATAAGCAGTTAAAATAATTTCATGTTTGAAGCGGTGCAAATATTTTAATTCAATTTTACTTTTATCAAAAAGGGCCGGAAGAATAATGGTGGTCTGCAGCCAGAATTGTTTTCCTTAGGTTAAATGGGAAGTTGATTGTTATGCGCATTTGATCGTTCATTAAAACGTTACTATGATTCATTTTAGATGATTCTTATTTATTTGCGAGGAATCAAAAACGGAGACACCAGACGATTATTAAGAACACATAACTTGAAAACTATTACGATGCAACTTAAGGGAGAAATAAGAGCGATCTACGAACAACCTGAGGGAGCTTTGATTTACACTCTTTGGGTGTTCTTAGAATGATCTTATCTTCCCCTTAAGGTTCATCATAACCTTTTGGCTAAAATGGCCGTATTTACACCCCAAATTTTACTCTGAGTACAGACTAACCTATACACCTGCAACAGTTTTAAGGGATGGCAGGAACTAGATATATAAATTTTAAATGCATTTTATGTTTCAGAAAATTATTAACTTTTCTAGATTTTGCTATCCATTTTTTTTCGTTCCTGCAGAAGGTGCAAAAATTAACTAAGTAGTGAAAACGATTGAGAAGCTCCCCTCATATAATCAATGTTGTGAGTAGTTTTGATTTAAATGGACAATAGATGGACAATAGACACCTGTAAACAATAGGTGATTTAACAGGTTTAAACTGTGTAACTGAGTGGACCGTATCAAATGAAACTCGGGTGTTTGTTTATTTTGCTATCTTCTACAGACTGGAAAAAAATGCACATCAAAATGCAGGTAAGTTTTTCATTTTCTGAAACGTAGACTTCATATAACTTTTATATATCTAGTTCCTGCCATGCCTTAAAACTTTCCTAAATGTACCAGTTTGTCTGTACTCTTAGTAATTTTTGAGGTGTAAACACGGCCATATTTTTCAATTCCTTATGATGAACCTTAATTCAATACTTACGACCGCTCTTAATGAAATTTCTTGTTATCTGCCCCAGGTTTATAATTTATGTATTTATCAAAGTTGTACAAAAATCAAACACGTAAAAATGTTGTTTGTTTATAGTTGACTAGTGTTTAATTAATGATAGTAAGGTCGGTTCGACTGGGCTACTGAGTTCATGCACGAGTGAACTCATGTGGTGTGAAGTCGTTCGAGCCATTGCAGTCAAAGTGTACAGTAGAATTTTGCCAAATAAATAATATTATTAATTATATTATTTATTTTCAGATTTGTAGACCACTAGTATGGGGAAACCAGTACATGTACACGCTGCTTAATACAAATGTACCTGTGTATGTATATGAACTTACCACAATATCATACTCATATTTATAATAAAATGTGCGCTTGTATCTCGAGTGGCGTCTCCCATGTAAGAGTTTGTGGTTATTTGATAAATATTTTATGTTCGTTTGAGTTTTCGAATTAAAAATTTAAGCTATGCATTATATTATCCTTTTCACCGAATTAACTAAATCTTTCAACGAAAACAAAAAAGAAGTAGTTTTTTTACAAGGATACTAGCTGTCAAATTCATGTTCACCGATTTGACACTTTTCGTTTTTGATTTATAACATATTAACACGTATATCCAAATTACAATTAGTCTGAAATAAACAATTAACAATACATGGAATTGATAATACATTTCAGTATTTCGTGTCTATTTTAGTCTATATCTCATCTACTTATATATACTCATCGAAATGGCCGCGAAGACTGCCGACGGTCAGATTACCCGATGATAATATATATTCGAATATAAATAAAACGACCTTGTGAAATTTGACTGTTCTTGGTCTGTTTGTTTTAATGTTACAGGTAAAAAAATTGATTTAATCGTCGTTAATAAATTTTGTAGCTAATTCCCCTTTAAACTCATTATTTAAGACTTCATCAAAGTCAAATCACATCGTAATATAATAATACATATAAGATAACAATTCGATATACATATATTTATTTGATTCGCATTTTACTAGATTGTGTCAGGATTTATATATAGTGATTCTTATTCTGCAATATTAAGAGGTGGATAGTGTTTAAACTGAAAACTCGTATCCAAGGCTTGTAAGATATCAAGTGGTTTTAGATTTTAAGTTCTTTATTTGCGTATTATATATGGAATAATTGCTTACCAAATGAACAGTGGAAAGTTTTTAGATTTTAAAGATAACAAGGATAGTCAGTGAGTGTTTGAACAGTAAACGCTAATGCGAGGGCAGGAGTGTTATAATTATAGACTTAATTGTTAAGCCTATGTGATATGGAGATATAAATAGTGATCCGGCTATGATCGATTGGACTGTGTAATTTATATATAGTTAACTTCGTTATGAATTATAATAACTACGTATACTGATTTTATTAGTGCCCCGTGTGTAATGGTTAGGGTGCAAATAAGGGTGCAAAGTTGAAGTACGCTAAAGAAGCGAAGCTCCTGCTAGCGGAGGAAGATAAAGACTAGGTTACAGTTATTACGCAAACTAACACATTGCAACAATCTGTAGTCTTAATATTTCTTTAATCTTGAATGAGCAATGGTTAATAGCTGAGTTTCAAATAATACTTACAGTTACTGTCTTTTTTATTAGAAAACAGTTGTTGTCTATTCGTTTTTGATGTAATTTGTCATTTGATTTTGTCATTTGATTATGGACTTTCCGATTTAATTTCCCCCGGAGTTCAGTATTTTTTTTATTTACTTTTTATATCAGTAGGTACACTATTTCCCCATAACTTTTAAAGACACGCATACTAAAACCAGTTTGAGATTACCTACATAAAATAAAAAAGTACCAGTGTAATGAACATTGAGGGAATGAATGACTGTAAATACGGAGAGTTAAAAAAAATCCAAAATTTTCGATTTTATATTCATTCAATCTTAAATTATTAATTGAACATCTGTAAGATATATACGTTGTTATTGTATAGCAATATAATATTTCCAACAGAAAGTAATTAAAAGTTGGCTTGCAATAAATCTTCAAAATTCATGACGTCATCAACGCCAGTCTTAGTTTAAACCCATTTGTTTACTTTCAAATATTATATTACTATACAATAAAAGGGTTATTGCATGACTATTGGGGAATATCGTAAGCTCGTGCAATATAAAATTCTACTCGGGACAATATTCCCCAATAATCATGCAATAACCCTATAGTACTCTTGTTTTCGTGCGCTACAACGATATTTGTTCTTACCTTTAATGCTAGTGACAGAAGTTATTCAACTTTGATTTTTAATATATCCGATGAAAACGAACATATGGATTCGTAAAAACTTTTGGTAGCTATTTTATCCCATTACATAAATTGTTTTTCATTAAATTCCTTATGTACACCTACAAATATCGCGATGCAAAATATAAATCAAATGTTCATACAGTTATATTAAAAAATCTTCTAAATGTGTTATTGATATATGAATATCTGAGTTTTCAAGTAAATTATCAGTCAGTATCTTCTATTTTTCAAAAAGTAAGTATGTATTTATATCTACAAGGAAGCATTTTTTCATAACTTTTATTTATACTTCCACCAAAATGATTGGTCAATAAATGGGTAAATATCTTTAAGAACCGCGGATAAGATAGATCTGGTTCAAGGTTGGCAAAAATCCTGTTCTTAGATTTTGAAAAAAAGAATGTCTTGATCGTGACATGGAAAAAAATGAAAACAATAATCTTGACCAAAACAAGATGCACATGAATATTTTTCAACACAAACTGCAGTAATCAATCGTGTCCAACAGTAAAAATATATATAAAGCAATATATTCTATCAGAAATTTATAGTACACTTTCGGTTCATGATTTAAGAAAAGCATTTTATCAATATATATAAAACCCCATATTTAGACCTTTTTTTTTACTGTAGAGTACAATATAACATGACATCCAAGATAATAAGATCACCATAAGCTTAACGTGTAAAGAAGTATATTTTATCTAAATGTTAAACTCATTTGTGAAGAGGCCCCTAGGTGTCTTACCTACGAATATGTGCGCATTGATACACGTCATACTACCCAAAAAAGGGGTTTAAATTTGAATTTCAAAACTAGAGTTCGGTGGAGATCAATTTTCTTTTATTTCTTTAAATTTATCTGTTCTATATGCGATCGTAACAAAACGTTTAAATGATCTCACTTGGTATTGCATGTATAACGGAAGACGCTTTTCATGCGATCACGCCCGGTCTTTCTGAGTTTGAAAATAATAAAATACCATAATGAAATTTAGAATGGAAATTGGGAATGTGTCAAAGAGACAACAACCCGACCATAGAGCAGACAACAGCAGAAGGTCACCAACAGGTCTTCAATGCAGCGAGAATTTGCCGCACCCGAAGTTGTCTTTCAGCTGGTCAGTTTTTAGTTTTTTTTCCAATGCTAATGACGGATATCTTCAAATATCTAAACGGATAATTAATTCATTGACGCTTATCATCCTATACTAGTTTGAAGAACTAACCCTTTCAAACTCTGTAGTTAATATCATTTGCCCGGTTGTAATGACTCTTTGGCTATGCAACTTTTTATTTATCATTCATTTCCCCCCACTGTCGCTATTTAGTCATTGCGTGGCATTGAAATGTTAAAACACGACAGCTCGAAAACAGGAATTATTTCGGATATATTATATGTATTATAATGTATAAAATTTCTTTTATGAAATAATCAAAACAATTGAAGGTCATCGTTATTACTTCCTCTGGGTCGATGCCTCTGCTTGTGGACCGTTAGTCCCCGAGGGTATCACCCCAGAAGCTAGTACTTCGGTACTGTCATGAAAATACGGATTTTTTTTGTGTAATTAAAATTTGGTGTTACAAAATGTTAAAAATTATTATAAAATAAGGAATGTATCTCACTCGTACAAAGCTCTGATTCCTTTCACGGATTTGGCTATACTTTTTGGACCCTTTGGATTATAGCTCTTCATCTTTTATTTCAAATATTTTGGCCATGAGCACCACTGAAGAGACATGTATTGTCGAAATGCGCATCTTGTGCAGGAAATATGGTACCGTTAATGTTATTATTAACCATCGTTATGATCCCCGAAGACTACCGACGGTCACATAACCCGATATAATCATAACGACCTTTGTGAAATTGGACTGTCCGTGATCTGTTTGACTTAATGTTACAGGCTGAAAAAAAAGTTAATCATCGCTATTCAATTTCGTAGCTGATTCCCCTTTAAATTCTTTATTTAAGATTTGATCAAGTCAAATCCCATCGCAAAATATCTCTCAAACTACCGATACGAAGTCTTGATATTTCTTTAATCATGAACGATCAATGTTTAATAGCTGAGTTTCAAAGTATACTTACAATAACAATCTTTATTATAAGCAAACAGTTGTTGTCCATTCGTTTTTTATGTGTTTTGTCATTCTATTTTGTCCTGTGATTAGGGACTTTCCGATTTAATTTCCACCGGAGTTCAGTATTTTTTGTGATTTTACTTTTTATGTCAGTATGTACACAATTTTCAGATAACTTTCATTGGTATGAATCTTCTTTTGAAGACACGAATACAAAGCCAGTTTGGGTTACTTAGAAAGTTTTAAAAGCAAATACCAGTTTATTATTCAAACATTGAAAGGATGAATGTAAAAGAATGGTTCAAAAAACGGAATTCCAAAATTTTCGATTTCATCTTCGATCTTATATTTATTCATTAGACATCTGTTGATATAATTTACTTTTATTTTCCTACGAAACAACAATACCGTCTCTTAACTTTTATGAAAGAAGTTATTCAACTATATTTTTTTTTATATATATATCCGTTGAAAACGAACATATAGATTCGTAAAAACTATTGGTAGCTATTTCACCCCATTACATAAATTGTTTCTCATTAAATCCCTTATGCAAATCTACAAATAAAATAAAACAAAACTTCCTAAATGTGTTATGAATAAGTGAGTTTCCAAGTAAATTATCAGTCAGTATCTTGTATTTTAAAGTAAGTTTGTATTTATATCTACAAGGAAGCATCTTTCGACAACTTTTATTAATATTTCCACCAAAATGATAAATAAATGGGTAAATATCTTTTATAACCGCGGATAAGATAGATCTGGTTCAAGGTTGGCGAAAATCTGGTTTAAGAGCAGGAAGATTTTGAAAAAAAGAAAATAAATTGACCTGGTAAGTGAGGAAAACAATAATCTTGAAGATGCAAACGAGTACTATTCAATTCAAAATGCAGAACACAATCGTGCACAACAGTGAAATAATAAGCAGGCATATCAAACATATGAAAAGCCATATATTCAATCCGCAATTTATAATACACTTTTGGTTCATAATTTGAGAAAAGCATGTTATCTATGTTTATAAAAACCCCTATTTAGACCTCTTTTTAAGAGTACAAGATAAATTGACATCCAAGATAATAAGGTCACCAGGAGCTTAACTTGTCAAGAAGTATCTTTCTATCTAAGAAGCTCCTAGGTGTCATACCTGAAAATACATTGAATACGTGTGCATTGATATACGTCATTATACCCAAGGGGATTACTATTTAAATTTCAAATCTAGAGTTTGTTTGGGATCATTTTTCTATATTCTTTAAATTTATCTGTTCTATATCCGATCGTAACAAAAAAAATAATATCTTACTTGGTGGTGCATGCATGCTAACAGAAGACTCTTATCATACGAAAACGTCCGGTCTCACTGAGTTTGGAAATAATAAAATGCCATAAGATTTTAAATGATGATGACGGATATCTTCAAATAATGTTTTAATCTAAACGAATAGTCAACTCATTTACGTTAATCACCCTGTACTAGTTTGAACTACTAATAGTCCATCAGCTGGTAGGGCAAAATTTCAAATCTGTGTTACACCCCAAGAGTGATATATGAAGAATATTTTAAGAGGTGTTAGACTTTTGAAAAATTGCATGCAGACAAATGCATTTGTTCACTTTTTATCTTAGTAAGAGCTTAATACACTTTCTACTTTCACCCGCATTAATAGTAAATTTGATTTATATCGAATTCACTACAGAAATTCTACTGAGGGAGATAACTTCACATTCTTTGTACATTTTTGATCAATTTTCTCCCATGAACTGGCAGTATGAAAACAACGAATTCCCATTTCATGCGCCCAGACAGTTATTTGCATGCTTTATTTCTGTGAATCATTCTTTGTTCCTTCTTGTCTGTGCTATAGACTCAAGGTATTATATGGACTGATAATGAAAAGTATCTGTTTGTTCATCTTGTAAAGCATTTCGTTCAGATTTTTCAGCTTTTCGGTCAGCTTTAGAGGTTTTTCGTTCAACGTCCCCAAATTTTAATATTTAAGTTTTTAATTTACGCTCTTTAGTGTTTAGTTCAGCCTCTTTAGTGTTTAGGTTGCTTTCTTTAGTTTTATAATCAGCTTCTTTAATTTTTATTTCATCCTCTTTAGCTTTTAATTCAGCTTCCTTCGTTTTAAGTTCAGCTTCTTTAATTTTAAGTTCAGCTTCTTTACTTTTTAGTTCAGCTTCTTTAGCATTTAGTTCAGCTTCTCTAGCATTTCGGGCAGCGTCTTTAGCCGTTCGTTCAGCTTCTTTGGCATTCCTTTCAGCTTCTTTAGCATTAAGTGCAGCTTCTTTAGCACTAATTTCAGCTTCCTCAGCCTTTCGTTCAGCTTCTTTCGCCTTTCGTTCAGCTTCTTTATGACTCTTTTCATCGTTTCCTTCTTGAGCATTTTGTTCATTTTTTTCGGCATCTAGTTTGGCTTCTTTAGCTTTTTGTTCAGCTTCTTTTACACATTCTCTTATGATAAGTTCAACTCGTTGTCTTTTCGGACATACTGTTTTGAACCTCCATTGTAGAATGATTGGAGTTACGCTAGTTATCAAAATTGACACACGTTCAATGATGTCAGATATTTTATCATTAAATTTAAGCATGAATAGTAATGCAGAAACATATATAAGAACGACAATAACTGTTTTGATAATTATATGACCTAGTTGAACAAATGCAGGGCGAATTTTTCTGAAAACTTCAACTACCAAGTATTCCTTAATGCATTTTTCGTTCTCGTGGTCTGTTATGCATTTTCCTTTTAAACTATTATCACATTCACAAATTTCCACGATTAAGTTAAATAATTCTGTATACAAATGAACAGAATCTCGTATTATCTGATATTCAAATGCAAGTGCCCCGACAATGAATATAAGAGTTTTTGATTTATTGTTGGGGGACATTATAAATCCCAATGAAGTAAAGAATAATATGTAAAACAAGAGGTAAATTGAATATGACAGCATTACAACAAATATCCCATAAAAAGTTAAAAAAAACAGGACTAAAAAAGTAAAAATAGAATATTTTAAACAGCAACGACAATCTTTCAGCTTTTCGTATAGTAGGTATCGTATCCATCCAACCAAAGAAATTAAAGAAAATGGAATGATAGGAAATAAAAAGAGTGGGCAAAATCTGCGCACCTTTTCAATAGGTGTACGATTTTCCCCTCTTGTCCAGTAGCCTACATCCAAAGGAAAGAACATATATTTCAGAAGGATTTTTTTAATTTTGTTATAGGATGACTTTATTTCAACAGTATTTTTACCAAATACCCAAATACCTTGCCCTAAAACCGAATTTTCGAAATCAGACGGTAAAACAAAGATGAAAAAGCCAAAAAAATAATATATAATCAATGCACCCATAGGTCCTTCTGGAGGTAAAAATTTTGTGTTTTTTACGCTTCCTAACATTGTTGGAAAACCGAAAAGCAACTTGTCTTTTCCAATTGTTTGTAAAAGTTCTTTCCATTCAACATCTGACATTAAAAGAATAAACTCGAAATATATCATACTTGGAAAAAATAGTAAAAATGTAAGCCGTTTCAGTCTTTCTAAAAACCAATTGTAAACAGATATAGAACAAGCCATTAGTGGATTGTTCTGACTTTTTTTAATATGTGCTGACTCTGATATGCTCTGATTATTTCCTGGCTTTGTGCTTTTATTGTCTTCTCGTTCTGGTATGTTTTGATTATGTTCTTCTTTTGGTATGTTTTGATTATGTCCTTCTGGTTTGTTTTTATTATGTCCTTCTTCTAGAAGGCTTTGCCTATCTCCATGTGCTTGTATGCCACAATTAACTATTTCGCTTTCTATAAGTGTTTTCTTGTTATTGTTGTGATGATATTTATAATCACAAAATCGGAGAAAAAACGGAAACCGAAGAAAAATTGAAACTTCCTTTGATGGTTTGCTGCATTCTTTCTGCGATTTATCAACGTCATCCTTTTTAGCAAATATAGCAAATCGCAATAATAGAATTGGAGAGTATGAAAGGAGACAAATTGAAATTATATACGGAAATAGTCTGTAACCTTCTACTCGATGCAGTTTATCATCGCAACACACTGTTTCTTCTCTAACCATACAACATTTATATCCAAATTCTTGAAACGGTATTCCGAACATCTGTTTGGCCTCATACCAAAGACTTTCTTTAAACCATCCAAATTTTGAGAGATAACATAAATGTATATTTTCGTAATCATAGTGCCTATCAAGTTCTACTTTTTCCCGAATAAAATTTGTGAACAATTTAACTATTTCAGTGATCATGTAATTGCCCCCTATTTTAACATCACAGTTTGCAGTGGTGTCGTTTATCTTTACATAAATCGGTTCAGTATTGCCATCACCCAATAGTCCTAAAGAAAGAACTCTAAAATCTGAGCTCCATGATACGAAATTGAACGGTCCGTCTGGATCGATATATGCCAAAAGCCATTTATTAGGAAGGATCATTTTATTGTTTTCGTCTGTTTTGTAATATTTTGGTATTTTCATATCTGTATTAATACGTTGAATAGTCCCATCTTCCCAGCTTATTCTGTTTCTTAATGCATATTCAAAATTGCTGCTATCATTAGACAATTTAATGCTGCAATTACTGATTGATTCCACAGCTAGCGGCTGGAAATTTTGCGGACACATTATGTTCATATTTTGTGCAAAGTTACAGGGATATACAGCTAAATGAATCCACAATAATAAAATAACCTTTATATACTTCCTTGTCAAAGGTCCCATTTTTGTGATCTGAAACAAGACAATGTATATAGTCTAATACATTGCATTTAAGTAGATATTATTAAGCAACTGTTTTATTAACAACCAACATGAAAACATTCATTCTCGGGATTTCATATAAATATTATTTTTTTTAATTAGGACATATATAGACGTTCTTAATTGTTTTTCACTTTTCGAATGAACCAGATAGCTTTTTTGCCTAAGAACTCGTGATCCAAACAAAATTATGACAGTGTGGCTCCCCTTTCTCCAAGCCTTTTTGCCTCAGTTTTGTACATAAGCACGAGTAGACTGATTTGGAAAATGTATGGGATCAAATGTACAGGTCCATACAGGGGACTATATTTGTAAACCAATCGCATGGTGAAGGATCAAAAAAATCTATTTTTCAGCATATATAAGTAGTTACTGTTTTGCAAGAAATTATTTCAAACAAGAATGTGTCCCTAGTAAACGGACACCCAACTCGTACTATAATTCAGCAGACCGTTAAATTGGGGTCAAAATTCTTATTAGAAATATCATATCATAGGGAACATGTGTACTTAGTTTCAAGTTGATTCGACTCAAATTCATCAATCACTACCTTGGCAAAAACCTTTAACCAGAAGCAAGACAGACGGACGAACGAAAGAAGCGGACACACTGACCAAAAACATAATACTCCTAGGTTGGGATTCTAATTGGCACTCCATTTTATAGATGAGAATTTAGTAATTATGTTTGCAAGGGGTTATAAATTTTAGAAAAGATACTTCATTGAAAAAAAACATCACAAAAATGCTCTTAGATTAATTTACATAAACATGACAAAAGCCAAAGCAAAAAATTGAATTTATGAAAAACAATTATCATATTCCTGACATGGTACATGCATTTTTTAAATGGTTGATTAAAGGGTTTACAAAACATACTTATATAAATTTCTAAGTTATTAACAAGATTCTATTTTGCAATTTGATACGACTGTCATACAAGTGAGAGATTTAGCTAGCTTTAAAACCAGGTTGAATCCACCATATTTTACATACGAATATGTATGTACCAAGTCAGGAATATGACAGTTGCTATCCATTCGTTTGATGTGTTTGAGCTTTTGATTTTGCCATTTGAATAAGGACTTTTCGTTTTGAATGTTTCAAGGAGTTCACTATCTTTGTGATTTTTTTTTAAACATAAAATAAACACTTTATTTATTTCGTGCTTCTAAACGGACCTCCTTGACTTAACTTTATCAAGATCGCTCAAAACGATAAATTTGATACAAAAAATGTAAATGCGCTAAACGCTGCAACCATGGCAACGTATGACCATTATGATAAACACATACACATTATATACATGTCAAAAGGAAGGCAATTTTGCCTGCCCCATGACTTTTTGTTTTTGTTTTTGTTTATTTGACATCACATTGACTTATATCCAGTTTATATTTGATAGCAAGCGACCACCTATCGTAACTATGCTTTGTGTAAAGAATGCGTTCAAGATAGTAAAACAATCTGTAACGGACTTTGTTACAGTAGATAATTCATTTATTTATGCAAGATAACTTTATTTCCTCGTTGAAGTTATCAAAGAACGTATTCTACTTTCTGTTCTAATAACCTATTTATCAATATGTCGTATCATTGGATATGGCCCTTATAGTTTTTATATTACTTTGTTACAGCTGATTGTATTGAGTGTGTGGCTAAAGGTAATATCTTTGGTTAGCTTGCCTGCTAGCTGAACCGTGAAGTTATTATCAAACAATAAGGATGAAGCTTTAACTATATATAGCATATACTTTAAAAATGAATGTATCAAATTTACTCATCACAGATAACAGTATTGAAATTTTATATTTGCGGTCTTCAAAAGACTCATCAGTGACGTTCAAATGATAAAGGTCAACGGGTCAAATAAAGAACGAAGTTGAAGAGAAAGGTGAAGGAATGTTGATCTCTGAGAACACACAATTTACTGATATCGAATAATCCAAACATGTATGTATGAATTCTACAATTGATGGCATATATCGATGTGTTTGTATTGCTACTGCACGAAGGAGATAGACAATAATAGTGCATTGACTTGACATATCAACGATATAAGGATGAGACTTAGAAACGGGGAAAGCCAGGCTATGCCGAGCATTTTCCCCGTTTCGTGCCGAATCCTTATGTCGTTGATATGTCAAGTCAATGCACTATTATTGTCTTTATACTGCAATCTAAAAAAAATTCAATTGTTGTTAAATGAGTTAATTTTATTATTTGATTTAATTATTGGGAAACTCCCCCTTTTATAAAAAGGCATCAAATACATGTAATGAAGGCGGAGAAATATACATTGAACACAATGAAATGTACATTTCCTGATGAAACCCTTAATCGATGTTGAAGGAATTGTTTGAGAATGAACTATAATACCGGTATCAACAATAAGCATAAAACATAATGATTTGAGTGAAATATTTTTTCTAAAAATTGTAAAAGAAATAAGTTTGAGTAGTTGTATACATTGGAAACAAGAACAGGTTGAATAGGTCGTATGAATAATAAATTACAATTTCGTTAATTTCTATCTAAATATTCATGACGAAAAGGGATATCAGGTCAGTGACTGTGTGTGACATAGAAATATACAGTCAACGCATTTTGACTGCTCAAATAGAACGAGTGCAGTATAAATATAAGTAGCAGTCTATGAGGTGTCGGAAACGGATGGCCATTTATTTCGATAGCATAACAAAGAAGGAATGGATCAAAATGTTTCGGTCATGCATTATATGTGCCTTACAAACTATGATCAGGAGCTCTTGAGTTTCTTGCCCGTTCGTGAAGCTAGCGGTAATAAGTTCTTTGATCTCTCTTTAAAAAATGTTGTTATTTAAGATATCACAGTTTTACACAATGCTGTAATAAATATCATAACTTTTAATATCTGTCTACAGAACTCAGATTTCGAAGAAAATTAAATTGAAAAATCTCACCCCAACATCATTCGAGGAATAGTGATTTTAAAAGATCATTAATATGCCCTTTCCATTTGGTATTACGTAAAATGATTGGATTTTTCCATCTGTTAAATAGATACCGAAAGTGGGCAAATCCTTATAAAGAACGATATGTAGCCTGTTTGTCTAGATATTCGACTATACATCTTTCTGATATTTATCAGTAAAAGATGATATTGAAAACGATTTTGATTGTTTATATTCAACCAATGTTGTCAATCAGATGTGGCTTCTTGAAATTCAAAAGAAATTCTCTAAAATCAGTAATCACAATATTTACAAATTGTAGTCCATTTGATATTTCCCTTCTATAAAATATATATTATATTCATATTCTCCATTAATATCAACTGAGCCGTCTAATAAATTTAGGTGACAGATGTTTAACGAATGCGTCTTTCATAAATACATTCAAAAGATACTAATAAAGGCAACAGTAATATACCGCTGTTCGAAGCAATAATAAATATTATTAAGAAAAACTGTAAATGCTTCGCTTCATATACATCTATGGTTTTCAAATGTCCGACGTTGAGTTTCTGATGAAGGTTTGTCCAGAAAAGTTATCAATTTCATGCGTCCGAAGAGCTTCTGTAGATTTTCCTTCATCAGGAACGAGTTTTCGAAAGCCAAGGATGTAGAAAAACAAATACAATTGCAGAGTTATATACTGTAAACCAACTTATTTTGGCGAGCGATTTATTTTCGCGACTTTCCCGAGTAGAAAAATAACGCGAAAATAAATCGTCGCGAATATGTCAATCTTTGATCTTACCTCAATAAATTTCATCAAGTAAATCAGATAATCGCGAACTTAAATAGCCACGAAGTGGTCAAGAAAGGGTAAAACGCGAAATAAAGTATCCGCGAAAATAAGTTGGTTTACAGTAAATAAAAAAAATATAAAAAGTAGCAAACTCCATTTGAGGTCGACCTTGCCTGAGGGAGTTGTTAAGTGTTCAGATGTTTTAATAGGATTGGGTCGATACCGCTGCTGGTGGACAGTCAGTCCCCGAGTGTAACATGACATCGAATTTGAAGACACTTAAAAATTTCAGGCGTTCGGTGCGCTTTCTGGTTTTACCTTCATCAGAAACTCTCAAAGCCAAATATTTAAAAACAAGGAATTTATTCGAGCCGAAAGAATATAGGAACTATAAGACCAAAAAGAAATTATGTCATGAAAATATTGTTTTGGGAAGAACCATTGGATTTCAAAAACAAATAAATGAAAATGCTGACTACATATTTGTGGATTGATATATTATACAGGAGTCATTCTTCCAATTGACGCTATTTGTGTACCCCTATTGACCGACTTGTTTGTATTGTAATGGGAAGCAAAACTCATATAGAACTTTCTAAAAGTCAAATAGAAATTGCATCTGTCGAATATCTTCAAATACACATAAATTGATAATGTTATCTCCGTCAATAGTCACTGTCTGTCTCTATTTACTAGCGAAATGTTTTGGCGGTTTTAGATCTGTAAACAACAGAAAAGTCTTCTGTTCTGTAAATTAAAGCATCCATACATAGCAGGAGACACATACCAAGTCGATGCACTTCGTCTCATGGAGTTCGTGATGCTCTCTCTCTCTAACTTGTCAGTTGTAAGCTTCCAAGCTTGTGAACTTTGTAGCAAAATTCCAGCAACTGTTGTTTGCTTTTCTGTTTATTTTATTTTCTTTTGTCATGGTTTTGGTTGGTTTTTTTTTCGAATTAATCAATTCGTTTCGAACCAATCGTTTATGAGTTTGTATATGATGATAGTCACTCGTCTCTCTGCAAATGCCTTTATTTTATTTTCAGTTGATCATGATTGCTGAATTGTGAACATAAATAACAAAAAATGAATGTCCTTCTTATACTGATTTATTTTATAATAAAGCTTTTAAAGAACAAGATACATGTTGACAGTTTTTTTCGTTATTTTGTTTGTTTAGTTTTTAAAAAACAAAAAACAAAAAGAAAAAAAAATAGGAAAGAGTAGTATACCGCTTTAAAGAAAATAAACGAAACTTTTAAATAATTGACTTACTGATGTCTGGTAAATGATGTATCTTGTTTGCTAATTGAAAGATGAATGTCACAAGTGTTATCATACAGTAAATGATATTGTTTATACGACTAGATTGTATCAGATTATCTCACCTCAAAATGGCTACATTAAAAGAAACTTAAACCCCTTTTAAGTTGATTTAATATAAACATGATAAATATCAATCCATTTAATTTGTAAACTCCTGTTAGTTCCAATTGAAACAATTGAAAATGCTGTCTATGTCAGGAGACAATCTTTTCTTTTTCATTTAAGGTGTTCTCAAAATGCAATATTTAAAAATATTTGCACCTTCTGAATTGTCTCTCATGTTTTATTAATCATTTAATTAATATTAAAAAAAATAATTTATTTTTATATGAATCGGAGTTCCTTCTAGCAATTTTCAAAAAAGAAAAAGATCAAAGAAGCCAGGTCATTTAACTTCACATTCAGATATATATTGATGATGTTCTTACCATTATCAATCCAAACTTTTTCTGATTGGGTTCCATTAATATATCCCCCAGAAATAGAAATTAAAGAAACAACATACACGGTTTCCTCAGTCTAATTTTTACATTTATACATTGTACCTCGAATTTTACATACACGGTCATCTCAGTTTCAGATTATATGACAAACGAGACTATTTTAATTTTGAAATTATCAATTTTTCCCGCCTTAGTAGCAATATACTAAGTACAACTGCATATGGGATATACATTTCCTAACTTATTTGGTATTCAATAGCTTGAAGCTCCTGTTCAGACTTTGTAAAACGTCGCCAGTGTCTATGGGGAACAAACTGAGCGCCTCTCCTTGCCAACCTCTTCTTATTTTCATATGAATCAGAGTTCCTTCAGACACTTGTCAAACACAAGATCAAAGAAGGTATATTATTTAATTTCCCTTTCAGATATATTGATGATGTTCTTTCCATAACAATCCAAACTTTTCTGATTGGGTTCCATTTATATATCCCCAAGAAATAGAAATTATAGAAACAACAGACACGGCTTTCTCCACCTCATTTTTAGACTAATATTATATCTGGAATTTGACATTCACAGTCATCTCACTACCAAAATCTATAACAAACGGAACGATTTTAATTTTGAAATTATAAATTTTTCCCATCTTAGTAGCAATATACCAACTTCACCTGCATATGTAACATACATTTCCCAACTTATTTGATATCCAAGATCTTGCAGCTCCTACTCAGACTTTGTAAAATATCACCAGTGTATGAGCAAAAGGTTGATGAACCAGGGGTATGTCAAAGTCCCTTTTCTAAAAAAAAAAGTTCATCCGAAGGTACCAAGACCTTGTTGATAAATATTTAGTATCAAATTCAGAAATAACACATGATGGTCTAGATGTATTGATTCTGTGTAATGACATTGTTTATCATCTAAAAAACGTGTTATATTGTATTTTCATTTGTCTTTGTTCTATTATTAATATTACTTTTACTGTTTGGTTTGTTTTCTGTGATATCCATTTGATGTGGCTTAGTGCTGTTACATCTTGTCAATGTGTTTGTATTATCTTTAATTTTTGCTGGTGTGTTTCATATATGCGACTTTTTGTGTTTCTTTGGTTCTTAAAATGTGACTCTGTTCTGTAAAAGATTCCGTCATTATGTTATTGTTCTACTATATGTCATTGTGTTATTGTTTTATTGTAAATTTTAAAGTACTGGTACTTGGAACGACAAAATTCTTTTACTCACGTAGCAGTTTTAGCACTATGTGGATTCTTTAAAATTCTTAAAAGAACTTCTGGACAATTTTAAATCTCAGTCTGTTTCTTTTTAATTTTTCAAAGCTTTTTTATTTTATAGATTTATATTTACTTATACTAAAGTTTTATCCAGAAACCATCTGTCTTCAGACAACGCTGACGAAGACGACAACGAGATACCAATAAAATTTTTTTTTTTTTTTTTTTTTTTAGTGGCTGTATAAAAACAATTGCATTGCAAAATCACTTTTTAAAACATAAATAGCCCCTTTGTAACTGATCTATCTTTGTAACTGATGTAATCACAAACTTTAAACAGTTGTTGATGCCAAACACAACATTACAAAAGTGATAGATAAAGACAACAGGTATTCAAAATCATTAAACTAGAGGCTCTCAAGAGCCTGTGTCGCTCACCTGTTACTGTATTTACTGATGTCGGTCATCTTGGTTGGTAGGTGGGGTCATTAGACACTTTTTAAAATAGATACCATAGTAATGAGTGTGGCCACATTTAGTTTAAAATGGCCCATAGTTTTAGAAAAGAAGATTTTTGTACAAGTTACAAGTTACAAAAATAACGAAAATTGTTCAAAATTGACTATAAAGGGCAATAACTCCTTAAGGGGTACTCTTACAATTTTTATCATGTTGACTTATTTGTAGATCCTACTTTGCTGAACAAAATTGCTGTTTACAGTTTATCTCTATCTATAATAGTATTCACGATAATAACCAAAAACTGCAAAATTTCCTTAAAATTACCAATTTTATCGCAGCAACCCAACAACAAGTTGTCAGATTCATCTGAAAATTTGCGAGGGGATAGATCTTATTCTGATGGACATTTAAATCTTGAAAGATTTGCCCTAAATGTCTTAGTTTTAAAGATAAAAATCAAAAACTGCATTTTACCACTATGTTCTAATTTTAGCCATGTCGGCCATTTTGTTTGGTAGGCAGTGTCATCGGACACATTTTTTTAACTATATACCACAATGATAATTATGGCCAAGATTGGTTTAATTTCGCCATGTAGTTTCAGAGAAGAAGATTTTTGTACAAGTTACAAAAACTGATGAAAATTTGTTAAAAATTGACTATAAAGGGCAATAACTCCTTAAGGGGTTGACAGACAATTTTGGTTATGTTGACTTATTTGTAGGTTTTACTTTGCTGAACATTATTGCTGTTTACAGTTTATCTCTATCTATAATAGTATTCAAGATAATAACCAAAAACTGCAAAATTTCCTTAAAATAACCAATTCAAGGGCAGCAACCTAACAATGGGTTGTCTGATTCATCTGAAAATTTCAGGGCAGATAGATCTTGACCTGATCAACAATTTTACCCCATGTCAGATTTGCTCTAAATGTTTTGGTTTCAAAGATATAAGCCAAAATATACATTTTACCCCTGTGTTCTATTTTTAGCCATGGCGGCCATCTTGGTTGGATGACCAAGTCACCGGACACATTTTTCAAACTAGATACCCCAAAGATGATTGTGGCTAAGTTTGGTTAAATTTGGCCCAGTAGTTTCAGAGGAGAAGATTTTTGTAAAAGTTTACGGACGACGGACGCCAAGTGATGAGAAAAGCTCACTTGACCTTTCAGGTCAGGTGAGCTAAAAAGTTGGATAAAATGAAAGTATGTGCGTTTATCATGTGCACAGAATATGACATGAAGTCTTGACAGGTAGAAAGAAGCTTGATGTGATTTTGGGCACAAAAATATTTTTGAAAATCATAAAAGATTGATTGATATTTTTTAATATGCTTTTAGGCACTGCACTTAGGCTATTTTGTGGCAGTAAGTTTTTATTGGTGGAGGAAGTAGAAATGCCTGAAGAAAACCACGACCTTCAATAGGATAACTAAAAATGATAGTCAATTAAGATTGGAGTTGAGTGCACACACACTAGCAGGATTCGAACTCCAACCTCAGTGTTGACTGGCTAGTGATACAGTAGTAACTACTTAGACCACTCGGCCACCTATTAAAACATAAAAGAAGCTGGAAATGAACAAAAAACAAAAATATTTTATAGTTTATTGAAGCAGAAGAAATGTCAAAAAATACCACCAATAAATAACACATACATAATAAATAAAACAACAGATGTACAACTTAACCCCTCAAAATAAAATGTAGGCCTCTCAGAATATTTGATATTTATTTGAAAAAAGGGTAGGCCATTCTTTTTTTACTCCATGAAAAAACATGTGTATTTTGTTGTAAAAATATAAAACTTCATTTAAATATACATGTACTTTTTTCAATTTTATAATGTAAAAGTATATATATATTGTTAATTGTGTGTCCTGTTGTTATCGATGTTAGTACTTACAAGTTTAATAATTTTAAATAACTATCTATAGAATCCCAAATTTAAAATAAATGTCAGTTTAAATTTTGCCATGTCCATCCTGCTAAAATTTTCCCCATCACTGAAAACTTCAAAATTATTTGCAAATTCCTCAATGGACTTACATATATAAAGGGTTGCATTCATGAAATATGCATTTCAAATATTTGAATTGAGCATGTACATTAAAGATCATATTGCAAATGCATAAACAATTTACCACTTTGCATATATTCAGTAGGCACAAGTCAAAAATCACTTTTGCTGATGTAGAGTTACTTGTTGTGAATCAGAGTAATTGCTGGTGATTTGTAAGACTTGCATCTTTTTAAGGTGGTACCCAACACTTTCACTAAAATTAATTTGGCTCGTTTAATTTTCATAAAATTTTGACAAATTATTTACTTTGACCCTAAAACAAGTATATACAAATTTCAAAAATGTTGAACCAATCGTTTTGTCAGAAAAATTACACTGGTTAAATAGCAGTTTGACAAACAACAATTTTGATCATTGAGAAGCTAAATATTCCTTTTACAACACAACGTAATTAAAACGTTTAGCTGACTTTACAGAGTTATCTCCCTGTAGTGTTAGGTACCACCTTAAATCTCTAAATATACTTTCATTTAAATATGACCCAAAATATACTACTCAAAATTTTTTTTTAGTAACACAACTTCTGAATGAAAAGAAACATAGTCTTGATTTATCTTTTAAGTTTGTGTTTTCTTATTCTTCAATCATCTGTGTATTGGAAAGTACTACAGTTATGTTTATAAAATTTCAGACAGCTACACTGTTTGACAACTTTGAGGGAAGAGGGTCAAAATTAAGTTAAAAAGATTGCTGTTACCTTCAGGTTGTGGGGACTTTTTTTTACAGAACTTTGATAGAGAATCTGTAGAAATATATAAATGTCTATGCACCACAGACAAGTATTTAACCACAGACTACTTTAAGACCAGTAGAAGCATGCTCAAAACATCACAGGCTCTATGTCCTTTAAGTTCATTAGGAGAAAACTGATTCTGGCTAGAATAGTTTATTAAACTGTCTATATGTTTTGTTCTAGAACTTGGTATTCTTCTGGAGTTAATATGAGGCTATGATTTACCAAAACATAAATAATTCAATAAATAGAAGTATGCTATGTGTTACATGTGATGTATATTTCACAATTAATGTGAGTAAAGATTACGTCTTGCTTTTTCTCATTAGAAAACCTTCATGGTCACCTCTCAACTTACTCAAATCAGTATCATAATGTAAGAAAAGTAAAAAAATAAAACCTCATGTGTAACAATTTGACCCTAGAGTAAGACATAATGAAAAATCTGTTTATTCACAATACGAAAAAATGCATTTTAAATTACGAAAGCAACTCATCTGCAAGCAGCATTTAAAGAATTTAAAATAATCAACCCCTGATTTTTGTCCTTTCTTCAAAATGTCACAATAATTAAAGATAAACAGCTGAATTTACAGTAAGCAACAACAGTTACATACCACCCATGTTGGTCTCTGATGAGATACAGTGTTAATTGTTATGCAGTGTTTGAATTTGTTTGTTTTTGAATCCTAATTTTTACTTATATATATACTGTAAACCAACTTATTTTCGCGGATACTTTATTTCACGTTTTACCCTTTCTTGACCACTTCGGGGCTATTTAATTTCGCCATTTTCTGATGAGGTTTAATAAGGAAAGTTCCGAGGTTTACATATTCACAACGATTTATATTTGTGTTATTTTTCTACTCGCGAAAGTCGCGAAAATAAATCGCTCGCAAAAATAAGTTGGTTTACAGTAATTATTTTTTAAAGATAATTTTTATTGTAAAGGCTTAAATATTTTTTGCAAAGTTGATTTTTTTCTGAAATTAACTTTACACACACAACAACTGTAACAATTTTGTTAAATAGTACCTAGTGTACACCTATTATTAGCTAACTTGATCATAAACATGCATATTTTCTAAATTCCTAGAAACATTTTCCAATTCTTGTTTCTCTTTAGCATCTGGTACTTTTTCAAATATTTCTAACAACCTAGTTCTGGCTAATTCAATGTTTTCTAATGACCTAGATCTTGTAAGATTCTCATTAACTTTTACTCCTTTTATCGGTGACTCGGAATTAGATTTTGAAAGACCTGGAACACTTTCTTCATGATGGATAACAGTTTCTGGCATAGAATTGCTAAGTCTCCACGGTACTTCGTAAGGTTTTTTGTATCGATTTTTCCTCACTAGTGACCGTTTAATTAATTTCATTTTCGCTCGAGGTATTGAAGAAGTAGGTGTATCCTGATATGGATCGTTATTTACAGTTCTGCTGGACGATGGTGAATTTGGATCAACGACAATATTTTCACCAGGGTCTAAAGTTGGATAAAATGTTCCAAATGTTCCAGAGGAAATGTCGCTAACATAACTTTTATCGATCTGTAAGATATGAAGTGACCTAGATTCTGTTGGCTCACTCCTTGTCCTCATCCGTTCGCGGAGATACTGTTTACGACTGTTTGTTACGGAACTCAACATCCCAAGCTCATCCAGTGCAGAGTCAACATCCATCTCATTACCTGTTTTCTTACAACAATAGCAAGAAGATGAACCACCATTCATGGTCTGTCAAAATACCATAAACTAACCTAAAACAAAAATTCAAAAAATAAGGCATTGAATCTACATGTCTATTAACACCCTTTGCTGAAAATAGATTTTGTTATCAGGGTCATGTTCAATATTGTAGCGGCTACATGTACATAGATTTATGACTGTTGAACGTGTAGCTATCCTAGCTGCTACATACATATTGATAGCAGCCACATGTAGGCTAGCTTCTTGTTCAGTAAACAAACATCTATGTAGCACTACGTAGCCACTATGATATTGAACCGGTGTTTTGGATATATCAAACATAAATAGCTGGAATATATTACAAATGTAATTGATTTTTCTGACAAGCGATTTCAATCTAAACAGGATTCAGCTTACACTAGGTTCAATCTATATGGGTTTCATAGTACATTGTATTTATATCATGTAATTCATTTATACAAATTGTGACTTGGATGGAGAGTTGTCTCATTTGCACTCATACCACATCTTATATCTATACATGTACATATATGTAATTTAAACAGCAGAATTCAGACTTTAAAGCCAAATTTTATCAAATTAAACACTGAGCTCTTCTTCATGTTCTTTAAATCTTTCAGGTTACCATTTAAATTTACTAACACATCTAAACATGTTCATATTCTCCTTTCCAAAGTGTCTTCTTTTATTGTACATGTACGTTTAGAGTTATTGTAGAAAAAATATAATACCAAAGAAAGATTATAAATGCAATCGCAAAAATTAGTGTCAGTATAATATATTCATGTGCAAAAGTGTTCTGGAACAAATACATTCTCTAGTTAATATTTATAGACATTTTAGTCTTTTCATGTTGAAAATTTTAATCAAATTAAAGATATAACATAATTTAAGGAACTTTTGTAATTTTGAACAAATAAAATGATAAATCTTAAGATAAACATTTGAGCAACTGTATTTTAAATAAATTAGTCTAGTGAACCAACAACTTCAGTTATAGCCTATAAGCAGTTGTAGCCTAGATTGCTTAGATGACAAATGAAACTATCAAGGTTTTAAGCCTTCCATTTTAGTAAGAGTAATATTAAGATCAAGTATTTAGTAGGTTTTTTTTATTTGTTTCATGAAATATGAAGCCATGCCATGTTTCATTGTTTACAAAGATTTAATAATTACAACACATTACTATCGATTTTTTTTGTTTTTCATCATGTTCATTATATTTTCATGGCAAAAATTCAAAATTGTTTGGTTTATCGAATTCTTGTATTGGCTATTCCTCATTAACTTTTTTTTTTTGGTTGTAAACAGGTAAGACCTTTTCATGAAGATCCTTCCCAGGCTTACACTATAGACATGCTAGAGGGATCTAAAAAAACTCTAAATAAACCCAACATGTATCTCGTGCACTTTTATAGACCACCGTTTATGAAATCGATTTATGTCTAATTCAGTTTACAGGGACTAGACATCATTTCCAAATTAATAAGTGGAACAGTGTCAATGGTAAGAAATAGTGTCACGATGTACAATGAATATAATGTTATCTATACTGAGAACATGGAGAATTTATAAGTCAGTTGCACAATTTTTTCTTCCTATGGGCTTTTTCTCTACTTATATTGCACAGGCACTTGTTTCTATCCCTGGGAAGGCCTGTGTAATATTGATAGAATGTCTACTAAGTGGCTGTGGTCATATTACGCAAGCGGATAAACTCATCTAGGGAACTAGGGATTTCAATTTAGTATTCATCTGCATATATTTTGTCTAAAAATATCATACTAGAAATGTAAATAAAAAAGAAAAAGGGGGAGAATGTTGTCTTGTTTTTGATTATCATGGTCGTATAAATCTATTTCATACTTTTCATCTCAGATAGGAACATTATTCTGGTAGTTTCATATATATTCTCTGTAAAATAATTGGAAAAAGAAAGTGGCGAAAGCTTGTTTAAAAGTACACAGCCTCTTTCTTCAGAGAAGTCAGGAATGTTTATGTTTTTTGACCGCCAACGAATGAGGTCAATTTTTAGGTCGAACTAATTACCACGCACAGATATCACCAAATACCAACAAATGAAGAACGGGCCAATTCAAGCTATGTATTTGATTGCATACATTTTTATCGGCACGGATACAGAATAAGATTTTTATAATCATGCTGGTATTACAAATTTGCAATGAATCAGCAAAATGATGGGTTTCAGTTTTATATTAAAAACACGAATAATTGAGCATTAGAGTGACATAAGAGAAAACAATGTTTTAAAGCTGGATTTGTTTTTCTTATTTCAATCCAAAAACTTTCCTTTGCTGAATAAAGTTTAATATTCAAGTAATATACGAATTTCAAACCTCAGCCCGGCAATACCTGCATTTAGCATATTTACAATGTTCCTTTTATACATATATAACCACCATGAATAAGTTCTAATATCAAGCCCTATGAGTTTCTGGATGCCAAAATAGAGAATACTAATTAAACAAACAAAAATTAAAAGAGAAAAATATAAGTAAAACATAATAAGACTATAGGGTGCAACCTTAAGCATTCAAAAAAATGTTGTTTAAACTAGAATAAAAAAAAAAATCAAATGATTGTAGAAAAAAAACAATAGAGAAATCATTATATGAGAATTTCACAGAATATTAAGCGTTATATTTAAAGATGAAAAAAATGGCCTCAAAATTTGAAGACTCCAGAAATTAAGGACCCACAGATACATTAATTAGGGTTTTGTTTAACTTTTAAAAGTCTTTATAAAGCTAATCGTACAAAGTGCTTCAAAACAGGAAAAATGGTTACATAAACTACGAGAGACACAAGCAGTTACTGGTGAAATTACATGAGCATTGGTCATACAGCTCCTTGTGTTTTTCGGTACTTAAAATCCTTGACTTTAAAACATTCGGCTTTGAGCGCATCCGATGAAGGCTAATCCAGGAAAGCAATTGAAACGCATACATCCATACAGTGTTATATGCAATTTTACGTCTTGAATACAGTTTAGAAGCATACTCACGAATTCATTCATAATTTACCCTTTACGTCTTGAATTCATAACAACAAAGTTTTAAATTAAACGTACAAACGATTTTGTGGTCGTATTTTTCTTTTTCCTACTTATTGTTACATGTATATCCGCGAACAATCTTCGAAATATTTACATTTTGGATTTATACTTTATTTACAAAATTCAATTGAAATTAACACCGTCACAACTGCAAACAAGCAAAAACAAGATTTTATTATTAACAATTCATGCAATATAGATATCAAGGTTAAGCGTAATCCGAATTAAGCCATAAAGTGAAGTCTTATCCCGACCTGTTTTTGGCCTACTAAACAAGTGTCTCCTACACTTTAATTCAATTGTATTAATAACTAATCACAACAGAATATTTAAAAATAAACAAAACCTGGTATTTTTATCAAGGAATATAAAGACTATAGGAATCCAAACTATTAAATGTGAATATGATTTTATTTGCAAACTTCACCGATCATCGGCAATGGAAAGGGCTATAAGCTAACACGCACAATACAACAATGGTATATAAGTTCCACAGAGTCTAGAATTGAAAGAATCAATCGTAGATAAACAAAAACAAATAGTCATGATAAAGAAATTTTGATGATAATGGACCTAATTTCACAAATCGGAAAATTGTTTTTTGAAGACATCAACTGCTAAAAATAGAAGTGATGAGTTTACCTTTTATTTTCATCTATAGCATTTGTAGCTTATTCTTATGTTGTACTGTAACATCACTGTACAACGGAAAGGGGAGGATTGGCTTGTAATATAAAAACAAATATGTGGTATGATTGCCAATGAGATTAACTCGGCCTTCAACAATGAGCAAAACTCATACCACATAGAACAAGAGTGCACACGCTGAAATGTCTCGCCTTCTTTACTTATCATTGATATTATGTTGATAGACCTAAATATAAAGCTTTATTTCAACTGTCACATAAACTCAACATTACTGAACCAAAAAAAACGAAACATTGATCAATGAACCTCGAAAATGAGGTCAAGGTCAGATGAACCATGCCAGGCAGACATGTACAGCTAACAATTCTTCAATACAACAAATAAAGTTGACTTATTGTTTATAAATTAAGAAGCACAAACCAAAAAACAAACACTTTACACTTAGCAATGGGCCGTGAAAATGAGGTCAATGTCAAATAAAACTTGCGTAACAGACATATAGATCATAAAATATTTCCAGACACCAAATATAGTTGACTAATGCATAAAGTATTAGAAAAATAGACCAAAACTCAAAAACTTAACTTTGACCACTGAACCATGGAAATGAGGTCAAGGTCAGATGACACATGTGAGCTAGACATGTACACCTTACACTCATGCCATACACCAAATATAGTAGACCTATTGCATATAGTATAAGAAAAACAAACCAAAACACAAAAACTTAACTATAACCACTGAACCATGAAAATGAGGTCAAGGTCAGATGACACCTGCCAGTTGGACATGTACACCTTACAGTGCTTCCATACACCGAATATACTAGACCTATTGCTTATAGTATCTGAGATATGGACTTGACCACCAAAACTTAACCTTGTTTACTGATCCATGAAATGAGGTCGAGGTCAAGTGAAAACTGTCTGACTGGCATGAGGACCTCGCAAGGTACGCACATACCAAATATAGTTATCCAATTACTTATAATAAGAGAGAATTTAACATTACAAAAAATATTAATTTTTTTTCAAGTAGTCACTGAACCATGAAAAGTTCGTAACATGAGGCATCTATATACAAAGTATGAAGCATCCAGGTCTTCTACCTTTTAAAATATAAAGCTTTTAAGAAGTAAGCTAACGCCGCCGCCGCCGCCGCCGGATCACTATCCCTATGTCGAGCTTTCTGCAACAAATGTTGCAGGCTCGACAAAAACGAAATGACAATGTTAAACAATTCAAACTAGAAAACTAACGGCCATATTAATGTACAAAAAATGAACGAAAAACAAATATGTAACACATAAACAAACGACAACCACTGATTTACAGGATCCTGACTTTGGTCAAGCACATACATACGGAATGTGGTGGGGTTAAACATGTTAATGGGATCCCAACTCTCCCCTATTAAAACTCCGCAACATTATTTTTGTGACTGTCCTAAGTAATGAGCCTCTAGTTCAGTGATTGACGTTGGTTCGTGTCTGTTATATTCGTTTTTCGTACATCGGTTTGTTATAAAGAAGGCCGTTAGAATTCTCAATTGAATTGTTTCGTGTTTTTGATGTCGGTGCCTTTTTTTTAGCCGACAATGAATTAGCTTGAATATATTATATCTTGAAAACTATAGCAGCTGTATATATTATACTGAAAATCTTAAAGGAAAAAACCTTATTATATTGTCAAGATCGACCTACTTTCTGTTTGCGCCAAAATTGTCAAATGACTCCTCAAGGAATAACTGCCCTTCCTTAATGATGTTTTTTTATATAGTTTTCATACCAAGAATATGGGGTATCCCGCAACCATGACACAACATCAGTAATTCATCATGTACTGCAAAAACATGCAAAAATCCAAAACCGAAAGCGTTTTCATTGCTGTCACGGTATTCATCTAAGCCATACTGAGACCTACAACACAGAGCAAAAAGTCTCTCAGCTCATTGCAAGTTGAAGATCGATCTAACATTTTATCTTTTATCTTATAAACTATATATTAGATATATAGGTATATGGAATATGGTGATGGAAAAAATGATAAGCAATACAAGTTAAACACGGATACCAGTGACCAAAACAATAGGCCACGATAAGTTATTGTCCTTGAATGACAATTTATTTTAGATTATTTTAGTGATTTCCCTGTTAACTTAAACAGGTAGGAATAAACTGCAAAAACAAACAGGAAAAGTCCTTGAAACAAGTATGTCCATTAACTGAAATAATTGGTTGATCCCTTCATGATTTATTTAAGCCTAGTATATAGAAACGACGGGTGTTGACTAATTTTGAAGTTTATTGTATACGACGATGTCACCTTCAATCGTGAAATTGACAGCGTATATATATGCAAATGCAATCGAATGACCTATCACAAGTTGCGTTAAATTCGACCTTCAATCGTGGAATCGTCTGCGGGCAGACGCCATCCAATCGAAATTGACGGTTAATCTGACCTTTTACCGTAGCATACTGATTGGCAGCGGAAGGGCAGACGCATCCAATCATAAGTCACGATGTAAATGACGTTGAATCAGACCTTCAATCGCGAATTGCATCAGACAGACGTCACCCAATCAGAAGTAACGTTACTTGTCATATTAACTAACAAATAATGGCAACAGTAGTATACCGCTGTTCAAAACTCATAAATTCATGGACAAAAAACAAAATCGGGGTAACAAAATAAAACCTAGGGAAACGCATTACATATAAGAGGAGAACAACGACACAACACTATATCTATAACGTTAAGTCTCATCAGTATTTTCTTGGAGAGTGGTTCAGAAAAATACGTATGTGCGCACCTTAAATAAATTAGTATTATACATTAACTTATAACCCTGACGAGATCTTAATTTGATTAATTTATAAATATAGTAAAAATTTGACCGAGTTTCAAAAATGTTTTAATGGTTTTTCTTTCGTAATGCGTTTTTAATCTTAGTGTTAAGTAGATTGATATGATAAATTAAAGTTTTCGTGACGGTTACCGATTAGATTCGAAGCCAAAATTAATATGCTGGTAACATATTTATAAGTGACAAACTTCCATCCAATTGGGCATATATTGATATAGATAATTTAAATATATAAATTTGATTGTTCACATGTCGATTTAAATTTAAAAGATTTTTAAAAACAAATTGTTCTGCGTAGAGATAACCGTGTTGACTATACCCCTTAGAAACGGATGGGTGAACCGGAAGTGTCACCTTTATATTGTCACCTGCACACGATCAAAGGCTTTTAAAAGGATCAATAACGTGTTTAATAGGATCAATGAAGCCAATACACAAATCGTTATATATTTGGCAATACACTATTTGTGTGTAGGCTCATCGTAGCACTGAAATATGTCTGTCAATATCCTGGGATAAAAAATGTGTAAATGAAAATCAATGTGACCGTAAAAAATTAAGAGAATATCTTTTTAATCTGTTTAGATTTTTTGAAACTGTGCGGGAAGTGAATGAAAGAAAATATTGGATTTTAAAAGCTTTACAAATAAGACATATTTGCATTTCTATGCTAAGGTAAACTTTAAAGTAATTTATTTGTACTGACAAGAACTTGGATAAATTAATCAATATCGTCATATGCAGTTGTGGATTAGAAATCGAATGTGAGCGACATTGGTTTATGAAAAGTGCAATGAAAAGAACAGCTAATGGATTAGGAACGGATTTATTGAACAGTTGTATTATCTACTGACAACCCAGTTACGTCCTAGACCCAACTTAGGAACACTTTATCAATTAGGTAATTAATAATACGAAAGACAATTTAGTATCGATATGGCTTCGTCCTTCTTAGGACCTGAATCTCCGAGGCCGTATGCTGTCATTTCTGAAGGATATAGAAACAGACTTTGCATCCCAACGTATTCAAGAAGTGAGCAATATGACTTTGGAAAGGAATATGACAATGCGTTTTATAATTTATTACAGAAATATACCGATTTAGACACCACGGACCGTTTTTGTTACGTGGGTGACGTCAAAGAAAATTTTGTGGAGAAAATTGCTGACAAGTTTTGTCTACTGGAACCTGTGATGACTGTAATACCCGGTCATTACAGCTATGTGGAGACTGACAATCAGAAAGTTCTCTCCCTTAGAATTGCACAAACTGGCGCCGAGGAATATTTCCGTCAGTTAAAGAAAAGTAAAGATTCAGACAAACTAGTGTTTGACAAAATTATGTTAAAAGATGCTATCCGATACTTTGAGAACCCCAAGGAGACGTATGCGAATATTATGGGATGCTTGGCTCCTGGTGGACAACTCCTTATCGTTCACAGACCGAGCAACCTAAATACATTGCCACTATTTGGTGATGCCAAAGAGAGGTTGGAATCCAACGAGACGCCTTATATGGATATAATTAATGACTTGCAAGAATGTAAGCTTGACATTCAGTGGGAAATGGAATGCTTGCCTCTAATAATTTCAAAACGCAAGTGGTTTTCTATGTTGAAGGAAAAGTTTCCGCCAATGATGGAAATTATGAGCGATTCTGAAATAACTTCCGGTGTGCGTGAACTATCGGAGGGAATTCTTAAGTATGAAGGGGAAAATGTTGAATTAGTAGATAGACTTTTATTTATCTCCGTTTCGAAATCCAAACTTGATGAAGGCTTTCCGAAGTTACACAGGTACGGACAGAGTGAAAATGTTTTCCCTGATTTGCATGATCTGAAGTTTTCAATGGAGTTGACGGACGAAATCAAACCATTCGTGAGCAAAAAGAATTACGAACATAAAAAGCCCTGACACAAAGACGGTAGCTAGCAATTTGTGTTCCCTAAAACGTTTGCTTTTTAAAGTTAGATATAATATTACCGAAACTTATGAAATTAGTCCAGTCAAAAATTTAGAGTGGGCGATTCACGGTCACTTAGCGCTAAAAGTGCCTTCAGCAATATTGTAAGCGCAATTAAAATTTCTACTTATTGTCCGTTTATTTATATTGTACTAGATACCTTGCCAAGTATGGTAAAAGCGAATAGTTAAATGTTACGTTCTTCTAGAGTCTTGAACAAAAGCAGTGAAAATTTGTGAATGTATTTTTGGAATAACTTCGATTTATTCAAAAATACCGTTAACACATCGTCAATAGATAAACAATAAAATTGTTTATTAATTTGGTAGTCGATTGACCAAATAAGAGTATAAATAACAATGAGAAGGTCACATGGTATATGGAAACAATACAACATGTAAAAGAATGGTCCAAAGCGCGAAAAAGGGTTTGAAAATCAAGTATTAGAAAGTATGAAGGAAACTAGTCTGGTCTACGTAAATTATTTTGCGAATTATTGATCAATATTGCTAACAGAAAAGGCCTGTAAATCACGGTTTCAAAAAAGACTCAACACCGGAGCCCTGCTATTAAATATTATGCAATTCAAGAAGAATCGAATCATTATAATTGGAAACACTTTGTTTTACTATGACAATAGTTTCGAAAAGAAAATCGAATCGCTTTGGTTTAGAGAAAAGGAAATTAGAAACTGTTTAATTTACAAGTTCAGTAGCGTGTGTGCTTACGTATGCTTAGGTAGCTTACGGTGTGCAGCCTTGATTAAGGACAAAAAAATACATGAAGTCTTTCTCAACTTTGATTAGCGCGTGTGCTTGCTTAAGCTTAGGAAACTTATGGTGTGCAGCTTTAATTAAGAAAACTTTGGTCTTTTGCACTTTTATTTAATTATAAAAGAAATTAATAAATCTTTGCTTGCTTGCATGTGACTGTCTGTGAGCTTCCCAGAACTACAGAGAAATTACAATAAATTTGCCATTTCCAAATCTACAGAATTATGTTAATAGTTTCTTGCTTGAACATCTTAACCAAAACAATGTTTACTACGCCATTGGTCCAATATCCATTGCTAAGGACGGTGTCAACCAATCCAAACTATTTGTTGTACTCACTTTTGAAATTATCACCCAATTTCCGTATCATTTATAAAATTATGTCTGTGATAAAGTTTATGCTCAGCGCTTGGTGCCAATTTTTATTTTTTATAGTTACTAGTCATTTTTGTGAATTTAGAAGTTTGTATGAATAAAAATCTTTTGTTGTGTATGTGTTAATACATCAAATATCTTCCCTATGATCATTTTATGGCATCATGGCATGGCTTGAATCTTATAAGGAATAAACCATTTTTTAAACATTTCGGCCATTGGCCTTTTCATTTCTTTCTTTGTCTTCACAACTACATGACATAACATCTTAATGATTGAAAAAAGAAAGAAAAACCATGTCAGACATGAATAGTTGTGAAGTCAAATAAAGAACCGAAGATGGCCTATGGCGAAACGTTTTAAAAATTGGTTTATTACTACAATAATGTAAATAAAATTGAGAATGGAAATAGGGAATGTGCCAAAGAGACAACAAAAAAGAATTTTCCCTATTGAAATTTTTAAAACAAGGATCTTATAAATAATACAAAGCCATAAGCAAGCCTGATCTTTCCCAAACACTATTGTCTCAACTTTTATAGGAGATGCATGCATGAGTAAACATCGGTGATGATGATTTATTTGCATACTTATGGTATACAGGTCAATGAGACAGAAATGATCCAACGAAAAGACTCAACCGAAAGACATCTAGAGCTAGGTCGACACGCGGTCTTCAACGATAGCCATATGTCTATATGTGATGTCCCGCTCTCTGCTCTGAAGTAACTGTGTTATGATAAGATTAAGTTATTCTGTACGACTTTCATTGAGATATTATTGTGTCTGGGAGACACAATTGATGCCCCCGCAGATGCAAAGTGTTATTTTAAAATACACAAAGTTAAGCATTCAAACTGTTAGAGTTATCCAGAACTATAACATGTAACTGCTTATACCCCAAAAATGACAAAGTTCAACTATCTCCCTAAAGTGAACATATTAATAAAAATCAAAACCCTGACATATAGTTTATTCTCATAAAACCATGCAAGTACAAAAGTTACAGAGACCACATGAACACCTTCAATATATGTTCAAACAGCCACAAAGTGAAAACTTCCTAGCATTCAAACTGTAGAAGCTTTCCGGAAACCCTCCTCTTATGCAAGTAAATACTCCAAAGAAGGGAAAAAGTTAAAACTATCTCACAAAAAAGCAAATATTAATAAATATTATAACCCTGACCTGAACACACAGCAAGTGAAAACTCCCTTGGATTCAAACTGTAGGAGAAAGTATGCGGAATAACTATATATATACCCATAATGGGACGGATGGACAGGGGTAAAACAATATGCCCCCAACTTAGTTGCGGGGGCATAAAAATGTTTATGCTATCAACACCAAATTCTTCAAGTAACAAAAACACGTAAAATATGTCATGTCGTGTAACAACCGATGGCGTCATTCATAGCTACAATTTCATTAAAATACTGATCATGTGTTCAAGGTTTGAAGGTTAAACCCCAAACTTAGACGAATATGTACACCGTACAAACATTCCATACACAAAATAAATTGACCTATTGCTTCTTGTATCTGAGAGAAAAACACCTATTTACTAATCATAACATACACAAGTATAGCTGAACTATTGCTTAGTGTTGAGATAAAAAAAATTAACGCAAACCAAGAGCAATAATTACAAATGTAGGTCAAGGTCAGTTCGACATGCACACCCTACAATAATTAGGTCAATGTCCGATGAGACCCTGTCCGTTCGACATGCACACCTTACAATAATAAGGTCAAGGTCTGATGAGACCCTGTCCGTTCGACATGCACACCTTACAATAATTAGTTCAAGTTCCGATGAGCCCTGTCCTTTCGACATGCACACCTTACATTTATAAGGTCAAGATCCGATGAGACCCCGTCAGTTCGACATGCACACATTACAATAATTTCATACACTGACATATTACTTACTTCCAAGTATCTAAGCAATGGACTGGACCGCAAAAACGTAGCCTTTGTGACTGGTCAATGAAATGTAACCAACAGAGGCAGATCCAGATTTTTTGTGATAAGGTGTGGCATCACAAGCCTAGTAGGGGGCATACTCCAGTGATTCTTTAATCAACCAAATTTTTTTCCAACAAACGACGGTTCGGGCACGGTCTCAATCCCGACATGTAGTCCAATTCAGATAAAACCTGTCTAAAAGACATGTAGATCTTGCAAGTAAGGGACGACATCAAAAGATCGATGTAGGATAAACAACTTATATCAAATAGTTTGGGGGGTGGGGTCAACATTGCTGCAAGTTTTGTTAATCCAAAATCGATTTTACATTTATCCATATAGGTAAATCAATTTTTCCCAAATTAAGTTAAATTCACATGACAAAAAAACAATAAATATTCATGCAGTTTCTTAACACGAAAATAGGCCAAGGACATTACAGGCGAAGACATCTAGATGATCTTCATGAGGGATTTGAGGCATTCAAATCGTGTTTACTACTAGTATCTGAAATTTAAGCTTTATAAAAATAATGAGACATAAATGGTCTTTACCATGAAATCTCAACCCTGCAAACTGATCCTTGAATTGAGACAAGTCATGTATGGCTTGCATTTACACATTGCAAGGATTCTATATCCCAAAACGATCTAGTTTTTAAGCAGTTTTGAATAATGGAATGAGATCTCGAACAATACATATGCCATACAGAAACTTCAGAACATAAATCATCTATCTATGTACCAAATATGAAGTACCAAGGCCTTGCACTTCAGGATTATAAAACTTAGTACATAACCATCCAAATGTAGCACATTCTGCTTTGCCAAATGTTGCAGGCCAGACAGCAACTCTAGTTTTAAGCACTTTTAGCAGTTATGGAAATATGGAAATTAAGCCAATGACAAAACACACATGTTAGTTGTAAACTTCTGACCATAAAGCATTTGCAAGTTTTCTACCTTTTAAACATCAATAGTGAACACAAGCTTAATATTCCTATGTCTTGCATACTGCATCAGTCACCAGGTGTGTTAAATGTCCTAGGTATTAATAAAGCCTTGAGAAAAAAGAAACCAAGTCTATACCACAACGGTTTTGATAGCATAAATGCAATTTTTACCCCAATAATTATGGATTTTCCTTGGCCATTTCATCATGGAGACTTTGTTGAAGCAGAAAAGATGGAGATGGATTGGCCATGTTCTAAGAAGACCAACAGAGGACTTGGCCAGAATAGCCCTAAGTTTGACACCCGAGGGGAAAAGGAAGAAAGGACGCCCCAAAACAACTTGGAGAAGAACAGTTGAAGCTGAAATGAAAGAACATGGAATCAGCTGGGGTGTAATAGAAAAGAAAGCACAGAACAGAGATGAGTGGAAAGAACTAGTCCTTGCCCTATGTGCCCCCAGGCATAATAAGGACTAGGTAGGTAGGTAGGTATTTCATCAAGATTGATTTTCTCGCTTAAGATAACCAATAATACATTGTAATCGGTTTATCGCTATTTCACCTACAATGACATTGTTTATTTCATTGACAATGGCACATGCACCCTTATTTTCTTGCGAAAATTTTTCATATCAGTCTACTGTGCTGAAAAAAAGAATTTCAGTCAGTATTAAATTTGTAAAATAGGGCTAATGAAGAATATCGTAACAGCAGGTAGGTGTTAAATAATTTTATTTCAAGCACAACAATAATTACCAGTCACACTTCATCCACACCATAACAACAATGAATATTATGTTTTGATATATTTCTTTCACTTCTGTGATCGTTTTTGGTATCATGATAAGGCCTCTAACAGTTTTTCATATCACATGTTGATTTGACGACGTTATTTTTGTATTTACAAGGTTTGTAGTTGACAAAACAAAACACTATTTAAATAAATGACAAAATTGTATATTTCTTTTTGAGACATATAAAACAAAATAGATACTTTCGAACAGGAATTATTAATTAATTACTCAACATCCAGTGACAAGTATTACATGAATTATTCAGGACAAATTGTGGTTAAATTATTCTGAATTAATTTCTGTCTGTCTTTATACAAAGTGTGATTACAACATTATTTTCATTCTTATCTAAACAATCAAAATTGCTCAAAATATGTGATCATAATCCAAAGGATAGTTTATTCTATTTTGACCAAACATATTCTCTTTTCCAGGGTCCATACACCATACACATATTGTCTGAAGTTGCCAAGACCAAATCACTTTTAAGACTTTTCAATGCCAAAATTCATTTAAATTTCAATAAATATGTCCTAGTCTTTCATTGTGGCTCATAATTAAGTTTTTAAGTGTAATATCAAGCCCAAACAGGGTCCATAAGAAACATTTCCCTAGAATTCTTGAAAAAAGTGGTGAATTAGGCCTTGACTGTCCAAATTTTGGTATTTTCAATAAAATAGTACTTCAGACTACCAGGGAAGAAAATATTTCGTGAAATTTACTCTGTATGACCTGTATGAACCTTGGTCTTGGCAGGTCAAAATCTGCATTAACTGTGTTACCTACAACATTACTCACTCCAAACCTCTTTTCTATTCAAAGTTTTCTTCAACATCTTGTTGCTTCTTTGCCCCCAACTTATAAATGAAAATTGTGAATTTGAGTGTCTTGATCACATTAAAAAGTAAACAATGTGATTCACCTTTATAGAAATTAAATTCTAATGCATCCTGGGTAATACTTTCAAAAGTGAACACCAAAAAGGTCCTTAAAATGTAGTAAACAATGGAATTTTAACCAATGATGTGAAATTATTTTCAATTTGGTGTATGAACAATGAAATTACCCATGATGCTTTATATTCTGAAAAGGCCAATTGAAATCATGCCAAAGTTTAACTAAATGTAAGACAGACGAAACAGTCTTCACACTTGAACAAGGGCTTTGTAGAACAGGGCTAAAGGAATTTCTCCCATCCTTCAATATAGTCATTTAAAATATAAACAGTCTTAATGTTTAACATCAAGTCCTACGCCCCAGGCTTGAAATATTGCATTCAGGCTTGTAAAATTCTTCTCTGAAAGCTTGAAAGCCAACAAAATTAAACTAAAATTTTCCACAAAAAATTGAGCTTTGGGCTTGTTGACTCAAAATTTTATCTTGAACATGACGTTTTGGTCCGAGTACTATGTTTAATTTGACTAAAATCCCACCCCATTGCAACAGAAACGTCTGAAGAAAACTTGGAACAAAAAAACTTGCATGCAAACCACAACAACTATAATATATAAATTAAAAAAATACAGGTGAATCTATAGAATAAATAAATCAAAACCAAACAAAAACAAAAATAAAAATGTGTGTTAATCCATTACAGTACAAAAACATTCACAATCATAGTTTTTAACAGCAAAACATTTTGCATATCTTGTGCTTTATCTTATCAATTTTTCTATTCTTTTGAATTAGCACCTTACAAGTACTCAAAATAAATCTTTAATGTTTAAATGCATATTCAAGACTTTACAAATGAAAACATCTAAAATTTAGGACTAAAGGGTTATTCATATTATGTCATTGTTGCGTATAACTTAAGGTTTTTCGAGGTGCAGTTTAAAAATCACTGAAGAAATAATGGGACTTTCTTTAAAAAAAAAGAGGGGGCAGGAGAGGCAGAAATAAACTTATTATTATATAATACAAATTATATATAAACCTACATCTACTTAACAAATGTTTATAAATTAAAAAAATACTATTTTGTTATTTATTAAGATATGTCTGACTAGCTATGGTGTTATTCCTACTAATTACAGGCTCCACATTACAATTGTGTAATAAACAGCTAATAGCTGAACACCCCAATTGTGTAGTTAACAGCTAATAGCTCCACATTACAATTGTGAACTTAACAGCTAATAGCTCCACATTACAATTGTGTAGTCAACAGCTAAAAGCTCCACATTACAATTGTGTATTCAACAGCTAATAGCTCAACATTACAATTGTGTAATTAACAGCTAATAGCTCCACATTACAATTGTGTGTAGTTGACAGCTAATAGCTCTACATTGCAATTTTGTATTCAACAGCTAATAGCTCCACATTACAATTGTGTAGTTGACAGCTAATAGCTGAACATTACAAACAAATTAATTGTGTAGTTAACAGCTAATAGCTCCACATTACAATTGTGTAGTCAACAGCTAATAGCTACAAATTACAATTGTGTAGTTAACATCTAATAGCTCCACATTGCAATTGTATAGTTAATAGATAATAGCTCCACATTACAATTGTTTAATTAACAGCGAAGATTACTATATAATGCAGAAAGACTGCTACCACATTATTACCCGTCCAATGATGAAAACTTAAACTATACGTCTATTAGCATACAGGATTTAGTTCAATCAGATTTAAATATAGATTCTTTGTGCATACTAGTTTAAAGGAATCTGAAAAGGCTATTTTACTTTAAAAATTAACTAGGCATGCTAGGTAAGAAGTTTGAAAGACATGTGATGAGGTATGCTTTGTTATATAACAAGATACTTTTGTGTGGATTTGTACGAGGTCTCAAAATCAGTCTGAAGGTTTTGACTACTTTGACTAACAAAAAAGGCAAAGGACTGATTTTGAACTTTAGCAATAGAAATAATAGCAAGAACCAACAGGTTTTATTCAAAGACCACCAAGGAAAAGGGATTTAGACAACTATGGTATTTGTAGGTTTATTTCTAAAGGTAACTTCCCTGCATGTTTAGCTTGGTCTAGTTTTTCAAATAAAAATATTCAGGTAAGTTGCTGAATCAAGCAAATATAAATTGCAAATTGGAGTAACATGCATATTTAGAGTTGATGGTCTGTAATAAAATATTCTAACCTGTTCATCAAGTATAATGCAAAAATACAATTTGATCATTCTATCCAATGACAATTTATTACAGGATATTGTAGTACATTTAACTCTGACACAAACTATTCAGGAAAAGAAAATGAAAACACATAAATATGTATATATAAAAAAAATACACAGCTCCAAAGATTAACACACAAGCTAATAACAATAAAATAAAATTAACTAAAAATGTTGCTTAAACAAAATAATAAGCTCTTGATTCTCTGACATGTAGAAGCACACTATTTATGTATAATAACAAAAACAAAGGTACATTTATTCTATTTTATAACTTGCCCTCCTGATCAATTTGAGATTTATATCTACATGCATACATTAATTCACCCATAATACAATAATTTAATTTTGAATGTAACACGACTTCTGATTGGCCGATGATGTTTTATCTATCAGCTTTAATAGACAGAATTTTGTCATGTGATCATGACCTTATCAACATTTTTTTCATGATTTACCTTGGTTTAAAACGGAGTAAAGAATTAGATTATAAGGAATGACTGTAATATTTTTTCTGCCTATTTGAAATAACATAAAAATTGTGGTGCACGAGCACTCTTTATGTTATTCCTTCATACACAGAAAAAAATATTAGTCATTCCTTTATAATTGTACAAGGTATTGTGCTGCTAGCAAAAAATAGTGTGTGCCAAGATCTTATTGTAAAACAGCTCAGCAGTTGATAGCTCATTGATGGTTTGTTAGTCCTATAACTGATGAATTTCCTGTCTACTTATATATGTTATATAGTATGCAATGAAAGCTTCATTACAAAATCAATTTGTAATTAACTTTTAGCACTAGAGTGTGTATTGAAATGTACATACAAGGATTTATAAGATTTTTACTTTCATTTAGGTTGAAGATAACTATGTATATTATCATGATTATTTACACTATCATTCTAAATCTTGAATCATGATGAATAATTATACGTCTTTTTTAATGGTGCATCATTGTAAAGATATTTTGCAATGAAAATAACTTTTTATATTTGTTTGCCTTTATCATGTTTATGAAATTGATGATAATATGTGATGTTTTATGATATCAATGATAATATTTGATGCTATTTTTATCATTTAATGACTTCTCATTTAGTTTCATTATGCAAACTCAATATACATTCAAACTTCAAAATTCCCATTTTCACACATCAAAAAGTTAAACTACACCAAAAATGAACACTTGTGGCAATAAAAAAATGTGTATAAAAATATATCTAGGTGAACACATCATGGTGAAAAATATACTTCATATATCTAAGAACACAGTCGGTAATATATACTTGAATATAAACATTACTCTGAACACATGGTGAAAAATATACTTCATATATATTCAAGAACACTTTCGGTAATTAGAAACTTAAAAATTAACAGTAATCTGAACACATAACGATGCACAGTTGGCAAGCGCTATTAAATGAATGGATGAATTTATACAATGAAAAAGATAATTTTTATGATTTAAAAAAATTTGATTGCAGCAAATGAATCTTGTTTACATTGAGTTGTAATTGCATAATGCTTAGGGCTGTTCCAGAAAATACTATGTCCCCCCCAGGGATGGCACTTTTTTTTTAACCCCCACCACCCACAGAAATAAAATTTAATTAGAACAGCACTCCCTTTGCATTTTGGTATTTCAAATACAACCACCCACATAATATTTTTAAAAAATTGCCTTCCCTGGGGGAGGGGGGACATAGTATTTTCTGGAACAGCCCTTAACTTAAATAAACAAACTCAAATCAAAACAAAAGAATGTGAAGTTATGAAAATCAAAGGTTTCTTTGTGATCAAGTCCACGATTTTTTTAATAGTTCTGACAAATGATTTTTTATTTGCATTATCTGAAAATTATGAGTTTTTTCTTACAAGTATTCAAGAAAATTGCATGAACTTAAAGGTTTCCATTTGAAAAAAAAATACATTCCATATCTTGACCCTAAACTATTTTTATAACCTCTGTCAATGAAATGAAGGAAAAAAGAAAATTTTCAAAATATGCAAAATGAAAAATATGAAAAACTGCAAAAGCATAATTTAATATTAACTTGATGAAAAATTTAACAATAAAATCCAACAAGACCAGTGACCCACTGGTGTTTTTAACAAGAAATTATAAAGCCTCATCAAAGAGGATCAAAATAACTGGATGATTCTGAACGTATATTAACACGAACACTTCTCTTATTTAGAAAACGTGAGTACCCGTCACTGATCTGACTGGGATCAACAGAGACTTTCAACAATATATAACTTTTCATAAATAGCACTGTTTAATCCAATCAAATCCAGTGACAACTATCAATATTTATGCTGATAATATGGTTCATGGATGTTCTAATTCCCATTATGTGTTTACTTTTAAGGTTGGGCATTTCCTATTTTTAGAATTATTTTTTTTATAGTTCAGGTCATTTAGACAGGACATTAAATTTCAATTTTCAAACTTACAGAGTTCTGTGAGGTTAGAATGAAAATGGTATTAATAAATTACACAATTGTTTAATTCATTTGAATTTGAGGTACCTTATACATACTGTTATATTTTAAACTTGGTACATTTCTAGTTATATCAATTTACATGATTTCTTATATAATTAATACATCTTCTTACTGCTGTCCGACTGAGAACAGGCTCTTATTTCCATTTGTTGTCGTGGAAACAGATTTCAAATTCACACCGATCGCTATACAAGAACTGGTATATCAAAATCGTACGCATCAAATAAATCTGATATGCCTTCACTACTGTCCATAGAAAACAGGTAATCGTCCAAACTGACTGGAGGTTCTATTGAAAAGAAGTCCTGGTCTTCCGTCTGTGGTAAAATATTTTGGAATGAATCGGGAGAAATGTCTTGGTCTTCTAATAATGCATTTTTAACACTGGACGGAAACGTACCCGGTTCTTGTTTTATCTGTCTTTGAATGGTTGCCACATGTTGTTGTGCTGTAAAATATACAATACATTTTTGGTCATTGAAATAAACAAATGAATCTGTGTCAGGGCTACTGCCAACTAATGATTATATTTACCCCTGTTAAATGTATAAGGTTAACAGAAAGATGTTGAGTGATGAATCTGAATACACATCACACTGAATAGTTAACTCATATAAACTTCAGAAATCCTAGTAATGTAGTTCCTGAGAAAAATGCAGAGAAAAACATTCATAGGACTGATGGAGAGGGAGACAGAGGTAAAACAGCTTACACCTACTTTTCTAAAGCGGGGGTATAACAAGAGTTTGATTGTCTTATAATAAAGTTTGAACATCTTATTCTATAAACATACAGCAGATCTCATTTTCAAGCCTGTCAACATTGGACAATCCAATAATACTTCCTCACAGAAATTTAATTTTATTTTGTAGAAATGTTTTACACACATGCTGATGTGCTTCTCTCTCTAGAGTTTACTTCAAGGTCTACTGATAAAACAAAAGAAACAGCTTATGTACATTTGTACTCTGTAGGGTAATGAACAATTTTCCATATTCTCTCTTGGTAGGAAAAGGAGTGTGCAGACTTAACTAAAATAGGGCATATTCAAATTAAACTTATTTAAAAAGTAAATGGATGTCCTTCTTGCACTTTCATTTTCTATGTTCAGTGGACGGTAAAATTGGGGTATTAACTCTAAACCAATTAATGTCATAACCCTAAAAATTATTTTCCAAACTTACATTTAAAGTCATCACATGATCGTGAATCTTCTGATGCAGAAAAACTTGATCGGCTCTCATCTTCACTACTGGAACTAACAGTACCAGTCGTATCAGAATTTTCTCCGTTAGCTTCTTCAGGACATAAATACACTTCTATGGGACCTTTCTGAGACTTTAACCATATCTGTATACTCTGTTGAGGGTCTGGCACTTCCAACCTGGCAGAACATTTATTAAAATCTCAAGTACTCAAATAAATGCACAAATCATTAAAAAAAAAATTGACAATTTCTTTTAATTAGAATTACAGGATTATTAATATTGAAGACAGGGGGTAATTCATCTTCATTAGAAACTTCCCCTCTTTAAAAACTCCTAATCTGAAACTCATTATAATCTTATTCTCTAAAATCCTGAATATATATCAATTGTATTGTACAGTGTTATTTTTTGGTTAAAACAAATGTAGTTAAGAGATAATGTCATTGTACTCAGGATTTTTTTAACAATAATTTCATATGCAGCAATATTTGCATATTTTCCTTGTTTTCTGTGAGAAATATTAAAATTTCAACATTTTGCTCCTTTTAATTGAAATCTTTATATTTCATACTTTGATGGACAAGCTTATATGCAGGTGTGAGTTTGTCAAAATTCAAAAAGTGCTTGCTGAACTATTTTTATACATTTTGTAGCATCACAAGAATTTACAACCCCCTGTGGATCCAATAGTTAACAGTTAACTACAGCAAGTTTCAATGAGTGTGTAGGCAAAACAGTTAACTACAGCAAATTTCAATGAGTGTGTAGGCAAAGGTAATATCTTTGGTTAGCTTGCTTGCTTACTGAACTGTGAAGTCATTGTAAGGTAAGGTAAAATGCACTCCTCTAAGAGTAGACTAATCTGACAGATAACCAATCTCTCTGTAAGAATAGACTACTTTGAAAGGAGAGTAATATACCTTACCTAATAATGACTTCTAGGTTCAGCTATCAGGCAAGGTAACTAAATATATTAGCTTTACCTACACACTCATTGAAATTGGCTGTAACAGTTGACTAAATCTTACCTGGTCTCTGGTGGAGCTTTAATGGCTATCACTGTTTGGTTGTCCAAAGATTTAATACTTCTCAAATCTTGGTACGTTACATATGCATGCGTAAATAAGGTTAAGGCACATAATGGAGAAGTGAACTGATTAAGACTAAATATAAACGTTGCATAATGGTCATATTTCCTAAAGATTCCAAGTCAGGAGCCGGTAATTCAGTGGTTGAAATAAGGCCTTTAGTTTGAATTGTTATTCATTGTCATTTTGGGGCCTTTTATAACTATGTCTTATGGGCTCTGCTCATTGTTGAAGGCGTATGGTGACCTACAGCAGTTAATATTTGTGTCAATTGATGTCTTCTGGAGAGTTGTCTCATTGGCAATCATGCCACATCTTCTTTTTCATATGGTTCCCCATACCCAACATTTGAAACTCCTTCCTTAAGGATTTTGTTTGGTTAAATTGAACACTTGGTTTTCAAGTCAGACTGTTTCTGTTTCCACTCTTCAATCTTGAAGGAAGTTCAAAACTTCAATAAAAAATCCTTATTTTAGAAAAATCTCTCGAGTTACATGTAGAAGTTCTTATTTTGACATAGATAAAAGTGTTAATATTAGTGAATATCTACTAGGACCATGATTGCACTTGCTGTTACAGACATTATTATTATTAAAAGGATATTTTGAGTTTTGTGCATCTTCTGTCAACATCTTTAACTGTTTAGTACAGGTGGCTATCAGATGATCAAGTTCATTTTCCTTGGCTTCCAAATCAGCTACATCTAAAAACAGACAAATTAGTATCAGTACAACACATCTATAACAAGTTGCTGAAAACTTTGTAAGTTATTTATTTAAGAAAAAATTGAAAGTTGAATTGGCATTATTTTAAAAGCTGGTTTTCAGAAACATGCCAGATGCATCTCAAGTTTAATTTTCTCAAAGTATATTCAACTCCCCTGGTTTTTTTGTTGTTAGAAATTTCTGATAATTTCAAAGCATGTTTTTATTACCTGTGAACAAAACTGTACAGTTAAAGTTATTCACTTGGTTTGTTTCTATAGAAATAAAATTAAGAATAGAAATGGGGAATGTGTCTAAGAGAAAACAACCCAACCAAAGAGCTTGATATATACTTAAAACCAATTTGTTGGCAGTTTGTTGGTGTATTTTTTGTTATAACTTACCTGAATGCAAGTCTACAATTTCTGTAGAGAAAGCTGGTGTATCAGGATTTGCTGCTATAGAATTTGAACATCCTCTGAAGGAAAGAAAATCAACATTTATGTTATTGTAATGTATATACAATTTTTTTATTAACATGTTTTACTGTTTTCTCCCAACAACAGCATAGTATTAAAACATCTTTTTAGCCTCGAAATAAATCAATTATCAGCCAAATCGTTTTTGTAACTGTTTCTATCCTAACAAATTCAAAATTTATGTTTTGTCCAGCTGACCAGAAATATATCAGAAGAGTATGTTACCATGAAGTCATCAGAGGCATTCAACTTAAATACCAGTTAGTGTCTGTCATAGTTACTAAGCCAGTTTAAACAATCAACTTATACTTACTTCCATTGAATATTATTTTTGGACTTTTTGGCGATCAGATTAATCCCCTCTAGAACATTGGTTATGTCATAAATACGTCTCTTTTGTACAGTTAAATATTCTGCGGCCCTGTTTAAGTCCAGCACCTGTAAGTAAATTGATTGTTTATGATACTGATAATAAAATATACCGTGGTTGCATTATTTTTTATGTTGACTGGTTCTTTTCACAGTTGTATGGGAAACTTTAAATGACAAGAGGTTCTGTAAACATGAGGCCAACCATGATGAATAACTGACATTAAAATGGCTATATTTAGGCAGTGAAGACTGCTAATAACGTTAAGATTTTTTTTGCTGTTATTCATCATTTAAGCATGACAACTCATACATCTGAACTGCATACATAAACCTTTATTTTTTTATGCCAATTTGAAACAATAAACAGCAATGGCAAATGATTCTCTTAATTAATTTATACTAACCCCATCTGTAGCATTCCTAAGTAATCCAACAAACTTCTTGGTCAAAAGACCTAAAGATGTGTCATATCTTGTCTTCTCAAGCGGAGATCGTGCTGAAAAAATAAAGTACATATTGTTAAATATTGATTGATATGATTTCAAATTATAGATTATGAACCAATTAAAAAAATTCTTGGCAATTTTAACATTTATATCATTGCTATATAATAAAAGATTAGTCTGCATTAGGCCAGGATTTTTTAATTTGTTGGTTTACGGATCCGCCGACCCGATTTTGCCGATTCCTAGAATAAAAATAAAATTGACTTTTCATGCTTTTTTATTCCCACCGACCCAAACAAATACATTATCCCTTAAAAATAATTAAATTCCTCTTTTTTGATGAAATGAAATGCATGAATCACTAACAAAATTGATAACACTCTCTGTTGTGAAAAGATAAAACTTCCAGTTTACGTTTCTAAAAAAAAACCAGATGCTCCGCAGGGCGTAGCTTTATACGACCGCAGAGGTTGAACCCTGAACAGTTGGGGCAAGTATGGACACAACATTCAAGCTGGAGTCCGCTCTAAATTTGGATTGTGATTAAATAGTTGACACAGCATAGGTTTCTGACACAGAATGAATGTATTCAAATGAACTTAAAATTTTTGTTTTCTCTTAGAGCAATTCACTATGCTGTTGAATATTAATCCTCTCAAAAAAATGTTTGAAGAAATTTTCTTTTTATTTATGAAATTTCAAATGAGAAAAATTGAACCCAATTTTTTAATCACATCCCCTTTCCCTTATTCCAAAACTAATTTCAATTAAGATATTCAAATGGAGTTTGCAACAATTACTACTCATTTAAATACATCATAAAATATTAAGATGTAAAAAAACTGCTTGTTATCACTGAATGGTAAATATTATTTAAATTTATCAGTTGGTAGTAAAAAGTGAATACACATTGTATATTGTATATAACGAAGATTTGAGTTGATTCTGGACAAAGAAAGATAACTCCAATTAAAAAAAAATCTTGCAGATATTTCTTGCTTACTTTACTGGACAAAGAAAGATAACTCTTAATTAAAAAAAAATTTGCTATTTCACAATATTGTGAAATAAGATATTTCTTGCCATTGCACAATACTGTGCAATTGAAAAGACTTGCTATTGCACAATACTTAATATAATAATTTTAGATCCTGATTTGGACCAACTTGAAAACTGGGCCCATAATCAAAAATCTAAGTACATGTTTAGATTCAGCATATCAAAGAGGCCCAAGAATTTGATTTTTGTTAAAATCAAACTTAGTTTAATTTTGGACCCTTTGCACTTTAATTTAGACCAATTTTAAAACTGGACCAAAAATTAAGAATCTACATACACAGTTAGATTTGGCATATCAAAGAACCCCAATTATTCAATTTTTGATGAAATCAAACAATGTTTAATTTTGGACCTTGATTCGGGCCAACTTGAAAACTGGGCCAATAATCAAAAATCTTAAGTACATTTTTAGATTCAGCATATCAAAGAACCCCAAGGTTTCAATTTTTGTTAAAATCAAACTAAGTTTAATTTTGGACCCTTTGGACCTTAATGTAGACCAATATGAAAAAGGGACCAAAAATTAAGAATCTACATACACAGTTAGATTCGGCATATTAAAGAACCCCAATTATTCAATTTTGATGAAATCAAACAAAGTTTAATTTTGGACCCTTTGGGCCCCTTTTTCCTTAACTGTTGGGACCAAAATTCCCAAAATCAATACCAACCTTCCTTTTATAGTCATAAACCTTGTGTTTAAATTTCATAGATTTCTATTTACTTATACTAACGCTATGGTGCGAAAACCAAGAAAAATGCTTATTTGGGTCCCTTTTTGGCCCCTAATTCCTAAACTGTTGGGACCGAAACTCCCAAAATCAATACCAACCTTCCTTTTGTGGTCATAAACATTGTGTTTAAATTTCATTGATTTCTATTTACTTTAACTAAAGTTATTGTGCGAAAACCAAGAATAATGCTTATTTGGGCCCTTTTTTGGCCCCTAATTCCTAAACTGTTGAAACCAAAACTCCCAAAATCAATCCCATCCTTTCTTTTGTAGTCATAAACCTTGTGTCAAAATTTCATAGATTTCTATTAACTTAAACTAAAGTTATAGTGCGAAAACCAAGAAAATGCTTATTTGGGCCCTTTTTGGCCCCTACTTCCTAAAATATTTGGACCAAAACTCCCAAAATCAATACCAGCCTTCCTTTTATGGTCATAAACCTTGTGTTAAAATTTCATAGATTTCTATTCACTTTTACTAAAGTTAGAGTGCGAAAACTAAAAGTATTCGGACGACGACGCCAACGTGATAGCAATATACGACGAAATTTTTTTTCAAAATTTGCAGTCGTATAACAAATCAATTATTACTGACCTTGAATTGTCGTTTACGCAAATAATTTTGCGGAACAAAATCTGTGTTTAAAACCCATTATACAATAAGTTCGTTTCCCTTATTTGTCATCAGTCTGTAAGATGCATAATCTCATAGAAATAGACTTGTCCAGGTGTGGCAGAGTTTGGGAAAATGGTCGGTCCTGACCGCCAAAATGAGGCTCGGACCAGTATTTTGAAACCTAGTGCCGGTTCTGATGACCGATGTAAAAACGGCCGTTGTAGTTCCCTTTTTATCGGTAATTAGTTGTATCGCAACTAATTCCAATACGTGTTTACATCGGTCTTCAGATGTACCTGCAGGTTATTTCCGGTACTGGATTCCTGTTATTATAGACAAGCTGAAACCTATGGAAAACTTAGTGCCGATCTACATGTGGCCTGCTAAATTTGTTCTTGGCAAACAATCGGCGATTGAAATCTTAGATGGAGATAACAAATACTGAGAAAATTATTCAGTTGATGAAATTGATAGTTAAGATGACTATAAGAACAATCAGAAGAACAGAATGTGTCCTTCATTATTAATTTGTCCGTGGCTGTGAAAAATAAAACTAAAAATAATAATAAAGATATTTTTGGATAAAATATGTTATTATTTTATATTAGGATCAAATTGACAGATTTTTTTAGGACTGGCAAAAATTTTGTAGGACTGACAATAAATTTTGCTTTGTCGGTCCAATGTCTGACGGGTCAAACGAAGTTTTCGCGAACTCTGCTGTGGACAGGTGGAAAGCACCTTGGAAGTAAAAGTTCTGAATATCAACAAATCATTTAGAATTTTCTTGTTTCATGGATAATAAAAAAAAATATCATCCATTTGGAATAAAAACGAGAATGCATGACACTAGATTAACTCAATATTCTCGTTTTTTCCGTGGATGAGTCTATTACGTTTTTGACACGTGTGTTGAAACTTATTTTCGTACGACGTTTTTTAACATTTTTTTCTTTATCAATTTTCGTTTTTGAAGATCATTACTCACCAAGTTTTCTGGAATTGATTAAGAGCTATGCGAATTTGTTTTTCTTGTTTGTGAAAAGACGATTTTATTTCGTCTTTGTCTATGAACACCCCTCCCCCCCCCTTTTTTACGGCAAATCATTAGACAATGTCATGCGATATTTATGACAGCTGAGCAAGAATATTTCATCGATCTAAAATTTGAAATGATGACAAAATAGCATAAAACACATTTTGTTAGAAAGGTGAAATGTATATTTATTTCGCATTTTTTTTTTCTGTCTTGAAAGATATTTTTTTTCTTTTTTTTCCGACCGACCGACTCGACTTTTTCATGGGGAAAATCCGTAAACCAACAAATTAAAAAAACGTGGCCTTAATGATAATCTCGAGTGATATTTACCTTTAGGACTAGCATCAGAGGTCTTTCTTCTTCCTTTACATCTCTTTGCTGGAGTTTTAAAGCCTTCTATAATAGTCTCAGCTTCAAGGTCTAACTTTCTTTTCACCTGAAATCAAAATGCTTTGCATTTTAGAAAGCTGTTATATATTTACTTTATTATATCACAAGGATGTATATATGTTAGTTAGTGCTTCTAGTTTTTTTATAGATTAAACCATTGGTTTTCCCGTTTGAATGGTTTTACACTAGAAATTTTGGGGTCCATTATAACATTAACTTTCTTTTTCGGTGTGAACCAAGGCTTCATGTTTAAGGTCGTACCTTGATCTATTATACTTTACTTTTTTATAAATTGTTACTTGGATGGAGAGTTGTCTCATTGACACTCATACCAAATCTTCCTATATCTAGTTATACGTTCTTGCTTTAATATCAAGTTCTTGAACCCAAAAAATTATAAATTGGGGAAACATTATTTGCCCCTATCCCGTTATTGTTTTGTCATACTGAAATCATTATTTTATATTTTTAAACCAAGGCAGTCAGTTACAAATGTAGCTACCAAATAGATTCATATATATGTTGATCTACAGTAATGATACTAATTCAGTAATTAATTGAAAATCTAGTGATTTATGAGGGAGGGTAGGAGGTGTTCTGATCCCCGAAATCCCCAGGTCCCAAGATTTGAAAAAAGAATTCCCAGATCCAGAAATTAATAACACCCAATCCCACAGTCCAGATAAAGGTCCTATCCCCCCTCATCTATACATTTTGTACTTGCATACTAAGATATTAAATCTAACATCCTGTTGACAAGACCCCTTTGTTCCATTATGTACACCTTTTATTTCTCAAAACATTAAGATGTATTGATTTTTTATTATCTGAAATGTGCACATGGTCATGGGATTATCTGGGATTATGCAGATCTCTGCTTTTGGAGTTAAAAAAATGTGTACATGTATGCAACTTTTCATACAATAATATTCACTTTTTATGTTATACATTTCATTTCAAAGATAAAGTTTAGAATATACATTTCAAAATTATTCGTAAATAATGTTCAATAAGACAAAAACTACATTATTTGGTTGCATATTGAGTTGGCCGTCAAAACGCCCACCTTCCAGGAAATAGTTTAGTTTTACTTTTGCACACTTCAGCGATTTTCACGAAATTCTTAAAATCCAGAACTACCTGTTTTCCAAATGACGGTTTCACATCCTCAACTAGTCCTAATGGACTGAGGCAGATTGTCCGTGGGGTGTGGCCACCCTGTTGTATAGTGTAGGTACTCTGGTAATATGCTTGCGTGTCCTTAGTTGCACTCAAAGGTTGGCGATAAATACTGGCTAAATTTAAGATCTGGGGTGAAGATTCGATGCTAAACTCTGGCTCTTGTTTCACAATAGCTGTACAAAATTCCCTATTTTCCAATACACCTCCCCGTGGCATCTTCTAGAAGATCGGTCTAATATTGATGTCTCTATTCTTTGTTTGAAGTTTCGCCGACACAATGACAGTCAACTTCCGGTTCATTAAAAACTATAAATTAGAGAAATAAACGATGCTATGTCATTAATACTGTTAAAAATATATTCACTAATTATTTCTGTAAACAAATATAAGCAGTAATCACTTAATCCGTTATCACAAATCACCAGATGCAAAAAGATTATAGGCAATGTCCAAATGTAAACAACCCTTGTCAGCCGACCAAGAGATTACGAACAAAGCAATTTGGAAATGGCGCGAAATTGTATTTCCCGCGATATGACATCACTTGAAGCGGCCCTGTACCATCAATATTGCCACAAAACAACGTAAATTGTCCCGTTTTCTTCAATAAAAAGACTGTCTAAAGAGCTGTTAATCGTTTAAATTGTCACAAATAAGATTAGTGCTAAAATGTATTCCAGTTTTACAAAATCTTTTCTCAGATTTTTAGAATTTTTGCTCATTTACATTGTTTGTACATAAGAAGGGCCGATTCATTCATTTGACAACAGCTGATCAAAGTAATACACATTGATTTTAACGCGTTATAACGCCAATGCCACTTTTGGTATTATTTTAGGGAAAAAAATGTAAACAAAGTGACTTAAATAATGTTACCTGTTTTATAACTTGTAAATAAAAAGTTCTAATCCGGTATTAAATTTACCGTAAAAAAAATGTTTTTTCAAGTTTCTTATCGGCAAATTATTTCCGGTAATTAACACATGACATATGTAATTTCATAAAATTTGATGTATATCAATAATTTGTAATTTACATCGATATTTCTGTTGTTGATAATTGTCATAATTGGTCACTCTACTATATGTAATACCTCGAGGCAACGAGTCAGTTCTTTGTTATTTGTCAAACTTAATATAAGACAAATATCATTGTTGTCAACTCAAATAATTTTGTTTTCTTCATTAAGAACTTAAAATTTATGAGTAATTAACTTTATACATACACATAGCAAAGGTGAAAAAAATAATTAAAAAAGCTTCCTGTTCCAGCAAAGAAATTATATACATATAGACGTTTCTGTGTTACATGTGAATTATCAGTTAGAGTTTATTTTGAAATTTTACTTGGTCACAAACTTAATTATTTATTTTTTTAAAGCTGGATATGCGTACCAGATTGAACATGTTGAAGTTTACGAATCATTACAAAAACATTTGAAGGAAAAAATCGTAAAACATAAATAAATATTAATTGGAAAACTAATAAAAATATTAGAATCTAACAAAACACTGAGAGATCCGAAGTAGTTTATATTTACATTTGTATCTAGGTGATGCAGACTGGAAATCTCTGATATATATGCAAACAAAAGACAGTGACAATAAAATTGTACTAATGAAATTTCTGCGTACTTACTTTTTACCGATTTGTCCAACAATTACTCTCTTCCAAGTAACTTGAGAAAATATCCAATGTCTTAAAAATGCAAAATTCACTGCACAATTTAATGAACGTATTCAAGAAAAGTATTAGCTCACAACCTTCACTACAAGATACAATTTGTCAGTTACCTTCTTAAATTACACTTACTATACAAATCCTTGAATTACATAAGAAATATCGATTAAGACTCTGGACAGTTGAATCCCACGCGACTTATTTGTTTGCACACCAATTTACAATTATGATAAGTCGATTAATAATTGATAATTAATATAGGTCTTATTACACTTGTTCAAACTGTCGGACCGCTAATAGCCTGTCACAGCTGGAAGTTAGACTCTGGATTTTCTCACCCAGTGGGAGGGACTTTTCAAAATTTACATAAACGGTTCTTTTGGGGACGCCAGAGACTTGAGTGTCTATACTAAAAATCGATAAGAGACGAGTTCCGTTAGTATAAAAAGTCCCAGGGGACGCCCACCTTTTTTTACATTCAGTCTGGAATAGTTAAATTTTGAAGTGACTAAAAACTGTTAAAATTCCGACAAGTAAGAAGATGAATACCATTAACATTTCAAATGTAAGAATTGAAGAATTGAAACACATGTAGTGAATGAATAAAAAAAAAACCTATTAACATAAACACGGGTTTGACTTGAGAAAAACAAACATTTTCGTTGGTTTAATTGGTTCAAGTCTGTCATAATCGTTTGTCATAATTGTTTAGCTATATTATTATGTTTTTTTTTCTCAGTTGAAATGTTCGTTTTGTAGCCGATTACCCGGCTTATATAGTGTGCACCACATTTTTATTTTATTTCTTCATAGACAGATTAAACTGCAGTTATCTAAGACTATTAAAGTTGACTACACGTTAGATCTTTCTTGTTAGAAAGTTAACCTGCATATATATTCAGAATTGGTAAACATTCTATTCTACAAGCAAAAGTAAGGGCATAACCAGAGAGTAAAGATTTCACATAAATAACACTATAAGAACGCATGCAGAAGAGAACGAATCTCATTTCTTTTATGTTTGTAAACTTAACATAAATCTTTAAAATATATATTAACAAAAACTTTAATTTGATACGTTATAAACATATATTGGAAGAAAAAACGCCATGGGAGTTGACATTAGAATAAACTTGAGAATTTAATAATTCTGCCGATATATTCTATACACTTCTTAGAACTCAAAATCGTTCCCTTCAGAAACACAAAGTATTTTTTAACTTAAAACAGCACAAAATACACATTCGAAATTAAAATTTCTTTCATTGAAAGTCATAGCCCACAGTTTTCATAAATAAGGAGTGTAATAATATACATATTTATAGATTGTCTTTGTACAGAAAGACAAAGAGAGATATACCCTGTTTATGTTTGTTTGTTTATCTAAGCCACAGGATATTAACATCTGTTTGTCAACAAATATCGTTACAATCCCTAATTTATTGATCAATGATAACAATGACGCAATATAAACAAAATTCAAACCGTCCAATGAAAGTAATTTAAAATATGAATTAAATATGATAAATCAAAATATCATAAATTGACAAAGTCCACTCTAAATACAGATTTCAAAATTTTTGTAAAACAAAAATAAGGAGAATGGTTGCACGTGCCCATGTTTCGTGCATGAAAAACATTATATAACCTCCTTGTTCTAACTTAACATGCGGTATTGGAGCTTTGTTAACTATTTCTACGCCACATTCAATCAATCTTTAATTGATTCACTTCTATAATTTACATAATCTAAGAAGAATGTGGATACATTTAGCGGATCGAGATGACCTCAGGACCAAAGACGTATAACGATCGTCTAATTTAAGTCCTTGAAAGGACATAACATACGAGATAGATATATCAATTTATTACCACAATTTAGCTAGAGATGGGTTACGCTCGAATAAGACGTGTTCAAAGTACTCTGGCAATAGGAAAAGAATATCAACATTGGAAGTGATACAACTCAAGGATAAACCATTTGATTGACTGATTCGAGCAACGCAAACTTATTCTTGTACAGGTTCAAAAGATGATACTGCAACATATTTTTTTAGCATAAGATGTGCAGTCAAACAGACCTAGGAAAGTCCAATTGCACGAGTTCGCTATCTATCTATATTATACATTTATGTTCATATCGGATTATATGACAGTCGGAAATCTTCGAAAGTCAAATCGGTGAACACAAATTTGACAATCGGTGAACACAAATTTGACAGCTGATTCAAATATTAAAGAAAATTTCATTCAGATAGGTTTTGTTACAAATGCAAAACGCATCATGAATGAAGATTTAAATTAAGATGCATACTTATATAACCTCTTTTGACGTTTAGCGTCATTCCAAGTTACACATATATTCCGGTAGCATATACGACATATACTGCTCAACAGTTCTAAGAGGCGAAAGAAAAAGTCTGCATTTTGTATTCCAGTAAAATAATATAATTTGGACCAATTTAACATCCCAAATCCTAAACCTTAGATTCAACTATAATAGTGCATTTCGTATTTATTTTAAATCGCTTTAAAAAGATGTATAATACAGCACATCATTTTGTGTAACCTTAGACTATTTATTACCTAACATACTGAGAATTTAGTCCCATATTAACTTGTAATATCTAATATCGGTAGTCCTAGCCGTGACTTAGCATAAACGATGTATTTGTGGAATCCGTTCTGCCGTAATAAGAAACTACTCAACTTTTACCCACACCTTGGAAATACACAAATTGGCCCTGTAACAGGATCTAACAAACTTCTAATATATACATGGGGGTCATGATATGGGGTCCCTCATTTTAGTTTTTAATTCTTTATCTATATTTAGACAATAGTTTTTCATTTCTTGATATTTCAGTAACCGCCGTTTATTTTTTGGTCTCTTTGGTCTGTTCTTTATTTTGTTTTTCATTGATTCTGTATAATTTGAGACCTTGGGTATTCTCTATTCGGTGAATCCCGGACCCTCTTACAGTAACAATATTTATAAAGTTTGTAGAGTAAAGAAATTGTTATCACGGTCCACAAAGTTCAATTCTTGGAAAGGACTACATGTAACTCTATTATTAACATATCTTTATGTGACAACGTAAAAAAACCAACATCAGATAAAAAATAGTTATATGAATCACGTAGAAATATTCTCAGGGCACGATGCGTGTAATAGTATGAGAGAAATCGCATTAAATTGCTATTAAAAAAAAATATATAGATGGAAAATATAAACGAAACCTTTCAGTCACGCATTTAAATTTTGAACAGGTTATAGGCAAACTCGTGTACCGCAAAATAGTCGAAGGAATTCACAGATACACGTGCAGACTTGTTTTGTAATGTTTCTAATTGGATTCAACAATATGTGAATTTATAAAGCCACAGAAAGATTTGGGAATTTAAAATAAATAAATATCAGACAACTTCATAAGGAGGTTGTTGTCCAATGATTTAATTCAAATCATCTCCACCCTAAATTTATTTACCAGTATAATTAGATATGGATTTAGGGAGAGGGGAACAGGGACAAGGGGGTTACCATATGGAGCTACCTATATATCTAATGCATAGACTTTTGCAAGTCCCAGATATTGAATAAAGTGTTTTCAAAGTCCTGAATCCGCATCTGATGATATATTTATGATGTACTTGCACCGTGTATTTTAATACCATGAAAGACTTATTCTTTGATTTCATATCAGCATGCATGGTTTTCCCCATCATCGCTTATTCCATAGTAATTAGATTTTTTTTTATCTGAAAGAGAAGATATGTTCCTCGAGGTGGATTTTGTGTGACCTGGTCGTTTTTCAAATAATTTTATTTTCAAAACTTTTTATGAAAACAATTTCAACAAGCAATCTACTAGTGAAAGACAGAGAACAACGAAGGAAGACAGCCCAGTAACACAATTTATGAAAAAGGCCTTTATAACTTTTTAGCAGCATTCAAACTTCAACTTCAAAGTCAAGTTCTTAAAACCATTTGTGAATATAACAGATAGGAATGAATAGTTCACCTATCAAAACGATATCTTGTTTTATTAATCATTTTTATGATTTTTACTATTTCTACCTAAAGGTCCTTTCTGTAATACTTTTACATATAAAAGACAAAAACTGGATAATAACTGGGGGGGGGGGGGGGATCGTTATCTTAGGGCAATAATTATTGAAAGTTCAGTAGGCCTTGTACTGCTGATCCTTTTTTCAAGTTTCCATTTTTTGCATCTCTATAAACCAGTTTTACATGTTGTAGGCAATGTCATCACTAATGAACTCTTTTAACAGATACCAACACTGACAATGTTCTTGACTTTGAACAGACATAGTATCATGGTTCAATAGGGCCAAACTATCAACTGTTTGATTGACTCATGGCTGCTTCACTTCCAGTGGCAAATATTACATATATTATCTGTTAATGAATTAAAATATAATGTGCTTTGTAATATATACCTGTACAAATGTTTTTTTTTTAAAAGCATGTACAAGCTCAAAAGGTAGCAGTTAGCAGAAAAATCATACCCATGTCTATACTTTGTGCCTTTTGTTGTTTGTTTTTGTGCTGAATATCAATCTGATGAACTAAGCTTCAACTGATTTTGAGTTTGTTTATGTTTTTACAGTTTCTGTCTAGAGCAGATTTGAACGCTCACAAAAAATGTAAGACTCCATCACAATAAGTATGTGCATGTTGAACGCCATGAGGTTGCATCCTAGTGTCTTACTGTTGTATGGATTTATAAGTGTCCGTCCACGTTCATTGTGTTTTTGACAGATATATTTCTATTTGTATCCATCTGATGAGTTAAGCCCTTTTCAACTGATTTTTATAGTTTGTTCATATGTTGTACTGTAACACTACTGTTCCAGGTATGGCACCATTAAACTGGTTAAGCCCCACCACATTCAATATGTGCCTGTCCAAAAACACGAGCCTGTAATTCAGTGGTTGTCCTTTGTTGCTGTGTAACATTTATGTTGTACATTCATTATTTTGTACATAAAATTAGGATGCATGTTAGTCTTGTTAGAACTGTTTTACTTTTGTCATTTCGAAGCCTTCTATATCCAACTATGCAATATGGCCTTTTTAAATTGTTGTAGGTTGTACAGTGACCTTTAGTTGTAAATTTCTTTTTCATTATATCATTGGCAATCATACCACATCTTTTTGTTTCCATATGGAACCAACTCTCAATTCAATACAATCCAATTGATATTGGTATTACCTTCTAATTTACTAAATACAGAATCAAGAGCAAGAGTGCATTTTCATAAACTAAAGTTGTATTTGTTTGATAACTGTCTTGGTTTTGATTTGTTCACTTCAGTGCAAGTGATCATTGCATTGTTTATATGTTATCTGTAACCTGATAAAACCAAAGTCTTCAGCATTCAGAAGTAAGGGCTGTTAAAATCCAGAGTCATGGTCTTTTTTAGGGGATACCTTATGAGCTATCATGTTTGAAAATCTTTCCAAGTCTGCCAGACAATGTCCCTCACATCAAAGCATAAACTCACAAGAAAATTCTTTTTGTATGTACCCATTGTTAGACAAATAGTCAAAACTAGATGGGTTGAATTGCCTACATATGACATCAAATCTTTCATATTAATTTCCACTAGCCTATTGTTGAAGAATAAATATTGCCCTTTGGATGTCTTTTTTATCTATACTGTGGGGTTGCTGGTCATTGATGACATTTATACCTCACATGTCTTTATAATTTAAAGTACTGTAAATTCAGAATTTATTGCGAAGTTTTTATTATTGCGAAAAATGTGACAGGGTTATCGTACAGTAAGTTATTTTATCCTGAATATGCCTGCAACATATACAATTTGTTGTACATTACTTTTGTGTTTTAATTTCTTATTGTTGTTTTTTGTTCTGTACATGCATGGATTATTTCCAATCAAAAACATTACTTTTGTGTTTTAATTTCTTATTATTGTTTTTTGTTCTGTACATGCATGGATTATTTCACACTGGATGTACATCAAACAACTATCAATACATCACCAATGATGACCTCCATGTTATCAAACAACAGAAAAAGTGTGGTCATTGTTATGTTTTTTCATTGTAGCATCAAAGACTGTTATAAGAGCAGGTCTGAGAAAACACCGTTTTTTGTTTGCTGTCCCCGTTCTGGTTATTATAGTATCTTTTTTCTTTATTTTTGTTGTGTGCCTTCCTGGCTCATTTGGTAATATTTACAGGGTGGAAATAAAAGAAAAGAGTTAAAAATAAATTATTAGATGCATTATTTTAACTTTTCAGCAGCGGAAATGAGTGATGAATCCAGTTGCAAAAGGTAACAATTATAGTTTTTCGGAAAATCTTTTGACTTTCCTATACTAGTATGGATGTGTCTGGCTAAACTAATGACCTACGCAGCTGGGATTTTCCTAAATATATGATATAAGTTGAGATTTGTACTGTACATTACACATATGAAAAAAAAATACCTCAAAAAGTATATTGATATTTGACTTTTTGATTTTCAACTATATAATTTTAGAATTTTGGTTTGCTTTCAATCTTGTGGTAAATATGTAATCCATATCCAGGAACTTTGTAATTTCATTGTTTTTTTATTATTTTTTTTGCTGTGAACATCTAAATTAGTGTTTAAAGTATGTATACTTTAAACTACTTTTAATTGCACAAAAATAACAACAATGTGAAGTGTTTTTATGATTTTATTGCTTCACTAAAGCTAAGGACATGAAAACACATGATCTATCTACATGTAGTAAAAAGATCCTTAAAAATTTGATAAAAATTTAACAACAAAATCCATTTGATCCAATGTTCCTTCTAAAAGAACTTCATTTTAAACTACAGTTTGTTCTGCACTTCTTCAATGCTGGTAATCAATTTACTACTCTTTTAATTTTATCTGCCATAATTATGTGAGTTATCTCCCCTTCACTGACCAATTATCTCCCCATTACTGGCTAGAAAATATCTGAATCATCTGGAGCATCCAAGTCCCTGTATTCAATTACTCTTCTGGGGTCAGATCTGAAAATAAAATGGATTTATGTGTCAGTAAAAAAAATATAGTTTGTGGAGAATGATTAAGGCTGTTTTATAATTAAATAGGGGGGATGGGAAGGTGTGACAGATAGGAAGAACTATAATTAAAATTTGATTGGTGATTGTGTTTTTTTCTCCCTAACTGTTTCAAAGTTATATAGAATTTCTAAGAAAAAAAATGTGAGTGGCTGCAGCAATGAACTGACAGTGGGACAGAAAAACAGACAGATATGAGGAAGGTCTGAAGGGAAAATTGATGACTATGTTCCCATTTTTTTCAGAGCATTTCATGCTTGTTGGCACATTGAGAATTAACATTAAAGACAGTCAGTGTTGAATCTCAATGTGTCTTGGTAGAGTGACACATCTTCCAGCAGAATGTCATCTTTCCAATAAGCAAGTTTAGTGATTAAAATCTAGCACTGTATATTCCTACAACATTAACATATTGTCTTTTTTAATGTGGATTGTGCATACAAGTGTTTCAAGTAGCCAGCTATCAATCATCATGTACCAGTACTTTAATTCCAAAAATAAGTATCTGATCCCTAAAACAGTCAATAAAAAGTTCATTGTATTTCATTTATTCAGACATTCATCCAATTCCATGAAACTTTCATCTCTATGTTCAGTGCAATAAATCAAGGTAGCAGCAGTTTACTGATGTTCAAAACCTTTGATTATGTAAAAAAAGATATAAGTGCACATATGTGCCTGCAGATGGATTTTAGAGACAAAACTTTCAAGCACTATCCACACAAATAGATGTATTTACACTTGTATGCAATTTGCCTGCCATTATTTAAAGTCACTCAAAGTCTCACAAAACTCGCATCACAAATAAAACCATTTGACATCATAACAAAAAGTGCTTGTGGCATGACATCAAAAGATTATTCTGAGCTAGATCTTGTGTATTTTGTAGCTAATTCGGCTAAAACCCCCAAGTGTAAATTCATCTATTGTTACGATTACTCAACTGATTATGTCGATGTCTGTTAGATCTACAAAGAATTAACATCAATTAATTCCTAGAAATTTATTTTTTCATCATATTAAACAAACATTTCCATTTACCTGTTTAAAAGTGTCTAAATTGACACATTTTACTCCCAAAATATTGCAATTCTTGCAAGCAAAATGTTTCACTTAAGACACTAGTCACAGATTCTGAAGATGAATGGTTACTATGATGAAAGTACTATATATATATCATTAAGACTTATCTAGTTGCAGATAAATAACATTTTTAAAGCCATGGCTGTCTACTTAAATATTTAAGGAGCTACATGACATAAAGAGACTTTAAAAGAATAAGACAATCAATCTTAAGTCATCTTTGAATTACAACTTTTTGCTTCTTTTTTTTCTTCTATTTAGATGATCCATGTGGAAAACTCAATATTTCGTCCTTCTCTAGCAGTCTTCAAATCAATTTATTTTTGTGTTGTTCTAATTTCCTCATGTGTTAATAAAAGAGAACATCCAGATTCCACATCTTCACATCGATCTAAATGCCCCTTTATTTACTGCTTGTAAGCGATCTTAAAAGAGATAGCCTCTTATAAGTTGGTATACAGTATATAAGTAAGCAATTATTTTATGATTATTCAAAATAAAAGAATTACCTGTATCCCCTATTGTAGCCTCCTCCTCCTCCACCAGATCCCCTGTAGGGACCTCGATATGGTTCACGATTACGATACGATGGTGACTGGTAAGATGGTGGTCCACCACTTCCTATTAAATAAAAAGAGAGAGTTAAATCAGTTGTGTTTTGAATTTTAATTGAAATCAATATGAAAACAAATATAAGTGTCACCTGGTGTCCATCGATCTCCGATGTCAGACAGTGTCAATATATTTTGGAACTATATATATAAAAGATGTGGTATGAGTTCCAATGAGACAACTCTCCATCCAAGTCACAATTTGTAATTTGAAAACTCTTATAGGTCAAAGTAAGGTCTTCAACAAGGAGCCTTGGTTTTTCGGATCGAAGAAAAAGCTATAAAGGGCCCCAAAAATGACTAGTGTAAAACCATTCAAACAGGAAAACCATGTAAAAAAAACCTGAGAAAGGAGAAACCACCTCAACAAATAATTACCACTGAAAATCAGGTTCTAGACTGTCCACTTCTGCTTACCTCTCTAATTCAATACCAAAATCCCAAGGTTGTTTCATTTAGACAGGTTTTACTGAAACTTGTTTAACAATTTAGAGGATATATATGTACAAAAACCTGAAACCAAATTGCAGAAACCCTTGTAATGTAGTTCTTAAGAAAGATGTGAAGAAAAATATTCATAAGACAGACAGATGGATGGATGGAATGACGAACAGACAGAGGTAAAACAGTATACCCCAACTTTTTTTAAAGCGGGGGCATAATAACAAATGTTGTAAAGAGAAAATAAAGAGATGTTAAATACCTCCTCCACCTCTGTATCTCCATCCATCGTTGCCGCCACCAGAGTATCCCATTGGTGGCATGCCTCCTCCCTGGTACCCGCTAGGACTGGTGAACTGGTCCCCACCTGTACTGTTTCTGTTATTAGAACTCTGTTTGTTACCAGGATGTTCAGGCAATGCTGGTCTCTTTGGATCCATCAGGTACTTGTTGAAAAATGACACCTGAAAAAGACAACATATTCACAAGATAAAACAAACAATTTTTTTTAATACTCTAGATTCATGTTTGATACCAATTTTCTTGGATTTCGTGGGTACAGGTGAACCACTAATTCAAATTTTCTATTGGGTTTAAATGCAGAGATTGACAAAACCACATAATCAAAAACCCACCACAATGCAAGTTTTTTCACAATCCTCGAAAATAGATACCCATGAAAATAAATGTATCCACAGCAGGGGTGTGGAAATATTTGTTGTGGGCAATTGTCCCTAGGCAAATAAAACTGTAAATTTTACTTGTCCAGAAAAAAAGTTACTTGCCCTGATGGTCCCAATAAATATTGAAGTATTTCATTGTTAGCTAATATATGATTCTAAGCACTTTTTAATTTTGCATCATAAACAAATGAAATCCATTTGTTTATATTGTGTAAAAATTTTGGAAAGTAGGAAATGAGTTAACATCAATGGGACAGAAACCTAACAGCAAACCAACCAATGAGATAACATGCAGAGGACGATTTTGCATCAGTTTTTGTATAAAAATTGTAGCCAGAAGGTTCAAATACTAAATTAAGAGGACAGTGAGTGAAGCAATGGAAACTAAATAATAGATGAACTATTAATATTTGACACACTTGTTTTTTTTTCTTCTTGATAATTGTCATGAAGGGCAATTCAATTGTCCCTTCTATTTACCACTTTGACATCAAATTATGTTGACCTTTCTTCTAAAGATAGACAAAAAAATAATTTATTTTCCAAATTTCCATCCAAGATAGCCAGGGGCAATTCGATATCCACGATGACTGAAATTCTTGCTTCCGTATCTTTATTAAAATACATTGTGCCCTTCTTCATTTGCGTTTAAGGTTTTCTACTCGACTCTTAGCTCTTTTTGTCTAGTGCTTGACCGGTGTTTAATTAAATATTTATCAATCTGAATCTCGATACAAAATCTAAAGATATGATACTTCCGTTGAATAATAGATAAAACCTTATCAACGGTCCCGGGTCAATGGACAAAGCCAATGCAATGTTACGTGGGTTCACATACTTATTTTTTACCTATTTTCGTAATCTATCTACTTCCGGTATTATATAACATTTATCGTCATGAACATTGATGTTTTTCCTCGCTGACCATTGGTTTCTTTTACATCAAGAATTTGGATTAATTTTTTATTTTTGTTGGATTTGAACATTGTCTTGTATATTTTTTTTACTTGTCCACGGGCAATCGAGACAAAAATAATTACTTGTCTGGTTGTTCAAATGTACGAGTCGGGCGAGTCGGGCATAGCATTTCCACACCCCTGCACAGTATTCAAAAGATGGCATTAATAAAATTATTTTCATACACACAGACATAAAATTATAAGTAAGGATGTATGGCTCTATTTGGGCCTTAAGAACTTGGCAAATTAAATTTGTCTTTTTTATTAGACTTATTTATCAAATACAACTTGAACTCACTGATTGCAATACCATTTCATAACAAAACCTTTCAGTTTTCAATTTCTTTTCTAACACATACTCCCATTCAGAGTTATCTATCCTTGGGCCTCTACCTAACGACCCAGTCACATTTCAAATTCTACTAACCAATTTATAATTTGCAGACTTACTCTTATTCTGAACAGAAATCAAATATCTTTCAAAAGACAATAAGAAACAAATCTTTGAATAATGTTACCATAGCAACAGCTTACCTCCATTTTGACCTCCTCAACCTTTTCCCCGTGTTTATTTTGGATATGTTTCCGTACAAATTCTGGTCCTTTGAACTTTTTACCACTCATCGGACACAACCATTTGTCCTTGGCCAACTCCTGTGTATTTGCTGTCACAAACTTTTCTACTTCTGCCTCGGGGTCCTTTTTGCCAAGTTTAACAACCTCATCATCTGGTAGGCTGTCATGTTCTGATAGAGCCTTTATTTTGGTCTCAAAATTCTTAATCCATTCATTTACTGAAAATAAAAATTACAATTTAATTACTGTAAACTAACTTATTTTCCCGAGTGGAAAAATAACGCGAATTTAAATATCACTCGGATCTTATCTTATTTAACCACCTCAAGTTAATTTGAAAATTGCGAAATTAAATAGCCGCGAAGTGGACTAGATAGGACCAAACGCGATATTAAGTATCCGCGAAAATAAGTTGGTTTCAATTATAGGATGTCAACTTTTTTTGGATGGAGGGGAAACTTACATTTTCAGGATATTTGAATTTGTGGTTTGACCAAAATCTTCATACAAGACTTAAGAAAATTTGTAATTTGTAGAACATTTCAATTAGTGGTTCACCTGTACCCAAGAAACCCATGAAATTGGTATCCAACAAATACTGTAAACCAACTTATTTTCGCAGATATTTTATTTCGCGTTTTACTTATTCTTGTTCCCTAAGGGGCTATTCAATTCCGCGATATTCTTATTTCTTAATGTAGTTTAATAAGAAGAGATCCAAATTTTAAATATTCCAACAATTTATGTTGGCGTTATTTTTCTTCTCTCGCGAAATTAGCGAAAATAAATCGCTCGCAAAAATAAGATGGTTTACAGTACACAGTATACAAAATATCTCCTTCTATTTACATCATTGTTACATTCAGGGACCAGTGGAACATACAAGGTAAATGTTTTATGCTACCACTGTGTGTCAAAGAAAAAAAAGGATACAGGATATTTACATGATACATGTTAAGAATATGCACAGTAAAAACACAAAAAGTATACAAGGAGCATCAGGTAATATAGGAGAGGTGTACTGACACAAGAAGTCTCTAAACACATTAACTCCAAATGGAGCTTTCGTTAGTAGAAGCCATATTAACTATGTGTATCAGTGAGAAAAATGTGACAGCATAAAAATATAGTATATATACCAATACACATAATTAACAGTGCCTGGTGATGTTTCATAGCCTGATTTATATAAAACATCACCAGGCACTGTTAATTATGTGAATTGGTATATATACTATATTTTTATGCTTATACAATGAGCTTCACTTTTATTTATTGCTTTTCTTCATTTCAAAGTACATTGCTTATTTAGACTTTAATTGTGGCCCAGTATAAATACAGATTATATAGTACTGTGGGAATTCTATTTGAACTTATACGCTTTAGTGCTGTCTATATGTAACATCATGGTATCTATGTGCAAACATCATTGTATTTCAGCATTAAATCATTCATTTCTTTAGACGTCTGTTTCCACTTCATTAAAACAATGCAATCTACAAATATATGATCATCAGATTGGGCGGAATTCTTTGTAAACTGATGATCACACCACAACTGTGAAGTGAAGAATAAAGCTATAGAGTAATACCTAGAAAAGAAATCTGGCAAACAAATCAAACATTTTCTTGTCAGTAGACCAGAATACTCACTGTCATTCTGTGTGATTTTAGTGGTGGGTGGTACACATCGTGCGTGCATTATGCCACATCTGTGTGGCATCTCATCCTCGTTGGGATACTCATTACAACTGTAAAAGTCAATAGAGTGGACGATCCTCAGGTACAGTACCATGCTGTCCAAAGCCTGTAAGTATAAACAGATACATTGTTTTAGTTTTTCATAAATAGTCGACTTGTTTTATTATTTATATACTTGGCCACCAATACAAGCGGAGAATTTTACATAAAGTTCAAAATCTAAACATTTTTTAACAGATGGTGCGATTATTTTTCACAGTATTTAATTCTGATAGAAAAGATGAAAATAGCTCTGATACAAATGATGAAAATAGTTCTGATAGAAAAGATGGATATAGTTCTGATATAAAAGAGGGTCAAATGGGGGTATGTTCATGACGAATAATGGTTAAAATTCTTGCCAAATAACGTTAACCGTAATTTTTGGAGTATGACGATAAAATGTACACTTTCTTTTAGACGATAAAAACATCAACTGATTTTGACGAATCACGTTAATTTTTTTCCAAAAATGATGCTAATGATAATTATTTGAGACCTCTGACGAATCATGATTAGGATATTTTGACGAATCACTGTACTTTTTTTTTTAACAATTTGACGCTAATGGTAGCCAAAAAAAATGACTGTTTGACTCCTGACGTTAAAGGGCATTACTACCCTCATTAAAGATGATAAGAACTCTACTAGCTGAAAAACTAGTGATGCTTTGAAAGATACCTGGTTGTTAGAAATAATGGACAAGCAGACATGCCATCATAACATTTTACCTTGCACATGGCTTCATCTCTTTCCATTTTAATCTCATCTGTTTTAGTGTCGCCCTCTCCTTCATTCTTGGACTGACCTATTGAAAAACCATAGAGAAAATTAAAAACAAGCTACATGTATTAACATGGCATTCCTTTTTTTATTTATATAAAACAGCAACAATTGAAACATAAGCAAAAGAATCGTATGGTTATGATTTGTTTTTAAAAGAATTTTATATTATACTGTGGATACATTTATTTTTTAGGGTATCAATTTTTCGTGGATTGCTGAAAACCAGCATTTTTGTGGTTTTGTCAATCTCTGCATACAAAGCACATAGAAAATGTGTAATTTGTTGAACATTAGAATTCATTGATAACATGTACCCATGAAAACACTTTTTATTTGACCCCACCATGCATTCTTTAAAATTTGGTATTTCTTTTAAATATTCAAGCAATCTTTCTTAAATTACCACCAACCATCAAATTTTAATAAAAGTGCCTTCCTTCCTGATTCTCTCCCTCCTGCTACAATTAATTCTGGAAAAGCCCTTCGTTTGTCCAGTTAAGAAGCTGTATTTAATTGCCAAAAGGAAACACTTCTGTTAAAAGTGTGTAAAAGCAGAATGAAATTGGTAATTGATAAATTTACTATTGGCAACAATATAAAGGACCTTGAAATTCTACTCCGGTATTTTAACAATAGATATAGGAAGATGTGGTATGAGTGCCAATGAGACAACTCTCCATCACAGTCACAATTATTAAAAGTAAACCATTACAGGTCAAGCTAATACCTAAAAGTTCCTCTTCTTCAAAGTCCCCTTCATCAATGAGGAAGTCGGTAACATTCTTCAGTATCGGGTTCCTTATTTGAACCATGTCACATGGTACCTCCTTGGTATCGTCTTTCTTCTCTTCTGGGTCTTCCTCCCACATCCTCCATTTGGTGTCCAGGTTCTGCATGATTTTAGCTGCTAACTTGATATCCGATTGGACAATCTGTTTGTGAGCAGTGATGCCGTTTACTGGACGTACTCTTTGTTTAAGTTCTCTGTTCAATGTGGCTCCTAATTCACAATCTCTCAACTGGAATTACAAAAATATAATTATATTATAACCCTTAATTTCTATGGCTTTTTGTGTTTTGGTGATAACTATTTTCAAGATGCATATCAATCTATTTCGTAACATAACAGGCCAAAGTCCAGAAATAATTTGTGAGCACTAATTTCTTAAATATTTTTCAATAAGGATAACAAGAACTTTGATCAATTTTTTTTTGGTGCAAATTGTTTAGATAAGCTTGAAATGGCTTTTGTTTTTTGCAAAATTAAGCCTGAGTAATTTATCTTTCCCCTGAGTAGTAAAATAAATTTCCCCCATATAGGTTATCAAAATTCTATGTTTACAATGTACACTTTCTACAATAAGCATACCCTAATGTTATTCAAATTCCAGCAGATCTCTTTAATATTAACATCTCGTTCAAATGTCACCCATCCTCGTCTGAAGAATCGCCTCTCTGGCTGAGGGTCTTGTAGGGCCACCCTAACAAATCCTGGATATCTCTTACACATCTATAAAGATAAAGCATTCCAAACTGATAATTATATCTACTTGTGGTTAAAAGTTTAGTAAATAGCATAGATGCCAACCCCCTTTAGTCCCAATCAGTAACAAACTATCAAACTTTCCGTATTTTTGAAAAGTTTTCATTAATCATTCATAAACTTGCATTTACAGTACATTCCGGTTATTTGCATAGCCTATTTGTCAGACGAAATTATGCAATAAAGCGGAGTATGCTTATATCCGAAATGCCAAAATACGGAGTCAAATAACATCGATAGTGCAGATCAGTAAAGGAAATCCTAAAGAAAGATGAACGTCCATAATCCACTTACAACATATTGAATTATTATTTATTCTAATAAAAGTTATTTGTCTAGAATCATGCATTTTATTTCATTGTTTATTCTTTCAATAAAGTTTATAAACACATTTAGTTTTAGTTTATTTATGTACCGACTTTTCCTTTACCTGAGATACGAAAATAAAATTGTTCTAAAAATAGATTTGTTTCTATGACCCGGATGTACAAATTATATTGTTACACTTTGGTTAAAACAAACTGTTGAACAATGCTACACAGTTTATAATCATTTGATACAATAAATGTGTAATGAACTGCCTTTAATATGCAGTATTTACCGATTGCACAGTGATGTTACACTGTTACTTTAACCTCGTTAGTTCCGGATATGCAAAGCAGTTAACAGGTAATGGGGCCCTGCACGGGTTATTTGCTGGACACGAGTGTTAAAAGTGAGACAATATAATAATTTTAAGTTAATGTTCTTTTCAAAAAATATTTAAAATGAAAGATTGATGTTGAAATTCTTCAACCATATATAAATGCCCTGTAATATTTAACATATCGAATGTAGATCACCCCTTGCCAAATTACGAGATTGCACATTGGGATAATGATCGATCATTAGCAGGCGTTATTGTTTTAAATATACACCCAAAATGTAATCTATGAACAATGTTTGAAATGCAATCAATAATTAACACCTTTTGAGTTAGAAGATCATAGAATGGTTGTGTTTTTACAACAATCAGCTGATTGACATTTTTATGACCTCGAGGCTTAAAATAGAATATGGGAAACTTTACCTGTGTACACAACGAGGCCTTTTTTATATTCATATAAACACGAAAAAAATGTTTTAAAACTTTATTTAAATAACACAGAAGTAAATGTGAAATAATATAAAAAAATATGATGCATTCAAGAAAAATATACTTACCAAATTGCGGTTTCCGGTCAAAAATCTCGTCAGTTTTAACTGAGCATATCTAGCTGGCGATTATTTTCTATGCAATTAACCGAAATGCCACTTGTGGGGCTATGCATATAACCGTACAATTTAACATAAGATGAATGGGAAATGGTTTTGTGCAGGAGAAAAGTATGCAATTAACCGAATTATGCTATTAAGCGGTATGCAATTAAGTGGAATCTACTGTACCAATAAAACTTACTGACGAGTGTTTGCTAGGTGATGTGCACTAAAATTTGTCGTTTAACATGTTGTCTGTAGTATGTATTCCATTAATTAATTGTTCAGATGTTCTCGACTTGTACATTTTCGTTTTGTCAAGGAGAAGAAGAGAAAGAGGGAAAGCTACTTCATAAAATGCAAGGTTGCCACTTCGGAAGTGAGTTAGTTACTCAACAATATGTTGATAACTCCAGAGAAACCGGAAGCATTACATTGGCGTTTTCTAAATACCAGACCAGGACGGAAAGTAATGATAAAAATCCGTGATTTATAAAACTGAACGGCGATGATTGGTAATCCGTAACTATTCCACTTTGATCGTAATAGCGTAGTTTTTATAGCAAAATAGGATAAACTACGCAAAAATCGTAATGGTTGGCATCTATGAAATAGTTATCAAAGGTACCAGGATTATAATTTAGTACGCCAGACGCATGTTCCGTCTACATAAGACTCATCAGTGACGCTCATATCAAAATATTTATAAAGCCAAAAAAAAATGTACAAAGTTGAAGAGCATCGAGGATCCAAAATTCCAAAAAGTTGTGCCAAATATGGCTAAGGTAATCTATGCCTGAGTTAAAAAATTCCTTAGTTTTTCGAAAAATTTGAAGTTTTGTTAACAGGAAATTTATAATAATGATCACATTATTGATATTCATGTCAACACCGAAGAGTTGACTACTAGTAAAGTAATATTCTTTTATTAGGTAAATAGTTAAGTTTGCAGTATGACAAAAACTAAACAGACATCAACTTTTCAATTCAAGATGCATATCTGTCTTTCGATTCTGCCTGCCATTATTTCTTAAAGTAGTTGTTTTTCTGTTTTGAATTGTTTCTCATTTTTTCATAGCTTTCTATACAGTATGGGTTTGTTTTATTGCTGTAGGCCTTCGATTGCCTCATCATTGTCAACATTATCATCGCTTTTGATCTCCAGTTGAGTGGTCTCGTTGCCAATCATTTCTAAAACTTATTTCATTTTCCGTGCGTAAAGGACTTATTAATAATTTTGTTCTTTTTAGTTATAGATTGTGCTATATTCCATAGAAATATTAAAAGTTCTATATATATACTTACTGCCTCAACTTCCTGTTTAGTAATAGATGGCGCTAGATTCCGTAGAAATATTGAACAAGTTTTATGTAGAGCTTTAGGTTTAGGATTTGTATCCTCGTCTTTCTGTGTTGTATCAACCTCTTTCTCATCTGAAGATTTACCCTCTTCTTTTGGCTTGGCTATGGAAATTGGAGATAGATGGATGTATTTCACAAATTTCTTTTAAAGTATCTTTTTTCATCCAAATGATGACTGTTGGAAAGCACTTTTTTTTTATTGATAGAAAATTCAGAATTTTTGCAATGTTTCAATAATTGTGGTTTCACAAAAAAAAAAACACAATTTAAATTATGATAGCATTATTTATAATCAACGTTTCCTCAAATCACATTATGTTCATGGTTCCACAATTGCATTAGATGTATACCTAAATTCCCTATTTCACATTTATTTAGTTTTCTACAAATGAATTATTTAATTTATCAAAACAGCTATGATATTTGAAGAGAACAAATTTGTGCTTCTTCCTTTTCATAACTTATTCTGCAAGGGCTATTCCATTAAAATGTATGTGGAGGGTAGGAAGGGAAGTTTTTATTGAATGTTTATCATTCATCTTTTTTAAGTATGTGTCTATAGTCACCATTATGCAAAATATCTAAAAGATGGTTCTTGGTTGTAGGGATATTTTGAAAGTCCCTTCTTACCCTCCCACATATATTTTAATGGAATAGCCCAAAGGATTGATTGCACAATATAGAAACTGCTAAGTGTTGAAAAACTTTGTACCTGTGACATCATCTGTAGAAGTTACTCCAGGAATATTATTAGAATCTTCTGATATTTCTGTCCCTGGGGGTGGTGGTTCATCTTCCATTCCAGGTGGGGCTGGCTCAGAATCTGTATCGGAACATGACTCACTTTCTGAATCAGAACCACTTTCATAGCTATACTCTGTTTTGTCACGATTGCGTTTCTTTTTCTTCGCTTTTTTACCATCCTGTAATAGTAGAAGACATCAAAACTCAATTTAAATGACAAACACATCAGTTCGCCTTTTTTTACAAATGTTTAAATCTCCAAATTTAGACCGGAGATATTATGGACATAATTGTGCAAATCGTGATACAAGCATGAAATTTGGTATAAAGGTTAACTAAATGATACTTATAAAAAATCCGCTGCTGGCCAGAAAAAATAATCATTTTTTCAAGATGGCCACCACACATTTTGAATATGGCGTCATAACAAATTAGCCAATATTTGTTAATCCTTTGAAAGGTGTGTTATATGTAAAATCCATAGTTAGATTTGATAAAAAGAAAATGACAGTTCATAAATAACGACTAGACAATACATTAATGAAACTTAAGGTGACTTCCGGTTTCAAAATGTCGGCTAACGAGTCAAAAATTTCGATTTGTTTTACTTTCAAGCAATTTTACAAGAGATTGTAATCCTTGAAAGATGTGTTATGTATAATTCAATGTAAAATATGATAAAACGTTAAAAACAGCTCCTTAGTACGACAAAACAACACATAACTGAAGAAAAATAGTGGTTTCCGGATCCAAATTAGATACAAATACGTAAAAAATATTTAAATAATTTTCATCAACTTAACAAGTAATAACACAAGCATGAAGTACAAACATGAAATATGGTATACAGATGGACTAAACGATAATAAAAAGAAATCAGGTGCTGGCAATCAAAAATTTCCATTTTTTCAAGAGGGCCCCCGATCATTTGCAAATGGCGTCATATCCAGTTGTAAATCTTTGAAAGTTGTGTTATAGGTATAATCCAATGTAAGGTTTTATTAAGCGTAAATTACAGTTCCTAAAGTACGGAAAAACAACACATAAATGACAAAAAAGAGTGATTTCCGGTTTCAAAATGGCGGCAAAATTTTTAAAATGTAGTTTTTTATAATTTTCATCAACTTAACAAGTGATATCACATTCTTTGTTACGATTAAATGCCTAGTTTTGTTAGAAAGACAAAATTATCGGACAGTAGCCAATAACAAAACTCGTACAAGGAAGGACAGAACGGTAGCATTTACAGTCACCAACACAACTGGATTTTTCGCCTCCTCATTTCAAAAGTTCCCGACAGGAGGATGCGACTTTAACGGTAGCCGAAGAAGTCCTCGATTTTTTTCTTTCATCCATCCCAAGTGTTCATGGATTGGTATATAAATCAGGCTGAGCCCAAACTTATCCTCCTTGATAAGCTGCTCTTTGGATGTGCTAAAAAAACAACTCTTGTAGGCGGAACTACACCACAATGCCGCTGCTTCCTGGGTAAAAATTTACATCGTGCCTCGTTAACAGCAAGTAGTGATGTTGTTCTGTCATACATGATGCAAACAAATGCTTCTTTTATGTCCTTGTATGTAGCTTTATACTTCAGCAAAGAAATAAGTACGTCCCTTACATGTTGAAATACTTCCTATGTCATCCAAACTGACCTATTCCCTTAGTGTCAAATGCACTGAATGTATGAATGAAGGAAGAGTAGCTACGCGAGGACCAAACGCATTTGATAAATCACATACAGGAAGCCATCAAAAGTCTTCATTCCTGCTAAAACCTATTCACAGTTTATTCCACCATATTTTTGGAGTGCTGCAATTCCTAATACTAATACATCTTTGTCTGTGCTACCTTACATTACCGTCCTACAGCAATTTTCATAACCAGGCCAAACATGGACAAACATTCGTATATCTGCTTCTCCATGCTTACAAGGGGTAGCTGTACAGTATCCTTATTAGTCTCTACAGAAGCATTTCTGTCGGCATGACACTTGAAAAATTTCGTTTCGTTGTCATCTTCATAGAGAAAACTACTCCAGAACCAAACTTTTGTCTTCTCACATCTAGCCTTTCAATGATTCATTTAGTAAATCTAACACAATATCTACTCTTGAATACTTATCGATGCAAGATTTTATTTAAGGACGTATAACACAATTGCAAAATCATCCAATATTGATTCCCTACAAGGTGGCCTTGAATTAACCATTGCTGCTCTATCAACGATAAATGCGTCAGAATTTGGATCTGCAAATTACAAAATGTTTCATGTTTATCCATTTGCACCGATTTAATACCAATGTTTAAAATGACACCCGAAGACAAAAACGTTTTGTATTTGCCTCAAACGATCTTCAATTTATTTGCCTTTGATCTTTTTAAAGAAACCCTTGTGTGTTCATTAAGTCGTTCATCTATTATAGAATGCCTCAAACCACCGCACTAGATCTTGCAAATTTATCTGATAGTCTATATATATAGCTACTGACTTCTGGTCTAGCTACCATCAATACGTCTAAATGAGGCCTTCGGTTAAACCCATGACAACACATCGCCTTTACAATTGCATTATTCTGTTTTTGTCTGATCAATTGTGTTATAAGAAAAATATTTTTTGGTCTTACACTGTACGTAGAGTAAAATTATCATTTTCAAAATCAATTGCCACCTGTGGGTGACTTAAGAGTAGGGAAGCCGTATCTCGGAGAAGGTTGGTCTCGATCGAGAATATGTTACACGATCAAGACATAAATGAATACAGTATCATGCTTTATATGGACTGTTTGTACAAAATCTGACTCATGAAATAAGCATACTACCAAATTCACAAGAAGTTCTTATTTTATAATTGAACGCCATGAATTGAACTGTGGTAGAGATCACAAATTTTCTTACGCCAGTCTATCAAATCATTGAACGTCACAGAGTCATGACATGATTATAATTTCTGTGTTTAGCTTTCTTAAGCCGATAAATACCTTTCAAGCTTAAACACATAGAGTTATCTGATGCGCGTGTCTAGTCCTAGTTACATTTGAACATACACACAAGAATGTGCCGTTCTAGGTGTTGCGATAATGGTTTTTAGTGAGGTGTCACACATGACACATGTGTCCATCTACCTTCACGTAATATATCACCCAGAATTTTAAAACAAGTCATTTCAATGTGAAATCCACCCTTACATGACGATAAACTTATATTCTCTGTACAAATCAGGCAATTCCCACTGAATATCCATTACCAAAAGTGGCTGATCTGCCGTTACTATTGATGTTTTTCTTGTTTTAACCACATTTTCCGTCTTATCCATCAAATTCCTGATCATTGCAACTGAATTGGCTTGTTTTTAAACAGTGGCATTATAGATTTTACTCTTACTTGCTTTTTAGAGTAATTAGATGAACTACGATTTATACCAGTTTGCCCTGGTAGTGCATACAAATCACTCATAATGTCTATAAATAGTTTGCAAATGCGCAAAATTGTAAAATCATGTGTGTCATAACCTTGAAAAATATTATCAAACCAAACCATAATATCATTGAAAATCCCAAATCACTTATTTTATAGTAAACATGGTAAATAGTTAAAATATTTTTTAATGAATTTTGTTACATTTTCGCACATGTGCAAACACAGTATGTGTCAAATACTCATGTCTAGTGAATTATTCACATTTAAAGAAGGTAGCTACCAAACCTGACAGCTGTTTTTCACTAAAAGAAGGTAAACGAAAAGTTTTCCAGAAAAAATCAGTATTTTCAAACTGAAAAAAACAGCCATTTTAGAAAACGGCGGTGGCCATCTTGAAAAAAAGATTTTTTTTAATGGCCAGCAGTTGTTTCTTTAACAGTACATAATAATGATGCTTTGTGGTAATTTTCATGCTTGTATCATCATTTGCACAATTCCCTCGATTTTGCCTGCTTATATCTTCCACTAGGTCAACTACACGGGAGGTCAAAATCTCCCTTTTTGACAAAAAAAACCCAGCCTTTTCTCTTTATTTGAGAATTTGACTTATGATGTTTGAGAAGACATACTATAGTCCTGCAAGTGTGTTTGAAATACAATTCTAGAGGAGATGCATGCTTATCACAAATCAATGATGACAATGTAATGCTAATGTATCTAATGTCATGGTTTTGGTCAAGATATGGTCATTATTTATGTATACTTGCCTGACTACCATTTTTTGCCTGCTGTTGCTTAGAGAATTCTTGAGCTTTCTTCATCAGTTCTTTCTGTTCAGCTGTTATTGGTAACTTCAAAGGTTCCTACAGAAGACAAAACACATTTATAACTACTGTAAATTCAGAAATTATTGTGTGAATTTATCATTGCAATTGTGTTAATTAAGACTAAAATGCAATTTAAAATTTTGCAATATTGAAAAAAATCTTGTTTATTTCATATAAAAAAAAATCATAACGCAAGTTTAAATTTTTGTGATTATAACTCTGATAAACCTCACACATTTTTCGCAATAACAAAAACATTGCAATAAAATTCTGATATTGCATTACCCATTTTTTTTTTTATCACAGTAATAAAATTGAGAATGGAAATGGGGAATGTGTCAAAGAGACAACAACAAGCATTCATAACACTTGCAATTTAAATTAAATCAGGAATGAGTCCACAGGACACAGATGATGGCCCCACTTGCATATAATATTATAAAGGGACATAACTCAAGAACAGTACAGTGTTCTCCCCAGGGCCTTTTACTATCATGGTTATGTGATGCTATAATCTTAAATATGATGATAAATGAAGTTTTTTTTTTTAAAGATTATGATATGGATGTGATGTGTAATTTTTAGAAACAATATGGTATTTCAATTTCCCCTGTTTTACCAGGATGCCAATGAAATATCTGAGGGAACACTGCAGTATAAGTGACACTACCAAACTTCATACTTGAACTGAGCTTTATAGTAATAAGCATTGTGTACAAGTTTCATAACATTTGGTTGAAGCCAACTTAACAGAAACCAAAAAGTCAGCATTTTTTACATTTGTAAAAGGACATAACTCGAATGGTAAAATTGACACCCCCAAAATTCAACTTGATGTGTGTTTTGTGGTATTAAGCATTGTGTATAAGTTTCATAATATTAGTTGAGGCAAATAACAGATTTGAACACATACTATATAAACTAAGGCTTGTTGTGTACTTGTACATGTAGTGTGATATGAGAATTTGCTACACATGTAAGTCCTTATTTTCTTTTATATACCGCGAGTAAATTATCACGTTGTGACCCCCTATGAGACCATAGGGGGTTAGTAATTTTCATAGGGGGTTCATGACGCATTAATGGTGACGTCATCTATTTATGTTGTTGTGTTTCATTGTTTATTTTTTAACAAAACACAGCAGAAAAAGTCCAGCATGCGATAAATTGGTTGTACAGTTAACTACTGAAACCCTACAGATCCTGAGGCCGAATAAAATCCATAGGAGTTTCGGCCTCTGGCCTCCCCCCTACGGATTTTACTAGCCCTCTATGGATCCGTAGGGGGTCAGTAGCAAACCATATAACTTATAGTGGCTTTGAGATGAGGAACAGCAGTACAATTGATGATATTTTTGCTTCAAGTTTTGGGTCCTGATTTTCATGTCATCAAATGATAATTCATTTAAAATTTCTGAATTCATAAGTGTATACTTGTTAATAGACAATGCTATAAATGCACCAATATAATTATAAATCTTACATCAGGTTTTTTCTCTGCTTCTTCTCTCTTTCTTTTCTTTTTCTCGTCAGGACTGAAATTAAGGAAATTCTGATACATTTAAGATTCATTAATTTTTTCATCATCATTACAAAAGATCTTCAAATAAACAAATACATCAATTATATTTCAGACTGTTCACTCAGTCATACTGTTTTATTTGTCACAAACTTATTGTTCAGAGTTTATATGACAATAAATATTTGAACTGTTAAAACTGCAATCTTTACCAGTGAAATAAACAAAACATTAAAAAAAGTTTCCACTTATTTCCCATTATAACACACTGCTCTCATGTCACACATATATAGATTCAATCACTGCAACAAGCGTAGTATGACATTACTCCACTTAAGACAGTAACATTTTAACATTTAAAGAGTGAGGCATGCCAAGCTTTTTAAATAATTAAAATCTAATGTTGAGAGTGGAGCAATATTGTAATACACGATTTATAATGGTGAAATCTGTTTCTCTAAATTTTCATTATTCCTTTTTAAAGATTTGCATAAAGTTGTGTTTTTTATATGTCACGTCATAAGACATGCTCGCTTTTTTTCGTGTCAAAATATGAAATTCATGAAAAATCAAGTAAATTTAACGTCACAATTAATTTTCGATCAATCATTTGCTAAGAACAAATATTTCACTATATACAATGTAGCTAGTGATGACAAATATTTTTTTACACTGCTCAAGAAATGTGAAAATAGCACAAAAAGTAGAGAATTCAATGTTACCTTACTAACCTTTGATCTAAGGATACAGATTCTGAGTTATTTCTGCTCCTGCTTCCCTGTTCTTCTGGTTCTGGCTGGTCTAATACAGAAAGATCAAAATCTGAACCTCCTTCTAATTTGATGACAACTTGAAAAGAAAAGAATATTTATTGTTTTAAAACAAGTTTTCTATGTCAAACCAATTATTTTTAAACTGAATAGTCTGATAAATACTGATGGATACTAAGTTTTTTGCTGTCCTCCTAAATATTGCATGCTTTGCAGAAAATAAGAAAAATACTATTTCCAAAGATGCTGAGAAATTCAGAAAGATGTTGCATCATTTTACTGAAAAACATTATTTATGATTGAACATAAAGCCATCAATGATGCGGATATTGGGCACTGTTATTCAAAATAATAGAAGTTGAATAATTAAATTTAAGATGTATTTTTGTGCTCCTTTTAAGGTTAAATTTTTGTGCTCCTCTTAATTATCCCTGCTTCATTAGTTCATGTAGTTTGATGTCTCCTGTCAATTTTTATAATAACATCATGAAACCTATAAATAGAAACTGAACATTTCAAAAATTACCTGCATCTAACAGTTTTACGAGCTCTTCATTTCTTTCAATGTCACATGCCACAGTGGCCACACGTCCAGATTCCAAGAATTCCATAAATACCTCACACCTCTTACGTAATGCTTTTCTAACTTCCTCCTTCCTCTTGGCACACTCCTCAGGGTGGTACTTTGTCTTGAACCTGTAAAATATAACTTATATGTTTTATCTCTGATCTCTTGGGGAAATAAGCCTACTGTGAACTATCATGATGGCCTAGCTTGCTGTAAGGGACACCATCTTATTAAGAATACTAATCACATGTCCAGTTTCAGTTGTTTTTTTTTAAACAGACACAAAAATTATTCACATTTTTGTTTTGTATCTACACATATTTTCAAGGAAAACAATTTTATTAAATATTGAGCTGATAATTAGTTACCAGCAGTTACAGGTTCACATCTTGAAATTAAGAATTCCTCATATCAAATTTGACCTTTGACATCTAAAGATCATAATAAGAATTTTTAGGAGAAAACTTTTGTCATATTATGGCTACCTCCTACATGCAAGCTTGAAGCTTCTTTACAACAACTAATACATAATCCTTTGAACTTTCCTTTCATGCTTTTTTTTCCAATCTTACAAACAGATACCTCCGTAATAAAATGTGATAAAAATTTATAATTTTTTTTTTAAATGAACTTCTTTTGTCATTTTGTAAATGGTTTCTATAACAAAATCTTTAAGAAGCCTTAAACTTAGTGTTAATATTTTTTTTCTTTTTATTAAACCTCATATAATTTTTTTTTCATTTTAAAAATTGCAATAAACAAGTTATGTGATGAATGATAGGGTTCACAATGGTGTCAAGGCTTTCCATGTTATCTAAGTTTTCAGGGAATCCACATGATTCTTGATGAGTTATGTCCCTTTCCCATGATGAGGAAATGTTACGATTAAACTTACGCTTTTCATTTACCTGTTTTTACCTCACACCTTGCCCAGCAAATGACAGGCAACAAAATTTTACTCCAAATGTGTAATCCAAGTTGTAACCAATTTGATGCTTGGTTACAAATTCAGTTGCTTAGTAACATGTACCGTTGACAAATATATATTCCTCCATAATTAAACGCGAACATTATAAACATTCCTAACTTAAAAACCTAACAACTTGTTTTTATAGAAACACTGCATTGTGCGCAGTGACCCCTAACAAAATATATATGTCGCGTCCTTTTGAGATTTCTGCCGATCTGCCTCCATCTTTTCCTTTAGGGAAAAAAATTACATAGAGTAATAAAATGCAGAGAAAACCAGAATCACTTTCTTATAAAAGTTCAATTTTTTCCTGTAGGTTTAAGTTTTTTACAGTTTTATCAATGTTTCTAATAATGTTATAATTTTCAAGAAGCTAAAAGTTAGACAGAAGATAAACAAATTACTTTTCATAATAGTGGTTGAAATATATAAGTTAATTAAACTTTTAACAGAATTTTTACAGATCTTTAATTTTCCTAAATTGTGATAGCAAAGATTCAAATCATTAATACAACTGTTACATGTGTTAAATTGTTAAGATTAGAACACTTTTAAACACAAATCAGGATTTTTGACAAATTTGAAAATATTCCTGGTGCTTGGATATGAGTAGAATATAGTTATCTTCCCGTGTTATTCTTCACTTAAGAGGTGACTTTGATCAAGATATTTCTGGTTATCTCTTACACTCTACTGCATGCTTAATATATTACAACAACTACTGTGGATTCATGTTTTGAGGGATACCAATTTTGATGGATTGTGTTAGTACAGAAGAACAACAAATTTCTCCATGTGTTCTGTAGCTTGTTGAATAGCAGATGTTTGTTAAATTATGAAATCTCAAAAATCCATTCCCCCGCCCCTCCCCTTCATAATTGCTCATGAAAATTGGTACCCATAAAAATAAATGAATCTACAGTATACATCATTAATTGTATAGAAGCAAATAATTTCTATTTAAGCAATTTTTTTGTGGGTATTTTTTTTAAAGCATTGAAATTGCAACCCATGTATAAAAATTAAATGTTTCTACCTACCTTCCAAAATTCATTTTAATGAGTTACTCCTAATCAAACATACAAATTATACACTCACTATAATTTTTCTAACAAATGTTTTTAATCTAGATTAAAATTTATTGAAATTTATTAAATAAAATTTGCATAAAAATAGTCTTACCACTCTTCCTCTTTGTGGGCAAGGAAAAACTCATTTATCTGCTGTTTCTTGAAGTCTGCTTTATACTCATTAAACTTTTTAATAGCATCTTGGTCACTGATATTGTCAGGCAATGACTGTAGGAAAGCTTTAAATGTCATCATAGCTGGTTGTGTCAGCATTTCTTCTCTGAAAATGTATCAATAAATCTGATTGGTTACTGGATGAAGGCATTATTTTTCCAAAAATGTATTGGTAAATTTGATTGGTTCACAGAATATAGGCATTCCTTTTCCATGTTGTATTGGAAATATGATTGGTTATGGAATGAAACCATTTCTTTTCCAAAAATACCAATAAATATCATTGGCAATAATAAAAATATTTGGTCCTTCATGCATAAAAAATACAAGTTCTATAAAAACTAAGTAAAAATCTTTTTTTGTCTTTTTACGGGTATATCCAAATTTCACCTGGTGTCAAAACACAAAAGTTTTTTAGGGGAATTAATTCATTAAAAAAGCTTAAAGTTGCATATGTCAATCCCTGCAAGGATTTTTAATTTTTCTTCACACAAACCCAGTGATGCTCCAACATTATACAGTTAACCTTTTGTTTGGTCCCTGAAGACCATTATGGTCTGATATTTGTGGTCCTGTGCACTTCTTCCAAACTAGCTTCCTGTTTAATAGGTATGAGCCAAAGCTCTGTGTTGAAGATCATTCTTAAAATGGTTTACTTTTTCAAATTGTGACTTGGATGAAAAGTTGTCTCATTGGCACTCATACTATATCTTCTTAAAATTAAATACTGATAAATGGTATCGTTATTACCTATTTTGACCCGGATGTCCATCTGGGTCTGGTAAAGGTGGTCCATTACCACTGGCCCCCCCACTAGGAGGACCATTATAGCTGTATCCAGGGTAAGCATTTCCTTCATCCCTAAGTGATAAATCAATATGTAGTGCAAGCATATTATATCATTAATATTACTTAGGAGTATCCATAATTGTCAACCAATTTCCATAGTGTACAAAACGTACATTTGGAGGAGGGGGTTAAAGAATCAGCATTTAGACCCTATGTTTTTTTTTTTATTTCTGATTTTTTTCTTTCCCTATTTTTTTTTAATGACAGCTATGAATCCATTTATCAGCTATGTGTTTAAAATTATTGTGAAGTTGTACATTAAAATTAGCATATTTCATAATATGTGTGATACAGATTATGATGCCTCGCCAAACAAATCTCTTTCGATTTGTTGTGGAAAGATAGGAAAGTAATATAAAAAAGATCTATAAAAGTTCTTAAACTTGAATAATAAATTTAAATAACTAGTTGCTTGTGGTATTAAGGTTTTATTAATAGACATTATCTTGCATAAAATGTAAGCCACAATTTATTGATATATAGATGATGTTCAGGCTAGCTGCTTGATTGCTTGCTTTCAGTGTAATTTCTTGGTGTATATAATACATGTAATATGAGTATAAATGCATATATCCAATACAACCAACAAAACAACAATATTCAATAAAAAAAGTAATGCCATTGGTTGGATTTCAAATTAAAACATTGGTATAAACCAAGCATAATGGTTAACCATTAAGAGTATCGTAATGATAGAGACATATTTTCTGGGGATTATTAATATGTACACTCAATTTACTAACTCACTGGCAAACTATAAATAAACTCTAGAAAGGATTCTTTAATAATAGTAAATTGTACTACAAATCAAAGTATCCCCATAATGTACAAACCATGTATCTCTCCTCATTCTTTTAGCATGTGGGGGACTCATGTCTCTTCGGGGTGGACTGTATGCCCTGTCTCGTCTATGTGTGTCATATTCTCTGTATGGATCTCTTCTATCTCTACTGCCACCCCAGCTGGATCGATTCGATCTTTAATAAAAAATAAATAATGAATATGCTTAAATTATTAAATTTTTTAACACAATCCTCGAGTTTGAGAGGTTTTTCATGTTCCTAAACATAGTTTTTCTTCAAGTAATTGCTTGATACAAATGAAATAACTAAAATTTCCACATTATTTATGTATGTGCCTGTCCCACCAAGTCAGGAGCCTGTAATTCAGTGGTTGTCGTTTGTTTATGTGTTACATAATTGTTTTTCATTCATTTTTTTACATAAATAAGGCCTTTAGATTTCTCGTTTGAATTGTTTTAGTTTACATTGTCTTATCAGGGCCTTTTATAGCTGACTATGCATTATGGGCTTTGCTCATTGTTGAAAGCCGTACAGTGACCTATAGTTGTTAATGTTTGTGTCATTTTGGTCTTTGTGGATAGCTGTCTCATTGGCAATCATACCACATCTTCTTTTTTATATTTGTTTTTCATATTGAAAGCAACATTTGCTAATGTGACAATCACAAGAACCAAAATTTGTCCCTTAAAAGATGTTACCAGATTTTTTTTTTCTTTCATTTTCCCCCCTATCAAAATAAAACCTAGAACCATTAATTTACAGGGGCATAGATGCAAACCCCCTTTCAACACAATCAGTAACAATCTATCAATTTTTCCGTAATTTTGATAAGTTTCAGTAATCATTCAAAACGTGCATTTAACAAAAAAAAATTACTGATAAGTGGTTGCAAAGTGATGTGCAATAACATGTTTCGTTAAACATGTTATCTGTAGTATGTATTCCATTCATTATTTGTTCAGATGTTCTCGACTCATACATTTTTGTTTTGTCAAGGAGAGGTAGAGAAAGGGGGAAAGCTACTTCATAAAATGCCTCTTTGGAAGTAAGTCAGTTACCAAGTGATAGGTAGATAACTCCAAAGAAACTGGAAACATTACATTGGTGGTTTCTAAATAAAGGACCAGGTTGGAAAAGTAAAGATAAAAATTGGCATTTTACAAAATTGAACGGCGATGACTAGAAATCCATAACTATTCGACATAGACCATAATAGCGTAGCTTTGATCGCACAATCAGTATTGGTTGGCATCTATGCAGGGGAAGCAACTCTTTTTTTTTTTTTTATCAAATCATCAATTTTACCTATCATGTTCCCAAGCCCTTGGATCCCTCCTCCTGTCATCTCTTCTTTCATAGTCGTTTCTTTCGCGCCTGAACTTATCTCTTCCCTTACGTCTATCGTACTCATCATCACTATCGCCCATCTTATAACGAATTTATCTGAAAGTAAAAGTATAGATAATTGTATTAATGTTTTTTATGGTAACTTCTATATTAAAGTGGAATTAATCGACAAATTGGCTGTCAGAGTAAGATTAAGGTTTTCTTACAATATGTAGTAGTGTGGCCTAATATACTATTGATTTTTCTTACAATATGTAGTAGTGTGGCCTAATATACTATTGATGTTTTTTACTTATTGGTTGTTAAATGTACCTTTATTTTGAAATTAAAATAAAGAAAAATCTTTCATGACACAATAAAGCAGTTCATGCAACAAAATTGCCTATTGGTGAATGAACTACTTCACACAGGGAAGTAAATTCAAACTTTCAGTTGATGTGAATTGTTTGAACAATACAAGCTATTTAAGTAGAGCTGATCTTGCAGCATAAACCGAACCCAAAAATTATGCATGATTCAATAAAATTAAAAATCTGAAGAAACTCGAAATGTCATAAAGAAATCATTTTCTAGCTCTATCTGGACAACTTGTCTTGATAAATTTATTTATTATCATATCAATCATTAGAATTGGCTTTAACTGTAGATTCTCAATTCATGTAAAAGGACCCATGCAAAAGGGCAAGGTCATTTGCCGAACCATGCGAATTGCAATAATTGTCAAATTAATCACATTGCGTTGGACTGCCTTTCATTGTAATTGATAAAATAATGGATTTTAATCTTAAATGTTTATTTTCCGACAGCACATTGTCTTTTGATCACAAAGAAAAAACCTTTATTTTAGGTGTCACACCTCACGCTTACCTCGCCGCTTTGTTATGAATGCAATAATTGTGGGAAAAGTATGGAGTGGAAACGAATTCGGGACGGAGCTTTTGAAAAAATGAAATAAACCTTCTTAAGACCTGTCAGTTTATCAAAAAAAATCCAAAAGACTTAATTTCTGAATAAATAATTTTGAATTGTAACATATGCATTACAATATCAATTTATAATTTATTTATTCCAACTGACAATCTGTACCGGAATCACATAGAACTCCGTCCTCGTCTTAATTTTTGTAAAAATATATTTTTATAATTCTGTTTCATTTAGATGTTTTAAAACATCATAAATTAGAAGAGTAATTTAAAGAAAAAAACTTACATTGACAAAAAGATTGACGTGTTTTTTTTGGTGTAAAACATTATCCACTTTTCTCGGTAAACATACTGGAAACACATGAAAAATCGAATGACAGAGAAATCCAGAGCATCAGACGACGATAAGTCGCCTGAGATGAAACAAGAGATGCCACCAGAAAAGCCTGACGAAGTCAAAGTGTTTGGTTGGAGGTTCAACAAAGCTGTGTTTGTCACTCACATCAATATCTTTTTGTATTCAACATGTTTCTGGATTCAGACAGGCACATTGCCGGTATTTATTTTATATTCACACAGGTTGAATGGCCGAGAATTGTGCCGCAGATGTTTCTTTTGTTTTGAAAAGAACACTGCATGTCAAAATATAGGACATAGACTTGAAGATAATTTATGATGCTTCTATACATGATTGATATTTCTCATTTCCATAATTTAAGAAAATTTTGATTAGGTAAACAATTTTTGTAATTGTTTGTAAAGTGGGAATAACAATCAACAACATTAAACGTCATCTTAAAAAAATACGGGAAAACCTTAAATAATGTTATTGAATATCAGAATCCGATTTGGTATTATCTTCATGATATTTAGCTATATTTCTGGTTAGTGGCTGTTTGTTATATTTAAAAAAAAAATGGATATGTTTATACTTGGTTTTCTAAATACTTGTTAACAATGGTTTTTCATTTTAGAAGCTACTAGAACACACCCGCGAAATCGCGGGCATACATTTGGCATATAAAGCTTGTAAACTGTTGTAGGATGATTTTTTGTAAAAGATATTTTGACAGGAGAATTTCATATAAGGTATCAAAAAGCCCTCCGTTATGTGTTTCCTTTCTGTTAAATTCGATTATTTTTTTGTGTTTCTGGCCTTATGCCACAATTATTCTTCCTCTTTGGTACAATGCATTTTTTGGTAAAAGTCAAATTAAATTAAAAATTTGCACCGCTTCAAACATGAAACAAATGAAACTGCTCAAGTTATATACCATTATTATTAGATAATAAAATGTGCTTGTAGAACAATTATACATCAGTGCTTTTCCTTTTTGAAAGCCCTATTAACATGCCAATGGTAGGATTTGAATCTCGTATAAATGAATAACGCTCATTTGAGGGATGGTCTGAGGGGGCCTGATTCTGAAATCCCGGGCTTAAAAACATGAAATCCCGAGGTGCGTATTTTAACGAAATTCATATCCCGACATCCCGAAATAAAAAAAAAATATTCCCGCATCCCGTAAAAATCAGTTCCGAAATCCCGAGCTTAAAAGCACCAGATCCCAACGTTCCAAATAAGTCTTGCCTCCCGCTAATCTCTACCCTACTTTCATTTTGGCCAAATCACTACTTTCACTTTCAACAATAAATTTGTATGCCCCATCTATCATGTCTATGGGAATTATGTTTTCTAGTCTGTTCCTCCGTTCGTTTGTTAGTCCATCCTTCTGTCCGGCTTCAGGTTAAAGTTTTTACTCTCAACAATAAATTTTCATGCCCCATTTATGGGAATTATTTTTTCTAGTTTGTTCTTCCGTCCGTCTGTCCCGCCTCAGGTTAAAGTTTTTGTCGAGGTAGTTTTTGATGAATTTGAAGTTCAACCAACTCGAAACTTAGTAAATATGTTCCTTATGATAATGTTTCTAATGTTAATGCCAATTTAGAGATTTTACCCCATTTCACGGTCAAAACAAAGCAAATGATAGTGCCGATCGGATGTGGCATCTGTATACTATGGACACATTCTTGTTTTTCATAGGGCCTGTGTCGTTAAATCTTAAACAAAACATGATAATATAGGCTATGCCTGTGTCGTTATTTATGTGATGATAAGTGAATGACAAAATGATTGTGTTTATTTTCACACGGCCTGGGTCGTTGCTTACAGTTGGGATTACGAAAGTGGCTTGCATGAATCTTAAATAAACATGATAATATAGGCTATGTCTTTGTCGTTATTTACTTGACGATAAGTGAATGACAAAAATGATTGTGTTTATTTTCACACGGCCTGGGTCGTTGCTTACACTCGGGACAACATATAACGATTCAGGCAATGTGAAAATGGCTTGCATGAATCTTTAATAAAACATGATAATATAGGCTATGCCTGTGTCGTTATTTATGTGACAAATAAAACATTATAATTTAGGCTATGCCTGTGTCGTTATTTACGTGACGATAAGTGAATGACAAAAATGATTGTGTTTATTTTCACACAGCCTGGGTCGTTGCTTACACTTGGGACAACATATAACGATTCAGTCAATGTGAAAATGGCTTGCATGAATCTTAAATAAAACATGATAATATAATCTTACATAAAACATGATAATAAAGGCTATGCGTTTATCACGTGACGATAAGTGAATTACAAAAATGTTTTTTTTTATTTTCACATGGCCTGGGTTGATGTTTACACTTGGGACAACATTCTTATATAACGATTCAGGCAATGATAATATAGGGTTTGTAATGTAAATTTACAAAAATAAACGGCAGAGGAAGTTATCTATAAATAAAAGCCGGGGTGATGACGGACACATATCCGGACTTCTTTTTTTCCGTTTTTCTCCCAAAATAACCGAAACTGAATAATCATAAGAATGGATGACAAATGCGACTATGCATGGTACCTATAGGACATACAGTCACAATGATCAATCTATTGAGGAAGGAGGAGAAGCGACACCAAAAATGAGGTCTTCTCGTTTAATAGTATAGAAACTAATAGAATACCAGTGTTAAGAACAATATGATAAAAGTCGATATGATTATTTATCAAAATAATAGTTTTTTTCAAAAGTAAAAAAGTGAATTGTATTTATTAAAAGCCATCATTTATTATACATTTTTATTTATACAATGTTATATGAATACATGAAATACTAATCTAGACCATGTAGACGAGGAAAAACTTAAAAAATCATTATCATTTGGAAAATTACAAGGTCTGAACAAAAATTTGTCCCTTTAATTTCATGTTTTCAAATTTGTTTTCTATGAATTTTCAAGTGTTCATTTAAGAATACTTGCTATATAAATGTTAGATGTATCAAGTTTAATATTTAACCATGGAAAAAATGTTTAGAACAATTTGCTTAAGCAATTAACAATCAGTTAAAAAATAAATCTATTCAGTACCAAGTATACATGTATTGAAATATTGAATCAAGATGATATAAGTTTTACTAAGGACTCATACATTTGTTGTGTAACATGTAATATGTGTGCCACATTCTCAATTAGTTGACTCTCGTTTGCAATTTCTTTAGACTGATTTTAAATTCTTTTGTGTATTCAGTATTTAACAAAGAAGCTTGGAGTAGACCCTGTAATGTTTGGTTACCTGCAGACCACTTTTGCAGTTGTACAGCTTGCAGGTGGACCATTATTTGGACAGTTTGGTGATAAGATGGGTGGACAAGCAGCCATGATGTTGGCATTCTTTTCAGCAAGTTTGTCATATCTTTTGCTTGGGATGTCAGGGACTTTCCTGATGCTATTTATATCCAGATTACCCTCTGTTTTTATGCATGCTATGCAAGGTACTAGCAATAACATTTATATAATGAAAGTGTCTAATCTATAGCATATACATTTCAAATATCCTCATTTATTGCAACTTATAAACCAACAGCTAATCTGTTTGCCAGTTTCTGAACATTGACAACTCACTTCACTTTAACTCCATGAAAAATAGTAACATAAAACCATTATCAAGCATCAGAAAAAAGGAAATATTATATATGTTGTCTTGAATGCCATAGCAGGTTAAAAAAATAATCCTTAAAAGAAAAAAAACAAACAATTATTTCATTTTGTATATAATAGAAAGTAGTCTCATGTATAGCTTTGTAAATTGTTAAAGAAAATAAGTTTCACAATAACAATACGATTTGATATTTGATAATAGCTGGACAAATGATTGTGACAGACACAAGCAGTGAAAAAGAGAGAGCTGGTGCACTTGGAATGCTGGGGTTATCTTATGGCGTTGGCATGGTTATAGGACCGTTTATTGGAGGTCTTGTTATAAAGTTTTTCAGGTACATGTAATCAGAAAGAAAGAAAACCAACTCTGTATATATCAATATGCAGTAATCAGTCAATATAAAAAAAGAAGATGTGGTATGATTGCCAATGAGACAACTCTCAACAAGAGACCAAAATGACACAGAAATTAACAACTATAAGTCACCATGCGACCTTCAACCATGAGCAAAGCCCATACCGCATAGTCAGCTATAAAAGGCACTGAAATGACAATGTAAAACAAGTTTGTCCTATGATGGTCTGGAAGGGGGGGGGGGGGTTTCTGTTATTCTGTAAACATTTAATTTTCACCCCTTTTTTCTCTAATCTTCAAAAAATCAACCCCTTTTTTTCTCTAATCTTCATTTTTTTTGCCAGTTATTCTCTAATCTCCATTTTTTAAGGGCATTATTCTTTAATCATTTAATCCCATCCAAAACCTCTCTTTTGTTTTGCTTGCCCTCATTGCATTCACAATTTCACATGTATATTTTTGCCATACACATGAACAAATATTGGCTGATATTTTCAAATTAAATTTTGAGGAACTTATAGGCTAGAAGTTCTAGGGGCAAGCATTTTTTAAGTTGTGTTATGTCAATGTTTTATTAAGGATGCACTTAGGTCAGGTTTAGGAATTTTTGTCAGATGTTCCAACTCCTTGTTTTTCGTCCTACAATACAGTGTAAAATATTTTCCTTGATAACACTCATTTTCATTTAATATATAATAAAACATTTGACAGACTCTTATAATCTGTTTAAATCCATTTGTATTTTTCAGTGAACAGTCTGCTGCATATACATCATTTCTTGGCTCTCTGTTAAGTGTGTATTTAACATGGCAGTTCATTCCACAGAAGACCAAGAGAATAGTCGTCACATCAGAAGGTATGATTAACTGGAAAGTAAAATTGAGAATGGAAATGAGGAATATGTCAAAGAGACAACCCAACCAAAAGCATACTATTTTATGCACAAATGGTCCATTAAAATTGAAAATAGAAATGGGGATTGTTTTAAAGAAACAATAACCTAACCAAAGAGCAGAAAACAGCACAAGGCCACCAGTGGGTCTTCAGCACAGTGAGAATACTTTCACCCGAAGAAACTTTATCTTGATGAAAGGATCATAGATTCATTCTTACGAGGAAGCTCCGAGCATGCTTTTTCAGTAGGCCCTTCTCTGCAGTTCTATCTTATAGAAGTGATAAAGATTTGATTGACATCTTAATGGATCATGATAATTATTTTCACATAAACTGCAGAGAAGAGCTTACTGAAAAAGCTCCAAGCATCCTCTGAGCATGCTCGGAGCTTCCTCGTTGGAATAAATCTATGATCCCTAACTTTCATCAGGTTCATGCAAGACTAAAAGTTTGAGATCATTAGAACCATAAGTACCAAAACAGAACAATCAACACTATGGTCAACTTTTCTTGAGGAAGTTTCAGCTTTGAAAAATACACTCTAATACAAATAAAAATTTCAACAAGTAAAATATCATATTTATAGTAAAATGCATATATAGCCAAGATTGAATATTGTAACTGACATTCCTGTAGTTAATAATCATAACATTATTGTGGATTTTTATTTGCAGTTAAAGAACAATCATTATTGAGTATAAAAAAGATCTTACAATTAGCCACAGCTCCTGGTGCTCTGTTTCTACTTACAGTTAGAGCTCTAGCAGGTAATGGTGTTTTTATGGGTGACAGAAAAAATAAAATGGAAAAAATAATAGTACAAGTAATAAAATTAAGATATAGGTGATGTTGATACATAATATGTGAGAATTTAGTGTTTGTTTTTCTTCAAAACAGGTGATCATATAAATGTGTAAAACATAAACTGAAAATTATACCTGGCTTGTCTGGGTACCTTACAATATATAAAAAAAGAATAATTGCGTATTCTTCAATGATACAGAAAACTTTATAAAATACAAAGACATCCAGAGGTCAACATGGGGTCTTCAACAAAAGACAGTTGTTTCACACTATTTCAAGCTCTAAATAGTCCATATTGAAGAGAGAATGTGAAAATTTAAAAAAGATTATTTACAGACAACCTGTCAATTTAAAGACTTACTTCGATGTAAGGCGTCAAAGAAAAAAAATATAATAGCCTTTCAAGACGTCATAATTAATTGAAATAGATTGGCACATGAATATGTAGCAGGATTAGTAAAATCATTTTTATACGACCGCAAATTTTGAAAAATTTTTCGTCGTATATTGCTATCACGTTGGCGTCGTCGTCGTCGTCGTCGTCCGAATACTTTTAGTTTTCGCACTCTAACTTTAGTAAAAGTGAATAGAAATCTATGAAATTTTAACACAAGGTTTATGACCATAAAAGGAAGGCTGGTATTGATTTTGGGAGTTTTGGTCCCAACATTTTAGGAATTAGGGGCCAAAAAGGGCCCAAATAAGCATTTTCTTGGTTTTCGCACTATAACTTTAGTTTAAGTTAATAGAAATCTATGAAATTTTGACACAAGGTTTATGACCACAAAAGAAAGGTTGGGATTGATTTTGGGAGTTTTGGTTTCAACAGTTTAGGAATTAGGGGCCAAAAAAGGGCCCAAATAAGCATTATTCTTGGTTTTCGCACAATAACTTTAGTTTAAGTGAATAGAAATCTATGAAATTTAAACACAAGGTTTATGACTATAAAAGGAAGGTTGGTATTGATTTTTGGAGTTTTGGTCCCAACAGTTAAGGAAAAAGGGGCCCAAAGGGTCCAAAATTAAACTTTGTTTGATTTCATCAAAATTGAAAAATTGGGGTTCTTTAATATGCCGAATCTAACTGTGTATGTAGATTCTTAATTTTTGGTCCCGTTTTCAAATTGGTCTATATTAAGGTCCAAAGGGTCCAAAATTAATCTTAGTTTGATTTTAACAAAAATTGAAACCTTGGGGTTCTTTGATATGCTGAATCTAAAAATGTACTTAGATTTTTGATTATTGGCCCAGTTTTCAAGTTGGCCCAAATCGAGGTCCAAAATTAAACATTGTTTGATTTCATCAAAAATTGAATAATTGGGGTTCTTTGATATGCCAAATCTAACTGCGTATGTAGATTCTTAATTTTTGGTCCAGTTTTAAAATTGGTCTAAATAAAAGTGCAAAGGGTCCAAAACTAAACTAAGTTTGATTTTAACAAAAATTAAATTCTTGGGCCTCTTTGATATGCTGAATCTAAACATGTACTTAGATTTTTGATTATGGGCCCAGTTTTCAAGTTGGTCCAAATCAGGATCTAAAATTATTATATTAAGTATTGTGCAATGGCAAGAAATATCTAATTTCACAATATTGTGAAATAGCAAATTTTTTTTTAATTAAGAGTTATCTTTCTTTGTCCAGTATAGTAAGCAAGAAATATCTGCAATAATTTTTTTTAATTGGAGTTATCTTTCTTTGTCCAGAATCAACTTAAATCTTTGTTATATACAATATACAATGTATATTCACTTTTTACTACCAACTGATAAATTTAAATAATCTTTACCATTCAGTGATAACAAGCAGTTTTTTTACATCTTAATATTTTATGATGTATTTAAATGAGTAGTAATTGTTGCAAACTCCATTAGAATATTTTAATTGAAATTAGTTTTGGAATAAGGGAAAGGGGGATGTGAATAAAAAATTGGGTTCAATTTTTCTCATTTGAAATTTCATAAATAAAAAGAAAATTTCTTCAAACATTTTTTTGAGAGGATTAATATTCAACAGCATAGTGAATTGCTCTAAGAGAAAACAAAAATTTTAAGTTCATTTGAATACATTCATTCTGTGTCAGAAACCTATGCTGTGTCAACTATTTAATCACAATCCAAATTTAGAGCGGAATCCAGCTTGAATGTTGTGTCCATACTTGCCCCAACCGTTCAGGGTTCAACCTCTGCGGTCGTATAAAGCTACGCCCTGCGGAGCATCTGGTTTGCTTTTAACTTCTGTTCAAACCTCATCTTATGAAGCAAAATGAACATTAGACTGTTAGTTTTCCGGTAATGGTTTTACACTAGTAATTTTTTTTTATTTATAGATTCTATGTGGTATTAACGTTTTATTGGTTAAAAGTTTGAATTGTTCAATGAGATATTTTTTGCAGGCATTCCAATTGGTGTTTTCCAAAGTATGTTTTCAGTTGTTGCTATGGAAACATTTAAATTATTACCTGAACAAAATGGCTACATGATGTCATATGTTGGAATTTTAACAATGGTAAGTTGCTTTTGAGAGGCCAGTTTAACCCCCTGCATCAGTCTGAAATATTGAGTTGCTGCTTAGTGTTTTAATACATTGCTTCTGTTTGAATAAAAAAGTAAAACATTATACTCCCAAGTGACATAGAATTACAAACTACTTTTTCGTGTTTTAAAAACCCCAAACTCAATATATTTTTTCTTGGGATAAAGAAAAGTTTATTTTAAGGTATAAAACAACAAAGCACTGTTTCTTTGCTTTTTGTGTACTTTTGCCCTGCTGTTGTGCATGAATTTGTTTTGTTTTATATCATTTATTTTTCTATTACGTGTACTTTGGATTAATCAATATTATTGCAATACTAAATTTCATGGATAACCTAAAATTTAAATATTCAACAAAATACAAATTTGCTATAACTTATAAGTCTGGAGGCATATTGATAAAAAAAACCAAGGACAGTGAGTTTCAAAAACAAAAAATAAAATGTTACTTGATTCTAAGGAATTTGATCCACTCAAAAAATAAATGAATCAATAGCAAATCAATATTAAAAAATGACAAAATGACAAAAGAAATTGTTTTTTATTACTAGTGTATGACAATTTTGAATTGTGTAATTCTTAATATTATAAATAACTTTTATTTTATACAGATTGTACAGGGTTTAGGAGTTAAAGTTTTAACAAAGAAATTTTCAGAAAATGACATTTTAAAGTGGTCCAGTTTTCTGCTAGTGTGGTCGTATCTGGCATTAGTAAGTAGAACAAATCTTTTTAACAAAATTCCTTTTACATGTTAATATTGGATGTCTAAAGTAAGAATGTGTAGTAAAATGAAGCATATGTGAGTGTGGTCAGAGATGTGAAACAATTATTGAAATCATAATAGGAAAATCATTTTTTGTAACTTTAATATTTATAAGTTAACATGGATGTAGAGGAAAGAATTAACAATATTGGTATCCATAAAAATAATAGTCAATCCACAGTAAATGATATTTGTTTATTTCAATTGTATTTAGGATTGAATATCATAATGACTTAAAAATGTTTTTTTGAGATTGATTTTGTTGCTAGAATGCTGTCCCATTGAAGTATATATACTCCCATGAATTCCAATTACAGATAATTCTCTGAAGCATGTAGAGCAAGACTTTAGTTAGCTTGCTTGCTTTGTTTTTATATTGTACAATCGTAAGAATAACCCCCAATTCAATTCAAATATTATATTAACAGGTTAAACTATGCCTATATATATTGTTTAAATACCATATGTCAATCTTATTTATAAAGCTTGTATAAACAATTATACAAACAAAGCAAGCAAGCCAACCATAGTTTTGCACTACATGCTTTAGGAAATTAGCTGTAAAACTAAGTATGAGTTTTCAATAGATTTGTCTGTCGACTTCGATAAAACTATGAAATTGAATATTAATGAAAATATAATAGTTCCTCAATCCATGAAACCCATTTCCACCTAAATTAATGCATTCACAGTAATTAGATCTCACATGGATTTAATAGATATTTTATTTACTTGTGAGATGTCATTGAGGATCGTCTTCTAAAGATAAATATGTTCATGTAAGAAAAATGAAACACTAAAATTAAGACAGCAACTGACAAAGCTATGTATACAATTTTAAGAATAAATGTTATTGCCAAAATGTATAATTTGTATGGAACAATTCAAAAGTTGTTGTGGTTTAATATAAGTATTTAAATGTTTTGTTTTGTAACAGGTGTTATAAAGATTTTATTGTACATGTTTTGTTTTTCAGGCCTTTGTAAAAGACATTTTTCAGATGTGTTTAGTAATGACACCATTAGTGGTTGGTTTAGCTTCATCTAACATCGTAATATCTAGTGCTTTAACTAGAACAGTCTCAGCATTAGATACAGGTAATTTAAACCATAGCAGTTCCGAAAGTAAATTACATAGAACAAAATCTCACAAAACTGGCAATGATTATTTACAATAATTTTATAGAGTATTCTTTGCATTCATAAAAACTGTTCTAAAATAGGATTATATGGTATGTTGTATTATGTATACAATTGAATTTTGGTGTTCCACTCTCAAGACTGACAAGAGCCCCCCCTCCTTTTTTTTGAGGGAAAAATTTGGTTGATTATATAGAGAATCACTGATGCATGACTGGAGCAGGCCCCCTTAGGTTAGTCAGCAGACTCCCCCTTTATAAAAAGTTCTGGATACCTCACAGTCGTATATATCTTCTACTGTATCACTAGTTTGTCTACACTGAGGTTATAAGGGAGCTACCATTTGATTTAAAAGGGGGCATGGCTCGGATGAAATTTGAAAAAGGCAGGACAGGAGTTTTGAGTAATAAAAAAAGACAGGATGAGCAACATAAACAAAATGGCAGAATTACAATTTATGTAAATTGTAAAAGTCATAATAAACTTATAAAAAATATGCAGGACTGAATACAGTGAAAAACAAAAAGATAGGACAGAGATAACAACTAAAAAAAAATGCAGGACAAATTTTTTACCCCAAGATTTAGTAAGGTTATAATGTTGTTTTGAACTAAATGCTTTCAATCAAATAAAATCTTCATTTGTTCATTTGTTTATAGCCACATAAATAACAATTCAAGATACTTTTAAAGATTTTTAAAAGATTCTCATTGCACTTTTACAGAGAATTTACACATTATTTTGACCATTACTGACAATAAGATTAATGATTCTTTTTTTACATCCAAACATCATATCATGTCAAAATAGATTTATATATATATGATATAGAAATTTGAAGATGTAGTATTATTGACAAGATACCGAATGATTTTGAAAGTTAATATCAACACTGGTCAAAGTACAGCCTTAAACAATGAGCAATACCCGTATCCAATAACCAGCTTTAGAAGGCCACAAAATGATAAATAGAAAACAGTACATACAAGAACGACCTAATTATTGACTGTCTTCAAATTATTTAATCATAAAGTGATTAAATAGTAAACAACATGGAATTAAATGCAAAGAACCATTACTATCCCAAATGAGGAGATTTTGGCACCTGAAAATGGTACATAGCTATACAGGGAGATAACTATGTAAAAACCAGCTGAATGTTTTAATCAGGTTCTATTGTAAAGGAAATATAAAGCTTTTCAATGATCAGAATAAGCGTTTTTCAATCTGCTACATATCTATTAAATGATTTTTTTCAAATCTTGATGAAGTCAGTGGTTCAGGTACTAAAAATTGATGCGAAAACAAATATGTTACACAGCAACAAACAACAACCACTGAATTACAGGCTTTTGACTTTGGACAGGCACATATATAATGTGATGGGTTAAACATCCCAACTGTCCCCTAACCTTTGACAGTGGTGTAACACTTATAAAATAAAGTCAGTTGAAAAAGGCTGGATACAAATCTTATTGTCTACCATTTGGGACTTTGTTGAGGCGAGACAAAAAACAGAATGACATATCTTAATTTGTGATTTCTATTCTTTTTTTAGGTGTAATGTTGGGACTAAACATGGCTGTGAACTCATTTATCAGAAGTTTATCACCAACAGTCGGAGGATATTTGTTACAATATTTTGGTTTTCCCGTATTTGGATATTTAGGTTTTACTATGTTATCTTTTGTTACAGTTTTATTATTTATAAAGTTTAGAGAATAATTATGTTAAGTTTTATACATTTTGTACATAGGTATTTATTTTTATATATTTGTTTCAGATTATTGTTTAGGATTATTCCATTTAAATGGATGTGGGTGGGTAGGAAAGGACTTCAATTATACTTCATTACCATCATACTTTTTTTTTAATAATTAAACATACATCAAATGGATAAACAATCATAAAAGACCAATAGTCTATTTCAAAAAAAAAATTCAATTTGTATCCTTACACATCAATAGAATTGCCATTTGTTAATGATGTTCATTATTTTATGCTAAAATGCCACTTTTTCATCTTTTCATCTATGCATTATATATTTACTATGAAATGAGACAATTCCTCCTCTGTAAGTATTAATTTATTCTATCAAATTTTTGTCCCAAACTTATCATTATAGCACTAAGCAGGAATAAATTTAGTGTTATATTCTTTAATTTTCTGTATATTTGTTTATAGATATTAAAGCTTAGTGTAATGTACATAGGGATCTTTATTTATGTGCTTTTCTATATATTTAATCAGGAAATGTCTTTATGAATATGAGGATTTAAAAAATAAAAAAAAGTGAAGAATGTTTATGTTAAGAATTGTATATAATAGATGTAATTTAGAACACACCTGCAATATCTTTGGTCCATGCATTAAAGTTCATGTGTCTTTTTTAAGCCTGACTTTTTAGAATTGGTATGTTTATCTGATAAAGTCATACCATTCATAATGTGTTCTGTTTTATCTGCTTTCAAAATTTTTCTCCTTGAACCTACCCTAGGTTTCTACTACAATGTCAGGAAACTACATGTGACATATACTATTGGATATCAGTTTCAGATTTCTCCTGGAACTTGTTAATTATTGGTAAAAATAATCATGTTGAAAATGAAAGGGCATGAAATGATGTAATTTTAAATCAAAAGTACAGAGTTCTCGAAAGTTGTTGTCCCAGGGATATGACCACCACATTTTTAGGAAGCGCCTACACAATTTTACAATTGCAATAGAAATAATAGCAAGAACCTGCAAATTTTCTTCAAATACTACCATGGAAAAAAATATTTCGAAAAAATTGACCTATATGAGATATATAAAGTTGCTTTTACTCCTCCTTAGTAAGAAATAATCCTCTTAATTTAGAAATATATATTAGTTACACAAAAAAGACATAGAATGAATATTTCTGAAACTCATGGAATGTTTGTATCAGGGTTGTCAGGTTGTAGGCACTTATATTATTTTTTTTGTTTACATTTTTCTCTATTCAGAAAGTTTTGTCCCTTGTTTTGATTTTAGCAGCTCATTATTGTGGATTCTTTATATTTTTACCTTGTTTGTATTTTTGTCTTTTGTCTTTTCTTTATTCATTTGCATTATATGTGTTTTTTCTGTTTTCTTTATTTTCCCCCACATTATCTTCTATATTTTGTTAACTCCAACCAGACACAGGTATAATTGATGCAATCTGTTTAAACTAAGTTTTTGGAACATTAGAAATTGATTTGATACAATATCTATATATTGGTGCTGGACTTAAAAGAAAGCTATTCCACTGTAGACATTTTTATACAAACATATGGACTTAGTGAACTTTGAACTATAAGGCAGAATTATTGTATTGTATATATTTCTGACCATGGCAAGTAACTTGTTAAAAGTGATAAACAATACAATTATCAATTACTTGTATTGACAAATTACTTGTATGTTATTAATTGATTTTATATCTATACTATTAAACGAGAAGACTTCATTTTGTGTATCGCTTCTCTTCCTTCCACAATAAATCAAGCATCATGCCTCTGTGTCCTATAGGTAACATGCATAGTCGCATTTGTCATCCTATCTTATGATTGTTCAGATTGAGTTATTTTTGGTAGAAAAACGAAAAAAAGGCGTCCAGATATTGTTTACGTCATCAGTCCGACTTTTAGTCATAGATAAGACTTACTTTTCTTCTTTGTCAGTTTCATTTACGGAATAAAGCAAATGATTATACCCTGTTCTTCTAACTAGAAATAACAAAAAATGTAGGACCAAGTTAATTCCTAGATATTTTTGTTATACCATACTGTTATATGGAAAAGGTGTAAAATAAGTAAGTGTTGGTATAACTGAAAATGAGTCAACAATATATCAAGGATACTCAAGGTTCAGATTTGATCCCTACTGATACATGTTTCAAAATACGTTGGACTGTATATGGATACTGATATCACACCTATAAAACAAGATAAGTGATTGAATCAGACCTTTGGTATCTTCCTACAGTACCTCCTATTACACACAATTTTGATTTAAATCATGACAAATATATATAGTATCCTTCTGCCTTTTGAAATTTTAATTATTAAGTTCTGTACATTTAAGAACGTTAAGTCTTTGATTGATAGTTGTCTCATATTCAACGAATGCAATAAGTTCTTATTCTATACCTATTTAGATTAGCAATATATATCATAAAAAAATTAACATGGAATAAGTAGATTTTATGTTTTTTAATTATGATGGAAGAAAAGGGCATACTAATTTGCTTTATTCCGTATACATAGTTTTAATTCAATCCCTACTGGTGTTTAATAGGTGGATAGCTGTATTAGGATACTAAAGGTCTTAATTCCATTCCTACTTATTATAGATAGGTGGAACTGTATAAGGATACTAAAGGACCTGATTAGATCCTACTTATATTTAAAAGGTGGGACTGTATAAGGGTACTTAAGTTCCTGATTAGATCCTACTTATATTTAAAAGGTGGGACTGTATAAGGATACTAAAGTTCCTGATTAGATCCCTACTTATGTTTAATAGGTGGAGCTGTATTAGGATACTTAAGTTCCCGAGTCCATTCCTACTAATTATCAATAGGTAGGACTGTATAAGGATACTAAAGGTCCTGATAAGATCCTTCTCTTATTTAATAGGTGGGACTGTATAAGGATACTAAAGGTCATGATTAGATCCTACTTACATTTAAAAGGTGGGACTGTATAAGGATACTTGAGGTCCTAATTAGATCATACTTATATTTAAAAGGTGGGACTGTATAAGGATACTAAAGTCCTACCTATTAATTAAACAAGATCAGTGTTTGAATCAAATCTATGTTATCCTCCTTCAGTTCCTATTATTTAACAAAAATAGGAATTGAATCAGGACCTTTAGTACCCTCCTACAATCACACCTACTAATCATCCGTAGGTATTGAATCAGAACCTATTGTTTTCTCCTACAGTCCCATCTATTAATCATCCGTAGGTATTGAACCAGGACATAAAGTATCCTCCTACAGTCCCATCTATTAATCATCCGTAGGTATTGAACCAGGACCTATAGTATCCTACTACAGTCCCACCTATTAATCATCCGTAGGTATTGCATCAGAAGCTTTGGTACCCTACTACAGTCCCACCTATTAATCATCCGTAGGTATCGAATCAGAATATGTGGTATCCTCCTAAAATAGAGAAGAGTTGCATAAAGTATATCAATTCTAATAAATGAACATGATTTTTTCCTTCTTCTTTATCAATTTCATTTACGGAATAAAGCACATGATTATTTCCTGTTCTTGAACAATAAGAAACAACAAAATAAAGGACATAGTTAATTCCTAGATATTTTTTATAACTTACGGTTACTCGAAATAAGTGTAAAATAAGCAAGCGTTGGTATAATTGAAAATGAGTCAACAATCCATCAAGGATACTGAATGTTCAGCAATCCCTACTTACGTTTAACCGATGGGACTGTTTCATTGTATAAGGATACTAAAGTCCCACCTGTAAAACAAGATAGGTGATTTTATTAAACCTATGGTATACTCCTACAATTCCACCTAACCTATTTGACATAAGTAGGGATCAAATCAGGACCTGTGTTATCCTTCTACAGTCCCACCTATTAAACAAAAATAGGGATTGAATCAGGACCTATAGTATCCTCCTACAGTCTTACCTATTAATCATCCGTAGCTATCGAATCAGAAGCTATGCTTTCCTCTAAAATAGGAAGTGACTGTACATAAAGTATATCTTTTGAATGATAGTGATTTGAATTTTTCTTCTTTGTCAATTTCATTTACGGAATAAAGCAAATGATTATAGCCTTAAATAATAAGAAATAATAAAATATAGGACATATTTAATTTTTTTTTTTTTTTATACCATACTTTTATATCCTAGTGAACTTGAAATTAAGGATACTACTGATACTAGAAGGACTGCTTCATACCTTGATCTTTTCCTCAATATTGACGTAGATGGACGACTTCACACGAACATCTATGATAAACGGGACGATTTCAACTTCCCAATTATCAATTTCCCATTTCTTAGCAGTAAAATACCCTCTGCCCCTTCGTATGGTGTTTACATATCACAATTGATACGTTATTCACGTGCTTGTTCACACTATACGGACTCCATATACAGGAGTGTGCTCCTTACGCAGAAACTGCTCCAACAAAGTTATGAGGAGGACAGATTAAAATTGACACTCCGTAAATTTTATGGACACCATCACGAATTGGTGGATCCATATGATGTCTCTTTAACCAAACTAGCTAAGGACATTTTTACCACATGGTAGATTGTGGTTTGTCATTATGTCGTCTTATCTTTTAATTACCAAACGTGACTTATTCCCGATTGTGACTGTTTTGTTGAATATGAATTCGTATTACTATAAGACGTGTTTCTGTCATGTTTATCCCAAATTCATGTATTTAGTTTACATGTTTAATGTTATATTTGTAATTCTCATCGGATTTTGTCAAATGTGTTGACGTCTTTTTATTATATTTAGGTGTTACGGATAGAAAAATTAATCACCGCCTTTATAATTATATTTAATTTTGTACGATTAATTACGTTTGAAGTTGGATTCATAACAAACTGGACATATATATATATATATTACAGTTAATTGCTATTAATAAGTATTGCAATATGCATTTTGTTTTAATGAATTATCAGTATTTAGTTCTAATATAATCTTAAAGCAATCCTAATTCTATCTCACTTTTGAATTAAAGTTTTTCATGTGTGACGTCATGCTGTTTCTAAATTTCATAAATTCAAATGTGGCATAACGTTTGCTTTTTCGCCATCGTATGTGACGTTATTTTTTTTAATTGCGTTGACGCCTGGACTGATTCGGGAGTGTCTATACTGTATTGAACTTGGCATCATGTATTCGGGTTTAGTTTTCTGTAATAAGTTAATACTTCAGTTTCATTATGAATATATCTTTCACATTCATTTGTTAAAATTTACTGTTTGCAATATCATGAATCGTTCTATATAATAGTGTTCTTATCCCGGGCATAAAAACAATGCCGTATTTGGCAAAACCTTTTCAACTTTTGATCTTCAGTGCTGTACAACTTTGTACTTTTTTCACCTTCGATCTTTTATATCTGGGCGTTACGTATTCGGGTTTAGTTTTCTGTAATTAGTTAATACTTCAGTTTCGTTATGTATATCTCTTTCATATTCATTTGATAAAATTTACTGTTTGCAATAGCATGAATTGTTCTATATAATAAGAATGTTCTTATCCCGGGCATACAAACAATGCCGTATTTGGCAAAACCTTTTCAACTTTTGATCTTCAGTGCTGTACAACTTTGTACTTTTTTCACTTTCGATCTTTTATATCTGGGCGTCACTGGAGAGTCTTGTGTGGACAAGACGCGTTTTTGGCGTATTGAATTTTAAACCTGATGCTTTTAGTTATCTACTAATCATGCTTTGCATGTAGGAGTATATCATAGTTCATGATTTGATCCCTTCTTATGTTAAATAGTTTGAACTGCAGTAGGATAACATAGGTCCTGATTCGACCCCTGCTGATGTTTAAAAAAAAGTAGACAGAACAGTACGTAGGAGAATACTAAAGTCCCTGATACGACCCCTCCTGATGTTTAATAGACCACTTTCGAGTTCATCCGTCACCGGCAAAAACTGGTCAATTATGCACGCCTTTATGACGTCATTTACCAGATAGAGGGGGTCGCCTGTATCCCTGCACTATTTACGTTCAACAAGCGTCTTAGTGATCGTCTTTGTGCAGGATAAACTAGAAATAATGGTTGATCTGTAGGTACTTACTGACAATTCCCTAATGACAGCAGTGTTGATTGTCAATTTTGAGAATTCAATTTGCCGAATAATTCGTACAATATAGAATTATAGTTTTCCAACCACTCGCTCAACATTGAAGGGAAGTGACGACGCCCCTAAACGCACAAATGATGGTGATAAAGGCGCGTATAATTGACGAGTTTTTTCCGGTGACGGATGAACTCGAAAGTGGTCTATTGGTGGGACTACAGGAGGATACTATAGGTCATGATTTGATTCCTGCATATGTTAAATAGTTGCGACTGTATGACAACAAAGGTCCTGATTTCATCCCGACTAATGCTAAAGTGTGACTGTAAGAGGATACCATTGGTCCAATCTAATTAAAATTTTGATCTCTGATTACGTTATACTACATATGAGCTCATAAACCCCTCTAAACCATTATAGAGGGGGGAAAGGGGGGTCCACATAACAGCAAAACAGTGAATTGATATGGTGAAAAACAGATAACAAGGAATTGAAAAGGGATAATAACAGATAACAGTAAATGAACCATGGAAATAAATCTGTCCAGGACCAATCCAGTAGATGACTCGTAGATCTTAGTATATAACTTGTGGTATGGACCTCGGAAATTGTAATTTGTGTAAACAAAACGTTTCGGCCGTTGAGGCAGTTCTGCCTTGGTTGATTTTTTTCCCGTAACTTGTACAATAAGTTGTAGTAGGCATGTTGAATTTTTCTGAACGAAATTTCTAATTTCTGAGTTTGATAAAGGGATAATTTTTAATCTCTAGGCATTTGAGGGATCAATTTTTAATGATTTAGGTTTTTTTATTTAACTTTTGAAAATAGTGCAGCCAGTGATACTTTATTATCAATTTGATTTCTAGTATTAAAAAACATTGATGCGCAACATTTGTTTTTTTATTTAATGACCTCATGATAAAACTTACTTATAAAATACAAAAATACCCAGATCAGTGGAGACAGGACATGCATACCTGAAACATGCATGCCAGTTATGGTTATTCTGATAATAGAAATTGACTCAAGTGACAATTCTGATAGTATTATAGAAATTGGACCTAGTGAAAATTTGAATGACACCAGGTGAAACACCAATCATGTATCTTATGTGAACTTATAGAATATGGCAAATTTGGGTGCAGCATTGCAGAAGCTGTAGGATTTTAAAAAGGGGTTTCCGAGCTTCAGTTTTCGCCATGTGAAGCAGTTAAAAAGCTTTTAAAAATATGGTGGTCAGGGTTCTCTTTCATGTATAATTCACAAAGCCATTATTCAAACCCACACCATTTAGTAATATAACACAATTCAAAGGAGAAAACTAACTGTCTTATTTATCCACAAAATAGTGAACGAGAAACATTAGTTACACAGTAACAAACTACAACCACTGAATCCAAGCTCCTGACTTGGAAATAGGCACATACAGAATGTTACTGCGTCAACTTAAGCATGCTAGTTGGTGTCCAATCCTCCCCTAATCAGGGACAGTGGTGTTATAGTACAACATAACGATTATTATGTGGCCATTGAAAAAAATCTATAGGGTGTACCAATGCTTTTTTTTATAACAAAATACATACTGTAAGTTATTGTACAAGTAATAAGTGAATTATAATTTGTACGAAATGCTACATGTTCACAGACAATGGAATTTATTATAAAGGATAATAATATATACTGGAATGGTCCTGGGTCCAATTGATTTTATATGTTTATGTGATGTATGCTACTGAAATTCTTCTGCAAATACAGAGCCACCCAATATCACCAGTAGAAATACCCCAATAGATATACATTGTAAGAAGATGTGGTAAGCGTGCGAAAGAGACTATTGTCCATTCAAATCACAATTTTCAATTATCTTCAATTTCTACGGATGATTGGCTGTCAAAATGCTAACATTCAAATTTTCAATAACAGTTAACAGTAAAGAGATTCCCACAATAACAGATAACAAAATAGAAAATAGTCCTATAACAGCTAACAAAGAATTAGACAATAACAGCTAACAGTAAATATATTTTCAGAATAACAGATACCAAAGAATTAAAATGCCTCATAACAGCATAACAGTTAAACCCCTTGCCCTCCTCATTATAGGCCAATGTACGATCTTCAACATGGAGCCTTTGGTATATATGTCTGTCCTTCAAGGTCAAAATTCAAGGTCATCTTACTTCTTTTTTTAAATGACATACGTCTATCTATCCTTTAAAGTCAAAGATCAAGGTCATTTTTGTTTAAATTGTGAATGTTTGTCCTTCAAGGTCAAAGTTCAAGGTCATATATATTTTTTAATATCATACATCTATATATCGTGAAGAGTCAAAATTCAAGGTCATTTTTTTTAATTGTGTGTGTGTCTCTCCTTCAAGGTATTTTTTCTATTTATTCCCCCTAAAAAATTCCTAGCCCCTTTTTTATAATACCCCAAAAAGAAAAACCCTTTTAGAATGCAATTTTAATGTGTTTTCTATATAAGTATTTCATTTCATATAAATTTGTTTGGAAATCAATAATTAAACATATACAGTATTTTTTATTCTGGTTTTTAAGATGTTTATATATATAAAACACACATATATATTAATCCAGTTTTAGTCCCACCTCTATGGAAAATTTAGCGTTTTAACATATAGGGTGGGACTAAAACAGGATTAATATATATAAAAAACACTTTATATTACGCCGTCGCATTCTTAGTTTGTAAGACACATATATTAATCCTGTTTTAGTCCGACCCCTATGGAAAATTTAGTGTTTTAACATATAGGGTGGGACTAAAACAGGATTAATATATAACACTCTTTTCTCAAAATAATAAATATATTTTTATTTGTTTTCTTTTATTTGTGTAATTATACTTATAATAATGGTAAATAACACATTTCGATCGTCTTTATTTCAATTATGAAATGATATTATAATTTTATAATTTCAATTAAAAACACAAAATCGATTAGATTCGATGAAATTTAAAATGTTCAATCCCATGTGGGACTAAAGTAGGATTATGCCCAATTACTCTAAGAATAATACTTCACATAAAATCACTCCCTTTCATTTAGGGAGCTACCATTTGATTTGTAGGGGGGGGGGGGGGGGGTCTAGGATGAAAAATTTTGTCCTGCATTTTTTTATTTAGTTGTAATCTCTGCCCAGTCTTTTTATTTTTCACTCTATCCGGTCCTGCTTTTTTTTTTTTTTTTAGTTTTTTTACATAAATTGTCATCCTGACTTTTATTTTTGCAAGTGTCTCATCCTGCCTTTTTTTTTACTCAAAACTCCTGTCCTGCCTATTTTTTTCAAATTTCATCCTAGCCCCCCCCACCCCCACCCCCCATAAAAATCAAATTGTAGCTCCCTTAGGTTCAACTGTGACCGGAAAGATTGAAAACAAATTTCGATTTTCAATGGCGGGATCAACTTTTTCTTTGTTTTAATTTCCGAAATGAGTAATTTTGATTTAATATATTTATCCAGAAATTTTACTTTGTAGTTTTCAACGGAGAATTATTTCTAAATTAATTTTTGAATCAAAACTTTTTGTATCTTATATTTACTGTCTCGTTTATTGAAAACACATGAGGTAGTAATAAAAGGATTGCATTTTAAGATAGATGTATAACGTTTTAGAAACTTATATATGTATACCTATAATTTTAATTTCCTTATATCTTGAATATTCTATATATATATACAATGAATTCAAAAACTAGATGCAATAATTTCTAAACCCTTCGTCTTAGTCGGGTAAAATAATGGTATAAAGAACTCCGTCCATGCTTTTGTATTTCCGTCTTTCAATAGTACCGAACTAGTTCGTTATGGTAAACTTCTGAAATTGACGCAAAAAAGAAACAAGCACATGTAGTCTGGTATAGTCAAATACTCTAGACTGTTAGTTAAATAGTGCCATATTTCCTTTCTTTTTATTTTATTTCAAGTTCAATAAATTTGCTTATGTGGGACCAGAGACATATAATACAATTGTATAATATGTCTCTGGTGGGACAGAGGACAAAAACAGACTCTCAATACAAAAGAGGCGTGAAAGGTTATTTTAAACATTTTTCTATTCGGACGGATGGTGTTTCTGAAGGCCGTTTATATTGTGCGGCAACAACACAAGGATCTGAAACTGATACATGCTTAATCTCTAGTAATACCGGATAATAAAGTAGGTGAATATAGTTGTTATTCTTGGCAATCTAAATGTGGGTTTCAAACGTCCAATTTGCATTTTTTTTTCAAATAAAGTAGTGCGCCAGCAAGAAAAGTTTGCACTATGACTAAACTGGAATCCGCTTGTATTACGCTTCACTTAAACTAAGCTATAGCGACAAAACTAAGTCGGTGACCCACAATTTTTTTCGTCATATTTTGTTCCTTAAACCATGATATACCTTCACACAAAATTTGAAGGAAAAATCACTGGTATAAATCTGTCAACCTGTCAATCAACAACAAGGACGGCATACATCCTGGACGTCTACTGAGCCTAGCGATAACTAAGAACATATTGCTGGACACCTACACTGAATGCTTTAATATAGATCAAGAATCTGAATTCATACAAATCCGAGTTGAGCAAGAGGAATTAAACTCCTTATTCTAATCAACATCTTCAAACTACCAAGAAAACAAAGGGGTCAAAATTAAAGTGAACAGGCCGTACTTTAACCTATAATGGTTTACTTTTAAATTATTATTTGGATGGAGAGTTGTCTCATTGGCACTCACACCACATCTTCCTATATCTATCTATAGACAAGACGAGTAGTAAAATTCTAGGTAAGTTAATCTTATCAGGTTTTGCTACTTACCTCTTGCATAGGATTACCACAAATCACCCAACCAATGTTTTATATTCCAGAACTGGACATTTGAAGAAATTGAAAAGAACACAGAGACTCAGATTGAAACACCAATAATATTGTAAGTACTATAGTATAAGATACATTATCCACAACCAAAATGTTTTATTATACTGTATTCATGCTGACACTTACTCTTTGGACAATACAAGCTTTCACTGTACATCAAGTAATACTTACCCAACAACATCAATACAAACCAACATATCAGGACTGCATTTACAACAACAATGCTGTAGAAGGGGTGAATATATACTTATCTGAACACCATCTTGACCAAGTAACATCATCTGTACAAACTTACTACTGGATAAAAAGCTGTAAAAAACATATTCAATTGACACACCAAAATTTTAAAACTATCAGAGAGAGGAGTACACAAAGACTCATCTTACTCTTACTGAGTGGCATAGAGACGAACCCAGGCCCAAGACAGCCAAGATTTCCGTGCACAATTTGCCAAAAAGCATGCAAATTGGAATCTATAGCCTGCGATGACTGCGACAAATGGACACACAAAAACTGTATTGGAATGTCCACAACAGAATTCAGTAATTTAGGTAAAAGTAAAGACACTTGGACCTGCCCATCATGTTCCAAACCAAACAACTCTTCAACTAAAATATATTTTATACCAAATGGAGATAGCAGCAAACATTCAACGCTAAACATATCAACCAATCCACTAATGGCAGACAGTATATCCGAAGCATCCATCCAATCAACATCAGGATCCAGCATAAATCCCCCATCATTTAACTGCTCAACTTTCAGTTCAGATGTACCGATTATGACATCATCACATAAACCAGTAAAGACAAAGACAGTACCAAAGAAACAATTGAGAATCCTAAACACCAATTTTCAAAGTCTAAGGAAAAAAGGTAAACTCCTTGAAAATTAATTGAATCAACAGAACCAGATATAATCATAAGCACAGAAACATGGTTAGACTCAAACATCAAGTCAAGCGAGATAATCCTGGACTACCTCAATTATGATATGGAACGCAGAGATCGCCCAAAAGATCACCATGGGGGAGTAATGATAGCTGCTAAAAAACATTACAGCTAGGGAACATCACAAAAAGTAAAGACATAAAATTAATTACTGGTACAATACATCTAGAAGGGAAAAAGAAAATGCTTATAGGTGCTTTCTACCGACCACCGGATAAAACTGACGACACATATCTGAACCAAACACAGAATGAAATAAATACCATCAGAACAAAACATCAGAAAGACATCTTCTTAATTGGAGGCGACTTCAACTTACCAGACATTAATTGGTCAGAACAATCCATAATAAACAGACAATATCCAATCAGGACAAACCAAACTTTCTTGGAGATTGTAGCTGATAACGGATTGGAGCAAATTGTAGACTTCACCACACGTAAAGATAACACATTGGACCTTATACTAACCTCTCATCCAGCTTTTAAACTACGATGCAAACCATTACCATCAATAGGAAATAGTGACCATGATATCGTCCTACTAGATTTGACATGCAAACCATTTAAACCAAAGCCAGTGAGAAGGAAAATATACTTATGGAAGAAAGCAGAAATACACAAAATAAAAGAGGACTTGGCCAATTTCAACTCATCTTTCGTTCACACTGTAGACAGAAATGTTGAAACCATGTGGCAAGCATTCAAAAAAGCAATCGAAAACACAATAGATAAGAGAGTTCCAACAAAAATGAGCCAAGGAAAACACACACATCCATGGATAAACACCAACATCAGAAGGAAGATAAATAAAAAAAATAAAGCCCATCAGAAGGCCAAGAAAACGAAAAAGAAAAGAGACATGGATAGATATAAAAGACTCAAACAAGAAACACAATGGGAAGTCAGACAAGCCAACAAAAAAAATATGGAAGAAGTAAGCACCAATCATAAAGACAACTCGAAGAAATTCTGGTCTTATATAAAGAGCAAAGGTCAAGAATGGACAGGTGTAGCACCATTGAAGAATAAAATGGGATTTCTGCAAAGCGACAATAAAAGTAAAGCTGAGATACCCAATGATCAATTCCAGTCAGTATTCACAAAGGAAAATCTAAATAACTTTCCCAACAAAGGAAAGAGCACATATTCCACCATGGATGACATCAAAATCAGCACTAAGGGAGTACACAAACTACTAAAAAACCTTAAACCACACAAAGCTACTGGTCCAGACTCAATTCCATCTATCATCCTAAAAACAGCAGTAGACCAACTCGCTCCTTTTCTAACAGATCTGTACCAAACATCCCTTAACACAGGAGAAGTCCCACAAGATTGGAGAGATGATAACGTGGTACCTCTATTCAAGAAAGATGAAAGACATCTAGCTTCCAACTATAGACCAGTATCATTAACCTCCATCACATGCAAGGTCTTGGAACACATAGTCCACAGCAGTATTATGGACCATTTCGACAAATACAATATACTTACCAACGCACAGCATGGATTTCGCAAAAAACGATCTTGCGAATCGCAACTCATAATAACAATCAACGACATTGCTAAAAAACTGGAAAAAGGACAAAAAGTCGACATCATCCTTCTTGACTTTGCAAAGGCATTTGACAAAGTTCCGCACCACCGCCTTTTACATAAACTGGAATTTTATGGAGTAAACCCTAAAGCTAGAAAATGGATTCAATCATTCCTTGAAAACAGAATGCAGAGCGTTATATTAGAAGGAGCTGTCTCTTCTCAAGTCCCGGTACTTTCAGGCGTCCCCCAAGGCACAGTTCTTGGACCGCTATTGTTTCTGACCTACATAAATGACATGCCAGAAACATCAACATCATCTGAAACAAAACTATTTGCAGACGATAGCCTACTTTTTAGAACAGTAAACAACCAGGCAGACAGCGAACTTTTACAAAAAGACCTTACATCATTGAAAGAATGGGAGAAACAATGGCAAATGAGTTTTAACGCCAAGAAATGCATCGTTATAAGAATAACTCAGAAGAACAAAGAAGTGAGAGACACATCATATAAACCCCATGGACATACACTAGACAACGTTGATGCAAGCAAATACTTAGGCGTAACAATCAGCAACAACCTATCTTGGGATAGACACATTGACAATATTGTAGGCAAAGGAAATAAAACACTGGGATTTATCAGAAGAAACCTAAAAGACTGCACAAAACCAGTAAAAGCAGCAGCATATACAGCCATAGTAAGACCTTCAGTGGAATATACATGCACAGTTTGGGATCCATCGAGCCAAAAGACGATAAAATCATTAGAACAAGTTCAAAAAAGAGCAGCAAGATTCGTTAATAATAACTACTCAGACCGAACACCTGGCTGTGTAACCCACATGGTTTAACAACTACAGTGGGAAAGTCTGGAAGAACGTAGAAAAACCAACAGACTATGTATGCTATTTAAAATCCAGCATGGGCTTATTGGTAAAGATAGACAACAATATCTAATACCCAATGACAGCCGGACCAGAGGTAAAGTCCGCTTTTACCAAGAAAGAACAAAATCTGAAACCTATGGACAGTCATTCTTCCCAAAGACCATCAGGGACTGGAATCAACTGTCAGCTAATACAACATCAGCTGATTCGATAGAGGGTTTCAGAGCTGCTCTGAAAGCAGGCTCTGGAAGGAAGTGAACAGCATAGAGTGTACATAATTTTAATTGTAAATTGGCGAATGTTTTAAATGTATATAACTTTGAGAGGACTTGCTGCCTTGCCCGGCAATGCGCTAAGTTTTCGCGGGACCAAAAAACATTCAGTATGAATATGGTTCCTTACTTGGAAGGAGAAGAAGAAGAGAAATGACTAGGCTGTTTGGTCTTGAAGCTAGGTTAGGAGAACTTGGATTAGAATAGAGATAACTGTATTGTATTTGAAGCTCTGCGGACGTCCATCGTTAGTTTTACTGTCGCAAATATCCGTTTACCCTTCTCCGCTCCGCGTCGCCAGTTCAATTCAATTTGCGACAGTAAAACTACCGATGGACGTCCGCAAAGCTTCAAATACAATACAATTATCTCTTAAATAGTCTCGATCATCCAGACGCTCCATATCATGCATATGCATATAAAGGCAACAGTAGTATACCGCCGTTCACCGCTGTTCAAAACTCATAAATCCATGGACAAAAAACAAAATCGGGGTATCGAACTAAAACCGAGGGAAACGCATTAAATATAAGAGGAGAACAACGACATGACACCGAAACGTAACACACACAGAAACGGACCAAGCATCAGACAAAACACCACGAGAATAACAAATATAACTTGAAAACCAAATACATGAATTTGGGATAGACAAGTACCGTGCCACGTCTTATCTCAATATCTCAAAAATAAGAGAAAACACAAAAGACTCAACGTTAAAATGCAACACACACATAAACGAACAATAATATAACAATGACCATCTTCCTGACTTGGTACAGGACACTTTTAAAGGGGGAATAAAAGTGGAGGGTAGAACCTGGTTTTGTGGCATGTTAAACCTCGCACTTTAATGGCAAAGTTAAATATAACATTGAGATGACAACATAATAATAAGGTTTTTGAACGGTCACTGCATTTGAATGGGAGCATACATGTATATCTGCATCCAAAACTATGTACCACTATATTTTATTTGATGCAGGATTTTTCTGTATAAAATGGACATTGACAAATTTTCCCAGCCAAGTTATAGTCACTGATCATGAGAGGTCACAACTAGCTCTGAAGAATGCATTGTGAAATTGTGATTTAGACACTTAGTCTGTCTCAGATGCATTTGATTGAATATGGGTCCGTCCACCCTGATTCTGGTTCGCCCTAGTTTCTGTTCGCCCTAATACTTGTTTGCCCAGAGTCCGTTCGCCCTGATTTTATTTTTCAGTAATGCGGGGTTCACACATTGCCGATTATTGCTCCCGTTTGAGATCAGACAGCAATACGACACGAAAAGTGGAAAAGTCGGATTAGTATCCTCAATTATCTGGAATGTCCTATCATTGTCTGAACGCATTCGTTTTAGTTCGTAACAGATTCCTACGAGTCGGGAAGGTCCGAATAGTTCGGCAAAGCATCCCGACAGTTAGGCGCGTCCCGTAACATTCGGTGCAACTCAGCCGATTTTGTCTAGTCGGATTACAATCGTGGCTATGTCGTGACAGATTCTGCTGTATCGGATCGAATTCCGAACAATGTCTTGTGTATTGTGGACGGTGTCCTGTGGAACGGGAATGATCTGGAGTAATTTTTCATAGCGGTTTTTCTGCCGATTGAGTCCAGATTGCATCCAGATCTTGTCGATTGCGAACCGTTTTTTGCCGAAACCGTTCCGAAACAGTCCCGTTATTAATACGAAATTCGTCAATGATACCCACGTCAGAGTCCCGACAATTACAGAATACAATACGACTGAGACAAGACAAAGCCGTTTGCAATGCGATAGAGCAGACCGTGATAGGATTACGTTCCGACAGTACCTGATCATTCCGAATATGCCAACAGTTTTCGAACGGATAACTTCCGTCAGCGTCGGTTCACTGTCTGGTCAATGTCTGATATCTGTCGGATAACATTCGGTAGAGTCGGGACGCAGTCGTGACAGAATCGGTCGAATGTTACCTGGCGAAAAATACAAATCGGATTAGAAGCGGATTCAGAACGGGATTATCGGGACAAATTCGCTTAGAAACGGTTGAATATCGACGCTTCCTGAACACTGATTGTTGTCGTGATCAAATTATTCTTTTTACAAATTTTAATTTAAATTTGAATTTCCATCCACGATTCACAGGATCTTGACCAGACTTTTGATTAATTTTAATTGGGAATGGTCCTGTCAAGGACGGTAGTAAAAATCGTGAATGTGTGACCCCGGCTTGAAGTGTTGCGTTGTGTGTATATAATTGAATGTGTTGAAGTAGGTCTATAATTTCGCCGAATATTAACAATGTTTCATGTTAACTTGTCTAAAGCTAGCTGCTATACTAGGTTATCAGTTTCAATATTATTTCAATTAACTGTTACAAAATGATAGAAATTATTATAAATTAAGGAATATATCTCCCTCATGCAAAGCTCTGATTTAGACCTTTCAAGGATTTGGCTACACTTTTTGGAACTTTCGGATTATAGCTCCTCATCTTTTATATAAGCTTTGGATTTTAAATATTTTGGCCACGAGTATCACTGAAGAGACATGTATTGTCGAAATGCGCATCTGGTGCAAGAAAATTGGTACTGTAAATTTTATTTCAATACATTTCAGGACTACAAGATATTGTGACTTCAAGGTATTTGGGACTAAGTTTGTATCTGCATGTTATTACGTTACTAGGAAATATAAGTTTCTGTGAATTTCAGCACTACATTGTATTTTTAAATGTAAAACAACTGAAGACTAATTTATTTGTATGTAATTGAAGACAATTTATATAACAATCAGTGATATCAAAGGTTTCAAATGACACCTAATCAGCAATCAAAATTCAATGGGCAACAGTAATTAAAAGTATTTATAAAATAAGGTGTAACAAGGCCATACTAAATAATAGGTTTGTTTGCCCAAACTCTACCTACCCATAACTAGAGGCTCTAAAGAGCCTGTGTCGCTCACCTTGGTCTATGTGAATATTTAACAAAGGAAGCAGATTGAAAATTGACTACAAAGGTCATTAACTCCTACAGGGGTCAATTGACCATTTCGTTCATGTTGACTTATTTGTAGATCTTACTTTGCTGAACATTATTGCTGTTTACAGTTTACCTATATCTATAATAATATTCAATATAAAACAGCAAAATTTCCTTAAAATTACCAATTCAGGGGCCGCAACCCAAAAACAGGTTGTCCAATTCATCTGAAAATTTCAGGGCAGATAGATCTTGACCTGATTAACAATTTTACTTCATGTCAGATTTTCTCTAAATTATTTGGTTTTTGAGTTATAAGCCAAAAACTGCATTTTCCCCCTATGTTCTATTTTTAGCCGTGGCGGCCATCTTGGTTTGATGGCCAGGTCACTGGACACATTTTTTAAACAAGAAACCCCAAAGATGATTGTGGCCAAGTTTGGATCAATTTGGCACAGCAGTTTCAGAGAAGAACGATTTTAGTAAAAGATATATAAAATTTACGAAAAATGGTTAAAAATTGACTTTAAAGGGCAATAACTCCTAAAGAGGTCAACTGACCATTTTGGTCATGTTGACTTATTTGTAAATCTGACCTTGCTGAACATTATTGCTGTTTACAGTTTACCTATATCTATAATAATATTCAATATAATAACCAAAAACAGCAAAATTTCCTTAAAATTACCAATTCAGGGGCCGCAACCCAAAAACAGGTTGTCCAATTCATCTGAAAATTTCAGGGCAGATAGATCTTCACCTGATTAACAATTTTACCCAATGTCAGATTTGCTCTAAATGCTTTGGTTTTTGAGTTATAAGCCAAAAACTGCATTTTACCCCTATGTTCTATTTATAGCCATGGCGGTCATCTTGGTTAGTTGGCGGGGTCACCGGACACAATTTTTAAACTAGATACCCCAATGATGATTGTGGCCAAGTTTCAAATAATTTGGCCCAGCAGTTTCAGAGGAGAAGATTTTTCTAAAAGATTACTAAGATTTACGAAAAATGGTTAAAAATTGACTATAAAGGGCAATAACTCCTAAAGTGGTCAACTGATCATTTTGGTCATGTTGACTTATTTGTAGATCTTACTTTGCTGAACATTATTGCTTTTTACAGCTTATCTCTATCTGAAATAATATTCAAGATAATAACCAAAAACAACAAAATTTCCTTAAAATTACCAATTCAGGGGCAGCAACCTAACAACGGAATGTCAGATTCATCTGAAAATTTCAGGGCAGATAGATCTTAACCTGATTAACAATATTACCCCATGTCAGATTTGCCCTAAATGCTTTGGTTTTTGAGTTATAAGCCAAAAACTGCATTTTACCCCTATGTTCTATTTATAGCCATGGCGGCCATCTTGGTTAGTTGGCGGGGTCACCGGACACAATTTTTAAACTAGATACCCCAATGATGATTGTGGCCAAGTTTGGTTAAATTTGGCCCAGTAGTTTCAGAGGAGAAGATTTTTGTAAAAGTTAACGCCGGACGACGACGGACGACGACGGACGACGACGACGGACGCCGGACGCCAAGTGATGAGAAAAGCTCACTTGGCCCTTCGGGCCAGGTGAGCTAAAAAAGCTGCCTACTCAAATTCTTTTATTGTCCTGATTTGGAGAAGTTTTTTTTTAATCAAATATATAGGCATGAAGAATAATAAACATTTGATACTTCATTTTCTTTTTTTGAAAAGTAAAAGAAAATGCCTACCTACCTACCCACTGTCTCAACCTTTGGGTAGGGTTTGGGCAAACCAAAATATTTTTAAGTGTGGCCCGGGCCAATGCAGCCAAAAATTTTATTTAATTAATATAAAATTGGCAAATATTCTGTATTTAACTTTTAATAGATATACATACATTTTAATATATATCATGTATATAATTATATTTCCTTCATTGATGTAACATAAATACATATCATAAATGAATATAGGGCGAACGAACGTTAGCCGCAGGGCGAACAGGTAATCAGGGCGAACGATCCCATTACCCAATAAGCTGCATATTTGATCACGCAATACAAATAATAAAAAACCCAATGCAATTACCCATTGCAGGGTTCAATAACCCAATTTATTGAAAGGAAAACCCAATTATATGCCAAAACCATGAGTTCTCAACCCTTTTATTGGCTACCGTTTGCGTTTTCTGTTTACAGTCGTCGCGTTAATCTATTTTTATAATATCTATAATTGGAAATTTCCTTTCGTTCTAAAAATAGATTCCTGAATCAAGTAGCTGAAATGGGTCCCTCCCTGTTTTGGGAGTTTTCCATTGCTTGTTATACGACCGCAAATTTTGAAAAAAATTTCGTCGTATATTGCTATCACGTTGGCGTCGTCGTCTGCGTCGTCGTCGTCCGAATACTTTTAGTTTTCGCACTTTAACTTTAGTAAAAGTGAATAGAAATCTATGGAATTTTAACACAAGGTTTATGACCATAAAAGGAAGGTTGGTATTGATTTTGGGAGTTTTGGTCCCAACATTTTAGGAATTAGGGGCCAAAAAGGGCCCAAATAAGCATTGTCTTGGTTTTCGCACTATAACTTTAGTTTAAGTTTATAGAAATCTATGAAATTTTGACACAAGGTTTATGACCACAAAAGAAAGGTTGGGATTGATTTTGGTAGTTTAGGTCCCAACAGTTTAGGAATTAGGGGCCAAAAAGGGACCCAAATAAGCATTTTTCTTGGTTTTCGCACCATAACGTTAGTATATGTAAATAGAAATCTATGAAATTTAAACACAAGGTTTGTGATTATAAAAAGAAGGTTGGCATTGATTTTGGGAGTTTGGGTCCCAACAGTTTAGGAAAAAGGGGCCCAAAGGGTCCAAAATTAAACTTTGTTTGATTTCATCAAAATTGAATAATTGGGGTTCTTTGATATGCCGAATCTAACTGTGTATGTAGATTCTTAACTTTTGGTCCCGTTTTCAAATTGGTCTACATTAAGGTCCAAAGTGTCCAAAATTAAACTTAGTTTGATTTTGACAAAAAATGAATCGGTTGGGTTCTTTGATATGTTGAATCTAAAAATGTACTTAGATTCTTGATTATTGGCCCAGTTTTCAAGTTGGTCCAAATCGGGGTCCAAAATTAAACTTTGTTTGATTTCATCAAAAATTGAATAAATGGGTAACTCGAATAATTCAAGCCCTTTCCGTGTCCGATTTTCTCCCACACGAGGGCTTGAACTCTTTATGATCATTGGCCGCGTCGCCTGCTCTCTGTGAGAGAGAGCCAATCGGCGGCGATCAGGATAATGAGTCTGCGCAACTGTCTTGTAATTGTCTTACCAAGCACGTGTGTTCAATTAACACAAATCCGATAATAATTAATTAACACCAATTAACATCAGTTAACATCATTTAACATCAATTAACATCTGGAACTCCTCCTTCCTTAGCTGCCAATTTAAATCGAAATTCCCATATTGCAAAGCGGTGTGAATTTTCCGGTTGACGGTTTTGAACGAGGAAGACGTTCAGGCGTTAATGTAGCCTTCGTAGATCAGCGGAATATAACGACTGAATTATTCGGGTTAATAAATGGGATTCTTTGATATGCCAATTCTAACTGTGTATGTAGATTCTTCATTTTTGGTCCTGTTTTCAAATTGGTCTACATTAAAGTCCAAAGGGTCCAAAATTAAACTTAGTTTGATTTTAACAAAAATTGAATTCTTGGGCCTCTTTGATATGCTGAATCTAAACATGTACTTAGATTTTTGATTATGGGCCCAGTTTTCAAGTTGGTCCAAATCAGGATCTAAAATTATTATATTAAGTATTGTGCAATAGCAAGTCTTTTCAATTGCACAGTATTGTGCAATGGCAAGAAATATCTAATTGCACAATATTGTGAAATAGCAATTTTTTTTTAATTAGAGTTATCCTTCTTTGTCCAGAATAGTAAGCAAGAAATATCTTATTGCACAATATTGTGCAATAGCAAGATTTTTTTTTAATTGGAGTTATCTTTCTTTGTCCAGAATCAACTTAAATCTTTGTTATATACAATATACAATGTATATTCACTTTTTACTACCAACTGATAAATTTAAATAATCTTTACCATTCAGTGATAACAAGCAGTTTTTTTACATCTTAATATTTTATGATGTATTTAAATGAGTAGTTATTGTTACAAACTCCATTAGAATATTTTAATTGAGATTAGTTTTGGAATAAGGGAAAGGGGGATGTGATTAAAAAATTGGGTTAAATTTTTCTCATTTGAAATTTCATAAATAAAAAGAAAATTTCTTCAAACATTTTTTTGAGAGGATTAATATTCAACAGCATAGTGAATTGCTCTAAGAGAAAACAAAAATTTTAAGTTCATTAGAACACATTCATTCTGTGTCAGAAACCTATGCTGTGTCAACTATTTAATCACAATCCAAATTTAGAGCTGAATCCAGCTTGAATGTTGTGTCCATACTTGCCCCAACCGTCAGGGTTCAAACTCTGCGGTCGTATAAAGCTACGCCCTGCGGAGCATCTGGTTTTTGAAAATATTTTGATCTTCTCCATGTTTATCCAATTAGCGTGTGTCATGTAGTCATATTGTTTTCGCATTGCACAGGATTTATCATAATAAATACATTGAATTAAAACGAAAGTGAATTTCTGGTAAAAATATTGAATAGAGTCAAATCAATAATGACATGATAAAATAAAGCATCAGAAACCAAAACCAAAATAGACAATTAAACCCAGATTTATGTAAATTGAATAAAACAATAACCTCCAAGTAAAATAGTTTATATACTATTTTTTTTTATATTTTACGGTTAACCAATTTATTATATAAAGGCATAAGACGAGTGCCTGTGAATATATAATGAAGGTAAAATGAGGTAAAATATTTAAAGAAATAAATTTTAATATTTGATATAAAACTAAGTAAATCTTCTATGTTATTGTAGAAAATAACTAATTCTTGTATAAATCTTTTTGAAAGTCTATAATGTTGTGTAACTTTTAATATATAAGTATTAGATGTGAAATTCTTCTTATTTGACACTTAGCGACATAAATAAGGTTTGACATCTTAAACTCTTAGAAGTATTTCCTTTAGCAAATACATGTGTATATCTAATTCTTTTCTATTGTTCACTTAGAATTCTATCTAACCATGGAAGTAATATTGGAATCTAAATATTACTTCCATGATCTAACCAAATAATCGGATTGCTCTAATGGTCGTAAAAACAAAGTATTAAGTAATTGAAAATAGTAACCCCAAATTATGCAAAAATGAGAATAAGGTTAAAGAGATCTAGCCAATAGAAACTGTCCTTATAAAAATAAGTACAATGTATTCTAATAGTCATTTTGATTGGTGAATAAAACAAGTCCAACCAGCACGTGTTCTTAGGGTTTAAAATAGGAAACCCTAAGGAATCAAACATTAATTTACTCGTATGTTTGGACTCGAAATAAACATATATTAACATCTTTGTTTTATTCACCAGGTTCGTAAACTTATAATTTTTGTTTAATGAAAAGTTAAATAATAGAAGTCTTTCTTGATTAAAGTTCCATAACTATTATGATACATCATTTTATTAATTGATAAATTATTTTGATAAATGTTATTTCAATTTCATTTTAGGAATCAAACATTAATTTACTCGTATGGTTGGACTCCAAATAAACATATATAGACATCTTTGTTTTATTCACCAGGAGCCTCGAAAGAACTCAAACGATAGTCCCCCAATTATCGTAGCTAAAATAGAGAATACAGAAATGTAAAACAGCAGACCAACAGCATAATAAAACCCTTTAGTGGGAAAGGGGAGGCGACTGCATTAGTCCGCGCTTTCCCCCTATTTACCGCACAACAGAAACACATATATGTTTTTGTGAGGAAATACAAAACTGGCAGAAGGTTTAAAACAGGACACAAATTAAACCTTCTATTGCTCCTCAGTGAATCAACAAAAATAAAACAGTGATGATATTGATGAAAACCCCCAATACATTAAGGAGCATGGTGGTGAAAAACCCAATTTGATATTAACATGAGGGGTGAATTGGAATTGATAATGCCGTGAATTAAAAAACTTTATCACCCAATTATATAAGAACATGGTGGGTAAAAACCCCAATTTGTGAATTCTTATCTGGAGCTCTGCCCATTTGATTATTCATACATGTTCTTATATAATTGATGTTTCTTTATCATGTTTATAGAGTAATCAATAATAATTAAAAAAATCCACAAAAACATTTATTGAGAGTTTCTAGTGATGACTTTAGTACAAATCTGTTATCTTAGCCATATAGGGTTCATCAGAAGCATCTTCCTTGGATTTTGTGGACAAAATCGTCAATGATTAACAGAGGGTGGTAAAGGTACTGAACACAGAAACACGTGAAAAAATAATCGCAAAAACGTTGCACGAAACATAAAAATTGGGAAAAACGAAGCAAGAGAAATAAAATCGTGAAAATTAAGGAAAAAAGTACCGTAAGTTATTACTCAGTCGTTCTTGGAGATCATGCAGCCTTTATTGATGGACATGGAGAACTTGCAGTGCACTTTAAGCGTCCTGCCGCTACATGCGTCTTATTTTAAAATATTTATAGTAGTTTGATGGACTACATTGATCCTATACATATTGCAAAAGTAGAATGGTAACACCATACATTAATTACTATAAGATTACACAAGGTATTCAGTATAACACACTGACTTTTTAATCAAATGCACGAGAAATTAAGAGACACGAAACACGGAAAATAAATAAGGAGAAACACGCAGCACGCAAATTGGGCCGAACATGAGAAAACAAGAAATAAAACATCAAAACAAGAGAATACAGGAAATTCAAAGGCCGAAAACATTGCATGAAAATGACCTTTTACCAACCTCTTAACAGTCAAGTTCAGTGTTTTTATAGACATAAAAAATTAACAATATCCATCAGCCTTAATTAGCAATGTGTTACTGTAAATGTTATTTCAAAATGACTGAGTGAAGTTTTTCCCACCTTCTGGTCAACTCCGTGATAGTGAATCACGGGATTTTGACATAATCAATAATATATTATGCCTAAATACGAGCAAATAATACCTTTATAAGATAAGAATTGTCGTATACAAACTAAATATATATATGGGAAATGGCAAAGTTAACAAAATCTAGTCTGATTAATTATTTCACAATCTTAATTTAAAATAAAACTGAACCATCAGGATCTGCCACTGTTTAGTCCAGTCAATCTAGCATAAATTTGACCATAATCTGAAAGTAATTGCATCAAATTAATATTATACCCCAAATATACACAGAAAAAAGTCCCATTAAATCTTATTTGAGGAAGACTGAACAAATCACCATTAAAAATGCATATGGAGATTTGCATTGAAAAGGGAGATAACTCTTCCCTAAAAAATACCGAAATATCAATGAAAATTGATACAAAATTATAACTTTACCACTTCTCTTTCTTCATCAGAATATATTGATTCTTGATTTTTTTAGTGGTCTTTACGGTATAACAAACAACTCTAAAGGTGTTTTCATATCTTTAATCAAGCTATAATCTAGATTTCGTAATTCATTAGTTGACCATTTATTGATCTCAAATTTGATAAAAACAATTAAGCATGTATTATTCTTTTTGTGGTTTGAAGTTTCTTTAGATAAGTAAGTTGCTGAAAAAACATAATATACAAATATAAACAATACCAAATTTTCACATTATTTTTTCAAAACAGTTACAAAGCTTCGCAGTTTCTTTAATGAAAAATGCACACAAAAACAAACTATCCATAACACTTCGAGAAATTTCATTAGCAGAAGTTATATATTTTAGTCAAATACAAACTTATAACCCCATCAAAATCACCATTAAAAATGCATATGGAAATTTGCATTGAAAAGGGAGATAACTCTTGCCAAAAAAATGCCGAAATATCAATGAAAATTGATACAAAATTATAACTTTACCACTTCTCTTTCTTCATCAGAATATATTGATTCTTGATTTTTTTAGTGGTCTTTACGGTATAACAAACAACTCTAAAGGTGTTTTCATATCTTTAATCAAGCTATAATCTAGATTTCGTAATTCATTAGTTGACCATTTATTGATCTCAAATTTGATAAAAACAATTAAGCATGTATTATTCTTTTTGTGGTTTGAAGTTTCTTTAGATAAGTAAGTTGCTGAAAAAACATAATATACAAATATAAACAATACCAAATTTTCACATTATTTTTTCAAAACAGTTACAAAGCTTCGCAGTTTCTTTAATGAAAAATGCACACAAAAACAAACTATCCATAACACTTCGAGAAATTTCATTAGCAGAAGTTATATATTTTAGTCAAATACAAACTTATAACCCCATCAAAATCACCATTAAAAATGCATATGGAAATTTGCATTGAAAAGGGAGATAACTCTTGCCAAAAAAATGCCGAAATATCAATGAAAATTGATACAAAATTATAACTTTACCACTTCTCTTTCTTCATCAGAATATATTGATTCTTGATTTTTTTAGTGGTCTTTACGGTATAACAAACAACTCTAAAGGTGTTTTCATATCTTTAATCAAGCTATAATCTAGATTTCGTAATTCATTAGTTGACCATTTATTGATCTCAAATTTGATAAAAACAATTAAGCATGTATTATTCTTTTTGTGGTTTGAAGTTTCTTTAGATAAGTAAGTTGCTGAAAAAACATAATATACAAATATAAACAATACCAAATTTTTACATTATTTTTTCAAAACAGTTACAAAGCTTCAAAGGAGTAAGTTCGATAAGGGCAATATTTGGCCCCAATTATAAAGTTCATAGTTACAAGATAATAAATGTTTAAAGTTGCCTTAAAGACATGTTAGAAAGTTAAACAGAACTGATTTGGTCAAAGTTTAATTCTAACACGTTGATTTTTACATCCAAAAAAGGTCAAGATAAGGGATTTTGGTGAAATGTGACAAAATCAGCTAGATTTCAACCAAAAAAAGGACCAGGAAACATAGAGCGCAAGCGTCGACAAACTTAAGATTCAAATAAGATATGTGAAATGTCTTCACAAACATTAGTTTAAAAGATCTTTGTTGTTGACGTATGCGCTCTATGTTTCCTGTCCAATGATTTATGGAAATTCAACCATTTTCATTGATATTTTCTTGAAAAAACAATATGAGTACATCTTGTGACGTCATAATGAAACGCAGAAACGTAAAATTTTCAACAAAATGGTTTATATCCTAGCTAGTCAATGTATTGGCTATAATTTAGTGTAATATTGGTCGATAAATCCGAATTTTAAATTTACGCTAAAAAACGGGGCTGTTTTAGGACCTTATAGAACATACCCCTTTGCAGTTTCTTTAATGAAAAATGCACACAAAAAACAAACAATCCATAACACTTCGGTAAATTTCATGAGCAGAAGTTATATATTTTAGTCAAATACAAACTTATAACCCCATCAAAGTTTTACATAAATTTCATGAAAATCAACAAAAAAAATCACCAGAAATTACTCATTTTTGCAGAGTTATCTCCCCTTCCTATGTTAATTTCCATGGGAAATTAAAAATGCTGATTTTGAGTTTACCTCAAGTTAGATTTTATGGATCTTTTTCTGTGTATATTATGGGCATAATGCTATAGATTAGAATTCAAACATTTTCTGTTGCAATAAGTTTGAGGTTAAATCTTAGTTTGACTGGACTATTATCTACTCTAGACAGTTAATCTGAAAATCGTATACAGAACCTTGATTAAAGCATTTTTATTCTGATAATAGAGGGTTTGATGCCCTTTACCGTTAGGTGCCAAACAGTTTTTTTTGGGTACTGTTAATGTCTAATTGGTTTAAATTCTACCGTGCTTGGTCACAATATTATTCGTCAGAGGTCTCAAGTTATTATTGTTATCGCTATTTTTGGAAAATTCTAACGTAACTCATCAAAATGAGAGGATTTTTTTTATCCTCTATTAATATGCATGCTCCAGATTTCTGTTAGTATAAAAAAGAAGATGTGTTATGATTGCCAATGAGACAACTGTCCACAAGAGACCAAAATGACACAGACATTAACAACTATAGGTCACTGTACAGCCTTCAACATCATTTGTTAATAATTTTTATACGACCCCAAAAAAAATTTGGGATCATATAATGGTATGATGTTGTCGTCGTCTGAAGACACATTGGTTTTCGGCTATTAACTTTAGTTGGTTTTCGGATATTAACTTTAGTTTAAGGTAGATCATAAGTAAATATTTTTTGAGACACAATTTTCTTATACTTAGCCAAAATGAAGATTTTAATATTCTCTTTTCTAAAATATGATAAAAAGTAGGGGTCACCGTGCTATTTTTCAAGCTATGATCAAGTCTTTGAAAATTACTTAAATTTGGTTAGATTGTTCATGGAAAAAACACATTTGTGTGCATAAAAAAAAATCTATGAGGAAGAATTTTGAAATATATTGTGAAAAGATAGGTTTTGTAATATGTTTTAAGAAAATAAAAAGAAAAAATGATGTCACCAAACTTGTTTTCTTGCTACAAGTAAAAAGAAAAAAATTCGCTATCACCCTTTTTTCTCTAATCTTCAAAAAATTAACCCCTATTTTCTCTAATCTTCATTTTTTTGCCCTTTATTCTCTATCATCTTCATTTTTTAAGGGCATTATTCTTTAATCATTTAACCCCATCCAAACCCTCTTAAGTGAATAGATCTTTATGAAATTTTTTCAGAAGGTTCAATACATGTACCACAAAAAGAAAGGTTGGGATTGATTTTACTGTGTAGGAATTAGGGGCTAAAAGGGGACCCAAAACAAGCATTTTTCTAGTTTCAATATAATAACTTGTGTACAAGTATTTCAATTGCTCTGAAATAATACCCCAATGTTGAAAACCACAAGTAGAAGGTTTGGGTTCATATTAGAGGATAGGGGGTCTAAGTTTAGGAATTAAGGGCCATAAAGGGGCCAAAACAAGCATTTTTCAAGTTTCCAGACAATAACTTGTGTGTAATTGTATGAATCTTTCTCAAATTGCACCACAATGTACCATATACATGATATAACAAAGGGAAGGCTGAAATTAGGTTTTGGGTTCATTGCCCAAATTATATAGTAATTAGGCGCCCAAAAAGGGCCAAAAAGAAGCATGTTTCTAGTTTTCAAACAATCATGACAATAACTTGTGTTTAAGTGTATGGATCTCTCTGAAATTGTACTGCAAGGTTCAATACTACAAAGGAAAGGTTGGGATTGAGTTTAAGGGTTATTTCTCCAAGGGGGGTTTCAATAAGTTTCGGGGGGATTTTTTTTTAAGGGATTCCTTTTTTTTTCAATTTTTTTCAAATTTCCAGAAGAAATCTTCAATGACACAGTATTGTGCAATTGATTTGTTAGATCTTTGACCACATTAATTTTGTGACAAAAACCTATATTATGTCAAAAATTTGATCACAATCCACATTCAGATAGTATCAAGCTCGAATATTGTTACCAAGTTTGCCCCAACTGTTCAGGTTTCGAGCACTGGGGTTGTATTAAACTGTGCCCTGCAGAGCACCTGGTTACCTTTATTCGTTATGACAGTACCCCATTATGACCCTCATTATACATAAATATGCATATTACCTCACCTATCCTCTACATGTCAGTTGGCATGTAAGTCCCGGATTAATCATGATAATCAGTTCATAATTTGTTCATTCCACTACAAACCATATTTCATTTGCCCCCAAAATAAAACCTTTCATTTGCACCAATATTACAGGTTAATACAGGAAAAATGTATATAAAAAGAAGACTATTGATACTAGACTGTAGACAGTTTTCTTTTGCGTAAGAAAACATATTCAGAAATCAGTCATCATAAAACCATACAAGAAATGTTAAAACCTTGGTAAAACAGTCCTGCATGTTCTAAATCAAGGAAATCATCAAACCTAAAGAAAACACTATACACTTCAGTGGCGGATACAGAAATTTTTATAAGTAGGGGCCGCTCCAGCCATGCTTCAATCTGATTCCCTATATAATCAACCATTTTTTTCCAGAAAGGGTGGGGGGGGGGGGGGCTCCTTTATCTGTCTCTGCACTGGAGTAAAATTGCATAACAGTTCTAAGTACTATACACTAGTCTGTCCATGTCAGTTGTTATTCTGGCTTAGCAGGTTTTTTTATGCCCCACCTAGGATAGTAGAGGGGCATTATGTTTTCTGGTCTGTACGTCCGTCTTTCTATTCGTCCCACTTGAGGATAAAGTTTTTAGTCAACTAAGGTAGTTTTTTGGATGAAGTTGAAGTCCAACCAACTTGAACCAGTAATGGAGAAGATTTTTATATAATCGGATGGCTGTTTACATAATTTGGATATTCTATGAATGATTTAATTTTCAGAAAAAAACCAAGGGACAATATGATTTTTGTCAAGCCTGCAACTTATGTTGCAAAAAGCTCGACATAGGGATAGTGATCCGGCGGTGGCGTCTGCGTTAGCTAACTTCTTAAAAGCTTTATATTTTAGGAGGTAGAAGACCTGGATGCTTCATACTTTGTATATAGATGCCTCATGTTACGAACTTTCTGTCAGTCACATGTCCAATGTCCTTGACCTCATTTTCATGGTTCAGTGACTACTTGAAAAAAAAGTTAAGATTTTTTGTAATGTTAAATTCTCTCTTATTATAAGTTATTGGATAACTATATTTGGTATGTGCGTACCTTGCAAGGTCATCATGCCCATCAGACAGATTTCACTTGACCTCGACCTCAATTCATGGATCAGTGAACAAGGTTAAGTTTTGGCGGTCAAGTCCATATCTTTGATATTATAAGCAATAGGTCTAGTATATTCTGTGTATGGAAGGACTGTAAGGTGTACATGTCCAACTGGCAGGTGTCATCTGACCTTGACCTCATTTTCATGGTTCAGTGGTTATAGTTAAGATTTTGTGTTTTGGTCTGTTTTTCTTATACTATATGCAATAGGTCTACTATATTTGGTGTATGGAATGATTGTAAGGTGTTCATGTCTAGCAGACAGGTGTCATCTGACCTTGACCTCATTTTTAGCTCACCTGGCCCTAAGGGCCAAGAGAGCTTTTCTCATCACTTGGCGTCCGTCGTCGATGTCTTCGTCGTTAACATTTAACATTTTGAACTTCTTCTAGAGAACCACTGAATGGAATGAAACCAAACATGGCATGAATGTTCCTTATGAGGTGCTGACCAAGTGTTGTTACTTTGTAGCTGATCCATCATCAAAGATGGCCGCCAGCGGGGGACTTAGTTCAACATAGGACCCTTTGGGAAATGCATACACATGACTATTTTTAGAGAACCACTGAATGGAATGAATTCAAACATAGCATGCTCGAATGTTCCTTATGAGGTGCTGACCAAGTGTATTTCTTTGTAGCCAAATTTTATCTTTTTTTTATATGAATTAAAAAAAACCAGGTTGTTTAGGTGAGCGATACAGGCTCTTGAGAGCCTCTAGATAGTTTTAAAATGATATTTTCAAATTGTATTTATTTATTTCCCCGAGTGTATCATAAGCCCAGTAGTCAGCACTTTTTGTGCTGAGATGAATTGTCATTGATATTGTTATATTTATAAATTTACTGTTTACAAATTTGTGAATTTTTTTTAAATACTAAGGCTTTTCTACCTCAGGCATAGATTACCTTAGCTGTATTTGGCAACACTTTTAGAAATTTTGGTCCTCAATGCTCTTCAACTTCGTACTTTATTAGACTTTTTAACTTTTTGGGATTTGAGCGTCACTGATGAGTCTTTTGTAGACGAAACACGCGTCTGGCGTATTCCAAATTTATTCCTGGTATCTGTGATGAGTTTATTTACAACCACCGGGTCGATGCCACTGCTGGTGGATGTTTATTTCCCTGAGAGCATCACAAGCCCAGAAGTCAGCTAAATTAAGTCCTGGTATCTGTGATGAATTTATTAATAATGATATGCAATAATCATTGCAAAATAATAAAATGCACACTGATGGAAAATGAAACTGTACAATCCCAGTAAAAAGAAAATCATGATAAAAATTAATACTGATAGTATTATAAAATGTAGATTTATTAAATTTTAGATTTATAATAATCTTTTAGAAAAATGTAAAAAGGTAAATGATCAAATAAACATTTTGCTTCCCTCACAATCAGGTTTTGTCAATCGGAGGCTGGTCCTGATTCTGACATCCCAAAATCCCGAGCTTAAAATCACCCGATCCCGATGTCAAGAAAAGGGTCCTACTCCCTCTTTAGTCATGCAAAGTTCAGAGCGGAAAGGACAATCCATTTGAAATGTACTAAAAGAAGGCATATCCTTTATGTTGAGAACAGTTTTAAATAGTAAACTAGAAGTATTTGACATAAAAAAAAACTTGACTTGAGACTATAGTAAACTCAGATTTGACTATCATGACTTTAAATGAATGAAAATGACTCTTTTCCATTTTAAGAATCCAAAGGAAGTTGGGACTGATTTGTGGGGGTTTTGGTCCCAACAGTTAAGGAACAAGGGGACCCAAAAGGGGTCAATATAAGTATATTTTTTTAGTTTTGAGACAATAACTTGTGTGTATGTGTATGGATCTTTATGAAATTGTGCCACAAGGTTTTGTTCCAAAAAAATGGTTGGGTTTGATTTTGAGGATACGGCTCAAACAGCCGATAATTTATAGGGTCCAAAAACTTGATCCTGAGTACCAAAATCTGAAAAACAAGACAATTTTAATTTTCGAAACTATTAATATCTATCGGCCTTCAAGCAGCAATATACCAACTTCACCTGCATATATAGATATGGAATATACATTTCCCAACTCATTTGGTATTTTTAAGAGCTTGCAGCTGCTAATCATACTTTATAAAATGTCACCAGTATCCACATGTCTAAGCAGAAAGTTGATGAACCAGGGTTATGTCATAGAAAGTCTCACCCTTTTTCTAAAAAAAAATCATTGGAAGAAACCAAGACCTTCTTGACATGGTTAACAAATATTCTGTATCAAATTCACAAATAATTAACATGAGGCAAAGTCTTGAAAATCTTCAACTTCAAATAAACATGATATTGTGTTTTTTTTTATTTGTCTTTGTATACTGTGAATTCATATCTATATAAAGGATGAATACACTTGAATAAACCTTAAACAGAAATTGATTTTGCTTAATTCAGTCTCTAAGTTACTGTCTTATCATTTTGATGGCGTTCCTGCTCCTGAGGTAACCCATTTTGTCAATTGTTTGTGGCGTCCCTGCTCCTGAGGTGACCCATGCGTATATTTTTTGATGCCGTTTCTGCGTCTGAGGTAACCCATTATTTATTATTTTTGGCGTCCCTACTATTTAGGTAGCCTAAGCAATAGGCTTGCTTATAATATGTATATATTGAATTATTATAACTCTGAATCGGTATTAGATTATCCAAAATGTACAGTAAACGGCAACAAGAATTTGACTAACTTGTTCCTAATAGGTAACTTACAAACAAGGAGATTTACTTTATGTAACCCTTAATGAAGTTGAACCTAATCTTAAAGAATAAAATTGAGAATGGAAATGGGGAATGTGTCAAAGAGACAACAACCCGACCAAAATAAAAAAACACAACAGCAGAATTAAAGAAGACTGATTGCAAATATTAATATTGACATGCGTTTGAAATACATTTTTTTGTGTACAAACAAAGTTCTAATTAACATAATTCTGAAAAGTTATTCAATGGATGATTTAAATGAATAAAGTTTTACAACATTTTGTTAAAAACATAATTTTATAACTTATTTTAAGGTATTTAAGTCAACTTTTGCTTAAAATTTCAAGACATGAAACGCAATATGGTTTGTGAAATGAAATGAATATTTTGTTTCATAGCTGAAAATTTTAAATTAAAAATTTAGATTTTTAAAAATAAACTTTTGATGTACTCACAGTTTCATGAAAATATATGTTTACAATAAAAATACACAACCATAATAACTTTAGAGTTCTTAATGTCACTGATGTTGATAACAGTTCTTGGTTCTTTGAAAATAATGCATTATAATGTTATTTGATTCTGACGGTTTTTCTCTAGTTGATATCATTGTACAATTGTGCATTCTGATTAAGTCACAAATAAATCACTAACTGGAAACAAAAGTTAAATTGAATAGTCCGAAAGGTACAAAACTTATGTCAACTGTAAATATTTCGGTTCGAATTGTCAAAACACTGTCTTAGTTTCTGGCATGCTGTCCGGTCGGAATGCTGATGTTTGGTGTCAGGTTTTAAATTTCGGCCTCCAGTTATTGTAGAAGTAAATGTTGGTGTCAGCTTTATAATGTCCTCCGCCATATATTCTAACACATAATAATAGACCGGGTCCTCACCATATATTATAACAAGAAATAAGATTGATATTACTATCCATGTGATTGGTATATGGATTGTTTATATATTGTGAAATTAGCCGTTGTGTTGATTCCCGACAGACTCTCAACAGACGAACTACATCTGTGAGAGCTGGTTCTGGGATATTTTACATAAATATTGGACATAGCTGACGTTACAAATATTAATTTAATTTTATTTAAATAGGAAAGGTAATAATTTTGTTAATCAATATGTATACTGTGGGACAACGCAAACAGTTATCTGGTCATTTAAAGATTATTCATTATCACCAAAGTCAAGTTGACCTCTCTATTATATATGGTACATTTACTAATGCAACATTTGACCTTATTTCAAACAGTAACCATAGTAGGTATTATCTAAATAAATAGCGACAAAGAAATCCACGTTGGCATAACATCAGTTAAATGATTACTATATAAGTAGAAATTCTGCTTTGAGACGTCAAAGTTTGAATTTTGAAACTTATAGGTAAGTCATGATTTTAAAAGTATTAAGATTTAAAGTAAAATATTTTAAATAAGTTTAACTAAAATAAAGATAATAAATAGTAATCATAAATACAGTTTTATCAAAATATTTATTGTTTTCTGTTAGGGAAATAATTGAAAATATTTGTTTTACTTTATTGTTGTTTGTAACTGTTGTATTATTTTTGTTTTTATTTATTTTATTAAAAAGTTTGAATTTTGAAACTTATAGGTGTCAGTCGATCCCGGCCTGCCTCTACAGCGACAACAACGCCGGCTTGCCTTAACAGTGGCAATGCCAAATACCATCCAAGGTATTGTTCACGACTAGTTCCCCCACAAAATGTAAGATTCCAGACTCAGCTCTCACAGATGTAGTTCGTCTGTCGAGAGGCTGAGGGAAAGCAGACCATGTTACAGTACACGCACAATCAACATATAATTTTGTTATAATAATACTAAAAAGACGAGGTCCAATTTGTCAGCCGTCATCACGTAAAATCGACGAATCATGATTTTATATTTTACCTAATGTTGCCAGCAAATCACTGCTCCCTTCATCTTCATATTCCTGTACAGTACTGCTCAATATTGGTAAAACACCTAATAAAAAAAGAAAGACAGGTCAGGAATATACATAAAATGACCATAGCAAAAGAGCACAATGGTCAGGTGTATACATTCTGAACCACATCAAAAGAACATTATCAAAATAAGGTAAACATGCATGCAATAAAGGTTAAATCTAATGAAAATTCAGAAATTATTGTTCGCATTTATCATTGCGATTTTGTCATTTTAGGCTAAAATGCGATTTTAATTTTTTTGTGATATTGAAAAAAATCCTGTTTAATATATATATGAAAAAGAGTCAACATGCTAAAAACTCTGTCACATTTTTCATCATTACTAGAGTATACCCGTGATATCGCGGGTCCGTGACTGAATATCTATAATACTAAAATTACGAGGTCCAATTTGTCAGCCGTCATCACGTAAAAATGACGAATCAAAGAATTCAACTGTATATATAACTAATTTAGTACGAAGGTGTAGATTAAAAATTACACCACTCTAGGCCCTTTTGTTTTCCACGTAATTAATATTACCAATAATTAAAAAGTTCCGGGTCGAGTCCGATACCGATACCAATAGTATAATCACCTGTTACCGATTACCTTATCTGTACGTTCCGCATCTGACAGGCGCACCACCAAATGGTGTATTCAGGATCAATATGCTTTATACACGGGTCATAATCACAGGGTTGACACTACTAAATTGTCAAATTGTTACCAATTGAGGTATTCTAATCAGTTAGCATACTAAAATAAGGTTTGCGGATAGAAATATACTTTAATTCAGTCACGGACCCGCGATATCACGGGTGTGTTCTAGTTTATAATACTAAAATTACGAGGTCCAATTTGTCAGCCGCCATTACGTAAAATTGACGAATCAAAGAATTCAACTTTATATACAACTAATAGAGTACAAAGGTGTAGATTAAAAATTACATCACTCCAGGTCCTTTTGTTTTCCACGTAATTAATATGGCCAATAATTAAGAAGTTCCGGGTCGAGTCCGATACCGATACCAATAGTATATTCACCTGTTACCTATTACCTTATCTGTACGTTCCGCATCTGACAGGCGCACCACCAAACGGTATATTCAGGATTAATATGCTATATACACGGGTCATAATCACAGGGTTGACACTACTAAATTGTCAAATTGTATTTTAATCAGTAAGACTTTCTAAGAGGTTAACAATACGAATACTAAAAATCTGAAGTAAAAATAAGGCGTATAGGTACAGTTTTCAATTTGTCAGCGGGTATGACGTTAAACAGCGAATCAAAGAATTCAACTTTATTTGTAACTAATAAAGGACAAATCTGTTGATTAAAAAATACCCAATTCCAAGACCTTTTGTCACGTTTCCAAATAATTAATATTACCAAAAATTGATAAGTTCCAGTTCGACGGGCTCAAACAGAAAGATTTGAAAGCAGAGAAAACTGTGTATCTTAAAATCGGCATGACTTTATCAGATGACAATACTAATACTAAAATAAGGCTTGCGCATAGTTATATACTTTAATTCAGTCACGGACCTGCGACATCACGGGTGTGCTCTAGTAATGATGAAAAATGTGACAAGAGTTTTTAGCATGTTGACTCTTTTTCATATATATATTAAACAGGATTTTTTTCAATATCACAAAAAAATTAAAATCGCATTTTAGCCTAAAATGACAAAATCGCAATGATGAATGCGAACAATAATTTCTGAATTTTCATTTGTTTTAACCTTTATTGCATGCATGTTTACCTTATTTTGATAATGTTCTTTTGATGTGGTTCAGAATGTATACACCTGATCATTGTGCTCTTTTGCTATGGTCATTTTATGTATATTCCTGACCTGTCTTTCTTTTTTTATTAAGTGTTTTACCAATATTGAGCAGTACTGTACCGGAATATAAAAGATGAAGAGAGCAGTGATTTGCTGGCAACATTAGGTAAAATATAGAAATCATTGACAGTTTGAAGTTCATTTCTGCAAAGAATTGCATAATTACACAAATTGTCATCCTGCCTTTTTTTTTTTAACTCAAATCTCCTGTTCTGCTTTTTTTTCAAATTTCATCTTAATCACCCCATAAATATATAGAATAACCATACATTGTCTCGAAATATCAATGTTATTTGTACAAGGCTTAGAAACAGGTAGAAAGCGAGTATAAATAACATTGATATTTCGAGACAATGTATGGTTATTCTTTATATACTGCAACTCTTATAACTGTTCTAAATGAACTATTTAGGATAAAAACCATTGATTTTTAGCTCACCTGGCCCGAAGTGCCAAGTAAGGTTTTCTCAACCGGACACAAGTTGGTTCCTTTTTCCTTTTTCCTTTTTCGATATTCAAATTTTGAAAAATATTACGTCCAAACTAAAAAAAATTTTTCCTCAGAATTTTTGTTTCCTCAAATTTTTTTTTCCTCAAATTTTTTTTTTCCGCAAATATATTTTCCTCAAATTTTTTTTCCTCAAAATTTTTTTTCCTCAAATTTTTTTTTTTCTCAATTTTTTTTCCCTCAAAATTTTTTTTCCTCAATTTTTTTTTTCCTCAAAAAGTTTTTCAAATTTTTTTTTCGTTTCCTTATTCGGTTTCTTTTTCCTTATTCGGTTTTCATTTCCTTATACAGTTTCTATTTCCTTATTCGATTTCCATTTCCTTATTCGATTTTCATTTCCTTATTCGGTTTCTTTTTCCTTTTTCAATGTTTATTTCCTTTTTCAGTTTCTATTTCCTTATTCGGTTTCTATTTCCTAATTGGATTTTCATTTCCTTATTCGATTTCCATTTCCTTATTCGATTTCCATATCCTTCTTCGGTTTCTATTTCCTTATTTGGTTTCTATTTCCTTAATTGGTTTCTATTTCCTTATTTGGTTTCTATTTCCTTATTCGATTTTCGTTTCCTTATTCGATTTCCATTACCTTATTCGATTTCCATTTCCTACTTCGGTTTCTTTTTCCTTTTTCAATCTTCATTTCCTTTTTCGGTTTCGATTTCCTTATTCGGTTTCTATTTTCTTATTCGGTTTCTTTTTCCTTATTCGGTTTCTATTTCCTTATTCGATTTCCATTTCCTTATTCGATTTCTGTTTCCTTATTCGGTTTCTATTTCCTTATTCGGTTTCTAATTCCTTATTCAGTTTCTATTTCCTTATTCGATTTTCATTTCCTTATTCGGTGTCTATTTCCTTATTCGATTTCCATTTCCTGATTCGATTTTCATTTCCTTATTCGGTTTCTTTTTCCTTTTTCAATATTCATTTCCTTTTTCGGTTTCTGTTTCCGTATTCGGTTTCTATTTCCTAATTGGATTTTCATTTCCTTATTCGATTTCCATTTCCTTATTCGATTTCCATTTCCTTATTCGGTTTCTATTTCCTTATTCGGTTTCTATTTCCTTATTCGGTTTCTATTTCCTTATTGGGTTTCTATTTCCTTATTGGATTTTCGTTTCCTTATTCGATTTCCATTTCCTTATTCGATTTCCATTTCCTAATTCGGTTTCTTTTTCCTTTTTCAATATTCATTTCCTTTTTCGGTTTCTATTTCCTTATTCGGTTTCTATTTCCTTATTCAGTTTCCAATTCCTTTTTGGATTTTCATTTCCTTATTGGATTTTCATTTCCTTATTCGGTTTTCATTTCCTTATACAGTTTCTATTTCCTTATTCGATTTCCATTTCCTTATTCGATTTTCATTTCCTTATTCGGTTTCTTTTTCCTTTTTTAATGTTTATTTCCTTTTTCAGTTTCTATTTCCTTATTCGGTTTCTATTTCCTAATTGGATTTTCATTTCCTTATTCGATTTCCATTTCCTTATTCGATTTCCATATCCTTCTTCGGTTTCTATTTCCTTATTTGGTTTCTATTTCCTTATTGGGTTTCTATTTCCTTATTGGGTTTCTATTTCCTTATTCGATTTTCGTTTCCTTATTCGATTTCCATTTCCTTATTCGATTTCCATTTCCTACTTCGGTTTCTTTTTCCTTTTTCAATCTTCATTTCCTTTTTCGGTTTCGATTTCCTTATTCGGTTTCTATTTTCTTATTCGGTTTCTTTTTCCTTATTCGGTTTCTATTTCCTTATTCGATTTCCATTTCCTTATTCGATTTCTGTTTCCTTATTCGGTTTCTATTTCCTTATTCGGTTTCTATTTCCTTATTCGGTTTCTATTCCTTATTCGATTTTCATTTCCTTATTCGGTGTCTATTTCCTTATTCGATTTCCATTTCCTGATTCGATTTTCATTTCCTCATTCGGTTTCTTTTTCCTTTTTCAATATTCATTTCCTTTTTCGATTTCTGTTTCCGTATTCGGTTTCTATTTCCTAATTGGATTTTCATTTCCTTATTCGATTTCCATTTCCTTATTCGATTTCCATTTCCTTATTCGGTTTCTATTTCCTTATTCGGTTTCTATTTCCTTATTGGGTTTCTATTTCCTTATTGGGTTTCTATTTCCTTATTGGATTTTCGTTTCCTTATTCGATTTCCATTTCCTTATTCGATTTCCATTTCCTAATTCGGTTTCTTTTTCCTTTTTCAATATTCATTTCCTTTTTCGGTTTCTATTTCCTTATTCGGTTTCTATTTCCTTATTCAGTTTCCAATTCCTTATTGGATTTTCATTTCCTTATTGGATTTTCATTTCCTTATTCGGTTTCTTTTTTCTTATTCGGTTTCTATTTCCTTAGAGGTTTGGACTGATATATTTATGTATTTCTGCTAAGGATTGTCCTCCGAAATTGTTCTCTTAATGTCATTTGCATATGTTCACTATTAATTGATTGATCGATTTTTGGTTGCTTAATGTCCAGTGGCAAATATTTCATGCACATCCAGACGGTAACAAGTTCACAATAAATACTATAGGTAGGTCTTGAAATAATAGAAGCCATCTGGGATGAAGATCGGGAAAATATGGACTGCCACTGGAAATTAATGGTATATCGGATAGGGACAGAAATTTTGCCTAGCTACAGGCCACCTACGGACCCATCAAAGAAGTGTTGCAAGGGTTCTTAACGTGCCCTCCTTACACGAGGCATCGGATTTAACGTCCCAAATCTGACCGGACGTGACTGCGTAGTTGATACATCCCGCACAGCCAAACGGACGCCTCACTTTGGCAAGCGTTTTACTGCCGGTCGGGAGAAGACCAAGTGACCATATTTCTATTCCCCAGTCACCCTTTGGGGTGTTAACTATTAATGTAATTTCTACAGTTGGAAATGGTGAGATTTATAACCTGCATGTCATGATTTATCATCTAAAACTTAAGCAGTAAACAATCTATAAAGTCAGTAGAATGTATGATTATACATAAATTTTGCCGTACAATTTTCTACATAAGAAAATGCCTGTACCTAGTCAGGAAAATGGCAGTTGTTATCCATTCGGTTGAGTTTTGGATTTTTCCGTTTGATAAGGGACTTTCCTTTTTGAATTTTCTTCAGAGTTTAGTATTTTTGTAATTTTAGTTTTTAATGCCTGTACCAAGGCAGGAATATGGCCGTTGTTTTCTATTCGTTTGGTGTGTTAAATTGAGCTTTTTGCTTTGCAATTCCATAAAGGACTTTCCGTTTGAATATTCCTAGGAGTTCGGTATTTTTGTTATTTATCATTTCTTTTTTTTATAATTACATCTACGAATAAAGATTCTTTGAAAATTACTGACATCATGCTAAAGTTACGGACAGCCCTATTGGTATTAGGAAAAAAGTTACGGACGAGCTGTTTTGAAGTTACGGACATCATAAGTGTTTTGGAAAATCGTGCTGTAATTAATTATTTTGTAGTAATAAACCACGTTTTACATTGCAGAGTTTCCTTAAAAGATTTATATAACTTTTTAATTACTGAACATTTCTTTTGTATTCATTGTATTATAATCATATAGAAGCAAACTTCCTAACCGAAGCCAGGCGGCTCCATTTTGGGCTGTAGCAAGGAATTGTATATTTAAAAGGAATGGAAACGCGGCTCGAGTTCAATCGGGATACCCGCAGCGCACCCGCAGAGCTATAAACCATGTCTGGCTCAGGCGGAAGTATGATGAATAATATAAAAAATCATAACGGAGTTCCATTTCCTGTCATATAAATCGGTCTTTTAAATCACGGGGTCATCTTGCTTGAGACGATATAAATGAGAGAGAAACCCGAAATCAAGAATAAACTTTTATTCCTAGCAAAAAGCAAGGCCTTAGGTATCATTTTAATGCCTCATCAAACATACGTTTGTTATATTGTATTGAGTAAATTCTCATTAGAATAGACCTCGGTCTTGAAAATTGAGGGAGTTTCATCCGGATTACAAAACAAAAAATACTGTGTTTTGATTTTTTTCTAAAAACTTGAAAACTACGAAGTGCAAAACAAAACAGTTGATATCATTATGAAGCTGAAACCTTATTCTATCGATTACGTCCTTTTTGAAGTTTCTTGTAACTTTTAAGAATTTTCTACGATTTTTCGAAATTTCAGTTTTGAGTTTCAATATTCTGTCAAAATATGTCTATCAATCTGGGAGTGCACTACGATTTCTTTATTATATTGGAAAGTAGAAACAAAAAAGTGAGAAAATGAGATATCATTTTAGAGAAGGAATATTTTCCTACAGTTTGGTCTAAATTACGAATGCTAAATGTAATTGGTACAATATATATGATTTTATTTCGAAACATGTTGAAAATGTGAAGTTGTGCGTCAACAAATACATCGACACTTTGTATTTTGGTATAAGTTAAATAACTGCTTGAAATAGATGTGACATTGACATATAATTCAAAAGCTTAGTATTTTATCTATCGCATAGTGTTGGTTTTATGAACATGGTGATAAAAACGAATTAGCTATGATTTTTCAAAATCCATTGTTTATAGTTCAAATTGACGCCATTTTGTTTGAAATAACAGACGAGAAATATATAGAAGACACACGATTGGGTTTTATTGTGCCTTTTAAGATACCATGCATGTACGATGATATGCATTTTTTTTTGTCAAATGCTGCTTTAGATAGTAAATCGTTGTTTGGTAATGCAGTTTGCCATTATAAAGCGTTGCCGCAAATTACCATACGAAACAGCAAAACTGTTCCTTCCTTTTTTTCTTCCATGTAGCAGTAGTCTATAGGCCGCAAAAGTATTCCTTTGGTGTTAAAATAAATAAAATGCGAATGTGGGAAAGTTTTAACTGTTTCTAATTGGAAAATTTATTGCATCTCTGCATAATTTAGCATTAATTAACAGGTGAGCTCGACATTATTAATTTTTAACATCTTAAAAGTATGTAAGACCACAGACAAATTAGCTTATCATTGATACATGATATATTATACCTGCAAATTGGAACATCCTGCATGCCGTTGTTTATCTAGGTAATATACTTCAGTTGTTAAAATTTTCCTTCCTTCATAATACTTGTCTTAAATTAACTTCTTTCTTTAACAGTCATTTAGTTTCATTTTTAAAATGTTTAATTTTGCATGAAAACTTATTAACTCGTAAATGTCCGATATCATCTGATTGTGACCTGAGACTACTATATAACATTGGTATTATAGTAGTCTCAGTTGTGACATACCTAAGGCTTCATGAAATATCACGATAAAAAAAAATGAATATTAATAAGTTTTTTATTAGTAACTTTGCATGTGGTTGTAATGTTATATTTTTTTTCTTGGATTAATTTATTTTTCGTTTCATGATTTATCACTTAGCTACTTTACCACGTTCGTACTACACAATGTAAGTACCGTTACTCTACAATAGAATGTGTATAGCGAATTATCTTCTTAAAAACAATAATATGATTTATTTTACGCCAAGCAAATTGAAACAGAATGCCCCTTAGAATGATGTTTCAGTCGTTATTTTTTATTACAGAAACATGCCCAAGAAGAAAAAAATATCATTGTCAAGTTAGATAACCAGTGTCAGATTAAATGACCACGTTCGATAACTTCTACCAGATATGTTATGAGCCAGTTAGAGCGATGGGGTTTAATTAACACCCGGTCAAAGCAAGAGATGCATCATAATATTTTCTTTGAAGTCTGCCGCGTTTCCATTCCTTTTAAATATACAATTCCTTGGCTGTAGGTAACTTAAGTTACCCACGGCCGTTTAAGCACAGTGATTACATACATTGTACATAGAATGCATACTACTTTGACAAATCCTTGTACATGAGAGTTGTCTGTCAAATCTTTATTTCACAAAAAATGAATTGCACCGCAATGAACTCAGCTCAAAGCAAAACACTTTAATGATACACTTAGACAGAGAGCTCAATCCAGTGATATACTTTGTACTACAGATCCTTCATGAACATCATCGACTAAAACCATATCTCACAAACATGACTTACTTCATGGTTGGATCTGACAGAAAACCTGAAAAAGACATGAATTTTATCATCGTATTTTAAGTATATATACACAGATTAAAACTTAGGCGCATTTGTGGTAAGAGCACTGCTAACTCGTACCAACTTATTTAAATGCATTTAAATGGTGTTTTATGATGTTTGTAATTTACTTTCACTCAATACCTCTCAAGTCTGTAAAATGTATATAATTTGAAAGGACAATGACCAATTTATAGCTAATGTTCCCTGTCTATAAAAATTTGGATAGAAAATACCGTGGCAGATTTGCTTTGTTGTCTCTTATGAAAAGACTTTTTTAAACTTTTACTGATAATTATTGAATTTATTTTTTAATCATTCCAAAGTAATTTTTCATGAATGAAATTCTTACTTTTTATATATAGCAAGTTACAATGAAATGTAACCGTTTCCTGTTCCCGAATTTTCCCGCCAAAAAGCACATGGCTTTCAACAATTGTAAACAAAGCATTCAATGTGTGATCATGGATTACAGCATTAATTAATTTAATTTGGATATAGATATTCAACTTAAGGTATTACCAATGTTATTTCAACTGATCGGGCGGAGCTTACGTTTTAATTTAAATAAGAACAGTCTATTTGAAGATGTGTGTGATAAGGATGGTTGCCGTTATAATTATAACTAATTTCGAATCACCTATCAGTGTTAACAAAGGAATTTACAAAAGAATGACTGGACACTTCATTGATGAGTTTATTCTATAACACCTATCTATAGATGGACTGGTTTATTATGAGCGAACAGGTTAAACTCCGCCCAGTCAAGTGAAATAAATTGAGTAATACAATTAAAGCAATTTTTTTTCTTTCTTCTGGATTATAACTACTTTGAAAGATCAGCTTAAAAAGTAAAGCTTTTTAGAAGAAAAAAAATCGTATTTTTGTCTATAAAATCCAGTATAAAATTCAAGTAATTCAACATTAGTTTTATTAAGTTTACAAAAGATATTCTTAATATTTTATATATTTTTGATGGTACGAGTTTGCAGTGGTACGACTTTCCTGTGTTACGAGTTAACTTTTTTGGTACGAGTTAACATGGTACGAGTTTCCGTTGGTACGAGTTAACTTGCTTAAGTTGTCTCATCGCAGATACGAACAGTTTGAACGGTAAAATGTTCATAATTTCTTTATAACATAAGAAAAGATATTAAAACAGTTCATGGCTGATGTAAATACAAAATTTGTAATGTTTTAAATGAAACTCACGCTGTGGTTAGCCATGAATTGTTCCTTTGGACAACGTGTCCGCTGAATGTTCCTTGTAGTTGTGCACATGACACGCTGAGCAGTTTTCGTTACTCAGAGAAAGGGGAAAGTATCATGGATTCCTACACTGTCCTGTATAAAACTCCTAAAACTGGCACACATTAAGCGATGTACGCAATGAAACGTTAACAATATAAAATGATGATCACTTGACGAATAAATGAGGAATGAGTTCCAGAACAACACGTAAAACTAACATTAAAGTATATCCGACTAAAACTGACGTTCGGTCTTTACTACATCTTCATCCCCAAAAAGCTCGCTATATTTTTCCTTTTTTGTCTTTTGTTCGAGCCTGTATATTGACCTCTAGATATCTTTCAATTACATCCAGTTTGGTGTGTGTTGATGTTTGATAGTTGAAAATATAAGGAAATAGTAACCGAATAAGGAAATGAAAATTTAATAAGGAAAAAGAAATCAAATAAGGAAACAGAAACCGAATAAGGAAATAGAAACCGAATAAGGAAATAGAAACCGAATAAGGAAACAGAAATCGAATAAGGAAATGGAAATCGAATAAGGAAATGAAAATCCAATAAGGAAATAGAAACCGAATAAGGGAATAGAAACCCAATAAGGAAATAGAAACCGAATAAGGAAAAAGAAACCGAATAAGGAAATAAAAATCGAATCAGGAAATGGAAATCGAATAAGGAAATAGACATCGAATAAGGAAATGAAAATCGAATCAGGAAAAAGAAACCGAATAAGGAAATGATAATCGAAAAAGGAAAAAGAAAACGAACAAGGAAACGAAAAAAAATTTGAAAAACTTATTGAGGAAAAAAAAACTTTGAGGAAAAAAATTTGAGGAAAAAAAAATTTTGAGGAAAAAATATTGAGGAAAAAAAAATTTTGAGGAAAAAAAAATTTGAAAAAAAAATATTTTGAAGGAAAAATAAATTTCAGTATTTTTCAAAATTTTAATATTGAAAAAGGAAATGGAAACCAAATAAGGAAATGAAAATACAATAAGGAAATGAAAATCCAATAAGGAAATGGAAACTGAATAAGGAAATAGAAACCGAATAAGGAAAAAGTAACCGAATAAGGAAATGAAAATCCAATAAGGAAATGAAAATCCAATACGGAAATTGAAACTGAATAAGGAAATCGAAACCGAATAAGGAAATAGAAACCGAAAAAGGAAATGAAACCGAATAAGGAAATGAAAATCGAATAAGGAAATGGAAATCGAATTAGGAAATTAACTGTATAAGGAAATGAAAATCGAATAAGGAAAAAGAAACCGAATAAGGAAACGAAAATCCAATAAGGAAATAGAAACCCAATAAGGAAATAGAAACCCAATAAGGAAATAGAAACCGAATAAGGAAATAGAAACCGAAAAAGGAAATGAATATTGAAAAAGAAAAAAAGAAACCAAATAAGGAAATGGAAATCAAATAAGGAAATGGAAATCGAATAAGGAAATGAAAATCCAATAAGGAAATAGAAACCGAATAAGGAAATAGAAACTGAAAAAGGAAAAAAAAAATTGAAAAAGGAAAAAGAAACCGAATAAGGAAATGAAAATCAAATAAGGAAATGGAAATCGAATAAGGAAATAGGAACTGTATAAGGAAATGAAATCGAATAAGGAAAAATAAACCGAATAAGGAAACGGAAAAAAAAAATTGAAAAACTTTTTGACGAAAAAAAATTTGAGGAAAAAAAAAATTTTGAGGAAAAAAAAATTTGAGGAAAAAAATTTCGAAGGAAAAAAAAAATTCAGTTTGGACTTTGAAAATTTGAATATCGAAAAAGGAAATGGAAACCGAATAAGGAAATGAAAATCCAATAAGGAAATGAAAATCCAATAAGGAAATGGAAACTGAATAAGGAAATAGAAACCGAATAAGGAAAAAGTAACCGAATAAGGAAATGAAAATCCAATAAGGAAATGAAAATCCAATACGGAAATTGAAACTGAATAAGGAAATCGAAACCGAATAAGGAAATAGAAACCGAAAAAGGAAATGAAACTGAATAAGGAAATGAAAATCGAATAAGGAAATGGAAATCGAATTAGGAAATTAACTGTATAAGGAAATGAAAATCGAATAAGGAAAAAGAAACCGAATAAGGAAACGAAAATCCAATAAGGAAATAGAAACCCAATAAGGAAATAGAAACCCAATAAGGAAATAGAAACCGAATAAGGAAATAGAAACCGAAAAAGGAAATGAATATTGAAAAAGAAAAAAAGAAACCAAATAAGGAAATGGAAATCAAATAAGGAAATGGAAATCGAATAAGGAAATGAAAATCCAATAAGGAAATAGAAACCGAATAAGGAAATAGAAACCGAAAAAGGAAATAAACATTGAAAAAGGAAAAAGAAACCGAATAAGGAAATGAAAATCAAATAAGGAAATGGAAATCGAATAAGGAAATAGGAACTGTATAAGGAAATGAAATCGAATAAGGAAAAATAAACCGAATAAGGAAACGGAAAAAAAAAATTGAAAAACTTTTTGACGAAAAAAAATTTGGAGAAAAAAAAATGTGAGGAAAAAAATTTCGAAGGAAAAAAAAAATTCAGTTTGGACTTTGAAAATTTGAATATCGAAAAAGGAAATGGAAACCGAATAAGGAAATGAAAATCCAATAAGGAAATGAAAATCCAATAAGGAAATGGAAACTGAATAAGGAAATAGAAACCGAATAAGGAAAAAGAAACCGAATAAGGAAATGAAAATCCAATAAGGAAATGAAAATCCAATAAGGAAATGGAAACTGAATAAGGAAATAGAAACCGAATAAGGAAATAGAAACCGAATAAGGAAATAGAAACCTAAAAAGGAAATGAACATTGAAAAAGGAAAAAGAAACCAAATAAGGAAATGAAAATCGAATAAGGAAATGGAAATCGAATAAGGAAATAGAAACTGCATAAGGAAATGAAAATTGAATAAGGAAAGAGAAACCGAATACGGAAACGAAAAAAAATAATTTGAAAAACTTTTTGAGGAAAAATTTGAGGAAAAAAAATTTTGAGGAAAAAAAATTTTGAGGAAAAATTTTTTTTGAGAAAAAACAAATTTGAGGAAAAAAATTTTGAAGGAAAAAAAAAATTCAGTTTGGACTTGTAATATTTTTCAAAATTTGAATATCGAAAAAGGAAATCGAATAAGGAAATGAAAATCCAATAAGGAAATGGAAACTGAATAAGGAAATAGAAACCGAATAAGGAAAAAGAAACCGAATAAGGAAATGAAAATTCAATAAGAAAATGAAAATCCAATAAGGAAATGGAAACTGAATAAGGAAATAGAAACGGAATAAGGAAATAGAAACCGAAAAAGGAAATGAATATTGAAAAAGGAAAAAGAAACCGAATTAGGAAATGGAAATCGAATAAGGAAATGGAAATCCAATAAGGAAATAGAAACCCAATAAGGAAATAGAAACCCAATAAGGAAATAGAAACCCAATAAGGAAATAGAAACCGAAAAAGGAAATGAGCATTGAAAAAGGAAAAAGAAACCGAATAAGGAAATGGAAATTGAATAAGGAAATGGAAATCGAATAAGGAAATGGAAATCGAATAAGGAAACGAAAATCCAATAAGGAAATAGAAACCCAATCAGGAAATAGAAACCCAGTAAGGAAATAGAAACCGAATAAGGAAATAGAAACCGAAAAAGGAAATGAACATTGAAAAAGGAAAAAGAAACCGAATAAGGAAATGAAAATCGAATAAGGAAATGGAAATCGAATAAGGAAATAGAAACTGTATAAGGAAATGAAAATCGAATAAGGAAAAAGAAACCGAATAAGAAAACGAAAAAAAAATTTGAAAAAACTTTTTGAGGAAAAAATATTTTTAGGAAAAAAAATTTGAGAAAAAAAAATTTTGAGGAAAAAATTTTTTTAAGGAAAAAAAAATTTGAGGAAAAAAAATTTTGAAGAAAAAAAAATTTTGAGGAAAAAAAATTTTGAGGAAAAAAAAAATTTGAGGAAAAAAAATTTTGAGGAAAAAAAAATTCTGAGGAAAAAAATTTTGAAGGAAAAAATTTTTTTTAGTTTGGAGTTGTCATATTTTTTAAAATTTGAATATCGAAAAAGGAAAAAGGGAAAAAGGAACCAACTTGTGTCTGGTCTTTTCTCAACACTTGGCGTCCGGCGTCCGTCGTCCGTCTTCGTTAACTTTTACAAAAATCTTCTCCTCTGAATTTACTGGGCCAAATTTAACCAAACTTGGCCACAATCATCATTGGGGTATTTAGTTTAAAAAATGTGTGGCGTGACCCACCAAACCAACCAAGATGGCCGCCATGGCTAAAAATAGAACATAGGGGTAAAACACAGTTTTTGGCTTATAACTCAAAAACCAAAGCATTTAGAGCAAATCTGACATGGGGTATAATTGTTTATCAGGTCAAAATCTATCTGCCCTGAAATTTTCAGATGAATCGGACAGCCCGTTGTTGGGTTGCTGCCCCTGAATTGGTAATTTTAGGGAAATTTTGCTGCTTTTGGTTATTATCTTGAATATTATTATAGATAGAGATAAACTGTAAACAGCAATTACGTTCAGAAAAGTAAGATTTACAAATAAGTCAACAGGACCAAAATTGTCAGTTGACCTCTTTAGGAGTAATTGCCCTTTAAAGTCAATTTTTAACCATTTTTCTTAAATTCTATATATCTTTTACAAAAATCTTCTCCTCTGAAACTTTTGGGCCAAATTAATCCAAACTTGGCAACAATCGTCTTTTGGGTGTCTAGTTTAAAAAATGTGTAGCGTGACCTGGTCAATTGACCAAGATGACCGCCACAGCTAAAAATAGAACATAGGGGTAAAATGCAGTTTTTGGCTTATAACTCAAAACCGAAAGAATTTAGAGCAAATCTGACATGGGGGTATAATTGTTTATCAGGTCAAGATCTATCTGCCCTGAAACTTTCAGACGAATCGGACAACCCTTTGTTGGGTTGCTGCCCCTGAATTGGTAATTTTAAGGAAATTTTGTTGTTTTTGGTTATTATCTTGAATATTATTATAGATAGAGATAAACAGTAAACAGCAAAAATGTTCAGCAAAGTAGGATTGACAAATAAGTCACATGACCAAAATGGTCAGTTGACCCCTTTAGGAGTTATTGCCCTTTATAGTAAATTTTTAACCATTTTTCGTAAATCTTAGTTATCTTTTACAAAAATCTTCTCTTCTGAAACAACTGGGCCAAATTAATCCAAACTTGGCAGCAATCATCTTTGGGGTATCTTGTTAAAAAAATGTGTCCGCTGACCGGGCCATAAAACCAAGATGGCCACCACAGCTAAAAATAGAACATAGGGGTAAAATGAAGTTTTTGGCTTATAACTCAAAACCAAAGCATTAAGAGAAAATCTGACAAATTGTTTAGCAGATCAACATATATCTGCCCTGTAATTTTCAGATGAATCTGACAACCCATTGTTGGGTTGCTGCCCCTGAATCGGTAATTTTAAGGAAATTTTGCTGTTTTTGGTTATTATCTTGAATATTATTTTAGTAAAGTAAGATTTACAAATAAGTGAACTTGACCGAAATGGTCAATTGACCCCTAAGGAGTTATTGTCCTTTATAATCAATTTTTAACACTTTTCATAAAATTTGTAAATTTTTATTAACATTTTCCACTGATGAAATTTGAAAAAAATAGGCAGGACAGGATTTTTGAGTAAAAAAAAGGCAGGATGAGACACTTGCTAAACAAAAAGCACGACCTGATAGAGTGAAAAATAAAAAGGCAGGACAGAGATTACAACTAAAAAAAAATGCAGGACAACATTTTTCATCCTAGCCCCCCCCCCCCCCATAAAAATCAAATGCCGTATTGGAAGATCCCTAACCTGCAACTTTGATGACTTATGTTTAATTTATTAGACTTCTTGTATTGCAGCATGTTGACAACTTGACAAGCCTTCTAGATAAACATAAAAAACTATAAAATTTTATGGATAAGAAAGTTGAACAGGTACATCCAATGTTTGTTGTATGATGCAATAAAGTTTGACATAGATTTGAGTTGAATGAATATATATACGTATTAAAAAGACATAGTGACTTTTAAACATGTATGGGAAGAATTGAAAGCTTATAAAACCATACCTTTTCACATAAATGGGCTAAAATATGATTAAATTCAATGAACAAAAATGACATTTAAATTTTCATAAGCCCTTTACATTTTTGTAATACACGTGTACATGTAGAGATTAAAACTTAAGTAATTTGCATATTTGTTGTGTCTAGAGCTTTAAATAATCAAGTCACGATGATCTACATTTGTACATCAAGTTTTTAAATTAGTATACATTTATTGTGTCTGGAGCTTAAACAAGTCACGTTGATCTATATCTGTTTATTTATGACATTTGAGAAATCTTACTATTCAGATTTTTCTATAATCTCTTATTCAATTACTTGTTTTTTATATTATATGTAATATTCATCATGCTTTATGAATGGAATAATGTCATTTAAATAATCAAGTCACGATGATCTACATTTGTACATCAAGTTTTTAAATTAGTATACATTTATTGTGTCTGGAGCTTTAACAAGTCACGTTGATCTATATCTGTTTATTTATGACATTTGAGAAATCTTACTATTCAGATTTTTCTATAATCTCTTATTCAATTACTTGTTTTTTATATTATATGTAATATTCATCATGCTTTATGAATGGAATGATGTCATTAGATTTCAAATCATTGGTATCACATCAGAAAAGTAAACATGTATGTACATATGTATTATTTGAAAGTCAATATATATATTATGGTATTAACATGATAAAGTACAAAATGAACTAAGGAAATTTACTGAGATTGTACCTACTCAAATAACTGTCCTAGTTCGTCTTCAATAGAAAAGAGAAAAACTTGATTAATAGTAATTTACATTGGACAAACATACATTAAGGTGCAAAATGGAACAATTAATGTAGACTATTGCTAAATGGTTTTAAGTGCCTGTGGCAGACTGCATGTTGACCACTAGATGTTTTTTTTAACTATTTGTGTCATTGGGTTGCTGTCCTGTTGATGTATAACCTACACTTCAATTTAATATTTGTTGATGTCATTCCAAAGGACTTTTGGTCTTTGACTACGAATTTAAAAGTTATGTAGTTATTTTGGAAATAATATGTTTAAAGGGGCACTATCTACGAGATATATAAAAAATCTAAAAAATGATTTTTTTTATTCAATCATTAATGAAGTAAAATAGTGTAGTAGAGATTGAATAATGCATGCATGGTCCGTGTGCAGTTATTTATAGGAAAAGAATGTCAACATTGAAAGTGAAACAAAGGCAAATAATTTGATTGACTGATTCGATACACAAAACACATCCCTCTAAAGGTACTATCGAAGATAAACATAAATTTTCAATCTTTAATACAAAATTTAACAGACCTATAAAAAAAATACAATTGCATGAGTTGCTTAATCTATCTATATCTTTGTTTATGTTTACATCGCTTATATGGTCATAGGAGGACAACTCGATAGTTAATTATCTACATCTTATTGAAACCATGTCCTGTAAAGTGTTTATTTCATACTTTTGATAGTTTGGAAAATTTGTTTACATTGTTTTTAATAAAATATTAGAATTTGAGTCAAATTTGTGAACATAAATTTGACAACCCGTGCCACTTTAAAATGTGGCTCTTTAATTTGTAAACATTTAAAATGGGAATGGGGAATGTGTCAAAGAGACAACATCCCGACAAAAGAGCAGACAACAATCAAAGGCCACCAACGGGTCTTCCACACAGCAAGAAAATCCCACAACTGATGCATATGGCTGGCTCCTAAATAAATAATGTGTACTTGTTGAGTGATAATGGAGGCCATACTACACTACAAAGCTTATAAATGAACTAAAATGAAAAACAAAACAAAACTTAACAAAGGCTAGATATGTTCCTCACTGGTGCAGGCACATAAATGTTGTGGGTTCGACATGTTTTGTGAGATCTCAACCCTCCCCTTTACCATGATTACAAGTATTATTTTAAAATAATAACCTTCAGAATCACTTCACATACATTACATCAACAAAGGGGATGCACAAGATTCAATAATTTAAAGTAGTTAAAGTTGATGTATAGGTCAAGTTTGGTACAATTTTTTGGTTCTAGCAAAGTGAACACTTTTGAAAATTAATATTCACTCTTAAAAGTAAATATGAACTAAGTGACGTTTTGACTAATCTATTATCAAAGAAAAATTATATTTCTATTCAGACCACTCTTCCTGTTTACACTAATTTTCAGAGCTATTTTTGGAATTATTTGACTATATTTGGTATTTTCAATTATCGGTCATGTTTGAAACTATTCCCACTGGCATTGTTAACATATTTGGGGAAATTCGTCAATCGTTTTCAACTGTTTGAAGTATTCTGAAATTCCTATAAAAATATATTTCCTTTATTATTTTCATTAATCAAATTGACGTAGGTTTCGCAACTCTTGTTGGAAATTTAAAAGATTTCATAGGAGGCTATTGTCAATTTATTGACTTTGATTTCAAATTTAACCTTGTCCATTTAAATAATAATTATCTATGTAAACATCATCTATTCATTATTATATATTTGTGTAAGATAGTTAAATAATGATTATTTAGCATGTTATAAATGTTTGAAATTCTCTTGTACATTTTCAAACATTCCAAACAAATTTTGCATGTGAATTTGTTAACAAATGTACTGTTTCAACTTTAGTTGTGGACTTAAAGGCCAATAAATTTATTTGTTTGTTTTGGGTTACCCTGCATACACTTTCTCAAATAAGAAGTTGTTGTATGATTGCTAATTATAGACAAATATGTATTGAAGGCCAATAACATTGATATGAACTTTTAAAGTTCATCATACTGCAGTACTACCTTCAATAATGAGCAAAAGTCATCTATTATAGTAAGCTATAAAAGTCCTTGGTATGTCAAAATGTGAAACAGATCTAAACACAAAAGAGAAAAACAGTGGCATGATCAATACTGAACACAATTTGACAGATGTCTGGTCAGTACTGTGTATACCCTTTTCAAATTTTGTACCTATGAAATGCTACAACTGAGGCTCCCACAGGGTACCCCCCTCAGGTCGCAAGGTCGCTTTTAAATTCGTCGCAAGGTCGTTTTTAAGGGAAATGTACAGGTCGCAGGTCGTTTTTTCCAACATAGAGGTCGGAATTCGTTTTTAAATTTAAAGGGTCCATTTAAGTCATTGATGTGCCCTTGGGCTGGATTGTTCTTGTTTTGTTTGAGGCCATCAAGAGATGGCCGTCTGTAAGTGGGAAGTTCCTGCTCTATTGAAGTTTGTGTTGTCAGCTCTAGATTTATTTTTTGTGTGGCATTTAATGATTAATATGTGATGTCTTCGTGCCATTAACCCATATCCGTTCTTTTCCATATTGAGACCATAAACAGGACTTGAACTTTTCGATTTTTCAGAACAGTAGTTTCAACCAAACATTCAGTATTTCACTAATTCAAACCAATATTCATATTGAGCATGTTCCCAGAACTCTTATAAAATCACCGGGAATGTAGAGCTTGATTTACCTAGAAATAGACAGGATAGATGAAGTTTGAAGTTATCATTTTATAATATAGCAAACACAATACTTTCTAAAAAATGCTACAGTCATGCCAGTAATATATTAAACGTTTATTTATTCACATCATGCAAATTTTTTTTTCTTTAATTCATTGTAATCAGATGTATTCATGATTACTTTGCCAATGTAATCATTAATTTAATCAGACACTTTCAAAAATGATGTAATCATTAATTTAATTTAATCGTACAAATGACAAAGTAATTGTAATTTAATCAATTACATCGAAAGTAATCAGACCCATCTCTGAACAATGTACAAAAGATCAATAAGATAAGGCAATAAAAGGAATGTGTTTGTTTGCTCTAACCATACCTATCCAGAAAATAGCTGCCTACTCAACATATTTTATTGTCTTATGTACATTTTTTTAAATCAGATATGCATGAAGAGTAAAAAACATCTTACACTTTGATTTCTCTTTACTGAAAAAAAAAATGCCAACCTACCTGCCCACTGTCCTTACCTTAGGGTAGGGTTTCAGCAAACACAAATATTTTAAGTGTGGCTTAGTCAGGCAGACTTTGCCAAAATCATGAAATCAAATATTCATGAAAATACAGTTTCTCCTCCATCCACAAAAAATACCCACAAATCAAATGAATCCAAAATCTAAAGTTTGTTATTATTATTTTTACTCTTGTTAATTTTTTCTTTATTTACTTCTAACTCTTTGTTTTTCTAATGACATTTTATCAAAATATTCTATCTATGCAGTGTTCTCTCTAGGGCCTTAAACTGGTGCTATATTTTCTACCATGTTGCTATCTTGAATAATTTTATAATAGAATGTATAGGGGCCATAGTGCTATGTTTTGTTTTATAAACCAATGCTGTGTTTATTTCCATATTTTTTTTTTAAATTCTTGGAATTTTAAGGAAATTTTTTTATAAACATAGGAGAATTTTCAACTGCATTTTTAAATGTTACACTATCTTTTTTATCAGTAAATATATTAAACAATTCTTAAAGCTTTAATTTTTTTTTATCTTTTTTAGCGAAATGAATTACATAAAAATTTGTTTTACAACTCTTTTAGAACTTATAATTAGTATTATAAGGATCATTTGCTACAATTTTGCCAGTACACATTTTAAAAAGTTTTTATTTTATTATAAGAATATCACTTTAGGTCAGTTTTGTCAAAATAAGCCCCAAACATCAATGCATTATTTATTTATCTATTAGTTAACAGACAGTAATATTGATTTTATTAAGATCCTATAGTGTATTGGGTATTATGTATTGTTTCAAAGAAGCGTCAAGGGGCAAATTTTGTTGTTAATACCCCAAGACAAAGACATTTGAAAAGTCTTCCTTTTTGATACATTGATTATATACAATTTGTATTTTCCTACTTTTCTTCTCTTCTTTTACTGTCATGTATTGATATTGTTGATGTAAGTGTATACAAGTAGACGGCTGTGATATTTGCATTGATAAATCATTTGTTTTAAACATCTATCATAATGTATGTATGTTGAATTAAAATAAAATTATAATATGGTTTTGTTTTTAAATGACTTTAAACTGTAACTGGAAAATTAAAACTATGTACAGAAATGTGCATATTGTTTGGATCATGTTTTTTCCCCCGGGGCTCATGACTAGCAGAAGGTGACATATCGATCCTTTGTAAAAACAGCATAATTTGATATGACTTTCACACAAGTGAGAGGTTTAGTGGTATAAAACCGGGTTCAATTTTCTACATTTCAATTAGTATATATTTGTTTAGGGGCCAGCTGAAGGACCCCTCCGGGCGCGTGAATTTCTCACTACATTGAAGACCTGATGGTGACCATTTGCTGTTGTTTTTTCTATGGTCGGGTTGTTGTCTCTTTGACACATTCCCCATTTCCATTCTTAATTTTATTTGAAAATGCCTGTACCAATTGTCCATTTGTTTGATGTGTTTTGTGATTTGATTTTGCCATTTGATTTGGGACTTTCCGTTTTGAATTTTCCTTGGGAGTTCAGTATTTTTGTGAGTTTACTTTTCATTCCCTTTAATGGTAAGTCTGATTAATGTTCATCTCTCATCTCATTGCAATGGAGATATGTTGGTCCTACTTCATTAGTCATGGTCTATTGCTTGTGAAACTTCTGTTTAGTTTAAGTGTAAAAACAACCACATTTGTAGATCAGCATGATGGGTGCCACTTGTCGAGCAGGAACAGCCTACCCTTCTTGAACAACTAAGTTCACAACCGATTATTTGTGGGGTTCGCGCCTCTTCATCTAAAATTTTGTTGAGTTTTTTTAACATTTTCCATTTTGCAGACGGATTGTCAATTTACTTTTTGATTTATGAGTTTGAAAGTTCTATTGGTATTGTAAGCCGTTTTTCTTAGTTTTGAAAACTAATTTTAAGGCGATTCCCTAATGGTAATTCACTGATGTTTGGAATTGATTTGTATTATCATATCTATGGAGACTATATGACTCCTCACTCAGTCATGGTCTACTTTTGCATAGTTTACGATTACTGGGTTAGTTTAAGAGGAACCACTCATCAGGAGCATTGTCTATTTGAAATTTATATCAACTGTTTAAACCAGCAAACTTTTAGAAAAACTTTATAATCAGAAAGGATCAACTTTTGAAAGGAGTAATGCTCTTTGTAAATATAAGTGATAATATAAGCCGTGTAGGATAATTATGACCAAGTGTCTAAGAAATCACAAAAACATATTTGAGTTATTGCTCTTAGATATATTTGATGTTCACATTGACAAACAGTTCTATTGTTTTGAAAGGATTTAACCATTATGGGAAGCCCATTGTGTTGCAACAGAAAGTTGATAAAAATCTACTTATGCTACTGTTGTGTTTTAACAGCAAAATTTAAGTTCAGCTTAAAATATACATTTATATTAAGGTATATTTGAATGATTCCCTGTTATCTTGGATTGTTAAACAGCAGAAAACAATTGATTGAGATCTTTATTCATATATTGAAAATTTTGAAGTGGAATTTAATGCATTTGTTATAATTTCATCTCAAAGAGGTAAATAGAGTGTTTAATATTATTATATCCCCGTTTTAGCCGCTTTAAAAAAGTTGTGTTATAATTATACTGTTCTACCTCTGTCACCTCTGTCTGTCACTCAGCTAGTCTATCCGTCCGTCCCATAACTAATTTTCGTCGCATCTTTCTCATAAACTACATTACACATTTACAAGGATTTCCGAAATTTTGTTTCTGTGATTGTACTTTTTAGACTTGACATCCAGGCATAAAATTTTCGTCACATTTTTCTCAGGAACTACATTATAAGGATTTCTGAAATTTGGTTTCAGGCTTTATATATTTAAAGTCGGCTTTACCGTGTGATGCGTTTAGTTTCATCACTAAACAATTTCCTGTTTACCAAACACTTGCATCATTTTACACATGACATTCAATTTGAAATTTTTCGTCTCACTTTTATCCGGAACTACATAACAAGGATCCTGAAATTTGGTACGTCAGATTTACCGTGTGATGCTTTTCATAGATTCATCAATTGACAACTTCCTGTTTACTGTGAAGTATTTGGGAGGGAGATCATCAGTGAGCAGTAGAAAGTACGGAATTTGCATTTTTTGAATTATAGCAGAGCCATGCGTCCTGTAACCCCGATTTAGTGGCATCAACAATTGTTAAGTTTTCTGATTAAGCTAGTTTGATAGGAACTACTTATGATTGATTATTTATATTTCATTTGAAGTTGCATTAATATCAGTACATTTCGGTTTTAGGACTATTTCTAGGCCCTGCCTCCTAGGTCTGGCGCAAAATACAAGCAATTTTCAATGTTTCGTTTTCCCCTTGAGTCAATTTGATAAGAGGACGTTTTCAGACCTAAAAAAAAATTGGAAAATCAACTTGTCTTAAATTTAATTTCAGGAGGAATTTGGAATACCTCTATTATAGACATGTTTGTAAACAAAAAGTGCAATATTAAATACTCTTTAAAATGATATTATTTTCATAAGTTGTGTACTGTTTCGTAAAAGTTCCCAACGAAACTGCTTCTAAACACACATTTTTTTTTGGAATTTATATGTAACCTATAGACATGTCCAGTTTGTTTACTTTATATATTAGAAAAATCTATTTTTTTTTCTGAATTTGAGAACCATTTTTTATCGATAAAGATTAGACAAAACTTCACATATGAAGGTACAACTCATGTTACGTAGTAGACATTTTGATGCGTTCCGTAGTTAACAAAACCGTTTCGTAGTGGACACAAAGATTGGTAGTTGACATCAACCCTATTCTATGTTAATAAAAACATAATAAAAATTACACGAAACTAACCCTTGTTATTTATTTTACACGAATATAATTGAAAAAATGAGCAAAAAAAGACTGCATGGTAAGGGCAGTGTCCTATACGAAACGTTTTTCTCCCATACTTTTTTTCGTAGGTGACAGTTTTGTAGGGGACATATTCACATGTTTTATTTTTTCCTACAATCCCTATATTGCAATAGTAACACGACTGATTGTATAACTCAAAGCATGTATTAAGCTGTACACTGATATTTTTTTCATAATTTTAAAACCAGACACTGAAGGAGATTTGACCCGTTTCGTAGAGGACATTAACAAAAATACGGTATCACTCTGGTCCATTTGATGTGCTCAAATTTTCTTACCAACAATTTAGTTGCCGTTATTAAAGCATCACTTCTTTTGTAAGACACCAATGTTTATATCTCTGGCAAACAAACATTACATCGATTTTATAAACCCGTTTATTAGCAAATTTTAATGACTTCGTTTCGTAGTGGACATCAAGTATTTATTCCCAGATTGTTCAGATATCTGAAACTGGTCTACTGAGCTCGATTTTGATAGAAATTTGTTTCGTTTCGTCAGCGATAGCTAAGTGGTGCTTGGTTACATTCACAATACCACAAGGAGGTTCTATATGTATGTTGCGAACCGTGTGTCAAGAATAAGTAAGTTGTCACAACTTAGAAGGGCTATACACATCGAGGTTTTCGAAGAACCAAGTTCGTCATCATTCATTAACGCTCTACGTAGCTTCATTGCCTTGCGATGAAGTATTAAGGAAATTCGCTCAGACCGAGGACCCAATATTAATTTTGTGGGTTCAGTAGACAATTTGCTCCGATTAATGTAGAAGAAGGGCCAGTTCATAAAATTTCTTGAAGATAAACAGACAGCATTGATTTTCAACCTCACACAAGGGAGAAGTGTGGGAACGCATGATTGGCATAACCCGAACAATTCTGGATTCTATGATCTTGGAAGTTCAATCGAAAAATCCAACACATGAAGTGTTGATTACCTTTTTGGCAGAGGTGTGTGCCGTAGTAAATGGTAGACTGATCGTTCCGTAATCGTCTGAGCCAGAATGGCCTTTAATACTCAGTCCGGCGATGTTACTCACTCAGAAAGCCGATTGTTACCCTGCACCTATTGGAACATCTGTATAAAGCACAGTGGAAACGAGTGCAATATTTGGCAGATATGTTCTGGCAACGATTGAACGAGGAGTATTTGCAAACTCTACAAACACGTCGCAAATGGACAGATTCTTCTACGAATGTAAAACGAGGAGATATAGTAGAAATTAAGGACAAAAACGTTTCAAAAAATGAGTGGCCAACAGGCATTATCGTTAATCCTCTACCAGGCCATGATGAACGAGTTAGAAAGGCAGAGGTCCGAGTCACAAGAAATGGTTCAACTTACACCAGACCTATTTCCGAAATGGTGCTGTTGCTTAGAGAGTAGACTTTGAACAATGACGTTATCAAACATTATTCTGTTGTCCATTTGCAAGATATGCCAGGGATAAGATTTGTTGTTCATTCATAATACATAACTTTTTGATTTCTATATGTTTAATATAGTGATATTATATATTAATATCAGGTGAGGAGTTCTGCAACATTTTTACATGCTTCCCATACATACTTTTTACGTGATTATCTCCCTTTATCAACATGTATGCTCGCTTCAGAATTTTGGATCAGTTTTTGGCGTATTATTGTCCACCACACTGTAAGTTATGATATTTGTGTATTATTATGTATATTTTTGTATGTACCCCTAGTTTCATAATGATTTCTATGACGAGTTGAAGTAATCTCACGTAAAAGCCTTTGCAAACATCAGAATTTGATTATCATACATTGTATCATTTATCGGGCATCTAAGCAGGTTAATACAAAATACATTTTATTGTAGTCCAATCCCCCTTTTGTGTAAGTATTTGGCCTGCATCTCCCTCTAAAATTTGTATTTTTTGCTTTGTGAAGTGTCCCCCTTTTCGATTAAATTTTGTATGGAACGCCATTTGTGTCATAATTTTTTGTAAACAATTTCTCGACATTGTATTAAAAATTGTATTTTTTGACTACGTATGTATTTATAAAATTACTTAATGTTGTTTTAATTTTATCTTTTGTAGTTTTTACATTTTGACATCCAATAGAGATGTGTTTGGAGAACATTGTGCTTTTTTCAATGCATGTTGGATTCAACCAGTTAAACTACCTGTCACCCCGGGATCGGACAGAACAGTACGATTCAACATTAACATTATTTATGAGGATTTTCGGTGACATGATACATGTAAAGTTGTTCTATATTATTGCTATTAATAGTGTTGTAGATTTCAATAGTATTACAATACCAGATCTTGAACCACTAACCTAGTGAATCAATAGTCTAAATAAATGAAGAAATCCAATGTATTTTTGCCAAATATCCCAGTAGTATATCTGGTTACATAATTTCTACAGTACATCTAAACCGACACGAAATGTTTCTTTTTATGAAATACAATTGAAATTCAAGCCAAAACAGTAAAAATGTTTTTTTTTAAATTAGTTTAATGCCAAAAATGAGGGTCCCCAATCCAGACCTTCTTCTATATATATCGAATAATTTGTTTTGTAACATATCATTGGTTTTCACATTGTTATCTTACGAATGCAAACAAAGGTCTCCCATTGATGACGTATTCAACAACTTTTAAAATAATCAAGAAGATTCGGTTCAACGAGTTTTTAGATTACAAACTTTAGTGTTACATAAATCTCATGCTTTCAAAAGAAATACATTATATATATTTAACTGATTTATAAGCTAACAAAAAACCGTTTATACAAACACTTCCCGGTAATCATTGTTTGATTCGGACCAACTCTGTCATTCATCATCTGAGCTTCTTTTACTTTAAGGGTCCCAATTCCCATATCTTTTGACATCGGACTCGGACTTTTCTTGAACTGAATTTTAATGTGCGTGTTGTTATGCATTTACTTTTCTACATTGGCTACGGGTATACGGGTAGGTTTGAGATCTCATAAACATGTTTAACCCCGTCTCAATTTTGCGCCTGTCCCAAGTCAGGAGCCTTTGGTCTTTGTTAGTCTTGTATGATTTTTAATTTTAGTTTCTTGTGTACAATTCGGAGTTTAGTATGACGTCCATTATCACTGACATAGTATATATATTTTTATGGGACCAGCTGAAGGGCACCTACGGCTGGGGAATTCTCGTTACATTGAAGACCCATTGGTGGCTTTGGGCTGTTGTCTGCTCTGTGGTCGGGTTGTTGTCGCTTTGACACATTCACCATTTCCTTTCTCAATTCTGTATTATCTTAATTTTACCCTAAGCCTTACCCTTAACCTTAACCTTAACCAGACCTAACCCTGACACCAGCCATAACCCTTTAAGCTTAACCCTATAATCTACAACATCTCCTATCCATAACTATAATGAACCCTTACCCGTAGGAATATGGACACTTAAAGTAAAAGAAAGCCCTTTTATCTAGCTTCTGTGATGATGTCTTTTTATTCCTTATTCCTTTTTAGCTCACCTGGCCCGAAGGTGTCAGGGGTATCTTGTTAAAAAAATGTGTGGCGTGACCCGGCCTTCCAACCAAGATGGCCACCACGGCTGAAAATAGAACATAGGGGTAAAATGCAGTTTTTGGCTTATAACTCAAAAAACCAAAGCATTTGGAGCAAATCTGACTTGGGTTTCATTGTGAATCAGGTCAAGATATATCTGCCCTGAAATTGTCAGATTGATCGGACAACCCGTTGTTGGGTTGCTGCCCCTGCTTTGGTAATTTTTAGGAAATTTTGCCGTTTCTTGTTATTATTTTGAATATTATTGTAGAGATAAACTGTAAACAGCAATAATATACAGCAAAGTAAAAAATGGTCAATTAACCCCCTAAGGAGTTAATGTCCTTTATAGTCAATTTTTAACAATTTAACAAACTTTTTCCACTTAAACTATTAGGCCAAGTTCATTATAGATAGAGATTTTTGTAAGCAGCAAGAATGTTTAGTAAAGTAAGATGTACAAACACATCACTATCACCAAAACACAATTTTGACATGAATCAATCTGTTTCCTTTGTTTAATATTCACATAGACCAAGGTGAGCGACACATGCTGTTTAAAGCCTCTATTTGATATATCTTGTGGAGGATCCAGAAATTTTCATAAGTGGTGGCCCACGTGGAAAGAGAAATCAATGTTTTTGTAGAACGGAACAAATGAACCAATGATAGGAACACACGTTTAATAGAATGAAAAGACATTACAACACGTGAAAAGAGAAATCAATTTTACAGTAGAACATTACAAATTAACCAATTTAAAAGACTTAAAAGACATTACAACATGTGAAAGAGAAATCAATGTTATAGTAGAACAGTACAAATTGACCAATGATAGGAACACACGTTTAATTGACTTAAAAGACATGACAACACGTGAAAAGAGAACTCAATTTTATAGTAGAACAGTACAAATTAACCAATTTAAAAGACTTAAAAGACATTACAACATGTGAAAGAGAAATCAATGTTATAGTAGAACAGTACAAATTGACCAATGATAGGAACACACGTTTAATAGACTAAAAAGACAGTACAACACGTTAAAAGAGAAATTAATGTTTTAGTAGAACAGTACAAATTAACCAATGATAGGAACACACGTTTCATAGACTGAAAAGGCATTACAACATGTGGAAAGAGAAATCAATGTTATAGTAGAACAGTACAAATTAACCAATTATGGAACACACGTTTAATAGACTTAAAAGACAGTACAACACTTGAAAAGAGAAATAAATTTTATAGTAGAACAGTACAAATTAACCAATGATAGGAACACACGTTTAATTGACTGAAAAGACATTACAACACGTGGAAGTAAATCAATTTTATAGTAGAACAGTGCAAATTAACCAATGACAGGAACACACGTTTAATATACTTAAAAGATAGTACAACGTTTGAAAAGAGAAATCAATTTTATAGTAAAACAGTACAAATTAACCAATGATAGGAACACACGTTAAATACACTGAAAGGACAGTACAACACGTAAAAAGAGAAATCAATTTTTTAGTAGAACAGTACAAATTAACCAATGATAGGAACACACGTTTAATAGACTTAAAAGACAGTACAACACGTGAAAAGAGAAATCAATGTTATAGTAGAACAGTTCAAATTAATTAATAAATGATAGGAACACACGTTTAATAGACTTAAAAGACAGTACAACACGTGAAAAAGGATGTTATAGTAGAACAGTACAAATTAACCAATGATAGGAACACACGTTCAATAGACTAAAAAGACAGTACAACACGTGAAAAGTGAAATCAATGTTATAGAACAACAGTACAAATTAACCAATGATAGGAACACACGTTTAATAGACTTAAAAGACAGTACAACACGTGAAAAGAGCTATCAATTTTTTTATAGAACAGTACACATTAACCAATGATAGGAACACACGTTTAATAGACTTAAAAGACATTACAACACGTGAAAAGAGAAATCAATGTTATAGTAGAACAGTACAAATTGACCAATGATAGGAACACACGTTTAATAGACTTAAAAGACAGTACAACACGTGAAAAGAGAAATCAATGTCATAGTAGAACAGTTCAAATTAATTAATAAATGATAGGAACACACGTTTAATAGACTTAAAAGACAGTACAACACGTGAAAAAGGATGTTATAGTAGAACAGTACAAATTAACCAATGATAGGAACACACGTTTAATAGACTAAAAAGACAGTACAACACGTGAAAAGTGAAATCAATGTTATAGTACAACAGTACAAATTAACCAATGATAGGAACACACGTTTAATAGACTTAAAAGACAGTACAACACGTGAAAAGAGCTATCAATTTTTTTATAGAACAGTACACATTAACCAATGATAGGAACACACGTTTAATAGACTTAAAAGACAGTACAACACGTGAAAAGAGAAATCAATGTTATAGTAGAACAGTTCAAATTAATTAATAAATGATAGGAACACTCGTTTAATAGACTTAAAAGACAGTACAACACGTGAAAAGAGAAATCAATGTTATAGTAGAACAGTTCAAATTAATTAATAAATGATAGGAACACACGTTTAATAGACTTAAAAGACAGTACAACACGTGAAAAAGGATGTTATAGTAGAACAGTACAAATTAACCAATGATAGGAACACACGTTCAATAGACTAAAAAGACAGTACAACACGTGAAAAGTGAAATCAATGTTATAGTACAACAGTACAAATTAACCAATGATAGGAACACACGTTTAATAGACTTAAAAGACAGTACAACACGTGAAAAGAGCTATCAATTTTTTTATAGAACAGTACACATTAACCAATGATAGGAACACACGTTTAATAGACTTAAAAGACATTACAACACGTGAAAAGAGAAATCAATGTTATAGTAGAACAGTACAAATTGACCAATGATAGGAACACACGTTTAATAGACTTAAAAGACAGTACAACACGTGAAAAGAGAAATCAATGTTATAGTAGAACAGTTCAAATTAATTAATAAATGATAGGAACACACGTTTAATAGACTTAAAAGACAGTACAACACGTGAAAAAGGATGTTATAGTAGAACAGTACAAATTAACCAATGATAGGAACACACGTTTAATAGACTAAAAAGACAGTACAACACGTGAAAAGTGAAATCAATGTTATAGTACAACAGTACAAATTAACCAATGATAGGAACACGTTTAATAGACTTAAAAGACAGTACAACACGTGAAAAGAGCTATCAATTTTTTTATAGAACAGTACACATTAACCAATGATAGGAACACACGTTTAATAGACTTAAAAGACATTACAACACGTGAAAAGAGAAATCAATGTTATAGTAGAACAGTACAAATTGACCAATGATAGGAACACACGTTTAATTGACTTAAAAGACATGACAACACGTGAAAAGAGAACTCAATTTTATAGTAGAACAGTACAAATTAACCAATGATAGGAATATCCTTTCAATAAACTTAATAGGCAGTATACATGGTATATATTATATACAATATATTATTCTAGAAAACACTTTATGTGCCGTGGACGTAATAGACAATGCAGCAATTATCATATACGAACAGTACAACATATGAAACGTAACAACACTTGCAATAGACTTATATATGAGACTCTTTAAAGTGAAACAATTTTAAGATACAGTTGCAGTTCTAGGATTTTTAAAATTGGCAAGACAACGTTTGGGTTGATGCTTGTAAACATTCTTTGAATTTATTATTTATTTATTCACCAGACCTCCTCCTTAAAGCCGCCTTTTATATAGACTTAATAGACTTGATTAGACTTATGCACTTTCTTACTCTGCTTGGCCTATTTCAAAATAAATATGCATAATATTCTGTCGTTATCCGCACAGGCGCTTGGGTCTATGATACAGATTTTTTTTTTTTTTTTTTTTGTTGATTAAAATATTCAATTTTCTATATTTATAATGCATATCTATCACTTCTGTGTATATCTCACCTAGTTTCGAGTGATTTAAACGACTTATTGAAAATACCAAATTTTACTATCCATACTAAGAAACAAAAAGGCAACTAACTCGACGCCATTTTTCTGCTATCTATAAATAACGAAATTGACCTACCTGGATTCCCCAACGATTTCTCTGGAAAACGTGCCTTCCAGGCCGTCAGATCGCAGACATCGTTTATATTCATCAAATTGGTAATGTTCGTAACATTTTTAGTCCATCTCAAGCGTTTAATAAAAAGATTTTAACTTTTTTCTATGTTTTCATATTTACGTGCCCGGAAGCTTGCTGCTAAAATACAAGGGAAGTTATCTTTTCCCGGACTTTTGTTAAAGGGACGTAATTTTTTCCCGAACTTTTTCGGAACATCTCTAAGAGTTCGCATGAAACAAATAAAGTGAGCCGACGGTTTCCGAACTATTATTAAAAAGGCGCAACTTTTCAATTGCTGAAAAAAAACTATTAAATGATGGCAAGTCAACCAAAGGAAGTAACTAAGGAAAATATAGTTTCATGGTAATTTAAAGTGATTCAAATACTCACACAAAAATTACTAATCGAAAGAATTAAAAACAAATAAGTTAAGGACCATTTGTCTTTTTTGATCTGATATTTTTTTTTATTCATTTAATTCTATTTTTGAGAAAAGGTGGGGTGGGGTAAGGAAATATATACTTATATTCACTTGCGACAAAAATGTGACAGATTTGTTTTAAAGTTATTAAAAACAATGGTTCATGTTTAGATAAGTAAAAAAAAAATATAAAGGTCAATATATTGCCAAAATGTGCAATTCCCTTTTCTAAAATTAAAGGCAAATGGTCTTTGACTATACCATGTATGTTTTGGTTTGAAAATTGAATGAAATCAATTATTTATTCAAACTTCCCATAAAACATATCATAAACAGGAAAAAAAAGCAATTTCCCAAATTCAAACAATCACGGTTCAAGAAAAAAATGACATAATGTATAACATAATGTCCTCAGTCTGTTGTTTCAATGACTGTTTCATAAAAAAAAAACTGCTGTTGTTCACTAAATATGAGAAAAGGGATTTACTACTACATTTGACATATATGGAAATATTTGTGCAAGTATACAAAAAAAAAAGATGTATTCTGATTGCCAATGAGACAACTGTCCACAAGTGAACAAATGACACAGAAAGTTTATACTATAGGTCACTGTACCACCTTCAACAATGAGCAAAGCCTAAACTGCAAAGTCAGCTATAAAAGGTACAGAAATAATAATGCCAAACAATTCATGGGCAAACTTATGTACAAAACATGGGGAAAAAAAAACCAGTTTGGTCCCCCTTTAGAAAACAAGAAAAGGTAGCAGGTCCTCAAAAAGAGTCAAAAATGTAACCAGCCCCCTTTTGAAACATTTAGTACCAGCCTCTGAATTATAAGATACATTCTACAGAAATTATAAGCAAATCACAATCTTCGTAAATAAAGTGATAAGATACACAAAATAATTATGACTATATCTAAAATTAACCAACCTTTTCAAGCGATGTTTCTTTCACTCTTTTTATTAAGCATTATGAATAAACATTCTCTTGTGCCATTGGTTTATAATCAACAGAAATTCCCAGGTGTGTGTCAGAGCGAGTGTAGTGATACTAATACTTGCCTTATACAAGTTTATTCATCAGTGAGAGAGCTAGTTTTCATTCACCAAAAGTTCTCTTGTCCAAGTGGTTAAGCATCAACAGACAGTAATTGCCAGTTGCGTGAGCAAGCATAGTGAGACTTGTCTTATAAGAGTTTATTCATCAGTGAGCGAGCCAATTCTCATTCACCGAATGTTCTCTTGTGTAAGTGGTTAAGCATCAACAGAAAGTAATCGCAAAGTCCATGGGCGAGCATAGTGAGACTTGTCTTATACGAGTTTATTCATCAGTGAGCGAGCCAATTCTCATTCACCGAAAGTTCTCTTGTCCTAGTCGAGTTGTTAGGCATCTACAGAAAGTAATTGCCAGTTGTGTGAGCCAGCATAGTGAGACTTCTCTTATACGAGTTATGGGCTTTGCTCATTGTTGAAGGCCGTATAGTGATCTATAGTTGTTAATGTTTGTGTTATTTTGGTCTTTTTGTGGGTAGTTGTCTCATTGGCAATCATACCACATCTTCTTTTTTTATATTGGTTTTATACGAGTGCAGATATTGAAATGTTTCACTTGATCATAATTTATTTTTCTTCAAAAGTGTTAAAAAACATGATTCTACCACAAATGTTATATAAAATTAAATATCCTTATTCATTCAGTTTAGCAACATTTTTTCTTTGAATTATTCTTTGAAATTATTTTAATTTGTAGATGCACAGCTTGCTCACACAACCTTGAATTACTTTTTGCTGATGCTTGACAACTTGGACAAGAGAACTTTTGGTGAATAAGAATTGGCTCGCTCACTGATGGATAAACTCGTATAAGAGAAGTCTCACTATGCTGGCTCACACAACTGGCAATTACTTTCTGTAGATGCCTAACAACTCGACTAGGACAAGAGAACTTTCGGTGAATGAGAATTGGCTCGCTCACTGATGAATAAACTCGTATAAGACAAGTCTCACTATGCTCGCCCATGCACTTTGCGATTACTTTCTGTTGATGCTTAACCACTTACACAAGAGAACATTCGGTGAATGAGAATTGGCTCGCTCACTGATGAATAAACTCTTATAAGACAAGTCTCACTATGCTTGCTCACGCAACTGGCAATTACTGTCTGTTGATGCTTAACCACTTGGACAAGAGAACTTTTGGTGAATGAAAACTAGCTCTCTCACTGATGAATAAACTTGTATAAGGCAAGTATTAGTATCACTACACTCGCTCTGACACACACCTGGGAATTTCTGTTGATTATAAACCAATGGCACAAGAGAATGTTTATTCATAATGCTTAATAAAAAGAGTGAAAGAAACATGGCTTGAAAAGGTTGGTTAATTTTAGATATAGTCATAATTATTTTGTGTATCTTATCACTTTATTTACGAAGATTGTGATTTGCTTATAATTTCTGTAGAATGTATCTTATAATTCAGAGGCTGGTACTAAATGTTTCAAAAGGGGGCTGGTTACATTTTTGACTCTTTTTGAGGACCTGCTACCTTTTCTTGTTTTCTAAAGGGGGACCAAACTGGTTTTTTTTTCCCCATGTTTTGTACATAAGTTTGCCCATGAATTGTTTGGCATTATTATTTCTGTACCTTTTATAGCTGACTTTGCAGTTTAGGCTTTGCTCATTGTTGAAGGTGGTACAGTGACCTATAGTATAAACTTTCTGTGTCATTTGTTCACTTGTGGACAGTTGTCTCATTGGCAATCAGAATACATCTTTTTTTTTGTATACTTGCACAAATATTTCCATATATGTCAAATGTAGTAGTAAATCCCTTTTCTCATATTTAGTGAACAACAGCAGTTTTTTTTTTATGAAACAGTCATTGAAACAACAGACTGAGGACATTATGTTATACATTATGTCATTTTTTTCTTGAACCGTGATTGTTTGAATTTGGGAAATTGCTTTTTTTTCCTGTTTATGATATGTTTTATGGGAAGTTTGAATAAATAATTGATTTCATTCAATTTTCAAACCAAAACATACATGGTATAGTCAAAGACCATTTGCCTTTAATTTTAGAAAAGGGAATTGCACATTTTGGCAATATATTGACCTTTATATTTTTTTTTTACTTATCTAAACATGAACCATTGTTTTTAATAACTTTAAAACAAATCTGTCACATTTTTGTCGCAAGTGAATATAAGTATATATTTCCTTACCCCACCCCACCTTTTCTCAAAAATAGAATTAAATGAATAAAAAAAAATATCAGATCAAAAAAGACAAATGGTCCTTAACTTATTTGTTTTTAATTCTTTCGATTAGTAATTTTTGTGTGAGTATTTGAATAACTTTAAATTACCATGAAACTATATTTTCCTTAGTTACTTCCTTTGGTTGACTTGCCATCATTTAATAGTTTTTTTTCAGCAATTGAAAAGTTGCGCCTTTTTAATAATAGTTCGGAAACCGTCGGCTCACTTTATTTGTTTCATGCGAACTCTTAGAGATGTTCCGAAAAAGTTCGGGAAAAAAATTGGCGGTAGGTCAATTTCGTTATTTATAGATAGCAGAAAAATGGCGTCGAGTTAGTTGCCTTTTTGTTTCTTAGTATGGATAGTAAAATTTGGTATTGATAGATATGCATTATAAATATAGAAAATTGAATATTTTAATCAACAAAAAAAAAAAAAAAAAAATCTGTATCATAGACCCAAGCGCCTGTGGTTATCCGTGTTTGAAAAAAAAGAAGTTTTAAAATCTATGATCATCTATCAGTCCACTCTATTATTACTATTGAAAAACGTGGTCTTTTGTTACAAATGATAAGTGGGTGTGTGTTAGTTCAGCATTTCGATTGGTTGTTTATTGTTGACGTACTCCAATTTAGAGAATTTTCTTCATTTGACCTTCATTCATATACCAGTGTATACACACTTACTAGTAAGCATAACAGAAAAGAAATTGAGTGATCACGCTTAGAAATCATGACAAAAGTGAGTACAATAATAATATGAGGCAGGCATAACCTGTAAATGGGGACGAAGTCTGTATGCATTATTTTTTGTAACTTTAATATTTGTTAAAAAAATAAAACGGAAATACCGTAACGTTTCCGATTTTGGTTCTGTTGTTAGGGATTTTAGTTGTGACGTTATTTAAATTATGACGTCATATGCAATGTAAACAAAGAAACGCTTTCATCAGGTAACGTTTTTTCATATCAAAGAATTATTTAAAAAAATGATAATTGGTATTGCGTTCCCTCCTTTTTATACTAGACTGATAAATATATATTTTACTCAAAGATTCATAACGAGACCGGAAAAAGGAAGTATATTGTAGATTTCTGCGCCGGTCCGGGATTTCAAAACATGACATAAAAAAAAGTTAACGATTTTGAGTTCATTAGTACAATGAAAAATTCGGGAAATTTTCCCGATTTTTTTTAATTTATTTTTCTACCGTAATTGGGGACTCCGTCCCCATATAATTGGCTTATGCCTTTATCATTTCACTATTTTAAACTTAGATAAAATTAAAAATTTCATATCATTACATACAAACATTTCTGTGTCAATACACGCACCTGGATTGTATACAAACATAGCTACCAGCATGTCTATTAAAGAATAGATTTCAAGTTTTGAAAATTATTCGGGATTTAAAAATTTAACAGTTTAACACTGAAATGTATCTAAGTTTTTTCATCTTTCTTTACACGATCTGGAAACGTTATATGATCATGATGATGATAGTCCTATAACATATGACTTCGCATTCTTATTTAATTTTTAACGTTTTTATACTAATGTTTTCATTTTTTTTTTAATGCTCGGGTGGCACCTTGATAGTAATTTTTTTTTTATCAGAACAGTAAATAGAAATAGTAAATTATGCCCCCGAGGTCATAAGTTATAGGACTAATTATCATGACAGTGTTGTGTTTTACACAAATAATAATAACATTGGCAAATAATCATTTTGTATCATGTATATGCTTGTTCTTATATCAATTATTTGATTTTATACATAGATCTACATGTATTAATTAATTCCTTTGATTTCGGAAGGAAATAGTCATAGAAAATACAACTAAATTAAGAGGATAATATTATGACTTGGAACGGTGTTTCACATTTGCATTTCTGATTATATCTGATGGTCTGGATGGGGGGATCTGTTATTCTGCAAACATTTTTAAATATTTACCCCTTTTTAGTTCACCTGGCTCACTTTGTGTCTGGCGTCGTCTGTTAAATTTTACAAAAATCTTCTCCTCTGAAACTACTGGGCCAAATGAAATCAAACATGGCCACAATCCTCATTCGGGTATCGAGTTTAAAAATTGTGTCCGGTGACCCGGCCAACCAACCAAGATGGCCGCCATGGTTAAAAATAGAACATATGGGTAAAATGCAGTTTTTGGCTATTAACTCAAAAACCAAAGCATTTAGAGCAAATCTGATAGTGGTAAAATTGTGTATAAGGTCAAGATCTATCTGCCCTGAAATTTTCAGATGAATTGGACAACTGGTTGTTGGGTTGCTGCCCCTGAATTTGTAGTTTTAAGGAAATTTTGCGGTTTTTGGTTATTATCTAAAAATTGTTATAGATAGAGATAAACTGTAAACATCAATAATGTTCAGCAAAGTAAGATTTACAAATAAGTCACAGGACCGAAATGGTCATTTAACCCCTTTAGGAGTAATTGCTCTTTATAGTAAATTTTAAACCATTTTTCGTAAATCTTAGTTATCTTTTACAAAATCTTCTCCTCCGAAACAACTAGGTCAAATTAATCCAAACTTTTTTACAATCATCTTTGAGGTATCTTGTTTAAAAAATGTGTCCGGTGACTTGGCCATCTAACCAAGATGACCGCCAAGGCTAACTAGAGGCTCTCAAGAGCCTGTGTCGCTCACCTTGGTCTATGTGCATAATAAACACAGATAAATTCATAACAAAATTGTCTTTTGATGATGGTGATGTGTTTGTAGATCTTACTTAATGCGGGGTTCACACATTGCCGATTATTGCTCCCGATTGAGATCAGACAGCAATACGACACGAAAAGTGAAAAAGTCGGATTAGTATCCTCAATTATCTGGAATGTCCTATCATTGTCTGAACGCATTCGTTTTAGTTCGTAACAGATTCCTACGGATCGGGAAGGGTCCGAATAGTTCGGCAAAGCATCCCGACAGTTAGGTGCGTCCCGTAACATTCGGGGCAACTCAGCCGATTTTGTCTAGTCGGATTACAATCGTGGCTATGTCGTGACAGATTCTGCTGTATCGGATCGAATTCCGAACAATGTCTTGTGTATTCTGGACGGTGTCCTGTGGAACGGGAATGATCCGGAGTAATTTTTCATAGTTGTTTTTCTGCCGATTGAGTCCAGATTGCATCCAGATCTTGTCGATTGCGAACTGTTTTTTGCCGAAACCGTTCCGAAACAGTCCCGTTATTAATACGAAATTCGCCAATGATACCCACGTCAGAGTCCCGACAATTACAGAATACAATACGACTGAGACCAGACAAAGCCGTTTGCAATGCGATAGAGCGGACTATGATAGGATTACGTTCCGACAGTACTTGATCATCCCGAATATGCCGACAGTTTTCGAACGGATAACTTCCGTCAGCGTCGGTTCACTGTCCAGTCACTGTCTGATCTCAGTCGGATAACATTCGGTAGAGTCGGGACGCAGTCGTGACAGACTCGGTCGAATTTTACCTGGCGAAAAATACAAATCGGATTAGAAGCGGATTCAGAACGGTATTATCGGGACTAATTCGCTTAGAAACGGTTGAATATCGGTGCTTCCTGAATACTATCTGATTGTTGTCGTGATCAAATAATTTTTTTTACAAATTTTAATTTAAGTTTGAATTTCCATCCACGATTCACAGGATCTTGATCAGACTTTTAATAAATTTTAATCGGGAATGGTCCTATCAAGAACGGTAGTAAAAATCGTGAATGTGTGACCCCAGCTTAACAGAAAATTCTTCATGCTACAATTATCTCTATATATAATGAACTTGGCCAAGTAATTTCGGTGGAAAATATTTTCGAAAAATCTACAAAAATTTATGAAAAATGTTGAAAATTGACTATAAAGGGCAGTAACTCCTAAAGGGGTCAACTGACCAAATTGGTCGTGTTGACTTATTTGTAAATCTTACTTTGCTAAACATTATTGCTGTTTACTGTTTATCTCTATCTATAATATTATTCAAGATAATAACCAAAAACAGCAAAATTTCTTTAAAATTACCAATTCAGGGGCAGCAACCCAAAAACGGTTTGTTTAGATTCATCTGAAATTTTCAGGACAAATAGATTTTGACCTGATAAATAATTTTACCCCTTTCAGATTTGCTCTTGATGCTTTGGTTTTTGATTTATAAGCCAAAAACTGCATTTTACCCCTATTTTCTATTTTAAGCTGTGGCGGCCATCTTGAATAGTTGACCAAGTCACCGGACACAATTTTTAAACAAAATACCCCAATGATGATTGTGGCTAAGTATGGTTAAATTTGGCCCAGTAGTTTCAGAGGAGAATATTTTTGTAAAAGATTACTAAGATTTACGAAAAATGGTTAAAAAATTGACTATAAAGGGCAATTACTCCTAAAGGGGTCAACTGCCCATTTTGGTCGAGTTGACTTATTTGTAAATCTTACTTTGCTGAACATTAAAGCTGTTTATTGTTAATCTCTATCTATAATAATATTCAAGATAATAACCAAAAACAACAAAATTTCCTTAAAATTACCAATTTAGTGGCAGCAACCCAACAACCGGTTGTTCGATTCATCTAAAATTTTCAGGGTAGATAGATCTTGACATGATAAACAATTTAATCCATGTCAGATTTGCTCTAAATGCTTTGGTTTTTGATTTATAAGCCAAAATCTGCATTTTACCCCTATGTTTTATTTTAAGCTGTGGCGGCCATCTTGAATAGTTGACCAAGTCACCGGACACAATTTTTAAACAAGATACCCCAATGATGATTGTGGCTAAGTATGGTTAAATTTGGCCCAGTAGTTTCAGAGGAGAAGATTTTTGTAAAAGATTACTAAGATTTCCGAAAAATGGTTAAAAATTGACTATAAAGAGCAATTACTCCTAAAGGGGTCAACTGACCATTTTGGTCGAGTTGACTTATTTGTAAATCTTACTTTGCTGAACATTAAATCTGTTTATTGTTAATCTCTATCTATAATAATATTCAAGATAATCACCAAAAACAGCCAAATTTCCTTAAAATTACGAATTCAGGGGCAGCAACCCAACAACAGGTGTCCAATTCATCTGAAAATGACTGGGCAGATAGATCTTGACCTGATAAACATTTGAACTCCATGTCAGATTTGCTCTTAATGCTTTGGTTTTTGAGTTATAAGCCAAAAACTGCATTTTACCCCAATGTTCTATTTTTAGCCGTGGCGGCCATTTTAGTTGGTTGACCGGGTCACTGGACACAATTTTTTAACTTACTACCCCAGTAAGGATTGAGGCCAAGTTTGGTTTGATTTGGCCCAGAAGTATCAGAGGAGAAGATTTTTGTAAAAGATAACTAAGATTTACGAAAAAATGGTTAAAAATTGACTATAAAGGGCAATAACTCCTTAAGGGGTCAACAGACTATTTTGGTTTTGTTGACTTATTTGTAGATATTACTTTGCTGAACATTATTGCTGTTTACAGTTTATCTCTATCTATAATATTAATCAAGATAATAACCAAAAACAGCAAAATTTCCTTAAAATTACCAATTTAGTGGCAGCAACCCAACAACTGGTTGTTTGATTCATCTGAAATTTCCAGTGTAGATAGATCTTGACATGATAAACAATTTAACCCATGTCAGATTTGCTCTAAATGCTTTGGTTTTTGAGTTATAAGCCAAAATCTGCATTTTACCCCTATTTTTTATTTTAAGCTGAGGCGGCCATCTTGAATAGTTGACCAAGTCACCGGACACAATTTTTAAACAAGATACCCCAATGATGATTGTGGCTAAGTATGGTTGAATTTGGCCCAGTAGTTTCAGAGGAGAAGATTTTTGTAAAAGATTACTAAGATTTACGAAAAATGGTTGAAAATTGACTATAAAGGGCAATTACTCCTAAAGCGGTCAACTGACCATTTTGGTCGAGTTGACTTATTTGTAAATCTTACTTTGCTGAACATTAAAGCTGTTTAATGTTAATCTCTATCTATAATAATATTCAAGATAATCACCAAAAACGGCCAAATTTCCTTAAAATTACGAATTCAGGGGCAGCAACCCAACAACGGGTGTCCAATTCATCTGAAAATGACTGGGCAGATAGATCTTGACCTGATAAACATTTGAACTCCATGTCAGATTTGCTCTTAATGCTTTGGTTTTTGAGTTATAAGCCAAAAACTGCATTTTACCCCTATATTCTATATCGATTACATTTTGCAGTGTAATCATATGTAGTCTGTAATCGTGTCATTTCTGATTACAAATAATCGTAATGTAATTGATTACATCGCAAAGAAACAGGTGTAATCATATACTATAGTGATGTCAGTGATTCTGTGAGGGAATTCGATGTTTGCTATACCACTGTTCATTTCAACGCACTTTTTGACAATACTACTATACAAATCGAAATGAAAATTGTTGCAGTGTTTTGAGAAATGATTTTACTTTGTAGACACATATTTTTTGTGAAACAGTTTATGTTTTAAAAGGACGAATTTTCTGTATAAAGTCAATAAATAAGTGAACTTTTGAACCCCAAACTTTGTAATGCCTTACATACATAAATGAAAGATCCAAAAACTGTATCAATACAATACGACATGTTTATGAAATGATGGGAAAACTTTTGGTTGACAAATTTTTACTCGTTATTGCAAAAAATTGAACTTTTAATATCTTACATTTTCTCCCTACCCAGTTTACCCCTTATACTTATGATAATGTGGACTGGTCATTGTTATTGAGCATAACGCAATTTGATTGGATTAAGTTATTAGTTTACCTCCAAACTGTTAAATGCTTTTCATTCTCGACTATTGATTAAATTAGAATGTGCATGAATGTGACAATAACTAAAAATGACCTTCAACAATGTTCAAACTGGACACTGGATGAGTCCATGTTATGTTTTATCAATGAAAGTATAGGTATGAAAGGTTAGAGCTGCTAATTCTTCTATTTTCACAAAATTTCCCCAATACACAGTAGATAGATCATCTCATGATAGCCAATTGCAGAGAAAACAAAGTTTACAAATAAGACATTTTATTCCAATCATGCCGAAATAAATTTACGCACGGCTACGCCAGGTAAAATTATTATTTATTTTACAAGAAACAACAATTTTCAGTCTCAAAAGAACATGATATTAATTACAATCAATCTAAAATTAAAGAAGTCATCAAATAAAGTAAAAATATGTCCGATCTACCTAATTTGGGACAAAAAAAGTCAATACGAATGTTTTAAAGTCAATTCCGTCTACCTCACAAAATCTTGTTAGGCACTATAACCATGTTGTGTATTATTATTTTTTCAGACCGAAATTAACATAACCAGAAAAAGTTTAAACAAGAGAGAGAGATAAACTGGGATAATGGCAGGTTTGTGTTTCAATATTTGACTTTATATACTTAATTAATTTAAAAAAGAGATCAAATAAATAGTTCAAAATGATATATTTATGCAAATAATTATAGAGGCAGAAATAGGCAGAAAAAAAATAAGATTTGTTGTTGTAATTAAACAACTTTAATCATTGATTATCTTGAAAACTGATGCAACATTGTTGCTTAGAAAATGTAGAGTAAAAAAGTGATCTTAAAAGTTAACCTCCTCTGACATCAAATTTTATTTTAGTAAAACGTATAAATATGGTGATCTTGTTATAATGAAAAGTTTATATCAATATCTCTGATATGATGGGCTTCATTGTACATATAATTAGAAAAGCAAACATTTAAAGATTAAATTTTAATTACATGTAGTATAGAAATATGGGTTAGGCTAACAATGTAGATCTTACAAAAGTAATTAACCGTTAGTTAACTTTTGTTTGATATACATTGTTATTATAAAAAGATGTACCAGATAAATTGATATTTATATTTCAGATAATTTCCCAAGGAGTAGCACTACTGCTGAGAAATTTGAAGTTATTGAAGGAAGAAATATTTTGGAAAAATTACGTAAGGTAGATTTATGTCCAATGGTTCATGTTGTTAAAAAGTGAAAGAAGATACCAACAGGACATTTAAAGTTAATGTGAAACCAACAGCACACTAAAAATAATAACAATGAAAAGTCAAACAACAGTCTAAAAAATACTACATGAAAAACAGGCAATTTTACCAAAAACCGGGGGGGGGGATGTTGATATCAGGTGTTCCCTTATGGCAATCAGACCCTGCTACGTGTACAACAAGCACCATGTTGAGCAGGTACTGTGGTTATAGTAAAAGTATTTTCTCTGCATCAAAATACTACAAACAATTGTCTAATGGTGAAAATGTTTAGTATATTTAATAGCATGTGGGCAAAGGGAAGTAACTACAATTTATTATCATTCTTTTCAAATATGTATTCAAATAATTCCTTTAAGCATAATAATCTCACTCTTTAATCAATTTTTAATTTTTTAATTGTGTACATCACAAATCTCTTAATGAGTTGTTCATTTGTATACAAATTCTTATCAGCAAAAGAATATCTTATAAACTACAGCTTGTAACAGACATAACCAACAACAACCACTGGGTATTGTTTTATCATTATAAATAGTTTGTAGTTAAGGCAATTATACCATAAACTGTAAAATATCATAAATATTCCTTATTGGTCCATGTGAAATGAAGTGAATTAAATGGGTCAAATAAACACTTGAAGGATCAACATACTCACATGATATTTCAGTGAATTACATTTTAAGGGCTATCCACTACAAAATGTTGCTATATGTTGCTATATGATCAATTTCTTATAGTTTTATCATCTTCTTCCATATCAGAGCTGGGTTCCTTTAAGAAACTTTAAACTCTGCTGGACTATGCTGGACTATGCATGGTGAAATTACTAATCTAGTCCCCTAATGATTTTTATACGACCGCAAATTTTGAAAAAAATTTCGTCGTATATTGCTATCACGTTGGCGTCTTCGTCTGCGTCGTCGCCGTCGTTGTCGTCGTCGTCGTCCGAATACTTTTAGTTTTCGCACTCTAACTTTAGTAAAAGTGAATAGAAATCTATGAAATTTTAACACAAGGTTTATGACCATAAAAGGAAGGCTGGTATTGATTTTGGGAGTTTTGGTCCCAACATTTTAGGAATAAGGGGCCAAAAAGGTCCCAAATAAGCATTTTCTTGGTTTTCGCACTATAACTTTAGTTTAAGTTAATAGAAATCTATGAAATTTTGACACAAAGTTTATGACCACAAAAGAAAGGTTGGGATTGATTTTGGGAGTTTTGGTTTCAACAGTTTAGGAATGAGGGGCCAAAAAAGGGCCCAAATAAGCATTATTCTTAGTTTTCGCACAATAACTTTAGTTAAAGTAAATAGAAATCAATGAAATTTAAACACAATGTTTATGACCACAAAAGGAAGGTTGGTATTGATTTTGGGAGTTTCGGTCCAAACAGTTTAGGAATTAGGGGCCAAAAAGGGACCCAAATAAGCATTTTTCTTGGTTTTCGCACCATAGCGTTAGTATAAGTAAATAGAAATCTATGAAATTTAAACACAAGGTTTATGACTATGAAAGGAAGGTTGGTATTGATTTTGGGAGTTTTGGTCCTAACAGTTAAGGAAAAAGGGGCCCAAAGGGTCCAAAATTAAACTTTGTTTGATTTCATCAAAATTGAATAATTGGGGTTCTTTAATATGCCGAATCTAACTGTGTAAGTAGATTCTTAATTTTTGGTCCCGTTTTCAAATTGGTCTACATTAAGGTCCAAAGGGTCCAAAATTAAACTAAGTTTGATTTTAACAAAAAGTAAATTCTTGGGCCTCTTTGATATGCTGAATCTAAACATGTACTTAGATTTTTGATTATGGGCCTAGTTTTCAAGTTGGTCCAAATCAGGATCTAAAATTATTATATTAAGTATTGTGCAATAGCAAGTCTTTTCAATTGCACAATATTGTGCAATGGCAAGAAACATCTAATTTCACAATATTGTGAAATAGCAAATTTTTTTTTAATTAAGAGTTATCTTTCTTTGTCCAGTATAGAAAGCAAGAAATATCTGCAAGAATTTTTTTTAATTGGAGTTATCTTTCTTTGTCCAGAATCAACTTAAATCTTTGTTATATACAATATACAATGTATATTCACTTTTTACTACCAACTGATAAATTTAAATAATCTTTACCATTCAGTGATAACAAGCAGTTTTTTTACATCTTAATATTTTATGATGTATTTAAATGAGTAGTAATTGTTGCAAACTCCATTAGAATATTTTAATTGAAATTAGTTTTGGAATAAGGGAAAGGGGGATGTGATTAAAAAATTGGGTTCAATTTTTCTCATTTGAAATTTCATAAATAAAAAGAAAATTTCTTCAAACATTTTTTTGAGAGGATTAATATTCAACAGCATAGTGAATTGCTCTAAGAGAAAACAAAAAAATTAAGTTCATTTGAATACATTCATTCTGTGTCAGAAACCTATGCTGTGTCAACTATTTAATCACAATCCAAATTTAGAGTGGAATCCAGCTTGAATGTTGTGTCCATACTTGCCCCAACCGTTCAGGGTTCAACCTCTGCGGTCGTATAAAGCTACGCCCTGCGGAGCATCTGGTTTTAACTTGTTGTAGTGAGCAAGAAATACATATATTTACAGTTAAATGTATCATTATAGGAGATGGGAATCTCAACTTGGTAACAGCTTCCAGGAAAAGACGAAAAATATCTGTAAAATACCACAATGAGGATATTGAAGAGTGCTACCACAAAGTGCGAAGATTATCAAATAGTATGTATACATTTAACTTAATGCAGTGTACAATTCAATTAATAACTTTTAATTTATTTTAAAATTTTACCTTATAAAGAGTGTTAATATTTTTTTTATTAAAGTACATATATTCAACATTTAATTCTCAAATTCTGAAATACAGTTGATTTAATAGGTCAATTTTGGCCCAAATCATGTAGTACAAAAAATGTATAAGTGCTCTTTGATTAGGAACTAAACATATTTGATTTGATTAATTTGGTTTGTATTTTCCCTTGTCAAAATCATTCTACACTTGTTTGTTCCATTTCAAGAACCCCCTATCCAGTATCAATGATTTGTAATATTCTTTGTATACATAGCTATTTATAGGGTCATTCAAACTACAATTACCCAAGTTATTATCTAGTTTGCTTGAAAATGTTCTTTCAATCTTTCAGATCCAACTGTTACAGACCTTGAGAACAGCCTTGATGAAACACAAGGTACACCAAGAAAAAAAAAATTTGGTATGACCAAAATTATATGTGGGTTATTTTTGTCTTTTTCACTTTAAAATAGTTGGTATTTATGAACTGATTTAGATTATCCTGAGGCAATTAGAAAACTTTGATAACAGTAAAATTACTCTAGGTCTCTTTCCAATAAGGTTTTCAAATCTGGTTAATGTAATGATGAAATATGGCAAGCATACAGGGGCGGTTGCCAACAGTTTCAGCGCAATTATAAATGAACTGGTCAACTGAATTGAATGTGTTTCAAATTCTGATATGCTGTCAAATAATACAATACAGAAGTGAAGTTAAATATTGACAATTTTCACTTTGCCATTCAGGATTTATGTTGCTTTATAGACTGGAAAATAGGAATAGAACTTGACAGGTCAAACAAACCTGAAAGTGCCTTCAAATAAATCTCTAAATATAAGAAAGAAAGAACACTAATTTTTAAAATCAATTCATGTTGTATGAATTGAAGAAAACATTTTTTTCATTACACTGGGAACAACTGTGACTGCAACCTAAGTGGGTAATAATATTTACTGTTGTTTTCTTTTGTTAAAAAAATAACCTAATGTTTGTAATTTGTTAACCAGCTAAAGTTCAATATTTCAAAAAGACCTAGAGTATGTTATTATTTGTATTGTTTATACTTTTGAAAGTATCTTGATGCAATTCATTGCAAATTTAAAAAAAAACCAGAATATTGATTGAAATAAAGAAATATTTGTTTAGCACACATATATTATTTGGTCATAGAATGAAAACATTAATGTGCTCTGATACAAGCTCTTTTACAGATTTTATATAGTTTATTATGCAAAATAAAGATAATGAAATCTATAACTTTTTATCTGTTTTACCTGCTCTTTTGAATGAATACTTTATGTCAGGGTGCATTCACCTGCTTGTTAAAAGACAAGTTTTCAATATTAACTTGCAGACTTCAAAAGAGAGGAAAAAGATACCAGAGGGACAGTCAAACTTATAGATAAAAAATAAACTGACAATGACATGGCTAAAAATACAAAAAAACAAACAGACAAATACTAGTACACAATGTGACATGACACAATATATAAAACTAAAAACTAAGCAACATGAACCCCAACAAAAACTGGGGGTGATCTGGTGTATTCCAAAAGGGTAAGAAGATTCTTCTTCACATCATGTCATGTGGCACCCATTGTATCATTAAACATGATAATTAGTCAAAATAAGAAGTGTTTGGTCATATAAGGGGAAATAGTAAATGTAAAAGTATTTTATGCTTCCGATGTGGTGTCTGTCCACATGTCAAACATCAGTACGTATGTTTCGAATTTAGTTTATGTTCAATGCTTATTACCATAAGACACAGATCAAGTTTGATTTTGGTGACGTGACTTTTACTTTTCTTGAGTTATGCCCCTTATAAAATTATATGCATGCAAAGATGATCAAGAAAAAGAAAAAAACACAAAAACAAATATTTTTTTTTAATTAATTCTCTATACTTCTTTTTTAAAGCTCAATACTTTCAAATTTTAAAACTAAAATTTTATGAAAATATATTTTTTTAACCAGGTGAGCTTGAGGATGAGATTATTAGGCTGGAAGACAGGCAGAAAAATCTTCATCAATGTTTTGAAAGTGAGAAACAGCATGGAAATGAAGTATTATTCAGAGTAATTCAGTCTAAAAATGAAGATATGATTAGATATTTACAAGAAAAAGACGAGGAGAGTGCAAGAAAGGATGAAATTATCAAGAGGTTGCAAGGAGAAAATAACAGGAATAAAGAAGAAAATAACAGGAAGGAAGAAATCATCAGGAGATTGGAAGAAGAAAACAACAGGAATAAAGAACAAAACAACTGGAATAAAAAAGAAAACATCAGGAGTAAAGAAATTATCAGGAGGTTGATAGAAGAAAACAACAGAAAGAAAGAAACTATCAGGAGGTTTGAAGATTAGCCCTATAGACATTGAGATAACTCATTGTCATTAAGCATGTTAAGGGAGTAAGGAGACCAATATTTATTTAAAAATCTGAGTTGAAGTGTCAGATGTATGAAATTAAGAATAGTTCTAAAGACTTTTTAAAACTTGGTCATAAGAAAAGTTTTCAAAGTGATTAGGTTATGTGAAATAAAACAAGACACTGCTCTTAGAATCTACTGGACAACTATAGTGGTAATGAGATTTTTGTATTATAAACTTTGTAAATAATATTTCAGAGTATTGCTTAAATTTCTATGTAAAGATGACATCTCCTAAACCTGTAATTAAATGCCATGATTAGTTTGATTTTCTTTAACCTAATATAATCAACTACACTTTGATTCAAAAGAGATATGGTGCATCCATAACAACATATCTATCAAATGTTAAGAAAAAATCAAATTCTACCAAATGTGCCATTTCTTTTAAAAACCTATGCATTGTGATTGTTACATATATTTTTTATATTTGTTAGTGAGAATCTTTGTTAATGATGATGTATTTTTGTACTAGTTTTAAAATAAAATTTAAAAAAACCAATTATTGATCATTTTTAATATTTCATTTTATGTAATCTATACAAGTTAAATAATGTATTTAACATTATATTTTTTAAAAAACCTTTTGATATTTTCCTGTTAATGTAACGAATGACTCAAAACACCCAAAAAAGATAAATTGTTAATGTACATATTATGCACACACTTTTTATGGCATATTGCTCTGTACAGATGTATCTATATGTTTGTGTAATGCTTCTTTATATGACTTGAAAATGAATTAGTAAGGCAAATAGTGTAAGCTAAATTCTTACATAATTTGCATATAAATCAAAAATGGAAAACAATCAAATTTCAACCAATTCCCAATCTTACTTTGTGCAAGTAGAGTGATAAAGAAATAAAAGATTATGTAAATATTGACATGCATAACACCATATGTTAAAGTATGTCACATCACATACAATGTGATTTCTCTTAACAATAAGAGTAATTTATGGAGTAAAAAATGCATAGTATAATTGTTTTACCTGTGACTGTACAAATGATTGTGTATAATGTACCATTTTGTTTTTCTTGTTCTGCAGACAATCAGTTAGTGTGAAACAGATATTTTTTGTTAAAAAAATTGTAATATCTGTAATATTTTGTTCTGTATAGTTTTTTTGTGAAATCCTAATGATAGATAAGTAAACGCTTATAGAGCCCCATCTTTTTATAAAGCCAGTATTATCATAATAATAATAAGTTGTGTGTACTAATCTAAAAATGTAAAATTATAAACAAGGGGAGAGAACTAAAATTTAAAATATATTATTTGGCTTAAAAAGATACAATGTTTTATTTTAAATTTACATTCTAAAATGAAATCAAGCTTTACTCACACTCACATTGAATATAAATGAGGTATAATAATCATCAATTTGATAAGGGTCACATTTTGATCTACTTTTCAAAATAATTGCCCTTGAATTTAGGATTAGTTTCGGTCATAATATTCTAAATACTTTATAATAATTTGTTAAAGGATACTTTTTATTTGAAAAGGTAAAGAAATATTTGTTCAGTCATTCTTTGAAATGTGTGGCAATTTTAAATCATTATTTAAGAGCTGTTTATATGCCACAGTCTTTATAGGTTATCATATTGGGTTTATTTTCCCGTTTATTTTTAAACAGAGCAATACCTTAGATTTTAGATGAATCATTTAAAAACACTATTCATATAATTAGAACAGTCTTTACTGTTTCTATAGATGTCCAGTTATTGTAACGATTTATTTAAGAAATTTTTTATATTTATTTCAGTGTTAAACACCAATGTGATTTATTTGTCTTGATTACTAGTAATCTTGTTAAGTGTTTTCTTCTTTTCAATTGACAAAAATTCTTAATTTTTTTTTTTACATAAAGTCCAAATTTGCTTTAAACATAAATGAATCTCAGGTCTTTTAACATTTCACAAAATTATCTCATATTATCAATTCATGATTCCATGACAATGATTCAATAAAAATAAGGCAGCAAATGTTAAATTAGACCATTCTGTATTTAATGTGGTATGACACTACATTATCAGTTTCTTTTGTAATATATTTTTTTAGTTGATAAAATATTGTTTAAATGAGCTGTGTTGGATAGAAATTGACATTATGCAAATATATGTCAATACCTCAGTTAACTTATTTGAGGTTGACTAAACTCTATGGAAAGTTGGTAATTGTTTCATAACTGATTTAATACATATATTCTACAAATCAGGCCAAAATATATTTTTTATTTCGTATTTGAATGTTAAAAATGAAAAATTTATTAAAGACATTTCATGAACATGTGAATGCACACTTGCATGAGGTCGATTTCTATCCGAAGCAGCTCAAATTATAGCATAATAAGAAATATACAGTTATCAGTTTTGTATAATAAAATGGCAGCAAATGAAATAATCACAATAATATTTCATGAGAAAATGTTTTAGAGTGAAAGGTTTTTTCATTGTGTTTATTGTGTATATTTTTCTGGATGAAGTTTAATTGTAAATACATGTACAGTACTTTGTAAAACATGTTGGATATTCAACAATCATAATGGGGCATTTGCAATAAAGTTAATGTTATAGGGGTAAATTATTGTTTTAACTTAAATGGGTAAAGTGACACAAATTTTATATCAAACTTTAATAAATGTTGGTGAAAAAAAGAAGACTTTTTCAGTTGACTATCTTTTACAATAGATGTATGAACCTGACTTGATATAAGCTAATATTAATTATTATACTTCACACTAAACAGCCAGATTTTGATTGGTTAATATGAGGGACATAATTAACATCTATTCCATGGCTCAGCTGGAGACTTTTTTTTAATGTCACCCTCTCCTGCAGACCAATCAAAGTTTTATAAACTAATGGACAATTTATATTAATATCTTGAAAGAAAGTGCTACTGATTTATGAAACGGCCTCTAAACTTTTTTATAGACAGTAAAAAAAAATACATTTGCTTCACTTATGCTGTTTTGCTAATTACATTATGTACATTTCAATGAATAATTTTAAAGACAAAAATGACAGAATAATAAATAAAATATCACAGAGCTGAGTGGGTTATAGAGCAGATTGAAATTTGAAGAATCATCGTCAACCTTTGCTGTGCCTACATGGATAATATTTTCTCAGGGTAATATTCTACTCTATCAACCCCTCAGCTATGGGCTATTCATATAAATGCAGTGTGCAATTTTTGATATACTCATTCTTTTAAATGACATTTTTAAGAATACAAGGCAGAAAGTAAACTCTTGTAGTGAATCTGTTTTTGGATACATGTTTTTTGTGTGTGAATATATTTATGGTGAAATGAATGGTTGTATAAACGTGTGTTAAGTGAACAAGTATTATTTCTCTTGTTCAAGTTGTACATTTCTTGTTGTACAAGGTCCAAAGTTTACCAAAGTATTGAGTGCTAATTAGTTAAGTTTTGATGCTTTTTATATGTTGGATTCATTATTTTGTTAGGATGACAATTTTTTTAACAATTTCGTTGTTGAATGTGACGAACAATTCAAATTTACAACAATGTACAAAAGATCAATAGGATAAGGCCATAAAAGGAACGTGTGTGTTTGCTCTAACCATACCTTTCCAGGAAATAGCTGCCTACTCAACATATTTTGTTGTCTTATGTACATTTTTGTTTTGTTAATCAGCAATGCATGTAGAGTAAAAAACATCTGACACTTTGATTTCTTTTTATTGAAAAAAAATGCCAACCTACCTAACCACTGTCCTTGCCTTAGGGTAGGGTTTCGGCAAACAAAAATATTTAAAGTGTGGCTTAGTCATGCAGACTTTGCCAAAACCATGAAATCAAATATTCATGAAAATACAGGTTCTCCTCCATCCACAAAAAATACCCACAAATTAAATGAATCCAGGATCTAAAGTTTGTTATTATTATTTTTACTCTTGTTAATTTTTGCTTTATTTACTTCTAACTCTTTGTTTTTCTAATGACATTTTTTCAAAATATTCTATCTATGCAGTCTTCTCCCTGGGGCCTTAAACTGGTGCTATATTTTCTACCATGTTGCTATCTTGAATAATTTTATAATAGAATGTATAGGGGCCATAGTGCTATGTTTTGTTTTAAAAACCAATGCTGTGTTTATTTCCATTTTTTTTTTAAATTCTTGGAATTTTAAGGAAAATTTTTATAAACATAGGAGAATTTCAACTGCATTTTTAAATGTTACATAGTATCTCTTTTTTTATCAGTAAATATATGATACAATTTTTAAAGCTTTTAATTTTTTATCTTTTTAAACGAAATGAATTACAAAAACAGTTTTTTTTACAACTGTTTTAGAACTTATAATTAGTATTATAAGGATCATTTGCTACAATTTTGCCAGTACACATTTTAAAAAGTTTTTATTTTATTATAAGAATATCACTTTAGGTCAGTTTTGTCAAAATCAGCCCCAAACATCAATGCATTATTTATTTATCTATTAGTTAACAGACAGTAATATTGATTTTATTTAGATCCTATAGTGTATTGGGTATTACTTATTGGTGCAAAGAAGTGTCAAGGGGCAAATTTTGTTGTTAATACCCCAAGACAAAGACATTTGAAAAGTCTTCCTTTTTGATACATTGATTATATACAATTTGTATTTTCCTACATTTCTTCTCTTCTTTTACTGTCCTTTATTGATATTGGTGATATATGTGTATACAAGTAGACGGCTGTGATATTTGCATTGATAAATCATTTGTTTTATACATCATCTATCATAATGTATGTATGTTGAATTAAAATAAAATAAATTATAATATGGTTTTGTTTTTAAATTACTTTATACTGTACCTGTAAATTAAAACTATTTACAGAAATGTGCATATTGTTTGGATGATGTTTTGTCCCTGGGTGACATGAGTAGCAGAAGGTGACATATCGATCCTTTGTATAAACAGCATAATTTGATATGACTTTCACACAAGTGATAGGTTAAGTGGTAAAAAATCAGGTTCAATTTTCTACATTTCAACTAGTATATATTTGTTTAGGGGCCAGCTGAAGGACATCTCCGGGTGCGGGAATTTCTCATTGCCTTTCTCAATTTTATTTGAAAATGTCTGTACCAAGTCATGAATATGACAATTGTTGTCAATTCGTTTGATGTGTTTTATCATTTGATTTTGCTATTTGATTAGGGACTTTCGATTTTGAATTTTCCCCAGAGTTCAGTAATTTTTTTGATTTGATTTTACTTTTTATTCCCTTTAATAGTAAGTCTGATTTATGTACATCTATCATCTCATTTCAATGGAGATATGTTGGTCCAACCTCATCAGTCATGGTCTATTGATTGTGAAACTTTGTTAAGTTGAAACGTTAATATCACCACATTTGTAGATCAGCATGGTGGGTACCACATGTCGAACAGGAACAGCCTTACCTTCTTGAACAAGTTTTATTGAATTTTTCAACATTTTTTTATTTTGCAGTTGGATGTCAGTTTATTTTCGATTTGTTAGTTTAAAAGTTCTTTTGGTATTATCAGCCTCTTTTCTTAGTTTTGAATATTAATTTCTATAAAGGGGAATCACTATAAATGGTAATTGACTGATGTTTGGAATTGATTTGTATTATTATGTCTATGGAGACTCCCCACTCAGTCATGGTCTATGTAAAACGTTTGCATAGTTTACGATTACTAGGTTAGTTTAAGAGGGACCACTCAGCAACATTCTTTAGCTCTGAAAATTATAACTAATGTTTAAACCAGCAAACTTTAGAAAAACTTTATAATCAGAACAGATCAACTTTTTAAAGGAGTAATGCTCTTTGTAAATAAAAGTGGTAACAGAAGCAATATCATGCATACATTTCTTGAAGGATAAATACGACTTAAGAAATCATGAAAACATATTTGAGTTATTGCTCTGAGATATATTAAATGTTCACATTGACAAGCAATTCTATTGTTTTGAAAGGATTTAACCATCATTGGAAGCCCATTGTGTTGAAATAGATAGCTGATAAAAATCTACCTATGCTACTGTTATGTTTTTACAGCTAAAATTTAAGTTCAGTTTTAGATTTAAATTTATATTAATATAAGGTATATTTGAATGTTTTCCCAGGAACTACAATACAAGGATTTCTGAAATTTGGTTTCAGGCTTTGTACAATTCGTCTATACCGTGTGATGCGTTTTCAGGTTCATCACTCTACAACTTCCTGTTACCCGAATACTTGCATCATTTTACACATGACGTTCAATTTGAAATTTTCGTTACATTTTTCTCAGGAACTACATTACAAGGGTTCTTGAAATTTGGTTTCAGGGTTTACATAAGTCAGCTTTATCGTGTGGCGTTTATAGATTCATCAATTATCAACCTCCTATTTACTGTCAAGTATTGGGAGGGCCCCGGTATCATCAGTGAGCTGTAGCTCGCGGTTTCACTGGTTATGATAACTTCTGATAATCCCGATGTTTGTGGCATCGGCGGTGTGGCATTGAAAATTGTCAAGTTTTCTGATTAAGTTAGTTTGATAAGAAGTACTTATGCTCGACTATTGATATTTCATTTAAAGTTGCATTAATATCAGTACATACATGCCAGTTTTATGGCTATTTCTCGGCCCTGCCTGCTAGTATATATATATAAAAAAGAATGCTAGTATATATATATAAAAAGAAGATGGGGTATGATTGCCAATGAGACAACTCTCAACAGGAGACCAAAATGACACAGAAATTAACAACTATAGGTCACCGTACGACTTTCAACAATGATCAAAGCCCATACCGCATAGTCAGCCAAATTGAAAAATCGTCTAAAAGCAATAATCTACAATGATTTTCAACATAAAAATAGTTGCATACGCTATAGATTTATTACTTTGGGATACCATACTGCAACCTAGTATTTTGTATATAGTGAACAAAAGGTAAAACATGCTACACAGAGGAACAATTGATCAGTATGCTGGAGTTTCTTATTGACAACATATATGTTGAATTTTGAGGTAGACGTTTTCAACAAATTGTGGGCATTCCTACGGGAACGAACCGTTTGCCTCTCCTTGCCAAACTCCGTTATTTTCATATTAATCGGAGTTCTTTCAGATACTTGTTAAAACATGAAGATCAAAGAAGCCAAGTAATTTAATTTCACATTCAGGTATATTGATGATGTTCTTTCCATTTACAATCCAAACTTTTCTGATTGGGTTCCATAAATATATAAACAAGAACTAGCAATAAAAAAACCCAATAGACACGACTTTCTGAATCTCTGCCTAATGTTTGGACTACTACCTCGAATTTGACATACACTACACGGTAATCTCAGTACCAGTATCTATGACAAACGAGACGATTTGAATTTTGAAATTATTAATCCCCCACACCTTAGTTGCAATATACTAATTCAACTGCATATGGAATATACATTTCTTAGCTTATTCGGTATTCAAGAGCATGCAGCAACTACTCAGACTTTGTAAAACGTCACTAGTGTCTGCGCAGAAAGTTGACGAACCAAGTTTATGTCAAAGAACGTCTCGTCCTTTTTCTAAAAAAGTTCATTGGAAGGTACCAAGACCTTGTTGATAAATATTCCGTATCAACTTTACAAATAATACACGATCGATGGTCTTGCAGTATAGATTCTTGGTACTGACGTTGTTTATCATCTTAATAACATTTTACAGATAACTCATCATAGATACAAGGATTAAATTTTGTATTTACACCAGACGCGCCTTTCGTCTACAAAAGACTCATCAGTGACGCTCGAAACCAAAAAAGTTAAAAAGGCAAAATAAAGTACGAAGTTGGAGAGCTTTAATGACCAAAATTCCTAAAAGTTTTGCCAGCGAAGCGAAGGTAATCTATTCCTGAGGTAGAAAAGCCTAAAGTATTTCAGAAATTCAAAATTTTTGTAAACAGTTAATTTATAAATATGACCAGTATTCTTTTTAATTGTCTTTCTGGATATACATTTGACTATTTAGTCTGTTTTTGTGGTATCCATTTGAAGTGGCTCTGTACTTATACATTCCGTCAATGTGTTATTGTGCCACAATAAATGTTTATTTATGTTTTTTTTTATAGTGATTGAGATGATAACTCAATGTTGCTTGATGTGCCCCAATTTTTGACATTTGTACCTATTAATTCTATTTGTTTTGTTCACACATCGTTGTGTATATAATAAAATTTTATGCAACAATCATACACGTGAGATGTTTAGCTAGCTATAAAACCAGGTTTTATCCACCATTGTTTTCATAAGAAAATACCGGTACCAAGTCAGCAATATGACAGTTGTTTATATCCGTTCGTTTGAAGTGTTTGAGCTTTTGATTTTTTCCATTTAAATTTTCCTTGTAGTTCATTTTTTTTGTAATTTTACCTTTTTCTAAATTATAAACATCAATTTTATCAGTGTGAAACTTCGTATCTAAGAGATGGCGTGAATTCGATGTGGATACTGAAAAATTCTATGACTTTTTATAGTAAATACAATCTAAGACTCTTTCATCTTGCAATGGTATTAAACAATTCACCTTTCTACACTCTACACAAAACAAGGTATTAAATAAAACTGGAAATCAACATCAAGTTTAGAAAACCTCCATTTCTTCTTACCCCTTAATTTCATGGTGTTAGTTCAATAATTTTTCAATTTGATGAAATTACCATTTTTTTCGGTTTAGTTGATTTTTTCATATTCAACCTAATAATTATAATTTAAAGACATATTGTGCATTAAAACTTACCTTAAGAAATAAATTGCAAAAATTTGATAGTATGACTAAATCTTTTCATGATCTGTAAACATGAAAACTTAGAAACTAAGCTTACTCCATGCATGCATGGACGAAGGTAACTAACGTTAACTTAGTCCATGCATGCATGGACTAACACAACAGACTTAGTCCATGCATGCATGGACGAAGGCAACTAACCCTAACTTAGTCCATGCTTGCATGGACTAACACAACAGACTTAGTCCATGCATGCATGGACGAAGGCAACTAAAGTTAACCTTTTTAAAGTAAAAAAATTTATATATGCATGCATGGACTAACATAGCATATTTGGTATATGTATGCATGAGTGAAACTAACTTTATATAGACATTTGAAATTATTTCATTTTTAAAGCAGACTTAGTCCATGCACGCATTGGCTAACCCAACTTGTAATGTATACATAGTTTGGTTATACCATGCATATATGAACTTACCCAACGAAATTTGTAATCATGAATAGACTAAGACCAAATTTTTCATTTAGATGTATAAATAAGCGTCATTGTTTTAACAGCATTAGTCCATGCATACATGAACTAACCCAACTTATTAACGTAGTCCATACATTTATGAAATCCTAGGATAAAGAAGGAAAACTGTAAATGTGACATAGACAACAACCCGACAAAAATATGAAAGTAAACCCAAGGCTACAAATAGGTATTTGATACGAGAATCCCTTATTTATTAATGTGCCCTAGATCAAGAAAGTTAACACCATTCTACACTCAAAAAAGTATGCTTCAACCTAAAAAGGAAACAACATCATGACGAATAAAGACCAATTATTCCTTACTTCGACCAGACACAACAATGAAACATATTTTGTGAGCACTCAACCTCCCTTCTTTATTTTCAGCCAGTGTAAGTCTTCTTGATTTCCCTAGTCAGCAGTTACAGGCTGATATTTTGTTCAGTGTCAAATAATAGAACTATCATTTGATTTAATGAGAGTTTAGGATGAATGTTTTGTCACATCTTTTTTCTTTGGTGGCTAAATCTCTGAACTGCTTTTCTTCTTCATTTTATTCAATCCTGCATATTGTTCATCCGGACTTTTTTGCTGGTTGCTCATTTTACATTTCTTTTACTCGAAACTCTTGTCACGCCTTTCTTAAAATTTAACCAAATCTCAGGTCAAAATTAAATTACAGCTCAACGGGTTCTTTGTGATATTTAAGGGACAATGACATCAATGACAGGAACGTGTATACTCTTTGTTTTAAGAGTCTTCAAAAACTGTGGAAGGTATACCAAGCATATTCTTTTGAAGAAAGACATTTGTCTTAGGAGTATATTTTATACTCACAAGATAAAGATAAGGATGGCTGTTTCATGACTAGCACAAAGTTCATTCAAGAGAACATTTTAATGTAATATGATTGCGAGTTTTGATTCGTACTTAAATCACATGACAAGCTAGATGGTAACAACTTAACATACAAGATCAAGAACTCAAGTCATGACACTTAGAAGAAAACTATTGTGCAAATAACAGGAACATACTAATCTTTACTAGCATAAATTCTTAAGTATAAAAGGTACATGTAGTAATGCAAAGCGTACCCCTACCTTGCAGTGTGTATGTCAGTCAGTTCATCAAAGACAAAAATAAAAAATTATGAAATCATTTATTACAGAAAGTTTCAAAAATAACAAATGCATATAAATTATATAAACTTTATATCAATCTTTAACAGTAACAAAAAAGTGGTTTGATCAACAAAACTCCTACAAAAATACTAACTACCGTACATGTACAATATTTAAAATATCACAGATGGAAATATATCAATGAAGATAAATATAGGTCATCGATGAGTTAAAAAAGATATCTAAAATTTTAATGCCAAAATATGGCATTTTTGCACCCAAGGGAGATAATTTGGAGCCTTTTCAATGATATCTACATTCTAAAAGTCACCTGGGGCCAACACATATTGATTTGTTGGAATAAGTTTTGTACCATATGATAATGTAACAACTTCTTAAGGTAATTAATAAAATTTGTAATGAAAAATAAACGTTTGATTTTTTTCTAAAAATTTTATACCTGCAAGCCTCCTTAATCAATCGCAATAAAAAAATCTTTTTAAAAATAAGTGGTCCTAGAAGGCACTAGTCTAGATTAATAAGCAATTTAATTTCTTTTCTATTGAGCCAAAAGACAAACAATTCCCATTATACATATTGGCGCAGAACACACATCGACTGATATATATAAAAAAGAAGAGGTGGTATGATTGCCAATGAGACAACTATCCACAAAAGACCAAAATGACACAAACATTATCAACTATAGGTCACTGTACGGCCTTCAACAATGAGCAAAGCCCATACTGCATAGTCGGTCATATAGTTTTGTTGGTTAATTTTGTGAGGTTTAAATTTTTGGCTTATAAAATATAGGCACATTTAGATAGCTTAGTTATTTCAGGAAAAAGAAGACTTTTTTCTAATTATTTTGTTCATTTGTGAACAGTGACATGTTCAACTTTAACTTTTTAAAAATGCATGATTTTGGTGGATAGAAAAGCTGTATATAGAAATGGGATAATGCACAGTTATATTCAAAATATCTAAAACTGACATACATTGTTTTCTAATGAATTTCATGATATTGTTTCAAACAAAAAAGTGTACATTTATAATAAAATATCTAAAATCTTAAAATGTATAAAGTGTACACATGTACAAAAAAAAATATACTGAGCTGCTAAATATGATCATGATGATATCATTAAAAAAAAGGTTATAACTATTTTCATTTTGATTGCAATGAATATTAATGGCATACAAGGTTATAATAATGGTATTTGATATTTACCTTTTAGTAATTTTGAAATGTGATAAAAATTGTTTATCTATTCATAGTTCTGAGTAATTCTTTCCTTAATACAAATTGAGTCTTACAAACAAATGACAGTGAAGAAAACAACATCAATTTTGAAAATTAAGAACTTTGTTAGTACCAATTATTTAACATACATGTAGTTCATTAAAGATAACTTTTACTCATACTTATTAAATCTTAACAATAATCAAACAATTGGTGGATGGATATAAAACAATAAAATGAGTCTGCGTTTTCAAAATATCATTCGATGTTTACCACTGTTTGTTTATTTTTTATTTATACAGAATTTCAAAAAAAATTGATATAAAATATTATGTAAAATACTTTTAAAAAAATTGCAGTTAAGAGAGAATAAACCAGATAAATAAATACTAGAAGCCTTATTCATGATTAAAAGTGTCACTGTTGAGTCTTTTGTTGAAGTATTATTGCAAACCCAATTAAATTTTTCCACAGTTTCACTTGATAGTTATCTGTTAAAACTTTTATGTCTCAAAATATAAAAGATTGAAAAAAAATATTATCAATATTGAATAAAAACACAAAATCGAATGCAATTTATTTAATTTAAAAAATGATATTACTATCTATTTAGCAGTTATTTTTTTTAATCAAGTAAATGAATAGAAGAGTGATATCTTAAGGTGGTACCTAACACTACAGGGAGATAACTCTGTAAAAATCAGCTAAACTTTTTAATCACATTGTTTGTTAAGGAAATGTTATGCTTCTCGATGATTAAAATAAGTGTTTGTCAAACTGCTATATAACCAATAAATTTTTTCTGATAAAGTGGTTGGTTCAAATTTTTTTAAGTTTTTATATTTTTGTCAAAGGGTAAAAGGTAACATTTTGTCAAAATTTTATGAAAATTAAACGACCCAAATTAAAATTAGCCAAGGTGTTGGGTAACCACCACAAGAAGAAACTCAAAAGGTCCAATTGAAAAAACTACGCAGGATACAATAGCTTTAATTGTACTTGTTCAATGGAACAAAAGAAGTGCCAAAAGTTTAAATCAACTATCAAATAATTGGTACATTAGAGTGTATGTTTCATTATACATGTAATACGTTATTTGAAGGGCTATTATTGCAAATCTCCCATTATTCCTTAAGAATTGCATTTAAGAATTGAATGCTTCTTTTTGTAAATTTATTTGGGTGTAAAAGCATTGACCGAAGTACATTTTGTATGAAACGCAGAAGCGCTTCATACTAAAAATGTGCACACAGTCAACGCTTTTACACCCCTATAAAGTTACAAAAAGAAGCATTCAATACTTATAATTACATTTTTTAGCTATGATCATGAAAATACGAATTTTATAAATTTTGTATATGATTCACCTGTGCACTTTATTGTGGGACCACGTGCTATCATGAATGAAAAGTTTTATTGAGTGATGCAATTGCTTACGGAATAACAAGTGATGTGTCGTTAGCCAATCAAAATAAAGTATTATAATGAAACATACATCTAATGTAATTATTATGCAATAAAATTTATCATTCCGGAAATAAAGTGCACAGATGAATTAAATCAAAACTGATAAAAGGAGTAGGTCCAGTAAGACCCCTTTTTGGCCCCAAAAAATAACAGTTTTACAAAATTGTTAAAATGTAAACTTTTAGTTATTTATTGGACAGTTAAATGGTTCTGCTACATAAATATGGGCAGTTTTTGACAATACAATGAACATATATCGGGTTGTAGCACTATTAAGTCATGCTAAATTACGGAAAACTTCAAAATTCTATCATTTAAGTTAAATTTTAGATGGTTTCCGTGTAAAACGAAAGTGGCCGCATTCGTGTTCATCCTTAATATGGAAATGTAAGTTGTATTTCATGATAATACATAACATATATAAAGGTTGTGGATGAACAAGGATGCGGCCACTTTCTTTTTTGACAAAAACCATCTGAAAAGTGTCGTTTTTTGGCAGATTTGAGAGATTTTTCATATTTGAGCTTGAATTGGACAGTTTTTAATGACTAAATCAATTAAAATTCTTCACATAAATTAATTGAATCAAGTGAAATAGACACTTAAGTGTTTAAAAAGTGGTCAAAATCTTTCGTCAGATGAAACTGAAATTTGAGGCCAAAATGAGTCCTTACCGGACCTACTCCTTTGTGTTTTATTATCCTAGCTAAAAAATGTAATTATAAGTATTGAATGCTTCTTTTTATAACTTCATAGGGTTGTAAAAGTGTTGACTGTGCGCACATTTTAAGAATGAAGCGATTTTGCGCTTCATACAAAAAGTACTTTAGTCAACGCTTTTACACCTCAATGGAGTTACAAAAGGAAGTATTCAATTCTTTAAATAAGTGAATCTGTGGAAAAGTTGCATTGGGTTGGTAATACATGTACTCACACCATTGTTTATATGCCAAAGATAGACATATTTTTAAATGCATTGAATATACAAATTTGTAAACACAAATGGTTAATTGGATTTGAACTATAATTGAGACATGGGAGTTTCTGGAATTATCAAGCAGCTTAATGGGCACTGAGTTTCAGCACATGATGCTGAAATAGATTCAAATGATGGTGTTTCACTGGAAACCAAAGAACAATCTTTACCATCATTTGAATCTATTGCAGAATAATCATCAATAATACCTGATTCATCTAATGTAGCAACTAAATCTGAACAATCATCAATTGTGTCATCACAAACATCCATTCTATCAACAATATATACATTTAATTTGTGCTTAATTTTACATAGTTCTTTTTTTAATGTCAATTTGTGTTTGTTTATCAATTTTTGAACATGAAAATTATTGTGAATGTCACCACTACATCCTGGTATCTGAATGGTTATATCTATAGTTGATGACGCAACATCATATGGTATTACTGCTTCATTTTTTGCCCCCTCACAAAAATCCAGAAACAACTTTGGGACTGTTTTACCAATTGCAAGTGCTGAAAATAAAAGTGGAATGATATTATAATTGCACAGCTTCATTTGAATATAATTCCTTAATGTTCGTAGCATAATAGAAAGACCTTTGCAAAATTAACTTTTCAGTGGCAGACACAGTGAAAGGGGAACAAGGGGATGAGTCCTCCCTTTTCTGAGGACTATCTTTGTATTTGAATGGAACCCTATGGTTGGAACCTCTACTTTTTAAAACAGCCGTAACCACCCCTGCTCTGGTAACCTATGGAAACTAGTGAGGTGAATTCAATGTGACATGTTCAATTGCCATGAAATATTGTTCAATTCAGTTGACAGAACTTTAAAGCCAAAGTTATCAAAAAGCGTCCATTTGACAGCAAAGTGTTAAGAAATAATAGATATTTTTCATTGGGGACATGATTAAGTCCTATCTATTTTTAAACTGTGTCCTCAAAGGGAGGTTATACACAGGTCATCAAAATGTTTTATTACATTGGTTGCAATGAATTACATCGTTTCCTTTTCCCAGTGAGATAAAAATTGTTAATTTTACATGTGAAATCACTCTTCTGATAGCATAAATCAATAGGCCGTGTCAAGACCTTGACAACATTGGATCACAACAAATTGTTAATGCAAAAAAAAGATAAAAGTTCCTAACATTTTCTACTTTAGTTTCATAAAATAAAAGCAAATACCAATGTAATTTTTTTTATCCTATCCCAGGTTTGGGGGATGGTTAGGATCCCCTAACATGTTTAACCCTGGCTCCACATTTTGTATGCATTTGCCTGTCCCAAGTCAGAATCCTGTAGTTTGGTGGTTGTCGTTTGTTGTTTGCCTGTCCAAAGTCAGAATCCTGTAATTCAGTGGTTGTCGTTTGTTGTTTGCCTGTCCAAAGTCAGAATCCTATAATTCAGTGGTTGTCGTTTGTTGTTTGCCTGTCCAAAGTCAGAATCCTGTAATTCAGTGGTTGTCATTTGTTGTTTGCCTGTCCAAAGTCAGAATCCTATAATTCAGTGGTTGACGTTTGTTGTTTACCTGTCCAAAGTCAGAATCCTATAATTCGGTGGTTGTCGTTTGTTGTTTGCCTGTCCAAAGTCAGAATCCTATAATTCAGTGGTTGTCATTTGTTGTTTGCCTGTCCAAAGTCAGAATCCTATAATTCGGTGGTTGTCGTTTGTTGTTTGCCTGTCCAAAGTTAGAATCCTATAATTCGGTGGTTGTCGTTTGTTGTTTGCCTGTCCAAAGTCAGAATCCTATAATTCAGTGGTTGTCATTTGTTGTTTGCCTGTCCAAAGTCAGAATCCTGTAATTCAGTGGTTGTCGTTTGTTGTTTGCCTGTCCAAAGTCAGAATCCTATAATTCAGTGGTTGTCGTTTGTTGTTTGCCTGTCCAAAGTCAGAATCCTGTAATTCGGTGGTTGTCGTTTGTTGTTTGCCTGTCCAAAGTCAGAATCCTATAATTCGGTGGTTGTCGTTTGTTGTCTGCCTGTCCAAAGTCAGAATCCTATAATTCGGTGGTTGTCGTTTGTTGTTTGCCTGTCCAAAGTTAGAATCCTATAATTCAGTGGTTGTCGTTTGTTGTTTGCCTGTCCAAAGTCAGAATCCTATAATTCAGTGGTTGTCGTTTGTTGTTTGCCTGTCCAAAGTCAGAATCCTATAATTCAGTGGTTGTCGTTTGTTGTTTGCCTGTCCAAAGTCAGAATCCTATAATTCGGTGGTTTTCGTTTGTTGTCTGCCTGTCCAAAGTCAGAATCCTATAATTCGGTGGTTGTCGTTTGTTGTTTGCCTGTCCAAAGTCAGAATCCTATAATTCGGTGGTTGTCGTTTGTTGTTTGCCTGTCCAAAGTCAGAATCCTATAATTCAGTGGTTGTCATTTGTTGTTTGCCTGTCCAAAGTCAGAATCCTATAATTCAGTGGTTGTCGTTTGTTGATGTGTTACATAGCTGTTTTTGTTGACTTTTTGTACATAAGTTACGTAGGTTGTTGTCTTTCTCTTTTGAATATATTTTGAATCCTTTTATATCATTTTTGTTTAATACCATCTTATAATCATCAGCACTGTTGTGCCAATTCTTAGACTTATATATATATTTATACTGTGCTCGGTCTATTTGAGCAGTCAAAATGTGTTGACTGTATATTTCTATGTCATATACAGTCACTGACCCGATATCACTTTTCCTCATGAATGTATAAATAGAAGTTGCCGAAATAATATTTAATTATTCATGACCTCTTCAACCTGTTCTTGTTTCAAATGCATACAACGATGCGTGGAACGCCTCATTTATTTTACAATTATTGGAAAAACATATTTCATGTATTAATATTTTTGTGTTTGCAACCTATAAATCATTATGTTTAATGCTAATGGTTGATATTTAAGTCCATACTCAAACAATTTCGTTCACCATTGAGTATGGGTTTCCACAGGTGAATGTACATTTCATTGTGTTGTAAATTTCTCAGCAAGCATGATATGAGACTTTTTTAAAGGGGACTTCCGCCATATTTAAATAAAATAAATAACCTTTACGCATTAAACAACAATTAAAAAATATTTTATTTTAGGTTGCAGTATAAAGACAATAATAGTGCACAGCCTCGCATTTCCCCGTTTCTAAGCCTTATCCTTATATCGTTGATATGTCAAGTCAATGCACTATTATTGTCTACATACATTTAGACTTGTCTTACTAATATCTGCTGCGTTTAAAAAAAAGTGTTTGAATATTAGACTAAGTTTTCTTGTATGAATCAATTTACATTGTCATTTTGGAACCTTTAAAAGCTGTATGGTATTTGCTCATTATTGAAGGCCGTATGGTGACTTATATTCTTTAATTTCTGTGTCATTTTGTTCTCTTTTGGAGTTGTCTCATTTGCAATCATACCACATTTTCTATTTCCATATTTGCCCGACAGCTTGTTTTTATCATATGTATAATAATAGTTTATAACTTACTGCAAAATTCTTCTATTCTATCAAAATGGTTTGGATATAACACTCTGGCATTGTCTGCACTGCTATTTGTTATTTTAAAAAATATTTCGTTCAAAAGCATGATTTTCTTTTTCTTTTCTAGGGTTAGAACTGCTTTGCCAATGGTGTGGACGCCTTGATTAATTGTCTTCAGGGTTTTTAATTTACACCCTTCAGCTGTGCCCTGCAATGCTCTAAATATCTGAAAAACATGAAACCCATTTATTCTATGTATTAAAAAGGGTCAAAGTTTCAAATTCTAATGCAACAACGTTTGTAACGTTCATTTTGATTGGATAACGTCACTTTCTTACATGGCATCAATTAATGCTATGGGACGTAAGCGCAGACAGCATATGACAGATTTTAATTACATGTTTTAACTTTGTTTTCTGTCACTTTCATTAGAATGGAGATAACAATATTGTATTTTAAGCTCTGACGGCATCAATTTTGGATTTGATGGTCGCAAATACTCGTTTACTGTCTCCGCTAACGTGTTGCCAGTAAACGTAATTTGCAACCATCAAATCCCCAATTGATACCATCGGAGCTTAAAATACAATTCAGTTATCTCCTAATTGGCAGGTTGTTTTAGGGATCTTAATTAAACACTATTCTGAGTTTTGATAACCAGAAATTCTTTCAAACTAAGTTTCTGAGTCTGGATAACCAGAGATAAGTTCTTTCAAAGTTCTATTCCATAATAGCATGTGCACAACTTAGAAAATTTACTTTGACATGGGTACAGGTTTCCAGAAAGTTGTAAATTTCTGGGCGCTAAATGAAATCTGAGGGATTTGTTTATAACACAAAATGTTTACCACCTTCATGCTTTAGATATATGAGTCAAGAAAAATGAAAAAAATCCTAAATGATGTTTGATCCTCTTTCTGATTTTTTTTTTTCATTGGCCTATATCTCAAAAACAAGTATACAGACCCTTGTTTTTTTCTGCGATTTTAGTTTCTTTATTTATATACTATCAATTTAAAACAGCCTTTCAAAAAGCTTGTTATTTTGAAATAATGCAGCCAACATCCTTAAATTACTCAAATGATGTTCAATGTTCATGCATATTATAAGTTTGTGAACTGCAAATGTGAAAAGTGTCATCAATATGCAATAATTAATGGAGTTCAAACTGCCCCACATTACTCATGATTTATCTATCCAAGGTAAAAGGATATATTATATATACTATAAATGAAAGACATTTTTCTTGTTTTCAAAACAATTTATAGATATCTTAAAAGATTTAAGGCTTGAGAACAAGTGTAATGAGATTTCCTTCGTATTAAAATTTTCAAAGGGGTATAACCTGTTTAAAATATTGAATCAGTTCTGATTTCTTAAAGTATCTTATTGAAGACATTGCTAAGGTAAACCTATGATGTTTCATAAAATTCTGGCAAGAATCATACACATGAGTGCACTCACTAACAGCACAATTTTCCATATCATCTATATATCCTAAGGACACAAATCTTTAAGGAATAAATAATTGGCTTGAAAATTTGTCTGAGACATGGAGGGTGTGCACATGTAATAATATTAATTTCATAAAAATCTGACAAGAAAAGTACAAATGAGTACCAATACTAATAATGCAATTCTTCATATGATCAATTTCCAAGGGTTATAACAAGTCTGTGCTGACTTTCAAACTGGACAAAGACATGGCTGATATAATCCAGAGGTTAACCTTTATGACACAAGTTTAATGAGAATTGTACACATTATAGAGTAATTATACTATTCATTTTTTTATATCAAAAATAATTTCTTAGGCATAACTCTTTCAAAATAAATTAATTGGCACTGATTTTTCAGCTTGTCTAATTTAAAGCATTGGGAATATAAAACTATGATATAAGTTTCATAAAAATATGTTAAGAATTATAAACAGAAGAGCACTTAAATGATACAAATTTTCATGTTAATAATGTTTCTAAATGGCATATCTTTGTTAAGAACAATTGATCAGCACTGGCAGTCTTTGCCAAACTGTTTAAGGGTTTGTCTGACTGAAATTAGATTTGACATTTTTGTACTATTACTACATGTAGTAGTACTATATGTTCAATTAAAAAATCTGCAATTTCTGTCGTTAAGACAGAATTTTAGATACACTGCACTTCTCTTTTTAACATGTACAAGAGTCAAGACATTGCTAACATAATCTTATAATATAAATTTAATAAAAAAAAAACTGGCAAGAATTGTACACATAGAGGCAATAATATGTTCCAAAGAGGCATAACTTTTTTTTTAATAACGGATCAGCTCTAAATTTGACATTCTTTCAAGATATCCAATTTTTTATGGAAATATTCTTTATAAAGCACAAACATGTCAGTAGACACCTCAGAAACTAACAAAACCTTTGAATAGACTTATTAAGAAGGGATATAGTTACAAAACTGTTGTCAGGTCATAAAAGATTGCATATTTTGGCGTTAATATTGATTCACTTTTAGGGTCTTTGTATCGAAACTTAGCACATTTCTTCAAAAACCAGTGGTTGACATGACACGGGTTATGTTCTTCTCATATATGTTATGATGGTATGATACTAAACCCCTAACGAGAAGATTTTTTTTTAGCTAGGATCATGTAAACACGATTTTTATCAAGTTTTAATTTAATTCACCTGTGCACTTTATTCTGGGACCGTGTGTCATCATGAATGAAACGTTTTATTGTGTTTTTATGTAATTGCTTACGGAATAACATGTGATGTGCAGTTAGCCAATCCGAATTACGTATTATAATGAGACATACATCTAATTTAATTATATGATGAAATTATAATCTTTCAGTCAGTTTAATTGAAGTCTGGAGCTGGCATGTCAGTTAACAGATATTAGTCTGTTGTCATTTTGTTTATTTTCTTTGGTTACATCTAATGACATCACTCACTTGAACAGAATTTTAATGTGCGTATTGTTATGTGTTTACTTTTCTACATTGGCTACAGGTAAAGGGGGAAGGTTGAGATCTCACAAACACGTTTAACCCCGCCACATTTTTGCGTCTGTCCCAAGTCAGGACCCTTTGGCCTTTGTAAGTCAGGTGTTATTTTAATTTTAGTTTCTTGTGTACAATTTGGAAATTAGTATGGCGTTCATTATCACTGAACTAGTATATATATTTGTTTAGGAGCCAGCTGAAGGACGCCTTCAAGTTCGGGAATCTCTCGGCAGATTCTATTTCCAGACATTTTTTTAAATCTAGATATTGGGACAAGGAGCTCTGTAGCCTATCAAAATGTTTAGCTTATTCTGTTCCTGAAAAACAAATGCTCTTCCAACTTCAAGTATAAATTTTTGTTTCATCTAAGTAAACCATAAGGAGAAGTAAAAAATAATAAAATGCACTCATGGGATACCTTTGGCACATATTGCAAAGAATAGTTGCATTTGTTATCTTTTCTATGATTATTCAGTTTGGGTTATTTTGGGAGAAAACCGAAAAATAAGCTGTCTGGATATTGTTTCAGTCATCAGACGAACTTTTAAATCATACAAGACTTCCAGTTCTTAACTGCACATAATTTGCATAAGAGACCTTGGGGACATTGGGGATAATAATTTTAGCGTTGATAGAGACTATCTATATAATATAGCAGTGATTGCCGTTGAGAAAAACTTATTGATAGTTAATAGCAAATACACTTTATTTATAATATATGTATGTTAATACTTTCAACTTAATAGTATAGAGACTTGAAAATATTTGAATCTAACAGAAAACAAAAAAAATATCGGACTCAATTGTGAAAAAAGGGAGAGGGCTTAAAAAAATCGTCCTGTCTCCATGCACCTTGTATAAATTTTGATACCTTTTCTGAAATTCTCCAGATATAAAATCTTTTATAAAAACTCTCCATACAACATTTTACATACTGTCAACCAAGTTCTAAATGCTTCCCTTACAGAAATGAAAAGTTTGCTGCAATATAGCAACAATATAGCGGCAATATTGCAGCAAACAAATTTGTTTGCAAGAAGTGTTTGCAAGAAAGTTGCAGGTTATTGCAGCTACCTGCAATATTCCCGCAATGTTACTGCAACAACATTTGTTTGCAAGAAAATTGCAGCAAGTTTGCTGCAATGTTGCAAGAAAGAATTTGTTTGCCAGAAAGTTGCAGGAACCTTTACTTTTATTATTTAAGGAATGACTATTTGCAACAACTTTGCAAGAAAAGTTTCTTTAATAATGTCAGACATGTAGTAATGCACCAATATTTCAAGCATTTTAAAATATTACATATGACTTTTTTTTAAGATTTTAGGTTCAAATAATGGTTTCTTTGAACATTCGGTTATGGAATTACTTCAAATTATCTAAATTTGTTAAGGTCATACTTTATTTTACTCAGATATATCTGGATATTTGAATATTGTATTTGAAATAATCTTCAAATAACAATTAATACTAATATAAAGAATTCCTAAACTGAATGTTTATCACAATTGTATGATAATTTGAAAGGAAAGAATACTTTGGTATTTATTTCAACAAATTTAATCTAAATAATCATGATAATTGAGTCATAATAATTTTTGTTCTATATGTATTATTATGCCTTTTTGTCACTTTTTTGTGACATTTTTCTATAAACAATATTTTTAATTCTAATATTTTCCATCAAATGAATTTAGCCTCACCTGCAGTTTAATTTCTAGTATCATTATTTTAAAATTATTTATACACAAATTATCTTTCTCGTCTCAATTAGTAATATGAGCTGGTCATGTGATAGAAATGTAATGTGCCATGCACATCTGGTTTTCATTTATCTCTGTGTAGTTGTAAAGACAGGAAGTACCATAAATTAATGTACACAGAGTTTGAGGCCAAATTAAGGGCAGATCATTTCTTCTTTGTAATTTATATTTCCATTATAACTTATAAAACCAAAGATAGAAAAAATGTATTTATAATTATTTTTTTATTACATGTATAATAAATAACAAATATTCAAGATTTAGGCAGTTGATATTTATAATTGTGGGCAAATTTCAAAGGGATCACATTGAAACAATACCCTAAGCAACCTTGATCAACATATATTCAAAATTTGAACTGGACATGAGCATGCATACAACAAACAAAGATGTCTTCTATCAGGAACAAAGTAATATGAATTTCACAATGGATTTAGATATGTTAGATCCAAAAGTTCCAATTGATTCTATTGACACTGGGTAGTGCAGATGATAGCCTTCAGTTGACATGACTCTTGGATTCAGGACGATTGGTGTTTACACACAATTTGGACAACATCTTTTGGTAAGTACAATGGATTTGAATGTCCACCATTTTGAATAAGTGCATGCTCTTTAACAGTTCAAATAGTGATAAATAAAGAGTCTTCTTAATTTAATAGAGTTGGCAAAAGTGTTAGACAATAGATTTATGCACATGAATATTATCAAAATTGTGTAAGACAGGAGATATATTTTTAAATCTTTTAATTACTGTATGTTTTAGAAATAACATTACTTAAAGTGAAACAAGAAATCATCTAATAAAAGCAGTTTGGTATTAGATTAGAGATCTGTGATTTAACTGCCAGTATAAGAGGTTTGTCAACAAATGGCAACGATATATATAGCTTTCATATATATAGATACACAACTATCACAAAAATTAAAAATAGACAAGACCAATTATGTTATAGTTCAATGAAAAACAAATATTCAAAAAAACAATAACAACCTAGTACTGGCATGAAGTTAAATGTATTCTATAGTTATATGCAATTTCTAGAAGGACTTAATCACTTTTAGACATTGACCCTTTAAGTGAAACAAATTCATGCATAGCAAGTCATGTAACAGTGAGCACCAAATTTTTTATGTTATTTTGAATAGACAGAAAAAATATTACAGTCATTTCTTATAATTTAATTCTAAATTCCATTTTAAACCGTAAAAAACTATGAAAAAATGTTGATGACATCACGTTCACATGACTTAATTATGTATATGGGCTGATAACAAAATAACGTCAGCCAATCAGAAGACACGTTACATCCAAAATTTAATTATATAGTAGTAACTTATATCTGTATATCTTTATAATTTTAGTTATTTTTTTTATGTCTACTAATTAAAATTCTTCAACTTTTATTTTGCAGAATTTTTGAAATCAGAAAATTCAAATTTAAGGACAGTGAGACTTACAGAGAAACAGAACTAAAAGCTACACAGATGTAACAAGATAACCTATAGAGGACAGAGACCATTTTCAACCTATAGAGGACAGAGACATTTATTTTTGGTATTATTAAATCATAAATTTTTAAATGTTTAGTTTTTAATTCCAAATTTTACACCTGAATTGTTGAAAGATTTGCTGCAATGTTGCCGCAATATTGCAAGAAATTAATTTTCCTGCAATATTGCTGCAACATTGCAGCTAATAAACTTGCCGCAATATTGCTGCAACAATCACAGCTACTGAAATTGTTGCGGCAATGTTGCAGCAACTGTTTGCAAGAAAACTAATTTGCATACGAAAAATGAATATTTGCAGCAATATTGCCGCAACTATTTGCAGCAACATTGCCGCAAATATTTGCAAGAAGCCTTATTTTTCTGTAAGGGTTGTGATTTCGCAGATGTGGTATAGTTACAATTGAATAATATTGAAAATTTAACATACATCATGTACATGTAACAGCAATAAAGATTGTTTATATTTCTTAAACTATGAGATGAGAATAAGAAGATATTTCTCTGTAAAAATGAGAAATAATTTATAATTATCTCCCTTTTAAAATTTAATACAATAACTTGAATATATTCATCAAGATCCTTAAGCTAAATACTGTAACTACATTTTTTTCAATTAATATTACTTTAGCAACTAAAGAGGAGTGGTGCTTACGAGAAATGTTACAACATCATATGCAACATTAAACTAGCTATATTCAATTATCTCCCTTGAGAAATTTTGGACCAGCATTGTTTTTCCTTCATGCTCATTCCAATATTGTGTACCATAACTGTGTAAAGTTTCAACAACAAAGTCAAATTAAGGAAAAGATGTGCTTACTTCAAACCTAAGGCACATATTGCAATATCAAACTAATAGTCCAGTCAATCTAGCATAAAATTGACTCTAATCATAAAGTAATTGCAACACAGATTTTAAAGTTTTAATCTTTAGCATTATACCCCAAACATAAAAGAAAAATGTCCCTGACAATCTTACTTAAGGAAGACTAAAAGAAATCACCATTCAAAATTCCTACTGAGATTTGCATTGAATAGGGAGATAACTCTGCAAAAAAGCCTCTTTGAGTATAACAAACAAATCTAAAGGTGTTTTCATATCTTTTATCATGCTATTATCTAGATTTTGTAATTTATTATAGTTGACCATTTATTGAATTTTTCAACATATCAAGGTATTAAAAGAATCTCAAATTTGATCAAAATAATTAAGCATGTTTTCTTCTTTTTTTTTAGTTTAAAGTTTCTTAAAACAAGTAAGATCCTATATAATATAATATACAGATGTAAACAAAAGCAAATTTTCACATTCTTTTTTTTTCAAAATGATCACAAAGACACAAATTTGTAGTTTCTTAAATGCACAAAAAAACAAAACTACACATATGATAACAATTCTGTTTTGTACATTTCATTTATAGCAGAAGATTACATAATTTAGTCAAATACAAACTTATAACCCCAATAATTATAGATTATCATTGATCATCTCAACGAGATTGATTTTCTCGCTTGAGCTGGAACAGCGAAAGTGAGAAAATTAATCGAGTTGAGATGACCAATGATAATCTGTTTATCGCTATTTTACCTATGACCACGTTGTAAATTTCAATGTCAATTTCGTTAGAAACGCCACGTGGTCTCCTTAGTTTCTAGCGATAATTTTTCCATCTCAAGCGAGAAGCATGATATGAAAATTATCACAAAAAAAGATCAAAGGAAAAATGCACAAAATAGCAATAATGTATCATACTTTACATAAATTTTAAGAAAATCAACCAAAGACTGACCTAAAAAATAAGGACTAATTTTGGCGGAGTTATCTCCCTTTCCAATGTTATAAAAATACTGATTTTGAGTTTTCCTCAAGCTAAGATTTAATGGGACTTTTTCTGTGTATATTAAGGGCTTAATGCTATAGATTCGAACTAAAACATTTTCTGTTGCAATTAGTTTGGGTTAAATCTTAGTTTAACTGAATATTAGTGAATTCAGTTATCTCCCTTTGGAATATTTTCAACCAGGTTTATTTTACTTTGCTCGTGTCCTCAATTCATAAACTGCTTGGCTATCGACCCCATTTAAATATGTTATGATGTAAATCTAAATTGATTTTTTCTAAACAATTGTGGATAACACACCTACTTTTGTTGTAGGAAATTTTTCCCAAGCAATCTTAATTAAATTGTCTGCTTTTAACAATTTTAATTTTAAGCAAATTAGAAAAATACATCTGGCAGTAAAAGGTATCTTCCTAGTCTCTTTATATATCTCAGTTTCTCTGATTAGTCAAATTATATCATAGTCATCTGATATTATTTAATTTTAAATGTAAGGTCCTGAGAGAGTCTGAATTTGTGTCTAAAAATAGAAACTCAAAACAATAAGACATACCAATGCTTGTTAGATCTTTTTCACGGTATCTTCTTATACAATTTTTTTCAAACTGGATGATACGTTCGATTCAGACAAAACCTTTTTTTTTTAATTATTTTCATAATCAATCAACTACTGCTAGTTTTATTTTTTCCAATTTGGTGTTGTAAAGGAAACAATCTGTTGTTTTATTCCATATAAATTCTAACACCACTTGATTTTGATCCTGTTCAAATTCTGTAATATTTACATCAGATGTATGTCTATCAAATTCTTATCATTTAATTTTAAACTTACTTTTTGAGGGAAGCTCTTTGTAGGGCCATGCTTAGCCTCGTATTCTGTGAACATCTTGTTAACCTCCTCAAATGTTAACTCTTCATAACTTGCAACAGATGTAACTGTTGTAATGCTGTCTGCACTAACATCCTATAATAGAAAATACTCTCAATAAGAAAAAAAAGTTATTTATTACAGTTTCTGTTTATATTCAAGAGAAATGAAACTAACATATGTTACTTTAAAAAACGTTAAATAATTATAATCTCAACTTCGAATAACTTTTTGAAGATGTTCATTGCGAACCATCCAAACACAAAATAAGTAGAATTATCTGATGTAAGGCTTTGCCCTATATTTAAGATGTAGACTCTACAATTTCCTTTTATAAACCTCAAAAAAAGTTCTGACTACAAAACAAAAACAAAAGCTGCAAAGTGGAATGGATGATGGAATATGTTATAAACGATTGTTTTATTGATTATAATGGTTCATAGGCGGATCCAGAGGGTGGAGGGGGCAATTTACACTTAACTCTCTCTCAACCTTTCTTTTTTTATATAGAACCTTGTGGTACAATGTTAGAGAGATCGATACACTTACAAACAAGTTACTGTCCAGAAACTACAAAAATGCTTGTTTTTGGCCTCTTAAATCCTAAACAATTATGGCACCATAACATTCAAAAGAATTCCAACCTCTTATGTGGCTTTAAAGATTGTGGTACAATTTCATAGCAATCTAAAAACTTATACACAATTAAGTAATTATCCTGTAACTAGAAAAATGCTTGCTTTTTGGACTCTATCTTCTAAATGGTTAGGACCATCACCCCAAAAACAAATCTCCTTCTTCCTTTTGTGGTATTAAACCTTCTAAAAAGATTACATAAACTAAAGCTATTGTACTGAAACCAAATGTGACTTCGGACAACAACATAGCATTATACAAAAATTTAGCAGTCATATAAACAGTGTATCCCAAACTATGCCTGACTGACAAAATAATCATTTGGTCCGACTGAACTTTTAGGATTTTATGGTAGTTTGGCATAGACTGGTAAAAAATTGAACCACACACTTCCTTTGAAAAATATAGCAGTTTGACAAACATGAATTGTGATCTTCTAGAAGCTTTATATTCCCTCAACAATACAATGCGATTGAAATTTTCAGTTGTCTCCCTGTAGTGTAAGGTATCACCTTAAGCTGGGGCTTGACTGTGAAAAAACGGGGTGAAAATTTCATTGATAGGACTTTATTGGCGGATCCAGGGAGAGGGCAAAATGTCATTTGAAACTTTTTTCATAGTTCTGGACAGGATAAAAATTTACTCATGCAATTGGTCTTTGTTAGTCTTGTATCATTTCAACTTTTTGTTTCTTGTGTACAATTTGGAGTTTATTATGGCGTTCATTATCATTGAGCTAGTATATATTTGTTTAGGGGCCAGTTGAAGGACAGGAACAGTTTCAAACATAATTTAGAAAGTTAACTTTTCCAAACCATGATCATTATGTTTAGTGTTCATTTTTTTTGGTCGATTCGTCCATATCAAAATGATTTTCTTCTCTGATGAAGCTTATGATAGAAATATTTCATATCGAATGTACTAAATTTGGGGTCCGACGTCCGTGAACTTTTCACTCTTTGAACTTCTATTTGGGAACCACGTAAAAGGATCAACATAGGAATCTGTATTTTACTCCATTGTTGAAGCATATGATAAAAAGATCATAACGTGACATTTTTCATATCACATGTATTATCAGCCCTCTAGCCTTGTGGCTCTTGGGCTGATATTGAACCTAGGGCTGATAATACATGCGATATGAAAAATGCCGTTATAATCTGATATTATCCTTTAGCCATGTTTAAAATGTTTCAATTAATTTATGCTAGTATTACAAATATATAGAATTCAGTTTGGTTTGAAGGACGTATTTTGGTTATTTAGTAAATGTAAAATTTCAGTTATACATATTATTCATATTTATTGGAACACTTTCTAAACTTGGTTTATAATTTGTATATGTGTAGATAAACATGATAAAGTATCGAAATTGGACAACTCATTTAATGCAGAAAATGGCCCACACTTAAGGCTTCTGGTGAATTAATCTTTACCCCGGTCGGCGATATATTGGTGTCCTTTTTTTCCTGCAACAATTGTATTGGTCATAACATTTGTATCTGCCTAGTTGTTTTAACAGCTGGATCCTTATCTGTAAAAAGTTTTATTAAAACATTCTTTACTCACTTTAAGGGTCATATCAGTGAGGTTTGCTGCCACTCTGTCTCTGAAACCATTTCCAGGGTTTCTAGTGAATAATTCTCTGGCTTGTAGCACTTTGTCCTGAAAAATAAACCAAATAAATAAAATTTAATACTGAAAGCTGAAGACAGAATATTTTTTTTTTTAAATCAGTTTCTTCCATCAATATATTTGGGCATAGAATTAAAAAAAGATGTAAGCATGTTGAAGGCACCAAGTTTTCCTTTAACCATCAAGCAGATGTTTTTTTTAAGAATCAGTTTCTTCCATCAATATATTTGGGCATAGAATTAGAAAAAGATGTAAGCATGTTGAAGGCACTAAGTTTTTCTTTAACCATCACCCAGATAATTGCAATTCTTATATTTTGTTCACCCTACAATAATTAAGGGATAATAATTATATTTTCCATCTGTGTGTTTCAGGTTAGAATGCTCATAGTTAAGATCATAAAAGTTTCTCTCAAATGTTGTACATTGACATATAATTGATGAATAGTTGTCTCCAAAATCCCATGAGAACTGGGATCTTATGAGATCAAAATTAATGTTTTAAAAAGTTCGTTTTGCATTAAAATATATAAATATTTGTCACTGATTTCAAAAAACCTAAGTGTATCAACACACATGTATGTGCTGTTGTGATTTTAAATGGCACCTAGAAAAAAAGGACAGTTACAGAAAATCAGAAAAGGACACTTTTAAAAACTCATGTATGACTTGAAAGGGAATCTAAGCCATAGGTCCACACTTACAAGCAGATAAATCTAGGTGGTTACAATAGTTATATTCATCTTACTACCTACACATGGTGACTATGTAAATTTGATATAGGGTTAGTATTACTTCCCCTTCAAAACAAAAAGACAGCACAACCCTTGTAAAAACAACACGGTGTTGACGGAAAATCTAAATTAAAGGACTCAACAGATGAAAAATTTGTTGATGAAAGGATGAAATAAATTCATAAAATATAATTAAAGCTAACAAGATATTATTGTTGGCAACAAGCAGAACTTTACTTCTCTGCTTTGAGGCTCACGGGTACAAAAATTTCAGCAAAGAATAAAACATTATAAGTAATTACTTTATGACATGATACAAAAAATTAACTAAATAATCGATTCGGTTTGGCTCCAGATGACTTTTAAAATGTTTATATATCATTGAAAAACCTCTAAATTATCTCCCTTTGGTGCAAATATGCTATTTTTTGGCATTGAAATTGAAATATCTTAACTCATTGGTGACTTATATTTTTTTATTATTGTTTTCAAATAAGCAATTATTGTAAAGTTTAAGCAATTTCTGTTGTTAGATTCCTTTTTTATTTCGATATTACCTCTTCTTCTCCTATTAATTCAACAGAAAAAAGTACCTTTACAAAAATGTATGCTTCTTTCGAAGACAGATTTTGAGCATAAATGATCAGTGACCCCATTTTTTTTATTTTATTTTCCTATGAAATGAAAGTCATTTATAGAAAAAATTAACGAAATCTCATATTGAATAAAAAAAAACGATTTAGATCCGAGAGCCCCTTTTAAAACAAAAAACAAAAAAAGAAATATGGGAGTTTTCAAGACAGAGAAAATTGATATGAACTATTTTTTGGAATGTACGAAATAAATTCATAAAACTGATTAAATGAAGTTAGTGAGTCATGTTTTGAGATTTCTGTCAGAAACCTTTGGTTTTAACCATTTGAATGATAAGCCATCTGTAAAAGTCTTATAAAATTTTTATAATCATTTTTTTAATAGTTTCTTACAACTTAAACTTGTCCATGATAAAGCTATGAAAAGTCAAAAGAGAATATTTTTTACGCCAAAATTTCAATGGTTACTATCTCACAAACAAGCACATTTAAGAAATAAATGATGCAAGCTATACTTTATTGTAGTTTAAACAGGGTAGGCAGAATATTATCATGATTATTCTTGCACGAGCAATAGTGAGGGCTAAAATAACACAAATATAATTAGGAATAAATGATAAAACTAAGTGTAAATTGTTATAACCCTGTTGCATTTGCGCCTGTCCTAAGTCAGGAGCGATCTGGCCTTTGTTAGTCTTGTATTATTTTAATTATAGTTTCTTGTGTACAATTTGGAAGTTATTATGGCATTCATTATCACTGAACTAGTGTATAGTTTTTAAGTGGCCAGCTGAAGGACGCCTCCAGGTGCGGGTATTTCTCGCTACATTGAAGACCTGTTGGTGACCTTCTGCTATTATTTTTTTCTATGGACGGGTGATTGTCTCTTTGACACATTCCCCATTTCCATTCTCAATTTTATAATACCTGAAAAGTCATCTGCAATGTATCTAGACTTGCGTTGTGTTGGTTTGCAATTAATTTGGTCTCATCCACAGTTAGACAGCAAAAGACTTTAACAGTAACTGTCCTGGTAGTAAAGATATTTTAATAAGTTAATGTATGATTATAGAAATAAATGAGTGGGGAGTAGGAGAGGTCCTGGTCTCTATTTCCCAAATCAAGAGGTCTCTAATTTACAACAAATAAAATCCTGAAATCTCAAAATTTTGAATAAAAAAATACCTGGATCCTAAAAGGATCAATCCAAAAATCTTGAGCTTAAAAACACCAAATCATGTAGTCCTGATAAAGGTCCTATCCCCCCTCATATATAGTGTCTGTGTTAATAATCATATATATATATATATATTATAAATAATATGAAAAGGCTTTGGATCCATCAAACACATCTAACATTGCTGCATATATACTATATATGTGCCTGTCCCAAGTCTGAGGAGCCTGTTAGTTGTTGTTGCTGACTGTTTTTTTGTTATATAATTTCTATTATTGAAATCTGGCAGCTGGTTTGTCTCCTTTAATGTTTTTACACTAAAACGTAGTAATTTTTGGACATGTATTGGCCACATATTATTGTTGGTGGCAGTACTGTGACCTTTAATTTGGTATTGGATGGAGAGTTGTCTCATCGACAATTATACCACATCTTTTTTTAGTTTTTTTTTTATTCTGAATTGTTAAAAATTGAATGATGACCTTGAAATATAGTTTCTAACATTCATTAAATTTTGTCTCTACAAACTTTTAAATGACTCACCACAATTAATTACCAAATCTTATTTTTAATGTATTAAGTTTAGATTCATCATATTCATCTTCATTGACCTCTACAGTACAGTCAAAAGTACCCATTGTTTTGTATTCATAACACATACTTAAAGATACAGTTAACACTGTTAAAATAAAACATGTCATTATGTAGCAATTTCTAATTGTTTAAAGATATAAAGAATGAATGTGATTACTTACTCAAAGCTTGAAAATCTACTAGGATTTTCAGAAAACAAGTCCTTTATAGCACATCTCAAATGATTTCCACCAATACTTAGCAACTTATATTCTACCATCTTTTCTGCCCTAAAGTCATCAATGTTCTTTAACTGAAATATAAAAAGTCATAAACTGAATTGGGCAATATAAATAGAATTTAAACTTGATATATATATATATAAGTTTATGTGATCTGTGTTGAAAAAAGAAATCAGGGTACCCAAAGTATATACTTCACTTTTTGGCCATTTTGGATCATTGTTTGAATATATTGCTTTCTTTGCCCTGGTTTTTTCATTCATAATAGATAGATCTTTTATCATATTTAAATTAATAAATTTATAAAACTTCATTAAAAAGAAAATGTTTATAGCTCTTAAGATATTTTTATCAGACTCCCGACATGATCTGAAGAGACCAATTCGCAAAGATATCAAAGTAGAATCACACAGCTCGGAACAAGACTAGCATAGAAATGGTAGTCAAATCACTATACCAAAACTAAAGTTGGGATCCAAAATGTCCATGACAATGCCCTTGTATTGTGCTTATATTAAAAATGAAGACGTGGTATGATTGCCAATGAGACAACTCACCTCAAGCCACCATATGACACAGAAACTAACAACTATAGGTCATAGTATTGCCTTCAACAAAAATCAAATCCTATACTGAATAGTAAGCTATAAAATTATTTGAAATGCCAAATGTAAAACAATTCAAAGGAAATTAACTAAAGGCATAATTTATGAACTATCAAATGATGAAAATAATGCAATTCAGTTATATTTATTTAACATTCGTTGTGGCAAGTTGGCCCCTAGTTTGAAAATGTTATATTTAATTGTTATTCAAGTGTCAAAATACCATGGTGAAATTACAAAAATAGTTAATATTTTCTTCAACATTATCTTTCAATAAGGCAAAATTGACTAAAAAAACAGACATCACATTTTAAGAAATAAAAAAAGTGATTTTATATTCACCTGTTTTGGATCTATCAAAACAGGAAATATTGTAGTGGCTCCTAAAGGTGTTGATGTCTTTCTTATACTTTCTTTGATTGCACCAACCCACTTTTCACTAGTAGGTCTCACTAGATATTTGGTTGGGGGTTCCTCTAGCAGACTGGCTTTGACGGTGTATTTACCTACAGAATTAAAGATTGTGATACAAAAGTTTAAAAGATTATATTTTGGAATTACATCTTTAGAAGAAGAAAAAATAACATGAACAATGATAAAATAATGTACTAAGAAAAATGTCAATTAATTCTTAATTCCAAGGGATACAAGTTATAATGATCTGTTTTGCAATTGTTTATTGTCTTCTGCATGGATCATACTTTTGTATTTTTTTGTTTTATAAACCTTGGTTGTAACATCAAGCCTTTAAAAAATTAAAATAATCAACAATGTTTTGGCTAATTAATTAACATTGAAGTATGGTCAATTCTACTGCATTCAAATTCTACACAAACACCTAATTGAATTGTTTAACTAAGTATGCAGTTTGTAGTCTTTGTACAATGTCAGATATATTATATAAATAAAAAAGGAGATATGGTATGATTGCCAATGAAAAATTAATTAACTCTCCATAAGAGACCAAATGACATAGATTTTAACAGCTCCCCCACTCCTAAAAAATGAAAATAAACATTTGATTCAAGTGAAATTCTCCAACTATAAATATTTTTACCTAAGAACTTGTTGCTGAGTTCTTTCATGCTGTTGGTATCCACTTCTTCAAGTTCTGTGACATTACCAAGGTTCACATCAGGGGTGATCATGGTTGTGGACTTTCTTTTTTTTGCTGTGGTGCGTCTCTTTAAATTCAAGTTGCACAAAGATGTAAGTGAAGCACAAAATCTTGAGTTGGTGGTATTGTCCACTTTCATTATTCCAGTCTCAAATTGGTCTCTTGTTAACCTCTTCCCCGCTTTTTCTCCATCAAAATGAAACTATAAAATAGAAGAAATGTTATTAAACAAAAGTGAGTAGGCTCAATTGTTCAGAATATTCAGTTATCGTCCTTTGATTTAAGATAAGTCGCTAGTGTGAACAGTGTGTTACTTTCCAGTTTTTAGCTCACCTGGCTCAAAGAACCAAGTCAGCTTACTCATCAGTTGGCATTCATTGTCCGTCGTTGCTAACTTTTACTAAAATCTTCTCCTCTGAAACTACTGGTCAAAAATTAACTGAACTTGGCCACAATCATCATAGTATAAAAAAAGTGTCTTGTGACCTGGCCAACTAACAAAGTTTGCCACCATGGCTAAAAAGAGAACATAGGTGCAAAATGTAGATTTTGGCTTTTATCTCTGAAACCAAAGCATTTAGAGCAAATCTGACATGGATAAAAGTGTTCATTAGGTCATTATCTATCTGTCCTGAAATTTTCAGATAAACCAGACAACCTGTTGTTAGGTTTCTGCCCCTGAATTGGTAATTTGAAGAACAATTTGCCCTGTTTGGTTATTAGCTTATTATAAATAGAGATCAACTGTAAACAGCAATAATGTTCAGCAAAGTAAGATCTACAAATAAGTCAACATGACCAAAATGGGCCATTCCAGTTAATTTCTGACGGGATGGATGGGGAAATTTTTGTTCATACCTATCAGAAAAAAACATCATGAAAAACTACAACATCATGAAAAACTACCTATCAGATCTATAAATTAAGACCTAAAAACATCATGAAAAACTACCTATCAGATCTATAAATTAAGACCTATCAGATGTACAGTTTCTGTTCATATTGGGTGGATGGGCTTTCATGGGAAAAATTGACCTATCAGAATTTTTACTGCAAGGATTGTACCCATCAGAATTTTAAATCCAATACCAGGTAATGCATTATACGAAAGTGTCTACATTCCAAAGCACCCCTAAGATATGAAATAGGTATTTTTTGCAACCCCTAAGATGTAATTATTTTTAATTATTTACTGTTGCAAGACCCTCAGAAATTGTTGCGTAAAAGTGTACCTGTGAGATGAAAAAACCCAAAATTTCACCCCTAAGATGTATAAATTTTACACCCCTCAGAAAGGACCATCCATCCCCCATTATCAGATATTAACTGGAATGGCCCAATGGTCAGTTGACTCCTTAAAAGTAATTACCCTTTATAGTCAATTTTTAACGATTTTTGGTAAATTTTTGTTATCTTTTACAAACATCTTCTCCTCTAAAACAACTATAATGAATTTTACCAAAGTTGTACAAAATCATCATTTATAGGGTATCTAGTTTATACATTGTGTCAGATGACCCAGCCCGTAACCAAGATGGCCAACATAGCTAATAATAGTATATATAGCATTATTGGGTACAATGCAGTTTTTGGCTAATATGTAATTTCTAAACCCAAAGCAATTCAAGCAAATCTTTTAAAATAAGATGGCTCATTAGGTCAAGATCTATCTGCCCTGAAATTATCAGACTATGCAGGCAACCAGTTGTTGGGTTGCTGTGTCAAGGAATAGAAGTTCTCTCATAATATAAGTTCCAAATGGAAAAACTATTCTGGAATATTATTTCCACAGGAATTATAGATTATCATTGATTATCTCAACAAGATTGATTTTCTCGCTTGAGCTGGTACAGCGAAAGTAAGAAAAGCAATCGAGTTGAGATGACCAATGATAATCTGTTTATTGCTATTTTACCTATGACGACGTTGTAAATTTCAATGTCAATTTCGTTAGCAATGCCACGTGGCCTCCTTAGTTTCTAGCAATAATTTTTCCATCTCAAGCTAGAAGTATGATATGAAAATTATCGCAAAAAATATCAAAGGAAAAACGCACAAAATAGCGATAATAAATATTACAGTAGATGTTCCTAATGGAATAAATAGTATAGAATATGTGTTCCGACAGGTACAGGTATTATGACATTGTTTATAATAAAGTTTCCACTGGAACTTTTGTTAGGTGGAACAAATACACATTGACAGCTGCATCTGAATTGGTAATTTTTAGAAAATTTGCAGTTTTTGCATGGTTATCATCTTGACATATTATTATAGATGGAGATTAACAGTAAACAGCGTTAATGTACAACATAAGTAAGACCTACAAATAAATCAACATGATCAAAATGGTCAATTGACCCCCTTAAGGAGTTGCCCTTTATAGTCAATTTATAACAATTTCCATTAATTTGGTAAATTTTTGTAAATTTTTCCAAAACTTCTCTGTAAATTAAGGACCAATTGCAAGTTTATAATAAATAAAGAAAATTGAAGGCAGCAAGAATGTTCAGTAATGTAAGATCTACAAATACATCACCATCACCAAAACACAATTTTGTCATAAATCCATCTGTGTCTTTTTTTTTATCTCACCTGGCCAATAGACCAAGGTTAGCAACACAGGCTCTTAAGACCCTCTAGTTTAATATACACATAGACCTGAAGGTGAGCGACACTTTAGAGCCTCTTAAGTTTAAATACTAAAATAGCCCTTCCAAATTAATTTCTTCCCATGTTTTATGCCCCAAATACAAGTACTCAAGTTCAAGCAGGGGGATGAAATGGCACTGTAAACAATTTGGATCATGATTTTTAAAGTAAGGTAGTGATTTGAAGTCAATATTATCTAATATGTGTGTTGTATAAATGACAGGTCTTGTCTAATGCCCTGATTGAATCAAATTAAATGTGAGGAGCTTGGTACATAAAACAGTGGTGAATCCAGAACTTTTCATAAGGTTAGGTCCGCTGATCTGTCACCAAAGGAGGGCCCTCTCCAGTCATACTTCAGTGATTCCCTATGTAATCAACCAAATATTTCTATCCCAAACCCCCCTGGATCCGCCTATGCATAAAAGTTGAAGTCTATAGTAAAAACCTCACTTAATTTGTATAAAAGCACTTAACAATGTCTTTTGTACCTGTTTCATATCACATATATCCTTCTTTTCTTCTTTAGGATAACAAGTGTTCAAATATAAGCCTGTTGAGACTAAAGAAGTTTTTCACTAAAAAGTGAAAAATATTTGTTTCAGACCATACTGTCTGCAAAAATTGAATGCAAGTCTTTCTGTGCTTAGATTTATTGTATTATGTCACCTTTTTATTAGAAATGATAGAACAGACACAATTCCCCCCCCCCCCCACTATTCAGTTTCAATATGCATTTTTAAATGTAAACATGTGCTACGACCTTAAATCCTTTTATATTAGTATGATGAAGTATTTCAAATTTTTTTTTAATTTAAAGTACATAAATACATATGAAAGGATGTCCAGTGAGTCAAACTTAGTTTGAACCTAAAGCTAATTGCAACAGAAAATCTAATCTAAAAATAAAGGCCCATGAAATGAAACTTGAGGAAAACTCAAATTCAGCATTTTTAATTTCTTATATGGAAATTAACATTAGAAAGAGGATAACTCTTCAATAATTATGTTTTGGTTTTGTCAGTGTTGATTTTCTTAAAATTCATGCAAAATATGATACTTTGATGGAGTTATTATGCTCATTGTTGAAGGCCGTACGGTTACCTATAGTTGTTAATATTTGTGTCATTTTTGGTCTTTTGCGGATAGTTGTCTCATTGGAAATAATACCACATCTTTTTTTTATATTATTAGTTCATATTTGAATAATATAATCTTTTGCTATTAACATGTAATAAAAACATAAGTGTTATGGGTAATTTTGTTTTTAATTTTGCACATTTTTCATTAATGAAAGAAATTGCAAAATTATGGCTTTATGTGACCATTTTGAAAAACAATATGTGAATAGTTGGTATTGTTTATATCTGTAAATTATAATTGTTCAGCATCTACCTTAAAGAAACTGTAACCCACAAAAAGAAGAAAAAATCCTTCATTAATTTTATTAATTTTAGATTCTTGACCTTGACATTTTGAAAACTCTAATAAATGATCAACTAATGAATTATTAAATCTAGGTTGTAGCTTGATAACAGATATGAAAACAACACCTCTTGTTTTTTTTTATACTCTATAAAGATGGCTAAAATATCAAGAATTAAAACATTCCATTGAATAGAAGCAGTAAAGTTTTAGTTGGTAATTTTTATTAATATTTCTGCATTTTTTGGCAGAGTTATCTCCCATGTCAATGCAAATTGCCATAGGAATTTTCAAACCATGATTTTTTAGTTTTCCTCAAGTTAGATTTTATGAGAATACTTTTTGTTTATATTTGGGGAATAATTCTAAAGAATATTAAAACTTAAAAATCTTCTGTTGCAAATACTTACAGGTTCAAGGGTCAAATTTATGATATTTGGACTATTTCTACACACAGGCTCATATATATATAAAATAATTTAATGCAACTTTTGAAAAAATTTGCTAAGTGTGATAAACTAAATGAGAACTCTAAATTCTATTGCTTTGTTAAACATAATAAATAATAATTTAAGGCTTTTAAAAATTTAAGTTTTTTGCAATAATTTAATTTCTTAATCCCCAAATGTTGATAGTTGAATTTTTGAATTTTAATGTCTAAATTTAACATGCAAAGTTCTTTTGCCATGAAACTTTGTAAGCAGTCTTATAATCTATTAAGCTTTGGACATACTGAAGTTGTATTCAGATTGGTCAACTTTCTCTGTTCTATAAAGTGTGAGTATGCAGTTATCATAATTTGATTTTCATTGTCCTTAAATATAGTGTCGACAGTGGTCAGTTCTCAGTTTTCTCTCTCCTATTTTATGCCCTAAATACCAAGTTGGGTTAGGGAAGGGGCGGTTGCAAAGGTCAACTGTTAACAAATTTGGGTCATGAATTTTAAAGTAAAGTGGTGATTTGGTCCAGGTGAAAACAATTAAAGAAAAGCACTTCAAAAGCTGTCAAAAGTTAGTATTACACACTCTAAAATTATTGTTGAGAAAGCGTAAAAGTATCCTGGACAGTTTTTTCATAGAATTTGTGTATGAAATAATGTCCACCCAGAGGACAAGTCTTGGATTCATATTAGTTGCAGCTTGCTTTCAAATAGTGTCCTCCAATGGAAGTAACACAATGGTCATTAAAAAGTTTTATTATATTTGAATTCTAATCAAATCTGAACAATTGATTAGAAATTGATTTAAATGTAAACAAACAAATATTGATTGGAAGTAAATATAGATCCAGGCACTAAAGGGGGCTTGTGGGTACAAAAAAAATCTGCAAAAAATTACACATTTGTTTTTTATTACATATTTATTACACTATTTCTTAATTATGATATGGTACAAAAATTACCAAGACAAATCGATTTGGTTTGGCGACAGATGACTTTAAAAATGTTTATGTCATTGAAAAAGCTCTAAATTATCTCCCTTTGGTGCAAAAATTTAATTTTTGACAATTAAATTGAATATTTTATCGATGGCCTATATTTTTTATTGTTTGTACATAAACTAAATAGTTGTTACATTTATTACAGGGACTGAACTTGGGAAATTCAAACTGGGAGCCCAGACCAGATTTTTCATAATTATTTTCTATATGTTCAACTTAACTTTATCTGAAAGTTTAGGGGCCCAGCTCAAAATCTAGGAGCCAAGGGCGACTGGGCTCCCTTTAAGTTTTTCCCTGGTGTAAAATTTAAGCAATTTCTGTAATTTAGTTCTTTTTTATTTTGATATTACCAATATTTCTCCTATTAGTTCAACAGGAAAAAAAGGACATTAACAAAAATGTATGCTTCTTTCTGAGGTAGATTGTGAGCTTGCAGGGCACAGCTTTATGCAACCCCATTGGTTGAACCCTGAATAGTTTGGGCAAATTTGGTCACAATATACAAGCTTGATTCTGTGTGAATTTAGATTGTGATTAAATTTTTGATCTAATATAGGTTTTTGTTACAAAATTAATATGGTCAAAGATCTGAGAAATCTATTGCACAATACATGCAATACTGTGCAATTTGAGATTTCTTGAAACTAAATTTTGAAAAAAAAAAGGAAGCCCATCAAAAAATGGTACACAAAAATCCCCCACCCAACTTTTTGAAACCCCTTTGGAGCAATTGTAACGGTTTATTTCTTGCTCTGTGATATTTTATCCTGAGGATAATTTGTCCCGGTAATATTTTTCCAGGCATTGTAGTTCACAGGTTGATTTTTTGCAGAGGAGTGAAAATCCATCTGTGTTATGCGGATAGTATGTACCAGTATATATTGACCATACTATATTTCACAGAACCGTGTGAAATAAAGTCCCATTATCTTCTATGTAATTTACTCACAATCAATATATACCTGTTTATAATTATAAAATGTTTCACAAAGGTAGAACAAATTTGCATAATTTATCAAAGGGAGGTAGTTATGAGGAATTTATATTTTAAAGATATTAATATAATATATTTCTGAATCTATTTCATAGTGAAATTTTTCCTTGAATCTTATATTTTATATGTTCATTTATATGAAAAGATGACTTACAACTTGATTTAATAAGACAGATAACATTTCACAGGTAAATACTATCCAGCTGTAAAACATGCTATTGTTCCAATATACCGTTATCATAGTGCCATGATATATCTGATTTCCATATAATTAACAACTACATCTTTGTCCCCAGACAAAACTATTTATATAGTTAAAATATCATCATACTCAAATTTTTCTATTACTTTTAACAGTAGAAATGCAACTATATTTCTACCTTACTTATAAATTGTTTATATTTGTACTCAGAGATCTGAAAACAACTCACTTTTACATACATGATCATATATTTCACTAACTTTATTTAATCATGATATTATTTTCACAATTACGATCTTTGAAATAACTTCTGGTTTTCTTCCCTATGTTTCATGATCATTTTCTTTTTAAAAGGATGATATTGACTTGAATATTTAATATTTAAGGAATTTTTTTCAATGATAATTTGTGAAATTATCATTTCCCATTATACATTTTTTTTTAACTATTTCGCATTAATTAAAATACACTAAATATTATTATTTCATAGTTTTTTAAAGATTAAGTTTTTTCTAATAACTATTCAATAAGTTAACTACCCAGATAGAATTTCACGTCAGAGGAAAAAATATCCCAGGGAAATATTTCCTATGTATAAAAAAATAACAACAACTACTGTGACATTTTTACCTGCGGATCACCCGGATATAATTTTGCTTTACACAATAACCCTTACACTCAATCCCATGCTTTCCTTTGTATTATTTAAACTTGTAGTTCAATTTCAGAGAGATCCATACACTTAAACACAATGTTATTGTTATGATTTTTTGGAAAATAGAACATGCTTCTTTTTGGCCCCTAACTCCTACATATTTTGGGCAATTAACCCAAAACCTAATCCCAGCCTCCTCTGTGTATTGGTACATTGTGGTACAATTTCAGAGAGATTTATACAATTACACATAAGTTATTGTCGTGAAACTATGCTTTTTTTTTACCCTTTTTGGCCCTTAATTCCTAAACTTTGGCCTTATAACCCTTTAAATGAATCGAAACCTTTTACTTCGTTGTGGTTTTAAACATTGCGGTATAATTTCAGAGCAATTGAAATACTTCTACTCAAGTTATTATCCTGAAAATAGAAAAATGCTTGTTTTGGGGGGCCCCTTATTCCTAATCTGTTGGGACCTTCGTTCCTAAAATCAATACCAACCTTCCTTTTGTGGTATTTAACCTTCTGAAAAAATTTCATGAAGATCTATTCACTTTAACTAAAGTTATTAGCTGGAAACCAATGTGTCTTTGGATCGACGACAATGCACATGAGGACATCATACCATTATATGATTCCAAAAATTTTTGGGGTCATATAAAAATAGCAAAATCCTATATTAGAAAAAAAGTTAATTTAGACCAGCCAAGTGCTAAAAAATGACCTGCTAATGTTAATGAAGAAGAACAATAAGAAGAAGAATAAAATCAAAACTGAAGAACTTTACTGTATTTATTGTTAGAATAATGCAACAGAAAATATAGAATTTTGTCTATTGGCTTTTTTTATTGCTATGCAATATTTTCCCCTAAGAGGACAGCATTTTACAGGAAGTTATTAAATATGGTCCATCTATACAGGACCATTTTTGTAGAAATATCAGTAGTTTATAAATTATATCCTGCAAGGAAATTAATGATGAACAATATCTGTTATATATACTTATTTGAATTAAAATCATTATACATGTGTATTCCTGGTACCATATTCATGAGTAAAAATAAGATAACTCTCTGTCAAAGTTAAAATGTATCAAAGATCGCAATAAGAAGTTACAATACGTCCAGTTATAACAAGGCAATGGATATAATTTAATACATTGATAATCATATGATAAAATGTCCACCTTGCAGAACTATAATATTAAATAATATCCATGTCCATAACAGTGAGGACATATATTTTCATAGGCACCATTATTGATTCCTACTGAGGTACAGGTGGTATTTTTTTAATTTTCATTTATTGTCTAAAAGAAATGCACTACCAAATGCATAAAACTGTGTTCTAGGACTAATTTTAAAATGCCAAGGAACGCTATCATGGTTATTGTAATGCATTTATGTGCAAATTAACCAAGTGAGAATTGTTTTACATAGTCATTTTGGGGCCTTTTATAGCTCACTTATGTTATGGGCTTTGCACATTGTTGATGACCATACAAGGACGTTTAGTTGTTAATTTCTATATTATTTGGTCTCTTGTGGAGAGGTGTCTCATCAGCAATCCAACTGCTTCTTCTTTTTTGAAATTATGTGAATGCTAATTAACTTTTTAAGAATTGCAATATCATGTAAGAAATGTGATTGCCAAATATGACCTGTTAAAGAACTCAGCAGCTGTTTACTTTGACTTAATCAGGTTCATAATGTAGTTGAGAGTAATATATATAATATATAGCTGAAAGCCGAAAAGACGCAACAGACGGAAACCTTGGAAACAAAAAGTAAATTAAAAATTGTTGTTCCTTAATCATACATTCTAAAGTTAAAGAGTGCTGTTTTTACCCAAATTTTCATCCTGCCTTTTGTTTCTTTTTTACTCAAACTCCTTTTATGCCGTTTTTCCAATTTTATATCCAAGCCCCTCCATAAAAATCAAATGTTAGCTCCCTTAATATCAACTTAGACCAAAGTTGTGGACATTGACCTTTGACCTTTAAAGTTGTACATAAATCATGCAGATTCTAAAGGAAAAAAGGGTTCCCGATAATTTTACATCCCATTTTAAAACTGAACAAATTACAAACTAAAATTGCAATTAAGTCAATGGACCAAGACTGTATAAAAAGGGGGAGGGGCTAAAAAGTCTCCATGGGAATCAGAAATATCCATTACTTATTACATAAAACTTCATACTGAAATACAATGTTTCATTGATCATATAACCAAAAGTGGATCACTTTTTACTTCAGTCACCTAATCATAGAACTTTAACTAACACAGTGTTGTCACCTCCAGAAAACAGCATTTTGTTTTTTTCAAAAGTGAAATTCTGAAATACTGAAAAAATCTATTTAATTTGGACTGCCTACAAAAATACTTGAAAAATGAAGCAAAAGATCTTTAGTATTTTAAATTCATCACATGATCTTTATAGTTTATGCAGGTAGGGACATTAAGAAAAATTTAGCAATCAAAATAGCAAATTAAATGAAGTTACAAACATGATTTTTCAAAAGCCCTCTCTTCAGAATTTGATATATTACCAGTTTTATATAATTATTGAAAAAATAAAAGTCTCTTATTTTTAAACTGGTCTCATTATTCAAACCACATACTTTTCTCCCTAATTTTTATATTTCACCTTCCTTCACATTTCATTTTTTGTTTCTCAAAATTTATTAGAGAAACCAAAATTAAAATGTGAGGCAAAATAAAAAAAGATGTGCGTTTCCTATTAACACCCTCTCCCTCGTCTTATTACGCTCTAAATAGCCTTCATTCTACCCTAAAGTATTTCCCCCCCCCCATAATTCTGTCAGAATGTCCCTCCCATAGACTCATTATAAAAAAATGACAAATTATAAAAAAGAAATCAATGCCTTCCTATTTTTTTTTCGGGGGGGGGGGGGGGGGGGTGGGGAGGGGGAGGAAAGTGAAACAATATTTCAGAAGATATTCCTATGTCATAAATGCAAATTATTATTTTCTCAAGAAATTCAGAGCTAAATTGAGCTGAATTAAAAATAAATATGCCTACACACTGAAACTGATTTTATATTTTTTTTTTTTTACATGATATAAAGTATATGTTTGTAATTCAAAATATTTACCCATAGCTCAGTTGATGTTCTGCCAGGTTCTACTTGACTTATATGTCCATGTGCTTCCTTTGTAATTGGATTAATAATTTTTTCACCTTTTATCAAAATGAAAAAAAAATCGCCGACTTTTCCAACTGTCCATGGCATCTTCGTTGTGTCTTCTGCTGTATCACAAAAGTCACGTGGAAATGTACAAAGAAAGTCACGTGAATTCCTCGGAATTGTTCCTCGAATTTCAAAGAAAACATCCGAGATTATCGAACGATTTTCAAAGAAATCGTCTGCTGATTTTGTTTTGACAGAAGATCAAAGAAAAGTCGCGAGCACCAAACAGACGTTCAGAATATTCCAATGGGTAAGCTGTATTACTATTTATGCATAATTTGATAATATCTAACACTTTTCACTAGTAGACACTACTTTACCAGTATGTTCATTAAAAAATACCAGCGCAAAATAAACAATTTTCAAGTTTCGACATTCCAGCACATTTTCCCGTAAAAACTCAAAACCCATACGTATCATGAAATGTCACATTGATACAGGATAAGATGAACTTTCAATTCACAACACTAAACTGCCTCTGATTTATGAAAAAAAAATACCAATGCCGATTCGACATTCCAGCGAATTTTCCCGTATATGTATAAAACTTAAAATAAGTTGAAACCTAAAGCATGAAATGTCACATTGATACACGATAAGGGTAAGCTGTCAAATTTATGTATGATTTTAATCATTCGTATCACTACACTACCTATATTAAAAAAAACCAGCGTAAAATAGACGATTTCAAGTTTCACTGATCCACACTTGACTCATAATTTTTCATGTTTATTATAACTACAGTACCTTTTTTTTTTTTTTATCAAAGTTTAATAACCATTTTGACTCTATCTACTGTATTTTAATTTATAGAAAAAATGATTGAGTTATTATGTAATTAACTAATTCATAACAGCTTTCCTTGCAAAACAAAACAATGACAATGTGCATTTACTGTGTTTTTCTTTGTACCGTGTGAGGGGTCATGTGACTTTACCTATTTATATTTAAATGAGAAAAGTCACATGATACGTTGAAATAAACAATTAAAACACACAGGTTTTTGTTTTGTTTAGTTTTTAAAAGCAATTAAGGTACTCTCAGCTTCAATTTATACTTGAATTTTGAAACAGAAATAGAAGTTGCAATTACAGAGATTTACAATGCATGGGTATAACTTATAACTTTTTTCAGATCTTTTAACCATGATTTTACTCAGGCCAAATAAAATAATATGTGTGTTTCCTGTTTCATCTTTGAAAAAAATAGGGTAGTTAGGTAGGGATTTTTTTTTATTTTACCATTTTTTTTACATTGAGTCTATGGGAGAGAAATCCTGACTTTAACAGTGCTTATTGAAAAATGACCAAAAAAACTTTAGGGTAGGCTATTTCTAAGCTTAAAATATAGGGTAGGTAGGGAAACAGGAAACACACATGCTTTTTTATTTGGCCTCATAAAATTATCATAAAATAACTTCAAAAGATTTATATGAAAAACAAACAAACAAATATGCCAATGACAACTGCCATAATGGAAGCAGGACAAATCGGCCCACTGGCAAATTGTCCCACTTTTGTACGAATTTGCCCCACTTAAAAAAAAGGGATGAATTTAGTTAATGTTTCTCCTGCCTTCAATAAAAAGAGATAAAATCTGGAGTAGGGGAATATATTATTATTATTATTTTCAGATCTGCCAACTTGTCCCACTTAATGCAAAAAAGAAAACCCTAAAATATATCAAACTGTATATTATATAATGCTGACATATTACAACTAGTACTTTTTTTTATTTATCAGTGGGGTTGACAGACATCAATTTAACTTCCATGTGACTGTGGGAAATTAGCTTGGCATTGTTTTAACAAATCCTTTTTTCATAAATGAAGCAGGTTCACTAACATGTATGACTCAATTCATCCTGATTTTTGCTATTTTACACAAGTTGGGCTAGTTGGCATTCATGTCACAGAAATAGTGAAACCCACCTATTCATGTTTATTTCAACAAAAACATAAAAAAGAAAGAACTAGAAAAACATGTAAATCTAAGGTTCAAATAGATATATAACAGAAAGTATCTTTTTTCATAAGTGGGGCGAGTTTGCATTTCTAATTAAATTCATCACCGTTTATCTACTTGATTTGGGCTAGTATGCAGACCTTATTTCAAATTTAAAGGATGTTAAAACATTTTCATAAGTTGGACAAGTTATAAAACATATTTTCAATAGGATTTTACCCTTTTTTAATGAATGAGTTGTGTGAGTTTGCAAACAAGAAAAAAAAAAATAACCTTACAATGTCAACATATATTTGTTCCGCCTAACAGAAGTTCCAATGGAAACTTTGTTATAAACAAACATTGTCAGAATATCTATTCCAGAATATTTTTTCCCTTTTGGAACTTATGTTATGAAGGAACTTCTATTCCACAGCGAATTATTATTTGGACTATGTTTGGCGTGTCTCAAAAACTTTATATTCTTTCATATATTATATATATACATTTCTCTAATTCTATGGAAATTTATCCCTTTCCGAACCCATTGTATAGAAAAATTTAATCAAGGTGTGGTTGCTGGTGATCTCAAAAGATCATTGGATGATTTTAATGGTCATGACCTTTTTAGCTAACTGGATGAATCAACATTTGACAACAGGTGTTAATGAAATTGACAACTTCGTGCAATGTGAAAGGCACTCGAAGGGGATTTGCAGTTAACAAAAAAAGAAAATGTCTTTTTAATCATTAGAGAAACAGATTCTTATATAGTTACTCGTGGATTATCGGATCTATCCAATCTCAATAGTTAAATTATAAATTTTAAAGTCCTCGCCAAGGCGGCTCGAACTTTAAAATTGATAATTTAACTATCTCGATTGGATAAATCCGATAAACCACAGGTATCAATGTAAGAATCTGTATATATACATTAAAAGACAATGTTAATTGATGTTTCTGCATTCCGTCAGTTAATTTTTGTCTTTAAAACTTTGAAACTTTTAACAAAAAAAAATAAAAGTCATGTTATTTGACAATCTCAATGTCTTTATGATATATAAATATATAACTCGTCTAAACATCAACCCAACAATGTTAGATCTGTAAATTTGCTTTCGCATATATATATATAAGTACTTCTGAGTCAGTGACAACTCTACAACAGACTTATCCATCAGATCATCATCAATGATGGTGATACATGGCTGTGTACATAATGTGTATACAATTCATCTAAACATCAACCCAACAATGTTAGACCTGTAAATTTGCTTTCGCAAATATTTTGTTCTTCCCTCACCGGGACTCGAACCCATGCTATTGCGATATAGTGACACCAAATCGCCTGCACTGTAGCCGTCCCGCTTGACCACACTACCACCTTGGTGGGCTTCAATATATTCATTGCTTTAAGTTATGAAAATGGTCCACAAGAATTAAAAAAAGTTTGACTCAACTCAGAGATCTATCTTATAAAACATAATTATTTAATATGTAATCTGAGAGCAATTGTACAGCATTGTACATGTGCTTTATTTGACAATTTTTATTTCTAAAATGATGATAATATAGCTTTAATAATCACAAAATTCAAAACAAATTGACAAATCTAAGAGTCCCATTAATTGACATTATGTGGTCAATGAGAAAAAAAGAGGCCTCATTTTTGAAAGTTTTGCAGTGGAAAATCTTCAAATATTTATGAACTCTTGGTTATATAAATGTATCATGCTTTTGTGTACATTTATACTTTCATTTTAAGGGACGACATCATAAGATCAATGTAAGATAACAAACTTAATTCAAATAGTTTGGGGGTGGGGGTTTGTGAACTGTTGCAAGATTTGGTTATCCGACATTGATTTTTACATATATATCCATATGGGTCAATCAATTTTTCCCAAATTAAGTTAATAGGAGGGAAGGGGGTCAGTAAAAAAACTATGTGAATTAAGTTTTTTATCCTTCATTGAACTTTTGATGTCGTCCCTAAGTAAGACTAGATTGAAATAATTTATCCTTTTTGTGCATCCTTTTTTCAAAATATGAAATTTTGTTATTGCCCTGTATTTAAGCTTTTTTGGTACACACTTGACACTTTCATTGTCATGATTGTTAGTATATTTCTTTTTTATATTTAAGAACTGAATGCTTCTTTTTGTAAATTTATTGGGGTGTAAAAGCGTTGATTGAAGTACATTTTGTATGAAGCGCGGAAGCTTTTACAACCCTATAATGTTACAAAAAGAAGCATTCAATACTTATAATTACATTTTTTAGTTAGGTTTATAAAAACACGATTTTCATGAAGTTTAATTTTTTTAATTCACCTATTTTATTGTGGGTCCTCGTGTCTTCGTGAATGAAATGTTATTGTCTCATGCAATTGCTAAGAAATAACATGTGATGTGCAATTAGCCAATCAGAATAATGTATTTTAATGAAACATACATCTAATGTAATTATTCAGTAGTACAATGTATCTCTTCATTTATTTATTCTTATTTTCAGACATTACTTATTTGAATGAAGTTTCGGATAGTGGAGAGGAAATCAACATTAACATTGAAAATGGTGAGTACTGCATAATCATGCATATATACATGTAGTTTATTAAAACATTAAAGGCAAAAAAGATATATATGAAAACAGTGTGATCCCAAAAATATGTTGATTTGATTGGCCAGCAATGCACAGGAACTGACATTGCAGTATTTTCATTGGATATTCATCAGGTCTTTTTTAGAGTGCAAGGTCAAAGGACCCCATGTGAGCTTATGCCATCCTCTGTCGTCGTAAACCATTTTCAAAATCTTCTCCTCTGAAACTACTGGGCCAAACATCTTCAAACTTTAACTTAAATGTTCCTTTGGGTATTTATTTTATAAATTGTATTTGAAATTTCGACAAACATGGCCACCATGGCTAAAAATAAAACATAGGGGGGGCATAACAGTTTTTCGCTTACATCTAAAAAAAAAAAAAAAAGAAAGCTTTTACAGCAATCTGACATAGGGTAAATTTGTTCAATTGGTCAAGATCTATCAGCCCTGCAATATTTCAGACAAATCGAACAAACCATTATTGGGTTGCTGGCACTAAATTGTTAGTTTTAAGGAAATTTTGCAATTTTGTTATTGTTATTATCTTGAATATCATGATAGATGGATATAAATTGTAAACAACAATGATGTTCAGCAAAGTTAGATCTACAAAAAAGTAAATATGACCGAAATTGTCAATTGACCCCTTAAGGAGTAATTGGTAATATTGCCCTTTAAAGACATTTTTCAAAATTTGTTCATCAAGTTTGTTAACATTTAAAAATCTTCTCTGAAAAACAGGTGAGCTATTCTGGATCTTGCGAGCCTCTTGTTTATAATCAGGAGTTCCTCTTCATTTAAATATATATGTATATTTTGATTTTCAGACATTTCTTATTTTAATGAAGATTGGGAAAGTGCAGAGGAAATGTATATATTAACAAACAACAGCAACATTGGAAATGGTGAGTACTGCAGTGCATAAAGTTTATTAAACATTAAAGGCAAAAAAGATATATATATATATGTATATATGAAGAGACTGTGATATGAAAAATGTGTTGATTTGATTGGCCAAACATGACCTCTGGAACTGCATGACATTCCAGCATTTTCATTTGATATTCATAATATCTCGGTTGACAGTTCAAATTGAACATTTCCTCCATTGCAATAGAGATTTGTGATTTCTTAAATAATTATATATAAAAATTCTCAATCTTTCAACTATGTTCTTGTTTTAAAATTATGGGTACAAAAAAAATCAGCAAAAATTAAACTTTTGTTTTTTCATTACAAATTTTATTTATTAAACTATAAGTAATCACTTTATGATACATGTATGGCACTAAAATCACCCAGACAAATCGATTTGCTTTAACCACAGATGACTTTAACAATGTTTATATCATTGAAAAAGCTCCAAATTATCTCCCTTTAGTGCAAAAATGACATTTTTTGTCGGTTGAACTGAAATGTTTCTTTTTGAACTCATTGGTGATCTACATTTTTATGCCCCACCTACGATAGTAGAGGGGCATTATGTTTTCTGATCTGTGCCTCAGTTCGTTCGTTCTTTCGTCCGTCTGTGGGTCCGTTGGCTTCAGGTTAAAGTTTTTGGTCAAGGTAGTTTTTGAAGAAGTTGAAGTCAAGTGGGCCAAGTGAGCTTTTCTCACCACTTGGTGTCCGTCGTCGTTAACTTTTTACATTTTGAACTTTTTCTACAGAACCACTGAATGGAATAAAACCAAACATGGCATGAATGATCCTTATGAGGTTCTGTCCAAGTGTTGTTACTTTTTAGCCGATCCATCATACAAGATGGCTGCCAGTAGGGGACTAAGTTTAACATAGGACCCTATTGGAAATACATACAAATGACTTCATTTAGAGACCCAATGAATGGATAAAACCAAACATGCCTTGAATGTTCCCTATGTCTATGAGGTGCTGACCAAGTGTTGTTACTTTGTAGCAGATCCATCATCCAAGATAGCTGCCAGCAAGGGGGGGGGGGGGGGGCTTAGTTTAACATAGGACCCTAAGGGAAATGCATACACATGACTTCTTTTAGAAAACCACTGAATGGAATAAAACCAAACATGGCATGCATGTTCCTTATGAGGTGCTTACCAAGTGTTGTTACTTTGTAGCTGATCCATCATTCAAGATGGCGGCCAACAGGGGACTTAGTTTAACATTGAACCCAATCGGAAATGCATACAAATGACTTCTTTTAGAGAACCAATGAATGGAATTAAACTAAACATGGCATGAATGTTCCCTATGAGGTGCTGACCAAAGGTTGTTACTTTTTAGCAGATCCATCATCTAAGATGGCCACCAGCAGGGGACTTAGTTTAGCAAAGGACCCTATGTGAAATGCATACAAATGACTTCTTTTAGAGAACCAATAAATTGAATAAAACCAAACATGGCATGAATGTTCCCTATGAGGTGCTGACCAAGTGTTGTTACTTTGTAGCTGATCCATCATCCAAGATGACCGCCAGAGGGGGACTTAGACTAATAGTTTAACATAGGACCCTATGGGAAATGCATACAAATGACTTCTTTTAGAGAAGCACTGAATTGAATGAAAGCAAACTTAGCATAAATGTTCCTTTCTTAATGAGTTGCTTGCCAAGTGTTGTTACTTTGTAGCAAAATTTTATCTTTTTATTTGATTTCAAAAACCCAAGTAGAATCAGGTGAGCGATACAACCTCTTCAGAGTCTCTAGTTATGATTTTATTCAAATATTCTTACATTTTGATTGATTGAATGATCAAAGCATGAAAAAGTTTTTAGAAAGGCCTTAAAATCATGTAATTAATGTTGAAGATTGCAGGTATATTCAAGTAATGAACAAACATTGAGTAGTACAAAATATAGGTTAATGTTAATGAGACCAACTCATGAGAAAAGTTAGTCATTCTTCTTCCTTTCAGATTATCTCCCCTTTACGCCACCTAACCTTTTTTTTAAGAATGATGTGATGAAGTCATTATTTTAGCTCTTGCAGATTGATAAAAATCCACATAGCATAATTACAATCTTTATATGGCAATTGTATTTTAAAAGATGAATGTATCTTTCTACTAGCTATTTAAAGAAGACTTTTTTGTTGAATACACTTAATGTGATTTTTTTCTTTTGTTATACTGGTTACTTATAGCATTACCATCAAGAAATCTTGTATATTGTAAGATAACTTCTACAGCCATCTGGGTCAAGCAAAACTTCTTTGAAAAAGTAAAATCAATCAGCATCATTATCATGACTATAGAATAAAGTGACAGGACAGATAGATAGTTAACTAGTATTTGTCTCATCTGCCTACTAAACAACTGAATATAGTACAAAAGACGACTCTAGGATGATATACATGAATATCACTAATGGATCTCTTTGATACTATGATAAGGTCTCTTTTGATCCATTTATAATAATCTCAATTCCTCAAAATTTCTTATTATAGGCTAATAAATTAAAAAAAATTTGTAAGGGTTCCGCGGAACCCAGTGTCTCGCCTATTTTTGCTGTAAATCGCAGGCTCAACAACAATGAGGAAAAAAATCATTAAAATATTCCTCTTGTTACTGTTTTATGATTGTAAGAAAATCTAAGTCCATTTAAAAGTAAATAACATAAAAAAACCGAGTAATCTTTTTACAAACTTTACTTCTGGATACAATCTTATGATCATAAATAAGCTTCTGTCCAAGTTTGGTACAAACCCAGGATAGTTTAAGAAAGTTATTAAAATTCTAAAAACTTTAACCACAGAGTGAATGTTATGTTACCCAGAAGAAAAAAACTAAGTCCATTTATAAGTAAAATAGAGAAAAAATGGATTTTTATTTTTACAAAATTTACTTCTGGATATTAATTACCTTATGATCATAAACAAGCTTTGGTCAAAGTTTGGAACAAACCCAGGATAGTTTGAGAAAGTTATTAAAATTCTAAAAACTTTAACCACAGAGTGAATGTTTTGTTTCCCCTCAGGAAAAACTAAGTCCATTTATAGTAAAATACTGAAAAAATGGATTTTATTTTTACAAAATTTACTTCTGGATACTATTTTATGAACATAAACAAGCTTCTGTCAAAGTTTGGTAGAAATCCAGTATAGTTTAAGAAAGTTATTAAAATTTCAAAAACTTTAACCACAGAGTGAATATTTGTGAACGCCACTAACGACGACGGAATGTAGGATCGCTCAGTCTCGCTTTTTCCACTAAAGTCGAAGGCTTGACAAAAATGGGGTAACTTAAACTAATTTAAGTATAGAAATGTTATTATGAATGAGTAAAAGAAGTAGTCAAGGCGAAGGATTTATCCATATAAAAGTTTACTGACGCCAAGGAGGCTTCAATCAGTCCTTACGTAAAACTTTAAATTTACGCCACTTTCCACAAAGGGCCATAAAAAGTTTCTTTTTTTTAATAATTTGTTTTTACTGCTTTTTTTGAAGTATTACTCATGAAAAATTTCTATGATAGCAAGATATAAGAAGTTGGGTGAAAAAGTCAGAAAAAGCTTCCTAAAAGACTGAGTATGGCTTGCTCTATCTTAATCTATTACTCCTGGAAGAGTCCTTTTTCAAGTCACTTTTCTTATAAAATGTGTTATTGAGACTCAATTTTTTGTCAAGGCTGCAATTTTTGTTGCAGAAAACTCGACCTAGCCTATATATTTATAGCTATGGATAGTGATCTGGCATTAGTTTACTTCTTTAAAGCTTCATATTTTAGTATGCTGGAGATCTGGATGCTTCATGCATGTATATATATATATGTATGCCTTAATTACGTTACAAAGTGTCCATCTGTCATATGTCCATTGTCCTATACCTCAATTTCATGGTTTAGTAACCAGTTGAAAAAAAGTTAAGATTTTTTTGTAATGTTAATTTTTAGCTCACCTGGCACACAGGGCCAAGTTCACGAGCTTTTCTCGTCACTTGACATCTGGCACCAAAGAGTCGCCTTTTTACTTGTACAAAAACCGTCTGCTTGAAAACTACAAGGCAAAATTTAATCAAACTTGGCCACAATCATCATTAGGGTATCTAGTTTTTAAAATGTGTCTGAAATCCTTGTCTGCTAGCAAAGATGGCTGACAAAGCCCAAATCAATACATTGGGATAAAATGCAGTTTTTTTGGCTTATTTCTCTGAAACTGAAGCATTTAAAGCAAATTTGACAAGTGGTTACTTTAAGTCCATTTAAAAGTAAAATACAGAACAAATGGAGTTATACTTTTACAAATTTAACGTCTGAATACTATCTTATAATCATAAACAAGCTTCTGTCCATGTTTGGTAGAAATCCAGTATAGTTTAAGAAAGTTATTAAAATTTCAAAAACTTTAACCACAGAATGAATATTTGTGAACGCCACCGACGACGACGGAATGTAGGATCGCCCAGTCTCGCTTCTTCGACTAAAAAAATGAGAAATGACAGAGAAACTACAAACACTTATGATTAACTTTGTTCTTTACATTACTATAAGCTAACCATAACAAATGCAATAAAAAAACCATATTATATTCCGATAATGAAACATACAATTGTATTTTAATTATATACTGTTAAAACATAATGACATATGTTGTTACTCTTTTAATAAGCAGATAGCTATATATATATATATATATATATATATAACAACACACTCTACAACAAAACTTTATATGTTACATAGACTATTTAAGTACCCATAGTCTGATGATGATGATGATTATGATAATGACAAAATATACATCTGCTATTTTAGATAGTGAATTAGAATCTGGTGATAGTAATGATCATGATGATGGTGAAGACAATAATGAATGGGATGTAATGAAAAGTGTAGCTGAAGAAGTATTGAAAACAAGTATGTATTAATTTACAATGTATGAATTATTGTTTTTATACACCCGCTTTGAAAAAAGGGGGGTATACTGTTTTACCTCTGTCCGTCCGTCCGTCAGTCAGTCCGTCCCATGAAACTTTCGTCATATTTTTCTCAGGAACTACACATCCACCCTTTCTGTAATTTGGTATCAACATTTATATATGTCAGCCATACCGTGTGATGCGTTTTCAGATTCATCATTCATCGACTTCCTGTTTACCGAACACTTGTATGAATTTACACATGATAGCCAAGTTGAAAAGTTTCGTCACATTTTTCTCAGGAACTACAATACAAGGATTTCTGAAATTTGGTTTCAGGATTTATATAAGTCAGCTATACCGAGTGATGCGTTTTCAGATTCATCACTCGACAACTTCCTGTTTACCGAACACTTGCATATTTTTACACTATTAATATTATCCACTTGCAGCGGGGGTATCATCAGTGAGCAGTAGCTCGCAGTTTCACTTGTTTTGTCTCAACTTGCTGCAAAACTTCATAAAGCAGCCAGTGTGACATACATGACATAGGGATTGCTTTACCAGCGATTACTCCAGCATAAACAATAGGTTTTCTAATGTGGTGTCGGTGACGGCTGAGATTTTTTTAAATTCAATCTCATCACTGACAAACACACACCTATTTAAAATTATATATCATTGGAAAGAGGAAACCTTGTACTATAACAATGTGCCAGTAGTCAGGACTTGATATGGTCAAATTTTTTTTCAAATTGAGGTCAAAGATCATATGAAAAATCTGTGAAAATTTGGGAAGTTTCAATTGGCTTTTTTTTCTATTTCTAAACTCTACCTAAAAACGATGCTGTTTTGGCTTTAGTAATGGTGCTTATAACACATAAACCTTAATCATTCAGACTTTTTTTATAAAAGAAAAATCCTAAAACAATGTTTTATAAACAAAACTTCAAAAATATTTTCAACCTATAAAATGTTTAGAGCACCTTAACCTTATAAAAAATTTCAAATCCAGGTAAAAATCAAGTGTCATGCAGAACCATACTTAGAAATTATTTTTAAACTATTAAATTGTGTGAGGTATCAAACCACAGCAATATAGAACACTACGGTCAAATATGACTGAATTTGCCAGGGATACTTCAAGTTTCTTTAATGATTACTCATTGCTTTTGCTTCCATAGTATTATTTGTTGTTGTGTATTTTACTCTGGTTAATATCTATTACAATAAAGGTTTTGTACCTATACCACCCCCACCCTTTTCCACCTGTGCAATGTACCACAAACATCAAAAGTATTTCATATCAAAAAAGAAGATGTGACATGATTGCAAACGAAATTATTCACTCTCCAAATTAGACCAACTGTGACATAAGTTAACAATTAAAGGTCCTGTATAGCTTCAACAATGAGTAAAAGTCATAACTGCATATTCTCCAATTACTGAGATGAAAATGTAAAACAAACAAAAATCTAATGGCCTCATTAATGTTCAAATAGAAAAGAAAGAAACCAATATATTATACAGAAACAAATGACAACCGCTGCATTCCAGTTCCTGACTTGAGACAGACACATACAGAATGTGGCAGGGTTTAACTTTTTGAAGTACGTGCCAACCTTCCCCTTACTTAGGACATTGTGTACCAGTGCAACAAGCTATATATGAAATCAAGCATTATCTCCATCTTCATTTTAAGTGCCAGTCTGCCTAAGAATCAGGCAGTGGTGTAAACATGACCAAAAAAAAAACTCACCAAAGTTGACCTTGATTTTATTTCATAATAATTACATTAGATGTAAGTTTCATTATAATACGTTATTCTGATTGGCTAACATGTTATTCCGTAAACAATTGCATCAGACAATAACATTTATCATGCATGATGACACGAGGTCCCACAAAAAAGTGCACAGGTGAATAAAATAAAACTGGATAAAAATCGTGTTTTCATGATTTTAGCTTAAAAAATGTAATTATAAGTATTGAATACTTCTTTTTGAAACTTTATAGGGTTGTAAAAGCGTTGACTGTGCGTACATTTTTAGAATGAAGCGCTTCCGCGCTTCATACAAAATGTACTTCGGTCAACGCTTTTACCACCCAATAAATTTACAAAAAGAAGCATTCAATTCTTTTAAAATATGTAGTTGTGCACAAAAATAACTTTCATTTCTATTTTCTGTTCTGGTAATATAAATAGAAGATACGATTTGGTTGAAATGCACTAGAAATTAAGGAATAAGGGGAGATAACTCTGTAATTTGCTATCATTTCAACCAAATTATATTAAGTTATTTGATATTACCAGACACACACAAACGAAAGACTTATAATACTTTTTAACTCCGGATGATGGTTAGTATTAAATAACATGGTTAGCTCGGTCGATTTTTTCTAACCATGTTTTAATTTTTACCTAAATTGCCTGATTTTTAAGAAGACTCGCACTTAATAAGCAGTCACAAGATATTAAAATATTTCTACACATTTCACTCATGGACACAGGGCTGCACATTAAAGGTTCCTTTTCAAGCATCCATATATTGTAGGAAGTCTGGAATCATATGTTTCAAAAGAAATACCAGCTTCAAACTATCCCTATCAATTCATCCAAGATATAACAGAGATCTAATAGGATATCTAAAAGGGGGTTTAGGAAGGTGCTATGACATCCATATGCTTGTCTGCATTCTGCAAAGATGGTTGGGAAACATTATATTGGACTTACACACTTTCTTGAATTTGCTCAATTTCATGGTTGGCAATACTTATTAGATAGCGTCTCACTTTACTGAAGCACAAATCAGTTGGCGTTCAATGTTTCAACAAGGTTTTTGAATTAAAGTCATGCCATGGTATATTTGTAAAGCCAATCCTAAATGAATGGGAGAAAAAAGATAGGCCACATGAAAGATTTACTCAACAATTGCCAAGCATTCATTTACCCAATTTCTCTAAGAATAAACTTGGCTGTATGCAGTATCATCAAGTAACCATAAAATGAATTGCAATAAATACGAAGGCATTGACTGAATTGAAGAAAGAAGAGACAAATCATTCCAAGTTTGGTATTCTTCTGTGAAAATTTGTAAAGTTTCAATGTCTTTTTTAAGTATACTTGCAGCGAAATGAAATATGTGTCTGTTATTTGTGTCTGAGACTAATTACAGTTGACATTGAGATATTTAGTACAGTTTTCAATTGACTAGCAGCTGATATGGCATCTCCTGTAGTTATTTTGTTACTAGATATTATGTTAGCCTGCCTGCATGGTCAGAGTTCTTCAATTTCATTGCAGATACAAAAGTCAACTTCCCTATACATGTACTCGTAAATTGACTCAAAATTTCAGTCATGTTTTTTTATGCATATATACATATATGCCCTGCATAAAATTTAACGATTTACTTTAGATAAGGAGCAAGTTTCAACTGACTTGACCATAGGTTTTTTTCATATTTAGGTTCAAAATTTTTTATCAGTAACTAGTTATCTGGTTATATGAAATATTATTTACTTAATATATTATTGGATAATTTACTACTATGATTCAGAAACTAAAGTTTGTTTGTGTCTTCATTTGCAATTAAAGTTACCTCATTTTTAAACAGTCCAAACTTAGCAATTTTTATAGATTAAGAAGAAAAGTAAATATTGAATAGAAATGTTTTAACATATGAAAATAGCTTCAGAAAAAAACTATTCCAATTAAATGTAAGCAAACTACACAATTTTTCATTTTAAAAATGGGGTTGAAGCTCTCCAATATACTACTAGTCATTAAAGGGACTTTTGAAAAAATGTGACTATATGAAAATCTGACAACAGGGCGAATCACAAAGAAGACATATATATATTTGTCTTTTTAAAAGTTGTGACCATTTTTAGCCATGCGTTATTTGGGGAGATTAAATTTGCAATCTAGATTACTTTTTACACTTCTGTCAACACACTATTCTGCTTTAAAGCTAGTTTGATATGAACTATTTTTATAGGTCATTGATATTAACTTTGAAGTTTTATTATTATATATATTTATCATATGTTTAGTAGTAAATACAGTAGTTTTGCATATGTGATAAATAGCCTGCTGTTTAATCCATATCGCGCAACTTTGATGCGCACCCTTTACTGCATACCCTTTATCACACCCCTACCCTTTATCGCATACCCTTTATCGCACCCCTACCCTTTATCACACCCCTACTTTTTTTTTTTTTTTTTTTTTACATAGTCAGTTTTCATGGTTTTGGTTTATTTTTGCTTATGAAAAATTTTCCTCAATTTTTTTTTATGACGTCATTGTTTGGTATGTGACGTCACGAACGTCGTTTTCATTTTGTATGTGACGTCAAGAACGTAAAAAAAAAATCTTATTTTTTGCACACTAAATGCAACTATAAAAAATACAAAAATAAACAAAATATTTTTAAAACAACAGCACGTAAATTGTAAGGTAACCAAGGTGCTTCGGATTAGTAATTGAGCAGTTCTTTTTTAAGGCCATTGAAACAAGACAAAAGTAGATCTGAAGGTAACCCAGTGTTATGAATCAGAAAACAGTTCATATAATACTCTTCTGTTGAAACATATGATAAAGCGTATAATACATGGCAAAATCCGTATCACATGCCATGTCACCCTCGACCAATATCATCCCTCGGGCCTAAAGGCCCTTGGGCTGATATTGATGTCTCGGGATGATACGACATATGATACGGATTTTGCCATGTATTATTCTCTATATATATAAGTTTTATGATTATTTTGAGGCACTTCCCCTAGAACATGGTCCAGTTTTTCTACGAGGTTAAACATATTAATATTGTGTACTGTAAATAAAGATTTGTGGAAAAAAAAAATTGTTTTTGACCCTGAGAAAAAAAAATTGTTTGTATCACCCTCAGCTGCCAATATATGTAATGCTAAAGTTTAAAAAAGAAAAATTGTTTTTGACTTGTCGCCAAAAAAATAGATCGTCTTTAGCTGAAGGCGAAAAAAAAGTTTGTTGAAAAAAAAAATTCCATAGCCACCCCCAAAAAATCAAATGGTTGCTGCCTAAGTCTACTACAGCCACTTTGTAGTCAAAGCATTACAACTTAGGTACTACACAGGCATCAAAAGGCGTCATTATGGAGTAAAGGGGGTGGCGCCAAAAGGTGTCACTATGGAGTAAAGGGTTAATTAAATGCAATTTTAATTTTTATGATTTTGAGAAAAATCATGTTTAGTGCATATTAAATATTTGAAAAGGCTAAATGAAATTATTGCGTTTACAACTCTGTACCATTTTTCGAAAAAATAAAAACATTGCAATAATTTCTTAATTTACAGTATTGTTTTGTCCTGACAAGTAACGGATCAAGTTTCTAACTTTGTTTCAATATGAAACTGTGTGTAGAGTTATGGTCCTTGAACTTGGAAAATCCACTGAAATAATCAGTTTTTCACAATTTTTTAATTTTTGGGGGTCAAACATACACAGCCAATTTTGCATAGGTACTATGTCTGTACCAAAAATCAGTAGTACTGGAAATCTACTTCTAATATTCAGTACTATTTTGTTACTTTAAAATTATTTTAATATTTAGGTACCTGTATTTTACGGTACTTGATTTGTACTTGAAAATATAAGTACATGTACTACATATTTTTGGTTACATTTTCAGCATTTTGATAGTATGTGTATTTCAAATCTTAAAATTAAGACTTTCAAACATGGAATATTGTGATTACTTTTAGTATTCAGTGGCTGATCCAGGAATTTTCATAAGTGGGGGCCCACTGACTGACCTAAGAGGGTGGCCGCTCCAGTCACGCTTCAGTGATTCCCTATATAAGCAACCAATTTTTTTCCAAAAAGAGGGGGAAAAAAGCAGCCCCCCCCCCTAAATCCGCCTCTGGTATTATTTATGTACCAAAATTTTAAGTACAAGTCAAGTACTGTAAAATACGGGTAAGTAAATAGTACAATAATTTTAAAGTAAAGAAATAGTACTAAATATCAAAAGTAAAATTTTCAGTACTACAGATTTTAAGTACAAAAATAGTACCTATGCAAAATTGACTGTGTAAAGATGCTGATTTAATAGTTGGTACATTATTTAATCATGGCAAGTTACAGATCATGTTCAGACTTTGTTCCAGTCTGGTGATTTTGTGTAGAGTTGTGGTCCTTGCTGGAAAATTCACTTCAATAATAATCAGTTTTCCATATTTTTGTTGCCATCCTTGAAGATATCGACTTAATATTTGTTATATATAGTTTACACCATGACAATTAGATAATAGTAGATCAAGTTTGATAGAATTTGTTGAAATACCATTCATTTTTAAGCAGTAGGGGACTGCAATGTATGTACTTTTAAAAAGCTTGTTCATTTCACTATCATTGTGTTTTGGTATGTTTGGCAATATTTGTAATAGGGAATTTATTCGAAAGTTTTTCAATACTTTTAGAAAAGAGGGGTAGACCTGTGGGAAGCAAGTCAGGTATCCATGGAACACTTATTGCGGAAGAAGAAGAGGAAGAGGAACATGAGTGCACAGTGAAGGCTAAGAGTAAGCATACCAGTCATATTATCCACTAAGGAGTAATTAGGGCCCTGCCTTAAGGCGGGTCGCCCTATAGTGATCAGTCTGTCCGTCCGTAACACTTTCGTGTCCGCTCCACATCTATAGAACCATTATGATTTCATACTTTATACTTAACATGTATATTAACCACCACCAGAGGGCGTGTCATGATGTATGTACAACTTCCTAGGTCAAAGGTCAAGGTAAAAAAACTTTGGTTTCAGTTGACAACCCTGTATCCTGTGGTGAAGATCGTGTCCGCTCTATATCTTGAGAACCATTATGATTTCAAAGTTTATACTTGACATCCATTTTAACCAACAGCAGAGGGTGTGTCATGATGTATGTAGAACTTCCTAGGTCAAAGGTCAAGGTCAATAACTTTGGTTTACGTTGACTACCCTGTGTTTTTTGGTGAAGATGGTGTCCGCTCCATATATAGATAACCGTTATGATTTTATATTTGATACTTAAATGATTATTAACCGACACCAGAGGGTGTGTCATGATGTTTGTACAACATCCTAGGTCAAAGGTCAAGGTCGAAAACTTTGGTTTCAGTTGACAACCCTGTGTCCTGTGGTGAAGATTGTGTCCGCTTGGGAACCGTTATGATTTCAAATATTATACTTGACATCCATTTTAACCAACACCAGAGGGTGTGACATGATGTATGTACCACTTCCTAGGTCAAAGGTCTGTCTGTCTCTTGGTCTGTCCATCGCATCGCACCGTCCAACCCATCACAAATTTGATCCACACTATATTTTGAGAGGACAGCTGTAATTATTTCATACTTTATACCTGACAAACATTTTCAACTTACCAGTAACATTTATATTAACCAACACCAGAGAATGTGTCATAATGTATGCATCCTAGGTCAAAGGTCAGTCCGTCGGTCTGTCCATCCGTTCATTGTTCTTAATAAATTGTGTCCCCTCTACCTCTCGAGAACCGTTAATATTTCATACTTTATACTTGGTGGGTCATAATATATTGAAGGCATAATTCTAAAAATATGTGACAAATATCAATTGGCCAGCACCTTTAAACATATTGTTCGAACATCAATCCATATATCCAGAAGTCACCTTAGAGTAGTCAACAATGAGTTCACATCATGCAGTCATATCACTATTATACTATGAAAGTAAGTTGAGAATATTTACAAGTTTTAACTTAAAATCTTAGATTAAAATCACACATGAGACTATGTAATAACTTCAAATAATGCTTCATATCAGATTATCCATACAACTTATTTACCCCAAGTTATTGACAGCGGGGCCCACAGAGATGGCTCCCATCTCAATGATATCTAGTCTTATTTGTCTTGCCTTTTAATTTCACTCTTTGAGTATCTGTATAAATTCCTCCACATTTTAACATTTTATTTTACAGCAAACACACATTGAATTCTCAATATTTACAGATCTAGGAAATATTGTTTTGTCTAATTACTTATACATGTAGAACTATGATAGATTTTTTGTTAGATTGGGCATCTATTGTAAATATTTTCTTATAAAATCTAACAAATGAAAGCAATAGTCAAGTTGTGCTAAAAGAATGTGCAAGGCATTGGAGCCCTGGTATGAAAAAGTTTCAAGGGAGAAAATTGAACTATATTAGTTTTTTTATGGGATTTGTATTTTTTTTGTGAGTAAAATTACAGTTCTAAAACTTTGTATAAATCAATATTTATCTTTAAAATGAAACTTCTAAGACACCAGTAATTTCTATTTATTGGTGTTCTTAATTTTCAACCTGTGTGATCATAAAATTAAGAACACTAATTAAAAAAATGCTAATCCTTACTTAAACTATTAATAAATATTTTTGAAGAAAAACAGAGGTTAGATGTGTGTGGGCTTATGTCCTTAGGATGCTGTGCAATGTTGTGCTTGTCACTGGTCTCAGAGAACTGTCTTGTGATGGTATATGAAAACATGGCTGCCTACAGCAAAACAGAAAGAAACCAGTGGGTGCTAAACTGGCTATGGTCTCACAACAAGTAAGATATTTAGTAAACAGAACTACCCCACCTCTATTTACTTATTTTAATTTATATGCAACTACCATTGAAGTCTTGTCTTTCTGTAAGTACTTTCCAAAATAAGTGTCTGTGCTCCAACTTTAATTTGATTCAAATTAATGGTATTATACTTAGAAATAATGAATAGATATTAATTTTATTATATTGTCACATATTGTATACACAATGTTTATATTCACAATACACAAATCAAGTTCAAATTTTGGTTTAGTAAATTTTCTGTTCTTCAGTATAATGCCCCTTATATGAATCAAATTGAAAAATTTCAAAATATTTCATTTTGCCACAACCAAATGTTTTGAAACTGATATTCAATATAAAAAAGAATATGTGGTATGATTGCCAATGAGACAACTATCCACAAAAAACCAAAATGACACAAACATTAACAACTATAGGTCACCTTAACGGCCTTCAACAATGAGCAAAACCCATAATGCATAGTCAGCAATAAAAGGGCCTGATAAGACAATGTAAGACAATTCAAACAAGAAAACTAACGGCCTTATTTAAGTAAAAAAAATGAACGAAAAACAAATATGTAACAAATAAACAAATGGCAACCACTGAATTACAGGCTCCTGACTTGGGACAGACATAAACATAAATAATGTGGCAGGGTTAAATGCTTGTAACATCAAAACACAATTCAAGGTGAGATTTGGTTGGTATAATGTTTTTTGTGATAGCACCTTTATTTTTTGAAAAAATAAATCAAAATTGGTCTTTTTCATTTTCTTAATTAATAGGGTGCCTCCACCAAATGCTTTAATCTTAATATAATACGATGCTTGTGACCCCAAAACATTAGTCAAATTAGAATTTTACCCCTGTGAAGTTTCTCTTGCTATCACTTTTATGCTGCACCTACTTCAGTAGAAGGGCAATATGAATTTATAGTTTCTGGTCTGTATATCAGTTTGTCATTATTTTATTCATCAATATGTCCCAGATCAGGTTAAAGTTTATGGTTAACTAAAAAACGTAGTTTATGATGTAGAAGTCAATCAACAAGAATCTTCCGTACACTGTGTTCCTAATTATGATATATGATCTTTTTTAATTTAAATGCTTTGCTCAATTAAGTTTAATCAAAATTTTATGCTTCACTGACCCTAGAAATGTTATAGTGGGTTTAGTCAGTTTCTCCAACATTTGATAATTAGACTAAAACAACATTAGGGATAAGGGGGTCCTCATAAGGACTGGCATTGTGATAATTACCTGTAATTAACCTATATCAGGTCTTGACTAAAATATTGTAAAAAGGATATAGTTAAAAAAAAAATATATCAAAACATTAACAAACCATATATTTTTTGGTCGAGTATAACTCGAAACTGCTACGTAATTATTTTCATCCGTATTTTATTTACAAAATTAAAAGGTTATTCAACAAAAAAAATCCTTATATAGACAAGGGAAATCTTAATCAAACTGAAAATTTCATAAAAAAATATCAAGAATTTTTTTTTATTAAAAGTAACATGAAAAATCGAAATGTTCACTGTCTTTTACTTTAGTAATTTATTCTATTACTTGATATATTTTTGTATTTGTGTTGCATGTTAATGTTAAAATCTAAACCAATGCAAACAAATATTATTTAAGTAAAAAGTCACCGAAAGCTATTGTCTTCTAGTGCGAAGAACCATATATATACTTAGTCGTTCTGTCTGTATATCACAAGAGCCGAAGCCAGTTTTCATGGTATGATGTCTTAGCAGAGGAAAGAGTCAGTTGTAATCTGTCCACTTTTTCCACGAAAACAGAGCTGATACAAATTGGGTACATCACGTCGCGTCGTGATCTATATAGTGTTTAACTGTGGGGACTGGCTTGGTGAATATTGTGCACTACTAGTATCAATACTAGTAGATAATAGTTGCAAATACCCGTTTACTGTCTCCGCTAACGCGTCGTCAGTAAACTTAATTTGCGACCATCAAATCCCCAATTGATGCCGTCAGTGCGTAAAATACAATACAGTTATCTCCTAAATATATATGTCTTAAAAAAACATATACCTTTTTAACAATATTTTGGTTATGAACAGGTGAATTACAGGTAGATATCAAGATCCAGTCCTTAAGAGGACCCCATAATCCCTAATGTTGTTTAAGTCTAATTATCAAATGTTGGAGAAACATAAAAAGTCTAAAGTGTAAGAACAGAACATTGTGACATTAGGTTTAAGTTTTTAATTGACCCCCAAAAAATATTTTAGAATAGTGCTATAATATGGTCACTGTCTGAGTCTAACGACACATTTACATACTGGTGAATAACTTTAGTGATGGTTGATGGATCTCTGTAACATTTTCCTTAGATATCAATACCAGTAACAAAAGGATGGTTGCGAATGATTTCAGGGTTATGTTACCAACTACAATATATTCAAATCGAGGCTGCTTGTATAGCAACTGGATTATCAAGTTATGCTAGCCAAACACTATTTACAGTGAGAAGTGATGGGGAAAATTAAATGTAAGTGCGGGAGGTAAAAAAGTGGCCCTGTTTTATAAAATTATAAACAATTAGGCTACAAATTTCTACATGACTTGCTTCAAGAATTTGTATCTGATATTAGTTATTATGATTTAAGAAACAGATATTTGTAAACTTGGTCTCTTACTCACAAACTTGATATAAAAGTCTGAAGTCTGTGAGTTATTTGCCCCGGTTTACACAATAATAACCTCTAGAAAAAATGTTTAATCCTATAATGTTCGTTCATAGTCATATATATGTATATTATGTATATAGGAGAAGGCATTCTAAGTTGAAAAACTTGTGTCTAATGGATTTGTCCTTTCTGAACAATGAAATAAGCTGCATGTTATTTTCTCTCTATAATTGCATGACTGAATAGGAAGCATCAATTGGCAGTACAAAAATTTAAAGTGTCTTCTTTTTGTAAAATTTTAACCTATGCTTGATTGTCATGCAAGTACGAACCAACCATTTTTTTTTAAATTTTATTTGTGTTTTATAGGTGGAATGAAGGAGATGGCAGTTTCACATTTTTTTACAGCATAAGTGAATGGAATGTCTGCCTTACCGCGTGGTTAAGTGTGATTGGTGTCCCATTATCAACTTACTATGCCATAAGAACTAGATTCTTTAGTAAGTGTTTATTTAAGTAAAATATTTAATTGGCACTGTTTTTTAGTCGAAGTAAACACATATTGGCTGATGATAACTTACACAAAGTGTCTCCAGTAAAAAGAATATTGCTTCCATGCTTAGAATTAGTGTTGTCCTATTGAAACTCTCATCATGTACAAAGGAAAGACTTAGTGACTTTAAAAAGGTCAAGAAAATGCATGCATGCAGTGCAAAGGGTCTGGAAAGGTCATATTCTCAACTGATAGGTAAGTTTGTCCTAAATGTGAAATTGGGATTTAGGGCAAATATATTTTTTCACAGGATGAATTCCCACATTTCATTGAGAGCTGACAGATTCTTAAAATTTGCCATTTTCACTTCTTTAATTTTTCATTCTCATTAAAAATGAAAGCAACAAAATTATAAATTTCATGCATCTGAAGAGCTTTCTAGATTTATCTTCATCAGGAATATTGCTCAAAGCCAAATATTTCAAGGCCAAGGATGTATAAAGACAAAAAATTTTGAAGAGCTTAATTTAAACCAATAAGAACCTAAAACTAGAGGCTCTTCAGATAGCATGAGTTGCTTATCATCCAACATTGAAGTTGAGAACATACCATAAAAAAATCTCTTTTTTGTTGATCATGTATTACTGATGTTTTAGTCTGTCTAGATTCTTTGACTCATTAATAGATCTTGTCTTGCTGATCTTTTTTTGTATATAAAAAATCTAAAGTAAGATTTTTTTTTGTTCTATCAATGATGATTTCAAGTGAAATAGTAAAATTAAAATTCGCTTTTAGCAGCCAAAATGGTTCAATTTTGTCAAATTAAGCGAAGAAACATTAATAATTACTGATTCACTTGCAAGTGAAATAAGTCTATCTCATTAAATCTGTATTCATGTGAACTTCAATTTAACCCCTTGCTAGAGATTGACAATGCATGCATTGTACGTGTACTGGTTATTTTTTAAGAAAAAAATGTCAGCAATGAAAGTGAAACTACGGTAAATCATTTGATAACTGATTCGATCCATGAAAAATCCATCTTATATGGTTAAAAACAATGAGAAACATAGATGTTTAATATAATTAAAATAAAACCAAACAGACCTATAAAAATCCAATTGCATGTGTTGGTTTAATCTATTCATATCTTTATTTATGTTTACATCGTGTATATGGTCATCTGAGGTCAAATCAATACATGTAGTTAATTAGATGATGTATCGACTAAAATCCACACGAAACGAACCTACATATTCTCTACCCCATGCTTTGTAAACTGTTTATTTTAGACTTTTGGTAGTTTGGATAAATTTTTTACTTTGTTATAAATCAAATATGAGAATTTGAGTCAAATTGGTGACCATGAATTTGACAGCTGAGCTATTGCCCCTTTAAGAGTGTTTATTTATCTATAATCATTAGTTTCAGAGGGGAAGATTTAAGGGGACATAGGATTGACCTGATGAGCATTTTTATTACTGGTCAGATTTTCTTTAAATGCTTTTAGTTTCAGAGATAAAAGCAAAAAACTACATTTTATCCCAAGGTTCAACTTTTAGCCGTTGGTGCACATCTTTGTTGATGGATGGGATATCATGACACCCATTTATTAAACTAAGATATCGTAGGATGATTTAGACAAAGTTTGGTATTCATGCACTTTTTAAGGAAATAAAAGTAATAATCCTGCGATTTCCTATCAATTTGATGAACAGAATTGATCTGGAATAAGTAGCTAAATTAATATTGTTTCAAAATACTTCCAGATTTACTGTGGATTCAATTATTTTTCATGGGTACCAGTTTTTGTGGATTCAGCAAATTTTGCTTGTTTGTGGATATCTGATTTCGTTGTTTTGCCAATTTCTAAATACATTTCAAATGAAAATTTGTTTTTGGTTGGACATTTTAATTCCTGGTTCACTTGTTCCAACGAAATCCATGAAAATTGGTATCCGACAAATGATAATGAATCCAGAGTAATTTTGTTTTCAAAGTTGATGGAAACAATTGTAATGACAATGTCTTAGAAATTTACCGGTTGAATCATTTCAATCTGTTGCATTCCATTAGCTGTTCTTGAACTTAAAAGTTATGAAAATTCCTTGACTAGAAATCTATGAACTTCTGGGTCCTTGTTAATAATGGTTAACTTATCAGCATAAGACTAGTAAACTTGCAATACCACTTAAATTGTCAATGTATTTTTTACACACCAATAGATTAATGTGTGTCTTCCTTGGACCTGTTGTATGTTTTAATTTTATGGAACAGCCCTAAGTAAACTATTTAGATGTATAACATGATGTTTTGTATTCCATTTTGGAGTAGATCTGTTTAAAGTTCTTTCTGATTCCAGATTGTGAAAAAACTATTCCTTCACAGGGCAATAAAGAAGGTAGAACAGGTGTGGCTACTCAGTATGCCATGGTTTGGTTGAGGGACTTTATTACAAAATATGCACAAATGCAGCCAGACAAGTGTGAGTTACATCTGCCACCGTGCCTCACCAAACAAGGCATATATGAGAACATGAAAGAAGAATTAACTCAATTGCAGTCACCTCTTATCTCAGAAAAACATTTTTATAAGATGTGGAAGAAAGATTTGCCACATGTAAAGATACCTAAGGTAATGCATGTTTAGTTATATCTGGACATCTTCAAGTATAAAATATTCATTAATAGCATGGAGCATCTTAGCATTGTGTCTTTTTTAGCACCTGGCCCAAAGCACCAATTGACCTTTTCTTATCACTTGGCGTCCAGCATCTGTAAACCTTTACAAAAATCTTCTCCTCTGAAACCACTGTGCTTAATTTGACCAAACATGGTCAAAATCATTATTAAGGTATCTAGTTTAAAAAATGTGTCTGGCGATCCGGCCAAGCAACCAAGATGGCCACCAAGGCTAAAAATAGAACATAGGGTTAAAATGTAGATTTTGGCTTATATCTCTAAAATCAAAGCATTTATAGGAAATCTGACATTGGGTAATATTGTTAAACAGATCAAGATCTATCTGCTTTAAAACTCCGACCAATCAGGGTAGTTTTTTGGAAAATTTTGCAGCTTTTGGTTATTATCTTGAATATTGTTATAGATAGAGATAAACTGTAAACAGCAATAAAGTACAGCAAAGTAAGATTACAAATAAGTCAACATGACCAAAGTGGTCAATTGACCCCTTAAGAAGTTATTGCCCTTTATAGTAAATTTTTAACAAATTTCATAAATTGTATAAAAGGGTACGTCCATTAAGGGCCAATTTTGGCCTCAAATTTCAGGTTTATCTGACGAAAACTTTTTGACACTTTTTAAACACTTAAGTGTCTATTTCAATTGATACAATTAGTTTAGGGACGACATCAAAAGATTGATGTAGGAAAAAAAACTTAAATCAAATAGTTTGCCCAAAAAATGCACTTTTCACATGGTTTCAGTCAAAAGCGAAAGTGGCCGCATCCATGTTCATCTCAACCTTTATATATGATATGTATTATCATCCAATACAACTTACATTTCAATATTATGAATGAACATGAATGCGGCCACTTTCATTTTAGATGGAAACAGTCTGAAAATTAACTAAAATGCTAAAATTGTGAAGATTTCAGTATTTTAGCATGCGTTAATGATGCTAGTACCTGATAATTGTGCATTGTTTTGTCAAAAGCAGCCCATATTTATGTAGCAGAAGCATTCTTCTGTCCAATGAATAAGTAAAAGTTTACATTTGAACAGTTATTTCTACTTAATATGTATTAAACATAAGTGAAAAAAAGAAGAGACCAAGAGGGTCTTCTGATTAGAGGTACTTGGTCTATCAAACACCAATAAGGTCAAGGTCAAAAGTCAAGGTAGTACTAGTACTTATGCCCCACATAAAAGTTTGTGTTCATATTGTCAAGGTGGATCCTTAACTTGCACTCAAAAGTAGGCTAAAATATTGCTAATGATGAACAGTAAACCAATGTCCTGAGATATCAATGAAAATCATTAAAGGAAAAATAAATAAAACACACACAGTGGTTTTCCTACCTTTTTTCAAATTGGGCCTGTGCCCTAGCCAATTTGGGAAAAAAAGTGTTGTATAGTGTATGACTTGGGGGAAAAAAATCAATGAGTTTAACATTTTTATGTATGTATAGATAGATACTAGAAGATGTGGTATGAGTGCCAATGAGACAACTCTCCATCAAAGTCACAATTTGTGCATGTAATCTAGTATTTTAAAATTCCAGTTTTCTTTCATGTTCTAATTTTGACATATAAAATCTTTTTCTTGTTTTCTTGTCAATTAGATTTCTCTCACAAGCATGTATATTGTTGGATTGACAGTCAGTTTTACTTTGTACAGGAGCAGAGTTGACTTCAAGAGAGTTTTCTCAGTTGTAGAAACAATTCTTTAAAATTTTAAAATTCATTTCAACTATATTTCAAACTGCTCACCTTGTGTTCGTGGTGGGACTGATCTAAATGCTGAACTAAGCTTACCCATTGTCAAAACTGGTTTACAGTGAAAATAAAGTTGCCTGTATATTCAATATGATTACATCGGGAACAGTACAATAATCTATGTTTTGAACCAACTGATACAAACAATATAATTATCAATTGCCTTTCGGCTACAACTTGATTGAATTGGGAATTTTACATGTTCAATTTTGGAAAAAAATTGGGTATTTTCTGAACGGGAAGGAAGCCAGGCCAGGCTTAAAATAAAGGCAACAAAATTACTGACACAACAACAAGCAACAACTATTGAATATTAAGGTTCTTTCTATTAATCTCACCTGGCCTAAAAGTTCAAGTGAGCTTTATCATCACTTGGCATCATTTAAGCCTTCACCAAAATTCTGGGACAAATTTCACCAAACTTGGTCACAATTATCATCTCGGTTTGTAGTTTTAGAAATGTAGCTAATATGATTATGCCCGCCAACCAAGATGGCCCATGTGGCTAAAAATGGAACAAATGGGCAAAATGTCAGTTTTGTCTCTTATTTTGAAACAAAAGTGTTATAAAGAAAGAAAATCTGACATAGCAAAACATCAGAATGTTACGCTCTACCTATTGTCCATTTACCGGTACATCAAATATGTCAGACAATTTCTAATAGGAGTTCTTGCCCTTAAATGATAGATTTAACCTTCTTTTCATTTTTCCCTTTTTATTTTGAATTTTGAATTTGTCGCCTTATATCTGAAACATTATAAAAGATAGATAGAATCTTAAATAGGAAAAAAATATCAGAAGGACAAAATCTTCAATTATAACTCTCACAATATTTATATGTTTGATATCGTCCACTGCCTTCTTTTTGAAGGTATTGCCCTTTATTGGCTTTAATGACAATATTTACCATGTTTTTTGGGGTTGTGCCCTTTAAGATGAAAACTAAAATAGAAAGATAGAAACTTAAATAAGCAAAAGCCATTAGCAAGACAAGATCTACCAACAAGTGAGACTTTTTTAATAGAATTAGGAGATTCACTAGTACTCTTTGAAGGAGTGATTACCATTTTAAAAAATGTGTCTTTTCCCCTCTTTTTGATTTTGAAATAAACAACTTAAGAAGATAGAGAGAAACTAGACGCCCTAATAAGCAATATCAGATCTACAAAACAGAGATTTTTGTCATGAATTCTATTCTAACCACCTCAGTAGCCAGTACTTCCGCACTGGCATGAAGATACAGATTTTTTGTGTTATTGAAATTTGCTGTTACAAAATGTTAGAAATTATTATAAATTAAGGAATGTATCTTCCTCATGCAAATCTCTGATTCCTTTCACTGATTTGGCTATACTTTTTGGACCTTTTGGATTATAGCTCTTCATCTTTTATATAAGCTTTGGATTTCAAATATTTTGGCCACGAGCATCACTGAAGAGACATGTATTGTCGAAATGTCATCTAGTGCAAGAAAATTGGTACCGTTAATTTTATTGTTGGAGAGTTGCTTTTGTTGAATATGCATATAGACCAAGGTCAGAGACACAGGCTCTTTAGAGCTTCAGAAATAGTTTTTGTTTCCAGAGATCTATTTTGAATCGAAGATTATTTGTCAGGTGCCAACTATTAAATAAGATTTATACTTAACAAGATAGACACAAAATAAAAAAATAGAAAAAATATATGGCATGGTACTGGTACACATAGTTCATGCAGTGAGGTAAATGTACAATATACCGTATAGCGGGTTATTTTCGCGGGTGTAAAATTTCGCGATTTTCATTGAACAAGGTATACGAAATATTTTAGCGGTTATTATTTTGGCTGATGAAAACTTTTATTAATACCTTTGCATGTACACCTTTAATTTGGTGGAATTTATTTTGGCGATTTTCTTCTGCCCACAAAAATAAGCGAAAATTTACACCCCGCGAAAATAACCCGCTATACGGTATGTATGTTGATGGAAAATATACAAGTTATTTGTACCGGCTTTAGAAACAGGATGAAAAGCAATACTCCACCAAGCTTTTCATCTGCTTTGTAGTAAGTTTTGTTATGTGTAATAAAGTTGGATATTATAAACATTTTTACTTGTTCTAAACCCAATAAACTTAGAAATGGCATGGTGTTACAGCAAACAAAAGAGACAAACATTTGAGGCTATTTTTGAATAGCTGTACCATGTAACATAAATTGAAAAAAAACAATTAAACAGGTACATGTAATACTCTATTGTAACACAATTAAACAGTATAAATGACTATAAAATGAGAATCAAGATACTAAACAATTTTTTAGAGATATTGAAAATATCTAATTTGAATATTGAAAATTATAGAGACCAATTATGAAATTTGGATTCAAATTATATTCATTTATTTATATTTTTAGAATTCCAGACTTTCCAAATGTAATATATGCACAAGAATTAAGCTTCATTTGGCTGATGTCAAAGACAAAAAAAGCAGACTTGTATTAATTAGTATGCGCAATGAACATCTAAAGAAACAAAGGTATATTGTTAATCTATTGTACGGTATAATGCAGCTTTGGAAAATAATATATTACAACCCTATGACATTTATTAACAAGAATATTTCAATACTTATAATTACATCTCTTCAATAAGATAATGAAAAATCAATTTTTATCATTTTTTTTTTTTTTTAAATTTATGCACTTTTTTGTGATAGCATGGGTCATTATGTTTATTTAATTCCTGTTCAGTAAACAATGAAATTTGGGTCAAAACCCTAATTCAACATATCATTAACTTTTATATAAAAAGACATCTATCCTTAACAAACATGTGAACTCAGTTTCAAGTTACTAAACTACCATACAAAAAACTAAAACCTGATCACAGGCTGTCTTATAGAACCTCAGACCATTAATCAATAATACCCCTTGACTTCCTTTAAAGGTTGGGCAAAAATACTTTTGGTTAATACAAAATAACATTAAAAACAATTGATATGGAACTGGTTGTTAATGATAGTCAAAAGATTACCAATTTTTTAATATGTATATTTTCAATCAGTCCTTTAACAAACAAGTTAATGTTATATGCCTTTTGTTCAGAGAAAAATCACAAATTTACAAAAATTGGCGGCATGGAAAATTTGACTTGAAAAAACATCAAAATAGGATAAAACTGTCTTAATTTATTTAGAACGGTCCACTTTGTCTTCTTTTGGTAGTTTGACTTAAAATTTAATTTCACGATAATAGCCCAGAAATGGGTAAATTGATGGAAATTGTGAAAATCATTAAAATTGCGTACTTTTAAAGGGCCTTTACGCAATAAAAAAAAATGCATCATCATAATGATTTTTTCCTCGCAATCTATTCTTTAGACATATAAACCCAAAAGTCAGGTTAAGACAAAAAGTTTTACTTTTTTTGAAGAAAATTTTGCCTCTCAGAGGTGTACATTCTTAATTTGGGTTAAATGAAACACTAAAACATTTCGAGATTGAGAAGAGTAGTCATATGTTGTATAATGATTATAGATCAACATTAACACAATTTTCTATTTGTTATACACCCACTCTTAAGCTTAGGGTCTATATTGTTATAATATAAATTAGATCTATCATGAAAAAATATCAAATACAGTATTGAAACATAGGTTCCTATAAGACATAGAAGTTACAAGTAATTATAAAAAATATTTGAACTTTTATTCCTATACCATAATACATGTATAATGTTTTTAGAATGACTTATTGAGTATAAATGTTATAACAAATATTTTTTTAAAGCTTGGAACGACAAAAATATTATAAACATATCCAAAAGGCAAAGAAGCATCCAGACAAATACCTGAGCATCATCATTGATGGGATGGACCAAAGCAAGACAGAAATACCGCACTACATGTATGTCAGTTCAATGGTTAGCTGTCTTTGGAAATTGCGTGTTCATTTGGCAGGTATGATATACATTCATAAAGTCAAAATTAAAGTAAAACCATACAGTTGACATTGAATTAAATGTTTTTAAAGAATGTAAATAAAAATCATGAACATAAGACAGTTGGTCAATGTCCAAAAACTTATCATTGAAAGACTAAATATTGGAAAAGTTATTTTTATGATGTGTCAAATCACTATTTTATATAGCCAATCAAAATTTAAAACAGAATTTTAACTTATTTTTCCTTGATTTACAGACCCCCTGGCTCTTATGTGGAAAAATGTGTAATGTTGGTTGGTGGAAAATATTAATTATGTATCTTTTCTTGCATCATCTTGTTTAAAATAGTTATGTATGTACATTTTAGGAGCAATTGTGCATGGTGTTGGGATATATGGTTTTTTTGATTACATGCAGTACCAACATGGAAGTGCCCTTACTATTCACGTTTTGATAAATATATTGTGGATGTTAAAAGAAAAGTTACCAGCCACACTGTATATGCAAATGGATAATTGTGGTAGAGAGAATAAGAATCGGTAAGATCTATTTGTTTTGTTCATGTACATCTAACACAATATATTTAAATATATGATTTTTAAGGTGGTACCCAACATTTTCACTAAAATTAATTTGGCTCTTTAAATTTTCATAAAATTTTGACAAAGTATTTACTTTGACCTATTAACAAAAATATCAAAATTTCAAAAAATTTGAACCAACCAAATTGTCAGAAAAATTACACTGGTTACATAGCAGTTTGACAAACACTAATTTTGATCATTGAGAAACTAAATAACCCCCTAAAAACACAACATAATTAAAACATTTAGCTGATATTACAGAGTTATCTCCCTGTAGTGTTAGGTTCCACCTTAAGTTTTACTTTTATTGTCAATTTCAATTTGAGTTTAAAGTATCATTTAAGGGAAAGCACCTCTGAAAGAATCATTATTTTTATTTGTTCTGGGTTTTAGGAAGTCAAAATCTGGTCAATAGTCTGGTGATGTTGAGTGGTCAGGTTAGGAAAAGGAGAACATAGTTTGTGTAATGAACTGCTCCTACAGTTTTTAACTTAAAACCCTTAAAAAGATAATTACAGGAAGTTTGTATATATATTGAAGTTGTGTACCTGCTATTTTGGTATCATTTGAAGATCTTTTGACCATACCAGTATTCCAGACTTGGGAGCTTAGTCATTTCTCATTAAATTGGAGGTAACAAATTTTGCATAATCAATTGTTCATACAGGTTTCTTTTGGTCTCACAACTTTAAAACTAATTTTGAATAATGATAAGGGGTTATTATTTTGAGACTTATATGGAATGACTTGCTTAAAATTTTGCTACTGTTTGGAAATTAACTGAACTTGGTCTCAATCATTATCTAGTACTATGTATTTTGATTTGAACTGTATTTTACAAGATTAACAAACCACATTAGATATATGTGAGTGACACAGGCTCTTTGAAGCCTCTGATAAGTTTATTCTCCTATACCACAATTTTAGAAAGATAAGAAGATTTGCTATTGCATCAAATGTTGCAAATATTTCTGTACTTAAAGGGTTAAAAACTTTCTAATCTTAAAATGGTAGGCCATTTAAGACTTGCTGATCTTGTGCGATATTTATGATTTTTAAACTGTCAAAAGCAAGGAAGTATTGTTTGACACAAGATAGATTATTAGATCTTGTTTATCTATGAATTTTGTCAGAACAAGATTAAAGTTGATAATTTTTTTGTAATGATCACAAGAAAGTTGTGTTTTTTATATGAACATCCTCATGAAACCTTTATTTTATGAATTGACAAGAATAAAGCATTAAAATTTCACATCATTTAAATTGGTGAGAATAAATTTGTCACTTTGAAGGTCAATACGGAATAGAAGCCTTTTTTGTTCTTTTACCATATTTGCATTCAAAGAATATAAAATAGCGCTTTAATCTGAACACTTGAGAAGAGTTGGTGGAAATGATTGTTAAAAACAACACCATGCCATATTGATAATGTAAACCTCAACAGCATCATTGGAAAATTACAATAACCAGATGATCATTGGTCATTTTCACACAATTGTTTTTTCTCACTTTTACTGTAGGATTAGTAACTAAATCTTGTTTTCAAGAGTTAATTTGAACCTTATTAGCAAAGATAGATTGCTCTTCAAATTTTCATTCACGTATATAAATAAATTGAGGCTTTGCCCTCAGTTTGCATCTATTGTCTATATTGACAACACAAAATTTTAATTGCAGGTATCTGTTTGCCTTTCTGGGATTGTTGGTGGAGCTAAAAGTCTTCAAAAAAATAAAGGTTTCATTTTTACCAGTTGGCCACACACATGAAGATATTGATCAAGTTTTTTCAAGGTATTAACCAGCATGTTGATTGCTGAAGCATTTGTATATATTGTATGTTTACCATGGATCAAATCTCTTTTCAGCATAGTTAAGCAACTTTTACATTGAGTCATTCGGTACCCTAAAACTGTGACTCACAGTCATCAATTTTAATCATGAATCTTATGGAAAAATATACAAGTTTATTCTCTGTTTAAGGCAAGAAAATGTGGAAACTCAGTTTATTATTAGATTATCATTGATCATCTCAACAAGATTTGTTTTTTGGATTGAGACGGGACGCCGAAAGCAAGAAAAGCAATCAAGTTGAGATGACCAAGGATAATCTGTTTATCCCTATTCTACCTAAGACAATTTTGTCAATTTCATAAACAACTCCACGTCCTTCCTTAGTTTCTAGCAATTATTTTCCATCTCGAGCAAGTATCATGATATGAAAAATTATCATAAAATAAAGATCAAAGGAAAAATGCACAAAATATAATAAAGGTCTAGGTGACAGTGACTTACGGAAAGATTATAACAACAGGGTATAAGATATTACAAACTAGTCAAAAACATCATGTTTATTTATGCAGACAGTTATACTTTTAGATATTTCTCATCCAATCTATTATGGTAATATTCTAAACAAAGCACAAAAATGTCAAGATTCACCTAAGAAATCTAACAAAACCTTTAAATATACCTTTTAAGAAGGGATATAGCTATGATAATATTGTAAGGTCACCTAAGACACATTTTGGTTCTAGTACTGATTCACTTATAGGACTTTTGCAACAGAAATAAACACATTTATTCTAAACAAGTAGTTAATATGATAGGGGTGAATAATTATACCAGGTATGCTCTTCTCATTTATTTTATGATGGTATGATACCAAACCCCTCATGGCATGGATTGTGCTCAATATTCGTATGATGAAGACATAATATTTCAATCAGTTTAATTGAGGTCTGGAGTTGGCATGTTCATTACTGCTAATAGTCCTTTATTAATTTATATATCAATGTCATTTTGTGTAAGTTTCTTTTGTTACCTATTTTGACATTGGACTCAGACTTCTTAAAAACTTGGTTTTTTGCTGTGTATTTTTTTTTTTTTCTATATTGATTAGAGGTTGAGGGAAAATGTTGAAATCTAAAAAAAAAAACATGTTCAACCCTGTTTTTTTTTGCGCTTTTTACAAGTCAGGAGTCTCTAGCCTATGTTAGTCTTATATGAATTTTAATTTTAGTTTCTTTTAAATATTTCGAGTTGAGAATTACGTCTAATTGAACTGGTAAACATTTTTTTATTAGTAGTCAGTCTTTGGGTGCAGATATATCTTGCTGTGTTTAAGACTTAAGTAGATGGACCTTAGCTGTTTTCTGCTCTTTTGTCATGTCATTGTCTCTTTAACAAATTCCACATTTCCATTCTCAATTTTATATGGCAAAAATATGTTAAGCTGAATAAGGGTAAGTAAAAAATAATCAACCTAATATATATTTTTTTCTGATATTAGGGTAAAAACCACTACTGTAAATTCAGAAATTATTGCGAGGTTTTTATTATTGCGATAAATGCGATACAGTTGTAACCGCAATAATTAAAACTCGCATTTTGAAATATTTTATATGAATTAAACAGGATTTTTCTCAAAATCGTAAAAATTAAAATCGCATTTAAGTCTAAAATGACAAAATCGCAATAATAAATGCACGCAATAATATCTGAACTTACAGTATTTAATGTTACAAAGATAGAGTAAGAAAAACACATGTCTGACAACAGAATTATTGAACCTTTATTTAATCCTTTGTCGCCTTATTAACTTGTTATTAAACAAACTAGTAAACACCCTGGTGTCAATGTGATTATGAGTAATTTTTGTATTACCAGAGTCTTATATATAACATGCCAATGTATTAATTAGCTCAATTGATATAAAATGTTTTCATGCCCTACCTATATTATAGGGGCATTATGTATTCGGGTCTGTGCATTACTGTCTTTCTGTCTGTCCCGGATAATGTAGAACTTTATGGTTAACAGCTGTTTATCATGATCATGAGGATATTTAAGAAGACTGTGTAGAAGACATGCTTTATAAAATTATTCCATGACAGATATTTTTCAAAGCATATTATTATGATAGTGCCTAATGATAAATTAATGATTTTTAACCGGATTTATATGACAAAAATGTCGTTTATTGATTTGGGGATGTATGGCGGGCGGGCGGCAATCAAATGTTGTCAGTGCAACAACTCATGAATCATTCAACCAAACCTTTAAAATTTTAATATGTTGTTTCTGACAACTAAACGAAGGTCAAGTTCAATAATGGCGATTTTGACTTTTACCGTTCAGGAGTTGTGGTTCTTGAAAGATTGAAAAATGGAGTTTCCAGTTGTGTCTGTGCATTTACGCATAATCTGTTCTACCAAAGCTTCCAAAATTTTATTATGTTGTTACTGATGATAAAATAGAGGTCAAGTTCAATAATGATGATTTTGACTTTTACCGTTCAGGAGTTATGGTTCGTGAAAGATTGAAAAATGGTGTTTCCAGTCGTGTCTGTGCATTTTCTAATGAACCATTCAACCATAGCTTTTGAAATTTTTACATGTTGTTACTGATGATAAAATAGAGGTCAAGTTCAATAATGACAATTTTGACTTTTACCGTTCAGGAGTTATGGTTCTTTTATGATCGTAAAATGGCGTTTCCATTCACGTTGTTGCATTTACTCATGAACCATTCAATCTAAGCTTTTCAAACTTTAATATGTTGATACTGATGACAAAATGAAGGTCAAATTTGATATTGACAATTTTCACTTTCACCATTCATCAGTACAGGTTCTTGTGATATTGCCAGGACACAAATAAGTGTTAATAAATCCGGTTTGCTGTCGTTGTGACAGCCTCTTGTGTAAAAATGATTTAAAGACAGTAGATTTGATATTTTTACAGAGTAATTAATAAATTTAAATTATTTATAAAATTGATGTAAATCTAACTACTTCAATTGTAGGTTTTCACATTGGCTTACAGACCACTCTGCACTGACATTGCCATCACTCATCAAGGGTTTTGAAAAGTGTACCACACCATCACCGACTGGTATAATCACTGAAGATGTATTTAATGTTACTGAGTGGATTGCTCCTCACATTTCGTCTATTTCTGGACATTCAAAACCACATGCCTTCAAATTTGAATCTGATGAAAATGGAAGAGCAATGCTGTTTACAAAGGCATATGCCAATGATAAGGTAAAGATGATCAAGTTCCTGTATATAAAACTAGGAAAACTTTCTAGTCGTACTAATTACCTTTCTCAACATAATAAAGTGAGAAATTATGTTGATGCTCGAGTTTTAGTGTGCACCTGTTGTCAAAAGAAAACATCAACAACATCATAGGCAAAATCTAAATAAAATAACCAATTGGTAATCTTTGCAAGATGTTTTTTTTTTATATAGAGCTTTGCATTTGATTATAGTATTAACAAAACATTAGCATCAACTCAATATCATTGCTCCTTGTACCTATCACATATGGAGAACAGTGGCGAATCCAGGGGGCTGGGGTTGAAAAACCCCTTTCCTTTTTAGCTCACCAGCTTTTCTCATCACTTGGAGTCCGGCGTCATCTGTCGTCAGTAGCTTTTACAAAAATCTTCTCCTCTGAAATTACTGGGCCAAATTAAACCAAACTTGGTCACAATCATCATTGGAGTATTTAGTTTAAAAAATGTGTGGCGTGACCCGCCAACCAACCAAGATGGCCATCACAGCTAAAAATAGAACATAGGGATAAAACACAGCTTTCCTCTTATAACTTAAAAACCAAACCATTTAGAGCAAATCTGACTGTGATTTTATTGTTTATCAGGTCAAAATCTATCTGCCCTGAAATTTTCAGATTGTTCAGACAACACGTTGTTAGGTTGCTGCCCCTGAATTGATAATTTTAAGGAAATCTTGCCGTTTATTTTTTTATTAATTTGAATATTATTATATATAGAGATAAACTGTAAACAGCAATAATGTACAGCAAAGTAAGACCTTAAAATTGGTCAACATGACCAAAATGGTCAATTGACCCTAAAGGAGTTATTGTCCTTTATACTCAATTTTTAACAATTTTCATAAAATTTGTAAATTTTTACTAACATTTTCCACCAAAACTACTGGGCCAAGTTTATTATAGAAAGAGATAATTGTAAGCAGCAAGAATGTTCAGGTTGCTGCCCCTGAATTTTGCTGTTTTTTGTTATTATCTTGAATATTATTATAGATAGAGATAAACTGTAAACAGCAATAATGTACAGCAAAGTAAAACCTAAAAATAAGTCAACATGACCAAAATGGTCAATTGACCCCTAAGAAATAATAATTGCCCTTCATAGTCAATTTTAACAATTTTCTCATAAAATTTGTAGATTTGCACTCACATTTAACACTCAAACTACTGTGCCAAGATCATTATAGATAGAGATTATTGTAAGCAGCAAGAATGTTAAGTAAAGTAAGATCTACAAACACATCACCATCAAAGAAACACAATTATGTCATGAATTTATCTGTGTCCATTGTTCAAAATGCACATTGACCAAGGTGAGCAACACTTTAGAGCCTCTAGTTTGTGAATGAGCAATGCATTTGAATAGGAGTTTACAGTTTGAACCCCCCCCCCCTCCCCCTTTCTTTTACTGGTGCATAAACCTCCTCATAACATCAGTCTTCACAATGAAGTGCAAAATCTACAGGCCCAGAGCTCAATTTTTGAAAATGTTTAGTTAGATTCTGTTGGCCTGTAGATATGATTTTTACCTACCTGGGTTGCAACTCAGCGTGAAGACTAACATTGGTAAAAAATTAAATGCTACGACGGCTAATCTTAGAATTTTATTATTTAGTACAAAAACTGAAAGCTTCAGAACAACACAATGCAATATAAACAACAAACAGATATCTATACTAATCCTTGTAACTACCCTATTTTTTGCTGTTAATGAAACTTTGTCATGATCTTTTACCATATTTAAATTCCATTGTGCCTCTTCCATTTTATATTTTTATCAGAATAAATTTGTTGATTGCCTTAACAAAACATCGATTTTGCTGGGAATTTGCCTTCGATTTAAATGGGAATTCATGGTACATGTATATGTATTGGACAGTATTATTATTTCTAATAATTGTGATAAAGATATGTTTTATACTAGCAGAAAATAATCAAAGCATTATATCACAGTGCCTTTAATGCTTTATAACATTGTATCTTCAGAATTGGGACCATTGTGAAGGTACAGAAAAATACCTTCTAAAATCAAGACCATCTGGACAGCCAAATATTATAGAGCCTAACTTTGAAAAAGTTGACCTAGTTAAACTAGAAAATGACATTGAAAAGGCTTTTAAATATTTTAAAAGTGAAGACATAGTTTGGTGGAGGCAACTTTTCCTATCTGCAAACAGTACTGGTATGTGTAATCTTGATTTTAATGATAATCCTTTTTACCTTTTCATGAGATCTGTATCTTTTGACATGATTAATGAGTGATTATTAAAAAGAGTAGTCTGTTTACTTATCAATTTTGTTTTCACTAAGTTATTATTAACAAATTCTGTAGTTGACCATATAATACTATCAGATTATTACATGGCATTTTTCATATCGCATGTAGTATCAGCCCTAGGTTTAATATCAGCCCAAGAGCCGCATGGCTCGAGGGCTGATATTGACCAAGGGCTGATAATACATGCGATATGAAAAATGACATGTTATGATCTTTTTATCATATGCTTCAACAGTAAAGAAAAATAACAGATTAATGTATTGATCCTTTTACCATGTTTACGTGGTTCCTGAAGTTTAAAGTTACGGTAAAAACGTTCACGGACGTTGGACCCAAAATTTGATACATTAAATATGAAATTTTTCTATCATATGCCTCAACAGAGAGAGAAAAAAACCACAACAGTTACATATAAACGAATTGACAAAAAATTATTCAACAATATACATAATTGTGAACATTGTTTGGAAAAATTAATTTTCTTTAAAGAAACTTTCTAAAAGAGGGACGAAAGATACCAAAGGGACAGTCAAACTCGTAAATCTAAAACAAACTGACAACGCCATGGCTAAAAATGAAAAAGACAAACAGAAAAACAATAGTACACATGACACAACATAGAAAACTAAAGAATAAACAACACGAACCCCACCAAAAATTAGGGTTCTAAATTATGTTTCACAAAAAATTGAAAACATTTATTTAATAATTTGTTTGTTTTTTTTTAATTATTTTTATTATTTTAAACGATATAATTTCCATTATAATTGTTTTATTTACTACTTTGTAATGTTTTTAACTGAAAATGTACCATTGGTATTTTCCGAAATTGGCCGAGTATCACCGGAATGCCATGTGATAACGTTACGGAAAGGCATGTGATAACAATCGAAGCATGTGATAAACTTTTCATATCAGCCCGCTAAGCACCAATTCGAAAAATATGAAATTTACGTCCAATTTAATGCTATTATCATATGGTAAAATTTATATGTTATTTAGTCTAAGTATATGATAATGTCTTATATTAGATTATAACTGAACATGTAACAGTCCTTGTGATACACAATTTTATAGACACAGTGACCAAATGAATTCATTTTATGCAACAGCTTATCTACCTTGTTATAGTGGTATGGGAGTCTAAAATAATTTGTTCATACTTTGTAAAAAAGTAGTATCTCTTGATACATGTTCAAAAATACTATAAAGTTACAAAAAGAAGCTTTTAAGGTGGTATGGGAGCCTAAAATAAAAATGATAGAATTTGTTCATACTTTGTCAGAATGTAGTATCTATTGATACATGTTCAAAAATATTATAAAAATGATAGGTCACCGCGCATTTTCTCAAGCTACAGGTTGTGACAAAATGACAAATTTTGTATGGATTATACAGGAAAAACCAATATTTTGTGATTAGAAACTAAACGAAATGATAGAATTGTAAAATAAATTAGGAAAAGATAGCTTTCAGCTTACCCCAGGAGTGGATTACCTTAGCCGTATTTGGCACAACTTTTTGGAATTTTGGATCCTCAATGCTCTTCAACTTTGTATTCATTTGGCTTTTTAACTATTTCGATCTGAGCGTCACTGATGAGTCTTATGTAGACGAAACGCGCGTCTGGCGTATAAAATTATAATTCTGGTACTTTTGATAACTATTTACACCACTGGGTCGATGCCACTGCTGGTGGACGTTTCGTCCCCGAGGGTATCACCAGCCCAGTAGTCAGCACTTCGGTGTTGACATGAACATCAATTATATGGTCATTTTTATAAATTTTCTGTTTACAAAACTTTGAATTTTTCGAAAAACTAAGGATTTTCTTACCCCAGGAGTGGATTACCTTAGCCGTATTTGGCACAACTTTTTGGAATTTTGGATCCTCAATGCTCTTCAACTTTGTATTCATTTGGCTTTTTAACTATTTCGATCTGAGCGTCACTGATGAGTCTTATGTAGACGAAACGCGCGTCTGGCGTATAAAATTATAATCCTGGTACTTTTGATAACTATTTACACCACTGGGTCGATGCCACTGCTGGTGGACGTTTCGTCCCCGAGGGTATCACCAGCCCAGTAGTCAGCACTTCGGTGTTGACATGAACATCAATTATATGGTCATTTTTATAAATTTTCTGTTTACAAAACTTTGAATTTTTCGAAAAACTAAGGATTTTCTTACCCCAGGAGTGGATTACCTTAGCCGTATTTGGCACAACTTTTTGGAATTTTGGATCCTCAATGCTCTTCAACTTTGTATTCATTTGGCTTTTTAACTATTTCGATCTGAGCGTCACTGATGAGTCTTATGTAGACGAAACGCGCGTCTGGCGTATAAAATTATAATCCTGGTACTTTTGATAACTATTTACACCACTAGGTCGATGCCACTGCTGGTGGACGTTTCGTCCCCGAGGGTATCACCAGCCCAGTAGTCAGCACTTCGGTGTTGACATGAACATCAATTATATGGTCATTTTTATAAATTTTCTGTTTACAAAACTTTGAATTTTTCGAAAAACTAAGGATTTTCTTACCCCAGGAGTGGATTACCTTAGCCGTATTTGGCACAACTTTTTGGAATTTTGGATCCTCAATGCTCTTCAACTTTGTATTCATTTGGCTTTTTAACTATTTCGATCTGAGCGTCACTGATGAGTCTTATGTAGACGAAACGCGCGTCTGGCGTATAAAATTATAATCCTGGTACTTTTGATAACTATAATCAGACAATGCTTTGAGAATATCAAAAGAAAAGATAGGGTCACCGTGCGTTTTTTCAGGCTTAAAGACAAAATAGAAAAATTTCATGTAGAGTCCTTCAGAAAATGCACTGTTTTAGAGTTACCTCCCCTTAAAATGTAAACTTGAAAGTATTCAAAAATAACCAAAAATAATATACACTTGTAAAAATATTAATATTTCTAAGTTACATTCTTATAAATTGGTTCTTTTAAATGAAAATTCACATAAATATCTGCATTCTTCCTGCATCAAATTTTGCTAACTTAATAGAAAATATGGACCTTAGATTCTCTGTTTTTTACAATCCAAGATGGCGAAAGACACCCATACCACCTTTATACTTATAATTACATTTTTTAGCTATGATCATGAAAACACGAATTTTATAAATTTTGTATTTTATTCACTTGTGCACTTTATTGTGGGACCACGTGCTATCATGAATGAAAAGTTTTATTGAGTGATGCAATTGCTTACGGAATAACACGTGATGTGCAGTTAACCAATCAAAATAAAGTATTAAAATGAAACATACATCTTATGTAATTATATAGTGTTAAAATAATAGGTTATGTTTTACAAATATTAAAAAAAGTAGAATCTACTACACTGGTGACATTGTTGTGATTTTCTGTTCTTCATATATTCTTTGTCCAAAAGCTTCGAATTTTGACCCTTGACAAAAAAAAATCATTGCATGCGCAGGAAACCTAAAAGTCTGGCTAACATGTTTAACCCAGCCACATTATGTATGTCATGCCTGTCCCAATTCAGGAGCTGTCAGTTTAGTGGTTGTCGTCACATTTTTTTTTTTTTTTTAAATTGTTTTACATTGTCAATTTGAGGCATAATTTATAGCTGAATAATATGGTATGTGCTTTGCTCATTGTGGAAAGCCTTATGGTGACCTAGACTTGTTAATTCTTGTCTCATTGGCAATTGTACCACATCTTCTTTTTTAATAAAGCAAAGGAAATATATGATTTCATTACCACTTATCTAAAATAAAGAGTAAATACTTTCCAATTCATTGGAAATTTATGATGGCCATTAGCTTCATGTTTAAGCAAAATGATGTCATAGCAATTCACTGCTCTGTGAAGCATAAACTGCCTTTTGGTAAAAAAAAAGATTAATTAATACTGACAAATAGTTAATAACATTTAAAAAATAATTTCAGAAACAGCAGGAGATTTGCCATTCAGACTTTATGAAATTATTGAAGCTAAGCAGAATACCAATGCAACATTACCAGTTAATCTTGACACACCAAATACGGAAGTCTTTGATTTCCTGGAAGAAGAGGAAGTATATGCACCAGTATGTATTTGTTTTGTAATTATTATTATACTCCAACTTTTAAAAAGTTGTGGTAAACTGTTTAACCTCTGTCAGTCCCATGTATATTTTCTTTGTTTTTTTCTCAGGAACTGCTTAACAAGAATTTCCAAAATTTGGTTTCAGGGTTTATATAAGTCAGCTATACTGTGTGATGTGTTTTCAGATTTATCACTTAACAATTTCCTGTTTTCCAAACACTGGTATTATTAAGTCTCCCAAACAAAGTTTGGAGACTTATTGGTTTTGCTCAGTTCTTATTATTTTTATTATTATTCTTCTTCTTCTTCTTCTTCCGCCGCTTTAAAAAAAGAACTTGTCCGCAGCGTTTCTCCAAAACCGCTTGTCAGATTGACCTAGGGGGTCACCCCACCCCCTCTAGGTTGGCAACTTGTAAACGGTCCAGATCCCCACCCCTAAACCAAATATATTCTTGTAGGGGACAATAAAACAAATTAAATGAAATAAAATGGAAGTCCCTAGGGGGTCACCCCACCCCCTCTAGGTTGAAAACTTGTAAACCGTCCAGATCCCCACCCCTAAACCATATATATTCTTGTAGGGGACAATAAAACAAATCAATTGCAATAAAAGGGAAGTCCCTAGGGGGTCACCCCAACCCTTCTCGTTTGAAAATGGTCCAGATCCCCACCCCTAAACCATATATATTCTTGTATGGGACAATAAAACAAATCACATGAAATTAGATGGAAGTTCCTGGGGGTCACCCCCACCCCGTTCAATTTGAGAATGTACTATTATCTTGTAAACAGTCCAGATCCCCACTCCTAAACCATATGTTATCTTGTAGGGGACAATAAAACAAATCAAATGAAATATAGGTAAAGTCCCTGGGGGTCACCACCACCCCCTCCTGCTTGTAAATGGTGGAGATCCCTACTTGTAAGCCATATATATTCTTGTATGGGACAAAAAATCAAATCAAATGAACATGGGACCACATGAATGGGGAGTTATCAGAGCTTTGTTTGTGAGACTTCATAACAGCATCCTGTTACAATTACTTCTTGTTTTACACAGGGTAGCCATGTTGAAAACTTACATCACATTTTTCTATAGAAATAGCTACTATACAAGGATTTCTGAAATTTGGTTTCAGGGTTTATATATATATAAGTTAGATATACTGTTTGATGCATTTTCAGAATTATTACTCAATAAATTTCTGTTGACAAAATACTTTAAGGTACCATTCTTGTCAGATTTTTTAAAAACTTATTCTAAAATTTAACATCAGTTCTATCTGTGACAAATTCTATGAGGGTGGATGACCAACTTTCTTTTAAAGAGTTATGCCCTTGGAAATATTGAATTTAAGTATATTGGCCTCTGTAGTGCCCTAACTTGTACAAATCTTCCCAGATTTTCACAAAACTTATACTATAGGTAGATATCAGGAATATGTTGGAAAAGTTCTATAATTAAGAAATGATTGATGCAAGCTATACTTTTATTGTAGTTTTAACAGGGTTAGGCATTATACTCATGATTATTATTGCCTGAGCCATAGTGAGGGCTAAAATAACACAAATATAATGCCTACCCATTTTAAAACTACAATAAAGTATAGCTCGCATTAATTATTACAATTCTGAATAGGACAATTAAGGTAAGTATAAGTGTAAAAGCATTTGTGTAGGCAATTCCATGAACCTCCCTTTTTTTTTTTGTAAAGAAGTAAATGGCTGGCACTGTGATTAGTGATTAGTACTATCATATTCACCATTTAAGAGTTTGAAAGTTTAGGAAATATATTAAGTGCATGCTGATTTGATAAAATTCATTATTCTGAAGAATTCAATATTATGTATGTGAAAGAAGCACGTCATATTAGACCAGTGGACAATCCCATCCTTTTTTCAAGAGTTATGCCTCTTAGAAAAATTAGATTTATGAAAAGTGCTATGACAGGGCTACCAAAAAAGTGTTTTTATCAAGAATATTGTCCTTCAACCTTGGATAGATAAAATATGTGCACCATGGGGGACATACCACAACTCTGTTGTTTTATTTTTATTTTTTAGTAAAACTAATTTCTAGCTTGATGTGGTATGATTGCCAATGAGATTTCCCCACCAGAGAATAATTGACAGATGCTAGCAACTATTGTTCACTGCACTCCTTCAATAATGATCAGATTCAACAATATAAAAAGCTCAAAAATCTAACAATAAAACATAAATTTGTTTAAGAAAATATTGATATCATTTAAAAAAGAGAAAACAAAACATATGTTTGCTAATAAAGGCTTGCTCATGGTCACTCAGACAGTTTAATTTGCACTATATATGGGAGGAACATGTATTATAATATGGCCTCTTGTTTACAAAAGGTTCTTTAATTTATCAAAATAAAACTTTTTGCAGATTATACTTGGAAAGAAAACAAAGACAGCTAATAGCCCACTGAAAGTAGATGATTTTGGCGTTTTTGATGTACCAACATATGCTGGCAAGTGGCCACAAATTGGTAAAGTTGTGGAATTTGTTGGGGACAAATTAAAGGTGCAGTGGTACAAAGGTTCAAAAACCACAATTTGGAATCCTTGTACAATTCCAGTCAAGGGTCAGAAAGGTGAAAGACAACCATGGACTGAACTAGTTTCAAAAACAGATGTAAAGCTGTCTGGTTTCCAGTTAACTGCATCTTGTTTTTTACCAAAGCATGTAAAAGACTTTATTGATGGATATGATTTTAATTAAATGAAATTCTGTGTTGTCAAAGATCATGTATATTTTATTTTAAGAATTGAATGAAAGGAAGAGATATACTAATGACTCTTTTTGGCCATTAACAATGAATATTTTTTCCCCAAAAAAATTGGTTTAGCATAAATATTGATATCAAATATGTCAGGAGCCTCTGGCCTTTGTTAGTCTTGTATTATTTTAATTTTAGTTTCTTGTGTACAATTTGGAAATTAGTATGGCGTTCATTATCACTGAACCAGTATATATTTGTTTAGGGGCCAGCTGAAGGACGCCTTCAGGTGCGGGAATTTCTCGCTACATTGAAGACCTGTTGGTAACCTTCTGCTGTTGTTTTTTTATTTGGTCGGGTTGTTGTCTCTTTGACACATTCCCCATTTCCATTCTCAATTTTAAAATTTGACCTAGAATTTATTTGAATGTAATGATGGTTTTCCAAAAGTGTTAAATTAGGGAAATTGTTTTATTGATATTTTTGTATTTGACAAATGAAATGTATTCAAAAACTGAAAAAAAACCCATAAGAATGGAAATTGTATTATGAAATATGCTAAAAAAAATGTAACAAATTAACTTTTTATGACTTAATAAGTTTTTATATTTAAATGCTTGAAAATTTATGATTGATATTGAAAAAATACAACATCATTTTATTTGTTGGTAGATACTTATAGATTTAGTATTTTTGTTTTTTAAACTCAATGCATTTTTTCATTGTCATGTTATCCAAGGGTGATAATTGGTTTTAAGTAATATACTACTGCCTGTACGAACTGTGACGCCCGTATATGACACGGAAACCAGGCGTAAAAATCACACTTTATCCTGGCGGCATTGCAGTGTTTACAAAATGCATGTCCAGGCGTCAACCAGGCGTCAACCTGGCGTAAATTAGGCGTAACTCAGGCGTAAACCAAGCGTAAAATTAGGCGTAATATTTAAATGAGTACGCCTGGTTCAAAAAAAAATAGGCGTAATATGCAAATGAGTACGCCTGGCAATAAATAAACCAGGCGTAATATCCTTACATAATACTACACTTATTTTAGTTCTGTGTATTAACCTAGCTGTGTACTTTTGTGTATTTGATACAAACTTCTGTACTGTTGCTTTTATTTCTTATTGTTTGACAAAAAACTTGAAATATTAACCATTGAAGAAGCTAATATAGAAATAAATACATTTTATGCAGACAATGGCTCAAATAAGTTTGAATAAGAATTATGACAATTATTTTTTCTTGAAATAAAAGTAGCATTTTAACTAAGTTGTTTTTGAAAATAATTGTCTTTAGAACTAAAATATAAATGATAATACTGCAATTTAACTTAAAGTAAAAGGTTTTAATGTAATTGTCCAAGGATATTTAAGGCTTTGGGATTTCAAAAATTTTGATAGAACATAATACTTTATAACTTAGTTATACTCACATTATTATTATCTACCATGTATTACTACATTCCTTTTATTTCACAACTTTCATTAATCTATTTGATTCAGTATTTCCAATTTCAGATTCTTCCAAAAAGAACAAAACAAGCAAATTATCCCTGAATTTATGAAGCTGCCATGTGTCCAACTCTTGCAAACTAAAAGCAATGAGCCAAATTTTGAAAAAAAAATCCCATGATCCTTTATACAAAGCATTATGGGTATTTTTATTTACGCCCGTAAGAAAATTTACGCCTTGCTTATTTCAATTTACGCCCGTAAGAAAACTTACGCCTTACTTATTTCAATTTACGCCAGGTTTACTGCTTTTTTCTACGCCCGTAAGGACTACAAATTTACGTTTCCTGCTCCCTTACGCTTGGATCTAGACACGTAACTACCACTTACGCCTGGTTTACGCCTTATTTCCAGGCGTAATACGCCTTATAATTTCGTACGGGTGCAACTGTTTGTCAATGCAACTTCTCTGAAATCACACAATACTCAACAGAAGTTCTCTGTTGACTACTTTTGGTTTATCAGAATGCTCACAAAGGTTCCTTTTATGCACCACTTACAATAGTCTCCAGGGAGGGGGCACTTCCTGTATACAAGGTGATAAGACAAAGCTGCAAAAAGCAATTTTTTCAAGTTTAAAAACAAGTGAATAGGTCAGGTAAACTATCAGAAATTAATAACTCTTTGTCTCATCTTTCTTGGTGTTATTATCTGTGTTTTTTAATCAACCAATATACCATTTTTCTCTCTTTTGACATTTTAGTTTTCTATACTGTTACATTACACATCAAATGAAGCCCAAAAATTATGAAAAAAAGGTAACATTTGACTAAAACAATTTATGAAAAGGAACACATTTTTAAAAATATCAATTATTAAGCTTTGGGTAACAGCCAGACTCTAGAGTCACCCCTATCGATTAAGTATTGGATCCCCCCTCACATTGATAGTAGAGGACATTATGTTTTACAGTTTGTTTGTCTGGTTTTTTGTTCAACCATTCTTTTGTCAGTTGTCCCTCTTCAGGTTAAAATTTGTGGTTAAAGTAGTTTTTGGATGAAGTTGAAATGACCAATCAACTTGAAACTAATTCACATTATCCCTAGACTATGGTTTGATCTATTTATTAATTTTAATGCCAATTAGAATTTTGATCCAATTTCATGGTTCACTGAACACATAAACTGATAATCTCAGTTGTGAGTCCATATACTATGGACAAATTCCTGTGTTGCTGTTTTTTTTTCTTTCTTTTGTACCCAGGTGTAGTTAAATGATACATCATGTCAACACAGTCAAAATTACTTAACTGCAAATAGTGAAAATTTATGTAAAACTTAAGAAATGAGTTAAAACCAAGTTAAAATAAGAAGATTTTCAAATTATAAGTGTTTTATTCCTGTTTGCTCAAAAATGACAACAATAGCCAAAAACACACAAAAAAGCATTGAAGGCATTGATTTTGTTATATTCATGAACAACATTATGGATAAAGATGTAGTATCTTACTATTAAAATAAACGCTTGATTTCCTGAGGATATATTGCTATTCAATTTTAAGTAATATACCAATTACAAGTTCTGTGATATTTGGGTTAATTTCAAAACAATCATTAAATTTTTCTGTTAGTGTTTTAAGATAGAAACACAGTGTAGTATGATATTATACAGGCTATTAATATGAGTTTGCTTTGATATAAGATTTTATTTTTACTACAAATTATATATAACAAAACAAATCGTTTTTAGCTCACCTGGCCTAAAAGGCAAAGTGAGCTTTTCTCATCACTTTGCGTCCAGCGTCTGTCGTCGTTAACTTTTACCAAAATCTTCTCTTCTAAAAAACTACTGGGCCAAATTAAACCAAACTTGGCCACAATCATCATTGGGGTATCTAGTTTATAAAATGTGTCCGGTGACCCAGGCAACCAACCAAGATTGCCACCATGTTTAAAAATAGAACATAGGGGGTAAAATGCAGTTTTTGGCTTATAACTCAAAAACCAAAGCATTTAGAGCAAATCTGAGATGGAATAATATTATTTATCAGGTCAAGATCTATCTGCCCTGAAATTTTCAGATTAATCAGACATCCCATTGTTGGGTTACTGCCCCTGAATTGTTAATTTTAAGTTAATTTTGCTGGTTTTTTTTTTTTATTTTGAATATTAGAGATTAACTGTTAAAAGCATTAATGTTCAGAAGAATAAGATCTACAAATAAGTCAACTAACCAAAATTGTCAATTGACCCCTTAAGGAAATTTTGCCCTTTATAGTAAATTTTTAACATTTTTCATAAATTTTTGTAAATTTTTAGAAAATATTTTCCACTGTGATTACTGGACCAAGTTCATTATAGGTAGAGATAATTGTAGCAACAACAATGATCAGTAAATCTACATACTCCTCACCATTACCAAAACACTATTTTGTTAAGAATTTATCTGTGTCCATTGTTTAATATGCAAATAGACCAAGGTGAGCGACACAGGCTCTTGAGAGCCTCTAGTTTTTTTAATATAATATTCTAGTAACTTCAGACACCCTTTATAATTACAAAGTTCCTCAGCACTAAGTTTTCATTAAACTTAGCCACAATCATTACAAGTGTATCTAGCTAAAAAAAATGTGTCTGATATATGTGCAGAGTTGTATAGATTTTTTATATATTTTTTTAATGTGAAGCGCTTAGAGTAATTTGTGTTATTATATAATGCCCTCTATAAATATTGTATTTATTTATCATTATTATTATTTTGAAGTTGAAATTTCCAAAATGGCTGTCGTTACCATGGAAACAGCAAAAATGTCCAACATTTCAAAATGCTCCAAACTTAATAAAACTTTACCCTTAGGATTATTTGCATGTGCAGATGCACTCTTTGACTTTGGAAATTTCAAAATGGCTGCCCCTCGCCTGGCAATAGGGGGACAGGGGTGCCATCCGTTATTGCTGATATTACAAATCTAGTTCTTCCTCTTCTTCTTTTTCTGCCACTTTTAAAATAAACTTCTCTGCAGCGTTTCTCCAAAACTGCTTGTCGGATTTACTTAGGGTTTCATAGAGTGGTAGACTAATATGTCTAGGTGTGCCAACAATCTTTCGTTTAACCATTGTTTATCCATTGAGGTCTATTAAGGCGTATTTTTGGGGGTAGAAAGGAGGGAGGGGTTTACTATAGAACCCTATGGAATTTTATTTTCGAAAATTTTTAAATGAATTTAACTTGAAAACTGTAAGTGATAGATACATGCAGTCTTCAGAATGATTAAAGGAAATTCAATTTCAGAATATGCTTTTATCTTTTAAACGGTCCAGATCCTAACCCATAAACCATATACATTTTTAAATGGGACAATAAAAAAAATCAGATGAAATTAAAGGGAAGTTCCTAGGAGGTCACCCCACCCCCTCTTGTTTGAAAAGTTGTAAACATTCAACATCCCCACCCATAAACCATATATATTCTTGTAGGGGACAATAAAACAAATCAAATGAAATTAAAGGGAAGTTCCTGGGGGTCACCCCTACCCCGTTCAATTTGAGAATGTGCTATTATTTTGTAAACGGTCCAGATCCCCACCCTTTAACCATATATATTTTTGTTGGGGACAATAAAAGAAATGAAATAAAAGAAAAGTCCCGAGGGTGTCATCCCACCCCCTCTTGTTTTAAAACTTGTAAACAGTCAACATCACCACCCCTAAACCATATTTTTTCTTGTATTGGACAATAAAACAAATCAAATGTAGATAAGGTACCTGGGGCCACCACCATCCCCTCCTGTTTGAATACTTGTAAATGGTGGAGATCCCCACACCTAAGTCATATATATTCTTGTATGGGACAAAAATTCAAATGAAATAAATATGGGACCATATAAATGGCGAGATATGGGAGCTTTGTTTGGAAGACATCGTAACAGCATCCTGTTGCAATTACTTCTTGTATTAAGTAACTTTTGTAGTTTTTGTACAACAGCAAAAAATAAAAAAAATTAGATCAAATATTGGTATCACATTATCTTCTAAAGATGAATGACTTCTGGATACAAACTTTAGTATAAATCAATAGTTCTCTATCCTTAGTTTGTCACAAACAAATGTTATGGAACTAATACACAATGTTTATTTTCACTAAACACAGATCAAGTGTAAAGTTTGGCGGTCGAAATTTATTTACAAATGGAAATATTCTTGATTTTTTTGTTTCCTTTCTCTCTAACTTTAGTTTGCTTCAGCCAAAAGTTATGTTGACAATGCTTATTATAATACAACACAGATCAAGTTAAAATTTTGTTATAATTTTTACCATTCTAGAGGTAATGCCTTTTATAAATGGTTTCAGTTTTGGAACCTATGTCTCTACTAAATGTTATGAAAAGTTTACACAATGCTTATTACCAGAAAGCTCAGATCAAGAATAAATTTGGGTGACATTATTTTTTGAGTTATGACCCTTTATTACATCATTTGCAAGTGGAGGCATCATCTTAGTTCCACGGACACATTCTCTATTTTTTTCATCAATATAACAAGAAGCATATCACATTCCTATGATTATAATCAATTTCCTGGTTTTTTTTTTATATTGAAAAAACACAGGGTTCATGTATGTTATGTTGAAGTATCAGTTGTATGTTAATTGAATGCACAAAAAAATAATAAATGTACTACATAATAAGCCATCAAGTTTACATAAAAAATTACCTTATTGTGAAATGCAGTGGACATTTTTGTTATATAGTTGTCAATCATATTAAGTAGATCACTAAAACCAAAAGTTAAAATGGTTGAACACTGTTATAACCAAAACAATTAGAAACAAAAGTAGATTTGTCTTATAATTGTTTAATTTTTAATGTTTACCAACTTGGACATAATGTTGTGGTGGGAGTCTTGACACTACCATGTATTTTTATTATCAATATTTACAAATGGAGTTAAAATTTGAATCATAATCTATAAGGAAGGACTGATGTATTTTTTGTATCTATTCTGAAAAATGTCAAAAGTATGGAGAGCACTTTTAAACTACACATTACATGGGTTATTAGGAGTACTAAAAATTTGCAATGTTTTCTCCACAAACAGATACAAAAATATAACAGTTTTAAATATAAAGGTCATCTTTTATTAGTACCAAACATAGAAATGTCAACAAAATGTCTTTCAATATTCATGTAGTTGACAAATTCTTCAATTTCATTAAATCTTGATTTGAATTAACTGATTTTCCAAGTTACATTAAACTGCCCTTTTTATACGACCGCAAATTTTGAAAAAAATTTTCGTCGTATATTGCTATCACGTTGGCGTCGTCGTCGTCGTCGTCGTCGTCCGAATACTTTTAGTTTTCGCACTCTAACTTTAGTAAAAGTGAATAGAAATCTATGAAATTTTAACACAAGGTTTATGACCATAAAAGGAAGGCTGGTATTGATTTTGGGAGTTTTGGTCCCAATATTTTAGGAATTAGGGGCCAAAAAGGGCCCAAATAAGCATTTTCTTGGTTTTCGCACTATAACTTTAGTTTAAGTTAATAGAAATCTATGAAATTTTGACACAAGGTTTATGACCACAAAAGAAAGGTTGGGATTGATTTTGGGAGTTTTGGTTTCAACAGTTTAGGAATTAGGGGCCAAAAAAGGGTCCAAATAAGCATTATTCTTGGTTTTCGCACAATAACTTTAGTTAAAGTAAATAGAAATCAATGAAATTTAAACACAATGTTTATGACCACAAAAGGAAGGTTGGTATTGATTTTGGGAGTTTCGGTCCCAACAGTTTAGGAATTAGGGGCCAAAAAGGGACCCAAATAAGCATTTTTCTTGGTTTTCGCACCATAGCGTTAGTATAAGTAAATAGAAATCTATGAAATTTAAACACAAGGTTTATGACTATAAAAGGAAGGTTGGTATTGATTTTGGGAGTTTTGGTCCCAACAGTTAAGGAAAAAGGGGCCCAAAGGGTCCAAAATTAAACTTTGTTTTGATTTCATCAAAATTAGATAATTGGGGTTCTTTAATATGCCGAATCTAACTGTGTATGTAGATTCTTAATTTTTGGTCCTGTTTTCAAATTGGTCTACATTAAGGTCCAAAGGGTCCAAAATTAAACTTAGTTTGATTTTAACAAAAATTGAAACCTTGGGGTTCTTTGATAAGCTGAATCTAAAAATGTACTTAGATTTTTGATTATTGGCCCTGTTTTCAAGTTGGCCCAAATCGAGGTCCAAAATTAAACATTGTTTGATTTCATCAAAAATTGAATAATTGGGGTTCTTTGATATGCCAAATCTAACTGTGTATGTAGATTCTTAATTTTTGGTCCAGTTTTAAAATTGGTCTAAATTAAAGTGCAAAGGGTCCAAAATTAAACTAAGTTTGATTTTAACAAAAATCAAATTCTTGGGCCTCTTTGATATGCTGAATCTAAACATGTACTTAGATTTTTGATTATGGGCCCAGTTTTCAAGTTGGTCCAAATCAGGATCTAAAATTATTATATTAAGTATTGTGCAATAGCAAGTCTTTTCAATTGCACAGTATTGTGCAATGGCAAGAAATATCTAATTTCACAATATTGTGAAATAGCAATTTATTTTTTAATTAAGAGTTATCTTTCTTTGTCCAGTAAAGTAAGCAAGAAATATCTGCAAGAATTTTTTTTAATTGGAGTTATCTTTCTTTGTCCAGAATCAACTTAAATCTTTGTTATATACAATATACAATGTATATTCACTTTTTACTACCAACTGATAAATTTAAATTATCTTTACCATTCAGTGATAACAAGCAGTTTTTTTACATCTTAATATTTTATGATGTATTTAAATGAGTAGTAATTGTTGCAAACTCCATTAGAATATTTTAATTGAAATTAGTTTTGAAATAAGGGAAAGGGGGATGTGATTAAAAAATTGGGTTCAATTTTTCTCATTTGAAATTTCATAAATAAAAAGAAAATTTCGTCAAACATTTTTTTGAGAGGATTAATATTCAACAGCATAGTGAATTGCTCTAAGAGAAAACAAAAATTTTAAGTTCATTTTAATACATTCATTCTGTGTCAGAAACCTATGCTGTGTCAACTATTTAATCACAATCCAAATTTAGAGCGGAATCCAGCTTGAATGTTGTGTCCATACTTGCCCCAACTGTTCTGGGTTCAACCTCTGCGGTCGTATAAAGCTACGCCCTGCGGAGCATCTGGTTAGCTTTTCTTCGAAACTTGAAACAGTACAGCTAAATTATGGACCTGATATAAATAATTAAAATCAATTTACAGGTTTGAAATATTTTCACAATTTCAATCTTGAATATGAATGGAATTTTAAAATGACACATTAAAATTATTCTTTTTAGGATTGAAGTTCATTGCAAGTTTTGTTGATCAAACCAATCTCGTTATTCATAGAAATTGTAAAAAATATTTTACCCATAGCCACTATTAGAGACATCTTTGTTATTATTGTAATTTTTCAATAAAAGTTGTTTCTTATATATGCCTTAATTTACTTATACAAAATCTTCATGGGAAAAGTTGAGATCTGACTTATAAGTCTTCATAACCAAAGTTGTATGTTGGTGAAAATTATTCATGAATTTTACAAGATGATATGATGCAAAATACTTGTTTACATGTGATTTGTACAATAGTTATAAACATAAGAAAATGTGGTTTGGTTGCTAAGGAGACAACTCTCTATCCAAGACATAAGATGAATCATCATGATATATTTCCTCAGATACTTTGCCAAAATGAAGATTTTTGGACCAGATACAGTATGAAGATTTACTATGCTTTTGTCACACATAAAATGATGAGTATTTGGTCATTGTGCTATTTTTTAGCTATAATTCATGCAAACATGCCTATGTTTGCATGAATTGTTGAAAAAACACATTTTTATTTTTGTAAAAAAAAAGATATAGAACCAAAAATATATTGATTGAGTACTGCTATTGTATAACTTAAGATAGAAGTATACATTGAGCCTTAAGTAAATATCACAGTGCATCCTTTGACAATCAGACTGGAATAAAAAAAAAAAGGTTTATTGAACAAAACAATGAACAAAAATCAAGTATAAAATACAGTAAAAAGGGACAAACATTAGACTTATATAGGCTTCTGACTGAGTCGAGTACATATGGTATTTGAAGAACATATTTACTTGATGCAAACCCTCCCTTGACAGTTGACACTTTTGGTGTTACAGGTTACTAGCCTTATGATGAAGGTTAATTAAAATAAGCCCAGCACACCTAATTTGTGAACTGTTTTCTTTTAATTTCAAAAGAGAAAGCTAATAGACAAATTAAAGCAAAAAACAAAAAAAAAGGAAATCCATTTAATATGGCAGACAGCAACCAAACACAACCAGTCGACATAATGAACATGTTTTTGAGTGCTCAAACTGCACTATAACATTAGACACAAAAACATCTTATATAATGCTGGATTACACAAAAGTGTTTAAATCATCTGCTCTTCTCTGGTGTTTAAAAATTGTACAGATTTGGTGTCACAATATCTCAGTAGCATGGGTTAGAATCCCGGCATGGGAAGAACAAAAAAATTGCGAAAGCAAATTTACAGATCTTACATTTTTGGGTTGATGTTTTGAGGACTTGCATGTACATGTACAATATATACAAAAAGTTAACTGCTATTGAGACAAAGGCAAAAATCTTAGTGCAACAAAACATGTTTATTACAGATATAATAACAATAAACTTAAATAACACTTACCACTACTAAATGATTAGGAACTTTCAGGAACTAATTGCAGCTACTGTCCAGGTTATGTTTAGAAAATTTTCACCTCCAACTGATCTGTTCAGTGAAGAGTTTATACCATTGAAATGAAATGTGAACACATTCTAATCTTTTGGCAGACGTGAATATTCTCATGTGGCATTTATACCTATATCCAAGGGTACCTATATCTGGTGGTGATGATACACAGTGATAATTAACCATTTTTTTCTTCTTTTTGTTTAATTTTGGAAAAAAACATGGAAATTAATTAAACTTTTTTTCAGAATTTTGGAAAAAATGATTTTGTAAATTTTTAATTTTTTTAATTTTTTTTTAGGTTTTATTAAATTTTAAAGAGAAAAAAAAATTTAAATATTTAATTTTTATTTTTATTTTTGAAAAATTAGATTTCTTTGCAATATTTTGCATATATAAATTTTTTAACTTTAAAATTGCCTTCGTCCATGCAAGCATGGACTAAGTTAGCCTTAGTTGCCTTCGTCCATGCATGCATGGACTAAGTCTGTTGTGTTAGTCCATGCAAGCATGGACTAAGTTAGGGTTAGTTGCCTTAGTGCATGCATGCATGGACTAAGTCTGTTGTGTTAGTCCATGCATGCATGGACTAAGTTAACGTTAGTTACCTTCGTCCATGCATGCATGGAGTAAGCTTAGTTTCTAAGTTTTCATGTTTACAGATCATGAAAAGATTTAGTCATACTATCAAATTTTTGCAATTTATTTCTTAAGGTAAGTTTTAATGCACAATATGTCTTTAAATTATAATTATTAGGTTGAATATGAAAAAATCAACTAAACCGAAAAAAAAGGTAATTTCATCAAATTGAAAAATTATTGAACTAACACCAAGAAATTAAGGGGTAAGAAGAAATGGAGGTTTTCTAAACTTGATGTTGATTTCCAGTTTTATTTAATACCTTGTTACAAGTATTTCACATTTCAAAACAAAAAGGCCTTCTTTTACTTTAGGGGTCCCAACCCATATAGAGCTATACTAAACTATCCTTAACCCCAAACCTTACCCTTACCCATACCTAAACCTAACATTAGCTCTAACCATTAAACCTAACCTTAACCTAAAACATCTTCTAGCCTAACCATAACCATCAATGAACTCTATCTCTTAAGCATGAGGACCCTTGAAGTAAAAGAAGGCCACTAAAAAGACAAATTGAAAGATTTGGGATTGCTTTGTTTCTTAAAAAAGAATGGCCAACGTAGATACAAGTTTTAATGCAAACATTTGTTTAATCGTATTTTTATTTAAGTTTCAAAGTAAGCAGCTGTTAATGAAGTAGGCTGCATACATTTAAATGCATCACTCTTTGTAATCATTGCATCATTATTAATGAGCAGGTTAATACATGTATATATTACTAAGAAAATTGAGTAAATTGAAGTACCGAAGAAAGAAAAAAATCAACCCTGCTAATATAGCCACGAATATACTTCCAAAGTAAGCTTTCGTTTTTAGCATTGTGTAAGGTTGGTTTGATCCAAACAAGCTACCATTTGCAATGAATGTATTAAATGAAAATGATAATTCCATGACTTTTTATTAAAGAATCTATCAAATTCTGATTTTAAAACGATTTCTTACATCAATATTAAAAACAAATTAGTTCTGAACGATTCATTTCAAAGCAGAAAGATCAATTTGTCTACTACAAAATTTTCAAAAGTTTGGTTTTTCATATAAATTTTTCCTATAACATATCTATTTTCTTGTTAAATAATATAGTTTTCTGATACAACAACCATTCTTAATTTGTGTATAATTGCATCTCAGGTATTCCCTTATTCCTATACCTATTTATTACAAGAGTGCAAACACTGAACAGTCTCGCCTTCTTTACTAATCATTGATATTATGTTGTTAGTCCTGAGTATTAAGCTTTATTAGAACTGTCACATAAACTTAACAATAACCAAGATAGCTGAACAAAGACCAATGAACCATGAAAATGAGGTCAAGGTCAGATGAACCATGCCAGGTCAAGGTCAAATAAAACCTGCGGCACTGACATATAGATCATAATATATTTCCATGCACCAAATATAGTTGACCTTTGGCATACAATATTAGATAAAAAGACCAAAACTTAAAAACTTAACTTTGACAACTGAACCATGAAAATGAGGTCAAGGTCAGATGACATCTGCCCGCTAGACATGTACACCTTACAATCATTCCATACAAGAAATATAGTAGACCTATTGCATAAAGTATGAGAAAAACAGACCAAAACACAAAAACTTAACTATAACCACTGAACCATGAAAATGAGGTCAAGGTCAGAAGACACCTGCCAGTTGAACATGTACACCTTACAGTCCTTCCATACACCAAATATACTAACCCTATTGCTTATAGTATCTTAGATATGGACTTGACCACCAAAACTTAACCTAGTTCACTGATCCATGAAATGAGGTCGAGGTCAAGTGAAAACTGTCTGACGGGCATGAGGACCTTGCAAGGTACTCACATACCAAATATAGTTATCCTATTACTTATAATAAGAAAGAATTCAACATTACAAAAATTCTGAACTTTTTTTTCAAGTGGTTACTGAACCATGAAAATGAGGTCATGAACATTGGACATGTGACTGACGGAAACTTCGTAACATGAGGCATCTATATACAAAGTATGAAGCATCCAGGTCTTTCACCTTCTAAAATATAAACCTTTTAAGAAGTTAGCTAACACCGCCGCCGCCGTAGCCGCCGGATCACTTTCCCTATGTCGAGCTTTCTGCAACAAAAGTTGCAGGCTCGACAATAATGATTTAGCCTTGTATTTATGGTTCTTCTCTTAAATAAAACACAACTGGAATTTAATAACATTATGCCATATATACAAAAACGCAAACGAATAATTCAAATGAAAATTTTTGCTACATTTCGCAAATGATTGCGTTATTTCGCAAATGTTTGCGTTATATGTAAAGGTTTTGCGTTATTTTGTAAATGTTTGCGATATTTCGAAAAAGTTTGCGTTATACAAATGGTTGCTTTATATCGCAAATGTTTGAGTTATTTCGCTAAGGTTTGCGTAATAAAAGTTTGCGTTATAGTGCAAAGAAAGGAAGATAAAATAAAAAAAATAATGTGTGGCTCTAATGCGCTTCCGTTTAATTTCATAGCATCTGTTTGTTTACCATGTATGTTCTTTTTGAAGATGATATGCTAAATGTCTACTATTTAATTGAAGATGGTGTAGAATAATTAAAAAATGGTTCTTCCTGAAGGGAAAGTAATTGTACACATTGTTATAGTTCATCTAGGTGTAACTACCTAGTTGAAGAAAATAAATTAAAGAATATATGACCAGTATATCATAATGTTACAGTATGTCTGAAAAACAGAGCTTATTTCAACGCTTTGTTAACAAGGATTTGACACACTTCCGTTACATTTTCTGTTCTTATATAATCTTTTCCCATTATTTTAGACTGGAATTTGATCGGAGGGATTTATTATAAAAAAGTATAATGAAGCATTGTCAGATCCTTTTTTTTAATATAATTTTGAAACATATCAAATTATGAATGAGATACATCGTGGTTACTGTTTCTGTTAATTTTTGATCATTCATACCTTTGGATTTATACGATTCTTTGGAAGCGTTTGTTAAAACTAAAGAATGGTAAGTAAAACATGATTTTTGTTTGTTTCTTATAAGCTTTTGTCATGTATTTTGATTTAACAAATTTGACCTCAATTTAATACCTGTGAACAGTCTGTGACCTGTCTGTGACCTTTATATTATAAACATTAGTATCCTTATTATTCTTATATATAATATATTTCTATAGTTTCACATAAAAAAAAGAAAAACATCATTAAACATATGAAAATGTACAGAATCTTTGTCATCGTCAAATCCTTGTCAAATTAAACATTCAGGCGAATAAAATAAAGTAGTACATAGAACTAATGCATGGTGATTATAGTTATAAATAGTTTCAATACAACTTAATGTGTGGAATACATGGAATTGAAGAAAACTTTCAAATTGTCTATAAATGATTTATTATAAATCAATCATCATCTTCCTAGTCCACTTTCTTTGAGATTCCTTCCTAAAACGAGAAGAAATGGATGCATTGTTTTAATTTCCCGAGCATAATTTGTAAAGTGTTTCATATTAATAACTTTTGTACATCTTTGAGATGGAAAATTCACTCTGATTTTGCTGATATAAGATAATTTCAATTAAATGATGAATAATGGCTCTTTTTTTAAATGAAACACAGACACTTAACACTTTCTGTTTGTCTCCTTCTTATATGAACATATTCTGAGGCTAAGAATGGAAAAGAAGAAATATGGTGTATTTTTCTAGACACAAATAAAAATTTAAGCACGCAACAACCATTTTTCCGGTGTTTGTTTCCATACACTATACAGTCAAACTATATAGCCCCCCCACCCCAATGAAAATCAAATGGTTGCTTCCTAAGGCATACAGATGGAGTTTTTACAGATCAGCTGAATTATCTATCGTAAAGGATCTTACAAATTAATGTAGGATGCAGCCACAGAAATAATTATATATATAAGTACGTCTGAATCAGTGACAACTCTACGACAGATTTTATCCATCTGATCACCAGTGATGGTGATACAAGGCTGAAAACACATTCTGTATATATATTTCGTCCAAATAACAACCCAACAGTGTTAAATATATATATTACCTGCATCTCTCTAATATATCTGAGAGGCTGTACTTTTTCAATCTTGGATTCGTCAAAAAGGACATTACATATTAGTTTTCTGTATGTCGGATCCTGAGCTAAAACAAACTTATATACATAAAAACACAAATAAACCATCATGTATGTAGTTTCACGATCTTTTAAAACTATGTATGTAGTTTCATCTATGAGTTTGAATGTCCCTCTGGTATCTTTCGTCCCTCTTTCACAAATTCTTGTATTTTTTGCTACACATTTGTGAAAATATAGAATGTTTGTAAGCATAAAAGAGGGACGAAAGATACCAAAGGAACAGTCAAACTCATAAATCTAAATCAAACTGACAACGCCATGACTAAAAATGAAAAAGACAAACAGAAAAAGAATAGTACACATGACACAACATAGAAAACTAAATAATAAACAACACGAATCCAACTAAAAACTAGGGGTGATCTCAGGTGCTCCGGAAGGGTAAGCATATCCTGCTCCACATGCGGCACCCGTCGTGTTGCTTATGTGATTACAAATCCGATAAATAGTCTAATTCGGTAGGTCAAATTCATGAAAGGTAAGGGGATTGTAGTTACGACGTAAGGAACATATCCGATATCATTTGTGAAACGGTTATTCCATAACGGTCAACCAACTCGTGGTGGCGTCCGTAAAATTTACGAAGGGATGATTTCAACTTCACCATTTGGAACTCTTGGTTTAATAGCTTCCTTGTGAGCAGTAACCCTCTAAGAAAATCATCATAGGAAATGCAAGCACGGGAATATCGTATCAATTGGGAGATATATACCCCATATGCAGGTGCTGCTGGAATGTTGCTACTTAGAAATGGAAAGTTCACAATTAGAAAGCCGAAATCATCTCTTTTGTCGTAAAGGTTTGTCTTCAACCGACCCTCATTGTCAATTTCTAGATGCAAGCCGACTTAACTGTATATGTAGTATCCTTTATCTCCAATTCGATGGGATAGATGCGTTCCACATAGCCACCAAATTTTGAATTGTTTAGTGAAAGAACGTAATCTATATAGCGGAAAGTAGAGTTAAAGGATATTGCTAACTTCTTATCTTTCTTCCTAAGAAGTTCCTGCATGAAGTCAGCCTCATAATAATTAAGAAACAAGTCAGCAAGTAGAGGGCACAGTTTTTTCCCATTGGGATGCCGACAGTCTGTTGAAAAACACATCCTCCGAACGTAACAAATATGTTGTCAATCAAGAAATCAAGCATCTTGATAATATCGGTTTCAGAGAATTTTTTGTTTGAATCAGAGTGATTCTTTACAAAGTATGATTTATCCCTCTCTAAGACAAGATACTTGTATCTACGTTGGCCATTCTTTTTTATGAAGCAAAGTAAAGACTCTTTTAATTTGTCTTTTAGTTTGGAATGTGGAATACTTGTTTAAAGAGTAGAAAAGTCAAATGTTTTAATACCGTTACAAGATGAAAGAGAGTTAGATTGTATGTACTCTAAAAGATCTTTGGAATTTTTAAGTATCCACTTCTGATTCACGTCACCTCGAGAATAGGCAGTTTAGCCCGTCTTTGATTGCTGATAAAATAGATGTTAATAATTTAGAAAGGGGTTTCGTGGAGCACTTAGAAGACCCAGCAATATACCGTTGTTTGTAAGGACACTTATGTAGTTTAGGTATCTAATACAGTGATGGAAGATCCAGTTCTTCATCTTTGGTTGAAATACCAAAGGAACAAAGAACAGACCTATGATTATCCAGGATTTCCTCTTTGGTAAGTGTCGTGAGGGTATATGTTGAGTTTCCAAGTGAATTGTCTATACCTAATTCGTTTATCAAGCAATTAATGTAATGACTTTTACAGATAAAAACGCTGTTATTTGGGGCTTTGTCTGCGGGGACAACCAAATATTTATCATGGAGGTCGGATAGGTGTTTAGCAACATTTGGGTCTTTGAAGATTGACGTAGCATGTGCATTGATGAACCCATTCAGTTTCTTAATTCTGATTTGTATTAACGACCTCACTGCCTTAATCCATTCGGATAGAGTGTCTACGTCTTCCTTCTCGCGCTTAGCCCATTGCCTGGCATAATCCTCGACTGATTCCATCAAAATTTTAAAGTTGTATTTCCAATTGATGGATTTAGGCTCACGATATTTCGGACCTTTCGATAACACATTTCGTAGAGAAGTGTTATTAACAATGTTAAGGTCACCGGTAATAACGTGGCCATCAGGATTATATGTGAATTGGGAACTAGCACATGTGCAATCAGGAGGTTTAGACTTGAAGTCGTCAATATCGAGATCCTGCAAAACTCGTTTGTAATTGAAAATTTTAGTTGCAACAGGTTTTGTATAGGTATAAGAAATTATTGGTAGAGACTGGTCTTTGAAATAAGGAGGCATTTTCGATTGAACTAATTTTTTTTTTTTAACAACAAATATAGTCTTTATTCTAAAGATATCTTGTTACAATTATACTTCACTGTCCAAGCGCCAGTGGAGTATTCCTGTGAAAAAACTTCTGAGTTGCCAGGAACATACTCAGAATATAATAAACAATATTACATAAACTATTACAATATTTTCAACTTATTCTATTAAATCAATTTCTTCAAATTTATGAAAAATACATTTTGAGAAATTATTTTGCTTTCCTTCATAACCCTTCTTAATTCCTTTATAAACAATTCATACACATCTATATATTTCAATTTTTGCTCTGAAACATAGTATGACTTGAAAATGCAAAAACCTAAAACTGTCAAAAAATAGTTGAAACCATAATAACCTTTATCTGATATTTTGTATCCAAATACTAATTGTTTAACTGATATCTTATTTTTAAAATTGAGTTTTGCAAGAAGATGTTCCACTTTATCCCAAAAGTCTTTTAAAAAAGAACATGTTATAAAGAAATGAAAGTAATCTTCCTCTTCTGTTTGAACTAATTTATGATGAAGGATATTGCCTAGGTTGACGTCATCGAGACCTTTGTTGGCAAAGGAAAGATTTAGAAAAGATCTTTTCTCTTTTTCATCTTTTCCAATGCGAACTGGCTTGAAAAGTCTGTGACTTGCAATATCCGAAATTATAGCTTGAAGTTTGTATTGGTTTGAATGAGGGTTTGTAACAGTGGATTCCAAACATAAATTGAACAGAGAATGAAGTTTTGAAAGGGGTAATGAATAAAGTTTCGTGCGAATGTGCTGAATACCTAACGGTTTTTGTATGAATGGCAGCAAGTCATTAATAGAGACATCATGCAGAGATGGTGATGTATAATGACGATGACCATGACTGCGTCTACGTCGAGGAGTCAAGTTGAAAATATTCATCACATTCACCGAGTTACATGAAGGACTAGATATAATACCTATACCATCAATTTTGTCATTGCAGCCATACGGTGTTGCAGTTCCAAATTGTCTAATCCAGTAGTCTTCTTTTTGTCTACGGAGAGTCGTTGAGAGATTAGGATTGTTAGAGCTATGGTATATCTTTTCGATAATGCGAACTGTCATAGAAACAATGGAATGATCGGGCTGATTGAAATGCTGGTATAGAATGTCGTTAGCATTGAGGTTAATGTCTGATCTATGACCGCACATACGTTTGTTTTGCCTTCCTTTCGTTTCACCGACGTATACCAATCCGCAAAGGTTGCACCCTAATCCGTAGACGACATTTATCGATTTACAATTCAGATCATCGTAACTTCTTTCAGAATTAACATTATTTCAGAATTCACTGTAATGTTCATTTCAGTTGCTCCAATGGAGAATTCAACAACTTTAGTCTAAATGTCAATGTCAATGTCGGAGGGTTAATGGGTGTAAAAACAGGTTTTGGACTGCTTTAAATTAACAAAATTTGGGTATTATGATTTTAGTAATATGTGTCAAACGTTTTACTCATTTCAATTTTCTTTGAACGGTCACAATTAATTTTTTTTCTTTCTCAAAAAATGTTTATTTGTAGTGGTGCGTTTCTTGGTAAACTACTTCTGCCTTAATTTAACGTATTAGAAATATGTCCCTACTTCATTTTTAGAAGTTCTCCAGCACAAATCAGATACAAGACACACAGTTTAATGCTCGAAAGTGGCAAATAAGAATAGTTTTTATAAGTTGGTCATATGATCCTTCGAGATGATATTTTGTGTAATTGAGTGGCTAAGTTATACTATGAAAATATGTTAATATAGACCCACATTTAAAAAAATCCTCCATTTTATCCCATAATGCTATCAAAACATTGAGAGAAAATTTGACGTGAAAAAACGAAACAAACGCGGAAGGAAGAAATACATCAAATTATTTATCAACTGAAATGACAAGAAATGAAAAGTTTAATTGACTTATTGGATTACTTGGAAGTTATAGCAAAATAAAATATAAACATCTACATTTACTGTTGGATAAATTAGATTTTTTTATAAGCAACAAAACATTGTAAATATTTTGTAAATATTTTGTTTCAAAGTGTAATATAATAAGGCTTTTAAAACCAGTGTATATTAATGAGATCGTCTTATGCACAAATAGTAAAAATACAAAAATCTAGGAAAAAAACACATAAAAAGTTAGGAATAGGCATTCTAGAAGGGCATACTAGTATCCTACCAGTACCACTCGATAAGAAACTTCCTCAACTGTAATATAAGGCATTTTATACCAACTTTGTCTGAGTGAAACCCTTATGGTTTGAATTTTATTGTTCATGTATTTTTAGTTTCGTTTCATTTTAACTTTAAAGTTTTGTAATAACATGAAAAAGGTAAGGACATTATCTGTTCTAGTATACAAATAAGAGATCATATTACTAACCAGCCAAGCTTGCCAGAAATAATTACAAAGTTTAATTAAAAATGCCAGTCTGTTAATTTATCATAATACCACAGTTGTATACACCTTTTTTCATTACATAACATCGATTATATATATTTGAATCACAATATTACCAAACATTTCTCCGAAGTTCGAAAATTGTTGTCGCAAGACTTCAGCTTCCTGCTTTGTCAATATTATTTTCCCATTTCTAAATTCATCAAAGATGTCATCCTTTATATCATTGTAGATTTCACTTATCTGTAATATATATAAACATATATTCAACAAGAGTCTGAAAATCAAACAAATGTCTTATTTCAACTGCAATGTATGAATTAATTACTATCAACTGCTTGGCAATTCTGTTTCCGAGTAATTGATTTATTTTGAAGCTGATGTAGTAGAACATGTAGAAACGAATTAACATTCTTGAAGGGTTCTGTTGAACCCTGTTTCCTATCCGCCGTAATATATAATTCCGCTGCGAAGTGTAAGATGTTAAAAACCAATTCATTTATTATCATATTATCTTATTACATATTTCAAGAATTGTATAAAAGCTTGTAATTCGAAATAATATGACATGCTATCTTCTTCTAATCATTGACACGGGAAACGCGATCATGCATATTTAAAAAAGATTGGACGTTAATTTAACCTCAAATGTGTCGTAGTAAAAAGAGGAAATGGCCAGGAAGAACTATGCACACCATGCTGGTTGGACCTCATAATAATTGCACTTAAAAGCTTGACAGCAGTTGTTTATTTTGTCAGTTGTGTTACGTAACTGCTGCAATCTTCTTCGATCATTTAAATGTGGTTATTGTCGAAAATCGTTAACTTATAAGTCATCGTTTCTTACTACGTATCAGAACTGCTATTATGTAAATCGAAAACAAAACAGAAACTCCCCTGGGTTTATAACGTATTTCGTATATATATTTATTTACATTTCAAATTAAAAACAATTCAGACTTGATGGCATATTAAGGTTAATATTGCATTGAACATTTTAAGATTAAATTCCTGTGCTTGTTAAACATGGTAAAGGCTTCGTAAATTAGATCCAAGTTTCAAATTTCTTAAACTGAAATAAGACACTCACCTTACGTATATGAATTGATATGTCATGAAGATCTATTTCTATCCTGTCGTTGATATCAGAAGGATCAATCAATCGTACCACTAGCAAATGTTTTTCCTTTTTCTCGAGGAGAATTTTTGATTCGTTGTTTGACACTGCAATCCAAAACTATTCGATAATATTGCAATTGAGATATATCAAATCAAGTCATCTCATCGAGTTGAAATGAAAAAGGCATTTGTATTTTCACTTCTTCTCTTTAAATCCTTTAAATTTATCAGATTTATGAATGAAACCAATTTTATATGTGGAGGAAGCATATGCTACTTCGGCAGCAACATTTACCCTTATCAATTAAGATCAGTGCCAATCTCAGGGTTCGAACTCTCTACCACTGTGTTGGTATGTTGAGGTTTTCATTCAATGAACTTAATCTTTATGATTTATTTATAACTGGTAATTAATTAAGTCAGGAATTTCGTTACCACAAATTACTTAAAACCTTTACCAAATGCTTCAATAGATACAAAGATTTGTTTTAAAGTTTTACTGTATGGGATAATACCTCCTAATTTTGACAGGGATGCTGTTTACAGAGCCCGGAAATTTAGATATAAACCAGGTAAACCTATCAACCATATGAATGCATTTATTTTGAAAGGTTTTTAATACAACACAATGGGAAAAAATGTTTATTTTAAAAAACAACACAAGCAAAAGACAACAAATGATGAACTATATCTTTTCCTATATACAAGATAATAAATTCAAAATGTTAAGATGGATATATCTGCATTACATTTTACCAACCAATCAATAACTTTTCTCTTGGAAAATAATTTAAACTCCGCTTTGCAATATTTGTAATTTCGTCGAAGATTATGAACATTATTTTTTGACATGCAATTTCTGAAATCGTTTTGGGCTCAAATAAAACTATTAATTGATAAACTTTAAATAGGACATCATATAATATCAACAAGATCACTTTTGTATGGATACCAAATAAACGATACAATTATTACAGTATTAATGCTTAATTACCAATTATACTTTTTGCTGTAAACAAAGGATATTATATATCCGTGACAAAAAAAAATCAAATTAATGTGTTCGAAATGTTTTAAAAAGAATTTCTTCAATATCATGCAATATGGATAAATAAAGAAGGCAAATACGAAAACATAAAAAAACTGGTTGCTAAAATAAAATCATATCTATTGTGCACTTACTAGTACTAACCTTACAACTGATATGCTATATACTAATGTTAAAGAGGCCGGTAAAAGGTACCGTTACTTTATGTATCTCTAACAAATGTAAAATTCAAATAAAATAATATAACACTGAAAAAAAACCTAATTCAACACTGTAATTAGATCTTTGAATAAGTATTTTTTAGTAAAAATATTGATTTTGTTATCAGTAAATGAAATCAATTTAAATTGTTTTACTAACATATGCACATGCATTATTATGTTCTACAATCCGTCGATACCGGTGTCTTGACATTACACAAGGTCATGTTTTCTCTGACTGTGAATGACATCTTTACATTTGTTCAATTAAATGTTAGATTATATGATTGACATTTTAGTCTTAGATACTGGAATTTGTATTAGGCCGTGTTCACACCAAACGCCGTGTACAGTAAACATGTTTACATTTGGTTTAATGTAATGCACACTAGTTTCACATCTATACACTTTGTTTAGCTACCTGTACATAAGATTTGTTCCAATCTAATTGAAATTAAATCTCTCACTCGCTATTTTTTTTATTCTTGGTCGCTGCGTGGGAGATCTAACAACATCCCATTTGACAGGGCGTCAGAGCTCAAAATCGATTGTCCAATCAAAACAGTGCAGCGACCAAGAATAAAAAAAATAGCGAGTGAGAGATTTAATTTCAATTAGATTGGATTTGTTCACACTTGTAAACTATATGTCATTTAAATGTTGATTACGTAGAACCGAATTCATATTTTCAAACAACTTTTCTAGCAGTAAGGGAACGACCATTGACTTTAAAAAAAGGGGGGATGGATTTTCCACAATTTTTTTTTCATTTAAAAAAAAAATCAGGTCATACAGATAATTAGAATGAACAATTATTTTGAATCCAAAGTTTCCCCATATATTATAGTGTTTAAATATTGAATTGGTACCATTGAAAAAAATACTAAATATAAATTTGCGCGAGAAAAAATCCTGACTCAGAACCCTCCCCCCCTTTTTTTAAGCAAAGTGGTTGCTCCTTTAATAAAGTCATTTTGAATGATTTGCCTTAGTTAGAGATGTACCGATTACGCATTTAAAACGAAGGCTGCATCAGCTTGCTTACAGACCAAACGAAGAAAAAGAATTGCGATGTTAAGGATCACTATACATTTCTATCGTTTCTGTTTGTTTCAAATGGTATTTTTTCTCCAAGGAGTATTTGGCAAAGGGAGGGGGTAATGTTTTTTTTTTTATTATTTCTAATTGAATTTTAACGGATCTGAGATACTACACAAACAAACAATAAACCTCACCCTTTTTCAGTAATGCATTTATGAGTGAATCGTTGTTTGAGTAAATACCAGTGGCAAATATTTTTGTCAGTGTACGTCCAGTCGATTCGGAAAGACCTTTTCAAATTAGTTATGTGTTCGGCAGTGATGATGGATGAGTCTTGATAAGTGGTCAATAAGGCTATGAAAAGTTTGTCTTTTATAACAAATAAATATATCAAGTTTAGACAAATATTTTTGTAAAGAACTTTATTAATAAGTGTTAGAAGTATCAATTTATAAAAAAAAAAATCGCTTCTTTTTCAAATATACATGGGAAAATTAAAGTTCTAAATGCCTAGTTTTGTGTACACTTAACCTACACAAGGCCTACATCGACTATCGACTGCATGCAGACAAAACATGATTTTGCACTACATGTAAACATTGAGTTTTATCAATGGGAACGTAATTATGTTTATTTTATGTGTGAGTTACACTAACTAAACACCGAGTTTAGGTCAATGTGAACACGGCCTTAGTTGTTTACTCAAAGTGGCTTTTTTGTTGTGGGGGTGTATGAATACCATGTCACGTTAGGTCTGTGCTTTTCTTAGATGTTTTTTTTCTGATTTGTATCGATCTCATAAGTTAAGCTCTTTTCAACTTATATTTACAGTTTGTTATAATGTTGAAATGTTACAACAATGTCCCAGTAAGGGTGATGATTATGTGCCATCAAACTAGTTTAACCCCGCACCTTACCCAATTCAAGAGCATGTTATTCAGTGTTTGTCGATGTTTGTTGTATATCATATTTAATTTTAGGTCATTGTTTTGTACAGATATATGGCCGTTAGTTTTCTCGTTTGAATTGTTTAACACTTGTCATTATTTCGGAAACCTTTATAGCTGACTATGCAGTATGGGTTTTGTTCATTGTTGAGGGTCACACGATGACATATAGCTGTTAACTTCTGTTTCATTTGATTTCCGATAAAAAGTTGTTTCGTTTGCAATCACACAACATCTTCTTATTTCATATGTTAAAAACACAGTGCCCTTGACATGGAATCAATAGATTCCAATTTAAAATTCAAAACCAGACGGCCAACGACTACATAGTCTATGGATATGATGTACGCTAAATAACGTAGTTAACTGACATTGGTATTTTTAATCCCAATTCGATTTTAAAACTTAAATATTACAGAAATTCGTATCAAATACCTACCTCCTAAATCTCCATGGGAGACTTCTTGCTCATGAAATTTTGATATTTCGCCCAATAATTGATGAAACAAATAATGGAGAAATCGTCTCCCGCGATCTTCAATACTGTGTATTACATTCACCAAACGCTTTGTTAAGACAGTCATTGATATACCTGTAACAACAAAATTAAGTGTTTAACTTAAGGGTGTACCCAACACTTTGACTAAAATAGATTTGGCTCGTTTAATTTTCATAAAGTTTTGACAAAAGATTTTTTTTGACCTGTTTACAAAAATATGAAAATTTTTAGAAAATTGAATAGCTCAATTTACGGGAATAATTTGGTTGGCTATATTACAGTTTGACAAACACTAATTTTGATCATTCTCCAAACAAAAAGTATGTGATTAAGACACTAAGCTGATGTTTAAGAGTTAACTCCTTTAGGTGTTCTGTATTCCCCTTAAATAAGATAAAGATTGATACATACTAGCTTACTACAATTTAAATGCAAAAGTTCTCAATTCTACTATATTAATTTACAAAACAACAAGAGAGATATAAAGCATTAAAATACACGTTTTAAATTAAAGGTAGTTTTAATATATTGAACAATGAAATGTATCAAGTTTAATAGTATATCATGCACAACAATTTATCTTAACACACTCAATTGTATCCTGTCATAAAAATACTCCAATGTATATGTTATGAATTCTGAGAGTTGTCGATGAATTAAATTAAAATTGTTACTTTTTTATTTTAAGGAATGACTGTAATATTTTTTCTGTCTATGAAGAAATAACATAAAAAATTTGGTGCACACTAAATAACGCGCGTAGCAGATTATTTAACAGTGTGCACCACATTTTCTATGTTATTTCGAATACCGTCTTTTGGTGTGTATAGTGCGAACCACTTTTTTGGTCCAAGAAACGAGAGAGAAAAAAGTTTATTGTCATATAATACTCCTCGACATTTTCAGAAAAAGTTACAGCTCCAAAATCGGCAAACAGGAAGTTTTTTAAATGGACACCAATGTCGGAGAATTCCGTACGGAATACGTAATTAAAATGAAATTGAAAGTATTCTAACAAATAAATAAGAATTTCATTAGATTGAGATAAATATTTTAATCCAGATGGTTTGAGTATCAAGGACAAGATTAAATGTCCAAATTATTGTTCTGATTCAAACATTAAAATACTAACGAATCAGTCTAATAATTATTATTAATGTCATTAGTGCTGTAATAAATTATTAAAATCTCATTATTTTTATTTTTTGTTTGATGATTCTAGTTGTTAATTCGGATTATCACACCTCAATCAACGGGTCTAATCGATGTCAAAACAAATCAGTGACAGGTTGACCCTGTTCCTAATTAAATTCGTTCAGGTTACAATTATGGGATTATCATGTTTTCAATCATAATTTCTTGAATGGGTTTAAACAGTTGTTTCAAAGTTACAAAGTAAAAACGTAAATTATTTCTCCTAATAAATTTTTCATAGAGTAAATCATCACTCTACAATATTAAGTCACATGACTGACCCACATGACTTGCGATCACCTGATCAATACATTAGAAAAAATGGCGGTTTTCTTTTCAAAACGAGCGTGGTTTATTCAATTTTCATACACTTTTCTTCAACTCTCTATGATGAACACATACAAAAACAGTAAGTTATGACAACAAGGAACACTCGGCTAATTTAATGGACAGCAAAAGCTTAATTGTGTCTTTATTAAGACTTGGCAAATTTCCGGATTGCAAAACAGATGGACAAATTTACACAATAAACGTAACAACAAAGATATAAAATGTATTTTATTTGAATAAAACATGACAAATCAAGAACAATACGATACATATTACAATTATAAAATGTAAAACATAAAAACAATCGAGGTTTTAAGCAAAAATAGTCGTACTCTTCACTTCACTTGGAAATTTCTTTGTCGGAGTTTGGACCTGAAAAAAGACTAACGAATTCTTTGTATTCATGTATAACACGCACCCCTCTTACAAGAAACATGACCTAGGGTATAAATGTGCGCGTTATACATACCAAAAGACGGTAGACAGAAAAAAATATTACAGTCATTTCTTATAATTTAATTCTAAATTCCATTTTAAACCGGAGAAAACCACGAAAAACGTTGATGATGTCACAGTTACATGACTAAATGATGTATATGGGCTGATAACAAAATAACGTTAGCCAATCAGAAGATGCGTTACATCTAAAATTAAATTATTGGAGCTTATCGATTGGTTTTATTTTCTGCACTTACAGGGAAATATCAATTCCATGAATATTTCGTAATACTGGTCACGTTCTTTAATTGTAAAAATTAGTGGTAAGCCATTTCCCATCAGCTTTACCATCGATTTCAGTTGTCTTAAGGCTTTTGGTCCATCCTTTTTCTCAATCTAAAATGAATGTAAAACACATGGTTATAATAGTTATCAAAAGTACCAGGATTATAATTTTACACGCCAGACGCGCGTTTCGTCTACATAAGACTCATCAGTGACGCTCAGATCAAAAAAGTTATAAGTAAAGGCAACAGTAGTATACCGCTGTTCAAAATTCATAAATCGATTGAGAAAAAAACATATCTAGGTTTCAAACAATGACTGACGGAAAACATGAACAAAATGAATTGTATTTCGAAATATATAAAAATGAAATAAATTTAAAATAATTTTGCATTTACAAATTGAATACATTTCGAATTAGGAAAATAATAAAACGGACAAAAATAAACACACATTTAATCACTGAAACATATATGAAAATTAACAAAAGCTGATAAACTGTAGTTTGCTAAACTGGGAATCTGGTTAATTTACAATGAACACGAAGAGCTGAAAACAGCCAAAGGCCACCAATGAGTCTTCAACGCAATGAGAAAAACAAACCGAACCAAGTGGTGGTCATCAGCGGGCCCGTAAATAAAAATGTGTTCTAGTTTAGTGATAATAGACGTCATACTTAACTCCTAATCCTATTATGAACTAAAATGAAAACATACAAGACTATCAAAGACTACTCCTGACAGGTGCGCATGTTTGCATCGGTCCCAAGTCAGGAGTCTTTGGCCTTTGTAAGTTTTATAATTTTAGTTCATTTATATGCTTTGGAGTTTAGTATGACGTCCATTTTCACTGATCTAGTACACATTTTTTTAGGTGCCGCTTCTGGGTGTGGTATTTTCTTGCTGTCTTCAAGACCGATGTGTTGCCTTGGGCTGCTTTCTGCTTTTCAGTCGGGTTGTTGTATCTTTGACACATTCCCCATGTCCATTCTCAATTTTGTGTGCAAATTATTTGTACCATACAGAAACCTATTTAAATTTTACTTTTATGAATATTTTGAAATGTTCATAGATAAGGAGTCAATTTCCTGCACTGATTTAAATAAAGTCCTAAAAGCAATTATAAAAGGGACAGCCCATGATTTGTGCATTGTTTATTTGAGACTTTAATAATTGGATATACCTTTGAATATGTTATTTATCAAATATGAGAATTCGAGTCAAATCGGTTACCATGAATTTGATGGCATATGTCCCTTTAGCAAATGTCTAACAATGACAAGTTTTGATAATAGAAAATTAATGTGAGGATGGGCAAACACTCATTTATCTTTTAGATACAAAACAAAAAAGCTGACAGTATTGGATCCTTAATGAACAGCTGCGCCATGAGCGCATGATATGCCCGAAATCTTGTGTGGAAGTTTTATGCAATAATCATAAATAGTTTTAAACAATGACAATTTATTGTTTTTGAGACACAACGGGACATGTGAACACCCAGCCCCCCCTTCACCACCCTGTTTTTTTTTTACAAATATCTCTAAAATAAAATTTTGAATCAAACCAAAAAGTATACAGATCTTTAGATTAATATAACAAAGAAGTGTGTACAGTTTCAAGCAATAATCATAATTTGTTTTTGGGATATGTACAGTTTCAAGCAATAATCATAAATTGTTTTGGAGATACGGCGCGACATGTAAAAACCCCTCCCCTTTTTTACAAAATACTCAATAACTCAAAAATAAAATTTTGAATCATCACCAAAAAGTATACAGATCTTTAGATTAATATAACAAAGAAGTGTGTAAAGATTTAAGCAATAATCATAAATCATTTTTGAGATACGGCATGACATGTAAAAAACCCTTCCTCTTTTTTTACAAAACACTCAATAACTCAAAAATGAAATTTTGAATCATCACCAAAAAGTATACAGATATTAAGATTAATATAATTAAGAAGTGTGTAAAGTTTTAAGCAATAATGAAGAATCGTTTTTGAGATACGATGCGACATGTGAAAAAAAACCCACCCCTGTTTTAGTTACAAAGTGACGTAACTCAAAGGGTTTAAATCTTTTCACTAAAAAGTATACAGATCATTCGACCATCATAAAAAAACCAACTATATGAAGTTTCATGAAATTTAGATAAGTCGTTCTCAAGTAACGGTGCGACATGTTTACGCCGGACAGACAGATGGACAGACAGACGGACGGACACCGAACATTTGTATACTATAATACGTCCCGTCAAAATTTTGACGGGCGTATAAAAATTAGAGACGGTGCAGGTGTTAACATTGCATTTGCATTCATTAACATAAGAAAATGAGAATCATTCAAACTTAATTTGCTCAATAATATATGTGTTTGTATACAAGTTAAACTTTTTTTTTAAATATTCAAACCAAGGGAACAATTGATGGAATATGAAAACGAATGTTGTGTGGGTCATAGGTGTTTCTCGCTTCTATTTATATATTTTTTTATCATTGGTTTTCCTGTTATTTTTAAATAGATATTTTGAAGCTTTTTATAGCTTAATGTTCGGTGTGAGCCACTGTCTCCGTGTTGAAGGCCGTACTTAGACCTATTCATTTTTAAAAACTTTTTATACATTGTGACTGTGATGGAGAGTAGTGTCATTCAGCACTCAAACTGCAGCTTCTTATTTACCTTTACAATGTATTTAATACTCTTTCCTTATCCTATTTAATTCTCTCAGAAAAGTTAATTCAGGATTTCTATTTACCGAGGTGGTAAAATGATTGACATGTAGGTCTACCAATGTAGGTCTACTATGGTGGATTATTTTTATGGTCACCATTTACAAGAAGAAGTTGCAGGTAGTACCGTATACAGGAGCTTGGGTCGCACATTATTTGCTAAGACTGCACTAGGTAAGTATTTAGCGAAGTTCATTATAATATTCAACAACATTCGGTTACTCTATAATACAATATCTTTTAGAGCAAAATCGTTGTGGTATCTTTAGTTCTTCGAAAAAAGAAACTCTAATTAAGAAATTTTCAACACTTCAATGCTGTTTTAATTGGAAATGTATCCCTGCACTGGATAACCATAATCAACACATTTCAACATATACTGAAATTTTGAAAATGAAAATGAAATAACACAGATTAAGACTCTTACTCTTTTTACGGCGGCTTCCCTCGAGTATTCGTCCGTTAACCGTTTACATTCCCCACTAGCACCTTTACCTAAGCTACCATTCATGTGCATTTTCACAAACGGAACCTGGAAATAAAAAAAAAGTGTTATCCTTTTTAACCAATATTTGCAGATTAATAAATGTTTATTAAGCAAAATAATTAAAAAGCGAATAGTTTGTAAAATTCAACGAAAAAGATTAACAAAATCATATTCTGAACAAGGCATTAAATTAACTCTGTAACTGATAAGATGAACTGGTTGAAAAGGTTTCCTGTGTACATTTTTGCAGATTATGTTTAAAACACCTTTATTATGTTTACGAATATCAATTTATTAAAACAAAACATTGTGTTTTGGAAAATACACTATATCTTTTAATGTGTTTAACAATGAAAACAAATTCATGGAAACTATGTCAATTATAATTAATAAGCTCGCATTGTGTAATATTATACAAATAGATTTAAGAAGCATATATGTTATCTGTAAATAAAATAATGGTATCAGCTAAGGCAAAAAACGTTTTTGAACAAATTTCCGAATGACAAATCGGTTATTCATTTGTGGATGTACGGCGGGCGGAAAAAAATTGTGTGCTTGAAACAGAGAACCACTTTATTAAAAGGTCAGCCTACATAAAAATTCAACACAAGAAAAATTACCTGCAAAGTCTCACAAGTCGATGCACTTCTATGACTCATACCTTTCTTCACCCACATCATATCCATATCCTCTGCATTGTCATCTAAGGAATCCGTTGTTTCACATCCTGATTTAATCTGACTGAAAAATGATGTAGATACATGTTATAAATAAATATTGGATTCAATTGTGTTAGTTAATTGGTCAAAAGTTATAACCGATAATTGGTTTTCTTTTTGAGATAATATAGCAATCAGAGTTGTCCATTGACGTTATGAATACTCTTTAAAGTATTTAGAGTGTCGCTATCTTTTTTGGTTACAAAGGAAATAAAATAATAAGAATTTTGTTTTGGGGAGATGAAATCTTACAATAAAATTAAACGTCTTTTCACAGAAAAGTAGGAACATCCGAAAAAGGACTTGATAGCCGACATCCCTTACTTGACATATTGGGTCGACATATGATTTATTAATTATTTTTTTGGGTTGGTTAAGTGGTTAGTTGGTTGGTTAAATAGAAAAAGAAACACATAAGACCAGAACTCTAGGAACACCTGAAATGGGAATTGAGAGCAAAAACCCCCTATTCCACACATGAGGGAAAAACATAATTGATTGTTTGATGTGTTGATTTGTTGATTTTTTGATGATTGGTTGTTTGTTTGGTTGGTTTTGTTGGTTAAATGGCTGATCAAACACAGGGGACTGTGTATCTAAAAAAAATAACTTGAAAAAGTTTTCTACCTCGAGATGCCCCGAAAGTCTTTTTCGTGGTATGAGAAATTAATAATAGAAAAACAAATTCCACTTCGTACTTCGAATATTAACACTACTCAACTTTAAATATAACTATACAGATTATGCTGTATCAAGTAATATCAAAAGCTACTACATATTATACTGTGTTACATCCGGTTATAGAATCTTCTCAGCAACAGAAATTGACAAGCAAATTGCGGAATTCTAGAACTTGTTCATAGTATTATTCAATTATTCAATGTCAGTTAATGAACATTTTGAGAAACTTCCTATACTGCTTTGCTAAAAACTGCCGGTTAGCAATTGTGTGATTAACAACGACTATACAAAATGGTAGCCTCTGTTGAAAAGATAATCATTGTACTGAGTGCAAATGGTAACGATGAACTCATAAATATAATAAGCGTAACACAGAACGAGATTTATAATAAAGACATCGATATCGTACACGTGACACTAATTCATATTGTTTGCCCAAACACTACAATCACTAGTTTTTACATCTTCGGTTAGTTAGTAAATATGATAATACTGAAAGTAATACCTTTCAATGTTTCGGGTCCCATCACAGAAAGGTCCATCATGTTCTTCAGGCGGAAAATGCCTTCCGACGTAAAATGTTGTATTCTGAAAAGAAATTGTTTAGTGCTTGTCAATCTGTTGACATTTAAAAAGCAAAGTTGACTTAATAAAATTGTTATTGTGAAACATTCTTTCCATTGTGGATTTTCTCTGTCTTTAGCTGGTTTCAAGACAATACCAAAAACATGTCTTTGTTCTTTTTTTACGTCTTTTTCGGATCATCAATAATCTCTTTTAGACTAAATTCCCCATATGATGCGCATGTGGCCAAATATGGTCTCGACTGGCCTATAAGTTTCAGAAAATTAATGTCATCGGACTACGGACGATGACAGACCATGGGCGTCAAGAGATGGCAATACTGGGGCTTACAGAAAGATTGAATACAAAAATTTTTTACGAAAAAGTCAATCTCCAGTAAGTAAATTAAAAACTAAGCAATATGTAACCCACATAAATCCGGGGGTTTTAAGATCAGTCTTTACTAATCCTATCCAATTGCTGATAATGCCATATTTCGTGACCTCCATATTATACATTGTGAACTGTCTTAAATATAAACAAACGATGTCAACACTTCTTATCAATTTATCGATTAACTAGCTTTTGCAACATTTGTCAATGTTTTTGAAAACCCTTTCCTGTCTATAAAATTTGTTGACCAACAGAATGTTATGATTTCTTGGAATATCTTTGTTTTTGTTTTAAGTAAATAGTTGTTATTTAACAGTATATAAAACTGAACATCTACATATATACAAGGTACTTACATCCCATGTTTTGCTTTTATTGTCTTCTATGAAATCCAACTGTTCACTATAAATGTTTTAAAATATATATATTATATTTCCTTATGTTAAATGTTACTTTTTTATCATTACATTTGTATCTTAGTGCCTCATATGATATATTCCATTATATCAACAATGTTCAGATATGAGATATGTATACGTTTTGTAATGAATTGGTTTTATATGATGTTTATAACTGCTTTTTCTTATAAAATAATACAATGGTTTATGAATGCATTGTCAATGCGACAACTATATACCACAAGACGCAGAAGTAAACTCATTATTTAACCTAAAATACAACGGCAAAAAAGAGGCGAAAGATACCAGAGGGACATTCAAACTCATATGTCGAAAATAAAAAGACAACGCCATAGCTAAAAAACAGAGACCAATAGACAAACAGTAGTACACAAAATACAATATAGAAAACTAAAGACTAAGCAACACATACCCTACTAAACACTTGGTGTGATTTCAGGTGCTCTGTAAGGGTAAGCAGATCTGCTCCACACGAGGCACCCTTATGCACCATGCACAATCATAGTTCAATTTGTTATGATTTGTTTAATGATTTGCGTTAAGCCCATTTCTTCTAAACAAGACTCCTAACTTACTCAACTTAACATACTTTTACATGTATAACGACTTAGAAACGATGAACATGTCTTCGGGAATTGATTGTAATTGAATTGGTATTAATAGTTATCACAGTTACCAGGATTATAATTTAAACCATGCAAATGTTGAAACGTTTGTCAGCAAAGCATTCTAAATATTGCTCAGACAATAATTGGATCAAAACAATAAAAACAATTATTCAAACAGTACAACCGATCCTTATAAATTTAGAGATCCGACTGATACGATCATACAAAGCTGAATGATCTTGTTATTAACAAAGTTTCATGAAATTCTGTAGTCTGATTTGAAAGTAGTTGCGATGACAAGCTGTTTCAGTAATATATTAAGGCCACAATCATATGCTTAAAATTTAATCATACTTTCATGTCTCAATATGCACATCTACATAGTATGTCATAATCATCTGCAACATTTCATGAAGTTTTGTCATGTGGTGTCGTCAGAGAAGCTGCGATTACAAACTATGGACTGACGAACAGACTGGTTAAAACATTATGGGCTTTAATAAATCAAGACTTACTTAGTTATTTGTTTAATTTTCAAAAGACATCACGATAACTACGCCCTAGAGGAGGTACATCTCCCTTTTTGCTTTGAGTCAATATCACATTTTCCATACAAATTGAAATGACGGTATAGTATGGTAAATTAATTTATTTGAAGCTTTTCGGCAGGAACAACGACATACTTATCGTGAAGAGATGATAGACATTTCACATCATCTTTGTCTCTGAAAACGGACTTAGTCTATCATTCACACTGTATATCAATGAATAATACGTTTTTTCAGAGACCTGATTGTTTAGACCCATTCTGACAAAGTGTCCAGTTCAATTTTTCTCATAAAATCACGGTAAAATGGATCGGTTGATATGATTTGAAAAAGGGATATTCAATACGCATTTGAAATAAAATATTCACCGACTAGGAATAGCAATCCTGTTTACATACATCTTAACCTGTTACAGAAAATGTGACTACCCATTGAGGATATAAATGTAAAATGAAACTCTGGTCCAATAAAATGATATACACACGACTTCATGACACGCCTGTCAAGTATACCGGTATATCGCAAGGTTGGGCGGTATTTACCACCCCCGGTATTTACCAGTGGTATTTACCGCCCTGGACAATACTCCCCAAGTGGTCAATACTGGCAAATACTGGTCAGTTGAAATTTCCATGCTTCTTTTGACTGACTTATCTTTCAATACTAGTAAACAATTGGTTTATGGTTGAAAATGTTATTCCTTTGGCATGATGCAGTTGCTAAAAATGAATGATATATTATTATAAACTATTAAAACATAATGAATTACTACTTTAGTTCTTAGGGCTAATGATATTGCACAATTTTGGTATGCATATAAAATTTCTATATCAGTTATTTAAACATGTACTAATCAAGTTATTTTTTTCTTAAAAAAAATAGAATTTTGCCGGTAAATATATATAATTACAAGTGACTAGCAATATAGATTATCAGAGCATTACCTATAACATGTATAATATCATGAATATGGCTAACAGGTGTCAAAAGTTTAATTATTATAACAAATGTCCCATAATAAATGTTGACATAACAGGAAAAAGGTAATAAAAGTGTTTTCTGAAGATTGTTTTAAACATTGCATCTTTCAAAATAAAAGGAAACCAGAGGTTATATACTCTCTTTTAAGTGACTGACTTCATGGTGTTAATGCATGACTATATCTGTTGTATGATTAAATTAATATTTGATAAATCTTCATTAAACCCTGTTATTGAACTAATTTATTGTGACATTTTGTCCTTGTACAATTTTAAAAGTAAATAAGTGACTTTTTGCCTTGTTACTATATCTATCCATTTACCAAGTAATTAACCTGGGGTAGGGACTAGTTTCTATAGTAATGTCCTATCAAAATTTCGATTGACCAGTATTTGCCAGTATTGACCAGTATTTGCCAGTATTGACCAGTATTTGCCAGTATTTCCCGGTATTTCCCGGTATTTACCGCCGGCATGGTCAATCATATTGACCGCTGTTTTGCCAACCTTGGACTATATCGATGTGTAATTTTAACAATCGGTTTTTGAATAAATTATACTGTCTATTATTTATTGTAATACATACCTGTCGACAAACACAACATTCGTTTCTTTTTTTAGAATATTTCTAAATTCTGAAATCTTTTGTTTACTGCTGACAAAAACAAACCAAAATGAACTCTCCTGTTTAATAAGTTGAATATCACATGTTATAACAAAAATTTGCAAGGGTTCCGCGGAACCCAGTGTCTCGCCTACTTTTGCTGTAAATCCCAGGCTCAACAAAAATGAGGAAAAAAATCTATAAAAATATTCCTCTTGATACTATCTTATGATTGTAAGAAGCTTCTGTCCAAATTTGGTAAAAATCTAGGATAGTTAATGAATCTATTAAATGTTTTGAAAACTTAAAACTGTAGACTGTATGTAATGTTAACTGGAAGAAAATCTAAGTCCATTTAAAAGTAAAATGTAGAAAAAATGGAGTTATCTTTTTACAAAATTTACTTCTGGATACTATCTTATGATCATAAATAAGCTTCTATCAAAGTTTGGTACAAACCCAGGATATTTTAAGAAAGTTAATTAAATTCTAACCAGATGCTCCGCAGGGCGTAGCTTTATACGACCGCAGAGGTTGAACTCTGAACGGTTGGGGCAAGTATGGATACAACATTCAAGCTGGATTCCGCTCTAAATTTGGATTGTGATTAAATAGTTGACACAGCATAGGTTTCTGACACAGAATGAATGTATTCAAATGAACTTAAAATTTTTGTTTTCTCTTAGAGCAATTCACTATGCTGTTGAATATTAATCCTCTCAAAAAAATGTTTGAAGAAATTTTCTTTTTATTTATGAAATTTCAAATGAGAAAAATTGAACCCAATTTTTTATTCACATCCCCCTTTCCCTTATTCCAAAACTAATTTCAATTAAAATATTCTATTCTGGAGTTTGCAACAATTACTACTCATTTAAATACATGATGTAAAAAAACTGCTTGTTATCACTGAATGGTAAAGATTATTTAAATTTATCAGTTGGTAGTAAAAAGTGAATATACATTGTATATTGTATATAACAAAGATTTAAGTTGATTCTGGACAAAGAAAGATAACTCCAATTAAAAAAAAATCTTGCAGATATTTCTTGCTTACTATACTGGACAAAGAAAGATAACTCTTAATTAAAAAAAAAATTTGCTATTTCACAATATTGTGAAATTAGATATTTCTTGCCATTGCACAATACTGTGCAATTGAAAAGACTTGCTATTGCACAATACTTAATATAATAATTTTAGATCCTGATTTGGACCAACTTGAAAACTGGGCCCATAATCAAAAATCTAAGTACATGTTTAGATTCAGCATATCAAAGAGGCCCAAGAATTTATTTTTTGTTAAAATCAAACTTAGTTTAATTTTAGACCCTTTGCACTTTAATTTAGACCAATTTTAAAACTGGACCAAAAATTAAGAATCTACATACACAGTTAGATTTGGCATATCAAAGAACCCCAATTATTCAATTTTTGATGAAATCAAACAATGTTTAATTTTGGACCCAGATTTGGGCCAACTTGAAAACTGGGCCAAAAATCAAAAATCTAAGTACATTTTTAGATTCAGCATATCAAAGAACCCCAAGGTTTCAATTTTTGTTAAAATCAAACTAAGTTTAATTTTGGACCCTTTGGACCTTAATGTAGACCAATTTGAAAACGGGACCAAAAATTAAGAAGCTACATACACAGTTAGATTCGGCATATTAAAGAACCCCAATTATTCAATTTTGATGAAATAAAACAAAGTTTAATTTTGGACCCTTTTGGGCCCTTTTTCCTTTACTGTTGGGACCAAAACTTCCAAAATCAATACCAACCTTCCTTTTATAGTCATAAACCTTGTGTTTAAATTTCATAGATTTCTATTTACTTATACTAACGCTATGGTGCGAAAACACAGAAAAAATGCTTATTTGGGTCCCTTTTTGGCCCCTAATTCCTAAACTGTTGGGACCGAAACTCCCAAAATCAATACCAACCTTCCTTTTGTGGTCATAAACATTGTGTTTAAATTTCATTGATTTCTATTTACTTTAACTAAAGTTATTGTGCAAAAACGAATATTAATGCTTATTTAGGCCCTTTTTTGGCCATTAATTCCTAAACTGTTGAAAATAAAACTCCCAAAATCAATCCCAACCTTTATTTTGTGGTTATAAACCTTGTGTCAAAATTTCATAGATTTCTATTAACTTAAACTAAAGTTATAGTGCGAAAACCAAGAAAATGCTTATTTGGGCCCTTTTTGGCCCCTAATTCCTAAAATGTTGGGACCAAAACTCCCTAAATCAATACCAGCCTTCCTTTTATGGTCATAAACCTTGTTTTAAAATTTCATAGATTTCTATTCACTTTTACTAAAGTTAGAGTGCGAAAACTAAAAGTATTCGGACGACGACGACGACGACGACGACGACGACGACGACGCCAACGTGATAGCAATATACGACGAAATTTTTTTCAAAATTTGCGGTCGTATAAAAACTTTAACCACAGAGTGAATGTAATGTTTCACTGCAGAAAAACTAAGTCCATTTAAAAGTAAAATATGGAAAAAATGGATTTATTTTTTTACAAAATTTACTTCTGGATACTATCTTATGATCATAAACAAGCTTCTGTCCAAGTTTGGTACAAACCCAGGATAGTTTAAAAAAGTTATTAAAATTCTAAAAACTTTAACCACAGAGTGAATGTTATGTTTCCCCGCAGAAAAAAAACTAAGTCCATTTATAAGTAAAATACGGAAAAAATGGAATTTTATTTTTACAAAATATACTTCTGGATACTATCTTATGATCATAAACAGGTTTCTGTCCAAATTTGGTACAAACCCAGGATGGTTTAAGAAAGTTATTAAAATTCTAAAAACTTTAACCACAGAGTGAATGTTATGTTTCCCCGCAGAAAAAAACTAAGTCCATTTATCAGTAAAATACGGAAAAAGTGGAATTTTATTTTTACAAAATTTACTTCTGGATACTATCTTATGATCATAAACAAGCTTCTGTCCAAGTTTGGTAGAAATCCAGTATAGTTTAAGAAAGTTATTAAAATTCAAAAACTTTAACCACAGAGTGAATATTTGTGGACGCCGCCGACGACGCCGCCGACGACGACGGAAAGTAGGATCGCTTAGTCTCGCTTTTTCGACTAAAGTCGAAGGCTCGACAAAAATGAATAAGATATGCTCCTTAAACAGTTTCTATGTAAAATAATGTAAGTCTCAACAAGCTTTCTAGAAGGTGTTAATTTATCCTGGTCATTAAATGGAGCTAAAAACCTCAAAAATCAAAGTTTTTAACTTATGTGAGTGATTTTTTTTTAGGATAATACTTTATTTGCAAAAAAAACCCACACTTTTGGTTAAAGCATATACATAGACAAAACAAACACAAAAAACTCGCCAATAATAATATACATTGTTAGAAACACTTCAGTTGTGTATTTTTATGTGCTGATTTAGGTTGTTTTACGTATTCGTTTTTATTCTGTAGTTAGTCACCACTTCGGTTTTAACATGTATATCTATTGTATAGTCATTTTTATAAATTTACTGTTTGCGGGGTGTGTGAATTGTTCTGGATGCTGGGGATTTCCTCATCCCAAGCGGATAACCTTAGACGTATTTGGCACAACTTTTTGAAATTTTTGGTCCTCAGTGCTCTTCTACTTTGTACATGTTTTGGCTTTCGGACTTTTTTTGGTCTGGGCTTCACTGGTGAGTCTTGTGTAGACGAAACGCGCGTACGGCGTATTAAATTATAAGCCGGGTACCTTCTGATATCTATTATATGTGTGTTTCTTAGTCCTATCATGTAATGTTGTCATTTTAATGTTATATTGCCATACAAGCGTGAGGTTTGGCTAGCCATAAAACCAGGTTCAACCCACCATTTTTAAGAAAAAATGTCCTGTACCAAGTCAGGAACATGGCCATTGTTATATTATTTTTAATGTGTGTGTTTCATTTGAGTGTTTCTGTTGTGTCGTTGTTCTCCTCTTATATTTGATGTGTTTTCTTTAGTTTTAGTTTGTAACCCGGATTTGTTTTTTTCTCTAACGATTTATGAATTTCGAACAGCGGTATACTACTGTTGCCTTTATTGATATCCTTTCCTCAGTTCTAATGAATATAAAAGAAAACAGTTTTATATCATTTGGTGTTGGTGGATTAGTATAATCACGAGTTTATAAGTTAAGATAAGCGTATTAAAATTGACATATTTTTCTATATAATATGTTAGAAAGATTTATCTTCTATTTTCATTAATTTTACAGTTAAAGAGAAAATGGAATTCATCAACTAACATTTTACATATTTTACATTTAGTTTTGTTTCTAGGGATTTTTATATGTCGTCTAGTTTTTATTCAAAGAAAATTATCACTTATTCTAAATTAAGTGAACATTTTTCTTGTTTCTTTATTTGGGTGAGATAGGTAGTATTCCGTTTTGTCATTTATATTAGACTGAAGACATTTATATAGATATAGTTTGTTATTTTCATTCAAGTCGTTTATCTTATCATCAATAAGAATTTGATTAAAGTTAAATCACATTTTTTTTTTAATTTGGGTTTTAACTTTTTAGCCTGTTTTAAAGTTTTAGTTTCTTCAATAAGTTTGATGTCATTATTAATTTCTTGTGACACATTTTTTGCAAAGGTTTCTAATGTTTTAGCTAGTTTCAAGGCTTCATAAAGAAGTGGGTTAAGATTTTCATTATTTAATCTAGAAAGGTACATCATATTTTGGGTTTATATATAAATTTCCAATTGCAGAAGTCCTAGTTCATTTATAACAGCTAGATTTGTTGATATTCTTTTTGTTACCAGTACTTGTTTAACAAAATGCAGCTGGGTTTTTAACAAAGATAGTTTTATCAATAAAATGAATGACATCTGGAGTTGAGCTATTTTTGTTAGCTAGCAGTTTTGCTCAATGAAATGGAAAATAAGTGTCAATATAACATATTCCACTACTATATGTTAGTATAGGTTTGACCAATGTTTTGAAAAGGTTGCAAGATATTCTCACAGGAAGTTGTCTAACGCCTAATGAGTAGGAATTAATAGCAAATAAAACTTGCTTGCTTTTTTACCAAAATCTGAACTACAGCTAGTTAGACTGTCATTAGATGTTATAACACATCCAAGATAGTTATCGTCATATACTTTTTGAAGGTATTTCATTTAAATTTCAAAAAGGATTCATTCATTTTACTTGGGTTATTTTGTGATATCATGGTTTAAGAAATTTTTGTATAAACTGTTAACTGCCATTAATCACAATACTCAGAGGTTATTCAAGCTATGTTGCAGACCATATTCGCTCTCTGATTATATAATTAAGTCATCTCCAAATATAATGGGAGACTTCCTATGTCTGAATTTATAAGTTTTACAGTGGTACAGGTTTGATTTTCAAACATCTGACTTACGTCATTAATAAAAATATTAAATAATGTGGAGCTTGAAGAATCTCATTGTCTTACACCTTTATCTGTAATAAAATGTTTAGACTCTGACTTTTATGTTTAAGAGAACCACGAATATGATTGAATTGTGCTTTAATGATGTTAAAAATGTGTTTACCAACTCCTAGTTTTCATAATTTAAACATTAGTTCTAGAGTCAAAATCACCCCCCATTTTAGTTATTTGTATCACCAATTCAATTTCTAATTACATCAGTTTAGACAAAATTTCACTGTAACAGTTACAAAAAATGCATTTGAACAAAGAAAGGCAACAGTAGTTTGAAACGTATGATTTTGTATGCTAACATTGAAAATAGGCTACAAAAGGTTACTGGTAGATGACCTTAAAAGTATAATATAAGTTCATTATACATAGTTTTAAAATATTTGAAACCGATATGCATTTACTTTAATAAGTCTATACTATATTAAAGAAATCAATGTTTAGGCTTTGAGCACAAAAGCCGAAAGTCATAATTCAAACCAATTTAAATTTGAATGAAAAAAATATATACAATTACCACTGAATCTGTAATATCTTTTGGATATATTTCATTTAAAGCTGATTCTGTCGCATCGAATTTCCAAGATTTATCATTCCCTCCGGTTGCCATTATTGTTTACTAAAAAACAAAGAAATGATAAAAGTGAATAAATGAATAAATGATAAATACTTAATTTGCAAGACGCATGTACATGCTATAGAAAACAAATGTATATACAATACTTGACAAACTAAATACAGCAAAGAACATTAGTAACAGTATGAACAACATATATGTGATCTTATTTTCTAAGTTGCTTATAAATAATTGCAACGTTTCACTGTCAGAAATTACAACTAGTTAGAATTTAAACATTTTAGTGTAAGGTCAATATTTGCCGTATCTGCTACTAAATAAATTTTTATGTTGCCAGGCTGACCCTTTTTAAAATTCACAGTCTTACCTGTATATGAAGTGTTTAAAACTTAAGCACCACACCCCATTGTAAATATCGGTGTAAATATTTGATTAAGCATTAAACCCATATATCCCAAGTGGGAGTGCTTCGTTATACATGTATATAACGGTGGAAAATCCCTGTACAGAACAGAACAGATTGCACGTAATTTTCAGAGCCGAACGTCGTGAAGGACAGTCGATCCAAACTGGCTTTTTCCGATTTTAACAACAAATACCCCACAAAAGATCTTGAAATGAACACATAACAAACTACGCTGGTCATTTATTATTTACCCCTTTGTAGTATAAAACAATATTCGTGGATTTTATGTGAAAGAAGAAAACGCAACGCCCAATTTCAACTCTACTCATTTAGTAATATAGATTCTATTAACTAATGAATCCGCACTGGGATTTCAAAGACGCCCAGACAGCAATTATATTGTAACAGCGGGACACCCTTAAAATGACGTTGTAGGCATTGAAATTAGCTTTTTACATTTCAAAATATTTAAAGCATTTATGTTGTTGATTTCTTTGGTTTATTTCTGTTTGAATGATATGCAGAACATATATATTTATTGAACTGGAAAAGAGGTTGAATCAGAATAACCGGCTATCTATCGTAATTTTTAAAAGAGACACCAACACCACTATAGTATTTCTTACTTGTTATGCCATTGGTACAGTTGTATATCAGGTTGTGAAAAAGTTCATCAACTTTGACAAGTTTAGTTGTTGGTTGTCGTAAATAGTCGATTTTTTTCACAATCATTTTTCGTGTAGGTATGACTTCCTTGTTTATTTTTGTTGTTGCGATAACGATGAACTTTTCACTCCACTTATCAAGATGATAACGGGATTTGGGTACACAGGAAATAGATTTGTTGTTCGTAGGTTTTTAAATAAACAACTGTATAGCTAGGTAGTTATCTTTGCAAGGAACAGCGTTAATCTTAGTAATACCATTCTGATTTTTTTTCTTTTTTTAGCCGAATAATAGTTGGATGTCTCCTGATTAACACGGGCTTCGACATATTCAATTGGAAAATAATAATATATTAAGAAGGAAGTATTTGAGTACAACACAAAAATATCTATTCGAATATGTATACCGGCTAAATACGAAAGTAGGAGTTATTGAATTTGATTGGAACAATATCACAAACAGATTACTTTGAAACATGCATCAAGTACGTATCACACAAAACGTATGAACACAAAATTACATATATACAACTTCTATTTACAACGTCCACCAATATCTAATATCATCTTATTAATCTGATACTGTCCACAATAACACAATGACATATTTACACTTGCACAAATCCTTCAATGTACAAGGAATAAATATACAAACACAGCTGAACTCACGCAGCAACTATCCCTTTGAGTTCCCACACAATGAATATTATCCAACTGATAAGGTTTAACACAGTGCACTTTCACTAATACATTTCCACAATATTTCAACTTGCAACACCAGCAAGTAAACACCTTGTACTCTCACTCATGCAACTCTATGAAGTATCCACACTTCCTCATAGTACAACTTGCAACACCAGCAAGTATACACATTGTATTCTCATTAATACAATAACCACTTAGAATCACCTAATTCACTCTACTTACCAATTGGAAAATAATCACTGATGTCCTCCACATATAACTGACAAAGTTTTTCTTCCTTGAGCTGGTTCATATACTACCAGATGGAACGGTCCATTATACTTGAAGGGATGAAAATCAAGACTATACCAATTTTAGGGGTGTGTTAAGTAATAGATCGTGATCCAACTATGGATAAACTTGTATACATATAGAAACACAATTAATAGGGAAAGACAACTGGAGTTTCACATCAAAATAAATAAACTATGACCGATTTTCGTTACACTACTTTTCCTCAATCAACCTTCTTGATTCGGAACATTAAAAAAAAATCAAACTATGAGAGCCTGTGCCAGCAAATCGTATTGTGCAAGAGACAATGAATTGAATATTTTCAATTAATAACATAAACGGTATCATATTTCTCCACCAGCTGCGCATTGGTTGTCTCTCCAGTGATGCTCGAGGCAAAAATAGAGATATGGCCTACTCGATCATATCGTGTATCGCTTCTTACTATTTGTCAATTAATGTTAAAGAATCCATGTACTATGCCAGCTTGATTTGATGGCATTAAATGTGTAGCAGGATTCGCTATCCCTACCGGGGAACATGAGATCTCACCCAGTGATTGGTGGGATTCGTGTTGCTTAGTCTTTAGTTTGTCTATGTTGTGTCTTGGGTTATATTGTTTGTCTGTTGTCCGTTTTTTTCTCTTCTTTAGCCGAGGCGTTGTCAGTTTATTTTCGACTGATGAGTTTCTATGATTTGATTTTCCACTTTTGACATTTGTATTTAAAATCAAAATTTCATAGTTATTTCTCACTTTAATAATCGTGTTCAAATAAAATCTACAACTGTTTATAGAAACACTCAGAAAATACACAGATGCTTGTTTTTGACATAATACAGGTTTCTGACACAAAACAAATGTCAAGGTCTTACAAATCAATTGGTAAGAACTGTGCAATTAAAGATTTCTACTTGAAACTTTTCAAAAATTTGAACATTGAAAAAAAAATAAAAAAATTAACCAATTAAAAAATTACAAACTTTTTGACCCCCCTTTCAGAAATAACCCCAACACTCGATCCCGGCCTTTCCTTTGTAGTATGTAACCTTGTAGTACAATTTCAGAGAGATCCATACACTTAAACACAAGTTATTGTCTGGAATCTTGAAAAATGCTTGATGTTGCAATTGGCCCATTTTATCGCGCCATATTCCTGTATGAATTATAAGCAATAACCCCAAAACTCTATCCCAGCCTTCATTGTGTGATATGAAACTTTGTGGTACAATGTCAGAGAGATCCATACACTTACACACAAGTTATAGTTCAGAAACTACAAAAATGCTTGTTTCGACCTCTTTGGGCCCTTTACTCATAAACTGTTGACACCGTAGACCTCAAAATGAATCCATACCTTTTACTTTTGGTATTAAACATTATGGTACAAAATCAGAGCAATTGAAATACTTATATATAAATTGGTATCCTAAAAGTAAAAAAAAAAATGCTTGTTTTGGGTCCCCTTTATTCCTAAACCGGTGAAACCATCATCCCCAAAATCAATCCCAACCTTCCCTTTGTGGTATTGTTCTTTCTCATTAGATTTCAAAGATTTTTATTTACGGTAAAATAAAGTTATTGTCTGGAAACCAAATGTGTCTTCGGATGGCGCAGACGCAGACGACGACGACATCATACTATTATACGACCCCCCTCCCCACCAAAAAAAAAATTGCGGTCGTATAAAAAACTGGACGATTTAGGAATTTTATATCTCCTTAATTTTGTTTTTATGCTCATTCCATACGATATCTAAATTTTTGGACTTAAAGAAATACGTATTTAAACAACCTCCTCACGAAATATTTGTGCTTATTCATCCTACTTGGTAGTAGTACGAAGTTTGAGACACTTCTGCTGAATGGTCCATTATAGTTTCGGAAGGTTTTTTGTCACATTAATCAAAACACATTTGTTTAAGGGACAAAGTCCCAAATATAAATTCCGTTAAGAGTATCCAATCCTATATATACGGTGATTCCACACATGAACATCTATGATGACAAATAATCATACTATAGATGTCAATCTTATATTGTCAGGCAAAACGCCTTCCCCTTTCAAGTATATGTACCTTAAGGGAGCTACCATTTGATTTTTATGGGGGGGGGGGGGGGGGGGGGGGGGGGCTAGGATGAAAAATTTTGTCCTGCTTTTTTTTTTAGCTGTAATCTCTGTCCTGCCTTTTTATTTTTCACTCTGTTCGGTCCTGCCTTTTTTTTTAGTTTAATCTGACTTTTTTTTTTTTTTACCTAAATCGTCGTCCTGACTATTTTTTTTTTGCAAGTGTCTCATCCTGCCTTTTTTTTTTACTCAAAACTCCTGTCCTGCCTATTTTTTTCAAATTTCATCCTAGCCCCCCCATAAAAATCAAATGGTAGCTCCCTAAATTCAAATTGCTGTTTAAATTACCCGCCATTCATCACGGTCTGCCTAAATTGTAGAGCCTACCTATTGCATATTAATTAGTTGTTAACTTGTCCTGCATTCGTATGAAATAATGTTCAAGAGACGTTTAGCAAGCAATACTGAATCAACAAATCATCTGTCGTGCACAACAATATTATACAACACGAGCCATATCTTAGGGCAGCTTATTCGCCCGGTAACGTTAAGCAAGAACATGACACGATACACAAACTTATTATTTTGATACAGAGCCAACCTGTATCTGCTCTTCTCTGAAAAGCATACAGCAAAAAGTTTTACCAAATTGTAAGCCCTATAATATTATTCGAAGCCAGTGTTCCAAACCAAATCCTCCCACAGTCTTTGCTTAAATAATATACTCCTTAATATCGCTTGCTTAGCGGGAAAACAGCAAATATCAGTTTTGATGTCGTTGGAATGAACCGATCGTAGTTCGAACTCACGATCTCCTGCACTCTAGGCAACTTAATTACGTGTTGGAGTGTTCTTTGTTTTTTTTTGTAAATTATCAACTTTATTATTTCACTATTTTTGATAATATTAATTTGACGGGGCTCGGTACTTATAAATCCCTTCATTGTGTTATTGTGCTATCGAGAAATTTTTTATATTCTTGTATTTCGGTTTTTATAATGTGCTTTAACATTATTATTTATTTGGCAAAACTTTTAGGAATTCTCGTCCTCAAAGCTGTTCTACTTCGTACTTTATTTGGTCTTTTTATTTAACTTTTTTGGATTTGAGCGTCACTGATGAGTCTTTTGTAGACGAAACGCGTCTGGCGTATATACTAAATTTAGTTCTGGTATCTATGATGAGTTTACTTCAACCTTTTTGTTTTTCTTTGATGACATATTTTTGTTTTGTTTTATGGAGATTTAGATTATAACACAATGTTGAATGCTGTACCTCTCTTTTTGACATTTTAAAACCATTTTGTGTACGTGTCTGTTTTGTTCACACATTGTTGTCAATAAAATGGAATTTTAAGCGACTGCCTTACAAGTGAGAGTTAGCTGTCCCTATGATATTTTTCGTCCCTCATTTAGCTAGCTATAAAACCAGCTTTCATGCACCATTTTCTACTAAAGAACGCCTTTACCAAGTCAGGAATAATGCAGTTGTTATTCGGTCGTTTGATTATTTTGAGCTTTTGATTTAGCCATTTGATTACCGACTTTCCATTTTGAATTTTCATCGGAGTTCGGTATTTTTTGTTATTTTACTTTTTGAGATTGTATATCATTTCTATTCTTCGTTCATTTGTTTGTACATTAATCAAAGGATATATGTTTCTCGTTTGAGTTGTTTAATTTTATATCATTTTTTTTATATATAGCGGACTATACGGTAAACGGTATGCGTTTTGTTAATCATTGAAGGTCATACGGTAGCTAACAGTTATTACTTTCTGTTCATGTGTCATTTGGTCTTTGGTGGAAAGTTGTGTGGTATGTTCTTTTATTTGTCTTTTTAATTTTTAGCCATGACGTTGTCAGTTTATTTTCGATCTATGAGTTTGACTGTCCCTTTGGTATTTTTCACCCCTCTTTTGTCTCATTGGCAATCATACCACGTCTTCTATTTTTTAGTTACGGACAAATGAAAGAGATACACTATAATATGCTACATCTAGTTGCTAGGGAACAGCTTAGGGAGGGTGCATAAGATGGCTTAAATATCATACCACGTCTTCTTATTTTTAGTTACGGACGAATGAAAGAAGTACACTCTGATATGCTACATCTAGTTGCTAGGCAACAACTTGGGGAAGGGTGCATACGTTGGCTTAAAAATCAAGTTCCTCTTTACTACAACTTTATTGCTTAATGATAACAAAGTAAATGTACAATTTATTTGGCAAAATATTAACAAGTCAAAATAAATTAAGTCCTATATACAAACTGACATAATCAATTTATGGTGAACATTTATATAAATAAAATTTAAAATAATACTTAACTCTGCACATAAAATGTTCGATGTATGTTAGCTTCCATTTTCAAACAATATGTCTACCACATTAAAGTCGAACATTTGTTGTTAGTTTGAAATCATTCTTAATAGGATGAATTGTAAAATTTACATTCTAACAAGAAAAACATTTTAGAGCTTTTTTCCTGATGCTTGTAGAAAAGACTTTGATTGGATTGCTTGCTTTGTTTGTAAAACTGTTTGCTCAAGCATTGTAATTAAGATTTACATCTGCAATCAATACAGATAGGCATAGTTTAACCTTTATATACTTAATTTTAACCTCATCCCAAATACAATTGTAAATATACAAACAAAGCAAGTAAGCTAACCAAAATCTTACCTCACATGCATTAGGAAATTAGCTTTAAAAGATTTGATTACCTCTAGATTTTTCTTTCAACATTGTGGTCGTCAATATTATTTTTGTTAAATATCATTGTAGTGTTTTAAATATCAATTACTTTATATACATGTTTATTTTTGAATTTTATAAATTATAATAATACAAATATAAGCAATACTTAAGGATGAAGAGTGTCAATTGGTACAATAAACTGATGGGTAGGGATGAGCCGCTTACGAAAAGGTAAAAAAAATAAAAAAATATAGTGGTTAGAATCAAGGGTATTCAGGCGCGGATCCAGAGGGGGCAGGGGTTGGACCCTCCCTTTTTTTTGACAATCAATGCATTTGAATGGGGACATGTAATTGAAACCCCCCTTTTGTCTGCAGCTGCTCATCCCTGCCACAAAAAGATTGAAATGTTTCCATCAAAACCCAAAACGTGATGGCAGCAACTATCTCTGTATTACTTTTCTACAAATAAAGCTTTATTCGTAAATTTTTAATAATAATTTAAATTTTCATATTTACAAATAAAAAAAATGGATAAGGCTTATTTTTATACAAGTCGGACAAAGAATGATAACTCAGATTTTGCGCCGAAACAAATTAACAAGTCAATCTCCTTTTTGGTCACTACTATATCAATTTGCAATGTACATACAGAATGAAATGAGTGTTCAATTAAAGACTGAATAATTCATAAGTATTTTACTCTTGTGGGAATGATAAAAAAAAATTAAAAAAAATATATTCAACTCAAAAATTTCCTTGTTCTTAAGAAGGAAAACATCTTTAACCCTAACATAGTGAATGGAAACACAGCCTGACTTAAAACAAAAGAAAAAAAACCAACGACAAAAAAGTAAGTTATTGAAAGTCCACATTTACAGTACAAAACCTTCACTCATAAGTTTATAGATGACAATTGTAATATGACAAACAAATTCGTATACTAACTCCAAATCTGTCCACAGTAACTTTTGACCATGTTTTTGTACACTTCATAGATTTTACCCGATTTTCGATTCACGAAAAAAAAGAAAGAAAAAAAGGCTGAGTGTTGCTTGTACAAAATAAATGACATAAATATTAATTACTATTTTTAACACTTAAGCGCAATTCTGGCTCGCTGTATATATATAAAATTGAGAATGGAAATGGAGAATGTGTCAAAGAGACAACAACCCGACCAAATAAAAAAACAACAGCGGAATATATATGTATACAATTAATGTTTTTCTCTCTGGAAAAATGGATTTCAATTTAATATCAATGGTTAAAGAGACACATTCCACCAACACCTGTTTCCTGGCTTGGGACAGGCACAAAATATGTGGCGGGGTTAGATTAATTCCCTCCCCTCTACAACAGGCAAATGGCAGAGGAATAATTTAAAGAAGTATCAACATTTCATCATCGGCTTCTGGTTACAAATTTCAGATGTTTTAGAAATAAAATGAACTTTTGCACTAGTATTAAAAAAATATCCCCCCCCCCCTGACAACATTAATACAGCGGCTGTCGTTTAATTTTGTTCCATTTTCAATCATTATTTACTGCGTCCAATTTGATTGTATTTTCATGGCATCCCCCCTTTCCTTTTAAGCATGTAAATCTCGAATGCATTGGGTACAGAAAAAAAACCATGGTAATAAAATTGAAACATTACTCTTGTTTATGTTTCAGAACTTGAAAGCTAGTGTTTCGAAGATTCTGTACAATATAGAAAATGACATGAAATAAATCAGAATACCCCCACCCCCCAAGAAAAAAAATAAAAATAAAGCACGAGCAAAAAAAATGCAATAGATTAAATTTTTCTTACAAGATATTCTTCTCCTTTTTCTAAATTTATTTCAGCAGTTTGGCAAATGCTCAATTTTTAATGTCTCATAATCTATTTATCACGAGTTTGATGAAAATATCATGAATATTATATGTATAAATATATTTTACATAACAAGACGTATATACAGTGATGAACATTTAAAAGAAATATTTACATATGTATGAACACAATTATAACCTTGTTTCATAACAATGTCATGTAAATTTGTTTCAAAGAATTCGAAAACAAATGCTGTGATTGTCAAATAAAAGAGTAAGATCAAAAGTACAAAAAAGAATTTTTCATCATGTAGTTCAGGTATTGCATACATGTATCACAAAGTCTTAAAGTTCAACTGGTCAAAGCATAACTATTTGTTGTGTTTTTTTTTTCTCTGATAAATATTCATTATAATAGTACTGGTTATAAATATTCATATAGTTAAGTACTGATGAATATTCATATATTTTAGTACTGGTGATGAATATTCATATTTTTAAGTACTGGATACTGAACTCGCTGTATTGAAACCAGTTTAGACCAGAGCTTCCTAGTCAATATTCATAAAATGATTAATAATCCATAGGCTCGGTTTTAATGTCCGTTTTCAAACAAGTATCAAATGTGTCCGTCTGCTCGTCATCTTCAACGATCGCTTGCAATTTTTCAAACATAATCTCCGATATTGTCCCAGAATCAACTTCGGCACAAATTTGTCTGTGCTGAAAAAAAGAAGAGGAAATTATGTAATCACAGCATTTTTATAGTACGAGGTTCCACTTGTGACGGCTGTAGAAAAAAACCACATTTAGTTTTAAAATGTTCTGTAAAAACACCACAATCTGCTTACAAATATATATAAATACATTTTTTCATAATCCTGGATCCGCATCTGATAGAATTTTTTTTGAAATTATAATTTTATTCTAGGTATGACCATTACTCACGAAACTGGCCGTGCAGTAATACATAACAAAAGATATTCATGGAGTGTCACTTTAAAGAAAGTAATGTGAAGACAAAATTCCATTTTTTGTTGATAAAAACAGTTTTCTTTACAAATATGGTAATTTTGATACATATCATATTGCAATGAAATGTGGTTGGAACCGCCCCTTTATCCTGGGTTAGGAACCTCCCCTTTTAAAATGGTTCGATCCGCCCCTGAAACATGCCATCAATAAATATTACGACATTGACTGGTAGGATCTAAAGAATGGCTAAAGGCAGCGATCAAACTTGAAAGATGTAGTATCAAGCCATTTTTTGATTGCATTTCATCTTTAACCCTCCTTTTTTGGGGGGAATGGTCACCATACCTACCAACTTTTCAAAAGCCTATAGCAATTTTAAAACTACTGTTTTGTTTAAAATTGTAGACAAAAATGCTCTTACAAAATTTCCATTTGAGAGATTCCATGAGGGAAATTCCCCGCAAACAGTGACAGATGGCAGGTATGGGTCACTAGTCAAACAAACGACTATATCAGAAGGTGTAAAAATAAACAATTTTCTAAATCAAACACATTTTTATTTCAACATTTCAATTTTTAATTCATCTGTGATTTACAAGCATTATTTATTTCAAATTATTCAACAAATATAAAACAATCATACTTAAAATATAATAATAATAAGTTCAAATTGAAATTGAAATGTTTGTTTCACGTTTAATAAGCCATGTAAATTTTAAACAATACATTTTTGACAAAGTAAAATTACAGATAGTTTAAATAGAATTCAATATTGTCCTTCCCATAAAATATCAACAACAATTTTTATATGAGACTTTTTTTTTAAAACTTTTTTTAAACTTATCAAAATTTACTTATGCAAAAAACCTATAGCTGATAAGCGTTCTCCATGATGGATGCATAACCATTTTCAGTGATGGATGCGTCAGTTCTCTGTTCACTTTGAAAAGACACACTCTGCGCATGGCCATAAGGAAAGTCATTCAGTCCTGAATTTGTAACTTCTGTGTCTTCTGTTTTCCTGAGAGAATCAAAGCTTTGTATTAAACCCACATTTGGCAAATTTCCTGAGGAAAAACTGGTTGAAGGTAATATTAGTGCACTAAACCAGTTTTCAGAGAGTAAATCTGTGTGAGGTCCATACGTCTGCAAACTAGAAATGGTGTTCTTTGGATGCCACAAATCTAATCCTGATTGGTCATACTTTGAAAGTTCTTCTTTATCTATACTCATAGAACTAATAACCTTTTGGATTTCAAAATTACTTGTCTTTTGTTTCGATGATCTTCGAGTATTGTATACGTTATTTAAACTCGTAACTAGATGATTGCTGTACAGTCCAAGAGCAGACGATCCTTTTGAATTTGAAACCGAAGTTTTCATTGGTTGCTTGAACACAGATGATCCTGGTACATGTAACTGTCCAAGTGCTGGGGTTGTCTCAAATCTTTGGTTCGCTTCAGTTATTTTAATTTCTGACGCAAGGCTTGGTATAAGACCTGTAGGCAGAATGCCGTTGTCTATTTCTTTGCACCACTTGTAAAACTATTTTTAAATAAAGTAAAACAGTTATTCAACTTTTATAAGTGAACCTTACATAATGATTTTCATCATAAAAATATCGTACTTCACATGCATAAAATAATTGCCAGTGGACGTTAAGCCACCAACAATCAATCAAATAATCAATAACAAAGGGTGTCATTTCATGATCTTCGAGGCAGTCAAAATTTTTAGATAAGAAGCAAGATACAACTGAGTACCACTGGCAGATCCAGTGGGGTGTTGAGGGCTTACATTTGACCACCGAACAATCTAATTAAGATATTGATCTCTGATTACGTTATACTACAGTAGTATCAATATTTTAATTTGATTGACCACTGAAAAAAAAATCATCATGCTTTTCAATATAAATATAATTTTTTCGGATAAAATCGTCAAATATTTTTTTCGCCTAGACCTTCCTCGTGGCTCCGCTCTATATTTCAACTCGACCGTGGTTCCGATCTATATCCACCTCGCGGCTCTGATCTACGCTATATATACATCTTTAATTTTCGTGAATTATGCTCCCCATTAAAAAAAAAATTCTGCACCCCCTCTCCTTCCGAGTTCATTTGACAACAATTGGTATTCAACGTGGAACTGATCTTAACTTTCACCGATAGATTTAGAAAATGTATTGTTATATACAATCTTAATATATTTAACTTGATGAAAAATACAATAATACAAAAATCTTAATTTTTTATTTCAGTTGCTTCTGTCAGTGTTAAGATGACACGTTGACTGCCAAAAACTAAGTCCCTTTATCACTAGAATACGCAGGCTCTTGTTTCTATCCATGACGGGGTCGGCTATCCATATACTGGTATTCTATTACATAGGAATAATCGACATTCCCATGGATGATCATGGTTATATAGAGAAACAAGTGCACATGGCAAGTCATATTTTTCTTTAGATGAGATTTCTTCAATTTTCATTCCTCGTTTCATATGTTGCATGAAGATTTAACAAATTATTCAATACTATACTGTACATAAATCTGTTTACCGCTACAAGCTTAGTAGATAATCTATATGTAAAATACGGAAAATTCACATTTTTATTTCGATATTACTTTTTTTTTCTCCTATTAGTTCAACAGAAAACAAGTACCTTAGAAAAAAGGAATGCTTCTTTCGAATGCAGATCTTAAATGAACGGTGACCCCATATGTTTTTATTCTATTTTCCCATTAATTATAGGATAAATCATTTCTTTTAAATGTAGGATTTTGCTATTTTTTCTATAAATAATCTTTATCATAACATTCTATATATATCAAAATATTGGATAATCAGAAAAAGCAGTCTTCCACCACAAATTTGAATAATTAGAACAAAAATTCAAATGCCAAGAATTAGAATAACCAGAAGAAACCAGTCAAATATCAAGAATTCAAATAACCAGAATAAAGCGCGCAGGCTAGATCAACCAAAATGTAAATTTACACAAGTTCATATGTACTAACAAATCACCTATAAATCAGCAGACGTTACATAACAAGTTCAGATATATGTAGAACAAATAAACGTACAATGAGTCATCATAATTTTCTTAACATACCGTGAACATTTTATTATTCAATCGAAATTCGCAACACGAACAACGGAAAACGGATCATCACATTATTTTGATTCCGGGAAATGGTTTAGTCGAGACTAGAATGTAGTTCTGAAAAGTTTATCCTAGTTTTCATTTCTTACTCAGTTTTCAAGTATATTATTCAGAGAGCAACCAAGTATCTTAAAAAAAGAGGGTATTTTTGTCTGCTATTTTTTTTAAAAGTGTTTCGACGCTTCAAAATTTAATATTAATAATAACGATAGTCACTAAATTTTGTTCATGGTCTGTGGAAAATCTGGATTCGGACTTGGAAAAAATCATATCCCCCTTTCAAGTGAAAGAGTTACGTAACAGAAGAACTTTTTGAAAATATTGAAAATATGAATATTATGTTCTTTTAATGGAGCACCGCTATTTGATAAAGCATTTTATATAAATAAATAAATATAACTTACCAATGCAAGTTCATCCCTCAACTTAAAGATTGCCTTTTCCTTACTGGTAACCAAGTCCTCTAAATACTGGTATCGTAACTTCTTTCTCGCTCTACATTCCCTTGCACTCTGCCTACTACGTTCTAACTTGACCTTTACATCGACCTTGGCAGTTCGTCTGCCGGGACGTTTGCTGGGTCTCCTTGACGATCTATCTATTGTCATGTTATGGTTTTCCTACAATATTTTTTCAAAATCAATAAATATCTATTTTTCATTTTAAATATTAGAACTTTTTTTTCTAATTGAAGAAAATGCATACTTATAATATCTGCTAAGTTCTCATTTCAAAAGTAATTAAAATATCTATGGTTTCGTTCAGATCCCTGCTGAAACGATGTTTTATTTACAATCAAACAACGAGTTAACTTAAATTAAACAAGCGACTGGTACTTTAGATTGGGATGCAAAATATTGCATACTAATTTTTCAAATTTTACACTTCTTTAGGTGCGTCCTAAAATAAAATTTAAAGTCCAATAATCAAGAATCCATGTCATGCACATTGTTTTGGGAATATTTTGTTTCTTATTTGAAAGTATTTTTCGTGTCATGATTTTAACTGAGGCCGTAAGATCTCAACTAAGCAGCGTTTGTGTTAGTACCCAAACATTAATTTAATATATATATATAGTTCATGTATTTCCTGTTTAGTATTATTTTGTTTTTTATTAGACAATTCAGACTGAAGCGGAAAAATCTGGTACAGAAATAAATCGAACACTTAACAAAATCAATTTATGCAACTTCAGATGATTTAAGAAAAATCTTATCACGTTTTACACTAAATATTTCCCAAATCCATAAACTGTTATAATGAATACCAAAATCCACATCAATACAATTTCGCGATTGGCTATTGAACCAAGTATACAAAACACAGATGCTTAGACATCACGTTACAACCCTGTTATAAATTACGTAACATCTTTTTTTTTTGTGTTTTACTTTTTAGGAAAATTTAACTTTAAAGTTTGAATGTATTTTCCGCTAGTCCAAATAGTTTTAAATATTAAAGAATGATTATTTGAGAAAAAAAAAATTGACAACCAAAATAGAAATGAAAAGAAAAGAAAAGTAAAATATGGGGTCCAAGAGCCTGTGTGAAAATATAATAGTATTATTGTATTAAGGTATCTGTATTAAAATGTAAGGACACATTTTATATAATAATATCTGTATTGCAAAATTACACCCACAAGGGTCAAGCAATATAAACAAAACGTTGAATAATACATTCCAAAACAATGAAATACAATACAATACAATATACTATAAAATATATTTAAAGAGTTCCTATTATAAATTGATGTATAAAACACAATCATGCGCTTGTCTGACATGGTTCTGACCCCTCAGTTCTAAAGTCTGTTTAATGAAGACTTCAATATGACAAAAAAGTTCAGGGATGGGGCTTAGAATGTGTTGAAAGTGAAAAAAAGTTTAAAATATTCACGAAGAGTGTAAATCCGAAGCGGTCAAACAGCGGATCAATCTGGCTAAAACCATCTCAATAAGTTACTACACGTTTTCAAACAATGCATCTTGGTATCTGAGTATTTTTGCAGCTAGGCAATTTTATTTGAAACAGAAATTAAATTGAGTATAAATTATTTTCTGCGGTAGAAAAATTTCATTTATTTTTGCCAAAAAATCGTCAAAATGTTTTTTTAATTTTGATTTATATCTTTTATATGACTGTTATTTAGACATTTAATTAATGTGCTATCAGTTCCTCGGACAATGAAATTGCCCCTAATCTGTAATACAATATCATATATCAGATAAGTTATTGAATGACCATTTCAAAATATTAAAAATAATATATTTACCTTTTCACTTGGCATTGTAAATCAGCATGTGTATACATCGAACATGTGATTGTGAAATATATATAGATCAAAACAAAAACAAACAATCTGATTGGTTGGTCTAATTTTAGAAAGACACTGGAAAAATCTCGAGTTCGAACTAGTTCATTGACCCCATATCTATCTAAAAGAATCTGCGCAAAAAGATTTTCACAACGTAAAGATAAACGACCGCCCTTAAAACTATCATAATTTATATTATAAACAAACGATTAACATAAATGTCAATCAAAATCAGAAGTTAATTATCGAATTACCTAGACGTATGGCAATGTTGTGATTGCGTAATATTTGAGGAAAGTAGAAGATTTTAGTAAAGTTAAAAAAATACAATTTGTGTATTGAAAATGGATATTAAAAAGTACATATATACTCACATTCAATACACACTTTCCTGAAAATTTATCTCGACCCTTTACGGATATTAAATCACACATAAAACTGAAAATATTTTTAAAGCGACTAACGTGATCAAGTTTGTTTACATAAAATGATTGTTTTGATGTAGGCAGTAAATATAAAGTACATTTCCGATTGGTTTAAAGCTTACTGTGTCATTAATCTATTTTTAACTCTTTCTCTAGAAATTTCTGTTTCTCGAAAAGTTCACGGTGTGGTCATGGTCATTAGAATAATTGAAGGTTACACATTTTGCGCAATATAATTCATTGGAAAAATTTCGTCACATTAGAAGGACGAAGTTATTACAAAAAAGAACTTTGCTATTTATAATCTTTTTGTATTACATAAAATATTATATAAAAAAAAGAAAAGCACAAGTTTTCAATAAAAAAATAACCTGTCTTTATTTTGCGCTCTCAGAGTTTGTGTTACATCTAAAGGAATTTGTCACATTTATTCTCTAACAAACCAACCATTTATCTTTTCTGTCTGTTCATGTGAGGGTGGCGGAGAAAAAGGGGCACATTATGGTTTAAAAAACCCGGAGGTCTTAACTGAAACAAATCAGTTTGTTCAATTTCTATACTAAAATGAACAAAAATGATAAACAATCGAAAACTATTGTTTGCCCTAACGGAAAAAAAATCATGCCCCCCATTATTTAAACCCGCACCACAGACGAATGTTCAAATTTTCTGTGCAAAATGTGTGGCGCTGTTTGTTTGTGGTCGACTCTAATGAGCCACACGGTTTGTTGGCGCCGCTTTAACGCGAAAAATTGAGCCGCAACCAAAGTTATTCCATTGAGAATCAAACGAGCGCGATTAAAAGTTTTGCTTTCAAATGAAATTTTTTTTCTTCCATTTTTTTCATAAACAACGGTAAGGACTTTGCGCATTGTTCAAAAAATGCTTTTTAATTTTAATAATACGAAAAGGCCGCATCTTTCAACAAAGTTGTTTCGGGTCTGTCGGCAATGTAAATAAATCAGAAACATATTTTTTCACAGTTTAGGAGGTCAGTACAACTCAACCTTTGGATACCGTACATTGCAACTTTTAATTATAAAGATCTATACTCTTTTATGCTTTTGATGCAATTCATTCTTTAATAAATACAATGATTTATTATTAACTCTGTCCTTATTGCTTCTTTCTCGTGCATATCCTACTTCGCTCAATCAATTTTGCCATGATACTGTTAAGGTTAAATTCTCTAAAACTCTATTTTAACTGTCACAGTATGTATGTGCCGATCCTAAGCGAGAAAAGATTGTGTTTAGTGACATTTTTTTCAAATTGTTTTCCTTTAAAAACTTATCTGATATAATTTCAAATCTAGAGTAAGTCTCGTACTTGCAGAAGAACATAGTGAAATCTCAGATCTACTCTGTTTTGATCAGATTAGTACTTTTTGCATTGTAAAATTTTTGTTAATATGAATTCTTCAAATCTTGTGCAGTTTCGCTTTAAAAATACCAGGCATAGATCCAGTATTTGATTTTAAGGGGAACGGGGCGATCTGAGACGAGGCGCTTCTTTAAATTAGGAGATAGCGTACCATTTCTTTTAATTAATAAAGATGGGTGCACCCCGTCTGAATCACCGCATGTTAACTTAAAAGCTTTATACGAAAATCTGGCCAGATCATGAATTGACCTCGTGATGGTTTTGACTTTTTACAAGTTAGCCGTGAAAAATCTAACACGTTTTACTTTCAATCATGTACGGTTGGATAGCTGTTTGAAGACCAGTAGCAAATATTACATGCATTTTCTGGACGAGATGATATTGATACGAACCTGCGTTGAATTAGACCCACATGAGATTGAGTGCAAGCGTGACGAGAGTCATACGAGATTAAGTGCAAGCATGACATAGTATACAAGGTAACAGTTGACAGGAAGACGTGACTACTGGTATTACGTCACACCATATCTATAGATAGATATTTGATAAGTATAAAATCCAATCAATCGGATTGCTATAAAGCATTAACCCCGTTGATACTGAAAAATAATATATATTTTTTTGTCATAAATTCGTCCAAAAGTATTCATCTTTCTTCGATCACCTTTTATAGCGTTCCAATCCATTGGCGGATCTAGGAGGAGGGGGTCCGGGGGTTGGAACCCCCCTTTTTTTGGCCAATCAATGCATTTGAATGGGGACATATTGCTGGACCCCCCTTTATCCTGGGTTGGGAACCCCCCTTTTTAAGATGGCTCGATCCGCCCCTGCAACCCCCGTTTCTCCCTCGACTAATAGAAATAGAAAATTATTTTAAATAACCATGCATATTATGTAAAAAGAAAAAAAACCGGATATTTTCTTACCAAAGGATGTCCGCTTCTCGTGTTACTGCATTTTGTCAGATTTATGCGGTATCCTCTGGTTTTATCAATGTTTTGCAATTACATAATTTTGTCCTCTAAGTTAATCCCTACTTTTCTTTTCATAATTTAATTCAAATCGTGCTAAAAGGCATATGTGATTGCTTTGAAAATCTTATGCAGTTTTTAATACAGTGACGTAAAACTTTCACAATGATAGAGATTCTGTTTTATTTTATAGAAATTTTATTATTGATATTCGTCTATGCATTGTTAGTGACCCCTTTTTCCCGTTCTCTTACTTAAAACTAGAACACACCCGTGATATCGCGGGTCCGTGACTGAATTAAAGTCTATAACTATGCGCAAGTCTTATTTTAGTATTAGTATTGTCATCTGATAAAGTCATGCCGATTAAAAGATACACAGTTTCTGCATGATTTCAAATTTTCCCGTCGAACTGGAACTTATCAATTATTGGTAATATTAATTATTTGGAAAACAAAAGGTCCTGGAATGGAGTATTTTTTAATCAACAGCAGTGTCCTATATAAGTTATAAATAAAGTTGAATTCTTTGATTCGCTGTTTTACGTCATGCCCGCTAACAAATTGAAAACTGTACCTATACGCCTTATTTTCAGTCCAGATTTTTAGTATTCGTTTTGTTATCTTAGAAAGTCTAACTGATTAAAATACTACAATAGGTAACAATATGACAATTTAGTAGTGTCAACCCTGTGATTATGACCCGTGTATATGTCTCTTTGACACATTCCCCATTTCCATTCTCAATTTTATTAATCCTGAATACACCGTTGAGTGGTGCGCCTGTCAGATGCGGAACGTACAGATAAGGTAATAGGTAACAGGTGAATATACTATTGGTATCGGTATCGGACTCGACCCGGAACTTCTTAATTATTGGCAATATAAATTACGTGGAAAACAAAGGGGCCTGGAGTGGTGTAATTTTTAATCTACACTTTTGTACTTTATTAGTTATATATAAAGATGAATTCTTTGATTCGTCGTTTTTACGTGATGACGGCTGACAAATTGGACCTCGTAATTTTAGTATTATAGATGAATAAAAAAAACCACATATTTTCAAACGATAAATTATTAACAAATATGGTATTGATTATTAAAAATCATAATTACACTGATTGAGCATGGTATATATATCGCAGATCCACAATACAAAGAGAGCTATTCAGTAAAAGGTATAGGTACTTGGGGACAGGAACATTTTTTTGACCTTCCCCTTTTTACCAAAATCTATTCCCCCCTCAATTTTATTAATTTTCGCGCTCTTTATATAACAATCAGTGAACTTGAAACTGATACTAAATAGCAAAGCTTGTAGTTATTTCTATTTTTCTATTTTTATATATAGTGCAGGAAAATGCGAAATAAGTTGAAAACGAAAAAATAAAAGATTTTGGAAAAAGGGGGAGGGCAAAACAAAAATAAATTGTCCTGTCCACAATGGTAGTATACCTATGGACATAGACACATGTTGCAATGTTGGTTCGGGATATTATCAAGGGTTTGTACGTTCGCAAGCAAGCGAAACTGTTAGAGCCCAGGTGGTCGTGTGGTCTAGCGGGACGGCTGCAGTGCAGGCGATTTGGTGTCACGATATCACAGTAGCATGGGTTCGAATCCCGGCGAGGGAAGAACCAAAAATTTGCGAAAGCAAATTTACAGATCTAACATTGTTGGGTTGATGTTTAGACGAGTTGTATATATATATAAGCAGAGATGCCGCATTCTTAACCTTCAAGAATGTATTAGCAGGATTTACATGTATAGGTGTGTTGAGTACATTACAAAAATATATGGTCATTGAACTCTGTATGGTAATAGGACGCCCTTTAGAGAAACATCAATACAAAATTACAAAATATCAATGATATCATATATTTTTCAGATGTTTGTTTGCAGCCTTGAGATTTGTTTATGTTGACGCAATTATTGATCTGATCAATTGGTATGAAATTAATTTTGCAATGGCGAGGTGCTGTAACTAACCTTGAAAGGTTAAGCATAAGTATGTCGGTGAAAAGAATTTCTTCGACGCAATAGATTTCTCATTTATGCAGAAAACATATAACTTTTGTATGCTCGTACAATTAATGAGTACATTTGCAATAAAATTTGAAATGGAAACCACTTTCTTGCGAACTGAGAGGTAGTTAAGTGAACTTGGTCACAAATTAAAATATTAGTTTCTTTTTTTATATATATATATCTCTTTTTAATAGCGGTTCCGCTTGTTTTCTTATAAAATTATGAAGGTAAAAATTATAAAATTAAAAAGCATGCATATGCACAAAAAAATTAAAGTATTATTACAGTTTATGAATATGATTTAATATATGATTCATGATTGTTGCAATAATGTTATGCGACGACCCCCTCCCCCCACCAAAAAAAAAAAAAATGAAAATAAAAAAATAATAAGAAAATGTACGCTTCAAATCGTAAAAATGAAAGCTTTTAATTATATAATCAGAATGAACTGAAGAAAAAAAATGTACAATTGATACGGCGCACTTTTCAGTTTGTTATAGCTATTTTATTTGTTTCTGATAAAACAATTAAGTCTGATCATTCTTCTAAAATGTCACTGAACCTCACAATTATTTCGAAAACGTAAAATGTAAGTGTAATGTTGCTCGGCCCTTTAACAGTGCGCAATACGCATGTTTCTAACGAAGAGCGACTTGGGAATGGTCACTTTGAGGGGTCCTCTCAAAAGTATTTTTGATAACACTGGAACACAGACGTGTCTGAGAGCACCCTTTCCCGATGCCAACAACGATGCAAAACTTTCTACTAAAAAAGGAAATACAGAGAGGTTTGTCACTTTTGGACACAAAGTTGTAAAAGAACAGAAATATACCTGATATAAGCATAACATAAAAAAAAAAGAAAATATAAATATTGACATGTTGCACGACCACCAACGACGCAATGTTTAACCTCAAGCAAAGGACAGCGATCATGATGAATATAAAAACTATAAACAAATTGCAATCCCTTGTTTTATTTTTTTATTTGTTTAGCCCTTTTTTAAATATTTTTAAGACCATTGATTTACTTTAATTTTGTTACACGTTTTCTTAGTCTTTTTAGTACGATTTTACAAAAAAAACCATTAAATTTTGACCGTCTATAATATTTTCAATAAAATTTATAAACTACCGCTATTGTAACATCGTACTGACAAGACATTGACATATCAAGTTAGTACATGTAAGTAAAAATATAGCCTCAGTGATAATCATTTTTTTCTCTCTCAAAAAGTCAACAGAACCACATATTTACGTAAATATACATCATCAAAAGACAGTTGTTGTATATTTACTTTGAAAAAAATAAGTGAATGTGCAACAAAAAGGGGGGTCATATTCCTACATAGACTGAGTATTATTGGTGTAGAATATGTTTAAAAAACCTGGTAGTTGCATGGTGATTATTTAGCGAGTATTTTTGACAGAAAAATAGTAATAGGTATTCTGAAAAGTAAATAAACAGAACAAAGAATTTTAAAACTTGGATGTTGATTATCGAGATTTTTTTACGAAAATGAGTTAATCAGTTTTCTGAAAACAAAATGGACAAGCATGGATGTTAATATTTTGATTGATCAAAATAGAATTATCTCCGAGACGCAGTGTGACAAGCTGTAGCCTTGACCGTATTGAAAGGTTTGTAAATTCTACGGCGCAATACATGTTTCAAACCATGCATTACATCATGTAGACCTCTTACCTTGTTCAAGGAGATCATTGGCCTTTGTTAGTCTTGTATTATTTAAATTTTATTTTCTTGTGTACAATTTGGAAATTAGTATGGCGTTCATTATCACTGAACTAGTATATATTTGTTTAGGGGCCAGCTGAAGGACGCCTCCGGGTGCGGGAATTTCTCGCTACATTGAAGACCTGTTGGTGACCTTCTGCTGTTGTATTTTTTTATTTTGGTCGGGTTGTTGTCTCTTTGACACATTCCCCATTTCCATTCTCAATTTTATTGAACCCATTAATATCAATACAAAGAAAATATAACAAGGAAAATGGACTAAAGTTTCAAAATAATATACATTCCGGTTGGAAAAAAAAACAAACCAGTAAAATGGACAAAAAGTTTAAAAGTATTATACATTCCGATGGAAAAAGAAAACATAACAAGGAAAATGGACAAAAGTTTAAAAATAATATGAATTTCGGTTGAAAAAGAAAACATACCCAGGCAAATGGACAAAAGTTTAAAAATATATATTCCACTTGGAATGTTTTCGATCGTATTTAGAATCAGATTCATGTACACGTGACGTGTTTGTATCATTTATCACTTGTACATTTTTAATTCTAAAGTCTTTGAAAAAGTGATTCAGAATGCGAGATTTAGAAGATACTAGCAGCTTCTAAGTTGCGGATCCTTGGGTAGGAACCTCTTTTTTTTGGACGATCAATGCATTTAAATGGGGACATACAGTTTGAACCCCGTTTCTCTTGGGTTTGGACCTCCCTTTAAAAATGGCTAGATCCGCCCCTGCTTCTATATTTGTTTGTTTTTTGTTTTTTAATTTATTTTAACAGTAATTGAAATGAATTTCTATTGAAATATTTCTTTTTAACAAAAAAAGCAATATTATTTTACGAATATGAAAAAAATGACGAATTGTCGACCTAAAACTCCTCAAATCGAAAAAAAAATCGACTTGTATTACACATGCTGATGCTCAAGTTCAAGTCACAAATGTTGATGTGATTCAGAATAATAAAGTCTAAATTGTCTACAGTAAATCTAGGAAAATGGAACACCGTCATTTTTTATCAGCCCTAGAATTTTATTTTGGTTCTCTCTTTTAGAATTATGTAATTATGTAAAATGCTCTATTTGCATTGTACTATTTATAACTTTGCTATATACTTAATATGAATTAAAGCTGATAACTGTAATTACGTGGTAGAAAAATAAATATAAATCACAGTAGGAAAAGTGTCCAGCGGGTATCGTGTTGTTTCGAGTGATTTGATCGTGTACTAGTATTTACTCCTAACCACATATCTTCGAGTGAATATGACAAAAAAGAAATTCCGATGGCTCTTTATTGGAAAAAGTAAAATCACAAAAATAATTAATTCCGTGAACAATTCTAAACGGGATGTACCTAATTAAATGGCATAAGCAAAGGCTCAAATTAAACACATCAATACCAAACGAACGGACAACAACTGTCATATTCCAAACTTTGTACACACATTGAGACTTAGCGTTATTGCTCTTTAATGACGAATTGTATATTGTTTTTTTTTCCAGTGTTTTGCCATATATGATGAAATTGTAATAAGACAAATATAATTGAGTTAAGCCTTCCAATTGATATTTAATCGTGTGTTTTTCTATGTTGTGATGTTATACTATTGTTTCATAAAAAGGGAGAAGGTTTGGTACCATTAAAACGTTTAATCCCGCTGCAAATGTTTGCACCTGACCTTAGTCCGGAATCGGATGTACAGTAGTTGTCGTTTGTTTATGTAATTTATACGTGTTTCTCGGTGTTTTGTTTTTTAATAGATTAGACCGTTGGTTTTCACGTTTGAATGGTTTTACACTATAAAATTGAGAATGGAAATGGGGAATGTGTCAAAGAGACAACAACCCGACCAAATAAAAAACAACAGCAGAAGGTTACCAACAGGTCTTCAATGTAGCGAGAAATTCCCGCACCCGGAGGCGTCCTTCAGCTGGCCCGTAAACAAATATATACTAGTTCAGTGATAATGAACGCCATACTAATTTCCAAATTGTACACAAGAAACTAATATAAAAATAATACAAGACTAACAAAGGCCAGAGGCTCATGACTTGGGACAGGCGCAAAAATGCGGCGGGGTTAAACATGTTTGTGAGATCTCAACCCTCCCCCTATACCTCTAACCAATGTAGAAAAATAAACGCATAACAATACGCACATTAAAATTCAGTTCAAGAGAAGTCCGAGTCTGATGTCAGAAGATGTAACTAAAGAAAATAAACAAAATGACAATAATACATAAATAACAACAGACTACTAGCAGTTAACTGACATGCCAGCTCCAGACTTCAATTAAACTGACTGAAAGATTATGATTTCATCATATGAACATCAGGCACAATCCTTCCCGTTAGGGGTTTAGTATCATACCATCATAACATATATGAGAAGAACATAACCCGTGTCATGCCAACAACTGTTTTAGAATAAATGTCTTTAGTTCCGACGCAAAGACCTTATCAGTGACTCAATATTAACGCCAAAATATGCAATCTTTAATGACTTGACAACAGTATCGTAATTATATCCCTTCTTAATCAGTCTATTTAAAGGTTTTGTAAGTTTCTGAGGTGAATACTGACACCTTTGTGCTTTATAAAGAATATTTCCATAAAAAATTGGATGTGAAATACCTGAACGTATAAAAAGTCTGCATGTTGAGCTATATTTACGAATGATGTCTTTATACCGATGATAAAATTTAGTAAAAGTTTTGACTAGTTTGTGATATCGAAAACCCTGGTGTAATAATTTTTCAGTAATACATAAATTTCTCTAGTATTTTTGGGGCCATTTATAGCTTGTTGTTCGGTGCGAGCCAAGGCTCCGTGTTGAAGGTAGTACCTTGACTTAAAATGGTTTACTTTTATAAATTGTTATTTGGATGGGGAGCTGTCTCATTGGCACTCATACCACATCTTCCTATATCTAAATAGAAACTTTCAATAACAAAAATGAGAAGTTTGTTTAACCTTAAATTAATTTGTTAGTTTTTTTTCCTGATTAAAATCGCAATGATAAATGCACATAATAGTTTCTGAATTTACAGTAAAAGCATTATCTACAGCTCACTTTGGGCGCATCATGGTCAATGTCAAAGTACGGAATTCAATTGATTTATTATCAAATATTTGAAAATCTCTAGAAAAGATTGAACGTATATGACATTTGATATTTTCTTTGTGTAAATAGATCATGTCAGAAGTAATGATTTAAACACATTTATGAAATAGCCTGACCTGTTGTATAAGAGAGCCGAATGATTTCTTATATAACTATACAATTATGAATATATGTATTTAGTCCTGTTATCTAATACACGTGGCTATATTGCTTATCCACGTGTCCATTCACGTGTGATTGTTTATTTACTTTTAATTTAATAAACATTGACCATTGGTCCAAATTAAACCATTAATTTTTACTTCTGTTAAATTTTGAGGTTAAATAAAGTTGCAATTTATGTTGCACGATTTTCAAAAGCTGGCATAGTTTTCTTTGTTTATCAAATTACAGTACAAAATCATTCGAAGCTCAGTTTTCAGTGCAGCTAACCCCTTCCCACCCATAGCTATTTATACATTTTATATGGAGAATGTATGTATTTTTCATTTATTTGTATACTGTCTATTCTTGTGCAGTGGAGAGTGCAAGAATAATATAATATGTGCCGGACTCTTTATGTTTGTTTGTTAATAATAAATTGAGCTGCAGAACTGGCGAGCTGATCCCATAAAGATTTATGTAAAAGTCTAAGTGTCGTTGGGTAAGGATTACGTATACATGGTATAAATACTTTATGTTCGGCTGTGGAACGACTGAGAACATAAGACAGTTTAACTATTAAAAAGTATTAAGAATTTTCATATGATAGAAATGAATACTATAATCATATATTTGGATGATATATTTGCTCTCAATAATGACGACTCAAAAATGTAAACTGAAAAGATTTATCCTGCTTAACTACCCTTAGATAAAGCTAGATCTAAAAACTGATAACTGCCCTTTCCTGGATCTTGCATATCTTTATCTTGAACAGGATTGTCAGGAAGATTAAAGTCATATGAACCTTCAAACTAAAAAAAGATGATGCATAAGTTTTTTTTATAACCAAATGTCTAGTTTGTATCCTGATATTTATTTACACAGACTTGTTTTCTCAAGAAAATTCTATAGTGTGTAAAAATTTAGAAGAATCTTACTTTTAAAAAAAATATTTGCTTCCAGTTTATAATTGCCGCGATATGTTTTCCGTATGCAGTGAACTCATCGTGACCTTTCTCGTAAAAATCCGGAGATCGCAATACGCATGGCTCTGTCATTGAAACTGTATCTTATTGTACATGTTCAATGATATACGTGGTTAATTTCCATGCTTCTTTGTTGATTGTTTACTTAAGTGACAAATGGTTAACTACGGCTTCAAAACACGGAAATTAATTAGCTGCCATATTGTCACATCACCACAGACTGATAGAAGAAGAAAAAAATTGACGATTATACGATATTGATGCGGAAAAAATGATAAAACCGTGAAAAGTTTATGATATATACATGCATTGGTTCAAGAATTGAATAAACACTATTTTCCACCAGGCACTCGTTTCATATGACTTTAGTTCCAAAACTTACAATAAAAGAGATATTTTTTTCCCTCTTGTTATTTATTCAGTTTTAGGTAGTGATGCTCCATTGTCACCACCTTATGTAGTTGGTGACCTTCTGCTGTTGTTTTTTTATTTGGTCGGGTTGTTGTCTCTGTGACACATTCCCCATTTCCATTCTCAATTTTATTTACATCAACTTTTCGATTCGCTCGTGTATGTAACGATGTATTTGATTTAAACGAAAGAAATCTCTGTATTTTTGAGCATCAGAGTTTCCAAAATCACAAACTTGGCAAAACATTTACTAAATTTTATCATCGGTAAAAGAGCATCATTCGTCACTATAAATCAATGTGCAGATATCTTATACGTTCAGGTATTTCAAGTGATATCTTTTATGGTAATAATCTATACTAATCACACACATGTCGTCATTCAAATTCAAAGATATCCAAGCATTTGAACATAACTTATTCAGTAGTAGTAAAGTAACAATAATGTTGCCAGGTCATTAATGATGGCATTTTTTAAAATAAAAAAAATGATTTTTTAATTGAGTCTCTGCAACGGAACTAAACACATTCATTCTAATAACAGTTGTTGGCATGCGATGGGTTATTTCCCTTTCATATGTTTTTATACGAAACCTATAATGAGCGAGAATGTGCTTGCTTTCAATCAGTTTAATTCAGGTCTGAGACTTGCATTTGAGTAACTGCTAGTAGCACTTTGTTACTTTTTGTTTCATTGTGATTTTGTTTAGTTTTTCACTGTGCTTATACACCTTATCGCTATTTAGTCCATTCCTGGAAAAACAGTCATTTATACAACTACCTGTTTAGGTCACGCGGGCCGAAAATGGAGGTCATCAGCAGCGAGCTGAGGGAGGAAAAACTTTAGAAAGTGATCATACAAAAACTTTGATATAGTATGATCCGCTTTTTTCGATATTAAAATTGAAGTAAAAAAATATTCTGTTTGAAGTATTTACAGTAGTTTAAACAGGTCTCATTAAAAAGTATCATGCATGGTGAATTGTTTAAACAGGGTCCCAGATAGCTTCGACTGGATGAAAGAGTTGTGTAATTTTAGAACTTATCCGGAATGGAATAAATAGCGATTTAGGTGTATTCTACATTGGCTAGAAGTCAAGGGGAGGGTTGCGATCTCATAAAATTCACCACCTGCAGTTTTGCGCCTGACCCAAGTAATGTACTCTGTTCTTTTTTTAGCCTTGTATATAGTTTTATGGTTCATTTATATATTTCAGTTGTTGGCAAGATACGGGTTATGTTCTTCTCATAAATTTTATGATGGTATAATACTAAACCGCTAATGAAAAGGGCTGTACTTGATATTTATATGATGAAGACATGGTTTTTCAATCAGTTTAATTGAAATCTGGAGCTGGCATGTCAGTAACTGCTTGTAGCTTTTTTGTTAATTTATATATCATTGTCATTTTGTTTAGGTTCATTTGTTACTTTTTCTGACATCGGACTATGACTTCTTTTAAAACAAAGTTTTACTGTTCGTATTGATGTTTATTTGTTTTTTCAACATTGGCTAAAGAAATAGCGGGAGGGTTGAGATATAAAAAAACATGTAAAACCCCGCCGCATTTTGCGCCTGTCCCAAGTCAGGAGCCTCTGGCCTGTGTTAGTCTTTTTTTTAATTTTAATTTCTTGTGTATATTTCGGAGTTAAGTATGACGTTCATTATCACTGAATTAGCATACATTTTGTTTAGGGGCAAGCTGAAGCACGCCTCCGGGTGCGGGAGTTTCTCGATGTAAAAACTCATTGGTGGACTTCAGCTATTATCTACTCTTTGTCGGGTTGTTGTCTCTTTGACAAATTCCCTATTTCCAATCTCAATTTTATTAAGATGGGGCATATCATATTTAATAAAGTTCTAGATAAACCTCAGAGATAAACATGCGCGTATTGTTATTAAATGAGTAAAAAAGACGTATAACCTTAACGGTTCACAAATGAAACTATATACTAGTATGCAAGGACAATGAGGGAGTAAAACCAAGAACAAGGAGTGTGGTCTGAGTTCAAATTTATGAAACAGAAGGACACATATAAATGATGAATTCAAAAGAGATTTTTATTAAAATATGGCAAATAATTCAAAAACATCGCAATTTTTGTGGAAATGTCTTCATAGCCGAAACACGTCCCAACAAGAAACACTATTCCAGCTCTTAAAAGTCTTAAAAGAAGATGGTGTTAGAACTAAAAATTTCAGTGACATCTGTAATGTTTTAATAATTTTTTCAACGTTATTCTGAAGTAATAAATGTATGAACAATGATCATGATTATGCAAGATTACACATTGTACAAATGAAATTTACGTAATTAAAACTATGAAAATACTCAATTTCATCAGTGACAATAAATAATCTATATAATGTACGAGATTATCTAACTTTGATAATCCAGCGGATCTGATAACATAGGACCAACAATTTTAAAGAAGGTGCTAATGTGTAGATTCTGCGTACTGACGTGTTATATTGTGTTTTTTGTCTTTGTTATGTTATCAATATTACTTCTACTGTTTTGTCTGTTTTTGGTGATATCCATTTGACGTGGCTCGGTACTTTTACATCCCGTCAATGTATTGTCCGTATTATTTTTGCTGGTGTGCTCTGTACGTGTGACTTTTTGTGTTTCATTGGTACATATGACGTGGCTCTGTAATTTAAAACATCCCGCCATTATGGTATTGTTCTATAATAATTTTCAAAATAATTTGAACGACAACATTATATTATATCTCTAACTGTTTGGCGTTTACATTCTGACATCAAACACGCGATTCTACACCAGAGTTGATATGAAACTAGCCATTTAGTCACAGGACTTCAAATATTTCAATCCTTTGTGAGTTGATTCAAAATACAAAAATAAGTAAGCAGTGAACGTGGTTGTTAAATTTGATAATATATGCTTTTTTGTGCTTCTTTGTTAAATATTTGTTTAATTTTGTTCTGATTGAGATTGTGACAAGGTGAAGATTGCTATACCCCTATTTTAACAATTTTACCTATTACGTCTGTTTTGTTCACGCATTGTTGTAAATATAATGGAATTTGATACAACTGTCATACAAGTGAGAGGTTCATTTCTATAAAAAACAGGTTTAATCAACTATTTTCTACATTTTGAAAATATCTGTACCTAGTCAGGAAAATGACGTTGTTGTCCATTCGTTTTATATGTGTTATCATTTGATGATTTTGCCATTTAATAAGGAACTTTCCGTTTTGATTTTTCCTCGGAGTTCAGTATTTTTGAGATTTTACTTTTTTCATAACTGAATATTTAGCTTACATTTTCAACAGAATGATAGATACTGTTATATGCCTCTATTTGGTATTTCTGGTTTCCGGAAATGTAGGACATAATTTATACTGTTTATTGTATTTTTACGGGACTGTATAACTTCTTTGTGGTTGTCGGCGGCGAACAGTTAGTGTCGTCTGCCATACACGTGTTTGATAAATGGCAGTAAAATAAAATTTGGAAAACGAAAAGCGTGACTTCAATCCCATAGTCCCCCCAGACAACAAAAAGGATTGAGGCCCACGACATGGTGGAGGACTTAAAAGGCTTTTAGCGTAAATATTATTTATTTTTGTGATATTGTTGGTGAACCTCTTTTTTTTTTAAACACGTGGTAGTGAACTAAATGGACCGCAATGAGCCGAAATCAACTAAACAAGCAGATCCATAGGCTGGAACCCTCACAAGTTTTACTTTTGATTTTATGCCGGTAATTTTGAATGATTATAAAGCAAGATTTTTACAGAATTCGAGGACAGAAAGGAAAATTCAGTGGTGGTTTAAAAATGGTGCATCCGCGAACGACCAATTACAGTACATTAAAGACAATTTGGAGCTTAGATTACAGATACATCCTAAAATATTACTATATGTTTGGCTAGGAACGTGTGATCTCACGAGAAAAGATGGTAAATTTATTTCTTTTAAATCAAGAGATAATTCAACGTTAATCAATTGACACAAATTTTCAAAGAAATTCATGCTTTTATATCAGACTTTCCGACGGTAAAACTTGCCTTTCTGGAATTACCGTACTATTCAATTTTTCATTGAAATGCCTATAAAAACCATGCTAATCCTGGACCGTTCAAAAATGATGATCACTTGCTGATTGAACAAATTGATGCAGTCAACAGTTTTATCCGTGAAACAAACATGTTACTACGAAAATATTCACCAAAATTTAATTGTGACATCCAGAATTGTAGGAAAAGCTCGGGCAGTAACCCCAGATACACATACAAATTTATAACTTTTTTATTGACGGAATTCATCCTTATCCAGCTTATGCCAGACTGTGGCTACTCAGAATTTGTGAATTTTCACAAAAGGACTGCATTTAAGCATGAATTATTGAAAACTTCAGAAAATATAATTCGGTGATAATTGTATCGCCGGTACTACCTACATGTACAGTTTTGTTTCTTAAATTTTTCTCACAATAAGCCATTTCATTTTTTTGATGTTAATTTGTCTTCACATGGTTTTCCTTGTTTTGGTGATGATTGCATCGCTAAACAGAAATTACATTCCGTTTAAAAATAGCAAAGTTTGCGTGCTTTATAAAGTGATGATTGCATCGCTAAACCGAAATTACACTTCGTTTAACCATAGCATGGATTGGATTTCTTACAACATTTAGTTTCGACCTTTATAAAGTGATGATTGCATCGCTCAAATTATTTACACTCCGTTAAGCAATACCCATGGTTGGACGTTTGTTCTGCTGTTTTGGTGATGATCGCATCGCTAAACTTACATACCATAGATCGCGAGAGGTAAGCAGTTGCAGTTATACCCTGATTTTCAGCTATGGACTATGCAGAAGGACGACATAATCTTCTTGATTTGTGACGTTTTTGGTGATGATAGCATCGCTTTAATTGAATTGCACTAATGTACTTTTATGAACTATTATTTTCGCATGATATTACGATTGATTGTTGTTATTGTTTCTTAAAGTTATGCATTTCTATCATATGTTACATTCAAAAAGTATATATATCATGAAGCTAGAAAAGGTATTATTATGAACTAGATGTGTTACATGCAACAGAATTGAAAAGTTTTTCAGATACTTTCGAAAGTTTATCTCAGTTAAATTTATAACGGTGTACACAGTGTTAGTGTCTGCTAGAGTGAAAACCTGTACATTTCCTATAACATTGTTTATTGAGACTGAGAGTGTATGTATACATGTATATCAAAATTATTTTACGTGAACTTTTTGCTAGTTATATAAGAGTGTGTGATAGTGTTATACTAGATTGTGTTATTTAAAATAATTGTATTAAGAGTTTCGGGTCTCTTCTAGCATCACTGTGATTAGAGCACAAATGGTCACCAATATATAGCAAACTTGAGAGTTGAGTCAACTGTATGGAAAGTTATATTCGTCTTATATATGATATAGTATATATATATGCAAGTACGTACAAAAATGTGTCCATGTACGGAGTTAGTAATGCCAGAGTGAGAAAAGGTGTATACCAATTTTAAATGTATTTTTTTTTTATTAATATTATTATTGTATTATGTTATTTCCAGTGCATTTCCAGTGACCAGACCAAAATTTTTCAAGTTTTATATTTGGGCGGGGGATGTTATATACCTCTATTTGGTATTTCTGGTTACCGGAAATGTAGGACATAATTTATACTGTTTATTTTATTTTTACGAGACTGTATACCTTCTTTATGGTTGTCGGCGGCGAACAGTTAGTGTCGTCTGCCAAACATGTGTTTGGTAAATGGCAGTAAAATAAGATTTTGAAAACGAAAAACGTGACTTCAATCCCATAGTCCCCCCAGACAACAACAAGGATTGAGGCCCACGACAATACATTTACATTGAAGAATGCAAGAGTAACCCCTGTTATAAAGCCAGGGAAAGGTTCATGACAACCAGTTACAGACGAATTTCTGTGTTTTCTGTTTTATCCCAAAATTTAGAAACAAACATGTTTCAAAACATTTCTGTGACTATCTGAAAGACTTAATCTTCTACACAAAACATAGCCGGAACACTCTTAGCAGTTCTTTTTGATTTTAAGAAAGCTTTCGATGATATTCTCGGTAAAAAGCTTGCAACTTATGGACTTTATAATGCTACTGTTTCTTTTTTAAATGCTATTGAAAGATAGAACAAAAAAAGTACATTTTGGTAAGGCTCATTCTGAAAAAAAAAAACTTCAACTTTATATCAAATATGGTGTATCCCAAGGCTCCATATTAGAGCCTCTTCTTTTTATTTTATATATACATGACCTTCGTATGTAAATGAAACATTATTGCACTTATGTATATGCTGATGATTCAACTTTACATCTTTCTAGTAGTGGTTATCAAACTCGGCAGTCAAATGTACACAAATATTTGCATGGTGTTATGCTAAAGCTATATTCATCAATTAATAATTTAATTTTGGACGTAACGCATCTTCTGATTGGCTGACGTTATTTTGTTATTAGCACATATATATATATAATTTTGTCATGTGACCGTGACGTCATCAACGTTTTTTCATGGTTTTCTACGGTTTAAAATGGAATTTAGAATTAAATTATAAGAAATGACTGTAATACTTTTTCTGTCTATTCGAAATAACATACAGAATTTTGTGCAAACTGTTAAATAACCCGCTACGCGCGTTATTCGGTGTTCACCAATTTATTTATGTTATTTCTTCATAGACAGAATTTTTATTACAGTCATTCCTTAAATGTAAAACAAAATATATGATTATTGCAACAAATCAACAAAATAAAAACATGACACAATGCAGTAATAGTGGTCTTCCACTTGCGATAGTATCCAATACATTAACATTAATCCTTTCTTCACACGGACTTACCAAATTAATTTGATCTGCACATTTAGGCTATATCTGATATTAAACATTAGTTAAGAAATTTCTGAATATAGACTGCAGAAAATTTTTCTATGATGTTCATATCTGTATTGTCGAAATGTGCATCTGGTACAAGAAAATTGATACCGTTAATTTTATTACCACTGTCTTATTATTTATTGTTGTATAGTGTGGAGTAGATTAAGAAGTATAAGAGTATACTTAAGATATCAAAATAAAAAAAAGACAGCTGCTAGAATAATACTGGAAACAGAACCTTCCGCTCTTTCTGATCCCTTTTTCAAACACTGTAAACTGGACGACAGTTAAACAAAGATAAAATATCATAAGTTTGTGATGTCATTTAAGTGCATCAACAATTGTGCGTCATCATATCTCCCTAGTAAGTTTCATTATTCTGAGGTAGAAATTCATACTTTTTGATAAATGCCGTTCAAGGAAATGTCAAACTCTCAAACCAAAAATAAAAATGTTTAAAAAAATCTAATGGTTTCTGGACTTTTCTTGTCGAATTTGGTTTAGTTCCTTTTAATCATCATTTTTGTAGTTTTGAAAGAATAATACTGATTGCGCCATGTCTTCCAAACCATCCCATCAGCATAGATATTTGTCACTCCTCCTAAGTATAATCCATTCAGATTTGAATGACTGCATTTATTGTACCACCACGCTCCTTGTCGCACTTGACCACAGTTACGACCGAAAAAATCATTGTCCCTATCAATGGTAGTGAATTTCATGCCGTTATGATGCTTCATCAAACTGTCTCCTAAAAATAAAAAAAAATATGTAATTGACTTTTCAGAATCGACAAATAACAAAACATCTTATATAACTAAGTTTACGGCATTCACAGAGACATGTTATTACGGTATGATATCCTAAGACACGATAATAGTCATGGTTATCTTGACCACAATTTACTTTACCTTATTCTGATATTTTGTTCTGAGTATGGATTCTTCTTTTGATGGAAGACAGAAAAAAAAACCAAAAAAAATTATATGAACAATAACTGATCACCATTTGGCCTCCAACAATAACCAATATCAATACCATAAAGCATAATAAAATGCACCAGTATGAAAAATGTGAAATACGCGTTTATAGGGTTTCAATGCATATACATGTCGAGTTAAATTTATCTCTACTACAAATATCAAACAGATATATGTTAAAAAGAAATTAGCCAAACAGTTGTGATACTTGGTATTAGAAGCAGTCGTTCATATTCATATTTTTCGCATTATTCGGGTCGTTCAGAGAACAAATATTCAAAATTCGATTCTGCAGAAAAAAATGCATGCCGGTGTTTTTTCTTTATGGTTTATTTGTTCGTCTACGAATGACATTTTTTCAAGTTTCTACTGTTATAAAAAATATACAAATCAATCATCCGTGTCGAAGGGTTATGTTACAATTGTCGTTTCAATTGAAAACACTGACTTGTGTTATCGTGTTTCACAGCAAATGCACATATATTGAGTAAAAGTGTTCCTGATGAAGTAAATTAGAAAACCGTTTCAATTGCAACACATTTACCAATATTTTTTAACATTGCAATATAAGCGGAAAGTATGGCTATCCATTAAATCCGGTTCATCCCATCATTGTTCGTAAAATTGCATTTACCGAGTCAGGAATATGGCTGATGTTATGTAAAAGTTCGTTTCAATGTATGTTGCATTGTTGTTTGTATTTTGTTGCACTTCTGTGTTCTATTATTTCGTTGTTTTCCTCTTATAGTTATGTGTTTCCCTCGGGTTTTGTTTGATACCCGGATTGGTTTTCTTTCAATCGATTAATGACTTTTAACCAGCGGTATACTACTGTTGCCTTTATTTAAGTCTACTGCAAGAGGAATGAGCCTAAATTTATTAGTGCTCCAACATACCAGTTTTAAGAAGAACAAAAACTGTCTTTAAAAAAGATATCCGACGTATTGAAATTTGAGTATATGTTTAAAACTATCATGTTGATAACCGTCAGAAGCACACCGACTTAATGATGCAGGACCTCTTTAATAAAATCTCCATCTGAATGTAACTACAAGAAATTCTTTACTAAGTCTGGTTATATTAAGGCAATAATGTATAAGAATACTGTGATGACACCTAAAAATTTTATTGGTCAAAAAATCTAGTGCAAATAAAAAGAAACAAATATACATTTACTGCTGTTTAGATTAAACTTAATTCCTGGTTAACAAAGCTAGAAACTATTGGTAGTATAAGTAGTATCTTTCTGTTTACATTCACCAAAACCCCGCGGAAATCTCACATGCGTAGGTGCGTTCTAAAAATTATATAATTGTCCCGAATAAACAGCTGTCTTGGATGCAAAGAGCTATTGGAGAAACAATTATTTTAATAAAAATATAAATCTTAGTAAGATCTAGTTCAAATATTTATAGTTTTTCACCTTCTTTCCTTCACGATATAATTTTTCGAGACGTTTTTTCAAACACAACCAAATCACCCTACGTGACAGCATTTTGTCCAATCACAGAAAGGATTTTCGAGCATGCGTAGTCTGTTGCCATAGTGAAGCGTCCTTAAGTTCAAAGTGCACAAAGCGAAACTATACCGACTACGTCGGAAAAAATGTATTCACATCTGATTCATGCCGTCTTTAGAGTAGGTAGTTAAACAATTTCTTTGAAAGCCTGCTTTGATTGCTGATAAAATTGATTAGAAACACGTTTTCACTGAGCACTTGGAAGATAAAGCTTTATAATCTTGTTTGTATGGACACTTAGGTAATTTAGGTATGCAATAGAATACCGGACCCAAATTTTCAAAACCAGAATACTTATACCACCTCAGAAATTCATAGAGGAATTAAATTGACAATACACAGTTGATCATCTTTGTTTTGCACAATTTGATATCATCTCCGACTTTGAAATTTAATTTTCCAAATTTGATGATTTTCTTTTGTCTATTTTGAAAAACTGTTTGAATTTTTTACAAAAAAATCGAAATAAATGAATTTTGTTCCCAACATATATAAAATCTGGAGATAGAAATGGGCAATTTGCCAAAGAGACAACCAGAAAGAAGAGGAGAAAACAGATGAAGGTCACCAATGGGTCTTCAACATAGCTTGAAAATGATGCGACCGGAGGAGGGCTTCAGCTGGCCCCTAGACACAAATGTGTTTTTTTCCCAGTTAAAATATACATGTATATCCTTCGAATCTTCCTTTTACAATCAATGTAAATGAATGACATAAGGTTACAAAATAATTATCGAGAGTGAAAACAACTTTATTTGAAAATTGAATAAATGAAAGCAAAATTTGCATACCTCTGTTCAAAGGTAATAAATAGATTGAGAGAAAAGAAATCTGGGTTACAAACTAAATTCGAGGAATACATATCAACTATAGGAGGAACACAACTGAAACAACAGGGAATCTAACTTGCAACAACAAAAAAACACGCCTATATACGAACTATTAGATCACAAGTGCCATATACCTGACATTAGTTTCAATACCATTAAAACGATGATAAATGTTGAATAATTTTAATTCTGCACTATGCAGCCTTTCATTTATTCGAATTGTTGAATTGCTGTCTCATTGAAATATATCATCCCCCTTTTATTCAAATACTATACATTCAGAAATTATTGCGAGGTTTTTATTATTGCGATGTTTTTATTATTGCGATGTTTTTATTATTGCGAAAAATGCGACAGAGGTGTAAACGAAATATTTTCAACTCGCATTTAGAAAGACTTAATGTAAAATAAACAGGATATTCCCCAACATCGTAAAAATTAAAATCACATCTAACATGTTTAAGTCTAAAATGAAAAATCGCAATAATAAATGCAAGTAATAATTTCTGCAGTTTAGAATCTAAAGAACTATGGGTAATATCATTGTTCATACACAAAAATGAAAATAATGTTACGTCAATTGTTTCGAACGTTTTGGTGTACTCGTTTTAAAATATTCACCAGAATGCATTATATTCTGAAACAGCGAATTCCTAAGTCATACCTGCAGTACCACTGTAACCAGTAACTCTCAGAATAAAGTTTGTTGCAGCATCCCCTACACTGAATCTGCTATACTGTGCGTATTTCGAATTACCTTCAAAATCCTCAAGATGGACATAAAGCTTGTAGTTTCCAGAAGACGTAAGGATATTTATTAGTCTATTTCCTGTGCAAAGGTATAATAAAAGTTACATCTTCAAAATAGTGTCGGCTTATTATTATTTTATCAATCATATTATTCTTTTATCAATAATATTATTCTTTTATCAATAATATTATTCTTTTATCAATCATATTATTCTTTTATCAATAATATAATTCTTTTATCAATCTTTTTTTTTATCAATCTTTTTTTTTATCAATCTTTTTTTCTTTTTTTTTTATCAATCTTTTTTTTTATCAATCGTATCATTCTTGTATCAATCGTATTATTCGTTATAGCGCTTAAAATGTTTTATGGGTGCATTGATGGTTGTGTGATGAAGTTGTGAGAATTTTATTTGTCTGAATTGTAAAAGTTTATCCGCTTTGTCATCCTCCGAAATAAAAAAATTAAACCAAATATTACATAAAAGTTATTATTATACTTTATGAAAAAAAAATTATACAACGCTGACTGCTGTTTCTTTGTTTTTGACATTTTTGTCTATCATATCTGTTTGTTTTGCTTACGCATTGTTGTCAATATAATGGAATTTTATGCGACTGTTATACAAATGAGAGTTTAGCTAGCGATAAGATCAGACTTAATCCACCATTTTTTTTTACATAAGAACATGCTTGTACCAAGTTACGAATCTTCATTTGGTATCCTTTCGTTTGAAGTGTTTGAACTTTTAATTTTGCTGCTTCATTAGGTACTTTTCGTTTTGAATTTTCCTCGTTGTTCTGATTTTTTTGTTTTTTGATTACTTTTGTCTTATAAAAGCACCAACAATATAGAGCATGCTATAGATATGACTTGTTAGTTGAACTATATTTTCATGTGCCATGAAAAAAAGAACGTTTGAATTATTCGAAAAACTAAGGATTTTCTTACCCCAGGAGTAGATTACCTTAGCCGTATTTGGCACAACTTTTTGGAATTTTGGGTCCTCAATGCTCTTCAACTTTGTATTTGTTTGGCTATTTAACTATTTTGATCTGAGCGTCACTGATGAGTCTTATGTAGACGAAACGCGCGTCTGGCGTATAAAATTATAATCCTGGTACTTTTGATAACTATTTACACCACTGGGTCGATGCCACTGCTGGTGGACGTTTCGTCCCCGAGGGTATCACCAGCCCAGTAGTCAGCACTTCGGTGTTGACATGAATATCAATTATATGGTCATTTTTATAAATTTTCTGTTTACAAAACTTTGAATTATTCGAAAAACTAAGGATTTTCTTACCCCAGGAGTAGATTACCTTAGCCGTATTTGGCACAACTTTTTGGAATTTTGGGTCCTCAATGCTCTTCAACTTTGTATTTGTTTGGCTTTTTAACTATTTTGATCTGAGCGTCACTGATGAGTCTTATGTAGACGAAACGCGCGTCTGGCGTATAAAATTATAATCCTGGTACTTTTGATAACTATTTACACCACTGGGTCGATGCCACTGCTGGTGGACGTTTCGTCCCCGAGGGTATCACCAGCCCAGTAGTCAGCACTTCGGTGTTGACATGAATATCAATTATATGGTCATTTTTATAAATTTTCTGTTTACAAAACTTTGAATTATTCGAAAAACTAAGGATTTTCTTACCCCAGGAGTAGATTACCTTAGCCGTATTTGGCACAACTTTTTGGAATTTTGGGTCCTCAATGCTCTTCAACTTTGTATTTGTTTGGCTTTTTAACTATTTTGATCTGAGCGTCACTGATGAGTCTTATGTAGACGAAACGCGCGTCTGGCGTATAAAATTATAATCCTGGTACTTTTGATAACTATATTCATTAGGTGTTAAATTTCGTTATAACTTGGCCGTTTTGATAATGATTATTTCATTACCAAATCAAATATTTCATGATAATTTGATAATCTATGACTATGGATTTGGTTATTTGATAAGCTTTGACTACTGTTTTGATTATTTGATAATCTATGACTATAGTTATGATTATTTCATAATCTATGATTAAAGTTATGATCATTTGATAATCTATGACTATAGTTATGATTATTTGATAATAAATGACTATAGTTTTGGTTATTTGATAATTTATGACTACAGTTTTGATTATTTGATAATCTATGACTATAGTTATGATTATTTGATAATCTATGACTATAGTGTTGATTATTTGATAATCTATGACTATAGATATGATTATTTGATAATCAATTCCTTACTTATATTCAATCTACGATATATGTAAACAATTAAATAATATAAATGTCAAACTAGCTAATTGATAAAACGATAAAGCAAAAAGCTTGCACCTAAAGTTGACGCTTAGCAAGCAGTAATATTTGCCATTTGATTTTGGAATTTTCCGTTTTGTATTCACACGGAGTGCTGTATTTTTGCTAAATACCCTTTAAATAAATGCGAGGTGTCTCCGTTTAATAATTGTGACAATCTAATATAAAGAAATCTTGTCCCAATCTATTTTAGAAACCAGGAGAATAGCATAAAAAAAACACACCTAAGCGTATTGAATTGAAAAATTGTATCTTAAGGACTATGGGTAATATCATTGTGTGTACACCTAAATAAAAATAACGATGCATCATTGGTTTTATTTCATTTGTTTAGAATATAAACCAATCAAAACGTTTTGGTGTACGGTTTTGAAAATATTACCCAGAATGCATTAAAATCTGAAATAGTCTAATAATTGATTATTATGATTAAATTACCTAACCAAAACTCAAATTTCAAATTTCCAAATCCAATTTCATAATCGCACCAACGTTTGTAGAAATCGACGGTCCCATTAATTCTGCTTTGGAAAACCTTTGAAAAATAAATAATATTTATGAAAAATATAATATGTTTTGGAATCTGCTTACCCTTCCGGAGCACCTGAGATCACCCCTAGTTTTTGGTGGGGTTCGTGTTGTTTATTCTTTAGTTTTCTATGTTGTGTCATGTGTACTATTGTTTTTCTGTTTGTCTTTTTCATTTTTAGCCATGGCGTTGTCAGTTTGTTTTAGATTGACGAGTTTGACTGTCCCTTTGGTATCTTTCGTCCCTCTTTTAGTCATTTTTAGAGGCATGTTCATTTTTATTTCACTGCCGCTTATTAGTTTACTTCTAGGTCACGTTTTAGTTATTTGGCTATTTACATGTGTATCGAATTATATCTATATTTTGAGTTATTAGCATTCATGATAAAGGTAAATAAAAAAGTATTTTAAACATGATAGATCAAGACTGTATGCTAAATAGGGGCGAAAGATACCAGGGAAAAGTCAAACTCATAAATAGATAATAAACTGACAACGTTATGGCTTAAAGAATAAGACAAATAGTCAAATAGTAGTACACAAGAAACAACATAGAAACTAAAGACTAGAAACAAAACAAACCCCACAAAATAATGGGAATGATCTCAGGTGCTCCGGAAAGGTAAGCAGATCCTGTTACACTCATATTCAGACCTAAGTTAAACTGATTTGAGGATTATGTCTTCATCGTATGAAAATCTCTCAATCCCTCCTGTCAAAGGGTTAAGTATCATACCATCATTAATGTACGAGAAGTACATTACCCGTATCATAACAACAACTTGCTTAAGAATAAATGTGTTCATAAACTAGTACAAATTCAAGGGCAGTTATATTGTATCAAAGCAGGCCCAATTGACACAGCTCTTTTGTTTACTTTTACTAAAACTGACTTAATACAGTATGAACACATATATTCACATTCTGACTTTTTAAATTCCCATCTTATTAGGTGTGTAAATATTTTTTTAATTAAATTATGAGGTAAAATATATAGGGTAGAAAAAAATAGACTCAAACTTACCAATATAAGCATGTCAGTGAAGAGGTGTAGTGTTGACTTAAAAGGTGAGTCCACTTATCAGTAAAATAAAGAATAACAAATTATCCAAGTAAAACTTGCTATTTTATAGTCTTGTACATTGTAGATACGTTTTGTCATACCAATTTATGAAGAGTTAAATTTATCACGTCGGGGGAAAGAAGTAGAAAACAATTACAAAATAACAATATTTTTAGTAAAACAAATATCTACATCTTCACTATGTTGAAGGCACTTACTGTCCATCCAAATCCTGCTGTATTCATGTCGCAGAAAACATCAAACTTTTCAGTTGTTGGATATATTGCATATACCCCAGATTCACTTCCTGATGGAAGATCACTGCAATCACGTGGGCGAAGTTCTAAAAGAATACATATTTGTAGAAGAAATGGTTGTCGTTGGTATATCGCATTTGTGTACGATTATTGTTTTGTTCATAAATCAGGCCGTCAATTTTCTCGTTGGAATGGTTTTATAGTTTTTATTTTGAGGACTTTTACAGCTGACTTTGCGGGTATGGGTTTTGCTTATCGAAGTCCGAATAGTGACTTACAGTTGTTAACTTCTATGTCATTTGGTCTGTTGGAGTGTTGTCTCATTGGCTATAATACATATTAAGGCTTCACAAACTTGCCTAGGACGCCGTATACACAGATAAAGGTCTAACACGTACAATAAGCATACTGCATTTTCAAATGTAGAGAATGGTGGATTGATGATAAAGTTGGAAAATGTACGTTTTACTTAATGGTATTGGCTGTATCGAAAACCTCACATGAGGCGCAACTTTGTCAGGTCTTGTCAGAACGTTACCGTTGGGTCAATATTGTAAGCGTGAACCGAAGGTGTACCTTCATGAGTTCTTAATTGGAAGAACTAATATGTCTAGATTTTTTTTATTCATAAAAAAGTACTATCAGAAGCATTTTGAGTAGAGGACTCCTATATATTATGTCAGCGTTTGAAGTTATGTTTTTTTTCGTGCTTAGAATATTTACTTCCGGGAATTTCAAACAAATACCAGTGCAACGTAACGTTCGTCAGTCTTTGCTGTGTTTCCATTTGGCTTGCAGCAAGGCTCAGCCCGGGGGTTCCTAGAGGTAAGAAGCAGCGCATTTAGCTGTATGAATCGCAGTTTATATTATTAGTAAGGGTTGTAGTTTAGAGGTAAGAAGCAGCGCAGATAGCGTTATGCCTTGTTTTTATTCTCTTTGTCATTGTAGAATTTAAGATATATCCCGTTTGGTCCATACACAACTGATACAAGAGAATGAATATCATTTTAGTAGCTCCGCCCCGTATGTTAATATTGTATTGCTGTTATAATAGTGTATATGTATGGACATATTATAATATAAATAAACGTATCATTTTTACTATTGATAAATCACGCTACCAAGAGAGAACAGAAAACAGAATTGTATTTATTCATTCCCCCCGTGTAGTAACAATTTGTATGAGTTATTCGTATTTGCTGGTTTTATAACTATACAAAAACAAAGCAAGAAGCAGAAATTACGACACTGCACATAGAACTCAGTACAGCGATATAGGCCGGGTGCAAAACTAAAATACAAAACACATTGTGTTACCCCCACATTGATATAATACTTTATATCAAGTTACTCTGACAGAGTACACATATTGTTTGGCATTCACAAAAGTAACAGTTGCATGTGAATTTCACGGATCAAATATCACATCGATTTTTAAGTATACGTTTTTGAAAAATAATTTATGACCTTATCCAAATATTAGTTACCTATGTTTCGTGTGTCGGCCAAAGCAAAATGTCCTCATTTTGACATAACTGCTTAATTTTAAAACAACTTAAATAGTAACGAGATAGAAATACTCAGATAATGAAGCTTAAATATAACAAAGTTCACCAAAAATTCGTTAATTGAACTACATCCCGAAAGAGCCGTTGATCAGCCGTATAAAAAAGTCACGTTCACTTCACAATAAATATGAAAGGTTATACGTGCGACACACATCAGCGTGTAGCTCCGACATACGCTGGGCGTGTTAAAAAGTCATGTACGCTACCAATACGCTAGTAATTTTGGATAAATTCAACCTGTCAATCATATCTGTATCGTGTGCATACAAAGCTTTAAGCGTGTATTTGGCGTACGAGAAACGTACATGAGCGTTTATCGGGGTTCAAGTATTGTATGTTGGCGTATGTCTGGCGTTTGTCCTAAGTAGATAGAATGCACGCTACGAAGGAGAAACGTCTCTTGAACGTATTTGAGAGACATTCCGGTCGTTTCTTGGACGTTCTATTATGGGGTGTTTGTTACACATACTTTTAAGTAATTATCCTGGCGTCACACATTGGCGTGCACCAAACGTACAGAGAAAATTGACAAAGTCCGTAAACGTTAGTTGCACGCCAGAGGAACGTTAAGCAATCGTTAAACGCGCGTTGCATAAGTTTGAAGTACGTCGAAATGCAAAGGTATACGCTTGGGGAACGCTATAACTTCAAGAAATTTTAATGTAGCTTTCCATTTTTATTTTGCTCAAGCTTGTGTCAAGCGTATACCTGTTCGCTACACGCACGTAATTACTACGATACAGCTAAGTTTGAGACACGTTTAGTGCACGTTGTATGCGCTTTAAGATCGTTCTACTTTAATTCAATCGTATGCGGGTGTGTTTGTAAACACCTCATAATAAACGTCCTAGACACTCCGAAAGCATGGTATATCGTCGCAGATACGACCGGTGCGCGTCTCAAAGACGTTCATTAGACTTTTTTTCCTTCCTAGCGTGCATTCCATCTATGTAAGACAATTGCCAGAAATAAGCCAACATACGTTACTTGAATGCCTGATTATCGCTTAGGTACGCTTTTTGTACGCCCAATACACGCTCAAAGCTTGTTTTGCACACGATACAGATATGATTGACAGGTTAAATGCATCTAAAATTTCTAGCGTATTGGCAGCGTACATGATTTTTTACCACGCCCGGCTATACGCTGATTTGTGACGCCGTTATAAAAGTCAAACGATCTTGAAGCGTATACGATGTGCCACAAACGTGTCTTAGACTTATCTGTAGAGTTTCCAACGCACTTGTAACGTATGTATTACATGCGTGTAGCGTACAGGTATACGCTAGACATACGCTTGAGCTGGATGAAAATTGTCATGCTGCATTAAAATTTCCTCGAGTTGTATCGTTCACCAAGCGTATACTTTTGTATTTCGACGTACTTCAAACTTATGCAACGCGCGTTTAACGATTGCTTAGCGTTTCTCTGGCGAGCAAATAACGTATACCGAGTTTTTTCTCTGTACGTTTGGTGCTCGCCGGTCTATAGGCCAATGTGTGACGCTGGCATAACACATTTAACACCATGAATGGCACATTTTTTAACTTATATCTTTTAGGGGAAGTGTATGCCATCATGTACTAAACTTACGTGTGTAGATTTCAGGTGAGCGCATAGGTAATGGCACACAATAGTAACCTATTCCCTTTATCATGCATGCCTGATTAACATTGCAGCTATTACCATTGCATTGTCCAGCCAGTTTCTGAATTAAAAGAACAAACATTATATGAGCATGGAAATTTAATCTTTTATTTATTCTTATTTCTACCAGGCGTACGCTTTATTCATCCCTGAAGACCATTTATCACTCTTCTTTATAACAGAAGGAGTCGCACAGTGTTCTCAATGAACTTGTACGTTTTTATTTTACTTTCGTATTTAATGCACCTTTGGTATTTTTTGTATATCTTTTTAAAGAAACACTATTGTTATACTATGGCTAAGTTTATTTTGAATGTTCATGATCAATTTTTCATCTCCTTGAGTGTCTTAAGGCTTGATTGGATGATTATATCCATCTGCTTTCATGCAAAAGGTTGTTTAGCCGATGGAAAAAAGAGAGGAAAAATACTGTTTTGGACCCCTATGGCGAACTGCATGTTAAGTAGCTTTTTTATTTGAAGTCAACATTAACAAAGTAGAAACGTCATTAATTTTCTCGGAACAGTATTAGTTTTGCGTTTGTTTGGTGTTTGATACGTTTGGTTTGAGATCTTTATCGGATTGACTTCGCGAAATGCATTTTGCATATGCGTCTTTTGAAAGAGGTGCATTAAAGCTTTTTAAAGTTTCTCCCGTCTTCATTTATACTTATGTCAATAATCTGCTTCTGCTCAAATGTGTGTATCTCGAACTTTGGTTGACATTTTTGATCTTAAAGGTTATAAAATTCTATCTTTAAAAGTCGTTCAAATAAAAACGACCATATTCTCAGATGACAAATCTGTCAATCTGTGTGTCTAGTCACCAATTATTGTTTTGCAGGTAGAGATCATTCAATTTAAAAAAAATTAAAGATTATCGGTATAACAAGGAAATGAACTATTTGTTGTTTGTGAAAGAATAATTTACAGAACCCAAACTCATAGGTTAAATTATGAAAACGACTCCACGAAGCATGTCAAAATCAATCACTCGACTATTACAACCAACGGAACAAACGTTGGTACTGGCATTTTCCGAGGAGTTTTATAAAATCCTTATATAGTAAAATTCTTTTATTCAAGATATTAAAGTAAAACCAAAACAGAAAAGCATTATTTTTTTTCAGTTTATATATTGATGCGTGTGCCTGAGATCATTACATATGAAATATTGCTTTTAGAAATAATCGGAGTAAACATACAGTTTATAGCTTAAATTTTATAACACTGTAGTTCGATTTTTGGAAAATATTTGGCAATAATCTAATTTTGAATGAAAAGCGTCTTTTGTTAGACTGACGTTATTTTGTTATGAGCCCATAGACATAATTTAGTCATGTTAACGTGACGTCATCAACGTTTTTTCATGATTTTCTACGGTTTAAAATGGAATTTAGAATTAAATTATAAGAAATGACTGTAATATTTTTTCTGTCTATTCGAAATAACATAACAAATGCCTTAAAAAGATGTAGAAAGTCACTGTTTAATAACCCGCTACGCGCGTTATTCTGTGTGCACCAAATTTTTTATGTTATTTCTTCATAGACAGAAAAAATATAACAGTCATTTCTTAAAGAAATTCATTGAACACGAATAACTGTTAACAAGATTTGCGTTTAGAGATACTATTACTGTGAAGAAGATAAGCCATATTCTAATATGACAGTGTTCGGAGGCTTTGAATACACACGCCTGGTAAAATATTAATATATATATTGTTTGTCAGCTGATCGGCAACGTCATGCTCCGATTTGTAGAAAGACCCCAGAAAATGATGCATTATAATATAAGTGGTAAAATGTTAATATATAAGTCATTGTTTGCTTGGGCTGTTCCCATCCTTCTCTCACATAGCCAGCCTTTTACGAATGATTTAACGGAGGTTATTCGGTGTAAAAAACCTCTGAGAATGATGATGTCAGAATATAAGCATCCTAAAGGAAAATGCACGAATATGAAACTAAAGGTCATTCAAGCACGGTAAAAATATGTTGAGAGCAAATTGCCTTCAAAAGATGTAGAAAGTCACTTAACTTTTTCCAAACCTCAGATTCTGTATAAGTATGTTACTGTAAATAATATAAGCGTGCCACATTTTCAGTTTTTTGTGTCTTTTACATCAAAGTTGATAGTCTGTTTTTATGACGGGAACAAAGTTGATAGTCTGTGTTTATGACGGGAACAGCAAACATTTGCTGTCGTCTAAAATGTGCGTGCTTCGATCAAAAAGAATTGCCGTCTTAATTTCTGTTAGAATATTAATAATAAATGAAGGTTGAATTTATATTCAGAACCATAAGAGTATTTTGACCATACGCGTATGGTCATGACAATATGGATAAATACTCTTAAGGTCCGACTGATTAATTTAATACTTTCCTATGTAACCATCATTGTTTTTATCAGATAAAGTTTAATATATTAATGAAACGTTTCAAAGTATATTTGAAAAAAAATACCTATATGGTCCTAACCCTCATATGATCCTGTTTATAACCAAACATCTATATACTCATATGGTCCGACCATGCAGTTTTGACCATAATGTCGATATTTTATCCCTCGCTATTGCTCAAGGTAAAATATTTGGAAAAAGATCCAACCCGTGGTTAAATCAGTGTAAATTCAAGAGCCCTTTCTATGATATTATATTAAATAATTTTTGGAATATATTTTCTATTGTTTCTTAAACATATTTTTATTTTGTAGTTACCTGTGGAAAATTCGACGCCGCTACAAAACTATTTCCAACACTCTTAATAAGTTCACAAGTACTAACCCCGGGATCAGCATCATTTATCTGGCAAGTTTTATTCCATGATATAAAGTTAATTGATTTGCATACTTCGACCCTCGAGCAGTAATGAGCACATATAGACCACATTGGCATGGGTATCTGAAACAACACATGCCCTAAATAAACTTTGTCTTTTTGTGTTTTGATAACGACTATTTCACTTGAAGTCCAAACAATAAGGAAAACAGTAAAGAATGTCAGGCGGTACATATTTTGAAATTTGAATATCATGGAAAGTAGTTATGTTTCTTGTATTTTCCGACAAGTAATGCATCTATTTTCTTGCATGTATTGCTGTTGATGTCAGTCGATACGTTAGAAATTCAACAATCATGGAGTGTGCATTGAATTTCACTCATAAAGTCGGTTCTGTATACTTTTAACAAGTAATGTAAATGTATTCATTTACACATGTCTTATTCAGTTGATTGTAATTACAAATAATGATTTTTATTTATCTATTATAATTAAGTGTTTCCTTTTGGGAATATTCAGAGTTTCCAATCAGAAAATTTTCGTAATAACTAGAACACACCCGTGATATCGCGGGTCCGTGACTGAATTAAAGTATATAACTATGCGCAAGACTTATTTTTGTATTAGTATTGTCATCTGATAAAGTCATGCCGCCGATTATAAGATAGTTATCACAGTTTTCTCTGCTTTCAAATCTTTCTGTTTGAACCCGTCTAACTGGAACTTATCAATTATTGGTAATATTAACTATTTGGAAAACGAAAGGTACTGGGATGGAGTATTTTTTTAATCAACAGCATTATCCTATATTAGTTATAAATAAAGTTGAATTCTTTGATTCGCTGTTTTCAAGACGTCATGCCCGCTAACAAATTAAAAACAACCTATACGCCTTATTTTTAGTATTCGTATTGTTATCTTATAAAGTCTTACTGATTAAAATACTACAATAGGTAACAATTTGACAATTTAGTAGTGTCAACCCTGTGATTATGACCCGTGTATATAGCATATCCTGAATACACCGTTTGGTGGTGCGCCTGCCAAATGCGGAACGTACAGATAAGGTAATAGGTAACAGATGAATATACTATTGGTATCGGTATCGGACTCGACCCGGAACTTCTAAATTATTGGCAATATTAATTACGTGGAAAACAAAAGGGCCTGGAGTGGTGTAATTTTCAATCTAAACCTTTGTACTATATTAGTTATATATAAAGTTGAATTCTTTGATTCGTCGTTTTTACGTGATGACGGCTGATAAATCGTAATTCTAGTATTATAGATACTATTACAAACCACTCCACCAACCTGTTTAATTAGATATAGCAGAAAGCTTTTTTTGCCTTCCATCTGTAAAAAAAACACAATAAATCGTTTAAATTGGTGATCATCAAAGAAAAATATCAAGACTAAGTGTTCTACAAATATTCAACGAAAATATAAATGCAAGGACAAAATGCTTTCCACCAAGTCAGTGTTTCGAAACGTAAAGGAACATCATATTATGTCTAGAATACAAAAGGCGTTAGTTTCCAAAATTCAATGGCAATCATTACTGTCTATTCTCCATAATTATTGAACAAGTTGTTCATGAGTACACACAAAGAATCTATAAAATCGTATGTTTTATATTGAATTTTAGACTCAACAAAACTTACCAGACTTAGCTTTTTGAATTTATGTTATTCTCTTTTTTTTTTTAAACTTTGAACTATTAAACATTGAGTAGACCACAGGATGGTAGCAGTTCCTTACGGAACCTAATACATGCCATTTTTATATCTGTATTATGTTATGGTATTGCGATAGGAACGATAAATTTGAATAAAGTTGGTCAAGGTAATGCTGCATTAAAATAAAATCCTAACATATTTTCCCATCAGAAAATTAAAGAAAGAAGTAAGGGAATTTGTTTATTATGTGTTTATTATATTTTGTTATTCTGTGTTAGATTTGAACTTCTCTCTACATAGTATAGAATCAACCAGTACAATTCCTAGTACAAAGAAAAACAATATAAACGGGCAGTCATATGTTAAAAAGGACAAAACCATGAAACTAGGTAAAATACCTCGTCCCAAAACAAAAAAGCAAACATACAAACAAAAAACTGAAAATAAAGTCAACAATTTCAGATATGTTCATTGTGCCTTTTTGTGTCGGGATGTATAAGTACCCGGCCACGTCCACTTTTGTTTTTTGTCTATCTGATGAGTTAAGCCTTTTTTAACTGATTTTTATAGTTCGTTCTTATGTTGTACCGTTATACCACTGTCCCAGGTTAGGGGAGGGTTGGGATCCCGCTAACATGTTTAACTCCACCACATTATTTATGTATGTGCCTGTCCCAAGTCAGGAGCCTGTAATTCAGTGGTTGTCGTTTGTTTATGTGTTTCATATTTGTTTTTCGTTCATTTTTTTTTACATAAATAAGGCCGTTTGTTTTCTCGCTTGAATTGTTTTACATTGTATTATCGGGGCCTTTTATAGCTGACTATATGCGGTATGGGCTTTGCTCATTGTTGAAAGCCGTACGGTGACCTAAAATTGTTAATAGTTGTGTCATTTTGGTCTTTTGTGGATAGTTGTCTCATTGGCAATCATACCACATCTTCTTTTTTATAATACCTGATATATGTAAAATTATTGTTAAAAGGTATAACTCGACAAGATTGTGTAATACCAACAAATCATAGTACGTCACATCCCTTTGCATACGAAATGGGAAAAAAAGCATTCAACAAAAAAGTATATTTTAGGTGTACTACAACCAAATCATAGTACGTTACTTTTGGTTGCAAACGAAAAAGGGTATAAGAATATTCCCTTGAATTTGACAATTGTAAGAATTTTAATTCAAGTTAATGAAATATCATTTTCACGCTTAGTTATAATTTTGTTCTATATTGTCTGTGTTGTGACGCAAATGTCAATTATAGAGATATATATTTAATGGCAATTAAAAAATGCGATATACAGTTCATTTCACTTGTTTTTCACATTTTTTGCTACGTTCATAAAACCATTAAAGGCCAAAGAGCAACTTTAATTAATGGAAGCTTGAATAATAAGTATTCATAAAACTGATTTCACGCTTAAGATGAAGTACATAACTATGACTATGAATAGAATATAGAATAGAATATCTTTTATTTCCATAAGAGGTACCCTCAAGGGGAATAGTGAGAACATAACATACATATTTGATTTTAATTATCTTGAAGGTTATGATAGACACGAAATAAATGATTTCACATTTTTTTCTGACTGTGGGTAGGTTAATTGGGGCGATTTACTACATTTAACTTACAAATTAGACCAAAGTCCGAAGTACATTTCTTGTAAAGTTTTCGAGTCAGCGACCCAGGATACACTCCAATAATCTGTAAATAAAATGGATGTAATCCTTAATTGGAGTCGAACACGCCTGCAACGCACAGAATTCTCAGTGTTGATAGGCTAGTGATACAATAACTCGCTTTCTAAGCGTTGGTTGTTCAACAGTTTGAAAGTCCTTTAGGAATATTGATCCAGACTAAAAGGGACAAGGAAAAGCAAAAAGGGTTAATGCAAATGCATTACAATACAATATGACCAAATAAGATTATGCATTTGAACGGGTATGATAAATCAGAATGGTTATGTTAAAATATTCACGGAGTTATAGATGAACTCAGTAGACGTTTCTTAAAGTGGCAAGGCGTTATAAGGCTTAATGCCAATTTTCAAACTATTTGAAAGGAATCAAGCCATTTTTTTACGCCGTTTCGAAATTAATTTGGCTGCGATAAGATTAATATGTGTCTAGTCTTTCAAATCTAAGAACTAAAAGTTATTGGTGTCAACATCGGTGACAGTGTATTCATTTTTGAGTGATTTTGTTTTAATCATTTTAGGTCTTTCCCCAACAGATATGAATATACTGCGTGGTGGCTTTTTTAAAAGTGTTCTATGTTGTGTCTTGTGTACTATTATATGTCTGTTATCATTTATTTTTTAGACATGGAGTTGTTAGTTATTTTAGATCTATGAGTTTGAATGTGCCCCAGATATCTTTCGCCTTTCTCTTAAATGAAAGCTGTAGATAAAGTCAATATTTGTGGTCATTATAACATGACTAAGGCTCCCTTTTTTTACACACAATGATGAAATTGAAAAGAGTAGATTTGTAGAAATGAAATCTTTCATGAAGATAGAAATTGCAAACTATGCAATGGTCTTGCAAACTATGCAATGATCTTGAAAACAAGGAAAATTTTCTATTTGAACTTTTAAACATTTTTTGATTCGAGCGTCACTGATGAGTCTTTTGTAGACGAAACGCGCGTCTGGCGTTAGTATAAACTTAAAATCCTGGTATCTATGATGAGTTTATTTCCTATTGGAGTGCAGAATAAATAGTCTAAGATTGGATCAGTTTAAATAATCAAAATACGAAGGTGAATTTATGTCACTTCCAAAGGACCTAAAACTGGTTTAGATATTAAACCCTGTATTTACATACCATGTGACTTAATTAATTGGCTATTTTACAAAACAGTCATTAGAACTGAGGATAGAAGAATCTCTAATTTTCATTTGTTTATATCTTTATTTCATGACTTCAATAATCATGTTAATGATTAGTAATTCTGTTCAATCTATATTCCATTGATATTATGTACGTTTTTGTCACAAATATTTTTTATTTGTTTATAAGAAATTTAAAGAACTACGGTAACCTATAGTTGTTAATTTCTGTGTCAGTGTGGTCTCTTGTGGACAGTTGTCTCATTGGCAATCATGCCACATCTTCTCTCTTCATAGAAAAAAAACTCCGAGAAAAATGTGATATATAATCTTAGAATTTCTTGACATGAATGTTGTGTTGCTTTTGATATAGACATTGGTAGATGCTATTCGTTTCAACTTCAGACTAGAAGGAACAAGGAAAACAGAAGGGGAAAACACTACACATTAACCCTCAGAATCGTTTATTAAAATGTTCACGGAATGATAGACGAATTCGGCCAATTTATATTGCATTGATTTATATATATGTATATTACTGTCACAAACTAGTCTCATTTGTTTGTTTGATATGACAAAAAAAAAAGATTATTATATAATTTCGGACTTTCTTGACATGAATGGTATCTGGCTTTTGAGATAGACATTAGTCAGGTTAGTAAATGGTATTTGAGCATCAAGTTTAAAAACTTGTTACCCTGTTTTATACAATTGCGTGCCGGATTATTTTTTTAATTGTACGTGTTGGCTTTATAAATATTTTTATATGAGCGTCACTGATGAGTCTTATGTAGACAAAATGCGCGTCTGGATTATCAAATTATAATCTTGGTACCTTTACTAACTTTTTGTCTGATGATAATTTGGATTGCATAGTTGGTATAACGTTACTATTTACCGATAGAAAAATATTATTTAGTTTCATTTATTTGTGCAGAATGTCTTTAAGCAGAAATTGGTGAAATAAATTGGGTGTTTATGGATAAATTTACCCGATATGAATTTTATTGACTTAATAAATTACCGTATAATGACAATTGCATACTGTGCAACTAATATAACAACGATGATAAAAAAAATAAAAATAATAGTAATAATAACAATTATGATAACGATTATACTTCTTCAAATAAAAAATAGCATTAGTTTACCTTCATTCAATTTTTCTGTTATGAAATCTTCAAAAAATTCCTAACTCTATGTTGGGGCAAATTGATTGGCTCACACATTTTGGTTGCCATTTACCAGTTGGTGAAAAAAGTATTCTTCATTCTAATATGACGTCCTTATTACGTTTTGTTAACAAAGCCGTGTTCTAATGAGCACAAAAAATATGTTTGACACATGCGCACGGTCTTACTGGTTATATTAACGCTATTTCCATCGTTATCCTTTTAAATATTTACATTTAAGCAGCTAACATTATATAAATAACACATAGCTGAGAGGGTGATAGAGCAGATTGGTACCCCGAGAAAACATTGTCAACCGCGGCGAAGCCCAGGTTGACAATGCCTTTTCGAGGGGTTCCAATCTGCTCTATCACCCTCTCAGCTATGCGTTATTTAATTTATTATACTGAATGTCCTATCATTATTGGCTTTTACAGATTACTTTTATTTTAAAAGTATTTTCTATGACGTCACGTTCATAACAACGTTACGGGTATTAGAAAAAAACAACAAAAGTGAAGCAAGATGTTTTATTTTATTGATTTTAACAGTCGATAATAGAATCTGAGCAAAAACGAAGAACTTAAGCATTGTATTTAATTGCTTGATGAAATTTATCTGGGATTGTTCTTTGAATTATCGATTTCTGATTGGTCTAGACGAGAGGGTAACATTAACAAAATGTGTCACCCGCTCAGCCATGCGATAGAGTAAATTGACACGCTCGTCTTAGCCAATCAAAATATGGCATTTTAACGTGAAGTATAATAAAAAAAAATATTATATATTTTTATCAAATAACATTTATTTGCCTTGCTCGTAGGTTTTAAAATTATCAAATATGTAGACTCCTCGGGGAGGACACGGGAACAGCAAAACAGTCTTACGGTATTTTCGTACGCTTCGACCTATAAATATATTGTATTTGTCATATTAGAATCGAAATAATTCCTTCATGTCATGCTCTATGCTCATTTTAACATGGGTAGGCATTATGTTTGACCACATTTTACACCTCACTAACGCTCAGTGTAAAATATCGACAAATATAATGCCTACCCATGTTAAAATGAGCATAGAGAATGACATGAAGGAATTATTTCTTGATTAAAGAAAACGGAATCCCATTTAATTGTTAACAAAACTTTGAATTTTTACATCAGGAATAGATTACCGTATCTGCATTTGGCAAAACTTTAATAAATTTTTTGCCCCGAATGCTCTTCAACTTCGAACTTTATTTGTCCTTTTAAACATTTTTTGATTCGAGCGTCACTGATGAGTCATTTTTTAGACGAAACGCGAGTCTTACGTAAATATATTTTTTCCCTGGTATCTATGGTATGATAAGTTTATTTAACTAACTTTGAGTTATGACCCCAATGTTTATGAAGAAAATGATAATATCAAGAAATGGACATTGTTGCTGATAAACCTTCTTTATGTCCATCAACATATACTGTTTTTAAACAACAAATTGTGTTATAATAAATGCAACTGTACGATGGATGTGTATCAAAATGTGAAAGATATGTGTTATCACGTTGTTAAAAGTTGTTAAAGGGTTCATGTTTTACAATCCAATAATAAGATAAATATATTAAGCCTCACTTCAATTGTCAAGATATATTATCAATACATAACTTCCTGTCTTCTTTCTTTCACCAATGATATCTTTCTTATTTTATCTATATAAGTCGAGATATATACTGTCGATAAAAGATTCAATACAGTTGATTTTGATTGGTTGAAGTGGGCTTATATATATAGATATAGGAAGATGTGGTTTGAGTGCCAATGAGACAACTCTCCATCCAAATAACAATTTAAAAAGTAAACCATTATAGGTTAAAGTACGACCTTCAACACGGAGCCTTGGCTCACACCGAACAACAAGCTATAAAGGGCCCCAAAATTACTAGTGTAAAACCATTCAAACGGGAAAACCAACGGTCTAATCTATATAAACAAAACGAGAAACGAGAAACACGTATATAGTACATAAACAAACGACAACTACTGTACATCAGATATGTATGTTTTTGTCACAAACTAGTTTCCTTTGTTTATTTGATATGACAAAAAAAGATTATTATATAATTTTGGAATTTCTTGACATGAATGTTATCTGGCTTTTGAGATGGACATTAGTAAATGGTATTTGCGTAACTTTTTCTACGTTGTGATGTTATGCTATGGTTTCAGAAAAAGGGAGAAGGTTTGGATCCATTAAAACGTTTATTCCCGCTGCAAATGTTTGCACCTGTCCTAAGTCAGGAATCTGATGTACAGTAGTTGTCGTTTGTTTATGTAATATATACGTGTTTCTCGTTTCTCGTTTTGTTTATATATATTAGACCGTTGGTTTTCCCGTTTGAATGGTTTTACACTAGTAATTGTGGGGCTCTTTATAGCTTGTTGTTCGGTGTGAGCCAAGGCTCCGTGTTGAAGGCCGTACTTTAACCTATAATGGTTTACTTTTTAAATTGTTATTTGGATGGAGAGTTGTCTCATTGGCACTCAAACCACATCTTCCTTTATCTATTATATATGGAATATTTGTTAAGCTAACATCGTTTATATCTAAGTAAAAGCATTAAAGTGTCATATAAATGATGTTTTAGATCATGAAACAATGAGCGCTCTAAATTCAAAATTCAATAAGACTGATCAACTTAGAAAACATACTAAGACATAGATTTTCACTTGGCACTTGCATTATAAGTACAACAGCTTTAAATTCAAATTAGAACAGCGGAAGTATAATTTACAATTCGACAGTTGGTTGAGACCATTAACTTTCGAAAAGTATGTAAAGAATGTCCAAATTCATTTTTGAAAGGTCAAATGAGTGAGATATGCTTAACACTGATTATACTGCACATTTAGTGTGTATGTGCTGAGTCTAAGTATCATCAGCATGTTAATTAGTTATTCGACACTGTCATCAATGATAACACATTTCGTTAGTTTCCATCTTTCAGATTTAAAAAATATTTAGAAACTATGGTTCCCATAATTACCGTTTATTGTTCTAAGAAGAGTGTGTTAATGGTAATGTAGATCAGCAAGTAGTTATACACGACTTGCTAAGATATGTTTGAATTTGTGAGGAAGGTTTAACTTTAAAAGTTCTTCGGAAGGATCTCATTAAGAAAATTCTCCAGTACTAGGCGGATAACACTGCTGGTTGCTTATTAGTTCCATCAGTTAGTTAGATATCATCAGTGTTGTTGTCTGTACATTGACACAACAATGATATATAACTTACATGTATGTTGACATACACTTATATATTGTTTTATGATTGCTAATGAGATATATCTACACCAGTAACAAAATAAAATAAAATGTTAGTAACTAAAACCTATAGGTCATTGTATGGCTTTCAACCATAAGCAAAATCAGTACCGCATAGTCTTCTTTTAAATGCTCCAAAATGACAAATGTAATATTTCAAACTGATATGTGATAAAACAACAACAAGGGACAGTGGTCTAGCAGCACAAAAAAGAACAACCTATAAAAAAAGTTGAAAAGTAGTAACGTCATCAGATCGACAGCAAGCACGACAGTTACTTAAAATAGTACAGAATACACGAATGACATATATGATATCTGAGAGTTCATTTAGATACTGAAAGCAAGACGAAAGCCAATAATAACTATTAATAGAATAATGTACAAAAGTAGGATAACTAAATTTGGTATGTGCCGATATTGCAAGTTCCTCATGACTGTCAGACAGTGTCTAACTGGCAGGTATCATCTGACCTTGACCTCATTTTCATGTTTTATTGGTTATATTTATAATATATGTTTGTTCTGTTTTTCTTATACTTGAATTGTAAGCAATATGCCTATTATATGTGTTGTATGGAAAGATTGCAAGTTGTACATGTCTGCGTGGCATGGTTCATCTGACCTGGACCTCATTTGCACGGTTCATTGGTCACTACCTAGATTTCTTTGTTAAGCAAAAGGTAAAAATATTTAGTATATTGAATAATTGTAAGGCGTTTATGTATTTCTTATTTGGTTTAAATGACCTGGACCTTATTTTCAAGTTTATGTAATAATTTCAGTAAAACATTATGTATATGACTATCATCATAATATAAAAGATTAGTAAAGAAGGTGAGACATTTCACCGTTTGCACTCTTGTTTTAGGATAACTTATTATGTTTTATTTGTTCGTTTTTGTTTGTTTGTATTTGTATGTACGTCAGATTAATTTGGAGTTTGTAATTAAGTGGTTTGATGTACTGTTTTGCTCCTTTTGTATATCATAGAATAAAATAGAACCTTTGGAAATATCAATAATCTTGCATAATAAGCCAATATAGCAAGAAAACCCCGCAACGGAAGCCTGTTATAGATGGCCCTGAAACAAAAATATATTCTAGTTCAGTGATGACGGACGTCATTCCAAAACAGAAATATATAACTAAAAATCAGAGGAGACAAACAAAGGCCAGAGGCTCCAGACTTGGGATAGGTGCATAACTTGTGGAGGGTTTAAATATGTTTTTTTCCAGGCCTCAACCCTCAACTTCTAGCCAATAAGAAAAAACAAACACACAGCAAAATCGCATAAACCGTATAAATCAGTTTTTAAGAAGTCCGAGTTATATGTTAGAATAGGTAACAAAAAAAACTAAACTAAGTGACAATGGTATATAAATTATGAATGTGCAAAGAAAAATAGTTGATTCCCTCTCTATTCATCACGTCATTGCAATTGACAATTAAATATTAAACGATTTAATCAGTTGCAATAATACGTTTATGTTCATGGTATACTTCTAAAATGGACCAACAACTGTCTCTGATTTCACAGGTAACAAAACACTAATAATATTTACAAGGACTGTGACAAAGTATAAAGCACATGCGGCTGTAGCCAGGAAGAATCCGGTTGTCAAATAATCTTCATCCGGATACCCAAAGAATGGGTCAAATTCCATCAATGTTTTATAGTGTTTCCTGTACTGGTTCAGTGCATAGGCAAGCATAATACCTTAAACACAATTTGACATATCATTAATTTCAATAAATAATCAAATTTGATCGGTTATTTTGTTATTGATTCTGTTGGTTGCAAAAGAGGAGCGTAAGATACCAGAGGGATATAGATAAAAAAAAACTGACCACGCAATGCCAACAAAAGAAAAAGACTATAATAAATAGAATATCAAATTTAAAGATACAAAAATAGACAAACAATAGATAACAAAACACAACATAGGAAAATTAAGACTAAACAAGACTACACCCACCAATATATAAGGGTGATTTTCTCTGCTCTGGAAGATAATGCAGATCCTGCACTACATGTGGCACTTGCGGTGTTGTAACCATATTTGATCATTTAATATTGTGTAGTTATACAGGTTAATATAGCTTTTGAAGCCAACTTTTACTTTCTTTCAAGTTTGAGTGCGTGTCATTGAGTGAAAAAGTGACATTAGCATAACAGTTGAATATATAAGTTGATTATTGCACAATTAATGTCTTTTCAGTGATGCACGAGACTTAAGTATGCGAATATCCTGAGCTAAAGAAAACATCGATGAACGATCAACAAAAAGAGCCTGTAAATTCAGTGGTTGTCGTTTGTTTATGTGATACATATTTGTTTTTCGTTCATTTGTTTTACATAAATAAGGCCGTTAGTTTTCTCCTTTGACTTGTTTTACATTGTCTTATCGGGGCCTTTTATAGCTAGCTATGCGGTATGGGCTTTGCTCATTGTTTAAGGCCTTTAGGTGACCTATATAGATCTCACATCCATGTCAGTTTGGCCTCTGGTGGAGGTTGTCTCATTTTCAACCATACCACATCTTCTTTTTATATACAGTAGTACCAACACCTGGACATGGAATCACATTAGAAAAGCTTGGATCCACAAGGAAATGTAATGTTTGTTTTGTCGCAGATCAATAAAACATGATATAATTATACATTTACTTGAGACTTGTGACTAAAATAAAAGTTAAAGGATATTCGATATTTACAATCAGAAGACTTTAAACATTGTTAAAAGACAAATTAATTATTTATAAATAAATAAACACGAAAAGTATAAACAAATAATGCGTCTTTTGTGCTCGTTTTCCAGATGAAGCCATTGATAATTTAGTGGGAATACTCCCCTCTAGATTTCATATACAATTAACATTGGCAGAATTTTGTTTTAAAACTAGATAACAAGGATTTGTTAAAATTTGAAAATTTGACTTTTAAAACTATAAAATAAAGAAAGGAAAAGTAGGGCTTAATGAGCCAAATTTTTAGATGCATAAACTCAGAGGATTCCGAATATCTAACAAAAAATCAAAAATACATAAAGCGAACATGGTTAAGTTATATTTACCTGCGGTCATAGAAATTGCGGATGATGTCAACTTACAGACAGTCAAAATAGAACGTTTCTTTTTGATTACAGGAACCAAACTTGCTAGTAAAAGAATAAGGACCGAACAGATTCATAAGAATGGTGTAGCTAGAACAAGGTGACGGACCGGGTCTCTCCATGTGTCTAGGAAGATAGAAAAACAACAGTTTTCAAATTTAGATCAGCAGATAAACTATATATATGATTCATACAATACCTGTACAGAGTACATATTTTTTTTCCAAAAAAATCATGAGTAAAGATAAAAACACAGATGGGATGTATCCATCCTTTCCTGCTGTTTTTTTTCTTTTTCTTAAGCAACAATTCTAACATGTAAAGGAAGTGTTGTTTGGTATATAAAATATATTTGTTTATCAGTGAAATGAATGAAATAGTCATCATTTTAATGTATATTATTGTATGAAATTTGTTTGATAATTTTGTTTACCTTGCAATAAAAATAAAAAAATAAATTCATCGTGTATGACTAGCATGTATATATCACACGGCACAGATGACTTTTCTTTTCGTTGAAACGACTTCATTAATGGAAAACATGTCAACATCGTAGTTATAATAGTAATTTATGAAAAGACGAACAGAAGTCAACAAAACGCTACACAGAAGGGAACATTTGATTGACAGGAAAGGTTCTTCTCCACTAAAGAAGCAGGTCGGTTCCCTCCGTTAACTATCCAGTATGACCTTAGTAGGATTTGGCAAAAAAGAATTTTGGTCCTCAATGCTCTTCAACTTCGTACTTTATTTGGCCTTTTTAAACTTTTTGGATTCGAACGTCACTGATGAGTCTTTTGTGGACGAAACGTGCGTCTGGCGTATATACAAAATTTATTCCTGATATCTACGATGAGTTTTTTTATGGACACATACAAAAAAGAACTTACTTAATGAGTAAAAACTTAATCCACATCACTTGAAAGTGGCTAATGTACATTATTAATCGAAGAATTGGTTAAATGTACTTCTTTACATTAATATCTACAGTTTTCTGTTTGTACTAGTATTTCCCAGATTTGTGTATTTTATGTAATTATTTGAATTGTACGCTGTACTAACGAGTTTACGGAGTACAAATTCAGTATGTAATTTTTATGAATGTATATTTTTTTCTGTAGAAAGATAAACATAGGTGTATAACAATTTTTTTGGATATTAAAAGAATATTGATAAATCTTGTTATAAGTCAACTAAATGATATATTTAAATATTTTTGTTTTGTTTTGGTCATTTTAAAGCTGTCTTCGTAAAAATTTAAGTAGCTCCAGGATGACAATTACGACTCTTGCATCAAATTTGACGATTTCAGTTTTTATCATTGTCAATCTGTTGGGTTTTTTTTTCGTGTATATTTTTTAAAATGTAAAAAAAAAAAATTTAAAAAAAATGCTTACTCACCTTCAGCCATTTTTTCAGTTTTTCAGGTATATAAGTTTCATCGAATTTCCGTTTATTTTCTGTGGAAGCATCATGACTACCCCAGATAGTTTGATAAGCATGTAAGCGCATCAAATATATACCCTCCCCTTGTACTTCACGTTCAATGCTTATCGTATTCCAATTTACTGATTTCAAGACAGAGCTACCAGCCAAAGATATAGCTAATACCAATGAAGATACTGACAGCAATAGAAGAATAGTATGCACCGAAATGCATTTCATAGTGAAAACAAATTGCCAAATTATTTTTGACTGATATTTATAGTATATAGTTTTGTATGTTCTCTAAATCCACAAGATAAGATAGAAAAATGAAGTATACAATACTGTAATGGGATTAACTTTTATCACAAGCATTAATATTTGTTCATTTCTATGTTAATAAAATTCTTATGATAACATATGAGAAATGAATGAAACAAAGTCAAAATATATAATATGTATAAGAAATAAAATTTAATGAAATGAACGTCAATCAATTGGTCAAGAACGTGTCAGAAGTAAACGAAAAGATTAAGGTATCATTTCGAGATGTCCGGTTTAAACACATGCATGTTATTTAACGGTAGGGAAAAATAAATGTATTTAACTATAGCATGTATAGAGTATTAAAAGATTAATTTCCATATAAAATGACACCTTTGGAGAGTTTTCCAAATGCTTATTTAAAACATTAACAATAAATTTATGAAATAATTTACAATTGCATCCTCCACTTTTTGTTAAACAAAAGAATAGTTGTCTGAACCTGGAAAAATATATTGTATACCTATTGACTGGGTATGAGTTGAATAGTAAGTTTATTGTCCCGAGGTGCAACTATTGCCTTGAGTCTTAGCCGAGGACAATATTTGTATCTGAGGAGACAATAAACTTACTATTCCACAAATATTCAGCCAGTAAGTGTTTTATCATACCGAAAGAGACTACAGACAACAAATGTCAAGGCTAAATCAACTATCGTAATATACAAAGCAGAAACACCACCATACTGTTGTAATTCACGTTGACTTCATATATATTCTGAATTAAATTCTCCCTCGCCCTGTTCGTCCAAATTCAAAAGTATTTCGACTCTTAATTCAATAGGCTTTAAACAAAACAAACACAGACAAAGATGCTCGAAGTAACATTATTATCTTCTCTTGCGATACAAATTTTATTCAATTTAATAATACAGGTTTCCAAAAATTGCTCGCCCTGAAGATCATAAAAAAACATTTTATTAAAATAAAGTATGTCAATAAAGGTTTTGATTTTGTAAATATTGCCGGTATTTTTAACGACCATTCTGTTAAAGACCAAATTCCTGGATATTTTGATAATACTGAACTCCCCCTCATTTGTTATATTTACAAGAAATCTACCCGAAAATATGTGTTTAATTATAGCCAATTGTGTAAAGATGTAAATATCACTGACAATACACCTATGTCGTGTAATTGCAGTAATTCAGAATACACCTATGGCCCAATTTCCCATGTTATAACAGGAGACCTTAACATCGTTCTCGACCGTGAGTTAAAATCATTCCTAAATATCGTCCCCCGTCAACTATTAACTGGAATGAGTGTCGTAATATCATCAACGACTCACTCCGTGAAACTACTGTTTGAAATGGGTAAAACGGGAAAAAGCTGACAAAAAATCTTTAGACTCTTTTTTTAATTCAGGAATGAAGATAGTTGATATTCGAATACAACATTTTAAAGAACATTTTACTCTTAACAAAACTATAAAAACCCTATTTCGCGTATCAAAAATAAACTAACAGAACTAGCCAAGGAATTTGTTTTTGTCCCGGCTGATAAAGCTGCTAATAATATCAATCATTATTGTTTGACGTAAATTTTATATAGAGGTTCTGCAAAAGGAAATCACGAATTCACCAACATTCCAACTGACTTCATTTTCAGAAAACGACATCTGTAACAAACATAAACTTTTAGCTACTTCTTTACAAGCAGAACCAAACACAATGAAAGTCCCAACTATGTACTGGCTTCCAAAGCTGCACAAAAAAACCTTACAAATATAGATTTATTTCATCTTCTAGCCATTGTTCAACTACTAAATTGTCTGTTTTACTTACTAGTACACTTGGTACAATAAAAAACCTGATAATAAATTGTTCAAATAAGGCCTTTGAAAATAGTGGAATTAATTACTTTTAGAGTGTCAAAAACTCGTTGGAAGTACTTGATAAATTGCATGCATATATTGGTGATTTTGAATCTGTTCAAAGTTTTGATTTTTCTACCCCATATACCACTTTGCCTCATATTCTTATTAAGAAAAAATTCACATCCCTAATTAACTGGGCATTTAAAAAGTCGGAATGCGAGTACATATGTTCAAACTCTTTTAGATCATTTTTTAGTAGCAATAAACAAAAGAACTATGTCAATTGGACATGCTTTGATACTATTTATGCGCTTGAATTTTTACTTGATAACATTTTTGTTCGCTTTGGAGATTCCGTATATCGTCAAGTTATTGGAATTCCTATGGGGACTAACTGTGCACCACTTATTGCGGATCTGTTTTTGTATTGTTATGAGTTACAATTTATGACTAAAATTAGCAAAGACCCATCAAAACAACATTTGATACAAAAATTTAACAATACCTTTAGATATTTGGATGATATATTGGCTCTCAATAATGACGACTTCAGTATGTATACTAAAGACATTTATCCTGTAGAACTTACTTTAAATAAAGCTAATGATAACAATGACCACTGCCCTTTCCTCGATCTTGATATCTATATCATAAACGGGAAGCTTAATACAAAAATTTATGATAAAAGAGATGATTTTTCATTTCCTATTGTTAATTATCCATTTTTAGATGGTGACGTTCCCTTGTCACCATCTTATGGTGTTTATATATCTCAACTTGTACGATTCGCTCGTGTATGTAACAACGTATTAGATTTTAGCGAGAGAAATTTATGTATTACTGAAAAATTATTACACCAGGGTTTTCGATATCACAAACTGGTCAAAACATTTACTAAATTTTATCACCGGTATAAGGAAATAATTCGTAAATATAACTCAACATGCAGACATCTTATACGTTTAGGTATTTCACATCCAAAATTTTATGGAAATATTCTTTATAAAGCACAAAAATGTCAGTATTCTCCTCAGAAACTAACAAAACCTTTAAATAGACTTATTAAAAGGGGATATAGTTACGATACTGTTGTCAGGTCATTAAAGATTGCATATTTTGGCTTTAACATTGATTCACTGATAGGGTCTTTGCATCGGAACTAAACACATTTATTTCTAAAAAAAACAGTTGTTGGCATGACACGGGTTATGTTCTTCTCATATATTTTATGATATTATGATACTAAACCCCTAACGGGAGGGATTGTACCTGATATTCATATGATGAAGACATAATCTGTCAATCAGTTTAATTGAGGTCTGGAGCTGGCATGTCAGTTAACTGCTAGTAGTCTGTTGTTATTTATGTATTATTGTCATTTTATTTATTTTCTTTTGTTACATCTTTTGACATCGGACTCGGACTTCTCTTGAACTGAATTTTAATGTGCGTATTGTTATTCTTTTACTTTTCTACATTGGCTAGAGGTATAGGGGGAGGGTTGAGATCTCATAAACATGTTTGCGCCTGTCACAAGTCAGGAGCCTCTGGCCTTTGTTAGTCTTGTATGATTCGGAGTTTAGTATGACGTCCATTATCACTGTACTATTATGCATATTTTAGGGGCCAGCTGAAGGACACCTACGGGTGCGGAAATTCTCGCTACATTGAAGACCCATTGGTTGCCTTCAGTTGTTGTTTGCTCTATGGTCGGTTGGTTGTCGCTTTGACATATTCACCATTTCCTTTCTCAATTTTATTCTTCGATCAATACAAGCAACACAATATAAATACATGTACTAAACATAGCAGCCATTAATATGACTAACTTCTTGCGATTCGACGTAATTGCGAGCACCTTCGATATTAATACAGTTCAATGCCAAACTGTATATAGCACCATAAAACCCCACCCGTAGAAACCGCAAAAACTTTTCCAGTGCCTTATACGCGTAACATCAGACTTTATGAATAGTACACACTGTTGCAGAATTAGTTACACTCGTTTCAATCTATATATAATTACCACAAAAACCAAACGGTAAAAACCTAATTTCAAACGAAATGAAATATACTTATTAGGCTACGTCTCGCACTAACGTGAACCCTAGATACAACAGGTATAACGCGATGTCGTAATTTCCGCGACATTCTCAACATTGCCCAATCCCGTAGCAGCATTTCAAATTCCGTGAAATATAATGACGCTTGCCGTCGAATAGTTTCAGCGAGGTCTAATAGTTGGAAACTGTTAACTGGTCGGTCCGTGTATATCTGCGTCCAATCGTTTTTCGTTTTGAAATATCAAAAAGAAAAAAGAAAAATCGAAAGTGTTTTCATTTTTCGTTTTTGATTTCTTAAAAACCAAAACGAAAAACAAAAGTGTTTTCGATTTTCGTTTTTTATTTCACAAAACAAAAAACGAAAAACAAGTGTTTTCAGTTTTCAATTTTGATTTCTCAAAATCGAAAATCGAAAAATGAAAGTGTTTTCATTTTTCATTTTTGATTTCACAAAAACAAAAAACGAAAAACGAAAGGGTATTTATTTTATCTTCCCAACACTGTCATTTTTCATTCATTTAAAGGTCGTTAAAGTATACATGCACAGCGGTTGTCAGACCAATACTACTTTAATCGAAGATAATGTCGACGGATGCAAAAGTCTTTATCAATCTAAACAATAAGGGTGCGTGATCTTTACTTTTAAGTTTGGAGAGGTTAATCTAAGATGTTAATACTAAATTGTAACAAGCCTCTTTTACAAATAAAGCAAACTATATATTGTGGGCGAGGGAAGGGCTCAAAGACCCCAGAAGAACTGGGGAAAAAATGATACAAAATCTTTCAGACCCTTTCTCAGTCTAAAGCGCAAGTTTTAATTTATCTTGTTTATTTTTAAGAATTGAATGCTTCTTTTTGTAAATTTATTGGGGTGTAAAAGCGTTGACCGAAGTACATTTTGTATGAAACGCGGAAGCGCTTCATTCTAAAAATGTACGCACGGTCAACGCTTTTACAACCCTATAAAGTTACAAAAAGAAGCATTCAATTCTTATAATTACATTTTTTATCTAGGATCATGAAAACACGATTTTTATCAAGTTTTATTTAATTCACCTGTGCACTTTATTGTGGGACCTCGTGTCATCATGCATGATAAATGTTATTGTCTCAGGCAACTGTTTACGGAATAACATGTGATGTGCAGTTAGCCAATCAGAATAACGTATTATAATCGGAAACATATATCTAATGTAATTATTATGTTTTGGTCTCGGAGCAAAATATATAGATACAGTGGAAGACTTTTAGTATTCACATGTATGAACAATATCAAAAGACATATGTAGGATGATAAAAACAATAATGTAATCCACAAAGTCAGGTGTGTGGCTATTGTTAGTTTAAAAATATTTTTTTTTTTTTTTACTTTATTCATGAAATGTACATTTATACCCCTGATGGTTGAAGGCATATACAAACAATACAATACAATTTACACAATAGAAAAATTAACAATTTTTTAGACAATAATATTTATGCAGGCGTTGTGTCCACTCCCCTCAGTGCAAATGACCTTTTAATGAACGGAACAGTAGGCTGCATAATATCAAATGAAGATAGAATTAATAGTGGAGTGGAAATTTTCTCACCGAAACGGTGACCGAACCAGGAACTTATGTTTTTGTATAGTCCGATGCACCAACCTATGTCACTTTGGTATAATGAGGATCTAGTTCCTCGTTGAAGACTCTCCAGCTCCTTTCAAGATGAAGAACAGGAATAAAAAAACCTGTTCATTAATAATTTGTATTTTTTCTGTATATTGTGTGCGATTTTGTCCCGTGTACATTTACTCCACATCTCTTTATTTTCTATTTCGGACCTGGACACGGCTGAATGCTAGTTTAGCCCTCCAATGTTAAAGGTCATATGTTTTTTTCAAATTATTTGATGCCGTGGGATTGGAATTTTTAGCTTTTATGTAAACCATGTCCGGTTTTTCACTGTATTTACAGCAAAGATAGCCAGTTTTGTGTTCTGTAATATACTGTAACAGTTTAATTTTACATATCCGATCGCATTGTAACTTCTCAAAACATTTTTCGAACAATATCTGGACATCGGTGTCGTGGGCATGTACAATTGCTAAACCACACATGAACGTTCTTTAGTCTTCGTAGATCTATTCCAACTTGAAGTCTTTTTGAGGCTACGACAAGCAGAACATGATATGTTATGCCATTAAACATTGAAGCCATAGTAATGAAGATCGAATACATTTTTTTTTGTACTTGATTAACGTATCCGCACCACAAAAACGCGAGAGCTACTTTTGAATATTTCTTAAGTAGTTTTCCACTCACAAACACAATAATATTTTCAACATTTATTAAAACATTTTGTTTTACACTTTTTTACTTTTATGATGTTTTAAAATATCAATTTGACTTGAATTTGGGATCCCGCTAACATGTTTACCCCCGCCACATTCAAAATGTATGTGCCTGTCCCAAGTCAGGAGCCTGTAATTCAGTGGTTGTCGTTTGTTTATGTGTTACATTTTTGCTTTTCGTTTAATTTTTGTGCATAAATTAGGCCGTTAGTTTTCTTGTTTTCTTGTTTTACATTGTCATTTCGGGGCCTTGTATATCTGACTATGCGGTATGGGCTTTGTTGAAGGCCGTACGATGACCTATAGTTGATTATTTCAATCTGTGTTATTTTGGTCTCTTGTGGAGAGTTGTCTCATTGACAATCATACCACATCTTCTTTTTTATATGTATATTAGTATACTAAATAAACATGTATATTCCAAGCTAAGTCAGTTTATATCTTGATTTTCGTCTGACTATACAGTGGAAAAGGGCTTAACGTATGAGATCGATACAAAACAGAAGAAAAAAAAGATCTAACAAAAACACATACCGAATGTGGCAGGGTATTTTTACCTCGTTTTCAAACAATCAAAGTACTGATTCGAAGTACTGAACATCGAATGACTGCAAGTTCTTTTTGATTGTCACAAGCACTTGTCTCAGAAAAAAAATCACATCTCTATACTTGAAAGTGAAGTTAATGTACAGATACTTTTTTGAAACGCAGTACACATATTATATATCATATCGATCTTTTTAATTTTAATGTCAAATATAGTAAGAGTTCTGACCCTCAATTCCACGGTGCACTAGACATGGAAAATGATAGTGCGAGTGGGGCATCTATGTGGTATGGACACATTCTTATCAAAATCCTTTTTTTTAAGAAGTCGGTAAATTTACTACAGATAATACTTCATTTGTAAATTAGACGAACTAATCTATTTAAAAGGTATATCTCTGATTTCGTTATACTTATGTGTATGAGAAAATTAAGATATATATATTAATTTTAATAAGATTGTTGAACTAACGCGTTCAATCGTATGATTTTATTCTTGTCAATTTTTTCGAGCAGAGCGAGTCGAAAACAATTAAATAGACGTTAAAAAAACAGTAGTTGTCGTTTGTTGTTGTCGTTCTCGCTTTTCGTTTTTTAGCTCACCTGGTCCGAAGTGAGCTTTTCTCATATCTTGGCGTCCGTCGTCGTCCGTCGTCGTAACTTTTACAAAAATCTTCTCCTCTGAAACTACTGAGCCAACTTCAACCAAACTTAGCCACCATCATCATTGGGGTACGTAGTATAACAAATGTGTCCGGTGACCTGGCCAAATCACCAAGATGGTCGCCATGGATAAAAATAGAACATAGGAGTAAAATGAAGATTTTGACTTATATCTGAGAAACCACAGCATTAAGGGCAAATCTGATATGGGGTAAACTTGTTTATTAGGTTATTATCTATCTTCCTGAAATTTCCAGATGAATCAGACAACCTGTTGTTATGTAGCTGCCCCTGAATTGGTAATTTTAAGAAAATTTTGCAGCTTTTGGTTATTTTCTTGAATATCATTTTAGGTTGCATTTCTGTAAATATTTTTCATTTTTTTTCAAATGTCAAAATATACCGCTGTGCGGCATATTTTCAACGTTTATATGCCCTGAAATTCTCAGAGTTTAAACTTACACAAATTTTCTTAACTACCCCTACCTTGAATGAAAGGTTACCACAGATTTCAATGTAAACAATATGCACGTGTTTATTTACTGGTAACATTTCCAAGTTCTGTCTCTGCGATATGGAACCAGTATGTCAACAAAATTAATTTTCTATGAATATTTAATTTCTACCCAAAAAGGCGTGTTTTCAGAAATAGCTGTATTTACAAAGTGCAACCTATTGATAGAGATAAACTGTAAACATCAATAATGTACAGCAAAGTAAGACCTACAAATAAGTCAACATAACCAAAATGTTCAATTGACCCCTTAAGGAATTATTGCCCTTTTTAGTCAATTTTTAACAATTTTCATAAATTTGTACACTTTTTACAAAATATTTTCCACTGAAACTTCTAGGCTAAGTTCATTATAGATAGATATAATTGTAAGCATAAAAAATGTTTAGTATTAAAAGTAAGATCTACGAACACATCACCATCACCAAAACACAAAGACCAAGGTGAGCGACACAGACACTTTAGAGCCTCTAGTTATATATAGAGTTTAAACCTTTGGTTTTCCCATTTGAATGGCTTTACACTAGTCATTTTGGGGGATCCTTATAACTTGCTATTCGGTGTGAGCCAAGAATTTGTGTTGAAGAGGGTACTTTAGCCTATATTAGGTTTTTTTCTGAATTGAATCATGTCATATTTTACATGTCGTGTTCCTTTATATAGCTGACTATACAGATTGGTTTTTATCATTATTGAAGGCTACAAAATGGGATTGCAAATAATTGTTTACATCCACTCATTTGAATTTTGGTGAATAGCTGTTTCATTTAATAGGAGTCATACCACATCTCCTTATTTTCATATTGGTGTACGTAACAAAGAAAAAGTAAATTCACAAAAATATTTAACTCCGAATTCAAAAGCAAAAAACAAAAGTCCCTTATTAAATGGCAAAATCAAAAGCTCAAACACATCAAACAAATAGATAACAACCATCATATTCCTGACGCTCAGGGTAAAATAATCGAATATGAATGCCCATCCCATGGTTAAAAAAAACAAATCTACGGCTGCCATGAATTATTTCTTAAAAAATTAATGGCAAATGAAGAGAAAAAAATAAGAAAATAAACAAAACGAAAATTATGAGATAAAATATTCTCCACATCCAATTATTTGTAACCCCTTTTAGTAATTACCCTTAACCTCAAACCTAGTTTTCCCTATGTGGTATGGTACCATGCAGTAAAATTAAAGTGAGGTACATTCTCTTAAACACAATTTTATTTTGTTATGATACTAGAAAAATGCTTGTTTTCGGTCCCTAATTCCTGAACGTTTTGGGCTAAGATGAAATTTGAAAAATAGGTAGGACAGGAGTTTAAAGTAAAAAAAGTCAGGGTGAGACATGTTGCAAACAAAAAAGGAAGATGACAATTTATGTCAAAAAAACGTGAGGATAATTTAAAAAAACCCAGGCAGGACCGAACAGATTGGAATTAAAAGGCATGGCAGAAATAACAACTTGAAAAGGGACAGTACAAAATTTTCCATACCACCCCTCCCTTCCCCCCTGAAAATCAAACGGTAGGTCCCGAACACGTTTACATACATATTTCAGTATTCTACTTTTTTTCAAAATTATCTCTCCATTATGCCAGTTGAATTTCACAATCGTAGAAATGGAAGCCGTTGTAGAGATGACGCGCTGCCAATTTTGCTCTTTAAAATTCATAAAATCGTTATAACGCAAACCTTTGCGATATTTGCGTTATAACACAAACCTTTGCGATATAACACAAACTTTTGTGATAAAAAGCAAACCTTTTCGTTGTAACGCAAACCTTTGTGTTATAAAGCAAACCTTTGTGTTATAACGCAAACCTTTGTGTTATAACGCAAACCTTTGCGTTATACGCACATATTTTTTTAATTTTATTTCTTATTTAAGATTCAAACGAAACAGTAGTTATTAATGGAGGAGGCTGTATATATTAAAATGTATCATCTTTGTAGTCATTGCAAAGTAAAATGCTTGAATAATTAGATCATATCAATGACTAATAATGAGCAGAATATTATAAGAAGATGTGGTATTAGTGCCAATAAGAAAACTCTCCATCTAAGTCACTATTCGTAAAAGTAAACCATCATAGGCCGAATTACGGTCTTCAACACGGAGCATTGGCTCACACTGAACAACGAACTATAAAGGTCCCCAAAAACGATATCCATGTTACTACTAGTATATATTTTACAAAGAAAATTAAGTAAATTGAGGTTAATATACCTAACATAAAAATCAAACCTGCTAATATAACTATAACCGAATATGAATATACTTCCAAAGTAAGCTCTTGTTTGAGAACTGTGTAAAGTAGGGTGGATTCAAACAAGCTACCCTTTGGCAATAAATGTATAGAATGAAGATGTTTTATTAATAAAATTATGTTCTCTCTATTCAAATTGCTATCCAGGCATCTTAAAAATACTTCTTTATATTAAAATGAAAATTCGATGACTTTCTATCAAAGAATCTTATTCATATTCTGAGATTTAAAAAAGAAAAGTAGAAAGATCATTTTGTCTATTTGACTTGGAGGTTTCACAATTGTATGACATTATTTTTTATCTTTCAATTTAGATATGACTATATACTAAACTATATCTATTTTCTTGTTAAATTATATACTTTTCTGATGCACAAATCAGTCTTAATTTATGTATAATTGCACTTCAAGTATTCCATTATTCCTATATATACATATTTATTATAATGATTTGGCCTTGCATGTATGTTTCTTTTTTTTTATCTAATAGTAAATCTCATCCGAAATAAATGACAGACGGACATATAAACAAAACTTAATGAATAATTGAAATCAAGATATTTGCGTTATAACCCAAAGGTTTGCGTTTACCTTATATCACAAAGGTTTGCGTTAAAACGCAAACATAGGAAGAAAAATAAAAAAAATATGTATGGCGCTAAAACGCTTCCGTACAAAATGTATCTACTTATTAATGAGCATTTGTTAATGATCTTGTCTGCATTGATTCAACTTAAAACTATTGTCTGATCGGTTGTCAGGTGGAATTTTCGAATATTCTTAAACATTTAAAAAAATATTATTAAATGTTTCGTAGAAGGGCAGACCAAAAATTTTCAGTGATGGCTAGTTATCACGCACACAAAATTGTAATTTTTCGAAGATTTGCTTTTCTATCATCCAACTGAACTTAAAAGACTGTCGTCAAGTACTTTTAGTAAGAAGAAATAGCTATTCGAACACACCAATTCTGTTTTTGTGATTCATTAGATACATGTAGGTATTTCACTTGACCCACATATTTCATCTTTCCGTGCTGGAATTTCTGTATGTTATAAAGTCAACCTGTAGCTTTGATATATAAAAATGGTATTATCTGAAGCGAGATGATATATCAAAAACTCTTGCTTTGTACGATTTAAAAACAAAATATACACCTCAAACACGCCCTAACTTAAATAAATGTACCCATTTTTCCCTTTTTGATACAAATGTTACCAATTTTGGGGATTTTTTTTCTTGAGTCACATAATGGAAGAGCAGACACGAAGATTACTAAACTAATAGATTGATATGTTCTCCGTCGGTGTTTAAAAAAATCGGAGGTTAAGCATTTTCTACATCCAACTTGATAGACACCCAATCGTAACTACTCGGCCATTCTCGCTACGCAGTACAATAGCTATTTCTTCGTGCAACCAGAAAGGCCGAGTTGTTCCGATTGGATAGACACCTTATATGTCGTCGACTTGATATCTAATTGTTCTGCATTACTATGAAAAAAAAGTTTGTACAGAAAAACTTTTTAAATTTTTTGTTACTATAGTAAACATTACAGTAAGCGTTTATCGCCTTCTCTTACACAGGTTGGGACCACTACCTTATATGGAAATGCATAAATTAGCATACTTATGTTCTCGCACATGTAATTGTTTATTTACTGTAACATGTGACGCAATTTATTTTTACCTAGGTTTTTGACAAATCCACTAAATGAGTCACAATGCATGATAGACTACTACGTGTTTTCTATCAACCAAGGACACGTGTTTTTTACTGAAATACAACATATTTTTCCGTGCAATGCGGGCTTCACAATTTTACGGAAGCGTATTAGGGACATAGAAAAAATAAAATTGGCAGTGAACTTTTTTTTCAAAGTCGAAATTTTGACTTTTCAAATCTCGAAATTTTGACTTTAACTTGAAATTTTGACTTTTCAAATCCCGAAATTTTGACTTAAACTTGAAATTTTGACTTTCTAAAATCTTGAAATTTCGACTTTTCAAAAAGTCGAAATTTTGACTTTTTCAAACTCGAAATTTCAACTTATAAAAAGTCAAAATTTCCACTTTAAAGTCGAAATTTTGACTTTTTTAAAACTCGAAATGTCGACCTTTCATTAAACTCGGAATTTCGACTGATCTAAAACTCAAAATTTCAACTTATTTTAAACTCAAAATTTCGACTTTTTTAAAACTCGAAATTTCGACTTATTCTAAACTCGAAATTTCAACTTATTTTAAACTCAAAATTTCGACTTTTTTAAAACTCGAAATTTCGACTTATTTTAAACTAGAAATTTCAACTTATTTTAAACTCAAAATTTCGACTTTTTTAAAACTCGGAATTTCGACTTATTTTAAACTCGAAATTTCAACTTATTTTAATAACACAAATACTTTTTTAAAACTCGGAATTTCGACTTATTTTAAACTCGAAATTTCAACTTATTTTAATAAACACAAAATTTCGACCTTTTTGTAAACTCAAACTTTCGACTTTTTTTTTTAATCGAAATTTCGACTTTGATCTCAAAAGGACAAGGTACGATAAGCATTAGAGAACGGCCCCCTAATTTCGTTCAAATTAAAAGTGACTTGCCATTAATTATAATACATTATTCTTAAAGTTTAAAACCTATATTTTTGTTAACATTAATAGATTTTTCAACTTCCGTTGATATTATTCATGCTCTGTTGCTGTAAAGACCTCAATATTCGCGAAAAGGGCAGAAAAATGGCAGTTTCAAAAACTTTTTCTGCATTTTAAACTATGAGCGTACCTACGACCCACGATCATATTTATACCAGACATTCCTTGAACATTAATGTTGATGTAGTTCAAATATTTTAGTGGGTCGTAAGTACGCTCATAGTTAAAAATTCAAAAAAGTGACAAAAAATCGTCGTTGTTTTCATTGAATCATCGAAATTTTTAACCGAACTGCGGACCGGAGATGATTTCCGGTATTTACTAGATATGACGACGGAAAAGTGTTCCTGCTACGCTATAATAATAGCTAGTTTCTTTAGGACGAAAAATAAACATATATTTGAGACAGGAAAACAGGATATTCCTTTACTCATTATTCTTTAATTTAAAGTGACATTTTAGCAGACCGTCGAAATTTGACCCAAAAATAAACGGAACTGTGATAAACTTCAGAGAAATACTGGGAACGTAATTGTGAATGAATATAATAACTGGTTCATACTCAAAAAGTGCATATATACGTATTTTGTTTCATAATTGACGAAATCGTCGCCCTGGAATGTTTAAATCTCCGTTGACACTTTTGTGAAAAGTGCTTTCTTTCACGTCCGCATTTCTACAAAGTATGGCATGCCAAGTTAACATTTTAGACAATCATTTAATAAAAATACAGATGGCGAAAATAAACTACAGAACTGTGAATAATAACATACACTGTAATTCATATCACATAAGAGGGGGAGGACAGGGGTTAGGGAGACCGGGAGAAAGGGGTAGGAGAAAGGAGAAAGGGGGTACGAGAAAGGAGAGGAAGTCTGGGAGAAAGGAGAAAAGTTGGAGAAAAAAATAAAATATCAAAAAAATAAAATATCTCTTTTTTCCGGTAAATTAAAAAAAAATAAGGAGAAGAGGGGTAGGAGAAAGGAGAAGAGGCCTGGTAGGAGAAAGGAGATGAGGGGTGGGAGAAGGGAGAAGGGTACCCCCTGTCCTCACCCTCACATAAGAAGACACCATGTGACCATTTTAATTAGTTAATTGTGTAAGTGTAACAATAATCAAAATTAAACAAAACTATCCAACACTTTTATGATCTAAATTATGTATCTTGAGTTATTTTTTTTGGTCATGGCGTTGAATTTATTGGACTTATTATTTGTTATAATTGTCACCCGCCTTCCCGTTGTTCTGTCTTGACGACAACTTGGTGCTACTTCGTATTTCTTGTTTGCAAATCATTCTCTTCATATCTTTCCGTTAAAATTTGCATGCATAAAGTATTTGTCACTGGACGGTCAGGAAACAACATTCAATCAATCATATATCTTCTAAAATAACAGCACTTCATGTATTATGAATTTAAACATATTCAAAAGAATAAAAGCTTCTTTTATTTTTTAATCAGATATTTACACGTCGAAGAAAATAAAACAAGTATTGAATATGAAAGGAATAAAAACGCATCATAATTAAAGATATCTTGCTTGTAAGACGTGTGTTTCGCGTACAAAAGACTCATCAGTGACGGTCGAATAAAAAAAATGTCAAAGGACCATAAAAGGCTCAAAATTCCGATTTTATTTTGTGAATAAAGGTTATTTATTCCTGAATATATTATCCGTAGTTTTTGCAAACAATATAAAGTTTTGTTAACAGTTAATTCATAAAAGTTACTATTTCAATCATAATTCATGTCTACACAAAGTGCTCACTTTTGGACATCATGTTGCTGAATGGGTTGTTTGTTTCATTAATTTTTAGTGTGCTATAGCTTAAAAGGTTACAGTCCGTTGGAAGACATATTACCCTAACTTGACACTCCGATCCAACTAGTTTTTGTTCTTACCCCTTAATGCCAATTGATTGACGGAAATCAGCAAATACCAATTGTTAAGTCTTAAGTTTGACCAGGCCGGTGTCAGAACCCACGATATCAGGCGTTTTAATTCATTTATTATATTTATAAAATTGTACAATGAATGAATAAAAGGGTGCATACTGTAAGAATCCATCGTATATGAATCCGCGCTTAAACATACACATCCACCCAAAAGAAATAACTTTTGCAACATTTATAGAAATAAGAAGATGTGGTATTAGTGCCAATGATACTACTCTCCTTTCAGGACACAACATGTAAAAAGTAAACAATTATAGGTCAAAGTACGACCTTTAACACAGAGCTTTGGATTACACCAACCTGCAAGCTATCAAGGACACACAAGTGGCTAATGTAGCAATTCAAACAGGAAAATCAACGGTTTAATCTTTATATAAAAAAAACTAGAAACGAGGAACACGTATGAACCACAACAACCACTGAACAGGTTCCTAACTAGTTGCAAACAAACGCAGCATGTGTAAACGTTTAAACAGGCGACAACCTTCACCCTAACCCGAACTTATATTAATATACTCTTATTAGTAACTTTCATATCCAATTAAAACTGTAGTTCATTTTGATAAACAAATTACAAAAACAAAACGAAAAAATACAAAATGCAAATCAATCACATACATGCATTTTACATGATATTTCACAAATCATTTGACACTGACAGGAAAGTGAAACCATTTTCCGTCATTGCCAGTATTCACATCATAATTACAGATAACAAAAATGTTCCATAGTTATAGGAAGATGTGATGTGAGTGCCAATAATACAACTCTCCATCCAAATAACAATTTATACAAGTAAACCATTATAGATCAATGTACGGCACGGGGCCTTAGCTCACACCAAACAACAAGCTATAAAGGGCCTCAAAATTACTACTGTAAAACCATTCAAACCATAGTCCATTTCATCTTGAAAGAAAACAGTTTATTCTGTACTCAGTTTTCACTTGTCTTTGTCAATTTTCTCTGGCTTCAAATGAAATGAATGGATTAATTATGTTAAACATATTACTTTTTTCTTCTTTTTTGGAATTTTATTCTCATACACACTTGTCCCGGTCTACACTTATTTAGTTTTTATACATTGACTTGTGATATTTGGCATACAGTGTATAGCCATGACTCAGATATCATAACAGTCTAATTTTGTTTATTTTCTTTGGTTACATCTTCTGACATCAGACTCGAACTTCTCTTGAATTGAATTTTAAATGTACGTATTGTAATGCGTTTACTTCTCAACATTGGCTCGAGGGATATAGGGGAGGGTTGAGAGCTCGTAAACATGTTAATCCCCGCCGCATTTTAGCGCCTGTCCCAAATCAGGAACCTCTGGTCTTTGTTAGTCTTGTATTTTTTTTAATTTTAGTTTCTTGTGTACAATTTGGAAATTAGTATGGCGTTCATCATCACTGAACTAGTACATATTTGTTTATGGGCCAGCTGAAGGACGCCTCCGGGTGCGGGAATTTCTCGTTACATTGAAGACCTGTTGGTGACCTTCTGCTGTTGTTTCTTCTTTGGTCGGGTTGATGTTTCTTTGATACATTCTCCATTTCTATTCTCAATTTCAATATCATTATGACATTTACCGTTGATCTCAAGGTCCAATTATTTGACCTTTAACTTTCATGGTTAAATGCCTCGTTAATAACTCCAAAAACGATGTATACACCCCCCTTTTTGCCTTGTTAAGTCGTTTCTAATCCACCATAGGTTTGTACCCATGCAGAGGACACATTTATTCCAACCCCTACATGTGTATATCATATTAATTCGTAATTGCCTGGATTAGACATTTTATTCCGCAAAATGTCTGTATGTGGTACAAGTCACGTCTCTTTTATTCCATTAACTGTTCAGTATCTTTAAAAACTGTTTAAACTCATCTCAAATTATTAAATCTTATATATTCTTGTTTTCATGAAAAGACTTTCACATTGAAACAAAGATTTTGTACTGGTCTACAAATTAAAACAAAATGTTTGATGTTGCTTAAGCCCCAGTCACACTGTCACGTTTCGGCTATCCCGTTTTGCTACGTTTTCAAAACGTAGCGAAACGGCAATATCCGTAGTGAATCGTATCGATCCGTACTTAAAACGGCTATATACGTAGTTATGCGTAGATTGATACGTGATCGGTGCCGTTTGTATTGGTCTGCACAATACAAACGTGACTAAAAATGAAAACGCAGTACTAACGTAGAAGAGCGCAGTAAAACGTAGAAGGAACGTAGAAATGCGTATTAGAAACGTACCTGATACGTTCTAAAACGTATTTGATTATAATCACTAGGTGTTATTACGTTTAAGAACGTATCTGCCACGTTGCATTAGGTTTTTGTACGGTATATTACGCTTCATGGTACGCATTAATAGGTTTCATTACGTTATTCTAGGCATTATTACGTATCGATGCGTATTACTACGCATGATTACCTTCTTTTACGTATAATCAAACCACGTGTATCTATATTTCTCGCCATTTGCTAAAATAGTTTGTCAGTCTTACAGCAAGATTAAACTTGTAAAAGCTCTCTGTTATAGTACTCAACAATTGAGCACAGTTTCAATAAAAATTATGGATTCGTTCTTAAATGACTACTTGGTAACAGTCGATGACGGACGGACAGATGGACAAGCGGACGAAAGAGCAGACAGACAGGCAATACGCAGACGAACGGACACTCATCAAAACGTTTTTTACGAAGGGTATTACACAATGCCTTGCGACTTCGTGTGGCGAGGTATACAAATTAATGTCATTACCATAGCGTATCATCGGACACAGGATGTTGGTACCAGGCTTAAACGATTTGTATGGTGTTCAATTTTAAAGCTGCTACAGTACATCAAAAAGTTGTTGCACTGCACCGTGGAGTTATGTTTTTCCTCCTAAAAAAACAGAATAGACCCTCTGCTCGATGATACACGATTTTTATATAGCGTATTCGGCCGTGTATAGTACACATTCATCAAGTAACAAAACATTAACATACAAAAGCATAGCATACCTCCCCCACAATCTGTCGTCAATACCTGGAAGAATGCTGACCATCCAATGTCCCCAGTTCTACCTATCGGGTGTCATGTCCGCATGACTAGCCAGCTTAGCCTGCACTTGTTTCTGTAATTCAGAAGACTGTTTTATTGCTTCCTGGATGTCTTTTTCAACTGGAGATTGCATCTTCAGGTATTTCTTTTTCGTTTTTGTTGTAACTATAGGAGAGGGAATATCTATTGTGCTGGACGTCTCCTCAAGATTACATTGCGATCTAAAGAAAAAAAAAACGATGAAAGTTGTATTTTTTGTTCTAAACAATACAAAAAGACACCCTATCTCTACTACTACGGTGGGTTTTGAACGACCTTGACTGGCTTGACACCCTATCTCATAACAAGAAAACAAGAAATGCCGGAAGCACACTCAATCCGATACAATTACTTTTAACTGAAAAGTATTTACAAATGTAAGTGTGATGGACGAACGGACGGACGGACCAAAACATTATAATAAGTCCTGATGTGAAGATATAGTTTCAATTTAACTAATTATACAAAGAAGTAAATGGTTACTGACCTTCTTTCATCGTCTTCTTGACTTTCCTCTTCGTCCTCATGTTCACTGGGAGAATCGACGCAAGCATCTGTTCCGTATTTTGCCTTGAGTTTCTCTTTCAGCTGAAATATTCAGACATAATCGGAACATTATTTATGTATTCGTACAAGATATATCGAGATAAAGTCAAACGTTTGAAATGAAACAGCTGTAAAATGAATTTCGTAGAATCAGAACATTAAGTATCATTTAGAAAAAGAAAAAAGGTACGGGAGTTCAACAAAGGAAATAACAATAAAAGGTAAACAAAGTGAACTGAAATATTAAGTAATAGAAACCTGTATTGCACACGTTTATTCCTCCTCTGGTTTCTATTCTGGCAATATGTGGACCCAAGAAGCCATTTTTTTCTTTGATCCATTTGTCTCTTTGAGTATCATCTTTTCTGCCTGAACCAGATTTATTGCCTTCTCGTGTCAGTCTTCCGAGCTGAGATCTCATTGACTCAACCCATGTCCTGAGAGTCTTCCAATCCTCTACCCCTAGCTCATTAGCTTTTGCTTACCATCGTGTATTTTTGAGAGCAGTATCTTTGTACTGATAATGAGCTGAAAGAGAAGAAAAAAATCAGTCACATTGATTTTTAAATATAAAGACCATGCTGTAAGTTTATCTATGTCTACTGGTGGGGTTAACATCTTTTGACATTTATTCTCCGTATTAATATTTAAAATTATAGCAAATAAATACATGTACCTTTGTTGTATAGAGGTTCGTTTTCTCTATACCAATCTGCCACCTCATCCTGCTTTTCTTGTGGTATTTCTAATGGCTTGCTTCTTTTGCGCTTCTCTTTATTGGTATTAGCTGGCTGTTCAGTATCACTATTTTGTGTTTGCTCATTTGTTTCTATTGTATTAGTTGTTTCAGTCTCAGGCGCCACACTAACTATGCGGCCTCTGCCACGCCCACCACGACCCCTTCCTTTGCCTCTGGTCCTCATCAGAACGGTCTGGTTTGAAACACACTAAAAGATAAATCAAATACCGGTAAGAGGAAAATTGGATTTAAAACGGACAATGTGCAACGTAGAATATTTCAAAAGAGCAATTATTATAAAAGGGAAAGCATTGACAATGTTCTAACCAAAGCTTTAAATGTTTTTTCATGATTCATGTCTCCACTCAACAAAAATCTTATCTGAAAGAAAAAACAATAAAATCTTTCTTTTGAGTACAAAAAATCTAAATTTTTAGACCATAAAATGGGAACAAAATAATTTAATTACAATGAAAGATGTATTAATAATTATAAAGTGTACCTCTAGTAATGTCTCCAGATTTGTTTTAGTTACTCTGCTCCCTCTTTGCATCTCTGTCCTTTCTAAATTTTATTGAATAATGATGCCGTTTCATGATAAGTGATCACAGCGTAGTGACACGTGATACTGCGTGCAATAAACTTGCTAAATCGTAGGAAATCGTGTAAAAGCGTACTTGAACCGATTTAGAAACGTACTAAACCCTAGTAATACGTAGTGAAACGTAGTAAACCGTAGTAAAACGTAGTTTATACGTACTGAAGCGTATTAAAACCTAGTAGAACGTACCCCTTGTAGTTATAAAAAAACCTAGCAAATCGTAACAAAACGAAACAATACGTAGAAGAACGTATCAACACGTGGCGTAAACCTAGTTAAACGTACGGACCGTTAAAAATGACAAAAAAATGCCATGAAACGTAGCATTTCTACACGTACTAAAACCTAGCTGTCGAAACGTGACAGTGTGACTGAGGCTTTAGTAAGATGTGGGATTCTATACTCAATATAGAATTCGTCCCAAAAATATTGATAATCTAGATGTGTATATTATAGTGTAACACCGTATGATACGGTGCTTTTTGTTCGCAATTCGCTTTTTGTCCGTTTTTGCTTTTTGTCCGATAATTTTGCTTTTTGTCCGACACTTTTGCTTTTTGTCCGTTGCTTTTTGTCCGTTTTGCTTTTTGTCCGATTATTTTGCTTTTTGTCCGACACTTTTGCTTTTTGTCCGTTGCTTTTTGTCCGTTTTGCTTTTTGTCCGATTATTTTGCTTTTTGTCCGACACTTTTGCTTTTTTGGCCAGTGAATCTAATGGCGAATGGTCACTATGTCTAATGGCAAATGGTCACTATGTTGCTAATGTTGGCTGTTCTAACTTCAAAACCCCTCCCTCTGAAAAACACGTTTCATCTACCCTGTTAAAAAGACATGTTTATAATAATTTCATTGAAACATATGATCTGACAATAAATATAAAATAAAGTATAGGTTATTATAACTGTTGTAATGAAATGACAAAATTGTTTCATATTTATGATAAAATGGATTGACCCTAGCAGGGAATCGAACCCCATTCTCCTATTTTAAAAAAATAGGCGTAATTACCAATATACCACCGAAGTTTCCAATGCATTTTACAAATACAACAAGATTGTCACTCAGTTTTAATTTTAATCATCATGTAATACAGCATTTTAAATCGTCAGATGCACAATGGCGTGCACTTTCATCAACTTTACAGGGTGTAGCTACCGCAAGTATAGTCCAAATAATTATGACGTCTGGCAAGGCTATTTTAATTTTTTTCTGGGACGCCACAAGGATATTTTAATTTTTTTCTGGAACTCAACAATGCTATTTTATTTTTTTTCTGGGCGCCGTCTTAGGAAGGCGTCCCAGAAAAAAAATAAGATAGCCTTGCCAGACGTCGTAATTATTTGGACTACTGCAAGTATAAATGAATCTCTGCCAAAGGGCCCCTCCTGCCAAGCCTCGAATGTCAGCACAATTTTATCAAGGAATCCTCTATCAGATATGAACATATTTACCAATGCTACCATAACCGGTGGAACATTTACGATTAATTTAGTAACTATAGACCTACCGATTCTTCTTGTGCGTCCACCGCTATTGACAACTGACTTGAAAATATGCGTGTCAGAAATTGACTTCAAACGAAAAGACGGTTGAATTATAACTTTTCTGTTATATTGTGACACAAATATCGTTTTAGTTAATAAATTTGTTAATTTTTGTTTCAATTTTGAATTTTAGAAAAGCAACTTTGCGAAATTAAACTGGTTTGAACTAGTTGGATACAAATCGACAGGGAGGTTGATGGAAGAGCCTACACAAATACTGTACACAGCGAACATAGAAATTACCGTAAATGACCTAATCATAATCGAAATAATTGATTATCACTCTGGCAAAAATAATCACGAATATAATGCCTACCCATGTTAAAACTACAATAAAGTATAGCTGGCATCAATTATTTCTTAAATAAAGTACAATTCTTAAATAGATACTGGAGTTTGAATTACGATTTTTACCCATGTCTGTGTTGTTGGGGTAAAAAGCATGATAAAAATAGAAACTATCAACAATAACAAAAGAAAAAAAAAGGGAAACAAAATCAGCAGCAGTAAAAGATCAAACAACTGAAATTCTAGTCATGAATATATTCTAGCGTAATACATTGGAGCTTGGCTTTCTAATATCCATAAAAACATATTGCATTCTATTTCAAAAATGAAATGCCGACTACCGTTTTTTTTTAAATACATTGTACTTATTCAAGACGAGAAAAAAAATGAATAAATAATAATACAATGTATAATAGTGCACAAATATAACATTCATTTCCTTTTCCTGTTCTGGTAATTCAAGATATATTTGGTTGACATGCACTAGAAATTACCAATTGAGGGGAACTAACTCCGTAATTTGCTATCATTCTAACCAAAAGTTACCTGGAGATTACTCGAATTACCAGACACACAGAAACGAAAAAGCTACCATTCCTACCTCAAGATGAACGTTACTTCAAATTGGATGATAAATTTGGTTTGGTTTTTTTTTGTCAAATTTGAAATTCTTCTAAATTGCCTGACGTTTACAAAGACTTAAATATATATAACACAGTTCACACAGATTATAAACATGAATAAAACAAATTTTAGTTTTTGGAAAACTGCATGGAATTTTTCAATTTCAAACAATATTCTCAAGCTTAAACTTATTAAAAATTTTCGTTTTGCCTTATTCTACATGTGTAACTTCCAAAAAATATTTTTCGAATAAAAAGAAGCAATACACTATTCAAATTCAACATGCGTCGGTGTAAGTTATCACATCGGTGAAATATAATTGTATTAAATACAATTAAAACATGTGTTACGTAGCAAAAACAAGGAGATGCAATATTCGGAAATAATGATAATTTCAGATATATGAGAAGGTATATTAGACATGTAATTACAATGTTTAAATTAATATTTACGGATGGACAATAGCATCATTTTAATATAGATAGCCTATAACCTATTAGAAGATACAATCAACAACTCATGTTACTTAATTTAATTTACTGTTGATTATGTATAACATATCAAAAAAATATACATACAAGTTTTTTTTTTCTTTTTTAATTTTGATACAATCATCAATATTTAAGTGTAATTATTGTCAATTTTTTAATATATCTTGTGCGTAAACAACACAACCTGTTTCGCCAATTCTTTTAAAACCTTTTTTTTCAAATTAGAAGGATAATATTAAATTGACTTCGATTGACAAATACGTACCCGAATTCGTCAATATATCTGATAAATGTACGTGTCCACACGTGGGTTTATTTAGGGTATATAAGCAACTTTGCATCACATGAGACTCAAACAGCCGGAATCTTGGATGCACGACTGGGAGTTTTCCTTTTCTTGCTTGTGACAGTCCTACAGACAGTAGTCGGTAAGTTGAAATTTTAAAGATGTTATGTCAATATTATCTATATGTAGATATCCGAAAGGTTTGTTAGTTTTACTTCCTTTTTAAAATTAAATACTTTTGAAAATGTGTGCCTTTGCTCAATATAGAATTTGTAAAGAATAAAAAAAAAAGGATGTATATGAAAAAATATTGGATGAAACACCAAATGGAAAAAAAAATCTTCAAACAACAGCTTAATTCATACTTAAGAGGGGCAAGTACCAATTTTTTAACCGTTGCTAGGCAACATTTCTGTTGCCAAGGTTGTTTTTAAGCATATAATAAACAAAATTAAAGGGTATTTTCATTTGTGACTTCAAGTTCTTCTTGGACAAACAATATCATTTGCAAATATTAAAATTTTTACTGATAAAGCAATTAATATGTGATAATTTTCATTCTTCATAAAAACCGTTGCTAGGCAACCTTCCTTTCACCGGAACACAATAAAATCATTATTTTTTCTAGTGTCTACACTAAGACCATCATTGATATCAATTTAAACTTATTTGGAGAGGGGGCCAAAAATAGCCCTTATCATACCTTGTCCTTTCGACTGTTGAAATCTCGAAATTTTCACTTTTTCTAAGTACTCTTAAAACTTTGATGTTAGTATTCAAACAGTTATTACAATTTTAGAAGGAGTAGACATGGACGCAAATTATTAAAGCGTCATTTACTTATTTTGGCAATTTATATTCAGAAACTGGTTTTGATAACTATTTGTTCCTAAGATATGGATTAGCATTTAATATTAAAGAAACCATTCGTAAAGAACATGAATGTTGACAGAATTCCCCCCCCCCCCCTTTTCGCATATTCCATGTTTTAGTTTCCACGACACTGTCATAGGATCGTCAGACCTGAGGACATTAAGCATCACAGTTGCAAAGGCCTGTTTGGTATCCCAATAGCAAGTCACTGACTTTGCCTTGTTTAAACAATGGTAAATCAAGTAGCCCAAAATGCCATGCATATTCAGAACGACCAATGAGCTGCCCCAGTTTTTTAGTTTTGGAAGTTTGCATTCTTATAACACAACTATTAACCCTTGTCTTTATATATTAGACTGTTGAATAAAAGTATGTCGTAATATAGGTGTGTCGGAATAGCGGGGTTACTTGATACACATATCTGAAGTCCAGACTTGAAATATGTATTTGAACGTGAAACATATTTTATTTATTCTTTGGCAAGAACAAGATTTTCCATCTAAAATAACCTCTTTAAAATGTTTCAGTTTATTAAAATATGCTTATGAATCTTTTGTGGATAGTTGTCTCATTGGCAATCATACCACATCTTCTTTTTTATATTATGAAGTTTATGATGTAAATGACTCTCCGCCTCGTTGATATAAATGACTGTGAATGTGGTAATCCCAAACGTATAAATACTGAGGAAAAGTCGAAATTTTAAGTTTAAAAGAAGTCAAAATTTCGAGTTTCGAAAAAGTCGAAATTTCAAGTTTTAAAAAAGGTCGAAATTTCAAGATTTTAGAAAGTTAAAATTTCAAGATAAGAAAAGTTAAAATTTCGAGTTAAAGTCGAAATTTTGAGATTTGAAATGTCAAAGTATCGACTTTGAAAAAAAAGTTCACTGCCAATTTTATTTTTTCTATGTCCCTAATACGCTTCCGTACAATTTGGCTAAGTTTTTCATTTTGTGTATCCACATTTATAGTTCGTGATATAAAGTATTACTTCCATCACGGTGGGTATGGTTGTCCTGCGAGAGAACGTACTGTGCTTGTGATTCGGTCCTGACGGGTGCTGGTGATCAATGAAAAAATGTAAACAAAGACAAAAATGATGATTTTTGACGTTTTCACTCATAAAAAATGGAAGAAAACAGTTGAGATTTTTCAATTTCGTTTCTTATGGGTTCATATATAAACCATTACAAAATTGACCCTCTAAACTGTTTCAGTAAGCGTTACACAAAAATACTCATTTTCAGAAAATCTCGAACTGAAAAAAAAAACAAAAATGCTCATAGAGTCCGCTTTCTATACCGCAATCCACACGACAAAACAATTTTGTGAAAAAACATTGCAATTTATTAAAATTTAGCATTTTCTCAATTTATTCATGTCCTGATACTGTGCTGGTGGGTCCTGTCATTGTGCTGGTGGGTCCTGATACGGTGCTGGTGATTTTGGATAAGAAGTTGGTCATATTTGAAACAAATGTTACAAAATCAATAAAATTGGGCAGATAATTGTTGCCAACAGGATCTATGACTCCTATTTTAGCTCTTGTCCCTCCATTTGGCAGTTTAATATGTGTTTTCAAATGATCTTAACTTGTATTATATAATAACATAAAAGGGCAACATCTTTCGTCCAATATCAGATAACAATATATAGTATCTAAAATAAGTTAAAAATTCCACAATACTATATAATTCATTTTATGTGTCAATTTGTTCGAAAAAAGTCGAAAAGAAGAGTTTTTTTAATGTCATGATTATCTGTCGCTTTCTATAGATCTATGCTAAGCATTTATTTCAGATGACATGGACTCCTCACCCTGATGACCCTGCTGCCTTTCATAACTTTATCCGTATACATATATTTATAGATAAACAAAAGGCTGCAACTGGTATTTTTGTATTTAAAATGATTCGTTGTAACGAGAATATTTGTGGTGAATGAAAACTATGAGGGTCAAAATCTTAAATTGCTTAGAAATGTTGCTGGACCCAGTTTCGTTATCTGATCTGAATTTTCTGAAATGTGCAAGGTAGATAGACATTTTGATTGTTTTACTCGGTAATGAACCCTTGTGTTGATCCCATGCTAAACATAACAAAAATCTCTGTACAAAGGTCTGTGAATTTTCTACAAAAATAGTGATTTTATTTTCACTAAATTCTCTTTTTTCTACTAAATACAATAATGAACTATAAATAATAATGCTTTGCAAGAAGTTTCCCCTTGATATATGTACAAAATTATATCTCTATTATTCATTGTCTGTGCTGTTTTGATTCTATTGCAGTTTGCACATTTCGTAATTGACATTGTCATAAACCGTACACGAAAAGATAAAATATTGATATAAGTACTTAATTTGCATCTTTGAACCCCCACCCCGGCTTGTTTTTTAGGAGCCTGGGGTGTCTAAAAATGGTCGAATACAGACAGCCGAGTACGCATTTTACTTTCCAGGCGTGTTTATGTTGATTGTTAAAGTCCTGAAAACGGATAGATGGAAACAAAAATGTTTGATATATCTGGCTTTAGATTCAGTTTTTAAGGCTATATTTTAATATAATAATTCTATGAATTCACAATATAAAAAAATGCAGAAAAAAAATGAATGAAGTGAAATATCTTAGTAAGGAGTCATTACTACAGAGATGGTGTGTTTGACACACAAAACTTAAAAGCTTAGTGATATTACCAATATTAAAATAAAAGTTTATTTTAGTTGGGTATTTTTTCCATTTACTCATTTTTAATTATAATCAAGGCACATTCGATTTTTATTCATGAAAAATATTTAAATATAGAAAAGTAGGACACATTGTTCACTTCCTCCCCCGTAATTCTTTATCAAAAACATTTATTTTGAAATGAAAAAGCTAAGAAGTGTTTTCTAGGTTATCTCGTCTTTATTCTCTGACATATTCTAGCCTGCCCTTTCATAAATTAGTGATTTTTTTAGTGTTCTATCGAATTTTCGAAAAACAAATACCTGATAACCGCTTAGACACAAAAAAGAATATGTTGGAAAAATCTTACAGCAAGTGATTCTTAATAGCTATAGCCTCGGTCACACCTTACCGGATAGCTCGAACGGACGCCTAACGGATAAAAAAAGAGTTATCCGTTGACAAAATGTTTATCTGTTGGGAGTCCGTTGGTGTACTAACGAACATATAAAGAATGCCAAACGGACACACAACGGACAATGAACGGACGTGAAACGGATACGTACCGGACAGAACGGACGTCGAACGTACTTCCAACGGACGAGTACCGGATGAAACGGACACCTAACGGAAGCGTAACGGATAAAACGGATGAACAAAATAATCTGAAAATTAAAGGCAATAAACCATCTAAAAATTAAAGGCAATAAACCATGAGAAATTTCAGTTGGCATTTGTCCATTTTACATCCGGTAGACATCCGTTTTATCCGTTATCCTTCCGTTAATGTCCGTTTTACATCCGTTTTATCTGTTAGGCGTCCGGTAGACATCCGTTGGTGAATTGGTATGCCGGATCTCCAACGGATGCATAACGGATACAAAACGGACGAGTACCGTACAAAACGGATGCCTAACGGACGTTCAACGGACATTTTATCCGTAGGACGTCCGTTCAAAGTTTTGAACATGCTCAAAATTTTCCACCGGACAGAACGGACGTCAACGGATAAAACGGACGCTTAACGGACATGCAACGGATATGGACGGACGCCTAACGGATAAGAACGGACGTCTAACGGACATGAACGGATTGATAAAAAGTTATCCGTTAGGCGTCCGTTCGAGCTATCCGGTAAGGTGTGGCCGAGGCTTATAAGATACATTTTCTTTTACAATACAACTTTTAAATCTTACTGGAAACTATTCCAAGCTTTCACTGTAACCTCGCTCTAACTTATCCACCTCCCTCCCCACCCTCCCAAAAAAAAAACACCAAACAAACAAACCCGCAATACTATTGTAATTCTTATAGTCAGCACTCAATTGTTCACAAACAAATGTGTTTAAGCTGCTAAAGACATGATTCAAACGCTCAGAAAGTCCTTTGTTCTATATTTTGCTCTCCATTTTTATGCAAAACCTTTCACATTTTTATTTTATGGGTTATTGTTGAAGGTCGTACGATGACGTTTGGTTGTTAACACATACTTCCTTTCGTTTCTGATGGAAATTTGTCCATTGACAACAAACATACCACATCATCTACTTTATATTGTATAAATTACAACGTATTCTGGTGATCTTGCAAAATGATCGTATCCCGAAAATCGTAAACATATTTTCTTATCTTAAAAGGGGGCAAGAAGGGTTCCATTAACAGGCCAATAAATAAGATTACAGTTAATTTAAAAAAAAAATAAAAAAAATAGGGGTTTTTTCTCTCTCATAATAACAGTAAACAGATTCACAACAATGTCAATTTCAAGAAAGCAGACAACAGCTAATTAGTCAATAACAGTACAGCATCAATGATCTTGAATATATGCCACTTTTAACTAAAATATAAAAGCACAGAACCAGGACATAGGAGCACAGAACCAGGACCGTTTTTCTTATCACCAGCACAGCGTTAGGACAATTCTGTTTAACGAACTTGCACGACTTTTGCAATATAATATTGTTGTGATATACTTTGCATGGTACTTATGACACATCAGAGAAAAATTAAGCAACAACACAGTCGTTTTATTGCCGTTCTGATACAATGTAAACAAACCCACCAGCACAGAATCAGGACCCACCAGCACCCGTCAGGACCAAATCACCAGCACAGTACGGTTCTCTCGCAGGACAACCATACCCACCGTGTCCATGCTCAGGTTAACGAAGATTTGTTTCTATGCGAAGAAAAAAAAAAGGATTTGAATTACCCGATATATGGTCATTAACATGTTTGTTGATGGCACAGAGATTTCATGTATTTGTCCACCAGACAGCAACGAAACAACAGCGAAAAAACACAATTACCAATGAGACAAACTTACTAGTGTAAAGTAAGCCGTCGATAACAGCCGGTGCTGATATTCATGAGTACAGCAATGTTCGTATAGATAATTAAAGGCAAATGTGAAATCCTTGAATTTTGTGTTCGTAAAAAAGACAAAAAAATATTTACATACATGGCAGTGTTAACAAAATCTATAAGTATTTTTTTGTCATATTTATTTCAGTATATGGGACTTCCAAACTGTTCCCTTTGGTTTGAAGGTAGTGAAGTCAGCAACTGTAGTTTCAGTTTGTTCGTTTTTTAACGTGCTCGGACATTTGCCAAACTGAATAAAATCATTACATTTCTTATACCTGCAAAGTAAAACTTTGGTTGGCTTGCTTGCTTTGTTTGTATAATTGTTTATATAATCTTTGAAAATAAAATAGAAATCTTTAAACAATACATACATAGGCATAGTTTAACTTGGATATTTTATATGTTGTACAATATATAAACTAAGCAAACAAGCTAACCAAAGATTTGCTTTACATGCATTAGGAAATAAGCTGTAGTGATTTTATCCATATGTATATGCGACAAGATGGAACATTTGATATGTTTTGTGAAAATTGCAGCGTTGGGTCTATAATAAAAAAAGAAGATGTGGTATGATTGCCAATGAGACAGCTGTCCACAAGAGACCAAAATGACACAGACGTTGCGCACGATATTGGTGTCACTTTGGAAATGTGGATTAGAAGGCGGGTTATTCAAAATAAATCTCTTATCATAAACAATAGATAACCATGTTATGCATATCATTCGAAAGGAAATAAACCATAGAAATCAATAACATAGATGATTTTGTGCTTCGGATATTTTTTAATGAAAAACTTTGTTCATTTCGATGCCTATAACGTCATTTTAAGGGTGTCCCGCTGTTACAATTTTGTTTTATGTGCGTCCCTGAAATCCCATTGCGGATTCATTAGTTAGTGGAATGGTTTAAAATTTTACAACTGTATTGTATACATTATACGTTTTATGAAGTAATAGACGTTTTTAACTGTAAGAGAAGGAAGATCGTCAGGAGAGTTTAAATAAAAAAGTGAAAAAATGTCCCAATTAGCTGCTCAACCCGTAAAAAAACTTTCTGTCTTCATTTTCATAAGATATAACGGACGAAAATGGAAATTAATAATATCAGAAAAATTATACATGTACCGAAGAAGCTATCTGAAGTCATCATTATGTAACTGCGGTCTTATTTTAAAAACATCTTCATTTTCCCCGTGTCCAATAAAATGTCCCGAAGGACAAAATAACACAAAGAATAATTCAGAGGCTTTTTATCAAACGAAATTCTACTATATCTCTAATTTTTATCACCTGTTACCGGATATGAATGGAAAATACATTTAATTTCCTTTAAAATGATATGATTTGAACTTTTGTTTGAGTTGCAGGTAGAAAATCCGAACCGATCTAAAATGTCCAATAAAATGTCCTTGTAACCGTAATTTAACGTTCGCGTTTTCATAACGTTAAACTGTATACGAAATTTCTTGCATATTTATCATAACATAACTTCATGAAATGGTCTGATCTATATAAAATAAAGTTCTCGTTTAATATGCACAATTGGCATTCATACCACATCTTCTTTTTATATATTTAAATCATTTCGCACGACATCAAATTGTCATTTTGTGTATTGTTGCAGACAATTCTTCGCAGAAATTAAAAGTTCTTCGTGTATCTAATTTTTTTTTTTAATTCAATGGAATTTTGAATTTGCACCGGCTGGAAAAATTAAAACCCTATAAAGAAGCAACTTAGAACATCTCTTTACTTTAAGCGGCACTTTCACACGAGTAGAATATAAGGTCAACGTTTTAAACTTTTCGTTGGACAACGCGGTCGAAATCGTTGTTTTATAAGGAACGTCGTGTAACGCTAAGTGGCACCAATACCGTGCGTAACGTCACTGTAGAAATTAACATTTATAGATCACCGTATGGCCTTCAACAATGATCAAAGCCCATACCGCATAGTCAGCTATAAAAGACCCCGATATGACAATGTAAAACAATTCAAACGAGAAAACTAACAGCATTGATTATATATATAAAAAAGAATGAACGAAAAACAAATATGTAACACAAATACAAACGACAACCACTGAAATACAGGCCCCTATACAATATATATTTTTTTATGGGATAGATTTCTTGTCCTTTTATATATTTGATTGGACCGGTTTGGTTTTTTTTTATATTGTTTTACACAAGGATTTGTATAGTTAGAAAATGTAAATTTTATCACTCATTTCCGTATTTTGAGGAAGGAGTATAAAAATAGAAAATGATGTTAGGACCGCCCAATAGGCGGGATAGGGTGAGGTCACTTCGGTCATTATTCAAATTCATTCTATGGATCCGTGTACTCTTACTGCGATCGTAAAAGTTATTTATTACACCAGAACCATTTTAAACTTATTATTTTAAGCATAAAGTTTGATAAATATGGATTGTTATACTTACTTATCGGGTGTCAGTTTGTTTAGGTGATGAAATGTCCGCCATTAATCAAGGCATGTTTAGCATTTCCCAGATGCATCACGGGTAATCTCACAAAATCTCTCGCCGCATAAGATATTATACTACAGTCTATGCAAAAGCCCACGAGATTCCAATCCTTCTAACTATACAAATCCTTGTTTTACACAAGTAATCTTTGGGCCATTAAAAGCTTACTTTTCAGCATTGAACCTATGACTGCTTACTTTACTAAATTATGTCTTTGTTGGAAAGATGTTTCATTTGGCACTCATACCCTCTCTTCTTATTTGTATATACAAAGCACGTTTTAGAAAGAAGAAAAAAATAGGTAATATGACACCCACTATGATCCAGAGACTTTTAATTTTATTTTACATTTGTCAACAGGACAGCAGCCGAACGATAAAAAAAACTCTCAGGTATATTTTGTGATGAAATTAGCAACGAACGGATATTATCGATGGATGAAACTATAAAAAATGTATTGAGCTATTATACCGTACCCAATCAGTGGCGGATCCAGGGGGCGGGGGTTCCGGGGATTTTTTGGACAATCAGTGCATTTGGATGGGGACATGTAGTTGGAACCCCTCCCCTCTTGTCCAGGTTTAGGACCCCCTTTTTAAAATAGCTGGATCCGCCCATGCCGCTTTCATAACACTTATTTTTAGCATACTGAATATTATGATGTTCTTACTATTAGTTCAGGTCCTGATAAAAAACAAATACACATTAAGTACAGAGAGAAGTGTTTCAATGAAAGTTTTCGTGTTTTTCTAGGCAGAAATGATTTTGGAATCACATTATACAGGTTTGTACGACTTTGCCCCCCGCAGAGCTATAGAAAAACAGTACATTAACGGGTGTTACACGGACTCTTTTGAGATGATACACGGACTCTTTTTAGTTGTTACACGGACACTTTTTATGAATAGAATCACTCGTGCATGATCAGTGAGTTCATGGGCACTGTAACTTTCAATTAGATTTGAACTTTTTGATTCACCGACTTATTTCCTGTCTTTTTATTGAACAAAATATTTATAAGTTTTTATCAATATCTTTTTCAAACATTTCCAGTAAAATACTATTTATATCAGTACACTAAGGGATTAGAAATTTAACTTCAAAAGGGAGTGAGTATGGTTTCTCCTCTGAAATAGATATTTAATTTGATCCCAAAATATTATGGTCAAGCAGATGACAATTGTTTTGCATGATTCCTGATTTTCCGAATACCGTAAATAGTGCTAATTTAAACAAAACTATTTGGGTGAAGGCGTTGGAAAAGAAAATTGTTGATAGACTTAAAAAAAAGAACATACCGCCCCCTTTATGAAGCAAAATATTCGGTCAATAAATGTTTTCTTTATTATATAGACATGAATAGTATTTTGGACAAGCTGAAAGTAAAGAAATAATGATATTAACGTGTATATTTCAATAAAAATAAGACTGGAAATAAGTAAATAAAAATCAAATCTTATCAAAAAATTAAATCCCTATCAACTCACCAATGCACGATTGATCATATAAATAAAAAAAAGTGTTCATGTAATACAGTCACGTCCAAATAAGCAGCAAATCTAGAAGAAATTCATTCAACTTGTGTCATCAATTTTGGGAGGTAAGCTGCGATTGGATCATAATGTAACACGTGTTTAATCTCGATCAACACTTGCAGATCTAGAGACGAGCATGCATTTAAAAAAAAAATAAAGTATATGCCTGAATATATATTATATTAAGACAAAATCCATTTTTTTTTATAAACATTTCATTCACTAATGAAGTAGGAAATTCATTATTTTGATACATATATATTATTATCGAATTTATATCAGTGGTGGATCCAGGTCCAAATCCAGGACAAAACAGGGGGGGGGTCCAACTTTATGTCCCCATTTGAAATTCATTGATCGTCCAAAGAAAGGGTTGTTCCAACCCCCCGGGACCCCCCCTACTGAATATTTAATTCATGTATCGAGCGACAAACGCGGGATTTCTATGATTTTTTAAAAGGGGGAATGGTGGGATAGAATATATTACTTTTTTACGAAGTTGCATTTTAAAAAGTCTTGTATGTGTACAACATTCATCTTTTACTTGAACTGGTTCTTTTTTTATCAAATTATTATTAGATTCCTGATTTTTTTTCTTGAAATGTAAGTATAGTTTTCGAAAAAAATCTCGGTTGAAGGAAAATGAAATTGAAAAAAATGTGTTTATACTAAAACTCACATTTACTGCTTTATGGCTAAATAAGTTTCCCAAATGTTTAGTCTTGCAAAATGAATTATTACTTTCAAGAAACGTCGTACAAGTCAGATAAAAAACAAAAGTAACAAAAGAAACAGGCCGGTAACAACCAGCCGAATAGTTTTTCTGCACTTTCGCCTCGGACCTTGACCCGACTACTCGTGCAGAAAACTATCCGGCAAGGGTGGTTACCGGCCTGTTTCTTTGTTACCTTTGTATTTTATCTAATACTTAAAAGAGCTCAAATGATTTTCTTACTGGACAGTAGTCACTAAGTCTTCATTGGATATTACACTGTGTCATGTCGTGAAATTAATGCAGGTTCAATTCATAACAATGGACAAAACCGGTTCAACTTCTTTTGCAAGGAGAAAAAGAAAGTCGAATCGTGAAGCCAATAAACAATATTTTTTTAATCTGAGCATGCATATTGAAGATTACGTTATATATTTTACATTAAATAAATTATATTTGCAAAATAAAAACTTTGGTAATGACAGTCCCAGACAATATGTTAGTTGACTGTTTTCCCACTAATTCCACGTGGTTTAAGTAGTAGTTTACTTGTAGTAGCCCACAATGCACTGTAGTTCATTGAGTCGAGTGGTCAGTTATTCAAGGCCATACTCTGGCCTTGTGTTTTGGAAATTACTATATGTATGCAAATATATATCCTGACGTCAGAAAAACTAGAATTCTCGACCTGTTACAAAGAGCTTCGATTCTTTTGATGTATTTCAACTGGGTTTCAATGGGTAATCGGAATCCATTTTTCTATTTTTAGATATTATAGTATATATACGACTAGGTTGTCCGTTCACTTTTCGCGGGCTCGTTTTTCTCGTGCTAGAGACTCATTTGTCCATCCAGGCATGTATATTTAAACCTCGTCTGGACTATTTTTTTCAGATTGGGATAACTTTCGTCCTGGTAAGTTGTACTTTAAATTTATTTTATTCGTTTTCAATGATTTATTTCTCTACATTTGATTATTTTTTTTCTAATTTTAGAGTCAAACATTTCTTTCGTCTTATATGACATGCAGTTTTAATCATTATTTCTGAATCCTTGACTCTTCGGACTCTTTTTTAACCGGTCTCATCATGACTATATGCAATAAGTCACCTATACCTGTCTATGTACAATATTTATATAAGAAGATGTGGTATGAGTGCCAATGAGACAACTCTCCATCTAAGTCACAATTTATAAAGGTAAACTATTATAGATCAAAGTATGGTCTTCAACAGGTTGGGAACAAACCCCCTGGATGGTGATTATACCTGTATAGAGGGATAAACCTTCTTTAGAGGGATAAAATTATCTCTCTTTAGACGGGTATTTGTGTTTGCACTGGATTTATCCGAAATTTTATGCATGTTTAATGCATGCGAACCAAGATGGCCGACATTGGTAAAAATAGTACATAGGGTAAAATGCAATTTTTGGCTTTGTCTCAGAAACCAAGCATTTTGAGCAAATCTGATTGCCCTATTTTTTCGTAAGGCCAAGGTCTATCTGTCTTGAAATTTTCAAAGTATCTTAACAACTGAGCCAAGTTCTTTCTACATAGAGATAATTGTAAGCAGCATGAATGTTCAGTAAAGTAAGATGTACTAACACAAAACCATAACAAAAACACAATTTTGTCATGAATCCATCTGTGTCCTACGTTTATCATGATATGCACATAAACAAAGGTGAGCGACACGGGCTCTTTAGAGCCTCTAGTTTTTTCTTGTCGTGAGTGTTAAAAGATATATCTACAGTAAAATTGTTTGTTTCTTTTTTGTAGAACTCATACGCTGAAAGAAGAACGTCATTACATTGGTAGTTAGGATGATTACGTGTCCAACGATCGTCATTTTCATAGCCATGTATTTGCCCTTCATAGCGTGCAGTTCACAGTCATGTGTTAAGGACATTATACATGATTTTGAACAGATGAAAGTGGACGTGGCAAGGTCTAAAGGTATATATGGAATACTTTGTTCAAAGATAAATCTTTAACTGTCATTTTTGTCGAGCCTTCGACTTTAGTCGAAAAAGCGAGACTAAGCGATCCTACTTTCCGTCGGCGTCGGCGTCGTCGGCGGCGTCAACAAATATTCACTCTGTGGTTAAAGTTTTTGAAATTTTAATAACTTTCTTCAACTATACTGGATTTCTACCAAACTTGGACAGAAGCTTGTTTATGATAATAAGATAGTATCCTGAAGTAAATTTTGTAAAAATAAAATTCCATTTTTTCCGTATTTTACTATAAATGGACTTAGTTTTTTCTGCGGGGAAACAAAACATTCACTCTGTGGTTAAAGTTTTTAGAATTTTAATAACTTTCTCCAACTATCCTGGGTTTGTACAAAACTTGGACAGAAGCTTGTTTATGATCATAAGATAATATCCAGAAGTAAATTTTGTAAAAATAAAATTCCATTTTTTCCGTATTTTACTTATAAATGGACTTAGATTTTCTTACAATCATAAAATAGTAACAAGAGGAATATTTTTATTGATCTTTCCTCATTGTTGTTAAGCCTGAGATTTACAGCAAAAATAGGCGAGACACTGGGTTCCGTGGAACCCTTACAAATTTTTGTAATTGTCAGTGGCATGTGAGCAATAGGAACAAGTGAGATTTTCTTATTATGGTTTTTATCATTGTTACTTTGTCGAAAGACAAATATTTTCTGTCATCTTTCGACTGAGTTTTACGTTTAAGGATTGTGTACCCTTGTGCTGATCCAATGCTAAACATATGGAAATTTTATAAAAAATCCATTCTTTCCCCTTGATGTCGAAATTCGGGGACTGATATAGTATTATGGCATGCAGTGCTAGCATTGATTACCTTAAAACACATATATGAATTTAGTTATTGGTAAATACAAATATAAATATGGATCAAATCAAGTACACCTTCTAAGTTGCACTCGCCTTTAGTGACTTTGAAAGTTTGTTTAAGAACTCTTTGTAAACAATAAAACGCTGGCACATCATAGAAAAGCAATAATTGATCTATGTTTAAAATTTAAGAACAGTAAAATCTCTATTTTAAGACTTGATTTTCAATTAAAAAAAAAAAGGGTTTATTTGACACATAGTATCTTTTTCTAGTAAATTCAATGAAACAGTAACATTCAAAATTCAAAATTCAAAATATTTTATTGGGCAAAGCACATATGATACAATGCGCATTCCAAGATACAAACACATTAAACATGACAATTTATGCAAATAAAATATAAAGAAAACATTTCCAAGTACTAATTATATATATTATATCACAGTATTACACTTATGGTAGACCAACTGACATTAGATTTTTATTACTAACTCCAAAGCTTGACTTCAATAATTACATATTTGTCTAGTGTCAACCAGATTTACTGGGTAAGTAAATAAATCGTTGATATAATATCATCATCATTATTAAGGTTTTTGAAAATATCAAACTTCTCTCGAAGGTCTTTATATAGAGGACAATATAAAAGAAAATGAACTTCATCTTCCACTTTATCTTTACAAAGTTTGCAATATCTTTCACTTTGCCGAAATTTTTGGTTTGCTATACCTCCCAGTTTCAATTGCAATTGAAGGTGCACTTATTCTAATAATGGTAAGCAGTGATCTTTCATATTTCTTAATATCAAATCTTAAGTAAGCTTTCAAGTCAAATGATGAGCCCATTTTACAATAAAATCTTAGTTTACTTGTGTTATTAGATTTAATATTCTCAAGTTGACCCAAAATCTTGCATTAATAAATGTTTTTCAGTGAGTCCTCAAACATATTGTGATATTTGAAGTGAATCAAAGTTGACTAACTTTTTTAGTTTATGTAATGATTGTACCCAGCAAGAGCTCTTTTGTGTATACAATTTTTTTTATCTTCATTGAATGCAGATTTTAATAAATCAAATTTTGGGATGTTTCCAACTTCAATGTCAGTTAACCTAGCATAGTATTTAAACATTAGTTTATATGATATAAAACACACTGGATATAGCTCAGGTTCTGTACGTAAAGCTAAATTGTAAGCCTTACCATGAACACCAAGAACATTTTTCATAATAATATTCTGAACCTTTTCAAATGGTAGTGTATCAGCAGTGCAAAGATTTATATTAAAATCTGAGATCCATAATTCATAATTGGTGAAATTAATGGGTTGAAATATCTTGCCCATTTGTCCACTGCAATACAATTAGAATATGGTAATTTTGATTTTAAGGCGAAATATGCCTTACGTGCTTTATCAGCAAGATTTCCAGCTGCTATATTAAGTTTACCTCTATTGTTGAAGATTATACCTAAGTATTTATATTCTGTAGCAGATTCTAATGGTTGGGGACCAAAATAAAAATGTTTATCTAATAGAGATCTATTTTTACTCTTTGATAAAATCAGTTTGGGTTTTATTGGTGTTCACATTTAGGCCCCAATCAATACAAAAGGATTGTAAGGCATCCACACGGTGTTGCAAGCCATTCGGTGTTTCTGAACTTGAGATTAAATCATCTGCATACAGAAGATGACTAAAGTTATTCTGATTTAAATTAACTGGATCAGATAATAATGCTTTGCGCGAATTTTTCCCGTCGTATATATGTACAAAAAAGCCTATCTCCATTATTCGTTATATTTGTTATTTTTATACTATTGCAGTTTGAAAAACTCGTATTTGACTGGCTACAGAAGATGTCATAAATCTAGGCTAAGGGTTCGTGCCACCATTAATTTATCTGAATATTGCGCTCGTTTGGAAGACGAATAACGAGAGGTTTTTATACGTTTTTTATACTGTTAAAGTCCTATCAAACTTCCTATATCCTAACTTTGATTAAACACTCTGTAATGTTTTCTAACCCCTTACACCTTGCTCAGTACTTGCCACTTCAGAAAAGGGATTCATCTAAGATAGATTACTTTATAAGAGGACGATCGTTTGGTTTTCCTGGACATTGGACAGTTTTGAAATAGATATGCTTACCTGTTTAGAACTACGGTGATATAAGAAAATGTAAATATTATGCCTTACAAAATACAGAAACAATACATACATCTATAATACTAAAATTACGAGGTCCAATTTGTCAGCCGTCATCACGTAAAAACGACGAATCACAGAATTCAACTTTATATATAACTAATATAGTACAAAGGTGTAGATTAAAAATTACACCACTCCAGGCCCTTTTGTTTTCCACGTAATTAAAATTGCCAATAATTAAGAAGTTCCGGGTCGAGTCCGATACCGATACCAATAGTATATTTAAGAAATAATTCATGGAAGCCATAGATTTGTTGGAAATTTACACATGGCCTGGGCCGTGATATTCGAATTTTATCCAGAGCGTTAGCGAGGGATAAAATTAACGAATATCACGGCCCAGGCCATGTGTAAATTTACAACAAATCTATGGCTTCCATGAATTATTTCGATTCTAATAGGACAAATAAGTTAATTTAAATACTGAAGCGAGGGTTGGTATGCCGTGTGTGAAGCTGTTCTTTTTTACTCCTTGTTAGATAAAGCTCAAATATTCTCATACATCTTTAACTTGCAATAATTATTTCGTTAACAACCGCTAGAAAAAATATGTTTAATTCTCAAACCCAATATTTGCGATTTTTAATTTACATGTTTTCTCGTAAGCTACCGTCAAATCCAAAATTGACATTTCGTAAAGAAGGAGCTGCCATGTTGACTCGCTGAATCAAAGGCAATAGAATAGAAAACCTCAGAATTCCATTTTAATACAATATTATACGAACTTCGTTGGTTACAAAAAAGTTTTTATTTTTGTGATATTGTCTAAATATTGTTTTTATACTGCAATTTAAATTAGTATATTGATATTTTTTTAAATCGTGACATAAATATCAAGCTTATTTGCATCCCTTAATGAACCCCTCATTGTAGAGAAAGTGTTCCATGATGAAATTGACATTGCACAAAATATACAGTGTTACTATATTTAGGAAATAAAACAAAACTAGTTGCAATACATTAATTCTTTTTATTATGCATCTGAATAAGAATAAAAGTTCTGTAATGTTTTTTGTTTCATTAAAATTAGTAATACAATAAATTTGGCAAAGCGTTTGCAATGTAGGTTCAAAAACATGTGGATTTACGTGGGAGGTATATTGTAACACCCATTATTATGTATATCTCTGAGTCTGCGCTAAGTATAGATATATCGAGAATTTTCACACAGTGTTGTTTACAAAGCGAAAGAAGCACGTCATATTAGAATCACCTGTTACCTATTACCTTATCTGTACGTTCCGCATCTGACAGGCGCACCACCAAACGGTGTATTCAGGATTAATATGCTATATATACGGGTCATAATCACAAGGTTGACACTACTAAATTGTCAAATTGTTACCTATTGTAATATTTTAATCAGTAAGACTTTCTAAGATAACAATACGAATACTAAAAATCTGGACTAAAAATAGGGCGTATAGGTACAGTTTTCTATTTGTTAGTGGGCATGACGTAAAACTGCGAAACAAAAAATTTAACTTTATTTATAACTAATATAGACAATGCTGTTGACTCCATTCCAGGACATATTGTTTTCCAAATAATAAATATTACCAATAATTGATAAGTTCAAGTTCGACGGGTTCAAACAAAGATTTGAAAGCAGAGAAAACTGCCGTGTATCTTATAATCTTTATCAGATGACAATACTAATACTAAAATAAGGCTTGCGCATAGTTATATACTTTAATTCAGTCACGGACCCGTGAGATCACGGGTGTGTTCTAGTAGTGTTGAAATTAAATAAGAAAGCCTATAGGAGTAGAATTCCGTTGACAAAAAAGTTTGCTCTTTTAGGAACGTAACTTGTCGTTCTCCTTAAACTGATTGAATTAAATATTTTAGTTCTAAGTTTAATTGTTATAACTGATTAAACTTTTTTTTTATTTATACAGCAGCAGTCAAGACAGCATTTTTTGCTGCACTTTCTCCGCATTTTACATTAACTGGAATAAATGCGATTTTGAAATTCGATGACGTGAAATTGAACAGAGGTGAAGCATATGATCCATCAACAGGCGTGTTTACAGCAAGGGTTCCAGGACTATACCATTTCTCATGTATGATTTTGGCAAATCATGGTGCCGTAGTTCATTACCAACTGAACAAGAATGATCAGCCATATATTCTAGGTTACTCACATAAAGGACTATCTGCGGACTCTAGTACAATTAGCGCTGTGATGGAGCTAGCAGCTGGAGATCGAGTATTCATCAAACATAGACATACTGGAGCTTCAGAAGTTGTTTTTGGGGCAGCTCACACGTCCTTTTCTGGATATTTCATAGCACCTTGATTTTTCTTGTTTTTTCATGCTGTTGTACTTGACTAATAAAGGTAATTCAATATAAAACCTATTTACAATGTATATAACGTGGTACAATATGATGACGTTTGGTTAACTATTTCAATATGATAGCAGACACGTCTTTGGCAAAATTTCATCACTTATTAAATCAAATATCAAGTGATGAGGACACCTAATTGAAAAATTACCTGAAAAGAAACGATTACAATTACTTGCACGGAAGCAGGTTACTGGAGACGTTTTTTGTACATTTGGATGGAGAGTTGTCTCATTGGCACTCGCACCACATCTTCCTATAGGTGTAATACCACCATTGATTTTCCCCTATTAGTCTTTGTTAAATTTGCACTTTTCAAAAAAATGTGCAGAATTTATCTTTGTTTCAAATAAAGAAATACTTGGCATGAGTAAAGTTTTATCCTGTCCAGTTCTATAGAAAAAGTTTCACATAACATTTCATTGCATATAAGAAAAGAACCAACATTTGAAGTTAACCAATCAAATTTCTCCCCTTATTCTATCTGTGTACAAGGTTTAGTCACCATGTAGCCTCAAAATTACAAAATTTTCTATAGAAATCACAAATAAAAAATAATGGTGTTTTGAAATACCCAAGACATATGTTTATGACACAGAAATAGTTTTACTGCATTAAAATGTAGGATTAATTACCTACAACGGTCAAATTCAAGGGAATATTTTTTTAGACCTACTTTCGCAACCGGATGTGACGTACCATGATTTGGTGGTATTACACCTATATCTATATATTTATATATAAGATGACGTATGAGTGCCAATAAGACAACTCTTTATCCAAGTCACAATTTTTAAAAGTAAACTATTATAGATGGTCAAAGTACGGTCTTCAACACGGAGCCTTGGCTTACACAAAATAGCAAGCAATAAATAACCACAACAATTACTTGTAAAACCATTCAAACTGGAAAACAAACGGTATAATCTTATAAAAATAGGATAAACACTTTGTGAACCACATCAACAAACGACAACTACTAGACATCAGGTTCCTGATTTAGACCAGATGCAAATAAATGCAGCGGGTACACATCAACCATTAATTTATTTATGTACCTGTTATTTGTACAATAGTCGGCTGATTGCAGGATAAAACACTTTTAATGGTATACAACAACAATCAATATCATGGAAGATTTCATTCATCTTATTTGGCATAAAGAAATGCATTTAAAAAACCAATAGTCGTGTATGAAATAGAATGGAAAGTCAATAATCAAATTTAGGCAAAATTAAAATCTCAAACAAATCAAACGAATGGAAAAACAACTAACATATTTCTAGTTTGGTGCAGGTATTTCTTTATGCAGAAACTTGTGAATAAAACCTGGTTTTATAGTTAGCTTAAACGCTTATTTGCACGACAATCACTTAGAGTTCCATTTCATTGATAACCGTGAGTGAGCAAAAAAGACACAACAGGTTAAAATTTCCACATTATGTCAAAATTTCAATTACTATAAATAAAGGCAACAGTAGTATACCGCTATTCAAACTTCAATTAAAAACAAGGATAATAGATATACCGAGCCACCTTGAAAGATCATAACCAACAATAGACTAAAAAGTAAAGGTTAAACATATACATAGACAAAATAAAATCAACACTATTACACATAACTTATTGTATAGAATGTTATATAATAATAAAAAGACAGCAAATTAAAATTCAATTGAACGTCTAGAACCTTCATAATAAATTTTTAACCCCATATTTAAATACACCCAACAGGTCCCAGCACTTTAAGTATTAGCTTATTGTTTCAAAATCATCGGTATATTTGCCGGCGAGGTTCATGAAGGCCAAATATTAACCTGGTATGGATGTAATTCAGAACATATGAAGTTTATAATTCTCTTTTAAGACTTCCTTCTTGTGTTTGTCTAATAGCCAAGTTGCCAATCAAAGACGTCTTATTATTCCTGTCAGGCGTAGATGTACAGATATTGAATTAATTGTTCATAAACTTCGACATCTAAAAGGAGAATGATTATAACCACATTAAAGACATGAATGACTTTAATTGTAATGTAGTTTATGACGAAACATGTGAACTGATTGCTATCGTGCCCTTCCGGAGCACATGAGACCACCCGCATACTTTGGTGGGGTTCGTGTTGATTAGTCTTCAGTCTTCTATGTTGTGTCATGTATATCATTATTTGACTGTCTTTTTCATTTGTAGCCATGGCGTTATCGGTTTATTTTCTGAATTTGACTGTCCCTCTCGCATCTTTTGCCCCTCCTATATCTAAGAGTACCCGCAGATAAATATTCAGTATTTAGTGTTTTGTGCCTTATATCGATCTAATGAATCGTGCACTTTTCAACTGGTTTTCAGTTTGTTCTTATAATGTGCTGTATTTTGTTTGAATTGTTTTTCATATGTCATGTCATGGACTGAGCCTATTATATGTCTATGTTGTTTGATGTTGGATTATTGTAACAGGTCGCACAGAGGCCTATATTTTTCAGCTGGTAACGTATACGCCATCTTCTTCATTAGAACATTATGCACGTTCAAAGTCAAAAATATGACAGTTGTTATCCAATCGTTTGATGTGTTTTTGGTTTCGTTCCCGTCTTTTCACCAACAGTACAGAAAGGTTCACGTTTAATGATCGCACATTTTCTTTAAATGTTGAAACTGATATAACTTGAAAAACAAACAGTATTATTATTTACTAGCATGAAACAAACCAGAATGCGGCATTCATTCAGTACGTAGGTGAAAGCGGACGATATTTATCTATTCGTCTTCCGTTAACACCCATATATCACAATCACTGATAATAATCATACTAATAAATAACAAAAAAGAGTAAAGTGCAATACCACACGACAGAGCCCATGGCTGGTTTAATAACAACCCTTAAATGTTTTTATAATATATCAAATTTCGAATCAGAACGAAAAGTCATCATATATATATACAACTCGTCTAAACATCAATCAAACAATGTTAGATCTGTAAATTTGCTTTCGCAAATTTTTTGTTCTTCCCTCGCCGGGATACGAACCCATGCTACTGAGATATCATGACACCAAATCGCCTGCACTGTAGCCGTTCCGCTAGATATATATACATTATATATACTAGTACTAGTATTTCAATACACACAATCATTTGTAAATCAATCAATCTCTTAATGCATGATACAAAATATCAAACAGCATGAATGTAAAAATTAACGTGACCTATCTAGTAGACCCTGTCGTGCTGCCGAATGATTTAACCGCCAAATCACACAAACCTCTTCACCTAAACGCCACCTATATGGGCAGACAATTCAGAAGAAAATAATTTCATTTTAATTCAAAAAATCAACCGACTGAAATTATATGTATTTATCAAAGTTGTACAAAATCGAATATGTAAAGTTGTTGTTTATAGTTAACACGTGTTTGGTTAATTATAGTAAGGTCGGTTCGATTGGGATATTGAGTTCATGCACGAGTGAACTCAGGTGGTTTAAAGGCATTCGAGCCATTGCAGTCAAAGTGTACAGTAGCATTTTATTAGTTTCTCTCCAACTTGTTCTTTTCGTAATATGGCAAGTTTTGAACGTGAAGATCCTCTATGACATTATTGTACTGACTTAACAGATGCTAACTAACATGCTTACCAAAGTTGCAGACATAACCTTGAACAATATCTTGAGCGGAACAAGTTATTACGATTGCTGATAAGTCACCAGCAGGAAGGGATACAGCTAAAGGATACCTGTCATACGAGCTTGCTTAGGTTTCCGATGACGAGTAGAATATTAGGTCCGCTGCAACACGGACCTTGACGCACCAAATAAAACAAGTAACACGAGCATGTTAAACATCAAGGTGATAAGTATTGTTTACATAATGTATAGTTTTTCATCATATTGAATATAAAATTATATTTAGATACAATTCAATACATGCCATTTGAATATGAAAAAGATTCCCTCATGATCTGTTTTGGGAAATGAGAAGAACATATATATATAATATGAAAGATAAATTATACAAATTCATTCGTTTTAGACAGGATTGATAATGGTTATTGTATCCCGTTTATTATGATTCAACCAGTTTTACTGTTATATTTATCAAGAACTATATAAAAATGCGGAATTTGTTTCAGAAGCTAATCCAGAGAAAGGATTTGTAAAAGGGGATCATTATTTACCTACATGTAGTTAAACAACACGTTTGGGAATATATAATTTAGTTCTTCTTTTCATGGTATCCAGTTTCCGTATTCATCAGATTTTTAATGAGTACTTACTATTTAAAAAAGTATATAGTTAACATGAGCTTTAACTAAAATATTATTATACAGTACCCAAGAGTTTCAATTTGATTATTGTTGCATAATCTACCACTGGGAATGATACTAGTACATTTCTTTTAAGTTATTACTTTTTGAGTAACTATTTTTCTTAATTGCTGGGCATATTTGAGTTAAATCTACTGATAGTTATATTAAGGCACTAGACTATTAATAATTTAATCCACTGGACAGGTTGTTATTTGAGCCGCTGGATTAGTTGTAAGTGAAGCCACTAGGCATGTCGTAATATTAGCAACTTGCCTATAGTTATTCAAACCGCTGGACTTTTGTCATTGAAACTACTGGGCGGGTTTTATTGAGGCCACTATTCGTGTTGTTTTTGAAGACATTGTACAGATTGTGTTATTGATGTCACTGGGAGTGTTTTTATTGACGCAACTTGGCGTGTTGTTAATGACGCCACTGGGTATGTTGTTATTGACGCCGCTGAGCAAGAAATTATTGACGCCACTGTGCGTGATGTTATTGACGCAACTTGGCGTGTTGTTATTGATGCCACTAGGCGTGATGTTAATGATGGCACTGGACAGGTTGACATTGAAGCCACTGGGCGTGTTGTTATTGAAGCCACTGGGCGTGATGTTATTGACGCCACTGGGCGTGTTGTAATTGAAGCCACTGGGCAGGTTAACATTGACGCCACTGGGCGTGTTGTCATTGAAGCCACTGGGCGTGATGTTATTGACGCCAAGGGACAAGTTGTTATTGACGCTACTGGGCATGTTGTTATTGAAGCCACCGGGCAGGTTGACATTGACGCTACTGGGCGTGTTGTTATTGAAGCCACTTGGCAGGTTGACATTGACGCCACAGGGCGTGTTGTTATTGAGGCCATTGGGCGTGTTGCTATTGAAGCCATTGGGCGTGTTGACATTGAAGTCACTGGGCGTGTTGTTATTGAAGCCACTGGGCAGGTTGACATTGAAGCCACTGGGCGTGTTGTCATTGAAGCCACTGGGCAGGTTGACATTGACGCCACTGGGCGTGTTGTTATTAAAACTACTCGGCGTGATGTTATTGACGCCACGGGACAAGTCATTATTGACGCCACTGGGCGTGTTGTTATTGAAGCCACTGGGCAGGTTGACATTGACGCCACTGGGCGTGTTGTTATTGACGCCACTGGGCGTGTTGCTAATGAACCCATTGGGCAGGTTGACATTGAAGTCACTGGGCGAGTTGTTATTGAAGCCACTGGGCAGGTTGACATTGACGCCACTGGGCGTGTTGTTATTGACGCCACTGGGCGTGTTGTTATTGACGCCACTGGGCGTGTTGTTATCGAAACCATTGGACAGGTTGACATTGAAGCCACTGGGCAAGATGCTGCTGAAGCCACTGGGCAAGATGATTTTGAAGCCACTGGGCAGGTTGTTGTTGACGCCACTGGGCGTGTTGTTATTGAGGCCACTGGGCCGGTTGACATTGAAGCCACTGGGCAAGATGCTAATGAAGCCACTGGGCAGGTGGTTATTGACGCCACTGGGTGTGTTGTTATTGACGCCACTTGGCGAGGTATTATTGACGACACTAACCGAGGTATTATTGACGACACTAACCGAGGTAGTATTGACGCCACTGGGCGTGATGTTATTGACGCCACACGGCGAGGTATTATAGACACCACTGGGCGTGTTGACATTGAAGCCACTGGGCAAGATACTGTTGAATCCACTGGGTATGTTGTTATTCAAGCCATGGGCTAAAAGCTAATCCATTAGGCATGTGGTTATTGACGCACTTGGTTTGTTGTTTTAGACGCCACGGGGCAATTTGGTATTGAAGCAACTGGACAGGTTGTTTGTTACGTCACTGGGCAGTTTGTTAGTTTGTTATAGTCGCCACTTGGCAGGTTGGTATTGAAAACATTGGACAGGTCGTTTGTAAAACCACTTGGCAAGCTGTTAATGGAGAATCCACTGGACTGGTAGTTATTGATGCCGATGGACAGGTTGTTGTTGACGCAGCTGGTCGTGTTGTTATTGAAGACACTGGACAAGTTGTTATATAAAACCACAATGCTGATTGTTAAATTAAGCCACTGGGCATGTTATTATTGACTCCACTGGCCATGTTAGTATTTACGCCACTGAGCATGTTGTAATTGACACAACGGGGGAAAATTATTATTAATGCCGAGGGAAAGGAGGCGGTTGAAGTCACTCGGCAATTCGTAATTAAGCCATGGGTTAATAGTTATTTGACGCCACTGTGTAGGTTGTTATAGACGCAACTGGGCGGAGTGGTATCGAAGCCGCTTGAGGTTGTGTGTGAAGCCAGTGGGCAGTCAATTGGTGAAGACACTTGGCTTGTTCTTATTGACGCCCATGGGCAGGTCGTCGTTGACGCCAAAATTGAAGCCATCGGGCGTTATGTTATTGAAGAAACTTCAGTCTTGGCAAATTGTAGTTTAAGCCAATGGGCTGATAGTTAATTAAGCCAATGAACATGTTATTATTGAAGCAACTGGACATATTTTTATTTTTACATATCGGCATGATGTCATTTAAGCCACTGGTCATGTCGTTTTAAAATATAGGCTGATAGTTATATTAAGACACCAGGCATGTTATTAATGCCACTGGACAGGTTGTTTGTAAAGCCAATGGGCCGGTTGTATTTGAAGACATTGGGCACGGTTCATTTATTTTACATAAATAAGGCCGTTAGTTTTCTCCTTTGATTTGTTTTACATTGTCTTATCGGGGCCTTTTATAGCTGATTATGCGGTATGGGCTTTGCTCATTGTTGAAGACAGTACGGTGACCTATAGATGTTTATGTCTATGTCATTTTGGTGTTTTGTGGATAGTTGTCTTATTTGGCAATCATACCACATCAGTCTTCTTTTTTATATGTTCTTATTGACATCAGTGGGCAGCATGTTGTTGAAGACACTTGACGGGTTGTTGTTGAATACACTCGGCATTTAGTAATAAAAGTTACTAGGCTAATAGTTAGTTATTTAAGCCACTCGACATGTTGTTATTGACGCCATTGGCCAGGTTTTTATTGAAGATACTGGACTTGTAGTTATTGCAGACTATTGGGTAGTTGTTGTTGAAGACACTGGGCTTGGTGATGAGGACATTGGGTTGATAGATGTTGAAGACACTGGGCTTGGTGTTGAGGACATTGGGTTGATAGATGTTGAAGACACTGAGCTTGTTGTTGAGGACATTGAGTTGATAGATGATGAAGACACTGGGCTTGGTGTTGAGGACAATGGGCTGGTTGATGTTGATGACACTTGCAGTGGTTTGGCTTGTTGTTGTTAAAGCCACTGGGCATGTTGTTATTACAAACACTTGGCGGGTAGTTATTCAAGACACTCGGCATGTCGATGTTGAAAACACTGGGTAGGTTTTTGTTGAAGACACATGGCAGGTTGTTGATGAAGACTCTGTATGTTGTTATTGAAGACACTGCTGTCTGTTGTTGAATACTTTGGACAGGTTGTTTGGTTATTGAAGACACTGAGCTGGTTGTTCAAATTCTCGGCTGGTTGTTAAAGATACTAGGCTGTTTATCGTTGAAAACACTGGACAAGTTTTAATTAACGGCACTTGGCTGGTTGTTGTTGAAGACACTAAGCATGTGGCTTTTGATGAAGCAACTAGGCTGTTTATTATTTAAGTAACTTAATTAGCATATTATTAGTTAAGTCACTAGTCCGAATGTTTAGACAATACTGATTGTTATTGAAGCTATAAGGCTGAATTTCAGACATGTATATTGGTATATTATTTAACAAAATTAATTTCTTTGAATAGTTATATTAAAGATGCTGCCATACACCTTGATTGATATCTAGTTATAATAGCTTTCAACTAGTAGTCAAATGTTCATATAGGTTTCGTCTCTCGTATACAAGAGCCAGTGCTAACACCTGTACTTCTGATAAGATCTTTTCTGAAACATAACGGGTTAAAACAGACCAGAAAAAACAATGGTTAAGTTAGAGAAGACGTTCCAGCACAGTCAGTTATATGTTTATAGAAATTCAAAAATTAGATAAATATTCAATGCTATTTTCCCGTTCTTTGTGATTCGAGAGCACTTGTCTCTGCAAGTGGCGTCTCCCATGTAAGAGTTTGTGGTTATTTGATAAATATTTTATGTTCGTTTGAGTTTACGAATTAGAATTTAAATAACTCTAAGAACACCTGTATCGTTTTAAAAGACCCAATAAATTAAAAAGTATCATTTATCAACACCTTAAACACAGTCATCGTATTTTATATTTTAACAGGTTCAACCTTTAGTAAATAAACAGCCTGGTGAATCTCATTCAAAATTTGTACAATCACGGAAAATAGTTGAATTAAACTAGATTTAATAAAGGCAACAGTAATATACCGCTGTTCGAAACTTATAACTCGATCGAAACATAATCAACCTGAGTGAAACACATAATTTTTTGAGTAGAACGACACAACATTAAAATGCAATACAGACAGAAACGAACTAAGCATAAGAAAAAATCTGATGAGAATAACAAATATAACATCAAAACTAAATATGGATGAATTTGGGATAGAAAAGTACTGTGACACGTCTTATAGAAATTCGAATTCACACTCAAATACATGAGGAAACAAACTACACAACAGAAACACAACGTTAAAATATAACCCACACAGAAACGAACTATAAAATAACAATGGCCATATTCCTGACTTGGCAAGGACATTTTTTAAAGAAAAAAGGGCGGTTGAACCTGGTTTAGTGACATGCCAAAAACTCCCGCTTTAATGGCAATATTAAATATAACATTAAAATGAAAACAACATTATAGGACTACATATTGGACAAAGAAAACACGAATATTAGGTTAATGAAGGCACCAGGTTAAACAGTTAATGCTCCACCAAGACTAACAACGTCAAGTGAAGCCCAGAAACAAATAGTTTGAAAAGCCAAAACAAAGTACAAAGTCGTTAAATAACGAAAGACAATTATTTCTACAAATTAAGTTTTCAAATAATACAAATATAATTTCATTTTGCTCATTATTTAATAGTAAAAAACAATCCGTCTTAAGGAAACTGTGTTTATTTATTAAGTGTATTAAGGTTCCACTTAAGTCAAAATAAAGGACACTTCATAAACATCTAAACTTTGCCTGTATTTTTCAACCTATAATGAATAAAGTCATAAACTATGAGAACATATGTTCATTTAAACATACTTTATATATACACATTGTGTAAATTGTAAATAAACTTGAAATTGTTATGTTGTGGCCAAACCGGTTCTTTGGGTGAACACAAAATTTTCAAAATAATCTGCAGGCCTGCAAGACGACTTAATTTGCTTAAAATTGGTATGGACGAATACTGTTACATGTAATGCAGGATATCATCATGAACAAACAAAACCTAACTGACCAGATAATTGCTCAGGGTAAAATATTTGTCATAAAGGGCCAACCCGTGGTAAAATAACGATATATTCAAGCCCCCATGAATTATTTCGATTCTAATAGGACAAATACGGCTACTTTTTTGGATCGAAGCGCCCTAGGTGGAGGCCATTATTTGCCGTTCCCATAAATTCACGCACTTTTAGATTGGCGTAAAAGAACGGAGCAAACAGAATAAGTGACATGCTCAGACTATTCACAAAACTTATAAAGATAGATTTCGATGAATTTTAATGATAACTTACTTATATGCCTTCTATGCATATAAAAAAATGGGCTTATACCACATTTTTGCATCGTTTTTACGTTTCCTTGTTGTGATGATTTTCGGTATCAAAAGCGTGTATTTTTCCCGTAAAATGCTTAAATGATAACGTCATCATTCTATGACGTCGGGTACTTCATTCATTAAAACAACATATGACGTGGGAGTACGATCGGAACAGCCAATGCAATATATTCATATTTTACCACGGGTATGTACTCAAAGCGTTTGAAGAACGTCATGTTAGAATAACTGATAACGAATCATAAGTATTATATTGTCAACTTATTTCATTTATTTTTTGGTTTAAATGATTGCTATATTATGCAAAGGAAAAGTATACACTTATATACATTTTATTTTTGTTTTTTGCATATTTTGATAGACTTATAAATTGCTCTTGTTCTGAATAAATATGATTAACTAAAGTTTTGAATATTATATTCATTCAATTTTTAGTCAATTCATTGCATTATGGATTAAATTTAAATATGTACTGTAGATTTCAATTGTTAATATGCAACATGTTTAGATCAAGAAGTCACAGACTCATACATTTCCCTAAAATCATTTATTTAGTTATGACAATTCATTCAAATTTTAATGTTTCAGGAAGAAAACTTGAAGATGGAAAGCAACTTACAGGCAAAGGTCGACTTACAAACAAATTAATGAACAGTTTCCAAACCTTTTACGGGATGGCAATCAGAAACAACAAGGGCAATGTCAATGCAATGAGATTAAATGTAATGGCCATATTATATCATTATGCCAGCACAGCAGAAAATCCTATGCATCACTTTTGTCCTGAAGGGAATACTTCTTGGTGTAAATGGCAAGTTGACAAAGACTGTGGATCATCAACCTACCGACCCCTAAAAAATCCATTATCTTAAGTTGTAGTCCAAATACTTATTCATGTTTGCAAAGGGAAAACCAGTTTTCGAAAAGCTGTCTGATGAAAAACTGCTTACCGGCGCTGAGAAATGTTTGACTCAAAATCAAAACGAATCACTTCATCATGTTATATGGAGCTATTTGCCAAAAGGAGAATATCATAGTGCAGGAGAAATTCAGCTTGGCACAGCACTAGCCGTGGGACATTTCAACAGTGGTATGGCAAATTTTAACACTAAACTTTTTGAAAAGGCAAATATCAGTGTAGGTGACAATAATAAGCGGTTGTGGACTAACATTGATTCTACCAGAATTCGACATTCTTTGTACAAAACAAGTGAGAAGGGAAAGAAACGGAGAAAACAATTGAAAGCTATGGAAGCACAACACCAAGATACACTCCAATATGATGACAGTTATGCTAAAGACAAGTATTATAAATCTACTACTTCAGACAATCCAAGCGAAGAGGGGAAGAGACAACCTAAATGTAAAACATGTGGAAAACCCATGAAAGGCCACAAAAAACAAACTTGTCAAATAAATCAAGTTCAATGATGTAAAGATTTTCAAATATGATAAGAAATATGTCTTTCCCTTTGCAAACATGAATAAGTAACAATTGTGTTATTTTGTATCAATATCAATTTATGATTATAACTGAATATTTCTTCTCAGCCACTATACTACAGAAGATTTCCATTGTCACAGGAAATGCATCCTACAAAAAAAATAAAAAAAATAATTACTTTTTAACCAAATAAATTTGTTCATTAATTTGTTAATCTTTTATTTTTAACTTTGAACAACTTTAAAAATGTGATTGCATTCATCAAAATGTTCATAACAGATTTCAGCACCTCCTTTGGCCATGCATACTGTGCATCGTCTGGTCCAATTTCAGAATCCTGTTGTATAACAAACATATTATATGAATTAATTGAAATGTTACGTAAGATCGAAGAAACAAAATAGTATGCAAGTAAACAAATAAACAACACAAGCCAGGAATACGCAAAGAAGGAATAAAACAATTAGCAAAACGAAGAACAATAATATTTAATTTACTTAGTCCAAGGGACATACAAACAAAATGAACCCCCCATCTTTTCCAATAATGATTTAACTGCTCTTTGCATTACAATTCTAACAATGCTGAATAGCCAAAGAAAGACTTTAGATAGACGAATCAGACAAACTTCTCATTCTGTAAATTACTTGATAATTTTTTTACGTAACAGTATCTTACCTTCAAAGCATAAGCCCAATGACAGTATGTAACCCATCTTAACTTTCTGTCTCCCCTATTTCTTCTCCTTTGAGAGTGAACTTCCTCTTGAAGCAGTGTCGCAAACATTTCCCCATCATATCTAAGAAACATATTTATAAACATTTTTATTTAGTTACTTTTTATTTTATATCAAAATCAATTTTAATTTATCAACAATAAATGAAAATTATTATTACTACCATCATTACAATGTTTGTTCACATGTCTTGCATGTAATTTAAACTATTTTACTTATTAATATTTTTTTTAACAAAAAAAATAATAAATTATGATCAAAGTAACTTACCCAACATGTCTTACTGCCTGCATAAATTGTTCTCTCTGCTCTTCTAAATTTAAATGATGAGCATGTCTTCTGTTTGGAGTTTTAGGCATTTTAATAAATTTTAAGTTTAAGTATGAGAAATTTTTCAATTCCTTAAAACTAAAAAAATCATATGAGATAGTCTATTTTCAGGAAGGGGATGGTCTTGATCTTTTTATGAACATGTCTTTTATTGCATAATTATAATGTTCTAGCTAATTTCACAGTATATTTCTTTTTGAAATACACATGCAAATTATTCTTTATAGCTAGAATAATGATGGTAAATAATGATTATATGCAGCTGGTCAATCCTGTTATTCCCTTATCTTAGACTATCTGGTTAGGGGCGGAGCTTTGTCTATATTTAATTACTACATTACAGATGTTGGTCAAATCTGTGACGTCAAACTCCCGCTAAATGCTAAGTTAGTGTTAGATAATGCAAAATTTACAGTATATAAGCATCAAAGACACAAACTGTGTGGTTATATTGATGTAATAATGGTGTCAGAACACTCCTGTGGTGTTTCCTGTTGAATTTTTGTATTAATGTTGCATTTGTAGGGGTTCAAAGGGGGGAAATTCAGTTTTTAGGTGATTTCTCAGAACAATTTTTCATGAGAATTGTTAGCAAAAAATGAAAGTAGAAACTTCATGGGTACCCCCTTTGGCTTGACCTTGATATATGTGATTAAAGGGAGTATTTTCTACAATACTGTGTCCCAGGTTTTGGATAATTTGTTTCTAAATGAATTTATGGGTCTTGTAAGATGAAAGGTGAAATGAGGTTTGGCACCCAGCAGTAAAATCAATATATCTTCTTACTGGAGGCATGTATCAAAAATCTGAGACACGGTTTTGTTTATTGTGAAAGGTTGATTAAAGGGATGAAATCAATGTTTTACTACCATTTGAAATGAATGTGTCATTTTCATCCAAGTTGGATGACCACTTTTTTGTCAATTAATGAGCCATATTTTGAGATTAATTTTACAAAAAATTAATTTAGCTATAGATATATATAAAGAAAGAGTAATATTTCAGCTTTAAAATGAGTTAAAGATTTTTAAAATCCATTGAGTAGTTTTTGAGAAATAAATCTTTAAAGACTGTTGGTTGGAGTCAGAAAATTCTGACTGTAGTGCTACCGTAATAAAAAAGTTTGTCCCTCCATGTAAATGTAATCGTATAAGCATCTTACTGATCATTTTTCCTTCAAATATCATTAATTATACATGTTACCAAACATGTATGTCATCATAATTACAGTATTTGTTTACCTTAACTATTGTGTCTGTATTTATATTGTATATTTCTCTGTAAACTTGTATCTAGTTTTTAGAGAATAAAGTATCTATCTAAACAGCACTTAGGACCAAAAGTTCAAAAAAGTTGTTGTGTTTTAGTATAATTTATACTTTGCAAACAGTAAATTTTATAAAATGACTATATGATAGATATACATGATAAAACTGAAGTATAAACTAATTACAGAAAAAAAACCGGATACATTACAAAAACCTACATAATCCAACAAAATTCAACGCAAAAAGTGACTTCATATTTGAAATTGTAAAAACGCACAAAAATAACGTCACATTGGACATTTTTAGCTAAAAGAACTCGGGAATTTGTTTTTGTCCCGTCTTATAATATTGGAAGTACTCTTGATAAATTGCATACTTATATTGGTGATTTTGAATCTGTTCAAGATTTTGATTTTCTACCCTATATACAACATTGCTCACATTTTCATTAAGAAAAAATCACACCTAATTAAATGGGCATTTAAAAATTCAGAATGCGAAAAAATATGTTCAAACTCTTTTAGGTCATTTTAAGTAGCAATAAACAAAACAAAAGAACTATGTCAATTGGACATGCTGTAATGCTATATCTGCCCTTGAATTATTACTAGGTAACATTTTTGTTCGCTTTGGAGATTCCGTATATCGTCATGTTATCGGAATTCCAATGGGGACTAACTGCACCACTTATTGCGGACCTGTTTTTGTATTGTTATAAGTTACAATTTATGACAAAAATCAGCAAAGACGCATCGAGACAACATCCGATAGATACAAAAAATGAATAGTATTTTAGATATTTGGATGATAAGATAAGATACGATACGAAAACTTTATTTCGATTCGGCATAAGTACAAATAAGCAACATAAGCTCTTTTGACCGAATATAAAAACATGAATAACATAAAAACAGTGAATTTTAACATATAAAACAACCTTTAATACAAAGTTGAAATTTCACTTACATAGCATGCAATGAAAATAAGCAACAAATTTTCGAATGATGTCAAAACATGCTTGACCAGAGCAACCAAAAGCAGCATACATATTAAACAGCTCAAGAATTATCTGCAAGTCGAACAGTGACATCCAAAACTATTCCAGGACTGAAAAACTTTTAAAATGTGAAAACTGTTTTAGTCCTGAAATTGTTTAGAAGGCTGTTCCACAAAATAGCAGCAGCAAATTTTAAAGATTTTTACCGTAACGGGTTGACTTTACATGTGGAATTTCAAAAATATTTACATGCCTGAAAGAATATTTAGATTTTTTGACATTCACCAAAATTTGCAAGCACACAGGAGCTATGACGTTGATAATTTTAAAAGTTTCTAGAGCCATTGTTCTTTTCCGTCTGATCTGCAAGGAGGGCACCTTGGTTTAAGTAAGAGGTCATTGTAGGAGATGGTAAACCCTAATATACACAAAACGGTGTGCTCTTTCCTGCACCTTTTCTAAACTGAGGCAGACACAACAGGTGATCCAGACCGACCAACTGAGTTTTTTGGAATTTGTCTAAGTGCAAAAATGCCATGCCAAAGGGCAAACATTAATATTACTACGAATAAAAGTATGAAATATAGTAGTAATGTGTTTTAGTCGATTTTAGTCTCTGATGCATGATTTTTTATTATTAATTGGTTTTGGTTTTTAACTAGCTGTCAGTAACTGCGAGCGAGTACTCTCAAATCGTATTTTGTTAATTCGACCTGTTGATACTGTTTATAATGCTTTTTTGTTATTTTTTGTTTATATGGATCTTGTCTGTACACCAGCTTTGATTATTTGTAATATCTTCAATTTTTCACTTATTCTTTCAACATTTGTATAAACTTCAAAATTATAAAAAAATGTTTTTTTTCTAAAGTGAACATTGATTGGTTAAATATTTCTCCGTGATGTCCTGTGTTTGAATTTCTTTGTTAGCTTTTTGGTCATGAATGTTTGTCTCTAATATTTAATTAACTGTGCATTTGTATTCAGATATCGCAGATCAAATTTATTCGTTCATTATGTAATCTTACGTTTTTTGATTGAGTTAAGTCTGCCAATTGATATTTTATCGTATGTTTTTCTATGTTGTGATGTTATGCTATTGTTTCAGAAAAAGGGAGAAGGTTTGGATCCATTAAAACGTTTAATCCCGCTGCAAATGTTTGCACCTGTCCTAAGTCAGGAATCTGATGTACAGTAGTTGTCGTTTGTTTATGTAATATATACGTGTTTCTCGTTTCTCGTTTTGTTTATATAGATTAGACCGTTGGTTTTCCCGTTTGAATGGTTTTACACTAGTAATTTTGGGGCCCTTTATAGCTTGTTGTTCGGTGTGAGCCAAGGCTCCGTGTTGAAGGCCGTACTTTAACCTATAATGGTTTACTTTTTAAATTGTTATTTGGATGGAGAGTTGTCTCATTGGCACTCACACCACATCTTCCTATATCTAGTAAGTTTACTAAGGCTATCCAAAACATTTAATTGCTGTGATGCCTTCCTACAGATAGAGCTGATACGAACATCAACATTTAGCTGGAAGTTTATTTCAATTTCGCATGTGAGGTTCGAATTTTGAATACGTATATATGGTTTCTTTTGAAAGGTCTTTTTGCCAACAGCCAAAACTTGAAATTCATCCGAATTTGCTTGCATTTTATTCACCCTGAACCACTCAATAAGTATTTTTGAATCAGATTCCACAGTTGAAATTAATAAATCGAAATCTGGAGAACAAAAAGACAAAGTATTGTCATCTGCATAGTTATATAAACATGGATGGAAAGTTGTCTCATTGGCACTTATACCACATCTTCTTATATTTATATATTCTTTCGATATGTTTGATTGTGGTCTGGAGCTGGCAAGTCAGTTACTGCTAGTAGTTCTTTGTTAATTTATGAATCATATTCATTTTGTGTAGTTTCTTTTGTTTAGGCTATTTTGTCATCGGACTCGGATTTCTTTTAACTGAGATTCTCTGTGCATATTGTTGTGTGTTTTTTCATTCTACATGAGCTAGATATAGTTGTATAGCGGGAGAGTTGAGATCTAACAAAGCATGTTTAGCCCCGTCGTATTGTTTGCGCCTGTTTCAAGACAGTAGACTCTGATTTTTGTTAGTTTTTTTATGTTTTTTTTGTATCTAAGTTAAGTGTGATGTCCGTTTTCACATTACTAGTATATATTTTTAGTTAGAGGCCAACTGAAGCCCGCCTCTGGTTGCAGGATGTTTTCGTTGTGTTGAAGACTCATCGGCTGTGCTCTTTGGTTAGGCTGACTGTTGTTTCTTTGACACATTTTTTATTTCCATTCTCAGTTTTATTGATTGATCAATTGATTGATTGATTGATTGATTGATTGATTGATCATTTTACTACAAGCAAAAGTCATGATCATTTGAGAATCCTTTATTTGTATTGTAGTGTTTATTTCACCAATGAAACTCGACATTAATTTTTGTCTAAATATCAAATTTCTTTGTAAACTCTAAAATTACCGTCTGATTATAATAAGACACGCAAGAATAAAAAAAATCTGGCCTTAAATGTTTCAACCTTTTTAAATGTGAGTAACTTCATTGTTCACTTATATTTCGAATTTGATATTGTTTTTGCAAGTTTCCATAATAGATTTCCGGTAATTGTTCTGAATAAAACCCTATGGGAATTTAAAGCACATTGACTTAATTTTCCAAACGTTTATTGGAACCCAATGATTTCGCAAGGTGTTGCAACCTGTAATGTAAAGAAGTAACAGCCGATTACATTGAGTGTGTAGGCAAAGGTAGCATATCCTTGTATTATTAGGTTAGGTAAACTACCCTCTTTTAAGAGTAGACTAGTTCGACAGATAACCAATCAATCTGTCTGTAGGACTAGCTAAGCTCCTTCTACAGGAGGGTGGTACATCTTACCTAGTTACTTCATAGTTCAGCTAACAAACAAGCGATTCATAGATATTACCTTTGTCTACACACTCAATGTAATCGGCTGTAATAAAAATGCGGAGTTTGTGAGACTAGGCTCAAACAGCCAGTCGGTAGCAGTCAGTTTTCAAATATAAACACAAATATTGCATAAGACTCAAACGTACTTCAAATGTTTTTATTAATATATAACCACTATATCATCAGTTTTGAAAATATATTTAAGCAGTCAAAGACACTATTCAATGAATTTTTAAATTTCATTTCTGGTTCATTTAGGAATTGAATGCTTTTTTGTTACTTCATTGAGGTGTAAAGCGTTGACCGAAATACATTTTGTATGAAACGCGGAAGCGCTTCATTCTGAAAATGTGAACACGGTCAACCCTTTTACAACCCTATGAAGTTACAAAAAGAAGCATTCAAAATTTATAATTACATGTTTTAGCTAGGATCATAAAAACACGATTTTTATCAAGTTTTTATTAAATTCACCGGCCTTTGACTTTATTGTGGAACCTCGTGTCATAAAAAATAATGATTTCTGTTGTGTAATGTAACATGAGATGTGCAGTTAGCCAATCAGAATAACGAATTTTAATGAAACATACATCTCATCTTATCTTATGTTATTATTAGTTATATAAAGGCAAAATCAAACGTTTTCGATATATTACACAGCGCACTGCCCGCTTTACATTGTAAATTGTCAACACTTTGAGTGTTTATAGAATCGTAAATAATTATGATTTTTTTTAATGATGGTAAAATTGCACTATTGGGTGAAATAGCTTTGAAAAATAATAATAATTCTGCGTTAAAAGAAAAGAAAGTTGCCCTCGCGCTTTAACTTTTTTAGCCACACAAAACTGTTTTTACAAAACATTCTACCTCTGAACTGGATTTCGCGTAAATATGACTGGACAAAAGGTTTATTTTTTGTATTCAAAGTATGGTGGGCAGGTAAATTATTTATAAGCTTAAAACCATTGATTCGTGCTATAAGTTAACTTGTAATTTTGATCAAGTAGGCCCTAGATCTCTAGCTTACGTTCTCACCTAGTGCAGATAAAAGTATTGCCGCAGATTAATTTTTTTATTAACTGTGTGGTAAGGTGTTTTTGTAGGGTATACGACCTACTTTAGAAAAAGAAACTAAGCAGAACAACACCCTAGATTTTTCTATTGTAGACCTCAGCTACCCAGCTTCCCTTTGCATCTAGTGAGGACAATTTTTATTACATTTTCGGTAAGGGTGGGGTTGGGTGTTCGACCCCAACTTTGGACCTATCTTTTAAAAAAAATAAGCGAAACAGCAACCTTGATTTGTTTTTCCAGCAGACATCAGCTACCCAGCTCCCCTTTACACATTGTGCGGACAGAAGTATTTCCGTAGACATTTATTTATTAACTTTTATGTAATGATGGGGTAGGGTGGGTAAGTGAGGTCCTCTGAAAAAATTTACAGGGACTCCAATGTGGTGTGGTCTATGCACAACAATTACAGGAAATCTATGGTAGTTTGCAAAATAATAGTCTTTTTTTATAATGTGATATATAAAATGTTGGCAAATAACAAAAGCACGCTTCTTAATTAATAGACATTGAAATAAAGAGAAAACGTATGATAACCAATAAAAATCTCACAGAGATAATCTAACGTTCATTAAAGAAACTAGTATGATGGTCTGGATTCGGGGTTCTTAATTTCTGTATTCTTTTGATATTGTAGGCCATATTTCTCTATTCTTTATACTGTATACTTTTTGACATTTAATCTCTGATCATTACATTTTAACACCATTATTCTAGCTGTTTTATTTATTTCTTGGTCCATTATCTCTATTATTTATATTTTTGTCCAGTATTCTCTATTCCATTATCCCCCATCAACGGCCTCTATTTAATGTCACCTTATAGTCTTCACAAATAAGCAAAATTAATACGATATAGGCTTCTAATGGCAAACCAATTGAAGGGTTGAATATCCCAGTTTGAATTGTGAAATTGCGGAAATTTTGAAAATTTGATCAAGCAGAAATACATTATCGTCCTCGTAGTTCGTAAAATACTGGCAGATGGATCTTGGTCATCAAATCTAATAATCTTGGATCGACCTTTCTAAACTTAAAAGTAATAAAGTTCACGCACCCATATTGTTCCGATTGCTAAAGACTTTTGCATCCGTCGACATTATCTTCGATTGAAGTAGTATTGATCTGACAACCGCTTTGCATGAATACTTAACGGCCTTCAAATGAATGACAAATGAAAACATTGTCATTTTTTGAATGACAATTAAACAGTGCGGGATAGATAAATTGAATACACTTTCGTTTTTCGTTTTTTGTTTTTGTGAAATCAAAAATGAAAAATGAAAATACTTTTGTTTTTCGTTTTTTTGTTTTGTGAAGTCAAAAAACGAAAAACGAAAACACTTGTTTTTCATTTTGTTTTTTTAAGAAATCAAAAACGAAAAATGAAGACACTTTCGTTTTTCGTTTTGGTTTTTAAAAATCAAAAACGAAAAATGCAAACACTTTCGTTTTTCATTTTGGTTTTTAAGAAATCAAAAACGAAAAATGAAAACACTTTCGTTTTTTGTTTTTTGTTTTTGATATTTCAAAACGGAAAACGAATGAACGCAGATATACACGGACCCTGGTCCAATAGTTCATTGCTTTTAGAATTATTTTTTTTTGCAATTTTAAAAAATACCAAAACTTTTGCGTACTATAGAAAATGATAACTAAGGTATAATAAATATGTATGTTAATATATACAATCATAACTGACAAATGACTATGTCGTTAAAACCAAACTTGCAAATATTATTTTTTTCATTAAAAGAAAAGCAATTAGATGGGGAAAAAAATCAAACAAATTAAAAGATAGAAAGAAAAAGTTCGGCCATGTGCGAACAATCAACATTGTTATGTTATACTGCTCCTTTCGTTTTTGGGAATCTTTTGAAAAAGCTAAACAACAGAAGTTGAAGTCGTAAAACTTTGCTCAGTGCTTGGAGCACAAAAATCATGCTCGAAACATGAAATCCAGCATTTTGATTGGTTGATTTTCGAGTTAGGAGTACAAAAATCGGACTCAAAGGTTTTATGACCACACGGCCAGATGATTTTGAAATTTAATACAAGATTTATGACGGGGACATTTTCGGTCCATTCTTCTGGATTTCCGGCGTTATTTTCTTTGAAACTTAAAAAAAAAGTAAAAATGTCATTTTGGAAAGCCCGACGCGCTTTTCTGGATTTTCTCTACCGGGGACGGTCAGTACAGAACATTTAATGTATAGGAACCCAAAAAAAGAGATATGAATTAAACTTAAAACAAATAATAGCCAAATCCATCTAAATTCATCTTCGTATTGAGCTAAAATCTAAGGTTTTATAAAATTTATAAATTTATAAACAAACAATTAAAGATTTTTTTTAAATACAAATCATGTCAGTATCGAAGTACTGGCTACTGAGCTGATGATACCATCGGGGTTAAGCTTCTTGATTACTAGAACACAGCCTTATCTAATTATGCCATACCGTATAACACGTTCACGTTATCAATGCTTGTTATGTTCGCTTTATGTTTCAGTGGGTTGTTTTGTTTGCCGAAAACTTATATCCTTAAAATGGAATACACATAAATGAAATTTCATCACATTTTGTATTGAGCAGGGATATAATTAATGAGCTAGCTCACGCTTCATCCGTTCTGTTGCTTGGCAACGTTTGATTTTGTCAGTTTACAATGACGTCACCAAACAATGAAGTTCAATATTATATTTATTCTTTTAATGATGTTTATTTTTCCCAAAAAGTTAACACAGTTTTGCCAGGACATTAAATTTTATAATTTTGTGTAACTTCAATGATGATTTAATTATTTTATAATAAAAACATTCAACCGACAGGCAGTAAAACCCTTACAAAATGAAGGCAAACGTTTGACTCTGCAGAGTATACGAATACTCATCCACATCCAGTAAAATGGAGAACTATAAGTTCAATGTCTAGTAAGTATATCGTTTTTGGATACTTAATGCTCTTCAACTTTGTACTGGTTTGGCTTTATAAATATTTTGATATGAGCGTCACTGATGAGTGTTATGTAGACGAACACGCGTCTGGCGTCCTAAATTATAAACCTGGTACCTATAACTATCGATATTGATAACTATTATGTTAATTCTTCATAATGTCATAATATTCATTGTTATTCCGAAGATGTGTTTTTATGAATACAATTTTTAACATGGAATTTCTTAATACATATTACATTGTGTACTCTTAAACTACCCAATGTACTTAGTGTTTAAAGACTGTAAGTTTTGAAAACGTAGTTTAAACTACAAATCGATATTGGTGTTATCGATAGGATTGTATTTGGTTGAGTACACCAACAACACACTCAATGCGACCTTGATTTAATAAAAATAAAAGGCTTCAATGTGTAATTAGTCAATAGATAATTTTTTTTCAATTTTATAGAGATGGATTAATACAGGCTTTGCTACATGTTGTGTAATACTTCCTAACTTATCCATATTTTAAGTAATAGAGAGTAGCGATTAGCCCAGACTACAAACACGATGGTTCCTGGTTCGATACCCGTTCCGAGGAGGAAATTTCAGGGACTTCATTTTCGGCTCTCCCTTCAGCTTGACACCATTTGCGGGTATGGTTTTGAGAAACGATGATAGTCCGTCGGAAGGGGTCGATTTACGTCTGATCTGTGTTAAGATATCTTGCCCGTAAATGACACCCTTGTAGATTTCGACAAAGAGCAGGCTAATGCCGCTACAAGGTAGCACTAGCACCCGCAAAGTGGTTAGGGTTTACTATAAGTTGTACCAATTTGTTTCCCAATCCACTATCAACCAATATGTTTAAACTAAAGTAAAACTAACAAAAGGATAGATGCAGAACCATGTTCTTTTTGTTTTTGTTTTATCTTTTATTTGTTTTTCAATGGTTAGGATTTAACACCCCCAATACACTACCACCTTACAATGATATCAGGGGTTAAATACAGAAAAAAAATATATCTGACTAATTAATTTCTAACAATAAGAATATTATAAACCCTCTTTTGCAGATGGTCAGATATAAAGTTGAGGTTAAATATAACTAGTAAATATACTTTAAAAGAGTATGTATACACAGTACAAATCGTTTGTTACTCTTATATAAAAAAAAAGTGCACGTATTTATTCGACCGTTACCTTTTTTTTAACGTCGCCAATGCGCCTTTTGTAGACGTCCGCTTTTCTTGTGTACAACATTATAAGTCTGATTTATTTTGTGTGTTTTTACAGACAAAATCTAACTAGATAAAATGCACAAAACTTCAGTTAGTAATCGACTGTAATACCAAACATGTATAGTATTATAATTCATTGAGGAAGACGGTATGTTGATATTTAAATGTATCTTGTTTCTTGTTTCTTTTACTTTGTTAGTCTTGTAATATTTTAATTTTAGTTTCTTGTGTACAATTTGGAAATTAGTATGGCGTTCATTATCACTAAACTAGTATATATTTGTTTAGGGGCCAGCTGAAGGACGCCTACGGGTGCGGAAATTTCTCGCTACATTGAAGACCTGTTGGTGACCTTCTGCTGTTGTTTTTTTTCTATGGTCGGGTTGTTGTCTCTTTGACACATTCCTCATTTCCATTTTCAATTTTATTACATACATTAAAAAATAAACAGAGTCAGTGAAAATAGCAACATATCACATCAACAACACTTTTTTGTTGTGACGTTGGTAGATTAATTTGTATTTGTCCAGCTGGTTCGAGAAAGTTATTAAAAAAGGAAAGTTTGATGATTAAAGAATGCAATTTTTTACAATTGTAGATATATATCGGCAATTTGAAAGTTTGTATAACGCAATTATGATTTGTGTAACCACATGATACCATCTGAGCGATATTGGTAATAATAATGGATATGCTCGACTTGTTCTTGCCATAAACTATATTTCTTTTTCCTGTGAGTCAAGATCAATAAATAAGGACAATCACCGACGTTCTACTTGCAGTGACACTACAAAGCAGTAAAAGTCTGAAATACCCTATATCTGTACTCGACCAGTCTGAATTTGTCTGAGTTTACTAAATAATACTCGACTGTAGTCTAAACCATACTTAATAGCCCAAACTTGTACTTAACCATTTCAAACCATGCTCAACCTAGTCTGAACCACTCGACCAAATCTGAACCAAAGTCGACTATTCTGAGCCATACTCGACCAAGTCTTAACCAACCTAGACCTAATACGTGTATATAAACATTGTATCTGATCTATTAAGGAACTGGAAATTATAACAGCAATTATTAATGTATTTATTATAGCTTTAAACCAAAATTTTACAATAAACATAATACTACTTCAACACCATATTTATCAACAGTTACACATACATATAACCTTCAAAAATAAAACAAAAATCTGATCAAATTATATCAAAACTGAATTGTGACTAATATTTTCTTCAATGCTATTCAAAATTTTTGAATCTTTTAGATCTATTTTATGGTTAAATATATACTTGATTATTTTAATCATTTGATTTTAAGCTTAGTATAGATATAGGGTGTCAGTTAAGTAAAGTAAATAATGCAGTATTTTTTTTTTTTATAATCAAATACATCTACATGTAAAATAGTATATAAAGCAACTTAATCTTAAACTTTGTTTTGTAAAACCATAAATTTATAAAATCTTTTTAAAGAGAAATGTGTTCCAAAGTTGCAGTAATTTAAAAAAAAAATCGATCAAATCTAAATATTTTTTGTCAAAGTTAAAAGCATACAAGAAGCACTTAATAAGATTTATTTACATCAGTACTTGTGTGATTCGCAGGTAAAAAGAAAACCCTACTTCCTTAAACTCATGTACTACTTATCGAGTGAATTCAAAAGGCCTTGCGATATAAGAAGTACAGGATGTTGAAATTTTGGATGGATGTTATTTAGAGTTTGATACTCTCAGACCAGATGTGATCTGTTTAATGAGTTCGCAGGAGGTATTAATTTATTCACTAACCAAAAGAACAATTTTATCAATTTTTTTTCACTATGATTTATATAACATATAACGTATAAGATATCACAAATTATAATAAAAGATATATTTCTAATGTAAGATTGGACAATATAAGTGAGTTTGTTATCTTTTGCTACATGGACCCCATTAAAAAGATATAGTATATAACCATGAAACATATGTGTGGTATGCATAGACATTTTGTTAAACCAAACTGTCAAATTTAAAAATTAATAAAATAAAATTATTATATAAGATAATCTGATTTAAACCTCTTCTATTTGATTAATCGGAGAATCATGAATAATGATGTAAAAATTTGATTTTATATATATGTTACAGGCATTTTCTAATTTTAGACATTTTGTAAAATGCCTGAAAATTTTAGGCATTCTCTAAAATGCCTGCAAGATTTAGACATTATACATAATGACTAATTTTTCGAGGCATTTTACAAAATGCCATGAAAAATTGAAAGACATTTTGCAAAATGCCTGAAATTATTTAAAAGAAAGAAATATTAAACATTAAAAAAAAATGATGAAAGCTTTGAACGCAAGAACAGTTTTATTCATGATAATTATGACTGAATGAAAAAGAAGAGTTTAAATAATCAAGAATTTTACTCTAAAAAAATCGACAATTATTCATCATTTCTGTTTGGATGTCAGAACTGTTACATAATCAAATAATATCTTTCTTCAACTTTTGAAAATACATGTATGTTTGGCGTAAAATCTGGTTTAACCGCATTTGGAGAAACCAGAATTACACACATTTAGCTCTTTCATTACCTTTACTGACAAAACACTTAACTCAACGTTCGACAGAATTGAGTTTCGTTATAAGCAATTGCCAATTAAACCCTGTTGGAGTTATTGCCCTTCATAGTCAATTTTATTTTTTATTTTGTTAAATCTAGCCACAATCTACAATTTCGATTGAAAACTGTATCCGATGACACTACCAACCATATATTTGCGTCATATCAAAACACAGTATTGTATGTCAAAACCCATATTGCAAAGGGACATTTGTTTCGATGTGGGTGTTTAAAATTAAGATTCTCATTATATCTGAATGGGAATATTAAATATTGTCATATCGTAGTAAAATGCAATACTTTCTTCACGTTAAGAACTCTACATTTTTTTTAAATTTCTATTTATGACTATTCTGCAGGTGGAATTTTCTGTCCCTACCCATAATACCTTCATTTCAATTGAAAGCGTCTGTCCTTTATCCGGGTCAATCCCCTACAGAAACAACCCATATGGATTATAACAATGTCTAAACAACATAAACAATGCATGACATATTTGCGACTGAAAAAAAAACAAAAAAAAACCAATCAGTCAGTAAAAAAAACCACTTTTTCTCTGCTTCTTATGATTCATTTTAATTTACTGTTTTGAATCCAGAATTTCTAAAATTTCTATTGACAGAACAATATGTCCTGCCATTTTGATAAAATAATCACAAATTCGCTCCTGGTATCTGAAATACAGAGTGAGGTTTACTGTATGTAGTTTCACAGGAAATGTACACATCATATGACATTCAAACCTTCCCAGCTCGGTTTTGGAAAATACATTAATTCTACAGAAATATAAATCATTTTCTTTGCAAAATATCGTGATTTTGTCCACTTTTGTCAACGCTGACCTTTTTCTACAAATTGCCTGAAACTGAATAGGCAATTTGTTGAATTTTGCTTCCAGATTTCAATCATTTTACAAAATGACTAGGTATTTTAAGTCATTTGGTACAATGCCTTTCAAGGTTATTCATTTAACAAATTGCCTGAAAATTCAAACATTTTACAAAATGCCAAATTTTTTTAAATGTCTGTAACATGTGTAACATATGTAACATATATCTCTTTATTTTATTGTGGCTGTAGTCATGTCACGAAATTTATTATAACAGTTAAAATTAAAAAAAAAGTAGAGGTCATTTAGTCAAGTATGCTTCAGACAGGTCGAGTATTGTTCAGACCTAAAGTCGAATATGATTAAGACTGAAACAAATAGGTCGAGTACAAGTTTCGAACAGATGAAGACTGTTTCAGACTCGTTGAGTAATACTTCAGACTATTTTCAGTCTCAAAGATATGGGTTAAGTACAAATCAGTGCAGTCGAGTACGGTTAAGACTTGGGTCGAGTAATGTAAAGAAAAATTCAGACTAATTCATGCTACCGGATTTCAAGAAATTACACTTCAATCTGGAATACAGCATTATCATCTAGTTTTGATGTGTTACTGATTTTTTATTCTTCAATATCTGTCTGTACTAGATGCGTAAACATTTTATCAGGACCTGAACTAAAAGTCTTGTTTATCTTTCGTAAAGGCATGGACAAACTTTTTTCATAAAAAAGCTTTAATGTTTGGTCTAATTTAAGACGATTTACATGTAACAATGTGTTTTATTTGTTTTAGATTTTGATATTCAAAAGGTTAGATAAATAGTATTTATAAATGCACAATTATTTGTATGGTACACATGTTTTAGTGTTAGGTGTGGCTAAATGTATTGGTGACTGAAAATCATATAAAAATACAATCAACGCTATTTGACTATTTACTTAGAACGATGTGGCTTGAATTACATGAATACAATATGTTATTTACCCATTGACTAAAGCATTTTTTGTTTATTTCTTCACTTAATTGTAGACTTGGACGATTTTTTTCTAGGACAAATTGTTCCTGGAAATCTTATTTTATATTGAACATATGGGCCAGTTAATGTCATAAATCTATTGCTTGCTGATTTACATATCATCCCTGTACACCGGGTTGCTTGTGTATAACACTCTTTTGCCGATTCTTTATTTCCTGCAATCTCATAACACACACCAAGTAATGTAAAACACACAGATGCATTATTAGTCGCAGCAATGTGACTTCCATATACGGATAAACGCAGGTCACGTAAGGATTGTTCTTTATTTTCAATTTCATTGAGGTGATGGTGACAAAGAAATCGAATGCAGCCCACCATAACATCACATGGAACGTTAAGGTTGTTATCCTGATTATCCAGTTTGAATTCATGAGGTGTGAAGGACGATCGTTTGTAATATTGAACGTACTTCCTGGTGGAAAGTTTCATTTTCTCGGTCAATGTTAATACTTCACATTCGCTTATACTTTGATATTGTATAATGTTAGCTTGCTTAAAAGAAGAACATGATAATCCAAACAAAATGGACGAACAACGTGACAAAACGTATTCTACGATTTTCAATGCTGCATTATAATGGCCTAAATTATAATGATATGATGCATACAGTACCCATCCTGACACTGCGTCTGACTCTTTACATTCACTGAAAAATCTGCGATAGAATATGTGCTTTGCTTTATCAAATGAAGGTGATATCGGTATCATTTGCGCAATTTGTTGACATATTACACAGATATAGTAATGATAAACACCTTTCAAGAAGACTGATGTCATAGAAAAGGACATATTCTTTAAAAAAAATAAAATTTTGAAACCTTTTGCAACACTTGTTATCTTGGAGATTTCGACTATTCTGTAAAAAAGAATCTCAAGGTCAGCATTTGAGTATTGGCGTAGTGGTGGCAAAACAATCTTTTTTGTCATGAATGTGTTGGTCGCGAGACTGCATAAACGCCCTATTTCCTGGAAACGGACGTTATTTAATACAGTAAAAAGCATCCTATTATTTGACTCATTAATTTTACCATTGAACATGTTATGTTCTGGAATAAAATAATTCGGACAGTAACAGTTATTAATCCAGCCTAAGAGTTTGTCAATACACAAACAAAAGCATTGATATAAGTTTGATATTCGAAAACATTCGATTGAATTTTCTTCAGATACCCAAAATAAAGCTGTTTTCATGAAATAAGAACACAACATATCTCTAGCATGGACGTTTTTATTAATGATGTTCTTCAGTGTCAGTTTGAGAAGCGAATAACACAAAAACTGGACATAGTTAAATGAATGGCAAAGCAGTTTCTCTGCCATTGAAAAGGATATCCTCCAAAATTCGGATTCATCCTCTTCGTATTTTGGACACACTGGAACAATTAGACATCCGAAGCCCACTATGTTTTCGACTAATCGATCAGACGGCCACTCTTTTGATCTATGACGGTAAATCCAGGCTTTTGCTTGTGCAGGCCAAGAACGTAAGTGGAAGCAAAATGCATTATCGAAAGTCAGGTCAACATCTGAGAGACAAGGACCATGCGTTTTTAATTGCATATGTGATACTGACCTGCACATACTGTCCAAAAATGCCACGGAGCACAAGTATTTCCCGTTGCCTATTTCAATAAAGGAAAGCGGCGAAAATAACATTTCATCTCCTCTTATTAATTTAAGTTTAGAGAATCCCGGGTGATTGTCGTCATATTCTATAAGAAAGGTAGCAACTCCTAAACGACACGGAACCTGACCTAAATTTTGGAAAACTGTGATTTCTTTTAAAACATACATAGAGTCATAATCGCTCCCTGATAGATCCAATCCTTCCGCTAAACTGCCACTATATATCCTAGTACATCCGAATCCACATATCTCAGATATAAAATCATTCAATACAAACAGTTTCTGTCTCATTCTGATTGTTTTCTCGCAACCTATTATTCTCCGTATACTTAGGTACAATAGATTCTCTTCTGTTGGTAACAGTCCAATACTTTCATCTAAAGAGAATTCACAAAACAAAACATTTAGATTAACGAAAGATTTTAATGACACATTTGTCATTAGAATATGTTATACAACATTATTTCTTGAAATGAAAAGTTAAATAGCAACTTACCAATCAGTCATGGAAAATATACAAAATGTAGTTATTTCTGTCAAGAGTATCTTTAAAAAATAACTACCTTGCGAAGGATACAAAAGATAAGTATCAACTTCATAAAAAAAATGCCAATTAGAGATTATGAAACTATCAGCAAAAATTCTTTTACAAACAAGGAATGATCCTATATGTCCCTAACCTGTATTAAAAATGACATCCGAGGTTTGTCTTTTGTCTGTTTAAATCTAAAAAAAAATCCGCCTCAGATATAAAACTAACAAATGTTTGCTCCTACTTAGTGGTTGTTTAATTGCTCCTTAGAAACAATATACATGTATAAATATACAACTCGTCTAAACATCAACCCAACAATGTTAGATCTGTAAATTTGCTTTCGCAAATTTTTGGTTCTTCCCTCGCATAAATATAAATATATTTATTTATTACTTGTTGAGACATGCAAAGTTGATTTCTAACAATTTTGATAGGTTGTGTAATTTATTGGATTTTTGAGGTGTTTTACCATGAATCAGCTTTGATGTACTATGTTTTGCTGTTATAACACCTAAAGGCAGTACATTTGATTTAGGGTTGTTCTTTTGAGCATCAGGAGGTATAAACATGTCATATCAAATCACAAAGTTAAAATATACTCTATGTGTAGGTTATTTATAATTTCGTTCGATAACATAATGAATGCACAACAGTAAATGTTATGGTTATGGTAAGTCTTCCGATGAGACACTGTAGGATGAATTGTTATAATAACTCATAAAACTGTAATTAAAAAATTAATATGTTTTAACTACATAATCGGAAAATATGATGTCATCCATACACCCTTGTTGTAACTACATTCCCACCCTCTTTTCCATAATGTGACTTAACGAATCAGACTTATTATTCGGTTTGTAATAACATGAGTAACACGACGGGTGTCGTATACCTTCTGGAGCACAAGAGATCACCCCAAGTTTTTGGTAGGGTTCACGTTGCTCAGTCTTTAGTTTTCTATGTTGTGTTTAGTTCACTTATGGTTCTATGTTTATTTTTCTTTTTTTAAGCAATGGCGTTATTAGTTTACGATCGACTGATGAATTTGAATGTCATTTTGGTATCTTTCGCCTCTCTTACTCCTTAAGATAACAGGTAACAAATTATTTCCTTTATTCAGTTGTTTTCGTACTTTATCGTATTACAAATCAAGCAGCCAATAGTCAATCGGTAGACGGATTTTTATAAGAGCACTGCTCTTGTTTCCTATTCCCAATTATTGAATTCGTTTGTATATTTCGTATTTATGGCTTTATCCTTTTAGCTATATATATATATTCATAATGATTTTTTTATAAGATATGTTTACAGCAAATCAAGCTTGAATGTTCACATTAAATAAGATTTTTTTTTATGTACAACTAACTATATGATATTCGTTTTTCTCATTGTCGAAGGTCGTACTTGTTCACATATCAATCCTTTTATATTTTTTTCTTAATTCACGGTCCACTTTTATCTGCTAAATAGATATATTTCACGTTTTTCTTAATCTTTGTGTGAACGTACATGTTTATAGATATATATCAAACATTTCACCCCCCCCCCCCCAAAAAAAAAAATCAATCGAAATGCGAAAGAAGCAAAACAAATATATGTGTTAGAAAACAACGAAAAATCCAAAATGTAGACCCTAAACGTCCGTTAAAGTTTTAATGCCGTTCCAAATATTAAAGCATTGTCTGTCTAGGTGTTCAATTGTTTAAAGCTACGTATTCTTTGTTGTTTTTGTGCAGGATTTTTTTTAAAGTTTCGTTTTTTTTGTTTTTTTAAAACATATATCAGAATGCAGTCAAAGCCAAATATTAACTTATAGTAAGAAGGACACAATATGTTACTTAACATATGAATTGACTATACCGGTGTCTTAAGAATTTAGATAGAAAACATGTCTCTGTTGAGATACAGGTTTAAACATTTTATATCGATAAACCAATTATTCCCGAGAAATAATTTTCTCTATTTTTTGTGCTATTTCTATATTTCCTGACCAGTGTAAGGAAATTTTTCTCCTCACTAGTGAAACATTTGTTCTCGACAAATGATTAGTTAAAATTTAATTGTGACGTTAAATTTTTTTTCTTCTTAATTTTCTTATTGTGAGGTCATGCAAAAGAAGGAGACTTGCCTGATGATATCACATTAAAAGTACACAAATTTCCAAAATCTTTGAAAAAGAAGGATAAAAATCATTACAGAAACAGATGCCACCACTGTAACTAGTGTATTACGTTAGTCTCCACTCCCAACAGTTGATTTTTTATTATTTAAAAAACTCGGCAAGCCTCGCGCTTCAAATATTAAAATTTGACTCTCTCGATTGGAAAATATAGTTATTGACTTGTTGCAGTTGTGAAATCTATATGTTAATAATAGGTAGACTAAAATTGGTACAAAACGAATGGTAAAAATACGAATCTGGTACAAAATCTTTGTTTGAAGATGGGTATCTTTCAATTGCTTGCAAATAATTTAAAATATGAAGCTGACCTTCTCGTATGGGTATGATATTCAATTTCATATTGTAGATTTTTTGTATACAAGCAATCGCTAAAAAGGATTGTATAGTTGACAGGACATCATTTATATATCATGCATATCTAAATGTGAAATTTTGCTTTTGCCTTGTGTTCAAAATAAAAGTTGGACAGCAGATCAGCTATGAAGTATTTTGATTTATGAGTGTGCAAATACAAGTTCATGTACACTGAGCTAACACAATATTTGGGGTTAAGAGAGAATGTGGTATGCAGAAAGAAAATTGGTACTTACTAAAATATAGCTTAATGAAAATCAGTTATATTTTTGTTAATGAATTACTCTGAATACCACAAACCTACATATAGAATGATCATTCATTGTCTAGAACATAAATCGAAACTAGTAAAAAAACGAGACTTTGCAAACCATTTATTTCCTGTGTCGAGCCATGTACAATTCAAATTTATATTACGGGATAAACTATTGTTGTTTCTATTATTTTGCAACTCATTCAAAAGAGAGGCAAGCAATCTAATTTGGCAATTTAATATCAGCAGTCTAAAAAGTAGATGACATGACCGAAAAGGGGGAAAACAGTACAAAAAAAGATAAAAAAAACCGCATAAAAACAACTGACAAAATTGACGGAGTGTGACAGAGCTTTCAATTATTTTTCTGTAAAAAAGAAGGAAGTAACTTATTAAAAAGTATTTGCACATAAGGTTTAATGTGACTTTTGAGTCGAAATGGCCTTTCATTCACACCCTCTTATAAACAAACACACAAAGGACAGTAATACTAGTTGATGTTAATAAACCCTGACTACCGCTAAGGCTGAGATTACTTCCAGATTCTGACAGCTAGTTCAAATCCAGAAAACGAATTACAAAGGTCAAAAACAAGACTAGATATTATTAGTGAGAGTATATCACGAATTACTCTATGTTCAATTTATTTGAAGGCTTAATAAGCACTATTGCAAATGAAAAAAAAAGTTTATACTTTATACCTTCTTGACAATTTTCTAAATATTCAATGTATCCATCACTTGTTTTATCAGGAAATCGTATGTTGAGAAGCCACTCTTTATTTCTTGTTCGTCTTTCTAAGTATTCTTGAAATCTTGATTCAAACTGATGAATAGTTGATCCTAACAAATCATTTTGTATCATAAATTGTCCATTGAAATGTTGATGTAAAAGAGGTGTGTGTTTCCTTTTGCCTTTATAAGGGAAACTTTTCACACCATATATATCCCAATACGTAACTTTCTTCATGCAATAAAAGGTGTCTTTCCCATCATCTGAACGTGTACCTCCTACACTCATTTTCCTAAAAAAAAAAACATTGTTATGTTCCTTCATAATACAGTTCGCCACATGAAATATATTAAAGATTTTTTGCGGGAGTTAAGGGATAACTTTAAAGATGACAATCAGACATTTTAAATTATGATGGAATTTCTTTCATTGCTACTAAAGAGACATTCAAGCTCATAATTCGAAAATAATTTGACAATACCATTCTTAAAAAAAGAGAAGACGGGACAAACAGATAAACAGACAAACAACGGTACACAAACATAACCGAAATAAACTCAAGACTGAGCAGTAAAAACCGGTGGTGACCGGAAAGGTTATTTTATTGTGTGCTCCACATATAAGTGTTGATCATGTAGTTACAAATCCGATGATAAGTAAAATTGATTTTACTATCAATTTCATTTGAAGTTTGAAGAATATAAAAACTCTCATACCATTTCCTTTTTTTTTTATTAGTATAGAGATTTATAATGATCTAAACGATACTATGTATACAATAAAATAAAAATAATAACACATCTTCACACGCTTAAAACATATGTATCATGTTCATCTTTATGTTCGCCTTACGTGACCAGGTAACACAACGACTATTAAGATTATATTTTTATTGCAGATGTGGTGTAGTGCGTCGAACATGAGGTTAAGAAATTGGAGCTTCAGTGTCTAAAATGTGTGAGTATAAATCCCGTTAAGAGACAAACATTTGTCGGCAAATTCTTTTTAAATCTAACACTGTTGGGTCGCATGATCATACTTATATATACATATAGGATAAACAATATTAGATAAACTACATGTTTATTAAACAATATGATGCTTTAATGTAGCGTTACTTGAATAAAAGCAAAAATGCATATGAGATATATAAGGTACAGTCCTTGGATGGTGTAAACTTCCAACTAACACTATGCACCATAACACCATACACCATACACCTTGTACAATTACACCATACACGTGCACGTTGCACATTCGCACCATACACCTTACACATTACACCATACACCATACCCATTCTATATACACGATCCGAAATTACCCATAATGCAATTAAATTTCCAATACTAAGATTGTTATTATTGTTTATGTTTACAATTTGAAAAAAACGAAATAAAAAGAACTTCGTTTTCAACTAATGAAATGTTGTACACCATCATTCACACCATTCCCGATCACACGTTACACAATCACACCATTCCTCATACACCATTACACCATTCCTCTTACACCATACACCATAGCACCATACACCTTACACCATTGCACCATACACCTTACACCATTACACCATACACGTTTTTTTTGGAAGTTTACACCATCCAAGGGCTGTATGTGACTGACTTCAATAAGTCAGACATCCCACAACACAATAATTCTATTATGATTTCATGGCTTCGCATATCTACAAATACTTGAATTGGATAGACCAATTAGAAGTTTTTCCCTTGGTTTGCACTTCGACCAAATAACCGAAACTACCCTTACTATTAATGCGCTATTCACATGCATGTGATCCATCGGGTACTAGGCAGATTGAGATTGAAATCAAATTAGATATTTGTTTGCGCTTAAAAACGAAGTTGGATGCATTCAAGTTCTGCGAAATATTATGAATAATCTTACCGCGTTAAGGAAGTTCGCTACTTAGATTCAAAATTACAATCTTTTTAAGACATTAGTATATTATATAATGATTGGGGATTAATTAAGGAACCAATAAAGCAAAAATTAAATATAGATCAATGTGCTTGTTTTCGAAATATAAGCCGTTGAAATGTTGGCGGGAAAACGCTCGCTATTGATTTTTCATAGCTATATCATTGACAAGTTTAAGATCTCAAAAACTATTAAGAATGAACAAGGATTTTACAGCATGTTTACAGATGGCTAATAATTATGCACGTTAAAAAAAATTTAAAAAGAAAAACGAGGGTCAATGAGCAACATATTCTAAGGTATTCAAATTGGTAAAGCCAATGGATTCATACAATTTGACAATAATTAAAAAAACTGACAAGCGAACATCCTTAACGTCATGACAAACATGACGTGACACGAATGAAATTTCTTAATCTTAGTTCGTTACTTGTTCGGTTCAAATTAAGAAAATATATCATAAAAGATCATTTGTGGAATATGTGCCATTTCATTTTAGATTCTTTTACAGTTCCAACGTACATTGAATTTCAGAATGTCAATATGTATTAGTCTCGATATGTCTTACGTTTGATGGGAAATAGATGCCGATTAAATAAAAAATTATAATTTGAAAATTGCGAATGTTCTTCTAAAAAATAAGAATTACAAACATTTTCTTTATTGCTGTGTAATCGGCGTCGCGTATTCCCAATCTTTAAATAACAGTCCATTTGGACTTTTATTCAATTTATGAGTGAATCACCACAGTTTAAACATCAACAACCTCTAGTAAAAATGTGTTTAATAATTTAATAAATCTATCAAATATTTAATTTTAATTTTATAAATACATACGTGCAGATCTCTAACCAGTATGATACCCTTTCTTTCCTTATTAGAATTGCGAAAACAATGATGAAGTTGATCTTCAAACCTGTTTATACGGGTGGTGGAAATTTCCAATTCAGTTAGAAAAATTGTAAAATGAAAATTTGTCACATAAGAGGGTCTAGATAGGAACTTCATTTCTCTATCCTTTAATATTGCGGGATGTTTCTCTCAAACCTTACATTTTTTGGCAATCCTTTTTCCCATTTTCTTTAAAAACTTTTTTTCATATTTCTCTATTTTTGACGTATGAATACGTATTTGTTTGTTATATTTACCTTATTCATACCCTTATATACCAAACTATATGTAATTGAAGAATACCGTTTCAATAAGATAAAATGTACGGTCTGTTAAACACCATAATCAATACTTACATAAGTGTAAAGGTGGTTCGGTATCAGATATAATTTAAGTCACTTTAACAAAAGTTTTCCTTTAAAGTGAATGTGAATGACGTCTGTATATTTTTAGAAAAAAATATTATGGTACTTAAGATAAATAAAAAAACATCATGTAAAAAAAAACACCAAAAAACCTATAACACTACAAAAAGACAAAAGAGTGAGCTAATTTGGAAAGCATGATTATTTTTTATTATTTGTCTCTTGCTTTCAACTACCTTTCAGTAACTGCGAGAACTCTCTAAGTATACTTTCGTGTTAATTTGACCGGTACATACAATTTGTAATGCATGTTTGTCAATTAATATTTACTTCTTTTGTCTTTCATCCCGTCTCACTATTTTCTTATTTCTATATTTCATACATGTTATAGTTGATAAGTATTTAGCATGTTTAGCTTGATGATAATTTTTAACGACTGATCTCGTACTATGAACAACAAATTTATTCCTTTTCAAATCAGGTTTTTGATCTTCATGTACTCCTTACAAAAAAGTATTTTAATTACTTGTGCACGTTATTTTAAACGGAATTTTGACCAAGGTCATAGTTGTCGTTCTGATTTTTATTGTACATCTCTACCCTTATTTTCTCCTTTTTAATTGTTTTTTTTAAAGGTACTGATATAAACAGTGATCTTTGTTATGGTTGTGAAATTTTGAGTGCTCAAATGGCATCAGCTATAGAAAGGATACATCTGGGCTATTATAAAAATAATAAGAAATTGAAAAGCTCTACTAATAATTTCATGGTTTACTATGATCTAAGTAGATTGTCATTATTGTACAACAGAAAATGTCGCATTTTTGAATACTGGTTTAAGCTGCTATATACTACAAACTGTATTTTGAAAAACTGTTACTGTTTTTTATATGACAATATATCAAATATCTCCAAATAATAAGATACATTGGTTGTATTTTATTAAAATTGGGTAGCTCAGTATAGTCTTAGGTGATATTTGGTATAACTTAGGTTTATTTTTAGATAGCAAGCTCTCCAGTAGTTTTTATTTGATAATTAAACAACGCCTGTTTGGTTGTCTAAAGTAAGATTTTGACAGTCAAATAAATAATTAAGTTAAATGTACAAGTTATAGATGTAAACCAATACCAGTTATTTATAATCAAAATAAGACTTCGTAGTCATGATTATTTAGCTATAGAATGTGGTTCTATTCTGCAATTACAAGAAATAATAGACTTTGTAGTTTTTGAAAAAAAAAAGACACTGAAGATAAGATCAATTTTATTTTATTTCATACAACCATATAAATGGAAAAAACTTTCTATATGGAAAAATATATACAATTTATGAGTTCTAATAATCTTCGAGCATTATGTAATTTGGGTAAATTTGTATTTCGTGCACAAAAATTAAGATCTAACATTATGTAATATGCTCCACACACTACCTTCTGCTATCTATGTAGACTGTGTGTAGTTTATATGTCGTATGTCTATAGTTGTTATGATTTTGGTAAATAAAAGATATAAGTTTATTCATTTAGAGTATGTTTACGTATTTTTGTTTATACATTTTTGATCGAGTTTTAGCAATTTTAATTATACTTTATAGTGTGTCTGTTTATGTTGCAATGTTACAATAACGTTTCGGGTAAGGGTGAAGTTTGGTACCAAAACAAAAAATTTAAACCCGTTGCATTTATTTGCATTTGTCTTCAGTCAGGAACTTGCTGTTCAGTGGTTATCGGTCGTTGTTGTGATTCATTAGTGTTTTTCGTTTCTCGTGTATTATATATATAAAGGCAAACAGTAGTGTACTGCTGTTCGAAATTCATAAATCAATTGAGGAATAAAATAAATTCGGGTTACACACTAAAAATTAGGGCAACGCATCAAATATAAGAGGAAAAGTACGACACAACAGAAACACCACATTTAAATGTAACACACACAGAAACGAACTATAACATAACAATGTGGCCGGGCTTTGTACATGATAATTTGAATAAAGAAAAAAAATGATGGGTTGAACCTGTTTTTACGGCATGTCAAACCTCTCGCTTTAATGGCAATGTTGAAATAAACATTACAATGACAACAATACATGACATGATTACAATACAAAGAAATTGGAGAAATTACAGGACAGAGAAACACACAAATAATAGCTAACACAAGGTATCCGGCATCAAATTTAATACGCCACACGTGCGTTTCCTGCACACAAGACCAACCAGTGACGCTCAGATGAAAAAAGGTTCGAAAGCCAAAACAAATACAACACTAAAGAGAACTGAAGACCAAAGGTTCGATAAAGTTGTGACCCATACGGCTAAGGTTTAATATCTGTGATAAAAACATCCTTGTTATTTGGAATAATTCATACTTTTGAAAACAATAAACTTTATAAAATGACTATATCATACTTAAACCAGCACATCAAATTAGCCAAAGTGATCAACGCACTTGGAGACGTCACATTTGAATTTCTAAAAAGATTTCCCAAAAGTAAGATAGAATTAGGATAAAATGCAAGATAAGCTTTGTCAAACTGACATTTGGTTTTCATGTTTGTAGGATTTTACACTAGTACTTTTTTTGTGTCCTATATAGCTTCCTGCTTTTAAATGTGAGTCCAGGTTCGATGTTGAAAGCCATACATTGATATTTCTTTTATAGTTCTTTTTAATTCATAAACGCTGCAAAAAAGGTAAGGAACCCTACCAAACTTATATAACAAACAAAAAAACGTCAAGGGAAATTCAAACAACGAAACAAGTGCAAAATCAACTGCCATTTATCTAACTAGGCATAATCTACATCGGTCGTTAATGTAAGATTCAATTATATACTAAATACTAAGGATTTTCTACCTCAGGCATAGATTACATTAGCTGTATTTGGCAAAACTTTTAGGAATTTTGGTCCTCAATGCTCTTCAACTTCGTACTTTATTTGGCCTTTTTAACTTTTTTGGATTCGAGCGTCACTGATGAGTCTTTTGTAGACGAAACGCGCGTCGGACATATATACTTAATTTAGTCCTGTTATCTATGATGAGTTTATATACTTATCTACAGTACTAAAACATTCTATCTTTGAAACACTCAGTATTGAAAGAGGAATAAAAGATACCAGAGGATCAGTCAAACTCAAAAATTTAAAATAAACTCACAACGCCATGGCTTAAAATGAAAAGGACAAACAGACAAACAATTGTACACAAGACACTACATAGAAAACTAAAGAATAAGCAACACAAACCCCACAAAAAAGTAGGGGTGATTTTTCCACACATGCTGATGGTTTTACAACATCATCCGTGGACAATATTGTTAATAACCAGAGTTCAACGACGGCTAAAGAATTGTTTAAAAGTAAAAAAATTTAATACCGGTTTTTCAGCATTATGTTGTCTCACTTTTAAAGTTCGTCATAACCTAATGCTCAGTAGGGCATCCCTTTAGATATAGTAACAATATCACGTTATGGCCAAGTATACTACTGATCTGAAACTCTGTTTAGTATGTTTTGAAAGGTAGCATGTCTTTTAAAACAACATGTCATGTCCCAAGTTCGACAGACAAATCCCATTAAGTTGTAGGTCGGATTTGACAATATATGAGCCACTCTATAAACCTTTATTAGTATGTACTACATTTGTAGCTAATAGTTTGCACATAGAGAAAAGAACTTTACAAAATCCATTTAACTTTATATACCCGACTTTGAGCGTTCTTGATGAAGGCAAATCCAGAAAGTAGATTACTAGAGCGTTGTTTTTTTTTCTATTAAAGTAAATTCGAAACACTGGCTTTTTGATGATCGCATAGCTGTCTCGAATACTGATAGTCACCAAGAAGTTCTTCTAGGTTAGTGGTAGGAAATATAATGAGAGACATTTCGTATTAAATAGATAGTGGTAAAATATCGTCGACGCATGTAAAATAGTAAGCTATCGTTACCTTTTTATTAAGGTCATTCCTAGTACCTGAACTTGTAAGGGATATAACATTTGGGTTGAGTTTGCAAACTAACCAATTTTTACACACAGTGTAAGAAAACAAATGAGGTTAATCTTCCAGTTTTTCATAGAAAATTAAAATCTCAACTTCTATAAGTTGGAGTATAAAAGGCCTCTCCTTTAATTGTACTCAATTAAAAATTTAAATTGAATTTCAACATTATTATCCTTATTTACCAAAGTCATAACAACTATAGGCAACATAAAAAGACCCGCTATAAAGTATAAATAGTATCGAAGAGCTTCCTATATAAAAATACATCGTCACTATACCAAATATCACCAAAACTTTTATCAAGCAAATCAATTTAATAAAATTATTATTTGGCCATTTTTGTAAATCATCATATAAAAACAGTAATAGTTTTTTTCAAAATACAATTTGTGGTGCATAACATCTTAAACCCGAATTTAAAATTCGACATGTTCAGGTGTACCGTCATGTAATCTACCTAACTTATAGTACACCATAGCATGAGTCGAACTTTTTACTTTCAATAATATTCATGCAATAACCCAGATGTATCCCTTCTATTGCTGGTGCCTAATGAGCACCCCAAATTTCACAACCATAACAAAGTACACTTTTAATATAAGTATCAAATAGTGTAAGTAAAGTTACAAAATTTAAATATCTTATACATTTCTCCTCAAGGCAAACACAGCATTGTTACCCTGTTCTGAGATTTTCTACTGCAACAGATTATATTTACCATTAAAATTTAAAAAAAATACTAAGATAACTGAATTTATCTACAACTTCTATTTCATGGGTAATATAATACCATGTTTCTTGTCATGTATATTTCCACCCAACAAATTCTTGAGAGAAAACAAGAAAATATCGTTGTGGTAAATAAATGTAAACAAACATTATTTGCTTTCCGATTTAGTAAACTATTATAATATATATATAAACAATATAAGGTCAATGTCAGGAAAATTAAACTTTTTTTGTATGCGGCTGACAAACTGGGAAGGGCGAGGTTCTAACGAGCCCTTCCCAAGTTTTGCGCATAGTACAAAAAAGGTTTATATGTTTATGATATTGACCTAATATTGTTTTATACTGCAACCTAAATGAATACACAGATAACTTTTTAAATCGTAACACAAATGTCGAAGTTATTGTATTGCCTTAATGGACCCCTCATTGTGTAGAAAGTGTTCTATGAGGAAATTGACGTCATACAAAATATAGCTGTGTTACTGTATAATTAGGAAATAAACACAAGTAGCTGCAGTATGCAATTATATAATCGATTCTTCTTTTCAGACGACCACTCATATAATTATATTACCTGTCATTGTCAATTGTAGGTGCAGAAATTGTTGGAAAGGTTTATCTAAACGACATTTTGTCTACTTGTTAACCATGTTAACGGATTTAACACCTTTTCTTTAAAGATTTTGTTTTTTAAATCGCTAATAATAACAATACATGAACTATTCGTGCATAGAATTTGCCACAACGCATACCACTACAATTTAATTTGTGTCATTTAGATTTTCTAAAAATCAAAATCAAATACTCACCTTAGCAACACACAAACAATATGATCCCAAATAACTAAAACAACTTACTAATACGTTAAAAACCTAAAATGGATAATAGTAGCTCGTACGTGGTGTATATAGCGACAATCAGTAATTTGAGTGCACATAAAAATGAAAATGCACTGCGATCGTCAATCGAAAATTTATTTACCAATTGGTTACGGATACAGATTACTACCAATGATATTAATTTTACCAGTAGCCAAGGAAAGAAGGCGGCCATTATACATCTTCCATCACAGGGAGCAGCTCAAAATGTACAGCAGAATTTAGCAACACGAGAAGGCAGACAAAAACTACGATTCAACTTTCTTCAACTTGCCGATCCAGGCGTGAATATTATCGTAGATGTTAAATATGATAAACAAAAAAGTAATGTACAACATGATACATGTTACTTTCATGGAGATAAAATTGGAAGTGAAAGTAGAAATAGAGAATTTAAAAAAGGCGGTGGGAACTACTCATATGATCACTTAAAAACTGATGTCAGTGTATATGTGTGCGCTTTTCTAAACAGCGAGGAGGAGGGAACGTTGTTTATTGGTGTCAACGATGAAGGTAAATACACATCTTCATGCTGTGGTGATTTACCGGAAATCTAACTTGGGACCTCATGATCAGTCCTTTCTCTTTTCTTATTCTTATAAAACATACTTTATTTTCTCTTTTTTTCCAAATTCATAAGCTTAAAAGACAAAAACAAAACGCTTCTCGCTTAATTTAACAGGGTGAGGTCAGGGTCAAAATATGTTACTAATCCAAAGCAGATCAACTAAAATTAGAACCGTATTTGTTTTTTAAAGGACGTTTGGTGAGTTTGAGCTATTGAATTTGCCTATTTCAGTTCCAAATTTTGTTTGGTATTTCTAATAATCTAAGTTTTAGCTCACGTGGCCCAAAGGTCTCATCACTTGGCGTCCGTCGTCCATAGTCGTCCTTCGTCGTTAACTTTTACAAAAATCTTCTTCTCTGAAACAACTGGGCCAAATTTAACCACAGTTGGCCACAATTATCATTGGGGTATCTTGTTTTTAAAATTGTGTCCGATGAGCCGCCAAACTAACTAAGATGGCCGCCATGGCTAAAAATAGAATATATTGGTTAAATGTATATTTTGGCTGATAACTGTGAAACCAAAGAATTTAGAGCAAAACTGACATTGAGTAAAATTGTTTAATAGGTCTTGATCTATCTGCACTGGAATTTGCAGATGAATCGGACAATGGGTTGTTGGGTTACTTCCCCTGAGTTGGTAATTTGAAGGAAATTTTGTCCGTTTCCGGTTATTATCTTGAAAATTATTAAAGATTGAGATAAACTGTAAAGTAATAATGTTAAGCAAAGTAAGATCTACAAATAAGTTAACATAATCCAAATGGTCAGTTGACCCCTTAAGTAGTTATTGCCCTTAATAGTCATGTTTACCAATTTTTCGTAAATTTTTGTTATCTTTTACAAAAATTTTCTCCTCTGAAACTACTGGACCAAATTTTCAAATGAATTAAACAACTGTTTGTTGGATTGATGCCCCAATTGATAATTGTTCTTAAAGAAATTTAGCCGTGTTTGGTTATTATCTTGAATACTATTATAGATAGATTAGTTGTAAACAGCAATAATGTTCAGCAAATTAAGATTTACAAATAAGTCAACATGACCAAATTTGTCAGTTGACCCCTTATGGAGTTATTGCTTTTTATAGTCTTTTTTAAGTTTTCATTAATTTGGTAAATTTTGGTAAGTTTTTACAAAATGTTTATTCTGTAACTAAAGGGCCAAGTTCATTACAGATAGAGAAAATTGTAAGTAGCACGAAATATCAGTAAAGTATGATCTACAAACACATCACCATCACTAAAACACAATTTTGTTATAAATCCATCTGTTTCCTTTGTTTAATATGCACATAAACCAAGGTGAGCGACACGACTCTTAAGAGCCTCTAGCTAAAATATGAGTTGAATTCCAAAAATATTTATTTATATACATTGTCCTCTTTTAAACACTTTCATCTTAAGGAAACCTCGTTGGTCTCTTGTAACAACCTTCATCTTTTTTTTATTAAACTTCACTGCATACTATGAGTGTTATATACGTTTCCCCATGATAATGACGCCTTTGAAGTAACATTTTTAAGGAATGAAAATGAAAGAAAGATGAATATACAAAAAACTCATAAATAAAGTGCAAATACACGACAATGCTGCTGCTATGTTTATTTAATATGCTACACATGAACATTCAAAAACACAAATGTATATATTATACACACCTATATACTTCACACAAAATAATACCAAAAAAAACAAACCCTCCAGTCCTATCAATATCATATATATCTTATAGATAATTGAAAAGGGGGGACTTATTGAAAAAATAAAATTTACCAAGTTATTAAATGAGAACCGCTCACTATGGCGTTTGTCGTACAGAATGACCGAAACCCCGTTTCGGCAGGAAACTGACCACATGATAGGTACGCCACCTATACATCATGAAAAAAAACCAGAGAAAATGTTTTCAATCTAACTCACTTTTGTGTTGATTTGTGTTATCATTGATATGTTAATAATTATAAATTAACTGCTAACAATACTTTGAAATACTTTGGCTTTTCTACCTTTTTTTTTGGTCCTCAATGCTCTTCCAACTTCGTACTTTATTTGGCATTTTTAACATTATTCATACGAGCGTCACTTAGACGAAACGCGCTTCTTGCGTAAATATTAAATTCGAATCCTTGTATCTATGATGAGTTTATTCACTACGTTCAACCGTATGAAATTTTATATGCATGCTACCTTCTTACATTAAAATAGACACACTTACTTAGATATTTCAAGAACAAGTGATATCTTTGTGAAGAACAGAAGAAGTTTAAATCTGTTTCTGCACAATTTCTAAAATTATGTGCACAGGGATATTATTCAATAATTTGATGTAAGGACACGTGTGTTTCAATTTACTTTATTATCTATTTGAAATATTTTATGTTTTTTTCAATATTGTGCCCATTTATGATTTAAAAAAAAATCATAAATTTTCTTATACTAAAGTTATTGTGGGAAATCGAAGAATTATGCTTATTTGTGCCCTTTTTGGCCCCTAATTCCTAACTGTTTAGGACCGAAACTCCCAAAATCAATCCCAATCTTCCTTTTGTGGTCATAAACCTTTTGTAAAAATTTCATAGATTTATATTTACTTGAACTAAAGTTATAGAGCGAAAACCAAGAAAATGCTTATTGGGCTCTTTTTGGCCCTAAATTCCTAAACTGTTGGGACAAAAACTCCAAAAATCAATCCCAACCTGCCTTTTATGGTCATAAACCTTGTGTAAAAATTTCATAGATTTCTATTTTCTTATACTAAAGTTAGAGTGCGAAAACCAAATGTCTTCGGAGGACGATGACGACGCCAACGTGATACCAATATACGGCCAAAAAAAAATCAGTTTTTGCGGTCGTATAAAAATGTCTGTACCAAGTCAATGAAATAACATTTGTAATCAATTCGTTCCGTTTAGAAATCTCCCCAGGGTTCGTAATTTTTATTATTTTAATTTTAATTACAGTTGTTTCATTATTGGACAATTCAAAGAAAAAAAATTTCATAATAAATTATATCAATGATCATTGCATGGCTGAGATGTCCATATGCAAAAGACATTTTGACAGATCATGTGCAATTCATAATTAATATATCTTTTTTATCAGGGATTGTTGAAGGCATTGAATGTGAGCAGAGGAAGGAAGACATTATACGTAAAGATATTATTGATCGTGGAATAAAAGCAATCACGCCAGAGATTTTTCCCAAGAACTACACTGTGAAATTTACTCATGTATGTGATGAGAACAAAAGGCAAATAGGTGAGATGAAATTATACCCCTCTGTTAATCTCGTTCTGATCCAGCAGTATAACACATATAAAGGTACAATTAAATTAATTACCGAAATCAAAATCCACGCTATAATGTTATCACATGGAGAAAACAATAACAGAACCAAAAAGCATTGGAAAAGAAATTAAAACATTGATTGACTTACTGCTATCCGTACTTAAAATTGAAGAAAGCTTTATATACTTAGCCTAACGAATTAACTTTTCTTTCACTGTAGAGTAGTTGTCACTGTATTTTCTGTCTAGCAATCAAACGCCAATTCTAATGAAATTCTTTACCAGCGTATTCACTGCTTACTTACTAAGAAAGAAGCACGTGAAAGTATAATAAAGGCAAGAATAGTATACTGCTGTTCAACAGTCATAGTTCGATTTGAAACCAATTATAACCGAAGGAAACACATAAACTATAAGAGGAAAACAACTAAATACCAGAAACACTGAACTGCTACAAAATCAAACTCCAACATCCATAGAAACGAACTAGTTGATAACAACTGCATTGGCATAGGACGTTTTAAGAAAAAATGTCTTCCAATAAATTGTTATCTGTTAATTAGTCTGATTAACTGACAGAAAAAAATCAAAATCAAATACATCAATTACAGAGATTCTTTTCCAAACTTTGGCTAGACGGATATATTACGAAAATTGGTCTTTCCTAGAAAACACTTTTTGTTATAGCTGCAACATGTTGTCTACTGAAAATTATTACAAGGACGCTTCTTTTAGTGTATTTACAGCTTGCATTAGGCATGCGAGATTTTAGTGGCGGATTTAGAATTGCTAACCACTTATTATGAAAAGAGTTAATACTGTTAATACATGTAATGCATATTTTTTACTTTTTTAATGAATATTTGGGAATAGTGAATCTATTTTAGCTATTATTTACTCTGTCTCTTTACAGTTTGTATGATCAGCAATAAATGGTCAATTTTCGAGTGTGTTGTATTTGAATCAAAATCTTTAGTTTAGTGGCGTCACATCCGTTCCTATGTTTAGCGAGTGGTTGAGAAAATATAATGCTAGATTCCACAAATCATTCGGAAAGAAACTCTTATAACTGTTATTCATCACTGCTGACATTAGGGAAATTTGATTCAGTACTTACGAAACTTATATTAGTTTATCCTGCATAATGACGATCACCAAGACTAGTAATGAACTTAAAAAGAATAGGGATATAGATCATCCCCTCTATCTAATACATGACGTACCGAAGGCGCACAAAATTTACGCGCTTTGCAGATGAAGTACATAACTCGAAAGTGGTCTATGCAGTCATGAAATGAATATATAGTGTACAAAATGACTTTTGGTTGAAACCGCTTTATCAAGGTGTTTATTTTAAGGTGGCTCGAGCCTATTCGTCGAAGTATCTATCAGAAGTGACGTTTTTTGTTATTTTATTCTTTGCAGAAAGTGAATCAAATTGGTCGAAAAAAAATAGGGGGTCAGGGACCATTTAAGCTCAAAATTTTACTTTTAAACAGTTATGTAAAAGGGACCGTTTTACAATGAAATGATAGGGAAAATAGAGGAATATCAAAAAAACGTTCTATGACACTTGGTTCAAAACAACAATATAAGAAGCTGAAATATAGCATCAAAGAATGAGCAAATCAAAAACATAGGTCAACGATAAGGAAAAATAAATATTTTGCCTTAAAACCCAAATATTGGGGGGAAAATGGTGAAAATGGGTGAAATGTCATTTTGACCCTTTAACAAATACGTATAATAACGAAATTATTCTAATAGTCACATAATTACAATGATTTAACATTTCTAATCAATCAAAATATTTTAAAAAAAAAAATCGAATTAACGACAAATACTTGTAATTCATACGTGAAATTATGCGCTGTCGAATAGTCCAGAGCCACCTTAATCAAACCTTTTTTTTTACTTTCAGGAACCTTAAAAGTTATAGAAATAACGGTGAAGAAAGTGGAGCAATTGACTCAACTTTATGAAGTTGTCAATGTTGGCGTCTACATAAGGCGAGATGGAAGTAAGCAGGGTCCTTTAAAGGTCAATCAGATTCAAGAATGGCATAATCAGGTCAGGTCATAAATATAGAATAAATAACAAAAAACAAAACCGAAGGGTATATATAATGAAACAAAATACATGAATTGATAATTGCTCAACAATTGAAAGTTACTGGAGTATGATCATGGATAACACCTCGAAATAGTCGTCAATCTAAATATGCCCTGATAATAATACAACTTTACAAAAAAAAAACTAAATATCACAAGTAGTACCTATCAAAGTGACTTATCAATTGTGTACAGAGACAAACAAAATGAATATAAATGTCTCGCCTGTCTAATTTCAAGGAACTCAAAATGCTTTTATGAAAAAAGGGTCAAATCTAGCCATTTAAAAGAGGGTTCCAACTAAATGTCCCTATTCAGATTGCATTGATCTTCAAAAAAGGGGGTTCCGGCCCCACCGTCTAGATCGGCCACCAATAAAGTCGTATCCAAATACACCGAAGGGTAAGACAGGTACTCCTTCACTAGTGGAAACCATCGTGTGAGAAGTATTTTAAACCAACTCATTTTCGCGGACACTTTAATTCGCTACTGGTCCTTACATGCCAATTTCGCAGCGATCAAATTTCGCTATTTTCAAGTTAAATTGAAATAGTATTATAAGGAAAAATAAGTTTGATAAGTTCGCGACGATTTATATTCGCGTTTATTATCTACTTGAAAAAGTCGCCAAAAAAAATCGCTCACGCAAATAAGTTGGTTTACAGTAAATACTTCATCCTTCATTTCAAAAAGCTGACAGACATGTGATTTATTATTTTCATTTCAGCATTCTTTATTTGAAATGATAGGAAGCAGTCAAGATTTTGACTAGAGTCTGTTTAAGTACGGATCTTATAATTCTTTAATGCTTCTCAATTACAAATTGCAGATCAAGTTCATTTTTTTACCTTTTTCTTTTAAAATTTAATATTTACAATTAGCTTGGAGTTCATGCAATTTGGTCATTATTAAATCTCGTAGGTTTGGTTATTAAACTGCATTTATGGATGCTGTTCGGCACTTGTCTCTAAAAATAAATTACAATGCAATTCGTTTGTAACGATAATTTTCATTGGACGTTTACAAATATTTTGAAGGGGTAAATTTCACGTCCCAGTCCGTAACCAAGAAAGCCACCATTTTTAATTATAATTTGTTTTGTATGTAATTTATCACAAAATAAACAGGAAAGTCAAATTTGGAGCATCAAAATGTCCTTCTTGTCAACGTTGAAACAATTCTGAAGCGTACGAAAAGTATAGATACGTCTAGAGTTTTATGTTTGACATCGTGAGTATACATATGACGTCAAATTGGTTACAGTCTCGCGTCGCGTTGCTAGATAAACTCAATTTGCGACAATAAAATCTTCGTGTTACAAAGGCCAAGCTTGAAATACAATACAGTTATCTCCTAATTTATAATACTTAAATTGTGGGTGATCCGTTGTTTATTTATTGTTGTTGATTTTTGTGTCAGAAGATTGATTTTTTAAAAAATCAGAATTCATTCAAAATATATCAACAACAGCTTGTTTAAAACGTCTACTCACTTATATGCATATTTTCATAAAAAGTCACGTCTATTTCAGAAATCCAATAGGTTCACGCAACAACGATTAAAATCTGCAAAAACACGTGGTGAGAGAGAAACGGATCAGTTAAAGGCAAGATTGGATGAAAAAGATCAGAGGATCGCAGAAAAAGAAGACAGAATTAAAGAGAAAGAAGATAGGATTACAGAGAAAGAAGATAGGATCAAAGAGAAAGAAGAAAAAATTAAAGAGAGAGAGGAAAGAATCCAATCATTAGAAAAACAAAATAATGAAATGGCAAGAGCGAAGAGTAGATTGGGACATCGGATAGATGATACAGAGAAAGAAAAGGAAGAAGAGAAGAAAGTTTTAGAACAAAAATTGGAAGAAGAGAAGAAAATTTTACAACAAAAATTTGAAGAAGAGAAGAAAATTATAGAACAACAAATGAAAGAAGAGAAGAAAGTTTTAGAACAAAAAATGGAACAAGAGAAGACATCCGCAAAACAAAAAATACGGAATATGGAAAAACGTGAGAAAGAATTTAAGAAACACATTTCTAATTTAAAAAAAGATATACAGGTGTTTGAAGAACAACACAATACAACAACGGCGGACAAAGCAGCACTAGAACAACGTATTACTGTAAATGAACAAGAGAAAATAGAACTAGCACGACGCGCTGAAGAATTAGAAAATGAAAAGATGACACTAGAACATCAAATCGAAAATGCAAAGAAAGAGGTTGAAAAGTCTAAAAATATGTCAAATGGTGTGGATGAAGAAAAGAAAATTTTGGAGCAACATGTCGAAGACATGTACCTTAAAATGAAACAACTTGAAGAAGATATTGATATCACAGAGGAGGAAAAATCAAGTTTACAGCAAAAAAATGACGAAATGAGATTGGAAAACAAAAGTATGGAAGAAAAAATAAAAAATGATGAAAAAGAAGAAAAAAAACTAAAAGACAAAATTCTTGCAGAAGAAACCATAAGAAAAACTATAGAAAAAGAGACTGAAGAACATAAAAGAACACTTGAGGGGAAAATTCTAGAAATGGAACAGGAAAAGAAAATACTAGAAGAACAACACAGTAAAGTAAAGGATGAGAGCAGCAAAATGGAAAATAAACCCGATGTTATACCGACTAAACTTGACAAAAAGAAAAATGAAAAAAGCTCTAAAACTTGTGTCATATCATGATTATAACAATATGTATAACAAAATATACTCAAATGTAAACGAAGGGTGTTAAGAAAACTTTATTATTGGGAAAAAAGTCGAAGATTGGCTTCATGGTACAGGATAAACTGTTCTCAGTTGAGGAAGAGACACTCTTTTATAAAGTGTAGATCAACCATCTTTGCATCAACTTTTCTGGAAATTTCCAGATTACATCAAAGATGTCCTACAGAGGTCAACTTTTATTTTATTAATTTATAAATTGTTTATGCAAATGACCACGGTAATTGAATTTTGTAGTAAAATTTTGAATTATTTTTCTCATTTATGGACTAAAAATCTCCTACGAAGCGAACCTAGAGATGTTTGTAAGAGTCAGTACCCTGTAATTAGTTTCACTTTCAAGAATAAAGCATAGTTCTATTAATGAAACTGATGGTTTACTATATCTATATTCTAACATAGATGCATTATACATGTTATAGAGATACTGCCAGATTAAAAAAAAACAAGGGCGTTTAGATATACTGTTATTTAATTTGGGTCTGAATAATATCCCTTGTTCGCCTTTTCTAAGGTGCCATAAATGGATGATTTTCTTTTTTGATTATCCAGATTGAAACATGTAGTAAACACGAGCTGTATTGAATCATCGTAGTGAATTGAGAAAGGCCAAACAAAGAAAATTTTTATGAAACAACTTTTTTAAACGTCTCGTGGTATAAGGGGGACAAAAGATATGATACAGTCAAACTCATAAATCGAAAATATAATGACAACGCCATGGCTAAAAATGAAAAGAACAAACAGACAAACAATAGTTCACATGACACAACATAGAAAACTAATGGTAAATATAACAAATTGTATTTAACTGATCTCTTAAGGAACTTATTCATGCTAACCTCCAACAGGATAAAAAAAAATAACAAAAATATTGATCTCCGAGTAAAATTCACAAAGAAAAGTCCCTAATCAAATGGCAAAATCAAAAGCTCAAACACATGTGGAATGAGTGTCAAATAGACAACTCTCTATTGCAGTTTAAGTAAACCGTTAAAGGTAATTGCCTTCAACACGGAACCTTGGATCACACCGAAGAGCAAGCTATAAAAATATGTAGCGTTTCTCTATTGAATTGTTTCTCGTTTCGTCATCTGGATTCTTTAATAGATAGCTATATTTTTCTGGTGTTGCCAATTTATTTAGAGATTTTGGGTTACCTGTAATTGTTTTCATTTTTGTCCTTTCGTCTTTTTGATCATTTTGTATGATTGGCTATTATAAAATATCTTCTATATTATGCGGCCTTGAATGATATCCACAGACACACTTCTAATTTCATCAGGTGACGTTCTGTGTACACAAAAACAAATATAGAAAACGGGGTTGAAAATAGCTCGCCAGCAAGAACCTTTTTATTGCATATTTTTTAAATGTTTAACATTCCTCACACGAAAAAAAATAGAGAGACATAAGAATTAATTTGAGAGAATAATATTGTTTTTTTTTCTTGAAATAAACCATTTTCAAAAGTCTACAGTTTGTTATTAGGCAACTCCCGGGTCATTCGATTATCAAAAGTAATGTAAATAAACTGGGTCAACAAATCTGAGACTCCTCTAAAATTAGCATCAATACAGGCAACAGTAGTATACCGTTCGTTGCTCGAAATTCATAAATGGATTGAGAAAAAAAAATCCGGTTTACAAAGTAAAACTGAGGTAAACGCATCAAATATAAGGGGAGAACAACGACACAACAGAAACACATTAAAATGTAACACACACAGAAACGAAAACTTAAAAAAAAAATTAACTTTGAAGTAAACAGTTGACAGAAATTAGGGCAACAGTTATACTTTTTACCCATTCAATTAAGGTTAAAATCGATTAAGAAATCGCGTGAACTCGCAAGACCATGTGTCGACAGGGTAAAAATGAAAGCAACACGTTAAAATGCTATTCTGGATTTACCTTCATCAGGAACGACCAAAGCCGAATATTTGAAAGCCGAGGATGTTTAATAATCCTAATCAGTTGGAGAGCTATCTTACAAAAAAGTCTTATAAAATGATTAAACATGTTATAGAGATACTGCCAGTTAAAAAAAACCCAGACATGTTTAGATATACCGTTATTGTAATTTGAGTCTGAATAATTTCCCTTGGTCTCCATTTTTGAGGAGCCATTAATTGATGATTTTCTTCTTTGATTAACCAGCTTGAAACACGTAGTAAATAAACTCATCATAGATACCAGGACTAAATTTTGTATATACGCAAGACGTGCGTTTCGTCTTCAAAAGACTCATCAGTGACGCTCGAATCCAAAAAAGTCAACACGAGTATTGAATCGTAGTGTTGAATTGAGAAAGGCTAAAACAATAATATTTTTATGAGACAACTTTTTAAACGTCGCATGGTAAATATAACAAATTCTATTTGACTGATCTATAAAGGAACTTGGTCATGCTAACCTCCGATATAATAGAGCAAAAGAAGTTAAAATCACAAAAATACTGAACTCCGAGGAAAATTCAAAAAGAATAGTCCAAAATCAAATGGCAAAATCCAAATCTCAACAAATATGGAATGAGTGTCAAAGAGACAACTCTCCATCAAAGTTATAAAGTAAACAGTTAAAGGTTACGGCCATCAACACGGAACCTTGGATCACACCGAAGAGCAAGCTATAAAAATATGTAGCGTTTCTCTATTGAATTGTTTCTCGTTTCGTCATCTGGATTCTTTAATAGATAGCTATATTTTTCTGGTGTTGCCAATTTATTTCGGGATTGTTGGTTACCCATAATTGTTTGCATTATTGTTCTTTAGGCTTTTTGATCATTTTTGTCTGATGGGCTATTATAATATATCTTCTATTTTATGCGGCCTTAAATGATATCCAAAGATACAATTCTTATTTCATAAGGTGACGTTCTGTGAACACAAAAACAAATGTAGAAATGGTGGTTGTAAAATAGCTTGTCAGCAAGAACCTTTTTATTGCATATTTTTGAAATGTTTAACATTCCCCACCACAAAAATTAAGAGAGACATATTAAAGAATTGATTTTAAAGCATAATATTGTTTTTTTTTCTTAAAATGAACAATTTTCAAAAGTCTACAGTTTGTTATAAGGCAACTCCTGGGTCATTCGATTATCAAAAGTAATGTATGTAAATAAACTGGGTCAACAAATCTGATACTCCTCTGAAATTAGCATAAATACAGGCAACAGTAGTATACCGTTGCTCGAAATTCATAAATGGATTGAGAAAATAAAATCCGGTTTACAAACTAAAACTGAGGGAAACGCATCATATATAAGTAGATAACAACGACACAACAGAAACACATTTAAATGAAACACACACAGAAACGAAAATTAAAAAGAATAAATTAACTTTGAAGTAAACAGTTGACAGAAATTAGAGAAACAGTTATACTTTTTACCCATACTATTAAAGTTAAAATCGATTAAGAAATCGCATGAACTCGCAAGACCATGTGTCGACAGGGTAAAAATGAAAGCAACACGTTAAAATGCTTTTCTGGATTTACCTTCATCAGGAACGACCAAAGCCGAATATTTGAAAGCCGAGGATGTTTAATAATCCTAATCAGTTGAAGAGCTATCTTAAAACAATAGCCAAATCCATCTCAGGTCAACTTTGCCTGAGGAAATTGAAACCTTAGTTTCTGATAACTGTGTGCTTCATCCCACATATTTTGTTTCTTCTGAAGAGTTGCCTGGGGTATAGAATGTCGGAACTTGGGCTTTTATCACCAGTCAGAAATAAAACGATTTTTTGTTTGGTTGTATGATCGGGGACAATGTATAAATATGCCATCATTTCTAGTGAGTTAGAACGGGATGTTGATAATTTTGAGAGTATTTCTTTCTGTATTTTGAAGGAAAAAAAACTTGCAACAAATCTTTAAAGTCTCCTGTTTTGCATGACAAAAAGGTGTTCTTATCATAGCTTTGCAACGCCAGCATAAATATTCTGTTCGTCATCAATAGATGCTAATTATCGATTTTCAACTTGCTACTATTCTGAACATAAATGTAAGATTTTCAACTGGATGTTAAACAATCAGAAAACAATCGATCTTTTGATGTCCTATATATTTGGTTTGGAGCGTACATTGTTTTGGATTTTTGGTCATAAAGCTTTTTAACTATTTCAGATATTAAACACCCTGTGCTTTCAAATATTCGGATTAAAACATTCCTAATGAATCTGAATCCAGACGAGCCTTTCTGATACATGAAACTTGTAAAGTGTTGTTTTCGGGTTTTTTTTTAATTTTGAAATGGGACAATGGTGTATCAAAGAAGATCACACATTAGTTTGCTAATCCTAAACTGTGGATTCTTTAGTATATTTTTGTCGAAAAACTAATTTGTCTTATCCCAGGAATAGATAACCTAAGCCGTATTTGGCACAACTTTTTTGGATTTTTTTGTTCCTCAATGCTCTTCAACTTTGTACTTGTTTGGCTCTACAACTATTTTGATCTGAGCGTCACTGATGAGTCTTATGTAGACGAAACGCGCGTCTGGTGTACTAAATTATAATCCTGGTACCTTTGATAACTACCTATACCGTGGATTCATTGGTATATGTTAGAGATAAATGTTCATGGATTTCATGGGTAAAGGTATAAATTCAATTATTAAACTTAGTACACATTTTCTTTTGGCAAAAATACAGACATTGGGGGAAAAAAAGAAATCAAATATCTAGGACAAAATATTTTTCCCTCAATCCACACAAAAATTATGGGTCAATAATAAATACATATGTGTGGAGCTGTATAACTAAACCATTTTTAAGTAATAATTAACAAGAATGTATCCATAGTAGACGAATGTCTCCAACCGCACTATCATTTTCTATGTTAAGTAGACTGTAAAATTGGGTTCAAAACTATAATTTGGCATTAAATTAGAAAGATCATACCATAGGAAACATGTGTACTAAGTTTCAAGTTGATTGGACTTCAACTTCATTAAAAACTACGTTGACCAAAAACTTTTATCTGTTTTAGACAGACAACGGGCGGATGTACAAACCGAAAAATATAAAGTAAAGCATAAAAAAAATTCTCTGAGTTTTTCCATGTATATAAATTTGTGTTTGTTTAATCTTCTAGATGCAGGATTTTCTAAATAATTTGAAGACCCATTTAATTGGTGGCCTTCTGCTGGTCAAATTGTTGTCTATTTGACACATACCCGTTTTCCTTGCTCAATTTTATTCTAAGGTCAATTTTGCCTGTCACATGCTGTTAAACATCCATCTTAAATTTTTGTACAATAAAATATAAAATATTTCACAATAAAAAAAAATAATAACAGAAAATTGTGTCCCTATGATACCTTTCCACATGGCCATGATCAGTAAACCATGAAAACACAAAGTTATGAAAATGTGTACGAAGTTCAAGTTGACAAGACTATTCATAACTTAATGCTGCTAATGATTATCTTCCTTAACCATAACTTTTACCTGAGAATATAGTAAATTCCTTCTATCAAATTTAGTTTTCGGTTCTGAACCATAATTATTAAATAATATAGTTTCAAGCCAACAACACGATGAACATGTTTAAAGCTGTTGTGACCACATATTCGTTGTAAACTACGTACAGGTCATCATAAATTATAAATGAAAAGGAACTTATTTCACACTATCAAATTTAATATTTATTACATCCCAGCTTCTTCATTCTACCAAGGTTGATCTGACTCAAATCACCCCGACCAGATCTACTAGATTGAGTTTGTTTGTTCTGTTACATTTTGGTGAGACTGTCAAATCCGAAAAAAAACCACCTTAGAATTACTTGTACAGAAAAGACTAACAATCAAAATGTAAGTAGAAAAAATCCAGTGGCTATGATGGGATTCAACTTAAGACCTGTAATATGAAGACCCACTGAATTAAACTACCTAAGGACGAATTGATACAAACTTTCTGTTAATTAAAATATTCAAACATTGTGTCATTGGCTCATAAAGGATATATACCATATAGTAATATATAAAATATATTATAATGATTGTGTGGGGTTATACACTAGATTTAATGTAGATTAAATGTTTGTTTTTTTTATCTAATTTAGAACAGCCTGAAGCCATGGGTATGATCTTACACTGACAGGATACATCCTCATAGGATAACTATAATGTGAACCATGCATTCATGGTAATAACCATAACGTGGCATGAAGATTAAAAATCAAAGCACCAAAAGGGGTGCTATAGGCAGTTAATCAAAAACCCAAAGGCAAACTTGGCCACGTTCAGATGAATAGTGTAAAGAATTAGTCAAAATATTTATCTGAGGCATTATTCTCAGCTATTTCTAAAGTACCAAATAATGCTTGTACAGTAATGTTTATGTTATGCAATCCTTCCACTTTCAAAAGTTATTTCGAATTTATATCTATACAGATTCAATGTCTGAGATTATACACATACACTGTCCTATGTTAGGGAAGAGTTTTGCAACAGTTAAGATGTTTAAGCCGCCACATTCTGTATGTACCTGTCCATAGTGAGGACCCTATAATGTGGTGATTGTAGCTGTATATCATCTTTATTTTTCATAATCGTTTTGTACATTTTTTTTAATTTTATTAATTTCTTGTGTATACTTCTGATTTTAGTATGATGTCCAAGTTATTGTAAATGCTCTTTTGTTGCAAAGTTGGAAAGTTCCAGGCGGATAAAAACTATTTTGCCGAAAAGTTCTCCGGAACTTATTAATTACATTGAAGTTACTTTGTTCTTCCTCTGGTTTACAAGTGATTAGTTGAAATAGTTTACATTTTTGTGATTATCATGTTAAGGGGCCAGCAAAAGCAATCCTTTGGGCAAAGGAGTTTCTCTCTGCATTAAAGATCCATTGGTAAACTTTGACTGTTGTCTGCTCTAAGATCTGGTTATTGTCTCCATGACACATTCCCCATTTTCACCATGTTCACTCTCAATTTTTTTTACGTCTCAAATAATAACTGAATTAAAATATCTTGATTACAGTTTAACTGTCTTCCATTACTTATATCATAATAAACTTTCCATAACTGTAGGAATTAAGAAAAACTTGCTTGTAACTTCAACTTGTAAACATATTAAACGTTTCTCGAGCCTCGTCATTTTAAAAGGTACGTAAATTTCGTCTTCTATGTAATTTGAAATTGCCGCCAACTTATATCAGCTGATTAATAGACTACTGACGCATGTAATACGTATCAATGACCAACAATAATCCTACGACTTTTGCCATATGGAAAATATTAACGACTATAATCTTTATAGATTTTCGGCGATCAAATATTTCATACCATCGATCTTTGACATCTTAGCCAACAACACAGGGGATAATAAACTAAAGAAGGATTTCTATCGAGCACTACTTCCTATGTGCAACTTCATAACTTTTGGGAAAATCGACGACCATTTAACATTTTTATGGTAATATTTTATATAATTTAGAATAAAAAGTATGAAAAAAGTGTCCTATTAGTTATAAATAACATGATATTAGTGGCACATATTTCCGCATTTATCGGGTCGACAATAAATCAAGGGTGCTCGCATAACAGCTTAACTGCTTAAAAATCAACAATATGTGTACTAGGTTTAAAGGGGCACTAGCTGTCAATTTCATGCTCACAGATTTTAATCAAATTCTCATATTTGATTTATAACAATATAAAACATTTATCCAACCTATTAAAAGTCTTAAATAAACAATTAACAGTGCACTAGATGAAAATACATAGTTTCATTTTGTGTGTATTCTAGTCTAGACACCATCTAATTAACTATAGAGTTGACCTCTAAAGTCATCAAATGACCATAAGTGAGTTAAACATTCAGTTAACTCTCGTTGTCTCAAACTCGGTTGACTCGAAATTTCGGATGAGTCGAAGTTTTCACGTGGTCCCGAACTTTGTTCCATATAAATGTATGTTATTCGACTCCTGATGAGTCGAAATTGGATGTGTCGAAATTTCGGTTGAGTCGAACTAAATTTACGATCCCAAGGTTAACAAAAGCATTCAAAATTCATTATTTATCTCGAACTAATACACATGTGTCAAAACATGACCTCCCGCATTTAAATGGATTGAAGAGTTAATCTGACAATACACGTGTAATTAAATTTCCAGTCACTGACCACTGTATTGATTTATGACATGCTATTTCCACGAGTGTTTACCTAAGATTATCTTTTATAGAATTTTTATAAATAATTAGTGATACATTGTTAATGTTCATTAAAAAGTATTTAAAATGTTTACAAAACAATTAATTGTGAGCTTGGGTGTGTATAAAGTAAGGATTATGACTTCCGTTGATGATCACCTAAAAACTACTCAATCGGCGTCTTTAATCTTGTTGTATTTTCTTTTTTTAAAAGAAAAAGTGAGATAAAACAAAATGAAGAGGAATCTAAATTTTCTAAAGTCTTTTGTATCCAAGAATAAACAATTTTGTCAACTTTAAACGACCTGAATAACGAAACTATCGATTGGAAATTACTCTCTTGGATAAAAGCCATAGGAAAAAATTGTAACTGAAACAATTAAATAAATAAACAATTGTTTTTATAATAACGAAAAACCATGACATACAAATACATCGATCTGATACCAGAATATCGATCCCCTTCCCATATTCACCCGGATTTATTTTTTAGCTTTACCATGCTAAGCAAGAGTTGTGTCCCTTGTTCAGTCAAACTTCCAGTTTTCGTTTGAGTTGAACTATGTGTATCTCGAAATATTTCTCCGGTCCGGCTGACTTCGAGATAACGAGAGTCGACTGTAGTTATAAATATAAATAGATTAAGCAAACTAGTGCTAATGGATTTTTCTAGGTCTATTTGATTTCATATTATAGATTAAAAATAAATGTTTATCATTGTTTTTACATGTATAAGAATGATTTTTTTGTGGATTGAATCAGTCAATCAAATGATTAACCTTTATTTCACTTTCAATGTTGACCATTTTTTACTTTTAAATATCTTTACACATACAATTCATGAGTTATTCATCTCAAGCTAAGGGGCTAAATTGAAGTTCACACAAATACAGATTCAATGAGGTAGAATTATTCATTTGCAAGTGAATAATTCATAATCAATGTTTTATTTAGCTTATATTGACAAAACTGATTCATACTGGCTGCTACAAGCAAATTATTATTTTATTATTTGCATTTCATTAATGATTGGGCAAAAAAAAAAAATCATATATCTAGAAGCTTGTGTCCCTTTAAGTTGATATGACCACAAATTCATGATAAACTACCATAACCAAAATTAAATCTGGTACAGAACAAACAACAGGCAAGTAGACAAAGGGATGCACAGACCATACATGCAATCTCCCTTACTACTCCAGGCATTACATGAAAATTAGAATCAACAAAAAAGAAATTTGATATGAATGATTTATTTGGACTCTTGTTCCATTTGTTCTGCAGGTTTAAGTCCTCTGATTGTCAAATCATAAACTACCTCCTCCACTTTCTTGAGGTCATATTTTAGGACATCAAACCTTTTCCGTAGAGAGTCATTCTTCAGGTTCAGTAATCTGAATCCAGCATCTAACTCTGCTATGAATTTTGCTATTCGTAATGGCCGCCCATAATCTCCTGCGGTTACTGAATTTACAGCTAGTCGAGACTGAAAATAAATAAAGATATTTAGTTTACACCTGTAAACCATATTTCATACATTCTAAATTTAGGACAACACAGTCAACATTGTTTAAGTCATTCTTTGGTCCAGTCGACTTTTCACCTTTGATATAATGAAGTTTGATTGATCAGAGGTCATTAAGGTCATACAATACAGTTTTGATCCTGTATTTACAAGTTCATGAAAATTTGCATATAGGCTATTTTTTACCTGATAAAATCAAATATGTCATAAAAATATATCTTCATGTGCTACTTTTTGAGTAAAATGAGGTCGAAATTTTGTATATTTGCTCAAAATTCAGATTTGTGGCCGTAATTTCTTTTTCGAAAGAAAGACATACCTTTTTTGTTATAAAAGATAAACACAAATTGTTTTTTGTTATATAGTCCATAATTTCTGTATTTTATAAATATCCTAAAAAAATATGCAATTTTTTGTTCAGAAAAAATTAATATTTATCAAATGTTCATGAATTGAGGAAAAAACGTCATTTTTTACTGCATGTTTATCAAACTTAAAAAAAATCCTCTATTTACAGTTTTATAAAATTTGGGTCACGTAATCTCCCTGCAAAATGAAACAAAATGCTGTTTTGAAAAATAGGGGTCCATGAACTCGTTTTCAAATTAAATCAGTTTGAATGATAAAAATCAGTCGAAAAATGCATCTTTTCCCGATATGTCACTGTTTGACGTCGCGAAAATAACAAATTACGTTAGCAACGTCATTACCTGCCCTGTAACTGTATCGTATGCCCTTAAGTATTAATCAAACAGAAATTTTACTGGGGCAAAGGAATTAATATGACTCATCAGAGTTTTCAACAAATGAGTTCAACACAACAAGGTTTAACTGTACTGTACTATACTATAAATCTGCAATCTTTTCTTAATAGAAATACTTCAAGAACAATCAATGTATATATCTCAAAGGAAAAAGACATGAACATCAGGTTGAAAAAACAAATACTGTGGTTCCATTATTTTTCATTGAATACCAATTTTCATGGATTTCATGGGAACAGGTGAACCACGAAATCGAATGTTCAACGAATCACAAATGTTATACAGGGGTGTATGCAGACCTCGACAAAACAACCAAATTAAATATCCATGAACATACTAGTGTTTCTTAATCCACGAAAATTGGTGCCTGTAATTCAGTGGTTGTCGTTTGTTAATGTGTTACATATTTGTTTTTCGTTCATTTTTTTACATAAATAAGGCTGTTAGTTTTCTCGCTTGAATTGTTTTACATTGTCTTATCGGGCCCTTTTATAGCCGACTATATGCGGTATGGGCTTTGCTCATTGTTGAAAGCCGTACAGTGACCTATAATTGTTAATGTTTGTGTCATTTTGGTCTTTTGTGGATAGTTGTCTCATTGGCAATCATACCACATCTTCTTGAACCACCAAATTGAATGTTCAACAAATCACAAATGTTCTACAGGCGTGTATGCAGACCTCAAGAAAACAACCAAATTAAATATCCAAGAACATACAAGTGTTTCTTAATCCACGAAAATTGGTATCCACGAAAATTGATGAATCCACAGTACTGTGAATTTAGAAACCCTTGTGTGCACTTATAATTGCTATTGTTGAACAATATTTATATAAATGAAATGCTTGCAAAAAAATCAAAATCTTATAAAAATCTAATATGCGGCAAACACTTTCAACTTTGAATAATGGTATTACAAAATACGTTAGTGTTAGGTATCAAGCTTCGTTCTGTTTTATCAACTCAAAAATTCTAAAATCCTTGACTAAGAACTTACCAATTCGCTGGCTTATATAAATGAAATGCTTGCAAAAAAATCAAAATCTTATAAAAATCTAATATGCGGCAAACACTTTCAACTTTGAATAATGGTATTACAAAATACGTTAGTGTTAGGTATCAAGCTTCGTTCTGTTTTATCAACTCAAAAATTCTAAAATCCTTGACTAAGAACTTACCAATTCGCTGGCTAACTGTAATAGTCCATGCAGATAGTCATCTAGGTCCATGTGGAACCCTTCCTCTCTGTTAGTATACACTGTAATAAATACATAAATATATATTTCATTGTCGTGTATACCTGTCTGTCTGTAGGTTTTTGTGGTGTAAATACACAGAAAAATCCACGAACTACAATACTTTTGCTTAATTCAATTCTCAGTTCATTTACAATTTACATTTTTTTATAAATTCTGTGTGTTATACATGTATTTTTTTAATAGTTAATCAAAGACATGTGTTACAAATTGTTTCAAACTAAATGTCTCTATGAAAATGCATGACATGGCTGGTAAAAATAAAATCTGTAAGTGTTTTAGCTATTCACAGTGAACCACAGTGCTTTCAATGTTTACTGTGTCACTACCAAAAAAAACAAATATAGGTAGTTTGCTATTGGACTAGGCCACACTTAAAAATATTTTTGTTTGCCCAAACCCTACCCAAAGGTTGAGACAGTGGGTAGGTAGGTAGGCATTTTCTTTTTTTTTTCAAAAAAAGAAATTGTAGTATCAGATGTTTATAAGTCTTCATGCCTATTTGATTAAAAAAAAACTTCTTCAAATCAGGACAATAAAAGAATTTGAGTAGGCAGCTTTTTTCTGGGTAGGTAGGGTTTGGGCAAACAAACCTATTATTTATTATGGCCTTACATGTATTATTTGAAGGTTGGATATTTCTCTAATTCTTGTGTTATTTTCACATTTCCTGACCGGTGAGAAAATTATTTCTCCTCACTAGTGAAAAATCTGTTCTTGGCAAATGATTTGTTGAAATTTAATTGTTATGTTAAATTTTCTTGTTTTTTTTCTGAATTTTCTTATTGTGACGTCAGGACAAAAAGCGACCATGCCTGATGACGTCACATCAAACGTACACAATTTCCTAAAATCTTTACAAAGTAGGCTTAAAAATCATTTAAGAAACAGATTCTACCACAGTTACTCGTGTAGTACGATATTTCTCCACTCTCAACAGTTAAATTTTAATTATTCATTGAATAAAGGTGACCAAGCCTGACGACCTCACATCAGGCACATAAAAAATAATTTTTTACCAATCATTCAAATCATTGCAATACAATGTTTATCCACTTTGGACGTATAAACTTCAAATATTTAAAACAATCTGCTTGATTACGTTTTGAATTTGAAAATTAGATGTCTTGAGTGGATACATGATATATTTATCTTATCACACTTGGTGCAGTCATGGCAGTGGTAGAATCTATGCGTATCTTATTTGCACCCTTGATATCTATTTTATCAATATGTTGGTGTATTGTTACCATGGTTACAGCTCAAGCAATTAAAAACAGTAAGTTTAGGTAGGTGTCAGCATTATTTATCCCTAGTACATTAATGAAGTTACTGCTAGTTATCCTTTTTATTGATCGTTGACAAATATATTACAGAAAGTGGTATTAAACAACAGCCAATCAATCCGGAACAATGCTTTTATTTATTTGTCCAATGAATTATTAATTTGTCCAATGAATGAACAATTACCTCCAACCATTTTAGCAGCTTCCTCTCTAGTATTCAGCTCTTCTTTCTCTAGGTATTTAATGAATGCCGTCAGAAAACTTAACTTTTGCATAACTGTCTTCCAATGATCATGAAATCTGCAGAAAAATAAATATAAATATATGAGTGACTGCTGTTGATAGTTAACTTAGAATTGATAGTAAATAGGAACTACAAGTTATTTCTTGTATATATATATGTATCATGTATATGTTCATATCATACTGCAAAACACGAAAATAATTGAATTTAATCATGTTAATAACAAACAAAAAACGGATTTTTGAAAAAAGGAGGAGGGAAAAAATAAAATTGTTCAATCCCCAAGTACCTATGCATGTTTCAAAAGGACCAATCTAACTTTTTGATCATTAATCTCTTAATAGAATGTAATAGTTTTGTGGTCATTTAAACTAAAAACTTATTAATAAGTATTTTGCAAAAGAAAAATTTCCAAAATTGATAATGCACAATCGTTGTTTATGATTTTTATAAAGAAAAAAAAAAATACTGTAAATTCAGAAATTTTTGAATGCATTTATCATCGTGATTTTTCTAGAATGGACAAACAATAGGAAACCAATTTTCATTGATTCCATGCATATGGGTATATAGGTGAACTATAGATTTAAATGTTCTTAATAAATAGCATATATAATATGTAAACTTTGGAAAACCCACAAAATGAAATAACAACAAAAAAATATGTTTTTTCAATCCACTAAAAAATTAGTACCTAGGCAAATAAAAAAATCCACAATAAACATTTGTCTACTGCTGACAGTGGCACATATAGTGTAAAACCATTCAAACGGGAAAACCAACAGTCTAATTAACCCATTTCAAAAATGTTCAACAAACACAGAATTCATTATTGATCACCTGTAGTATTGATTAGGAGGAATGATGGCTGCCAACTTTTTCATGTCTTCTGCAATTGTCGTAAATTCTGGCTTCATTCTGGCACATAATGCAGGTGCTAAAATATATTTGTAAAGTTCTGTTAAACATGTTAAAGGGCATGAAGAATGTGTTCAGAAAGATAACTCTTTGAATACGTCATGTGTTTGTTTTTATAACAAATTATAGTCATACATATCATAATTCAAATTCATGAGGTACTGGTAATATGAAAAATCCCAGGGGTGGATCAAGCCATTTTAAAAAAGGGGGGGGGGGGTCCCAACCCAGGACAAAAGGGGGGTGCCAACTATAAGTCCCTATTCAAATGCATTGATCAGCCAACCCCCCAGAACCCCCCTGGATCTGCCAATGAGTCCATGTCTTTGTTTTTAAGCCCACCTACTGTAGTAGGGCCTAATTATTTTTTCAACTTTTAAATTACAATTGTATGTCGGATTATGATTGTGACCCCTTTTTGACAATTCCATGAACAAGGAAACATGGTCATGATCAATGATGATGGCAGTGTGAGTAGGGCAAAACAAAAAGTGTCCTAACATGGACTAATATTCTTGCTCTATTTATAATTTATTTCTCAAGTTGAAAATCTTTATCCTGTTCTTTTTTTCTCTAACATTGTCTAAAATTTCAAATTTCTGTCTGAATTTTTTTTTTAGATGAATACAACATGTACAATAACATGAATAACATGAATAAGCAGTTTTCTCGTTTGAATTGTTTTACATTGTCTAATCGGGGCCTATTATAGCTTACTATGTGGTATGGGCTTTGCTCATTGTTGAAGGCTGTACGGTGACCTATAGTTGTTAATGTTTGTGTCATTTTGGTCTTTTGTGGATAGTTGTCTCATTGGCAATCATACCATATCTTCTTTTTTATATGATAAGCATGATCAGTCTTTTATAAAAACTTACTGTACTTCATGTTTGTACTTGTGTATAATTTCTCTTAAAATCACGCTGTTGTTCGTTTCTCGTTTTGTTTATCATGTTTATATAGCTTAGACCGTTGGTTTTCCCGTTTGAATGGTTTTACACTAGTAATTTTGGGGCCCTTTATAGCTTGTTGTTCGGTGTGAGCCAAGGCTCCGTGTTGAAGGCAGTACTTTAACCTATAATGGTTTACTTTTTAAATTGTTATTTGGATGGAGAGTTCTCATTGGCACTCACACCACATCTTCCTATATCTATTATGAACAACTTACTGTTTTTGATATTTTGTATCTGATGAACTTGCTGTAATTGTGTATGAATTTCTCTAGATTTCTGTTCTATGTCTCTAACACACACTCGGATTTGCTGTAAAATATGTAAATTGCAAAAATAAGCTTAAGCCAAATATATATACAATGTGGCTAGTACATTTAGTATTACCATGAATACAGGCTATTAAAGAAAATAAAGGATATGGTGTATCTTCCCACAAAATCAGTTCATGCACAGCAAAAAGTACACAAAAACTTGAAAAAGCAAAGGAACAGTGAGGTCTTCAAGATGAAGCAACAAGTCAGGGGCCTGTAATTCAGTGGTTGTCGTTTGTTTATGTGTTACATATATATTTGTTTTTCATTCATTTTTTGTACATAAATTAGGTCAATAGTTTTCTCGTTTGATTTTTTTACTTTTCATTGCCATTTTAAAGCTGACTCTGTGGTTTGGGCTTTGCTGATTGTTGAAGGCTGTACAGTGACCTACATTTGTTAATTTCTGTGTCATTTTGGTCTATGGTGGAGGGTTGTCCCATTGGCAATCATGCCACATCTTCTTTTTTTATATGACATATGATCATGATGATAAGATTTTCTACAAATCTGTATCAGAGGAGAAAACATTCAACTGTCATGTCTGGAGTACAGTATTTCCTGAAAATTCATTAAATTAGTATACATATATATCAGATACTGTAAACCAACTTATTTACACGGATACTTTATTTCGCGTTTTATGCTTTCTTCATCACTTCGCGGCTATTTAATTTCGCGATTTTCTGATTAATTTGATGAAGTTAAATAAGGAAAGATCCAAGGTTTACATATTTGCGACGATTTATATTCGCGTTATTTTTCTACTCACGAAAGTCGCGAAAACAAATCGCTCGCGAAAATAAGTTGGTTTACAGTAACTGAAAAATATGAAAATAAATCTAAGTAGGACAAGCATAATTCACCAATCACCTTCCACATCTGCCTCATGTAATATAAAATGTAGTTACATGAATATATATGTGTAAAATTAAAATGAGGGTCCAAATTGTGATACCTTGATGAACATCTTGCCAAAAGACTTTAATGGTACTTTTTGGTACACATGGTACATGACAATACAATGAAGATTATATCTTTAATAAAAAAAATCCACTGAATTTGACCAATTAAATCCTAAATAAAAAATAACAGTAACAAATAATTATTCATGTTATTAGAGACTTCTGACAAATCTAGTTTAGAATACTTTGACAAATCGGCAAAATTATTTAACTAATTTGACGCTAACAATATCCTAAAAAGACTGTTTGATACCTGGCGGTAAAGGGCATTCCTACATGTCCTAGCTACCCTTGGATTAGTCCGATTAATTATGACATCTTGAATTCAATTAATTTTTTTTCTTTGAGGCCTAACACGCCAAAGCAAAAAATTTAATATAGCCTTCCAAGAAGTCATTATTATTTGGACTACCCTTGGATATCATTGGATACAATTAACATGACAACCAAAAATTAAAAAAAAAACTTTGTTGGAATTAAAAAAAAATTATAATTATTATAATTATTGAATAATTGATGGTCCCTTTGCAAACCTCTCTTAACTCTTGGTCAGCAGTTAAATATTTTTGGAAATCTGAAAACACAGATGTGATGCCTGCTTCAACGGATGCCATCCTTAAGTTGATACTGTGTTCCACACTATGAAATATGAATGCTCTATTTTCACATGCAATGTTTTGGTAATTGGCTGAGACCAATACGAGTTACTGGCCTTAGATCAAAATTAACTGCGGGACTGTTATGCATCAAGATGGAGTCAAAAGCTGAGTGCGCTTGGTGACCGAAGTTGTTTTCGGTATTATTGTTAATCTTTGCGATATAATCTTTTAAAATGTAAAAAGGGAAACATCTGATTGAATATGGCGTCAGGTTACAAGCAAAATCAGAAAACCAAGGTACATAAAAACGAATTCTATAATATTATTCATAATGAAGTTAGGAAAAAATATTAAAATTTGCTCTCATAAATTTTACCATCCCCTTTTCATTGCTTTCTTGCAATACTAATCTTACTGTTTGTGTCATATATGTGCATATGTATGTAATCAGAATATTCCATAGATTTTATATCCAGTATATAAAATGGTAAAATATAATTTCTTTTGGGTGTATCCATGGCAACAATCTGCACTTATTCGCTATAAAATATTGCAAAAAGGGGGGAAAAGATGTCATATATTTCCCCAAAATATGGCTAAAAGTAGAATTTCAATCGCTTGAAGTAATACCTTTTCTGAAACTGTGTACATATATCATTCAGTAGATCCAATGAAAATCATATGTCTTTCATCTCATTTTTTTGTAAAATTGCGTCAAAAACTTCGTGTAGAAAAAAAGTGTTTGTAAACATTACATTAATTTCTGGCTCAATGGCCGGTCAAGCTATGAAAATACGGATTGTCAAACAGAAAATAGCCCATAAAACATGTTAAAAACAATCTTGATGCCCTTATAAACCATCTTTGAAGGCTAAATTAGTACTCAGCTGTCTAAAAATGAATTTTATTACACAATAACTTTCCTATTTGAAAAATCCACAGGGGCCATAATGCGAAACTAAACTCCTAACTGTGTATTGCTACCTTAATAGTAAATATTTTTTTCCAATTCTCCCTTTTTACTAATTTTCTGTGTTCTGCTAGCTTAAACGAGTAAAATGGCCTTTTATTCTTGAAAATTGGTTGAGTAATGAATATTTTATGAAGGTTAGCAGTTGACACTGAAACGCGACAAAACTTGATTTAAAGAAAAATGCCAAGTCAAAGTGTAAAATCTTGTTTTTACCTCAATTGTTGGCTAAATCTTTAAAACTATTCCTTTTTTTGTCAGTTTTTTTAGTTGAACATCTTCATAAGATATTTGATGATGCAAAATTGTACATAATTTAGCAATTTCAGGCATGAAAATATTAATCTTTATGTTTATTGCATACCAAAGACTTGATTAAAAAACTTGGTAGTAGGGAATTAATTTCCTACATCTGATTCAACATATATTTAATATATGCAAAAATGCAACATGAAATCTTGATAAAAATAATAATTTGATATATTCGCAAGAAAAAAACAAACGCGTTCAATTCTTAGGCTACTACATGCACCCCAATCCTTCAGAAGCAACGGTTAAGCGGATAGAGTACAAATATAAGCCGTGTGTCAAAATGTCTAATTTTGGTTGCTAAGGACTGTAAACAATAAAATTGACATGTATTGTCATTCTTAAAGACTTAATTCCCTCAGAAGTTGATTTAGAATCTAAATATCAATAGATTTGTGGTATGAAAAGTCTTAAATTATACAATTCTGAGCTTGGTAAGTATGCCATAAGGTAGCAATAAACAGTTAGGAAAAAATATTAAAATTTGCTCTCATAAATTTTACCATCCCCTTTTCATTGCTTTCTTGCAATACTAATCTTACTGTTTGTGTCATATATGTGCATATGTATGTAATCAGAATATTCCATAGATTTTATATCCAGTATATAAAATGGTAAAATATAATTTCTTTTGGGTGTATCCATGGCAACAATCTGCACTTATTCGCTATAAAATATTGCAAAAAGGGGGGAAAAGATGTCACATATTTCCCCAAAATATGGCTAAAAGTAGAATTTCAATCGCTTGAAGTAATACCTTTTCTGAAACTGTGTACATATATCATTCAGTAGATCCAATGAAAATCATATGTCTTTCATCTCATTTTTTTGTAAAATTGCGTCAAAAACTTCGTGTAGAAAAAAAGTGTTTGTAAACATTACATTAATTTCTGGCTCAATGGCCGGTCAAGCTATGAAAATACGGATTGTCAAACAGAAAATAGCCCATAAAACATGTTAAAAACAATCTTGATGCCCTTATAAACCATCTTTGAAGGCTAAATTAGTACTCAGCTGTCTAAAAATGAATTTTATTACACAATAACTTTCCTATTTGAAAAATCCACAGGGGCCATAATGCGAAACTAAACTCCTAACTGTGTATTGCTACCTGAAGTCGAAGTCTGTATGAAATAATTTTTTTTAATTCAGGTCATGGAAAAATAATTCATGGTTTCCCCTTACCAGACCGGGTCATTGTTTTACCGCTGGGTCATTTAATTTTTCTGTGGAATTTTTTTTTTTTGGCAGAGACAACATAAAAGTGTTGGAAATATGCAAGATTAAAATTCCGCTGTAGAAATAAAACATAAAGATATATATAAAAGTATGCATGGTTTAAAAATTAAAAAAAAAAAGCCTGCCTGTCGGGTCTTTAAAATTTCCCCATGTATGGGGAAACCAACAATTAATTTTCTATGGCCTCTATAGACATGATAGAAATGTTTGTTTTACTGTGGCAACATCATTTACATGTTTAAATATATGATTTCATTGCAACAAATAGATTTTTATTATTATATTTTGTTTTTTTCTTGTTATAAATTCTTCATAGTTATTTATACTTTTACTGATGACAGTGTTCTCCCCAGGCCCTTAAAGGACCACGGGCCCGCGATGTATAATTTTTTACCGCGGTGGTATTGTTCTTGCCGCGATGTATAATTTTTCTCCGTGGTGCTAAAGTTTTCAACCGTAAATCGGTAGTTTCAGATCACTTGTTCAACTGTTCGTGAAAATTGACCAGTTCTAACCAGTTTAATCCAGTTGTGACAAGTAGATTGTTTACACCACGTGATCGATTTACCTTTTGAGGTTAACCATGATGATTGGATTAATCGATATACATGATTCTTTTGTGTTTTAATTAATTAAGAGATCATAATTTTAATAACAGACTTGTGAGGGACAAGCAGACATTTGTTAATGAACTCTATTACGCCAGACTTTGTCAAAATAATTTGCCGGTTTGAAATAAATTGTGGAGTTACTTCCCCTGAATTTGCTTATTACAAATAAATGCTCCTCAAATAGAATTTCTCTTTGAAAATAATAATAAAGTTAAAATTGAATGCATAATTATATTAGAATGTTATATTAAGGATAAATACTTTCTTAGAACATACCAACAAAAATGTTTTGCAAATTATTTTTCAGAATCATACCTTTATTAATGCACAGACATATTATTTTATATGGGTATTTCTACAACTTTGTTATGATATGGCTAAATGAGGTCTCAAAGTCTACTGTAATACATGAGTAGCAACAAAACAAAGTTCTTAACAATCTGGTTGAAAATCTAAAAATTTCTAATCATGACATTATCAAAGTATTAACACAAATAATTAATTTTGTTGATGTCAAAAAGAAACAGGTCTAAAACTATGGAAAATAGTTTTTATATTTACTGTATCAAAGTTTAATCTTGTTCAAAGTTAATTGTAATGGTGAAATCTAACATGGGGAATTTGTAGTGTAACTACAAGTATCAGGACAAAATGGCTTGATCAAAATGTAAGAAGTGACGTTTATAACAGTTTAAAGAATAATTGTGCTTTCTTTTATTTATTCTTTAAAGATATCAAAGTATACAAAGTTTATTGATTTACTTTTTCTACCAATAATTTTCTGACCCAAAGTCCATACAACACAGTACCACAGTAAACAAAACAAAGACAAAAAGGTAATGACAAAAACTAACAAGAAAAAAATAAGCGACACAACGCGACACAAAATATTGCAAAATTTATTTCGTCACGCGTTACCCTGGTGCTATCCAAAAATCCTTGGGAGAATACTGTGATAAATGTTTTTTTATACTTTTACTGATAAATGATTTTTATACTTTTACTGATAAATGTTTATATTTGTCTCAAACATGTCAAATATGTTACATGTAGCTGTTTTCTTATTTTAAAACTACTGGGCATGGTGTATCAATAGTTATTTGATTCTTGTTTTATGTTGACCATGTTATGTTACATGTACATTTTCTTCATGTTCATAATACTTTTCAAAAGTAAACATTAATTTCACTCTTTACAAAAAACCTGCAAAAAACAAGTTCACTATATAATGCTGATGCCAGTAAAATAGCCATTTCTATAGAAATACGCTATTTTGCTGGCTTGAATAAGAAGTAAAATCACAAAAATACTGAACTCCAAGGAAAATGCCATCTGAAAGTCCCTAATAACATGGCAAAATCAAATGACAAAACACACCAAAAACAAATGGACAACAACTGTCATATTCCTGACTTGGTACAGGCATTTCTAATCAGAGCCGAAAAAATAGCAATAGTTAACATAAAAATAAATACTATTCACATACATTGCTGGTTGTTGATGAGAAGGAAATGAAACATGTCATTTTGGTTCCAGTATGAATGTGAACTATGTTGAGAATCCCCATACAGTTTCAACTGTATTTTCTGTGAATTTAAGTGTTCAATTAATCACCAAAATGTACCTTCTCCTTTGATAACATATGTATTAATGTGAAATGAATAAGATTTAGAAGAGTCAAGACGTACATTGCATATACACATTTTTATCTTTTTTGTGTGAATTTTGCAGAAAAAAACAAGAATAATTATGTTCAATCATAATAATCATAATACTTGGCAAAATGAAAATGTTAATTTACCCAATCAGAGTTATCTCTCTTTAATCACTTTCTGAACTTATATGATTTATCATTATGTAATATGATAAATGACTTTGGTGTATGTTCTAATGTCTAATGTACTGTATCTAGTTAACATAATCAGAGCGAGTGGAAAGATTGGTATAAATGTGTGAATGATGTGTTAAATTTTGTAATGCCTGAAAAGGCCCTGTGATTAGGAAATAAGAATTGGAATTTGAATAAATTATACTAAAGCTTATATATTTTAGGAAGGTACCTCTTCTACTGTGTTAGCAGCTGTAGCTCTCCAGGACCACTTGGTAAAGAATTTAAACTTAGGAGGTCTTGGAAGAATGGGTCCACGACAGATTGGTCTAGGCCCTGCAGCCAAAGCAAAACAGAAGAAAACAGTACGATCAGTTCTGGACACTGGAAGAAGTATATATAAGAAAATATTATAGTATAATGTACACTAAAGTATTTAATTAACAGAAATTAACTTGTAAGACAGAACAAGACAACACATAAGTCACAAACACCTCAGCCTTTCATATAAAATAAATTTAATGTTAAAAAAAAGATTTTTTTTCAACATTTTCAAATGCAGAATTGTTTTCTATGTTTTTTAAAGATATTTTAAAGGGAGACATACACATGTGCGTACATATACCTGTTTTAGTCTGCCACACAATGACACAAATGACCAAAAAACATCTATAGAGTCTTCAACAGGGCTCGACATTACCGTTTGTCCGATTGTCCGGGACAAGTGGAAATAGGTGTCGGGCAAGTAGATTCATCATACTACTTGTCCGATGGGACAAGTGAAAAAATCGATGTCAGATGTTAATAGATCAAATTCAAGACTTATACATTCCTAAAAATATGATAGATTGTTTTATTGATCATACAAAATGAAATAAATATTCATTGATTGAACCAGAGACATATAAACTTGTATAATATGTCTCTGATTGAACGAATTTGAACATGCTGGCAGCCATTAACGAGGGAAAAATAAGTAAGGGGAAGGAAACCAATGTAAATGTCTTCTTAGTATAAGCCTCTTGAATTAGGAGCACCTCCATGTTCATGATATGGAGTTTTACCTTAACTTTTAAATTAAATAAGGTTTTATTTAATAAGATCTATATGTTAAAATAATAAGTTAAGATGCAAAAATTAAATAAAATCTAAAAAGGCAGATGTTTTACTAAAATGTTTAATGTACTTCATGATTATATATCAATGTATGTAAAAATCAAAATAAAATGTAAAATCTTGTTTGGCACCATCAATAAATTAAAAAGGTTTATTTGTAAACAAGGTGCTACCACTACTTCAGAATGAATATAGGTCCATGAATAGGAGAACCTAGTGGTAAAGGAAGAGATATGATTTAATGATCGACACATGATAGTGACAATGAGTCAGAGAGCTCAGTCTTGCAAATAAGCCTTCAGTCTGAAATAATAAAAATGAATTTTGATGTGGCATTCATATAACATAACAAAATGCTCCCTATATTGATCTTTATTAGGTACAATCAAAGGGCAAATGTTATTATTGCCTATAACATACATGTATAATCAATATGGAGGATTTTCAATTATAAATTCGGACAAGTGAGTTAAGAGTTCGGACAAATTGATTTTCTTGCAACTTGTCCGAAGGGACAAGTGAGAAAAAATGATAATGTAGAGCCCTGTTCAACAAAAGACATATATGTTGGAGTTTTAAATCTTTTTGAGTCAAAAAAAAGTTGTGAATAAATTAAATAGAAAACTATCAAATATTTGCCAACAACAAAAAGACTTGGAGAAAGACACATGTTTCATGTGTATGACATAAAACAACAAATTTGGAACACAAATATGTGGTATGTCCAAATTTTTTAGATCTTACATTCTCCCTTTCAGTACTAGTGGACAAGCAAACACTACATAAAACAACATACAAATATAAACCATTAAAAAAAATCACTTAAACCTTAAATGACAATGAATGATGGTCTGACAAATAATAAAACATAAATGTAAAAAAAGAAGTATTACAGATTATACATTTACAATATTGAAAATGTATTTTTGATGATTACCAGTAACAAGTGGGAATTAAACAGCCAAGAATTGTAAACATCAGCATATACTGGTATTACTTAAATATAGGAAAATGTGGTGTGAGTGCCAATGAGACAACTCTCGATCCAAATAATAATTTTAAAAAAGTAATCATTATAGGTCAATGTATGGCCTTCAACACGGATCCTTGGCTCACACCGAACAACAAGCTATAAAGAACCCCAAAATTACTAGTGTAAAACCATTCTAATGGGAAAACCAAGGTTCTATTCTATAACAAAAAAACAAAAAAAACCCCAAGAAACGAGAAACACATATAATTCTAATATGATGTCCTTATTACGCTTTGTAAACAAAGCCTGGTTCTAATGAGCACAAAAAATGTTTCACACATGGGCATGAACTTACTGTGTATATATTATCTTTATTCTCATCGTTATCCTTTTAAATATATACAATTAAGCAGCTTAATTAAACTTTTATCGTATATATTTTTATTAAACAACATATATTTACCCTGCTCGTAGCTTTTAAACAAATATGAAATATAATGCACATACTCCTTTAATAGGTAGGAAACGGGAAAAGCCAAACATTTTTACGATATTTTCGTACTCTTCGACCTATAAAAATTATGTATTTGTCCTATTAGAATCTAAATAATTCCTTAATGTCATGCTCTATGCTCATTTTAACATGGGTATGCATTATATTTGACCACATTTTACACCTCGCTAATGCTCAGTGTAAAATATCGACAAATATAATGCCTACCCATGTTAAAATGAGCATAGAACATGACATGAAGGAATTATTTCTTAAATTAGCATGTTAAGCATGTTATGTAAAACATTAATCAAATCCTTTATAAATTATGTTAAAATGAATCACATTTATCACATATCTTGCGTCATAAAAACATCTATTTTTGCAAGAAATCTTTTTTAATTGGTAGTACATGATAATAGATAAAGAATATTTGTACACCAAAACTGAAATGCCTTTTGATTATAACATGTATAATTGACACAGTTTTAATTTTCAGACCGAAATTCAAAACCGAAGAAAGAAGAGCCCAAAGATGAAGAATATAATTTGGATCCCAAACCACCACCTCTTACTCTTGGTATGGTAGCAAGAAGGAGTATATTATATATTCTCTATTTTTATCCGAACGCAAAATTTTTTGTGGTCCTATATTGGTATCACATGGTTGTCCGAAGGCATTTGGTTTCTGGACTAAAACTTTAGGGCTATTCCAGAAAAAAATGTATGGGGGGGTTGGAAGGCAGTTTTTGTCAGCACCCTCCATGTAGACAATTGTAAATGCATTATTGTGCGAACAGTTGCTCTGATACCCATCACCCATGTATTATTAATACAATGTGCCTTCCAACCCCCCAATACATTTTTTTCTGGAATAGCCCTTAGTATAAGTAAATAGAAATCTATGAAATTTAAACACAAGGGTTATGACCACATTTACATTTACTAACAAAAACACACAGAACACAAAAGGGGATTTATATAAAACTCAGTCTACTTTTTTTGACTGACTTTTCAATAAATCAAAGAACTTTCAAATGTAATAACAGTCTGTGATATGACATCATTACTAATGTTGAAGGACTAGTAAAAAAATCTCTAAAGCCTGATTTAAGATTTTTTTTCAAATTTCAGTATACTCGGATCAGAATTACCAAATAACCCAGTGTATGAGTGAATTTTAAGCAGAAAAAGTACATTGGGACAGTGACACAATTTTCCTAAAATTTCTCATTTTTTATTTCAATATTTCAGCCCAGAAGTTAGGATTGATTGAGGCTCCAGACCAGCTGTTGTCAGAGACAGACTGGCAGACAGCTAAGGAGAAGTCTAACAAACGTGATGATTCTGGAATGCCTTGTGTTATCTGTAAGGAAGATTTTGGATTGAAAGAACAAGTCTTGTTGTCTTGTACCCATGTCTTTCACAGGGTAGGTCTAAAATAAACTCATCATAGATACCAGGACTAAATTTTGTATATACGCTGGTCGCGGGTTTCATCTACAAAAGACTCATCAGTGACGCTAGAATCCAAAAAAGTTTAAAAGGCCAAACAAAGTACGAACGTGGAGAGCATTAAGGACGCAAATATACAGAATACTACTGTTAATTCAGAAATAATTGCTATGATGTTTTTATTATTGCCAAAAATGCGACAGGGAAATAAGAGCAATAATTTAAACTCGCATGGATTTTTCTCAATATTGCAAATATTTAAATCACATTTGAGTCTAAAATGACAAAATCACAATAATAAATGCACACAATATTTATTTCTCAATTTACAGTATACAATTTCACTCTTCATAGGGAAAATTACAGATAAAGAAAATCTCCTTTTAATTCTGAACTAATCAATAGCAAAAAAACAACCACTAATGACAGACAATTAATCACTCTATAGGAACGATCAAGTTGAGAGAAAATCAAGATAGATGAACATATAACTTTCTTTCTTCTATAAGTAACAAAATCTGGAAACTAAGGGATATAGATTAAACTTACCTAAAAAAAAATTATTTAACCTGTACAAGTATAATATTAGTATTGCATGCAGCTAACAGCTGTTGTTAGGGATTTCCCATTAAAATATACCTGGTACCTGGGCTTCCACTGGCGGTCGCCATTTTCGCAATTTGCGAAAAAATAATAATTGTGGCGATAAAAATTCGTCATTTGCGAAAGAATTTGGCGAAAGAAATATATAAAACGATTTATTTTCCTCCATCATGTTTATTTACTTATTTTTCAAGTTTCTCGGACTTTACCCGATTAGACAATACTCGGAATTCACTTTGACCTCAGAAGGATTTGGACAGAAAATCAATAATCAGCTGATTGCATTTTATAGCTATCGACAACAAAGGACTAGTTAATAAAGGTGTTGATTAAATTGTTTTGACAAAATGATATGATTAAATGGCTTCCGCTAAATGTCACATACAGAATTAATTTACCTCTTTGCGACGCATGTGTTTGAAGCAAACTTTTTGATGTCTCCTCTCCTTTTAAACAGATAGTTTAGAAAAGAAAGCTGCTGTTGTGACGAAAAGTGTTCAAAAGCAAGAAAAATCTCTGATTTAAAACTTTAGTTATCCTTTGACTTTAGTATAAGTTATATAGGTAATTGATTTGGGAGACTACTTTAAAGTCGTTTGAGTGACACAAGTGTTTCAAGCATTGTTTTACGTCTCAACTTTTTAATTCACGATGGCCAACAAAAGAAAACTGTCGTTATGAAGAAATCTATCTAAAAGGTTAGAAAAAGTATTTTAAACAAAAAATATATTTATGTTACTTGGCGAAAAAAATAATAAAGTGGCAAAAAATATATTGTTTTGGCGAAAGTGGTGGTGAAAAAAATTATTGACCCAGGGGAAACCCTGCCTGGTACCCAGACACTTTAAAAATGGATTCCCATCTAAACAGACCATCACAGATTTTGTCTTTCACTTTCACTCTACAGAAAAATCTACCTTTAGAACAGTCTTCTTGGCTCTCATGTATAGTTTTATAGAACAGCCTTATTTACAAAACACTCTATCTACATTTTTTTATTTTGCCAATAAAAAAAAAACACTTATGTATACAAACAAATAAAAAAGCTAACTTATTGTATTTTTGACAGTCGTGTTTACAAGCTTTTGAGAGATTCACCGGTAAGAAGACATGCCCTATGTGTCGTAAAGAACAGTATCAAACCAGAGTCATACACGAGGGATCTAAACAACATAGAATCAAATGTGCTTCAAGGTTTGTGGATACTTATAGCTTATTGTTGGTCATCTCAAAGAGATTGATTTTCTCGCCTGTACTGCAAAAGTGAGAAAAGCAATCGAATTGAGATACCAATGATCTGTTTATCACTATTTTACCTATGCCAGCGTTGTTAATTTCATTGACAATGGCATGTGGACCCTTAGTTTCTAGCGATTATTTCTTTTCACTCTTCTGAGCTAAAATTAACAATGAAATCACAGCCTCAGTGGTGACATATATCAAATTAAAAATACTAGTAGAGGTTAGATACAATGTTAACTTTATAAGCACAATATTGTAGACCATATTTTTTGTGATAATTTTCTCTCTTTAAACGTAAATTATTATTTAATTTCTTTACTGTGACTTATTTTTAGAATACAGGCAGCGTGGAGAGGCTATGTTGTAAGATGTTGGTATTTGAAATTCAGACAAGAGGTTCCTCCAAATGATCCTAATCTCAAGAAAAAGTTCTATCAAGAAAAGGTAAAACAAATCAAATAACATAACGTAAGGGTCTATGGGAGGGAATAATCTTATTATGTATATAATCTTAATATTATTATTATGTTGAGATGTAGTTACTAGTTTGGAATATTTCATATAGATTGTGAATCCATTTTGTCTAGATTCTAATGAGGATTAACCAAATATGTTTGAACTCACTTTAAATAAAGCTAATACTAACAATGACCACTGCCCTTTCCTCGATCTTGATATCTATATCACTAACGGAGAGCTGAATACCAAAATTTATGATAAAAGGGATGATTTTTCATTTCCTATCGTTAATTATCCGTTTTTAGATGGTGACGTTCCCTTGTCACCATCTTACGGTGTTTATATATCTCAACTTGTACGATTCGCTCGTGTATGTAACAATGTTTTAGATTTTAACGAGAGAAATTTATGTATTACTGAAAAATTATTACACCAGGGTTTTCGATATCACAAACTAGTCAAAACATTTACTAAATTTTATCATCGGTATAAAGACATCATTCGTAAATATAGCTCAACATGCAGACTTTTTATACGTTCAGGTATTTCACATCCAATTTTTTATGGAAATAATCTTTATAAAGCACAAAGGTGTCAGTATTCACCTCATAAACTTACAAAACCTTTGAATAGACTTATTAAGAAGGGATATAATTACGATACTGTTTTCAAGTCATTAAAGATTGCATATTTTGGCGTTAATATTGAGTCACTGATAAGGTCTTTGTGTCGGAACTAAACACATTTATTCTAAAAACAGTTGTTGGCATGACACGGGTTATGTTCTTCTCATATATGTTATGATGGTATGATACTAAACCCCTTACGGGAAGGATTGTGCCTGATGTTCATATGATGAAATCATAATCTTTCAGTCAGTTTAATTGAAGTCTGGAGCTGGCATGTCAGTTAACTGCTAGTAGTCTGTTGTTATTTATGTATTATTGTCATTTTGTTTATTTTCTTTGGTTACATCTTCTGACATCAGACTCGGACTTCTCTTGAACTGAATTTTAATGTGCGTATTGTTATGCTTTTACTTTTCTACACTGGTTAGAGGTATAGGGGGAGGGTTGAGATCTCACAAACATGTTTAACCCCGCCGCATTTTTGCGCCTGTCCCAAGTCAGGAGCCTCTGGCCTTTGTTAGTCTTGTTTTATTTAAATTTTAGTTTCTTGTGTACAATTTGGAAATTAGTATGGCGTTCATTATCACTGAACTAGTATATATTTGTTTAGGGGCCAGCTGAAGGACGCCTCCGGGTGCGGGAATTTCTCGCTACATTGAAGACCTGTTGGTGACCTTCTGCTGTTGTGTTTTTTTATTTTGGTCGGGTTGTTGTCTCTTTGACACATTCCCCATTTCCATTCTCAATTTTATTCATTTATTTAAATTTTGATAAATTCAAGCAGTGGTTGTCCTTAATTTTAATATTTTACTTCAAAAATTCAGAGCTCATACATAGAAGTACTTTATGCCCCACTTAGGGGCATTTTATTTTTCAGTCTGTGCATCTGTATGCCGGTTAGGCTGTTTGTCCCACTCCAGTTTAAAGTTTTGGTCAAGGTAGTTTTTGATAAAGTATAAGTCCAATCAAATTAAACTTAGTATGCATGTTCCCTATTATATGATTAATTATGCCCCACCTACGATAATAGAGGGGCATTATGTTTTCTGGTCTGTGCGTCCGTTCGTTCATCAGTCTGTTCGTTTGTCCGTCTGTTACACTTCAGGTTAAAGTTTTTGGTCAAGTCCAATCAACTTGAAACTTAGTATACATGTTCCCTTTGATAAGATCATTCTAATTTTAATGCCAAATTAGAGAATTTATTCTAATTTCACGGTCCAGTAAACATAGAAAATGATAGTGCGAGTGGGGCATCCATGTACTGTGGACACATTCTTGTTTTAATGCCAAATTAGTGTTATGACCCCAATTTCATGATCCACTGAACATAGAAAATGGTAGTGCGGGTGGGGCCTCCATGTATATTGACACATACTGTTAAATCTTTATGATGATTGTAATACTTACATATATACTGCAGCTGTGCTATTTGAGCAGTCAAATTGCATTGACTGTATATTCATATGTCATATACAGTCCATGACCGTATATCACCTTGTTTATAACGTTGACAATGGGTTTCCGTAGAGTTTTATTTATGATGTCAATAAAACATACAGGTTCGCGGAAATTTAACGTTGTCCGCTTCAAATTAAGAAATGAGGTTTTTTACCCAAAATACTCCATTCAGAACATTTTTAAGAGTTGCAGTTTATAAAGAATAACCATACATTGTCTCGAAATATCAATTTGTTATTTGTACTCGGCTCGAAACAGGTAGAAATGCTCGGCACAGCCTCGCTTTCTACCTGATTCTAAGCCTTGTACAAATAACATTGATATTTTGAGACAATGTATGGTTATTCTATATGTATATAGTTCAGTATAATGGATAGAATTATGATGATTGTATTCTCTTTACAGCTGTCCAGCATAACGGACAGAATGATTAGGTCATGTGACTTCAACTTGAACCAGTTCCTGTCTGAAATCGACCAGAGTTTAGAAGCCAGTAGAAATGTTTTCCGTAGTTTTGAGACTTCCCTTCACAGAATCACAGATGATGAGTGGGATCAGATACAGTTAAAGGTATATTATCAAAATTTTAGTCTAATGATTGTATTGTTTCAGTGTACAAAAAAAAATGTGTAAGTTTTGGTCATTTCAAAAACTCTGAAAAAAAGTAGATGTTTACAAGAAATAAAGAAAAAAACATAAGAATGAATAACAGAATTATACACTGTGGATTCATTTGTTTTCTTGAATACTGTGAATTTTTTATTTATTGGATACCAATTTTTGTGGATTTTGTGGTTCCCCTGGAACCATGAATTGCAATGTACAATGGATTATAAATTCTCTATAATATTGTATATTGACTTTGACATTTAAACCATGAAATAAAATATCAATGAAAAAATGCAAGTTTTCACATATTTTTTTTTTTTTTTATTATACACCCACTTTTTAAAAGCAGGGGTATACTGTTTTACCTCTGTCTGTCAGTCCATCAGTCCGGCCTACGTTCTACAAATATTTTTGTTGCATTTTTCTCAGGAACAACAACACAAAGATTTCTGAAATTTGGTTTCAGGGTTTGTATAAGTCAGCTATACCATGTGATGCGTTTTTATATTCGTCACTCAAAAACTTCCTGTTTATGGAACACTTGTATCATTTTACACATGAGAGCATAGTTGAAAATTTAAATCACATTTTTTTCCTGAACTACAATACAAGGATTTCTGAAATTTGATTCCAGAGTTTATATAAGTCTGCTTTACCGTGTGATGCTTTTTCAGATTCGTCACTCAAAATCTTTCTGTTTATCGAACGCTGTATAATTTTACACATGAGAGCATAGTTGAAAATTTTCATCACATTTTTCTCTGGAACTACAATACAAGGATTTCTGAAATTTGGTTTCAGGGTTTATATAAGTCTGCCATACCTTGTGATTGGTTTTCAGATTCATCACTCAACAACTCCTGTTAACCCAACACTTACATATTTTTACACTATTAAAATTATCCACTTGCAACGGTTTTACACTATTAAAATTATCCACTTACAGCGGGGGTATCATCAGTGAGCAGTAGCTTGCAGCTTTACTTGTTTTACTTAATTCGGTATTAAAACAAAATCAAGCTTACATTGAAACTATGAAAAATGATAGAAAAAGAGTTTTGACCCTAATGTCACATTACATTGAACATAGAAAATGATTGTGTCTGTGGGGCATCTGTGTACTATGGAAACATTCCTATTTAGAATTATTATACCCCCGCTTTAAAAAAGGGGGGGTATACTGTTTTACCTCTGTCTGTCCTTCCGTCAGTCAGTCCGTCCGTCCCATGAATATTTTTCGTCGCATTTTTCTCAGGAACTACAACACAAGGATTTCTGAAATATGGTTTCAGGGTCTATATGTCAGTTATACCGTGTGATGCGTTTTCAGATTTGTCACTCAAAAAGTTCTCGTTTATCGAAGCTGTATAATTTTATACATGAGAGCATAGTTGAAAATTTTCATCAATACAATGACTTCTGAAATTTGGTTTCAGGGTCTATATAAGTCTGCCATACTGTGTGATGGGTTTTCAGACAACTTCCTGTTAACCCAACACTTGCATATTTTTACACTATTAAAATTATCCACTTGCAGCTGAGGATATCATCAGTGAGCAGAAGCTTGCAGTTTTACTTGTTTTACTTAATTCAGTATTAAAACAAAATCAAGCTTACATTGAAAACTATGAAAAATGGTAGAAAAACTACAGTTTTGAGCCCAGTGTCACATTACATTGAACATAGAAAATGATAGTGTGTGTGGGGCATCTGTGTTCTATGGAAACATTTTTGTTAAAAAATATTTTACTTAATTTAGTATTAAAACAAAATCAAGCTTACATTGAAAACTATGAAAAATAATAGAAAGATATATGTGTGGAGTTTGACCTGACACTCTGTATATGGTGGTACTTATTGTGCATTTGCATAATGGTAATAGTAGTAAACCGATGTTCAATAGTCCTAAATCAATTTAACCAGTGTTCCAGCTAGGCCGTTTTCAGAGGGCGCGGCGCCCGCCCTTTTCCGGGTGGCGCCCTTTCCCCTTTTTACAATTTCCAGGGCGCCCTGCCTTTTTTTGAAGATCGATTGCATATTAATTTGTTCGTATTGATATGATACGCTTATTACTAAATTTTACCTGGGGAAAAGTTTATGACTTTGTTTACGAACCCAAGCTAATCAATGGTTACAACTTGTGTCATAATCTGTTGTTATAGGTAATCCGTTTATTGGATGGGTCATTAATGATCATCAACATTAATTAATTCAAATAGAATTGGTCAGTAGGCAATTATCTTTGAAGAAATGTGCATATAACAACTTGGGCACAATTTGCGATGTTTACCGTAGTTTCATGGAGGAAACGTAATGACAGAAAGTTGGAAAACCATAATAAAACCGTTGAAGACATTGTTTTACTTGTTTTATGTAAAATAAACATAAAATTCAGACATATTTTTCATGACTGCCTTCATTTTTGATACGAAAATAACAAAATCGGCCGCCATATTGTGATCATCTTTACATCATATTTAGGTACTGTTTATAATCCTCCAACGAAGGAGCACACCCGAATAAAGAAAGATAATTCAATCTGATTTTTTTCCTAGCATTGAGTAACCCATTTACATATTCTAAAATATGTCTACATACTTCTTGCTTAAGAATATATATCGTCGCTGTTATGCAAAAACCTCGTATCTAAGGTTTTCATAATTTTACACCAGGCAATAAAAACTGATTTTTTTTTATCGATTATTTAGAATTAGATATTTATGTTCCAATGTATGCAAAAATATCGTATCTTCTAACCAATCAATTACCAAGGCGAGCAAAAATTTCTGCACCTATATTGTATTTTCAAAGCTTTTCATTATTTCTAAGCTATACATAATATATTAGACAAAAAATTGACAAAACTGTACCTGTTATAATCTCAGCTGCTAGTGCCATCTTTTTTTTCTTTTGAGATATGATATTTTCGCACAACAAAATGTCTCACCAATCCGACTACACTTTTTCGTCACTTGTCAGAATTCGGGTTAATGATTGGTTAGAAGATCAGATATTTTCGCATTCAGTGGAACATACATATTTAATTCTTAATAATCGATAAAAAGATTTCCGCAAAAAATTGAGATACAAGGTTTTTGCATAACAGCAACGATATGTTTAGGCATTTATTTTGAGTTATGGGAAAAGTTAAAGAGGGTCTTAGTAGCAGTGTTGGTAGGGTGCCTTGGTCATCTTTTTCTGTATTCTTTATTTTTGATACAATTTTTCACTGTTACTTTATGTCCTAAAATTGTGAGTTTACTGAGCACACCTGTTTTGTGATGTATTGCCATTAAGCACAGCAGGGATAGAAAGGTGAAACTGGTAAAATGTGTTAGACCATAGAAACAGTATGAAACAGGTCACCTTTCAAAACATACTGCATATAAAGTTCAACTGTGCCAAGCAATGATAAAAAACTTGTGTGACAAGCTGCTTGACAAGTTTTTCAGCCTTAGAAAGATAGAGTTCTATATGGGCTACTGATGTTGTTCTTGTATAACCTGTGATTCAACGAATAAACACAAATGTTATCATATCGCGCGTTAAATGCCTTTTTTCAGGATTGGCACCCTGCCCTTTTGAAAACCTAGCTGGAACACTGTTAACTGAGACAAATCCTGATCACAAACCAAAACTGAGTGAAACACATCAACTATAGAAGAGACAAAAAAGAAAAAGGAACAACAAAAACCCTGAAACAAAAGCTAACATACACAAACACAGATTTATTCATGCTTATATTCTATTTTTAGGCTGTGGAAAGAGGAAAAATGGAATGTCCAATATGTTTAACAGGACTTGCACTTCCAAGTGACATTAACGTTCCTGACAATGCCAAGGTCAAATCTGTGTTTCACCTGACCTCTGCAGACAGTGTTAAGAATACCAAACGTACCTCCACACAAAAGACCTCAGAAAAGGGAAGGCAGAGTGTACAAGGTGAAGGTGATAGTGAGGCTGCTAATAAAGAAGGCAGACAAACAGTATTACTGTCATGTTCTCATGTGTATCATTCAACTTGCCTTGGAATGTTCGAGGAATTGACTATAGTTGAAAAAAATCGCCATAAATGTCCTGTCTGTAGGACTGCATATCAAAAGAAAATCATTTCTGTCTAGGTGTGATGTTAGCTCTATTTGTGTATTTTCTGTTTAACTTTGATAGATTATTGGTGAAGTATGAAAACACATTTTGTCTATTGAGTTACTTATGTTGATTTTGATTGCTGGACAGTGTACTGTAAATTCAATGATTATTGCATGCATTTATTATTGAGATTTTGTCATTTAAGACTAAAATGCGATTTAAATTTTTGAGATATTCAGAAAAAAACTGTTAAAGTCATTTAAAATTTTCAAAATGCAGGTTTAGATAACTGTGATTATAACCCTGTTGCAAATCGCAATAATAAAAACATGGCAATAATTTCTGAATTTACAGTATAAAGCCAAAATTTGTTTCCGTTATTGTATTAAAATTTGTAAAATCCAGTTTAAGGCAATACCAACAATTACGACACAATATGTCTAAAACTAATGAAAGTGCTCATAGGAACATTCCTTTCTAATGCATAACATAATAAAACAGCAAACAAAAATTAAAAAAAATTGTATCATATCATAATTCTTGAAATTTTAAAGTACATACAAAAATTAAAAGGCTGTGAATAAACTCATCATAGATACCAGGACTAAATTTAGTGTATATGCCAGATGCATGTTTCGTCTACAAAAATCTCATCAGTGACGCTCGAATCCAAAAAAGTTTAAAAGGCCAAATAAATTACAAAGTTGAAGATAAAATTGAGAATGGAAATGGGGAATGTGTCAAAGAGACAACAACCCGACCAAATAAAAAATCAACAGCAGAAGGTCACCAACAGGTCTTCAATGTAGCGAGAAATTCCCGCACCCGGAGGCGTCCTTCAGCTGGCCCCTAAACAAATATATACTAGTTCAGTGATAATGAATGCCATACTAATTTCCAAATTGTACACAAGAAACTAATATAAAAATAATACAAGACTAACAAAGGCCAGAGGCTCCTGACTTGGGACAGGCGCAAAAATGCGGCGGGGTTAAACATGTTTGTGAGATCTCATCCCTCCCCCTATACCTCTAACCAATGTAGAAAAATAAATGCATAACAATACGCACATTAAAATTCAGTTCAAGAGAAGTCCGAGTCTGATGTCAGAAGATGTAACCAAAGAAAATAAACAAAATGACAATAATAAAATTGAGAATGGAAATGGGGAATGTGTCAAAGAGACAACAACCCGACCAAATAAAAAACAACAGCAGAAGGTCACCAACAGGTCTTCAATGTAGCGAGAAATTCCCGCACCCGGAGGCGTCCTTCAGCTGGCCCCTAAACAAATATATACTAGTTCAGTGATAATGAACGCCATACTAATTTCCAAATTGTACACAAGAAACTAATATAAAAATAATACAAGACTAACAAAGGCCAGAGGCTCCTGACTTGGGACAGGCTAAATAACAACAGACTACTAGCAGTTAACTGACATGCCAGCTCCAGACTTCAATTAAACTGACTGAAAGATTATGATTTCATCATATGAACATCAGGCACAATCCTTCTCGTTAGGGGTTTAGTATCATACCATCATAACATATATGAGAAAAACATAACCCGTGTCATGCCAACAACTGTTTTTAGAATAAATGTCTTTAGTTCCGACGCAAAGACCTTATCAGTGACTCAATATTAACGCCAAAATATGCAATCTTTAATGACTTGACAACAGTATCTTAATTATATCCCTTCTTAATCAGTCTATTTAAAGGTTTTGTAAGTTTCTGAGGTGAATACTGACACCTTTGTGCTTTATAAAGAATATTTCCATAAAAAATTGGATGTGAAATACCTGAACGTATAAAAAGTCTGCATGTTGAGCTATATTTACGAATGATGTCTTTATACCGATGATAAAATTTAGTAAAAGTTTTGACTAGTTTGTGATATCGAAAACCCTGGTGTAATAATATTTCAGTAATACATAAATTTCTCTCGTTAAAATCTAAAACATTGTTACAAACACGAGCGAATCGTACAAGTTGAGATATATAAACACCGTAAGATGGTGACAAGGGAATTTAGGACCAAAATTTCTAAAAGTTTTGCCAAATACAGCTAAGATAGATAAAAAGAGAAAATGAAAGTGACACAACCAGGTTTATAGTCAGATTGTTTATTTAATATGAAGAAAATGCTAGCTTTTTTGCGATTTTAGTCTTAATAGGATTTTTAGAAGTATCATATTTTTTTCTGACAATGCCATGGTCAACATTTAAGAGTATTATCTTTTTCTGACATTGCCAATGTCAAAATTTAGAAGTATTGTCTTTTTTCTGACAATGCCAATGTCAAAATTTAGAAGTATTATCTTTTTTCTGACAATGCAAAGGTCAAATGTAACTTCAAACAAAATATTTGAACCACATCATAATTCTATTCGGTAGCCATAAATCTGGATTTAAAAATTGGAGAGCATTCTCTAATGTATATGAGCGAAATAAAATGTTTGTTTTTTTATAATCAATTGCTGTTGATTGTTTTCAAGTGGCTTTTCTTATGAGTTTCAAGCAATTACCTAAATATAAATGTAATTGACATAAATTTATCATTTATACCTGATTTTATACAAGCAACATCATTGGTTTTGATACCATAATTCCTTCAGTCATTAACCTTCCCCACTGCTTTTGATTTAAAATGGCTAAAAATCTTTGTTAGAATAATTGTTAAAATTGTATTGATAACTTTTTATTATTTATATTGTTGTTTTTTTTGTATTCTGAAACATTACATGTGTCCAAAATAAAGTTAATAACATATTGTTAGATTTGGTTAAAAAAAGGACTTAAAAGTTGACCACAAGTTTATTGAGATTATGGCTAGTTTTTCAAATAAGAGGGTGTTTCTCAGCTACTATCCCCCTTCCCCCTTATTGAGACCCATTAAAAACTAACCTTGTTTATGCACACTGTGATATTTGTACTATTGTGATATTTTATTTATGAAAATAAATTATTTTTTTGTGTTTCTAGTCTTATATACCATTTTTAGCTCTCCTGGCCAATAGCTATAGGGCCATGTGGGCTTTTCTCATCACTTGGCGCTGTTGCTCATTAACTTTTACAATAATCTTCTCCTCTGAAATAACTAGGTCAAATTTTACCAAACTTTGCCACAACTATCACTAGGGTATCTAGTTTAAATAAATTGCTTTGCTGAGTGCAGCCTGATACTATACCGCAGAGGTGAAACCCTGAATCAAATTTGGACACAATACTGTGGATTCATTATTATTCGTGGGGTATCAATTTTCGTGGCTTTCGTGGGTACTTGTGAACCACGAAATTAAATGTTCAACAAATAACAAATTTTCTATAGGCTTGTATGTAGACTTCGGCAAAACCACGAAATTAAATATCCACGAACTTGCAAGTTTTCCATAATCCACGAAAATTGGTACCCACGAAAATAAATGAATCCACAATATTCAAGGTTGTTACTATCTGAATTTGGATTGTGATTAAATTTTTGACATCATATAGGTTTCTGACACAAAATAAATGTGGTGAAAGACATAACAAGTATTTTGCCCAATACTGTGCAATTGAAGATTTCTTATTGAATTTCTTCAATAATTTGAAATTTGAAAAATAAAAAAAAAATAATATAAACCACTTCAAAAAATTTGAACTTTTTGAATCCCTCATTGGAGCAATATATTATAACCACCAAACTCAATCCCAGCCTTTCCTATGTAGTATGGAACGTTGTAGTACAATTTTCAACCGGAGTTTTGTGACAAAAATGTTGGTTATTGATTTGGGGATGTACAGCAGGTGGTTGGTCGGTGGGCGGCAGCCAAATGATGTCCCTGCATTTACTAATGATCTTTCAACCAAAGCTTTTAAAATTTTGATACGTTGTTTCTTACAACAAAATGAGGTCAAGTTCAATAATGACGATTTTGACTTTTAGGGTTCTGTAGTTATGGTACTTGAAAGATTGAAAAATGGCATTTCCAGTCATGTCCATATATAAACTCATGAACCGTTTAAACAAAGCTTTTTAAATATTATTTTGTTGATACTGACAACAAAATGGAGGTCAAGTTCAATAATGACGATTTTGACTTTTAGGGTTCTGTTGTTATGGTCCTTGAAAGAATGAACAATGACATTCCAGTGCTGTCCGTGCATTTTATCATGAACTGTTCAACCAAAGCTTTTTAAATTTTAATATGTTGTTACTGACCACAAAACAGAGGTCAAGTTCAATAATGACGATTTTGACTTGAACCATTCAGGAGTAATGGTTCTTGAAAGATTGAAAAAATGTATTTCCAAATTTGTCAGTGTATTTACTCACGAACGGTCCAACCAAAGCTTTTAAAATTCAAATATGTTGTTACTGATGACAAAATGGAGGTAAAGTTTAATAATGACGATTTTGACTTGAACCATTCAGGAGTTATGGTTCTTGAAAGATTGAAAAAATGTATTTCCAGTTGTGTCAGTGTATTTACTCACGAACAGTCCAACCAAAGCTTTTAAAATTCAAATATGTTGTTACTGATGACAAAATTGAGGTCAAGTTCAATAAAACAATTTTTCACTTTTTGTGTTCAGGAGTTATGGTTCTTAAAAGATTGAAAAATTGTGGTTTCCAGACATGTTGCATTTACTCATGAACCATTCAACCAAAACTTTTAAAATTTTAATATGTTGTTACTGATGTCAAAAGGGAGGTCAAGTCTGATATTGATGATTTTCACCTTCACCATTCATCAGTTTTGTTTCTTGTGATATTGAAAAATGCCAGGACACAAATAAATATTTATAAATCCGGTTTGATGTCGCTGTGACAACCACTTGTAGAGAGACCCATTCACTTAAACACAGGTTAGTGTCTTGAAACTAGAAAAATGTTTTTTAGGCCTTTTTCCCATTTTTCCTGCATGTTAGGTGCAATTGTCCCAAAATTCTATACTCTTAAACACAAGTTATTGTCTTGAAACTACAAAAATGCTTCTTTTTTGCCCTTAATTCCTAAACTGTTGGCCTCATAACCCCTAAACTAAACCCCTACCTTCTATTTGTGGTATTACACATCGTACAATTTCAGCACAATAGAAATACTTATTCACAAGTTATTATCCTGAAACTAGAAAGATGCTTGTTTTTGGGCCCCTAATTCCTACACGGTTTAAACCATCATCCCCAAAATCAACCTCAACCTTCCTTTTGTTGTATTGAACCGTCTTAAAAAATTCTATAGAGATCCTTTCACTAATAAAACCAAAGTTATTGTCCGGAAACCAAATGTGTCTTCTGACGACGGCACAGAAAACGTCAAAGCATTTGTTTAGTTGCTACCCCTGAATTGTTAATTTTCAGAAAATTTTGCAGTTTTTGTTATTAGCTTCAATATTATTATAGTTTGACCCTGACATATATTGAACTATCACCCTGCTGCACCACTTGAGGCTAGAATGGTGGTCAAGTTCAACTTTATAGATTTTATCAATGTATAAAATGGAAATTTACCGTGATGAATCATTATTATTCGTTGGATACCATTGTTCGTGGGTTTCATTGGAACAGGCCAACCACGAATTCAAATGTGCAACGAATTATAAATCTTCTATAGGATTGGGTGCAGATTTTTGCAAAACCACAAAAACAAATATCAACGAAATCACATGTTGTCTACAATCTACTTATTTAAAAACTGCTACCCATGATCTTGTATTTGAATTTCAATGGAATAGCATACAAATAACATAGAAATTCTCACTGGAAAAAAACCACACACACAGAAAAACAAGTGAACATTCATAGAAACAAGAAGATGTAGTATTAATGCAAATAAGACAACTCTCAATCTATATCGTAATGTGTAAAAGGTTAACAACTATAGGTCAATTAAAGTACGGCTTTCAACATTATGTATTGTCTCATACCGAACAACAACCTATAAAAGAGCACCAAAATGACAAGTGTAAACAATTCAAACGAGAAAACAATCAGTCTGATCTTAACAAAAGCCGAGAAATGGGAAACACTATGAACCACATCTTAGCTTCAAGTCTATCTGTTGGTCCTATGTCTTACAGGGATATTATATAAATTGGTAAAGTTTATTAGAAGAATCTTTGATTTGCAATTTTTTTGTAACATCTAATTATATAACAGGGAACATTATTTGGATAAGATATAAATCGCAGTTTTAATGAAATTGTTGGGCAAATTGAGAGACCCCTATCATCATGAGTATTCAATTTGATTCACATTTAGCTCATTTTATCAACTGGAAAAGTGCTTTTCCTTCTACAGACCTGTAGTTAATGCAATTGTCAACAATAGTGCTGTAGTTATATATATTCTTTTGTGTCTACACCATACCTTAATATAGAATTACCATTAATTTAGTTCTTTGTAAATATATGATATATAGATCGAAATAACATTTTAAAGCCATTTTTAAACACAAATCAATTTGTTTTCTAAACAGAAATTTCATAATAGATGCATGCTTTGCAATTTACAACATTTATATGAGCAATTCAGGCTGGTGGGATTGGATTTCCTCCTATTTTCGTTAATGGGTTTCATGAAATTTTTTAAATCATCACATTAATATGCATAATTTTTATGTGTCCATTAATTGTACATGCTGTATCTGATGCTTTTCCGACAATTTCATTTGTATGTCAGATTGCCATTTGGAGTGTTAAATATGTTACTCTTAATGTTTTCACTTCGATGTCTGTTCAATTCCCCTTGTAATATATTTTGTTCCATGTTTTAAACTTTACCCAAAGGTCCAAGTCAGCTGTTAATTATCATCACTTGGAGTCCTTCTCATTCATTTGTAGTTTAGTTCAATTGCAAATATCATACATGAATTTAATTAAGGCCCACAAGAGCGGAAAAGACCCGCTACCATCTTATTAAAATGCACCTCTGCATGATATTTTCCTGTTTTGCAAAACTCAAGATTGATCCATGCATGATAAAGAAATTTGCAATGCATTGAAGCTTACAATATAATTACTAACAAATCAATATCAATCAATCTCGAATCCTCTAATCTATTATTTTTTTTCCTGCGAAATTCAACCAGAAGAAATGGTTAATAGATCATCTTTCTGATCAGTGCAAAAAAGTCACGAATGGTAATTCTCCATTCCGACGACCAAAGCAAGGTACTTTATTTTCCGATCATACTGTTTCCTATTGGCGGACAAATTTTAGTGACATAAACATGACCTAGTTAATAAAATTGTAGTTACATAAACTTGACCGAAATGGGAAAATTGTAAACTTCGTGACGATAATCACGTAGATGCAAAAAAACTTTAGTAAAGGGTCGATTAAAACTTCTTTTTCTCTGTACAATTTCCATAGTACGAGTTGTAGAAATGTAAATATTCAGAAATGTATATATAGCCGCTGAAATAGGTCACTACTTTCAAAATAAAATAAGTTTATTATTCAAAACAAATCAAGATACCCCTATCACCCACATCATTTAGCCGTGCCGATCTCTTGATTCAGACAGTGAAGTATTAAAGTGTCAAGATTATCTTTTGAGGGAGTACAAATGTAATTGCTATCGGGGATGCTCGGTAAATATTTGTAGTAACATGAATTACATGACCTACATACGAAAAATGTAAACATGGTTATATGAATAGGAACATTCGAGAAATATCGGAAGTCATCGGAATTTTTTTCAGGATTTAGGATAAACTGGAATTCGCTTGTATTACGTAAGCTTAACTCAAACGACTCAGAACCAGCTTAGATCTAGGAGATTTGAATTTGAGCTGAAGTTTCGGAGGGATATTCTGATCCCAAATTTCGAAAAACTAAATAAAAATTTTGTTCGCGCCTTGCAAATGTTTTTTTTCTGACTACTTAGAAAATAAACCATAACCCATCCTTGAAGTTAACTGGTTGCTCTTTAAGGCGAACAAGCAAAAAAATAATGGCCTTTAATTCAAGACGTCATAATTATGCCAAATGCACCCGCACCATCATTTTTTCATTTCAGCTAGACCGTGAAGTTGGGAGTCAAAACTCAATTTAGAAATTAGAAAGACCATGCATGCATAATTTATACACTATAACCTGCCCAATCCGAAACCTGAGTATCGCAATATCCTGCTTTAACCGACACATTTTTCTGGTCATAAAATATGCTCATCCTTGCAGAAAAACAAGAGAATTCCGACACCCTACTTAATCCGACATTTTTTTTCTATGTCCTATGTTTTGTTTGTTTTATAATAAAGATTTATGAATATTTTCGTCTTCTTTTTGTAAGGGGTTTTCTGGAGGACAAGCAAAGCAAAGTAAATCTAAAGTGAAAATGGATATATATACCGTACGCAAAATATACATCTGCCTTAACATGAACCTACCCCTTCGAAACTAAAAATCTAAGTTTTTTTTTACAATTTCAGACTAATTAACATTTAAACATATTTATGATATCGTTGGTTGGTTTAACTAATAGGGTAAAGTCTTGAAATGATGTAATAGACAGATTACAGATATGGTATTTAAACTAATCACCGCAACATGGACAATGCACCTCTAGTTGAAATAAAACTGCTTAGTACCCTTCTGATATCCCAGTGTTTTGCCTACATGCAAGCGGGACATCATCTGAGTCCCATGGACACATCCTCCATTTATTATTTTTGTTCCCTTCTCCTTGTAATTTATGTTGTTTCTATGGTTTCATTTGTATGATGAGTGTTCCCTCCCCCATGAAGTTTATGATTTTTCTATGTTTTCATTTTTATGTGTGTGTTTCCTCCCCATGTAGTTTATTATGTTCCTATTTTTAATTTGTATGTGTGTGCGTTCCCTCCCCCATGTGTTTTCCCTTCCCCTTCTCGTTGGTCATGTCCCATGTTTTTATCGTGTATGTTCCGTTATTTATGTATGTTTCTGATGTTTCAAAGTTTTCGCTTTTATGTGTGTATTCCCTCCCCCAAGTAGTTTATTATGTTTCTATTTTTTTCATTTTTATGTTTTCATAGCCACATACAAAAAGAAATTTGCAACTCTCATCTTTGATGCATGTATTTTAAAAATCAATATATCGTCTTAATTTTACGTGCTCAATTTAACTAACGATTTACAGATCATCTTTATCATTTTCTGATCAGTGCAAAATAGTCACGAATGGTAATTATCCATTCCGACAACCAAACCTAGGTACGTAATTTTCCGATCATACTGTTTTTTATTGGCGGATAAATTGTACATGTTGTAGTTACATAAACATGACCTAATTGGGAAAGTGTAGTTACATAAACTTGACATAAAAATGGAAAATGTGGCGATAATCACGTAGACGAAAAACCTTGAATATCTGTACTTTCTTAAAGGGTCGATTAAAAATCCTTTTTCCTGTGCAATTTCCATATGAGTTGTAGTAATGTGTATATAAGAATGTATATATAATCGCTGAAATAGGTCACTTCTTTCAAAATACAAGAAGGTAATCTATAATTCAAAGTATATAAAAATCAAGGTACCCCTATCACCCACAGGAGTTAGCAGCGCCGATCTCTTGATACATTTTATCAAGAAAAAGACTTATTATCTAGGGAGTACAAATGTATTTGCAATCGGGGGTGCTATTCGGTGATTTTTTTAGTGACATGGATTACTTGACACTGTTGAACTACTTACGATAAATGTAAAAAGGAACATTCGAGAAATATCGGAAGTCATCGAATTTTTTTTCAGGATTCCAGATAAACTGGAATCTACTTGTATTATGGACGCTTAACTCAAGCGACTCCAAACCAGCTTTAATTCAGGAGAGAGTTGAATTTGACAATAAAATTACTGGGAATATGGTATTGATAATTTAACAGAAGTGTAAATTTTAGTTTTGCATCTGGTTTGAAATTTTTATAATTTGAAAAAAGTACTAGTATATATAAGTTTAGTTTCACCACGACCTGCATGCATATTTATGTTAATTAGAAACTAAAACATTTACAAAAATAAAAGAAATAAAAGAAAATGTAAAATATGTAATAGCGTTATTATATGATGATATCTATTTTTTCATTAACTGAAAACAAGAATGTCGGTACCCAACTACGTATATGACGTCTTCAAAGGACAATTAATTATATGTGTTTGCTTTGACGCCTTCGCTTGTAGGAAACGACCATTTACCTTCCTGAAGGTTGTGTTTTTCTGGTCAAGCAGATGTAAAAAACACAATTATTCTTAATGTAAGTCAACGGTATCTTATAGCGTTAACTTTTTAAAACAATAATCTGATTGGTCGCGTCGATAAACTAGATAAATTAGTTCGAACCTTGCGCGAAAAATATTTTCTGACTAAGAAAATAAACCATAAGCCACCCCCTTCAAGTTAAAAAATTGCTCCCTCATGCGTCAAAGCAAAACACAATATAAAAGCCTTTCAAGACGTCATTATTTTTTTGACAAAGTACATGAATCCCTCACGCACTCACACTATCATTATTTTTGTTTTCAACTGGAACGTGAAATTGGGGGTAACAAATTTGGCATTCAAATTAGAAAGACCATATTATAACGAACACGTGTACTAATTAGTTGGTTGGTCTTCAATTTAAGAAAAAAAAACTACCTTGCAATTGACCAAAAACTTAACCCGCCAACTCGCACAATCATTTTTTTATGTCTTTGGTAATCTATGATTTTTCTAAGTTTTCATTTCTCTATGTGTGGCCCTTTTCCTTGTTTTTTTTTATGATATTCCCATTTGTATGACGTGAGTTCCCTCCTACTTGTAGGTAATGATGTTTCTAAGTTTTATTTGTATAGGTGTTCCCTTCTCCTCTTAAATAGATTATGTTCATTTTATTTTTTTTATTTTGATGTGTGTTCCCTTCCCGTTGTAGTTTTGTTTTTATGTGTGTCCCCTTCTCCTAGTATGATGTTCCTATGTAAAGTTTTGATGTGTGTTCACTTCCCGTTGTAGTTTTGTTTTTATGTGTGTCCCCTTCTCCTAGTATGATGTTCCTATGTTTAGTTTTGATGTGTGTTCACTTCCCTTTGTAGTTTTGTTTTTATGTGTGTCCCCTTCTCCTAGTATGATGTTCCTATGTTTAGTTTTGATGTGTGTTCACTTCCCGTTGTAGTTTTGTTTTTATGTGTGTCCCCTTCTCCTAGTATGATGTTCCTATGTTTAGTTTTGATGTGTGTTCACTTCCCTTTGTAGTTTTGTTTTTATGTGTGTCCCCTTCTCCTAGTATGATGTTCCTATGTTTAGTTTTGATGTGTGTTCACTTCCCGTTGTAGTTTTGTTTTTATGTGTGTCCCCTTCTCCTAGTAGGATGTTCCTATGTTTAGTTTTTATGTGTGTCCCCTTCTCCTAGTATGATGTTCCTATGTTTAGATTTGATGTGTGTTCACTTCCCTTTGTAGTTTTGTTTTTATGTGTGTCCCCTTCTCCTAGTATGATGTTCCTATGTTTAGTTTTGATGTGTGTTCACTTCCCTTTGTAGTTTTGTTTTTATGTGTGTCCCCTTCTCCTAGTATGATGTTCCTATGTTTAGTTTTGATGTGTGTTTCCTTCCTGTTGTAGTTTTGTTTTTTATGTGTGTCCCCTTCTCCTAGTAGGATGTTCCTATGTTTAGTTTTGATGTGTGTCCCCTTCTCCTAGTGTGATGTTCCTATGTTTAGTTTTTATGTGTGTCCCCTTCTCCTAGTATGATGTTCCTATGTTTAGTTTTGATGTGTGTCCCCTTCTCCTAGTATGATGTTCCTATGTTTAGTTTTTATGTGTATCCCCTTCTCCTAGTATGATGTTCCTATGTTTAGTTTTGATGTGTGTCCCCTTCTCCTAGTATGATGTTCCTATGTTTAGTTTTGATGTGTGTCCCCTTCTCCTAGTATGATGTTCCTATGTTTAGTTTTGATGTGTGTCCCCTTCTCCTAGTGTGATGTTCCTATGTTTAGTTTTGATGTGTGTTCCCCTCCCCTTGTAGTTTTGTTTTTATGTGTGTCCCCTTCTCCTAGTGTGATGTTCCTATGTTTAGTTTTTATGTGTGTCCCCTTCTCCTAGTAGGATGTTCCTATTGATGTTTAGTTTTTATGTGTGTCCCCTTCTCCTAGTATGATGTTCCTATGTTTAGTTTTAATGTGTGTTCTCTTCCCGTTGTAGTTTATCTTGTTTCTCAAGTTTCATGTTATTTGTGTTCCCTTATCATTATCCTTATATATAATAGTTAAATATGATGTTCAATTGTTTTCATTTTATATGTGTAGTTTAGAATCAGTTGTTCCTTTGTATGTGCTGCTTATGTGTATAAGTCAATTCTTTTTTAAGTTTCATGATTTTTTTTTAAAAGGAGGGGGCTGGAAAGCCAATTAATATTTGAAGTGATACTTGTACAAAGTATACGCATTTATGATATATGAATCTCCATAAAGGTGGACGAGACCCCCTAACCCCCTAACATGCGCATCTCATGATATGTTTCTTATACATGTTATACATGTTATACTGCAAAGATCAATAATACAGTCAGCAACATAAGTAGGAAAATCTGCATTGCGCATTGATGCACATATTCAAAAAAAAAATCAATATCAATTAATTTTACGTGCGAAATTTAACCAAAGGATTAATATGTCTTCTTTCTGATCAGTGCACAAAAAGTCACGAATGGTAATTCTCCTTTTCCGACGACATAAGTTTGGTTCGTAATTTTCCGATTATACATTTTCCTATTGGTGGATTTATTTTAGTTACATAAAGATGATAAACATGACCTAGTTAGGAAAATGTAGTTACATAAACTTGATCGAAAAATGTAAATTTCGTGAAGATATTCACGAAGACGAAAAAAAGTTTCTTAAAAGTCGATTAAAACCCCCTTTCCCTGGGCAATTTCCATATGAGTAGTAAGAGTGTGTAGAATATATATATATATATAACCGCTAAATTAGGTCACTACTTTCAAAATACAATTAGTTAGTATATAAAAATAAAAATACCCTTGTAACCAAAAGTATTTAGCAGTGCCGATCTCTTGATTCATTATAGCAAGTTTCAAGATAAACTTTTGAGGGAGTGCTTATTTAATTCTATCGGGGCTGCTATTCCGTGGTTATTTTTAGTAAAATGAATTACTTGACCTACATACGCAAAAATAATCATGGTTATATACATAGGAACATTCGAGAAATGTCGGAAGTCAGCGGATTTTTTTTCTTCAGGATTCGGGATAAACTGGAATCAGCTTGTATTACGCTTCTTTACTCAAACGAGAACCAGCTTAGATTAAGGAGAGACTTTTTTTAATTTGACATTAAAAATTACGGGTAATTTGAAATTAATATTTTAACAGGTTCTGAAGTGTAAATTTTAGTTTTGCATCTGGTTAACATTTTTTGCGTGCAAGCACACACAATTTAAAACAGTAAGTTCAGTTTTACCACGCCATGTATGCATATTGATTTATATAAGAAACTAAAAGATATACAAAAATATAAGAAATAAAAGAGAATGTAAAATTTCTAATAACTTTATTAGATGTTGTGTTTTTTTCTAGTCAAGTAGATGTAAAAAAAATATTCTTAATGTAAATCACCCCATGCCTTAAAGCGTTAAATTTTGAAAACAATAATCTGATTGGTCGCGTCGAAAAATATTTTCTGACTAACAAAATAAAACATAACCCTGCCCTTTGAAATTAAAAAAAAGCTCCCCAATACGTCAACGCAAAAACAATATAAAAGCCTTTCAAGACTACGATCATAATCATTTTGACCAAACTACACGGATCACTAACGCACTCACACTATAATTATGTTCATCTGGACCGTGAAATTCGGGGTAAAAAAATTGGCATTAAAATTAGACCATATTGTAGCGAACACGTGAACTAATTAGTTCTAAGTTGATTCTGTTTCATGTGTTTCTAAGTTTCATGTTCTGTGTGTTCCCTTACCCTTGTATATAATAGTTAAATATGATGTGTAGTTTGAGATGCTGTTCCTTTGTATGAGCTGCTAAAAGACACGATGTTATGTATTTGATTTTGAAAAAAAATAGGAGGAGAATTAAGGGGGCTGGGACGCAACAATTAATATTTGGAGTGATACTTGCACAAATTATATGCATTGATCATATGTGAATCTCCATAAGGGTGGACGAGACCCTCTACCCCCCACAAATGCACCTCTGCATGATATTTGCCTTATACTGCAAATAATAAATAAACAATACAGCAACATTAAGTTAATACGAAAATCTGCAATGCGCATTGATGCACATATTTTGAAAATAAATATCAATCAATAATTATAAGTTATTATTTTACGTGCGAAATTTATGCAACGATTCATAAAGGTCTTCTTTCTGATCAGTGCAAAAAAGTCACTAATGGTAATCGTCCTTTCTGACAACAGAAGTTAGGATCGTAATTTTCCGTTTTCCTATTGGCGGATTTAATTCAGTTAAATAAATCTGACCTAGTTAGGAAAATGTAGTTACAAAAACTTGACCGAAATAGGAAAAATGTAAACTTTGTGACAATAATCACGCAGACGAAAAAAACTTTCTTAAAGGGTCGATTAAAACTCCCTTTTCCATGCGTATTTTTATATTAGCAACTCAGTTGTAGGAATGTGTATATACAGACATTTATATATAGCCGCTGAATTAGGTCACTACTTTCAAGATACAATAAGTAAATTTATTATTTAAAGTATATAAACATCAAGATACCCCACCAAAAGTATTTAGCAGTGCTGATCTCTTGATTCATTTCAAGATTAACTTTGAAAGGGGGAAAGGGGGTACACATGTTATTCTATCGGGGATTATATTCGGTGATTATTTGTAGTAACATAAATTAACTGACCTACATACGATGTTATATAAATAGGAACATTCGAGAAATGTCGGAAGTCAGCGGATTTTTTTTTCAGGATTCGATCGGAATAAACAGGATTCCGCTTGCATGTTACGCTTCACTTAAACGACTCAAACTAGGTTATATTCAAGAGATATTTGAACATGACATTAAAATTTAGAATTTTTAATGAAAGTGTTAATTTTAGTTTTGCGTCTGGTTTAAATTTTGTGCATGCAAAACACATACAATTTCAAAAAAAGTAAGTTCAGTTTCACCACGGCCTGCATTCATATTATTAATAATGTTTATTAGAAACTGAAAGATAAACAAAAAATAAAAGAAATGAAAGAATTTGTAATAGCTTAGATGATGAATTCAATTTTTTTTTATTAACTGAAACAAGAACTAATTAGTACTCGCGGTAGTCCAAATTCTTGAAATTATAATTAATCATATTTTTTTGCTTTGGCGCCTTCGCTGTAAGAGATTAAAGGGAACGACCATTGCACTTTAGGGGCGGAAAGGGGAGAAGGTATGTTTTTCCCCAAAAAAATATTATAATCCCTAATTTGAAGAAAACAAATTCTGGCCAAGAAGTTGACAAAAAAAAAATTCTGTAAGTAAATACCCCCTTACCCATTGCATTCAGCTAGACCGTTTCTATGTTTTCATTTTTATGTGCGTGTTCTCTCCCCCATGTTGTGTATGATATTTCTTAGTTTTAATGTTTATATGTGTGTTTCCTCCCCATGTAGTTAATAATGTTTATATGTTTTAATTCTTATGTGTGTGTTCCCTCCCCCAGGTAGTTAATGATGTTTCTATGTTTTTATTTTTTATGTGTGTTTCCGTCCCCTTCCTGTTATTCATGTTCCCGCGTTTAAATTTTTTGTGTTCTCTTCCCCAATGTAGTTTATGATGTTCAATGTTTTCATTTTTATGTGTGTTTTCCCTTCCCCATGTAGTAAATGATGTTTCTATGTTTTTATTTTTATGTGTGTTCCCTTCCCCTTGCCGTTGATCATGTTCCCATGTTTTTGTTATGTATGTTCCCTTCCCCATATAGTTTATGATGTTCCTATGTTGTCATTTTTTTATGAGTGTTTTCCTTTTCCCATGTGATTTATGATGTTTCTATGTTTTTATTTTTATATGTGTTCCCATGTTTTTGTTATGTATGTTACCTTCCCCATGTAGTTTATGATGTTTCTGTGTTTTCATTTTTATGTGTCTTTTCCCTTCCCCATGTAGTTTAGGATGTTTCTAAGTTTTCATTTTTATGTTAGTCCCTTCCCCCATGTAGTTTATGATGTTTCTATGTTTTTATTTTCATGTGTGTTCCCTTCCCCTTGCCGTTGATCATGTTCCCATGTTTTGTGTTATGTATGTTCCCTCCCATGTAGTTTATGATGTTTCTATGTTTTCATTTTTATGTGTGTCCCTTACTCTTGCCGTTGATCATGTTCCCATGTTTTGTGTTATGTATGTTCCCTTCCCCATGTAGTTTATGATGTTTCTGTGTTTTTATTTTTATGTGTGTTCCCTTCCCCTTGCCGTTGATCATGTTCCCATGTTTTTCTTATGTATGTTTCCTTCCCCATGTAGTTTATGGTGTTTCTTAGTTTTAATGTTTATGTGTGTTTTCTCGCCCCATGTAGTTTATAATGTTTCTATGTTGAATTCTTATGTGTGTGGTAGTATGTCTCTATGTTTTATTTTTTGTGTGTGTCCCCTTCCCCTTGCAGTTTATCATGTTCCAATGTTTATATGTGTTTTTATTTATGATGTTCCTATGTTTTCATTGTAAGATGAAAATTCTCTCCCCAGTGTAGTTAATGACGTTTATGTATTCCTGTTTAAGTCTGTTCTTGTCCCCTTCTTTTTAGTGCATGATGTTCCTATATTTTTATTTGTATGATGAGTATTCCCTCCCCTTGTAGTTAGTTATGTTCCTATGTTTTCATTTGTATGATGAGTATTCCCTCCCCTTGTAGTTAGGGATGTTCCTATGTTTTTATTTGTATGATGACTATTCCCCCCCCTTGTAGTTATGGATGTTGATGTTTCTATGTTTTTTATTTGTATGATGAGTATTCCATCCCCTTGTAGTTAGGGATGTTCCTATGTTTTTTATTTGTATAATGAGTATTCCCTCCCCTTGTAGTTGGGGATGTTCCTATGTTTCTTATTTGTATGATGAGTATTCCCTCTCCTTGTAGTTAGGGATGTTCCTATGTTTTTATTTGTATGATGACTATTCCCCCCCTTGTAGTTATGGATGTTGATGTTTCTATGTTTTTTATTTGTATGATGAGTATTCCATCCCCTTGTAGTTAGGGATGTTCCTATGTTTTTTATTTGTATAATGAGTATTCCCTCCCCTTGTAGTTGGGGATGTTCCTATGTTTTTTATTTGTATGATGAGTATTCCCTCTCCTTGTAGTTAGGGATGTTTCTATGTTTTGTATTTGTATGATGAGTATTCCATCCCCTTGTAGTTAGGGATGTTCCTATGTTTTTTATTTGTATGATGAGTTTTCCCTCCCCTTATAGTTAGGGATGTTCCTATGTTTTTATTGGTATGCTGAGTATTCCACCCCCTTGTAGTTAGGGGTGTTCCTATGTTTTCATTTGTATGATGAGAATTCCTTCCACTTATAGTTAGGGGTGTTCCTATGTTTTCATTTGTATTCCTTCTCCTTCTTTTTAATGCATGATGTTCCTATGTTTTCATTTGTATGATGAGTATTCCCTCCCCTTGTAGTTAGGGGTGTTCTTTTGTTTTCATTTGTATGATGAGTATTCCCTCCCCTTGAAGTTAGGGGTGTTCCTTTGTTTTTATTTGTATGTTGAGTATTCCCTCCCCTTGTAGTTAGGGGTTTTCCTATGTTTTCATTTGTATGATGAGTATTCCCTCCCCTTGTAGTTAGTTTTTATTTGTATGATGAGAATTCCGTCCCCTTATAGTTAGGGGTGTTCCTATGTTTTCATTTGTATTCCCTCCCCTTCTTTTTAGTGCATGATGTTCCTATGTTTTTATTTGTATGATGAGTATTCCCTCCCCTTGTAGTTAGTTATGTTCCTATGTTTTCATTTGTATGATGAGTATTCCCTCCCCTTGTAGTTAGGGATGTTCCTATGTTTTTATTTGGATGATGAATATTCCCCCCCCCCCTTGTAGTTATGGATGTTTCTATGTTTTTTATTTGTATGATGAGTATTCCATCCCCTTGTAATTAGGGATGTTCCTATGTTTTTTATTTGTATGATGAGTTTTCCCTCCCCTTATAGTTAGGGATGTTCCTATGTTTGTATTGGTATGCTGAGTATTCCATCCCCTTGTAGTTAGGGATGTTCCTATGTTTTTTATTTGTATGATGAGTATTCCCTCCCCTTCTTTTTAATGATGTTCCTATGTTTTCTGTATGTGTGGTCCCTTTCCCTTATAGTTTATGATGATCCTGTTTTAAATATATATGTGTTCACTTATTTTTATTGTGTATCATGTGCCTAAGTTTTAAAATTTTGTTCTACTTTTGTAGTTAATGATTTTCCTGATTCCATTTTTATGTTGTTCCCTTCTCCTCAAAGTTTATGATGTTCTTTTGTTATCTTTATCAAGTGGTTCCCTTCTCCTTGTAGTTAATGTTGTTCATAAAATTTCATTTATATATACGTTCTCTACTTCTTGTTTTAATGTTCCTACGTTAAAATTATGTTTGTTTCCTTTCTCTTGTAGTTTGTGATGATTCTATGTTTTCATGTATGTGTGTGTTCCTTTCCCTCTTGTAGTTTGTTGACGTGTTTATGTTTTGTTTGTAGGATGAGTGGACCCTTCCCCATTTAGTTAATGATGTTCCCATTTTTAGATTTTCATGTGTATTCCATTCCCCTTGTTATGTTTTCATTTTTATATATATATGTGTTCCCTAGCTCCTAGTATTATGTTCCTATGATTTCGTTTTGTTGAAGTGTGTTTCCTTCCTGTTGGAGTTTATTTTGTTCCTAAGTTTCATTTTATATGTGTGTTCCCTTACCCTTATAGTTTTTGATGTTGCTATGTTTACATTTCGATGTGTGTTCACTTCACATTGTAGTTAATGTTGTTTCTTTGTATGTACTTCTAAAAGAAATGATGTTATGTAAAATTGAAGAATTATATTTTCCTTATACTACAAACATTAATAATGCAGCTACATAAATAGGAAAAATTTACAACATGTACAATGCGCATTGATGCATCTTTTTAAATAATCAATATAAATTTATATAGAGTTTTATGTGTAAAATTTAACCAAAGGTTTATAGGTCATCTTGTTGATCATTCATTGTCATTGTTAAAAATCACGAATGTCAAATTCTCCACTCCGACGACCATTGCTAGGTATACGTAACTTTCCGAAATGCTGTTTTCTTATTGGTATATTAGTTCTAGTTATATAAACATGACCTAAATAGGAAAAATGTAGTTACATAAATTTGACCTTAAAAGGAAAAATATAAACTTCGTGACGTGATATCACGTAGGCGAAAAAAATGGGGTATCTATACTTTGGTAAAGGGTCGATTAAAACTCCCTTTTCCCTTTTAAATTTTCATATGAGTTGTCGGAAGGAATATACATCCGTTAAAATAGGTCACTACTTAAATTACAGCTTAATGATAAAATGATGAGGTGGAGAAATGACGAAAAATACACACAGTCACTGAGAACATTACTAGCCACTGAACATCAATCACATTTCAATTTTTTACACAGATGTTTCTAAATGCATCAGATATTTGTCAAATTCTTTTATATATCCCCGAAGTAAGAGAGCGAGATCATAATACGTTCGGCATTTATTCTTATATTCTAAAAGTATATAAAAATCAAAGTACTCCAAAGGAATAAGGCTAGCAGGGCTTCAAGATTACAATTTGCACAAATGTGCTGCATGACAATCGTAGATGCTATTCGCTGATGTTTTTTTAGAAACATGAATAACTTAATCAAGGTGACCTACATACGACAAACGTAGACATAAATATGAACATTCGAGAAATGTCGGTAGTCAACGTTTTTTTTTTTTTACAGAATTTAAGCGAGATTTAACAGGGAATTTGGAATATGATTTAACAGAGGTGAAACTTTCAGTTTTGCATCTGGTTTAAAATACTTGCATAAAAAAGCACAAGCAATTTGAAAAAGAAACAATACAGTTTCTCCCTTGTAAATATGTGTATTAATGGTATTCTAAGTCCTGAATTTTATCCACTTTTTGTAAGGTGTTTTCAGGAGGGCAAACAAAGAAGAACTTTGGTTAAAATGGATATTCAGTTGGCATAAAAATCATCTCCAACAACACCAACCCCTTTGAAAACCAAATAGACTTCCCATTATGGTATCTTTTTTTTTGGCAATATTCACACTAACATTTGATAATAAAATTGAGAATGGAAATGGGGAATGTGTCAAAGAGACAAAAACCCGACCAAATAAAAAACAACAGCAGAAGGTCACCAACAGGTCTTCAATGCATTTTGTACATGTATATTCATTATATTATAAGTTGTAACATTTTCTTAAAGTGATGCAAAAGACATGTTATAGCCATAGTGTTGATGAACAATAAGCCTTTAGTTGGATTGAAACTGTTAACCCTTCATAAAAAACAGAGTTCAACCCATAGCTTCGAGTTGATTCTTCTTGCTCAATTTTAAGTTTCTTTTTTATGTGTATGTAGTGTTGTGTCTGTACTAATCTGACAAGAATTTAAAATATATATATTCTCCAGAATTAAGCATACCAAACTCAGACGAAAGGTACGTTTATCTTTATTCGAAATATATGGCTGAAATGAAACTAAATTGTTTATTCGAAATATATGGCTGAAATGAAACTAATTTGTTTATTCGAAATATATGGCTGAAATGAAACTAATTTATCTATTCGAAATATATGGCTGAAATGAAACTAAATTTTTAGTAACAAATTTATTATGTAACAAAATGACAAACAATATAACAAGAATGCTTATAAATATGACCCAGGGATCTCCACATGTTAAATGAGTGTGGTTTTTTTATCCTCTACTAACTGATTATTAAGTTTCACTCTAATTTTCTCAGATTAAGAATGTTTGCTTGCTGCTCTGTTTCAAAATAACCAGGATTTTAAAAGATTTTCAAATATTTCTTTTAAAACTACATATGCAATAAAATTATGAAAGGAATAATAGAGGTTAGAGGAAAATTATTTTAATGGCACATCATGGTTAAAACAGAGAATTCTTAAAATATCTGGCAAAAATTCAGTAACAGGAGGAGGCAAACATCCATAGATCTGAGTTTTGAGATCAATCGAGGAAGCCATAGAATTTTATTCTTAATCAGTATAGTTTTGAAAGAATTTTTGAAAGTCTACAAGTTTTAATTGTTGTATACAATAAGATACATTCGTTAATGTTTACATTTATAAGTATTGTAAAATGTATATAAAAATTAATAAAAATTGTCAAAATGATTATTTCATAATCTCCACCATTAATTTGTTTTGTGGTGATCCCTAGTAATTCATTAGTTTGTACGACATGGTTTATGTGTGCAATTTTCAAATCAAAATGTACTTGTAAGACCAATGTCATTGATTTACTTCATCTGTCTAGTCTATGAGTCTCCTAAAGTTGGAATAATTAGAGACACAAGATGGTGACACCTCTGACAATCTACAGTATAATGATATAAATAATAGTAATGTTTGTCAGTACGATATGAGATCTACAACTTCTGTGTTTCTTTTTGACTTTGTTCTGACTTTGTTTCATACCTAAAATGAACAGAAAGTCATGGCTTCTTTATTTTTATTATAAAAAAATTAATTCATACATCCAAGATAATACAATTATTAAATATGTAAGGTATTGTAAAATTGATACCAATTCAAAGCGCCACTCGCACAACGACGAGTAACTTTTTTTTGTTTTATTTTTTGTTTTATTCTTTTTTCTTCTTTTTTTTTCTTTTTTGTTTTTAATAATTTTTTTTATATTTTTACATCAAATATTTTGTATGCAGTTTTTAACAAGGTCTGTGACCTTTTTTTTACATGTTGTGTTTTGTTAAAAAAAAAACACACTATTTATCCGTTAAACAGGAACTACGGCATCTTTTAAATTTTTAAAGTATGTAAATTTTTTTAGCAAACATAGCTTTTTAAAATGACCCAAATTTCTTCAGATTTTGAAATGTTAAAAAGTGTGTCAAAATAAGAAATATTACTTTTTATTAAACCTACAATTATTATTACAATATTACTGGCAAAAAAGTTGCCAAACAACATAATTTATAAATGCATGATTCTACAAAAAAGCAGCCATATTTTCAAAACCTGAATATAAACTTGGGTTGAGGTAGCATGTAAATGAAGAGTATTTTTTGCCCTATTAAAGTCTTTATTTTCACATATAAATATATAAATACGAAAAAAAATAATTAAAAAAACATCTAAAATAAACAGAGATCCAGTTCGTTTGTAGTTGCTTCTTTCATTGTTCTTTTATTATTGATTTTTATCATAAAATATACACGTTATAAAGGTTAACGAAAATCAAATGAGTATGTTATGATAGTCTAGATGGGGTTTTAAAAGAATATATAATAAGAAGCAAAATGGCAAAATATGAAAAAAAAGTTCACAGAAAAATAGGCCAAAATAATAATAAAAAAAAAAGAATAGTTGGGTGTTAAAATATATAAAGACAGTCATAGAAAAAGTGAGTTCCCACTCAAAAAATGTCCTAACATTTCAACTTAACTTGACATTTTTCAGACAAATATTACTGAGTAACTGTATGAATGATTTTTAATAAATTAGATACCAAAAGGTGTAGACACGTCTGAAGTTTAATTGTTTATTTGGCCATAATTTTTGTGTGGTTCGTTTTAATTATTTGATGCGATAAACACAAATGAAAATGTTTACGATTTTAATTTGGTTACAATACATCTTTTAATTTGGTTACAATACATCGTGTACATAGCAAACTTTTCAAGAATTATTTTTGTTTTTCACCTTTGCATCAGAAAATTAAAATAAGCATGAATAATATCATGACCAAATAAACAATAAAACTTTTAACATTTCTACATTGTATGGTATTTATTTCATATAGATCAATCATGTAGTTAATTGATAATATTTTTTTTGAAAAATATTCATTTTAGATGAAATGATAGGACATTTTATGAGTGCAAAATCACTTTTGTCCAATGACTGGTATCGAGAATAACTAGAAAAATAAATAATAGAAAGGAGAACAATGGCCTAACCCATTAAAGAAGTAAGAAAAAATACCCCCCATCTAGACCATATATATGTTAAATCCGCTGAGAATTGGAATGTTAAATGATGTCATTTGACAGGAGGTAGAAAGGTAAAAAAAAGCTTTTTAAAAAAATCTAATTATTTTAATTATTTCCTATCTAAAAAAAAAGAGTATTTATTAATAATTTACAATCTATACTTAATATAATATTAATATTAAACATATTTAAATATACTTTAAAATTCAAATTGTTTTAATCAATACTAGCATGGAACTTTCAATATATAAAAACAAAAAAATCTTTTGAAAGAATCGTTTTAATGGTTTCTTTTTAGAAAAAACGAGTATTTATTTTCAATTTACTATCTATACTTATAAACTGCATTATTTAAATATATTCTAAAAATCAAATTGTGTTGATAAATCCTAGTATGGCACTTTAAAAAAATATATAATATACAAAATATTTTTTTTTTTAAAGATTCTTATTATTTTTATGTTTTCTATCTAAAAAAAGTATTTATTCTTAATTTATTATCTATATTTCAATTGCATTTTTTTTTAAATATTATATATCATAAAATTCAATTATTTAAATGTTTTCTATCTAAAAAAAAAGTATTTGTTCTTAAATTACTATCTATATTTCAATTGCTTTTTTTTTTAAATATTATATTTTAAAACTCAAATTGTGTTAGACAAAACTAGCATGGCACTTTCGAATATATATATATATATATACAAAACAATCTTTAAAAAAAAATCTATATTTTTTAATGTTTTCTATTAAGAAAAAAAGAGTACTGTAAATTAAAAAAATATTACGATGTTTTTATAATGGCAAGAAATGCACGATTTTTTTTTATTTGAATCAAACAGTCATACAGTATTTTTCTGAATTTTGCAAAACATAAAATCTAATTTATTTTTAAATGAAAAACACGCAATAATAAATGCACGTAATATTTTTTGAATTTTCAGTTTTTATTCTTAATTTACTATCTATATTTAAATTGCATTTTTTGAATTTTGAAATATATTTTTAAAATTCAAATGTGTTTATCTATACTAGCATGGCACTTTCAAAAAAATATATATTTACAATTAAGAGAAAAAAAATAGCAAAACTAGTCACTAAAATATCTAATAGTTATATACACAAGTAATGCCCTATAAACAACCTGGCCATTGAGCAATGGGGAAGTATGATACTTCTATTTGAACCGGGATAATATTAAATGTCAATAATAAAATAAAAATAGAACCGGGATAATAATGAAATAAACAACAAACAACAAATGGCACTTTGACTTTTAGGTATATAATACCAAGTTATCACCATATATATAGAATCAACAGTGAAATATACAAACAACTGAATATATTTTGAATGACTATTCTTCATCTGAAAGAAGCAAGGTTTTTTAATTAGCTTTTTCAAAATCTAAAGAACTATGGGTAATTTCATTATTTGTACACCAATGAAAATATAGCTGTGTCATTAGTTGAATTTCCTTCGTTTAGGAAGTTTTGAACTAATCAAAACGTTTTGATGTACACTGAAAAAAGCATTACCCAGAATGCATTAGATTCCTAGAAGGCGAATTAAGAATCCTCATTGGTCAAAAGGAAAGACAAAAACGGAAATTTGTCATTTGTCTGCGTGTCAGGAACTAATTCAGCGCTATTTGAACGTTGCACATCCTGTGTACCCTTATTTGTTGGATAGTCAATTAGACTTACCGAACGATTCATTCTATTTCCGGTTGCTAAACTTGTACTGAAACCAGTACTACACATGTCTTCATTTATATCTGTTGAATAATAATTGTTCACTGGAAATGCTGGATATATTTGATCAACATTTACACTACTTTCTGCAGTCAAATTCACTATATCCTGGTCCATAGCAATATTTAATGGTTGTTGCCTGCTTTGATTTGAAATATCGCCATCTTGTTTTGAATTCGTATCAGTAAAATCCATCAAATAGTTCACATAGTCTTGAAGACTTTTGCCATTTCCACTAGCATCATGAAAATGACTTCCCTGAGAAGAACTTTGAGATGAGATTGATTCCACAGAGTCTGGAGGCTTTATATAAGATGTTTCTACCTGTTCTTGTAAAATATCTTCATTTGCTAATATCCAATCCACAATTGCTGAACTAGTGTCCATACTTTCCCTAGAACTAGAACTTATATCAAGAAAAGCCTCGGGTGAGCTACTATTACTCGGAACACTCTCTGATTGGTCACTATTTGAGAATACATTTGAATTCTGATAATTTTTCTCTATAGACAATGCATCATCTTGTTGTTTCATGCATTGCATATGATTTATTCCACCAATATTAGAATGCTTTTTTTTCTTTGACATTGGTTCAGTCAAAAGAGAAAATAGTTTAGATTTAATTGTTGGTGTTTCGTCAGAACTTAGTCTTGGGGCCATTTTTTTCCTTGTCATATTCAAGTCTACTGTTGACGTCACAGGTTTTGCTTGTTCTAAATTCAGACGCTTGATTAAACTTTCTGGTATTGTCCCAGAATCCACTTCTATGCACATTTTACGCCACTAGAAATAAAGATTGACAAAATGTTGTATGCAGATCTGTATTGAACAAACATTTCAATACCACTGTTACCATGGTTACATGTTTTACTATGTATACAATTGGACCACTTTAGTAAGTTGCCACATGTTATGGATTGTGTTCAGATCCTCAAAATGGACACGTTTATTGTTAAATAAACCATGTTTATTTTAATAATAATAAGTTCTAAATATGTTTCGACGTTTAATCGGTGCTATTAATCTCTTTACAAAAAAACATTTCTATGTTAGTACAAGTAGAACTACTTCTTTTGAATAAATATAAAATTCAATCCACTATGACAGCATAAAAGATGGGTATTTTCTTCAACGAACAGTTAGCAAATAGTACATCGGCTTTGGACCAGGACCTGGTGATAAGTCTACCAAACTCATAAATAAATCAACTTTTAAATGAAGGTCATTGTGACGGAATGTTTCTGGGTGGCTTTGAATCTATACAACTGGCCTATATTGAGCGTCAACATACATGTACTATTTGCTACCATACGATTTTGTGAACTATATGGGTAATGTGCCATGGGACACAGGTGATGCCCCACTTGCATTTAATGTTATAAAGGGACATAACTTTATTAATAAGCTATAAAAATGATACTACCCTATACATCTGAGTTCTTATGGTAATTAACATTGTGAACAAGATTGATAACATTTGGTTGAGGCAAACTTGCTAGAGAATGAAATATGATATTCTAATATTTTTATAATGTTTGCATTTTTGTAATGCTGTTTCTTTAACCCCTCGGGTATAAATGTACATTTCTTGATAAATAAATGATCAAATTTAAAGCAAAAGTTGAAAATGTAGGAAATAAATATCATTAACCAAATTGGTTAATTGGATTATTAATCGTGTACCTGCACCATATTAAAATTCAGGCACACAAAATGTCGCCTTCAGGGACAATAGCAATGTCAGTCCAGCAGGTATTAAGGGCTCCACTGCAAACAAGTACTTTTATTACCAACACTAAGGGTTCGTGTGGATAGTGGAAAATGTAAATACTGTGAATCGACTACTATTGGATCTTTGAAATTTGCTATATGTCTACATATTGTAGAAAATTGTAAATAAGAATAAACTATTGGTTTTTCAGAGTGACCCATTATATACCCCAAATATCTGTGATCAGTCCGATTTCCCTCTTATCCTGACCACTTTCTGACAGTTCATACATACAACTTACTGTTTCAAGTTCTCTTCTGAGTTTGAAAATAGCTCTTTCTTTACACTTGACAAGGTCTTCTAGATATTGGTATCGTAGTTTTTTCCTCGCTCTGCATTCCCTTGCACTCTGTCTGCTGCGTTCTACCTTGACTTTGGCATCAACGTTTAATGGTCTTCTACCTGGACGTTTTCGGACCAATTTTGCTGGGACTCCCGATGATTCCAAAATATCCATGACTGTCCTGTCCTGAAACGTAAAATTATTTAATTTTTGTTAGAAATTTGAAAAAAGTAGAAATTGGTTCATTTTGAATAAATCATATTAGGAATAATTCCACTGACACATAATCACCTATTTATTTCTTAATTGTTTGTGTGTTTTTGAATGAAAAATCATGATATATTTCAAATACATGCAAACAATAATGCATATTTTAGTTAATTCACATGGTTTGAAAATAGAACATCTTTAATACACAGAAAGTTTTCTTGAAACGGTTCCTCATTGCTTCCATTTAATTTTCCCAACCCCTTCCGCCTCTAAATTTGATTACCCTGCTTTAAGGATGCAAACATTTAGAGATCGTGAAAAATTATAAACTACCGTGTTTTCTAACACAAAGTCACAATTAACTATATGCATGGTGACATGTTCGTCATCATATAGAATATATGTTTCAACTAATCATATACATCTTTATTTCCTCCAAGAATGAAGAGCATAAGTTAGATCGATAGTTAAAGTAAAATCGGAAGGTAAGACATAGTAAATAAAATATATATATATTAAAATAAACCTTAACATAAATCATATAAAACGTGAAAATGAGAAATAAGAAAAAGTTACTGATACCTTTTTTTCTATTCTTTTGGAAAAATTATCGAAAAGTGGTGATCCGAAGGTCCTGATCCGCAATATTTGTCAAATGACCGACAGAATTTTGGTATTTTGCAATGCAAATAATAGTGAGAATCGAGTCTGCATGCAGGCATAAAAATATTTGTATTCTTCTCAAAAAATCATTCACGAACTAAGGGGAAGTTGATTCGAGAACCCTCTTATTTCTCATTGGCGTTTTCTGGCGTTCATACTGAATACATTTTTTATTATTTCTCATCTGTTTTCCAAAATATGTATTATATTTGCCGCTGGACGTTTAATTTAATTTTTGCAGCTCTCTGTTATCAACATTTATTTTATAAGACGCATTATTATGCATTAAAATCATTCTTTATTTTAAATATGAAAACAATAAATAAAAATAAATATAAACTGACCACTTTAAGCCTGCTCCAACCTTTGAAATCTGTTTGAACCATTTGTAGATTGACAATTACATAGTCCTTTCACTTTGAGTATTCAAACGTGTTTACTTCATGTTTTGAAAAACTATTCCATTTATATCTCAGTGGCGAGGTTTGATTGGCTATGATGGTGAACTTCAGGGTTCAAGTTTTATAAATAGTAACATGCTGGAAAATCGAGAGAGTTCTAGTCTATTTTTATGACGTAAACAACTATGTGTTGTCGTTCCTGACCTAGGTCACGTAATCACAATTTGTTATTATTCTGAAAAATTGGACCATGAGCTTGATCCATATTTTCGATATTATTTCAAAAGGTGAAATGTGACATTTTGTAAATAATTCTTTTCCTTGCGATGCTTATTTATCATAAAAAATATGTTTTAAAAATAAACAACTATGGTATCAAGTTCAAGGTCAAGTAAACTACATTTTTCCAGACTTGATGAGTAAGCTGTTTGGTTTTGTACTTTTTGAACATCAAAGAGAACAACTTCAAGAACTGTTATAGTAGGCCTACTATTCATTTTTAAAAAGAGATTGCCGTTTATGAATCTTTTGTTTTCATGAAATATGATTTTTTTTTAATAAAATATTTAAATATTGTATATATAAATAGTCAGCTACATTATAAGTAAACCATAACGGACACGTGTGCAACACATATTTGATGGCAGCATAGTGCACTTCTTGATTTAATTTGTTTTTTGGCATGAATTTTTTTCAACGAACAGTATCTTTAAAGATTACCGCAAAAGCATTGACAATTTGTACTTTAAGGCCGGGGACAGCCACAGTGGCCGGTACAACCACTGGCCGTTATAGGTTGGGGAGGGGAGTGTTTTTGATGAGCTATTGAATAGGGATTTATGGTTACTAACAAAAATCATGACTGAACGTGGCATGCACTCAGTTAAAATTTAATTTATAGGGGGTGCCGCTTGGTGTCTATTACCCCACGCTTTTCATTATAACTATAAGATTTTAATAATGCATACCTTTTCATATATTGCATACATTGTTTGGTGTGTAACGTAACAGTGGAATACAAAAGTGACAAACATAGGCGGATCCAGTTGGGGGAGGGGCTGGAGGCCTATGCCCCTCTTTTCATGGGAAAATTTGGTTCATTATATAGGAAATCACTGAATCATGACTGGAGAGACCCCCCTTAGGCCAGTCAGCCCCCCCCCCCTCTTTTATGAAAGGTTCTGGATCCGCTACTGTCAAAATAGTAAAAATTCATTATTGGTTGATTAAACACGGTAGGAAACACCAACAAAGATGACAAACGAATTCGAAGTTATTGGAACTTTATTGACCTTATCATATATTCCTGATAGTTTTTCCGACCTATTCTTATATTTTCAAGCTTGAAAAGGTGACCTATTCTGGTCGCACGTCATATCACCTTGTATATATAGAAAGAGGACCCCCGAGCAGTAGATATGCATGGACATTTGATATTGAGGGGTGGGGTTTGGGCAGGAATTGTGTAAATGCGCTGAAATAGTAAGAGCTGTGTATGATCCATTAAATAATTTGTCACAAATTAAGGGAGTCAGATTTACAGAAATTAATCTTATTTCATTTTGTCACCCGATCTGTGACTTATGAACCTTTTGTCTTATATGTTTAAACTTTTTGCACTTTGATTAGATTGGTTACATCATTGAATCATTCCACCTATTCAACCGTGACGTTAGTTATGAAGGTTGGTTAATATATTCTGACGATGATATGTATGTTATATATTATACAGTCAAAGGTCATGCTATCTAATTTTTCCATCGTAACTCCTTAATCATGGTATTGTTTGAAGGAAATAGCAACTTTCTAGCGAGGAATTAAACATTACTTGAAAAGGTATGTTGTTTTTTGTTTGGATTAATTTTTTTTGCGGGGGGCAGAATCAATTTGCGCCAATTGCAGTTTTGAAAAGGTAAACATGGACCCTAGTTTTATTGAACATATTAAATCTGATATAAATGTAATTCTTGAAACATGGAAAGGAGAAAGTGCAGATACACAAATAAATGGATTTGTATCAATCTCAAAATCTAGGGAAAAAAATAAAAGGTCTAAGAGACATAGCGGGGGCATTATAGTTTATATAAAAAAACAAATATATCCAGGAATAGAATATCTAAAGGATGGCTCTCAGTCACCAAATAGAATGTGGCTTAAACTAAATAAAACATTTTTTGGGACAGGAACACATATCTATCTCTGTGCGGTGTACATCCCCCCATTAAATTCAACACACACTGCAGATGATTTACTTAATTTAGAGGCTGAGATAGCAAATTATTCAAAATATGGGGATATAGCCCTAATTGGGGACTTTAATGCCAGAACTGGGGAACAAGCTGACTACATTGAAAATGAAAATAATAGTATCCAATTTTTACAGGATATGTTACCCCAAGACTATGATCTAGATTCTCCTATTAAAAGAAATAATTTAGATATTTTAAACCAACAAGGTAATAATTTACTGAACATGTGTTTATCCTCAAGACTTAGGATCTTAAATGGTAGATATTTAGGAGATTCGTTGGGTTATCACACATATTTTTCTAAAAATGGCTGTAGCACAGTTGACTATGCAATATTGAGCAAGGATCTCCTGCCCTCAGTAGAATATTTTTGTACCTCTGATCTGCATTTTTTATCGGACCATGTACAGATCTCATTTAAACTAAAATGTGATATAAAACAATATATAAATAAAAAGGACTTTAATAATAATAATATGAAAAAATTCACAACATACAGATGGACTGATGTGTCACATGGTAAGATGTATGAAGCATTAAACTCTGATGAAGTGAAAAATAAGATTTTAAATTTTGAAATCACCCACTTTGTAAGAAATGAAAAAGGCATAAATGAAGCTTCAAAATCATTAACAGAAATTCTAGATAATGTAGCCTCTAAAACATGTATAATAAAAGTTCCAATAAAGCAAAAGAAAAGTAAAATAAAAAAGAACCCTTGGTCAGACAATGAATTAAAAGATTTAAAAAGTAAAATCAATAATTTAGGTAAAAAACTAAAACATAAACCATTTGATAGAAATTTAAAACAGCAATTTTTTGAAACTGCAAAATATTTAAAAAAAGCAAGTAAAAAGAAAAAAATCCAATATCAACAACAAATGATTGAAAAACTATCAAATCTTCAAACTAAAGACCCTCAACAATTTTGGAAACTACTTAAATCTCTAAGAAATAATATGAATACCACAGAAATTAATATGAAATCAGATAACCTAACAAACCATTTTCAAAAGCAAGGTCTTTGGAACAAACCTTGCGACAAAGCCGAAGATGAGATAAACCTTTTTTTGAAAAACAAAGAGAGTGAAAATAGATTTAATGAAATAACTGATAGCCCAATAACTATATCAGAAGTAAATAAAGTTATAAAATCCCTTAAAATGAAAAAATCCCCTGGACCAGACTCCATTGTAAATGAGGTGATTAGATATTGTAGTCCAGTAACTATTAAATGCTACACAAAATTATATAACCTTGTTCTTGATTCAGGATGTTCCCCTGAAACATGGCAATATTCTCTATTAGTGCCAATATTTAAGTCGGGAGATTCCAAAGACCCAAATAACTACAGAGGAATATCTCTTATAAATGGTATTGCCAAAATATTTAGCTCAATTTTAAATAACAGAATAATTAAATATATGGAAAACAAATTTAGCCAGGAACAATTTGGATTTCTTCCTAAATTAAGAACTACAGATAGTCTATTTGTATTTAAAACTTTGATTAATAAATATTTAAATTTAAAAAAGAAACCATTATACATTTGTTTTGTTGACTTACGTAAAGCATTTGACTCCATTTGGAGAACAGCTTTATTATATAAAATTTTGTCCCAGGGTATCGGCAGTAAAATGTATCAAGTAATAAAAAATATGTATTCAACCACTAAATCTTCAATAAAGATTAATAATAAACTCACTAACTGGTTTGAAGTAACTAGAGGGGTAAGACAAGGGGATTCTTTAAGTCCCACCCTATTCAATATTTTCATAAATGATCTACCTCAAATTTTTAAACAGGATGACTGTGATCCCTTGAAAATAGAACAGACAAATATTGGAAGCCTCCTATTTGCTGATGATATTTTGATAATGTCTGAAACTAAAGAGGGTCTTCAGTCAAGTTTAAACCATTTGTCTCAATACTGTGATAAATGGCAGTTAACTGTAAATTGTAAAAAAACTAAAACTATGATTTTAAGCACAAGTAACAATAGGAAAAATCTTAACCATTCTTTTAATTATAATGGTGATAAATTAGAGCAAATGGAAAAGTTTAAATTTCTTGGTAATATTATTAGTCAGAATGGAAATCTTATTCATTCAGCACAAGAATTAGCCAAAAAATCTATGAAAGTAATGTATTCTATAAAAACATATTGTAATTCGATTCATCAGACTCCTGTAAATTTGTCAAACCATTTATTTAACTCTCTCGTCAGACCAATATTAACTTATAACAGTGAAATATGGTATATGGATGCATACTCATCCTTTTATAAAGCTTCAATTAAAGGAGATAAAAATAACAAAAAAGTAGATACTCTAAATTTCATTGACAAAAGTCCACCTGATAAAGTACTAAATAAATTTAATAAGTTAACTTTAGGAGTAAAAAAATGCTCTTGCAATATAGCTGCTCGATCTGAATTAGGCAGCTACCCTATTGATTGCTTTATAAAAAGACAAACTCTTCTTTTTCATGATAGACTATTAAGGGAAGAAACTAGTCCCTTACTAAAAGAGACACTAAATTTGGCAAAAACTTTACATAATGCAGGTATTTATTCTTGGTACTCCTATGTAAATCATGTCAGAAGTCAAAATGATTTAGAAATTGTTAACCAAAATAAGGATAAAAATAATAGGCTAATATACAAACAAAATCTAGAAAACTCCTATGAAAATGTATATAATGATAAAATATTAAATTTACAAGAGAATAGCAAACTCCAACTTTTTAAAAAAATAAAGAAAAGCTATAACTTTGAACCATACCTACTTTCTCAAAACTTTGAATATAGACAACTAATTTCTAAATTTCGAATAAGTGACCACTGCTTATTAATAGAAACTGGAAGATACAGGAAAATTCCCAGAGATTTAAGACTATGTACACATTGTGATGTACTAGATGATGAGTTTCATTTCTTTTTTAAATGTAAAATAAATGAACAATTAAGAAAAGAATTTTTAAATGAAAATAAATATAATAACTTAAATGATATAGATAAATTAAAACATATTCTCAATCCTGAAACAAAACAGGACACTTGCAAATTAGGCTCCTTTTTAAAAAAGTCACTAAGACTGAGGGCAGGGAGTCCTTGATATAATTTAAATCTCTTAGATATATATATATATATATTGATTTAAAAAAAAAGACAAATTATAGTTCAAAGTGTGTCCATTGTTTATTTTCATTGTTTTATCTAAACTGTATATTATGTATAATGTTTTAAGCCATTGGTCCATATGGGCGTAAAGTGCTTTTCAAATAAAGAATTAAAGAATTAATTGTGCTAATAAATGAAATGAAATAGCGCCACATTTACCTATAAATATTGTTTACCGCCTATTCATGTTTTATATACCTATATCATACATGTACTATAATTAACCTTTCCACATAAGATTAAAATAAAAAAACTGACCAAAAAATATTTTTGTAGTAATAGAATATTTTTTCACGAGTCAAAATGTCTGATATACCATTCAAATAAAAGAGTCTGACAGAGAAAAACCGCGGGTCATCATTAATATAATTGTTGAAGAAAACAAAGTTCGTCAGGCATTTGTAAAGAAAACTGGAGAAATAAGATGGAGATGTACAGTTAAGTCGTGTTGTTCTAGGTTATTCACAGATGAATCGTGTACAATTCTTTTAAATGGGAGAATTAGATCATATTCATGAAACAAATATTCAAAATTAGAACGTCAAATTTGAGACAACTTCGTGCAAAAGAAAGCAACCGATATGTTGTCAGAGCGACCTTCTAAAATAATAAATTCAGAGCTCTTCAAAATTGAAGAAGACAATATATAAAAGGAAGATTTAAAATAGAGGATTTTTTTGCTGATGGTACCTATAAATGTTGTCAAAAATATTTCAAACAACTTTATACTACACATGTCTAAATCTTTATTACCACCATTCATCTTAATTTCGGTAATATAATGCACAAAACAGTAAGAGACATTTTTCCATACGTCGTTATGAAGTCATGTAGATTTAATCATGGTCAGGCTTGGTGGAGGAAAATTGCCGGTCCCAAGCCCGGATAAAGGAGGAGGGAAGTCAATCTATATATTTGCAACTGCAATTATTATATGATTATTTAATTGGCGCAACTGAAACCTATAGATTTGAAAATTATGTGGCGCAAAAGAAGTATTGGCGCAATTTTAAGTTGTGGCGCAAATGAGTTACTTTTTGGCGCAAACAGATATCGCCCTTTTTGTGGATTGGGGGGGGGGGGGGTGGGGGGGGGGGGGGGGGGCATTCACAGGTTAACATTTTTGGATTTCGCTTAAAACAAATAACAGTAAATTTAGTAATACTATCAGCAATTTAAATGATCTACAGCCTTTACAAGTATGCACGGCCCGATTTGGCAAAGTGTTTGTTTTTAATGTTAATTTATTTTATAAGCAAAAGCAAGTCAAGATAAGCTGCCATTTAAGAAGGAAAAAACAAACAGACAAAAAAGCAAGAAATTCCCAAATTTTTATTTTATTTTTCATTTAAAAAACAATATAAAAATTAAATATTTTTATAATTGCATCAAGTTCAATTTATATGTATTTTAAAAATATTAAACCGATGAATTGATAATCGAATATTTTTAATTGCAGACCTTTCCTTCAAATTTGATATATTTTGCTTCTATTTTCCTGTATGTATACATCTGTTCGCTGTGTCTATTCACTTTCACATGATATTCAAGTCAGTTCTGGTTTCTGCTAGATTGCGTCACGTGGTCTATTTATATAACCGACATTATTTTTAGAACGTCAACAATATAAAATATGTACCTGTAATTATTTGTTTATTTATCTATATGCACATTTCGATCAAGAAAAACATGTTTACATCAATTATACACAAATATTACATAATTCGGATGTGCATATATCGGTTTTTCGTTGTTTATATTGACACGCTTTTGACCTATTTAAATAACTTAAAAAACAACATTCCACAGACTAAGGTCATCACGTCACACATGTACTTCCTAGTTTCATTTTGTTTATCATGGTTTACTATGAAAGAATCATAAACACACGTAGCGTACTATAATTGACTAGCTTTCAAGGCTAAACACACTTATTGACTAACGCTCAAGGATAAGCTTCAAGGATACTACAAGTCTTCAATGACGCGAAAAAAATACAATAACTGGCCGAGTTTACAGTTATGGTTAGCGCATATTTTATGTCATGCAATACCGTTAGACGTTTTTCTATTCAAACTGGCAAAGTTAAGAATAGCATTTCATTTTATGTCTTTTATGGCTTGTATAGGAATCGGTGTTTCTTGAACTCGTCTGTTCTGAATAAGTTTTTAATTATAGTTTGATTAATAAGGAAAAAAAAGCACTACATTAATATATTGTAGTCAATATATATATATTTATTCAGACATTTAAGAGGCCCCTCATGGGGGGGGGGGTCCTAGTAATCACATAATCACCATTTTTTTGCCAATATATAATCACATAATCATTAAATATTTGCTTATCTTTAGTAATCAAATAATCATAAACTAAAAATACAGTCCTAGGTAATCAAATAATCATGAAATATTTGGCTTAATAATCAAATAATCATTAAAAAAACGGCCAAGTAATCACATAATCAAAAACCCCATGAGGGCCCTCATTTAAGGTGGACCATCAATATGGATTTCATCACACATAAATGTCCATGATAATACTTTGCCAAAATGTAAACTTTACCATGTTTTTACCAAAGTATTGGTCGGAATGCCATTTGTCAAGCTACAAAAGTCGTGCCAAAAAAAATTTGCCCAGATTTGCATAAATTATTCATTAAGAAACACGTTTTTATATTAAAGTGAAAATTGATCACTAGTGTCAAGCTATCCAGCAATTCTCATCCTGCAATTCTCTTTACAAAAATCTATCCTGCAATTCGTCATCCTGCAATTGCGTTTGGTAAACTACTTGAGCGACAATTTTTTTCTTCTTTAAAATCATAGTTTTTGACTTTTTTGTTCACTGCAAGATTTATATAGAAAATAAAAAAAGTTTTATATCCCATTAACAACATTCTAAATTTAGTTTGCAAATTTCTAACTCATATTTACAGTTTTGTAATTAGCATTTACCATTATATCGATTATCTAACTTCAGGATGTCATCAAAGCATGTTTAATCCACATTTGTGGTTTTCAAAACCCATATTAACAACCAAATATAGAATTTTGATGTAAAATAAATTTGTCATGATATATATACTATACTGGTACCCACAACACAACCTCTTTTTAAACCATGTAAACAGGGTCACCTCACTTGTTCAAACCCATTGTCCCGGCTGTTCTTTGTGGCTAGGGATTATAGACTCTGCTCTAATGAATAGCTATTGGGTAGTGTTACAACGAGGGGGTAAAGAATTTCTGGGGTAAGCATTCTTAAAGGCCGAATTTTTCGTCCGTAACACGAAACAAAAAGTCAAATTTGATAAGATATGCAATGGGGTCACCTCACTTGTTCAAACCCATTGCCCCGGCAGTTCTTTATGGCTAGGGATTATATACTCTGCTCTAACAAATAGCTATTGGGTAGTATTACAACGAGGGGGCAAAGAATTTCTGGGGTAAGCATTCCTAAAGGACGAAAATTGCGTCCGAAATATGGAAATAAGCCTTAATTCAATAAAATACGCATTGGGGGTGCCCACTTTCCGACCTATTGTCTCGGTAGTTCTTTATGGCTAGGCATTATAGAAGCTACTCTTATGAATAGCTATTGGACAGTACTACAACGTGAGGGTAAAGAATTTCTGGAGTAAGCATTCTTAAAGGCCGAATTCTTCGTCCGTAACACGAAAAAAAGAGTCAAATTTGATAAGATATGCACTGGGGTCACCTCACTTGTTCAAACCCATTGCCCCGGCAGTTCTGTATGGCTAGGGATTATAGACTCTGCTCTAATAAATAGCTATTGGGTAGAATTACAACGAGGGGGCAAAGATTTCTGGGGTAAGCATTCCTAAAAGACGAAAATTTTTCGAAATATGGAAATAAGCCTTAATTCGATAAAATACGCATTGGTGGTGCCCACTTTCCGACCTATTGTCTCGGTAGTTCTTTATGGGTATGCATTATAGCAGCTACTCTTATGAATAGCTATTGGACAGTACTACAACGTGAGGGTAAAGAATTTCTGGGGTAAGCATTCTTAAAGGCCGAATTCTTCGTCCGTAACACGAAAAAAAGAGTCAAATTTGATAAGATATGCACTGGGGTCACCTCACTTGTTCAAACCCATTGCCCTGGCAGTTCTGTATGGCTAGGGATTATAGACTCTGCTCTAATAAATAGCTATTTGGTAGAATTACAACGAGGGGGCAAAGAATTTCTGGGGTAAGCATTCCTAAAGGACGAAAATTGCGTCCGAAATATGGTAATAAGCCTTAATTCGATAAAATACGCATTGGGGGTGCCCACTTTCCGACCTATTGTCTCGGTAGTTCTTTATGGCTAGGCATTATAGCAGCTACTCTTATGAATAGCTATTGGACAGTACTACAACGTGAGGGTAAATAATTACTGGGGTAAGCATTCTTAAAGGCCAAATTCTTCGTCCGTAACACGAAGAAAAAAGTCAAATTTGATAAGATATGCACTGGGGTCACCTCACTTGTTCAAACCCATTGCCCCGGCAGTTCTGTATGGCTAGGGATTATAGACTCTGCTCTAATAAATAGCTATTGGATAGTATTACAACGAGGGGGCAAAGAATTTCTGGGGTAAGCATTCCTAAAGGACGAAAATTGCGTCCGAAATATGGAAATAAGCCTTAATTACCAGACTCAAGCTGGCAGCCACTTTTATCGACCAATCAAGATAGCAGCCACTTTTTTCCAGCAGCCAATTTTGACAATATGTCTAAAAACCAAAAAACTGCATAAGACTCAAACGTTCCAAAAATTGCGAAATCTTAGTTAAATATAATTTAACAGCGGAATTCGACAATTTCGCGGCTTGTACTTAATTTAAAAGCATTCCATTACGTTTAAAATATGTGTGTGAAGTTAGATGCTGGTTTGTTATTCGATATTCGATATTCAATATCCGACGGTTGCTAGCAGTCGGTTCAATATTAAAATTTAGTTGAAAATCATTATACAGTATAATTTTCATAGTTAACAGGAGTGAAAAATTACGCCGCAAATAGTTTTATGACACCTTCAAGCTGTCCTAAATTCTCGTTGTCCTCGAATATAAACCCTTATATAAATTGCATATTTGTCTTTATGTAATATCGATTTTTATCCATAAAACGACATCAAAGATTCATCAAAGATTTAATTTAATATATAATATATAAAACTAAAACTAAAGCCGGCCACTCTAAAAACATTCAGAAATATAAATATAAATATCTATGGAAAGCCAAAAAAGAATAAATATATGGTGAAAACCTACGTGAGACCATTCAGATGACAGTGAGAACCCTGGTGTTTCAATATTTAAAAATGCAACGATATTATAGACTCTGTAGTATATAAATCTGGGTGTACATATACACGTGACTAAATAGATCTTTGGTTATGGGTATGAAAAATACGTAAATGGGCAACTTTGAACCTCTGTTTTGGACAGATGGGCCCGGATCCCAGTAAAATATTTAAGTGGGGAATAGCTTGGGTCAATACCTTTAAAATGAGCTAGGTCCGGTTCGGATCTTTGCCGTAGGGATATACCGAAGAGTACCGAATGTGTGATTGAAAGAAAAATACGTAAATGGGCAACTTTGAACCTCTGTTTTGGACAGATGGGCCCGGATCCCAGAAAAATATTTAAGTGGGGAATAGCTTGGGTCAATACCTTTAAAATGAGCTAGATCCGGTTCGGAACTTTGCCGTAGGGATATACCGAAGAGTACCGAATGTGTGATTGATATGAAAAATACGTAAATGGGCAACTTTGAACCTCTGTGGTGGCCAGACGGGCCCGGATCCCAGAAAAATATTTAAGTGGGGAATAGCTTGGGACAATACCTTTAAAATGAGCTAGGTCCGGTTCGGATCTTTGCCGTAGGGATATACCGAAGAGTACCGAATGTGTGATTGATATGAAAAATACGTAAATGGGCAACTTTGAACCTCTGTGGTGGCCAGACGGGCCCGGATCCCAGAAAAAAACATTTAAGTGGGGAATAGCTTGGGACAATACCTTTAAAATGAGCTAGGTCCGGTTCGGAACTTTGCCGTAGGGATATACCGAAGAGTACCGAATGTGTGATTGAAAGAAAAATACGTAAATGGGCAACTTTGAACCTCTGTTTTGGACAGATGGGCCTGGATCCCAGAAAAATATTTAAGTGGGGAATAGCTTGGGTCAATACCTTTAAAATGAGCTAGGTCCGGTTCGGAACTTTGCCGTAGGGATATACCGAAGAGTACCGAATGTGTGATTGATATGAAAAATACGTAAATGGGCAACTTTGAACCTCTGTTTTGGACAGATGGGCCCGGATCCCAGAAAATATAACTTCATATGATAAAAGAGGGACGAAAGATACCAGAGGTACAGTAAAACTCATAGTTCGAAAATAAACCGACAACGCAATGGCTAAAAACTAAAGGGACAAACAGACAGACAAAAGTACACATGACACAACATATAAAACTAAAGAATACGCAACACGAACCCCACCAAAAACTGGGGATGATTGCAGGTGCTCCGGAAGAGTAAGCAGATCATTCTCCACATGTGGCCCCGTCGTGGTGCTCATGTTATAACAAATCTGGTAAATAGTTTTATTCGGTAGGTAGGTCACATTCATGAAAGAAAAGGGGTTTGTAGATACGACATTAGAAACATATCCGATATCATCTGTGCAACGGTTATTCTATAACGGTCAACCAACTCATAATGAAAAAAAAAAGAAATCACCAATTCACCAACACTCAAACTGACTCCATTTTCAGAAAACGACTTCGGTAACAAACATAAACTTTAAGCTACTGCTTTACAAGCAGCGCCAAATATAATGAAAGTCCCAACTATGTATTCACACACCTAATAAAATGGGCATTTAAAAAGTCAGAATGTGAAGATATATGTTCAAACTCTTTTAGGTAATTTTTTAGTAGCAATAACCAAAAGAAAACTATGTCAATTGGACATACTTTGATACTATATACATGTTTTTTTTTACTAGATAACATCTTTGTTCGCTTTGGGGTTTCCGTTTAACCCCACCGCATTTTGGCGCCTGTCCCAAGTCAGGAGCCTCTGGCCTTTGTTAGTCTTGTATTATTTTAATTTTAGATTCTTGTACATACAATTTGGAAATTAGTATTGCGTTCATTATTAGTGAACTAGTATATATTTGTTTAGGGGCCAGCCGAAGGACGCCTCCGGCTCCGGGAATTTCTCGGTAAATTTAAGACCTGTTGGTGACCTTCTGCTGTTGTTTGTTTTCTTTAGTCGGGTTGTTGTCTCTTTGACACATTTCCCTTTTCCATTCTCAATTTTATAATGAACGCGTCCGTAAAATTTACAAAGGGATGAATTCAACTTCACCATTTGGAACTCTTGGTTTAATAGCTTCCTTGTGAGCAGCATCCCTCTATAAAGAAAATCATAATAGGAAATACAAAATAAGATCAGATCAGATAAAATAAAATAAGATAAGATAAGATACGATATGTTATTGTTTTTTTCCAATAATTCTAATTATATCATAAGTCATAATGATTTGAAAGAATAAAGTATTTATTAAAGTAGAACACACATAACAACATTCGGCACTGTTCATTGTTATGTTGACAGTAAATAAATAAGACCGATCGTGCGTCCCATATTTCTTAGACTACTAGTACTTAAATGTCATTTAATGTGCTAGATCTCCATCAAACACATTCCACATTTCAAAGATTCGAATATTCGCATCTCAGGAATGTTTACGCCAACAAATCCGGTTATATCTAAATGTAGTGTTATCTAATAACGTTTTCACTATATTCATTTTGGCATTCATACTCTGAAACGGCCTTCCATACTGTAAAGTAGTTCCTAAAAAATAACAATAGGTTTAAGTTAAATGCTTAACTTATAGTATCTGTATTATAGCAAATGTCTTGTTAAATACATCAGAAAAAGTGTACTTCGCATTTTTCATGCAAGTAACTTGAGCTAAAATTTGGATATGTTGGTGGATTTATTTTTTGTAATTAATTTATGGCAAGCAAAGAAAAAATGAAATAACTTATGGCGCTCTCTTCTGTTCTAGTTGAATCCAGTGCATATTTCAGCAAATATGACTTTTTTCCGTGTTACCCCCAAAAATTCTTTACCCTCACGTTGTAGTACTGTCCAATAGCTATCCATTAGAGTAGCTGTTATAATGCCTAGCCATAAAGAATTACCGCGACAGTGGATCGGAAAATGGGAGCCCCCAATGCGTATTGTATCGAATTAAGGCTAATTTCCACGTTTCGGACGCAATTTACGTCCACTAGTCATGCTTACCCCAGAAATTCTTTGCCCCCTCGTTGAAGTACCCCCAAATAGCTATTGATTAGAGCAGAGTCTATAACCCCTAGCCATACAGAATTGCCGGGACATTGATCAAGTGAGGTGACCCCAGTGCATATCTGATCATTTTTTATTTTTTTTATTTTTTCGTGTTACGGACGAAAATTTCGGCCTTTAAGAATACTTACCCCAAAAATTCTTTACCCTCACGTTGTAGTACTGTCCAATAGCTATCCATTAGAGTAGCTGTTATAATGCCTAGCCATAAAGAATTACCGCGACAGTGGGTCGGAAAATGGGCGCCCCCCATGCGTATTGTATCGAATTAAGGCTAATTTCCACGTTTCGGACGCAATTTCCGTCCACTAGTCATGCTTACCCCAGAAATTCTTTGCCCCCTCGTTGAAGTACCCCCAAATAGCTATTGATTAGAGCAGAGTCTATAACCCCTAGCCATACAGAATTGCCGGGACATTGATCAAGTGAGGTGACCCCAGTGCATATCTGATCATTTTTTTTTTTTTTTTTTTTTCGTGTTACGGACGAAAATTTCGGCCTTTAAGAATACTTACCCCAAAAATTCTATACCCTCACGTTGTAGTACTGTCCAATAGCTATCCATTAGAGTAGCTGTTATAATGCCTAGCCATATAGAATTACCGCGACAGTGGGTCGGAAAGTGGGCGCCCCCAATGCGTATTGTATCGAATTAAGGCATATTTCCGTATTTCGGACGCAATTTTCGTCTTTTAGGAATGCTTTCCTCAGAAAATCTTTGCCTCCTAATTGTAGTACTACCCAATAGCTATTTATTAGAGCAGAGTGTATAATCCCTAGCCATAAAGAACTGCCGCGGCAATGGGTTTGAACAAGTGAGGTGACCCTTTTTAAAAAGAAGTTGTGTTGTTGGTACTAGTTTAGTATATCTTGACAAATTTATTTTACATCAAAATTCTATTCTTGGTCGGTAATATGAGTTTTGAAAACCACAAATGTGGATTAAACATGCGTTCATCACATCCTGAACTTAACAGATAATTGAATTGTCATCATGATATTATGGTAAATGCTAATTACAAAACCGTAAATATGAGTTAGAAATTTGCAAACTTAATTTAAAATTGTGTTAATGGGATATAAAACTTTATTTATTTTCTATCTAAATCTTGCAGTGAACAAAAAAGTCAAAAACTATGATTTTAAAGAAAAAAAAATTGTCGCTCAAGTAGTTTACCAAACGCAATTGCAGGATGACGAATTGCAGGATAGATTTTTATAAAGAGAATTGCAGGATGAGAATTGCTGGATAGCTTGACACTAGTAAATTGATCTACGAAAAAAAAAAACCAAAAGGATTAGGGAACAACCATTTAAGTTCCAAAAAGGAGAGTGGAGTTATTGCTTTGTTCTGGGTTTTTTTTCACAACAATAAAAAAATGTTCTGTTCAAGCAGAGGACAAAAAAAATTTCTGAATCCATGTTCCACATAAATATAGTGTAAAATTTTGAACAAAATAATTTGATTAAAAAACTTCTAACGCCGACATAAAAGCATAACGCCTCCAAAAATTTCCAACAAAAAAGGGGGTGGTACTTTTAATATATATTTTATTTGATTTCGCACACGAGTTATTTTGAGGAAGTACCAGGCAATTTTTTTTCAGGATTGCATGACCTATAACGGTTTACCTTTACAAATTGTGATTTGGATGGATAGTTGTCTCATTGACACTCATACCACACATTCTTATGTATCTATTGTATACTTCTCTGAAACTTACACCATAGACAAATCATCAGTGTCAAGGGGTTGGAACCACCCTTTTTTTGACGATCAATGCATTTAAATGGGAGCATATAGTTGAAACCCCTTTTACTCTGGGTTGGGAACCCCCCTTTTTAAAATGGATGGATCCTCCCCTGGATCATTATCCCTCTATATTTCTAAGCTGCAGATCCATCTCCGGCAACACCCAAATCATTTCAAACCTATAGCCTATAATGAGTAATTTCACCAAGTTTTAACTTAATGACACAATATATACAGTAAGTCCTTTAAAAAGTCTTTGATGTATATTGAAAAATAAATGGATGCTAGCAGATATCAAATTAATATTGATATTGTAAACGCATAAATGAAAAAAAATAAAAGGATATATAGCTTCTATTAGCTCACCGGGCCCGAAGGGCCAAGTGAGCTTTTCTCATCACTTGGCGTCCGTCGTCCGTCGTCCGTCGTCCGGCGTTTTACAAAAATCTTCTTCTCTGAAACTACTTGGCCAAATTAAACCAAACTTGGCCACAATCATCATTGATGTATCTAGTTTAAAGTTTGTGTTTTTTTTTACCCCGCCAACCACCCAAGATGGCCCCCATGGCTAACAATAGAACATAGGGGTAAAATGCAGTTTTTGGCTTATAACTCAAAAACCAAAGCATTTAGAGCAAATCTGACAAGGGGTAAAATTGTTTATCAGGTCAAGATATATCTGCCCTGAAATTTTCAGATGAATCAGACAACCCATTGTTGGGTTGCTGCCCCTCAATTGGTAATTTTAAGGAAATTTTACTGTTTTGGTTATTATCTTGAATATTATTTTAGATGGAGATAAACTGTAAACAGCAATGATGTTCAGCAAAGTAAGATTTACAAATAAGTCAACATGGCCAAAATGGTCAGTTAACCCCTTTAGGAGTTATTGCCCCTTATAGTCAATTTTAAACCATTTTTCATAAATATCCATCATCTTTTACAAAAATCTTCTTCTCTGAAACTACTTGGCCAAATTAAACCAAACTTGGCCACAATCATCATTGATGTATCTAGTTTAAAGTTTGTGTTTTTTTACCCGGTCAACCATCCAAGATGGCCGCCATGGCTAAAAATAGAACATAGGGGTAAAATGCAGTTTTTGGCTTATTAATCAAAAATCAAAGCACTTAGAGCAACTCTGACATGGGGTAAAATTGTTTATCAGGTCAAGATCTATCTGCCCTGAAATTTTCAAATGAATCAGACGGGTTGCTGCCCCTAAATTGGTAATTTTTAGGAAATTTTACTGTTTTTGGTTATTATCTTGAATATTATTATAGATGGAGATAAACTGTAAACAGCAATAATGTTCAGCAAAGTAAGATTTACAAATAAGTCAACATGACCAAAATGGTCAGTTGACCCCTTTAGGAGTTATTGCCCTTTATAGTCAATTTTTCACCATTTTTCGTCCTTTGTTTAATTCGCATATACCTAGGTGAGCGACACAGGCTCTTTAGAGCCTCTAGTTTTAAAGAGCGGACACAAGTATTGTATTTATTTCTTTCGTCCCGAATTCTTTCTTTTGTCTTTCATACCATCCTTTCTTCATAGTCATTGTCCTTAATGCAGTGCTCTTAATCCTATGTCAGTGTAGAAGACATACAATGGAACTTTTTTTTTTTTAACAATAAATAAATATTCTTTATTCATCAAATTGCTTGTTACAACTTTACTTCATTGTCCAAGCTTCAATAAAGTATCCCTGTGAAACACAGGCACTTGTCTCAAAAAAAATATTTCCTATATACCTTAATATAACACAAGGTACTTAACTAAATTTTTGAATAATGACACCCAGTCCCAAATTCCCGTTATTTTTTTTATTTCTCGGTTGTCAAACCTACTTAAACTTAATATGCCGTAAATCTAAATTGATTTATCTACACAATGGTATATGACACGACTATCATTGTTGTCGGGATCATAAGTAGCAGGCCTCAGAAGTCGGTCAACGGGATGTTTTTTGCATTCGTCTAATTTTTTGGCAACACCCAGCCCGCAGTGATTGAATTATTATAAAAAATTATTAAAATAAAAACTGTTAGCTTCCCTCTGACTATGAATTATTACCCTTATTGTAAATTCTTTACAGATTATGTGAAACAAACCCAAATAAGTTTGTTTTGAAACACACGTGTACTCAACGACACTAATGTAGAGTTATAAATTGACCAAAATTTCCCACATTTATTTTTAGCCAGACGATTGACCAATGAGAAACCAGTAAAAAATTACATGCGGACTGGGTGTTGCCAAAAAAATAGACGAATGCAAAAAAACATCCCGTTGACCGACTTCTGAGGCCTGCTACTTATGATCCCGACAACAATGATAGTCGTGTCATATACCATTGTGTAGATAAATCAATTTAGATTTACGGCATATTAAGTTTAAGTAGGTTTGACAACCGAGAAATAAAAAAAATAACGGGAATTTGGGACTGGGTGTCATTATTCAAAAATTTAGTTAAGTACCTTGTGTTATATTAAGGTATATAGGAAATATTTTTTTTGAGACAAGTGCCTGTGCTGTGAAATACTTTCTGAGTATCCAGGAAAATACACAGAATATAATAAAATATAAACATTATTTTTTTTCCATCAATTATATCAATCTTTTTAACTTTATGAAAAATACATTTTGAGATACTGTTTTGTTCTCATTCATACACATTCGTAGTTCCTTTATAAACATAGCATACATAGGTTTAAAAATTTCAAATTTTGCTCTGACACATAGTACGACTTGTACATAAAAAAACCTATAATTGTCAAGAAATAATTTAAACCGTTATATCCTTGATCTGATATTTTGTATTCAAATACTATATGTTTTGCCAATATCATGTTTGGCAATACAATGGAACTTATATTTTTTTTTCACGAAATACATGGTTTACTTTTTTAAATTGTTATTTGGATGGAGAGTTGTCTCATACAAGACATTGGCACTCACACCTTCCTATATCTATGATATGATTTTCGAATTTCATGATGGATGTTTATCTGAAATTGTCTATAACGATGTTTTCAAATGGACACCCGTTATAAAGAACAAATACTTTGACACAATTCAAAAACAAATTTCAGTTCATACACAAGTCGATATGCCAAATTGTTTACAATGCGACCTATGCAATATGTCAGTTTATTTAAACTATGACCTATACAATATGTCATAGATATATGAAGATGTGGTGTGAGTGCTAATGAAACAACTCTCCATCCAAACAACAATTTATAAAAGTAAACCATTATAGGTCAATGTACGGTCTTCTATGTTTCTTATACTCGGACCTATGCAATATGCCAGTTTGTTTATACTTTGACCTATGCAATATGTCAGTTTGTTTATACTAGGACCTATGGAATATGTCAGTTTGTTTGTACATAGACCTATGCAATGTGTAAGTTTGTTTATACTACGACCAATACAATGTCAGTTTCTTTATACTTCGATCTATATGCAATATGTCATTTTTTATACTGGGACCTATGCATTATGTGAGTTTATTTTTTGCCGACCTATGCAATATGTCAGTTTTTTTATACTGCGACTTTTCAATATGCCAGTTTGTTTTTACATCGACCTTTGCAATATATAAGTTTTGTTATACTTCGACCTATGCAATATGTCAGTTTGTTTATACTGGGACTTTATGTCAGTTTGTTTGTACTACGACCTATGTAGTATGTCAGTTTGTTTATACTAGGACCTATACACTATATCAGTTTATTTATACTACGACCTATATAATATATCAGTTTGTTTATTCCGGGACTTTATGTCAGTTTGTTTGTACTACGACCTATGCAATATGTCAGTTTGTTTGTACTACGACCTATGCACTATATCAGTTAATTTATACTACGACCTATGCACTATGTCAGTTTGTTTATACCGGGACTTTATGTCAGTTTGTTTGTACTACGACCTATGCAATATGTCAGTTTATTTATACTAGGACCTATTCACTATATCAGTTTATTTGTACTACGACCTATGCAATATGTCAGTTTGATTATACTGGGACCTACACAATATATCATATAAAAAAGAAGATGTGATATGATTTCCAATGAGACAACTATCCACAGTTTGTTTGTACTATGACCTATGCAATATGTCAGTTTGTTTATACTAGGACTTTATGTCAGTTTGTTTGTACTAGGACCTATGCAATATGTCAGTCTGTGTATACTAGGACCTACACAATATATCATATAAAAAAGAAAATGTGATATGATTTCCAATGTGACAACTATCCACAGTTTGTTTGTACTATGACCTATGCAATATGTCAGTTTGTTTATATTAGAGCCTATACAATATATCAGTTTGTTTGTAGTACGACCTATGCAATATGTCAGTTTGTTTATACTCGGACCTATACAGTATATCAATTTATTTGTACCAGGACCTATGCAATATTTTAGTTTGTTTATACTAGGACCTATACAATATATCATATATAAAAGAAGGTGTGGTATGATTCCAATGAGACAACTATCCACAGTTTGTTTGTACTACGACCTATACAATTTGTCAGCTTGTTTATACTAGGGCCTATACAATATATCACTATATTTGTACTACGACCTATGCAATATGTCAGTTTGTTAATACTAGGACCTATACAATATATCATATAAAAGAGAAGATGTGGTATGATTGCCAGTGAGACAACTATCCACAGTTTTTTTGTACTACAAACTATGCAATATGTCAGTTTGTTTGTAGTACGACCTATACAATATGTCAGTTTGTTTATACTAGGACCTATACAATATATCATATATAAAAGAAGATGTGGTATGATTTCCAATGAAACAACTATCCACAGTTTGTTTGTACTACGAACTATGCAATATGTCAGTTTGTTTATACTAGAGCCTATACAATTTATCAGTTTGTTTGTATTACCAGCTATGTAATATGTCAGTTTGTTTATGCTAGGACCTATATATATATCAGTTTGTTTGTAGTACGACCTATGTAGCATGTCAGTTTGTTTTTACTAGGACCTATACAATATATCAGTTTGTTTTTAGTACGACCTATGCAATATGTCAGTTGCTTTATACTACGCTCTATACAATATGTCAGTTTGTTTATACTAGGACCTATACAATATATCAGTGTGTTTGTAGACTTATGCAATATGTCAGTTTGTTTATACTACACTCTATGCAATATGTCAGTTTGTTTATGCTAGGAACTATATATATCAGTTTGTTTGTAGTACGACCTATGCAATAGTCAGTTTTTTTACTAGGACCTATACAATATATCAGTTTGTTTGTAGTACGACCTATGCAATATGTCAGTTTGTTTATACTACGCTCTATACAATATGTCAGTTTGTTTATACTAGGACCTATACAATATATCAGTTTGTTTGTAGTACGACCTATGCAATATGTCAGTTTGTTTATACTACACTCTATACAATATGTCAGTTTGTTTATACAAGAACCTATTCAATACGTCAGTTTGTTTATACTAGGACCAATACAATATGTCAGTTTGTTTATACTAGAACCTATACAATACGTCAGTTTGTTTATACTAGGACCAATACAATATATCAGTTTGTTTATACTAGAACCTATAAAATACGTCAGTTTGTTTATACTAGGACCAATACAATATGTAAGTTTGTTTATACTAGAACCTCGAATAATACAATATGTCAGTTTTTAGTTTAAACATATTTTATTTGTTAAAGTACAAATTGGACAAGACACAAGTCAAACAGACTTATGAAGTCTTCTCCATTTAACATTTATAGCAATATAATACAAAAATATATGTCAGTTTGTTTGTACTACGACCTATGCAATATATCAGTTTGTTTATACTAGGTCCTATACAATATGTCAGTTTGTTTATACTACGCTCTATACAATATGTCAGCTTGTTTATACTAGGACCTATGCAATTTGTCAGTGGGTTTATACTAGGACCTATACAATATGTCAGTGTGTTTAAACTGCGACCTATACAATATGTCAGTTTGTGTGTACATAGACATATGCAATGTGTAAGTTTGTTTATTCTGCGACATATACAATGTCAGTTTCTTTATACTTCGATCTATATGCAATTTGTCATTTTTTATACTGGGACCTATGCAATATATGAGTTTGTTTATTCTGCGACTCATGCAATATGCCAGTTTGTTTTAACATCGACCTTTGCAATATAAAATTTTGTTACTGCGACCTATATAATATATCAGTGTGTTTATACTGGGACCTATGCATGTATCAGTTCGGTATATTGGGACCTATACAGTATGACAATTTGATTGTAATGCAACCTATGCAATATATCAGTTTGTTCAGACTGCGACATATATTTGCAATATTCCAGTTTGTTTATACTGGAAACTATGCATGTATCAGTTCAGTATCCTGGGACCTATGCAATATGACAATTTGATTGTAATTCAACTTATCCAATATATCAGTTTGTTTATACTACGACATATATATGCAATATTTCAGTTTGTTTATACTGCTACCTTTCTAATATGTCCGTTTGTTTATACTGATACCTTTGTAATATGTCAGTTTGTTTATACTATGACCTATACAATATGTCAGTTTGTTTATACGATGACCTATACAATATATCAGTTTCTTTATACTAGGATATTTACAATTTTTCAGTTTGTTTGTTCTACGACCTATGCAATATGTCAGTTTGTTTGTACTACGACCTATACAATAAATCAGTTTGTTTATACTGCGACCTATGCAATATATCAGTTTCTTTATACTCCGACCTACGCAATATATCAGTTTGTTTATACTGGAACCTATGTAATATGTCAGTTTTTTTATACTCGAACCTATACAATATGTCTTTTTGTTTATACTACGCTCTATACAATATGTCAGCTTGTTTATATTGCGACCGTTGCATTATATCAGGTTTTTTTTCTGGTACCAAGGTGGTATGTTTACTTGTTTATGCTGGCACCTTTTTAATATGTTTTTTGTTTATACTGGTACCTATAGTATGTATTATGTCAGTTTGTTAAAACTTGGACCTATGTAATATGTCAGTATGTTATGTTTATTTATTTTCAATTTTCTGTAAACTCTGGTAATTAAAAGTTTCAAGTAAGATATTGGAAATTAGAAAGTGTACAGCCATCTGTATCTATATTTTAAAATAAAAATGTATTTACATCCCACAGGGTGTTAAGATATTGAAAAAAAAATGTGTATACATTTATTGTTTCTTTTGACATATTTTTGTGTGTACGATTGCAATATGTGTGTCACAAGGTTAACAACCTGGTACTCTCGCTGGTTCTAGGCTATCCTGGTTCCCGGTTCTAAGTTGCAGGTATAAGCTGATTGTTATAAATTGTGTAACGTACTAAATATTGATATCGGTAACCAGTCTAGTTCTAGGCTGACTCACAACACATGTGTTCATTGACGCGTTAAATGTAAATACAGGTTGAATCCAGTTGATCAAAACACAGGTTGATTCTAGTTTATACTGTACTTTTCCACTTACATTGGTGGTTTGGATGAATCATCTACCCTAAAAAAGAAAACCCATAACATGCATAAGACAACGAATTACTCACGTGTACATTAATATGTCTTGCGATAAGTAAAGGGGCGCAGGACATTTTAGTGAAAACATTTGAACTACTAGAGGACATTTTAACAGAAATTATAATCAATTTTAGAACAGGACTAAATCGTTCATCTTGTCAAAGAAGGGGGTTCCAACCCCAAGACCCCTTTGATCCGCCACTGTCTCCATCTAAGTCTTTATTTGTAAAAGTTAACATTAAAAAGGTTAAAGTACGGCATTCAGCAAGGAGCCTTGGCTCACACTGAACATCTAGCTATATCAAAAGGTCTCAAAAATAACTAGACGCTAGTGTAAACCAGTGAAAAGAGGAAAACCAACTCTAATCTATGTGCAAAACCGATAAACGAGAAACATTTAGGATCCAAATCAACAAACGACAACCACCGAACAACAGGTTCCAGTTATACTTCAACTAATTTGCTTTATCCGGCATAGCATTTCTATCACCCGTCATCAAGATGCTTGTTTTGAAGAAGAGTTCATGTCCTTAATCCAATAGTTTAGATATGTGACAAATTCGAAGCATTATCTGACTGGACACTTTGATTCTTTGTTTCAACCTTAACTTTAGATAGAAGTTTATGTAATTTAAAGCTAACAAATAATGATCCAGACTCGTTCATTTCAATTATAATGAGAAATTTTATTTGCCAATTACATTTTTTTGTGGTTATTTAATCATCACATTGCAATTGCAAACAATAACACATACAAACAATGTTTAGATGTATCATTGTCCGTGTCTAACATCGAGGTGCAAGCGTTCATGGATCTACAATCTGTCGATACCTGTATCTTGGCATTACACAAGGTCATGTTTTTCTCTGTCTCTTTATGACGTCTTTAAACTAAATCTCTTGGATGTTGGATGTGTACTGATTGATAATTTAGTCTTAGATGCATGTTTTTTTTCTATTAGTTGTTAGTGGCTTTGGATTAGCTGTCAGTAACTACGAGTACTACATTCAGATCTGTACTTTCTGTCTTTTTGTTGTTGGGATATACAAGTACCCGGCCACGGCCACGAACGTGTTTTGTTAGATTATTTATATGTGTATCCATCTGATGAGTTACGCCTTTTTCAACTGGTTTGTTTACTAAGTAGTTCATTTTTATGTTGTACTGTTACAATACTGTCCCAGGTTAGGGGAAAGGTTGGGATCCCGCTTACATGTTTAACTTCGCAACATTATGGAATTGAGAATGGAAATGGGGAATGTGTCAAAGAGACAACAACCCGACCATAGCAGATGGTCACCAACAGGTCTTCAATGGAGCAAAAAATTCCCACACCCGGAGGCGTCCTTCAGCTGGCCCCTAAACAAATATATATATACTAGTTCAGAGATAATGAACGCCATACTAAACTCAATATTGTACACAAGAAACTAAAATTAAAGAGGATACAAGACTAACAAGGGCCAGAGGCTTCTGACGCTTGACAGGCGCAAAAATAGTGTTAAACATGTTTATGAGATCTCAACCCTTCCCCTGTACCTCTAGCCAATGTAGAAAGTAAATACATAAAAATACGCACATTTAAATGCAGTTCAAGAGAATTCCGAGTCTGATGTCAGAAGATGTAACCAAGAAAATAACCAAAATGACAATAAAACATAAATAACAGAATACTAGCAGTGAACTGACATGCCAGCTCCAGACTTCAATTAAACTGGTTGAAAGATTATGTCTTCATCATATGAATATAAGGCACAATCCTTCCTGTTAGGGGTTTAGTATCATACCATCATAACATATATGAAAAGAACATAACCCTTGTCATGCCAACAACTGGATTTTAATTAAATAAGTTCAGTTGTAATTGTATGTGCCTGTCCCAAGCCAGGAACCTGTAATTCAGTAGTTGTCGTTCATTTTTTTGTACATAAATTAGGCCGTTTTCTCGTTTAAATTGTTTTACAGTTCTCAGTACGGGGCCTGTTATAGCTGACAATACTCTATGGGCTATGCTCATTGTTGAAGGCAATACAGTGAGCTATAGTCGTTAATTTCTGTTTCATTTTGGTCTCTTGTGGAGAGTTGTCTTATTGGCAATCATACCACAACATTTTTTTTTATAAGTAAGCATTTGCTGACATGTAGATTTTGTTTCTAGTATCATTTACATTAATTCTTGTTGATAGATAAAGAGTAAGAAGATTCCAAAAGACTAATGACACATCACAGCTCAAAGATTTCAAAGCATAAAGTACCACAACATCATGCTTTTTCAAGGGATGCTGTACTTGGATTTATGCAAAAGATTCACCAAAGAATTGATGTGTCAGCTTATGAAACGACAAAATAACTGATGTTGATACAGAGGAGCCTCTTTGTCCTTTGTCAGGGGTAACTAATAGGTAAACATTAAAAGGTTGAAAGCTGACTAGTAAAATGATTTGAGATATATATGGTTAGACCCTACCCCCCCCCCCCCCCCCCCCAACCCCTTCATTCGGGGTTGGAACCCCTTTTTTAAAAATAGCTTGATCTGCCCCTGTGCTTAATACATTTAAAATAAAGCTTTCAAATTATCTAGAAAACGAAGGATATATCAATAAAAGCCTCAATAAAAGGACTGATTCCTGTTTTTGAAGGAGGATTAGCAGATCAGCTCCATATCACCCGTCATGTTGCTCATGGTAATTTCAATGCCAAAATGTTGATTGCTTTTAATTTAATTTTTGAATAACTCCTGTTTGTTACGAAAATATTAAAACATGCCAATATTAAGCATATAGTTAAACAGGGTATTCCTGATCTTGATACAAAAGGAACTTTGCAACATTAATATGATGTACAGGAACTTAAGAACAAAATAACGTCAACACGACCCAGGCTCTGTATTCAGTCAAAATATAATCTCAAACAACCAAAAGTGGCCATACTATCTAAAATGTATATGTCTTTCGAACTATAAACATCCCCGAGTTCATACAATTCAATGATCGGTTAAAAAAGGGGGGGGTAATTTTGCGGTTTTTAAAGAATATGACTTTGTCCCCTCCTTTTGATTTGGCTAAACGTATAACGTATGCTTCAGTTGCGGACTATAAAAACGGGGAGGGGGAGGGGGTGCACAGCTCAAAGATTTGAAAGCATAAAGTACCACGACAATATGCTTTTTCAAGGGATGTTGTATTGGGATTTATGCAAAAGAATCATCAAAGAAAGATATATCAGCTTATGAAACGACAAAAATAATTGATGTTGATACAGAGAGGAGCCTCTTTGTTCTTTGTCAGAGGATACTAAAAGGTACACATTAGAGGTTGAAAGCTAACTAGTAAAATGATTTGAGATATATATGGTTAGACTCTCCTTTATTCGGGGTTGGAACCCCCTTTTAAAAATAGCTTGATCCGCCCCTGTGCTTTATACATTTAAAATAAAGCTTATTAAGAATACTATCTTTAATGTTCCAAAATTTGGACTTGTGTCTGTCTGATAAAGGAAGTTACAGAAAACGCTTCGGATTCTTTACAATAATTTTAAAATATTTATAATATTTATTTTTCGACTTCCTTAGTAAAATTTTAAGATCTTATTGAATGAGTCTCATTTCTCATATTTACCATATCAGTATTTTTGTTTTACCTGGAGTGAACGGGTTCTTTGTAATTGATTGTGTCTTAGAACAGAGACAGAAATATATACACACGATAGTAAACATAGCCAAGGACACCATATTAATAGAAATATAGTCAGGTGAGTACGAACTAATTTTGTTGAACTTTCAGCTTAGCGGACGACAATTCTTTTTTTTTTGTTGGGGGGGGGGGGGGGGGGAGGGCTGAAAATGAATAACTGTGCCTAACAAGAAAATACAGTATACTCTGCACAGGAAAGGATAAAAAGGAGAATTCAGCAACAGAAATAGCAAGAATATGCGAATATATCAAGGATTTAAAGTCAGGAAAACTTCATCAAATGGTCGTCCTCTTTAGTTTTATACACTTTTTGAGATATCGGATTATTTCAAACTATCTATACATGTATCTAATTGACATTATTTCATTACGGTCTTTTAGTTTTAATTTTAATTAATTATAATGAATTGATCGCTTTATAGTAGAGAAAATTGATGCTTTCATGTTATTTTCTGGTATTTTGTAGGTATTTGGTGATTGACCGTTGTTCAATGCATATATAGGACGAGAACAAATATCTTAGGATTTGCAAAGAAGATTAAACACGGGATAACTGCATTGAATAAAAAGACTGGTCTGGAAAAAGAGGACGATATACAGATTTAAATAGAGGACATGACAATCCCCTTAGTCAGATAACCTCCCTCCTTTATTTTTGGACGTTTACCTTTACACGATCTTATGGTTAAATGTCCTTCTTACCTACCGGACAGTTGCGTATTCGTCACGAACAAGACACCACCTTTTTCGTTTTCATAATTAAACCTTCAGACTTGAGATCAATGCGTATAAGGTGCTCAGAAACAAGTTTTATCCCATCACGGTTTTTTTCTGTTCTATATCAAAGCTTGTTGTATTAATATAATGCAATTTATCACTTGTTGCTGTCTGCAAAGATGGGTTTTTTTAATTATTGGTAAGTATTAAGCTCAGGAGCGGATCCATTTTTAAAAGTGGGTACCTTATCCAATAAAGGGGATTCAAACAATATGTCCTTATTCAAATACACTGATTGCCAAAAAAAAAAGGGGGGTTGCAACTGGATACGCCACTGAGCAGGCTGTTGGTTATCTATAATTATTGTTTAACACTCTGTCATCGACCTGTTGCTTTTTATAAGTGGATGGAAGGGGGGTAAACGAACATGGGAATGAAGGACTGAAAGATGTTTCGATGGGGAGGGGAGTGGGAGTTAGGGTACCGCCGACGGATACTGGTGTAAGAAAGGGGGAGGTGTAAAAATAGAGAAGTATGCAGGGGAGGTGACCATTATTCGTCCGAGAGCAAAGTGGGAGTATGCAGAGGGAAGTGAAATTAGGGGAAGGAGGTGAACATTATTGATACGGATGTGGGAATCAGGGACCGCCAATCCATCCTCTCTTTTATAGTTTTCGTTTTTAATGTTGTTAATAAAAACTGTACGATTACATGCTACTGTTTATATCTTTGACTGATAGTTGTCTCGCTGCTGCATAAGCAGTCTTAGTAAAAATAAATTCTTATTAATTTTAATGAAATAGTCATCTTTAGTCTGAAGAATCGCTAAACGAATAATACTTGTATTCAGTTATATAGGTTTCTAAGACGCATTTTGATACTTTTTCTCTTGTATGAGGGTTTGATTGTGGATCACAGAATAAAGAATAATGGACCAAATTAAAGAGAAAAAGGCAAAAAATAAAGATAAAAGAACGATAGCCAAACCAATGAATTGAGAATTACGATAGGCAAAACAATGAATTGAGAATTACGATAGGCAAAACAATGAATTGAGAATTACGATAGGCAAAACAATAAATTGAGAATTACGATAGGCAAAACAATAACTTAATTAAGAATTACGATAGGCAAAACAATAAATTAAGAATTACGATAGGCAAAACAATAAATTAAGAATTACGATAAGCAAAACAATAAATTAAGAATTACGATAGGCAAAACAATAAATTAAGAATTACGATAGGCAAAACAATAAATTAAGAATTACGATAAGCAAAACAATAAATTAAGAATTACGATAGGCAAAACAATGCAGTAATAGAGACCCTTACATAACCCTTCCAGACCTTCTTGTATAGCATTATCCTATATATATGTGTCTAAAAAAAGGTTTCAATCACGGACATTGTAATAGTGTACTATTTCAATAGACGTTTCCGTATAAAAATTGGGAAATATGCTTGCCATGCATTAAATACAGAGAAAAAACACTTATTTATACTTCTCGAGCACACAAACAAAAGAGACACTGATAATGGCCAATCACTCCAGGTAACTTAAACAGAAAAAAAAACACTAACAGAGTTAATGTTCTAAAAATGTGTCATGCTCCGTGTCGAAGACCGTACTTTGACCTATAATGGTTTACTTTTATAAATTGTGACTTGGATGGAGAGTTGTCTCATTTGCACTAATACCACATCTTCTTATATTCAGTAAACCTTTTTCAAAGTTTTCACGCGCTAATCTCTTTAAACAATTTTTGGAAAGTCTGGTTATATATAAAACTTTTTTTTGGACTTAAGTGTCAATGTTGATATAAATCAAAAGATAAGTTTAATAACCTAGTATGATAGTAGATTTCAGACACGAATAAACGGCGTAATGATGCGAATACGTCGACAAATACGAATGCAAAGGCACTTTAGGTAGTACCTAACACTACAGGGAGATAACTCTATAAAGTCAGCTAAACGTTTTAATTACGTTGTGTTGTAAAAGGAATATTAAGCTTCCCAATGATCAAAATTGGTGTTTGTCAAAGCAAACTGCTATATAACCAGTGTAATTTTTCTGACAAAACGGTTGGTTCAAAATTTTTGAATTTTTACTTTGACAAAAATTTATGAAAAATAAACTAGCCAAATTAATTTTAGTGCAAGTGTTGGGTACCACCTTAAACAATCAAGAAATATTTGAGAAAACTGCTGTTGTTTTGTTCAAGAGAGAGTTACGTTATTTTCGGTTCATGATTTTTTTTGCGACTAAACAGAAGAACAAATTTATATATTCACACATTAATTGTATTCTACAATCAAATATTATCGTATTTTATTGGTGCATCTTTATTTACTTGCAATATTATATATTTTTAAAAATTCCCTTTTTTCTTTCAGTTTTGTTGATTCTCTTTCAGAACACAACATAAAATATGGAATTGAGAATTCTTAATAAAGATTAAAAAAAGAAAGCAGACAGAAGATTCATTGTAATATAGTATAAAGAAAGAGAAAGAGAAGAAGCTATCTCCAAGAAGACATGATATCAAAGAAGCCAAAAAAAAACACCCAAAAAACTCGATAGAGCGTATAAATTGTTGTTGAAAAATATAATGATCGATTGATTGTTGCTTGTTTAACGTCATTTGACGATTATTTCATGCAAATTCAGGACGAGAAAATATTTTGAAAATACATTATGGAGGTTGTGCAAGGATCGGAACAAATGGTGGAAAATTGGACGGACACTTGAAATGAGGAAATGTAAGATAAAGAAAGCAATATGGCCTTACAGTAGCCCATCTACAGACCTCTCAGTGAAACATTGCAAAGAGTATACTGCATTCAAAGTGCAGAGAGGCCTGAGAGGGTGAAAATTGATCTACACGAGGCTTAGAAATTTATACCCCCTTTTTGATCAGATTCGCCGCTTGTTTTATGTCAACTGGCATTGCCAAACGGACACTCCATTTAGCAAAGGTTACTGCCACAACCTGAGAATTTATCACTTAAATAGGAATTGCATATCATTAGATAGTTGATTTATTTTTATTTTTTTTTGGGGGGGGGGGGCTTTGAGGTTTGTTTACAGTTTTTGGAGAAAAAATTATTTGTTTTTGTATGACCCCAAGGAAAAATTTTTGTTTGTGTCAAAGTATTATTTCCTCATTAACTTTGTGTAGGAACTATGTTAACATAGATTTGATTGCAAGGGATGAGTCAATGTTATTACCGTGCACATGACGATATGAGCTTCTTCTGTAATGTCCCACACATAACCTTGACCTTTTACCTCGAGGTTGCTTGGTCAATTTACAATAACTTTGACCTCACACGTGCATCACAAATAAATGATAGACAATTAATTGTAAAAAAGTATTAAGTTGGTGATAACATTTGAATGAAATGACATTATAATTCCCGCTTCATCTTGAAGGTATGCACAGATCGTCTGTTTTCCTCAGAAATTGCAAAATAAAATAGTTTTAATTTTCTTTTATAGAAGACTGTTGTACATGTAAATATATTTTTTTTTTTTATCAATATTATTTGTTTATAGTTTGTACTTCGTAAGTCCTTGGTTGTGGTTTTTCACAACAATATACCGGACATTTCAAGGCTATCTGAATACCACAAAGATGTCTCGCAACTCAAGGCTATTAAATTATGTATAATAAATATTTCATAATTGTTTGTTCCGCATGTTGTTTATTATTTTAAAAAACCCATTAAATATTGAAAAAAAATTTTTTTTTTCTACGCGTTGAAATACGAGTTCCAATATCTCCTAGAAAAGACATTGTTATTTGTCAAGAGTATCCGACTTCCTCATTCAGTTCTTATGTTCTGAATAAAAGTCAAGGTTGGACATTTTTTTCTTCAATGACACAGTGTCACTGACCTTCCTTGTTAAAATGACTTAAATGTATAAAAAGTATGACAAAAAGTAACTAAGTCCAAGGGGGGAGTCAATTAAAACGAACATTATCAAACGTTAGACTTTATCAACAGGAAAAAACTGCAAATTTCCTTACTTCGTATATATGTTTTTCCGTAGATGGTGGGTTACATCTGATTATATAGCTATGTAAATCACACTTGTATGACAGTTACATTTGTTTATAGGTACGTTCTATGGACAAAATTAGTTGAGCAACTATAAATAAGCTCCCCCAAAAGCTTCCTTTATCCCTGATATTTCTTTCTTTTTTTAATGATATAAGACGCCCGCAAAATCCATTTTTGAGATTAGGTTCAAAGCATTTGTGTTTCCTCCTGAATCACGTATATTACATTTTTGTCTAACTTCTTCAAAAATTTATCATAATTTTTATAGTAGAAATCGAACCGACATGTTTTTCTCGCGTGATACGATTGAGCGGGAAGTAGGAAATATCTTTTATGATATGACATATTAATAAGTAAGAAGCCTATTGTTTAAGTCTGTATAATGTCTCTATCCTTGTAATACATGTACTTTCTATCCTTATGGCTATGATTCTAATATCAGAACACAAAACATAACAATACAGTATCCGAATACTCACACGTAGACCATTAATATAAACTTCACGTGTTCATAACCAATGAGAACAGGCACTAATTCAGACCGACACTAATTAAGGCAGACACTTTTATTAAAAAAAACCCATAGGTTTATGGGGACAAGATAACTTTTTTAAAGCCCTCACCCTCTTTTCCAATATCCATCTTTTGTGTTTACTTTTAATTTCGAAAAATAACGGTTTTTAGAAAAAAGGAGGAGGACTAAAACTAAATTATGTACGATCTCTAAGTACATATGATCAGAAAAAGAACCATTAAACTTTATATAATACTATTTAGTGTATACTATTTTACAAGACTTAATTAACGTCTTTATTTTTCAAATCAGTTTTATAACTGTATAATGCATGATGAATATACATATTATTATATTTTGATTTTATACAATATTGTTATTAACCTTTAATTTAGAAAAAAGAAGACAAGGGTCAAATTTTAGTTTTTTAGCAAATAATTTTAATAACCAAAACACAAGTTCATATTTATTCGGGTCAATATCTAGACATTTATAGGACACAATCTAGGTAAAGGGTGTATTAAGTGTGTTCGTCCTATCGGTCATTACCTTGGCAGTAACCTTGACGCAGTCCTGGGGTCATTCAATTGATTCATACAGGTGTATTTGTTCCGTATGACCTCTTTAAGGTCACCGGAATTGTGACACTTAATATATAGATATCGTTAAAAGACACGGGGTTATGGTAAAGTATATCAAAGTCCACGAATACTATGTATATTATAAATTAATATAGAAGAGATATAATAGAGAAATCGTCTGTCTAGGGATATCATCATATATTAGCTTCGAAATCAATAACGATTAATATGCAAATGTACTTTGAAATTTTAGTTCATTTAACTAATAGGTTTTTTTTCTAGATATAAATAAGAAGATGTGATATGATTGCCAACGAGAAAACTATCTACAAGAGACCAAATGACACAAAAATTAACAAATTATAAAATGGTTGGTGGTTACAGAGAAATGCTCTTCAATACTTATAAAACACCTCTTGTTATTATATAAGCATCTATTGAAATATTTTTGTTGGCATTCAAGGAATAGATACCATATAAAATATTGACATTCGAGGACGACACCGCAATGAGACAACTATCCACAAAAGACAAGACATTTACAACTATAGGTCACCGTACGGCCTTCAATAATGAGCAAAGCCCATTCCGCATAGTCAGCTATAAAATGCCATGAAAAGACAACTGAATATAACAATTCAGACAAGAAAACTAACGGTCTAATTTATGTACAAAAATGAACGGAAAACAAATATGTAACGCATCAATGCAAAAAACGACAAACACAGAATTACAGGCTTCTGACTTGGGACAGGCACATACACACAGAATGTGACTAAGTTAAACATGTTAGCGGGATCCCAATCCTTTCTCTAATCTGGGAGAGTGATGTAACAGTACAACATAAGAACACACTATAAAAATCAGTGGAAAAAGGCTTAACTCATCAGATGGATGCAAATAGTAAACATCTAAAAATCACCGAGAGGATGTAGAGTTTAGTACATGTATGACGTCCAATTTTACTGAACTTGTACACATTTATGTACACAAATATGAACCATTCTCCATGAATTAATGATCGGCGGATACAAATATTGTGGCATTTGTTTTTGGTTGGGTACATGCTGCGTAGTCTTCATTTTGCATATATATGTAGCTATATAGTGCATTGCAGTCTTTTTCTTGTCAGTTCGTCGTTTTTTCGGTTTTTGATGTGGTATATTCATCGGGGCTCAAATAACGTTGATGTAAGAAGTATATTTTTACGGATTTTATCACGAGTTGGTTGACCGTTACGGAATAACCGTTTCAAAAATGATATCGGACAGGTTCCTTATGTTGTTACTACAATACCCTTCCAATTTCGCGAATGGGACATACCGAATTAAGACTATTTACCGGAATTGTAATAATATAAGCAACATGACGGGTACCGCATGTGGAGAAGGATCTGTCAACCCTTCCGGAGCACATGCGATCACCCAGAGTTTTTGGTGGGGTTCGTTTTGCTAAGTCTTTAGTTTTCTATGTTAGGTCTTCTGTACTATTGTTTGTCTGTTTGTCTTTTTATTTTTGGCCATGGCGTTGTCAGTTTGTTTTCAATCTATGAGTTTGACTGTCCCTCTTGTGTATTTCGTCCCTCTTTAATGTAACGATTTTTAACAATGAAAATAAAAAAAAAACATGTTAGTACTAGTCCACGGTAAAAAGTCCCGACATGACTGATGTGAAATGATTGAAACAAAAATAATAAGTGACTAACCTATAAAAAATACAATCGCTAAAAGAAAAAAACTCATATGACAACAAAAAAAAACCTACACATATGGCACCACTGAATTACAGACTCCTGATTTGCGACAGGCACATAAATAATGTGTAGAATAAAACTTTTTGGGGTCCTCGATCCGCCCTTATCCTGGAATAATGGTTTAACTGCACAACACAAGAACACACTAAATATTAGTGGCAAACAGCTGAACTCAATAGGTCAGTAAGAAGCACAAACAAAAGTCCACTTTAGTCCAATAGACACATTGCACTTATATAATTCAATTATTGAAAGCTAGTTTATAGCCAACTTTAACTTTAACTATCGCATACATCATGTTTTCATCACTAAGGCAGCAACCATTTGATTTTCAGGGGGGGGGGGGGGGGGCTATGTTTTTTTTTCTGTGCAAACTTCTTTTTTCGCGACAAACTGAAAACATTTTTTTTCTTTCAATGTTAGCATTACATAAAGTGGCAGCTGAGGGTGAAACAAACAATTTATTTTTTCTCAGTGTCCAATACAAATTAATTTTTCAACAAAACCTGGAAACAAACTTTTTTTTCCAAAAAAAAACCATAGCCCCCCCCCCCCCCCCCCCCCCCCCGAAAATCAAATGGCTGCCTAAAGTATCAGTCATTATACATCCTATAGAATAAAATAAAAAACGTCATACACATCCGGAGAAATTCATGACCTTATGCATTATTAACATGTAGTGAAATATACACACACCATTTGAAGGGACCAATTAATTGTATTGCCGAAACGTTCATATATAATGTTAACTTGAGTGGTATAAATCTGGAATGGTTTAAACATTCATTCATTCAATTTCGATTAAATCATTTACCAGTTACAGCAATCTTGTGAGTTTTATTCATATCTAAATTGGTGAGTGTTTTTGTTACCAACGTCCTATCTGGCCACTGAATCTCAACGGAAATAACACTGTTATTACCTAACCCAATATGGGCGACTGGTTCCATCTGACAAAGGTAACCAGATCCGCCATCAATAACCCGAGTTAATTTTCTACCGTCAGAAAGAGTCGCAGTAACTCTTGTTCCTCTGGCAGGAGCACCATACCTAGTGACCGGAAGTATACGAATCCAATTATTTTCTGAACCCGGTCCGACTTGGAATACAGTCAATGGTTGCCCATTGGATTCCCCATGAGAGAGAATTAAATCAAGTTTCCCGTCACCATTCATATCGGCCACAGCGCCACCCGTTCCACATCCGGTTGGCTCTCTAGCTTTACCAATACGAACCTTCTTTATAGAAACTTTCTTTTCATTGATGGGAATAACAGTAAAAAGCTTGTTAGGTTGTTGTTTATTATTTCGGCCACAAATATTATTGAAAAACACTTCTAAATTCCCATCATTGTCAAAATCTTTAGCTATCACTGTTCGAACAAGCGTCGGATTCCGGAATGCTTTTGTCGCTACGTTTCTAAATTTAATCTCGCCTTTTTTGTTTTTGCGTTGTAAAAATAATCGATGATTGCCATCCCAGTTTCCATAGGTAATATCGATTAATCCATCGTTATTGAAATCGGCAAGTGCGATCCCTCTACCATTTTCATTCTCATCAATCGTACCCGTTTCGTTTGCTCTATCAGTGAACTGGCCACTGCCATTATTTTCAAAAAGAAAATTACCCCCTGGGTTGCCTCTCCAAGGATTGCCCTCGTTGTCGAAAAATATATCTGAATATCCATTTCCAAGAATTGGCCCAACAGCAATTCCACGACCACCCGTTGCTTTGTCGATTCCAGCCTCGCTTGCCGCATTTTTTAGTGCAATGAATCCACTTGAAACATCGTTTCGATTGTTTTGTGCATCCATTTCAATTAAAGCAAACTTTCCTGTGCCGCCTGTCGAATATGTTGCTACAATAAATGAATATATACCATTTCCGAATCTATCAATACATGCCACAGAGCGTCCAGCAAAATGTTTGGCGTCCAAATTTCTGTTCACTTGATCGGAAAATAGGTCAACGTATGCCGCATTTCTATATTTAAATAACTTGTCCCCGTAAGATGCACGTCCAGCATAGGCATTATTTGTGTTTAGAAAATATATCTCCTCTTTCCCATCACCATCGATATCACAAGCGGCCACACCTATCGCCTGACCCCTTACGTCCATCAATGATTCGAATTTTGTTCCTTTTTGAGCCAAATCTACCAATCGTTTACGGTTATTGTCATAACTTAAAACAAAGTTCTTTCCATTATATCCAGCAACAATCCACTCAAAAGTACCGTCATGGTCGACGTCTGAAACAGCGACTCCATAGTTTAGTTGAGAAGTGTTTAGTCCTTTCAACCATTTGGTTGACTTAAACATAGGCTTTTCTAAACACACGTGACTCCTGATGCTTAGACACAGCAATGTAATGTACAACAGATACATTCCAAAACTGTAGTGTTGCCAAAGTTTCGCTAACTGTTAATTATATAACTTACTATCCTTTTTAGATAGTAAAACAGTTTTAGGAGCTTATATTCAATATCTTCGGTGATACAACAATGAATACTAGCTTTAGTAAACGTGTCATCTGTTGGTCATTATAATGGTTGTACTACATTTGACCTTAGGCTGCAATTTACATCCCTTACATAGTTACAATCGATATCAGCTTTTCATAGGGGAAAATGTAAACAAATTGTTATATAAAAGTATTCATTTTCTTTATTGTTTGACGTGAAACAAACAATCAATATCTTTAATTATGTCTTAATTCATGATATATTAATGATGTTACATTGTGTCATTTATTTGGCATATAATTACTGTGTTATGAAACGGTGTTTTGTAACGTGTTATGAAACAGCCATAGTAAATTTCCACGTGTCTTTACATGCTTGTTTGGAAAATAACGTGTCCCTAACATTGCCATCAGTACGTTATATTGATTTATTGTTTTAACAAAATTAAGTTACAACGGAAATATTGGAAAACGTAAAAAGTGCTAAAAAATTGTATATATTCAACATTGAGGAACTTCTATTTCATTAAACTATTTATAATAATAAAAAATAGACTAAACAAATATGAAAATAAGAATAAAATGCAACGGATACATGTAAAAATAATTTTAAGTGCAAATTTCGAGAGGAGTTTATAATTCATGTGCAAGACATTTCATGTTATTAATATAGAAAACTATGTGTTTCATCATATTTACGACTGTATGTTAACGTTACTAAGAGAGGGACGAAAGATACCAAAGGGACACTCAAACTCATAAATCTAAAACAAACTGACAACGCCATGGCTAAAAAGAAAAAAGACAAACAGACAAACAATAGTACACATGACACAACAACGAATAGACAACACGAACCCCACCAAAAAACTAGGGGTGATCTCAGGTGCTACGGAAGGGTAAGCAGATCCTGCTCCACATGTGGCACCCTTCGTTTTGTTTATATGATAACAAATCCGGTAAACAGACTAAAACAGAACATTTTGGTTTGATTATTTGTTTTCCAACGACAAATAAAATTAGAAAAAAACAAGTCCACAAAGCACTACATTGTAAAGACCGCACCAGCAACCTGGGCTTAAATCGGGTGCTCCGGAAGTTCCTGTTACAATAGCATCAACCCTGATTTTGTGCATTGTAAGTACACGTTCGAAGTTGTCAAAGTTGCAAAAAAGCAAACAACAAAAGAATGTTTACATCATCACTAATCAAGACTTTATCATCTATTTCTTGAATTTGAGAAGTATTTGTTTCGTTCATTCATAAGTATACTAGTTGTTCAACAAGGATGGCAATGGCGTTACATTGATAAAGGTTTACACAAAAAAACAAACATTACACATAACAAAAACACCAAAGCATAACACATTTAAATAATTCTTTACTAGAACACACCCGTGATATCGCGGGTCCTTGACTGAATTAAGGTATATATAACTATAAATATAGTATAGTATAAATTGACATTTTGTGTATATATTAAATATTCTGGTGGATGGAACTATTATTTGTGTGATAATTCAATATATATTCGTGGAGGTGGATGTTACTCCAGCTATAATTGGAGGTGTGCCTTGACTGGCAGAATTTATTATACAGATTACAGATTACAGATTATGCGCAAGCCTTATTTTAGTATTAGTATTGTCATCTGATGAAGTCATGCCGATTATAAGATACAGTTTTTCTCTGCTTTCAAATCTTTCTGTTTGAACCCGTCGAACTGGAACTTATCAATTATTGGTAATATTAATTATTTGGAAAACAAAAGGTCCTGGAATGGAGTATTTTTTAATCAATAACATTGTCCTATATTAGTTATAAATAAAGATGAATTCTTTGATTCGCTGTTTTACGTCATGTATGCCCACTAACAAATTGAAAACTGTTCCTCATTTTTAGTCTTGTTATCTTAGAAAGTCTTACTGATCAAAATACTACAATAGGTTGCTATTTGACAATTTAGTAGTGTCAACCCTGTGATTTATATGAACCGTGTATATAGCATATTAACCCTGAATACACCGTTTGGTGGTGCGCCTGTCAGATGCGAAACGTACAGATAAGGTAATAGGTAACAGGTGAATATACTATTGGTATCGGTATCGGACTCGACCCGGAACTTCTTAATTATTGGCAATATTAATAAAGTGGAAAACAAAAGGGCCTGGAGTGGTGTAATTTTAAATCTACACCTTTGTACTATATTAGTTATATATAAAGTTGAATTCTTTGAATCGTCGTTTTTACGTGATGACGGCTGAAAAATTGGACCTCGTAATTTTAGTATTATAGATATATTTCATGTGTCCTAAACGCTTTTTTGGATTACAATCCAATAGAAGCGCTAAATTTTCTATTTTCGAATACTAAAAGTACTTGAAATCCAAGGATAATGTTAAAACTGAAATAAATGAAGAGCCATATCACCAACAAAACATATGACCATAATCAAGGACAGCGATTGGATCTCAATTGGTAAAAGTTTTGCCATACGAATGAACATCGGTCAAATGTCGTTTGTTTTTACCAGTACTTCAGAAGAAAATGAATTGATTACGTTCAATTCTCGAAAATCTTTTAAGAATACAGGAAACAGAACATATGAAAAATCCAATTGACTTTCAAAAGGACTTTGATTAATGAAGATACCAGTAGTGCACTGTTGTTCAGGTTTCGTTCATCGATTGAGAAGAGACACATTATGACAACAAAGCAAAACTAGGGAAATTGATTTAAATCTAAAAAGATAAGCATAAGAACAGGATAAAAGTCACAAAAATACTGAACTCAAAACTAAATTCAAAACAGAAAGTCAATAACCAAAGGTAGAAAGCTCAAACACACCCAAGAAATAGATAATAACTGTTATACTCCTGACTTGATAGAGGCATTTTCTTATGTTCAAAATTGAGGATTTAACTTGATTATATATATATATAGCTAGAGAAATCTCTGACTTGTGTGACAGTCAAATAAAATTCCAGGATACATATGTGTGAACAAAATAATCCGACATTGCAGAAAATCAGTCAAGTTTGTGTTATAATCTTAATCACTATAACACAAACAAATATGTCAACAAAGACAAACAAAAAGGCATATAGACAAATCATATTAGCACAAACGAAAGAAAAGAATACAAAATTGAATATATAACTATAAATACACAATAATGCATTGACTTGATGTACAAGAAACCCGAGCCACGTCGAATGAATTATACTTTTGTTAAAGGTACTTACAGGGAAAGTATTTATTTTATCATACAATGTAATTGGTTTTAATAATATCATTTTCAGATCTTGGTATTTTCTTAAATAAACACTACGTCAACATAGTTATGGTTGATGGAAGCACCTATAAATGAACCCACAATTAATCTTTCTACTTGATTTTATACCTTATAGTAAATATGCAACCTGCTGTTAAACATAAATGAATGAACACTACATTCACCTCAGACATTCACCTAAATTAATCAGCGCTCTAAAGATCACCCCCTTTGCCTTAGTGAGGGACACACAATATTTTATTTAATTTATAAAAAGTACTTATATTTTATCTTTACAAATCAATGACGCATTTAGTGTTGCAGCTATTGAACACCGATGTAAGGCTAACTTTATATACGACTTTCAAATTCGTTGAATTTCCAGTAGATTTCCTCTGTCACAATGCTTATGTTATTACGTCACAATAAGAATTGATTATTCACTAACACAACGTACTACGTTTGACCTCGGGTCAACCGGTGTAACTCATTCATAAAAATATTACTCGAGATTGATCTATAGTACTGTTAGTTTTAAATTAAGCATATAACCTTAGTAAGTGAGCCTCTTGAATAATTATTCATAGTTTCTTATTCTTCTTTAAACATCTAAAGAAAATCAATAACTGTTTGTACTGAAAGTTAGACAAGGCGAAGTCATGCTCTAAATAAACATTTTATTTTCCATATTGTTACTATTAATAGCATTTATCCTTATCGTTATCCTGTTGACGTATTGAAATATTATTTGTTGATGAGTTTTCTTCTGTTAGAGGATACATTTTGAAGTAAGAAATTTCCTGCACACCACACCTATAATTGTTTAATAGTTATCAAATACACCAAGATTATAATTTAATACGCCAGACGCGCGTTTCGTCTACATAAGACTCACCAGTGACGATCAGATCAAAAAAGTTATAAAGCCAAACAAGTACAAAGTTGAAGAACATTGAGGACCCAAAATACCAACAATGATGTGCCAAATACGGCTAAGGTGATCTTTTCCTGGGATAAGAAAATCTTTGTTTTTTTCGAAAAATGTAGAATTTCGTAACAGGAAATAAGAAATTTGGAAAATGGGAAAATATGTGATGCATAGAAACAAGGGGGTTTAGGCAGCAACCATTTGATTTTCTGGGGGGGGGGGGGGGGGGGGGGGGGGGGGGGCTATGGTTTTTTTTTTCTGTGCAAACTTTTTTTTTCGCCTTCGACGAAGAACAATCTATTTTTTTTACCGACAAACCGAAAACAATTTTTTTCTTTCAATTTTAGCATTACATATAGTGGCAGCTGAGGGTGAAACAAACAATTTTTTTTTCTCAGGGTCCAAAACAAATTATTTTTTTCACCAAAACCTGGAAACAAACTTTTTTTTCCAAAAAAAAACCATAGCCCCCCCCCCCCCCCCCCCCCCAGAAAATCAAATGGTTGCTGCCTTAATCAATAAAGTTATTTCACTAGGTTAAAGTATGTTTCGTTAGCATATGAAAAAAATCCTTATTCATTAAAGGAACTATTCATAATTCATATAACATCAAAACATCTATATATTATATTAAGTTTAACACGAACAACAAAATATCAGCACAAGAACTTCAAGAAGGAACGTCAGCTCACCTTAGAGCTGCGTGTGAAGACTCGTTGAAAGAAAAATAAGTGACTATTCTAAATGCACTGGAAAGGTAAGAATATCCTGTTCCATTAGTATCATATCTCAATTTGCTATATTGATAATTAAGACGATCAGTCTGTGATTTCACAAAATGCATGTGAACGTTCACGTTTGGCAGAACTATTAATAATCAACATATTTTAGCTGTGATTTTCTTCGATTTAAAAAGAAATTTCTGTCAGAAGCACCTAATGTCACCTCAATGTTGGTTGGGGTTCGTGTTGCTAAGTCTGTAGTTTTCTATGTTGAGTCTTGTGTACTTTAGCTTGTTTGTTTGTTTGTTTATCTTTCTTTCTTTTTTAGCCATTGAGTTGTCCGCTTATTGTCGATCTTTAAGTTTAAATGTCCCTCTAGTATTTACTGCCCCCCCTTTTTTTTTAAACTGTTTTGTATTATTAATAAATGAGCATGTCGTTTGACTACGATGGCAAATCTTTAACTTGATCCAAAGTGATTGTTAAAACTGACATAAAATGAAAATAACACTTTTTAAATTACAAGAGTTTTCCCAGATGTACCTTCATCAGAAGGGCTCAAAGTGAAATACAATGTATTTGAAAACCAAAATTGTAGATGAGCCTAAAAAATTTAAAATCTAAGATCAAAATAACCGGATATTATTGGTAAATGGTTTGGCATGCGAACTTGAATCTATTCCATATATTACAACGATTGGCTCGATACCTCTAATTCATAGTGAACACTCATTCCTTAATTATGTATTTAGTACAAGAGATATGTGTTTACAGAAAGTAAAGGTTTGCAACTCTCTTAAATAAGTCTAAACAAACCCGGATTCGGTAGTATTTTAAACCTGTGTCTATGTTTTATGAATGCAAGCATTCTTAAATTTTGTATACTGTCATCACAGAAACGTGGGTCGAATAATTTTTGATGTAGTATTTGACGTGTAAAATGCATATTATAGGCGACATTAGTTTACCTATGAAGGAATCTAAGAAATCCGCTTCGAAGTAACATTGAAAATTTCAGAAAAAAGACTTCACGGCAATTAATATATGCATCTTTATATTGAATGAAGTGTATGATATGTTCCAACATTATACCCTGTTCTTAAGTAGTTAATTTTCCAGGGGCACTATTTGCATTGATGATAGATTTTCTTGAGTTTCAAATCTGACGGAAAAAGTAGAATAACAAAAAATACTGAACTCCGAGGAAAATTCAAAACAGAAAGTCCCTAATCAAAAGGCAAACTTATATAAGCTGAAACAAACCAAACGCATGGATAACAAATGTCAAAATCCTTACTTGGTACATACGACTTTCGTGTCTGGGATGTGTGAATTTTACCTACTAGCATAAGGGATAATTTCACTTGGAAATTAAATAGATTTAGGCAACAGTAGTTTACCAATTTTCAGAAATCACAAATCTTCTGAGAGGAGACAAACCAAGGCAACAAACCAAAACTGCAGATCCAATTAACACCAAAAAGGAAGTGTAAACTTTTTTTAACAGGAAATGCTGCGCACTGACAAGAGTGTACCTGTGTATAAAGTACTAACAGGGAAAACCTTTCTTTGTGTTTTAACCATAAAATGAAACTGAAACCAATGCTACATTTTGATAATTTGATAAAAAAAAAATGGGAAAACAAAGTTATGTTGAATAGAAGTAATTATCCTGGTGACAAAATTGTAGTCAATTGCTGATATGAACAGTTACCAAAAAAGCTTAGAGTATTCGTAGCAACTATAAATTAAATAAAACTTACGAAAAATGATACTTTTTTTACTTGTTTCAAAACCTTATAGTAAATATGCACTGCAGTAATTCATAAATGAATTAAAACTATATGATTTTCATTAAATAAATCACAATAAATCTCCACTGCTGACTTCGTTTGACTCATTGAGGTACATGAAAAGGTCGACCTAATGCATAAAAGAGATACTATTATTTATTTTCTCTATAAAAACTAATTATGCATTTATTGTTGCAGATATTGCAAACAGCTATAAAGGTAAATTTATGTACGACCTTCACATTCGTGCATTTCGTGATATTTCATATGTCACAATGTTTATGCTATTACGTCACAGCAGAACTGATTGTATAACCTGTATAACTCATTCATAAAAATATATTTTCCAGTTTGTTACTAATTATAGCATTTATTTACAGAGTAATGATACTTATCATGTTGACTTATCCGTTTGTCAGTTTGTTCTTCTGTCCTAATTGTATACCCACCAGCAATCATAAACAAATATGCAGATTTGGTAATTTAAAATTTCAGCAGACTAAGGTACTCACTAACTGTGCATGCTTATCGGATTTTATGTTTTGATTGAAATGCTAAATTAACTTGTATAGACCTCAACAATACTTCATGCAAACGAGAAAGGGTCTAGACGGTATGATTTTAAATTACAGCCCATTTAGTTGAAATTAAACATAAAAGTAACATAGTACATGAAGCTCTGTAATGAGTTTAAAGACAACACAGAGAGTAAACATGGTAAAGCAACGTGACAAATTGCGCTGCATATTTATTTTAAGTGTTTTATTTTTCCAAGGAGTGTAGCATTAGTCATCATGATATTAAAAGCGCACATTTGATACGATGTGCATTTCATCTATTGTCAAATGGATATTACATTGATTGTATTACTACTTATTCAATATTTTCTGCTACTTTTACTATTTATAAGATGATTGTAATCAATTGTAAAAAAAAAGCAAGGGATATAGGGTACTTATCCATGACCAAAAAAAATTCAGTATATGCACAGCAAAACACACGATTAGCAAAGGAACAGCGCTTTTATTGCCGTTCTTCTTCCCAAAGTAACAATATATAAATAAGGCAAAAACTCTCACCTACAAGTTTGAGATGTACGTCCCCTAGCATGTTTGTTTCTGAGATCTAAGAATTAAAAGTCTTATTAAAAAGAATAAAACTTACTATACATAAGATGAACAAAATAAAATGACTTTGATTATCTTAGTTTAGCTAACATAATGGGACAGTAAGACATTCAAATACATAGGGTGCAACATAAAACAACAAAAGCTCAGCCCATGGACGTGAACTCACAAGACAGAGTGCTTATGAAGACTCGTAGACTCATGAAAAAAAAACCGAAATACAACGTCGACTTGAAACGTTAACGATTTAAAGGATAGCATATAAAGTAAACAGAAAAAAGTTACTGCGTTCCTCAATTCATGTAGATAACATTTCATTTTCTGAATGTTTTAGCAAAGAAGAGTTGCATTCCTTTTCGAAAGTCTTGTATTCGTAATCAAATTAATGTATTGTGCATTCCATTCCCCCCCCCCGTTTTATTTATAAAACCTATCTAAATTATAAGTTTTCTATGTAAGAATATAACTGATCTTGCCATATGACTCAATAACATTTTGTGAAACAATTTTAGCATTATTTATATTTGTTTGAAGAAGGGATGTCAACTCGGAGAACAATTACTTATCTAGTACTAGTTGGTTTTATTGAGCGATACCCGGGTACTCGCTGGGAAATATATCTTCTTCATTTTGCGTTTAAACTTTGACGTTGAACGGTCTTATATAAGAATATGGGACAAAGGATTACACTTCGTTATTGATAGCTCGTTAATCACAAGTACTTATTTTGTCTTATTGAGTGAAAAAACAATAATCTAATCATTCAATATAGTTTAATGAAAACTTATTGAATACAAGGAAAAACCATATCAAACAATACTACTTTTACTTTTCACTGATGGTCACCAAGCGATGCCACGATTTTCTTTTATTTGAGAACATTTTCTTGTTAATTATTATAATTATTTCGTTTTTACATTGTAAATTACAGTCTTGCAGACCGAAATATTTGCTATAATGGTACCGATGTGACGGAAAGGTTTATGTATGTTTGTTTTAAAGTGCTAGCCTAGGTATAATACCCTACGTATTTTCCGAGGTATTTCAAACGACAAATTGCCATAAGCATTCTACACAAAGTCTAGTTTATTTACTAGTATGATTATTCAGTGAGACCTATTTAATGTTTGAAAGGAGAATCATGAGAAGATCAACTTTAAATAAAGAAGGAATCAGATTATTCAAGTATAGTTTTAGTATTCAATATTCGGTACTATAGCCAAATACTCAAGTAAACGAGTACTCTTTGACATCCCTAGTTTAAATGTATGGCTGAATATATCATATATAGCATAATAACAAAAAACTGCAACAGCAGCGTAGCTCCTTACTGAAAAAATCAGCCTCCTGCAAACATTTGCTGCAAGTCTGCTGCGAACTTGCTGCAGACTTGCAGCGAACACAGAAACCGTGTTTGCAGCGTGTTTGCTGCAAATACGCTGCAGGTCTGCTGCAAACAGTTAACCATGCAAATGATTGTTTGCTGCAGACCTGCTGCAAACATATTTATGCAAATTAATCTTTCTCCTGCGTGTTTGCTGCAGACCTGCGACAAACATTTGTATTCAAATCAATCTGTTATACAATTAACCAGTGTCATGTTGCGTACACATCATTTTATCTATATTACACAGCAAATTCTAAAAAAATTATGTTACATCCATTCATAAAATAATTCAATTACTTTATCATTTGAAAAATTACCATAGCATAAGTTTATACATTTTAACATGTTTTATAAGTAAAATTAATTCCAAGTACATTCTCAATGAATTATATATACATGCATGCATAAATCTAAAGTTAAAAAAAAAGATTTACTTGAAATTAATTTTGTGCATATTATATTATTATATATATATATATATATATATATATATATATATATATATATATATATATATATATATATATATATATATATATATACGGGACGGCTGCAGTGCAGGCGATTTGGTGTCACGATATCACAGTAGCATGGGTTCGAATCCCGGCGAGGGAGGAACCAAAAATTTGCGAAAGCAAATTTACAGATCTTACATTGTTGGGTTGATGTTTAGACGAGTTGTATATACATTATGTACACAGCCATGTATCACCATCATTGATGGCGATCCGATGGATACATCTGTTGTAGGGTTGTCACTGACTCAGACGTACTTATATATCTAGTTAGATTAAAAAAATCAATTAAAACAATAATCTCTAAGCATATGAGGGAGTACTGCATATTGCATGGTTACATATTTGAACAGGGTATTTTTAACCTTCATGCAGATATCTGTGGAGGGAATGAATTCCATAAGTTTAAATTTATCATATAATGAATTTTTAAAAATAATGTCTTTGAAAACTAATCTGTTAAAATGCCACACTATCATGCCTTCCTGAACACTAATTTCTATCATGACACAAACATCACCAACCTTTTCAAATTTCAAATCTTTATCTTCCAGGAAGTTACCAATATGCATGCTCAGTCGTTTTATGTAGTTTCTTGCAATGCTCTTGAAAACATATAACATTGTCAAAGATTCCTGCAATCTAGCTGCGAACAGCTCTTATATTCTAGTTTTTCCTGCAATCTTACTGCAAACATATTTGTTTCTGCAAGCTTGCAGCAAAAAGCTGCAATGTTTGCAGGAGGTTTGCAGCTAGCTGAAAGCATCTGCAAACATTATTCAAAGGGTTCCTGCAAGCTTTTTGTTTGCAGCAGACCTGCAGCAAGCTTGCAGCAGATCTGCTGAAAACATTTCAGTTCTGTAAGGGAGTAGCTTGTGTAAACCTTATAATCGTTTCAAGACGTTTGCCTTAATTATATCTTAATATCAGCTCAATTGATCAGTGTGCCTCATTATAAAAAAATATGTCTATCCTAGTGAATAATCCTTCTGTAAACAGCATAAGAAAATCCTTAAATATTTGCACCTAATATCAGACACGACGTGACATAGGTCACACACACACGTAAACATAATAACAGGTAACGATCTAAATAAACACAGTACTTTCAAGTGTGATACTATTAATAGAATGTGTTTACCTTGTTATCCAATCAAAAAGCATGTTGACGAATTCAGATCTTATTTATTGAAATAAATAGTAGAAAATAGTTAAACATGTGTATTTTGTTGAGGAGTATGAAAAATCCTAAACATTGTGCGGATTTATCATTATATAGGGTAGGACAATTTTAAATTTATTTCCTGATTTTGTTTGATATGATTTTACAGATATTTTCATGGATAGGAAATGTAGAAATTGAAAGTAGTATGGCGGGATATTTAAAATGCATATACTGTTTAAAAAAGCTTTGGCATCATATTTTACTTTTTACACAGGTTATTTTTCAAATTTTTACCAAGAATGTTCATATAATAAAAATCATTCAAGGTTTTGAAAGTTTTTATCCCGAATCATTTCAACAACAATGAAACACTGCATGTCCCTTGAAATTTGTATGGAGAAATATGGTAGCCGTGACAGAAGGCAAAGTTTGAATGATATCTTACTTGAAGTTTAAAAAGTTTTGTTTTTCCAATTATTACAATTGGACTATCTGTTTCCGCAACTATCGTCAGCGAAGTAGACAGTAATTACATGATTTATAACAAGCTTGGCTTACATTTTGCTTTTTAAGTTGAAAAAATATTTAGAAAATCTCAGGCTAACAATATCAGCCGAAGGTGACCTTAGTGAACTTGTACATAATTTGTAAGTCTGTTTATTTTATATAGTTGTTTCGTTTGTTATACATCCTTTCTTGGCTTTTGAATATTCGGCTCTGAGCGTTACTAACACAATTAAATTCAGAAAAAATAATTTGGATGAATGATGTTTCCTTTTTTCAATGATTTAATGTTTACTGTACAAAACTTATTTCAAATTACTACCAAACATGCTACATTCTACTGTTGAGCAATTAGTTTCAATGAGGGTGGAACATGTCATGATATTAAAAAGTAAAATCACAAAAATAAGGAACTCCGAGGAAAATTCAAAATGGAAAGTCCCCAATCAAGACAGGACTGACGGATGGACGCCCGGTAAGTCTATGTCCCCAGCAACAAGCTACGCAGGGATAAAAGAAACGCTAAGATAAATCGTCGGAAATACAATATGTATGTAAAATAATTTGGATCTTTTCTTAATTAACCACATTATGTTGAAAATCGCGAAATTAAATTCTGCCTATTAAGAGCCCCATTACAAATGCATAGGTTAAAGTATACTTCATCTCATTTTTTGGTTACCTTTTGCTTTAATGCGAGAGAAATATTCATTTAAAGATTTTATAGCTTACTATGCGATATGGGTTTTACTCATTGTCGAAGGCCATACAGCGGTCGAACGATGTTTAATTCTATATCTCATATTTTTTTTTATACTCAGAACAACCAAAATATTATCCACGTGGTAATAAAATAAATGCACATATTGTTAAATGTGCGTTTCGGAATTCGATAAAGACCAAAACGTCACTCCTTAGAATTTCCGGAAAAGTGACCTTGCCATATATCATGCGAATTTAACGTCGCAGTCGTCGCTAATCTTAACTCATTCAATCAACATGAAATGAAGAGGGGCAAGGATCAGGTGAGTCTTTGGATATGAATTACTGTAAACTAACTTTTTTCGTGGATATTTTATTTTTGCGATTTTCAAATTAGCGTGATGTGGTTAAGAAAAGATCCAAATTATTTTACATATTTCCGACATTTACTTTAGCGTTACTTTCATCCCAGCGGAGCGCGTTGAGGGGGATATATACTTACCGGGCGTCTATCCGTCCGTCCGGTTTTGGTAGCGGACATACACTGATACAGGGTAAATTCTTGTCAGATTTGTATTTAACGTATCAGTGGCGGATCTAGATATTTTCTTAAGGAATGGTCTACTGACTGCTTTAAGAAGGGGCCTGCTAAAGTCATACCAAATTTTCCCCATAAAAGTGGGTGGGTCGACCCCCATCCCCCCGGGACCCGCCTATGCATATACTATAGGTTACTATTTGCAGTATATCGGAAAAGTACTAAAATGATGGACGGTTAACTTTCGTTATAAGAAAAATGCCCCTTGGAAATATTAAATTTTCCCCATAAAAGCGGGTGGGTCGATCCCCGTCCCTCCGGGACCCGCCTATGCATATACTATAGGTTACTATTTGCAGTATATCGGAAAAGTACTAAAATGATGGACGGTTACTTTAGCGTTTCCTTCGTTATAAGAAAAATGCCCCTTGGAAATATTAAATTTATGGAAAATGGTCTCGTTAGCTCTAACGGGTACATTTTTTTGCCAGATTTTGTATAAAACTTAGATTATAGGTTAATATCAATAATACCTTAAACTATTTCTAAAATTGTGTTCCGATTGCCTTTTGTTAAAAGAGTTATACCTATTGGAAATAATTTGTTTGTCTTGTATGTTTTTTTAAAATTTAGTTCTGTTATATGTTTAGGAGTTTGATTTAACGTCCTAGTACACGAAGTTTGAAAGAAGTTTAAATCGAACAATGAAGGATCTATTTACTGAGATTAATTTGGCAAATAAATAATCGGAGAGACACACAAAGCTAAACTAAAAAGAAGAATATATATTATCTGTGTCATTAATGTGAGGGATGATATCTGGGTTGACACACTTCTTGTCATAAAGTGGTTAATCAATGCACATAGGAATGGTAGTTGTCTGTTGATCTTAATAATATCGAATTCTACCAAATTATGCAGCGTATGTTGATGAAATAGAGTTCTTACAATAAGAATAAAACATGCATTGGATGAATGGAAAAGATGGGTTTTTCGGACAGGAATTAAATGTAACTTGGTAATTTTGTAGAGATTATAGGGACTTCATTGACAATCAACATTCTTTTTCGACAATGAATTGTGTTATTTAGAAAAAAACATCACATCGCAGTAACATTAGGTTACACATAGGCATCATGTTTAAGAATATTGATTATCGGGTTTGAAACTTTATCAAGGGAGACCACCCTGAACAACTGCAGTCCATTTCTACAAATAATATATGTTAGAGAAATACCCGTGCTTATGAATGGTTAAATTCAAAGTTTATTGTACATGCTGACCAAAGTTTCCAATTACACCCTTAATTGTGCTGATACGATTTTTCTAATTGAAAATTTAATTAAGAATTTTAGAAAACAGAATAAATAATCTTTGAAATTGATAATAATTTGTCATTTTCATTTTTTTTTGGCGTCGAAAACAAACAAAGGAACATATGTGATTGCATTTAATTTCAAAATGTATACTCAGAGTTATCCCGCTTTGTTTGCATCATATGATTTGATTGTTATGACTCTTATAAAGTTGTTTAAAGTTACCTAAACCTTTTACTTGTAAGACAATCGCATGAAATTCCATACTATTGACAACAATGTGCTGGTGGACATTTCGTCCATTAGGGTATCACCAGCCCAGTAGTCAACATCTCGGTGTTGACATGAATATCAATCATGTGGTCATTTTTATAAATTTCCTGTTTACAAAACTTTGAATTTTTAAAAAAAACTAAGGATTTTCGTATTCCAGGCATAGATTACCTTAGCCGTATTTGGGACAACTTTTTTGGAAATTTGGATCCTCAATGCTCTTCATCTTTGTTCTTGTTTGGCTTAATAAATATTTCGATTTGAGCGTCACTGATGAGTCTTATGTAGACGAAACGCGCGTCTGGCGAACTAAATTATAATCCTGGTACTTTTGATAACTATGTGAACAAATAAACAGGCACATGGATAAAACTGTCAAGTATTGGTGTGCAGCAGTCATCATTGTTCTATAATCTTAATCACTATAAAACAAAGAAACACAAAATGTCGAACAACAACCTAATTGCTAATTTCTAAATAGTACAAGCACTTCACCTATAAATATATAATATTTTGTGTTTAATGTTAGAAGGTTGATAATTTTACTATCATCTGTGTTATAATCCTTATTTTCATACAAGGAAACATTCTACATATGACTGAGATAATCCGAAGAAAAACTCATTGTGGTTTGTTCCCCAATCAGAGAGCTAGAAAATTTAATAGTTCAACACATGGTTGATGTTACAAGCATCTTATACATTCAACAACCCAGCATTCGATTTATAGATTTTAACAGTCAAATCCCTTGTTTTGAAATAGAAATCAAAACGACCGAAACATCAAACAATAATTTAAAAGAATATTATGCAAACCAATTTTAAGCAACAAGACCTCACAAAAGAAACAACTAAAGTGCTCCTAGTTTTCCATTCACGCATTAACTGAATCATTTGAATCAATGCTGTTAACACTGACATACAAGTATATACATAACAAAGATTAATGTTTTTGCGTTTTTGTTAAGATTCTTCTGCTTTTTTATGACCCTAACATGCCTAAATTTTTGTATCTTCCAAAGCTTTATAGTTATCCTTATTACTAGCATAAACATAAAGGAATATTGATGTTATGGCTGTTTTGTTTAGATTCCATTGTGTTGTATTGCCCTTTATGTTTTATGTTTTTCTTTTCAAAAGCTTTATAATACCACTTGTCGTGTGCACATGAATTGATTTTAAAAGTTCAATCTGTCTGGTTTGGTAATATGTCTCCCCGTGTATCCTGACTATCACTTTTCCTTTTTGATCATAGAGAACATTTTTATTTACTTATTAATTAATCTTAAAGTAGAAAAGACTTAACATTACCAATTTGTATTTTTTTCTTCTTTTTTACTATTGTCAATTACTTGCATAAGAGGTTATCATTTGAGAAAAATTGTGCCTATAAAGTTAAAAAGCACCTATAATTATTAACTCTTTTTTTTTTGGATATAATTTATTTAGAACTATTTAGAAACATTCGGTACCTAACTTAATCATGATATTCATGAGATAAATGGTCATAGCATTCGGTAAATGGTCCTTTTAACTCATCTTTATTCATTTGTAGTTACTTTTTACTCAAATATCGAATCAACATCCTTTATTAACATAAATAACTAATCCAAATAGAAAATATACCTTTGCAAATCAATGTGATTTCTGTCTGACAACACAATGAATTATATATAATGTAGTAATTTTGTCAACAAGTGTTTCTGTACAAGTCTAACTATAACCAGCCCTCACTATACATTTGCATTACAAAGTCATCTTGTTAAATGTAAATTGAAGGACACACCTACTACTAAATACAAATAAAGTAAGTAGAAAGACCCAACCATAAACACAACTGACTTGAATATATTATGAAATATTACATGAGAAACACTTTTGCCAGCTTTAGGAAGAATATCCTTAATGTTAGAACTAGAAGAAATGAACAAAAATGTATGACCAAAGAAAGAAAAACAAAACAAAACAAGAAAAGTAGTTGGACAGTGGGGAAAGGGGCACTTAAAGTAGCAGTCAGTGAAATAAGTTATGAGCAATGTTTGAGAAGATAATTTAGGTGAAATAATTTTAAATTATCTACATATGAATCATCGGCTCAGCATTAAACCTTCGATATGTTACGCCATCTTTGCCTTTGATGAGCACGAGTTCAACTCATGCTACTTTGTCTGTTGTTCTTTTCCAGTGTGTACCCCAACACATGGTAAACATTTGACATCTTTCTGTTCATTTTAAACTGTTTAATCTAAAATCGTTTTCAAAAATAGTTTTATACTTATTAAGTATTGAATGCAAACAAATCAATTAAGGATGAGCTGGTATGCAATAACTGGGGTAACCAAAGGGCATTGGGTGGACATGAAGTCTTAGTGACGTTTTATGATTTAAATCTGCTTAGTAAGTGAAGCTAGTTTTAAAATATTCGATAATGCTTTGCATCTAACTTTTTAAAAGTACAAGAAGTATGAGGAACATGAATGAAATTTAGTTTTCCTGTGGTAGTACAATGTGACAAAAGTGTACCTCCATACATTTGTAAACATAAACAATATCCTTTCAAAGGAGACACATACATTGTATAAGGAAGAATGTTGGATCAATTGTAGGTCGTTTTCATTTTCAAAGCGATCAGGATGATGGACAGCGCCATCATTCGAAGACAATGGTAATATATCATGGTTAAAGCAACGTAAAGCCTTAAACTATTTGGGTCTACAAAATAATTGAATTTAATCTTCTAGAAGCTTCTACCATATTGAATGTTAAATGTAAAATATGTCGAAACTAGACATGGTCTTTTGTTTAAGAAATAATAATAAGCTAAGATTAGTTCAAAAAGATTAGAAAAAATGGGTGATGTTTTCAGTTGTTTTTTTCTCGTTCATGTTATTATGATTTTGACATGAGTTGTTTCCCTTTACTCTTTTAAATTATAATTGGCTTTATTTGAATGGTTTAGATGGTTCTCCTTTAATCAAATTCCTGCCTACGGAATATATATCTCCCAATTGTTTCTAATGTCGTAACTAAAATCCCGTTCCTTTTCACAAATGTGACCCACCGAGTTAGACTTGCTACCTGGCTTGTACTAACATGAGCAAGAATACGGCTGCCACATGTGGAACATAATCTGCTTACCCTGCCAGAGTACCTTTTTTTTTTTTTTATTAAAATGACCACATTATTCATATCAACAGTCTTATTTTTTTAACGGTTGGGTTCTTGTAGGTTTAATCTCATTAAAACCTTCAATTTTTGTTTGGGTTCATGTTGCGTAGTTTTCAGTTTTCTGTGTTGTGTTTTGTGTATTATTTTTTGTTTGTTTGTCGTTTTTTTTTAGCTATGGTTATTTGTTGATGTGGTTCATAAGTGTTTTCTCATTTTTTACTATAAATATTAGACCGTTTGTTTTCCTGTTTAAATGATATACACTAGTATTTTTTGGGGCCTTTATAGCTAGCTGTTCGGTGTGAGCCAAGGCTCGGTGTTGAAGACCGTTCTTATATCTTTTACCACTCTTTTTGAAATCGACATGCCTGCCTCTAATTGTATCTTGTGTTGCTGTTTTCTGTAGTCAATCGACTGCTCTTATACCCACATTTATGTTTTCACGATTTCCAATCCAGATACCACGAGTAAAATATCAAGTGCAAGAGTGGAATATCATCTGTATATCTATAAAAAAACAGCTGAGTCCATCTTTGTCCTGATAAGAGGTAGCTTGGTGCACACATCCTGATCGTTTAGTGCAACGTTTTGTTGCATTTTGTTTGTCTTTTTTGTTTTTTTCTGGTATAATCAATTCTCTTAAATCTACGATTGCATTTGGTTAGTCTTTTCATATGATAAATTTGAGAAAAGAAATGGGGAATGTGTCAACGCGACAACAACCCAACCATAGAGCAGACAACAGCCGAAGGCCACCATTGGGTCTTCAATATAGCGATAAACTCCCGCACCTGGCCCATTAACAAAAATATATATTAGTTCAGTGATAACGTCATACTAAACTCCAAATTATACACAAGAAACTAAAATTAAAAATCATACAAGAATAACAAAGGCCAGAGGCTCCTGACTTGAGACAGGCACAAAATTTGCGGCGGGGTTAAACATGTTTTGTGAATCTCAACCCTCCCCATATACCTCTTGCCAATGTAGAAAAAAACGCACTAATACGCACAGTAAAACTCAGTTTCAGAGAAGTCCGAGTCCGATGTCAGAATATGAAACAAAAAAAATTAAAAAAAATGACAATAATACATTAATAACCACAGACTACTAGCAGTTACTGATATGCCAGCTCCAGACCTCAATGAAACTGATTGAAAGATTATGTCTTCATCATATGAATATCAGGCACAATCCCTCATGTTAGGGGTTTATTATTATACCATCATGAAGACAATAACAATCAAAACCAAGGAGTAAACAAAGACTCATAAAACCAAAGGACATTTACATCTACAGTTATAAATAATAATTAAGAGACAACACGAAATATATGAGAAGAACATAACCCGTGTCATGCCAACAACTGGTTTGAGAATAAATGTGTTTAATTCCGATGCAAAGACCATCTAAGTGAATCAATATTAAAGCCAAAATATGCAATCTTTAATGACCTGTCAACAGTATTGTAACTTTATCCCTTCTTAATAAGTCTGATTAAAGGTTTTGTTAGCTTTTGAGGTGAATACTGACATTGTTGTGCTTTGTAAAGAATATTACAATAAAAAAATTGATGTGAAATACTTGAACGCATAAGATGTCTGCATGTTGAATTATATTTACGAATTATTTTCTTATACCGATGATAAAATTTAGTAAATGTTTTGACTAGTTTTTGATATCGAAAACCCTGGTGTAATCATTTTTCAGTAATACATAAATTTCTCTTGCTAAAATCTGATACATTGTTACATACACGAGCGAATCGTACAAGTTGAGATATATAAACACCATAAGATGGTGACAAGGGAACGTCACCATCTAAAATGGATAATTAACGATAGAAAATGAAAAATTATTTCTTTTATCAGACATTTTTGTATTAAGCTTCCCGTTAATGGTATGGATATCAAGATCGAGGAAATGGCAGTGGTCATCGTTAGTATTAGTTTTATTTAAAATAAGTTCAACAGGATAAATTTCTTGAGTACAGATACTGAATTCGTCATTATTTAGAGCCAATGTATCATCTAAATGTCTAAAAGCATTGTTAAATTTTTGTATCAAATGTTGTTTTGGTGGGTCTTTGCTGATTTTAGTCATAAATTGTAACTCATAACAATATAAAAACAGGTCCGCAATAAGAGGTGTTTCAAAAAAATCAATATTGCTTTGCTTTCAACGTGTTCAAAAGTGTAAGGACCATGTACCTCCACACATTTATAATGATGAACAATATCCCTCCAAAGGAGACATATACATTGCATAAGGAAGTATGTGGGATTATATCTATGACGTTCTCATTTTCAAAGTCAATCAGCGCCATCATTCGAATACAATGGTAATATATCATGGTTAAAAAACGCAAAGCTGTAAATATTTTAAGAATTCTAAATGATTGCATTTCATCTTCTGGAAGCTGCTATTACTAGATTGACTGGGCGGGGTTTAAGAAGTTCTCTTATTGAAGACCAGTCCATCTATAGACAGGAGTTTTGGAATAAACTCATCAGTTATTTGTCCCATGTCATACATTTATATAAGTCCTTCTGTATGTGCGTTTTGTGACACTGATAGGTGATTAGAATTCAATAATAATTATAACGGCAATCATCCTTATCACACACATCTCCAAATAGACAGTCATTAGGCAAATTAAAACATAAGCTCCGCCTGATCAGTTGAAATAATATTGGTAATACCATATGTCATCGAAAATGTTAAGTGTGTCGAAGTAAGATATGCTGTTTTGTTCAATAAAAGATAAGTTGTGATAAGTTATCCGTTTAGAATATAAATTGGATTTTATCAAAAAAAGATGTTGTATGATACTCAATGAGACAACTCTCTTGACAATAAAAAAAAATCTATTCAATCAAGAAAGACATGTACACCATAAGGGACAAAATACTAAATATCAAAGATACATGTAGCAATCAATAGGCATCACTAAATTACAGGCTACTACTTTGAGACAGGAGCATATGTAGTAGGATAGAAAATCCTATATATTTCTAAAACTTTTATTAATCGATAGTTAGTTGTAATATAAATTTATTAAATTACCCTTGGGAACTATGTGCCATACATTATCATTTTCAAAAGAAGATAAAAAAAAACCAAGTCTGGATCATCTATCCTTTGGTAGATTTGTAAAGTATTCAATTTTAATTCGTTTACATGTTTAGGAGTTTAAAGGGACGGCCATTTTCACTTAGGTAATTTGTGTTTTGGGACCAGCTAAAGCTCCGGGTGCAGGATTTTATCGCTGTGTTGAAGTCCAACTGGTGGCTTTGGACTGTTTTCAGCTATTTGACCGGGTTATTGTCTTTTTGACACATTCTCAATGTTATTATCTATCTCAGAACTGATTGGTGGGATGTTTCGTTATTTTTAGTTAGTTGAACATAAAAATCAGTTGGAACTCTTGATTAAAATTAAGGATTAAGGATTATTTTCGATGTTTTTGTGTTCATTGTGAGCATTATGTAATGTGTCTGTAGTTCTGAGTTAAAAGCCAATCTGCAAAGTGATATGATGTATAATGAAATAATTGACTAATTATTTCATATGTACAGTCCCATTTAACATGTTTAATATGATTGCTGTTCCACGTACACATCTATCATCCTCCTAAAAAAAGGAGAAATAAGACAAATGATTCTTGTTATTGTTAGACAGAAGGAGTATGCGATGACGAAGACGATAAAAATGCAAAAAAGAAATTAAAAAAAGAAACACAAATAATGCAAACATTTGTTGAGGTGAGATAGCATTTATTTAATAAGAGATTACGTAATGAGGGCATGGTAATATGGCTAAGCCATGCATGATAACCTATTAAAATGAGTATCTGTATCTCCATTTATCTGGTATGTTTGTATTTTTAGGATACATCAGATATGACAGTGAAAGATGATTCAACGTCGTCGAAGATCACAGGGAGACGACCAGGTAGACCCTCATCAAATATCAGCCCCAGACAGAGACAGGAGCGCAGCAGACAAAGTGCACGAGAATGTAGAAGTAGAAAAAACGTTAGATATCAATATTTAGAACAATTAGTAAACATCAAGGAGAAATCAGTCTATAAACTAAGAAAAGAACTTGAAATGGTAAGAATTAAACTGCAATTCTTTTTTTATAAACCAATTAATTCAAAGGTTCAGATAATGACATGCAAAATAAATATACAAATAATGAACAGAAGTGGTTAGATTCTAAATGAGACAACTATCATCTAAAGTACAATGATGTGGATGTTAGCAATTAAATGCAAACGTACGACCTTCAACAAGAAAAAAACCTTATACCGTATAGTTGGCTATCAAAGGTTAAACAAGTTTGCTGGCGCCAAACCCTCCCAATACCTTGGACAGTGGTGGAACTTAATAACATAAGAACAAACAATAACAATCAGTTGAAAAGAGCTTAACTCATCAGATCGATAAAAAGCAAAAGGTCTGTGAGTAGTCGCAGTTACTGACAGCTAGTTCAGAGAATACAATATCTCATACAAATTATGTATTTAAGACATCAACATTAAATGGACAAGCAACATTTCACAAAAAACAACATAGAAAACTAAAAAATACGCAACAGGCACCCTGCCAAACCTACGGGTGGTATAACATGTATAAGGTGCACCTGAATAATAATCAGATCCTGCTTCACATGTAGCAACCGTCGTGTTGCTCAGGTTAGTACAAACCTTGGAATAAGTCTTATTCGGTAGGTTGTAAGTGTTTTACAAACCGTATTTTACATGCTATATTCTTAATAGGAATCAACTTTGTGGCATGTTCTTCATCTCCATAACTTTGGAAAGAAAATATAAAATTATATCAAAATGGGATGATTTCAATACAAAGTGAAATAAAATGAATATAACTTGGCAACAATACATTATTTTCGTGACAGAAGTTACAATTTAAATATAATAAACATATAAACGAAAACAGCTGAACTTGTTTTGAGTTCGCAGATCTAATTGAAAGCAGGTGCATATAGTAACAAACACAATTATATTTAATATGGGATTCTGTACAATTTCTAAAAAGACAACAATCCTACAGAGATAACAGAAACGAAATTACACAGAAAATAATAACTAATAGGTCACCGTACATACATTATGTATGAATCCTATTTTTATTGTGTATTTTGTATGATGATATATGTGTATTGATGATGAATAAATATGTTATAAGTTTGTCCTGAGAAAGTTTGGGATTAATCATATGTTAATGGTAAAATGTTAATAATATTTTATAACATTAAACAAATATCGTGCTTCCGAAGTTCGTTTTAGATTTACCTTTATCATTCTTGCTAAAACCTATAATTACTTTATACGAATCTGATGTTTAGTAGTTTTCGTTTGTTGATGTGGTTCATAAGTATTTCTCGTTTCTCGTTTTTTTATATATATTCGACCGTTAGTTTTACCGTTTGAATGGTTTCATACTGGTATCTTTAAGGGGCCCTTCATAGCTTGCTGAGCCAAGACACCGTGTAAAAAACCGTAATTTGACTTATAATGGTTTACTTTTATAAATTGATACTTAGATGGAGACTTGTCTGATTGGCACTCATACCTTATCTTCTTATATCTATGTGACACATTTACCGTTGTTGTATTGAATTGTTCTGAACTTTATTTTATTATATGTATCTAGAAACGGTAGTTTGAACTTTATTTTCTGTCTTACAGCATCGAAGATGGTGTGAAGAAATAGACAACGGAGTTATCTCAGAAGATTTGGTGAAAGGATTGAGCATAGATCCACAAAAAACATCACAACTGACAACAACTGAACAATCTAACTTACCACTACCAAGAGAACGGTCATTAAGTCTACCAACCACATCAAAGTATCAAACATGTAACTTGGGTTTAACGTCTGCAAAAGGTATCCCAAAAGCTACCTCTAACAATGATTCGAAATTATATAAGCTTTTAACAGGACGAATGACCTGCACACAATCGTTTTCTCCAGAGGATACTGCTAATGAGTTTCATTTAAATAGGACTAACTCACTTTCCTCAGGAGACAAAATGCGTCATCCATATAAGATTCAGTCACATTCCAAAGAGGGCACATCAAATATGCGTCATCCATATACGACTCAGTCAAAAACTGCAGTGGAGTCATATAATATGTTTCATCAAAATAGCGAACTACCTATAATAGAAGATACATCAAATGTATATACTCAACAACAAAATGGATCGATATTCGAAAAAGTATCCCCAACAACTGCACAAACTGAAAACCAACACACAGCTTCTTTTAGTTCTTTAACAAAATTTGAAACAAAATCTCAAGAACAAGTGCCTTACATTGATAACTATAAATTGGACCCAAGGACTGACTTTGAAAATCTCTCAGTTTTATCAAAAGGTGATAACACCTATCTTGCAAGTCGTAATACGAATCAATCATCAGACGAATGCAATATTCCTAAAATCCAATCTGATATAAACTTATTAAATGAAAAGTCCAATGCCGATGACACGTCATCTGAAATGGAATTTGTTGATTGGATATTAAAGAACCAATCCAATTTATCAAGTGACAGTGCCTTAATTGAATCTGCCCGTCAATTGGAAGATACAGCAATCATGGTAGATATATTTTCGGAAGATCAGCCAGACGTCGCAGATATATCTCCTGCTCAAATTGATATGCTGTATTCTGAAGATAACAATATTGATACCACAAATAACTTAAATGTGACTTTAGCTGAATCATTTCATGGAAATATAAAAATAATAGACATCGAAGCTCCAAAAACTGTAGAATCATTGCTAGATAATGTTTTACCTTCTAAAACTTTACATTATATGAGTACTTTACCAAACATGTTAAACCATCCGACATATTCATCAAATCCATGGCAACGTTCGACAAGTGCAGATTGTAGTTTAACTACAAGCAATAGTATCGATACCTTAGTATCAAAGTCACACCCTTTGGATGGAGCTTTTAATCACATAGATCTATCAGCAGCGGTATCCAAATCAAACGCTCCAAGTATGTTACACGGCGTTAACATTCAACTTGATCAGTCACGTACAAGTGAAAACTTCAAGGAATCAAAAAGACAAAATGTAAGTTTAAATAATCTAAACCCAGTAGTGATTGCGTCGGCCAGTACAAGCTGCGAAATACTTCCAACTTCAGAAAATTCAAGTTATACAAGGGCAAATAATGAGGAAGCAATAAATACGAGCTTACATCCTCATTCAGTGAGTGAAGAAATTCGACATGATACTGGGCCAACTCTGAAACGTTCCCACAGCGCTGGAGACACACCACATCCTAATGTTCAAAATAAATTTCCGTTTTTGTCCTTTCTACTTAAACAAGATGATGAAATATGAGGAATAAAAATCAAAAGCTACGATTATTGACTGAAACTAATAAGAAATTCTTCAGTTAATTCTTTAGAAGTTTTACGATATGTGTGATAACATTCGTTCTAACATTGAAAATACTTTTCTTGTTTGTAGAATTCCTCCTTACCATTCATTTTTTATTCAGACATTTATTATACATATTAAATAATAATCATCATGTTAAACAATCAATAAAAATGAATTATCTTGATGTTGAAATATAGCAAAAATGTTTGATGCGACAATTCTTTTTATCATGCACAAAATTTCAAATACAAATCTTGGGATATTTAAAATGACTTCATTTAATTTCCCTCTCAATTTGTACCAATAACACGTTTGTATTTCTATTTTTCTTTAGCAATATAGTTGATGAAAACGTGATTTTAATGGTCTTATACCGTCGTCATATTTTTCAATGAAGGAACTGTCCGACAAGAGAAACTTCTTTCTTTATGAGAACTATAAATACAGGATAGACTTAAAGAAATCATTGGAAATAACAACGCTTTCAATAATATGGCTGTATTGCTGGGTTAAGTTTTTATTGGTGAAGGAAGCTGTAATAAATGTACTTGAAGAAAACCATCGCCGTGCTGCAGGAAAACTGGCTATCAAAAACATGAAAACAGAGTCGAACATCCACAGAAATGATTTCGTTCATACAACATAATTGTTGCCAGATTATTAAACACTGTAAATGAACTGTAATTATGCCGTTGACACAACCTACTCAATTTTAAAAATGCTACAAAAAATAAAAAAAAGTATATTAACAATGTTAAACATAATCACAATTATAGAAAAAAAAATTAAAATTAATTATTTAACAGAATGATGCTATGTGAGATTATAAATGTCAGAAACCTTCTTAAACATTATTCAGGTCAGTGACCTTCACAAAACTGTTTTGTACGATACACATCTTAAAACACACGACCAACATGTGATTGTTGAATCGGGAACTATTAAGACGGGAAAACGAAAAGAAAGCTGTATAAGAAAAAATAACAAAGAAAGTAACTTTAGCACCGAAAGATAAAATGTTCCGTCGAATGGAAAAAGTAAATAATGAGTAGAAGGATAACCATGAACAACTCAAAAGTATACACGCATTTGAACTGTGGAAAAATAACATTTAGAAATTGAACTCCTTCACAATACAAAGATTAGTCACATTGGGATAAATTACAATACAATTAATCATATACTTATATCTTTACTTGTGTACAAATATATCAAGATACCTTTTAAATTTTATTCTATAAAAAAGTATTTAATCATGTTAATGGTATATGATCGTTTAGAAGTAAGTGGAAGCTATCTGTAGAGGTATCAATGTTTATTGACAAAAGGTAAGCTGCTGATTGTAAGAACGTTGCACATGGTTAAAAAACTGCTTCGTTGAGGAAGCACATTTTAGTTAAGATAAATGTATATCTATGGATTTTACAATTATATTGATAAAACAATTCTATCTGATTCAAAAGCTACTGTGAAGATTTCGGTAATCAATAGTTCACGGGTTAAGGTGTTGAATTTATTAATGTTTGTTTTTACGCTATACAGTATATATGAGTTTGATTGTCACTTTGGTATCTTTCGCTTCTCTTGCAGCCCATACTATTAGAACGATATTCCATAATTCAGCTACAATATTCATATTTTTTATATAATAAGATTCTAACACTATGTTGGCTGGTGTTCCACTGTTTTGTCATTTGGACCTATTATGTCTGTTTGTTTTGTTCGTACAATATAATGTCTGTTTGTGCGACTGTGCAAAGTGAGGCGTTTAGCTCGCTATAAGAACAGGTTTAATCTACCATTTTCTACATAAGTCAGGAATATGACAGTTGTTATCATTTAGTTTGATGTGTTTGAGCATTCGATAAGAGACATTTCCTCGGAGATGGGATGTCTTTTTTTAGCAATTTGTATCAAAATCGTTTCTCTTTTCTAAGCCAATCTTGCATTTTTTTTAAAATCAACCTTTTTATCGTGTAATTTTCTAATGATCGGAAAAAAAATAGTGACGATATAAAAAACGATGATGCGGTATGCTTGCTCAACTATCTACAAGATACCAAATGACAGAAATGAACAACTTTAGGGCACTGAACGGCCTTCAATAATGAACAAAGCCCATGCCACTAAGTCATCATTAAAAAGACCCCGAAATGACAATCACAAGCGAGAAAACTAACGGTCTGATTTACGTACAAAAAATGATCGAAAAATAAGAAAAAAATAAATAAAACTCATCAACAAACGACAAACATTGAAAAACAGTCTCCTGACGTGGCCTTGGACAGCTTAGTTGGTAGTCTAGATTAACGAGAACACACAGGATACTGATCTTAACTGTCTCGACAACTGAAAAAAATGAGTCTTTGTTTTTTGGTTGATTATACATTTTTATTTTAAAATTTGTACGTTCAGTATGTCAGAAATAGGCAATATCCATATGATGATATATAGCTGTTAATTTCTGTGCCATTTGGTCTCTTGTGGAGAGTCTCGTTGGCAATCATACCAGATCTTCTTTTTTTTTTTTTTATAAATATCATTAATGAATAATATAAAAAGAAATAACTCTTTGTTGTCTCAAAATATAGAACAGCATGAACTTCATGAAAAAATAAAATTTAGAAAATATTAACTATGAAACCAATGCTACTATTTGTTCTTAACTTCAAACACAATTGTCACTAGATATTTAATTAGGGCGACAGTAGTACGTTTTAGATACAATAAAATGGTAACAAAGAAACAGGTTGGTAACAACCGTTGTCGGATAGTTTTTCTGCACGAGTAGTCAGGTGAAGATCCGAGGCGATAGCAATTCAGTAGAATTGAATTCAATAACTATATAAATATATTAAAAGAATGAATTTCCTATTTCATTAGTGAATGAAATATTATGAAAAAAATGGATATTGTCTCGTTATTAGATATAATATATAGGCATATATTTTGGATTTTTGTTTTTTAATTTCTCATTCTTATAGGTTTTTATGGCTCTTATAGTATTGATAAGGATTAAACACGTGTCACAAAAAATATGATACAATCGCAGCTTACCGTTCAAAATTGGTGACATCAGTGATTTCTCCAAGATTTGCTGTCTTTTTGAAAATATATTAAACGGACATTTTTTATATGTAGGAGTAATCGTGCATTGGTGAGTTGATAGGGATTTTATCTTTTGATAATATTTTTTTTTATATATTATATATTTCCTTTTTTTTCTATTGAAATATACACGTCGGTATCAGCATTTCCTTACTTTCAGCACTGTCCAGAATACTATTCATGTGTATATTTCAAACGAAAAAATACCATTTACGGACCGAACATTTTGCTTTAAGAGGGTGTGTGTTTTTCTCTTATACAGAAAATTATATAGTTTTTCAACGCTATCACCCAAATATTTTGTTTCGAAATAATTACTATTATATACGAAAAATTGCCATCTGCTTGACCAGACTATATTTTTTCTCATAAAATTGTGGATTATAATATTTTCTTTAGGAAAAACCATAACCCCCCTTTTGAAGTTAAATAGTCAATCCCTTAGTGTACTGATATGAATAGTAATTTACTGTAATTGTTTGAAAAATATATTGATTGATTCCAACGTAAATATATTAATAACAAAGACAAGAAATTTGTCGGTAAAACAAAAATGTCAAGTTTCATTGAAATTTAAAGTGCCCATGAACTCACTGATCATGTACGAGTGAATATATTCCTATGGGAACGAACTGCGCGCCTCTCCTTGCCGACATCTTCTTATTTTTATATGAATCGGAGTTTCTTCAGATACTTGTCAAACAAAAAGATCAAAGAAGCCAGATTATTTAGTTTCACTTTCAGATACATGTATATTGATGATGTTCTTTCCATTAAAAATCTGTCCTTTTCTGATTAGGTTCCATTAGTATATCCGCCAGAACTAGAAATTAAAGATACAAAATACACGGCTTCCTCCGCCTCATTTTTAGACTAATACTTCTAATTTTACACAGTCATCTCAGTACCAGAATCTATGACAAACGAGACGATTTTAGTTTAGAAATTATCAATTTCCCCAACCTTAGTAGCAATATACCATCTTCAATTGCATATGGAATATACATTTCCCAACTTATTCGATATTGAAGAGCTTGTAGCTCCTACTCAGACTTTGTTAATCGTCACCAGTTTCTGAGCAGAAAGTTGATGAACCAGGGGTATGTCAAAGAACGTCTCGTCCTTTTTCTTAAAAATTTCATCGTAAGGTACCAAGACCTTGTTGATAAATATTCCGTATCAACTTCACAAATAATACATGATGGTGTTGGTGAATAGATTCTGCGTACTGACGTTGTGTATCATCTTAACAAAGTGGTATATTGTTTTTTTGTCTTTGTTCTTTTATTAATATTACTTTTACTTTTTTCTGTGATATCCATTTGACGTGGCTCGGTACTTATACACCCCGTCAATGTATTTGTATCATCTTTCATTTTTGCTGGTTTGTTTTGTATAAAGTAAAATCACAAAAATACTGAACTCAGAGGAAAATCAATTTGGAAAGTCCATAATCACATGGCAAAATCAAAAAACAAAACGCATCAAAAACGAATGGACAAGAACTGTCATATTCCTGACTTGGTACAGGCATTTTCAAATGTAGAAAATGGTGGATTAAACCTGGTTCTATAGCGCTAACCCTCTCACTTTAATAACAGTCTCATCAAATTCCGTTACATTTACATGATGCGTTAAATAAACAGTCACAATCAATAAAATAGTCAAAATATGGGAACATCAGTCATCATCGTATAACAATTTAACAGGACACAACAACATCTACTATCTACGAACACATGGATTGATTTGAGTGTCTGACGTCAGAAAAATTATATACGTCACATAAATTTGTCGTTCAATGTGCATACAATAGTTATCAAAAGTACCTGGATTATAAACAATTTTAAATTTTACAAAGGCAATGAGCGCAGACAGGGTTAAAAAATCAAAAGTATGTAAGAATAAATTACAGAAATCAAACTAGTCCAAAAGTTATACATATTTGTTTTGTATGTACGACTTTTTGTGTTTCTTTGGTTCACATGACGTGACTCTCTACTTTTAAATATCCCGCCAATGTGGTATCATTCTATTATATGTCATTATGTTATTGTTCTTATATAGAATTGAAAATACTTTAAACGGCAAAATTATTTTACTCACGTAGGAGTAATAATCTTATGTGAATTCTTTTCAATTCTAAAGACCATCTAGATAATTGAAAATCTCGTTCTGTTTCTGAAATTATTTTTAACATACTTTTTTATTTGTTTTCCCAATGTGAAATAATTTTTTTTTTGAAAAAAATATTTTATATTTCTATATGTGACGTTTACATTTTATGACGTTAATCTTGCGAAGCAATGCATGTGGTTTTTAAATTTGATAGATGCTTTTTGTGCTTTTTTGTTAAATATTAGATTTTTTTTAGATTGTGACACAGTGATGACTGCTGTTCAGAATTTTTGTGATTTTACTTTTTTCATAAAAAGTGTCCGTTTAACAACTAAATAGTGTCCGTGTAACAACTAAAAAGTGTCCGTGTAACAAATAAAAAGTGTCCGTGTAACAAGTAAAAAGTGTCCGTGTAACAAGTAAAAAGTGTCCGTGTAACACCCGTTAATGTACTGTGTTTCTATAGCTCTGCTTGGGGTAAAGTCGTACAAACCTATTTTCCAATCGCGTGAAATTAATTGACCTGTTATGCATGCTTCATTAACTATGCGAATCCAAACTCCTTCAAAATTGTAATATCGGGGGTAGACTTACAGATCAGAACTTATATTAAATGTTTTAAGAATTCCGAAACACGTCACTATTTAGTTGAGACACTGACACATCGTATTGGTCAATATAAACTATTGACGGTCAAGCAATCAATCAAATAAATACTATGCAACAAGTGTTAAAATCAAACTTCTTGTGTATATTTCGGAGTTCAGTATGATGTCGATTATCAGTGAACTAGTATACTTTTATGTTTAGAAGCCAGCTGAAGTACGTCTCCGGATGCGGGAGTTTCTCGCTGTATTGAAAACCCATTGGTGGCCTTCGGCTGTTGTTTGCTCTTTGGTCGGATTGTTGTATCTAAGACACATCCCAAATTTCCATTCTCATGTTAAGTTATGATCAATGTCAGTAGCACCTATCTTCATTGTTTATTCTTTAATAAGAACACGCAAAGCTTTTAAAGACTTTATTCGCCAGAAACATGAAAAATTGAAGAAAAAAAAATGACTGGAAAAGAAAAGACCAAATCCTTTTAACAAAGAAACTTTGTGTGGGTGACTTGCATCAAAAGCTTGCGATACAATAACAAAGGTTAAAATCTATCTATTAAAATAATAATGGGTCAATTACATAATGTCGTTTAACACACTTTCTGTGACGAGGATGATGTGGCTTTTAATCATGTACTGTTCTCACAAGTAGCGTATACCAAACAGTAGTAATACAAACATAGCACAGCATTTTCAGCGCACGATAAGTGGTTTCCTAGAATAATGTCAGATCTAAAAGGTCAAGAGCAGATCCATCGATACTTTTATATAGCTAAAAATCTAAAACATGATTCTGTGAATTCATCCATGAAAAACATTTCGGGGTTATTGTTCTCTCAATTTTTTAGTTGAAACTAATTTAAACACTATCAACTCAACTTAATATTACTGAAGTACTATGATAACCTAGCTGTGCAAAGCATATGATTTTTGCTTGTAAAGCCTGTATGTTTTTCCGTGCTTGATATATATGTCCTATAAATGTGTTATTTCTGAGTAATGGTGGTTTTTTTTTTGGACATAAACTTACTTTTTAGTACCACGTCAGTATCTTAATTGTACATAAGCCAGTTTGTGAACTAAACATTTAATTAGACGCACACTTCTTATTCTTGGTACCCATTCCTTTCTGCATATCATTTTTATTTTAAAGACTTATAAGAGGGGAGGTCGCAGTATTTACCCACTTTTTACATATCAAATCGAACTGGTAACAAGAACTTTGGATAAACGAATATAGGCACTTCGTATCTGAGAAACGGACGATATCCTCATTTTTAGAATTTATTCATATTTTTTTTGTATTTTTCAAAATTATCAGTTAAAATGTGTTCTACTAGGAACAATAATTTGTTCTTCACCTTTCATTTGATACCTTAATCATTAACAGTTAGTCTACAAAGTTTGATATTTAAACCTAGTCGTAGGGACTATTTTGTTTAAACTATGTACTGTTTTCCAGTTGTTTCCTTTCGACCGGTTTCAAATTATTTGGTGGTGCTTCACCTTACCAAGTCTATCTGAAATATTTTGCAAATTATTTCGCTCATACCAGTGCTCGGGGTCTTTGACTTTGAGATGAGAGAAACCAATATAAATGCTGTTTCTTTATCCTAGTGTTGTGCGTATACTGATTTTGTGTTTAAGTGCTAGTCTACCTAAGAATCAGGCAGTGGTGAAAACATGACAAACAAAAACCCACTCAGGTTGACATAAATTTATATTCAAAATGTATAATGATGCAAAAATATACCATTTGTTTCATTGTCCTGTTCTGAAAATTTGAGATAAAATTTGGTTACAATGCACTAGAAATTAACAATTAAGGGGAGCTAACTCTGTAATTTGCTATCATTCTAACCAAAGTTTGTCTAAAGATTTCTCAAGTTACCAGACACGCAGACACTAAAGACCTACCATTTCTAACTCAGGATGAGTGTTACTTCAAAATATGATGGCTAGGTAGGTGGGTTTTTTACAGCCATGTTTTGATTTTTTTCAAAATTGACCGATTCATACAAAGACTGGCACTTAAGACGGATATTCCAAATTCTATTTTTATTATCAAATAAAATGCCTAAAAAAGTTTCGCAGTCAGGCTTTTATTAAACGTTATTTCCATTGCCATGCAGTTTATGCAATATAATTGTGCAAATAAAGTCATATCTAGCTGATATAGATAGCACAATGAATGCAAAGCAAATAAGTATTTCATATCTCTGTATTTATTATTTTTCTTTAGGATGTTGGCAGCTGTCGATACCATCGGACTCACCATCTTCAAAATGAGTATTAACCTATAATGGTTTAATTTTTAAATTGTTATTTGGATGGAGAGTTGTCTCATTGGCACTCACACCACATCTTCCTATATCTATTATATAGCAGAGTTGTTTGAAAACAAAGTATTATACGTCAGTGCTAACAAACGAAAACAAAATTTATTTATAAATGACTATTTCTTCATTGATAATCTGTTTTGACACAGTAGATGTGTACAATATATTTATATATTCATGAAGCCTTCAATGTATTTTTTCAGAGAAAGGCATTGATTATGTAATAATTGGTCATAGGGATTGTGTGATGACGAGGATTCGAATTATATAGAATGAATCATTTGCTTCATTTAGTTCAATCAATAAAGAAATTGATGAGACATGTGATATCCAAAGGATGATCAAAAGGTCAAATAGGATAGTAAGTCGACGAAAAAGAGATACCAACATGTCATTAAAAACAATGCAGGATATGAAAAGCCGAGTAAGACAAATTAATGTCACTGTAAGCAACAACATTTTGCAAGGAGCTCACAACCGGAAAACCACAATTCTTGGAATATCGTATGAACTAGTAGATATATTACTAGTTTCATAACGCAATTGAGTCTTGCATGTTGCTCAACAGTCATGTTCACATTTTTATTTAGGGTCCAGCTGATACCCAACTCCTGGTGCAGGATTAATCACTACATTGAAGACCCATCGGTGGCATTCTACTGTTTTCTGCTCTTTGGTAGGGTTGTTGTCTCTTAAAGATATTGACCATTGCCATTCTCAATTTAGGTTTATATCAAATGTGTACTATTGTTTGTCTGTTTGTCTTTTCATTTTTAGCCATGGCGTTGTCAGTTTATTTTCGATTTATGAGTTTGACTGTCCCTTTGGTATCTTTCGTCCCTCTTTTACATGTATTAGGAAACTAAGATCATTGTTAATGGTTTAGCATCCGTTTGTTAAGTGCTTCTAGAATGTTGTTTTAAAATTGCTAAAAAAAAATCAACGATTGATATGTTCTGCATGGAATTGCAAGCAAACACAACTTAGCTAAGGGTTTCTTCCAGCAACATTTTCATGAATTCATTAAAATGTTTTGGCATACAACTTGATTGAAAACCTTAATGAATAAAGACAACAGTAGTATAGTCATAAATCGATTAAGCGTAAACAAATCCAGGTTACAAACTAGAACCGAGGGATACACTTCAGCTTTAAGAGAAAGCAAATAATCAACAGAAACACTGAAGTGCAACAAAGAGAAACGCCAACATACATAAAATACGACTATTTGATAACGGCAACTATATTTCTGACTTGCTACAGTTCATTTTAAGAACAAAATGGTGAGGTGAACCAGATTTTTAGAAACTTTTGAAAACACGGGTGATTTTTTTTTTAATGTCTATTACTTTTTTATGGAACAGTATTGCTAAATGAATGTTAATGCAAAAATCAAACTGAAACATCTCCAAAAGCAATTATTGAAGGTTTGTATTCTATAACATATCGAGTGTGTATCTATATCAACATAAACTATGTGTCAAATTTCAAACATTGCTTTAATATCAATGTTAGCTTCTTTTTTAGGTTTTTTTCTGTGCGCAATGGTCTTCAATTTCGTACTTTATTTGGCCTATTTAACTTTTTTGATTCGAGCGTCACCGATGAGTCTTTTGCAGAAGAAACGCACGTCTGGAGCAAATACAAAATTTCAATACTGGTATTCATGACGAGTTTATTTACAACCAGTGGGTTGATAGCACTGATGGCGGAGTTTGTATTCCCCGGGGGTATCACAAGCCCAGTAGTCAGCACTTCTGTGTGGACATGAATTATCAATGATATATAAATTAACTGATTACAAAACTTTTAAAATTTCTAAAATAATAAGGCGTTTCTTCCGCAGGAATAGATTACCTTTATTAGCAGTATATTGCAAAATTTTCAGAATCTTTGGTCCTCAATGCTCTCCAACTTCGTACTTTATTTTGTCTTTTTAACTTTTTTGATTCAAGTGTCACTGATGGATATTTTGTAGACATGACGCCCGTCTGGTGCAAATACAAAGTTTCATTCCTGGTATCTATGATGATAAAATTGAAAATTAAAATTGGGAATGAGTCAAAGAGACAACAACCCGACAATAGACTAGAAAAGCAGAAATGAGTTTTTTTGGTATCATTATTCTTTACAGTATCTGAATCACGCAGCGACCAAGAAAAGACAGATGTATGTGTTCGTTTCTTTACCTCAGTTATTTAGGATGATAATACACTTGAGAGAGGAAAATCATTTCTTTTGTACGTATACAATTTATTTCCTGCATTGTTATAATAATAATAGGATAAAAACACATAAGTCTGTCTTAAGCTGGTCAATAGATGAGATGACTTGGTTGATTATGTTATTTGTTATACAATTACGTCAATGGGTTATTTTAATAAAAGATAAAATGTAGTTTCTATTATCATTTTCCCCAAAAAATTAAAATAATTGAAAGTATGGGTCTCGAGATACTTTTCAAGCTTTTGCTTGTGCAAATTCGTCAGATTGTACACGAAAACTCGACTATGTAGTGACAGAAAGAAAACTATACCACAAGAAAGCTCTTTTGATTTGCTATCAGAAAATAAAAGTCAAAACAATATCTTGCTACAAAACAAAATAGGTATATTGCTTTGTTAAATTTTCACTATCAGAATTATCTCCAACTGTATGACAGAGATAAAAAAAAATGATAAAATAGATTATATTCTGCATTTTAAAAATTAAAAAAAGAATAAATCACTCGTAAAAATATTATATTCTTTTTGTTTAGATTTACATGAAAAGTCTTACAACTTTATTTCATTTTTCTCAAAATGTGCACATTTCATTACAGTTCTAGACCAAAAGTGTATTGCTTTTTTATAATTCAAGATGACAAAAGACAACCTTAAGACATATTTGAGATAATCGATATAGTTTTTATTTATATTGGAATATTTTCAAGTGTTTATGAAGTATGAACTGGAAACACAGAGTGCTAATGAAGATTTATAAGAAAAATAGCTACTAAACATCGAATAGCAACGGTTGGAAGAATAGCTTATACAGTAAAAAAAAACATTACTGCGTTCGTCAATTCATGTGGAATTTATTTTCCTTTCTTAGTATTTTTTTTTAGTAAAGAAGGGTATCATTCATTTTCGAAAGTCTTCTTTTCGTAACCAAATTGATATATTGTGCATCTACCTCCCCATTGTATTTGCCGTAAATGTAATCATTGAAAAATTGAAAGTTTGAACTGCTTTCAACAGTCACCTGTTTTTCCTTTTGACAAATTGCCAAATACCATGTCAAAGTCTGACATTTCGCAATTGTATACGGTTGTTTTAAAAGAAACATAAACTTCTGAATAAACGTATAAAATTAAAATTGAGAATGGAAACGGGGAATGTGTCAAAGAGACAACAACCCGACCAAAATAAAAAAAAACACAACAGCAGAAGGTCACCAACAGGTCTTCAATGTAGCGAGAAATTCCCGCACCCGGAGGCGTCCTTCAGCTGGCCCCTAAACAAATATATACTAGTTCAGTGATAATGAACGCCATACTAATTTCCAAATTGTACACAGGAAACTAAAATTTAAATAATACAAGACTAACAAAGGCCAGAGGCTCCTGACTTGGGACAGGCGCAAAAATGCGGCGGGGTTAAACATGTTTGTGAGATCTCAACCCTCCCCCTATACCTCTAACCAGTGTAGAAAAGTAAAAGCATAACAATACGCACATTAAAATTCAGTTCAAGAGAAGTCCGAGTCTGATGTCTGATACTGATTTGTTAATAACAAAAAAGGAAAACAACGCTCTATATATGACATGCGTCAGAGCATCAATGAAGAGGTATTTATTATTAAAATGCACATCTGGTGCAGAAAAATTGGAAAGTTTTAATGTGAATACTGCCAAGTCATAGCAAATAAAAACCTTTCTAAATTATATATGTTTTCTATGTAAGAATAAAATAGTTTTATCGAGCGTTACTACAAATACAGTTAAGTCGGCTTCATATCTTGACTTACATCTAGAAATTGACAATGAGGGTCGGTTGAAAACAAAACTTTACGACAAAAGAGATGATATCAGCTTTCCAATTGTGAACTTTCCATTTCTAAGTAGCAACATTCCAGCAGCACCTGTATACGGGGTATATATCTTCCAACTGATACGATATTCCCGTGCGTGCATTTCCTATCATGATTTTTTTGATAGAGGGTTGCTGCTCACAAGGAAGCTTTAAACCAAGAGTTCCAAATGGTGAAGTTGAAATCATCCCTTCGTCTCTCCCTTGACACCATTAGCGAGTATGGTCTTAAGGAAACGATGATAGTCCGTCGGAAGGGGACGATAAATGGCTGACCCGTGTTAAGAGAGAGTCATATCTCTTGCACGTTAAAGACACCCTTGTAGATTTTGAAAAAAAGTAGGCTAATGCCGCTACAAGGCAGCACTCGCACCCGCAAAGTGGAAAGGGATTAATATAAGTTGCAAAACTTGTTTCCCAATCCACTCCAAATAAATATGTTTAAACTAAACTAAATCCCTTCGTAAATTTTACGGACGCCATCACGAGTTGGTTGACCGTTATGGAATAACCGTTTCACAAATGATATCGGATACGTTCGTTACGTCGTAACTACAATACCCTTCCATTTTATAAATGTGACCTACCGAATTAGACTATTTACCGAATTTGTAATCACATAAGCAACACGACGGGTGCCACATGTGGAGCAGGATCTGCTTACCCTTCTGGAGACCTGAGATCACCACTAGTTTTTGGTGGGGTTCGTGTTGTTTATTCTTTAATTTTCCATGTTGTGTCATGTGTACTATTGTTTGTCTGTTTGTCTTTTTCAATTTTAGCCATGGCGTTGTCAGTTTCTTTTAAATTTATGAGTTTGACTTTCCCTTTGGTATCTTTCGTCCCTCTTTTACTGGAGTACCCGCTTGGGAATATATATTTTCAACCCGGACACTCAAATAAAGTATTTTACATTTTGTGATTTGTTGTTCAACGGTTCTTCATAAAAATCTGGGACAAGGAATTACACACCATAGTTGATAGCTTCGTGATTACAAGGACGTATATTGTCTAATTGAGTAAAATCAGTTATCTAATCAATATTATTTAATGAACACCTATATCTACCTATTTAAAAATCATTACAAGGAACAACCATATCTAACAACATTTTTTGGTAAAGAAAGAAATCACAAGCGTAAGGATTAGAAGTTTTACTATTTACTGAGGGTCACCAAATGTTGAAACGAATTTTCTTTATTCGGGAACATTTTCTTGTCACTAATTATAATTATTGGGGAAAGTCAGTTTTGGAATTTTGGAAATTGTTGACCGACTTGAGACGGAAAGGCTAAGATTTTTTTAGTGTAAGGTATTAGTCTATGTATATCCAACGTGTTGTACAAGGCATTTTAAACATGTTAAATGACAATTAAGCTTATGCATTCTAAACAAAGTTTACTTTATTTACAAGAATGATTAATCAGTGCAGTCTTATTTAAATTTCCGAAAGAGATTCATAAATATGTCCTTCCTAGTGAATAGCCCTTCCGTAAACAGCCTTAGAAAATTCTTAAATATTTGCACCTAATATCAGACACGACGTGACATAGGTCACGCACACACGTAAACACAACAACAGGTAACGATCTAAATAAACACAGTATTTTCCAGTGTGATACTATTAATAGAATTTGTTTACCTTGTTAACCAATCAAAAAGCATGTTGACGAATTCATATCTTATTTATTGAAATAAATAGTAGAAAATAGTTAAACATGTGTATTTTGTCGAGGAGTATGAAAAATCCTAAACATTGTGCGGATTTAACATTATATAGGGTAGGACAATTTTAAATTTATTACCAGATTTTGTTTGATATGATTTTACATATATATCTTCATGCATAGGAAATGTATAGATTGAAGGTAGTATGGCGGGATATTTAAAATGTATATATATGCTTAAAAAGATTTGGCATCATTTTATGTTGAACACCGGTTATTCCTCAAATCTCTACTATGAAGCTTCATAGAAGAAAAATCATTCAATGGTAAAGAAATATTTTTCCCAAATCATTTCACCAATAATGACAAACTTTCCCGTGCAATTTGTATGGCATAATATGGTAGCCGTCATAGCAAATATCCTTACAACTCTTAAAACATGGCGAAGACAGAGTTTGAAAGATATCTTATTGGAAGTTTAAAAAGTTTGATGTCAATTATCACAGTTGGACTATCTGTATCCGCAACTATCGTAAGCAAAGTAGACAGTAATGACATGATTTATAATAAGAATGGCTTAAATTTCGCGTTTTTAAATTGAAAAATTAAATCGAAAATCTCATGCTTGAACTATATCAGTCATAGGTGCCCTCAGTGAACTTGTCCATAACTTGTAAGACTGTCTTTTGTGATATAACTGTTTCGGTTGCTATACACCCGTCATTGGTTTTTGAATATTCGGCTTTTAACGTTCCTAACACATGTAAATTTATAAAATAATTCGCATGCATGATGTATCTTTTTGTTTAAATACATAATTTTATGTTGAATGTATATTTATTGATAAAATAACCTATTTTTAATTACTTAAATTGTAAACATGCTAAAATTTAATGACAATCAATTGATTGCAATGCTTGATTTTAATAGTTAAAAGCACTTAGTTGAAATGAGGGGAAAACGAAATTAAAAAGTAAAAATGCTGAATCCGAGTAAAATTTAAAACCGAAAGTCCGTAATCAACCCGGACTGCCGAATGGACGCCCGTTTAGTCTATGTCCCTGCACTGCGATACGCGGGGATAAAAGTAACGCTAATAAGAATCGTCGAAAATACAAAGTGTATGAAAAATAGTTTTAATCTTTTCTTAAATAACAAAATTATGATCATATGAAAATCGCCAAATTAAATTCTGCCTTATTGAGAGCTCCAATAATGAAACAGTCTCTGCAAATTCATATATTAAAGTATCTCATTTTATGGTTATCATTTGCTTTAATGCAAGACAATCAAATTGAGAATGGAAATGGGATATGTGTCAAAGAGACAACAACCCGACCATAGAAAAAAAATAACAGCAGAAGGTCACCAACAGGTCTTCAATGCAGAGAAAAATTCCCGCGTCCGGAGACGTCTTCCACCTGGCCCCTAATCAAGCATACTAGTTCGGTGATAATAAACACCATACTAAACATACTAAAAATATTTATTTTATAGATTTTTTTAGCTTACTATGCGAGATGGGGTTTACTCATTGTCGAAGGCCATGCATCACATGTTATAGCTATCTTTTGCTTTTATGCGAGATACATATTCATCCTCTATATTTTACAGCTTTCTTTGCGATATGGGGTTTAATCATTGTCGAAGGCCATTCAGGGGTCAATTTGTTTTTAACTTTTATTTAAATAATTCTCTCCTGAAAGAGTTGTCACCCTTGCCAACCATATTTCAAAACTCAAAACAACCAAAATAATATTAATCACGTGACAATAAATGAAATGCGCATATTGTTAAATGTGCGTTTCGGAATTCGATAATGACTAAAACGTCACTCCTTAGAAAATTTCAGGAGGAGTAACCTTGACATATATTATGCGAATGTAACGACGCAGTCGTCGCTTATCTTAACTCATTCAATCAAAAATGAAATCAAGAGGGGGGAGGAGCCGGTGAGTGATGGATATGAATTAATTTAAACCTATTTTCGTGGATACTTTATTTCGCGTTTAACCCTTTTTTACCCATTTATCAGCGATGAAATGTCGAATTTTTAAATTCAAATGATGTTGTTATGTAAAAAAAGATCCAAATTATTTACATTTTTCGGGATCCGACATTTATTTTAGCGTTACTTTTATGCCAGCGTAGCGCGTTGAGGGGACCATGGACTTACCGGGCGTCAACCCGTCCGTCCGGTTTAGTTAGCTTTGTCACAGGTACAATTCTTGTCAGATTTTTTATAAAACGTATCAGTGGCGGATCAAGAAATATTTTTATAGAAGGGTCTACTGTCATCTCTAAGAAAGGGCCGTTAAAGTCATACTTCAGTGAATGTATCTATAATCAACTAAATTTGTCCCATAAAAGGGGGAGGGTCGGTCTTCTTCCCAGGGATCCACCTATGCATATACTATAGTTTAATATCTGACATATATCGGACAAGTACTAAAATGGTTGACCTTCGTTAAAAGAGTAATGCCCCTTGAAAATATTAAGTTTACGGAAAATGTCCCTGTTAGTTCTGTCGGGTACAATTCTTGCCAGGTTTTGTTTTATACTTATAATTTAGATCAGCCATACCTTAAACTAAAAACATGGAATAGTCTGATGTTTATTCTACACTACTACCAGAAACGAAATTTGCAAGAGGTTTAAATTGGTAAATTTGTTTTTTTCACTTCGATTATTTTGGCAAATAAATGATCGGAGAGACATACTAAACTAAACTAAAAAGAAATATATATTATCTAAGTCATTAATAAAAGGGATTCCGTAAGGGTTAACATACACGTCTTATTATAATGTGGTCAATTAATTCAATTCAAATATGTATTGTCATATAAACTCTATAACAAATAATATAAACATACACAAAATACATTTAACAAACAAAACCATAAAAACAAAAAAAGCAAAAAGCAAAACAATCTATCTATGTATATGATCTTTAAATATAATTTATAAATAAATCAAGAGTCCCCTGCTCTCAGTTCTCAGCACCGAGGTATGTTAATTGTCGGTTTATCTTAATATTGAATTCCACAATACAACGTGTGTTGATGTAATAGCGTACATACAAAAAGAAATAACATGCATTAGATGAATGTAAAAGATGGGTATTTCGGACAGGAATTAAATGTTATTTTGTAATTTTGTAGAAACTATAGGGCCGTCAATGATAATCAGCATTCTTTTCGACAATGAAATGTATAATGTTAAAAAAATATATAACAGAGTAAAAAAGGTTACACAAAGGTATCATCTTTACAAATGTTACATATCGGGTTTATAAATTTATTTAGGGAGACCACCCTTCACAATTGCAGTCCATTTCTACAAAAACGTAAGAAGAAATATCCTTGTTTTTGAATGGTTAATTTCAAACTTTATTTATATGCAGACAAAAGTTTCGGAATTGCACCCTTATTTGTCTTTTTTTTAAGGTGGACATTTAATTAATAATTTTAGAAAACAGAATAACCAATCTTTGAAATTCGATTTTAATTTGTCATTTTCATTTTTGGCGCAGAAAACAAACAAAGGAACATATAAGATTGCATTGAATTTCAAAATGTATATTCAGAGTTATCCCGCTTTGTTTGCAAAACATTATGCGATTGTAAGGATTCTTATAAAGTGGTTTAACGCTACCTAAGCCTCTTACTTGTGAGACAATCGCATGGTATTCCTTAATTTTGACATTAAATGATTAAGGTGTGAACAAATAAACAGACACATGGGTAAAACTGTCAAATATTGGTGTGCAGCAGTCAACATTGTTCTATAATCTTAATCACTATAAAAAAAAAAAGAAACACAAAATGGCAAACAAAAACCTTATTGCTTTTTTCTATATAATATAAGCAGTTCACCTATGAATATATAATATTTTGTGTTTAATGTTAGAAAGATGATAATCTTTCTATCATCTGTGTTATAATCCTTGTTTCATACAAGGGAACAATCTATATATGACTGATATAATCAGTAGAAACATTCATTGTTGTTTATTCCAAAACCAAAGAGCTAGTTAATATAATTGTTCAACACATGGTTAATGTAAACTGCCTTTATTGTACGATCCTTCTAAATACACTGGAAACATTACTTATATTTTTTGAATATCATGTAAACTATGTTTTTAAAAACAATTTCCCTTTGAACCTTACTGTTATTGAGAACCAAATCATTAGATTTACTACTGTTTTGCAAGATTTTATTATTTCTTAATTAAAAGAGGGACGAAAGATACCAAAGGGGCAGTCAAACTCATAAATCTAAAACAAACTGACAACGCCATGGCTAAAAATGAAAAAGACGAACAGACAAACAATAGTACACATGACACAACATAGAAAACCAAATATAAAACCCACAAACCCCACCAATTGATAGAAGTATAATATTGTCAGAACCAAATAATCATTGAATAGTGTTGAATTACAACTCAAAACTTGCATGCATCTAACATTGAACAACCCAGCATTATATATATATATAAATATTTAATAGAAACAGTCAAATCCCTTGTTAAAAAAAAATCAGTAATCACAAATACCGAAAATAAAAGACAAATACAATTTAAAACAAAATGATGCATAGCAATTATAAGTTACAGGACATCCCATTTTCATTGAATGCTGTTAACACTGACTTACTTGTATATTCATAACATACATTTGTTTTGGCTGTTTTATTTAGAATCCTATGTTTTTTGTGATCCTACATGTTTTATGTTTTTATTTTCCAAAATTTTACAGTACCCCTTGTGAAGATGAACAAATTCACTTGTTGTATGCAAATGAATCGATTTTTAATAATTCTATCTGTCCAGTTTGGCAATGTGTCTCTTCTAGTATATCAGTTTTCTTTAAGATCACATATAAAATCTTAAATTAATAACTAACGAACTGATCTTAAAGTAGAAAATTCTTAACCTAACACATTTGGTTGCAAGTGCTTTTTGCATACTTTTTTTTGGAGTAAGAGTGATTTATTTAAAGTATTTTTTTTATAAGAATGTTAAAAAGCAAATACTTCTGAGACTCTGCTATCTGGATTTTTTTAGTATTAAGAATTATTTAAAAACATTGAGAACCTGTATATCTCAATTATGATACTCATGAGATAATTGTTTTTAGTAAATGTTCTTTTTTTCTCAATTTTATTTATTTTTAGCTATTTTCTCAAATGAATATAGTTGAATACTGAACTTCTCCAATCAAAATCTTCAATAAACATATATTACTTTTCTAAATTTCTGTTAATAGAAAATAAATTATGAAATGTAATGTCTGTCTGAAACACAATAAATTATATTTGAAGAAATATTGTCAACAGTATTATAAATGTGCATCTAATTACATTTATAAAGAAATACCTGATACTAAATAGGAACTAAAAAAGTAGGTAGGACCCAACCAAAAACAAACATAACATGACCATCTTATGAAATTGTACATTATAAACACCATTTTGGGACGAGGGACATTAACGTTAGACCTAATACACACGAACAAAAAAAGTCTGACAAGAAAATCCAAGAAAAATAGGTGGACAGTTGGAAAAGGGGGAAACTCAAAGTAGCAATCAGGGAAATCAGTAATGAACACACAATGTTTTAGAAGATAATTTAGGCGATATAATATTACAGTATCTACATGTGAATCATCTGCTGAGCATTAAACATTGGATATGTTAAGCCATCTAGGCCTTTGATGTGCACGAGTTCAACTCATGCAAATTTGTCTGTTGTTCTTTTCCAGTTAATCTCCGGACACATGGTAACGTTTGACCTCTTTCTGTCCATTTTAAACTGTCGAATCCAAAAAAAAACTTACTAACTGATCTTAAAGTAGAAAATTCTTAACTTAACACATTTGGTTGCAAGGGCTTTTTGCATACTTTTTTGCAAAAAGAGTGATTTATTTAAAGAATTTTTAATAAGAATGTTAAAAAGCATATACTTCTGATACTCTGATATTTGGATATATTTTGTATTTAGAATTATTTAAAAACATTTAGAACCTGTATATCTCAATTATGATACTATGAGATAATTGTTTTTAGTAAATGTTCTTTTTTTCTAAATTGTTTTTGTTTTTAGCTATTTTTTTCTCAAATGAATATAGTTGAATATTGAACTTCTCCAATTAAAATCTTCAATAAACATGAATAACTTTTCCAAATTTTTGTTAATTGAAAATGTACTATGAAATGTTATGTCTGTCTGAAAACACAACAAATGTGAAGAAATATTGTCAACAGTATTATAAATGTGCATCTTATTACATTTATAAAGAAATACCTAATACTAAATATGAACTAAGAAAGTAGGTAGGACCCAACCAAAAACAAACATAACTTGACCATCTTATGAAATTGTACATTATAAACACCATTTTTAGGACGAGAAACCTTAACGTTAGACCTTATACACATGAACAAAAAAAGAATGACAAGAAAATCCAAGAAAAATAGGTGGACAGTGGGAAAAGGGGGCACTAAAAGTATCAATTAGGGAAATCAGTAATGAACACACAATGTTTGAGAAGATAATTTAGGCGATATAGTTTTACTGTATCTACATGTGAATCATCTGCTGAGCATTAAACCTTCGCTATGTTACGCCATCTAAGCTTTTGATGAGCACGAGTTCAACTCATGCAAATTTGTCTGTTGTTGTTTTCCAGTTAGTCCCCGGACACATGGTAACGTTTGACCTCTTTCTGTCAATATCTTAAACTGTCGAATCCAAAATATTTAAAAAAAAAAAAGTGTTACCCTTATTATGTATTGAATGCAAATATATCAATTAATTATTAACTAGTATGTACATGTAATAGCTGAGGTAACAAAAGGGTATTGGGGGACATCAAATCTTTGTAACTTTTTACGCTTTAAATCTGCTCAGTAAGTGAAGCTTGTTTTTAAATATTCGATAATGCCTTGCCACCAAACTTTCCAAAATTACAAGGACCATGGATGAAATTGTTTTTTTTCCTTGTGGTTGTGCCATGTGCATGTGACACAAGTGTACCTCCATACATTTGTAAACATAAACAATATCCCTTCAAAGGAGACATATATCATGTATATAGGGACGTATGTGGGAGTTTTTCTATGAGGTTTGCATTTTCAAACCGATCAGGATGATGGGCAGCGCCATCATACGAAGAAAATGGTAATATATCATGGTTTATGCAATGTAAAGCTGTAAATTATTAAAGTCTGAAAAATAATTGAACTTAATCTTCTGGAAGCTTCTATCATATAAATTATTGAATGCAAATAAAAATGTAAAATGTGTCGAAGTTAGACATGCTCATTTGTTGAAGAGTGAATAATAAGTTAAGTTTATTTCAAACAGATGAGAAAACAAGGGTGATATGTTTTTTTTCGTTCATGTTCATGTTTATTATCCTGACATGAGTTATTTCCCTTTCTTTAGGATTGCACACACAATAATTTACTTTATTTAAAAGATTTGAATGATCTGAATGGTTCTCCTTGAATGAAACTCCTGCTCACGGAGTATAAATCTCCCAATTGATGCGATATTCCCGTGTTTGTATTTCCTATCATAATTTATTTGATAGAATGTTGCTGCTCACAAGGAGATATTAAACCAAGAGTTGTAATATTGAAGTTGAAGTCATCCCGTCGTAAATTTTATGTGCACCATCAAGAGTTGGTTGACCGTTATGAAATATTCGTTCCAAAGATGATAGCAGATATGTTGTAAAGTTTCAATCCATGTCCCTTTTCACGAATTGTATCTACCAAATTAGACTTGTTATCGGATTTTACTAACATGAATAACACGACAAGTGCCAAATATGAAACAGGATCTGTCAACTCCTCCGGAGTAACTTAAATACACCAGTGTTTGTCTGGGATCATATTGCTTAGTTTTCAGTTTTCTATAACTAGTGTTGTCTGTTTGCTTGCTTTTTTTTTTTTCTTTTTATGAATTTCTTTTTTATTTGCACATGGACATAATAAGTTATACGCATTGGTTGATGTGGTTCATAATTGTTTCTCCTATTTTTGTTACATATATGTTAGACCGTTGGTTTCCTTGTTTGAATGATATTGCAGTAGTAACTTTTGGGACCATTTATAGCTTGTTGTGCAATGTTAACCAAGGCTCCGTGTTGAAGACAGGACTTCTGATTTTTTAAATGGTGTACTTTTATAAATTATGACTTGGATGGAGAGTTGTCTCATTGGCACCTATACGACATCTTCTTATATTTATGTAGTTGTCAGTTTATTTTCGATTTATGAACTTGAATGTCCCTCTGGTATCTTCCCCCTTCGTTTTACAGACAACATGCCTGCTATTAAGGTGGTACCTAACACTACAGGGAGATAACTCTGTAAAATCGGCTAAACGTTTTAATTACGTTCCGTTGTTTAGGGAATATTAAGCTTCTCAATGATCAAAATTAGTGTTTGTCAAACTGCTATATAACCAGTGTAATTTTTCTGATAATTTGGTTGGTTCAGATATTTTGAAATTTTTATATTTTTGTCAAAGGGTCAAAGTTAATACGTTGCCAAATTTTATGAAAATCTAACGAGCCAAATTGATTTTAGGGAAGGTGTTGGGTACCACCTTAATTGTATCTTGTATTGCTGCTTTCTGTAGTCAATCGTGTTCTCTTATACCCACATTTATGTTTTCACGATTTCCAACCCAGGTACCACGAGTAAAATATCAAGTGAAAGAGAGGAATATCATCTGTATATCTATCAAAAACAACTCAGTCCATCTTTGTCCTGAAAAGAGATAACTTGGTGCCCACATCTTGATCTTTTAGTGCAAAGATTTGGTGCATTTTGTTTGTCTTTTTTTTCAGTCAGTTCCCTTAAATCTACTATAACATTGGGTTTAGCCTTTGATATCAATTAGTTTTGTCTTTATACAAAGAAAAATACAAAATAGTCTTTAGCATTGCACAAAAAATGGATTAAAAAAGTTATCTATACACTGAGTAAGTGTTTAAGGTTAAAAAAAATTAATCTAATAGTAAAGGTATAACTTAAACACAGACTTCTTATCTCAAATTTTACTAGAGATGCAAAAGAGTGTTAATCAAAATATTTTAACTTAGATGTAACTGTTTTAAAAATTAAATGAATAGTTCAGTCAAATCAGCACAAACAAAAACATGTCTAACTATCTCAAATATGATTTGTGGAATATTTCGGCATTTTTAGTTAGTTTACGATAAAAAATAATTTAAACTATTGATTAAAATAGTTGATTAAGATTATTTTTTATGTTTCGGTTCATTGTGAGCTTTATTAAGGTGTCTGCATTTTTGTGTTGAAAACTAATCAGCAAATGAAAACGAGTGGAAGATTAACTGATATGAATAGTCCCTTTTTATATGATTGCTGTTCCAAGTACACACCTCTCATAGTCTTAATAAGGAGGAACAAGACTGAAATGATTCTTGTTATTTTTAGAAAAAAAATTTGCTGACAGAAGGAGTACGCGATGACAAAGACGATAAACATGCAAAAAAGGAAACTAAAAAAAGAAACAAAAATAATACATAAACTTGTTGAGGTGAGATAACATTTATTTAGAAAGAGAATACGTTATAAAAGCATGTGATTGTTTTAAATGAGTATCTGTATCTTCATTTATCTAAAGTGTGTTTTTATTTTAGGAAACATCAGATATGACGGTGAAAACTGATTCAGCGTCGACGAAAATAAAAGGCAGACGGCCAGGTCGACCCTCTTCAAATATCAGCCCCAGACAGAGACAGGAGCGCAGCAGACAAAGTGCACGAGAATGTAGAAGTAGAAAAAACGTTAGATATCAATATTTAGAACAACTAGTTAACATCAAGGAGAAATCAGTCTATAAACTAAGAAAAGAACTTGAATTGGTAAGAATTAAACTGCAATTGATTTTTTTATAAACCAATTATTCAAAGGTACAGATAATGACATACAAAATACATATACAAACAATGTACCAATTCGATTTTATGAACAACGGTACAACTATTTACCAAAATCCAAATGAAAATAATTTAAGCAATTACAGACAACAATACGGCCTTCAACAATGAAAACTAATATCGTGTGGTTGCCTATGAAAGGCCCGGACATGAAAGATATGAAACAATTCCATAAAGACAACTGTCAGCATAATTGATGACAAAACACAAAAAAAACACAAATATGACATCCAAGCACCAAGGACAAGCACCGAACAAGGGGTTCCTGACTTGGAACAGGCACTCATCTAATTGGACAAGATTTAACTAGTTTGTTAGGTCCAAACCCCCTTACCTTGGACAGGGCTGTAACAGTACAACATAAGAATGAACAATAACAATCAGTTTAAAATAGCTTAAATCATCTGATCGACACAAATCAAAAGACATATAATAAAACCACACAGACCTGACGTGACAACCAGACTTGGGGTCAATTACATTGGAATGTAATTAATTAAATTACACATAACATTGAAAAACTGATCAATTACATCAATTACACATTACACTGTTTTTGAAATGTAATTAATTAAATTACAATTACTTTACTAAAGTAATTAATTAAATTACACATTACATTTCATCTTAATATTTTTTAACAATTTTATATATACAAATATATAACGCATGTGTAAACTCTTCATGTAAGCATTTGATGATCATTTGTAATTTTAATGTTTTTTTTTCTCCATTTATTCTACAACCCCTAGTCTGAACACTTTGACAACAATTCTAAACAGTCTTTCGACAGGAGAAAATGTGGCAGATATTGCTTTATCAGAACATGGAAGTAATATACTTCCATAATATATAAAAAAAAAATGTTGATAGGAGAGGGAATTTGTTCCTATTACCTTGCCAATACATTAAGGGGTATTTTGACATCTCAGAAATGAAGTTATTTAAATTAAACATAATATAAATTAAGAAATTATGAAATTACATAAATAAAATTTTCTTTTTTTTACTATGAAAATGTTAAAAAGTATGCTTGTTATATAAATATTGAAAATATTTTTAGTACAAACAACTGAATGTAAATAATGTCTAAATATTAGAAATATTTTGCTAATTAGATAAAATACATGTAATAGTGGTATTGCCCCTGAGCATTTTAATCTGATTAATTGCTGTTTGTTTTTACAGCGGTTTATTTTTTTTTTCTATAATCCTTTTTGTGTCTATTAATTTGACAAAATGATTGTGTACAGTGATTTTAAATGAACTGTCAAAGAAAGATTTTCACACATTTTGTTCTTGTTTATATTAACAATGTGATTAGTTACTTATCAAACTATTTAGTTAAAGATCTTTCTTTCTTAAAAACTTAACAACACTTTTATAAGATTCTCACATTTTATTTTACATAATAAGGCTATATATTCAGAAAAAACAATCTGTAGGTCAAATAAAAACTTTAGAATAAATTAAAGACTTCCTATATTTAAAAAGTATGTGATATCAAGATTTGAAAAATAAATATAATTTTACAATTTATATTATTTAAATTAAATCTGTATCAGTAACACCATAAAAGTACATGTAATTGAAATGTAATTCAAAAGTAATTGAGCATTACATGCTTTTTTCATTGTAATTAATTAAATTACCATTAAATGTAATTGAAAAAATGCTGAATTACACATTACATTCAATTACATGGAAAATTGTAATGCATTACACTTAATTACCATTACATTTTCAATTACCCCATCCACTGACAACGTATATATTCATCCAACAACACACACAACAACAGTTATTGAAGATCTGTATTTGATTCCATGTAACTGACAGCTAGGTCAGATAAAAACTCATGTATCTTAGACTTAATGACTTAAGTAAAATATTAATCAGTACACATCCAACATCCAATAAACAAACAAAATTACACAAAACACAACATTAAAAAACTAAACAATTAGCAACACATTGCAACAGGCAGATCTAACTCACAAGTGGCCACCGTCGTGTTCCTCATATTTGAACAAACCCAAGAATAAGTAATTAATTTATTTTTTTCATATTTGCTAGGTCTGTGATTATTTCAAACGTTAAATACCTGCTTATTGACTTTTTTTACTGAACATTTTAACTAATAGGTTAACTAACTAAAAACACAAGCTAAATAATATCTATAAACAACTATATTGGAAAAATCCTCTTGTTTATACGCTCATATTAAGATTCAGAACTTAACCTTCCAAGATTACTGTATACATTGTTTTATATTTTATATTAGTTTTGTCTCTTTGATTAATGGTATGTTTTTGATAAATACTTTTTGTATATTTTAAATTAATAATTCAATTGATATAGCCGTGAATAACATTTTAAATAAATATCGTGCGTCTGATGTCCTTTTTAGATTAATCTTCATCAGTATTTCTAAAACCTATAATAAAATTATACATGTTATAGATTAGAATGAAATTCAAAACAGTGTGGCTGTGGCTATTGATTGACAGATTAAATTCATTCATTGACTGGGACAATTTACGTGAACGTTATTCTGTAACGACCACTGTTCACGACATACCTACGATAAACATAAAACTATGGGGTCACCAAAGGTTTCTAAACGCCTTTAATTATAAAATAATTCGAAAAATTAATCAGGAATAATCTTTATGTTTTGATTTATATAATTGATATAAATGAAAACATAGTGTTATTTCTGATTCATTTTTCGAATTACTTTATTTAAGTGTTGAGAACCTTTGGTGACCCCATAGTTTAAGAGTCTTTTAAAAGTGCATAGTGAGCAGTGGTCGTTACAAACAAACGTTCAACTAAATTGTCCTAGTCAATGGATGAATTTTATGTGTCAATCAATGGCCACAGCCACACTGTTTTTAATTTCATTCTATATACGTTTATACATTTACCGTTGCTGTATTGAATTGTTCTCAAATTTGTCTTATCTATGTATCTTGAAACAGTAGTTTTATATAAAGGAATTTGATGCGTCTGTTATACACGTGAGAGGTATAGCTAGCTAAAAAATCAGGTTCATTTCGCCATTTTCTAAATGAGAAAAAATTGCTTGTACCAACTCACGAATATGATAGTTGTTATTCATTCGTTTGATGTGTTTCAGTTTTGATTTTGTCATGTGATTAAAGACTTTCCTTTTTGAATTATCTTGGAAGTTCATTTTTTATGATTTTACTTTTTTTTATTTAAAACTGTTTTGTTTGTTTTACAGCATCGAAGGTGGTGCGAAGAAATAGATAACGGAGTTATCTCAGAAGATTTGGTGAAAGGATTGAGCATAGATAATACAAAATCACAACAACTGTCAACAGCTGAAAAATCTAACTTACCACTACCTAGACAACGGTCATTTAGTCTACCAACCACATCAAATAATCAAAGAAGTAATTTGGGTTTATCGTCCGTAAAAGTTATCCCAAAATCTACCTCAACCAAAGATTCGAAATTATACAAACTTTTAACAGGACGAATGTCATGCACACAATCGTATTCTCCACAGGATACTGCTAATGAGTTTCATTTTAATAAGACTAACTCACTTTCCTCAGGGGAATCATCAAAAGTGCGTCATCCATATGAGACTGAGTCACATTCCAAAGTGGGCACACCAATTATGCACCATTTATATACGACTCAGCCAAAAACAGCAACGGAGTCATATAATAAGTTTCATCACTATAGTGATTTACCTTTCGTAGAGAATACATCAAATGTTTATCCTCAACAACAGAAGAATGGTTTGATATTTGAAAAAGTATCCCAAACAACTACACCAACTGAAAACCAACATACATCTATCTTTAGTTCTTTTACAAAATTTGATGCAAAGTCTCAAGAAGAAGTGGCTAACATTGATAACTATAAATATGACTCAAGCTCTGACTTTGAAAATCTACCAAAAGGTCATACCACCAATATTGCAAGTCTTAATATGAATCAATCATCTGATGAGTGCAATATTCCTCAATCCCACTCTGATTTAGATTTATTTAGTGAAAAGTCCAATGCCGATGACACGCCTTCTGAAATGGAATTTGTGGATTGGATATTAAAGAACCAATCAAAATTATCAAGTGACAGTGCCTTAATTGAATCTGCCCGTCAATTGGAAGATACAGCAATGGTAGATATATTTTCTGAAGATCAGCCAGACATTGCAAATATGTTACCTGCTCAATTCGATCTGCTATATTCTGAGGAAAACAATATTGATACCTCAAACAAATCAAGTGCGCCTCTTGCTCAACCTTTTCATGGAAATATAAAAATATTTGACTTGGAAGTTCCTACCACTTCAGAATCATTGTCAGATAATGTATTACCTTCACAAACTTTACATTATATGAGTACTTTACCGAACATGATAAACCTTCCGACATATTCGTCTATCCCATTTCATCGTTCGATAAGTGCAGATTATAGTCCAACATCAAGCAATAGTATGGATACCATAGTATCGCAGTCACACCCTTTAGCTGTAGCATCAAATCACATAGATCTGTCATCAACTATTTCCCAATCAAGAGTCACAAGTATTTTACAAGACGTTAACATTCAATATAATCAGTCCAGTACACGTGAAGACTTTAAGGAATTCAGAAATCAAAATGTAAGTCTAAATAATCAAAACTCAGTAGTGAGTGCGTCGGCCAGTACGAGCTACGCCATTCTTTCCACTTCTGACGATTCTAGTTGTGCCATGGAAAACAATGAGGAAGAAATAATAAGGAGCTTACATCCTCATTCTGTGAGTGAAGAAATTAGACCCGATTCTGGGGCAACTCTAAAACGTTCTCACAGCGCTGGAGACACACCACATCCTAATGTTCAAAATAAATTCCCATTTTTGTCTTTCCTGTTGAAACAAGATGATGAAATATGAGTAAAAAAAAATAATCAAAAGCTAGGATTATTGACTGAATCTTAATGAGAAATTCTTTAGTTAATTTTTCAAGGGGTTTTCGCTATGTGTGATAACATTCGTTTTTACATTTTCTTGTTTGTAGAATTCCACATTACTATATACTTTTGACTAAGACATTTGATATACATATTACATAATAATCATCATATAAAAAAATAAATGAATATTCTTGATGCATATATGTGTATCTGGTGAAGGCATATTTAAAACAAACAATATGTTGATAAATATATTGTTATTTTCATATGTTTACATATATATATAGAAAAAATGTTTGAAACGACATTTCTCTTTAATCATGCATTAATTCTCACATACAAATCTTGGGATCTTAAATTTAATTTCCCTGTATTTGCTTCAATATCACGCTTGTATTCATATTATCCTTAAGCAATATAGATCCTTAAAACATGAATATAATGGTTTTATACATTTTTACAAAATTTTCAATGAAAGAACAAGAAAAAAGTCCTTTCTTGAAAAAGTCGATGAATAATATGTCATATTTATCCTAAGTAAAGGATTCACAAGCAACAAGGTGTATATTATTTTTTTAAAGATGAGCAATATTAAAAAAAAATAATTATAAAACCAGGACAAATGTCTATTGCTAAATAATGTTAGGTCGTGGTACTGATATAATACATCTTAGTATATACTTAGTAAATACAGATACATTATATGTGTAATACAATCAATGACAAGCGTGCTGTATCAGCCATCCGTGATAATATCGATATAAGCACGGTTGCAAAAGCTTTATCACACCTTTAATCTGTATGACGTCACGTCATCGATTGCAGTCACTGTTGCAACTTTAGGCTTTATCAAATCCCTAATCTGTATGACGTCATGTCAAATCTATAATCTGTATGACGTCATTTTAAACCTCCTCATCTGTATGACGTCATGTCACACAAAAAACATCTACTTGAGGTATATGTACATATTAAAGTGTATATGATATGGCTTTTTCAATATCACACACCGTATCAATCCTCAACCAATATAATCCCTCGAACAGAGCTCTTGGGATTATATTGGTGTCTCGGGTTGATACGGATGCGATATTGAAAAAGCCATATGATATTCTATATGTATCGTGCATACATTGGTGAATTGTTGGAATGAACAAGGCTTTCAGGACTATGGGTATATAGCAGTGTTTAGTTTTTATTGGTGAAGGAATCTGGTGTACTTTGAAAAACATCCACCGATATTCGATAGGGAAACTGGCTATCGGAACCAACAAGACAAAGCAGAACACATCCAGAAAAGGGTTCGACCATACAAAGTTGCTAGACTATAAAACACTATAGAAAAATTAAAAAAAGTATTTTTACAATTTTTAACGTCATCACAATTAAAGAAAAATAAATGAAAAAGTAAATATTTTACAGAATGAAGCTGTTTGAGAATACAATGGACAGAAACCTTCTAAAACGTAAACAAGGTCAGTGACTTCAAAAAAATATAATTGTACGATACACATCCATAAAAGGCCGACGTTAAACATCCCGAAAAGCAAGAACAACATATTATTTTTGAATGCCAGACAAATGGATCAAAGGATAAATAAGAAACAGTAAGCAAGAGAGTAACTTTATAGATTCGATAGGAGAAATGTTCGTCACTCCGAAGGAGAGCACTAAATTATTAGCACAAGCATGAACACGGACATCTCAAGATGGCACATGCATATACACTGTGGAAAATAACATTTGAAAATTGAACTCCATTACAAGACCACGATGAATCACATTTTGACAAATTGCAATATAATCAATTATAAACCTATATCTATATTTGAGTAAAAACATTAAAAAAAAACATATTAAGATTGGCTTATCTTATTCCAAAAAGGTATTTACTTATATTATTGTGATGTTATTAATTATCCGTCAACGGAAGCTGTCTGTAGATTTATAACTGTTAAGTGGCAAACAATTGCAGTGGGATTAAACGTTTAAGTTTTGAAGGGATTTTACTTTTTAATAGTACTAAACCTTCTCCCTTTTACGAAACTATAGTATAACATCATAACTACTAAACTATTATACATGTTGGTTAAGGGGTAAGCTGAAGCCAACTCCGGATGTTGAATTTTCTGTGTTAAAGACCCATAGGTGGCCATGGACTGGTTTCCATTCTAAATGCTATTTGTAGCAATTTTTATCATTATAGTTTTTCTAATCTAAGCCGATCTTGGGTTTTATCATGTTATTTCTGATGATTAAAACATAGTAACGATATTGATATTGTTATGATACTAAAGTTTTGGCTATAATAGCCAATTCACATAAATCTTATATTTAACCACACAGTAAAAATGGATGAAAAAAGTAAAACCACAAAATTACTGAACTACGAGAAAAATTCAAAACGGAAAGTCCCTAATCAAATGGCAAAATCAAAAGCTCTAAGACATCAACAGAATAGTAAAAAAAAACTGTCGTATTCCTGACTTGGAACATGCATTTTCTTATGCAGAAAATGATTGATTAACTCTGGTTAATAGCTAGCTTAACCTGCCTCTTGTACGACAGTCGCGTCAAATTACATTATAGTGACAACGGTGTGTGAAAAAACCCAAACAGACACAATAGGTAAAATGTCAAAAGTATGGGTACAGCAGTCAACATTGTGTTATAATATTAATCACTATAAAACCAAACAAATATTTAACAAAGAGGCACAAAAAGGCATAAACACAAAGCACATTAACAAAAATGAAAGTCAAGAATACAAAAAAATATCATAGAACCATAATACAATAACGAGATTTATAAGAAGAGAGCCACACAAAAGGCATATAGACAAAACACGTAAGCACAAATGAAAGACACAAATACAATTTTTTTTTAAGAACAATAACACAATGAGATATACATTAGTACATATTAATATGTTACAGCATGCCATATGCTGCGCTTGTCTTCATTTTGTCGTCTGAATGAACTAAACAGTGTATTTTTGTTTACTAACAAATTATAGTTAAGCTATTAAAAAAATCCACAGATATTTAAAAAGATTGTTTTATCAAAACCTTTGAATCAGTCTTTGTTAAAACGGGTTTCATGCATTCAGACATCTTTGACTGTTGAACAAGTTAGCTAGTGGATGTCATATTTTCCGGTTGTTGAATGCGGTACCCCTTAATTAAAGTTAATTTTGTTCGTTTCTTTTTATTAAGTTTTTGTCAAAATATTAACTTTGACCCGTTACAAAAATACAAAAAAAACAAAAACCTTGAACCCCACACTTCATCAGAAAATTTCAATGTTTATATAAAATTTTGACAAAACAATAATTTTGATCATTTACAGGCTTAATTTACTTGATAATCAAATCGATTTGTGGAATAATTGTTCAGATTGTTGTCAAAGCATCGCCTTTGCAGAGTTTAAGTTTAGGTTATAACAAACATTTTTAGCTATGGACCTAATTTTAAAAAATCGAAATGGCTGCCCATTGTGCCAATCTTAAAATGGCCACAATAAAATTCATAAAAATCATTTAAAAAAGTTATAAAAAAAAGGCTGAATCAATTTTCATAATCTTTGGTATATTATTCACTTAAGAAAAAGGTTATCATCTGACGACTTTAGATATTGAAGTATTGGGGCAATCCTGGAAAACAAGAATTTCCAATATATCAATATCCTTATTCACTTTTTCATTAAATAATGTGTTGATGTATTCACAACTCTATTTGCAAATCATTATTATCAGATTATACCACTTAATGGCCAAAGTAGCTAGAATAGTTAAAAGAGATACGATTGATACTAAGGGTAGTTTAACATTCAATGGAGGCTTTCAACGTGAATGAGTTCAACAAACACCGAGAAATTATCAAAAAGAAGATGTCGTATGATTGCCAATGAGACAACTATCCACAAAAGACCAAAATGACACAGACATTATCAACTATTGGTCACCTTACGGCCTTTAACAATGAGCAAAGCCTATACCGCATAGTCAGCTATAAAAGGCCCCGATAAGACAATGTAAATAATTCAAACGAGAAAACTAACGGCCTTATTTATGTAAAAAAAAAAAAAAAAAAAAATATGTAACACATAAACAAACGACAACCACTGAATTACAGGATCATGACTTTAGACAGGCACATACATAAATAATGTTGCGGGGTTTAACATGTTAGTGGGATCCCAATATTCCTCTAACCTGGGACAGTGGTATAACAGTACAACATAAAAACGAACTATAAACATTAGTTGAAAAAGGCTTAACTCATCAGATGGACAAAATTACAAGTGGACGTGGCCGGGTACTTATACATCCTGAAACAAAAAGACACAATGAACAGATATGAGAGTACTCGCAGTTATCTGACAGCTAGTTCAAAGCCACTAACAACTAATAAAAAAATAATGCATCTAAAAGGTTGCTCTCTATATGGAGAGAAATACATTGTAGTTGTATCCTTTCGATGACGAGCTGCACAATTTAACTGTACCATCTGGAAACTGTGTGTGCTGTCTGTGACACAAAACATTTCTAGGTTTCTAGAATCGTTATTACTAAGCAATTAATGAAGAATAAGACACAGGGTATGCGTATCATGATTTTTGCGTACGCAGTTTTAAAGAACTACTCATATTTCCCATTCATAGTTTCCTGAATACCTATGCATGCGTTTTGTGTATCAAATTTGATAAAGTGATAAAAGTATTTTGTAATTCAATACTTAAGAAAGAGATGTCGTAATTAGTGATTGTGTTGTTTCAAACTGTGAATCAAAATCAAATATGTATTCAGAATCTAATCAGATACCTTATTTCATTTTTGATTACACAGTGGATATAGTCAAAGTAGCTAATAATGGCAAGTTTCATATATATTATATTTCAAAAATGTAGTCCTCCCCTATTAGTGTCTTGTTTCTTCTCTGGTTTTATTATTTACTAGGTGAAAGTTAAAAAAACATACCAAGACAGGTTCTTGTTGAACTATATCGAGTGCACCGCATCCGATTTTGTTACAAATTCATAATTAATATGAACAAATGAAGATAAAATAACTTGCAATCAGTATATTCTTTTGTTGAAATTTTCAAGAGACTGTTATTGTTTACCCAAACGGTACCACCTGAACACCCTCCTTTTTAGTTTTTTCTTTCTTTCTGCAAGGTCTTGTCCATCTTTTATCGTTTATTGAGTCCGTTGTGTTTTTTGAAATGTTACCGAACGTAATTTTGTCTCGAATTCTTTAAAAAAACAATCTTTTATAAAACGATCACTGCAAAATAAAAGTACGAATCGGACACACAATTTGTTTGATTGACATATGATTATACAATATACGGTAGAACCTCGCAGTTTCCCGTTTCTAAGCCTCATACAAATCAATTTCATATTTCAAGACACTATACGTATATTGTCTTTATACTGAAAAAAAAATGAAAAAAAATATGTAATTAAAATTATAAAAAAAAGTTATTTGAATTTTCCTCTTGGGGGTATCATTTTGGGGTATTTCCCTATGAGCGTAGTCCAGGCTGTAAGACATTGACATTTTAAGGAATTAGAAAGGGGAAAATGAACTCAATTAATCACATTTGATAAACATGGTATATAAATAACCAATTTGAAGACATAACAAGTTTAAATTCATAAAAGTTTAACCATTGTTACTTTACGTTGTTATGATCGTGACGTGACGTTGTTGATGAAATACAGTAGTTGCGGTAAATAGGTGGAGCCTTTATGTTAGTTGAGATCATTGACGTATAAAGCTTACGTTTATACGTATAGCTTTGTCTGTAAAGTAAAATTGTCAAAATAGCTGATTGCAGTATAAAAGGCGATAACGCCTTCCTTTATTCTGCTTCGCATATTCATCGTCGTTCTGAAGCGAAATGGGCCATTATATTCATATTCAAGCAACAATATCAGGCTTAAAATACAACAAATTGTAAACAACGCCGAAACTTGAAAATTATAAAAACTGTTATAATCCCATAGTGTACGAAGGAAGTACTAGATTTGCACTTAGTACACAGGATAAGGTTTAGGTTGTTCATAGCCCTGGCTGTATTATGGCATGATCTATCAAGTTTTAAAAGCATTACTTTATATTTTTTTTAATTTTAATTGTAGTTGAAAATGATGTTACTAAAAATAAGAGCAACACCAGAGGTAAATTTAGGTAACCTAAAGACAGACGAGGATAAATCTTTTGAAAAGAGAAATTCATACAAGCAACACAAACAAGACTTACCACGAGCATAATCAACTTATTGATTTAGTGCAAAAGCACGATAAAAATGATTTGGATATAAGTACATTTATCTAAAGTGTTAAAAAGTGATTTTTTTCCTCAAGAAACCGTTTTGTTGAGTAACAAAATTATTGTATTGGAAGGTGACTTTAATAAAATGTTTTTTAATTGTCATTTGTTCGTTGATTGTATTTTTGTTTACATGGTAAAAGCAAATGGGTTAATTAATAGTTGTTTTTTATTTCACTGATTGAACTTTAACTGTAATAATCAGTTATGCTACCTTTTCCTGTTCAATATTTATAAGAGAGAGGAGGGCTATTCTTACAAATATTGGACAGCTAAAGGTAACAAAATGGTTTCTAACAGGTAAATGATAGTCCAATCACTGAGATAAAGAACGGGTATAAAACAATAGAATGACTTCACAACAATGTTTTAATTCAGGGGCGAGCTGAGACCCTCGAAGTGCGGGATTTGTTGCTGCATTTAAAACCCATTGATAGCATTCAGCTGTTATTCGCTCTAAGAAAAACTGTGGGATAAACAAGGTTATCCAAAACGACAATTACAAAAACACAAGTGAAATAATATTTTGTTGTGAAAAGTTTAAAAATAAATAAATATGGAACTGTTTTGATAATTGAACAATAATATTTTACCTAAAACACGAACAAATCAAACTGAAACATCTTAAAAAGCAATTCTAGAAATCAGCATATGTCGAGTGTGTTTATCAACATAGAATTTGTGTCAAACTTCAAACATTGCATACATATTAATATAAGCTCCCCTCTGTATAATATTTTCAAAAAATCAGATTTATGCATTTGTACCTTTACATTATTATTAACCTCAGCGATACAGAGAATTATTTCTTCTGTTGGTATACAATAAATGATCCGCATTGTACATTAATACATAAAAGGATGAAAATAAACAAAGCAGTATATAACCTAACTATAGACTCGATGTTTTACTTAGGAGAAAGTAAAAATCACAAAAATACTGAACTTAGAGGAAAATCAATTCGGAAAGTCCATAATCACATGGCAAAATCAAATAAAAATAAAACATATCAAAAACTAATGGACAAGAACTGTCATATTCCTTGGTACAGGCATTTTCAAATGTATAAGGGTGTCTAAAATGATTTTGGTTGATTCAGTTGTTGGTTGTAGAATTTTAATTTTAGACTTAAAAGTCAATAGACTATTTTAATAAAAATTAGTTTATATCATCATTTAAGATAAAATAGCGAAAGTCTGAATAACTGGATACCTGCTGAGCCGCTGGTTTGACAAGATTTTTCATGTGATAGAAAGAGAACTTTACATTAAGAACGCTCTTACAATATTCTAACAGAAAATTAGAACAAAAATACATCTTGTAAGAAACCCAAATTAGTAAATCATTTGTAAAAGTTACACCATCTGATTTATCCCCTATCATGTATAGCAGAGTTAAAAAAAAAAGCACATAAATTGTATTCTGCATTAGAAAAACAGATCATTCGTAAAAACTTATTATCCTTTTTTCCCCCATTTACATTACAAATTTTAAAACTCAATTAATATTTGTGTGCACATTAACGATCTAGGCTAATAATGCCTTCGTTCTTATAGTGTACTGTTATACCACTGTTCCAGGTTAGAGGATAGTTGGCATCTCGCTAACATGTTTAACCCGCCACATTTTTCATGAAAGTGTCTGTCCCAAGTCAGGAACCTGTAACTCAGTGGTTGTCGTTTGTTTTCGTGTTGCATATTTGTTCTTCGTTAATTTTTTATACACATAAGGCCGTAAGCTTTCTCTTTTGAATTGTTTTACATTGTCATATCAGGGACATTTAAAGCTGACTATGCGGTATCGGCTTTGCTCATTGTTGAAGGCCGTGCGGTGACCTATAGATGTTAATGTCTGGGTCATGTTGGTATCTTGTGGACAGTTATCTCATTTGTAATCATACCACATCTTCTTTTTTATATTTGCTATTTTATAACACAAGGTAACAAAAGACAACCTTAAGACATATTTGAAATCATCAATATGGTATTTTATTCATATTGGAATTTGTTATACGCGATGTTGTATTTCCATTGGTTGTTCAATAGAATGGAGCTAGCCAATAATTTCATTTCCATTAGGATTCGCTCTGAAAAGAAAATGCATAAACGATATATAATAATGGAATATGTGTGAATGGAAAAAATCATGAAAATACTGAATTCAGATGAAAATCAAAAACGGAAAGACCATAATAAAAAGGCAAAATCAAACGCTCAAACACATTAATTCAAATGTTATTTATCTAATTTCATGGTTTTTTTCACATTTCCTGACCGGTGTGAGAAAAATATTTCTAATCTCTAGTGAAAATTTTGTTCTCAGCAAATGATTGGTAAAATTTTTATTGTAACGTTATATTTTCTTTGTTTCTTCTTAATTTTTCCTATGATGACGTCATGAAAAAAGGCGACCATGCCTGATGACGTCACATAAACAGTACACAACTTTCTTCAAATCTTTGAAAAAGAAGGTTAAAAATCATTAGAGAAACAGGTTCCATCACAATAACTCGTGTATTATGATATTTCTCCACTCTCGATAGTTAAAGCCTCGAGTGGAGAAATATCGTAACACACTTGTTGCAGTTGTGGAATCTATATACTTCTAACCTGATTATGGCATATCGGTTGAATGTGCTGTTTGTCATATATATTTTAATGCAATTTATCTGGTAGAGCATTTTATTTGGGAAAATGGGATGTGTTTCACATTTTAATTTGGTTGAATCAATAGTCTTATGACCATGTAAAAGTGAAGACAGGAACACATACATGGATGACTTGTCTATTTTTTTCTAAATATAACTGAACTATAAACAACTGTACAATAACTTTCACTTGCTAAGAAACCAGATTGCCTGTGCCAAACCCAAATATTTACTGCAGTTTGTCTTTTTATTCGTTCCTTTGGTTGATGACGTTTGGTTTTATCAGTTTTTAAGGCTTCATCTATTTGAATTTAAATTATTATTTTTTGTAAAAAGAAATAATACATGTTAATTGTCTTTTAATCTTCTATATCATGTATATGCATAGGTCTAACATATTTCTTTTGTGTTTCTTTGTCATTGGAGCATTAATGTCATTGAAAAATACAAAATGTTGACCTCATATATTTTTAAAAACGTCTAGTTTAATGAATTCCGTAATACGTTCATCGCAACATTTTTTGACTGGTTAATTGAATGAGAATTTAAACTCCACTTTGAATGTTTATAACTTGAACGTTATAATGTCAATCAAATGAAAATACACTTGTACATTTTTTTCTTTCATTCTTTCATGTCTTGAACACAGTCCTCGTATATTTTACTGACAATGAAATTTCAACGCCCTAAACAGTTCTCCTTTTTTTGGGGGACCAGCTGAAGCATGCCTCCTTGTGAGAGATTTTCTCGCTGTCACGAAGACCACCCATTCGTGACTTTCGGCTATTTTCTGCTCCTTTGTCGGATTGTTTTCTCTTAAATTCATTCCTCAATTTTATTCTTCATGTATGTGTATATGTTAATAAAATTAACGGTACCACTTTTCTTGCACCAAATGCGCATTTCGACAATACATGTCTCTTCAGTGATGCTCGTGGCCAAAATATTTGAAATCCATAGCTTGTATAAAAGATGAAGAGCTATACTCTAAAAGGTAAAATAAGTGTCGTCAAAGCCGTGAAAAGAATTATAGCTTTGCATAATTGACGCTGGAAAATTAGCAACAATCATCACCAATCGTTTACATCTTCATCAGTATTAATATATTAATTTAAAAAAAAACATGTTATAAAGTAGGCAATGTTGATGCAAGAAATTTGAATCACTAAGCACCAACAAACAGCTAACTTTCACCTTCATTCACACGTTTCTCAAATATTGTACACCCTTCAATTCCTTAGTCTTATAAAATTTTCAAATGCTTTAAGATTTTTTTTTTGTAAATTATCGATGCAAAAAAGTTTAATCACTAAGCAAAAAAAGAAAGATGACATTCACGTTTATTCACTTTTACTAGAATATTTCTCGGAAATTGTACAGCCTGTATTCCTTATTCACATAATATTTTCAAATGCGACATGATTATATTTTGTTAATTGAAGATTAAAAAAACAGCTTAGCATGCTTTTTCACGGTTAGAATACTAGACTTACGGAGCTTGACAGATGAAATTCTGTTTATGATCACATTCATAATCATTCCAATGGACTCCAAACGAATAACGAATCTCTAGGCAGTGCTCGTTTGTACCGGCGTTATCAGGTTGTCCGGGTGACCATGCACTAAATAAAAATTAAAAAATATATTAGTTTGAATGTCCTAAAAATAAAATAAAAAATTGAGAATAGAAATGGGGACAATTTTAAACAGATAAAAACCCGACCAAAGAGCAGAAAACAGACGAAAGCAACCAATGGGTCTTTAACGTGCGAGAAATCAAGTACCTGAAGTCTGTCCTACTGCTGGCCCCTAACTAAAAATTATGTACCATGTTAGTAAAACTGGACGTCATACTAAACTCAAAACTAATACGAGAACCAAGATTATAAATATACAAGATATCTTACATCGGGTATTGGTGATGTCTGATGCTACTGGTCGACGTTAAGCAATCAACATTCATTCAATGTTCAGGTATAATAATTTAGGACTAATACAATTTTGTATATCTCTTTAATATATAATAGAACTATAAAAGTTTCATTAGATTGGTTAAAGCACCATAGAAAGTCAATTTGAAACTTTAAACACAATATATTATTCTCGTTATCAAATTGTGCAAAAGAAATGTACTTAATTGTATAAAAATTAACTAGCAAAAACGAAATCTATTTTCAAGTATTTGCGTTATATGAAAACGACAGAATGTCTAAAAGCATCATTTATAGAGATAAAGGGGATGGGTAATTATTAATGTTTGATTTTAAGATAGTATCAAATAAGCTTAGGAAAACATGTGTATACAACACGTTTTGATGTAAATGCATACAAAAGGTGTTTTAGAGTACATTTCACTTAATCTTAACGAAACCTTTCAATCGTTCATCCAAAGTGTAAAACACGAAGTGCTATCAATGATTTTTATTACTTAAATTTCATATCATTTTGGACCAAACATTCATATCAACCTGATCAAGTCAATCGCCTCTTTCTGTTGATAATCTCTGCAGATTTATAGATTGTATGCTTGACATACGGTTTCGTTAATGTTCCATGTCTATATGTCCTTTTGCTTTTCATTGTTGCTATATATATTTTTTTGTTGATATAGTGATTAAGCTTATAACACATGGTTCTTTATTACCTTTTATGTCTGTTTTTTTGTGAAGTCATCGTTGTCAATATAATGAAATTGTATTCAATTGTCATACAAGCGAGAGTTTTAACTTGCTTTAAAACAAAGTTATATACAGCATTTTTTACATTATCATGTAAGGACAAAAAAACCGCTTTGATTACAGAAGACAAATCGTAACAAATGTATAAATTTAAAGAACAATAAAAACAAAACTGAAAAATCCGAAAAAAACCCGCTTTGATTACAGAAGACACATAGAAAATGACACATGTATAAAGTTAAAGAACAATAAAAACTGAAAAATCCGAACAATTATCTTAAATTAAAAACTATCCAAAAACAAACTTATGTCGAATCTAGAAAACAAACGCCTTCTGTTCAGTTAATGATACCAGACAATACAGTTCTAGTTCTTAAATCGGATAGAAAGAAAAGCATAGAAAACGTAAAGTGACCTGATCCAATTCGTCGGAAAAATATATCTAAAGTGTGAACAAAAGTAAACACTTGATGAAATATCTGTTTCTGAAATATTGTATTCACTGATTCACAACATACTCTTGTACAAGATATACTAAATCAGTGGTACTTTAAAATGGAAAATCAGACTTGCGTCTGTTTGATTACGTTTAAAACAATTTCTTCGTCGAATACGTCGAAGTTACTGTTTTAGTTTGTGAAATATTATACAACATCTGTTACAAACAAAGTAGCAAGCAAAACACGTGTAATGAGAAGTTATAAGAACGGCAACTTATTAACTGTAGTTATGACAAAGTTATAAAAAAAACATGAACTTGTAGTGTTGACTTTAAATATGTATGCTACGCTTGTTTTCTTAAAACTTTAAGTTCGATATTCGGTTTACCCTTGTTTTATCAACTTTGTGCAAATAAAAATTGCTTATATCTGAATAAAAAGATAGTCAGTTAAACATTTACGTATAGCCGGTTATTGGTCTAGAATTTCCGTCTTCCCCCATCCATCTCCATTCACCTTCGACTAAAAAGTCGGAACCATCCATCCAATAGTTTTCAGGACTGACAGAACCTATTCATAAAGGAGAATGCAATTATTAAAAAAAAGATAGAACATATTTATATTTATTAAAAAAAGAAAGAACGTAATTTAAAAGGCGCAACTCTATTACAACTTTTGGTCTTTATTTATACTCTATTAACCAATTAAACGATGTTAATTATTGGTCAAATGTATATGCGTTATAATTCAAAATGGGAAATAGGCACTGGCTACGGTTAAGTGAAAATAAAACAATGATAACATAGTTATTGTTGGAAGTGTGTCAAAGAGACAACAACCTGATCAAAGAGCAGTTAAGTAGTACCTAGGCGAAAAATACAGTTCAACTTAAATGGGTCGTTGTTAAAAACTTTGGCTGCGAAAAGTGTTTATATTCTGTAATTACAGGTGTTTGGTGGTCACCTGGAGTGGTTTAACAAAACGATGCATCGGACTTAGGCAGGCTCCAAAAACAACAAACTAAATTTGGGGTAACTGTCATTGAAAATAAAAATTGAAAAAAGTGTATGCAATATTGTTAATATCAAATAAAAGTTTCAAATTTTATTTTGATACACATATAGCTAGTTCCATCGTTTATTGCAGTATATGAGTGTAAAAGATACCAAAGAGACAGTCAAACTCATAAATCTAAAACAAACTGACAACGCCAAGGCTAAAAATGAAAAAGACAAACAGAAAAACAATAGTACACATGACACAACATAGAAAACTAAAGAATAAACAACACGAACCCCACCAAAAACAAGGGGTGATCTCAGGTGCTTCGGAAGGGTAAGCAGATCCTACTCCACATGTGGCACCGTGTTGCTTATGTGATTACAAATCCGGTAAATAGTCTAATTCGGTAGGTCACATTCATGAAAGGGAAGGGGATTGTAGTAACGACGTAAGGAACATATCCGATATCATTTGTGAAACGGTTATTCCATAACGGTCAACCAACTCGTGATAGCGTCCGTAAAATTTACGAAGGGATGATTTCAACTTCACCATTTGGAACTCTTGGTTTAATAACTTCCTTGTGAGCAGTAACCCTCTATCAAGAAAATCATGATAGGAAATGCAAGCACGGGAATATCGTATCAATTTGGAGATATATACCCCGTATGCAGGTGCTGCTGGAATGTTACTACTTAAAAATGGAAAATTCACAATTGGAAAGCTGAAATTATCTCTTTTGTCGTAAAGTTTTGTTTTCAACCGACCTCATTGTCAGTTTCTAGATGTTAGTCAAGATATGAAGCCGACTTAACTGTATCTGCAGTCTCCTTTATCTATAATTCGATGGGATAGATGCGTTCCACATAGTCACCAAATTTTAAATTGTTTAGTGGAAGAACGTCGTCTATATAGCGAAAAATAAAGTTAAAGGATATTGCTATCTTCTTATCTTTCTTCCTAAGAAGTTCCTGCATGAAGTCAGCCTAATAATAATAAAAAAAAACATGTCGGCAAGTAGAGGGGCACAGTTTGTTCCCATTGGGATGCCGACAGTCTGTTGAAAAACATGTCCTCCGAACAAACAAATATGTTGTCAATCAAGAAATCAAGCATCTTGATAATATCGGTTTCAGAGAATTTTATGTTTGAATCAGAGTGATTCTCTACAAAGTGGGATTTATCCCTCCCTTATACAAGATACTTGTATCTTCGTTGGCCATTCTTTTTTATGAAGCAAATAACACATTTTTAACCATAACCACATACTATTGTTACATTCGTAATTAATCGGTTCATTACCAACCCTTCATTCCGGCAATTAGTCTCCAAATAATAATAAATATTATTGTTACATTTCCATGTAACTGTAGCCGTGTCTATAACATTTCAAGGCCTTACCATGTTTTCGTTTGAGTATTCCCTCTACTATGGCTTCCTCAGTTGCAGATTCAATAACGGCTAAATCTGCTCCTAGTATGTTACAGAGGCGCTGGAATGTATAAGAACAAGAATAAAGTTCAGAGACGATAAACTTGAGAACTCGGATTCAATAACGGCTAAATCTGCTCCTTGTATGTTACAAAGGCGCTAGAATTTATAACAACAAGAAAAAGAGCAAAGAAAAACTTGACAACTCGGATTCAATGCACTTAGTAGGTGAAATATGAATAGCCTAACGTTTTAAGTTCATTTAAATATCATTGAATGTAAAAATTAACAATAATACGTCTTAGAATAGTAATTAGAAATTATGAGTTTACCTTTGCTTCAGCCCATGACGCCAACAGTCCGATAGCTTGGTAACATTTTGTGCCATGCCGTTCAAATGCTTCTGGACAAAGGCATACCACCAAATTAACTAAAAAGGATACAAAAAAAAGAGATCATAAAGAATAGATGTGAACATATTGCAGACATCTTATCTGTGTATACGTAATGTGTGTGTGGGGGTTAGGGGCATCCAGGATCATGTTACCGGACTTGTGTGTGAATGTTGTTATGTACTTATATTATAAAAATTCTCATTGTAAATGTTATTAAGTTTACAAAACAGTCTAAAATTCACTTCAGTTTGGAAAAGATGTTGATGGTATACGATTATATAAGTATTGATTATGGTTTTATCTTTTATGCCAGAAAAAAGAATGAATAGAACATGCAAGTTTTAATTTTCTTTATGAACCTTTCTTACGGTTTACAAGAAAATAAGGTTTGAAAAGAAAGACTGTTGAATGGAATTCATAGACTTTTATTTTCATGATATCAGATTGGAACTTTGTTTTCCACTTAAGCTTAGGAAATGAACTGTGGGCAGCGAATGAATATAACAAGAAACCGGATAAGATCATGAACATGAATTTAGAACAAAATAGTATGCACTATAATAAAAAGGCACCAAACTCATATATGAAGGACACACACAGAAACACAAACACAACGTCCATTCCATATATCAGGTATCGTGACTTGTAGAGATGGTCTACTAGTATTGCAGTGTTATTGATTTTCTACATTGGCTAGATATATAGGGGGAGGTTTGGGATTTAAAAGAAAATCATTTAACCCCGATGCATTTTTGCGTCTACCCTAAGCCCATCATCACTGAACTAGTACCTATTTTGGTTGATGAGCTAGCTGAAGCACGACTCCTGATGTAAGCTATTATCGCTGTATTGAAAACCTCGGCTGTTCACTGTTCTTTGGTCAGATTGTTGTCTATTTGACACATTCCCCGTTTCAATTCTTAATTTAATTATGTCTACCTCCACTTAATAATCCAACCCCAAAAAGCTGTACATATTGATTAAATTATGATTTGATGATGTAAAATTGTACAACAAATCATGAAAAGCAAACCGAAGACATAACACAAAGGTGTTTCGGACAGATATTGTAAAATGAGTACATATAAATATAACAATCCATCAACCACGTTTTTGCTGAGACAATCTATAAAAGTAATAATACTAACACGTTCACAACATTGAGATTACATACGACAAACTTGTCACGTATTGATTATGTAACAAAATGCAGCCAGACTATAGCTAGTGTAAAAAAATACATTTAAAGTGCAATCAGTTTATAATAATGATTGCAATAAACTTTACAAGGAAAGTCTTCAATGTACATATTTCAAAGACTCATAAATGAAGATTGTTTATACACGTACATACCTGAAAGAGATATACTTAAAATAACAACCCCGATATTCATTATTCCAAGTCTTATCTAAGGACGTCTATAATGTGGAACTAAACGCTGATAAGAGAACCACTGACAAATGTGTGCAGACTTTGCAAATACATATACTTGTCAATCAAAGGTCCAATTTGTTAGGTTACATAAAATTCATAGATATTCAACAAAGCATATAGCAACAATGTTTTGCTAAATAGAGTATTCCTGCTAATCTAATTCTAATAAACAAGTAAATTAAATGAGAAAATGATAACCAAACAATAAAACATTTTTCTTTTAAATTTCCCATTATCGTCTTTCATAATTCTCGCGTACCACTGATATAATATCAACATCCACACTATTTAGTATAGTCAATGCTGTGTTGACATTGCCATTATCAGTCTTTTAGATTTGAACAGATCTAAAGAAATGAACATTAACTTAAGGATGTACATCTCTGAGGATCCAAACATTTCTGAATTAAATTTTGTTTTTGTTTTTTTTGGATTTATATTACTATAAAATACCAATTGGCGAAGAAAAATCTCATATGGTGGTGGACTTCTTTTTTAGCTTCGGCCCTTTGAAAGTACCCAATTTTGATATTTTTTTCCAATTTTAATCAATTCAGCCCTATTTATGGGCTATAATCATAAAAAAAAGTTTTCCACAATTTAAATTTGTTGTCATACCTTCAATAAAGAGGTAAAGGACCAATCTGAATAAATTTGAATTAAATAAACTATAGGTAGATGTAAATATAAGAAAGTTTTATCATATTTTGATGCTTTTTGTGTTAAATTTACCATGTTTTTTCTCCGTTTTGAGTACAAATTGCATATTTTTTCAACCCCTTTGTTTTAATGAATGAAAATATACACATCTAAGCAAAATGGAGAGAAAAAAAGGAATGTGAGATTTTCATGTTTCTGGTAAAATATTTTTTTTTTTGGTATCCGTCACCCATTTTCTCAAAATTTTGGCTCAAAATAGATATAGAAAGATGTGGTGTGAGTGCGAATGGAACAACTCTCCATTTAAATAACAATTTATTAAAGAAAACCACTATAGGTCAATATACGGTCTGCAACACGGAGCCTTGCCTCACACCGAACAAACAGCTATAAAGGGTCCCGAAATTACTAGTGTAAAACCATTCAAACCAGAAAACCAACGGTCTAATCTATATCAAAAACGAGAAACGAAAAACACTTATAAAGACTGACTTAATTGGTAATAAAATTTGAAAAATTGATTACTCAAAAGCTTCTCATACCCATTTTTTCACAGAGGTAAGTTTGATTATGACATTTTTTAAATTTTATTGATATTTTCCACTAGTATCACATAGTTTAGAAATAATCCCAGAACGAGATTTCAACGAGTCTGAAACGTCGGAAGAATACATCCTTAACTGATGTCTCAAATTAAAAAAAAAATCATCGAGGTTTTATGTAAGCTATGTAATCGCGTCACTCTTTAGGATATCCTTTGGTGTCTGTCTTTAAAGGACTATGTTGTTATGCAGCTTGTATGCTGTGTCTACAATTGTAATATAGAACTAAAATTAAGGTTGTCAAGCAATTCATTATAAACATATGCGGTTTCTTAGCTGTTGATTCGTCCTTCTTTAGGAAATGATCAAACAGCGATGCGCATGTGAAAAAAACACTAAACTACGTTGCCAGATTACAATGTCTGGCTAGTCGCTACACTCGTTGAATGTTTTATTTTCAATCGGATACAAAACATCGCCAGGTACCACAAACTGATTATATCATTTTTTCAGGAAAGAATCAGCAGAGTAAAGCGTTTTCAGTGCTCAGTTTTTATGCTTCCAGTAACCTGACTCTCACGTGGAAGAATTACCAAGAATTGAAGAGACTTTTGAATATCAAAATATCAAGATTACTTTTGTTGTCAATGTTCAACCACTGTTACTTTAATCGTTTCGGACTTATTGACATTTGTGTTACAAATAAGTTTTGTGAATAGAAGTCATGTCTTCTCTGACTGTTTATGACGTTAAAATACTATATCCCTGGGATGTATTTTGGTTGATTTTAGTCTCTGATGCATGATTTTTTTAATTTATAACTGTTTCTAGCTTTTAACTAGCTGTCAGTAACTGCGAGTACTCTCAAATCATATTTTCTTGTTTATTCGACCTGTTGATACTGTTTATAATGCTTTTTTGTAATTTTGTATTAAGATAGATCTTGTCTATGTAATTGATATACACCCCAATTTGTATCTAGTGTTAAATTATGTATTTATATGACAGAACTTTCTTGGTATTCCTAATTATTGGAAGGGTTTTATACACATATGAAGTATACCTAAACCGACATAGTTATGTTTCATTTACCTGCCTTATTAAAACCGTTTTTTTTTCAAAAGCGATTATTTTCGAAGGGTTAGATATGTCACAGTGGTGTCTCGCCATGGCTTTGTTTGGACTTTTTTGTTTGCTTTTTTGGCCTTGAATGTGTGTCCCTAATATTTTATTAACTGTGCATTTGCATTAAGATATTGCAGATCAAAGTTATTCGATCAGTATGTGTTCATTTACGGTTTTTTATTGAGTTAAGCCTTCCAATTGATATTTTATCGTGTGTTTTTCTATGCTGTGATATTATGCTATTGTTTAAGAAAAATGGAGAATGTTTGGTACTATTAAAATATTTAATCCCGCTGCAAATGTTTTCACCTGTCCTAAGTCAGAAATATGATGTACAGTAGTTGTCATTTGTTTATGTAATTTATACGTGTTTCTCGTTTTTCGTTTTTTATATAGATTAGACCGTTGGTTTTTACCGTTTGAATGATTTCAAACTAGTAATTTTGGGGCCCTTTATAGCTTGTTGTTCCGTATGAGCCAAGTCTCCGTGTTGAAGGCCGTACATTAAGCTTTAATGGTTTACTTTTATAAATTGTTATTTGGTTGGAGAGTTGTCTCCTTAGCACTCACACCACATCTTGCTATACCTTTATATATGGCGTCCACAGCTTGACGATATTGTAAATTCAGAAATTGAAGCGTACATTTAATTGTGAGTCCTTGACCACTAACAACAAACCGAAATCATATGAATGCATTGAAAAAATACATGCAGGAAATCGCAATTTTATTTTTTTTATTATAATTTAGTTACTTTTAAACACTTTTGTTTTAATGTTATATTTGTAATTCTCATCGGATTTTGTCAAATGTGTTGACATCTTTCCTATTATATTTATGTGTTATGGAAAGAAAAATTACTCACCGTTTTCATTTGTTAGATTTGATTTTATTCAATGTAATCTGTACGATAATTTACGTTTGAAGTTGGGTTCATAAACAAACTGGACATATACATGATAAATATATTATAGTTTTAAAATTGCTATTAATAAGTATTGCAATATGCATTGTGTTTAAATGGAATATCAGTATTTAGTTCTAATATAATCTCAAATCAATTCTAATTCTATCTTACTTTGAGATATAGTTTTTCATATGTGTCGTCATTTTTTGTGCTGTTTCAGAAATTTCATAAATTCAAATGTGACGTAATTTTTGTGCCTTTTCACCACTTCGTATTTGACGTCATTTTTATGATTTATTGCGTTGAGGCCTGGACTGAGTCGGGTGTGCCTATTCTGTGTTGGTCTTTGCATTATGTATTCGGGTTTTGTTTTTCTGTAATTAGTTTACACTTCAGTTTCATTATGTATATCTTTTATATTCCTTTGATAAAATTTGCTGTTTGCAATAGCATTAATTGTTCTAAATAATAAAGATGTTCTTATCCCAAGCATAAAAACATAGCCGTATTTGATACAACCTTTTTCAACTTTTAATCTTCAGTGCTGTACAACTTTGTACTTGTTTTCACTCTCGATCTTTTATATCTGGGCGTCACTGGTGAGTCATGTGTGGAGGAGGTGCGTTTTTGGCGTATTAAATTTCAAACCTGATGTTTTTTGTTATCTATTAATCATGTGTTTCTTTGTCTAATACGTTCTCCTATTTATTTGTATTGTAGTCCTGTAATATGTTGTCATTTCAATTTTATATTTAACATTGCTATTAAAGTGCGAGGTTTGGCATGCCACAAAACCAGGTTCAACCCACCATTTTTTCCTTTAAAAATGTCCTGTACCATGTCAGGAATATGGCCATTGTTATATTATTGTTCGTTTCTGTGCGTGTTACATTTTAACGTTGCGTCGTTTGTTTTCTCTTTTTTTTTAGTGTAAATTTACCTTGCGATAACACGTGTTACGGTACTTGTTTATACCAAGTTTATGTATTTGGTTTTGAATTTATATTTGTTATTCTGGTGGGATTTTGTCTGATGCTTGGTTTGTTTCTGTGAATGTCACATTTCAGAGTTGTGTCGTTGTTCTCCTCTTATATTTAATGCGTTTCCCTCGGTTTAAGTTTGTTACCCCGATTTTGTTTTTTGTCCATGGATTTATGAGTTTGAACAGCGGTATACTACTGTTGCCTTTATTTAGGACCTAAGTTTTACGCCCGATCTATTACTTGAAATCAAAATTCCTATTTACACTACTTTTATTTCATATGAACTTCTTTTGTTTAATTTTATTCTGCTATCTTATGTACATGTTATATATCTTAAACTACGTTTCTGGTACAGCAGACCATTACCTCATTTCGAAATAATTAATTGCTTACAATAAGGTTAAAAAGGTAAGCATTATGGTCTTCAGGGAAATTATAGAGTTCATGAATCAGATTTCAATTGTCCCATTATACTCATAAATCAATATATAAAAAGAATACAACGTATTGCATGGAACGGAATTAATATTTTAAAGAGTGCGATCTGCAAATAAGACGATTAAAAATATTCGATGGAAGAAATGTACATGAAACAAATTTTATTTCAATAGGATGAAAACAAAACACAACAATGCAATGTTATAATTAATCACTTTAACTGAAATTGAGAAAAAAAATTGGGAATGTGTCAAAGAGACAACTATCCGAAAATATAGCATACAACAGCCGAAGGCCATCAATGGTTCTCCAATGCAGCCAGAAACTTCCACAGCCTGAGGCGTCCATCAGCTGGCCCCTAAAAGTATGTACATGTTCAGTAAAGCACAAAAATGATAAAATCTCATGCACTCAAAAATAAAACGGGACCAGCTTTGTCTATGACGTAGACAGAGATTGGTGTACAAATAGTACTCATTGGAATTATATAGATATAAGAAGATGTGGTGTGAGGGCCAATGAGACAACTCTCCATCCAAATAAAATTTAAAAAGTAAACCATTATAGGTTAAAGTACGGCCTTCAACGCGGAGCCTTGGCACACACCGAACAACAAGCTATAAAGGGCCCCAAAATTACTAGTGTAAAACCATTCAAACTGGAAAACGAACGGTCTTATCTATATAAACCAAACGAAAAACGAGAAACACGTATATATAACATAAACAAACGACAACTACTGTACATCAGATTCCAGACTGTATGTGGACCAAATATCAATTTTCCAAACTTTTACAAATCTTTTGCATTAAGGTCAGTGTTTTTTTGACTGAGAAGAAAATAATGAGGATTTTCGGCATTCTTACAGTACTTTCAACCTTATGCGTGACTGTTTTAGCGATCAATCAGCGGTCATCGATCAGTCACCGATCAGCCAAGGTCGCGTCAAACTCACTTCAGCAATCCGTCAGACTTATAGAGAAAGTTATTGACTAATCGGACTTATCGGACGGATAGTACCGATCGACTAATCGGACGGATAGTACCGATCGACCTTGCTGACGGATTGGACTTTTTAAATACGTCACATGATAACTAATACAAATTACGGCATCTTAGTTTCGTTTAATTTAATTAAAATGGCGACCCGTGTAATACAAACGTTCAAGTACAACTGATCGTTTTTTATTAAGTATTTAGCAAAGTTTTATGAATTGAAATACAAAGAAAGTACAGATAAAACCTAAATTAAAATATTATCATTAAAGAATGGTCTTTTCCGTTTTTATTTAGGTTATACCATTTTCAAATCCGGCGAGTTCTAAAACGGTGTACATATCGCGATTTTGATTTAATTATTTTCCAATAATATTCGGGAAAACGAAATGAAAGGATCAGTACTAATAGAAAACTTTAGTCTATTATTTTCAATATTTAAATTTTTTTTTATCATCATGAAATTCATTTAACAAACAATATCACAATCACGGCCTTTCTATATTCTTGTCACAATCTGAGATTACTATAACATAGTAATGTCAGTCATGAGATTACTATAACATAGTAATATCAGTTACAATCGAAGCCTTTAAAATAACAAATTACAAAAAAATGCTGATTTTTTAACAAGAAATATGAATAATTTTGGCCAATGCAAACAACATTACATTATTCATTGTTATATTTTACTGATAGCATTTTTTGCCTTATTAAATAAAAGAATTCCTAAACAATAAAAAGTACAAAAATTCAAAGGCGGTCAATATGTTCCATAAAAAAGAATAATAATTTCATGTTTGTTTAACAAAAGCAAAACTTTAAGCAGATTTATTCTTGAATTATTCACATTTTGTACAACGTACCTTCATATGAAATGTATTTATAACAACTCATTGCAATTGAAGTTACAATATTTTAAAATATGAGAAGAAATTCTTGCATTTTAGGCAACGCGTACAAAAATTTAATATCTTTTTCCTTAAAGTACACATACTTTATGAAAAACAACCAATCCTGATGAACAAAAAGTACTGAAATCGTATGGCAGTTAATAATTTGTATCAAAATAAAGCAATAACTTCATTCTTATTCAACAAAAAATTAGACTTTAAGTATTGTAAATCTCATTATATTCTAATTAGAAGACTTGTCTCAAGATGGTAGAAGTAACTGATTTCAAATAAAAAAGTATCATTTTTGATAAAATGAAGAATGATTTTTATTATTTTAGATAAATCAATGCGAATAAAACTATAGTACGATTCCTCTGACATTCTTTTAATTTTATGAAAAACAACCTATTCTAAACTATATAAAGTACAACAATAAAGTGGTGTTCAATAATTTTCCATTCAAATGAAGAAATAATTGCATTCTGGTTCAATAAAATCAAAAGTAAACACATAATTATCCTTCACATATTCACATAAAAAAGCATTTTTAACAACTGGTTGCAATTGAAGTTACTACGGAAGCCGATAAGGGCCATTCAAAAAAAATATTTTATGTCGTAATAACGACATAGCATGTCGTAATTTCGACATAACATGTCGTTATTACGACATCGCTATGTCGTAATTTCGACATAACATATCGTTATAACGACATCGCTATGTCGTAATTTCGACATATCATGTCGTAATAACGACATCACTATGTCGTTATAACGACATCGCTATGTCGTAATAACAACATCGCCATATATAAAAGAATATGTATTATGATTGCCAAGAGACTAAAGGACAAAGATATTAACAGCTATACGTCATCATAATTCCCCAATAATTAGAAAAGCCCCCGCATAGTCAGCTATAAAAGAGGGAGGAAAGATACCAGAAGGAGAGTCCCCGAAATTCTGTGTTGCAGACAGTGTTATTATTCAATTATTTGCTCCCTTGGTAAGACTCCAAATTTCATATTAAATGCATTTTATTTGCTTAAAATAAGTATATATTTGTTAATTGCATAGCTTTTGCTATTTGAATTCATTGGTTAAAGATATTTATTTATATTGTAAAGTTTAATATTTGCATTGTCGCAAAATCTTTGGATACCTTCTTTGAATACCTTCAGTGAGAAACTTATATATTTTATAAAAAGCAATTGAGGTTGATATAAATTAATGCTTGGCAAATGGCTGTACAGACAGAATAGGTAGGTAATACCATGTGAATATGCGAGCCTAACTTGCCAGCTAAGCACCCCATTTCCCTCAATATAAGCGCATACTACATGGCTTCTTGTAATAAGGATGAATTAAAGTAGCAATTGCTCTAATGCTACTTTCAAACGTTGGGCACGATATTCCTACAACACGTAACACTTAAAATGCGACGTCGAAGATGGTCTTTGACTTCGATTAATTTTTGCAAGTTTTATTCGTTTTTTTATATTGTTGGTTGATTCTGGTTCTGTTCGTTTTGTAATGTCATTTTATCAAAAAATTACCTCGAGTTGTGGAAATCGATATAATAATGTTTATCCTTTAAGTTATTTTAACCTAAAATGCAGTACAGTACTGTCGCAAGTAATGTAGGAAGGAAAGATGGGACGGAAGTACACGTATACGGTTTTTCATATTTTTTTTTTATTATAGGATGTTTAACTTTAAAGTTGCATATCATCTGTCACTGTAAAATTTCTATATCTTAATTCATCCCCTGGCCAATAAAATATATCTGACACTGCAAGTAAATCGAACATTTTTATCCTTGGTTAAATTTGGATATAATTGTATTTTCCCTGACACATAAGTTGTCGAAATACACCCTTTCAATTACTTGAGAATTATTTCCCAAGTCATCTAGAGATATATACATTTTAAAATATAGTTATCTACTCCTGGGTCGTCCGCGAAAACGGCAAATAAAAATATAATTCCGTTTTTTTTTTAATTCGATGAAACGGTTTTCGTTGCTGTTTGGGATTCGTCTTTCAACTACCTCCATTTCATGTACAAGTTTATATTGACGAAAAGTTCCGGCTTCGCAAGTACAGGAATTACTTTCATCACGAAATAGCAGGACAAATCGCGAAGTAAAACAGTCCGTGAACTGGTATTAAGTGTTTTGATATTGGTGATTGCACCTAACTGAAGTGACGACTTTAAATGATCTATTTCGGAGTACTTCCGTAACATAAATTTCAATTTATTTTATAAAATGGGATTTTTCCCCCATTTCCAAATTCTTTAAAATAAATCGTTAAAAGCTATACAATTAATAAAAATTGCAAAATTTAACCTGTGTCGAACCTATTTCCCCGGGCGGAGTCTTTAGCAACATACATTTTTTTTTTCCGCAGCAATCATTAACATCTTTCTCCAAATTTCATAACACGATTTGTTTTAATTATCATAAACATTTAATTGAAACTTTAGCACATTTAACGTCGGAAATTAGCGTCTTTAGGATTTTAGACGTTTTCAGACATTTGGAAAAATTGGCTACCGTTTTGTAATGTATGGAATCATTTTATTCCTTTAAGACCCAAATATGTTGTTAATAAGGAAAGAATCTTGGCATTTTTACTCTTCGTATATCTAATTTTTGTTTTGATCAATTATAAAATAAATATGCCTTAACTGCTTTGAAAAATGAAATATCAACTTAGACAAAATGGCTACCGTTTGAAAAACGACTGTGTAGAGAAGATTTTATTGAATCAGCAATATTTGAACTCACATGAGGCAAATATTTGTACTCTTTTTAGATATTATTATTGTCTTACTATTTTTATTCATTTTCTACTATAATATGCAGTCGAGTCAAATGAAATTTGGTAAAATAACGGCTTTAACGCCATAAAGAACCGACACATGTCGTTGTTTCTGTCAAGAATCAAGAAGATCAGAGAATAAGAAATAGGATCACTATACATAAGAGTTAAAACAGTTTTTCATAAATGTAACGTTGGATGGGGACATCCATTTTTTTCACATAGCTTTCTTTTTTTAATCCTCAAATATACTAGATATTACTTAGGAGATGATCAAGAGATGTAAAAACATAATTCAAAACATATATTGAATTTGTTTTAATATTGGTTCGTGTTTTTTAACATTTTTATTTTGTTTTGCGGATGAAATTTCGTAGATTCTGTTTTAAATCCTAGGTGTTGTAGGAACATCGCGCGTGCCCAACGTTTGAAAGTAGAAAAAGAGCTATCAATACTTCAATACACCCTTATACCAAGAAGCCATGTATAGTTTGGGCTTATTTAAAGGGAGATGGAAAGCTTGGCTTAACTTGGTAGTATAATTTCAATCCTCTAATAATTCCACATTTCATTCTTCCAACAAACTGCATATCTATTCTACGATCGGTAACTTGTTAATCTAAACGAAGTTGTCTCACTGCACAGCCCTAGCACTATGGGCCATGTTAATTTAAATTGGTATCTATAACATATATAAGTTTCTCACTGAAGGTATCCAAAAAAGGTAACCAAAGATTTTGCGACGATGCAAATATTAAACTTTACAATATAAATAAATATCTTTAAGCAATGAATTCAAATAGCAAAAGCTATGCAATTAACAAATATATACTTATTAAGCTTCATGTAAATTATTTAACAATAGAATACATTAAATATGAAATTTGGAGTTTTACCAAGGGAGCTAATAATTGAATAATAACACTGTCTGCCACACAGCATTTCGGGGACTCTCCCTCTGGTAGCTTTCTTCCCTCTTTTATAGCTGACCATGCGGGGGCTTTTATAATTATCGGGGACATCATGATGACGTATAATTGGTAATTTCTTTGTCATTTTATCTCTTGCCAATCATAAAACATATTCTTTTAAATATAGCGATGTCTTTATTACGACATAGCTATGTCGTTAAAACGACATAGTGATGTCGTTATTACGACATGATATGTCGAAATTACGACATAGCGATGTCGTTATAACGACATACTATGTCGAAATTACGACATAGCGATGTCGTTATAACGACATGTTATGTTGAAATTACGACATGCTATGTCGTAATAACGACATAAAATATTTTTTTTGAATGGCCCTTATCGGCTGCAGTGCAGGCGATTCGGTGTCACGATATCACAGTAGCATGGGTTCGAATCCCGGCGAGGGAAGAACCAAAAATTTACGAAAGCAAATTTACAGATCTAACATTGTTGGGTTGATGTTAAGACGAGTTGTATATACATTATGTACACAGCCATGTATCACCATTATTGATGGCGATCCGATGGATACATCTGTTGTAGGGTTGTCACTGACTCAGACGTACTTATGAATATAATTATTTTCTGTGACTGTATCTTACATTAATTTGTAGGATCCTTTACTATAGATAATTTAGCTGATCTGTAACAATAACATCTTCATGCCTTATATATCATGTACTGTAGTACGCCGCTAGATTAAAACTGACGTGGAAAGGTAACACATGGCCAGCGAAAGCTCTTTTTGTGAGAGCCCAGGTGGTCGTGTGGTCTAGCGGGACGGCTGCAGTGCAGGCGATTCGGTGTCACGATATCACAGTAGCATGGGTTCGAATCCCGGCTAGGGAAGAATCAAAAACTTGCGAAAGCAAATTTACAGATCTAACATTGTTGGGTTGATGTTAAGACGAGTTATATATATATAAATATATATATTCGACCTCGTTATTTCAAAAGGATAAATCAGAGATTTATAGCTAAATATTTAACAGCTCTCTATTAAAAAAACCTTTTTCACTTTGTTTGAAAGTACTTGTTGATATCGATTCTATATCATATTCACATTTACTTTTATACTGTTTTTGCTTTTTAATTCAATACTTTAAAAAAAGTGTATTCATTATATTGCAGACAATCATACAATGTGTTACAACGGTGGAGTCTGGCAGAAATATGACGAGAGTTACATTTGTGTCTGTGAAGCGGGATTCCTCGGTAAACAATGTGAATATTCAGGTGAGATATAAATTTAATTAAAACAAATGATGCGCCCGAAGCTCGAGTCTGGATTGACAAGCTATATGTATGGAGTTGTAAAAAGATATTGTTATTTCAATAGCATGTAAACATTCTGGCAAAATATAATTTAAAAAAAGCAAAAGAACATTGAAAGCCATTTTTCCTAATACATTAATATAATTATGTAATATATATATTAAGGGCTTTCACTCAGTCAATACATTATACATAGCATGAGTTCCAACAGACTTTTTTTTGTTTTATTATTTATCCGAGCGAAGAAATTCTCGCTATTGATATGATTTACCAAATCATGGTCAAGCTGTGTCGTTTTTATAGTTGTAACTATAACATGTATAACGTGTATGTAGTGATAATTTTAGTCGGTTTTTTAAAGTTTTTTTTAACAAAGGAAAACCCATACACGGATATGTTGCGATGACCGTGTCTTTTATATCGTAAATAGATGTTTTAAATCATTATGATTTGTCCAATTAATTACACCACGGACGACACAAATACCTGATACTTTGTGACTGCATTTGTAAAGCATGGTTGTCCATATTTCAATCCAGAAATGTGTTCATGGAATAGTTTCTGATTATGCAACAAATCAAAAGTGAATACAATGGTGTTTCTATGACAGGGCGAGCTGCCCTAACCTATCTCATTAGAGTGTCTTTTTCAGTCATTTAAGAATACATGATGGAATAAAGATTTATCATAAAATGTTGTTTTTGGTATCTGTGCAGTTCGGTTACAATCACTATTTCAAACCAACATATGTTTTTAACGACCTTGACTGTACTGCCCTTGCAAGGTCAGACCTGGCTTGTTCCTTTTGGGGCATTAAATAATTAATTGTTTTACCATTTGGTAATTGACATAATTTAGAATGATAAATAAAATTTAATAAAAATTCATAGAGCAAAAAATAAAAATAAATAAATAAATGAATAAATAGTTAGATGAATAACTAAATAAAGAAATAAAAATAAAGAATATTGTTTAAATTAAACATAAGATAAATAAATGAAAAAATAGTCAAAGAAAAAAACCATAATATAATAAACACGGTGCCACCAGAAGTAGAAACAGGTGAAAAGCTAGGCCAAGCAAACAGTAGTGAACGGCAGCAACGTTATCCTGGTACACCAGCAGCAAAGTGAAAAGCGGACAATTTTGATATGTCAAATTATGTATGTGAATTTATATGGCAAATATTTTGTATAAAACGAAATAAGCCTAAATTTGTGTTGTGCATATCAAGGACAATAAATTGGAAACATTGGATATGTGTCCTCTATGGTTCATAACATGATAGGAATAGGTATTTTATATATTTTTTAACGGTAAAATAAAACATGAGATGTCCTTAATGCTGTTAACATAAACTAAAGAGTTAATTGAATTGAAGATGTGGTATGATTGCCCAGGAGACAACTCCTCACCAAATGATACTGAAATTAGCAACGTTATGTTACAGTAGGGCTTTCAACAATGAGCAAAGCCCATACCGCATAGTCAGCTATAAAATGTGGTATGATTGCCCAGGAGACAACTCCTCACCAAATGATAAATGATAAATAAATAATAAACCAAAGGGTGTATTTAAAGTTTTGACTGCTTTGTGCTAGCCTCCCGTAGTTGCAGGAATTTATAGTGTTAGCACACTGGAACACTACCCGCAAGATAGACAGCGCTCCACGCTAATTAAAACTGGGTTAGCGCAAACCAGATCTTGCGAAGTACCATTTTTCAAATCTTAGATTTGACTTGCGGCTTAATGACATGAGCAATTTATATAAGGACCAAAAGTAGATACACAAATAATTTGGGTGCCGCGAATTTGGAAAAAATAAAAAAAGTCAAGTGTTATCGTGAGTTCTTGTTTAGTAAGTATAATTTCAACAGTTTATTTAACTTATCCCTAAATATATTTTTTAATTTAACTATCCCTATGAACTTTCCATTTCTAAGTAGCAACATTCTAGCAGCACCTGTATACGTGGTATATGTATCTCCCAATTGATACAACATTCCCGTGATTGCATTTCCTATCATGATTTTCCTGATAGAGGGTTGCTGCTCACAAGGAAGCTATTAAACTAAGAGATTCAAATGGTGAAGTTGAAATAATCCCTTCGTAAATTTTACCCGGTGTAAATCAATATCTTTATGAATATGGTTTCGTAGTACCATCAGGATTTGACAGCTTTATAAGCATAACGATACAGAGTGATGCTGTTGGTGGGATTTCCTGGATGGAAATTTTCCAAATAGTCGAAGTAGTGTTTTTAGCATTTCTGAAGGAATGAATAGTTTTAGCACTTTCAGTCTGTCTATATCGACAGGGCTTCATCGCATTGAACATAAAAAGAAAGTACGGTTTGGTTTATGGATTTACGGAAACAAATACGATTCTGATGGCTACGGATTCCCTGCTGGAATGGCTTATAAAACTTACAATTAAGTAAACCTTATAATTTGCATCAACAATATTCTTTTTAAAAAACAAATTGTATATTTGTTTATAGCAGATAAAATATGTATAAGCATAACCACTTCCATACTCTGTGTTTTATTATAATGCAAATAAATAAAAGCCTAGGGTAAAAAAAGCAATTTTAAAATAAGCTGTAATTTATAGATATGCTTTAGTCACGTGTCTTTGATACAATCAAACAATTAAAACAAAAGAAAATAGGTTAGGTTAGTCCTGTAAATGCTTTTCTTTTCTCTTTTAAGGAACTCGTCTGACGATTAAAAAGATTCATTGCCTTTAACATCATGTATTTCATTTTATACAATTTCGCTCTTCAAAGATGTTTTTTCGTTTAAGAGCGTACACAAACTCATTATAAAAACCTGGGGTAAATGTTGTTACACAGGAATTGCTTGTCATCCTCATAAGACTAACCAGTAGTGTTCGAATCATAATAACTGAAGGTCAAACAAAATGAATTAAGGTGTTAAGAGCATTTAAAACCTAATGATCTAAAAATCCGTTATCAGTCTTAGTGATAGTTCCAAGAGAGAATCTTAAAATAATTCGCAATGAAAAAGATCAAGTCATAAATTTCGCCGAGGAACATTTAAAACGGAAAGTCCTTAACCAAATGACAAAACCAAAAAGCTCTAACACATAAAAAGAATGGATTACAACTGTTATAGTCATTACTTGGTACAGGCATTTCCTTCTGTAGAAATGGGTGGATTAACCCTGGTTTTAAGGCTAGCGTTATCAGTCACTTGTATGACAGTCGCTTCAAACTTTATTTTCAATGATGTATTAACAAAACAAACAGAAAAAATAGATAATAATCGCACAAATAGGGGAACATCAGTCAACATAATTGTGTTATAATCTTAATCATTATTATTATAACTACAAACACATATGTAACAAAGATGAACAGAAAAGCATATACTGAAGTAGACAAACCGCATTGGTAAAAATGCAAGATAAGAGTACCATTTTTTTTAATAGAACAATATCACAATGACGGGATGTAAAAGTACAGAGTCACGACATATATATCAAAGAAACACAAAGAAGCATCGAGGTTTGGCATGCCTTAAAACCAGGTTCAACCCACCACTTTTATTCCCCTTTAAAAGTGTCCTGTACCAAGTCAGGAAGATGGTCATTGTTATAACATTGTTCGTTTCTGTTTTCTCTTATTTTTGAGATAAGACGTGGCACGGTACTTGTCTATCCCATATTCATGTATTTGGTTTTGATGTTATATTTGTTATTCTCGTGGTGTATTGTCTGTTGCCTGGTCCGTTTCTGTGTGCTGTTGCGTTTCGGTGTTGTGTCGTTGTTCTCCTCTTATATTTAATGCGTTTCCCTCAGTTTTGGTTTGTTGCCCCGATTTTGTTTTTTGTCCATGGATTTATGAGTTTTGAACAGCGGTATACTACTGTTGCTTTTATTTAGACACAGCACACAAGCAAAAATAGAAGACACACATACAACAAATATGTTTAAAATAAACACAAAATGCATACGGACAAAGCATATTTAATTCAGTAAAATGAAGGACAAGAATACACAGATATTTGCATTAAAAATTTCATTTGAAATAAAAGGGAATTTTCGAAAAGAAGATACACATGTATTTATTGCTTTAAAGCACCAACTCTGTCTTGACGTAGCCATGTGACCAAAACTGACAAAAAAAACCAGAACATATCTATTTTATAAAAAACTCGTGCTCGACAGCTTCAATGTTTAGAGAATTGGAACTCTGCTATGTATCAACCTAGAAACATTTTATGGGCCAACACAGAATATTTTCGTACATACATGTATACTATTATATGCAAAAAACCAGTGTAACGTTTCAAAAAATGATAATGATAATCTCTCGTGTATATTTTCGTTATTGACTTCATATGGAGCTTATCTGTCAAATAAATAACGTGTGAATAAATGTCAAATGAATGAAAAAATAAAATAACAACAATACTACAAATTGTATTGTTTAAAATGTCAAAATTTATATACATGTCTTTTTTCATGAAATTTGTTAATCAAGTCCTTAAATTACCAATTAACCATGTTGTTTTGACTTAAAACTTTTAAGTTGAAAATGACCAGTTAAACGTCAAGGTCGATTTGAAGGTATAATCCTTGTAGCTGTTTTTTCCCTTTAGAGATTACGTTCCAATCAGCCAAATTGATTGAGATGAGGTTTTTGTAAAAGAAAATAGAGAAAAGTTCGTTTAGTTTAAACATAATTTATTGTTAAAAAAGGACAACAGTATCAGACACAATTTTTTAACATATTAACGTCTTCTCCAAAGCGCATATATCCGTGTAGGCCAGATGAGTTCATGATAACGACTCAGCAAAATACAATAGCAAATTACCATTAAAACAAAGTAGTTTAAAAAAAAATGTATCCATATATCCCATACTTGATTTTGTTCTTTCATTGAACCATTAAATATTGATAAATGTTTGCTGTAATCTGACAAAATATTAAAAATGGCATTTGTTACTTTAAATAAAGGCAACAGTAGTATACCGCTGTTCAAAACTCATAAATCCATGGACAAAAAACAAAATCGGGGTAACAAACTAAACCCGAGGGAAACGCATTAAATATAAGAGGAGAACAACGACACACCACCGGAACGCAAATCACACAGAAACGGACCAAGCATCAGACAAAATCCCACGAGAATAATAAATATAACATATCAACCAAATACATAAATTTGGGATAAACAAGTACCGTGCCACGTCTTATCTTAATATCTAAAAAAAATAAGAGAAAACAAACGACACAACATTAAAACTCTTTCTATTGATTTTTATTTCTTCATCAAATAAGGACAATTCACTCTGTAAAGAAAATGGCCCGATATGATCTATCCGAAAAATGTGGTGTGATCTACCAAACATCAGATATAGACATACCTGATAAATGAGAGATATATTTTGCCGTTTTTAAAGTTTTAAAATAATAAGATAAATCCATATGCTGTTGAATTGAACACAGAATTGTCTACAGTGAATTTATTAATAACATCCTCTGATATAAACCTTAATTTAATAGTAAGGGCAAGACAAGTGCTGTTATGTTATTCTTTGAGTAACGGTAATATAATGTTAATATTTTAACATTCACGAAATTTTATTTCTGATATAGTGCAAAACCATGGTTCCGTGTTGAAGGCCGTACATTGACCTACAATGGTTTACCTTTTCCTTCTTTCCGATGATGGCATCGGCGATTGGGACGAATTGATACTTAACATGAACGCCGCCACGGATCCTATGTTTAGAGCAAGATATACAAATCATTTTGGGTTTCGTCATTTTATCAATGCGGTTCTTTGCGATATTTAATTTTAAATTTGTGTGTTTTGTCGATCGCTTTAAGTCAGGTCAATAATTTTTCCTTACCGGTCGTATTTCTATTTCAAATTTCATATTCGTTGAACTTTAACAGTAAGACGATTTAAATGACCGATGGTTTACGAGTTTGGTAATGTAAGTTAAGATTGAGGTCAATTAGCGGTCTCCGATTGCGTAATGCCTTATTGCACGATTTAATTATTAAAATATTTTATAGGAGAAACACGACACGGTTAGTATGTTCAGCAGAATGTGCTAGCAATTCCTTAAGGACTATTAGTTTTGAAATTTCTTTTGAGTTCGGTAATTTTGTTAAGAACTTGCAATCATGTACATAAGTTTTTGTGTGATTTCGCCTTCCTACTTTTTTAAGCTATGAGGAGTTGATTTTTTTTTAGAGTGGTCATGAAAAAACGTATTTGTGTGCGTAAAAAGGCATCTATGAGAAAGAGTTTTGAAATAAATTGTGAAAAAATAGATTCAATTATATGTTTTAAGAAAATAAAATAAAAAAAAATGTCACCGAACTTGTTTTCTTGCTACAAGTATAAAGAAAACATTTCCCTTTAAGTCCAGTATATTTTTTTCACTGAAAGAGTTATCTCCCCTTAATGGCTCAAATGTAAACAAAATATTCTTAAACACAAATGTTTGGTATTTGTTAGAATATTTTGGATATCGGAATAAATAAGCAAGTTTTCTTCATATAAATAAACTGTTTATCCAAAACAATTTCCACATATATCTACAAATTTGCAGATTTCGCTAAATAACTAAACTTATTGTGTACTGCAATAGTACAATAAAAGATGGCTGTGTACCATGAATGTACCTTAATAGTTTGAAGTGTCTCTTTGGTATCTTCAGTCTGGTTGTTTATATCTATTAGCGGTTAGCATCATCTCGATGTTCACAGAAGACTTTTCGTTGTATGTTCACCTACATTTTACCTTGCACAAAACGAAATGTTCAAGATCCTGGTTTATGTGTACGCTTCATTTATATAATGATTTACAAACTTACCAACATCATTGTTTTTGTTATGTGTACGCTGTGTAATGATTTTAATGCTATCAGTAATTTAAAAAATTAATAGTATTCAAAGTATAAATTGTTGACGTTGTCCAAAAGCAGAAGACTCTGGCTTATGTTAATCTTGTTTTTTTTGTTTTTTTTATTTAAGTTCATTAATCTATTTTTGAGTTAGTATACAAAAGAGATGTGGAATGATTGCCAATTAGGCAACTTTCCACAGGAGACAAAATGACACTGAATTCATGATGTACACATTTTGTTTTGGGGCGAGCTAAAGCCTGCCTCCGGATGCGGTATTTTTCAATGTGTTAAATAACCACTAATGGAAGTCGGCTGTTTTTTTTTTTATTGTTGTCTCTTTGACACATTCCCATATCCATTTTTAATTTCAGATACTAAAAAAAAACCCAAATAATTATACTCTGTTTAACAAAAGTCATCTGGTAGGTTAAAGAATTGTATAATGATGGCTCTTAGATGAGTTGATTTTTCCCAGATGTTTTAAAAATGGTGTCGTTGACTTTGTCTTAACCCGTTTCTGAATAAACCTTTACACAACATTAAAAATCGGTTAAGAGGTCACAAAACATATAGGTTAGATAAAGTTGCGTGCTTAATAATTAATGTTTCACGAAAGAAACAAGTTAAATCAGTTTTAGTAATTGCACTTTGAAGAAACAGCTTAATAAAATAATGATGTTTTAGATTTATCAGACAGGATTATTGAACAAATTTGACCCGTAAATATATTATACTTTAAAAAGTTCATGAGCATTTCGACATCAAATAATTGCAGTTTGATGCCCTATGGAAATTCTTATACTTACTGCTGGATTGAAAAGGAGAGAATTGTTTTTATTACACTGCAAAATCGAATTTCTCACAAATCATATTGTGCTATAACACGTGTATAGAAAACTGTATAACTGCATATCATGAGGCTCGTGGTATATACGCCATTGGAACCAGCATGACAGTTTAAATACAACATTAAAATATGCTTTTTTTTATATTTTACATGCTTTCACTTCGACCAATTCGACCTAACTACAATTAGATTAACAAGATATTAATGTAAAAAAATATTGTCTTTTTAAAATGTAAAGTAATTGATTGATTGATTGAATGGCTGCATGGATGGTGATTTGTTGTTGAAAATTTCCAGTGGCAAATATTTCATGCATATATAGGACGGGAAAAACAGAATGAATTTGATAACAAACATTGGACTTTCAGTTTTACACAAACACACACAGGACATACGAGTATATAAATTGAAGATTATAGAATTGTATATCATGATTTATAGATGAGTTGATTATTTCCAGCTGTCAAAGGTCGTAGTTGACTTTTCTGAACCCGTTTCTGCACAATCTATTACTTGACATCAGATATCGGTTCAGAGGTTTCAATACATATATGTTAGATAAAGTTGCGTGCTTCCAGTTTTATTATATGTCTGTCACCTAAGAAACATGTTGAACCACAGTCTTTATAGTAACTGCTCTATGTGGTAACAGTTTTTACAACTCATAATGTTTTAGACTGACCAGACAGGACATCAAAAGATGTTCTTCTTTAAAAAAAAAAAAAAGTGACCTCAATGAACATATCAACACAAATTAATTGCACAGTTTGATGTCCTACAATGATTATTTTATTAACTGTGTGATTGTTAAGGAGAATACAATCATTATTACAAAGACTGCAATGTCAGATTCCTCACATAATATTGTGCTATTACACGTGTATAGCAAACTGCATAACATGATGCCCGTGGTATTGTCGCCATTAAAACAAGCATTACAATTTAAATAAACAACATTTAAATATGCTATCATTGATTTATATTTTACATGATTTTACTTCGACTATTGCTAATTGAACAAGTAGATAATCAGGACTATGATTTGGAAAACTCATGACATTTTTAGATCTTAAGTTATTTATTGATTACTTACTAATATATGGCTGCACACATGTTGATTGTTTTTTTTAATAATTCCAGTACCAAATATTTCATGCATGTACAGGACGGGAAACAAATAAAAAATATTTTGAAATCGAAATTCGACTATCAGTTGTACACAAACACACAGGAAAAACGAGAATATAAATAGAAGATTATGAATTGTATAATTATGATTTATAGATAAGTTGACTATTCCCAGCTGCTAAATGGTATTGTTGACTTTTCTTATCCTGTTTCCGCACTATCTGTTACGTGACGTCAGATATCGGTTTGTTATGTAGTTTAGTTTGTTTTATACACGTAGAAGTGTTCTGCGTGCGAAGTTGAATAACAAATTATAAATATAAATAAACACTGAAATAACACATGTTTGAAGAATTGTATTTCTTCTGTTTACATAATTAGTTACAAATATCGATGTGTACTGTCACAGTACACTGAAATAAATTACTAACAAAACGAACAGATCATATTGTAGTCAGACAATATAATGCAAAGATAATTGCTTTCAGGTCACAGTATAGTCTACTGATTATATGATCTATGACATATCATTCGAAACTGGAATGTGCATATTTGTGATATTCAAGCATGTCCATCAGCGAAATGAATCAACTCTCTTCACAATTCTATCTCATTATAAATCAAAAGATCCTGTTTAAATATAATCAAGAGTATTGCGTCTGAAATAATTGCAAACATTCATCGTCAGTTTCATATTTTTGTTAGGTTGAGGGGGAAATCTAATTATAATAAGAAGCCAAATGACAAGAAGTAATTTTTAACCAGTAAACCCGTTTATGACGCATTTACTTTATAACGTATTTCTTTTTGTGTCAACCGTATCTAATGCTTATAACGAATGTATTTAACAAGATTCTAAATAAAGGCAATAGTTGTATACCGCTGTTCACTACTGCTAAATTGATTAAGCAAAAAGGATTCCTTGTGACAAACCAATACCGAGTAAAGTTCAACATCGTTTAATATAGCTTTAAACAGATGATCAGTCAAATACGGTTAGTGCTCTTTCAAGGGAAAAAAGACCTGTTAATGGCTGGAAAATTGTATCAGTGAATTTATGAATTTCATACGATTTATTCATTTTTAACACTTATTCCGACTGATTCAAAATGTAGTAACTATAAATTTGCATACTTTAGATATATATGAAAATAGACATGTTAATTCAAAATTATCAATCGATATATTTTTATTCAAAAGGTAAGATTTTACAGGTAATTAAAATAAAAGTAATATAACTACAGGTAAATGGAGGGGCCAAACCTGCCAGTCCCAAGTTCGGATAAAAGAGGACGAATGGTCAAAATAACTAAATATTGCAAAAGCGTAAATGTTTTATGTAAAAAGCGCAAGTGTCCAAATAAAACAGCGCAAATGTCCTATGAAAAAATGCAAACGTCCCGTTTATTTGCATGTGTCTTTTTACCTATCACCTGATTGCCAGGTGTGAAAATTTAATAACAAAAACAACGGACACCAATAAATGTAATAAAAAAAGATATTTGAAGACTCCCTTTTAAACAATACAATATTTCCTGTCTATTTAACTGTGAGACAAAAACCTTCATGCTCGAAATGGAAAGTTTGAAGCAGGGACAAAACATTTTTTTTCATTGTTTTATTATAATATTTTGTACTCATTATTTAATTTAGATCACTGTTTATTAAAATAATTTACAATAGAAATAGAAATGAAAGCATAAACAATGATTTAAACACTTTCTATATTTCATTATTAATAGTAATTGACCAGGTATAGTGCTTTTTATAGTAATGACCACTAAAAATTTCAATCGACCAGTATTTGCCAGTATTTGCCACTATTTCCTGGTATTTCCCGGTATTAACCACTGGCATGGTCAATCCTATTATTGACCACTTTTTTGCCAACCTTAAGTAGATGGCATATTTCCGAAACGTAATACACTTGTATTTTGAACGTTACGGTACTATCTTTTGAAAACACGGTTTATCGTTAAAAAAATCAGAAAAGAATAAATAAGAGTTGCAAATATATGGCAATTAGACCGTGTGTAATATTGACAGACAAGAGTACATGCGCGGTCATATATACTGAATTGTAACAGAATTTTTTTTCTAGTTTACAGTTAATGTATTTTATAAAAAATGACATTGTTAGACTGTTCGTTTTATATTGGTTCTGCATAGTTCTGATTGCGAATGGAAAAGCTTCAGTTTTCAAATAGTACATGTAGTAAATACAAATAGACACTTTACTCTACCAATTTATGTTGTTTAAATTTCAGATATTCAGTCACAATTATATACTTTCATAAAATGAAGCAAGTGCTCAACGTAATATGAGGGAATAGTGATTTTTAATATCAATTATTACATTGGTTGCAATAAATTACATTGATTTCCCAGTTAGATAAAAACCGATAATTTCACATGTGAAATAAATGTGGTTATTTCACTCTCTGACGTCATACAACAATAGGCGTTGTCAAGACGTCGATAACGTCGGATCAAAAGAAATTGTGAATGCGTAGGAAAAATGATATGCACGTTATATTTTTTTGTAAAACCCTTTTGCAAAATACTAGCTCTTTACCTAACTATGTCTAACAACAGCTATTAGCAGCAAACTATGCACAGCAACACTAACCTACATTTCAATGATGTTATCTTCTATACACCAGTAATTTAATATTTAGGGTACTTGTACTTCTGGAAATAAAAGGTCTGCGTCTTTGTTTTATATCTTCCTCAATTTCTATACAAATGGAGCAGAGAAACAATCGAATTATAGCCAACAAAAGGTACCAGGTTAAAAATCAACACGCCAGACGCGCGCTACGTAGACACCAACCAGCAACGCCCAGAAAAAAAAGCTTAAAAGCCAAAAAATGTACAAAGTTGAAGATTACAGAGGACCAATAGTTCCAAAAAGTTGTGACCAATACGGCCAGGGTAATTCTCCTTGTATTACAGTCGTAAACATATCAAATCGACAATGTGTGATCAAAACAAACAGAAATAATAGGAAAAAATGTAGAAAATAGGAGTACAGCAGTTGACAATCACTATAAAACCCACCACGCCAGACGCGCGCTACGTCCACACAAGACCAACCAGACACACCTAAGCGAAAAAAGCTTGAAAGCCAAAACAAGTACAAAGTTGAAGATTACCGAGGACCAAGAATTCTTAAAGGTTGTGACCAATACGACCAGGGTAATCCGACTTGTAATACAGTCGTATACAATTCGTTAAATCGACAACAAACAAACAGAAATAATTGGTAAAAATGTGGAAAATAAGAGTACAGCAGTTGACAATCAATATAAAACAAACAAATATGTTTAAAGAAAACAAATGCATATAGATAAATCACAAACGCTACAACGATACACGTTAATACAAAAAATGACCACAGCAAAACAACAGAATGGCGGGATATGAAAGTAAAGATCCACGACTAAAGGATATTACTAAACAATGAACCTAACAGTTAACGTCTATTTTTTTACAAAAACAAATAAAAGAACACTTTCCACGTAATTAGGATGATAAAAACTACTGATTAATATAAAAACTGTTGGCAAGATATTGAAGGTGTACTATTTATAGCTTCACTTATGATATACATGCATACTTATATCAATGAAACTGATACAGACGTAATTCATAAACGATTAACTTCTACAACCAGGCTGTTATATATTGGAGAAATATTCTCTAAAATATATCTGGATTATACCTCAATAAGATGAAAATGTGGTTGATTGTTTTCACTATTTTGTCATATATCTGTTTTGGCTTGATGTTAGATGTAAGTACACAAAGTTTAGGGAAAAAGGAATTAAAGGATGCAGACCTCTTGAAAAACATTAAACTAGAATTGGACATATTGAAATGGAATTGCCACAGTCTACTGATAAGAGTTCAAAAGAATGGAGATAAAATTGATATACTGCAAAAACAAAACCAAGATTTAAAACAAAAGCTTGATAACACTGTCAACAAAACTGACGCATTAATAAATAAAGATGATTCATTTGTTCAAAATATTGGAGTATTACAAGATGTTACGTTACAACATCAAAGTCAACTAAATAAATTGAAATCAAGGATTAGAAAATCGAGGATTTCTGTAGGCTCGTCAATGACTATATTTAAAAATTCATTACAAGAAATAATGATACACCATAGCAATGCTAAAGAAGAAATGAAGATATTTAAGAAAAAGATAAAGGATGAGAATAATAAAGTCATTGTCAAAATAGGTAAGTACAATGTTTATTTATACGAGTCTTTTGTGTAAAATTCTTCATGTTCTTATTAACCGTGCTTTTCTTCGTGATCTTCTGCATATCATTTGGCTTAAAATTCTATTATGGATACAGCAAAGGTCTTAGGTAGAGGTAGAGAATTATAAACAGAACCTGGTTAGAAGATGTCTTTCAAATAAATTGTAAATGAAATGTACCTACTAAAAAACTTAATCAATTATCATTATACATTAACGTAGGCAAAGTTGACCAAACTTAAATAGAGTAGTAATGAAGCTTACATAGTTTTTTCTATCTAAAAGTACGTAAGATTAGAATTGTACTGACACAGTTTTTCTATAACAATACAACGTTTACTACAAGTGGGGCACAACAGCTCATATTTCTTGAATACTGAGTATCTGTTCTCCGTTTTTATTTGTGTTTTATACAGTTTTTATCGATACACAAGAAACTAAAATTAAAAATCATACAAGACTAACAAAGGACAGAGGCTCTGGACTTAGGACAGGCAAAAATTTCGCCGGGTTTAAACATGTTTTTTGGAGGACTCAACCCTCCCATATACCTTTGGCCAGTGTAGAAAAAGCAAACACACATAAGTTAATGGGACAAATAATGACTCAAGCTCTTATTATACCTCCTTCTTTGCGCAAATTCACAACTGTACAGCAAAGGTATATTCCTCCTCTTGTGATTTTTTATATATAAAACGCAGTCCATACATCAGAGGACCAGTTCCCGATACTTTGTTATTTGTTTGTTGTTCATGATGAAATTGATATTATAACTGTTCGAAATTGAGAGGACAAGGTTCACTTTAGGACAACTATGACTTTTAATTGAAACTTTATCATTAAATTTCTAAATGACCTTGATTTGGTTCTTAAATGGAAAGCCTTTTTTTCTTTGTTAAAATAAATCTAATCATGAGAGTACATATTTGTACAGCACAGTTTGGGTATATTGTCAAAATACAATAAATTGTGCAGTTTTCAGACGTAAAAGCTTGAGGAAACCCTTGGCAACACATAGGATTCAAATGTTCTGTAACCAACAGTTGTAAACAGAGTTGGGGTAATTGTAATTGTAATCGTTAATCAGCTGTAATTGATCACAATTTTTCAAGTAATCATTGTAATCATTAATCAGTCAAAAATCTGATTTCATGTAATTTAACTTAATCAATTACTTTTCAAAATACCCTGTAATCAAAATTACTTTATGATTACATTTTGATTACAATGAAAAAAAGGTAAACTGTGTTTATGGTCAATAAAGGAAACTTTTTGTTATTCTTATTCAATTTATATTGAACATGTTAAGATAGTTTGGTTTACTTTTTTTTTTATAAAGCATGACAATTGGTTTGTATACTTCAGTAAAAAATAAACTGTTACAGTATTGAAAAATCATCCAAGAAGAGACGTATAATACAATTATATGTTTCTGGCCTTAGTAAAAGATATTGTACATATATTCACAATTGAAAGATGTACATATATATATTTGATAATAACTGTTATATTCAAGAAATACTTTTCTTTAACCCTGAATTAAAAATCTTTTGTCAATGTTGTGATCTTTGTCAACTTTGAATTGACAGGTAGAAAACCAATTAAGGTTTGTTTTTATTGCAATTACCAACTGAGTATAGCTGTAGGCCAATATATATGGTAAAAGATAAATCAGACATGTGATCATTTATCTAATTAGCACAAAATTAATTACGAGTTGGACAAATATCTTGTTTCAAATAAGCAAATGTTTGTATGTATTTGAACTGGACATGTAAAATGCAATTTTAGCACTTGTACTTTGTTTACAATTTGATTAAACTGGTAACTTTATTTCATCCATAATTTAACTCCCATTAACTGCACCTTGAAAAAAATATAAATTAAAGTCTAGAATAGGTCAGAAGACAAACTGCAAATACTTTTTATAAAGCTATATTCAATTGAAGTCAAAATAATTCGGAGATTAATGATGATAAAGTGCAATGGGTCATAACCAGTCACACAATGGTCATGTTCGTATGAAGTGAACTTTTGAGGTTTATTAAATAGATGAAGTTTGAAGTTATCATTTTATAATAAAGCAAACACAATTCTTTCTAAAAAATACTATACTTATATATTAAACGTTTAGTCATTCACATCATGCAAAATGTTATTTTTTCATTCATTGTAATCAGATGTAATCATGATTACTTAGCCAATGTACTCATTAATTTAATCAGACACTTTCAGAAATGATGTAATCGTTAATTTAATTTAATCGTACAAATGACAAAGAAATTGTAATTTAATCAATTACATTGAAAGTAATCGGACCCATCTCTGGTTGTAAATGATGATATTGAGTCCCTAAACAAAAAACTTTCTGTATCTTGGGTGGGAGCCAAACTAAGTTATGCTAAAAACTGTTCAGAAATATTGAACATTTTACCAAAACTGATGATTTATATAGAATAATAGGTAGTTTTGTTTTTGATACTGACTATATCATGTGGGATATCTAGACGAGCCCGTAAGGGCGAGTTAAGACATTCCACATGATATAGTCAGTATCAAAAACGAAACTACCTATTATTCTGTTTATCAGTAATTATGACGTCACACAATGTATTGCCTTATATTTTCAGTGATACAGCCAGTACGTTGATACTCCAGAATATTAGGCAGTAAGATCAAAGGGAATTACCGATAAAACGTCAATATCGCATACTTCAAGGGTCTATACTTCGTCTATTTTGATATAATGTGCCAAAAATGAATAGCAATACCAAAATCTTGTCTTTGTGAAATGAAAGTAAAATAGCCTAATTGATAAAACATCTCAATGTACGAACCAATTAAAACCCTGTGTGATCTTTATCATCAAAATCACCAAAATCTGTTTTGATGCTTCATAACATTTAATATTTTCTTGAAAAATAACAAAACAAAAATCATTGTATGAGGATGTTCAATACTTAAATACTTGAAAACAATGTGCTCGTTTGTGTGATTTCAGACAATTAAATGAATGTCCTAATCATGTGTATATATTATTCAAGTATTTACATTATAATGTATTTAGTAGGTTATGATATCGTTTTGGCAGCAAAAACATTCAGTTTCATGATTTATATGTTGTTATGTTATGTTTTGTTTCCTTTTATTATTGATGTGTTTTCCTCAGTGTCGGTTTTTGACATGGACAACGATTTATGATTGTTGAACAGTGGTATAGTACTATTGCATTTTTTGTATACCTTTTCTGTGCACTTTGTTTTCTCTAGTATTGTCCTTTTATCTCTAATAATAATGAAATTGAGAATGGAAATGGGGAATGTGTCAAAGAGACAACAACCCGATCATACAATATATATGTTTTAACTCTAATTCATGATTTATTAATACCTTTAGTTTAAGTTGGGCATCATTTAGGGGGTTCCAGATTTGTAACAGGTGTAAAAGTTTAATAAAAATCGCAGTTTGATCTCCTACGAAGATTCTTATACTAACAGTTTGATTGATGAAGATAATAAAATAATTATTAAAGAAACAGTTGCAATGCCGAATTCCTAAATTAACTAAATCAACGTAAAAAGTGATGATCTTAGCCTTAGATATTTGACATGCGGCTTTATAGTCACGGGTTTTAGTGTCTTCTATCATGATGACTTGCGCGTGACCTTCACATTTCCCTTTCAGTGCACCTAAATGTATCTGTTTGCAAGAAACCCAACCAGGTACAAACTTCTTTGTCTTTTGACCTATTAAACCTTACATCTTTGGCATATGGATGTGTCATCATGAGGTGGTGTTCCTTTACAGTTGTGAACTTCATCTGACCTTGAACGTTGACCTCGATGGCGCTTACTCTATTTTTGACAAGATACACTTGAGCAGGCTATGAAATTTGTCTTTTGACCTAGACCTGAGATTTTTAAGGAGTCAATTTTTAGTTTTAAAAATACATATTTCACAAGCTCTACTCGAATATACAGCAATATAGATACACACTATGACGTATCAACAAATTCCATGCACACGGAATCCATAAAGGTCATGTAGGTACATAAAAAATCAACTTAATTACACCACATACTATTTTTCTTTTTATTTAAGATATATATGCATTCTGCGCATATACGAGATAAAAAGATAAAAACGGGAGTAACAAGTGTATTTGTTTTGCACCCCTTATGCTTAATTCATTCATGATCTTGAAAATGAGACCTGAGAGGAAAACTGGGTTTATGATGTATTTTAAATTTATCCATTTGATGTTGGATTTGTACTAGTTTATTATGTAGTCTAAGATGCATTTTTTATTAGCTGTTTATGGCTTTAAACTATCTGTCAGTAACTGTGAGTACTCCCAGATCAGTGCTAAATATCTTTTTTGGTGTAAGGATGTACAAGTACCCGGTCACGTCCACTTTATGTTTTTGTTATATACATTTCTATTTATATCCATTTGATGATCTAAGCCATTTCAACTGATTTGTATTGTTTGTTGTCGTATTTTACTGTTACACCACAGTCTCATCTGAGGAGAGGGTTGGGATCTTGCTTACATGTTTAACCCCGCCACGTTATGTATGTATGAGCCTGTATCCTTTTATTCAGTGACTGTCGTGTGTTGCTGTGTTACATATTGAATTTTGTTAAATTTGTTTGTACATAAACTAGGCCGTTAGTTTTCTCGTTTGAAAGGTTTATATTTGTCAGTTCGGGGGATTGTTATAGCTGACTATGTGATATGGATTTTGCTTAGTGTTGAAGGTCGTACTTTGACCTAAAGCTGTTGATTTATATGTAATTTGGTCTCTTGTGTGCAGTTGTCTCATTGACAATCATGTATTGATATGGTTATAACTTTAAATTAACTGTTTACAAAACTTTGAATACCTTAGCTGTATTGGGCATCGCGTCTTCTGTTTGTATTTACTTCAAAATTGCATTCACTTATTTTGAAAGATACACAACAGCCAAACAAAATAAAACGAATTTCGCTATTTCTTCGAAATAAGAATTTGATAAAGCATAACTAACGTGTCCGATTTTTATCATACATGTGTGGTTTCAGATTCAACTATGGTTCTAAATTTAAAATTTACTCTCCCAAAAAATTGCAGACTGAATAGAAAACACCTATTTACATTCTACACCTGCCAGGACAACGGTTGACAACAGAGAATTAAATGACATAGTTTTAAAATGTTTCGTGGACTGAATCTTACATTTTTTCTTCTTGTTGTCTTCATTCCTTGATTTGTAAATGATGCACTAGTGGTTAATTATCCGCTTGGTATTTTTTGACTTTTTATATGAATAAAAATGATGTTCTGAAATTTTCAATCGCATCACAAGTAATGCAAGTGTTTTTAAACACACATATATATGTTAGCGGCAATAAGTGAAATTACGCATTAAGCTTAAATCCTAGGCAATAAGTTAGCGATTATGCATTAATTTGTTGACTGAAATTTTCAAACATTAAGCTTATTTCCTAAAACCTGATGATTATTTATCATATTGCCAAACATAACTTTATGCAATGAGTAAGCTCTGGAATGTATGAATATTTGGTGATTTATTCTTGATAGAAAGTAGATTTTTTATAAATTTATAACATTGTATGTATAAATATAAGTTTACTAAGAATTTCAACAGTTAAAAACACAGAACTAACTTTTTTATGGTTTTGTGGTATTACAAAATATTGAAAAGATTTTAAAAAAAAAGTGATTGTATCAAATTGAAAAAAGGGGTTTTACATGTCATGTATAAATAATTCGTAACCTATAGCTTTACACTATGCAGTGTATTTAAACAAAAGTATTGTGCAGTCAATCTGGTTTATTTTAATCGATTTCGTTACGAATAGGCACATACTTGGCCTTGTTTTATTTTTATTTATTCAGTTATTATTTTGTTGTTAGCCTTTTTTACTTTTTATACTTTTACTTTATTGTAGTATACAATACAGTTAAAGTTTTCCTTCATATGCCACTTTCAAAAAAAATATTTTCTTTTTCTTAGGAATTATCCTGTTTTGTCATTTTGAAGATGTATTTATGGAAAATGTGAAACTATAAATAGATGAGAAGAATAAATGAATAACAAAAGGTGTATATATACTCTTAACAAAAAAGTTAATATTCTGATCAGGATCTTTAAAGTTCTTGCATATTACTTGTGATTTTAAAGCGCTGCATTGAAAGATGATGACCGGGAGTAACGGTTATCTTTCTTAGCTGTTGTGAACCCCCTTAAATATACATTAGTTTTGAAAACATATGAAAAAGGTAGATAAACAAAAAGATTGAGCTCGGAGGAAAATTCAGAAAGGAAAATCCCTAATAAATTGGCAAAATCAAAAGCTCGAACACATCAAACGAATGGATAACAACTGTCATATTCCTGACTTGGATCTGGATAAATGTTCTTGCATTTATTTGTGCTGTATTCCTGTCATGTAATGCTGTCATCTTGGTGTTATATTCAACATTGCCATAAAAGTGCGAGGTTTGGCTAGCCATATAACCACCATTTGTTCTTAAAATGTTCTGTACCAAGTCAGGAAAATGGATATTGTTATCTTTTAGTTCGTTTCTGTGTGTGTTGCATGTTATTGTTTATGTAACTCTTAAATACCGAATAAGTTGGGAAATGAATATCCCATATACAAGTGAATTTTGTATATTGCTTCTAATGTGGAGGAAATTGATAATTTCAAAACATCCAAAGATTTTTTTACACTAAAAAAATGTCAATTATACTATTTTCATATATGTTATTACAAAAACAAGAAATTTGTATCTACGATTTCCATTTTTATAGAGATGGTGTAGTCGATCTTTCAAATGACACAGACATTAACAGCTGAAGGTCACCGTATATCCTTCAACAATGAGCAGAGCCCTGGATCTCGTATTTATTGAGGAACAAATAAGATCACCCTTAATTTATGGTAGTGTTTGCGATGCTCAGTCTTTTTTTTCTTTGTTTTGTTTTGCTTACTAGTAAGTGTCTGTTGTTTTTTTCTTTTTTTTAACCATGGCGTTATCAGTTTATTTTCGACTTATGAGTTTGAATGTCCATTTGGTATCTTTCGCCTCTCGTTAATTTCCGTTTCCCTATTTTATAAGAAAAGCAAAATGAGAATGTTAAATTAATGTATGCCCTTTTTGTGCTTCTTTGTTACATTTGTTGTTTATGTAGAGATATTAAGATGATAACACAATATTGACTGTTGTACCCCTATTTTTGACATTTTTACTCTTTGAGTATGTTTGTTTTGTTCATGCATCGTTGACAATTTAATGGAATTTGATGCGACTGTCATATAAGTGAGAGGTTTAGCTAGCTATAAAACCAGGTTCAATCCACCATTTTCTACATTAGAAAATGCCTGTACCAAGTCAGGAATATGACAGTTGTTACCCATTCGTTTGATGTGTTTGGACTTTTGATTTTGCCTTTTGATTTTTGATTTTCCTTTTTGAATTTTCCTCGGAGTTCGGTATTTTTGTGTTTTTACTTTTTACTGGAAGGAGAAAACATCTGTTTATGAAGTCCGTATAGTGTGAACACGAATTTGAACATGTGAAAAAGAAAAAACAACCACTAAAACCACATAAAAAGTGAAACATTTAAAAAATTTCTTTCTATTTACAGAATCAGCAATGGATTCTTTTATGAAAAATGTGTCGATCAACAATACATTGGTAACAGATAAATTACAGAAGAAGTCAGAGGATGTAGTGGAATTAACAACAAGAGGTATGTGATTTGGTTACTTTGCAGGTTCGTCCTAAGATAAATATCATTTTACAACCATTAAGGACAATGTACACCAGATACAGATATAGTGTCAATAGCTGTTGGTGTGGTGATTAGGTCTTATACAGTATGCGTCCACCAGTAATGGCATCGACCCAGTGGTGTAAATAGTTATCAAAGGTACCAGGATTATGATTTAATACGCCAGGGACGCAATGAGATACTATTTTCAAAATGGTTGAAGAATATGACGCTCATTTTAAACATTGTGTTATGGTACCTGTTATCAGTTTGTTTCTTTTCTTTTATTAAAAGTTACTCATCAAGAATCAGACAAGTTACAGTCACAACTATTATCGATGTCTACTAAATTAGAAAAGACTGTTGCAGCTGTAGAAGAACTGAAAGCAAATGGTAAGTTCCCTTTCTTTTACGCGTATTATGATTATTTTAGATACTTATACATTAGTGTATTAACGACAAAATGATCACATGTAGCCAAACATACTGAAACCATATAAAAGAGAAACAACTAAGTTTCTTTTTTATATTTACAGAAATCGCAGTGAAAGCGTTTACGAATCACGTGTCATTGAATAATACTTTCATAAAATCAAAATTAAAACAAATGACAGAGATCTAGACTGCAACGGAAACAAAATCAACAGGTATATGTAGTTTTTATGAGTTTCCATCAAATGATTCAACAAACAAAGTAATTGATCATAATTGTTTAGTCTTAAACCATGTTCACCAGAGGATTTTTAACGGTCCCGTACGGATATCACTAGTCTTTATCATCTGAAAAAGTTAGAAATAACAATAATTCATTTAAGTCAACTGGTATTCAACCTTTATTTTACTGCATATGACGTGAATTTTGCACACTATTAATCCATGCATCAGCAAAATCAATTACAATAAGATGATAATAATGATGATAAATCCTATACATATAGACGATACCATGGTAAAATAAAAAAAAATCACAACGGAACTGAAAAGGAACAACAAATCCATATGGAAACAGATGACCGTAAATGTCGAGACCTACAACACGCTACGAGTTCTAAATCTAACTTGATATTATCTGGTAAACAAGAAACGCAATAAAAATCAGTTTTCAAAATGTTGAAGAATAGGGCCTCCATTCAAAACATTGTTTTATGATACCTCGAAGAAATGTTGTTAATTGTTGTTTTATTAACAGTTACAGAAACGTTGCTGCCACATCTAACATCGATGTATTTTAAGTTAGAAAATACTGTTTCAGATGTCAAAGAACTGAAAGCAAATGGTAATTTTCTCTTCTTTTATGCGTATTATGAATTTTTGAAGAAACTCATATATTTATAATATTTAAAAAAACTAACACTGTATTGCAATCAATATGTAAGACACCATTGAGGAAGAATTTTATTTCTAATAATCAAACGATAAAGTAATGAAACCCCTTTTTAAAATTACCACGAAGAATGCATTGATGAAAGAGACAAGTTTATCAATTTCCCTGAAAATGGTGGATTTTACAAGATCAGCTCCATTTGTAGGTTGGTATTTTAGTTTAAGTATTCTTATTGATTTGTTAGATCCATTTGTTTGAAATTTCTATATAGATTTAACAATCTATTCAATCTCATAGACAAATATTTCAAAACCATATGTTTAGCGTAAAAATCAGATGTAACCAAAATACTTGAACCATAAAAAAGTGAAACAACCAAGTGTTTTGTTCTATTTACAGAAAGTGCAGTGAAATCGTTTATGAAGCAATGGAATAATTCTTTTATTAATTCAAAATTAAAACTAATGACAGAGGATGCAACGGAAATAAAAACAAAAGGTATATGTAGTTTATTTCTATTGGGTTTTGATCTAATCATTACACAAAAATGTAGTTAATCATATTTTTCAGTCTTAAACAATAGTCAGCACATGCACCTAGTGGTCCACTATGGAGAAAGGTAGTCATCTGGAAAAGTTAGAAATAACACTTCTGTCAATAAAGTCATTTAAAATTCAAAATGTATAAACTTACATTCATGTATGACGTCAATTTTGCGATTAATTCATGCATCAGCAAAATCAAATACAACAAGGCTGCAAAGAATGATGTTAAACTCGTTATCGTATACTTAAAGACAATACTATCGTATAGATAAATACGACAACAGAACTGATCAGCAATAAAACAAAATCATACATGAACAGAGGACCATGAAGCTTGAGACCAACCTAAAACAACAAGGTCACACTTTTAATTGCTATCTGGTGAAATAAGTGACGCAATAAAAAACAATTGTCAAAATTGTTGAAGAATAGGACATTCGTTTTAAACACTGTTTTAGGGTACCTCTGTTGAGCTTGTTTTTTTCTTTTATTAAAGCCTCGGTCACACCTTACCGGATAGCTCGAACGGACGCCTAACGGATAAAAAAAAAGTTATCCGTTGACAAAATTTTTATCCGTTGGGAGTCCGTTGGTGTACTAACGGACATGTAACGAATGCCCAACGGACACACAACGGACATTGAACGTACGTGAAACGGATACGTTCCGGACAGAACGGACGTCGAACGTACATCCAAAAAGTAAAATCACAAAAATACTGAACTCAGAGGAAAATCAATTTGGAAAGTCCATAATCACATGGCAAAATCAAAAAACAAAACGCATCAAAAACGAATGGACAAGAACTGTCATATTCCTGACTTGGTACAGGCATTTTCAAATGTAGAAAATGGTGGATTAAACCTGGTTCTATAGCGCTTACCCTCTAACTTTAATAACTGTCTCATCAAATTCCGTTACATTTACATGATGCGTTAAATAAACAGTCACAATCAATAAAATAGTCAAAATATGGGAACATCAGTCATCATCGTATAACAATTTAACAGGACACAACAACATCTACTATCTACGAACACATGGATTGATTTGAGTGTCTGACGTCAGAAAAATTATATACGTCACATAAATTTGTCGTTCAATGTGCATACAATAGTTATCCAAAGTACCTGGATTATAAACAATTTTAAATTTTACATAGGCAATCAGCGCAGACAGGGTTAAAAAATCAAAAGTATGTAAGAATAAATTACAGAAATCAAACTAGTCCAAAAGTTATACATAGAATTAATGAGAATCCAAAACTTTTAAAAGGAACAATTTAACAGGACACAAAAACATATTCACGAACACATGGATCTACTTGAGTGTCCGACGTCAGAAAAATTATATACGTCACATAAATTTGTCGTTCAATGTGCATACAAACAATTTTAAAATTTACATAGGCAATGTACGCATACAGGGTTAAAAAATCAAAAGTATGTAAGAATAAATTACAGAAATAGACCGAGATTCAAACTAGTCCAAAAATTATACATAGAATATATGAGAATCCAAAACTTTTTAAAGGGAACAATTCAACAGGACACAATAACATCTACTGTCTAAGAACACATGGATTGATTTGAGTGTCTGACGTTAGAAAAATTATATACGTCACATAAATTTGATGTTCAATGTGCATACAAACAATTTAAAAAAAAATTTCATAGGCAATGTACGCATACAGAGTTAAAAAATCAAAAGTATGTAAGAATAAATTACAGAAATAGACCGAGATTCAAACTAGTTCAAAAGTTATACATAGAATTTATGAGAATCCAAAAATTGTCAATTCCACTACGCCATTGATATTTTTTAATCAGAAGAGCTCTATATTTGCACACATATCATGCTAAACAAGACGTAATACAAAATAAAACCAACTAAACCAGTTAACTAAAGTGACCCTCAGTAGGGTAGGTCTTGTTTAGCATGATATGTGTGCAAATATAGAGCTCTTCTGATTAAAAAAATCAAGGTAGAAGCAGTGTGGTAATTAAGTATTATAGAGTTTAAGTTGATTATCTGAATTTGTTTTTATTACGTACCTCTGGTATGAAAACGGATATGGTGTTATGCTGAACTCTCCACCCGTACTGCATGCTACGATATTTTGCTCCTGAAGCAAGGTCTCTAAGTGTAATTGCTAACTTGAGTTCTGGTTCCAGTGGATTTCTGTAAAAGGTATTCTGCTTGGCTATGCGAGGTCCAACCCGCTACAATATCTCGTCGAACATCTCTGTGGGCATTCGAAGGAAGTGTACAAAGGACTGCCGATTCTCCCGCCTAAGTTCGGTCATGAGTTGGTCATATAGACCAAAACTGCGTCGTCTTTCAGGACTAAGCCATGGTCGTGTCCATCATCTCCTTTGTCTTCTCCTTCCTTCTTCTCCTTTCGACAGCTATAAGGTTTATATTTGCTACATTTAAGTTGAGTCTGGCCTGAATAAGAGCTGCTTGGTAGTGAAGACGTGCTCTTACTCCAAGATCCATCACGAATAATAAATATTCATGACACTCAAGAAAATCTAACATACCAATTATTGGCATATCTGACGCGAAATTTCAATTGGCATTTGTGCGTTTTACATCTGGTAGGCTTTCGTTTTATCCGTTATCCTTCCGTTAATGTCCGTTTCAAATCCGTTTTATCCGTTAGGCGTCCAGTAGACGTCCGTTGGTGAATTGGTCTACCGGATCTCCAACGGATGCATAACGGACACGTTACGGATACTAAACGGACGAGTACCGTACAAAACGGACGCCTAACGGACGCTTAACGGACGTTCAACGGACATTTTATCCGTTGGACGTCCGTTCAAAGTTTTAAACATGCTAAAAATTTGCCACCGGACAGAACGGACATCAACGGATTGAAAAAAAGTTATCCGTTAGGGGTCCGTTCGAGCTATCCGGTAAGGTGTGACCGAGGCTTGACAGTTACTCATCAAGAATCATCGACAGATAGGTTGAAGTCATATCTAATATCGATGTCTTCTAAGTCAGAAAAGACTGTTTCAGATGCAGGAAAACTAAAAGCAAATGGTAATTTTCCTTTTTACGCGTATTATGTTGTTTTGTTAGATACTTATAGATTGATTACATTTAGTACTGCGCAAAACTTATACTTTTTTGTCAGCAGTATATTAGACCCTACTAAGGAAGAATATTTATATCGAATAATCAAAGGATAAAGTAATGCAATTGGTAAGCTGAAATCATATCTTTTGTCGTAAAGTTATGTTTTCAGCCGACCAGTATTGTCAATTTCTAGATGTTAGTCAATATATAAGCCAGGCTGAACTGTATCAGAAGTATCCTTTATCTCTAGTTCGATGGGATAGATTCGTTAAAAAAGTCACCAAATTGTTTGTTATTTAGTGAGAAAACATCATCTATATAGCGGAACGTATAGTTAAAGGAGATTGCTAACTTTGTATATATTTCGTCCTAAGAAGTTCCAGTATCTTTTGTCGTAAAGTTACCCTTATTGTCAATTTCTAGATATAAGTCAAGATATGAGGCAGGCTTAACTGTATAAGTATAGTATACCTTATTTCTAGTTCGATGGGATGGATTCGTTCAACATAGTCATCAAATTTTGTGTTATTTAAGCCCGATCATAACAGATCGTACAATTATTTGTCGTAGAAGATCTATAGAATAGTTGTTGTGGCACTGTGGTGCAATATGTGTACAAATATTTCAAGTGGTCACATCAGCTACGACAGACAATCAATATCGTGTGAGTATCGTGCAAAATTAAGTAATCTTGAGACTATCGTGCGACTTAAATACGGTTGTCTTTCGGCAGTCGTTAAATTGTCGTACAACAGTCATGCGACAGTTGTCCGATTGTTTTTAATTAAAATGGTTTATTTTGGTACCAACAACAATATGTTTATCACAAAACAGTCGCACGACTAGGGTAAGACACTCTCACCACATCCACAAGACAGTAACACGACAAAAAATCTTAGAGCAAAAAAGGTGCATGTTAAATTTATGTCCCACGATACACGACAGCGCCACGATTCTGAAAATATCGTGCGACTGTCGTGCGAATGTCGTATATGTACGACAATCACAAATGACCATCGATGGGACCAAATTTCATGTCGTGACACTGCATAGATGTATCGTGGGTCTGTTGTGACCAACGCTTTATTGAGAAAACATCCTCTATAGAGCGGAACAATAAGTTAAAGGATATTGCAATCTTTGTATCGTTCTTCCAAAGAAGGTCCTGTATAAAGTCAGCCTCATAATAATAAAGAAACAAAGACGAGTACTTCAAACCAAATTTTGTTGACCGAAAAGTCAGATGATGGCAAAACACTTTAACCGTATTAAAAGTGAAACAACCAAATGTTTCTTTCTTTCAGACATCGCAATGAAATCGTTTATGAAGCACGTGTCATCAAATAATACTTTGGTAACATCCAAATTAAAGCAGATGACAGAGGAAGCGACGGAAACAAAATCAAAAGGTATATGTCGTTTGTTTTACATGTATCTAATGACTGTACAAAAATAATTCTTGTAAGATTTGCATACTAGGGAATATGTTGATATGGTAGTCGAGAGAACTTCCAGTAGTTGATCTTGACGTTGGTTATTTTTCGATAGACGACGTTGACCGAACTTCTTTTCGACGGCGATGATAACACCGGCGATACCAAATTTATTTTCACTTCACGTTGAATAAAATAATACACAAAAACATTCGTTTATATGATATAAAGAGTTTTTGCAGTTTATTTTTATCAGATACTAGCTAATTTCATTGAGTACATAATTTTGCGTTAACCAACAAATATATCCATGCGCCTGACCTATTCAATGACATAACTATACAATTAACGTGTGATAGAGGTAACGAGTGTGAAAAAATATATAAAGAATGATAAGGATTAAACGCCTTTTTAAAGGAATTTATTGGTGTATAAACTGGACCAAGTCACTCACAAACATATCATAAAAGTGTTTTGGATATTAGTTCAATTGATATTCAACATTTATTTTACTGCATATGACGTAAATTTTGCAAACTATTAATCCATGCACCAGCAAAATCAAATACAATAAGGCTGCAAACATGATGCTGAACACGTGAACTCACACATACTGACGATACTATGGTAAACGATTATCAATTTATTTGAAAAAATGATCGTTCGTTTCAAAAATTGTTTTATGCTTCTTCAAATAAGCTTGTTTATTTTTTCATTTACAGTTACTCATCAAGAATCATCGATATATAAGTTGTGGTCACATATAATACCGATGTCTTCTAAGTTAGAAAAGATTGTATTAGATGTAGCAGAACTGAAAACAGATGGTAATTTGATTTTCTTTTATGGGTATATAAAGAAGAAGATGTGATATGATTGCAAATGAGGCAACTGTCCACAAATAACCAAAATGACACAGACATTAACAAATATAGGTCAACGTACGGGCTTTAACAATGAGCAAAGCCCAAACCGCATAGTCAGCTATAAAAGGCCCCGATAATACAATGTAAAACAATTCAAACGAGAAAACTAACAGCCTTATTTATATAAAAGAATGAACGAAAAACAAATGTGTAACACATAAACAAACGAAAACCACTGAATTACAGGCTCCTGACTTGGGACAGGCACATACATTAATAATGTGGCTGGGTTAATAGATATAGGAAAAATACAAGTGGACGTGGCCGGGTATTTATACATCCCGACACAATAAAAAGTAAAAACACAAAAATACCGAACTCCGAGGAAAATTCAAAAAGGAAAATCAAAAATCAAAAGGCAAAATCAAAAGTCCAAACACATCAAACGAATGGGTAACAACTGTCATATTCCTGACTTGGTACAGGCACAATGGACAAATCTGAGAGTACTTGCAGTTATCTGACAGCTAGTTGAAAGCCATTAACAACTAATAAAAAAATCATGCATCTAAGACTAAATTAGCAATCCGTACACATCCAACATCCAATGGAGTTAGTGTAAAGACGTCATAAACAACCAGAGAAAAATATGACCTTGTGCAATGCCAAGTTACGGGTATCGACAGATCCATGAATATGTATATGTATATAACATACTAGTAATATTTACTGATAACAAAATCAATATTTAATCCAAGAAAAACAATATTCAATGATCTTATAACAGTGTTGAATAGGTAACCTTTAAGAAAAAAAATGTTTATAGGAGCGACAAAATTACATGGATCATTTCCGAATTTCTGGGCATGGTTAACACCATTTCCGTAAAAATGAGGATGTGTTGTCCCGTTTGAAACACGTTTTCTACAAGTACAACCAAACTTCTATGCGGTATGGGTTTTCCTCATTGTTGAAGGCCGTACGGTGACCTATAGTTGTTAATGTTTGTGTCATTTTGGTCTTTTGTAGATAGTTGTCTCATTGGCAATCATACCGCATCTTCTTTTTTATATTCAAAACCAAATCTTTATATCTATGGAAAAATTTAGTAAAGGTTTTAAGTAATTTATGGTAACGATATCCATGGTTTTATAATTTACCAGGGGCCGTGTCAACGAAGCTGTCCTAGGACTAAGACATGTCTTAGGATGGTCTTAGGACACGTCTTAGTCCTAAGTCGGGTTAACGAACGTCTCCTAAAATAAGATATGTCCTAAATTTGGTCCTAAAATTAGGATATACAAATAGGTGTCTTAGGATAGTCCTAAAGGTTACATCGTCCTAAAACGTAATAAAAACAATAAATATGGCATAAAATTAATAAAAAAAAATGTTAAAAGTTTGTTAAAGATTTAATTGTATCATATTAAATTATTTCGTATTGCCTTTTTTTGGAGCCTGAACAATACTATCATCATAAGCAACATATTTTAAATAATTCAAATATGGGGAAAAGTTTACTTCTTTTTTTTTTTACCTAATCCCGATTCGATATATGTAATGAAATCGAGTGGACCTAAGGACAAAACTAGTTTATGTACTAAAATTGCAGCACGAATATCACAAAGTTTTGTAACATTCACTTTTGTTTTCGTATTAAATTCATTTATATCTTTTATCATATTTAATAACGTATTTATTAGTATTCCATAAAAACTTTAACTTTTATTTTGCGTTAATTGTTTTCTATATTAGAGTCAATCATCCTCCCTCTCTTTACATATAGGTTCTAAAATACAATTCAATCTTTGTCATACAAATCTCTACATATATTTTCAGGAGACACGTCCTAAGACCATCCTAAATAATGTCCTAAGACCTATCTTAGGACATATCCTAGGATACTTTCATTGACACGGCCCCAGTAATACATAGATTGCGTTCGTTAAAATCAAAAACGTCACAACAGACACGGGCATATTTATATCCAACAATCGGTATATCATGTGAATTATACATGTTAGAAAAGCAACAATCTTGGAAATAATAGTATTTTTTTTTAAACAAAAATCACTGGGACATTTTCCGTTAATCAGAGAAAAATATCTTTTAACGAATTATAATGATTCAAAAATAAAAGATACAGAAATCTGTGACATTTTTATTTTTTATTTGATCTATTTGTAGACAATTGAATTATGACTTTCTGATTCGCTGAACAAAAGGAATTTTCAAGAACACTTTTAATTAACGAAATATTTTGAAAATGGTTTATAGTTTACACTAGTAGATATTTAAATATTTCTGTTGATAAAACAAGGCATACAAGTCAAAGCAAGATATAGGAATTCATGTGCGGTATGAGTATTGACCTTTGCTTTTATCTTATCATCGGTAGTTTCAAAAGGTTGTGTTACATTGTTGTTAATTAGTCTATAAATACATGGGCAAACTGCACTTGTATGTTGTAATCGAGAACTGCACAGTGACAACACTAGCATACGTGAGAAAATTATTTCATTGCACAAAAAGAGAACTACTTGTGTGTTCCGGATTTTATCATGTTACAGTTAAGGATTTGGTAAATACGCCATTCAGAACCATCAAAACCTTGATAATATTACAAAGTTTTATTTCTTATATCAATTGCAATACTTCCAAATTCAGTAACATCTTCATTTTTTGTAATGTATGCACACTTAAAAGGATTATATGCATTTTTATTTATAGATGTTAAGCTCACTTTAAAAAACTATAGGTAAATATTTATTGAATTTAAAAATTGAATTCAATATTAACTCAATCGTTTGCTTTGTACAGGTTAATTTCAAGTAATTGATATATAATTAACTGTTTTTGAGCTACCTGTATTGTTCATTTTTACAAAATGAACAATACATATGATAGCTAAGAAAATAATTTTTCTGTAACGGTTAAAGAAATAAAATGTCCCTTCACATTAGTTTATGAACCATAAAGACAATTATATAACCTTCAATTTATTTTTAAAAATATGATTTGTTAAACGCTTAGCTCTTCCTCCTTATAGAATTAACTGACACCATATATATCTATCAGGTCAATAGCACACTTTGTAATTAAACATATTTACGTTTTGCATTACTGTTTCTGAAATATTTCTCATACACTGTTCTTTGCGTTTTACTACAGTTTGTTCTTATATTGTTTTGTCACACCACTGTCATAAGTTTAAGAGGAAGGTTTGGGTCCCGCTTAAACGTTTAACCCCGCCATATGTATGTGCTTGCCATAAGTCAAGAGCCTGTAATTCAGTAGTTGTCGTTTGTTGATGTGTTTAATACATATTGTAACGTCTTTGGGTTTTATTGTCAGGATACCTGTTGTTCATTTTGTGGGTCTCTAATGAAGGAAGTAATTATAAACATAAAACTGTAGTTCATACATTGTATTATTTCTATTATTTCTGTTTAACATTGGATCATAAAACACACGAAAAGAGGTGTCTTTATATAAATAAAGGTGCATTTGTCCATAATAGCCAAATAATTAATCCAAATTAGCACTAGGTGCAGAGAAATCTAGATTATGCACAGCAAAAAAATTGAGACCAGCTTGGTGCAGGTTATATATATTTGACCTCATTATTTCAAAAGGATAAATCAAAGATTTATATGCTAGCAAAAAACACCGGCTACGCAGCTTTGTGCAATACGACAGACGACGGATTTGCAGTGTAGTCTCCGATCAATGAATCCCAATCTTTGATTAAGTCTCAGAATAAACAACTTCTAATTTCTGGCCGTAGCTAATTTGATTGTGTGTCATATTTCAGCATAAATAATGATTTTCTTTGTGCAATACGGATTTGCTTTACTATTTAATCCAGGGAACGTTCTGCATTGAGGAGAAAAAACCCTACTCGGTACACACAAACTTGCTATTATACTTTTGACGTAGTACACTGTAGAAAAACAAATATAAAGAATGGCACCGAAAGGTAAAAAAAAACGATAAACAGAAACGAATTTGGACAAATGCACCTTTAAATGAAGATGATACATCGATTAAATAGCATTAGGCAGTTTATTTTCTCATTTGAATTGTTTTACATTTGTCATTTCGGGACATTTTATAGCTGACTATGCGGTATGGGCTTTGCTCATAGTTGAAGGCCATAATGTGACATATAGTTGCTAATTTCAGTATCATTTGGCGAGGAGTTGTCTCCTGGGCAATAATACCACATCTTCAATTCAATTACTGTATACCAACTTATTTTCGCGGATACTTTATTTCGCGTTTTACCCTTTCTTGACCAACTCGCGGCAATATAATTTCGCGATTTTCTGATTTACTTGATGAAGTTTAATAAGGAAAGATCCAAGGTTTACATATTCGCGACGATTTATATTCGCATTATTTTTTCTACTCGCAAGTCGCGAAAAAAAATCGCTCGCGAAAATAAATTGGTTTACAGTACCTCTAGCTTCGCAAAGTAAAAGGTATTTTTATATCACCGTTAAGTAGATAAAATACTTTTTTTGTTTATTTTAACAGCATTAAGGACATCTCATGTTTTATATTACCGTTAAAAAATATATAAAATACCTATTCCCATCATGTTATGACCATAGAGGACACATATCAAATTTTTCGAATTTATTTGCCTTGATATGCACAACTTGCATACTAGTATACTGATTTAAGTGTAATCGTAAATATTCGAAAAGTGCCTGTGTTGAATGAAATATTAGCTGTATATTTGATTTGATATACTACTACTGTCAAACATCGGAACAAAAATGGATAAACTGGATAACACGCTGAACTGATTCTTGACGGGTTCTGACAGGAAACCGTCCGGAGCAAATCAACAATGAACCTATAAATATATCGGACATGGTTCTAATATGATTCAAGAACTTTGTGTATATCAACGAAATCTTCTACCTAGAAAACTAGTAACCCCTTCATGATAAACGACAGTCAGTGCAAACAATGTATTGGGTGATTTAAATGAAAAAGAAGTTTCTGTTAGAGAAAAGTACTTATTTGAAAATACTTGTTGATATCGATTCTATATCATATCCAAATTTACATTTATACTGTTTTTGCTTTTTATTTCAATACTTTTTAAAAAAGTGTGTTCATTATATTGCAGACACTCATACAATGTGTTACAACGGTGGAGTCTGGCAGAAATATGATGAGAGTTACATTTGTGTCTGTGCAACGGGATTCCTCGGTAAACAATGTGAATATTCAGGTGAGATATAAAATTAATTAAAACAAATGATGCGCCCGAAGCTTGAGTCTGGATTGACAAGCTATGGAGTTGTAAATAGATCTTGTAATTTCAATAGCATGTAAAAATTCTGGCAAAATACAATTTAAAAAAAAGCAAAAGAACATCGAAAGCCATTTTTCCTAAAACATTAATATAATTATGTAATATATATATATTAAGGACTTTCACTCAGTCAATACATTAAACATAGCATGAGTTCGAACATACTTTTTTTTGTCTTATAATTTATCCAAGCGAAAAAAGTCTCGCTAGTGATGTGATTTACCACAACATGGTCAAGCTGTGTCGTTTTTATAGTTTTAACTATAACGTGTATGTAGCGATAATTTTAGTCGTTTTTTTAGGTGGTTTTAACAAAGGTAAACCCATACACGGATTTGATGCGATGACCGTGACTTTATTTCGTAAATAGATGTTTTAAATCATTATGATTTGTACAATTAATTACACCACGGACGACACAAATACCTGATACTTTGTGACTGCATTTGCAAAGCATGGTTGTCCAACTTCAATCCAGAAATGTGTTTATGGAATAGTTTCTGATTATCTAAGAAATCAAAAGTTAATACAATGGTGTTTTTATGACAGGGCGTGCTGTCCGAACCTATCTCATTAGAGTGTCTTTTTCAGACATTTAAAAAAACATGATGGAATAAAGACTTATCATAAAATGTTGATTTTGGTATCTGTGCAGTTCGGTTACAATCACTATTTCAAACCAACATATGGAAGTTTTTAACGACCTTGACTGGCTATACTGCCCTTGCACGGTTGGCCCTGGCTTGTGCCTTTTTGGGCATACAATACATTATTGTTTTACCATTTGGTTTTTGACATAATTTAGAATGATACATACAATTTAATAAAAATTCATAGAGCAAAAAATAAAATTAAAAAAAAAATGAATAAATAGTTAGATGAATAACTAAATAAAGAAAAAAAAGTCAAGAATATAAAAAAAATATAATAAATTAATAAACAAATCATTTTGTTTAAATAAAACATAAGATAAATAAAGAAAAAAAAGTAAAGAATATAAAAATAAATATAATAAATTAATAAACAAATCATTTTGTTTAAATAAAACATAAGATAAATAATTAAAAAATTAGTCAAAGAAAAAAAAACACCAATATATACGTAAAAATAAATAATTAATACACACGGTGCCACCACAAGTAGAAACAGGTGGAAAGCTTGGCAAAGCAAATAGCAGTGAACGGCAGCAACGTTATCCTGGTACACCAGCAGCAAAGTGAAAAGCGAACACTTTTGATATATCAAATTATGTATGTGAATTTATTTGCCAAATATTTTGTATAAAATGAAATAAGCCTAAATTTGTGTATTTGAGTTTTGCAAAAATAATCAGTGAGATGTTTTGTATGTACTAAAAAATGTGAAGTAAAAATAAAATAAAATAAAATAAATAAAAAACCAAAGGGTGTATTTAAAGTTTTGACTGCTTTATGCTAGCCTACCGTAGTTGCAGGACTTTATAGTGTTAGTACACTGGAACACTACCCGCAGGAAGACTTAAAACTGGGTTAGCGCAAACCAGATCTTGCGAAGTTCCATTTTTTAAGTCTTAGATTGACTTGCAGCTTAATGACATAATTTTTTTTATATAAGGACCAAAAGTAGATACACAAATAATTTGGGTGCCGCGAATTTGGAAAAATTAAAAAAAGCCAAAGGTTATCGTGAGTTCTTGTTTAGTTAGCATAATTTCAATAGTTTATTTAACTTATCCCTATGAACTTTCCATTTTTTAGTAGCAACATTCCAGCAGCACCTGTATACGTGGTATATGTATCTCCCAATTGATACGATATTCCCGTGTTTGCATTTCCTATCATGATTTACCTGATAGAGGGTTGCTGCTAACAAGGCAGCTATTTAACCAAGAGTTTCAAATGGTGAAGTTGAAATCATCCCTTCGTAAATTTTACGGACGCCATCACGGGTTGGTTGACCGTTATGGAATAACCGTTTCACAAATGATATCGGATATGTTCCTTACGTCGTAATTACAATCCCCTTCCCTTTCATGAATGTGTCCTACCGAGTTAGACTATTTACTGGATTTTTTATCACATAAGCAACACAACGGGTGTCACATGTGGAGCAGGATCTGCTTACCATCACCGGAACACCTGAGATCACCCCTAGTTTTCGGTTGGGTTCGTGTTGTTTATTCTTTAGTTTTCTATGTTGTGTCATGTGTACTATTGTTTGTCTGTTTGTCTTTTTCATTTTTGGCCATGGCGTTGTCAGTTTGTTTTAGATTTATGAGTTTGACTGTCCCTTTGGTATCTTTCGTCCCTCTTTTAACTAATTTTTATTTCTTAAAAATCGTACATTTCAAACCTGTCCTTAAATCATGCTTTTATGTCTTTGAAAGTTACAACATAGTCAATATGAGAAACATTTTGATCCTAGACTGAGAGTCACTCGTATGTTTGCCAGCGATTTCATACTGCAATTGTATTGCTTTGTTAATAATTTAAAAGCAATTTTAAGTGTTAAGTTTTAGTTTTTCTTCAACCTGATGATATACAGCTGTTATTTACTTGGAATCTGTGGCCTTTAAGTTAACACTCTAATTGTTATTTCATCGCTGATGAATAAAGTCCATCAGCTGGTAGGGCAAATTACACCCCAGGGTACCGCAATTTTTTTGTATAAATTTAAAGAGTAATATCTGAAGAATATTTTAAGAGGTGTTAGACTTTTGAAAAAGTGTCCAAAAGGGGTTAAAAGGGGACTTATATTTCAGGGTATATCCAAAATTTTGTTTTGCACACTATTACAGAAAAATGTAAAAATAACTATGTATTCAGTACATTACTTTTTATTAAAGTGAACACATCATATCTTATTAAAACGCAGGCTAATTTTAATTATTCTTTAAATCGTAGAGGACCAAGAAAAAGGGGGAGGGTCAATTTCCAAAAGTCATCATTTTGAATAAAACAAGCATACGTTCTAATTTTCTTGACACAATGGTATATTGTTTCACACCGAAACATACAACTTAAAGTATTATAAAGGCTGTTGAACAAAAATTTAAAGATAAGAAACAAAATCAACGACAAACACAAGCATAAGCAACAAGAAATGCTCTATTCTGTCACAAATGTATACATCACATTCATGAATTAACTCACATATTAAAACACACAAAACTTTAAGTTTTTTTTTGGGGGGGGGGGGGGTTTAATTTAATAACCGCACGCATCACCACATTTTAAGGTCACACAGAAGGTCAATCCATAGAATCATCATCAGTTTGGTCACTTGCATCTACCGAATTATCATTTTTTCCATTATCTTCGTCGTCATCGTTAGCAATATCAACGATTTGATAATGCTTATATCTACAAGCTTTCGAGCATTAACATACAGCTATCTGTTCAGGATAAACCTTGTTGAACACATGAACATCTTTTTTTTTGGCACAACCAGCTTCACATGAACAGCACATCAGAATTACCAAAGCATCTAACGCTGGTGGTTAGTCTAGCAAATTGATACTGATCATAGCGCTCTTAACAATCCAATCATAGTTGTTTGGCAACAACCCAGTGTTGTGTTTAAGAGCAGATTTCCAAATCTTCGTCAGAAAGTTGGCTTGTTTAATGTGCATTAACATTGCATCTTTTGCATTTCAAAACGTTCTGATTTTTATTTATTGATATTCTTAATTTCGTAGCCATATATAGAACACGAAAACCTCTCGAGTATTTTGACAACTCTTCGCCAACCTCTTCCAAGGTTTCACCAAGATGGAATAGACCTTCTGAAAACTCCACATACAGTGTCAAAAAGGCCGAATGCTTTGCTTTTTTTTCTTTACCAGACAAAACACTTACTGAATCACAACCTGTATTTGGGCGAAATCCTGGCCGTTTTATACAAAAATTCTCACCAAGTTTGCACACATTGATTGCACATTTAATAATCTGCATTTGAAGGATGTATATGTCAGACTTACAAATGTTAGAATTGATATGCAACTGTGAAAATAGTAAGCCAATAGTTCCACAACAGTGTCAGAAGGTTCAATAACAATGGAGTCGTAACCTTGTCAGCTGCATGTTTTTGCATTTTATTAAGAAACATTTTTTTATCGGCTTCTTCCTGTTTGATGATAAGCTAAAACCATTTTACGCTATTTCATTTTCAACATATATTTTGTGGCACACACTTCCATGTGATACAAATAAATGAATACATTCAAGTGTGAATCTATAAGATTCTTAACTCTTTTAAAACAAAAGAATTCAACAAAAGCAACTTTGTTTCCCCCAACTAACATTTGTTTTTCCATTCCCAAGAACACGATTGTGACTGATGGTTTAGAACTTATCGTAATGATTTGCCCTCCCAAGGACCAGCCATTCTAATTTCGTTATGAATATTGTGCGATATTATTCAGTGACAAAATCGGGACCACTTTTTGAAACTGAAAGGATGGTTTTTAAAATAAAATTGCCAAATCGAAAAAAGTGCTTGGTATCCTAGTAATTGTTTGAAAAACTACCATGTCATCAAATATCCACATGCTTTCCTAAGAAATGAGCCTTTTCTAAAAGACCACTCAGGACATGTTTTAATTTTTCATTACATGTGAACAATCAAAGTTTGCGAGAGACATTGGAAGAGGATCTTAATTAAACTGTAGAACCTATCCTACCAACTATCTTGTCTGGGCTATGACAAGCAGGCGACATTTTTTTTAATCTGCTCTCAATGTTTTGTTGTTCTTATCAGCCATTAACTGCTTGCCTTTTATTTCCTTTTTTTTTAAATGTAAGCAATGAATTTCTTTTGAGTGTTTTGAAGATATCGGTTGACTTTTGAATCAGCCGTTCCGTAATGAAAATTTCTAAAGCAAATTTTCCCTTTTCATACGCGTTAAGAAAGTCGCACATTAATTCCGAAGAAGCAACAGAACCCGAGAACAAGCCATTTTACTGCTCGGATGTTATAATGGAATTGGCCAGCTCTGCAGTGTCTGATACAATTTCAAAACATCAGATTCGTCTCGCTTCATCCGAGTTCTTTTTGGGCGGATGTTTCAGGGTTAACCTTTCCTACCAAGTCTCCACATTTTATTGATATTGAAGCTCATTAATGTGCATTTAGCAAACAACGTTTATCAGAATCTTTATTTAAACTGAAACCAACAAAGCCATTTTTTTTTGTATCTCTAAGAAACCTTAGAGAGTAAAAAGTATTGCCAAACCCCACAACTCACTATTTGTCGTTCGTTCAAAGCGTTGTTTGTCGATTGAATGACTTAACAATCTTATGTCAATCACTCCATAGCTACAACACAAAATGTTATCAAGCTGACCTTTATCGAGTTCGATAGAGTGCACCTTTTTTGAACGCAAACAAAATCACCTTAATTTGTATTTTTTTCATAAATATTTCGTGACACATTCACTTTATAAAATAATTTGTCTCACAAAAGCATCATAAATCGACAATTAGATATTTGATTTCAGTTGCAAATTGAAAATGCTTATGTGTGAATACATTGTACATGTTGTATACTGAATCAAAGACGGTAATTTGATGATTTCCGGTAATTCACGAGTATTTGCATGTATATATATTTTATTAAATAATTCATATTTTAGACGATATATAAATATTGCAAATGATTTAAACTTTGCATAATGATAAATTCTCAAGTTTAATTAGCTAAAACGGGTAATTTTATAATGAATTTCTGTATGAAAGGTGAAAATATGCCTTAATTTGAACCCAAAAAATCGGATTGTTTGTAATGTAAAAAACATTTCATTTTAAACAAAAAATCTTCCGAGTTACATTTAATATGATAAGTTTTGTATCTCTTTAAGTTGTTTAAACCTATACTTTATTTTTTTTTAATCGCTTTATATTAAAAAAATTAATTAAAAATTACTTAGTCGTGATTGCTAAATGAGGGGACCATTGGAAGGGACGTTTTTAATCCTCTTTTGGACACTTTTTTTTTAGTCTAACACCTTGTATTTTATCAATAAGATAATGAAGTTGAATTCTATCAAAAAAAATCGCGGTACCCTGGGGTGTAACACAAACTCCTTAACTAGCGCGCTTTTGAGAACTAGCTGATGGACTAATAGTTGTAATTTTATAATTTGGTCATAACCAGATATAAGATTAAAAGATTAAAAATGTCATGATAAAATACTCTACTTTCGTAGTAATAATAAACGTGGATCAATATACTACATATTCCCCAAAAGACTGCACAATATCAGTTTCAGATAATTCAAAAGTTTATGTTAAATGAAATTTTCAAAATTATTAAACAAATATATCATGTTAAGGAGGGGTATTTTTCGCAAATACCCCTCAAGAATATACTTTAGCTGTTTAATTACACCGAATGCAAATCATCAAAAACGCGTTGATGATCGTGATGTTACAAGCGTCCAATCGGATTGAGTATGTTTTGGCAAATACCACGGCAAAGAGGGTAAAAAAGGCATATCATTCAAACACTAGCTAGCAACCAATCAAAATCCAGGATTCTAACATTGATGTAATTATACAAAATATTCGATCTTAGACCTATCTCAAAATCATACAAATGACCATGCAAATCGTATATTGCTAAACCACATGGTTAAACATTATGAGATGGAAAAATACTGTTACAACATTTTAAACAAGTTTTCAAAGTTTTTGTATCTGTGGGTGTTTGATATGCTCGGTCATAATGTTAACCCCAGTAAATTAAAAAAGGAAATTAAATTGTAATGATATTCATGGCATAATAAAGCAAATTTTATCCAAATTACTGGATTCTAGCCAAGAAAACTACATGTAGTCATGTATCAATGTTAACAAAAAATAAGGAAATGTCAATGACACTTTTAAGATACAAATATGAATCGTATATGACCATAGTTTTACTGATTGGTTTATATATAATTGTCAAATATTTAAATGTATTTAAAATATTATGTATTACAGATGGAAAAGAAACAAGTTTCTTGGTAGTTTTTCATAAAGGATTGGGTTCTCCTTCGCCGATGATTTTGGTAGCATCAGCAAACACGGCAAATCTTTCAATACGTTATTTCAACAACAATGCGAATCAGACTATCACTATTGACAAATGTAAAACAGAACATAACCTGCGTAAGAGTGTTTTACCATCTGACGGGATACATTTATCGGGAGTAGAAGTTCACTCAGATGTCAGAATAAATCTTCACGGATTTGTATACGGATGGGGAGTTTCTGAAGGATTCTTGTCATTGCCTTTGCGATTCGCCTCTACAAAATATATCATACCAAGCTTACCTGCATATACTGTTACATCTGGTGGCTTTACAAATGTGTTGGTCATTTCGCCAATTAATCAAAATACTACTGTTAGTATACATTTGAAATTGAAAAGATGTGCTATAACGTATGAAAACAAGAAATATAATAACAACGACATAATTAAACTTGTAATAAACAAATACAGCACGTTACAATTATCACATACCTCTGACTTATCAGGAACCATGGTAACATCATCGAAACCAGTAATTGTAGTCAGTGGTAATAATTGTAATACTGCAGTTCCAGCCGTTATTCGTTTAGGTAGCTGTAATCCATTTATAGAATCAGTATTACCCACTGATCAGCTAGATAATATGTTCATAACTCCGTATATATCTACACGTTTGAACAATACTGTACGTATACAGGCGGTAAACAGTACGAATTTGTCCATTAAAACTGGTAACAAGACAATATCAAAAACCATTAACGCAAGAGATTTCTTTGATTTTTATTATAACACGATCTCTTTGATTTCATCATCTGATGACATACTTGTCATGTCATATCCACACGGGTTAAATGGAGGAAAAGGAGATCCTTTTATGATGACGATTCCGGGTGTAAATCAATACCTTTATACATATGATTTCGTAGTACCTACCGGGTTTGACAGCTTCATAAGCATAACGGTGCAGAGCGATGCTACTGATGGGCTTTTCCTGGATGGAAATTCTTCAAAAAGTCAAAGTAGTGTTTTTAGCATTTCTGAAGGAATTAATAATTTAAGCACTTTCAGTCTGCCTATATCGGCAGGGTTTCATCGCATAGAACATAAACAGAAAGTACGGTTTGGTTTATGGATTTACGGCAATGTAGTTTCTCGGGATGGTTACGGTTACCCCGCTGGAATGGCTTATAAAGCTTTCAATTAAGTAAACTGATATTTTGCATAAACGAAATTGTGTTGTTGAGTTATAATTAAACATTACAGAATGATTACCTTATTTCCTTACCTTTTTATTGTCACTATTTGATTTGTTTTGTTAATGATTTTACACCTCGGAGTCCTCTTTTTTCTCAATTATCAAATTTTCAGCACAGAACTGTATCTTAAAAATATACAACGTATCCATAGTGCACTATCATCAAAAATTATGTTATTCATTACAACGGTATTATTTATATCATAATCAGTTTTTTCAATAATTGTATCTGAGAAAACACGTTTTAATATATATATTTTAAAACATTTTAATTAGTAATTCATAAGAATCATCAAACAAAAAACGAAATATCATATCCATTAACTTCCCATCTCCAAAATTGTTGAGGATTTTTTTTTATACCTCAGACCATTGCCCTGCTTCAAGCAAGTGAACATGAAAAAGAAAAACTAACAATTTGGCTTATTTAATGTATAAACATAAATGAAGCAAAGAACAACTGTAAACTCATACCAATCTGCAATAATGATAAAACCAAATGTTTGTGTTTGTGCATAGTACTTAATGGTCGATTATATGATACATGTAACCGACAAAAAACGAAAGAGGCAGAAGCAAAATCTTCTAAAACTAAGTTTAATTAAATCTATCAAGAAACATTTGAGTATTTTTGTTTGGTAACATCATAGGTTCTTAGTTTTGTGAACCAACCAAGCTTGTTTTATCGTCGAAGTCCCGTCTCAAGAACAAGGAATCTATGCTCCTTGGATTAATATTTATGAAACTTATAAAATTCCTTGAGCAACATGTTTGTGCTACGGTCTTAATTAATTAGTGACAGAAATTTACACCTGTAGATCACTTGAAAAATTGTTTGTGCCGATTTATAACATGCCATATTGCTCAGGAAGAGATTCAATTACTTAAGACGAAATGGACTATCAAGAGCTTGTAACAGTGTAAGTCGACATGTTTTAAAGATATACTCTGTCTATCAATAAAGATTGTTCGGGAATATTAAGAGCTTGGAGCTATTGAGAAGACAGAGACATATGCCAATGGTGAACATTTCTAAGAATTATGATAAAGTGTTAAGGAAAAGATGAATACGCTTATGTGTCGTATAGCGTTTAGTTTGGTGCAAAAGTTTACCATGTCATTAAGATTCATCGAAAGAAACGAAGAATTCTGATTACGTTGTTTTATTACTTATAGCGTGAATAGAGTTTTTAGATCTTTAAAGAAATAGAATCTGAATCTTTTTTTAAACATCAATAATTTTTATCAATACGTTAACACTCGAACTTGAACTAGTGTAGCCGAATTTTTTTTTTAGCAAAGAGTGTTTTCAATGGTCTCGACTTTGCTTGCTACTTAAAATTTATTTGTAAAACATGAATAAAATTATCATTTGATATTTTTTACAGACATCTACACATCAAATTATAAATCAACAAATGTCTTTGTTACAATACTACCGAAGCCGATAAGGGCCATTCAAAAAAACAATTTCATGTCGTTATTACGACATAGCATGTCGTAATTTCGACATAACATGTCGTTATAACGACATCGCTATGTCGTAATTTCGACATAACATGTCGTAATTTCGACATATCATGTCGTAATACCGACATCACTATGTCGTTTTAACGACATAGCTATGTCGTAATAACGACATCGCTATATTTAAAAGAATATGTTTTATGATTGGCAAGAGACTAAATGACAAAGAAATTACCAATAATACGTCATCAGAATGTCCCCGATAATTATAAAAGCCCTCGCATGGTCAGCTATAAAAGAGGGAAGAAAGATACCAGAGGTAGAGTCCCCGAAATGCTGTGTTGCAGACAGTGTAATTATTCAATTATTAGCTCCCTTGGTAAAACTCCAAATTTCATATTTAATGTATTCTATTGTTAAATAATTTACATGAAGCTTAATAAGTATATATTTGTTAATTGCATAGCTTTTGCTATTTGAATTCATTGGTTAAAGATATTTATTTATATTGTAAAGTTTAATATTTGCATCGTCGCAAAATCTTTGGTTACCTTTTTTGGATACCTTCAGTGAGAAACTTATGTATGTTATAGATACCAGTTTAGATTAACATGGCCCATAGTGCTAGGGCTATGCAGTGAGACAACTTCGTTTAGATTAATAAGTTACCGGTCGTAGAATAGATATGCAGTATGTTGGAAGAATGAAATGTGGAATTATTAGAGGATTGAAATTATACTATCAAGTCACGCCAAGCTTTCCATCTCCCTTTAAATAAGCGCAAACTATACATGGCTTCTTGGTATAAGGGTGTATTGAAGTATTGATAGCTCTATTTATACTTTTAAACGTTGGGCACGCGCGATGTTCCTACAACCCCTAGGATTTAAAACAGAATCTTCGAAATTTCATCCGCAAAACAAAATAAAAATGTAAGAAATCACGAACCAATATTAAAACAAATTCAATATATGTTTTGAATTATGTTTTTACAGCTCTTGATCATCTTCTAAGTAATATCTAGTACATTTGAGGATTAAAAAAAGAAAGCTATGTGAAAAAAAGGATGTCCCCATCCAACGTTCCATTTATGAAAAACTGTTTTAACTCTTATGTATAGTGATCCTATTTCGTATTCTCTGATCTTCTTGATTCTTGACAGGAACAACGACATGTGTCGGTTCTTTATGGCGTTAAAGCCGTTATTTTACCAAATTTCATTTGACTCGACTGCATATTATAGTAGAAAATGAATAAAAATAGTAAGACAATAATAATATCTTAAAAAAAGTACAAATATTTGCCTCATGTGAGTTCAAATATTGCTGATTCAATAAGATCTTCTCTACACAGTCGTTTTTCAAACGGTAGCCATTTTGTCTAAGTTGATATTTCATTTTTCAAAGCTGTTAAGGCATATTTTTTTTATAATTGATCAAAACAAAAAATAGATATAGGAAGAGTAAAAAATGACAAGATTCTTTCCTTATTAACAACATATTTGGGTCTTAAAGGAATACAATGCTTCCATACATTACAAAACGGTAGCCACTTTTTCCAAATGTCTGAAAACGTCTAAAATCCTAAAGACGCTATTTTCCGACGTTAAATGTGCTAAAGTTTCAATTAAATGTTTATGATAATTAAAACAAATCGTGTTATGAAATTTGGAGAAAGATGTTAATGATTGCTGCCGAAAAAAAAAGTGTATGTTGCTAAAGACTCCGCCCGGGGAAATAGGTTCGACACAGGTTAAATTTTGCAATTTTTATTAATTGTATAGCTTTTAACGATTTATTTTAAAGACTTTGAAAATGGTTGAAAAATCCCATTTTATAAAATAAATTGAAATTTATGTTACGGAAGTACTCCGAAATAGATCATTTAAAGTCGTCACTTCAGTTAGGTGCAATCACCAATATCAAAACACTTAATACCAGTTCACGGAATGTTTTACTTCGCGATTTGTCCTGCTATTTCGTGATGAAAGTACTTCCTGTACTAGCGAATCCGGAACTTTTCGTCAATATAAACTTGTACATGAAATGGAGGTAGTTGAAAGACGAATCCCAAACATCAACGAAAACCGTTTCATCGAATAAAAAAAACCCGGAATTATATTTTTATTTCCCGTTTTTGCGGACGACCCAGGAGTAGATTACTATATTTTAAAATGTATATATCTGAAGATCACTTGGGAAATAATTCTCAAGCCAAGGTTCAAGTAATTGAAGGGCTGTATTTCGACAACTTATGTGTCAGGGAAAATACAATTATATTCAAATTTAACCAAGGGTAAAAATGTTCGATTTACTTGCAGAGTGTCAGATATATTTGTATTGGCCAGGGGATGAATTAAGATATAGAAATTTTACAATGACAGATGATATGCAACTTCAAAGTTAAACATCCTATAATAAAAAAAAATATGAAAAACCGTATACATGTACTTCCGTCCCATCTTTCCTTCCTACATTACTTGCGACAGTACTGCATTTTAGGTTAAAATAACTTAAAGTGTAAACATTATTATATCGATTTTCACAACTCGAGGTAATTTTTTGATAAAATGACATCACAAAACGAACAGAACCAGAATCAACCAACAATATAAATAAACGAATAAAACTTGCAAAAATTAATCGAAGTCAAAGACCCTCTTTGACGTCGCATTTTAAGTGTTACGTGTTTTAGGAATATCGTGCCCAACGTTTGAAAGTAGCATTAGACCAATTGCTACTTATTACAAGAAGCTATGTAGTATGCGCTTATTTTGAGGGAAATGGGATGCTTAGCTGGCAAGTTAGGCTCGCATATTCACATGGTATAATCTACCTATTCTGTCTGTACAGCCATTTGCCAAGCATTATTTATCAACCTCAATTGCTTTTTATAAAATATATAAGTTTCTCACTGAAGGTATTCTAAGAAGGTATCCAAAGATTTTGCGACGATGCAAATATTAAACTTTACAATATAAATAAATATCTTTAACCAATGAATTCAAATAGCAAAAGCTATGCAATTAACAAATATATACTTATTTTAAGTAAATAAAATGCATTAAATATGAAATTTGGAGTTTTACCAAGGGAGCTAATAATTGAATAATAACACTGTCTGCAACACAGCATTTCGGGGACTCTCCCTCTGGTATCTTTCCTCCCTCTTTTATAGCTGACTATGCGGGGGCTTTTCTAATTATTGGGGGCATTATGATGACGTATAGCTGTTAATATCTTTGTCCTTTAGTCTCTTGGCAATCATAATACATATTCTTTTATATATAGCGATGTCGTTATAACGACATAGTGATGTCGTTATTACGACATGATATGTCGAAATTACGACATAGCGATGTCGTTATAACGACATGTTATGTCGAAATTACGACATGCTATGTCGTAATTACGACATAAAATATTTTTTTTGAATGGCCCTTATCGGCTTCCGTAAGTTACAGTATTTTCCAATATAAGAAGAAATATTTGCATTTTAGACAAAGCGTACAAAAATTCAGTATCTTTTTCTTTTAAGTAAACACATTTTATAAAAAAACATCCAATCCTGATGAACAAAAAGTACTGAAATCATATGGCGGTTAATAATTTGTATCAAAATAAATCAATGACTGCATTCCTAATCCACAAAAATAAAAGTTTAAGCATTTTAATTCTTATTATATCTTATTCTAATTAAAAGACTTTTCTTGAGATGTTAAAAATAACTGATTTCAAAGAAAATAATATCATTTTTAATAAAATCAGAAATAGTTCAAATAAAAAAGTTTCATTTTTGATAAAAAGAAGAGTGATTTTGGTTATTTTAGATAGTGCGAATAAAATTTTAGTATGATTTTTCTGACATACTTTTATTTTTATGAAAAAAACTCTATTCTAAACTGTATACAATAAAAAAAAAGAAGAAATAATTGCATTCTGGTTCAACAAAATTACAAGTAAACACATACTTTATTTCAAATATTCACATCTTATACAACATGTACAAAACAACTGATTGCAATGAAGTTACAATATTTTCAAATATGAGAAGAAACGTGCATTTTTGGCAACACGTACAAACATTGAATATCTTTTTCTTCAGAGTAAACACATTTTATATATAAACAAAAACCAATTCTGATGAACAAAAAGTACTGAAATCATATGGTGGTTAATGATTTGTATCAAAATAAAGCAATAACTGCAGTCTTATTCCACAAAAAATATTTTATTTCTTATTATATTTCAATTCTAATTAAAAGACTTACATATTTGTTTTTCGTTCATTTTTATTAAATAAATAAGGCCGTTAGTTTTATCACTTGAATTGTTTTACATTGATTTATCGGGGCATTTAATAGCTGACTATATGCGGTATGGGCTTTGCTCATTGTTGAAGGCCGTACGGTGACCTATAATTGTTAATGTTTGTGTCATTTTGGTCTTTTATGGATAGTTGTTTCATTGGCAACATAACACATCTTCTTTTTTATATTGTCTTGAAATGTTAAAAATAACTGATTTCAAATAAAATAGTATATTTTTTTATTAGATTTTTATGCAACGTGTACAAAAATTTAGATTTGTTTTCCTTAAGGTCAAGTAACAGTAAATTAACGCTGTCTATCGGATTCCGCGAAATGTTGCGACGTTTTGTACGAGTTACGTCCCTTTGGGCAGATTTTGCAATTGTTGAAACCAGCGACTTTCCGACGGGACAACGGCAAATTTGATGGAAAGTATGTAGCGTCTAGAAAAATTAATTTGTTTCCTAAAATTCAAGATGAAGAAATTCAACTGGATTTTGTAAATGAATGTAAAAAAAAATGTAGCTCACCATTATTTCTACGTAAGGAGGAAAAACATTATGGTCTTGGCCGTATACTATGTGTACATGTAGTATGTCAGAACTGTCCGTACAGAAACCCTATTTTCACTGGAATATGACATCGTCCAACAGAAAATAAAAAGAAAGGGATGCAAGTTTGGGACATAAATACTAAACTTAGTCATGGTAAGATCCCGGATAAGATATCCTCTTTTTTTTAAATTACCACACCAGTTGGAATAAGTAAGAATATTTTCAAATTGAAGAAATGGAAATGAACCACAAGTCCACATTGAATTATCAGCTGCGTCAGTAAGTGATGAAACAGAGAACACAAAACTATGTCATAAATATATTTACATTAACCTTCTACACGGTAACAACACTCATTTAACATTTATCCATCTTCAGTTTTAAGACTATAACAAAGAAATCATAACATAAATTATGTTTCACAACAATTCAGATACATCGCTGCATTTTGTATTCTAGCGTTTTTCTTTATAATGGTGCTTTCTTTAACGTACGCAATTTTTCTAAAAATAGCTAACAAATCTTTAAATAGATGCATGTATAAATAGTATATGGTTTGAAGAGTTATTTACGTGGTATATTCTTCTACGAAAAGAACGTTCAGTGGATGTATAAATGAATTTGGTTAGTACTGATTCGTATGGTTGTTTCTCCAAAGGAAATTGCTATATATGGTTAAAACAAAATATTTTTGTTTTTGTTTTGAAAGTTGCATCTCAAATATAGAACAGAACTTTTCTCAATTCCATTTAATCATAATAGTACTTAAAAAGGGAGAACGATATGTTTTCGATTATGTCGACACCACACTGCTATAAAGTATATAAATGTATCTACGTACTTACAAAATTATATACACACATTTTCAGTACCTAAATCTAAAAAAAAACGGATTAGTCAGCCAGGCAATAAGACAGCATTCGGACAACAATACCAGGCCATAAACAAAGCTTTTGTGGAGATAAGACTTTACCAAAAGAAAAAAATTTGCAGTCATGTCTCAGTCTCAGCCTGTGTGCGACAATTTGTTGTTGTTGAATTATCTAGTAGGCATATTAAATATATCATATATTCATATACATCTGTTTTCATGTCATGTCTCAACCTCTGTTTTGTTTTCTAGCAAATGCATTAAACGATGTATCTTAATTATTAGCTCGAAAACGTAATGAGAAACATCATATCTTCATTAAGTCTATGTAGTTGCAGGAATGAGCCAAGTCCACACTGTGAACTTTATAACTGTTCTCAACTTACCTACTGTCAGTTTTACCTCTTTAAAATCCAGAGAGAAAGAGAGAGAGAGAGAGAGAGAGAGAGAGAGAGTAATTGGAAAAACCCTTATAGAAGACGCTAAATGGTAATGTGAGAAAGCGTTAGAAAAAGAAATAGCACTGAGCAAGTACGTAAAATATGTCATTATGAGTAAATGGCGTTACACAATCTATAAAACCAAATATAACACTGATACAAAATACATGTAAATATATATATGCTTTCAATAAAAAGCAATCGTTCACACATATATGAGGGAAATTAAGCAGGGACGTGTATATCCAGTTACAAAGTGGGGTCCCAATCCATTATTAAAGGTGGTGTTCCAACTATTAACTAATAAATACATGATTCTATTACATCCCTCTTCTCACTTTTTGCAAATTGAAAGTCGACATTTTTCTTGAATTTTAACATGAAATTTCGACCGGAAGTTGACCAAATGTCACCAAATTGCTGCAATTTAATGTGATTCAGATCAATTAAAACACCAGTTCTTGTAGTTTAAACTAAAAAAATTGAAAGAGAACTAAGAAAGATTGAAATTTAAACATGCATCCGCCATTTTGGATTTTACCGGAAGTGAATTATAATTCCAGCTTGCCTCAATATCTAAAAGTGAAGAGTATAGATATAAGTATGTTGGTGCAAAATTTGGAGCTTTTAACACGAAGTGCACAACTCCTTCATATATTGCACCTATCTGCTGGACTATATAAGTCCCCGTCAAACATGCATTTATCGTTAACAATAAAATGGGGTTCCAAACCCCAGACCTAGGCTGGTTCCTCCACTAGTTATGATTACAAAACTTACAAAGTATGTACTTTAACAGAAGGAACTGGGTTAGCACTTGCATAGGGCATTTGAGCGGGGTGGGGATGGAGGATGCAAATAGGGTCATTTGAGGGCAAAATTCACTTGATAAGCCTTACCTGGATTTCAAAATAGTATTATTAGGGGAAATTTCCTGTAAACTTTTTATATGAACTGATAAAATATTTTTAAAAAGTAAGAAAAAGATTTTTCAAAAATATATGTTCTTTAATTTTACAACCGAGAAGTTTGACTTTTTCTATTTGTAGTGTTCAATTTCGCACTGCGTGACATCCCAATTTCATGGTCCACTGAACATAGAAAATGATAGTGCGAGTGAGGCATCCGTGTACTATGGACACATTCTTGTTTTTGCTTTTTGGAAATAACGTTTTATATTGTATAATGCTCTTTGTAAACACACTCAATGGAAAATAAAACAAAATATTCTTTCTTTTCAAGACTGCAACCTGCGATGGTCCATTATCGAATTGAATCCATGTAAAAGAATTATCCAGTTGTGATCACGATAAAATTAGTGATGATAAAATGTATCTATTATCATATTAATATAAACCTAAGTTTAAAGTCTTTCTCAATTAGAATACCAGAAACCACTTCCAATATCACAGGTAATGAGGAAACTGAAGTAGACGGTCAAGATGTAATGCATGTATCGTTTGATGGTACATGGCAAAAACGTGATAGTGGTACATGTTATAACAGGCTTACAGGTTTTGTAAATCATAAGTCAGAATAATTTAATAATTTCGAATTTTAGTGCATGTACATAGAAACAGGAAGATGTGTTATGAGTGCCAATGGGACAACTCTCCATCCAAATAGCAATGTATGTAAACCATTAAAGGTCGAGGTACGGCCTTCAACGCCGAACACCAAGCTGTAAAGGGCACCACAAATAACTAGAGTAAAACTATTTAAACGGTAAAGCAACTGTCTAATCTCTGTAAAAACGAGAAACGAGAAACACATATAAATTTCATAAAAATATGACAACTATGCATTCATTGCATTTATTCTTATTTTTGTCGTATACAAAGCAATCAAAATATTTTCTGTTCAAGACGATTTAATGAGTATTTTAATCATTTTTATTTCACAAGGACATGCAACGTTACTAGGGGAGACAAATGGCAAATGTGTAAACTTTGGTCTGAAGTATGGGGATTGCAGGAAATGTTACCCTGTAGATGAAAAAGGAGATGACCATGATTGCTTAATGAATCAGCAAGGAAGTGTAAAATCAATGGAATCTGATCTAGCTGTACAATTGGTGAAAGAAATACAGAAAACAGGCTGTGAAGTAAGTAGCATTACTATGGATGCTCATCGCACAACAATTGCAAAGATGCGCAAAGAAGTTAATGCTGAAATAATGAAATTTAGTGACAGAAATCATGTTAGGAAAAAAGTGTCGCGAGATCTCATAGGAATGCAGGAAAAGCACCGAATTTCGATTAATTTTGTAAACTACCTTACAAAAGATTTTGCATATGCTCTCTCTCAAAACAAAGAAAATCCAGAAAATCTAAGAAAAGTGTTGAAATCCATCATCCCTCATGCATTTGGAGACCATATATTGTGTGATAAAACATGGTTTCAATATCACAAAAAAAGTACAAACATAAAAGTTTACCACACGGTAAAAACTTGACTGGAGAAGAACTGCATTCTGGTTCAGCAAAATCATAAGTAAACAGATACTTATCCTTCAAATATTCACATTTTATACAAAATTAGTAATAAAAAGGCGGTCAATAATTACCATTTTCGTAGGAAGAAGTTCACGTTAATAGAGACATATAATACAATTATGTTTTATAATTTTTATATGTCTCTGATGTTAACAATATTTGATACAAACCTATTAATCAACACAAACAATTACATGAATGTGTAAATCACATGGTATCATATACATGTACATGGTATGGTAAATGTCACCATGACAAACAGTTCTAAGATAATAAAATGTCAAATAATCAAAATGAAAAAAAAGGTTTTATTTGAATGGTATGGCATTTAACATTACAATTTATTTCGATACATTTACATCTTAGTTTCAGTTTGTTGGCACAAGGTACCGTATCCATTGTACAAAGTATGGTACATGTCAGCTGGACAAAGGCTTTAAGATAATACATTGTCAAATAATCAACAGGAAAAAAAGAAATCTATTTGAATGGTATGATATTCAACAGTACAACTGATTTCGATAATTTGCAACTAAGTTTCAGTGTGTTGGCACGTTGTTAGCTGGGTTGTACATTATTGTACAAGATTATCGGATTGAGCGGTTACAAACAAAGTTGTTATAAAAGCGCCAATTGCTAACCTACGTTCAAATCGCCAATGAAGAATTTGAATGACTGAGATGATGAAATTCTATAAAATGAATGAGTCTTATGAGCACAGAATATCAAGCACACGTATGACGTAAAGTGAGGGTAATCAAAATCGAATTAAGCATATGCTAAAATCATTTTAGTAACGCTTATTTCGATTTATTATATGCTGAATTATTAAGATAAGACAGAAATTGTGGCGCGCAATCAGGATTATAATCATTTTAAAAATGTAGTTCAGCATATGCTTAGCTCATTTGTCATTTATTCAATTAAGTAAAGACTGATTGATGAATTTAAGGAAAAAAATACATCCATTGATTGCACCGGTTACACAATAGAGCCACCACCAGATTGATATGAGGTAGGAAGGTTTTTTTCTTTTACTATTTTTTTCCACAACATATATATTCTACTTTTGTTCACGAACTGTCGTGCGCTGTTTGTCTTACATAAATTACCAGAGAACTACCTGTTTTTTCTCAGGTTTTGAGTACTCCTATTTTTTGGTTCAATATTGAGGTCCTAGTCACCTCCTAGCGAAATGAAATAGTAGCTTCTTAAACAAATAGGTTACCATTCACTGCGCATTTCTATTATCTTTCTGTAATCTTAGACAATCCTGTACAATTCAACTGAAGGTAATCAGTAAAATGAATATAAGAATTATTGTATGTGCGATGTCCTCTGTTATTCATAGTAAATAAGCATAAAACATTATAAATTTAGTTGCGATATGTTAAGTTCAGTAGTGACCGCATGCAGCAGATGTCAAACCAACTAGTTAAGAAAGCAAGCTTTTCATTGGAGGGCACAATAAATTAATCGTATACTATATAAATATTCATAATTTAAACTCATTTTATCATAAATTTCAATCCTTTCACAATAAGCATTTAGTTTTCCGTGTTGTGTTTGTCTTTTTGTCGTTTTGTTTTGCCTTTGTCGTAGTCATATTGAATGTTTTTTTGTAATATTTGTTTTACGTATATTTGTTTATACAAATGATTGCTTATATCTTTTTGATATATATACATGTATGTGTCTTCCCTCTTACCAATTTAAAAAAAATCATTGCATTGTTAAAAAACAAGTGTGAAAGATATCAAAGGAATGCTCGAAATAAAAATTCGAAGTCTATGATGAATTTGTATACCTTTACACAGCGTTTACTCTTGCGTCTTTCTCAATGTTTTGGTGGTGTTGTTTCTCACTAATATCCGTGCTAAACACTTTTTATGTTGTTATTTGTTTTTACATAACAAACAATTTTTAACACGATATATTATATTCTGACGTTTTATGTGTCTTTTAACATTTGCTGTTCATTGTTATCAATGTCCGTAAAGTTGTTGGATGCTGTTTGCTTAACAGTTGATTATAAATAACGATGCTACTTCATTTCTGAGTTTTGAACTCATAACATGTAAACTATAAAGTTAGATAAACATCCTAAAATTGTTATTACTTTCAATATTTTCAGAACAAAGTATACAGTCATTGCTTTGGTAAAGAAATTAGAAGCAAATATGATTAACATTGGACTTTCTTCATCTTCATTTTTCAATGCAGATATTACGGAATTATCTGAATAAAGAACCATCAACCTTGCCACACCATTTTCGTGATTCACCAGCAACACTATAGACCAGGTTATATCATCGGCAGAACTACTTATAAAATCATCACCTATATACATTTTACAAAACCAAAGGTTCGAGCATACTTTTGGGATTTCGGTTATCAGAAATACAATCAGTACAAGAACAATCATTACAACAGATCTTCTTTCTTGTCTCCTATGTTCTGTCATCCGTCCAGTGAACTTATTGTTAACTAATTTGAATACGATGAAAAAAGCTGACATGATCATTATGACACAACAGCTTGTCGTAACTATTGTCTGTATGAATAGGTAATGCATTGAAGAGTATTTTAATAGCCAAATGTTGTTTAGATGAATGGTACACCATATAGTTGGATCATATTGGAAACCGAGTACAAAATACCGTGGAACACTAAACGGTACACACAAAAGAAAAGTCACTAAACAACAAATGTCTGCCTTGCGATTTGTAAGATGAAATTTGGTCCAAATTGGAAACATAATTGCTATTACTTTTTGCATACCAAGAAACGTCGTTAGCAAGTTAGACACTGTATGAAACATGTTGGCGGATATTGATAAGTAAACGGCAACAGAACAGTACGGATATGGTAATTCACACGTGTAAGAATCGGTAACAGCTGTATGATAACACTTATATCTATTCTGGAACAATGGTTGAAATCCGTATGATGATAATGCAGTTAAAAAGTCAGCTACAGCCAAACCCTGCATTAGTATCGTTGCAGGGGAACGTAAGTTTCTCCGAAACAATATATAAAAACAAAAGATGTTGAATATCATGGACATGTATGATATAACACTACCTATAGTGAAGATCTTTAATATATTATCCTTGGCATCCGATGAAAAGCTATATTTCCAGAAGCGATTAGACATAACAATAATGATATGCTTTGTTCTTCAACGTATTTGTACGTAATTTTTCTTCGTTTACACTATTAGCAATATAAAGTACTTATGTCTAACTTATTCATTTCATACCGAGATCTTATATACAGGTTAACGATCTTCAATTAGAAATAATGGAAAAGCATATCCTTGTTTCATCTTGAAATATCTCATTACTTTCAAGTTTATAAGGTTATCGTAATTGCCAAAGGATTAATAACGAAGTTTAGTAATCTGAATGTGTTAGGTCCATTTTAATCATGCATCACGTTATGGTTAATATTATGCACGGCATTGAACTGAATTGATTCTTCAAAAGGTACGTCCGATGTACTAAGGGGAAAATTAAAATAAAAAACGTGTTGAAAATATCATGTATCAAGATGATGAATTGTTAAACAATCGGATAGATACTTTAAAAACAGTATGATCAAGGCATAAAGGCCTTTTGAACTCTTAATATATTTTTTCATAAACACAACCGGACGTTCGAAATCCAATCGTGTTCTAGAATTTATCAAATGTACAACAAAGGAAGAATCTCTTTGTAATGTATATGGCCCTGAAAGAATTGTTTATAAGACATAAAATCTACTGATGCAGTGCTTGCACTACATGCATTTCAAAAACATTGTTTTCTCGTCTCACGGTGGGCGTTCAGTGTAACGTGGACGCTGCTTTCTTTTTTATTTACGTCTGTGGCGTTATTTTTAAGGGAGATAACTCGTGTACAAATCTAGAAACCCAAAAAAAACTATAAAAAGATTATTCATCGGTGTTATAATTTTAAATGTCCCTAAATGAACATTAAGTGAATGATTCCATAACATGTGACAACGTGTTACCCAATAGAAGTGTATGTAAGGTATAATAATATGCGCTATTCAATGTATTCATTAAGGGATTGCTTTCATCCAGTAAGAACAAATAAAACTCAGTATAGTATAACTAAAGCCATTAGTGTGTACATATAAAAAAGAAGATGTCATATGATTACCAAAGTGAGTACTAGAAGTGAGATCAGACCTGACTGTGACTTTCAGATGATGAACAGCAATATAAGTGATGTGTATTTGTTAGAGTTTTTGCTGATTATGTACTGAGTTTATGTCATGATTTTCTTTGTTTTCATATTATAATTAATTACGAAAAAGGTGACAATATGATCAACTAAGTGAATTTTCTAAAAAAAAAAAATGTGTATACGTTATATGAATTGAATTGAACGACACGCTGTAGGTAACCTGCATAATATCGATTGAGGTGGTCAAATAGCACATATGGAATTTTGATAAAAGCGTTTTTCTCATAACTAGAGTATTTGACTGATGACATGATATTTATTTTGAAATTTTCAATTTCCCAACCTGAGAAGCAATAAACCAATTTCACCAAAATGTGATTTTCATTTTTAAACTCATTCTGTATATAGGAGGTAGTTGCCACTACTCAGACTTGTTTAAACACGACCAGTGTCTAAAGACAAATAACGTCTCTTCTTTGTTTCTAAAAGTTCCTCAGAAGATACCAGGACCTTGTTGATAACTTGACCGAATCAACTGCACACATAATACGCTATTGTCTTGAGGTATAGATTACAAGTAATGATTTTGTTTCTCATTTTAAGCACTTCAAAAAGTGTTATTTTAAGATGTCTTTCTACTTTTAACCTTTAATGTTTCATGTGATTAGTTCAATTTTTATATATACTTTCATAACTTTGGTGTGTCTAGGTTAAAAATCCCAACATTGTGTTCTTGTGCTATAGTAATGTTCGTATTTTTTCCATTCAATGTTTCTTATGAACTTTGTCTAAAGTGTGTGTACATCTCATATTGGTTTAATAGTTATATGCTTTTACAGTGATTAACATTCTAACACGGTGTTGACTACTAAAGATTTTTACCAATCATGATTGCTTGTTTTTCTTAAACATTGTTTTCAATATAATGGAATTTTATATGACTAGCTAGTTATAAAGCCAGGTTAAATCCACTATTGTCTATATGAAAAATGTCAGGAATATGGCAAGTTTTCGATTGATAAGTTTGAACGTTAACATCGATTAATTTTTTTTTTCAATTTATGTTAAATTTGTGTTTAGAAACGAGTCCATTAGAATGAGAACTCGTTTTTCATGTTTTCATGTACTAAAACCTTAGTTTTGAAAAACGTACGTTATACTAAAGAAAATTATGATTGCCAATGAGTCAATTTAAGTCACAGTTTGTGTTATAAATATGTGAAATATGATTAAAAATCAAAGGAAGCATTTGCATCCAAATTTAATTCTGCACATATTTCATGCAACAGGGAAAAACCATAGATATGTTGGTGTTTCTAATATTTATATAAAGTTTGAATGGCTTCAATAAACTAGCGTGTCCTGGCTTTTCTACAATAATTTCCGTGTTATTATTTACTTCCTTAGCGATATCATTAACTACTATTATCAGACACAATTATATTCAGATCTCGATGGTATACCACTCAAACCTATAGATGAGACATTTTCGTAGTTATATACGCATTTTTGCTAACCTTAATGAATAATATTGGTACTACGGTACATTTAAATTAATCAAATGAGTAGCAAAATTATTGATGTTGAGGCTGTTAGTTTTTGTCGTTTCAATTGTTTTACATTGTCATATCGGGGCCTTTAGTTGTTAATTTCTGTGTCATTCTGGTCTCCTATAGACAGTTGATTCATTGCCAATCATACTACCTCTTCTTTTTTATATTCAATTTAAAAAAAATATATATGAGTTAAGAATATAAACCAAAGGAGGTATTTCCATCCAAAATTAATTCCACATGAACTGGAAATAAATTAAAGATTATTTTTTAAGGTTAAAATAAATTTGTAATAAACTAGCGGGTCATGGCTTTTCCAGAGTTAATCCCGTGCTATGTTTCACTTCCTTAGACGTTTCTTAAACAAAGCACAATATAACGACCGTAATGATACATAAGAAACTTGAACTTTGTCTCTTTCGAATTAGAATAAATCTAATTCGCGAAATTATTGCATAACATTGGGACCTATATGTTTCTACTTTACATTTTTCGAAAAACTAAGAATGTTCCTATCCCATGATTACGTTGTCCTAGCCATATTTGACACAACTTCTGGGAATTTTAGGTCCCCAATGCTCGTCAACTTCGTACTTGTTTGGCTGAATAACTATTTCACTCTGAGCGTCACTGATGAGTGGTATGTATACGAAACGCACGTATGGCGTATCTAAAAAAGATACCTTTGCTTACCCTTAACTATTAGACATTAATTTATTGTATTTTCGATTACATTTGCAACGTGTCAAACTGAAGTTTAATTTCCTTGAAGAACCATGGTTTAATGTAGTTCTGATTAGACGAGAAAATAATTTAACAGAGTTAATTAATGATATGTTAACGAAGCGAATTACTGTTATGCATTTGAACATGAAAGCTTAAATGATGTCCTGTCTGATCCATATAAGATACCATTAGTCATGAATACCAACGACACAAAATCAGGATTTACAAAACTGAAATCAATTAACAAATCATACCTTGATAATGAGTTTAGTATGATAAACAAGTGCTTTCAGACTGTTGGAGAAGACACATACATCTCAAGTAAACGTTTTAGAGAACAAGACTTACTTGATTTTATGGTAATTCATGTTCCATGTCATTCTACAGTTGATGGAGAGTTTGTTACTATTATTTGTTTTACATGTAAAATGCGGATCACACCAGCTAAAACATGGATTTATAAATCAAGTACATCATGGCCGCATTACAAACTTGTAACTTAAGCTGTACAATACGGAGTTTTATTTGTTCCTATAGGATGTAAAAGCTGTCCGAACGAGGACATGCAATGGCGGATAGCGTTTTTCTGTGACAGAAAAAAAGTTAGTCTGTTCCTTTTCTTATACCCAATTTTTATGTTATGCATTAATGAAAAATATTCTAAAGGACCTCATCAAACCACAACATGGCGATCTTCTTTGTTCCTACTTTCTTAAAACAATTATGTTCTGGTTGAGTGAGGAGATAAATCCATCGGAATGGAGACCTGAGAATATGATTTCCTGTTTTGTAAACTGTATGAGAAGACTGATTTATTGTGTTGAATATAAAACATTTCTTCATTATTTTATCGCAGAAAACAACCTGTTCGAAGAAAGATTTGCTGACAACAAACTTAAGGCATTACTTAACACTTAACGGTTTATCTATAAAACCCTATGGATTTCTGTATTTGAAACTAAAACTTTTCAGAACTATAGACTAAAATCAGTTAATTCGCATAAAATGAAACTATCAGCGTCGGAATTATCATGTTATAAGTACGTTAGCATAGCGCGTTTATCGTTCATTTCAGAGTACATTTTTAATATCATTAATCGTTTTGTAAATATTTGGGAAAATAGGGACCACCGTTCATACGTTGTCTGTATATGCAAGGGAAGTGTTACAATCATTTCATCTTTGTAGTGTGATGTCTAGAAACAAATCGTATAACAAACAATACAAAAAAACATTATGTTACAACAAACTAAGTTTCCGTTCATCGTCAATTTCCTCGTGGTCATTGCTAGCATCTTTATTTTATAAATTTAAACGATTTCTGGAATGTCTCCATATAATCAACTTCATCTTATCTAGTTGTACCCCAGAACAGATTATTCTAATTCGTACCAACAGCTTGGATGAACAGACTAGATTTAAAGAAATGAGGCAAAGATTAGGATTATTGCTTGTGTTTAAACACATGATAATCGATAATGTATATTTTCGACATAAACATTATCATGATTATTTATTACCAGACGAACTAAAACCTTTAATAAAAGACGAAACTTGTGTTATTCCTCCAGTTGTTTATTCGTATCTTTTACAATTTCTTTGCTTTCATCATCTTGGATATTACTGAGGAAAACAAACCGCGCTGCATGATCTTGAGATAACTATCATGGAACAATGCTTTATACTGGACAATGTTTCGACTTCAACCATTTTACTTGCAAGTCTTGATATAATAAAAGCATTATTTTGATAGTAACTAAGAATTATTTGAAAACCAGACAGCACTGAGAGGCACTATTTTTAAAATGCATATATTCTGATTCCAAGAGAACATTGTGAAAATAATGAATATGTTCTTATGTTGAATTGTGTTGGAGTTTTAATGATTATCATATCTAAACAGAGCATAATCTTTGTTTTGTTTATATAAGAAAAAAACGCAATGTTAAATTTATATGATAATTTTTTAACAAAATGAGACTGTGACTTCAGATGTTATTGATTTTATTCCAAACATCTCTTAATTCAAGTTATTATTTAAACAGGCAAATCAACCGTCTACTCTTAGTTGAGATGTCCGATACCAAATCATCTATCACAAAATATCTGAAGTAAGTATGAACCATTTTTAATTCATCTGACAATCATTTGAAAAAATAAGAATGTTCCAATGAAAACAATTTAATTAGAACAAATGTTACAAGTATACATATCATAAATAGACACACATTCCCGCTACATTGAAGACCTGTTGGTGACCTTCTGCTGTTGTTTTTTTATTTGGTCGGGTTGTTGTCTCTTTGACACATTCCCCATTTCCATTCTCAATTTTAATGTATTAGTAAAAGAATTTGCTATGAATTGACACACTTTTTGATTGTACAAACCCGTGCATATCCAGCTTCCATGTGTTTTGTTTTGTTTCATATATATGCATGATTCAATTTATAATGGACTTGTTTCTACGTACAAAAAGAAGATTATAGTTTTCAGAAAACAATGATATTCAAAAATGCATAACTTAATAAATGAGTATGTTGAAAGGCATTTATTAATCGTTTTTCTGCAATGTAAAACAATTTGCCAATCTAGATAATAATATCTGTAACAAAACACACATTCGTTTTTCTAGCTACAACACCTTAAGGTGGTACCTAACACTACAGGGAGATAACTCTGGAAAGTCATCTAAACGTTTTAATTACGTTGTGATGTTCAAGGAATATTAAGCTTCTTAATGATAAAAATTGGTGTTTGTAAAACTGCTATATTACCAGTGTAAATTTTTTGACAAAACGGTGGGTTCGAAATTTTTTATAGTTTTGTTAAAGGGTCAAAGTAAATACTTTGACAAAATTTTATGAAAATTAAACAAGCCAAATTAATTTTAGTGAAAGTGTTGGGTACTACATTAAACAACCTTTTGTTAGATGATCTTATTGTACTATAATAAAACTAACTTTGGTGTTTTAGCCACCATACTCGAACAACATTTTGTTAAGATAGTCTCGTTGTTCTATAATAAAACTAAATTTGGTGTTTTAGCTACTATAATCAAACAACATTTTGTTAAGATAATCTTATTGTACTATAACAAAACTAACTTTGCCAAAAGGTCGCAGGTAGAGAGTTGTTAATATATAATAATAAATGTAAACGACGAATATATCAAAACTTTTTAAAAAGTAAACTGGTAAAATGTTTTTAATTGATGATTTGTCCATCTTAGACATATATTTGGCTATCACAATGCATAATTTCTAGATGTTGCCACTTTAAGATTGGTATTGACAGATTAAATTTGAGGTAGAAGAGTTTTTTCTTTCACATGCATATAATTAAGCGAGATAAGAGCTACTGTAATTCTACATATATATTTATTGACAAGCTTAATGAGAGATGTTTTAAATAAATAAATAAATAAATAGAACATATTAAGAATGAATTTTGAATACTGATTTTCCGAGATGAACTAGGCAAAAACTACTCTTGTATAAAATGTTCGAAAAGTAATCATATATGTCATATTAAAAAGAAAAAAGTATGCCAATCTTTTTTTAAACATAAACATATGTATAAATCGAAACACAAATTCGGATTAATATTGTTGAAATTGACACTTGTTCAAAATAAATGCATATGTTAATCAAGACAACCAAATACAAGAGAAAATTTAAACGGCGATATCGATTCTAGTTTAGGATGAATACAACGTAAATTATATACACAATTTCAATCGAATGCTACATATTACAAGATAAATTAAAAATTCTGAAATTAATATTGAACTGATAACGATTCAATATCGTTGATATCGTCGATACCGACACTAGTTTAAGATGCATTTAACGTATACGATGTAACAAACGACGATGAAATTTGATTGTTGATATAGAGTGTTATTCATGGAGTGGCAAAATGAGGATTTAAAGTAATTATGGGATAATCGATTTCGATACGATATCGTTCATTCCGGTATACCGATGAACCAGGGCAACTGAGGAAGTAGATGAATGAAGAATAAAGTTATTTAGTTAATATTGAATTCGATACGATATCGTTGAGTATGTCAATATCGTACCTATAACGTCATTCGGTCTCTTGTGGATACTTCTCTCATACCACATCTTCCCTTTTTATATGAATCAGCCTTTCAAACTGAACTTCATACAAAATTCCAGACACTTTGGTAGTTTGGAGCATTGCTTTCAAAATAATGATATTCATTTATTTTTTTTTTGAATAGAAAAATTACTAAAAAAGTTGGACTAAATTCAGGAAGTCAACTTCAAATTTGTTAAAATTTGTTTTCATTCAACTTGGATTTTCATAAAAATATACAGCTATCTAGACTTATTGTCAATCTGACCGAATTATTTTGCATTATTTCGGTCAATTTCTATGATTAAATTAATATCTAAATAGGCTAGAGATTTAAAGTTCGTACTTAAAAAATAAAATCACAAAAATACTGAACTCAGAGGAAAATCAATTAAGAAAGTCCATAATCACATGGCAAAATCAAATAACAAAACGCATCAAAAACGAATGCACAAGAACTGTCATATTCCTGACTTGGTACAGGCATTTTCAAATGTAGAAAATGGTGGATTAAACCTGGTTCTATAGTGCTAACCCTCTCACTTTCATTTCATCAAATTCCGTTATATTCACATGATGCGTTAAATAAACAGTCACAATTAATAAAATATTCAAAATAAGGGTACATCAGTCAAGATAGTCAATTGAAAATGTTTGTATATCTGAAAGATGAATACATATAATATTGATCTTACAAACAAGAATTTAAAATTGATATAGTCACATTTGCTGATGTCATAATAAAAGAAATAGAAGATTGTGGCTACAAAAATATGATAAGAAATGTGATTATCTGATACAAAAATACAGATATATTCAACAAAGGTTAATCAAGTCACAAAGCGATCCGTAAAACTTTAAGGAGTGACTTCAATATTTATAGTACAGTATTTACTTAAATCTACATAATGGGTACAATTATACGAAAACTATAATCATGATAAATTACTCTTGCAGATTAAAGCTCATTATTAACCAACTTACTACAATATGTATAGAAATGCCCATGCTTTATAAAAGGAAAATTTCGACATCTGGTCATTATGAACGGAAAAATTGTTTCAGCCAGTCATTACGAGATCTCAGTCATGCATTACGAAATCTCAGTCATGCATTACGACATCACACCCGTGCATTACGAAATCACAGTCATGCATTATGAACAGATGAAACGGGACATCGATTAAATCAAAATCTCGTTTTATTTCTTTAGATAAGTGTGACTTTTTTATTCTTTTTTAAACTTAATATCATAAAAATAAGTTTACATGATGTTCATTGACATTGTTTTGTAACGACTTGAAACGGAAATATTTCACAGCCTTTTTCGAGTACGACTTTCGATTATTATCACTGTTTCATTTCCGTTGTTCAATCCTCAGAATGCAGAATTTAGAATAGTTAAACTGTCTGATTTATTCTTCCCAGCTACTTTTTATTTGCTAGATGAAATGAAATTAAGTACTTGGATGAGAAATCAGAAATTACATCTGACAGTCACAATGTTGACTAAAATTCCTTGCGAAATTGAATGCGAAAAGACAAGTTGAAGTTCAGCTATGAAATTCCTGTATCTTCTTCACGGTAAGTTTCTTAATCTTTGTTTAATCGAAGAATTAAAACCATTTTTAAAATAGAAATGTTATGAAACGGGATTTTCTGTATTAGTCCTGTTGTAGAGTGTGGATAGTTGTATAATTTTGGATCCGAGACTCGAAGACTGTTCTTGAATGAAGTTGCCTTTATAGTTGGTTAATAAAAGTATCAATATATGGACTTTTTCATATTGGCCCTGTAACATGCCCTTGATATTAATAATAGCCTCGGACAGTTGTAATGGCCCTCGGCGTTGCCCAGGGCCATTACAACAATCCTTGGCCATTATTAACACCTCGGGCATGTTACAGGTCCAATATGAAAAAGTCCATACATTAATACTATAGTAAAAACGCAATTAAAAAAAAATATGCGGTATAAATGATCAAACTATTGTCTGACCAAATACCGAATATTACCTCCGAATCTAAAACGACTTTTTTGTCTAAACCGTAGTACCAGTGTCGTCTGTCAGATATACTATATGTGTTCATGGTACGTTATGTGTTGTTACTTTTGCTGGATGCTGTTTTTGTTCTTTATGTATGAATTATCAGTGCTTACTATTTTATTTTATATTTTGTCCTGCTGAAGACCTGCTACATATGAATTTCTTATGTTTATTACCAATGTAGACGCAATTTTGCAAATGAAGATGTCACCGGGTAAAAGTGCAATTGTCTAAGAACAAAACTTAGAAACCAAAATATGTTTACGCCAAATCAAACAGCTTCATTTACATTGAAATTAAAAAAGCCGGTGAAATATTTTGGTTTAATTCGTTTCAAAATATTCAAATATAGTTAACATATCAAATCATGATCTTGATTTGTTAAAATTGTCGCTGGATACACTTAATACAATTCATCTTTATTGATACACTTGAATCAAGTATCTTGTTTAAAGTGAAGCTTTCAAACCCTTTTTTGGCTCACCTGACCCGAAGGGCCAAATGAGCTTTTCTCATCATTTTGCGCCCGTCGTCCGTCGTCGTCTGTTAACTTTTACAAAAATTTACTCCTCTGAAACTATTGGGTCAAATTTAACCAAAATTGACCACAATCATGACTGGGGTATCTTGTTTAAAAAATGTGTCCAGTGGCCCGGCCAACCAACCAAGATGGCCGCCATGGCAAAACATAGAACATGGGAGTACAATGAAGAGTTTAGTTTATTTCTCTGAAACCAAAGCATGAAGAGCAAATCTGATAGAATAAACTAGTTTATCAGGTCAGGTTCTATCTGCCCCGACATAGTTAGATGGATTGGACAATCCGTTGTTGGGTTACTGCCCCTAAATTGGTAATTTTGAGGAAATTTTACTGTTTTAATTGTTATTATGAATATTATGATAGATAGAGATAAACTGTAAACAGCAATAATGTACAGCAAAGTAAGGTCTAAAAATAAGTCATCATGACCAAAATGTTCAATTGACCTCCTAAGAGGTTGCTGTCCTTTATAGTCAATTTTTAACAATTTTCATCAAATTTGTAAATATTTACTAAAATGTTCCACTAAAACTGGGCCAAGTTCATTAGAGATAGAGATAACTGTAAGCAGCAAGAATATTCAGTACAAACACATCACCATCACCAAAACATAATTTTGTCATGAATCCATCTGCGTCCCTTATTTAATATTCACATAGACCAAGGTGAGCCAAACAGGCTCTTTAGAGCCTCTAGGTTTTGTTTTACCAAAAGTGTACAATGCTCATTGGCTTATTTCTAACACATACCAAATGTGTGATTAATATTGTTTTGCTACGCTATTGACGTTTATATTTACACATTGAAACTAATCATGGAACACCTGCTTTGAATGGATTTGTGAAAATATAATTCAAAAAGATATGGAATAAAAAATCGCTACTTTAAAAATCCACATAAATACAAACTTAACGTTTTTCAAATAAAGTCCTTTGATAAATTTAATGTTCATATCCACAAGGGCATATAGTCTACGTTGTTTATTTATTTTTTAATCTTCATGATAACTATAATAATGTGTTTACTATATCGATACTTGTATTTACTATTGCAGAAATACCTCCGATCGAACAGATAATGTATCGTTCCCTTATTGTTTGTTCAAAATCATGAAGCGCGTTTTGTTTTCCTCTGTAATCTTCCAGATGATGGCAGCAAAGAAACTGTAGAAGATACGAGTACACAATAGGAGGAAAATGAAGAGAGTTTCTAGTTATTAAAGATTTTAGTTCGTTTGGCAATAGACTAAATGAATATCGAAAAGATACATGTTCAATCATCAAATATTTAAAAGCATTCAATAATCCCCGTTTTTGTTCATTCTGCTTGAAAACAGTCTGTTCAACAAAACTGTTGTAACTATGTAAATATATCATATCCGGGGTACAACTGAGCAAACAGTAGTCGATTATATCGAGACATTCCTGAAATCGTCTACACTTGTAAAATAAAGATGCTAACAATAACCAAGAAGATACAGAGTCTGACTGTAAACTAATCTTGAAATGACCGAATGTTCTCTTGTATTGCTTATACCAAGATTTGTTCTTATCTGCAAAATCAGAAATTTGTATAGATTTCCTGGCACATAGACATATCATGTACGCAAATATATCCTTTCTTAAAATACTATTATGGCCATTTCCAAAATGTTTAAATTTACGGTAAAATGAATATGTTGAATTTGAATCATCAATTACTCTTATATAAGCAAAACATGATAATGCCGATGCGGATAGTGCCATATAATGCGAATTTACTGATTGTAATCTGTAATTCATAAAGGTTTCCGAATGAAAAACATAAGTCCATGGTGATCCATAAACAAATCGTAGTGTATCCAGTAGAGCCTTGTGATCAATGCCAGTAAATCTGTCTTCGAACAGATTGTTTTCTGGTATAAAGTAATGAAGACATATTTTATATTCCACACAATAGATAAGTCTTCTCACACAATCCAAGAAACACACATGTATACACTCGGGTTTCCATTGTGATGGACTTATTTCCTCACTCAACCAGAACATTATTGTTTTAAGGAAATAAGAGCATAGAAGATCCCTGTGTCTCGGTTTGATGATGTCCTTCAAAATAATTTTAAGTAAAGCATAGCATAATAACTGAGTATGCGACAATGAATGAATTAACAACTTTTCAGTCACAGAAAACGATACACGCCATTGTAAGTACTCGTGTGGTGAGTTTTTACATCCAATAGGAACAAATAAAACTCCGTGTTGTATAGCTGAAGTGACCAGTGTGCAATCTGGCCATGCTGTACGTGATCTGTGAATCCATTGTTGAGCTGGTGTGATCCATTCCTCACATTTTAAACAGAACGCTTGATCATATTCTCCATCCACTGTAGACACACATGGACCATGAATCACCATTTCATCAGGTAAATTTCTTTCTAGAACACGTTTACTTGAGATGAACGTTTCTTCTCCCTCAGTCTCACACCAGGCAGATAATATATCACTATCAAGGTATGATTTGTCAACTAACTTCAGTTTTGTAAATCCTGGTTTTGTATTATTGGTATCCATAATCAATGGCATTTCATCTGAAATAGACTGATCTTCATCTAAGCTTTCATACACACGAATAAAGTTATGAAGACCCATGCGATCGTAATCACTACCTTTGAGATTTAAACCTTCTGCTTTACTACCAGTACTTATGAAAGTTAAATAATCAGTTTTGTCAACAATGTCCATCACAGTAAATATCTCTCTTCTTGTCCTTACAACTTCTTCAGAACCGATGATGTCACATAAGTAATTATAAAATTGAAGTGATAAATTTTTGTCTTTTAAATCCATATTCACTGCATACCTATAAAAAAAATACCAATAATTAAATTTCGTTAAGAAATATTTCATCAATTCTGTTGAATTATTTTTTATTTGCCTTTAAACATGCTTGACAAAGTTTTACCTGACTTTCATCGCTTATTCACTGTTGATAGTACAAAAATGCATATTTTCCATTTATTTAAGATGTTGACTGTTCCAGTTGTGTTGACCATTGACTTTTTAAATGTGTTTTTTTCTTAATTTCCGAGTGTATTCTTCAATCAGTTAATGTTTGTATTATATATTACATCGCAAAAATGATATTGAATCAACTATGTAAATAGTATCGGTTGGCTGAAAGCAACAAAAAAAAACAACTCAAGGTATTGTAGTGTTTACTTTAATACTGTATATTAACAGATCCATCTCAATTCGTATAATGAATGTAATTATCGCACAAAAAGTCTTATTACTGATATTAAACTAGGCATTTGGATATACATGTACTATTTAAATTGATTGAAAATCGAAGCCTAATAAAATTGAGAATGCATACAGGGATTTTATCAAAAATACACTAATCCGGTCCAAAGAGCAGAAACCAGCCATATTTAAAAATGTTGTGATTTGTATCCAAATCCCTTGTTAATATGAGCTATTAGTTATTACATTTTCTTTATTGTATATATTCTAGCTGGAAAAGGAAAAATCTTTTATGATCACAGTACAGTGTTCTTTGGTTCTTTTTTAAAGTCCTGTTGTTGAGTTTCACTTTCCAGTTGTAAGGGATTTTTTTCAAAACTCTGAATTTACTATATGTTTCAGAAGTACAAAATTATTTTTTGTCTTTGTTAAACTATGATCATTTTGAGCAACGAAATCTGTAATATGCAGTCTAAACATATCTGTAGCTCTTTTCACCAAAAAACTTAAGTGTAAAATTAATCTTACGATAAAAACATTTAGTTGATTTGTTAAGGAACATTTTAGACTTACGATAAAGTTTACAGGTTTCAATACAACATTGCTTTCGAGAAACATACAACATGAAATAGTTTTTACCCAAATTTAATTGCCATGAAGAACATTTTAATCTTTGAGATACCGTAAATTCATTTAACTTCATTGTTTAGAGAAAATAAATTATAGATATTCAATTTTTGCCTTAGTTTACAAACAAACTTAGAAGAGTGTTATACTATTTTGTTAAACATTTTGTTTACACTTTAACAACACAATCCAAAAACTTACAGTGTGTTGTATTACTTATGGGACAAATTAAATCAAAATAAAAAAAAACAACACTTTATTAGCGCTAACTGAAAATATTGACTAAAAATGATTAAGCTACTTAACAGACTTTTTTTTAAATTTCACATATAAATTGTGCTTGTAAAATTACAACAGAAAACTAATTAAAAAGGGGGGTAACCCTTTTTTTTTTTTTTGATGCGAGCCGTCGAAATTAACAGTAAGCATGAGTTAATATTAGGATCGAGAATAAACCTCGTTTTCCATCATACAAATTTATGTACAAATGTACTTCTGCATGTTTGCATCTAAAAAAGTAAACCTATTTTATGCATATTTTTTTCGTCATCTCTACATGGTGATATTCTGAGAATTTACACAGAGTATAGTCTACATTATAAACCTATTACATTAGTCTTGTTGACACACGTGTTCATGACACAACTCTGCCAAAATATATTTTATTTTACCAAATTTTCCGTCTCGATCACTATCCCTTTTAACTAAATGACAAAGATCGGTGTAATATTTGTTGAACAGAGTTTAAAACATTTGATTGGACCATTATGTGTAAAAAAAATCCACATTCACGGATTTAAACAATAATTCATACTATGACTCGTCAATTATTTCGGTTCTTATACGTCCGTGGCTTTCAAATGTTCGGCCTTTAGTGATCCGTGCCAAGGTGAATCCAGAAACGAGCTTCCGATTCATGAAATTTTCATTTAATCTTAAGATTTATTTTGGTCGTAATAAGAAAAAAAAGAAGGACTCGCTAGTACATTTTAACAAATTAAAAAATCAAAGTAATTGGTGTAACTTCCTGTCGCAGATGTTTCATACATTTTAAAGATGAAAACATACAATTTACAGAATACTTTTTAGATCGACGTACCTAGTGCAATTACGACAGGAACATACCTTTTGTTATGCAATAACTAATAAAATTTAATAAGAATGTACTCAGTTTAATGCATGAAGACTATTCATAATTTATTGCTACATGGGTTTACCTAGCGTAGTCTCGTACGAATATAGCCTATACATAATGCAAATGCATAGCTTTTATATTTATATAATATAAAGAAAAAGGAGATTTAGTATGACTTCCAATGAGACAACTACCCGCCACAGTTTATGTAAGCATTAACTATAAACAACCATGCAACGTTCAACAATTGAAGGAATAAAACATAATGTATAGGCAACAAAAGACTCCAACATTAAAAATGCGAAACGAAAAGTTTACGATAAAGTTTACAGTTTTCAATACAACATTGCTTTCGAGAAACATATAACATGAAATAGTTTTTTAACCAAATTTAATTGCCATGAAGAACATTTTAATCTTTGAGATACCGTAAATTAATTTAACTTCATTGTTTAGAGAAAATAAATTATAGATATTCAATTTCGTGGTTTAGTTTACAAACAAACCTAGAAGAGTGTAATACTATTTTGTTAAACATTTTGTTTACACTTTAACAACACAGTCCAAAAACTTACAGTGTGTTGTATTACTTATGGGACAAATTAAATCAAAATAAAAAAAACACTTTATTTGCGCTAACTGAAAATATTGACTAAAAATAATTAAGCTACTTAACAGACTTTTTTTAAAATTTCACATATAAATTGTGCTTGTAAAATTACACCAGAAAACTAATTAAAAAGGGGGTAACCTGGGCGTTAGAAATGGATCATTTATACAACATGTTTTTGATATATTGTCTGAGATAATGTTCTTTTCTATATATTCAAGTTCACAATGAGAAAAAAATCTGGAGTAAAGCATAGCTACACAAATATTGACACTAAAAACCTGTCAGGTAGAAATTCAGAACGCCAATTAAGCATCAAAATTGATAAATGTATGAACAGTTTATTTTCACCATATATGGTCAAAATTTTCATTTTGCTGAATTTCTATCAAATAAAAATTCATATTCATTAGGGTCATGCTATTTGACAAATTGACACTATTAAATAATTCATAAATATTGTCAAAGTACAGATAGTATATATTTACTGAATTCACCTCTAAGCGAACCAGGGTCAATTTCGAATATTTAAAAAAGTATTATTCCGGGTGAATTTAATCACTTTACTATGAATAATAAATGGTAATACATATATTAACAGCCACTTGATATAAAATTGATCCTTAACCCCACATTTTTCGTATTTTGAATTGGACCTATATAAAATTGATCTACGTACATTCAGAATTCATACATGTATATATATATATATATGCAGTGAACAAACACCCAGTTGTTATCATAATAATGATTTTAAATCAATTTTAATTTACTATGCTTTGATATTACCAACAAAGGAATTGTGTCTTTATTTTCACATTTAATTTCTTCCGTTTAAAAGGTAGAACCGTAGAATTAAAACAAAATATTCCATCAGACATATGCTATTGTCTTCTGTGGTTACGTAGTTTTTTGCATTGCACGTTAAATAGGAGATTTCGTAATTCATACTTGTGATAATGTGATAGTTGAGCAATGGATTATTAGGCGATTTCAATTCTTACAACATTATAACTGCTGAAAACAATCAAGGCTAACACAAAATAAAAAAAAATAACATTCTGTTGAAAATACCTCATTCCCAATATTGCAATGCTAAAAACTTGCAACAATTTCTAATAATTTTACATGTTATTTTAAGTACATGAAGCTAATACAAAGAAGCAGGACACATGGAAATCAGTGATTGCTTTCATTTTCGGTAATATAATCAGTAACTGATACTATTTAATTGAATGCTTGGTTCGTTTTGCACCAATATTTTAGGCATAATGTTAATCAATGTACATGTGCAGCTTTAAATGTGTTACAAAACCGAGATTATATATATATGAAGTATATTTCATTTCTTAAAACAGTAATATCCATCTAATAAATGTGCACGATAAGATAAGCAATGTACTTACGCAAAATGTTGTACAGTATATACCATAAATTATATAATATAGTTTCAAATTAGTTTATATCTGTTGATAATAGTTGTGTATTGGTATCTTAGGAAGGACCGATAACAGGTTATAAGGGCAGTAAAATATCTACCAACTGAGGCTCGTTATCTATATATATACAAATCAATAAACCTAAGTGTATCTGGTACATAATATTATTTACATATATTCAATTTTATAAGGAGTGTGCTTTATTTTTGGAAAACTTCATGAAAGTCAGTTATCCCATTTAATGATATGTTTTTCATGATCGCTAGTACCGAAGGGATTTATAACAAAAATATCGTGATATAATTATATTTAGAGGGATAAAAGGTGTATACAAGCACTTTTAATGAACAAAACATTCAGCATTTCAATTAGCACAATGCGTGAATATTTGCTTTGTGATGAGGATTTTCTGTTTTGTTTTGTGTGGTTTTGTTTTGTTTTGTTTGCTTTGTTATTGTTGTTTTTTTCGAGGAGGGAGGGTTGCCTGCACATCTAGACTCATTTTATGTGTTTTGTCTAAAAGAGGCTTATTTTTTATTAGGTTTTTGATGTATGGAAATAAACACATTCCTTAAATTGTTTATAAAAAGTATGTTTTATTTTGTTCATTCTTATTTCAAACAGTAAAACAATCTTTTCTTACCTTTCTCTTAAAAACATATCTCGAATTTTTAGGCATCGATAATGCTAATTTGTAATGCATTTACGACCAAAAAAAGCCTTACTCAGGAGACTTGATTGTAAAGATGTTCACTATCGAATACCCCTACATATCGTTATGTTATGTCTAAAGTCTTTTATGTAAATATTATAGAATTAAGGTAAAGGTGCGGGAATTTCTCGCTGCATTGAAGACCAATTGGTGACCTTCTGCTGTTGTCTTCTCTATTATCGGGTTGTTGTCTCATTTACACATTCCCCATTTTCTTTCTCAGTTTTATTAACAATGCGAGTTTTTATGTTCACTTAAGTTTATAAAGACAATACCTGGAATTATTGTAAAGTGTTCTCAATTGCAATTTTTAGTAAGATGTTTTTTTTTCTTTTTTCTGAACTATAAATAAAGTTAGTGTTAATGTTTAAATTCATCTATTATACAGGAGATTTTAAGTTAATAAAAAAGGACATATTTCTTTTTGTTAAAAATGTTCACGAGTGATCTACTTTATTATTTCATTTTGGGACATCATGTTTGTGCAAATGTGTGTCAGGCATTGATAAATGGCATACAAAAGTACAAAATACCTATCCGTTGCTATCCTTAAGTACAATTCAATATTGAAATTCCTTAATGAAATAGCAAAATCAAAAGTTCCTACACATCAAACGAATGAATAATAACAGACATTTCCTGATGTAGCAAATGGTCTTTTGAACCTGATGTTAGTGCTAGCAAAATAGCAGAGTACAATTAAATAATATACCTTTCAAGTATATGGATATAATTTAAAAGATCACTTTAAAACGTAAATACGAGGTTAAGCCTCAGCCCCAATAGACCTAGCTCATCGCGATCTTCAATTAATTCAGATCGTGGTGAGAACGTTGTATTTGCACCATGACAATACACATTTTCGTTTCTTTTACGTTGCTACTACGTCCTCATTACGCTTCTACAACGATCCCGTTACGACTATACGACGTTCTCACCACGCGAATTCTTCGACCTCGCTTATCACGATCTTTCCACGCTCACCACGCCCTCACTACGACCATAGCACGATTTATCTAAGTGCAACATGATCTTACCACGCTTCTTCTACGATTACAACACGCTTTTACCACGACAATATTACGATCATACCACGTATATGCTGCAATCTGACTACCCTCTTATCAATATCTTGTCAACGTCGTGTTCCATATAAATACTATATAATTCATTTTATTTCTCATTGATACGTAGAGTTTTCCGGAAACAACACAGTCATCCAACCAAAATCTAACAGAACTCGTTAGCGTAGTGGTAAGAGTAGAGGTTAAGAAAGAGGGAGATCTGATAGAAAATAATCCTGGTCCGGAAGATATGTCGAATTAACCAATCCAACCTCAATCACAACTTATTACTGGTACAACAAGGTCAAATGATGAGGTTTTAGAGAACGATTATTGGGATGACACAGATGTGTTAAGCATGATCAAGCCGTTACAGAAAAAGGACAAGAGGTTCAAATTACGTACTGACAAGCAAAACCTGGAAATCTTTTATATAATTTATATTTTGTCAACGTCGTGTTCCTTATTACTGGTACATCAAGGTCAAATGACGAGGTTTTAGAGAACGATTATTGGGATGACACAGATGTGTTAAGCATGATCAAGCCGTTAGAGAAAAAGGACAAGAGGTTCAAATTACGTACTGACAAGCAAAACCTGGAAATCTTTTATATAATTTATATTTTTTATGACAATGCTCATGATGATTGTTGTATGAACGCAGTCAGGTCGTAAGAACAGCGTGATGAGGACGACATGGGCGTGTTAAAATCCGAGCATGGTCATAACCATGCTAAACACAAGATGTTTTTAATCACAGACCAACTTTAATGTTACCTCTCATTTCCAAAATCATTGAAAAATATGAGAAAACACACTTAGTGAAATGTTTAAATAAAAACAAGTTATTGTTAAGAATGCAGTAAGGCTTTCGAACAAACCATTCTTGTCAAACTGCGTTAACAGCTTTAATAGATAAGTGGCTTAAAGCCATTGATGATGGCGATCTTGTTGGAGCAGTGTTTCTAGATCTAGCAAAAGCCTTTGATCTTCTCAATCATGAACTGCTTCTTCAAAATATAAATTTGCTTATTTCTCATTACGCTGGTTTACATCATATTTGCTGACAGATATTAGAAAGTATCTATTTCAAATACATTATCAGACGTACAAAAAAACAAAAAAACGGGTTTACCTAACGGGTCCGTATTAGGATCGGTGTTGTTTCTAATTTTTATAAATGATCTTCCTTTTTATAATCATAATCATAACACTGATTTTTTTGCTGATGATAGTACCATATCAGTCATTGGAAAACACAAAAGTTGCATCAGTCAAAAACTTTATACGGTTATACAAGATATTTTTCGCTGGTGTGATGACAATAAATTGGCTGTAAATGTATCTAAAACGAAAGCTTTATGTATTGGATCTGAACAAAAGTTTTCCGTTACATCAAATGAAAACATTGCTTTAAATGGACATCAAATACATGTGAAAAGGTTCTAGGTGTTTTTATTGATGCATCTCTATCTTGGTCTTCTCATATCGATGATATAATAAAAAAAGTCAACTCTCCTTTAGCTTTACTAAAAAAGGATAAAGAAATATTTAAATCACAAGCTAGACAAATGTACAATAACGCTTACGTTTTACCTCACTTAGATTATTGTTAGTCAATATTTCACGAATGTAACATTGTGCCAAGCACACAAAGAATACTTTATCACAAATCATTACTAATTTATTTTTCTTCTTAAAAAGACTCATCATTGAAACTAGAATCAGATTTTTCAAAAAGACCAAAACAGTTCGAAGTTGAAGATCATTGAGGACCATAAATGTCTAAAAGTTTTGCCAATTACAGCTTAAGTGACCTATTCCAGACGTTGAAAGGCCTTAATTTTTCAAAATTCAAAGTGGATATTGGATCATTTTCTATGAAAGTCGAACACCAGGCTTGAGTTTCCTAGTAATACGTTGATAGTATGTCGTTGCAGTATATCCAAGATACTAAGGTTGTAGATTAGATTGTACAACATTTTGGACATTTTAATCGGCCTGATCATTGATATTTCCTCTACACTTTCCTAATATGACATTGGAAATCAACAATTTTATCGGCCTGATCATTTGATACTCCTCCTACACTTTCTTAATATGACATTGGAAATCAACATTTTCATCGGCCTAATCATTTGATACTCCTCCTACACTTTCTTAATATGACATTGGAAATCAACAATTTCATCGGCCTAATCATTTGATACTCCTCCTACACTTTCTTAATATGACATTGGAAATCAACAATTTCATCGGCCTGATCATTTGATACTCCTCCTACACTTTCTTAATATGACATTGGAAATCAACAATTTCATCGGCCTGATCATTTGATACTCCTTCTACACTTTCTTAATATGACATTGGAAATCAACAATTTTATCGGCCTGATCATTTGATACTCCTCCTACACTTTCTTAATATGACATTGGAAATCAACAATTTCATCGGCCTAATCATTTGATACTCCTCCTACACTTTCTTAATATGACATTGGAAATCAACAATTTCATCGGCCTGATCATTTGATACTCCTCCTACACTTTCTTAATATGACATTGGAAATCAACAATTTCATCGGCCTAATCATTTGATACTCCTCCTACACTTTCTTAATATGACATTGGAAATCAACAATTTCATCGGCCTAATCATTTGATACTCCTCCTACACTTTCTTAATATGACATTGGAAATCAACAATTTCATCGGCCTAATCATTTGATACTCCTCCTACACTTTCTTAATATGACATTGGAAATCAACAATTTCATCGGCCTAATCATTTGATACTCCTCCTACACTTTCTTAATATGACATTGGAAATCAACATTTTAATCTCCCCTTATTATGGCTTATATAACAGTTCAAGTTGTGATATCATTTTATTTAAGCAAGTATGTCAGTTAACTGCTATTAGTCTATTGTTATTTATGTATAATTGTCATTTTGTTTATTTTCTTTGGTTACATCCTCTGACATCAGACTGCGACTTCTATTGAATTGAAATTAAAACGTGCGTATTGTTATGCGTTTTCTTTTTTACAATGTCTAGAGGTAAAGGGGAGGGTTGAGATCTCATAAACATGTTTAACCCCTCCGCATTTTTGCGCCTGTCCCAAGTCAGGAGCCTCTGGCCTTTGTTAGTCTTGTATTATCTTAATTTTAGTTTCTTGTGTACAATTTGGAAATTAGTATGCCGTTCATTATCACTGAACTAGTATATATTTGTCTAGGGGCCAGCTGAAGAACGCCTCCGGGTGCGGGAATTTATCGCTACATTGAAGACCTGTTGGTGACCTTCTGCTGTTGTTTTTTGATTTGGTCGGGTTGTTGTCTCTTTGACACATTCCCCATTTCCATTCTCAGTTTGATATTTTCAGTTAAAAGACAACATACGGCCTTCAACAGTCATCAAAGCCCATACCGCATATGAAAGTCTTTGAAATCACAACTGTTTAACAATTCAAGCGAAAAACTCAGGGTTTTATTAATGTTAAAAAAAAATAACCAAAAATCAAATATGTCAATCAGCAAAAAACGTCAACTTCTGAAATGTTTACTTCTGACTAGGGTCAGATACATACATACCAAATGTAGTTGGGTTAAACACGTAGATTATTATTCATCTGCAAAACGATATACCGATTACAAAACACTGTAAAACAAAGAAATACCACTACTACTAAAGTTGCAAACGCTAATCAGGTACTTGTTTGTTGAAAATGTGGGACGGGACACTTTTTATTGAAGTTTCCAATGAGTACGTATTGTACACTAATCTTTGATTATTTGATAAACATAACTGGTCCCGTTTCGTATTTTAGTTCATGATATTTCATATTTTGTATGTTTTTATTCTAATTTGTCGATCAATAAGGTTTAAAGTTTGATAAACGTCCCTGTATGTAAAAGAGGGACGCAAGATACCAAAGGGACTGTAATGTATATCTATCACACTTATAACCTGGTAAAGTTGAATAACTATTACATTGCTGTAGTGTGTTTTGTGTTCATCCTATTTTAACTTAGTATTTGGTTTGTTTTAGGTACATTCTTCCATCTAAACTGTGTAATTGTCTAATTTACACAGCGCACTTTTTTAAACATCAATTCAGTTTCATGCAATACGTAATACACCTTAAGGTCAAGTTCCAGTACATGGACTATGTCACAGATTTCAGTAAAATTTTGCATACAACTCTGGCTCGATGAACTTCAACTGAAAATCGAAAAAATAATGCATTTATATCAATTACCATTTGAAATAATACTGATTGAATTCTTATAAAACGGGGGAACATTTGTATAGAAAGCACATAAAATCGGCGAAAAGCCTTCTAAAATTTGTCTTAAAATCGCTAAATCTCAAATTCTACTCAATAGAGTTTTCTTAAAAAAACTATATGTTGTTGATACATACATTTCCGTTTTAATGATGCAAAATAAAGATAGGGTCACCGACTTCGTTCTTACGGTATACATCATTCAAAGTTGCGTTCCTTGTAAAAAAATCCAACAAAACGTCGAAATAATCGTAACATTATTGTGTTGCAGGCCGAGAAACGTTGATTTTTTACGTTTTTCACTACCAACAAGGTAACGTAACCAATTGAGTATTAGATAAAAAACGAAGTCGGTGACCCTATAATTATTTCATATCATTAAAACAGAAAGTTATGTATCAACAATATATAGTTTTTAAGAAAATCTATGGAGCAGAATTAGAGATTCGGCGAATTAAAAGGTTTTTCGCAGATTTTATGTACTTTCTATGCAAAAATTCACCAATATTAAAAAAAATCAAGCTGCAATTTTTTCGGATAATAAGAGAGATACATGTATTATTTTTTCAGTTTTCGATTTTCGATTTTCAGTTGTAGTTCAACGAGCCAAGGTTGTATGCAATTTGTTAGCAAAATCTCCGACATAGCCCATTTACTGTTCCTTGACCTTAAATATTGATTTATAAGTAAACGGAACAATTATAATCTGATTCATTAAATCTAAAATTTCCCTGTAGACAATAATACTTACCTTTTCAACCTGATCGTAAGCAATCAATTAGTTCGAAATGAAGTTATGGTCTGTGGTGCAAGAAAAATCGATCAAGATAAATAAAGAATAAGAATGAAATCTTTATAAAAGAAGTTCATTTGAAATGAAAGAAGTGTTAATTGGAATGGTGATTTCAAATTTTTTTAGATCTGGTGTAAAACTTAGGACCATTCCCTTTCATGAATGTGACCTACCGAATCAGACTATTTACCGGTTTTTTTTTATCAAATAAGCAACACGACGGGTGCCACATGTGAAGCAAGATCTTCCTACCCTTCCGTAGGACCTGAGATCACCCCTAGTTTTTGGTGGGGTTCGTGTTGTTTATTCTTTAGTTTTCTATGCTGTGTCATATGTAATATTATTAGTCTTTTTATCTTTTTTCATTTTTAGCCATGGCATTGTCAGTTTGTTTTAGAATTATGAGTTTGACAGTCCCTTTGGTATATTTCGTCCCTCTTTTACTTCCTAGTATATAAAAGTATCATTTCTATTCAAAATAGACTGAAGCAACAACATATCATCGCTTTGTTGAAGGCAACAATCTTCTTCCATGGAAGAATTGATGCAAAAGATACCAGCTCTGGAATATTGTTTAAATGTTTGAATTGTCTAACATATAGAAATAAGCAAAATGTATTTAAAGCCAATATACATAATATAAGGTTAAATTGTGAAAAATAAAACGGGTATAGCACAATTAACGGTCTTTAACAAGGAGCCTTGACTGGTCCCAAACAGAAATCTATACAGGACCCTCAGCTGATTATTGTAAATCAATTAAAACAGAAAAAAACAACCGTTTCATCTACATATAAAAAAAAAAAAAAAAGAAACACTTATAAACCACATCAACAAACGACAACCAATTCACAACAGGTTCCTGTATGTATATAAGTTTTGATTCAGGTTTATAGTTTTCACGATAAACGCGTACGATTTCTACAGGCGAATAATAGTAATTGGTAGTATAAATCTATTTGACAATATAACATTGAAATTATTGTATCTTTCATTACAAGGAGATAATTCATTATGCTAGTGTTGTCCATTCGTTTTAGTTTTTGTACTTTTGATTTTGCCATTTGATTAGAGACTTTTCCTTTTGAAGTTTTACTCTGATTTTACTACTTTTGTGATTTTACTTTTTTATAGCTCCGTGACGTTAAGGGCATACGATACAGTTACAGGGGAGGTAATGACGTTGCTAACGTCAAATGTTATTTTCGCGACGTCCAACTGTGAAAAGATGCATTTTTCGACTGATTTTATCATTCAAATTGATTTAATTTGAAAACGAGTTCATGGACCCCTATTTTTCAAAACAGCAATTTGTTTCATTTTGAAGGGAGATTATGTGACCCAAATTTTATAAAACTGTAAATAGAGGAGTTTTTTTTTTAATTTTGATAAACATGCAACAAAAAATGACGTATTTTCCTCAATTGATGAACATTTGATAAGTTATTTCTGAATTAAAAATGCATATTTTTTCAAATATACTTATAAAATACAGAAATAAGCGATTATTTAACAAAAACAATTTGTGTTTATCTTTTATAACAGAAAAGTTATGTCTTTCTTTCGAAAAAGAAATTACAGCCACAAATCTGAATTTTGAGCAAATATACACAATTTAAACCTCATTTTTCTCAAAAAGTAGCACATGAAGGTATATTTTTTATTACATATTTGATTTAATCAGGTGAAAAATAGCCTATATGCAAATTTTCACGAACTTGTAAATACAGGATCAAAACTGTATCGTATGCCCTTAAGAAGCGTCATTTTTTGTGATAGTGGTCAAGAGATTATAACACCATGGTGACAGTTGGTGTCTGTTTCTTTTGTTAACACATTGTCGTCAATATAATTTTTGATTTTTTGCGACTGTCAGAGGTTTAGCTAGCAATGCAATCAGGTGTAATCCACCATTATTCTACGAAAATGCCTGTACCAAGTCAAAAAATGACAGGGCAATACATTGTAAATGGATAAATCTTTCACTGAAGAAAAACTGTTACATCAAGTACAACATGTACAGTCTGTTTATTATACCTCTAGCCAATGTCTTTTCTAATCGTTACCTGGTCCTGTTCCTAGTCTGAGTAACGTTCGAATTTATCAATTAATCTAAGGCTGGTATAATGTTTTTTAAAATAATTTACATTAAAGGATTGTATCAAAATTTCCTTAAAAAATCTAGCAGATAGATGTTGTCATAAGTAGTTTCGCTAGATTATTGATTAGACTGGTAAACAGTTGTGTTCACAGAGTGACAATCTGAAGCCTCGGTCACACCTTACCAGATAGCACGAACGGATGACTAACGGATAAAAATAAAACTTGCCCGTTGACGAAATTGTTATCCGTTGGGAGTCTGTTTATGTACTGACCGAACAAAACGGACGTGTATTGGATGCATAACGGACAAACACCGGATATTCAACGTACGACAAACACACACGTACCGGACAAAACGAATGTCGAACGTACATCCAACGGACGAGTACCGCATAAAACGGACACCTAACGGAAGCGTACCGGATAAAAACGGATGAACAAGATATACGGAAATTCAAAGTCGACAATAATAAAACATATAAATCGCATAAATATTCAAAATGTTTCTGTGTTACTGTTTTTTTTTTTTTTTTTCAAAACTCCGCCAATAGACAGTGTCTGCCCTGAATATGAATTGCTTGATTGTGGAGACGTGCATATACTCTAAGGTAGGTAATGAATAATAAGAATTCTTGAACCTTAAGAAATCTGACATACCAATGATTTTCATTTCTGACGCAAAATTTTCAATTGGAATTTATCCGTTTGAGATCAGTTCATCATCCGTTTTATCCGTTATACGTCCGCGGTAGAAGTCGGTTTATCATCCGTTCAACATTCGTTTTATCCGTTAAACGTCTGGTAGAATTCCGTTGGTGAATTTATCTTCCACATCTTTAACGGATGCATCTGGTTTCACCCAGAGATGTGACGTGTATGTGTTTCATAAAGTATCGTATCATTTTGTTACACAAGAGTTACAATACTATTCTTCATAATATTCTATCAACTTAGAGATATCAATATCATCAAAATTTTATTTAGAACTTTATAATGATTTTTTTTTATCTTATTTTAGTATATTTCATATTTGTTTTTTTGTTTTAAATTATACATCAAAAATAAATATGAGTCAATATGAAAACAAAAATGGCAATTTTTAAAGGTTCAATGTCATGGATTATTACTGTATATAACCAAATTAAAAAAAAATCATAGGTTGTATTTTTTTTCAATTTAAATTTTGAATGAACAGCAATATAAGTAAGACTATGTAATTGTTGCGAACAAGTTTTATCTCGCCTAGGGCCCTCCAGTTGTGAAATATATACCGCAATAGGTGAATATGTAGGATGTTTCACGAATAAATCGTGCAGGTGATTGAAAATTAGCAGCTAAGATGTAGTTGTAGAAGACTATTAATTGCAACATAATTATAAGTTTTGTAAATAGTTTGGTTATTCAGTTTGTTCATATTGAACTAAATGCTGAACATGACGCTTGTATAGTTTAATTACATTTACAATACAATTAAACGCCTAGTAAACGTTTGTTTAAAAAAAGAACTTTGTACATACATGTATCTGTAATCTGTAAAAAAACGGCAACTACTGTACTTAGGACAGGTGCAAACATTTGCAGCGGTATTAAACGTTTTAATGGTACCAAGCCTACTCCTTTTTTTCTGAAACAATAGCAAATCATCACAACATGGAAAACCACACGATAAAATATCAATTGGAAGGCTTACCTCAATCAAAAAACGTAAATTAACACACTTTGTACGATTTTTTTACTGGGGAGCAATTTAGGATATCACAAAGGAGCTTGATGCTTTTTTTGGCGAAATATAAAAAAAACATCTTTTCCCTTCGCCCATCTGTCTGTATTGCTACATTATTTGGAAACTTCACAATGTTATACTAAAACAAAGATGCTATTTCTTAAAGGAGTTCCTGATACACCAATACACTTATACAATTGAGAATGAATCCTAGCGAGCAATAACCCAATCAAAGATATGATGATATAACAATATGAAATTAGAAACTTCTTTTCAGAAATAATAACTTTGTATATAATTTAGATTGTCACTTTGTGAACACAACTGTGTACAAGTCTCATTTCTGTTCTTGCAATACTAATTATGTCAACATTCCACCACAACCTGAATATTATTTGAAAAAATCTGTACATTTGTAAATGCAAATTATTTCAAATATCCGTGGTAAAGGCCGTACATTGACCTTTAATGAATTACTTTTTTAAATTGTTATTTGGATGGAGAGTTGTCTCATTGGTAGTCACATCTCATCTTCCTAATTCTATAAGGTTAATTGATCAATTCAAATGTTAATCCGACCAAGACCAGATAGGGATTTGATTACAAACTATCAGCCTCGATCATGTTAATGTTGTTTTCTTATACACACTAATCTTGAAATATTTATGGTTTCATTGAATTCATCAGATATTTTTTGCCAGTCAGTGAAATTCATGATTCATGTTAGTCGGAGACAGAAGGGCATTTAGACATGAGGAGGGTTTTTTTGTATGTCATTTTCATCTAAGTCTTCCGTGAACATGGTGAAAGCATATTATCGAAAAAAATCTATTTCAAACTTATTCATAATGTCAAATACACTCAAGTTGATTTAAAGCTTGTATATTGGATGTATGTTTATTATTGAGGACGCAATTTTGAAAGACTAATGAGTAGTTTTTTGTCAGATTTCTAAATATTGATTCATCATTTCCGGTTTCTGTAAGTTGGCATCTTTTCATTGTAGTTTGAAGCAAAACTATTAAGTACTATCCAGCATCGTCTTACACTGAACATAACCATTTTTCTTATAAACGTGGACATTATCATTGGAACCATACAACTTCCTTTAACAACAAATTATCCAATATAGTTAACATATATGTTAAAAAAAAAAAACATTTTAACATCGTTGGCTTACGTTTCTTTGTGATGATTTTCGGTTTCACAAAAGTGTATTTTCCCGTAAATTGATAATATTCTTAGGTCATCGTTTTATGACGTCTGGTAGCTCATTCGTACAACTAAAAATATCTTTTTACCACGAGTATGTACTCAAAACGTTTGCAGAACGTCATGTTAGATACCTTATACTGTGTTAATAGTTTATAAGGGTCATTTCATTAGGTCACCAGCACACAGTTCAGACCTCAACAAAACTTACCTAGATGATGCAAGGACCCATATACTTTAAATGTCGTTCTTGACGTAAATATAATTTAAACAAATGGAGTCACCGAGGCATTACTTTTTAGATTAACGTACATACATACTAGATATGAAGTTCTCTTGTCTTCTTAATATTTAAATGTCATAGATGGTATCCATAGATTGTTTAGTCTGTTAGATATGTAATTTCATGTTCAACTGCTACCATTTTGTTTAAAACAAATTAAAACGACTATTCAAATATTTGATTCGTGTTCATCAAGATAGAATACCAGGTAAACCAATGATCAGCAATATCCGTAAGTAAAATAATGTAGTGTATTTCTTCAAAATAAACTGACCTTAACCACTATCATTCCCGTAACATAATGGAACAGTTATGTTTAGAAAAGAATGGAAATCCGAAATGTAAAATTACTTATGATAGCTTTAATTTTTCGCCTAAAAAGGATACCAACATGTCCTCCTTTTATTCAAATTACAAGTATTGATACGTAACAAACTTTGAGTAGCTTTGATACCTCACGCTGACTTGTACAATACAATATTTTGATCGTTTCTACCAAAACTGACCATATGTGCACTTTAGTTTGTTAATCTTTACCTTATTTTCGATGTTTATATTACAAAGCAAAAATATTAAAAACACTTCTAAAGAATCGATATAGAGCTAACTTTGTGAAGTCAACCTATGTGAACTTTGTACAGGACTTGTTTCGAAGTTAATTTCTGTTAACTTATGACATGACCGGTTCGTAGTTAACCTAAATCAATAGCGAACCTGTTTCCAAGTTCACTTTCTTGCGGACATAACAACAGTCATAGAACCAAGTCCACGTTTCAAGTTTATTAGATTATAGTCCTATGACTGGTCAGAGCGGTCCTAAACAGGTTAACTTTGGCCAGTCCAAATGAGTGGTTATCAAGTTAACTTGCTGTACAGGTAAGGACTTCACCCATCTGTATAATACATCAGTGGCAGTGAAAACGGTTTATGTATTACAAGCAGCTGGTGTCGTTTACATCACCTGGACATTTAAAATTTGGTAATTGAGGTGTAAATATAAGCAGTTATATAAAGTTGTAATGGTTATACAATAAACACATCTTTACACTTTAAATGAAGTTTGTGACTTGTCATCATTTGCTTATATGTCGATGATATATATATTCGACATACGAATACCCGTATTCAAATGCTTATTTCAGAAAGCTTATTTTATACGATGCTGCTATAAAAAAAAAATGATATTTTGAACACACGCTTTTAATTTTGACCAAATTATAGTTGTGACAAAATTATACAAATTGTACACATTTAGAAATAACTATTACTTTGGGTGTTTTTTCTTGGTGAAATAGATTAATTATAACAACAAAACAATACCTTAACTTGGTTGCCAATTATTTATGCAAACACACTACCTGTCTTTTTAATATCATTGTATAACTCTACCTATGACTGTTACTTAAAAATACGCATGATTCCAAACATAAGATAAAAAACCATTGATCTCCCAGAATCAAAAACTAAAATGGATTATTTGTGAAAAACAAGAACACATAGAAATGATTTAAATATATTCATTAACTAAAACTAACATGTATAGAATATGAATTAAAACATTTGTACTAATTTTGTTAATAATGAAAAAAATCTAAACATAAAACTATATCTTGCGAATCAAGAATATTTTGAATGACCTTAAGTATTGCAAAAATATAATAAAACTTTAGTAAAAGGAACAATAAATTATTGATTCGTTTGATAAACTTTGATTTCCCAAAAGTGAAGGCCAGTCCTTATATAATTGCATATATGTAAATAATAATTAATTTCATAGTCTTGCGCACAAGATATGTTGCTAATCAGGTTGGCCTTTTTTTTTTAAATTTTATAGGGTTTTATATGTAAATAAAGTGTCCCTGGTTTTGGACATTTTACTTCCCTAGGAATTACGACCTCATTTTCCTAAGATGCACATTGACAACTAGTATTGACAGACATGATTTATACATACACATCGCCCTGTACACAAAGTATAAATCAGAAATCAACTTCATGAACCAAAAAACTGCAATATATTTTATAATTTGCATGTGTCGATGTTGATTTATAATATTTTGTATAATGTAAATACATATAATGCAAAATATCGCCTTTTGACGACAATGATTGCTGGAGGCAGAATAAAGGAACACGTTACCGCATGATATGTGTAAAACAACGTAAATTAATCGTGTAACTGGTCGTTTCAATGTTGAGTCGTCGTCGGAATAATTAGAATTACCTGGTTTCCCGATGTCTTATTTCCCTGTTCACTATTTGCATTTATTCATTTAACACAATGTGACAGTTTTCATTTTCAGGTGTAATTCAATTCGATGAAATTAATATACAAATCAAACGATAGATTAATCGAAACAAATTTACGCAAGGACAAAAACTAAATTCAGCATCTAAGCGTTAACAATTTGTCAATTTTGACAAAAAACAATTAATGACGTTAGTCTTTTGTTTGATTTCGGTGTTTATATTCAGGAATAATTCATTATCACGCTACTGTATGCAAATGATTTATAGTGCATTAAGAATATAGGCAGTATGCACGCTGAGAGATTTTTTATAATTGGATACACACACCTTTAAATAGTCGAAAAGAAATAATACATATACTGATAACCAGGTCACACACACATTTGAATGTCATTCAACCTGTTGGCAATGCTTTTATTGCATACAAATAAGTATATACTGTCAAACATACTTCAATTAAATCAAACTCAGATAAATTCCTGCCAAGATTAGACAGGTTCGTATCTACCGCAATTTTTGTCATTAAAAAGTATGAATTAATCATGATGTTACATTTGAAAATGGAGTAAATTTTGAAATGCATATGACAGATTGCTGACAAATCAAAATACATTTTCTGTTAAAACGGACGTGTTAAAAAAAATAGCAGATAAATCATGTAATCAAAGTTTTTTCCTAATCTAATTAAACTATTATAAACACCTATTTCATAGTGCTGGATTCTGTTACATATAGATGGATACATATAACATTATACATATATCTTTTTAATGCTCTTCCGACTGGTTTGTTGTTTCTTGAATACGTTCCCCGTATGCATTCTCAATTCTTTTTTTTTAGATTTTCAACCAACTAGGTTTTTTTCTAAATAGATATCAAAAGATGTCACAATTTGAAAAAAGGAAAACCATTATTAATCAATGTACGATCTTCAACACTGCTCGCACGGTTGAGCATCATAAAATGTCCCAATGACTTGTGTAAAACTATTCAAATAGAAAAAAAAGATTTCAAACTAAATGAAAAACGAGAAACGAAAAATACATTTGAACTACATCAACAAAAGACAACTACAACACACCATATTTCATACAAAATAAAGAGAAAAGATATAACCCATAATAATAGGTAAAAGGATAGTTAACTCTTAGTAGAAAATTTAACGTGGATGTGTATTTAAATATCCTGTTTAAAATTAATACAAATTTAGTTAGTCTTATTTTTAACTGATCATAAAAACTATAATAGTGTCTATGTTAACTATAATAAACACCTTAAATTACCGACAAAAATACATTGTTTGTAGTCGCTATGAACAGTAGATAAGCTCAAAGAATATTCGTTTTTTTTTAAAATAGACATTGTTAAGAATTATTATTTCATAAATGTCATTCATCAGAATTCCGATTAGAATTGTGTACGTATGAACTAATCGAATAACTGAACAAGTGTGAATTTGAAAATCTATGTTTTATTCCTAGGTATGTTCTAAATATGGATTTAAAGGACAAGAATCTTTCGTTTCAATTTTATAATTACTTATGTAACATCGTCGGTTCTGAGGAAGTTGTAAGGGCTAGAAGGGAAATATTTACTGAGATAGACATTGTTAAACCCACTACTAATGTAACCTTCATAAGTAGTGGTAGTAGAGCAGAAGGTCTAGATCTCAAAGGTAGTGATTTCGATCAAATGTTGCAGTTTAATGCCATTCGTGTGTGTGAAACCTTAAATGATGTTCAGTATGATCCAGAAAAAGTACTATTCGTGATGGAAACAAACGACACAAAACCGGGATTTACAAAATTGAAGTTAGTTAACAAATCATTCCTTGGTATTAAAGTTATACACGACTGGTGTGAGATTGTCGAAGAAGACACGTTCATCTCAAGCAAACGTTTTCGGGAACAAAACTTACATGATGGAATGATTATTCATGGTCCATGTCAGTCTACAGCTGATGGTAAATATGATAGTGCAAAATGTGTTAGGTGTAATGAATGGATCACACCAGCTCAACAATGGATTCACAGATCCCGTTCAGCAATGCCACATGACACACTCGTAAGTTCTTCGGTAGAATACGGAGTTTTATTTGTTCCTATTGGATGCAAAAACTCTCCAAATGAGGACGTAGAATGGCGAATATCGTTTTCTGTGACCGAAAAACTGTTGATTCATGCTTTTTCCCATACTCAGTTTTTATGTTATGCTTTACTGAAGATTATTCTAAAAGAACTCATCCAACCAAGACATGGCGATCTTCTTTGTTCCTTCTTCATTAAAACGATCATGTTTTGGTTGAGTGAGGAGATAAATCCATCAGAATGGAAACCTGAGAATATGATTTCTTGTTTCTTAGATTGCATCAGAAGACTTATTTACTGTGTTGAATATAAAACATGTCTTCATTACTATATCCCTGAAAACAATCTGTTCGAAGACAGATTTTCCTTCAACTATCACAAGGCATTACTTGACACATTACGGTTTATCTATGAATCACCGTTGATTTCAGTTTTTGAAACTACTACTTTTCAGAACTATAGATTAGAATCACTTAATTCGTCTGAAATGATACTATCAGCGTCGGAATTATCGTGTTATAGTTACCTTGGAGTATTTCGTCAAAACGTAATGTTCAACACAGAGTCCATTTACAGTGCGATTAAACATCTTGTAAATGTGTGTTTACATAAAGAACTCCGTACATACATCTTTTGTTTAGACGCCAGGGAACTGTTACAATCATCGCATTATTGTAATATGATGGCTAGAAACAAATTGTTTTACCAACAATACAAAAAAACATTGTGTTACCTCAAGATAAGTTTACGTTCAGAGTCAATTTCCCCGTGGTTATTGTTAGCATCTTTATTTTACAAATGTAAAAGATTTTTAGAATGTCTCTATATAATTAACTGCGGCATATCTAGTTCTTCTCCGAACAAGATACTTCTGCATTCTGCCAACAGCTTGGCTGAACAAACTGTATTCAATGATATGAAGCAAAAATATGGATTATTTAACGCGTTTAAACATTTAGTAATTGACAAGGTTCGTTTTCCATATCCGTATAGTTTATTACCAGACGAACTGGTACATTATTTATTCGAAAAACTGGTCGACCGACAAGTGATAACGATTTCTCCAGATATTTACTGGTATTTGCTACAATTTTTTTGTTGTTATCAGGTTGGAGATGACAGAGGAGCAGAGAACGCGATTCATGATTTTGAACTGAAAATAAAATGAACGATACTTTTTTTTCTACAGTGAGAGTTTTTGTGTTAGTAATTACAAGTATTTTTGTTGTGAAATCATTTATATGATATTAATAACATCTAAGAAACTATTTTAATTACAGCGTTATTGTGTACCTTAGTCAATCTGGATACATTTTGCTAATTTTTAAAATCAAAATAAATTTGAAAACAATTAGCTAGCTAGTATGGTAAAATAATTATCAGTTGATATCATGATATATGTTTGTCACTTTCTTTATCATTTTTTTTCATATATTTGTTTTTGCTGGGTATTTATTCAAGGAATGACTGTAATATTTGTTCTGTCTATGAAGAAATAACATAAAAAATTGGTGCACACTGAATAAAGCGAGTAGCGGGTTATTTAACAGTGTGCACCACATTTTTTATGTAATTTCGAATAGACAGAAAAAATATTACAGTCATTTCTTATAATTGAATTCTAAATTCCATTTTAAACCGTAGAAAACCATGAAAAACGTTGATGACGTCACGGTCACATGACTAAATTAATTTAATAGGAAGTTATTGTTTTGGAAGAAATTCGCAGCAAAAGTTTTAAGATTTTTTTCTATGAATTAAAAATATATTTCTCTCATGCAAAGCTCTGATTCCTTGCCATGATTAAACTTTTTTGGTTTGTTTTGTCTGCGCTTTGACTTTTCTTTTAGATTTCAGATTTTTTAATATCAAGATGGCAAGATACATTACTTGTCGAAATATGCGCATCTGGTGCACAAAGAGATGTGACGTGTATGTGTTTGATAAAGTATTGTATCATTTTGTTACAAAAGAGTTAAAAAAAACTATACATTATAATATTATATCAACTTTAAAGATACCAATATCATCGAAATGTCATTTAGAACTTTATAATGAATTTTTTTTGTCTTATTTTAGTATACTTCATATTTGGCTTTTTTAAATTATGCATCGAAAAATAAATATGAGTCAATATGGGGAAAAAAATTCAAATAATCAATGTCATGGAGAACTACTGTATTTGACCAAATAAATTTATTTTTTATTTAAATTTTGAACGAACAGCAATATAAGTAAGACTATGTAATTGATGCGAACAAGTTTTTATCTCGCCTATAGAGCCCTCCAGGTGTGAAATATATACCGACATAGGTGAATATTTAGGACGTTTCACGAACAAATCGTGCAGGTGATTGAAAACTAGCAGCTAAGATGTAGTTGTAGTAGACTATTAATTGCAACACAACTATTAGTGTTGAATAAAGTTTGGTTATTCAGTTTGTTCATATTGAACTAAATTCTGAACATGACACGTGTATCGTTTAATTACATTTACAACACGATTAAACGCCTAGTAAACGTTTGTTTAAAAAAAACTTTGTACATACATGTTATATGTAAGTGCCAGGAATGTTTTACAATTATCTCATCTTTGTAACGTGACGGCTAGAAACAAATTGTTTTACCAACAATACAAAACATCATTATGTTATTTTAAGATAAACTTACGTTTATTTTCGATTTCATCGTGGTTATTGCTAGCATCTTTATTTTATAAATGTAAACGATTTCAGGAATGTCTCGATATAATCAACTACTGTTTATCCAGATGTAACCCGGATATGATCCACTTTAATGTTAAGAACAGCTTGGTTCAGCAGACTGATTGAAAATGAAAATGAAAAACAGATTTGGATTATTGCTCGCTATGAAACATATGATAATCGAACATGTATGTTTTCAACATCCATGTTGTTTAATATGAGGTAGGCATTACCTGTAAATGGGGACGAAGTCTGTATGAGGTTTTTTTTAGTAACTTTGAAAAATATTTGTTAAAAAAAGAAACGGAAATACCGTAACGTTTCCGATGTTGGTTCTGTTGTTAGGGCATTTAGTTGTGACGTTATTTAATTTATGACGTCATATGCAATGTAAACAAAGAAAAGCTTTCATCAGGTAACGTTTTTTCATATCAAGAAATTATTAAAAATGAAATTGGTATTGCGTTCCTTCCTATTTATATATATTTTACTCAAAGATTCATACAAAAGAGACCGGGAAAAGGAAGTACATTGTAGATTTCTGCGCAGGTCCGGGATTTCAAAACATGACATAAAAAAAATTGAACGATTTTGAGTTCATTAGTACAATGAAAAATTCGGGAAATTTTCCCGAATTTTTTATTTTATTGAATTTTCTACTGTTATTGGGGACTTCGTCCCCATATTACCAGACGAACTGAAACCTTTAATAGTCAATTATTTTGTTTTAGTCCTCCAGTTGTGTATTTGTATCTTATACAATTTCTTTGTTGGCATCATCTTGGAAATGACGCAGAAAAACACAACGCGCTTAATAATCTTAAACTAACAATCATAGAAAGAAACTTTATAATGAACAATGTTTCGAATTTAAGAAGAGTACTTGCAAGTCTTTGTATAGTAAACGCATTATTTTGATAGTAACTTTATATTGATTTGAAAACCAGACAGCGCTTGGATGCGTCATTGTCTAATATGCACATATTTGTCTTTCAAGGAAACATCGTGATAATAATGATTCTGTTATTATGTTAAATAATGTACATGATGTAGAACTGTAAATAATATCATATTTGAATATTGCCTGTATTATACATCGTAAAATAATCCTTATCATGATTTGGAGAACAATTCAGATTTAGACATAATATTGATTTTAATTTTTTTTTCGATAGAGGTTTGCATTGAAAAATGTCCTGACTAAAAACGAACTTTATCTTTGCAACTCCATTATATATAACTGCAAATTCCGGTGATAGAATGACTGTGTTTAATGCTGGAGATTATTGTTTTGAACAACGTCTAGTTCTAGTTGGTGTTAAGTGGCTTCGTACGCTAGACTTTGAAACAGTAATACGTGTCATTGTAGACTTTAACGATTTTTTAAGTGTGTCAATCTATAAAAAATGTAGTTTCATATTCCTTTCGAATTAACCTATGTGTTCGTTCTGGTTCATCTGGAAAACCCGTGTATAAGATATAGCAATAAGAAGATGAGTGCCAATGAAACATCTTCATTCAAGTCACATTGTATTACCTTAGCCGTGTTTGGCCAAACTTTTTGGATTTTTGGGTCCTCAATGCTCTTCAACTTGGTACTTGTTTGGTTTTATAACTATTTTGATATGAGCATCACTTATGAGTCTTATGTAGACGAAACATGCGTATGGCGTATTTAATTATAATCCTGGTACTGGTAACTATTTTCACCACTGGGTCAATGCCACTGCTGGTCGGCGTCTCATCCCAGAGAGTAACACCAGTCCAGTAGTCAGCACGTTGGTCTTGATATGAATATCAATTATATTGTCAATTTTTATAAATTTCCTGTTACAAAACTTTGAATTTTTCGAAAACTTACGGATTTTCTTATCCCAGGAATAGATCACCTTAGCCGTATTTGGCACAACAATTTGGATTTGGAGACCTTAATGGTCTCCAACTTTGTACTTGTTTTGGCTTTATAACTGTTTTGATCTGATCGTCACTGATAAGTCTTATATAGACGAAATGTGCGTTTGGCGTTCTCAATTATAATCCCGGTACATGTGATAACTACTTCAACACGAAGCCGTCTCTCGCCTCGAACAATAATCTATAAAGGACCCTTACATGGCTAGCGTAAAAAAACATTCAAACAGGAAAAGTAACCGTCTAATCTTTATGAAAAAAAACGAGAACTAGAAACACTTATGAACCATATCAACAAAGGATAACCGCCGAACAACAGGTTCCTGTATCATCATGTATACATGAGTTTCGATGTAGGCTTATAGCTTCCAATATAAACGCACAGGCTTCTTTTACATACATGATTGTAATTAGAAGCATACATTTTTTTTTGACAACATACTATTTATTTTAGCTGTCATTATTCAAAACAATATGTTGGAAAGTGTTGAAAATATTTTATTATATAAGTCATTGCAATGTTTCTGACTAATAAAAAAGTCTCATTTTCACATAAAAATTATCAGGTGACACGACGTCAACTACTTTTACAGTTCTACATTATAAATGTTATAACCAAGTAAATATGAAATTATTACTGTACAATAGTATCAAAATATGATAGCAACACAGTGAAGTTCATGTCTTGTATACATATGACAGTAATTTGTTTTCCTGAATTAAAACTCAAATTTGTAACCATAGACATTCAGTACTGATTCTTAACATTTTTATTTCTGTATAGAAATGAAATATTGGTATGTTAATTTATCTGACAAATCCCGTTTAACTTGCAAAATACAAGTATTATATAAACGAAGAGAAATTCGTTGGAATACCTCTGGTGGTCTTTAACGTTAAATGGTAACACTCTCAGGTCAAACATTACATGTTTTATTGCTAAGAATTTCTAGATAAAAAAACAAATTCAAAGGTCCAAAAAGGATAAACTATTAAAGTTGATCGTGTTGTGCTTAAAGGCATTCCTCCTAGTATTATGTCCCTTTTTCAACATATATAGATAAAGCAAGATGTGGTGTGAGTGCCAACGAGACAACTCTCCATCCAAATAACAATTTATAAAAGTAAACCATTATAGGTCAATGTACGGCCTGCAACACCGAGCCTTGGCTCACACCGAACAAAAAAGCTGTAAAGGGTCGAACAATTACTAGTGTAGAACCATTCAAATGGAACAAATCAACGGTTTAATCTATATAAAAAACGAGAAACGAGAAACACGTATCAATTACATAAAAATACAACAACTACTGTACGTCAGATTCCTGACTTAGGACAGGTGCAAACATTTGCAGCGGGATTAAACGTTTGATTGGTACCAAACCTTCTCCCTTTTTCTAAAACAATAGCATAACATCACAACATAGAAAACCACACGATAAAATATCAATTGGAAGGCTTAGGCTTAACTCAATCAAAAAACGTTGATTAACACATTTTGTACGAATACCAGGCGGTTTGTTTACTGTTGAGCAATTTAGGATATCACAAAGGGGCTTGATGTTTTTTTGCGTAAAATAAAAAAAATATTTTTTCCCTTCGCCCATCCATCTGTATTGCTATATTATCGGGAAACTTCACAATTTTCTGCTAAAACAAAGATGCTGATCCTTAAAGGAGTTCCTAATACACTTATACACTAATACAATTGAGAATGAATCCTAGCGAGCAATAACCCAATCAAAGATATGAAACTTTGTATATTATTTAGATTGTCACTTTGTGAACACAACTGTGTACAAGTCTCATAACTGTTCTTGCAATACTAATTCTGTCATTATTCCACCACAACCTGAATCTAATTTGATAAAATCTATACAGTTTTAATGTAAATGTGAAATGTCCGTGTTAACGGCCGTACATTGACCTATAATGGTTTACTTTTTTAAACTGTTATTTGGATGGAGAGTGGTCTCATTGGCACTCACACCACATTTTCCTATATCTATTAGATTAATTGATCAATTCAAATGTTAATCAGACCAGGACCAGATAAGGATTTGAATACAAACTATCAGCCTCTAGATTCTATAAAGTTAAGACAATGTATACTTTTTATGTTATTGAATAATTATATCCATTTTTTATTTGCAAGAGGTATAATGCACAGGCTGTACTTGATGGAAATATTTGTATCCAGTGAAAGATTTAAGATTTATTAATTGATAATGTATCGAAATTGTATATTAATTCAATATTCAAACACAAGTGAAAAATGTCAAAGGGATATTCAATTTATGAATCGAAAAATAAATACCCTACACATTTGAGTACAGTGTGTAAATCTAATTTACATTTTTTTTAAATAATGACGTCATGGTCTTTTTTAATAGTCATGGGGACAACGTACATATCAAATACAGTCATCTTTGTGTGAAATCATTTTCTTCTATAGCAATACAATATAAATTAATTGTGTCGCTGCTACTTTTTCTTTAAAAAAAATATAAATTTTGATGGACTTTTTTTTTTTTATTATAAACCGAAGTCAGCATTAGCGTCCAAAATTAGATCTGCATATATTCCATGCACCGGAAAGAAATAACAGATATGTAGTTTTTTATAATGTTTAATAAAGTTGTTTCGGCTTCAATAAACTAGTTTCTCTAATTCTTCGTAAATTTATCCCTTTCCGCACACATTGTATAGAAAAACTTTAATCAGCGTGTGGTTCGTTTAATCTCAGTACTTCATTGGTTAAAATCCGATTTTGACGTCGAATGTTCTTGCTTTCCTCTGAATTTCCTATTGTGACGGCATGAAAGAAGGCGACCATGCCTGGTGGCGTCACATAGAAAGAACACATCTGTTTGCAGATCATTCATTCGAAAAGAAGGAATAAGTTTGCCTGCATAATGTTAGAAAATCATTGGAGAAACAGATTCCACCATCAAATCTCGAGTAGAACGATATTTATCCACTCTCGACAGTTACATTCTAAATATTTAAAACGCTCGGGAAAGCCTCGCGTTTTAAATTTGAAAATTTAACTGTCTCGAGTGGATAAATATCGTATTACACTCGAGGCAGTGGTATAATCTATATGTCTCCATGCTTTTCTATTGTTGCTTTCGTGTTATTTCTTATTTCCTTAGACATTACTCATTAACTATTATTATTAGACACAATTATATTCTGATCCCGACATTATACAATTCTAACCATTATATCAGCCATTAGCGTTTGTGTATAACATAATGCAGTCTATCTTAACAGATGCTTCTGTGTATGATACCTTTAATTAATAAAAAAAACTGTGAAATATGTAAACTGGTTCTACTATATATAAAATCATTAAGCAAAATGTATATTATAACAAATATGAACAGCAAGAGATAAGATGCAACACAAGCAACGTGTTTAATTTAAGAATATGACCTTAATCATTCTAATTGACAAGTTTTTCTTTGTAGTGGACCAAAGACCTCGAATCAAGTGACCTTAGCTCTTTACTTGTCACGACTCATGATTTACATCTGACGTATGTTGAAAACAAAAGGGGCAATAACTCTTATATGAAGTCCAATTGTCGGTCAGATTCAAATTGACTAAAGCATTCTGAGCATTTAACGAGCAATTTTGAAAACCAGATTGGAAGATTATTTACCACGTCAACGACAATGAGATACACACACAAGAATTACAGTTTCCTAGGATATATCTCTAATAAAGAACTTTGTGTGGTTTAGCAGAGTCAAATTTAAAATGCGCATGGACTGTTCGATAACATATACCAAATATCTAAACGACATGATAAATGTGTTCAACTATACGATAATAATAACCAGAACAAATATAATTAGTATGTCCACAGCAAAGTGGAATACCCAATAATCAGAACAATTACAATTGGTATTTCCACAGAGAAGTGGAAAGACGTAATGACCAGTTCTCCTAAATATCAAAATTTCATCGCCATGAATAGACTTTCCTGGTAGTTTTACATTTTTATGTATTAACCTGTAATCATTACCTTGTACTTGTATAAGAAACATAATTGGCATAAATAATTCAATTTGAACACGGTATTCTACGATTCTTACCACATAGCAGACATTTCCATAAGTACGTTTGACTAGTTTATCACCCAAGTCATTATTATAATTTAACTTTAAAGATACTTTGTGCACAGGATTTATTTGTTTTACACATTTTTAATAAGAAGACAGGCCGACATAGTTAGTTGCTATAGAACTAACACAAGTCTATATTAAAGATGTTAATTATTGTTATGTTACATGTATCTAAGCAGATATAACTCAATGATTATATTACTAGAGACATCTATTAAGCAGGATATATTTTCAAGTATAACAAAAAGCCTAAATATTTAACGAAATTAGATCATATACAGACAATAAATAATTTCACAGTCTAATGCACAAGATATATACATAGGTATGTCTTCTACATGTTTAAATGACATAGGTTATCATATGTATACTGGCTTAAGTATAAAGATAGTGTCCTAGCTTTTGGACATTTTACCTACCTAGGAACCAAAAAAACATTTAATTCATTAGACACAGATAATTGCATTTTATTATCAGACAGAGTGTTCAATTTGATCACTATGATATACAATTCATATCACAGATCAGACATCTGCGTAAGTATATTACTAAGTTTATTGTTCACATTCCTCAATTATCATGATAAACCATCGACAAAATATGTTTATTGATTTTTTCCGTATCAATAAGTTCTTTCTTTTTTTTAAAACAAGAGAATTAAAATCACAAATGCCCATTATAAAAGTCACGCATATGACAGCTTGTACATTTTAACAGACGAATATAGTTGAATCGCACCCGTAGTAAGATCGTGTAGTTCACAAAAATGAAAGTACAAACGTAAAATAATCATCACAAATATCATCAATACAAAAGATCATTATGTTATTTCAAGATAAATTTAGGTCCATTATCAATTTCATCGTGGTTATTACTGGCATCTTTATTTTATAAATGTAAACGGTATCCGGAATGTCTTGTTATAGGGAAAACGGTACTATTTATTCTGCCATAGGCGACAATACTAACATTTTCTAAATTTACCAGTTTTTATAATAAAAACCTGGATAAAACAGTTATGTGTGGTGTTAGAACTTTATTACTGTATTCTAAAAATTGAAGCCAAATAGTATCATGACCAATTTCCAACGGAGCTGGTTTATGTTATCCATGCCCACCGTCATTTTGCACCAAATTTATGAAATTTTGGAAGACTTTTTGAATAATTCTCTAGAAAATATTTCAATAGGTTTTAAAATTAATGTTGTAAATTTGCACACTGCACTTATTCATAGATAAATAAAAAAATATATTGTACCCTTACATCCAATCACAGCGCTCCTAATTTGACTTCCTTCACCTGTCTTGGGTACACAAAAGGCCAACCTAATGCTGGGAAAATTAAATACTACCGCTTTCCCTATACTGTGACACAAAGCTATAAAGAATTCTTATGACACCATCAATGCAATACTGGGTTGTTATGGAAACCTTGACTATAACTAATACTTGTATGTCCCAATTGCTTAAAGAAACATGGATAATTTTATGTCCCCACCCCTAAATGCTGATTTACCTCTTTCTCTACTTCTTTCAGATAAGGCTTAACAAACAACCTGTATCCAACTATATCTTATCTTATCAAAAAAGAATAATAAACATTTCCATTTAAACAGATAAAAATGACAGTTCCATTCAATTTGTATACATTTGATCCAAAATTAACAACATAAGCACAAATTCAAGATTTATCATACTAATCTCCATTCCATGCTTTTGTATATGCCATATTGTGGTTCAAAATTTCAGAGCTGGTTATAAAACCCATTATTCTGTCTTCAGATGATAAAAACAAGGATATAAGACACTTAAAACATTAAATCTGCAAAATACTCAGGTGTAAAGTTGCCCTTGTTGCCTGTATTAATCTATGAAAAAGCTAAATTATGTCCCTTGGGAGTATTAAATTCCAACAAAAGTCCTTTCAAACAGTACAAAATGACAAATTATATATGCCTGAAATAATAAGAGATAGAAACTACAAAATGAAGCACTACTGAAATATTTGCTGCATGAATTGCCAACAATGTGGGCAATTCTTTACACAGGAGTGTATAAATTCTATCTAAATTTGGCCTCAAGTGGGCCTCTTTTTTTCTTAGATGAGCAATTCTAACAGTGAAAATGCTTCTAGTATAACCAAATACTACCTTACTATATAAACAGTACAAACTTAACCAGACAATATCCAATTTTAACAGATTGTGTCAAGGGAAATACCCAATTGAAACATTTAGGGAATTACACACCAAAAAAGGCAAACATTTCAGTTAAAAATATTTGTCGCGACTTGAATTCTGGGTTATCGAATTGAATTAATCATTGCGAAAGGTGAAAACAAATACAAAAGAACAATAGTTTGGTGCAGTTTATACAATATAGTTAATATTGACTCCATAGAATAAAGTTTTATATCAGTACCCATCAATTTGACTTATTATGATGACTCAGCACTTTTCTCAACACAGTACTGTTCTCAGATAAAAATTTCTATTCTTTGTGATAAAAATCAAATGTTCTTATCAAATGCTTCAAAACAGTATAATATGACTGAAGTCTGATTGATTTTGATTTCCCTTGCTATCTTGAGTATAGGGAAAACGGTACTATTTATTCTGCCATAGGCGACAATACTAACATTTTCTAAATTTACCAGTTTTTATAATAAAAACCTGGATAAAACAGTTATGTGTGGTGTTAGAACTTTATTACTGTATTCTAAAAATTGAAGCCAAATAGTATCATGACCAATTTCCAACGGAGCTGGTTTATGTTATCCATGCCCACCGTCATTTTGCACCAAATTTATGAAATTTTGGAAGACTTTTTGAATAATTCTCTAGAAAATATTTCAATAGGTTTTAAAATTAATGTTGTAAATTTGCACACTGCAGTTATTCATAGATAAATAAAAAAATATATTGTACCCTTACATCCAATCACAGCGCTCCTAATTTGACTTCCTTCACCTGTCTTGGGTACACAAAAGGCCAACCTAATGCTGGGAAAATTAAATACTACCGCTTTCCCTATACTGTGACACAAAGCTATAAAGAATTCTTATGACACCATCAATGCAATACTGGGTTGTTATGGAAACCTTGACTATAACTAATACTTGTATGTCCCAATTGCTTAAAGAAACATGGATAATTTTATGTCCCCACCCCTAAATGCTGATTTAACTCTTTCTCTACTTCTTTCAGATAAGGCTTAACAAACAACCTGTATCCAACTATATCTTATCTTATCAAAAACGAATAATAAACATTTCCATTTAAACAGATAAAAATGACAGTTCCATTCAATTTGTATACATTTGATCCAAAATTAACAACATAAGCACAAATTCAAGATTTGTCATACTAATCTCCATTCCATGCTTTTGTATATGCCATATTGTGGTTCAAAATTTCAGAGCTGGTTATAAAACCCATTATTCTGTCTTCAGATGATAAAAACAAGGATATAAGACACTTAAAACATTAAATCTGCAAAATACTCAGGTGTAAAGTTGCCCTTGTTGCCTGTATTAATCTATGAAAAAGCTAAATTATGTCCCTTGGGAGTATTAAATTCCAACAAAAGTCCTTTCAAACAGTACAAAATGACAAATTATATATGCCTGAGATAATAAGAGATAGAAACTACAAAATGAAGCACTACTGAAATATTTGCTGCATGAATTGCCAACAATGTGGGCAATTCTTTACACAGGAGTGTATAAATTCTATCTAAATTTGGCCTCAAGTGGGCCTCTTTTTTTCTTAGATGAGCAATTCTAACAGTGAAAATGCTTCTAGTATAACCAAATACTACCTTACTATATAAACAGTACAAACTTAACCAGACAATATCCAATTTTAACAGATTGTGTCAAGGGAAATACCCAATTGAAACATTTAGGGAATTACACACCAAAAAAGGCAAACATTTCAGTTAAAAATATTTGTCGCGACTTGAATTCTGGGTTATCGAATTGAATTAATCATTGCGAAAGGTGAAAACAAATACAAAAGAACAATAGTTTGGTGCAGTTTATACAATATAGTTAATATTGACTCCATAGAATAAAGTTTTATATCAGTACCCATCAATTTGACTTATTATGATGACTCAGCACTTTTCTCAACACAGTACTGTTCTCAGATAAAAATTTCTATTCTTTGTGATAAAAATCAAATGTTCTTATCAAATGCTTCAAAACAGTATAATATGACTGAAGTCTGATTGATTTTGATTTCCCTTGCTATCTTGAGTATAGGGAAAACGGTACTATTTATTCTGCCATAGGCGACAATACTAACATTTTCTAAATTTACCAGTTTTTATAATAAAAACCTGGATAAAACAGTTATGTGTGGTGTTAGAACTTTATTACTGTATTCTAAAAATTGAAGCCAAATAGTATCATGACCAATTTCCAACGGAGCTGGTTTATGTTATCCATGCCCATCGTCATTTTGCACCAAATTTATGAAATTTTGGAAGACTTTTTGAATAATTCTCTAGAAAATATTTCAATAGGTTTTAAAATTAATGTTGTAAATTTGCACACTGCAGTTATTCATAGATAAATAAAAAAATATATTGTACCCTTACATCCAATCACAGCGCTCCTAATTTGACTTCCTTCACCTGTCTTGGGTACACAAAAGGCCAACCTAATGCTGGGAAAATTAAATACTACCGCTTTCCCTATAATCAAATACAGTTTATCTAGATGTACCCCGGAAATGATCCATCTTAATTTCACAAATAACTTGGTTCAACAGATAACATTCAAGAAAATGAGCATAGCTATGGATTATTGCTTGCTTTTAAACATTTGATCATCGAAAATGTGTGTTTTCGACAACTGTATTGCTTATTACCAGGCGAACTCATAACTTTTAAATTCGAAGACAGTCTTTTGATCCCTCCAGTTGTGTATTCGTATCTTCTACAATTTCTTTGCATCATCTTGGATATCATCTTGGAAATTTCAGAGGAAAACGAAACGCGATACATGATCTTCAACAAACTATCAGGAAACGATACTTTATATTTGACAATATTACGACTTTCAGAACAGTGCAGGCAAGTCTCGATATAGTTAAAGCATTATTATGACAGCAACTTAAAATATTATACAAATATATCATGCTTACAAGGGGTATTTGCCAAAAATAGCGAATGAGAGGTACATATTTGATTACCTCGAAACCGGTATTTTTGGCAAATACCCCTTGTAAGCATGATATAATTGTTTAATTCCACCGAATGTTCCACCTCAGAAAGTTTATTATAATCAGGTATCATATGAAATTTCGACTTGAATGTATAATTTGTGTATACACTGCAGCTGTGCTATTTGCGTAGTCAAATTGCATTGACTGCATACTCATTTCTTTTCATTTTTATCTTTTATGTACAATCTCTGACTGAAAATATATCTCCCTTTTTATGATAATAGGTGGTTCTAGGCTGACTACTACACTTTGTTCTTCAGTTTCAGTGAAGCGTAATACAAGTGGATTCCATGTTTTATGTGACCGGTTGACAATTCGTTTCTGTTGAGTTTTATTTATGACGTCATTCCAGGAATTTTTACGTCATTCGATCCAAATTCAATAATGATGCTTTTTATCCTAAATATTTCATCTGCAACCATGAATTTGTCATATTAGAATAGAAATAATTCATTGAGTTATTTTTAGACATGGTATTCCCCATCTGCCATGGTATTTGCTAGGGTATTTCCTATCTGCTAGCAAATACCCCGGCACATGGAATTCCCTAATGGCAAATAACCCGGCAGAGAAAAGAAAATCTCAATATATAGAAATTGGTGAAAAATACCATGGTTCTCATCCAATCAAAATACAGCATTATTACATAAGGTGGAATTAATTTAAAAAATCGAACCTTAACCAGACATGGGGTAATCGTAATCAGTAATTGTAATCAGCTGTAATCGATTACATTTTGCAGTGTAATCCTATGTAATCAGTAATCATGCAATTTCTGATTACATGTAATCGTAATGTAATCGATTACATGACAAACAACAGGTGTAATTGTGATTACTTTTAGATTACTTTAAGATTACATTCATATGATTACTTGCTGATTACAAATCTTGTATATATATGAAAATAATTAAATTAGATTTTCAATTTAAGATGAAAATAAGAAAATGTAAAGCTTGAATGAAAAATCATGAAACTAGTATTCCCAATGATGGGACCTTGTTTAATGTGATAAATTGTATAACAAGTTTGTATAACCAAGTGTTTTATTATGTTAACAGTTTACTAAAGAAAATTGCCTCTCCAATATTTCTTTGTGAGATTGAGCTCTTATGATACAAGAATATGCCTTGAAAGCATTTATTTTCTTTGATTGAAAACTTCTGATATTAACTCCAATCTCATAAAAGTTTACTCAATATTTTTACATAACTACATTGAAATTCAAATGCAGAAAACATTTAGTTCCTATTTGACTTTGATGGTCTACATAAATAAATGAGCCCACTTAATTCAAAATGGAAGTTAAAACCAGATTTCATTTATTGATTTTTTTTAGTTTTCCATGAATTTGTGTATAATATGTGCTTTCTAATTTTTATTCTTTATTAACTTTGAGTCTAACGACTCATCAGTATAAACAAGTACATGTTCAGTATATACATATGACATAATATTACAAACAATACGCATATTATTAAATATTCGAAAGAAACCAACAGAAGTCAATTTAGGAATACGATATACCAGATAAAAGATAACCCAAATTCGTTGAAATCCCTCGTAATATTTCCAACGACACCAGATTACCTTCGTTATACAAATGTTAACAAATTGTAAGACAAACTAATATATGATCATAATAAAAAACAACAAATAGTAAGTTTGAATTTTGGCAATTTTTTGTCATGGATTTATTAGGACAGTTCAACTATGTATCAACCGGCCAACGAATTTGCATTCATCGACAATTTCTCATTAATGTCCAAGATTAAAACATTGAAGGGCAACCATCATATGTTTTCTTCAAATGGCAACTGGGCTACCAGACGCCAACTGTGATAAATTCAGCCCTTCAGTAAAACTATGTATTCAGTAAACATTCTGTCCAACCCATGACGCTTCTTTTGGTAATATCTGAAAATATACAACAAACAGCAGAAAAAATATTCTAAAGGAAGGGATAGGGTGGGTTTTTGTGTTCCTTCAGAGTTCAAATCACGCAATGAACAAATCACGAAAAGCATGCAATTTTATACCAAATAAAAGCGGGAAAACCGCTTATGAAAAATGTAGGTTAACAAAAGACACTTAAGTCCGTCAAAATTAAAGAAAAGTTAACTCTAGTTTAGCAGACGATACTCTCAATTTATTAAATTGATTTCATGCTGAATGATTAAATCTTATTATTAAATATTCGAAAGAAACCAACAGAAGTCAATTTAGGAATACGATATACCAGATAAAAGATAACCCAAATTCGTTGAAATCCCTCGTAATATTTCCAACGACTCCAGATTACCTTCGTTATACAAATGTGAACAAATTGTAAGACAAACTAATATATGATCATAATAAAAAAAACAACAAATAGTAAGTTTGAATTTTGGCAATTTTTTGTCATGGATTTATTAGGACAGTTCAACTATGTATCAACCGGCCAACGAATTTGCATTCATCGACAATTTCTCATTAATGTCCAAGATAAAAACATTGAAGGGCAACCATCATATGTTTTCTTCAAATGGCAACTGGGCTACCAGACGCCAACTGTGATAAATTCAGCCAACTGCTAGCAAACTCCGTTTGTGAGCATCGCCAAACAAAATTTATCAATCCATGACAAAAAATTCACACTTAAACAAATTCTGAAATTACATAGGTTTTTAAATTCAACCATATCAATTGAACGTAGTAGATCAACCATACTTACAACAGTTCAACGTAGTACATGTTTATGAACTATACTATACCACAGTTCAACGTATTATATCAACCATACTATACAACAGTTCAACGTAGTATATCAACCATACTATACAACAGTTCAACGTAGTATAACAACCATACTATACAACAGTTCAACGTAGTATATCAACCATACTATACAACAGTTCAACGTAGTATATCAACCATACTATACAACAGTTCAACGTAGTATATCAACCATACTAAACAACAGTTCAACGTAGTATATCAACCATACTAAACAACAGTTCAAGGTAGTATAACAACCATACTATACAACAATACAAATATAAGCAACGTGTACAACTCAACATTTATTCACTTGACCGGAGTCCTATGTTCAAACCAATTTGAAACTGAACTCTTTTAAAGGATTTCCCATTAATATGGTATAAAAGCGGAACATTATTTCCAGGTCTTATTTGCAAAAAAGTTATCAAATTACGTAAATGTAGAGGACAAATCTCATTTGTTTATTTTTATCAACAAACTTTTAAAGTAATGGATCTCCCTTTTTTATCAGTTCAGAAAAAACTATAGTAATAAAAAGCTGACTTTACATGATCAATATATATATCTCCCCTATGTTCAACATGTGATGGAGTGGCAAATTCACTCGTACGTAAAAATGCAGCACATACGAAGTTACTTGCTGTTTGAAGCTTATAATTTTTATATTTCAAATTGCAACAATAGCCAAATTACCACAATGAAATTCATTTAAATGCATAAAAAGATGACTAAAGCATAGGTATTATTTTTAAATAAGTGATGTCAACTAATAAAACTTTGTCCCAATTATATGGCTATTTTGAAAATGATCACGACCCATTTAAATAAACTGCACAACCCAAGAAAAAACCACCTGCACTGTCAGCATACAAATGTAAATCAGCATTAGAAAAGAGTTCATTTACATTATATGTAAATTATCTTTTGTTAAAACTTCCTTTTAGTCCGGCGGCTACAAGCATATTTCAGACGAATTGTGCACATCCTGTTACAAGCATGAAATTTGGCATAGACCTTCCTAAACTATTACTCTTTTATTTCAGATAGGGAGGCATTTGAAAAAAATGTCTCACTTCCGGTAAAATCCAAAATGGCGGACGTCATACTTAAATCAGCCAAATATCGAAGGCTAGCGTGTAAAAATGTGTTATTATCATGCTTCTATCATAATATTTGGTACAGCTCTTTGTTTTTTACTACTTTTGGATAAATCAAATAGATAGATGTCTTCAGACATCCCACTTCCGGTTAAAATCCAACATGGCGGACATTGTACTTAAATAAGCTTATTTTTTAGGGAGGGTAATTGAAATGTGTTTTAACGTTCTGCTACTATCATTACATTGTGAAGGATTGTTCCTTTGGTGCTTCTGGTGGATAAAATGTATAAGACATATGTCTTAAAAACCCTTACTTCTTTAAATATCCAAAATGGTGGACATAGAAATATAATTTTTTTATTCAAATTTCAACTTTTTTCAAAATGTACAGAAAATGATTTTATTTTGTGCTGGTCATTAAACTTTTGGCTTAAAGTTATCCCCAAAACCACTTATTCTAGCATGTTGTAAATGTTTAGGTATAAAGTTGACATTTCCGGTAAAAATATGACGTAAATTTCAAATATGAGTCCTCAATCTATTTCTTCGATGTAGAGTTTTGGATAGATTGATTAAAACAAAATAAAATCACCATAATACTAAAAAATATTTAAATTTACTACTATTTGGCCAAGAATACATTTTTATTCACAGTCACCATGACATGCGCACATCGCAGTAAACGGGATACCCCGGATTTTCAACATTAAAAATAACCGCGGTATCCTTTCTTACATCCACAATGTACAAGATTCTGTCAAAATGATGAGGTCTCAAAAAGAGTTTTTAAAAAGCTATCCTCTTTTCCTCGCCTTGAGTGGGTAGCATAAGAGCCAATCCCAGGCTCGTCTCCCTAAACACCTACCTAAGTATATTGCATGATTTACATGCTGGAAAAGACATGACCAAATTGAGGGATAGCATCAAAAAGCCTTTCCTTTTGCGCAAATAGTTATTTTCTTGCTTCGTTAACAATGTTATACCCATCTGTTAAGTTTGTGCGATCTTACAGTAAAACCCCGGTGATTTAGTCTGATTAATCATCATTCTTTTTGTTAAAGTCACATCTTCAAATGCAATCAATGTTTCCCACATAGTCTTTTTTCCCTTTCAAGCAAAGAGAGAACCATATCACAACAGGTAAAGGCATGGATAACAATAAGTGGGTCAGATCACTCAGATCACTCATTGCCTAGTGCATTTGAAAGGCCATTGACATATATGAATCCAAAGTCTTTTGCCCTCTCAAACACAATCCATAGTTCGTCTACCCCTATGTGACAGAATAGCGAAACAGTAGTGACAGCATTATCATTAACGACTGTTTGAATCATGACTTGTTTAAGTGTTTGACTGCATCAGACACATGCACCATGATTTTAGTGTCTGCCTCTAAATGTGAACTTGGTGCTGAACTTGAAATACATATGTAAATAGAATATCCTGACCATTTGTTGCTATAACTACCATACGCATCCAAGACCTCATCCACTCGTATTTCAGTTTCAAGGTATTTTATTAAGGTAAGGACATAACACCCAATCAACATACTCATTAGGCCGCAATTCACAATCGGAGAGCTGATTTCCAACATTTACAAAGACTGTGGTATTGTTTCTCACATCGTTAAATTCCAAAAAACACATATTTTCTTGACTTGTTAACCAAATCTGTTTCTTTTTTTTGATCTTTTAACAAAACAACGTATCGATTTCAATGACATTAAACTTATCAAATCCATATTTTGATGGTGGCTGGTCAATCATCATTCTAAATGCTATAGTCACATTTTCAAACTCCATTTATGTCACCAACGCAGTTCCTTTTCCAACAAACGTGTTATCTTTTAATGCCTAGTGCATTTGAAAGGTCATTGACTGATATATATCTTATACCTTTTCCCTTCCAAATGCAAACCAAATTTTGTCTGCCCCTATGTCACGGAATAGCGAAACAGCAATGACATTAGTATCTGTTTGAGTCATGACTCGTTTAAGTCTGTGTTTCACCGCATCAGACACATTGATCTTGATTCTAGTGTCAGCCTCTTTGTGTTAACATGGTGCTAAGCTTGAAACATCATCAAGTGTTGGATAACACTGAACATCCTGAGCATTTGTTGCTTCAACTACCTTGCACTCAAAATTGTATTGAGCAAGCTGCTGTGAATGAAAACTTAAACGTTCTTTCTTACTGTCGTCATCTCTCAGAAAACTTTGCCAATTTTGAGGATGTTTTTAATCCTGGATTCTTCTGTGTATTCCCTTTCCCCTAAATGTTGCTCTTGCTTCTTTCAGCAGCTTTCAAACTATCAGCCTATGTTCACATCCGACACTACATCCACTGTAGTTACAGTTTAAAAGTGTTTCCGAACGAGTATGATGAGTGGGTATTATGTCCTTACCTTAATAAAATACCTTGAGACTGTAACAAGAGTGGATGAAGTCTTAGATGAGTATGGTAGTTTTAGCAACAAATGCTCAAGATATTCTATTTTATCCACCACGTGATGTATTTTAAGTGTAGCACCATGTTCACATAAAGAGACTGACACTTAAATCGTGGTGCATGTGTCTGATGCAGTGAAACACGAACTTAAACGAGTCATGATTAACAGTCACTGATGATGCTGTCAATACTATTTCGCTATTCCGTGACATAGAGGCAGACAAACTTTAGATTGTGTATGGGGAGGCAAAAATCTTTGGATTAATATCTATCAATGGCCTTTCAAATGCACTAGGCAATGAGTGATCACACACACTTATTTCTGATTCATACCTTTACCGGTTGTGATACGGTTCTCTTTTTGCTTTAAAAGGGAAAAAAAGACTGTATTGGAGACAATGATGTTATTTGAAGATGTGACTTTAGCATAAAGAATTACGATTGATCAGCCTTAATCACCGGGGTTTTACTGTAAGATCGCACAAACTTATCAGATGGAGCTAACATGATTAACGAAGCAAGAAAGTCAATTTTTGCACAAAATGGAAAGCTCATTATAAGTGAGGCTATTCCCACGACTTGGCCTAGTCTTTTCAAGCATGTAAAACGTGCAATATACTAATGCAATTGTTTAGTGAGACGAGCTTGGGATTGACTCTTATGCTAACTAGTCTAGTCATTAATGGATTGCGAAGACACAAAGAGGGTCCCTTTAAAAAAACTCTTTCTGAGACCTCATCATTTTTTCAGAAGCTTGTACATTGTGGATGTAAGAAAGGATGCCGCGGTTATTTTTAATGTGGAAAACCGAGTGTTCCGTGCACTGCGATGTGTGCATGTGGTGGTGACTGTGAATAAACATGCATTGTTGGCCAAATAGTAGTAATTTAAAATATTTTTTAATACTATAGTGATTTTGTTTTGTTTTAATCATTCTATCCAAAACTCTACATCGAAGAAATAGATTGAGTACTCATCTTTGAAATTTACGTCATATTTTTACCGGAAGTGTCAACTTTATATCTGAACATTTACAACATGCTAGAATAAGTGGTTTTGGGGATAACTTAAAGCCAAAAGTTTTATGACCAACACAAAATCAAATCATTTTCTTTACATTTTGAAAAAAGTTGAAATTTGAATAAAAAATTATATTTCTATGTCCCCCATTTTGGTTATTACCGGAAGTAAGGGTTTTTAAGACATATGTCTTATACATTCTAGCCATCAGGAGCACCAAAGAAAGGTTTCTACACAATGTAATGATAGTAGCAATACGTTAAAACACATTTCAATTACCCTCCCTAAAAAATAAGCTTATTTAAGTACAATGTCCGCCATGTTGGATTTTTACCGGAAGTGGGGGTTCTGAAGACATCTTATCTATTTGATTTAGTCAAAAGTAGTAAAAACAAAGGTGTGTGCCAAAAATGATGATAGTAGCATGATAATAACACATTTTTACACGCTAGCCTTCGATATTCCGCTGATTTAAGTATGTCGTCCACCATTTTGGATTTTACCGGAAGTGAGACATTTTTTTCAAATGCCTCCCTATCTGAAATAAAAGAGTAATAGTTGAGGAAGGTCTATGCCAAATTTCATGCTTGTAACAGGAAGTGCACAAATTTTCACATAGCCGCCGGACTATTTTGGGTTTTTTCTATTAGCAGAGTTGTTTAGGAAAGGTGCAATGTCATTCCTATTATACCTAGATGGATCAGTATCAATTTCATTGTCCATAAATCGACGACATCTCAAGGAAGAGTGATCTAAACCACATTTGAGACATGCATGTCTGTATTGGCAATTGCGTTTATTGCAAAAACCTTTAAAATTAAAATCGTAGCATTTATTACTAACATCAGCGTGTTGTTGTTTTGGAGTACTGGCAGTTAAAATACGTAACCACAAAAAACCATCTATGGATGACCATTTCTTTGTATGATCCCTTGATACCCTTAAACGGAATTGTTGGTCATAAGAATAGCATTTTTCAGAAGAATGATCAGCTGCTGCACCCCTTATAATGGACATATACGAAAAAAGTTCACTTGCCTTTCCAGGATACCTTTCGATAAGGACCTGGGCATAGGCAATAAATGAATCAGTCCAATCTTCAACAGAACTAACAGTATGGGGTTTTTTTTAACTTTGTTTTGAATAACTAGCATACCCTCATTGATGCCAATTGTATTTTCATTATTTGTTTGGCTGTTAAAATTCTTACGGTGCATAAGAGACAAAGCAATGTATTCAAAATTCCAAATTGTGTCCTTAAGTTTTTGGCTTATAAATATGTCAACTTCATTAAAGCCAGGTAACATTAGAGGTTCATCATCAACTTCATTTACCTCACCTAATGCAGCTAATTGCGGCTCATTCACTCGAATGTCAACAGGTCGCATGGAAACTAATACGGGTTCATCAAATCGCAGTCTTCTTTCTATATATGCTTCTTGCTCTACATCAGCTGGGGGACGCCTTCCCACATTTCTCACAACTGGTTGTGGCTGTTGTACTTCCCTGGGAGCCCTCCTAACCCCAAGCTCCGGACCTCTAACCTGGTCCTGTCGGCGACGTCTACCTCTACCTCTTGGCATTGTTATAACTATTATAATCATAAATACAGATTAGATACATACATCAAGTCTTTAAAGTCCAGATCATATTTAAACATGTATGAATTTAACATATGATAAATTACTCAAATTTAAATAAATTGAAATACCAAAATGTTTACACTGCGTAGTCTTAACTGAACTTTTGATACATTTTTATGCATCAAAACAAATGAAGTTGATTATAAAAACATAACTCAAAACAGCTACGATGTGTGCTTTCTTAACAAAATAAACATCGTTTTAAAAACGTTTGATAGCTTCTATTACCAAGCTTAACTTAATTAAACTATGTTTCCGCAAATTAAACACACATGTATAAATCATGTAACGTTTAATAAAATTAAACTTTTCCGGTCATGTTAATGATAACACGGCATACACAACATACATTGTAATTACCTGTTCAAAGTGTATCGCTAATACATTTAAAACAAAATATATCACCTGTAGTAAAGCATTTAATTTTAATGCTAGTCAATGAAATATAAGTGTGCACATTATAACATAACTATTATTATTAAAATATAGTTTGTTCCGTGTAATATGCTATTCAAGTGAGACAAAATTTTGAATTAATGAATCGAACTATTTGCAAGAATAACTTTCATTTAAAATCAAATAATTTCTTTTACAAATTACAGAAATAAAAATAATTCGGAAAATACAATTGCAGTAACTAATCTAACTATCAATAAAACATTATGTACTTATCTTATGTCCGAATCTACCTGTCCTTTTTGTGTTCCTTCAGAGTTCAAATCACGAAAAGCATGCAATTGTATACCAAATAAAAGCGGGAAAACCGCTTATGAAAAATGTAGGTAAACAAAAGACACTTAAGTCCGTCAAAATTAAAGAAAAGTTAACTCTAGTTTAGCAGACGATACTCTCAATTTATTAAATTGATTTAATGCTGAATGAATAAATCTTAGTAAACAATAGGTGATGTCAGAAGTTTCATCAATACAAAATATCTTTTATTACTCTAAACTGTTTCTTAATTTAAAGAGAAATGTATATACTTTCCAAGTTATAAAGCTGTTTTGTGCTTTCACCTGACAATAATTCTATTAATTAGATTAAAAATTAAAAAAATTCAAAGAAATCATGACAATCAAGCACTTTTAACTTTATTGATCTTGTTATAAAGACAATAAAATTTTAATACCCAAGCTCAACTATTGTTTGTTACAAATTAGGAAGTAGTGATTAACACCTGTAAAAACATTCATGGATGTGTCAATTATGTCCCAACAGACATTAAAACTATACTTAATTATTTTTTCCTTATTTTTTCAAGTTTTTTGTTAATTGGGGAGTTGGTTAAAATTTGTAGAAAAAAAAATAAAGTTATATATTTTACATAGAGAAATGACACCTGTCTATAGCTAATTTATCAAATACACATGTTACACTGTACTTGTCTTAATTCTTTTAAATAAGATGAATAAATTAAGGCTTTACAAAAATCAGCGTTTTTGTGAGGATAAAAAGTTATAAAAAACTTTGTTATTGCAATATACAATGTAATCATAAGTAATCTAAAGTAATCATGATTACTTTAAAGAAAAGTAATCTAATGTTATCGATTACATATGAAATAGGGTGTAATTGTAATGTAATCGATTACATTTTATTAGCAAAGTAATTGTAATTTAATCAATTACATTTTAAAGTAATCGATCCCATCCCTGACCTTAACGTAGAAAAAATTAGAGAAATAGAGAGCGAAAATGACCAATACGCATTTATAATAAATATATTTTTTAATAAACTTATTAATAACATGATTTTTTTGAGTGAAGTATTTTCAATATATTTAACATTGCCATTAAAGTGCGAGGTTTGGCATGCCACAAAACCAGGTTCAACCCACCATTATTTTCTTTAAAAATGTCCTGTACCAAGTCAGGAAAATGGCCATTGTTATATCATAGTTCGTTTCTGTGTGTGTAGCATTTTTACGTTGTGTTTCCGTTGTGTCGTTTGTTTTCTCTTATATTTTAGTGTGAATTCACATTACTATAAGACGTGTAACGGTAATTTTCTATCCCAAGTTCATGTTATATTTGTTATTCTCATTCTATTTTGTCTAATGCTTAGTCCGTTTTTGTGTGTGTTACATTTTAATGTTGTGTCGTTGTTCTCCTCTTATATTTAATGCGTTTCCCTCAGTTTTGGTTTGTTACCCCGATTTAGTTTTTTGTCCATAGATTTACAGTGGTATACTACTGTTGCCTTATTTATTCAACCTTGAATATAGTCAAAATTTACAAAAAATAGTTTGTGTCTAAGGGTTATGTATTCACTCACACATTTGACAACTATATTATACTTTGTACTTAAAATTGTGTTTTTTATCGTCTTACCATGCAGAAATGAACGGAGACTTGAGAAGAACTTTCAAATTATAGGTTGTATGGACAATATTCTTCGACTGTATAAATTTCAATGATTTATACTAGCAAACTTGCAAAGAAATCAACAAAAATTGTCATGTATAACGTATGTCATCACTTCTGCATTATTCAATCTACTTAAATCATAGATCACGTAGAATAAATGAATATTGATACCGTCGTGGCGGTTGAAATGAACACATTACCCGTGCAATCAGTTTAATTAAAGTTTGGAGTTGTCATGTCAGCACCTGCTAGTATTCCTTTGTTTATTTTTATTTCTTTGTCTTTTTCTTTGGTTTTTTTTTTGTTGCCTATTTTGACATTGAACCAGGACCTCTTTTTAACTAAGTTTTTCTTTTACTGTGCGTATTGCTCTGTGTTCATTCTACATTGACAAGTTATAGGGGATCCTTGGGATCCTTTTTTATCATTATTTTCATCATTTTTTTATATTATTTATAGCTTCCAATTTACAACATAATATACACAAATACAATAGCAATACAAAATATATAAATCTATTGATATCATCTAACCAATACATCTTTTCTACTAAGAAGCATATTTGTTTCTCCAATATACAAATATAAGGTAGAAATAAAAATTTTGAAAACCGGAGAAAGAGAGAGAATAGTGTGATGAGTTTTCAAAATAATCCATCTAGACATTGAATTCTATTTAGTATAGTAAATACAAAACATGTTTAGTTTTTCAAGTCCGAAGCCTCTGACCTGTTTTTGTTTTTGTTTGTGTTTTTTAGAATTTAATTGCATTTATATATTTTGAATTTGAATATATGTGTGACGTGCACTTTCATTTAACTAGTACACTTTCAATGATGATTGAAAAAATAAATGCAGATCGACGTGTTTTATATCTTATTCAAAACGTTGTTAATTCTTATTTTGAGATCAGTATTTAGCTATTTTGTTTCATACGTGATAGAAGGATTTGTGTTTATACCCGATTGCAAACCAATTTGTATCAAACTTTTGTTAAATACTAATTGTTCTTTGTCGGTTAAGTTTAAACTTTGTTCAAAATGGTTCATAAGTGACTGAACTTACATGAAGCTACTTTTCAAAAGAAAATTAAATATAGATATGCAGATCAGTGATTTCCTTTGTCTTTTGTAAATAGACTTAATGATTGAAATGATTGTCTTAATTTGTCAATGGTTGTATTTTCGTGTTAAAATTTTAGTCTTCGAGAACATTAATCAGCTGTTATGGATAGACAGAAGTACTCATTCCAATTGATTACTATTAGATTTATAGCGACGAATGACACTTGTGTAAGTAGAACTCTATGTACAGTCAAAACATTTTGTCATATTTCCATTAATGTAAGTATAAATAATACATTGTACAAATAATATTCAAAGCAAATTAAATATTTTTACGTGGTCACTTATTATTTACCTCTTATCATTTTAAAATTAACATTTTACAAAGTAACGGTATTAGTTCAATCATAATTTTTATATGATATAAAATGCTAAATAAAAAGAAAAAAAGAGTTAACTTATTAATATCTTTTCTGTTCATCATGACATCGTTGATCATTCTGGAAAATCTGTCTGATCACCACATATATTTTACAATTGTTGAAGCCACATTGTCTTTCTTTTCTTTATTTTGATTTCACCGAATACGACTGATCATATGAACATTTGATTAATAATGTTGTATATGGCAAACAAAAAGACCATATTACACCCAATCAGAACGTATATAGCATTTTAATACAACAGTTTGACGTAGTTGCAAAATGACTGACATATCGTAGCTATAAATACAATACCTTAAACTTTCAAGACAACTTGAATCTAATTGAGGTGCCCCTCGATCGTTTTCTTACTAAGAAAAAGGTATGAGTAAAAATAAACTTATGGCTAGTGGTAAGTATCCTGACTCTGAAATTTTATTTAGTTCCAAGTAAGGGTATTGTTATAGTTTTAATCATCCGTTATTATAGAGTCATATATTTCAATTGTCATCACTTTTTTTGTTTGTAAATTCAAAATTTACAATACAAAACATGGACTTTTAAATGTGGAAGCGGAAACGTGGTGGGACATTCGTTTCTTTAAATGTTTATCTTCATAAGGAGACATTTTCATCTTATTTAAGTAATTGCTTTACTTTTGTTTGGTTTTGCTTTTATAAGAATTAAAGGACAACTTGTTTCTTAAAAGGTTAAAACAATCATGTATGATCTCATCGTACCAGAATTCTGAATTGATAAACCGACTACAACATGTACAAATAATACAATTTCCATTTGAGATGTAGTTTAAATATGGTTTTACCATGTTTACTACTCATTTGTACTGTCATGGATGTGATACATTACCACAACATATGCGCTGTGCTGTATTCAGGTATTGCCAATTTTCAGTATGTCTCAAGCATAAATTGCAGCGCTTCATTTCAACAAGACTTGACAGATGATACATCTTAAACATGTTAAATGTCGATCGTGTTTGACGTAAAGATAATTGAAAAATTTAGTTACCTACGCATTCCCCTTTAGAATAATTGTAGGTAAGAATAATAGTTTTGGAATTCACCTGATCATCAAAATATTTAAATGTCTTCAGTATAAATAGATTATCATGTTTTTTTTATATTTTACTTCCTGTTCAACAGCTACCATTTTGTTTACACAAATTATAACTTCTATTGGCATAAATAATTTATTTCAATCCAGATAGTAAACTACATGTAATCATACCAAGATCAGAAATTTGCGTAAGTACATTCCTTAAGTCTATTATATCTCCATTCTCAATTTTATCATAAAGATCACTTGGGTATGCATTATATTTAGAAACGAAAGTTAAAATCATTGCTAAAAATAAATTCACTCTGAACATAAAAGAGTCATTTTCTCTGAGATACAAACAAGTACTTATAATTAACTTTAATCTCTTTTAAAAATGATAAGGTTACTATATATAATTAAATTTTGTATTGAGGTTTGCAGTTTTAAAAATTTCTTCCTTTTCTACTTCAGGGTCAATTTACACGAATTTTAAATCGAGGGGAATATAACATTTACTCGACTAAACCGATTATTAATATTAACCGAGTTCGACTAATCAGGGGTAATTTTGCATTGATCAAACAGACATTTTACCAGGACCGAACAATTACTTAGACTTATTCGAGTTTTAGCCTTCTAAATGTTTTGATTCATTTACAACTGCTGAGTCCAATGTAGACAAAACGCGTATCTGGTGTAACAAATTATAGATAAGACGTTATAATGAAATTTAAGATATATCAATAAAATTGTGTCAAAAAAAATAAGTGTCTTCAAAACTATTTTAAATATGCAGTATTATTAGCTAATGACATGAAAAACAAGATAACTGATATGCAAATCTTGAGATTTCCTTGATTTGTTATTGTTTTATTCGTAAATAGAACTTTGACCTTTGCAATATAACTTAAAATAATATAAACATAAGTTTTCTAGACTGCTAAATATGTAAACATTTCAATACTAGAAGAAGCAATACAACATTATTAAAATTGAAGAGGGACATATGGACGTTACGAAATGTAATGATTTTATTTACATTTATCATATATTTATTACAAAATACAGCTATTTTGTATATCTAATAAAGGTTCTTTTTTCCAGTCTGTATCACCTACCCTGTATCGCATACCCCGTATCGCATGGCTAAACCCGTATCGCATACCCCGTATCGCATGGTAAAACCCGTATCGCATACCTTTTTTTTTTTTTTTTTTTTTTTTTTACTAAAGTCAGTTTTTTAGGGTTTTTTTTGCTTAAGATTTTTTTTTCTAAAAATAGGTAATGTTTTGGAATGACGTCATTGTTTGGTATGTAACGTCACGTACATCAAGTTTTCATATTGTATGTGACGTCACGAACATTAAGTTTTTACAACATATTTTTTGGCACACTCAATGCAACTATAAAAAATACAAAACACTTAAATATATACAATAATAAACAAAATATTTTCAAAACAACAGATTGTAAGGTAACCTAGGTGCTTCGTATAAATAATTGAGCAGTTATTTTAAAGCTTTGAAACAAGACAAAAGTAGAACTGAAGGTAACCCAGTGCTATGGATCAGAAAACAGTTCATATACTATCATACTCTTCTGTTGAAATATATGATAAAGCGTATAATACATGGCAAAATCCGTATCACATGCCGTATCACCCTCGACCAATATCATCCCTCGGGCCTAAAGGCCCTCGGGCTGATATTGATGTCTCGGGATGATACGACATATGATACGGATTTTGCCATGTATTATTCTCTATATATTGCAGATAACCAGAACTATCAATAACAATATATCGCTTGTCGTCTGTGTGGAATATTCGTGTAAAATATATTGCAGGAAAATGCGAATCTATCTCATACAAAACAACTGATATATTTCAACCTTGCGATGAACAGTATTAAAACACAATGACACAATATAGAAACAATAGTTATTTAAAATGTACGTTTTCAACATCTCTTTTGGTCATTATCAGACGAACTGATACCATAAATAAACCATGATAAACTTTTTTCTGCTACCATATTTGAGATTACATAGGAACTAAATATGCACTTACATAAACCTGAACGAATAATAAAGGAACAGTACAAATTTTATTAGTTAAAAAAAAATGAAAACTTAAAAAAAAAGGCTCGATATATTCAAAGCGTCGCTTTAATAGTTAAACAAGTGTGAAAATATTTGTGGTGATCCTTCTTTAACATTGACATTTTTGAAATAGTGGAATCAATGTGAAACTCGTTGTTTTTGTCATTATGTTGGATTGTAAATATGTGTAAAAAACAATCAAATTTCTTCATTATTTTTTTGACATGCCTAAGGCATAATATAACAATAACGTTTCAGATACTTTTTCACTTGTATGAATAATAGCAAAATATTAAATAAAGCACGGCCATGTAGTAAAACATTGCAGAATTGAACTACAAAGGTTCAAAGTCTTACAATTGCGTGTGCCATACAATTGTTTCTTCACTGTAGCTCAAATTAAAAACAGTTTGAAGCCGAAAGCGGATTATGTTAAAAGTGAAGAGTCAAAAATTAATTTTATGGTTCAATAAATTCAAAATAAATTATTGCCATTCATTATAAATAAATTTCTATAAAAAAATAAAAAGATATATATTAATACGAATAACAACGTACACAGATGTTTGCGTATGAATACACAACGGTAGAGTGGGCGTGTCGCCATAAAAATTGATAACATTGAAAATAAAACTAATTCTTTTAACCAATCAGAAGACAGTAAATACACCAACTGTATTTATTAAGTATTAGAACAATACGAAAGAATATTCCAGAAACCTGTACCAAATAAACACGGTAGACAAAGGGAGTGATTGTCATACATTGCATTAATCATGATATACTTTGGATTCATTATTATTCGTGAGAATATAATTTTTGTGGATAGTTTGGGTAAGGAAATATAGATTCTACCACTGCATCTAGTGTGATACGATATTTATCCACTCGAGACAGTTAAATTTTCAAATTTAGAACGTGAGGCTTCGCCGAGCATTTTAAATGTTTGAAATTTAACTGTCGAGAGTGGATAAATATCGTATTACACGAGATTTGGTGGTGGAATCTGTTTCTCTAATGATTTTCAAATAATACGCAGGTACACTTATTCCTTCTGTGCGACTGATCTGCAAAAAGATGTGTTCTTTCTATGTGACGTCATCAGGCATGGTCGCCTTTTTCATGCCGTCACAATAGGAAATTCAGAGAAAACAAGAAAATTCGACGTCATAATCGGATTTTAACCAATAAAGAACTGAGATCAAACGAACCGCACGTTGATTAATTTTTTTTTTATACAATGGGGCAGAAAGGGATAAATTGACGAAGAATTAGAGAAATTCAAATATTCAACAAAGAACACATTTTTGATAGGTGTGTATTCAGACATTGACAAAACCACGAATTTGAATATTCACGATTTTTTTTCCTCAATTGATTGATACATGTATCAATGAAATAATTTTCAGGACTATAACATATTTGTTGAAATCATTATTTCCCATCTCATTTTAAACAATTGAGTTTCCAAATGTGTTTGTTACAAAAACATGAAAACTTATTTCTTAACTTTAGAACCCCAGATGGAAAAAAACTTTCAAAGAAAAGAAACTATTGAAGATTAACTTAAACAAATAGTCTTTATGTTAAATGAAGACTAACACAAAAAAAAACACCAGTTCGAAAAAGTAACGGGACATAAGTATTCATAAAGATGTTCATATATATCGAGGACATATGCAGAGTTTGGATAAGAAGATTTTCATCATAAACAAAAAAAGTAAGCGCAATAGAAGGACCTGTATGATACATAAGAACTCTTTTGTAATATGAAATAAACGTCTTCTATATTGGGCGAGAGTATATTAAATCTACGAAACTATCGACACCTATAATTTATTATTAGGGTAATGATAAAAAATGAGAGAGATGTAAATAATTTACAGGGCTGTTTTCTGCGGTTCGGTCGAATTACTGTCTTATTATCACATTCCCCGTTTCCTATCTCAATTCTAATATTTTTCAACTTTTAATGCCTACCTTTATGTCATTAATAATTTCAATGGTAAATATACTCGGTTATTGTACTCATGTGACGTCACAGAATATTATGTGCTGTCAAGACATCGAAGACATCGCATTAAAACAAATTGTGAATGCGGAGAAAAAAATGTAATTTCAACCTTTTAAAGGAACTGAATTATATTGAAATGAGTATCTTCTTGTTGTCTGCCCATAGACCATTATTTGTATTCCAGCGCTTCATGGGATATAACCATTCAACACAACAGGGCCGACTCGATTAGACGTGTTTCCCAGTTAAAATGTTTATCTCGCTTATTTGAATTTATTTGATGTTATATTTAATGTTTTGATTTCAGTAGTAATTATAAATTACTGACTATATTTTTTCGACATGATATTATGTATCATAAGATGCAATTAATATCTGTATTCAGTTTCAACTTTGGTTTTTATTAGTGTTGTGTGTGTAGTGTTGGGTAGTCTATGAGCGTTAGTAATTGTAGAAGAAATATAATACTCAAATTTTTACTTAACATTTTATTAGAATGCCCATTTTCAATATTATAAAAGAATAATAACTAATCAAAGGAATCCAAAAATATCCAACTTATGACTGAACAACACTAATAAATACTTTAAATCCTACGCACACTCGTGAATGCATGTGTTGTTCGGTCACTCGTTGAATAATTTTCTATATTTGAATTATCCGATTATCTATTCTATGATTAACAAAGTTGGTTTTATTTTTTTCAAAGTCAATAACTGAATTTGTTTTATACATTTTCGTTCCTTTTTTTCTTTAGATCTGTTGCAAATATGAATTTAAAGAACAGGAATATATCGCTTACATTTTATAATTACTTATGTGACATCATCGGTTCTGAGGAAGTTGTAATGACAAGAAGAGACATATTTACTGTGAAGGATATTGTTGACAATACTACTGGTATAAGCTTTATAAGTAGTGGTAGTAAAGCAGAAGGTCTAGATCTCAAAGGTAGTGATTTCGATCTAATGATTCTTCATAACGGTGTCCGTGTGTATCAAAGCTTAAATGATGACCAGTTCAATCCAGATACAATACCATTGGTAATGGTTACCAACGACACAATACCCGGATTTACAAAAATTAAGTTAGTCAGCAAATCATATCTTGATACTGATGTGATACACGACTGGAGTGAGACTGTTGGAGAAGAAACTTACATCTCAAGTAAACGTTTTCGGGAATATCACTTACGTGATGATATGGTTATTCATGGTCCATGTCAGTCTACATCTGATGGGGAGTATGATCATGCAAAATGTTTTAGATGTAAAGAATGGATCACACCAGCTCAACAATGGATTTACAGATCACGTACAGCATGGCCAGATTACAAAACAGTTACCCTAGCTGTACAATACGGAGTTTTGTTTGTTCCTATTGGATCAACAAACTCTCTTAATGAGGATTTACAATGGCGGGTATCGTTTTCGGTGACCGAAAAACTGTTGATTCATTCATTTTCCCATACTCAATTATTATGTTATGCTTTACTTAAAATTATATTAAAAGACATTATTAAACCGAGACATGGTGATCTTCTTTGCTCCTATTTCATGAAAACAATTATGTTATGGTTGAGTGAAGAAGTTAGTCCAATTGAATGGAAAGCTGAGAGTGTGATTTCTTGTTTCTTGGATTGTCTTAGAAGACTAGTGTATTGTGTTCAATATAAAACATGTCTCCACTACTTTATCCCAGACCATAACTTTTTTGAAGACAGATTTACTGACAGTGAACACAAGACGTTACTGGATACACTACAGGATATCTATAAATCGCCTTGGACTTCTATTTTTCATACGGCTACATTTCAGGATTTTAGATTAGAAACAGTTAATTCACTTGGGGTGTCACTTACAGTGTCGGAATTATCGTGTTTTAAATATATGAACACTCTAGATGAAAGTCCAAATTCTTTTTACAGTGTCTGTAAACGTCTTGTTAATAGTTCCAGTTATTCTTTAAATCGGGAAATGTGTATATACATGATATCTGTACACTGCAGGGATTTTATACAAACGTCTGATCTTTGTAACCTGTCCAATAGAAACAAATCTGCATACAGACAATATCAGACTTTTCTAGGCTGTTTAAAGATTATTTGGCATTCTGATTCAATTTCCTCGTGGTTATTGTTAGCATCTTTGTTTTATAAATATAAACGCTTTCAGGAATGTACCGATGTAATAAATTATAGTTTATCCAACTGCACCCCAGATAAGATACAGCTTCAATTTGTCAATAGTTTGGCTGAACAGACTATTTACAATGAAATGAACAAAAAATTTGGGCTATTAGTTGTACATAAACATTTGATATTTGAACGCATCTTATTTTGGCATCCGTTTAATTTATTACCAAATGAACTGAAATCGCTGATAAATGATGATGTATTACCTTTTCCCCCTGTCGTTTACTCACATCTTTTAAAGTTTTTGTGCTTCTACCAACTAGGAGATAACAAAGGAAAGGTCAATGCACTGAGAGATCTAGAAATAACAGTAAGAAAACGCTATTTTATTTTGGAAAGTGATGCTATTATAAATATTGCTGAAAAAAGTGTCGAAATAGTCAAAGGGTATATATAATAGCGTATTGGAAAAATAATAATACCAGATGGCGCTGTGGTTCGACCTCTTTAATATGTAAACCTTCTGCTTACATTGACATTTTTGCTATTATGAAAAAATAAAGATCCAGATATTTTATGGTTTTCATTTCCTGACTGTTTAAATGTTTTTCTTTTCAGTTATTATTTGAAAATGAATGTTTCATTATTATTTTTCAGTTTATGCAAATAACGATAAAAGTGTCGCAATCCAATAATTTTATTATTATGCCACATGATAAAGTATGGCTAATAATCTTCTTTTTGTTCTATGGTCAAACAGGTTATTTGATGGCACATTGCATAATGTTTAAACAAATGAGATCAGATGTTGCACTTTTATATTTCCCCATCAATATTACAAATGTAAATAAAAACGAAACGTCATTTAGCGCTATACATTGCTTTTAAAAAAAAAATCTACAAATCAATATTTTCTACATATGATCTGTTCATTTCTTTAAAAAGTTATATCTCGTTTTTATTATCTAACATTACCTCTAGACAAATATCAACATAAAAAATGTTACAAAATGTGCAACACTACTTTTATATTAGCAAGATTTTAAAAGACATAATAAACACCCGAAAACAAGATGTTACTTATGCAGCGACGTAAAGGGATGCTAGCATTCAAATCCTCTTTTGACAGAAATGTAAAGGCTAAATCTGAAAAAGATTTCTCCTGGTTTACCTACACACAAAAATTCCATATGACCTTAATATACAAACCTATGTTATAAAAAAGGTAAAAAAATTACCTTAAGTATTGTTGTAAAATGTTGTAGTTCAGTCATGAATTTAAAATGATGAAAACAATGTTGGTTTTAGCTTTCAACAAGATTTCCGAAACTGGATGTTCTCTTTGGTATGGCCTGCATGCTTGTCCATGTGTTTTTCTTTTTTTCTTTTGGTGTTGTAATACTGATTTGATAAGTCAAGTGCTGTACACTAGAGGTTCAAGGGTTATTAGTGTGATGTCGAGCTTCATATTTTTTTTATGCCTATCCAATATCAGAACACGTTCTACAGTGGTTCTCCTTGATCCCTTTCTGTCATGATGTCTGCTTGTTAGCTGTGTTGTACAAATTTTGTTTGTTTTACATTATATATTGTCATCCTATTGGTCTTTTAAGGCTGACTTTATCGTATAAGTGTTTTTATGGTGAAAGCCAACACATGGATTTGCAGTTGTTGCAATCCTTGTCCTTTCTTATTACCTGGATAGATGTGTCATTGGCAATAATACCACAAAATATTAACTGTTTTATACAATATAAAAGACTGAAAAAAGAGACAAAATCTTAAATATTGGAAATATTTTTAATATCTATCATCAAACTTAAACATATGGTAAACAAAATCTCTCTCAGACAACAAACATTCTTTGATCTATGATCTATAATACAGTTATGTAAAATGCAACAGCAAGATGCTCAATTACAGATAAATTGATTTCAAAAACTAACATGAAAACATATTGTTTCACAGGTAATTTCCAAAACTATTTGATTTTCAAATGAATACAGACGGTCAGAAATCATGGAAAGTTCCACATTGTCAAACTTGAAATAATAGAAATTGTCCCTTCCATCCTCTTTACAAAAATGAAAATTGAGCAGCTTCGATTCTAAAAATGTGTTTTAAATGGATACCCATTTTTTTAAAATAAAATGCACAAGGTCAACTTTGCTGAATACAACATAGATTCTAAAACTTTTTCTTAACTGAAATTTGAGGAAACCGTACCTATTTCAGAATATTTACGACTAACTACTACAAGAGTAGGAAAGCAAATGTGGGACTTTCCATGACTATTAAATCGTCATTAAATCAGTGAAATTATTCCATGATTAAAGGAAAAACACCTTAAACACAAGCAGAGACAGTCATTATGAAAGTAAAAAAAATATACATGATTTACATTACTTGCAATCACACAGTGTGGTACATGACACATATAACTATAGGACAAACAAGCAGGAGCATTTATACAGCATTTAAACACAAAATGTTTGTGAATTTACAAAATGACATACAGCTTAGCAATACAAACAATACATCAATATATATCTGCAATGAATACATAACTATTTTGTCACTAACAGTAAATATACACTGATAAAATATAGATTTTTGTTGGTTTAAAATAGTTAAACATTCAAAACGAAATGATATATGTGTTCACTAATGAGCTTAAAGATTGACAATCATCCCAATTTCTGACAAAACTAATGTTATAATCAATTCTTCACAATTTAATTTAATCTTTAAACCAATCAATTCCTGTGTACTGCAGGTTTTGTACAATATCTCAACTTTTTTTACAGTCTCTTCTAAATAAATTCTCTCTATCACTGAGCAGAACCAAACCAGATTATAATCACCACTCTGGTGTCTATAGTCATTTCCACACTATTCATTAATCATACATATGTTTGGTCAATATTTTTAACTTTATTTCATAATCTTAATCTATATAGAATTCTCTCTATCCCAGAGCAGCACCATACCAGATTATATTTACTAGTCTGACGTTTATAGCCATTTCCACACTAATCATCAATCATACACATGTTTGGTACAATATTTCAACTTTTACTTTCATAAAATTGAGAATGGAAATGGGAAATGTGTCAAAGAGACAACAACCTATATAAATTCTCTCTATCACTGAGCAGCCCCAAAACAGATTATGATTACTACTCCGATATCACAATTAACTTGATATGAACATTTCATGTTTAACCAAGTGTGACTATTTACTTACAAGAAAGACTAATTATATATTATTTGAATTAACAAGTTTTTTTGATTTATCAAATGTATTATTCAGAATTCTGAACTATTTTTGTTCATTGTTAAATATTTATTCTGGGTTTCTTTTGAATTAATTATTTTGAGTATACAAAACAAATTAAAATTCATCATTTAACGAAAGTGCACCAAATGGAAGCATCATCTTCAATGTCAAGTATCCTAAGATATATTTTATTTATTCATTCAACAGTGATTTATGCACCACAAAACCTTAATAATTATTGCACAACTTAATTTGTTTGAAGTTAAATGAGAAATGTCATGGATGGTAACATTTTGACTAACGAGAATTCTAAAAAAAAAAATAATAATACATCACTCTTGAAAAATAATAACAGAAAGACGTATGTTAACACTATAATTCAGGGTTTTTAAAACGAAAGACCCATGTATATATAGAGAAGATGACTTAAAGCAACTTCTCTGACTCTGTTAATAAAAAGATCACAAATGAAACTGTATCTTAAACAAAACATCTGATCATAAACAGCACTTATAATTGAGACTCAAAATATTAAATTTACAGCTCCTTCGTCAATTTTTAAATAACCTTTAGTGTAAATATTGATGTTAAACTTCTTTTCCAAGTTATTTAGCATGCATGCTGAAAAAACAGATCCTATTTACAAAAACATCTACTCACATATCATGGAGAGAGAGGAAAATTTATGATTTATATATTCAGTTGGTTATCATTTAACCATAAGCTTCATACAATATAAATATATCACGTTTTGTATAAACTAGGAATGGTAAGGACTCTGATAAAGTGGTCAAACTGATGTAAACATATGGGAACTACCGTATAGCGGGTTATTTTCGCGGGGTGTAAATTTTCGCTTATTTTCGCGGTTAGTACAAAATCACCAAAATAAATTCCGCCAATTTAAAAGTGTACATGCAAAGGTAATGTTAAAAATGTTGAATCCGCCAAAATAATAACCGCCAAAATTTTTCGTATACCTGATTCAATGAAAATCGCGAAATTTTACACCCGCGAAAATAACCCGCTATACGGTATTCTGTATGAAACATGGTCCCTTCCTTTCCCTGGTCAATTCAAAAGTCTTAGCAATTGATCTGACAACATTTAACATATAATTTGAAAAATGGTATGAAAAAGCTTGAAAAAATTACAACACACATACATGAAACTGTGATAAATAGCACCAAAAGTTAACATGAAATATGTACAAAATATTAAGGTGGTACCTAACACTTTCACTAAAATCAATTTGGCTCGTTTAATTTTCATTAAATTTTTGACAAAGTATTTACTTTGACCCTTTAACAAAAAAAAATAAATTTCAAAAATTTTGAACCAACCGTTTTATCAGAAAAATTACACTGGTTATATAGCAGTTTGACAAACACCAATTTTGATCATTGAGAAGCTTAATATTCCATTAACACCACAACGTAATTTAAACGTTTAGCTGATTTTACAGAGTTATCTCCCTGTAGTGTTAGGTACCACCTTAATGCTTCAATTTCTATAATAATTCTATTATTTGTGACCTAAAATATTTACAATATTTTTCCGAGTTTTTCAAGCAGCTTCCAACATTTAAAAAAAAATGATGAAATCCCCAAGATTAATTGCCACACAGGTCATCATGTATTAAAACACATAATCAAACTGTAACTAACTGTTGTACAACAAACAAATTGCAACTTCCTTTTTAAAATTGAAATATGAAAGGTTGAAACTAGCTAAAATCAACATTTCACAAATTTGACTGATTCGTCTATGACAAAATATCTAATTTCATCTTTTTCACCCAAAAATAATAAGGATAGACACCGGAAAACAAAAACAAAAGTCAATAAAACGGTGAGGTCTGATTAACTGAGATCAACTCTGAATGATAATATGAGACTACCTTGAACCAATTCTAAACAGAATGAGAGACAAAAATGACTTTAAGATCCTAGTTATCTGAAGAAGCTAGGTCTATGAAGAATGAAAGACAAATATGCCTTTTATCCATAAAGGTAACAGCAGTATATCGCTGTTCAAAAGTCATTAATCATTTAAAAGAAAACGAATCTGGAGTACAGACTGAAAATTAGAAATACACATCAACAGTTAGAGAAAAACAATCTAAGTTATTGAAAGAAGCTGTATCTGTGTCTCATAATAAACAAAATTCATGAACAAAATACAGGTAAAACAAAAATTCTAAAATGGAGAAGAACAACACATGAACTTGAAACAGATGTTTCATGTCTCAAAAAAGTGTTTTTCAGAATAAAGATATTATTGGTGTTCAGAAAATAAAGCAATTGTCAAAATTGGCCTTTAAAATAAGCTGCACCCACAAAGCTTTACTTGAAACCAAAATTAAACCAATTAAAACCTTTCACATCATCAAAATGGATTCTTTATATGAATTTTTGATGGTTCTGAACACAAAGAAAAACACCTGCAAAAATGAAGGTAGATAACTTAAGTTTCATAACGAAATTACTTCCCTTTACCTAAAATTACACACCAATGCAACAATATACAAAATGACCTGAAACAAATCTCTAATACTATCTTGTTTGATACAAAAATCTAATAAAGAACACCAGCTTAATAAAACGTAAGCTTTCTAACTACACTGTCAATTACTTTCATGTCAATAACATACTAAATTACCAAACTGAATAATCCGACTTATTTATTACATAATTAATATCCCATGACTGGGTGTGGCCTAAATGTTTACATAGTAGACACATAGAAAATATCTAGTCATTTGATATTGGATTATTAGAATAATCATACATAAATATCATATATGATCAAATTCCAATAAAAAATGAAAAATATTTTTTGCAAATTGTGAATGAATTCTAGATAAATGCTTCAGAAAAAAAAATAATAATCAGACATATTTCAAATACATTTTTGGAATTTGAATTTCTATACCAAAACTTTATAAAACTAACTTATCATTACCTTATAAGTAGGAAAATCTTTTAAATTTTTCTTCAAGACATAAAATAATTCTAAACTTGTCCTAGAACTTCAGGTATTGAATCTGAGGACTCAATTTTTTTTTTATATAAAGGTCCAGGAATAACTAACGGAAATAAATATTTGTATTGGAATGAGCATGTTATAGACATAAAACAATTGACCTCAAATAATTATCATGATAATTCCTAAACTAAGGTTTAATTTTTTGTGGAAAACTAAGGCATGTATTACTGGTTACTACTAGAAAAAACTAGATATCTTTAATACAGACTAGTCAATAATTAAAATGAAATGGAGGCTACACGAGTAATTTTATTTTCAGACAAATGTAAATTGTCTTTCATGGCTGCATGTCAATTTGAAGTATTCAAAATCAATCAAAGAATATGTATAAGTTGTCATGGAGATTGTTTGGAAAATAATAACAGCTTTGTCACATCTATTTTAGAAATGTAACTACTTTTGTATTTAGTTGCAAAATTATCTTAGTTTCCACAAAAAATTCAACCTGTCTAGTAATGAAAAACAATGAAAATATCTAACACATAAAAAAACCTGAGATTTAACTTAAATCACTTCTAAGGGCTATTCCACAATGGGAGAGGGGTAAGAAATCACCTAATATTATCAATATTGGTGTAGCAGGGTCCAAAACAAGATTCACACAAAAGTGCATCATATTTCTATCTAATATCTAATTTAAATTGTATGGATGGACTTTTGGGGGGAAAGTGCTATTCAACCCTGCAACATCCCTCAACCGTATCATGCTGTTTCCTGGAATAGCCCTAACACAATAATAACCCAATGAGTAACCAGTATTTCTTCACTAAATACTTAACTGATGTTAATGCTGAAACTTATCTTAAGCAATAAATATATATTCCTGAAAGTGTAACTGATAGCATAACTGAACTACAACCAAATATAAATTGATTTGAAAAAAAATATGCTTAAAAATGCTCTAATACCCTGTCAATAAACAATGAAATTATATAATACAACTATTAATTGAAAAATCTAAAATATATATATTAGTTTCTGATTGTAATGCAAGTTATTCTGTACTGTTTTTCCATATCAAATCATACGTCATTGTGTGTACTGATGTGTCTTTCATTTATATTTCAGTCCAATACAAATGCATAAAACCTTATGATATTTGAATATCAAAACATCATTTTCTTCAAAAATTAAATTTTTGGTCATATGGCAATTTTTTTAGGGAAAAACTTTTTATTATAGTTCATTTTTGTTGGTTTTTTTTTTTTTTTAACTCAGATCACCATTTAGCATACAACTGTATTTTGAAGTTGGGGAGAATATGTTGAATACAGAAATCTTTACAGATAAATTTTAAATGGTAGCAACCAAATTGACATATCCTTTCCATTTTCATCGGACATCTGAATGGCCTGTCCAATATCATCTTGGTCTTCGCCATGATCTTCAAAAATATCGTCCAGCAGGTCAATGCTGTTATTGCTATGGATATAATACTGATTGCCAACCATTTTGTTCAACTGGTTTTCTATTAACATCTTAGACTGGTTACCCATTGGTGCGTCACGTCATTTCGGTGGTCCAACCAAAAGCTGGAGCTCTGTGTCTTCAATTTGTATAAGTGGTTCCCGCCAAAATGTTGTGTTACTGAACTCACTACTTTCCAATGCATTCTCATGTATAACCGGGGGAAAGTAATGGTCTGCTATATCAGTAAGGCTTACATACCTACAAACAGATAAAATTTATTTGATTCATTAACTGATTGATTGATTTCACAACTTTCAAAATCATTGTGCTATTTCCTGGATGTCATTTTTAATATTCTAAGATTTCACAACTTTCAATATCATTGTGCTATTTCCTGGATGTCATTTTTAATATTCTAAGATTTCACAACTTTCAATATCATTGTGCTATTTCCTGGATGTCATTTTTAATATTCTAAGATTTCACAACTTTCAATATCATTGTGCTATTTCCTGGATGTCATTTTTAATATTCTAAGGAAGTTGCAGTTCCCCGAGAGAATCATCAACCTTCAGTAGGAAAACTAACACTCTAAGTCAATCAAGAGTATAGTCGAGTGCACCTGCCCCGTTCAGAATTAGATTTCATAACCTCAGATTGACTACTTAAGGTGGTACCAAACACTACAGGGAAATAACTCTGTAAAATCAGTATAACGTTTTAATTACGTTGTGTTGTAAAGCGAATATTAAGCTTCTCAATGATCAAAAATGGAATTTGTCAAACTGCTATATAACCAGTGTATTTTTTCTGACAAAACGGTTGGTTCAAAATTTATAATTTTTTTTATATTTTTGTTAAAGGGTCAAAGTAAATATTTTGACAAAATTTTATGAAAATTAAACGATCCAAATTAATTTTAGTGAAAGTGTTGGGTACCACCTTAAACCACTCAGGCAAGCAAGTTTTATTTGCTATATTTCTATTTGTAGTTCAGCCTTTTTCAACTGATTTTGATAGTTTATACTGTTACACAACTGTCCCAGGTTTAGGGCGAGGGTTGGGATCCTGCTAACATGTTTAACCCTACCACATTCTGTATGTTTTGTGTCTGTTCCAAATAATGAGTCTGTAATTTAGTGTTTATCATTTTTTGCTGTGTTACTAGATATAGGAAGATGTGGTGTGAGTGCCAATGAGACAACTCTCCTTCCAAATAACAATTTAAAAATTAAACCATTATAGGTTAAAGTACGGCCTTCAACACCGAGCCTTGGCTCACACCGAACAACAAGCTATAAAGGGCCCCAAAATTACTAGTGTAAAACCATTCAAACGGGAAAACCAACGGTCTAATCTATATAAACAAAACGAGAAACGAGAAACACGTATATATTACATAAACAAACGACAACTACTGTACGACAACTACTAGTACATATTTGTTTTTCGTTTATTGGATGTACAGTGACCTATAGCTATAGTTGATAATTTCTGTGTCATTTTGTTAAGAGTTGTCTCATATAGGCACTCATACCCAAAGCTTCTTTTTATATATCCAATGCATTCTTATGAATTGCCAGTGTTGACTTGTATACTTACGACGACTGGAATGTAAAGTGTGATTCTTGTTTGAGTTCTCCACGTGGATTGATTGTAAAGATTCTGTACGGTGGAATATTGATGGCTGTGTATGCATAAACATCCTGTAATATAAAATGTTAAATCAGAAAGTTAGAATGCAGACATTATAGTACACAGTGTTATCCAAATTCCTTATAAGATGCTAAAATGAGACCTGTCAACTAAAACAGATAGTCAGTCAACAAAAATGAAACCTTTAAGTTTTAAAGGCTAATACTTTTAATGTCCAGTGGCAAATTAAGCCCATATTCAGGACCAGTTCACCAAGTGACAGTCGCCAGAAAGATATCACCCCTCCCCTTACTGTTACTGCTAAATACAGAGCAGAGAAGTAGCAAATATGAAATTTTCAAGTCCTTTGTTTGACCTGATAAAGAATTGAATCAAACCTACATCACCTCACTTGCAATGAACATGATATATTGGCAGTTGGACTCCAGTACAATCAGTGTGCACCTTTATAGAGGAAGTTTGATCGGTCTAGGCATTTCAAGCAAAAGCTGAAACTGCCTGTAAAACAAAATAATGATGACCAGTCTTTAAATCACAATTTCAGAATTTTTCTCTCAAGTAGTCTTTTCCCTTTACAAAAGAATTTATTCAATGCAAAACTACTATAACTTACATTAATTTTGTTGCCAAATCCTGCATAGAAAGCTTGGGTAAAGGGAGGGAACAAGCTACCAATGTCCTTCAGACAGGCTATTTTGAACTCCTCTGGCTTCTTCTCAATCACTTCTCTAAAAGAAAATCAGCAGTTGTAATAACAAATATATATATGACCTCTAGAAACAAAAATAGCATACAGAAGTATATCTTCAACCAACCACTATTTAAATAAAAAACTGAAAAAAAAGTATTGTTTTGCAACGACTAGTAAACAAAAAAGAAAAAAAAATGGTCCTGTTAAAAAAATCATATTATTTGTTCTGTAAATTAACAAATTTATACACACATTTATTATTGCTATTGTTGCATATTGGACAATATTGAAAGATTAAATATTGCAATTTCAGGAAATTTTAAAAAAGTACTTATAAATAAATTTCTGAATTTCTGAATTTCTGAATGATGATGAAAGTGAAAATGGATATTTTCTTTGTTAAATCAATTATTTGGTTTTTTTAGTGATTAAGATCATATTACAATGTTGGCTGCAGATTCCAATTTTTAATATTTTTACCTATTACTTCTTTTTGATTTGCTGACATATAGCTGTCAACAAAACAGATTTATTTTACATTTTGAGATCATCCCTCCTTACCTAGACTTGAGATGTTGGTGACTGTAGAAGCGGACCCTCAGGAAGAACATGTACTTCCTGTTTTTACCTTTTTATATAATGATGTCAACATTACAGAATTCTATTAATCTGTCAAACAAGTGAGAGGTTTAGCTAGATAATACTTTTTTTACATTTTGAGATCACCCCTCCTTACCTGTGGAAAGCACTGACTAGAGATGTTGGTGATAGCAGAAGTGGACCCTCTGGAAGGACATGTACTTCCTGTTTTATACTCTTCAGTAGATCTTTGGTGACCTTTGATTGTCCTATAGCACGAGCAGACAGATAGAGAAACTTGTAACCATTTGTGTTGATGGAGGTATACAGCTGAGCTACTCCAGACTGTGACCAATCTTTACCAATAATGGGTAGTATCTGTCCCAAAACATCAGATCTGTGAAAGTGAATACAAAAGTCTGTTATAATATGATTCCTTTAATTATGTGATCATTTGAGCAGTTTGTCCTCAAGATAACTTTCAGTCCTTGGCAAATCAGCATTCTCTTTTGAATCATTGGTGAAACCGATTCTAGCACTTTCTTATCATGTTAGGTCTAATATTTCTCCACTTTGGATAGAAAATGTGGCATTTTACAGTTTGAACAGCTAACTATCTGGAGTGGATAAATATTCATTATTGTTATCAGGATTGCGTGGTAGGTTTTATATACATTCATGGTGATTTAGTGTGTATACATGTAGATTACCATAGGGAAATATCTCTATAAGTTTGTATGCACACTTTGGAGAAAAGCACTAAAGATTTATTATTATTTGTGGAATACAACTAAATGTGTGATTTACAGGTAAAAATGAACCTTTACCATAATTTTCAATGAAATACATATGTTCTTTTGCCTCAAATGCAGACTTTGTTAAAACCACAAAATCAAATATCCAAGTTTCCCTAAATCCATGATTCAAAGAAAACAATCTCCTTAGAATATTTATGTTTTAAACAAGACAGTTTTACAATTGTATTTGAAGTAAAATTACGAAAAAAGTAGTAAATTTTCAATTCAAAGATGACATGCATGATTTGTGTATTTTTTCTCCAAGAGAATAAAATGGCAGACGTATTTTGACGTTGCCAGCCTCTCTACCATGAAAATTGATATTCACAAAACAAATGAAATGGTACCAACAAAACTATTAATGGATCCACATTATGTCTACTCATACTTACTTAGTAATTGTTCCATCAATATCAGAGACAATGATTTTGTCATCATATCTCCACAGGTAGATATGACTTGTACATTTCTTTGTCCCCTGGAACTGTGTTGTAACAGAGTAAACAATCTCATTACATCCAGGCTGTAAATTCAGCTTTTTCTGTAAACATAGATACAATACTTTTAGCAAACAGTTTATATTTCCTGAGACTTTTCTTGTACTAGCAGTGGAAAATATTGAACATTTTTGGTTCAATTTAAAAAGAATTCAAGTAATGATATTGTAATATTTCTAAACATTTGTATGTTATAAAAGTAACAACATTTTTTAGATTATAAACATATTTGATCTTTAACAATGAAAATGGTGAAAAAAAGTATGAAAGTACAACAGGCATATTTGCAGTTTAGTGCTATTTTCATATCAAATTTAATATTTTTACTGTTGAATTCCTTAGTACCTTTCAAAATGTCACAAATTGAGATAAAAAGTAGCAGGGTTCATCATGAAATATAAACTGGTGAAACAGAGATATTTGTCTCACCTATATGTAATTATTTTTTGTTTTCATTTAATGAGTACTTACAATAGAATCTGAGTCCAATCTGATTGTCTTCTTATAAACCTCTGAAGTGACCCTTTTGTGAGCCTCATTCCTATCTGAATCTGTATCAGCTTCACTGGAGGTATGATCATCATCAGCCAAACTGAAATATGTTAAGCATGGCCATAATGTGTAAAACTAAGCATAAGTATTCAGTAAACAGTAAGTTGGTAAAAAATGATTCTGAAAGAAGATCTCACAGTAAAGCATGCTCAAATGATTAATTGATTGATTGGTGTTAAAAGCCACTTTGAAATTATTGTACGGTGCTATTTTTTTGACAAAATATTAACTTTGACCCTTTGACAATAATATTAAAATTTAAAATAACTTAAAACCACATAGCAGTTTGACAAACACTGATTTTGATCATTGAGAAGCTTTTTATTTCCCACTCAATAGGACGTGATATAAATGTTAGCTGATTTTTACAGAGTTATCTCCCTGTAGTGTTCTGTATCAGTTTAAGAACTAAAACAAACCTGTTATCAGTATTTTTTCTGACTTTTCTTGGACTACCAGATACACTGGCAGGCAGGCTTGTAGGGGGACTCAATGTGGAATTTTCATCAGTCTGAAAACAACAATTTGTGGTAATTGATAAAAAGAAGATACATGATAAAATTGAGAATGGAAATGGGGAAATGTCTATATAGGTTCTGAACTTGTTCCCTTAGCAAATGTATGAGAGAAGGATAAAATAGTGCATTGGTATTTTTATAATCAAATCTGTTTCCTTCCAAGATTTCGTATAAAATTTAAATCAATTATTTTCAATATCAACGAGAAGACAATAATTTCTTTCTGGGACTGGAACTCATCACATTGCAAGTTCAGAAATTTGTGCATGCATTTATACGTGTAATCATTAAACAATGGACATAAACGTGATAAAATTTTTATTGAAGTTTTACAAATTCTCCTTTCAAACTTAAAATAAAATTATTGCAAAACCAATCACGCCATAATTTTTCGCAATTTAAAGACCGCAGCAAAATGTGTGAATTCTATAGATCTTACCGTCTTTCCTGTTCCTATCTCAGAATCAGACATAGATGTCTGAACGGCCTGTTTGTCCTGTGGCTGTGACTGATCTATAACCTTGGATGACCTCCCCCATGAAAACCATGACGACACACCACTAGTCCTCTTTTCTTTCTTTTTTGGCATATACTCATCTGTCAATTTCTTCATAGCAGACTGTAATGTATAAAAAATTTATACTGAATATAAAATACACATACCCGTAGCCAGGGGGGGTTCGGGGGGTTCGGACGAACCCCCCTTGAAAACAAATAAGCACTGTTAAAGTCGATGTTCTGTTCGAATTGTGACTGTTAAAGTCGAGTTTGTGAGTCAAACAAACCCCCCTTTGGAAATTCCTGGCTACGGGCCTGAATACATGTATCAAATTTATAAATATGTAAAGTTCTACAAAGAATTAATGATCAGGAAAAAAAACTACTGTAGGAATTGATCACTGTGGACTCACTATTATATTGGATATAATTTTTTTTATATTTCGTGGGTACAGGCCAGCCTTGAATTGAAAGTTTCAATAAATTACACATTTTCTAAAGACATTGTATGCAGAGATTGGCAAAACCAGGAAACCAAATATCTACGAAAAGCAAGTCTTCCTTTTTCCACAAAAAAAAGAATGAGTCCAGAGGATTACAGTAATTATTTGTGTTCTATTTTGTTGAAGAAGTCTAGTGAAATAGGATGTGATTCTTAATTGAAAACTGTTGGAGTTAATTACAGAAAAGAAGTACACACTTTTCCTTGACATCACCATACCAAGCGCTGGTTATGCACTTTGAGAAACACAACCAAAAATCTAAAAGAGAAATTTTTAAAAGGGCTTTTCAGATTCATCATGTTCATGAGTCATGATGTGGTATTAAAAACTCAAAGCACAATTGCCAAGGAAGGATAAGATGCTGTTTAATTCATTTCATTTTTTAAATGGCATTAATACATACTTTTCTTTTTTACATATTTACATATTCACATAGTGACTTGAAGGGAGGGTTGTCTCATTGGCACTCTGACATACCACATCTTAATATTTAGAATTATAAATCAATATTTATTTTGACCTTGTGTGTATTTTATTCTTGCAAAGGAGCAAATACATACCAGTGGAAGATTCCTTTCAAACACCAGGTGAGCCAGAATCATTGGTGCTGCTGTCATCCAGTTATAATACCTGTTGAACATTCAACAGGCACATTTAGTATGTGATTAACTTATAAACTTGAAAAATATTATTATTTTGAGGAGCTGTTGCATATTTTTTCATCTTCTCAAATTTATGATGCTATATCATATAGTATTAATATATCTATTGGCATGTGCTTTCCCATACTTAAACAGTAAAATGAAATGAATTTAAATGTTCAACAAAAATACGAAATTTCTAACGGCTTAGTAAAACCTCAAATTAAACATCCTCAAAAGTACATTTTTTTTCAATTAATTCATGAAAATTGCATTGTATCCATGAAAATAAAGGAATTCACAGTAGAATTGCTAACTTCAGGGTAGACCTCTTAACATAACTTACTTTTCTTCAATACGAATGACAAGGTCTGGGTTGTTGATCATTCCAAGATTGTCACAAAGGTCCTCATAGGTCACAATCTTCTGCATGAACTTCTCCAAGGTCACACCTTCTGACAAACCACCACAGAGAGACATAGAGTAGGCACCAAGAGATTTGACCTCAGACCTCAGAAAGGACACAGGGGGTCCACATACAGCGCCCTCTACTGAGTTAGGGGAGACAGGAAGTGAGGCACCACGACCAGATTCTGTGTCTTCTTCTCTTTCTCTGATTGACTGGAACTGTGTCTGGTGAAACCTAGAATAAACAACAACAAAAATTAGGAAAAACCGGCAGACACTTTCCTTCTTAAAACAAAGTACAATATAAATTTAAACTTTATTTATATAACAATTCCAGCAGACAATGCAATTAAAGGTAAGTCAGCCAATCAAAATGAAGATATATTAGCACATATAATCTATTAATTTAAACGTGTTTATTCATAGTTGATTGGGACACAAGTTATCACAATTTATATTGATCCCTTTCCATTTTGCTGGTGCCAGTGGATATATTTAGAATCATATAACTGGTTTATTGAAAAGTAAAATCACAAAATTTCTGAACTTAGAGGAAAATCAATTCGGAAAGTCCATAATCTCATGGCAAAATCAAATAACAAAACACATCAAAAACGAATGGACAAGAACTGTCATATTCCTGACTTGGTACAGGCATTTTCAAATTTTTTCTAAATCTTAAACAACATTCCATACTGTGTGTGATGATTAGTGAAGTGTTCATTGCTTATTTTAGGGACTAAAAGTTTTAACATTCGTCGAAAGAAACAGTTGAAACTTTTTGCACATCAAATTAAAATAAAAAACGTCCTCCATCTTCCTCTGGAACAACCATTTTAATAACAACCTCAAGCCAGATCAAGTTAATGAAAACGTATGTCGACACAACTGATAAGTACAATAAATAATGATTTTAATGAAATGAGTAATAATTTTATGTCTCATATACTCTGTTCTTATAGTTGTCAACTAGCTGCTACATTTGGGTATGATTTCTATGGTTAAAGAGACTGAATATTCTATCAATACCTTTATGATAAATTAGAAAGACTACACACGTTATGTACATGTATATATATATATATAGATCATGCATTTACAAATGTTCAGTTACACAGAGATAAATTTTCAGCAATTTCAACATGTTTTTATTCATAATCAGCTACATATGACATAAAAAGAACATTTCTACCTCCTATCAAAAACTGAAAACTTGTTATGTCAATTCAAATATTATTTCTTGCAATTATTTCTTTAATTTTTACATAAGCCATACATGAAGTAATATTGCTGAAAATTCAATAAAACAAAGAAATTAGCACCTCATACACACACACACACACAAGTCAAATGTTACATTAACAGAAGGTATAGGGGGTAATTCACCAAGCTACTTACATATGCGACATTCTTTAAATAGTAAAATTAAAGAAGCATAATATATTGTGAAAAAAAAAGGGAAAAGCATGTGTATATATAAAAAAAAAAAGACAGATTTAAAACTGATCTTTGAATACAGAAAAAGTGTACTAAATCTTCTTAAAAAAATAAACTGCAGGTATAAAAAAAAAAGAAGATAGAACATTTCTTTTATAAATTTTATAAATAAAACTTTTAAACATTCAAAATAGATCTTTAAATATTTGAAAACAAGTGCACTATATCTATTTAAAAACAAAATAAGCTGCAGGTATAAAAAAAAACATAAAAAGCTTTTTTTTTTAATTTGAAAAAAGTGCACTACAATGTATATATCTAATATGCTGCAGGTTAAAAAAAAGGCTTAATGAATTACTTACTGCTCGGAGCAGCTTCTATAGACGAAATCAAAACATTCAATATTTATAGCAGCTAAACAACATATAACAGTAGTCTAAACTGTAAGCGTGAGCTCACAATAATCATGCGACGATCTTATGCATTCTATTTTATATACATTCCCTAAATATTGTACAAAGTTCTGTTATAAACTCATTCATTAACAGAAAAACTTCAAAATTATCAATAACTTGTCGAACATTATGTCTTTTTGCTGATATTGACATATATTGTTATCTACTGATAAAATTAAATTAAGTTAAATCTTAGTTTTCAGTTCTTTTAAACATATAAATAAAAAATATTTTCTGATACATGTGACCAAAAAAATATATTCCTGACCTATTCATAAAATTATAAAATTATAAAATTATAAAATTTATAAAATTAAAACAAAATTTAAACAGCAACAGCAGCTTATTTATTTGAACTGTGACCTTTAATTGCGTACCTTTTTGGAAAGTATAGCTTAGCGACTTCAGGACTCATTTCCTCTAAGTTCAGATCATCAAGATATATTCCCTCTAACTCAGGTTTGTGTCGGACATTCCTTGTACTCTTCATAAACTGGAACAACCCTGATGACGATTGCTTCGGATCTACAATAATAAATTATCTTGAAAATAACAAATATCAAATACAACTTCATCGATTATAGCATGATTCTTCAAGGGTTTTAATAAGTGTGAGCCTGAGCTCATGGACCTTTTATTTCCAGATGGGAACTTTAGGGTTTTTATGTTGATTCTTTTGACAGGACCTGTGACTTTCAATTGGTCCTGAACTCTACCTTCTTGCAAAATATGTCAAAACCACATAATCAACATGATCAAGTATCTATAAAATAATGTGTTTCTTCAATTCATTAAATTGGTGACAATGAATAGTCTTTATGCTCTTTGGTCAGGTTGTTGTGTCTTTAATGCATTGCCTGTTTCCATTCTCAATTTTATCTTCGTCTCATTCATTAATTAAGCCTGGTGTTGCCTTCTTGAAGTTTTATGCAATGAATACAAAGATTATAAATATATTTAATAGCAAATACTATACTGTATTCAGTGCATGGACACAAGAGACAAAATGTTCATAAGGTAGATGACAATTCTATAATATCATATGGATTACTTCCCTTTGTATATACAAGAATACACCCACGATTGTGTTAGGCATACTCCACATGTATAACAAAGATTCAGAAAAACAGGGTGTCTGACAGATCCAAAAAGCAAACACATATTACAACTTCATCCTGCCAAGCTGGTTACAGTCATTTAGTAAGTAGTTTCTAACAAGAGTGTGTTACAATATTTGTTGGACAATAACAGACAAGATGTTTGCAATAAAATAAAAACACTCATTGAGTGGATGTAACTTTTAACTACATACCCATTATATGGTCTCTTGACTCTGTCTCACCAGCAGAGCTTGGCACCTCTGTCACAGACTTCCTAGGCAAATCTCCCCATTCCCATAGTGTTGTATCTTCTTCAGTGAAGAATGATTCTTTTGACTGTCTGTGACATTCCACCTCAGTATCACTCTTAGGGGAGGGTGGCCTGCTTCCAACTGGGCTAAAATAAAGAGTTAACAATAAGATGTTTTATGCAAGCAAAATAAAAAACTATTTCATGGTAACATACAAAATTATAATTTAGAAGCTGGGGTACCAATCACTTCAGGATTAATTCAAATGTTCCTGGAACATGCAGCTATATGCCATCTGCAGCATTTTTTTTAGTGTACCTACATAATATATTGATAGCACTATTTCTATTTTTGAACTGCCTGTATCTCTTAATGTCATACTGTGGTTAACTACCTACAACTATGTAACATTATCCAAGTCTTTTATCATGTTTTGTAATTAACTTTTTAAGCATTTGTCATTTGCCCTCAAGATATTCCAAAACAAGTGGAGTTCAATTCTATTTGTTCTCTTCATTCAACCCATAATTATCAAAAAATATAAATCAGCCTAGAGTAGCTTTTTTTTAAAATTATTACCGGTATATCATGACATTACTCATTAGACTTTAATACTAACCTACTAACTGGTGACATTTCTGTGTCACTAAATACATGAGAGAATCCATCGTATGATAGTGTAGCCCACTCCCGTGTACGTTCAAACTTATTCTCCTCAACAACAGGGAGGCTGATAGACTTTGACAAGCCAGGAGGAATCCTGGAGGAGGCAAGATTTGCTAATTCTTCGTCAGAAGAAACGTCATCGATCTCAAAGATTTCAGAGTCATCTGTTCTGGATTCAACTTTTGGGGTTTCTGTCTGATTCTTCCTTTTTGTTGATCGTTTTCTTCTTACTTTCCTACTCTGTTCATTTGCCTCTGTCAAACTGTCTTGCCCTGTCTGAATTGTAAAAAAGAATCAAAAATTTATCAACTCAAAACAAAATTCGTCCTCAACATACAGTCAAATATCCAAGAAATTAAAATATAGAAATAAAATGACTTGAAAATATCAAGAAGATTATCTTTTAATTTAATAGTACACTTCATCTCAAGTGGATTGTGCTTTTAACATCAATCCACTGATGAAACTTATGTCCAATCCTATCATCATACAATTTGTAAAAATATTGAATATTGAACTTGAACTTGTATTCTATTTATAGGATGGAAGTAGAGAAAGGGAATGTTCACTCAAGAAGACTATCTACAAGTTTTACCCAACTGTCAGGTACAGATGGAATATCATAATTCATATGAGCCGTATTGTTTTTCGGACACATTTACATAGATCATCACACAGAATGTCAATTTGTTTTACAAGAAATACATATAATGCTCTCAAAATTCAAAATGCTAGTTTTTAATTTTGCAAAACCTGTTTTGTTACACTTTTCACAAAGAAAAAAAAAACATCCCCAAAATGGTGAAAAACATGTGAATTTCTAATATATCTGCTAGGATATCATGACAAATGGAAATAGAACTCATACCGCTTCATTCTGTTCACTCTCTTCTTCTTCGTCTAGGTCTTTGATTTTCTTTGTTTTTTTCCTTTTCTCTCCATGTTTCTTCTTCATCTCCATTACTCCCTTCTCCATGAGGTCAACACTAGAGGGCATCGGTGATGTGGCCAAATGAGCCGGAATCTCCTATTAAATATTACAAAGGTGATAAATATGAGCAGCTATTAAAGTTTTTTTCTCATTTTCTTAAAAAAAAATAAAAATATACAATTGAAATTCATAGAAGTTACATTATAAAATACATACACTTTTTTTAATTCTTGTTTAATTAAACTTTAGACTCATGACACATCCAAACCACCAAGGTTGTTACATGAAGCATTTGAAAAACATATCAACAATGGCCAAATTATGTTAAAATATCTAAAAGTAATATGAACAGCATACCCTTTTGAAACTTATATGAACAGCATACCCTGTTGGCATAATAGGTTGAATAAATTTTGAATACTGTTTTAACTAGTTCAATTAAAAACTTTAACTTAAACAAATTAATCAGCAATTGACATAAGAAGCTAAAACATGTCAATTCCAAAACAGATTAAAATTCAGTTCATGAACTTTTCTTCGAGACTCTTTTTTATTCTAGGAATAATTGTCAAAGTATCTTTCACTGAGAAAATGTGATTATATTCTATGTTCCTACAAACCTCCACATTTTCGTCTGTCAGTATCTCTGTAACAAAGAAGGCTTCACCAGATTCTCCTAACTTCATATGTAAATCAATGGCCTCTCCATTGATCTCTATGTCAACCTAACAATCAAATCAAAGTATGAATAATCAACAGACAGATGGCCATCTTGTGTAATAAACATGGTAAATTCTAAGCAATAAAGGTTAGAGAAATCTGAGAGGTTTGACATCAATCTTCAGGTTTCACCTTTGACCTTTTTGTTAAGTAGCATAAACTTTCTAACTTTTTTCTATATATCATTATCCATATCATCCATCATTTGTCCATTGTCATCTTATAAAAGAGTTTCTATCATATGTAAAGAGTGCTTAGCTACATGTACATTGTAGCTTTATACATGTTATAAGTTGGAAAGACTTATACGAAAGGTAGATTTACATTTTGTGCATTTCAACATCTCTGCAGATTGAATACAAGTACAGTGGATTCATTAATCTTCGTTAGTACATGTATCAATATTTGTTGATTAAAGAAAACTTGTATTTTACATGTTCTACTGGATATTTGATTTTGTAGTTTAACATTAGTCGGCATTCAAGCCACACAAATTTCGTATTTAGTTGAACATTTAAATTTAGGATTCCACATGTCCAAGATACCAACGAAATCAACAAAAATTGGTATACCCTTAATAATAATGTATGTTTGGTTTACTCTGTACTCAATGTACTGGTACCAGTACAATCTTAAATCAATAACCAGGTTAAAGATAACCCATATCACTCTACATGTTCTAAAAACAGACCAATTTGTTTGTGTAGTCTGTAACTGGGTAAAAAACAAAGAATAGATTTCACCGTCACAAGATTTATGTCAATGAAACAGCACTCAACACAGGTCAAATTTGCAGGTGTTTAAGTATCAAGCACTTGAAGCTTCCTTTATGGAAATATATGTAAGACTAATTTTTCCATTATTGTTTTAGTGTGGTCTTTTTACATATCTCAATAGTGTATGTGCTTTCAGAAATGAATTTCTAATGTACACTTTTTTATGTGATGGGTGCCAGATGTGGAGCAGAATTTGCTTACCCATTTTGGAGCACCTAAGATCACACTCGTTTATGGGGTAGTTTGTCTTGCTCATGTTTTACTTTTCTAAATAAGCATTGTGAATTTTTGTATATCATTTTGAATAGCATGTATAGTCCTTTTGTTATTTTTTCGTTTGATTTTCCGTAATTATTAACATGATTAAAGCACTTAAAGTGTGTAAAACATTGATATATATTGCACATTATTTACACTCACATATATCATGTATATATTTCACGTATTATGTATCCAAATTTTTTTTTAATATAAATTTTAATTAAAAAAATTCACCAATTTTAATTGAAATTACACATAGGCATGATAGGATTCAGACATTTATTTCTATTCCGGAGTATGAGGTTGAAGTTTGTCATATTTGTTGTACTATGAACAATCCTGTATTTTTTGTTGTTTCCTGTTAAATATATATTCACTTTCTTTATTACTACAATTTATCAACTCCAACTCACCACTTTCTCTCTAGCTCGAATGACCCCAAGTTTACCAAATCTAACGTGGAACGGTGAAGATTTGAATCCCCCATCTTCCTGTTCTACAATGATGACATCTATAGCACCTGTTAACGTTGCTGCATTGATTTCATTGTAAAATCCTTTGACGTTAGAAAAGAGTTTGCCGACATAACTGAAATAACTCATGCTGTGTTATCTTCCCTTACATGGTAGACATCACAGTGATTGGACTCAGGATGTCTTTAAAATTAGATGAATTTTTCTTTTTCCAAAACCTGCAAATAAATATGAAACAAATTCAGCATGAATCAGATTGAAGTTTCACATTTTTATCCAGGGCAACGAGTCCATAAGTCCAAGACTCATGAAAATCTTTCTGGACTTACCATTTTAAAATGGTGAGTCCAAAGATGCATCAAGATTGAAATAGTATGTATAAACTAAACACACACATCATCATTTATATAGCAAAATTCTAAACGTAATCTGAATTTAATGTCATTTCATTGCCTGATTAGGTCATAAAGACTGAAATAAAATTATATTCGCAATAAAAAAAAAATTTGTGGTGTTAGACTCACCATGGCCAAAAATAACGAGTGCCTAGGCTCACCTTCAAAAGTCTAAGTACATGAAGTGAGAACACTGCCTATTATAGAATACTATACACTAACAGTATGGCTTTTGCCAATAGTTGACATCATGGTATAAATATTTATTTAAAGGCAACTGGCTAGATTAAACCTGATTTAACAATCCCTAGATTAAACCTGACTTAACCCACCATATTTTATTACTTGTCATGCTTGTTGTGATTAAGATGGTCATGTGCCATGATCCAATAATCTTGAAACCACATGACTGTCAGTCTTATAAATATATGATTGCATTCACGCTATATATACATGTATGTTTTTTCCAACCATGTTTAATTGTTATCTCCAATCTTTTGATTTATGGGGGTTTGAATAACAACACCTCAGAGTTCATTGCACCTTCAAAGAAGTGACCTAATTTTATTTCCATACAAGTCTTTTAAACAGACATTTAAAAACCTTGTAATGAATTGATTTCCGTTTTACTACTGGCATTTTGTACATATGTAGGGCAGACATGTACATGACCATAACAACCAATAAAATTAGAATTTTCAGTGATAAAAAAGTTTAACCTGATATAAATCACAGCAGGCTAATATTACTACAATCATAACAATTAAAACTTTTTCATAAGATATCATACATTGTATATCAAAACAAAGTGACCCAATTTTATTTCCATACAAGTCTGTTAAACAGTCATTTAAAAGTATGAACTGATTTTTTTATTTAAATTAATACTGGCATTTACTTGGCAGACATTGCAGTTAGAATTTATATAAGAATTTTCAGTTATAATAAAGTTTACTGATATTTCTCTACATGTAATAAAAAGTACATACATGTACTAAAACAGGATATAATAAAACTTCATCTGTAAACAATGGAAAAGTACACAAAATGTTTAATGTTTATTGACATTTTTCTTTTTGAATAATATTAACATAGTATTACATACTTATCTGATCATCTCTTTGAAATAACTATAAATAGCTATTAATAAAATGGTTTGTGATTATTTTAACTTTGATGAAATACTACAAGTTACCTGGAAATTATTGAACCAAAACGTACTTCCCATCGGCAGACTTTTTTAAATGACTAAACCTTGTAAGAATAAAGGGAGATTGATTGATTGGTATTTAATGCCACTTTCATTATTATGGTGCTATTTACTGGTGGTCAGTTTTAATTGGTGGAGGTAGCTTTAGTGCCCAGAGAGAACCATCAACCATAAACAGAAAACTGACAATTTTTGACAATAAGATTGGGGGCCAATTTTAACTCACAACCTCAGTGTTTACAGGCTAGAGACCTGTAATATTTTCAATACTTTAATAGACCACATGGCCACAGAGGTCCCCTAAATGGAGATGAGTGATATATATGTGTATACATGTATGTCAATGAGACAGAAACCCAACATTAAACAAATAACACAACAACTGAATGGTGGCTATACAATAAAGACCTCATGTTTAATTTAAATAACTTCTTTTCAATTTCAATTTTCAATTTATAGATAGAATTTTCCACTGTACAATTCCTAAATATCAAACTGCAAATGTTTGGAAAAGCCCTCTATGAAAACAAAATAATTACTAGAAATAGACTATTAGATTTAAAATAGATATTAAACCTTTTGAAGTTGGACTATATATTAAAGTCAGAGTGTCACATCCAAAAAAATCTCCCTTACGGCTTAGCAACATCCTGGCTATGGGCCTAACATGATGATAAACTGTGAAAGAATGATTGCTATTTCACTGTTAATAACAGGTTACATTTGTACCTTGAAGGTTTCATACCTGCATATTAAACTTGTTAAAAGTTCATGAAATTTAAATATAGCCCCAATTTCAATGGACTATTTTTTCAGTTTGATGATCGTGTCAGTTAAATGGATTTCCAAGAAAATTCAGATATTGTTTGGTTCAGAGAATAATTTTGTGTTACTATTAGCATGATTAGGAATGATATTTTCTTTGACGAATAAGATTAAGACGGAAACAATTAATTTTGGCTCACACTAAGTTTTTATTTTTTTAAATCTTTTTCTGACACAGTTAAGTTAATCACAAGTTTAAATCCCAAAGAACCCAGTCATACCAGTGCAGATAACCTTCCTTACGACATAAATGGTGTCAGACTGCAAGTGGAATTTTTTATCAAGATTTAATGTTTTTCTTCTGCTGTGAGACAGAAAATGGGTTTTTTTTTTCCTTCAGGTGCAACCTTATCAAAAACTTAACAACTGTGCCAGACATAAACATTAACTTTCTTAAAACAACTTAGTCTTTTTGGCAAGTGACTACATGTATGTTATTTTCTTGTCCAAGTTTATTCTTGCTATAAAAATATTTCTTAGTTGTCAATATTGACACTATATCATTTCATCAGGTTATGTTATTTTTGTATCTTGTAAACTCCCCAAAAGTGTCCCTGGCGTGAGCTGCTGTGCCATATACTGTCTTGGGTTGATATTGATCGGCATAACTGTGTAGGACATGTAGGAATACAGAATATTGACAGATTATTTACCCATATTAATTAATTAGACAAGGCATTTATTCCATGTATAACAATTATTAATTAGATGTGGTATGATTGTTATAACAGAGTTCAAACATGCATGTCAGGTAGATTTAGGTTGTCAGACATGTACATGTAGAACTGAAGCCCATCTACGGGTGCTGGATTTTCTTGCTGTGTTGCCATTGTTATCTGCTCTTTAATATGAAGGGCTGTTGTCTCATTGACATATTCCACATTTCTATTCTCAATTTTTATGTCAATTGTCTGATCAAATCAAATGTGAATTTTATTTTTATTTTTTCTATGTCATGTATGTGATCTTTATAAATCAGGCAGGCAAATAGACTATTTTCATAATACCAACTTTTGACTCTGGTTTTTATAATTTTCCAACATACATTGTACATGACATAACCTTTTATATTTTGGTATGGTAACATTTGATTTGCCTTTAACCAGATGCATGTAAGACACAGAAAAACTTTTGATAAGACTGACATAAGTTGATTAATTTGGTCTTTATTAAAAAAAACTTGCAAGAAATTTAAAACATCTACAATTAGGAGACATTTACTTTTACCGCCCATCATTTTTTACAATCTAATTGTATATAGTTTATTATATTTTATACAAAATGTACATTTTACTCAAGAGTAGCGCTAAGCATGACCAAGACAAATTTAATGATTTTAACATGCCAAAATTTGACAGGAATATAATTTTCAAGGGGCAGGTGTTTTTCAAAACTATTTTTACATGGATAAAACATGAAGACATCTGTGGAATGCCAACTAGAATTTCTAATACATGCAACATGTACAAATAGGTATGTTTACAATTGTAAGTAGGTCAACTGTTTTCAACAATTAAATTCCTTTATTCCAATCTTCATGGACTAAAATTGTCAATTATATAATTTATAAACAATTATTACATTTTTCTACTCCATGTCACATTGATATGTTATCTGTTTTGGATGAGGACCAATATATATAAACAATGATAAACAGATTCAAATGCCTTTTTGATGAATTGCCAATTTCGAGTACAATAATTGTAATAGAACATTCAAGTATGTTATTGTAAAAATATATGAATCTTGCATAGATTTGATGAAGATATATAAATGTTCACTTACTCAAATATATATAGGTTCAGTTCTTATGTGTTCAAAGCCAGACTCCCCAAGATGAACACAAACATAGAACAGACACATGTACTTTCACCTTATTCACCTGTTTGTCTATTGGTAATCACAATGCTAATTGTTATGGTCTAGTCATTATGTGTGGTTACGTCAAATACCCATATACAATACACGAGTGATAGAAACAGTGTAGTCAAGCCCGAGGGTCAATATCCGTGTGGTCAAACACCGGTATCACTACAACTCGATTTATTTTTTATTGCATGCACTTACCAAGCTATTTCCTTTAGTTCAGTCCTTTAATGTGGCCTAAAATATCCGTTAAAATCAATTATTTGTACTGTTATCCTCAAAGATAATGTTCTTTAATTTGCGAAGAGACTGAAGAAAACCTAAATTTTGACGTCTGAATGAATGGCGGATCATGTGGAGGTGGGGTTAAAGTTCACACAGAAAATAGAACGTTCTGATTGGTTGATGTCAAAGGTACGATATCGTATTGATTATGAATAATGTAAAAGCAATACACATAACCTTATTTAAAAGAAAATTAACAAGTTCTATTCATAGAAAAATGACAATTATCACATGAGCCATACCGGAACTATAAAAAATATTTTGAAAAAAATAAAGTTGTGTAATAATTGATTTTCAGTAAAAACATTGTTGAACAAAATTTACTTTGCATATTTGACAATTTAACTATATTATATAATTATTTGCACTGATATAAATAAGAGTTTGATTACATAGGGTATCACTGAAGCATGACTTGAGCGGTTCCACCTCTTTAATATATGTAGTCAGTGCCCCCTTCAAGTTTGAAAACTTCTGGATCCGCCAAGGTTTGCGCGCATCATTAGAGTTTTTGTCCCGTATATGTTGAGGACCGTATTGTCACTTTTAGATGACAGCCAGCTATTAAATAAAAGCTTTGCTCTTTTTTTGCGTTTTCATGCCCGACCGTTGAAATTTTGTTTCGCGAATTTGACGCAATATATCCTTTCTTTATCATGATACCAGCAACATGTAATATGTCTCCGTTATTACTGGTCAGATTAATAGTCATTACAACGGATTATCTTGAAATATAGACTCAATATAATTAAAACATAGATCTCTGATTTCGTTATCCTCGTATATCATGTCATAATTTGATACGAGCAGGCGAGTTAATATAGTGAAGTGTAAGTCACTTTTGATGAGGAGTATAATTACTTTCAAATGAAATCAATGTAACCGCAAGTAAACACGTCTTTTACTAATAAATAAAACATTGATACATTCAGGCTAATTTAAAAAAAAAAAAGAATTTAGATATAAGAAGATGTGGTATGAGTGCCAATGAGACAACTCTCCATCCAAGTGACATTTTACTCCATATGGCATTGTATGGAGGGTAACGAAATCAGATTTCTTGTATATTCTTATTTGACTGTGATAACATTCAACTCTAAATAGATAAAGGAAGATGTGGTATGAGTGCCAACGAGACAACTCTCCATCCAGATAGCAATTTATAAAAGTAAGCAATTATAGTTCACGGTACGGCCTTCAACACGGAGCCTTGGCTCACACCGAAAAGCAAGCTATATAAAGGGACCCAAAAATTAGTAATGTAAAACCATTTAAACGGGAAAACCAACGTTATAATCTATATAAAAAAAAACTATAAGTATAAAGTAATGCATATATTATATATTATTCGATGATGTCGGGTCTTTCTTAACATTTTCAATTCAGTCTTCTAAAAAGCAAACAGCTAGATCATTTTAGAAAAAAAGTAGCTGCCAGATTCCTCTTTTCCGTCGGGCTGATCTGTGCTTATCAAATAAAACAATCAATGTTTTGAAGGACTGAAACCTATCAATATGTCCTTGTTTTAATCCGATTACATTTATATAACCCGGTCAATACAGATACCATCACGTTACATTCTGAACTTTGGTGACCCTTAGGTATTAAATAAATGTCACATGATTATCAATATATTAGTACAAAACACGACCTTACATTAGTCCATCTGTTGACATCGAAGAAAGAGTAAATAACGGTATAACCAATCATATTGTCCGATCGTGGCAAACAGACGGACGGACATTAGATGGTTGAGTAGTCAATAACACAATGATAAGCAGATAGACTTGCACTATTTTTTTTTTTTTTTTAACTTATTGTTGGCTATAAGATCTCGACGCTTTCTTAATTCAATCCGCAATCATTGCATGAGAGTCTGCATATAGATGGGTTTAACAGAAAAGAGAATACTTGTATAAGAAAAATGCTGAAAAAATGCAAACAAATATAAAGGAGAGAACAAATATGCCGACAAATCAACAACAAAGAATAATGGGGGCGTTAAGGTACCTGCAAACAATAGAAAATATGGCACTATTTCAAATAAAGACGCTCTTGAATGTAACCAACCATATTCATTTGGTGGATAAAACATATGATATCAATAATAAAATGGTTAATTTGGAAGAAAAGACAGTACAAAAAATGGGAATAAAAACGACTTATAAATATGGAGGAAAATTGCAGTACCAGAAATGGGAATAAAACGACTTATATGGAGGAAAAGACAGTACCAGAAATGGGAATAAAAACGACTTATATGGAAGAAAAGACAGTATAAGAAATGAGGACAAAAACGACTAGTATGAAAGGAAACATAAGAGGACATATAATTGGACCCCCTCCTGTATCCTGGGTCAGAACCCCTCTTTTTTAATGGTTGGACCCGCCAATGAAGCATAGACCAATGATTTGTATAAAAGAGATACATAAAACTATGAATCCACGCGTTCCAACATCAATCCAAAGTCAAACAGGGCAAAACATCTTATTCATTATTATGCATCAATTTATTTTAATTTTGTCATTGTCATTAGATCTGCTATAATTTTATGAGGGCCCTCATGGGGTTTTTGATTATGTGATTACTTGGCCGTTTTTTTAATGATTATTTGATTATTAAGCCAAATATTTTATGATTATTTGATTACCTAGGACTGTATTTTTAGTTTATGATTATTTGATTACTAAAGATAAGCAAATATTTAATGATTATGTGATTATATTGGCAAAAAAATGGTGATTATGTGATTACTAGGACGCCCCCCCCCCCCACGAGGGGCCTCTTTTATAGTATGAAAGCATGGATTGAATTTCGTTGCAGGTGCTTCACCATATGTTCCATGGTTGTTGTTGGAAAGGGTGTAACTGGATTTACAAGCCTGCAGTTATATATTTATATAAGAAACATGACAGTGTTACCTGTATGTTATTAAGATGTAAGACAAATAAGAACATTTCCGAAATAAGTATATAAGTACTAAATACCGTTATTTTAAAACAATATTTCAATAAATGCATTAAAATTCCGTCATAATATTTTCCAATATCTAAAATATTATTCTTATTCATATTAAACCAGGTAAACATGGTAAACAATAGCTTAGTACATATATAAATATTATGATTTTGTAAAAAAATATCGTACGGACAATGAACTTGTAAAAAATTTACTACAGTGGAAAATATTTAACGCGCAGCCAATTACAAAATAAAATGGATCAATCAATAAACATGTAAATTGTAGCATCCTACCTGCTTCTCTTGTAGCCGGTATAGTCTCACGTGTATTGACCGGTGGCTCGGGTTAATATGACACAAACATAAACTACAAAATGTGGGCATGTCAGTTCTTAACCAATGAAAATGCTGGATTTAGGGGGTGTTGTCACAGTCAACATATACACAAACTGTTTATAAGTATCGTACTAACCCAGTCACCTAATTCCACAACTGACCTGGAATCAGGACAAATAAGAACATATCAACGGAAAAATACATAAACATTACAATGTTATTGTACAAAAGAAAATAAAACACAGTGGTTATATACATGTTATATAAATTTTGCATTTGTTTCCAATATTATATATTTGTGAAATAATTAAAATATCAATATTCATCATAGTTATACTGAATAATTAAGTATGTATATGATATTAATCAAGCCACGATCGAATCCTCGATAAAAAGACATTAAATTATGATAAGCATAGAATAATGCTTGCCAAATCAAAATAAAAACAAACAGGAATCTTCTAAAGGCTTACAGTTTTTTTCGTAAAGTCTTTATGTACAATGGGGCATATGTTGATTTATTATTTTACAATTTTAATACGACTTTATATGTGCACAGTGACATTCTTAAAATACTGAAAGGAGCAGACATCTTTAATTCTCAAAGGAAGGAAATGTACTGACCAGGAAAATTGAAGATTAACAACATTTCTTAATTCAACTTGATATATAATAGATTTACCTCAAAACAAGAACTATATATATAATAACAAATAAAATAAAGTTTGCTCTGTGGTCGGGTTGTTGCCGCTTTGACACATTCCCCATTTCTTTCTCAATTTTATATTCAAACATTTGCACTGATAAAAAAAATTCCTATTAGCAATCAATAGCTAAGTTTACAGATTGTCTTCCTTTTTTATATCAGAGTACATGTCTAAGGAATTTAAGGACAATTGTTTAATATCATTGATATAAAACGTCTAGATATAACAGTATAAGGCAGCAACCATTTGATTTTCTGTGGAGGAGGGGCTATGTTTTTTTTTGGAAAAAAGTTTGTTTCCAGTTTTAGTTGCTAGTAGTCTGTTGTTATTTATGTATTATTGTCATTTTTTTTATTTTCTTTGGTTACATCTTCTAACATCAGACTCAGACTTCTCTTTAACTGAATTTTAATGTGCGTATTGTTATGCGTTTACTTTTCTACATTGGTTAGAGGTATAGGGGGGGGGGTGTGAGATCTCACAAACGTGTTTAACCCCGCCGCATTTTTGCGCCTGTCCCAAGTCAGGAGCCTCTGGCCTTTGTTAGTCTTGTATTATTTTAATTTTAGTTTCTTGTGTACAATTTGGAAATTAGTATGGCGTTCATTATCACTGAACTAGTATATATTTGTTTAGGGGCCAGCTGTAGGACGCCTCCGGGTGCGGGAATTTCTCGCTACATTGAAGACCTGTTGGTGACCTTCTGCTGTTGTGTTTTTTTATTTGGTCGGGTTGTTGTCTCTTTGACACATTCCCCATTTCTATTCTCAATTTTATTAGGAGAAAAAAATAATTTGTTTTCAATTCTGATAAAAAAATGTTTGTTTCACCCTCAGCTGCCACTATGTGTAATGCTAAAATTGAAAGAAAAAAATTGTTTTCGACTTGTCGCGAAAAAAAAAGATTTTTTTTTGTCCAGAAAAAAAACATAGCCCCCCCCCCAGAAAATCAAATGGTTGTTGCCTAAGCCAACGATGTTTTTTACGAGGGCGCTTGGTCGTTTAGACTCTGAGATTTAGAAAAACGATAAATATATGCATGTACACAATAAAAAGATAGTAAGTTATTAAACGCTTAAGAAATGTATAAAACAACACAAATATTAAAATAATATGCTTCGCTGAGCGCAGCCTGATACGACAGCAGTGGTCGAACCCTGAACAGTTGGATCACATTTTTGACATAATATATAGGTTTCTGACACAAAATTAATGTGATCAAAGATCTCAAAAATATATATTGCGCAATACTGTGCAATTGAAGGTTTCTTCTTTCTTCATGAAACTTTTCAAAAATTTGAAATCCCTTAAAAAATTAAGGAAAAAATACCCGAACTTTTGATTCCCTCCTTCATTGGAGTTATTACCCAAAACTCAATACACACCTTTCCTTTAAAGAATGGAACCTTTGAGTACAATTTTAGAGAGATTCATTAACTAAAACTAAAACACAAGTTATTATCTGGAAACTAAAAAATACTTGTTTTTTGGTCCTTTTTTTGGCCCCTAATTCCTGCATGTTTGGGCCAATTATCCCCAAACTCAATCACAGATTTTCCCTTTGTGATATGGTACCGTGTGGTACAATGTCAGCGAGATCCAAACACTCACACAGGGGTTAATGTGCAAAAATACAAAATTGCTTGGGTTTTTTTACCCCTTATTGGCCCTGTTACATGGACCATAGCCCCCAAAATTAATTACAACCTTCTACTTGCGATATTAATCATTGTGGTACAATTCCAGATCAATCAAAGTACTTATCCACAAGTTATTATACTGAAACTAGAAAAATGCTTGTTTTGGGCCACTTTTTGGCTCCTAATTCCCAAAACGGATGGGACCATCATCCCCTAAATTAATCCCAACCTTCCTTTTGTTTTATTGAACCTTTAAAAAAAAATTCATAGAGATCCTTTCACTTTAAATAAAGTTATTGTCCGGAAACAAAATGTGTCTTCGGAAGACGACAACGACATCATACAATTATACCATCCAAGACTTTTTTTTTTGCGGTCGTATAAAAAAGGGAAAAAATTACGTCTATAAACATATTTTTTTTTATCATAAATATTTCGGTTAACGGATATCCTCGTCTGTATGTTTATGATGTAAAATTAAGCATATCAATCTATTCTGATTTAACTATAATAATCATGAAATTTATTTTAATTTATACAGACACTGAGCAACGCATGTACTATTTAAATTTTTTAAAATGACTTATGTTATAAGGTATTTTAACACAACAGAACCTGCCTATATAGATGGTCCGAGACCACAATATCGTCCCTTGATTTTTGTTCACGAAATTCAATATGGTTCCTAGTGTTGACAGTGAATTACTTTCCAGTAATTTTTATACCCCTTCCAAATTTATTCCTCCATCTTTAATGTCTCAAATTACAAGTAGGGGGGTGAAATTACACTGTAAAAAAAATTGGGTCCAGAATTTTAAAGGAAAGTAGTGATTTGGTCCAGCTGAAAAGGTTGAAAATTAGCACTTCGGAAGCTGTCAAAAGATTTGAAGACGCCCTAAACATAAAATTGTCCATATTTTGAGTTAGAGCCGATGAAGTTTTCGATAATTTTGATATAATTTGCCCCAAAAGTAGTACAACACACTGTAAAAGTTTCTTTGAGAAAGCGCAGCTAGTGGGATTTTTGTATTTTCATTTATGTTCTAAAAGAAATGCACTACTAAATAATTGTGGTCTCGGACCCGATATGCTAAGTACTAACAAAATAGTAATGCATGTGCGATATGAACAGTCAGTACGTTTTTAAACATTAAACAGTTTAAAAAATAGATAATTTTGAAACAGGTTAAGTAATTCACAGCGTGCTTATACATCCCTAATGAAATAGCACCCTGCGTTTTGAAATGGTATAATTCAAGAACTTTTATAAACCTGACAAAGGAAAAGGAGAAGCAACAGAGCTACTGCGTACTAATATGAAATATAACCAAAATGAATGAAAAACACTGCACGTGTAACTATTAGAACTACATATTTCGTTGAATTGATCCTATTTTATGCTAAAACATTTTAATTTTCTTATCCAAATATAATCTCGAGGAAGTCAATTATCCTCCCTAAACCAATTAATGATTGTAATCCAGCGTCGATTGATATCTGCATTAGAGTGGACAGGTGATCTCATAAAAGAGAGCCGAAACATACCAGAGCCTGGGACTGTCAAACTGACACATAGATCGATCATAAACTGACTACGTCATGGTCATATGTCGAATGAGAGGAAGGTCTGGCTTGCATTCATAGTCGATACGATGGCCGTTCATACGTTTTTGAAATGGCGGCTTTTCTGACTCGCCACCAATCCACATTGTTTTCCACATTGACACTGTAGGAGGTACACAATATTTGTAATTTTGAAATAACTGTAAAATATGGTGTATTCCGTACCGGTGGAGTGACTGTTAAAAGTCTGGGTATTCCCTATTTGCCTTCTAGTCGGACATCGTTTATTTCTGCATCCAATGCAAGAGCCCACAGACGAAGACCCTGAAGTAGAGGATACGTACATCAGCTCTCAGTAGCAAGTTTTCGGGCCTATTGAAAGACATTACAGGTGGTCCTGGAAAGATCTTAGAAAATTAATTATCTATTTCGATTTCTTTCCAACTTTCGCGAATAAGATGTGATCATTTATCAAAATTGGGATGGTGTGTAAGCACAGACGGCACTCTTTTGTTAACCTTTTTGTCTTGGTATTGCAAAAGATCATCTCTGCTGATGTTGTAGGCACGACTGAGAGAAACATTAGTAAATGTTGCTTTCTTCTGTAGCCTTGATTGTTTTGGTGACCGCGAAGTTCTTGCAGTATAATTATAACGTAAAGTAGAAAGATATATCAATGTTTTTCTACGGGCTGGCAATACAGATCTGTAAATATTATGTCTTGCAGTATCAAGAAATATGACCTAAGAGTCAGAGATTTCATCAATGGATTTCATTGAGGGATGGGCATCGTTTGCAAGTTGAATGAACGCACTGCAGTGGCGGATCCAGAACTTTTCATAAGGGGAATGGTAAGTCTTGCTTCAGTGATTCCCTGTATAATCGACCAAATTTTTCCCACGAAAGGGGGGACCCGGGGTCCCACAATTAAGTGCACGGGTAAATTAAAAAAAAACTTGATAAAAATCGTGTTTTCATGATCCTAGCTTAAAATGTAATCATAAGTATTGAATACTTCTTTTTGCCACGGTAACTTCATAGGGTTGTAAAAGCGTTGACCATGCGCACATTTTTAGAATGAATCGCTTCCGCAAAATATACTTCGGTCAACGCTTTTACAGCCCAATGAAGTTACAAAAAGAAGCATTCAATTCTTATATAGGATTCCTTCAAGTTGTAATTTCAGGGATTTTTCAATGACAAAAGTGCAAAACACTGATAAATAGTGACTTTACAAAATCCATCAGAATATTTCTAAAATTTTAGAAAATCCTTGATTTTACAAATTCACTGAAACATAAACCACCCACGCCGGACAGGATATGCTTATGCTGAAAATTATGGAAGTTGACAATTGAAAACCCCTCACAGTTTTTCATAGATTCGCAGATAGAGTCCATCTGTGTCAATATCTATATGAACAGATCAAGATATGAAACATAAATTCTAGTTCCGGTAGTATCCCCAAGTACACTAGTATGATATGCACTCACTCAATAAAATGTGAGATGTAAGATAAACTCTGCCCGACAGTCAACTTCACATCTGACAAATATTCTATTGAAACGGGCATAAACTACGAAAACTAATAAACACTGCCCGCTAAACCATAAAAATGAGGTCAAATTAAGATGAATATATTACTGTCAGTGGCGGATCCAGAACTTTTAATAACTTGAGAGGAGGGTGTTTCTGACTGAAATAAGCGGGCCCCTCTCCAGTCATGCTTCAGTTATTTCCTATATAATTAATCAAATGTTTCCCTTCAAACCGCCCATTTACCTCTAGCCACTGTAGAATAAACAGAAAAACGGCAATACGCGCAATAAAACTTAGTTTCAAAGAAGCCAGAGTCCGATATAAGAATCTGTATACCAGGCATACAGTTCCCAGGTCATCCTTCTTAAATATAAAGCTTCAAACAAAAACAATACACATTCGTTGCCGCTAACGTAGACGGACAGACAGATAGACTTTTTTTATGAAAAGAAAAATGGTTGTCATGCTGCAAAATATGTTATAGCTGGATTAGAAAAAAAACCAAACCTAAATCAGACCTTAGTTCATTCTTAAATATATTTGTTTGATAAACATGCAAATTGATCACAACCCCCAACCCACCCCTACAAAAAAAGTTTTACCCCCTTTTTTGCTTTTGTGCAATACACTATGCTGTTGTCTATTGACCCTCCCCAAAACATAAACCCTTCCCCCCATTTCAAATATTTCTTTATACATAATTTACACGTAGTTTAATGGAGGCAAATTCACACATACACAGCATTGAATTCCAAATTTATTTGGATTACCTCCCTTACACTGCTTTTAAATTAACCAGAAAAAAACTAGTTTTATCCCCTTGTTTGCCCCTAATTCCTATATGGTTTGAGCCATAACCCCCAAAGTCAATCCTAACCATCCCTTATAGGTAAGGGAGCATGTGGTATAATTTCAGAGACGTTTATAGACTTAAACACAAGTTATTGTCTGGAAACAACAAAAATTGCTTATTTTGGGCTCATTTTTTGTCCCTTAATTCCTAAACTGTTTGGAACATACCTCCCGAAATCAATCCCAACCTTCCTTTAGTGGTATTGAACCTTCTGGTAAAAATCCATTCACTTAAACTAAAGTTGTTGTCAAGAAACTAAATGCGTCTTCACAGATTACACAGAAGACATGATAGCATTATACAACTCAAAAACAATTTTTTGGTCACATTGAAATCGTTGTAAAAAATGTATATTCTATAAGCATAAGCTGTATATATTGCTTCTGAAGAAATTATTAGGGCCCCCGACTAAAAGTCGGGACGCCCTATAGTGATCAGTCTGTCCGTCCGTCCGTCCGTCCGTCTGTCCGTCCGTCCGTAACACTTTTGTGTCCGCTCCATATCTAGAGAACCATTATGATTTCATACTTAATACTTAACATGATTATCAACCAACACCAGAGGGTGTGTCATGTTGTATATACAACTTTCTAGGTCAAAGGTCAAGGTCAAAAACTTTGGTTTTAGTTGACAACCCCGTGTCCTGTGGTGAAGATCGTGTCCGCTCCATATCTAGATAACCATTATGATTTCAAAGTTTATACTTGACATCCATTTTAACCACCACCAGAGGGCGTGTCATGATGTATGTACAACTTCCTAGGTCAAAGGTCAAGGTCAAAAACTTTGGTTTAGAGTTGACAACCCCGTGTCCTGTGGGATTGTGTCCGCTCCATATGTAGATAACCGTTATGATTTCAAAGTTTATACTTGACATCCATTTTAACCACCACCAGAGGGCGTGTCATGATGTATGTACAACTTCTTAGGTCAAAGGTCAACGTCAAAAAAACTTTGGTTTCAGTTGACAATCCTGTGTCCTGTGGTGAAGATTGTGTCCGCTCTATATCTTGAGAACCATTATGATTTCAAATATTATACTTGACATCCATTTTAACCAACACCAGAGGGTGTGTCATGATGTATGAACCACTTCCTAGGTCAAAGGTCTGTCTGTCTGTTGGTCTGTCCATCGCTAACAAATTTGATCCACACTATATTTTGAGAGGACAGCTGTTATTATTTCATTCTTTATACCTGACAAACATTTTCAACTTAACATATATATAAACCAACACCAGAGAATGTGTCATAATGTATGCATCCTAGGTCTAAGGTCAGTCTGTCGGTCTGTCCATCCGTTCGCTGTTCTTAACAAATTGTGTCCGCTCTAGCTCTCGAGAACCGTTAATATTTCATACTTTATACTTGGTGGGTCATAATATATTGAAGGCATAATTCTAAAAATATGTGACAAATATCAATTGGGCAGCACCTTTAAACATATTGTTCAAACATCAATCCATATATCCAGAAGTCACCTTAAGAGTAGTCAACAATTAGTTCACATCACGCAGTCATATCACTATTATACTATGAAAGTAAGATGAGAATATTTATCAGTTTTAACTTCAAATCTTAGATTGAAATCACACATGAGACTATGTAATAACTTCAAATAATGCTTCATATCAGATTATCCATACAACTTATTTACCCCACGTTATTGACAGCGGGGCCCACAGAGATGGCTTCCATCTCAATGATATCTAGTTACTAGTATTATTATTCTCTCATTTATTCAGGTCTCAGTCATTAGAGCTGAAACGATGTGCCAAATCAGCTCCTGTTAAGACACAATGACTTACTGCAGCAAACATGAGGCCCCTAATGGGGGGGGGGTCCTAGTAATCACATAATCACCATTTTTTTTGCCAATATAATCACATACTCATTAAATATTTGCTTATCTTTAGTAATCAAATAATCATAAACTAAAAATACAGTCCTAGGTAATCAAATAATCATGAAATATTTGGCTTAATAATCAAATAATCATTAAAAAAACGGCCAAGTAATCACATAATCAAAAAACCCATGAGGGCCCTCAAACCTATAACACTGTACCTTTATCTAGCCTAGTCATGTTTGATGGAATGCATTTGACTCATGACTGAATACCAGAAACTAGAAGCTGGGAGTAATCAGAATGTCTTATGACTATTAAAAAATCCAGTATCTTGAAGATAAAATAAAATGCTTTGCTGAGTGCAGCTTGATACTACCGCAGATGTCGACTAGTAAGGCAAAGTTGGACACAATATTCAAGCTTGATACTGTCTAAATTTGGATTGTGATAAAATTTTGTACATAATATAGGTTTCTGACACAAAATAAATGTGGTCAATGATCTTACAAATCAATTGTGCACTGAAAGATTTCTTATTGAAATTTTTCAAAAATTTGAAATTTGAAAAATTTTGAAAAAAATTTGAACTCCTCAAAAACAATATTGACAAAGAAATCCTCTCCCCTCCAACTTATTGAATCTCCCTTGGTGCAATGTCCCCCAAACTCAATCCAGCATTTCCTTTGTAGTATGGATCCTTGGAGTACGATTTCAGAGAGATCCATTCACTTAAACACAAGTTATTATCTGGAAACTAGAAAAATGCTTTTTTTTTCCCTTATTCTTGCATGTTTGGGGCAATTACCCCCAAAATCAATCCCTTTATAATATGGAAACTTGTGGTACAATGTCAGAGAGATCCATACACTCACACACAAGTTAATATGCAGAAAGTACAAAAATGCTTGTTTTTGTCCCTTAATCCCAATAGCCCCAACATGAATCCCAACTTACTACTTGTGGTATTAATCATTGTGGTACAATTTCAGAGCAATCAAAATACTAATACATAAGTCATTATCATGTAACTAGAAAAATGCTTGTTTTAGGCCCTTTTTGGCCCCAAATTCCTTAACAGTTGGAACCATCATTTCAAAAATCAATCCAAACCTTCCTTTTGTGGTATTGAACCTTCTCTAATAAAATCATAGAGATCCATTCACTTTAGCTAAAGTAATTGTCTGGAAACAAAATGTGTCTTCAGATGGAAGATGACATCATAGCATTAGCATTATAAGAAACCAAAAACTGTTTGCTGTCGTATAAAAAGGACAACATAAAGTTTTGTAAACATCTCATATCTACTTGTTTGCATTGACATGATTATCAGGCTGACAGCTGATAACTGGGAACCTTAAAAGTAGAAGTTGCTAAAAAAGTAGAATAATAAACTCCTGCCATGCAAACCTATGTAGCTTGACCACGCAAAAACAATATCCTTTATAATTACCTGTCATCATCAAATAAATATTGACAATTATATTATTGTTGAAATCTGTACAGTGACATATAGTTGATAACAGCCAGGTCATTTGTTCTCTCATTAATAGATAGCTGTCTCATTTGAAATCATAACACCTCTTCTTATTTCTATAAAAAATCAAGTGAAACAAAACAAAATTTTGTTTATTATCTAATATTTATTATAAAAATAACAGCCATATAAGCACTTATAATTTTACAACTTTATAAATTCATACACGAAAATGTGTTCTTCAGCTTAACAATTTTAGAGCGTACAAAAAGTTAATATGATTTGCTTGCCAGGTGAGCCACCATAAATTTAGAATCAAACTTGTTCGACATGATTTCTGTTATATGTACCATGGTCTAATTCGCCAATCAATAATAATGGTTATAGCATTTATATTGGTGCATATTGTCCTGCATAGATTTGTAATTTGCATGGACCTGCTAGTGCAAGATTAATTCTTGGAGGGAAAGAATTCACCAATATTCAAGTAATAACCCTACATTTTTTGTCACTGACAGCATCACTTATTTGAAGCTTTATTTGCACTAGTGCAATATGATACATTATTGCATGTTTATTTTAGTTTAGGGTCTGTATGAAATTTGACGTTGCTATACAAAACTTATTGTAACTCTTTCAAAAATGGATAAAAATAAATGTCAGACCAGTATCTGATCGAGCTCTTTTAATAAATGAGTTCTGTTGGTGGACTTTACTGTGGATTCATTTATTTTCGTGGATATCAATTTTTGTGGATTGATGAAAATTTACATTTTCCTGGATATCTGAATTCGTGGTTTGCCGATTTCTGTGTACAAAGCCTATAGAAAATTTGAAATTCGTTGAACATATGAATTCGTGGTTCACCTGTACCCACGAAACCCACGAAAATTGGTATCCAACAAATAATAATGAATCCACAGTATATCAATTGGTGTAAATAACATCATGGAAAATAAATTCTTACTCTGACTTATAACACATTATCTAGACGACAGAAAAGTATGAGAAAATGCACAAAAAAAAGTGTTTATGTATACTTTATGGTTCACCTAGCAAAAATACAACTTTATTTTATTTCAATTTTTTCTTTGTAGCACTGTCAAATAGATATTTTAGGCTGTACAATCATATATATAAAATGGTATATAATATAACAATCATGAGATTTCTCGTTCAATTTACAAATGTAAACTACATTTACAATGGGTAAAGCTTATGTTTAGCTCTGATCATAGATCGGCAGTCAGGTTTATAAACAAAATCTTGCCAGTTAAGCTTACAAATCTATAGCTATTAAACTATGGAAACACAAATTGGCAGTCAAGTCAATGAACAAAAACTAGCAAAGCTATGTACCACTTTGATTAATAGAGAATGGAAAAGGAGAATGTGTCAAAAAAACAACAACCTGACCAAAGAGCAGAAAACAGCCAAAGGTCCACAAATGGGTCTTCATTCAACTTATTATATATTTTTAATTTGTTAATTTTCCCCAATTTCTGATGAGTTTTTGAAGGAAGAATAATCAACAGTTAAGTTAAAAAATTTACTGGCTTAAAAATAAAGCAATGGATAGGAAAAAGCAATGCTACTTGGAAGTTGGTTAAAAAAATAATCTTTGAGGATTCCTGTACACACTTTCAGTCATATACATATATAGATATAATTCTTTGAACAATTACTTGTTTAGAGTTGTAATTTAATAGAGAGCAGATACACAGTTATATAATATAAACTATATATCATTGTAACTGGCCAATATATGAGACAGTAAACAAAATTAATAATGCTTTATAACAATTTTTTTTAAAAACATGTTACCAGTAAAACAAAGACATTTATATGGTCTATAAACACAAAACAGCATAAATTTACACCATATTTGTTAAAATGGAAAATAGATTAAGCAAATTCAAAAATAGAACAATCTATACATGTTTTCAGCATAAATGTGTTTATATTAGTTCTACATGTGATATTATTTAAAAAGAGCAACAACAAAAAACGGCCAATGGCAACAATAGGTCTTCGAGGTAGAGAGAAAAAACCCACACTGAGAAGCATTTCTTGTTCTTGAACCAAATATAGACTTGAAATAAAACATATTATGTTTAAAGTTCTCAATTACTTTTGAACTGGAAAAAAATAATATCTCTATTTTTTTTGTTGGTCATATGATATGAATCAGGTATTAGTTTCAATTGAATGTCAATTTTATACCTATCATCATTATCAATTGATCAATATGTAGTAAATGAAAAACAAATCTATTTCTAAAATAAAAACAACTTTCATCAGAGAAAAAATATTAAAACAAAATATGTAAAAAATATTCATGACTAATTATTCATTTCACTTCTTATATACTGACATAAGAGTAATGTATTCATTTTTTCCACATTTCATAAAGTTTCATGCATATTTTTCGAAGAAAGAAAAGAAAATAATAAACAAAAATTCACAAACAGATCTACATGTTAAAAAACAATTACAATAAAATCTTTTAAAAAAACAAACTGGCACATAATTATGCTGTAGGCAAGTAAAGCTATAATGTTTATCAACATAAAATCAGAATAAAACAATTACTTAGCACACATACAAATGCATAGCACTTTACATTTATCTGAACACAAATGGAATTCACATGAACAAACAAACCCTGTACACACTAATGTTTAACTTGGACTGAACCACAAATTAGGATTATTCCACCACGTAATTTTACAAAAGTAGGACAGGAGTTTTGATATTAAAATTAAAAATTTTGAAAAATTAAAATTCACAACTTTTATTACTTTTTTAGTAATGAGTAACTTTCCTAGTAAATATTGGATTTTCTTTTCTCTTGGGTACCAGTTTTTCATGGATTAAGTAAAATATACACATAAATATATGGAAAAGCCCTCAGTCCTCAGCAAAAAATCCCACTTTTACAAAAAAATCCATCACTCATATATAAAACGATTCAGTACAACCTGATAATTACAATTTCTAATTTAGATAATTAGCTTTTAAAATATAACATACTACGTACAAAATAATTTAAATACATAGTTATAAAGGTTTTATATGACATATCTATATTGAATTGGTTACATTTTCAATACATGTTTTTATTGGTTTAATCAGTAAAGAATCTATAGTGATATTGTTACAATTTTGCGTTAGCATGATTTCAGACTATCATTTGTGCTGATGAAAACAGTAAAAAAAACATCAAAATGAAGCAAAACAAATTTTCTCACAGACGCAAGAAGGACTTTTATGATATATTTGTGAGAAGCTTGGTCCAGTTTTTAAACCAATAAATAAATTTAAAAATGCATTATAATTGGAAATATGGAATTTAATTTCCCAGTTCACATATCTCACATAAATTGTATGTTTGTGTCATTAAATGCTCCTGGCACATGATTATATTTTTTGGTTAACACAAAAAAATGTACACCATGAAATTTGTTATCTTATAAAAAATAATCTACCAAAAAATCTCATTATCATTCAGTTAAATGTTTTGTGCTTTCTATTAAATTAAAGATGAGCTTGAAGTAAAAATTGATAATACAAATGTCAGGGCAGTATGTGTTATCATCACTGCCATTTTGTTTTATACATTGGCTACAAAAAGTAGATCACTTAACCTTGTTTTTACAAAAAAAAATAACTTTGAGAGCAACTAGGAGAATCCATATCGATCAATCATGTAAATGTATTCCCTAATATGCAAATCAGTTTTTTTATTTCATGGTTTTGCCAAAGTCTTGGTTAAAACCTATAAAAATACTATTTTTTAAACACTTAATTGGTAACCGTTAAATAATAATGAGTCCCCAGTTTACCCAATCAGCTGTAACCATCTACAGAATACTATATAAACTTGAAACATTTTTGTTTGTCATGGGGTAGTCGTGTTTTAAACAGAACTGAGTCGACCCTGTATTGTGTGTACAATAACGGCATATAACCATACACTTTTGCAAAAAAGTTTATACACTTATGTCTTTCCTCAAAATGTGATCTGTCATTGGATAATGTCTGAGGGCAGCCAGGGCAGCGGAATGTCCATCGTGATGTCACCTGAAATTAAAAAAAAATAATATTGCAGTAAGTCTCCTTTTAAAGAATGCTTGCTATTAATATTGTTCATACATTTAGTTCTTTTGTTACACATTGTCTACAAAATGAAACAACTAATGAGACAAACCAAATAACAGAACTTGGGGCTAACTACCAAAGTTTTGTTATAGAATTAAGAAATTATAAGAGATGATAAATTAATGCTTTAAAACATATGTGTTTTTCGGAATATATTTTTAAAAAGGAAATTTCTAAACAAATTGAAGTTGCGAGCATCATATTGACTTAGTTTTCTCATTTGAATTGTTTTATATTGTCTCATCGGGGCCTTTTATAGCTGACTATGCAGTATGGGCTTTGCTCATTGTTGAAAGCCGTACGGTGACCTATAGTCGTTAATGTCTGTGTCATTTTGGTCCTTTGTGGATAGTTGTCTCATTGGCAATCATACCACATCTTCTTTTTTATATTTCATCAATATATAGCACAATAAGATCCTGTGTTAACAAAAAAATCAACTGCACTGACAGCTGAATTATTTGACTAGAGGATAATTCAATGAATAATTCTCTTCAACTTATTTGAGCTCGCCTTGACAAGAGAATGACATGGAAAATGAACTTTGACCTTACTTTGACTACAGGCTAAAATTATGAATGACTCTGAATTTTTATTTGACCTTACCATTAAAAGAGGCTAATTTAATCAATAATAACCTTTGACTTATTTGTGCTCACCTTGAAAAGAGACTAAAGACATGAATAATGACCTTGACTTATTTCACCTTGACTAGAGGTTAATAATATATAAAATTGAGAATGGAAATGGGGAATGTGTCAAAGAGACAACAACCCGACCAAATAAAAAACACAACAGCAGAAGGTCACCAACAGGTCTTCAATGTAGCGAGAAATTCCAGCACCCGGAGGCGTCCTTCAGCTGGCCCCTAAACAAATATATACTAGTATTAATTACCCTGAACTTATTTGACATACCAAAGACTAGAGGTTAATAATATATGTATTAATTACCCTGAACTTATTTGACATTACCATAGAAAGGGGCTTATTAAATGAACATTTACCTTTGACTTATATGAACTTATGATAGCAAGAGGCTCATGACATGATTAATGACCTATGACTTATTTATCCTTACCTTGACTGGAGGTTTCCTAGTGATATGTGATACTAAGAAGTTCATGGCTATATCTTCACAGTTAACATACTCATCCACCTTGTCTCTTATAGCTGCTGCCATTACATGGCTGTACATGTAGGCATAATACTGAAATACAAATACATCGTCTTTATTCCTGTTATTTTAGGCCAAAAAAAACCTAATGTGTGTTTCACATTCAAATGATAAGAATGGATGAACCCAATCTTTCTTTTTGTTATATTCATGTTAGCTATATAAAAAAAAAGCACTGAACTATTTCTTCTTTCAATTATAAATCATTGTGTTAAGGTAAATGATTTTGTTTTACCATGGTAACTGAAAAAAAATATTTGTAAATATACATGGAATTCAGCAATGTGTCCATTTTAATATAGAAACTGTTGATTGTTGGTAATCAGCAATTTGTATAAGTATAAAAACATTAGGGTGATACAACATTAGTTTCAGCGTTTTTTTTCAAAGGGACATAACTCTAGAATGGAAAAAAGGGTTAAAATAAGGAAAAGTGTTTCTCTAATTTTCATGCTATTTCCACATTTCCTGACCGGTGTGAGGAAAATATTTCTAATCTCTAGTGAAAAATTTGTTCTCAGCAAATGATTGGTCAAATGTTATTGTGACGGTAAATTTTCTTTGTTACTTCTGAATTTTCCTATTGTGACGTCATGAAAAAAGGCGACCATGCCTGATGACATCACATAAAAAGTACACAACTTTCTTCAAATCTTTGAAAAAGAAGGATAAAAATCATTAGAGAAACAGATTCCACCACTATAACTCGTGCATTATGATAGTTCTCCACTCTCGACAGTTAAATTTTAAGTATTTAAAAAGCTTGGCAATGCTTGCGCTTTAAATATTAAAATTTAACTGTCTCGAGTGGATAAATATTGTAACACACTTGTTGCAGTTGTGGAATCTATATATCTCTGTTCATTAAAATATATATTTCATATCAAATTTGAACAAAGGGTCAGCTTACCTTATGGAAGAATGCTGCTCCTGTGAGAACCATAGAAAGTTCACAGGAATAATTAGAGTTATATAACCAGGCATTGTTTTTCACATCCCAGGCATGAAATCTCCCTGGAAACCCAACTATCCTGTCTCGCTCCTCTCTCCAAACCCTAAAATTAGCACAAATCAAAAATAGCATTATCCGGGTAGATGAGGATTTCCTTGGATTGTTGGTTGTTTAAGGTCCAGTGGAGGATTTCCTTGGATGTCACTTTGGAATCATTAATAGTGTATTTTTTAAAAGCAAGTATTCTCTGAACTAAATTTGTACTTTCAATTCATTTTTCCATACTGAGATCCATCTTTTTTTTTCTTTTTTTTTTGTCATAGTAAAGACCAATTCTAAACTGTGATGAAAATTAATGAATTAATTTTTAGTAAGGGTAAATTTTGAACAGTTACTTTGCTAAGGATTAGGACAAACTGAAGGGTAGTTCATATTATAAAATAGATACATGATGTAATTTAAGTTCATGTTTAAGGCAAATGAGGGAGAAATGTATATGTGTGTCATTTTTGTAATTAATTATTTTGCTTTGAATAATCAATTTCATGCTTTTAGGGAGAATTTATTTTTTCTACTGTTTGAAAAATTATGTGAATGCAATTTGTCAGGATGATGCTAAATTTGAACCAAAATATCTCTGCAAAATCAGATAAGCAAGAAAAATAAGATTTACAGTATGTGGAAACTTATTAGCAGTAAAAATGAGGGGGGGGATAGGACCTTTATCGGGACTCCAGGATTGGGTGTTTTCGGGATTTCGGGATTGACTCTTTCGGGACTTAAGAATTTATTTTATTTAAATTCGGGACCTCAGGATTTCGTTTTTTTTTAAGTCGGGGATTTTGGGATTAGGACCCCTCCTATCCCCCCTCAAAAATGTCAATCTTACATGTTTAGCTCTGTATGTATGTGCCTATCCCAAGACAGGAGCCTGTGATTCAGTGGTTGTCGTTTGTTGATACATATTTGGTTTGCATTATTTTTTCGACATAAATAAGGTAGTTAGTTTTCTCATTTGAATCTATGTTTTTTATTTCAGGGCCTTTTATAGCTGACTATACAGTAAGATCTTTGCTAATTGTTGAAGGCTGTATGGTGACCTATAACTGTTAACTTCTTAGTCATTTGGTATCTTGTGGAGAGTTGTCTCATTGACAATTATACCACATCTTCTTTTTACTATTTCCAGGATACAACCTGCACCACTGATACACAGATACACAAAACTACGTAAAATCTTACCTGAACCCAAAAACAATCTCATCATGTCTTAAATGAGCATCATCATCTATACTGAGTATGGCTTCTGTTTCTATCACATCGTACGGCAGGAAGCGATTGTTCAGACTGTTCTTTGTTGTTTTAATAACCTGATAATGTACAAAAACATGTAGTGTGGATTAACTATTATGCATTTGATACCAATTTTCAATGTTTAAAGATTATAGTTACAAAAGTTTTAAATTTTTAACGAAGTAGAAATTATCTATAGTCTTGTATGCAGATTATGGCAAAATTATGAATTCAAATATCAGCAAAATATATTTAATACTAAATATAGTCAACACTCCAAATGGCCAATTTTAAGTTGTCAATTTTATCAAGTTGGAATAATCTTATTACATTGTATTACATCCCTTTCTAGTTTTAGGACCATTATTTTAGAGTAAAGATCTTGTCCTATTCTGTTTTTCATTGTATCTTGTTTTATGTACTTTTAAAAGGTTTTACTGTACATCATAATCATGATAATGTGTTTCACTCATTTTCCGAACTAGGTGTTGATAACAGATCTTTGGTGGCCTCTGTTAAATGAGGATCTAAAAAATGATCACTTTTCTTGTAGACTCTTGAAGATAAATTGTTTGACAAATTGTAGGAAAAAATGTGTCTTTCGTGTGTAAACTTTAATATATTTTGGTTGTTGTGTAATTGGGTTGCTTGCTGTCCTTTTTACCCCCACATCTCCTTTTTTCATATACCTAAAAAAATCAGTTTTTGTGTTGTTGAGTTACTATTTCTGCATTATTCACATCTATGTTCATGATGTTTGCTCATACTCTTGTAAAGTCCTATGCTTACATGTATAGGAACACCTATATCAGGCCACTTAAGGTCAGGAGTAGGTGGAGCTGGGTTATTCCACACGACTACTGCTTTATTGAGGAATGGTAAACCTTTCAGTCTTTGTAGGGCTGTTATCAGCACATTTGATCTTTCATATGTCAACATTACCACTAAAAAAAATATAAAAAAATATATAGAAATTTGGTCATACAATCAACAAATTACAATGATCTGATCCATAATTATATATATTTGTTTAGTACAAGTACAAAGTGTATCGAAGTGATTTTTTCTTAAAAAACAACAACATTTACCACTAGTTAATAATCATGAAAGAAAATCATCCTGTCAGTAAACCATTAAAACAGTTTCATAATAGCTTCAGCTTTAATACGATTATTAAAAAGAAAGTTGAATTTTACATCCATTTTTTTTAATGTTGATTTGCTGTGCAGTAATCATGGTAATTGTATATTTTATCTAAAACATTCAGTTATTTCCTTTATCCTTCAAATTGTTTTTAAAATCGTATGCTTTTTTTTTAATCTTTGGCACTGTTCATGAGGAAATTACTGTTGTTTGAAATCTTTTTTTGAGGTAAATTGATCAAGCAGCTGGTAAGTTAAAGTTAAAACATGATTAAAGCATAATCTACTTAGTTTGCAGTATTTAATACTCTTTTCTTACATGTGAACTGTTCCCTTGGCAAGTTGCCTCCAAGAGATTCACTGAACTCCTTCCCTGCTCCACCTTCTCCCTTACCTATAGGTCTAAAGCCATAACCTGAACCTAAAATATAAGTAAAACATCTACACTTAATATAATACGTAAGTAATAACAAGATGATACTACCAGTATATCAAATTACTTTTTTAACCTGCACTTATTTCATGTTCTTATTCATTTTATTTACCAGCGGAAATCTTTTCAAACATATATTTTTAATCTACCTTTTTAACGTTCATGATGTTTATGGTAGTACTACATTTGTACATGTTGTAGTACTCTCAAAATAAATCTTCATACAAAGAATACTTAATCATCCTTTTTCAGTATATCTATAAAAAATTGTTATTTTCAATGTACTGGTAAGTTAATTACCATGTATTTTTGTATCATTTTTGTTGAAGATTTTTCAGTTTGCTATGTTATGTATGCATGGTATGTACATATCTTTTTGCATTGCTGTTTCAAGGCTGTTTATCCTGTAATATCTTATTTACCTTACATGTACAATTTACACAAAACTTACCAATAAATTTTGATTCTGATGGTAAAACATGTTCAAATGGTGTAAATGGGTAGTTTCTGAACGGATCTCCTGTTTGTGTAAACTTGTGATAAAATACATTTTGTGTAAAATTGTTACTAAATTTAACTGATGGGAAAACCGCTTCTAGAGGTCCTAAAGTCTCATCATTTTCTGGATTAACCTCCTCGTACTTATAGTCTACATATGAATTGTTTTCAAATACACTTGGAGATTTCATATCGACCATTGGAGCAGGCGGAATATTTAATCTAGTTCTAATTAAAGCTAAAGCTGTGTCTAAAATACTTTTAGTTGATGAAAAATAAGTTTCAAAATAATATCTGCCTGTTCGTCTCATTGTTGCCATGGCAGTATCTGTAAAAGTTCGGAGAATAAAATGAAACTCTGTCAACCTAGCCTTTGGTAAAATCACAGTGGCCTTTTTCCAATCGAGTATTTCCATATAAGGTAATGTCACATGATCTCCCAGTATCACTGGAATAGCACCATATTTTAACGCCTCGTAAAATCGAAGCTGAAAAATGTTTGTAGATACATAACTTTCATTTGCAGGGGAGATAATCAATGCAAATGTCGACTGTTTTAAAAGTTCATAACGATTTTCATCACTTTGGCACATAGAATATTCACTGTTAATAGCACCAGGAATAATTGTGTCACATGAAAATTCTATAAATATTTCTGGGTCTAATTTCAATTGAATATTCTTTAGAAATGAAATCACAGAATTCTCAACATTAGAGATTTGTCCATCACTTTGTTCGCCATTTTGAAATTGCACATTACCCTTAAAACTACCTTTGAAAGACAAAAAATATTTTCTACGAATCGGTGAAATAGGTGGGAGTTCCTCCCAGACATCTCCCGATACTTTTCCAATGTTAGGTGGAATCACAATATCAAACTCTGATCTAAAAATAGTTTTTACAAAAGGAGACTGAACGATTATTGCTCTGCCGGTATCAGCTCCACCAAAAATATCAATATCGGCATTCTCATCTCTCATTAGACTGACTAAAATGTGGTTTCTACCATCACCATTCCAAAATGGTAACTTCTGTAAAGATTGCTCTAATACAGAATAAGGAATTCCATTAATTTGTTGCCCAACTACAACAACAAAAATACAAGCCGTACTTGGATCAAAAGTTCTGTAAAGGTTTTCTTCTAAGTACTGATCGATACCATTCTTAACAAAGGGAACTAACTCTCCAACATTTAAATCCTTTTCTGAATCATAGAAATAGACAGGAAATCCAGAGAAAACAGAACAGCGTGAGAAATCAAAGCAGGAATGCATTTTACAATGCTGTCCATTGATTGGCATAGGGAGTTTAACATTAGAATTATCTCCCATTAACATTTTGATTGGTGCTTTTAAAATGGGTAGATATTGTTTGTCCATTTCTGATTTCTCTAACTTCAACTGTTCCAATGTTAGCTGTGTTGATTTTATTTCCTTCTCAGAAGTTTCTATCTGTGCGCTTAGAATATCAATCTGCAAAAGAAAAAACTCATAGTATGATATATACATTGAAAACAAAAAAGGGTCTGGATGTGGTCCTTAAATTCATTATTCTACCATGTCTAATGACAATTTATATCATTTTTCTTTATTCATTTTACCCTTAAGCTTGTTCTCTATATTTCAGCATTCCATTATTCTGTATTTTTCATTTTTGGAGCCCATTTTTCTCTATTGTAGATTATACTGTCCTGTCATTGAAATTGTCACAGGTCTGATGGTACTGGTACAGCAGTCTGCACGGGATGCCCCTGACTAGTAAAATTTCATTCGGACTAGTAAGTTTTGGCAAAACTTTGTTTTGCCAAATAAGAAAACTGTCAGAATGTTGGTCTTCGGACTAATAGTTGAAAAAGTTTGTGGTGCAGACTGGTACAAGTCTAACTTTTTGGCCTGTGCTTATGAAGCTTATACATTGATGACTGCTGAATCAATCAATGTCTGAGGCTGGACAAAATTTTTATGACAGCTGCCTTTATTACTGTTTCTAACTGTTTGAAAGAAAAAAGATTAATTACAGGTTAAATTGTAATTTAAAAAAAACTCAAGCTGAAGGACACCTCCAGGTGATTTATTTGAATATAAGGTTCTGTTACTCATTCATTCAATTTGTCATAATTTCTTACCTGCTTCTGGTAGTTTGATATCTGCACCTGTAACTTTTGTCGTTTACTCTCCATATCTCGTAATTCATTGTTGACAGAGGCTTTGATTTTTCGTAAACTTTTGATTTCTAGATTCAATTTTTTTATCTGTGTTTCATCCTCATCTGTTTGCAGAGGTATACGCAATTTCTGTCCATCTGTAGGGTCGCTGTTTATATCTGTCAGGTAAATATGGCTGATCACTGCAACCATGAACAGGCATAATAGAAGCAGACCAATCAAACGTGACCATCGTATCCATGACAACCAAGGACAGGCAACTCCTCTGGGTGATATGCGTATGTCTGGCATTACAGCTCCTTAGACTCAGCCTTAGACTTAACCATCAAAATACATAATCATATTCATTTGTTCTTTTCTGGTTCTATGCATTTACCTGAAAGTATGAAATAAAAATATATTATGCTTTTCATTTGAATTAAATATCGTAAAATTGATATTGAAAGTTGTGCAATACCTGTGTTTAGCTGTTCCATCAAACAACAAATTGTATGTAGATTTGGCGACAGACTGTTAAAATCTGTATACAATGGTTTACATGTACACATGTATATCAGACAAGGAATAAAAGTGAAAGGGACCGGTGTTAAAATATATACAAAACATGATAGACCCATTGGTGGCCTTGAGCTGTTTACTGCTCTTTGGTAGGGTTGTTGTCTCTTTGACACATTCCCCATTTCCATTCTCAATTTTTTGCAATTATAAATTTATGCTTGAACTCATCAATTTTATAATCATTTGTCCCTAAGGGACCCTAAATTCAATTACAATAAGGATTATATCGAATGTATTAGAGTTACATTGTCGAAATCAGGTAATCATGCTAATGCGCTTTATAAATTTCCTGTTTACAAAACTTAGATTTTTTTGAAAAACGAAGGATTTTCTTATCCCAGGCATAGATTATCTTAGCCAATCTAAGTTGTATTTGGCACAACTTTTTGGAATTTTGGATCCTCAATGATCTTCAACTTTGTACTCGTTTGGTTTTATAAATATTTTGATATGAGCGTCATTGATGAATCTAATGGGGACAAAACGCGCATCTGGGCCTTCTGGGGTAATAAATTATAATCCTGGTACCTTTGATAACTATTATCACTAGTACTAGATACACAGACAAAGCCTCACAGGATTCAACTGTTAATGTATCTGGGTCTGTTTGCCCAAAACCATGATTGCTCCCATTCATATTCAGCCCCTACATGTACATGTTCACACCCCTTTTATCATATTTATTGTTTTTTTCCTTAATATTTTTGCATTTCTATAAAACTCTAAAAACAGACAATAGATCAGATATCGTAAATTATTCAAAAGGTTTGTCCCTTTTCACAAATGAGATTTTTTAGTTTTTGTATATACCTTCAACTATGAACAGAAAATACTTTCAATCGCTATGATTGTACACATAATAACAAAAATCAACCAAAAAAAAGACAAAAATTGTAAAAAAAATTTTTTTTAGCCAGTGCTCAAGTTCAAAGCGTTGAATAACAATAACATAAAATTTTAACAGCTCGATTTCTTTAATTTAAAGCTATTCTTAAATTTATTCAGTTCATAAAATATAAATTACCACAAATCATGCCTTATTCAGTGTTCAAACAAAATATTTTTGTCTGTCAATTTTTTTGGTGGAGGCTGCCATATTTCTTTTGTAATCTCTAAACAAAACTGATATTCCGTTAAATTTATGAATAATGAACCAGTTAAGTACAAATCTATTATTTTCAACGTATTTGTATAATTTTGGAGAATATTTTCAATATTTGTTACTTATTACGTAACTGGAAAACTTTAGAGATTATAACAAACATTGTCACATGACCTGACAAAATGGTGAGTGTCATGCTGCTGAAAAAAATTAACTGTTTAGATTTTTCTACGCAGGGTTTTGAATAATTAACATAACATGAACATTTTTTGATATAAGGAAAGACACAAAAAAAACAATTTTTCGGAATACCTTACGAGTTTTTATTACCTTTAGATATTGCTAGAAATACCACCTTTGGCCTTGCCCGTAAATCATCCTTTGCTCTGTTTACATTTGAACATGCACATTTGTACCTACATGTAGTTCTTAGTGGACCAAAAGGTTGTATTCGTTCATAATGTCTATTATGTCTTACTATTGTATGTGTTGATCATGTTGATATTGTTACTATTGTCGGCAGAAAGCTCTACAGAGCTCATGTTTGTAGTATTTCCCCGACTCTGGGAACAGTATATCTAACTGTTAATATACAACTCGTCTAAACATCAACCCAACAATGTTAGATCTGTAAATTTGCTTTTATATATGTTCCTGCCGGACTTGAGGTAATAAATGATAAAATAAACAAACAGTTGAGTGGGGGGTTCTGATCCTTGATCCCTCTTACTGTTTTGTCAGATTCCCATATCCTGCTTACACTATATTTACGTAAGCAATTATATTTTTTATGTAATTTCCAGTGTCCCGCTAGACTTCATTTCCAATTTTCACGGCTAAATAACTTTACTTTCACGTGTCACGCTTACGAAATTTGGCAATCCCAAGTCATGCTTAGACCTCAATGAGACCCACTTCAGATTCCCTTTGCTATGGTCCACTAAGGCACACAGTTTAAATTACCAATTTTTGTCAGGTATCTATTGTCCATCTATAGTCCATGTCAATCAATACAGCTCACTTCAATTATTACCTGTGACATTCATAAGAATTTGCTTGTTAGGTAAAAAAAGACAAGTTGCAGTTGGAATATCATGTGCATGTAGTATGTCTTAGAAATTTATTTTTAATGAAGTACAAATTTCTGTCACAAGGATAAAAAAATAATTATGGAAGACTGCATACAAGACATGTACAATGGCATGTTGAACTGTAGACGTCTTTTTGTCATTTGAGTAACTGGATTGCTGTTTTATAAGCACACATGTATATATTTTAGTACATGTATGTCTATACAATATAAAGGGACCATAAATTAAATTTAATGATTACTTGTGTATTTTCAGTCTTCGTATGCTGATGAAGACCCGGGGTCTTTTCCTCGAGGTTTTGGATATGGTCCAGACGAGAATGATACAGATATTCAAGCAGTTGCTACAGAACAAAAACCAAGAATTTTATTAATGGGATTACCAAGGTAGTAACAGCATATAAGTAGAAGGTTTAGCTAGCCATAAAACCAGGTCCAATAATTTTCTTAGGAAAATTAGCTAGCCATACACTTTTGGTAAATGCAGGTTTAACCCATCATTTTCTTTGGAAAATGTATGTTACAAGTCAGAATTTTCCATTCATTTTGTTGGTTGATAGTCTCATATTTGATTTTGCCAGTTTTATAGACTTCCTTCAATCTGTTTTTGTTAATTTTATGCACTTTTTTATTTATCTGAGGAGTTCAATATTTTTGCTAATGCTTTTTTAAATTATTTGTAATTTTACAGATAACATATGATGTCAAAAGAATCAAACTAATTTTTTACGGACTTGCGAAGGTTTTTTTAAGTAAGCATTGTTAAGGCTCCATACTCTGGCTTCCTCCACCAAGAAAAACTATCCACCATTGATATAGAAAAGTGTGCTGAAAGTTGTGATAATAATAACAACAAAAGTATTGATCATTTAGGGGATTTAAGGTGGTACCTTACACTACAGGGAGTCAGCTAAATGTTTTAATTACGTTGTATAGTACAAGGAATATCAAGCTTCTCAATGATCAAAATTGGTGTTTGTCAAATTGCTATATAACCAGTGTATTTTTTTTGACAAAACGGTTTGGTTAAAATTTTTTGATTTTTTTATATTTTTGTTCAACATGTTTAAGGGTTAAGGTAAATACTTTGCCAAAATTTTATGAAAATTAAACAAGCCAAATCAATTTTAGTGAAAGTGTTGGGTACCACCTTAAACTTAAAAACCTCAGGTATATTATTGTATCCACCATATTCTTTTTTAATCAAGTGGTGAGAATTACAAAGCACATGTATCAATGTGTATGAACTTTTAAATGACTGTCTAGTTATAGATTTCATATACATTTTCTTGTATTAAAATTATATGATGCGTTTTTCTGTTTTCAGAAGTGGTAAATCATCTATACAGAAAGTTGTCTTTCACAAAGTTTCACCAAATGAAACATTATTCCTGGAAAGTACAAATAAAATAGTAAAAGAAGGTATGATTTTAAGATATGTATCATAAAGATAATATATGTATACATCATGTACATGAAAAAGAGATAAATAAAACCCAGATACGGAGGACATACCAATACAAACAATAATCATTATAAGGATATTTAGAAATATAAAAATAAGAAGATATGGTATAATTGCCAATGACAATGAGACAATTTATCTTTCCAACAGAGATTAAATCATGTAGAAGGTGAGCAATGAAAAAACTTTCAACAATGAGCAAAACCAATAGACCACTTTCAAATTCATCCGTCACTGGAAAAAACTTGTCAATTATATGCGCCTTTGTGATGTCATTTACCAAAAAGAGGGGCTCTCCTGTATCCCTGCACTATAAACGTTCATCAAGCGTCTTAGTGATCGTCATTGTGGAGGATAAACTAAAACTAAAGGTTGTTCAGTAGGTACTTAATCACAATTCCCTTATGACAGCGGTACAGATTGTCAATTATTAGAATTTAATTTGCCAAATAATTTGAACAATATAGCTGTATAGTATTTCAACCACTCACTCAACATTGAAAAGGAAGTCACAACTCACCTAAACGCACAAGTGAAACAGAAGTTTTTGACGGAAATGTATCGAACTCGAAAGGTGTCTATACAGCATAGCAAGCTTTAAAAAGCCCCAACATGACAACTGTAAAATAATTCAAACGAGAAAACTAATGACATCATTATGTGTAAAATACATTTATTAAAAAAGAATAATCCATGTGTAATCAGCAATAAAGAGGTAGGGCCTATTTGTCGTGATTTTTTTTCACAGAAGGGCCAATTTCAAAAAGTGCCGACAGAATAAAATTTACTTTAAAAACAAAAAATAAAAATGCTTTTTGATCAATACCTCGATTAACATATATTGTGATCGGTGTGATAAATAGTTGATTTAACCCTCAAAAAGGATGAAAGTCCAATATTCGGAATTTATGGTGATTTTAGGTGTGAAAAACAGGGAATCCCCCCAGAAGGACATTTCAAACCAAAAAAAAGTTATGTTTTTTGTGACTGTTGTAATTTATACTATTTAATCCCTCAAAATTGATATTGGTTTGGTGTGTCCTTATTACATAAAAAACAACTTTTTTATAAAAAAAAATGTAACATCGCTAAATTGTACTGATATAGCTTCTAAATAAGACAGAATCACCAAGCATCGCTGTGGCTTCATCAGTAGAGCATAGAACTACTAATCAAGGACTGTTTTGAAGATAAGGTTCGAATCTCGCTGAGACTTTTTGCCTTTTTTGGTGTTGTTTATTAAATTTTAATGTTTCTATCATGTTTTTTCGGATGTTGGCTTAATTCATAGAGTCATTCTGGTTCATTTTGACTTTATAGTATACTAGTATATCATTTTAGTAAAGAAAAAAAAATGTATCACGTATTGACTGTTCATACTCTTGACTTACTTTCTATTCAATGTTTACATTTATTACATTTATGCAAGAAACAACTGCCGTCAAACTGATGCCTGTACATAACCAATAACACGATATTTGATTATATAGCAACGAAGCCCAAATGCTGCATGTGTAATATATACATAACTTAAAATGAGGCCATTGCATACAAGTTTTAAAACAACACAAACAATATTCGAAACCTTTTTTGAATATAGTATTATGTGTAACAAATGCAGTTAAAGCAGTTTTGTCACAAATTCACGAACTGTCAGTCTGTGTACATGTAGATACTATAGTAATGACATTTTTCCCAACGTCCCTGCACTGGTACAAAAGTCATCAGAAAATAAAACAACACCACAGAACAAATTAACTACACTACAAATCGTGATTGTAGGTAAAGCGTCAAGAAGCTATTGCATCTGTATCACAACCAAGGGCCGATTTGTTAAAATGCAATAAAAGGCCATATAACATGTTTTAGTAACACAAGGTGTTATATGACCAACTGATGTAGGATGCTCACCGGTTGAACTATTATATTATTGTATAGCATCTTATAGACAATAAAACATTAAAAGACACATACATATATTCAAAATGAGAAAAACAGCATCCCATTTGAATTTGTTCGATATTATTTGACTTGTTGACAAGTTACGTGATAAGTACCTTATGCGCATAAAGGGGTTTAACAATTAAACAAATGCAATATAAAAAAGTCAATAGTATTGGCCTTGTTTTAGGTAGGAATACCTGTTCAAGGTATAAAAATAAATAATGTGACATATGATCATGTACTATAATTAGCATCTATTTGGCTATTTAAAACATGATTTACCTATCTTATCGAATAAAAGAATTCACGGCAAAATGGCTCTGGCTCTTCCAACCACTCAATTACGAGCTCCAGACATATTTAGATACCTTCTTTAAAGTTTGAAGGGATATAAAGCATCTGTAAATTAACTACCGGTACTTAACAGAAACATGAAAGTTCAATGGCTAAAGTTAAATTTGTGTCAAAATAATAAAAAAAAATCAGTGTTTCTCCCCAAAATTTATAAAGCATACAAGCCAGTAAACCATGTAAACAGGGAAATTAAATTATAGCATCACATCAATAATGTAATCTACCCCCAAATAAATTAATGATACTGATTGAATCAAATGTAGTTTTACATATATATATACAGTTACTGATAACAGTCTGGATTTAAATGAAGTTTTCTGCAGTCTTTCATGGTATACACCAGTCGGTTACTCACCAAAGGTTATATCAGCTTCAAATGAAAGCTTACAAAAATGTGTCTATTTTGAAAAGCATTCATCGTTTATTAGTTTCTCTGAGTGACATATTTAAAACAACAATTCAAAAAAACATTATTGTACTGGATATTTAATGGACATTTCAGGAACAATTGTTTTTGATTTGAAATTATTAATCTTTTCACTAAAAATGTATTTGACCACTTTTCATTTTTTAGGTAATATTTAATAAACCATAATTCTGTGTGCGTTTTTTATTTACAGATATTTCCAACAGTTCCTTTGTACAGTTTCAAATCTGGGATTTACCAGGACAATTTAATCCAATGGATGCTAATTTTGATCCAGAAAATATATTTGGTGGATGTGGGGCAATTATTTTTGTAATTGATGCGCAAGTAAGTTATTAATATACATATCAGGGGCGGATCCAGCCATTTTAAAAAGGGTTGGGGGGTCCCAACCCAGGACAAAGGGGGGGTGTTCCAACTATATGTCCCCATTCAAATGCATTGATCGGCCACAAAAAGAGGGCCCATAACCCCCCGGGATCCGCAGATACATATACTAGGTGTTATGCAATGTCTTTGAAAGATTATTAGCCTTAGAAGGACTTCATTTTATGACAATCTCTCAGAATAGTAAATTTAAATAATTTAAAGATTTGAGAGACCACCATACCGTTTCATCAGATATTAATCTTTTACAGTAGTTCGTGCATATACATATATATATATCTTATATTGTGTGTTTTAAGTAAATTTATGAAAATCTAGAATAATACTGATGTATAAGTTTATGGTATCAATATCAGTTTATAATGTATTGGTATACATAGAATTGGCCTATGACTTGTTACATGCATCTTTATTTCATTTATATGTTTGTTTTAATATTATAATTGTCAGTATTTGGATCACCCCTCTATTGGGCTCTATCCAATAAAATATTGAATTGAATTGAATTGAAAGTCCTATTTCAATGGGTTTTCAACGCAGCAAGAAAATCTGACACCAAGGGGTAAGCCACAGCCGGCCCCTTGATAAAAATATGTACTAGTTCAAGGAAAACAGACTCAATACATATAACTAAAATAAAATTAAAAACCAAACTAGACTAGCAAAGACCGGAGGCTCCTGCTTGATACAGGTGCAAAAATGCAGTGTGATTAAACATGTTTTGTGAGATCTCAACCCCCCCCCCCCCCTTTTACCAATGTAGAATAAAGAAGCACACAGCAAAATACGTAGCAGGGTTGAGAGCTTACTTAGCATTTTATGAGCTTCCATGAAAAAATATTTATGGACTACATCTTGTATATATGTAAGGTATAAGTAAAAAATCATTTTGTACTTTATTTTGTCATTTTATTTTGTAGGATGAATATATGAATGCATTGACAAAACTTCATACCACAGTAGCCAAAGCCTTTAAAATAAATCCTGATATTAAATTTGAAGTGTTCATTCATAAAGTTGATGGTTTATCAGATGACCACAAAATAGAAGCACAACGTGATATACACCAACGGGCATCTGATAACTTAACAGATGAAGGATTAGAAAATCTTAGATTAAGGTATTGTAAGAGTAGATATTTATTTTGTTTGATATCAATAAAATAATTATCCTGCAACTCTTTTCACAAAAAATTTTATGCTTGAAATAGATTGTAAGATATTCCGAAATTATTCCATTGGTTTTCCTGTTTGAATGGTTTTACACTAGTAATTTTGGGGCACTTTATTGAATGGTTTTACACTAGTAATTTTGGGGCCCTTTATAGCTTGTTGTTCGGTGTGAGCGAAGGCTCTGTGTTGAAGGCCGTACATTGACCTATAATGGTTTACTTTTTTAAAATTATTATTTGGACGAAGAGTTGTCTCATTGTCACTCACACCACATCTTCCTATATCTATATATTTGTGAAAAGAGACGCTGGATATTTTATTTCATGACTTCATCAGCGTCTCAAACAAAACTTTAAAAAATTAAATAAAAAAGTAAATTTTGTTACATATGAATAAAAAGAGATATGGTGAAATATGTCAATGGGAAAGCAACACAAAGATACAAAAAAAAAAATTATCTACATCAATTTACTGAAGAGCTTAGAATATCAACTCACAATTAATCTAAAATACATATACATGTATCATTTAAGGAATGACTAATATTTTTTCTGTCTATGAAGAAATAACATAAAAAATTTAGTGCACCCCGAATAACGTGCGTAGCGGGTTATTTAACAGTGTGCACCACATTTTTTATGTTGTTTCGAATAGACAGAAAAAATATTACAGTCATTTCTTATAATTTAATTCTAAATTCCATTTTAAACCTTAGAAAACCACGAAAAAATGCTGATGACGTCACGGTCACATGACTAAATTATGTCTATGGGCTGATAACAAAATAACTTCACCCAATCAGAAGATGCGTTACATCCAAAATTAAATTATTAAGGTATAACTAAAATTTTCAAATGACAAGTTTCTCGACTTCAGATAGGAAAAGCTTGGCTGCTCATCATAGATGAATTCTTGACCAGCAATAGATTCAAAACATCAATGAACACATAGAGAATTAACAGACATTTGATAACTGAAAATTGTCAACCAACCATTATTTTTCATGAATTTCCGTAACATATATCTGGTTGTGTATTAACATTATAAATGTGTATTCTTCATTCAAATTGTACAAATATAGATACAATGTTTGATGATTTCAATTTTTACCTAACCAGTATATATTGTATGACCATTCAATGTTTGTATATTTCAGTTTTTACCTTACCAGTATATATGACCACTCAATATTTGAAGCCTTTAGTAAAGTTGTACAAAAGTTAATACCACAGCTCTCAGTGTTAGAAAATCTCCTAAATATACTCACAACAGTAAGTACTCCTGAACAGGAAGGGCATTTGTGTATACTTTCCTTAAAATTAGCATTTCAAAATAAAATAAAAATTTTCATCAGAGTTAAAAGCATTAAAAAGTTCTTCTCTTATATCTGAATAAAAATTACAGTCTATTAAAAAATGTTGTTCTGTCTCATGGTAAAATTGTCATTGCAGAAAAGACAAAATTTATCACATAATGGAGTGGTCGGCTTGGTGTAACATCCGATTTTAGTATGCGGTTGTATAATAAGCATTGGCATTTCTCTTTTCCATTGAGATTTTTAGACCAAGTACTTTCAGTCATGGTTCTTTGATTTTGAATATTATCAAAACTTACATGTTAAAATGTTGATATTTTAATTTCAATATTTGCAGCAGCAAAATTACAAAAAAATGAGACATAACTCTATGATAACAGTTTATAATTAATATATTATTCTATTAAATAAGATATAATATAATTTAACATATATTTGCTGTTTTGTATTTTTAGCATTCTGGTATAAAAAAAGTCTTTATTGCTTTATGTTGTTCATGTAGTCAGTAAAATCTAATTGCCACAGATATTTGTAATATTTTGTATTTTTAGCATTCTGGTATAGAAAAGGCCTTTTTGTTTGACGTTGTCAGTAAAATCTATATCGCCACAGATATTTCCCCGGTAGATATGCAGTCCTATGAACTTTGCTGTGATATGATTGACGTTGTTAATGATGTGTCATATATTTATGGGTAGGTTAAATAATTGCAAGAGCATTGTTTGAAATTTTGTTAAAATACATTCACTAAAAACTTGAGGGCGTTAAAACTAATACCAAAGGTCTCGAATTTACAAAGCACCATGTTCAGGTTCACACAAGAAGTAAGATGTACACAGTTTTAATCATTCCACAATGTTGTCATAATGAATTGATATCTAAGTATACCAAATTCATTCGAAATGCAAGAGCTTGCATTTTTGAATAACTAATTAATCATTAATTATTGGTATGTGGACATGCCCTAGTACTCATTAACCTTGCCCCAACTATGGGTAAAATAGTTGGCCAGGAAAGGGTCGCAGCCTGGTTACAGCAACTTTCCTAAGAGAAGAAAACTCTAGACTAACAACAAAATCAACGGGTAGATCAGACTTGTAAGCCAAGGAAGGCATCTATCTATTGGAAGGAAAACCATAAACAAATAACCCTGGTCCACCAGGTTAGAGGTTGAGCTAAGGAATAATCTCCCCTACTCATAAAACAGCATCTGATTACGGAAACAAGGATTAGAAAAAATTTAGAAAATTTTAATTAATCATAAGCTTTGTTAAAAGTCAATTTCAAGGTTAAAAATTTCCTTTTTTTGTTCTTTCAAAATTATTTTTTTCTTGATAAACCAAGGTTTGCTATTATCAACCTTGTAAGAGCTTAAAAGATAAAAGATATTTTCTCTTTGTTCCATTCTTGGAATTTTATATTTTGAAAAGAATGATTGAGCCACAAGCTTTTATTTTGTATTCAAAGGAAGGACCACAGCAAAGGCAGTTGTGGTATACTATCACGGCAGGATTCAACAGCGTAATTGTATTTTCTGGGACTTATGGCACCCTTCCTTTCAATATATGGGGTCATTTTCTATCATGATATGCTCATGCATTATGTACATTCTTCATTATACCCTTACAAATAAAAAGATTTTATTGTATTCTAAAAAATAAAAAGGCTTATTGCTTGATATCAGGGTGCAAAGCTTAATAGTTTCATATGATATACTGTATAACGGGTTATTTTAGTAGGGTGTAAATTTTCGTATATTTGGCGGTTAGAACAAAATCGTCTAAATAAATTTCACCAATTTAAAAGTATACATGCATAGGTATTGCTAAAAGATAATACCCGCCAAAATATTTTGTATACAAAATTTTACACTCACGAAAATAACCTGCTATTCAGTACATATCATTTTGAAATTATTTTGAAACAAATGTTCACAAGTCCCCAACAGACTAAGTCGATGGGGAAATAAGATTGCATTGTTTAATCATGACAAGTTATAAATCAATTTTAAATTTTGTTCTGGTTGGATGAATTTGTGCAGAATTATGTAAGGGCTCACGTAGTTTTATAATGTCTTAGTAACTGAAACTGAATAAGTTTCTAAACATGAAAAAATAATATAAAATAGTTTTGGAATAAAATATACACTACCTCTTTTTCACTTAATAAATGAACTAAAAAACAAACCAACTTGAGTTACGTTTGTACACGTCATATTTTTTTTTAGAAAAATGTTAGAATTGTAATTTACTTAGAAGAAGGAGTGTAGTTTAGAACCACGATGCTGTTCAAATTATAAGTAGAAATAAACATAATGTGACAATTTTTACCCATTTTGATTCTCATTAAATGTTTTCCTTGGCATGAGTTTATCATCTTCGACATTAAACAACTTAAAAAAAAAAGGTTTAACAATAATGTATTGCCAAATGTTTCTCAGTGTACATGAAAAGTATATGTTCTGTAATTGAATCTATCTTTTTGCATGAATATGCAATAAAATAACATGCTTATTATATTATATGATATGTTATATTATTTTTCCTTTTTCATCCATTTTATAAAGAGTATTATTTCATCAATTCTTTTTTAGCTCACCTGGCCCGAAGGGCCAAGTGAGCTTTTCTCATCACTTTGCGTCCGGCGTCCGGCGTCGTCCGTCGTCGTCCGTCGTCGTCCGGCGTTAACTTTTACAAAAATCTTCTCCTCTGAAACTACTGGGCCAAATTAAACCAAACTTGGCCACAATCATCATTGGGGTATCTAGTTTAAAAATTGTGTCCGGTGACCCGGTCAATCAACCAAGATGGCCGCCATGGCTAAAAATAGAACATAGGGGTAAAATGCAGTTTTTGGCTTATAACTCAAAAACCAAAGCATTTAGAGCAATTCTGACATGGGGTAAAATTGTTTATAAGGTCAAGATCTATCTGCTCTGAAAATTTCAGATGAATCGAACAACCTGTTGTTGGGTTGCTACCCCTAAATTGGTAATTTTAAGGAAATTTTGCTGTTTTTGGTTATTATCTTGAATAATATTATAGATAGAAATAAACTGTAAACAGCAATAATGTTCAGCAAAATAAGATTTACAAATAAGTCAACATGACCGAAATGGTCAAATGACCCCTTTAGGAGTTATTGCCCTTTATAGTCAATTTTTAACCATTTTTCGTAAATCTGATTAATCTTTTACAAAAATCTTCTCCTCTGAAACTACTGGGCCAAATTTAACCAAACATGGCCACAATCATCATTGGGGTATCTAGTTTAAAAATTGTGTCCGTTGACCCGTCAAACCAACCAAGATGGCGACCATGGCTAAAAATAGAACATGGGGTAAAATGCAGTTTTTGGCTTATAACTCAAAAACAAAAGCATTAAGAGCAAAACTGGCATGGGGTTAAATTGTTTATCATGTCAAGATCTATCTGCCCTGAAAATTTCAGACAAATCGATAGTCAATTTTTAACAATTTTCATAAAATTTGTAAATTTTTACTAACACTTTCAACTGAAACTACTGGGCCAATCATTATAGATGGTGATATATGTACGCAGCAAGAATGTTCAGTAAAGTTAGATCTACAAGCACATCACCATCACCAAAACACAATTTTGTCACGAATCCATCTGTTTCCTTTGTTGAATATTCACATATACCAAGGTGAGCGACACAGGCTCTTTAGAGCCTCTAGTTGCTTATATTTTTTTTTAAAAGATATATATGCTTAATGAAAATATTCACTATATATGTATATATAATTACTGAATTCATTATATTCCTCTATTCCACAAGAGTCCAGTAAATACAGATTTTTTTGTGATTTTTTTATGCCCTACCTATGGGCATCATGTTTTTCTGTCTGAGCGTCTGTTGCCTAGAGATTAATTATGGATGCTTTATAAATACATTCTTTACATTGCAAATTTTGTGAGTGATTTGCACAAAATAATAAAATATTTACTTGAAAAACATAAATATATATGTAAAATTGAGAATGGAAATGGGGAATGTATCAAAGAGACAACAACCGGACCATAGAAAAAACAACAGCAGAAGGTCACCAACAGGTTTTCAATGTAACGAGAAATTCCCACACCCGGAGGCATCCTTCAGCTGTCCCCTAAACAAATATATACTAGTTCAATGATAATGAACGCTATACTAATTTCCAAATTGTACACAAGAAACTAAAATTAAAATAATTCAAGACTAACAAAGACCAGAGGCTCCTGACTTGGGACAGGCGCAATAATGTGTACACAGATTGAAGTGTAAACAGATTAAGATACTGCACTACATGCTAAAAGAGAGGGGGGTCATTAAATGTATTTCAAACATTTCTGCATTTTAACTTTCAATACTATAGCTTAAGACAATGAAAATATAACTTATTTCCATTTCTGTTAATGAATATGTATATGAATACAGATTTTTTTCCAATTTATTTTGATATAACCAACATGGCAGTATGCTGAAATGGGATAGGTAAATCAGTCTATTTAAATATCCACTCAAAAATCTCTGTAAGGATCATTACATATTTTTGTTGAGGATTAACAACACATTTATTAAAAACATAAACAGCTGAAGATTTTGTCAAATGTAGAGCATTTGGTTCTAGTAATTTGGAAATGACCATTTGCACCCTATGCGACACATGGGGCTAACGGGAGTTGTAAGTAATTCAGAAATGTTAAGTTTTGAATTTCTGTCTTATTTTAGGACAAAAGAAGATGGAGCCTTTGATAGTCAATCAGCATCAACAATAAAATTAAATAATGGTACAATTTTATATCTACGTGAAGTCAACAGATATTTAGCGTTAGTTTGTATTTTACGGGAAGATAGTTTTGATAAACAAGGTGAGTGGTTATTTAATAGATTTAGAAGATGTGGTATGAGCAGTCAGTGATATTGTTGGCTTTTTTCAAAACTACCTCTACCCTTTTTCATTGGGAAAATATGCTTAATTTTCATCAAATTGGGAATTTTAGAATAAACCATGAATTTGACTGAAACTTCAATTTTCAGACCCCATTTCAAAAGTCAAACCCTGCTTTGAAATAAGACCCCTTTTGTCAGTGATGATACATAAATAGACCCTCAATGATCTGCACATATAATAATTTTAGGCATGAAAAACGTATAAATTAGTGTTTTTTAGTTCAAATTTATGCACAATCACTACTGAAACTGCAGTGTTAGGGAAAAAAGTTGTCTTTTTGGGAATAATTTTAAGCCATTTATTTTTAAAATTGGGATTCTCCTCCAGGGGAAAAAGCCTTTATTCTCCATTAATTTAAGGCAAACAATATCACTATCAGAGCATGATGAGTGCCAATGAGACAACTCTCCATTCAAGTCACAATATTTATAAAAGTAAACAATAATAGGTGAAGGTATGGTCTTCAACACAGAGCTTTGGCACACACTAAACAGCAAGCTATAAATTGACCCAACAATGACTAGTGTAAAACCGTTCAAACGTGAAAACCAATAGTCTAAACTATATAAACACATGAAACACTTTTCAGCCACATCAACAAACAATAAACATCATTTTCCTGAAACCTTTGTTATGTGTTTAAAGGGCATTAGTCCTTAGTTTTAAAAAAAACAAAGATTTGATGTGATGTTTTCCCCATGAAAATTTAGAACACACACTACCTATCGTCTTGAATATGCATGAAATATTTGCCACTGGATGTTAAGCAACCAACAATCAATCAATGTATTGGTACTGCAGTAAATTTGAGTTTAAAGGGAGACAGTTCATTATTTATTATCCAAATTATGAACAATTTCCTTATTTTAAAAATTAAAAAAAAAGAGATGTGGTTTGAATGCCAATGGGACAACAATGTTGTTACATGTTTATTATGCCTCATTCAAAATTTATTTTTCAATGTTATAATTCTGCTCTTCAAAAGAAGGAGCCTTTTTATTCCAATTACATGTATGTCCCTTTCAGCACTTGTAAAGAATACTGCTTTTAATAAAATATTTGTATTCATTTGTTTCATATAGATCATGTTTTAATGATCAAGTAAGATTGGCTAGCTCACAGTATTTGCTGTAATAACTTAAAAAAAAAGATGTAAAAACAGAAATTGAAACTGAAATGGGAGATAACCCTGCTTTATTGTTGTATTAATTTAATGAATTGGGGGAACTATTTTTTTACAAGTGTGCACCAAAACAAGGTGTTTAGCAATCATAGTCATTAACAGGGATATTCCTAAATAAAGATTTGACAATATGATTATTTTATTGTACAATTAATTAAGTTAAGTTAATTGGGATTAAGAAACATTGGGTTGTAATCTTTTCACAATTTGTTGGCCATTTTTTTTTATAATTAGGGCTTTTCCATTAAATGTTTATGGGAGGGTAGGAAAGGACTTTCAAAACATCTCTACAATCAAAAACTATTTTTAGATTGATTGATTGTTAGTTGCTTAACGTCCAGTGGCAAATATTTCATGCATGTTCAAGAGGTACCATTTTTTAGATAATTGTGCATAATGGTACTAGTCTTATACTGAAAATGACCCATGAACCACATTCAATAATTAAACTTCCCTTTCTACCCTTCCACATACATTTAAATGGAATAGCCCTTAACCTTTAAACTTGTTTTTGCAGGTGTGATAGACTACAATTTCCTATGCTTCAGACAAGCTATACAGGAGGTATTTGAGGTGAGACAGAGAGGACAATTAATATCTTCAGGTGAATTTACCCAGCAGCCAAATGGAATCATTAAATGACAATGTATATAAGTGTGTAGGATTTTATTTCAATGACAAGACACCTCAACATGCTCAACAGGAGGCGTTTTCATAAAAAATCTTAAGATTAAGAGTGATCCTTAGTCATTATCAATTCAGTATACTTAAAATCAATCTTAGCCCTAAGTTTTATTGTGAAACAGACTCCTGATATTTGCAGAGAGAGATAACACAAACAGGATGTTATATGTATTGTGGAAAGTTGATAACACCACTTTAACTTAGTTTTGAGGTGCAATTTTTTAGAAAGTCTTAAGGAGGCTCGCGGGTACAAAAATTTCAGCAAAAAATTAAAATTTGTTTTCTCATTACAAAATTTATTTATTACACTATTAGTTATTACAAATATGATATGATACAAAAATCATCCAAAAAAATCAATTCGGTTTGCCCCCAGATGACTTTGAAAATGTTTTTATTATTAAAAAGCTCCAAACTATCTCCCTTTGGTGCAAAAATGCCATTTTTTTGGCATTAAATTTGAAATATCTTCATTAACTCATCGGTGACCTATATTTTTTATTATTGTTTTCAAATAAGCTTTATATACATCACATAAACTAAATAATTGTAAAATTTTAGTGATTTCTGTAATTAAATTCTTTTTTTATTTCGCTATTACTTTTATTACTCCTATTAGTTCAACAGAAAAAAAGGACATTTACAAAAATGTTTGCTTCTTTTGGAGGCAGATTGTGAGCTAAAATGAACGTTAACCCCATTTTTTCTTCATTTTTCTATTAAGTATATGATAAAGTTCATTTATGAAAAAAAAAAGAGAAATCGTATATATATATTAGGAAAAAAAAATGATTTAGACCTGCGAGCCCCCTTAACTATTAAATTATAATGTACAATGTCAGAATTTTTCATACTCACCTTATTATAAACAATGTCAAGATTATATTTTGATATATTGTTTCATGGCATTTGTTTAATACCACAACATCAAGAAGAGACCTATATCGTGACAAGGGAAATGTATTTGTGATTTTGTAACTTGTGCATTCAAAAACCTGAAAAACAAACCTCAAATATATATGATAAACATGATATGGGAAAGTTTGAAATGTCGGGAAAAAGTTCATCAATTTTCCATTTTGTTTGTGTGTGAAGGAATTTGGAGAAGCCTTAATTTGTCATGCCTTCCTACTCACAAAAAGAGATAATTGCATTTTTAAGTAAATTTATTTTGATCTTTTTAATTTTAAATGATTTTTTTAAGTATTAAAATGCTAGTTTCTGCTGTGTATGATAGTTGTTTACATTTTTGTCTTTGTTCATTGTTGAAGTCCTAAAGTATCCTGTTGTTGTTCATATTCTTATCATTTGATCATTAGCAACATACCACATCTCTATATTTAAAATGATAGTAGAAGCTAAAAAGACATTTTAAACACCTTTGCATGTATGAAAATTACACATCTTGAAGCAAAATATTCTGAGCAAGTCTTTTAAAAGCGGCGGAAAATAAAAGTGACCGTATCATATCATTTCCTTTTGAGTATCACAGATTTCTATCCTGGAACCAAACTTATTTTTGCGGATACTTTATTTCACATAAAACCCTTCCTATTCCTTTTCACAGCGCTTTAATTTTGCGCTTTGAAAATTAACCTGAAGTAGTTGAATAAGGATTACATTTTCCTGATAATTTACATTGGTGTTATTTTTCTACTCGCAAAAATCATGAAAATAATTCTTTTGCGAAAATAGGTTGATTTACAGTAACTTTAATCTTTTTACTTGTTGCATGTATGAGAGGAAAGTTATTTTTGTTTCTATTGGTGAAAGAAGTGCTATTTATAACAAAGTTGAGTGCTGATTTGTTTCTGTTAACTGATTTGCATTATTGTTTACACAGACTTGTATTTGTTCTCAACTCTTTTTATATATGCATAAACATTTGCATTGTAGGTTATGAATATTCATAAACCACATATTATGTTTTTATTATGGAATTTAAATATTTATGTATCACTGCTAATCATACCATATTATGAATTTGATTGAATGTTGTATTAATTGTAAGAATGAATATCACAGTTTAAATGTAAAAATGAATGATATGTAGTAAACAAAAGCTATATGCACATTTTGGTCTGTTATTATCATGCTTATCAGGCGCGGATCCAGCCATTTTAAAAAGGGGTGTTCCAACTATATGTCGCCATTCAAATGCATTGATCGTCCAAAAAAGGGGGGGGTTCTGACCCCCAGAACCCTCCCCCTGGATTCGCTACTGCTTATTGGAATTAAAGATTTTCTAAAAATAGATATCTGATGTTTTTGAATAAATGAATTAATATACTTTTAAACAGGTACTAAAACACTCATAACAAGTAATTCTCATCTAAAAGGTCTAAAATAATTGATCAAGAATGCAAAAACCTGAGGCAATTTGGTCCACTAATTACAGAGATAATTACATGTAAAGGTTAACTATTTTGACCATAGGAAAATCCAATCAACATTACTTTCAGAAACAGCCCCCCAAAAAATAGCGCAAATATTTTGTTGTGAAAATGCAAAACTTTAATCTTATTGTATATAAATGCAGCAATAAATAAATGCATTGCAAAATAAATTAAATTTCTGATAATTTCAAAAGAAAGAGGATAACATGAAATAAAGTATCTGCAAAAATAAGTTGTTATAGTGCTTTTCACAATAAGCTTACCTTAGAAAGTTAATAGCATTTTTTGCATATTAAGTACCAGAAGTTTAAAGCCTGATTTCAATCTGTCATACAAATTACTTTCAGCCAATCAGAAGACGTATTACATCCAAAATTAAAATATTCATCTACTGCAATGTATGTAAGCCATGTAAATATCTGATGGATGGTTTTGTTTATTTATAAATTGATAATACTTTTTGATTTTGTTATTAAGGGGCCAACAAGTGCCCTTATCATGCCATCTTCTGTACCTTAATCCTTTTAAACCTATAAACATGAGTATGCATGTTTGCTTTTTCTTTTGAACCTATAATCATGAGTGTACATGTTTGTTATTTTTACTCATTTTGTACACAACAAGTAAAAGTTGTGTATTGTGTTTATAATTATTGTACGGTAGTGGCATGATATATGAAATTATGTACATATTCATGTAATGGAATGTCATTTTTATAATGAATTAAATTGTAAATAAACTTTGTAAAGTATATGATAAAATCTTCAAATCACATTTATTTTCAAAGACAAGAATTGTTTTCTTTCCCCTTTATCTTTTGCCGCAAAATTAAAAAGAATACAGTTGTATGTTTTTAAGAAACTCTTTTACTGAATTGAAGTTGCCCTGAGATCAAGTTCGCTATTCTCTTGGTTATAGGTTGTAATTCTGATAAATAAACAATGCAATTTCTCATAGGAACTCCATTTGACAGCTAAACTGTACCACGTTTCCTAGTTGGACAGCTCACATGAACTGCTAATTTAACAAAGGTCAAACAAGTGAAACTGCGAGCTACTGCTCACTGATGATGCCCCCGTGAATAATATTAATAGTGTAAAAATATACAAGTGTTCGGTAAACAGGAAGTTGTCAAGTGATCAATCTGAAAATGCATCACACGGTATAGCTGACTTAGATAAACCCTGAAATCAAATTTCAGAAATCCTTGTATTGTAGTTCCTGAGAAAAATGCGACGATAAATATTCTTGGGACGGACGGACTGACGGAAGGACAGACAGAGGTAAAACAGTATACCCCCTTTTTTTAAAGCGGGGGTATAAATATAGGGCTGTGCTGTGTATTTTCAACATTTATAAGGAATAAAGTTATAAGACTAAACTTATTCTTAAACTCTGTACTTCCTCCTCACTTCACTTCCACAGATTTCAAATTGACGCCTATTCACATGTATATTTACTGGTAAAATTACCAAGTTATGTTTCTTCTAGATAAAACATAGAGATTATATCTGGGAATTTGTTGGTTAGCGAAACAAAATCTATTAATAATATATATCTTCCCAAAAGAATTGTGGTTTAAAAAGTGTATCCTATAATCTTCTAATATTTCTATGTATTTTTACATCCCTGGCTTTCAAATGTTGGATTTGAGTGTTTTTTTTATGAAAGTAAACCCAGATAATCTTAGTTGAATATAACATTTGGTTAGTCAATGAAGTCAAAGGGGACTTCGGTTAGGAATCCATCTGTCAATCCAGTAAATTTTTATGGCCTATTTATGGGCATTTGTTTCTGGTCTGCATTCGTTCGTTTGTCCATTCGTCCATTCTTTCGTCTGTCAGTTCGTCCCTTTGTTTGTCTAATTGTTCGTCTGTCAGTTCGTCCGTTCGTTCGTCTATTTGTTCGTCTGTCTGTCCTGCTTCAGGTGAAAGTTTTTGGTCCAGGTAGTTTTTTATGAAGTTGAAGTCCAATCAACTTGAAACTTAGCACACATGTTCCTTTTGATATGATCTTTCTTATTCTAATGATTAAAAATTAGAGATTTTCCCCCATTTTCATGGTCCATTGAACATAGAAAATGATAGTGCAGATGGGGCATCTGTATACTAGGGACACATTCTTGTTCTTCATGATTAAAGATATTGATTTGATATTTGGTATATTATTTTATCATGACAAGTTACAGATCAAAATCAGTTTTTGTTCTGGTCTGAAGATTTTAGGCAGAGTAATGGTCTGTTGACTGAGAGTATTCATTTAAGAAATTATTTTTCAGACTCTTTTTCGTCCTACTTGAAGATATTGGTAATTGGTATATATCTATATCATAACAAGTTACAGACCAAGCCAAAAAAAAACCAACTGATATCTTTAGAATAAAGACATATGAAATGATTTTTTTTATTGTGCACTTGTAAGTTTCATCATTCTTCAATCAATCAAATCTAATAGTGAGTATGTGACTATTGTCTGATACTAAGTTTATGACTACCTCTATATGATACTAAGTTTGTGACTACCATTATCTGATACTCAGTAAGTGATTACCACTATCTGATACTAAGTGTGTAACGACCTCTATCTGATGCTTAGTTTGTGACTACCACTATCTGATACAAAGTTGTGACTACCTCTATCTGATACTAAGTGTGTAACTACCTCTATCTGATACTAAGTTTGTGACTACCTCTATCTGATACTAAGTTTGTGACTACCTCTATCTAATACTTAGATTGTGACAACCTCTATCTGATACTTAGTTTGTGACTACCTCTTTCTGATACAAAGTTGTGACTAGCTTTATCTGATACTTAGTGTGTAACGACCTCTATCTGATACTAAGTTTGTGACTACCACTATATGATACTAAGTGTGTGACTACCACCATCTGATACTAAGTTTGTGACTTCCTCTATCTGATACTAAGTTTGTGACTACCGCTATATGATACTAAGTTTGTGACTACCATTATCTGATACTCAGTAAGTGATTACCACTATCTGATACTAAGTGTGTAACGACCTCTATCTGATGCTTAGTTTGTGACTACCACTATCTGATACAAAGTTGTGACTACCTCTATCTGATACTAAGTGTGTAACTACCTCTATCTGATACTAAGTTTGTGACTACCTCTATCTGATACTAAGTTTGTGACTACCTCTATCTAATACTTAGATTGTGACAACCTCTATCTGATACTTAGTTTGTGACTACCTCTTTCTGATACAAAGTTGTGACTAGCTTTATCTGATACTTAGTGTGTAACGACCTCTATCTGATACTAAGTTTGTGACTACCACTATATGATACTAAGTGTGTGACTACCACCATCTGATACTAAGTTTGTGACTTCCTCTATCTGATACTAAGTTTGTGACTACCGCTATATGATACAAAGTGTGTGACTACCACCATCTGATACTTAGTTTGTGACTAACTCTATCTTATATTTAGTTTGTGACTACCTCTATCAGATACTAAGTTTGTGACTACCACTATATGATACTAAGTGTGTGACTACCACCATCTGATACTTAGTTTGTGACTAACTCTATCTTATATTTAGTTTGTGACTACCTCTATCAGATACTAAGTTTGTGACTACGTCTATCAGATACTAAGTTTGTGACTACCTCTATCTGATACTAAGTTTGTGACTACCACCATCTGATACTAAGTTTGTGACTACCACTGTCTGATACTAAGTTTGTGACTACCTCTATCTGATACTAAGTTTGTGTCTACCTCTATCTTATATTAAGTTTGTGACTACCACCATCTGATACTAAGTTTGTGACTACCACTATATGATACTAAGTTTGTGTCTACCTCTATCTTATATTAAGTTTGTGACTACCTCTATCTGATACTAAGTTTGTGACTACCACCATCTGATACTAAGTTTGTGTCTACCTCTATCTTATATTAAGTTTGTGACTACCTCTATCTGATACTAAGTTTGTGACTACCACCATCTGATACTAAGTTTGTGACTACCACTGTCTGATACTAAGTTTGTGACTACCTCTATCTGATACTAAGTTAGTGAAACGACCTCTTTCTGATACTAAGTTTGTGACTACCTCTATATGATACTTAGATTGTGACAACCTCTATCTGATACTTAGTTTGTGACTACCTCTTTCTGATACAAAGTTGTGACTAGCTCTATCTGATACTAAGTGTGTAACGACCTCTATCTGATACTAAGTTTGTGACTACCACTATATGATACTAAGTGTGTGACTACCACCATCTGATACTAAGTTTGTGACTACCTCTATCTGATACTCAGTTTGTGACTACCTCTATCTAATACTTAGTATGTGACTAACTCTATCTTATATTTAGTTTGTGACTACTTCTATCAGATACTAAGTTTGTGACTACCTCTATCTAATACTAAGTTTGTGACTACCACCATCTGATACTTAGTTTGTGACTACCACTGTCTGATACTAAGTTTGTGACTACCTCTATCTGATACTAAGTTTGTGACTACCTCTATCTGATACTAAGTTTGTGACTACCACCATCTGATACTAAGTTTGTGACTACCACTGTCTGATACTAAGTTTGTGACTACCACTGTCTGATACTAAGTTTGTGTCTACCTCTATCTTATATTAATTTTGTGACTACCTCTATCTGATACTTAGTTTGTGACTACCACCATCTGATACTAAGTTTGTGACTACGTCTATCAGATATTTAGTTTGTGACTACCTCTATCTGATACTAAGTTTGTGACTACGACCATCTGATACTAAGTTTGTGACTACCACTGTCTGATACTAAGTTTGTGACTACCTCTATCTGATACTAAGTTTATGACTACCACCATCTGATACTAAGTTTGTGACTACCACTGTCTGATACTAAGTTTGTGACTACCACTATCTGATACTAAGTTGATGACTACCTCTATCTGATACTAAGTTTGTGACTACCTCTATCTGATTCTAAGTTGATGACTACCTCTATCTGATACTAAGTTTGTGACTACCTCTATCTGATACTAAGTTTGGGACAAACTCTATCTGATACTAAGTGTGTGACTACCTCTTTCTGATACTAAGTTTGTGACTACCTGTATCTGATATTAAGTTTGTGACTACCTCTTTCTGATACTAAGTTTGTGACTACCTCTTTCTGATACTCAGTTTGTGACTACCTCTTTCTGATACCAAATTTGTGACGACCTTTATCTGATACTAAGTGTGTGACTACCACTATCTGATACTACGTTTGTAACTTCCTCTATCTGATACTAAGTTTGTGACTACCTGTATCTGATACTCAGCTTGTGACTACCTCTATCTGAAACTAAGTTTGTGACTACCACTATCTAATAACAAGTTTGTGACTACCTCTATATGATACTTAGTTTGTGACTATCACTATCTGATAATAAGTTTGTGACTACCACCATCTGATACTAAGTTTGTGACAACCTTTATCTGATACTAAGTTTGTGACTACCACTATATGATACTTAGTTTGTGACTACCTCTATCTGATACTAAGTTTGTGACAACCTCTATCTGATACTAAGTTTGTGACTACCTCTATCTGATACTAAGTTTGTGATCTATCTAATACTAAAATTGTGACTACCTCTATATGATACTAAGTTTGTGATTACCTCTATATAATACTTAGTTTGTGACTACCTCTATCTGATACTAAGTGTGTGACTATCACTGTCCGATACTAAGTTGATGACTACCTCTATCTGATACAAAGACTGTAACAACCACTATCTGATACTAAGTTTATGACTACCTCTATCTAATACTAAGTTTGTGACAACCTTTATCTGATACTAAGTTTGTGACTACCACTATATGATACTTAGTTTGTGACTACCTCTATCTGATACTAAGTTTGTGACAACCTCTATCTGATACTAAGTTTGTGTCTACCTCTATCTTATATTAAGTTTGTGACTACCTCTATCTGATACTTAGTTTGTGACTACCACCATCTGATACTAAGTTTGTGTCTACCTCTATCTTATATTTAGTTTGTGACTACCTCTATCTGATACTAAGTGTGTGACTATCACTATCCGATACTAAGTTTATGACTACCTCTATCTGATACAAAGTCTGTAACTACCACTATCTGATACTAAGTTTATGACTACCTCTATCTGATACTAAGATTGTGACAACCACTTTCTGTTCTAAGTTTGTGACTACCACTATCTGATACTAAGTTAGTGAATATCCCTATCTGATACTAAGTTTGTGACTACTTCTATCTGATACTAAGTTTATGACTACCCTATATGATACTAAGTTCATGACTACCCTATCTGATACTAAGTTTATGACTACCCCTATCTGATACTTAGTTTATAACTACCCCTATCTGATAAAAGTTTATGACTATCCCTATCTGATAAAAGTTTATGACTACCCCTATCTGATAAAATTTTATGACTACCCCTATCTGATAAAAGTTTATGACTATCCCTATCTGATTAAAGTTTATGACTACCCCTATCTGATAAAAGTTTATGACTACCCCTATCTGATTAAAGTTTATGACTACCACCATCTGATACTAAGTTTGTGACTTCCATTATCTGATACTTAGTTTATGACTACTTCCATGTACTACCAAGTCCGTGACTACCTTTATCTGCGGAATCACGACGGATGCCAACAGGGAACAAGTTTAGACTGTGTTACTTTAACAATGTTTAATTCACCTATGATTTTGTAGGGTTCACGTCGAGTAATATATAAATGGTTTGCATGGTCTTGGTGTATTTTAAACTTTCTTCGACATATAGGCTTTATTCTGTACATAGTGTAAGCTCAGTATCTTGTTACCATTTTATAATATTTTGTAAAGTGCTTACAGTTTCAAGCAAAGTCAGACTTAGCTAATATATAGATTTTCTGTTAAGGCACAGTTTTGCTTTGATTTTATATATCTTTTGTCATTTCATACCCAATAAACTTTTCTAATAATCATTAACAATCGTATATGGTAATGAACGCATTACCATGGGAATACAAATGAATGCAAGCCATTGTGAATGCGCTACGACAGTTTTCTATGCATAAATATTGACACTGTAGATAAAATCGATAATGTAAAGTAATATTCATGCACTATTTGAAATTGACATTCTATTTATATATTGTAAACACCAACCGTCTGTTACCACTATTTTTATTCAAGAAAGCGGGGAAATCGACGGTGTATATTGATTTCATATAATCTCTGTAAGAGGACTCCTGAACAATTGGAGAGCCGTGAATACTTGCAGAAGATACTTTTTTTTTTGTCACATTGCAGATATGATATGATAGCAATTTGGTATCTTTGATTTTTAATTACGGAATGTCAGCTGTTAGGAATTTGATTGAAATGGATCAAGGGAGCTGAAATCAAATTAAGGTTAGTGAATTTAAAGCTATCGGGGAAATTTTACAGTATTTATAAACATAGCTAGATAGAAACCCTTGCGAGAGTATGTATCAATTATGGACATTTTGATTACTATAATAAAAATAAAAAAACACTTTTGGACAAGGATGGGGCGGGTGTAAAAATACGAGATTAATCATTGCGATATTGTAGTTAAAATTGCATACAGCTTCATGCGATGTTCAGATTGTCGTTTGTTGCTATATTTGGTGTTCCTTTATTGTTTGATACATAAACCAGTTCTCTCGTTTCAATAGTAAATCATTGTCATATCGGGGCCCTTAATATAAAAAAAGAAGATGTGGTATGATTGCCAATGAGACAACTATCCACAAAATAGTTTGCTATATATCATGCCGGGTTTTGCTCATTTTTTAATCCAAAATCATACCAAATTTTTCATTTTAAATTATTTGGAGTTCCTCAATTAATTAATGTGGAAAGCTCGTATACTAATTATTCGACAACAGCGAAGACCAGTGCCATTAAAATAATAAATCTTATTGATAGATATAGGAAGATGTGGTGTGAGTGATACTTTTGTTGTTGATCGAATTACTGTTGCATTGATATATGTATTCATCACCTCCACTTCTTTATACTACAAATTATGTTTTACTTTCAATAATCAGCAACAATTATAGCATCGGAGAAAAAAATGCTTTAATATGCTAAACATGTAAATTGTATTTAAATTTATACATTTGCCGGGATTATTATTTAAAGTTATTATTTAAAATTATAGTTCATTGAGTTTTTTGTTCACTTTTCGCTGTTCATTATAGAGGTAACATTAAAGCGTTTTTATATTGTCTGTGATAAATATATAAAATTGAGAATGGAAATGTGAAATTTGTCAACCCGACCAAAGGTAAAGTGCAAAAAAACAAAACAGCCCAGAGCCACCAATGGGTCTTAAAAAAATCCCATACCCGTAGGCAGCTTCAGCTGAATGACCCCTTTGCAAAATGTGTACTAGTTTAATGAACGTGGACGTCACAATAAACTTCAAAACATATAAAAATTGATAATCATACGACACTAACAAAGGCCAGAGGCTTCTGACTTGGAACAGGCGCATACTAAGTACATGAATTGGAAAAAAAATACCCAGTGCATTCCTCGCGTCGAGTTCGTGTTTTATTCTTGCTTGGAATACGTGTTTTATTCTCGCGTGAAATAAGTGTTTTACAGATACGTTCTTTGGGAACAAACCTTTTAAACCATGCAAGAGCGACATATTTCTTGTTGTCGCATTATTCTAGGTTCTGCCTTCTTTGCAATCTTTTCAATTTGCAAGAAAAATCAATTATGGATACTAAAAGAACAATCTGCTTGACCATCAGTAAAACGAACACTTGAGAATGTTAATTTACATACGTCTCTTCCTTTTTAAGCTAATGAAGTGCTTTGTCTTCATTGTTTGGTAAATTAGTTTTTGCTAATAAAGGAAAAGAAAGAAAAGAAAATGATATTATTAGCATGATTGGTGGCATGACATGATACATTTCAATTTAGGTTAATCTGAGTAATTATGAAATATTCGCCGTTTCAAAATCTACAAGGTAATTTCAGTGTTCCTAATCCAAAATTGAAATAACATGAGGTCATTGGTTATATTTCCATTCGTATAGCACATTGTTTATTGTATGCTTTTAAAATCGTTACATAGAATGCTAAATATTATGACGTATCAAAACTATGAGGTTCTAAAATATGAAATTTGAGAGTAATGGACAAAAAGTAGAAAACAAACAGAAAAAGTTTGTTTTTTTGCAAGATTACACCCATAACCGTATACACAAACAAAACTATTAAATGCAATACAACTACTGATCGAATACAGCAATGACGACCCCCTTTTTCCTAACCAAGACTCCCGTAAATAGATCGAAAACAAACATGATGATTTGTGAGTTCATTTTCTAGACACAATGTAAGTGATTATTCACTCTACATACGTTATTGATATCAGAGTAGAAATGATGTTCATTAGTGTTGAGAATATTGAGGTCCTAAATAATCAAAATTGCAAATAGCATGAATAATGGTCAAAAAGTATAAGAATTGAGAAAATGGTAATGCGGGGTTCACACATTGCCGATTATTGCTCCCGTTTGAGATCAGACAGCAATACGATATGAAAAGTGAAAAAGTCGGATTGGTATCCTCAATTATCTGGAATGTCCTATCTTTGTCTGAACGCATTCGTTTTAGTTCGTAACAGATTCCTACGGATCGGGAAGGGTCCGAATAGTTCGGCAAAGTATCCCGACAGTTAGGTGCGTCCCGTAACATTCGGGGCAACTCAGCCGATTTTGTCTAATCGGATTACAATCGTGGCTATGTCGTGACAGATTCTGCTGTATCGGATCGAATTCCGAACAATGTCTTGTGTATTCTGGACGGTGTCCTGTGGAACGGGAATGATCCGGAGTAATTTTTCATAGCTGTTTTTCTGCCGATTGAGTCCAGATTGAATCCAGATCTTGTCGATTGCGAACCGTTTTTTGCCGAAACCGTTCCGAAACAGTCCGGTTATTAATACGAAATTCGTCAACGACACCCCCGTCAGAGTCCCGACAACTACAGAATACAATACGACTGAGACCAGACAAAGCCGTTTGCAATGCGATAGAGCGGACCGTGATAGGCTTAAGTTCCGACAGTACCTGATCATCCCGAATATGCCGACAGTTTTCGAACAAATAACTTCCGTCAGCATCGGTTCACAGTCTGGTCACTGTCTGATCTCTGTCGGATTACATTCGGTAGAGTCGGGACGCAGTCGTGACAGACTCGGTCGAATTTTACCTGGCGAAAAATACAAATCGGATTAGAAGCAGATTCAGAACGGGATTATCGGGACTTATTCGCTTAGAAACGGTTGGATATCGGTGCTTCCTGAACACTATCTGATTGTTGTCGTGATCAAATTATTTTTTTTACAAATTTTAATTTAAGTTTGAATTTCCATCCACGATTCACAGGATCTTGATCAGACTTTTAATAAATTTTATCGGGAATGGTCCTGTCAAGAACGGTAGTAAAAATCGTGAATGTGTGACCCCAGCTTAAAGAATTAAAGTATACAGAAATGATTCATTTTCTAGATACAATGTAATGGATAATTTGTATGTTAGAAGTGATTCTTTACTCTACGTACATTATTGATATCAGAGTAGAAATGATGTTCATCACTGTTGACTAATTACATACAACTAATGGTTTGTAAGTTACACGCGAGGTTTGAGTGACAGGAAAAGGATTTTAAGCTAAGTCATTAGTAACCTTTACTTTTAATGACAGTGAAGTCAATTTTTTGTCTCTAGCGATTTTAACAAAACATGACAAAAACTGTTATGTTTACGCATTTGTAGATTTATGTGAAGGATAAAACTTGTAAATACCAATGCATAGCTTTTAATGTTAAGAGAATAAATAATTACTTAGATGCAAAAATAGATGAATGAAATGAAACCTATACAATCTCAATATTATAGCAAAAGGTAAAAACGCACTGCTGAAAAATTTACCTGACGATACAGTTTTGTTATGTGTAGGCCTTATATAGCTGTCGCTACGGTATTGATTTGCTCATTGTTGAAGGTATATCATATGTACATTGATACGTTTCTGATTGATAGTTATCTCAATGGCAATAATACCTCATCTATTAGTATCCCTTTCTCTTGACCAACGAGAGTAAACGATTCATGAAATAGAGGTTTCCTTAGGTGTCAGAACACCAATTATTCTCTCCAATTTAGAAAGTAGCCCTACTCTTAGACAAACTAGTGCGTTTCACTTTGATATCATTGATTACTCTAACTAACCAACAAATCTGCAGAAACGAAACTTTTGGAGAAATAAATTTAGACCACTGTGGATTCATTAATATTCGTTGGATACCAATTTTTGTGAATTTCGTGGGTAGGGATTAACCACGAAATTAAATGTTCAACGAATCACAAATGTCCTATATGTTTTAACACAGTCTTCAGCAAAACCACAAAATTAAATGTCCACCAACATGCAACTTTTCCTTAAACCACGAAAGTTGGTACCCACGAACATAAATGAATCCACAGCATTTTGAGCCAAAATTTACTTTTATATGAGTATGCATTAAACATTCAGGGTTAATGCGCTCCATAGTATACTAATTAAGATTTCCAGAAGAGCAGGGGTTATTTATTTTGGTAATTCACGTGTTCACAAGGTCATGTAATTCTTATAAGACTTTAAAGGTATGTTGAAAATTGGCACGTAGAAAAGTGATACATGTACAATTCAGGATATACCTGGTTTCTATGAAGTTAAAATATTAAGAAAGCTGTGAAATTGCAAAATAGGATTTTTTAATTGGTGGTCTGACACCTATGCAAATTCTGACATATCTCTTTCCATTTTTGGTTCGAGCGTTTCAATGAGTCTTGTAGACGAAGCATGCGTCTGGCCCGCTTTCATGATTTGATGAGTTTTTGTTGTTTTTAACTTTTCAAATGTATAACATGAAAATAAGAAGATCATGGAAATATAACCACATCATGAAAAGGATCAAAAAAGAACATTACCGTAAAACAAGGAAAATTTCAAAAGTAAAAAATTCGTCTCTCTTGTCGAAAATGTCGTCTTGTATAAAACTGATATATCAAAACATATCAGCAATGAGTATTTTATTGTTGTTAATATAGGATTTAATATGTAAAGTCATTTCCCTCAGGTAAATTTCAACAAAGTAATAAAACAATATTGGCTTTTATCAAAGCAAATATCATCGCGTAATTAAATATTTGCATTAATTGGAATTCAGACGAATGAACCAGAGTTGTGCGATAAAGTATAGTTTATTGCTTGCAAATTAGTAAAAAAATATAACAAATTACTGTATCATGTCAGAAGTTGTAACAAATTAAAGTCTTTAATTATAATTTATTTGTTTGTCAATATTATATCCTCTTGTGTATAGTTTGTTAAGCACATTTCATAAATGTTCATCTAGCAGATTTTTCCACGGTCATTTATCAGTTTATACGATTTATAGATATATGAAGATTTGGTATTAGTGGCGATGAGACAACGATCCGTCCAAGTCACAATTTATAAAAGTAAACCATTGTAGGTCAAGGTATGGTCTTCAACATGGAGCCTTGGCTCACACCGTACAGCAAGCTATAAAGGGTCCAAAAAATTCTAGTGTAAAACCATTTGTTTCATGGTTAACCTTGAAAACAGTCTTGTTATGTTACTTTTTTTTTTATCAGTCCTTGATTAAAACAAACAGAAGTAGGCGAAAGTTATTGCCTAAAAAGTTAAAGGAATAAGACATAGTGAAGTTGGCACATCTTTTGGGAATTTTGGGTCATCAATGCCCTTCAACTCCGTACTTGTTTAGCCGTTTATAACTATTTTGAACTGAGCGACACTGATGAGTCGTATGTAGACGAAACGAGCGTCTGGCGTGTTAATTTATAATCCTGGTATCTTTGATAACTAATTGTAAAAATCCTATTATTTGCTCTCCTTAGTATACGACAAGAGGCTTATCTTATAGACGCATTTTATGAGTCGAATGAGTACACATCTTGTCACTTGGCGGGATATGCATCTTCTGGTCGACTGGGGACGCACCTTGTGAGTGGAATGAGAACGCATCTTGTGAGTGGAATGGGTACACATCTTGTGAGTGGAATGGGTACATATCTTGTGAGTGGATTGGATACGCATCTTGTTAGTGGAATGGGTACGCGTCTTGTGAGGGGAATAGGTACGCATCTTGTGAGTGGAATGGGTACGCATCTTATGAGTGGAATGGGTACGCATCTTGTTAGTGGAATGGGTACGCATCTTGTGAGTGGAATGGGTACGCATCTTATGAATGGAATGGGTACATATCTTGTAAGTGGAATTGGTACATATCTTGTGAGTGGAATGGGTACATATCTTGTGAGTGGAATGGGTACACATCTTGTGAGTAGAATGGGTACACATCTTGTGAGTGGAATGGGTACACATCTTGTGAGTGGAATGGGTACATATCTGGTGAGTGGAATGGGTACACATCTTGTAAGAGGAATGGGTACGCAGTTTGTGAGTGGAATGGGTACACGTCTTGTGAGTGGAATGGGTACATATCTTGTGAGTGGAACGGGTACGCATCTTGTGAGTGGAATGGGTACGCATCTTGTGAGTGGAATAGGTACGCATCTTGTGAGTGGAATGGGTACGCATCTTATGAGTGGAATGGGTACGCATCTTGTTAGTGGAATGGGTACGCATCTTGTGAGTGGAATGGGTACACATCTTATGAGTGGAATCGGTACGCATCTTGTTAGTGAAATGGGTACGCATCTTGTGAGTGGAATAGGTACGCATCTTGTGAGTGGTATAGGTACGCATCTTGTGAGTGGAATGGGTACGCATCTTATGAGTAGAATGGGTACGAATCTTGTTAGTGGAATGGGTACGAATCTTGTGAGTGGAATGGTAACACATCTTGTGACTGGAATGGGTACACATCTTGTGAGTGGAATGGGTACACATCTTGTAAGTGGAATGGGTACGCAGCATGTGAGTGGAATGGGTACGCAGCATGAGAGTGGAATGAGTACGCAGCTTGTGAGTGGTATGGGTACATATCTTATGAGTGGAATGGGTTCGAATCTTGTTAGTGGAATGGGTACATATCTTGTGAGTGGAGTGGGTACATATCTTGTGAGTGGAATGGGTACACATCTTGTGACTCATGTAGTCCTCAAATGTGCTTTAAGATCATAAATTCAAAGTAAATCTGATGAAAGAGTTTTGACATTCATTAAACACTTAATTAAGTGTCTATTTCTAGTTATTCTAACTGCAAGATATATATTACCTGTATACGATATCTAACATAGCTTATACGATATCTTATTTAGTTTTAAAGATATCGTATATAGTTTTTACGATATCTCATATAATTTTCTTATAAACTAATTATATGAGATGTATACTAAACCAATGGAGATGTCTAATTTGTAATATAATATATAAGATATCTTATAAAACTAGAAAATATCTTATATATTATATAAAATATTTTCAAGGTCCAATAAATTGTAAAACGACTTGCCAAAGTAAATATTATACATGGACAATTGGCTGATCTGATCACAAATCCATGCATACAAGAGCGTTAACACATCATGGCAGTCAGTGACAGTTAAAAATATAGCAGTGGGCGTTGTACTTGATTAAATAAAGCGGAAAACATTTCCTAGGGGAATTCAAAGTACATTTAAATGTCAGCGAGAGTTTGTCAATTGCTGATTGTATTTTTTTTATATGACATTAGTTTGGAAATGGTAAAGATAAAGTAGGAATTAACAGGAAAATATATCGAGATCGACGATACACTGAATTGTAGCATTAAATCAAGATTTCAATTTAATCATCTGAAAATAATTATAAAATTTGATTTTGAAAAAAATATATTTTGCATGTTACTCAAAACGGGTATACTTAGTGCTTATAATATTAGATTTATTTAGAAATGTTTAAAGGCTCAATTTGAGTAACAGAAAAATACATGCATAAATGCCAATGTTTTGGATCAATACAACGGATTCATTAACAAGATGATTAATGTCTTGAGAATATCATCTAACTAGATACAATATAGATTGATAAGTATGCTGTTAAGTTCTAGAGGAAATCTTCCCAACCCAGATTTGATGAAGATATTTTCTTACATTTAATGTGTATAAATTTACAAAAATGTAGATATATATAACTATTCCATGGGTGTTATATAAATGTAATTTGGCAGGGTCTAAAGGTTTCTCCAGAATTATTTGCATTCTTTTTCCCCGCCTTAAAATGTGTGATATAGGTATGATTATAAAAAAATAAATGCTGAATTGTATAAAGCTATTAGCTTTTAAAAGAATAAAAAAGATATAAATATTTGCAAAGAACGTACAATTATAGCTAGTATATGTACTTTAAAAAAAAAAAATCTAATTCGCGACAGGAAGATAAATCGCCAAATCCCCCCCCCCCCCCCCCACTTCCTTCATGTGCTTAAAAACTGACAGGATTATACGTCGCTTTCATGGAAAGACCTTTTTTTTTTTTTTTTTTAAATATTATCCAGGTTTTTTTTGGTAGTAAAAAATGAAAAAAACAGTTTATAATTTTATTGCGTCCGAAGCACTTTTCTGGAAAACATTTGCAGAGCTAACAGCATAAGAACAAAAAAGGATTAAATTATTTAGATACTATATACTGAAAATCTAAACTTTTATAATTTCCCGAAAAAAGTTTGGAATTATTTTATGAATCGTCTTTTCCGTAAGAATTTGAAAGTTAATTACACGAAACTGTAATTGCGTGCAATTCAGTTTTATGATAAATCCTACATTTTCTCATAAAGCAATTCCTATTATGAAATAATGTGGGAAAATACAAAAATGTTCAAAATCAAGACTAACGGATGAAAGAATAAGAACTCGTCCAATTAGAAATCAAAGAGAAAAATATCGATTTGTAATCCAAACGATTAACAATACCACACATTGGATATGGCTAGAATATCAAAATCACCTCTATTTTACTGGAAAATTGAAATATGATTTATACGGGTTTTACGTTTCAATGTCAATTTCCATATAATATTGAGATGAAATCAGTGGAACAATAGACAACCTTAATATCAAGTGATTGATTCAATATGTCGATTAACCAATAAAATGTCTACGGAATATTCCCTGTTTACACCGTCTCTGTAATTGGATTTTATTGTAACTGTTTTTGACAATGAAATTGCTTTATTTGAAATCGTTCAAACAAGAAATGCAAAGCAGAGTAATTTGATTCGCTCGGCTTATATAAGAGAAATGCAATACATTTTCAAAATTGAATTTAAGATATTTTTGGATCTATGATCGATAATTTGATTGAATCTTTTCTTCTGATATATTTATGTTCCAGACCGTATGAGTATTTTGGACCGTAGGCGTACGGTCTCGACCGTATGCGTACTTTTTCAAAATACTCATACGGTCGGACCGTACGCGTACGGTCCGACTAATAATATAAAAGATGGTCGGGTTTATTAGATACAAATGCTTATACAGCAGATCAACATAACTTAACTATCAAAAATATAAAAAAAGTTCAATTGAAATTAAAACAAAAACTTTACATTTTAAACTTTTTTTAAAATTCACGCTAGTTAAATCTGTTAATCTCTTGTATCTAGCATGTCGATCAGTAATACATTAATTAAATTATGATCACTGAAATTGAAGATATCGGAAGTAAATATCATGTGGAAGGTCAATTGATTGGAATATTTAGCAACTTTACCACCAAATGCAAATGCAAAGAACATGCATGAACTGCATACATGAAAATCTAAAAAATATTACGTTACTTGAATTGTGTCACCTTGGGCGTGTACCAAAATACTATAATTCAAGATTCGTTTGTTCATTTTATCTAGTTGTAATACATTATCAATAACAATTTGTAAAACTTAAAATCACTAGTAAAGATTGTGATAAATGCTTGATTCAATTTAATTTATTACCCATATGATCAAATCACATGTATATCAAGCTCGTGCCGGACCGTACGCGTATGGTCGGACCGTACGAGTATACGTATACGGTCCGGACCGTACGCGTACGGTCCAAATACTCATATGGTCTGGAACATATATATATATATATAACTGACGTGGAAAGGTAACACATGCCCACCGAAAGCTCTTTTTTTGAGAGCCCAGGTGGTCGTGTGGTCTAGCGGGACGGTTGCAGTGCATGCGATTTGGTGTCACGATATCACAGTAGCATGGGTTCGAATCCCGGCGAGGGAAGAACCAAAAATTTGCGAAAGCAAATTTACAGATCGAACATTGTTGGTTTGATGTTTAGACGAGTATATATATATATATATATCATGAATGGAATAAAATTCATTCTTAAATCAACGACAACCGCATAATTCGAGTTGCTTTTTGAACGTTTGTTGGATACTAACTATATCCTTGACCTATAACCAGACAATTATTATTCATTTTTTGAATAAGACTTTTGGAATGTCTTTTTCATTCGCAGTGTGCAAATCTGTTTGTGAAATTTAAGCATTTGTTTAAATTTCTGGCTAGAATTACCTCATTATATCTTAAATGAATGATTTAAGTGTATAAATGGTTAAATTTGTCTTTTTGCATTCACTTTCAGAAACCTTGATGATCGCATAGACCTTCACATCAAAGGATCATGAGTAGATAATTTATAAAATATTTCAAAAAGGTTGAGGTATAGGACTTAATGGCCCTCTTTCGTAGCCATGGTGATGCAAGGTACACGTCAATAAGACAGCAACCAAAACAAATAAAATAAGCAAAGGAACTGTACTGAAACAGAAGCCTACAGTCTGTTGTCAGTAATTGAATTAATATCATCAAGACTATAACGGAAATTAATCTAGAACGGCACGCTAATACTATCATATTAGGATTTTAATCTTAGGCCTATAGCAACTGATGTTTAATTCACTAATGATTATCAGGTTAGGTATACTCAATGGTATTTTCATTAATATAAACATTTTTTTTGCTTAATGTTGCGATTGACTGCTATTCCAAGGACTACAGTACAGTCTTGTATGCAACGTAGTTTTTGTATCAGGCGGAAATTACCGTTTGATGCCTTAAAAAATAACTTATTAATAACATTTTCAAATTCTCTATCATATATTATTTATAACAGAACTGCAATCAATTTTCAAAGTTGAGTTTAAAAATCTTTTCCCCAAAACAGAACTAAACATGCAGGCCGTACGATTACCTCTAGTCATTAATTTCTGTGTCATTTGGTATCTTGTGGAGAGTTGTCTCAATGCCTGGCAATTCTACAACATCTTCTCATTTCTAAATTTGCAAATCCTCTATTAATATGCAAAAGCAATATTCAAAGTTAAACTTAAGGTGGTACCTAACACTACACACCTAACACGTTTTAATTACATTGTGTTATCAAGGGAATAACAAGCTTCTCAATGATCAAAATTAGTGTTTGTCAAACTGCGTAATTTTTCTGATTAATTGGTTGGTTCAATTTTTTTGAAATTTTGATATTTTTGTTAAAGGGTCAAAGTTAATACTTTGTTAAAATTTTATGAAAATTAAACGAGCCAAATTAATTTTGGTGAAAGTGCTAGGTACCACCTTAAGAATGGTAAGTTTAGAGAAAAGTTAAGACCCCCGTAGTTCTCTGCTATAAGCGTTATAGTTTTATTCCAAAGCCTTTTTTATCGACATAACGAACAGTCTTACGCTGACATTTCATCTTGGTATTTCTATGTTTGTATAAAGCATTAAGTGTTCATAGATATTTGTGGTGGTAGTATTGCTAATTCCATCATCCTATTGATTTTAAAATCAGTGAAACACTAGCGAGAGAAAGGAAACCCCTGACGGTTCATAAATCACAAAGCAGTATCTTATTTAATGAGCATTCTTGCAGGAAAAGATTTATGTATAGTGGAATTACAGAGAAAAGGAAAATAATTATCATCAATATACCACTTTTGCTGTATTTATAAGGATTTAAAGAGTTTCATATTCAAATGGATAATTTATTGTAAAGTTTATATAAATGATTAAACTAAGAAAGTGTTTTTTGCCTGGTTGAATATAGAAACGGTATAAACAAATATTGAGATTGAAATTTTTGGATTACTCTTTGATTAATAGAACTTTTAAGTAAGGTAAGTTTATGTTATGCGACCTACCGAAGTATACTATTTATTGGGTTTGTAGTAACATTAGCATCACGACGGGTGCCACAGGTGGAGCAGGATCTGCTTACCCTTCCGGAGCACTTGAGATCACCCCTAGTTTTTGATGTGGTTCGTGTTGTTTATTCTTTAGTTTTCTATATGTTGTGTCTTGTGTACTATTATTTGTCTGTTTGTCTTTTTCTTTTTTAGCCATGGCGTTTTCAGTTTATTTTAGACCTATAGTTCGACTGCCCCTCTTCTGTCAATAATGCATTGTCAAATTTTCACTATGATTTATGCATATTTTGCTGTAGTGTCCGAACGTGATCTTTCTGAAAATACATTGATATGAAATAAAATAACTTTTTAATAATAATTACACTAGTTGTTGTATTTGGAATAATTATTTTGATTAAACATCAACAAAACAGCAAGCCAACAACACGATTCGTCAGTTTTTCTGTTTCAATTAGTGGTTTTTCATGGGAATCAACTTATTTGCAAGATCATTTTACATATTTTAAATGTTAATATTCATGACATGTCACATGTTTTAGAAATTCATGTCATGTAACATATTTAAGATGTTCTTTCAGGTCACCTGTTTAAGATGTTCATGACATATCACATGTTTTAGATATTCATTTCAGGTCACATGTTTTGGATATTCATGACATATCACATGTTTTAGATGTTCATTTCAGGTCACATGTTTTAGATGTTCATGACATATCACATGTTTTAGATATTCATTTCAGGTCACATGTTTTGGATATTCATGACATATCACATGTTTTAGATGTTCATTTCAGGTCACATGTTTTGGATATTCATGACATATCACATGTTTTAGATATTCATTTCAGGTCACATGTTTTGGATATTCATGACATATCACATGTTTTAGATATTCATTTCAGGTCACATGTTTTGGATATTCATGACATATCACATGTTTTAGATGTTCATTTCAGGTCACATGTTTTGGATATTCATTTCAGGTCACATGTTTTGGATATTCATGACATATCACATGTTTTAGATATTCATTTCAGGTCACATGTTTTTGATGTTCATGACATATCACATGTTTTAGATGTTCATTTCAGGTCACATGTTTTAGATGTTCATGACATATCACATGTTTTAGATATTCATTTCAGGTCACATGTTTTGGATATTCATGACATATCACATGTTTTAGATGTTCATTTCAGGTCACATGTTTTGGATATTCATTTCAGGTCACATGTTTTGGATATTCATGACATATCACATGTTTTAGATATTCATTTCAGGTCACATGTTTTTGATGTTCATGACATATCACATGTTTTAGATGTTCATTTCAGGTCACATGTTTTAGATGTTCATGACATATCACATGTTTTAGATATTCATTTCAGGTCACATGTTTTTGATGTTCATGACATATCACATGTTTTAGATATTCATTTCAGGTCACATGTTTTAGATGTTCATGACATATCACATGTTTTAGATATTCATTTCAGGTCACATGTTTTAGATGTTCATGACATATCACATGTTTTAGATGTTCATTTCAGGTCACATGTTTTAGATATTCATGACATTTCATTTTCTTTTAAAATGTCCTGTTCTAAAAGATACTCGATCTCAACATCTATCTAATCTAAATTCCAAATTCAAAAATTTTTCAAGATTATCTGATGAAATGAAATTTGTTTGGATTCTTTCATCTGAAGATTTGTTTGTAACTTCAAACTTATCTAATTTATTGCACTCCCTTTTTGAAGAACGAAAGAAAATTATAGAAAATATTGTTGTTTAAAAAAAAAAAAAAAAAAAATAAACGGAGGAAAAATATAGATAGATATATAATTATAGGAAATAAAATTGATCAGGAGTTGTCTCCCATAAACCTAGTACTATAAAGAATTATGTTATTTCTCCAGGTCACAGTGGCACCCATAACAACTATGTTTTGTCAATAACTTGGTTTATATCAGGTTAATTAGTGTAAATGTGTATTCATGTGTTGTTTTTGTTTTTTGTTGTCTAAATGTACTTTAATCATTCTAATCATTTTCTGTGCTTTATTTTGTAATTCATTCATTTGATTGTATAGCTCAAATTTTGGGCACCATGATTGGTTAATAAAAAATTATCTTATCTTATCTTATGTTTTTAATGTCATGTCATGTCACATGTTTTAAATGTTCATGCTATGTTTGTTTATTGCAGGTTTCTGCAAAGCCGACTATAAAAGAATGAAAAGACAGAACGTGCGAACCTTGTCATTGATTATATGTACTTTCACTTATCTTCTCATTGGAGCTGCAGTCTTTGATTCACTGGAATCCGACTTTGAAATAGAAAATAGACGAAATCTACGAGAAAGAGAACGAAAAATCAGAGAAAAATATAATATCACTGATGAACATTTTGAAAAAATCAGAATCAATGTTATAAAATCGAAACCATATCAAGCCGGTACCCAGTGGAAATTTTCTGGTGCCTTATACTTCTCTTTAGTTGTTGTAGCCGTTATAGGTAAGTAAGCCAGGACCCGGAGGACATTTAGTTGTTCCTTTTCTTTTTTGTTAGTTGTTGTAGCCATTATAGGTAAGAAAGCCAGGACCCGGAGGACATTTAGTTGTTCCTTTTCCTTTTCTTTAGTTGTTGTAGCCGTTATAGGTAAGACAGTTGGTACCAAGTGGAAATTATTCTCTACGTTATACTTTTTAAAGTGTTTTTTTTTTTTTTAAATAATTAGTTTAAAAATCCGTTTTTACGAGATGAATAGGTTTTACTAAGACAATATTTTGAAACCGTCGTGTCGTTTTTACTTTTCCCCAAGTGGCTTGGTATTAAAGTCAAGTTTTATTGTCGCATATTTAAAATAAATTATTTTGACTCCAATACTTCTGTTTTCAAAAAATTTTATTAACACGTTTCTGACAACTTTGAAAAGTTAATGGTTTCTTTCTCAGACAAATTATATCTTGGTGTTCCAAACAATTTCTATATTTGGCTTTCCCGAACGTTTTGTCTCGAGCTTAATATAGGTTATTTAAGGCTATTCACGACACAAATGTTCACTGCACTGCAATCGATTCCAATTCTCAACATTTCCACCTTTTACTACAGACACATTCGTATGTGCGTATTCTCTAGGAACAATAAATTATGAATTTAAAATGGAAATGTAATTAAGAATGAAATACAGCTAAACTCAAATACAATCAAAAGTTGAAAATAGGGACACATTGATGTAATCGTTGCATATATATTCCAGCTCGCCATCTATATTTCAAAGGCTAATAATGAATGATACCCTTATAAAAAAATAATGTTAATTTAAAAACAAAACTCGTTTCCATCAATTTTCCCCCTCCACTTCCAAAACGGTTTCACAGCATATGATGAGCAAATGTTTTGTACATTAGAAAACCCGTGTAAAGGTAATTTATTTTTGCCCGGTGTGAACATAATTATATTTGAAATATTTTTCAGGTTATGGACATAGTACCCCTAAAACGGTTAGTGGCAAGTTGTTCTGCATGGGATACGCATTAGCTGGCATTCCACTATGTATAATTATGTTCCAAAGCGTGGGCGAAAGACTTAACACATTCATGTCATATGGATTGAAACAAATTAAAAAATGTTTTCGACTGAAGAAAACAGAGGTGTCCCAAACGGACTTGATATTCGTGACAATGAATCTTTCTACAATTATCGTAGCCGTTGGAGCTTTAATATTTTCTCACTATGAAGGTTGGGAGTACATTGATTCTCTGTACTATTGTTTTATCACCTTGACAACGATTGGGTTTGGCGATTATGTAGCTTTACAAAAGAAAGATAAAGTACAGACGCATTACTATGCATTCAGCTTACTTTTTATTTTGTTTGGATTGACAGTTATATCAGCTGCAATGAATTTGTTGGTGTTGCGTTTCCTTACTCTAAATTCTGAAGATGAAAGACGAGACGAACTTGAGGCAGCAATAGCTGCCCAGAATGCAGTTCATCTTGAAGGCGACGTCATAACCGGAAACGCAGGTGTTGTGGGTAATGCACAAGAGCGACCTGATTTTCAAGAGACTTTATCAGTATGTTCATGCTCTTGTTATAAATGGAGGTCAGCCAGAGATAAAATTTATGGTGCAACCAACAACCCAACACGTACAAAATCTTTCATGTCAAACAATGTCACGACAACTAAGGAGGACAATAACTCTGAAACTGATTCGTTCTTATTGTGGCAACGTAGTAAACGTGCGTCATTTTAAACTATTAATTTTTCTAGTCCTTTTATTTATATTTACATTAAACATGTTTTCATTATTTTATTAAATAGTATTGCTCCACCAGAATACATAAAAATTGTGAAATTGGCATATTTTATGAGGCTAAAACCGACCTCAAAACTAATACTAGTAATGCACTTTTATCGTAGATAAGCGTTATAACTGAATGCATTTCATCTATAACAATGGAGTTTGTCATGTTTGATAATTGTATGTTTAATGAAACCATGAAAAGTTGAAAGAACGTTATTGGACCTCTGCTTGACTAACGACAGCTGATAATTACCAAATACGTAGAAGCAATCCTTTTCTCTTTTCCTCAATTGTCACATCATCGAATTAAACTTATTACCAGGTTTTTACTATCATAAACAACACTACGGGTGCCACATGTGGAGCAAGAAATGCTTAGCCTTCAGGAGCATCAGTGTTCACATTAGTTTTAGTAGTGGTTCGTATTGCTCAATCTGTATTGTTCTATTGAGAGATTTTTTGGACTAGTTTGTCTTTTCGTCATTTTTTTGTCATAACGTTATTAGATTGGCTTTGTCAGACCTGAGTTTTGAATGTCAGCTTCATATACTGTGGATTCATTTATATTCGTTGGTAACAATTTTCGTGGATTGAGGGAAACGTGCATATTCGTGGATATTTTAATCCGTGGTTTTGGCAAAGATTGCATACATTCCTATGGAATATTTGTATCTCGTTAAACATTTAAATTTGTGGTCCCCCTGTACCCATGAAATCAACGAAAGTTGATGATATCCAACGAATATTAATTAATCCATAGTTATCCGACTGTCTGCAACACACAGTCAATAATTGAAAGCACTTTAATCTTCCATGTAGCAAGCCGAATGCATAGAACAAGAAAAAATTATAATGTAAGACAAAATATGCCTCCTTTTCCATAGGGTTATGCGCCAATCACATGATAATGTGTATATGTGCTTACAAGGGAGATATCAATTTACTGAAAATTCAAATATACCGGCTAATCATGCAACCTGATTGACATTGGATTTACATGAGTGCATACATTTAGGTGTACATTAAAATTAAAACTTTTTAATCAATTTTATTAATGACTTTATGAATTATTCATGCTTGACTTTTAAATTTCAAAAAAGGTTAAAGGATCCCGATGAAACTAAGCACAGGAATTGTTTTCGGACGCACACAAATTATGAAGAGTTTTGTTATATACTATCATTCAGTCGATATCGCAACTATTTGACTGCATGTCCCGAGGATATAATCCACTCATTAATCGCTGCTTTTGGTACTGACATGATATATAACATACTTTTTTTTCAAATTCTATTTTCGTAAATTAAGACATTATTTAGAAATCAACGTTACAACTCTCTCAGATAAAGTTATGATGAGATTAATTTGGCTAGTCTTATAAGTTCTATTGGAAAACTGGCTTCTAACGTAACCAGGTTTTTATTCATTTTATGTTTTCAAATTTATAAGTTTAAATGAACTCATCATAGATACCAGGATGGAAACTTTATATTTACGACAGACGCGCCTTTCGTCTACAAAAGACTCATCAATGACGCTCGAATAAAAAAAAATGTTAGAGGCCAAATAAAGTACGAAGTTGAAGAGTTCCTGGTAAAGGCAAATCAAGTAAAGCGTTGTTACCCACAACATCTATAAAATGTTGTTTTCATTCGACGTCAAAATTGCCCTGAGACTTTCGATTTCCTGATTTAAATTGTGATCGTTTTTCCCTCCTGCAAAACATAGGTGCAACTACATCAGTGTATTATAAAAGATTTAGCTAGCTCTAAAACCAGGTCTTACTCGCTATTGTCTCGGAAAATGCCAGATCGAAATCAGTAATATGACGGTTTGTTTTTCATTCGTTCAGTTGGTTGATCAAGTGGAATGTTTGATCATGTAAGATTTTATTGATTTGCCCCTTTTTCATTTTCTTTGAGTTCAAAACTGTTGTCATTACATATATCTTTTAGTGTCTGTGACAAACGGTCTATATTTGTGACAATACGAAAAGCGTCTCTTTCAATGTCTGGGATTGCTAGAAGCAAAATTTAGCGTATTATATTTTTTAGATATGCACAAATGAATAAAGAAATGAATTAATTTGTTTTATTAATTGTTTTTGTCCGTTGGAGAATGATTACTGAAATATAAGATGTATGTCAATAAACCGGCCTAGTGAATTGTTTGTTCTGTAGTGCTTTCGTACGTGATAACAGCATACGAGACAATGATTTGCAGAATATACCATTAGGGTATTGTAATCCATTAGTCCATGAAAAACAGACAAGAATATGACCAAAAACGACGAAAAGTCTACAAAACAAAGCAAAGCAAGCAAAAGATAGTGCAACATAAAAAAAACCCTCATAAAACGACAGTGATATCACGTGCTCTAAAATAGTTAGATTATAACATTGTCGGAAATATATAAACAATTATGTTTTGAAGGAGTTTCAAAAAGTATAAATAGGGATAGTCCTAGAAAGAAACTAATTATAAGTACCTTTTTGAAAAAGACAAACAAGTTCTAGGTCTATATTCAAAGTCATTGAAAAGATAGATTCGGTAATACAAGCTGCAGACAATACAAGAAGCATTATGAGGTTGACAATATAATGGAATTTGATGCGACTGTCGTCAAGATAATGGTGTAGCGCTATTAAATCAGTTCCAATCCACTATTTTCTACATAAGAAAATGCATGTAACAAGTTAGGAATATGACATTTGTTGTCTAATCGTTTGATGTGTTTCAGCTTTTGATTTTGCTATTTGTTTAAGACTTGTATCTAGAAGTCGGTTGAAAACAATTTTTTACGACAAAAGAGATGATTCCGACTTCCCAATTGTGACTTTGTCATTTTTAAACCAATAGTTCCGTTCCAAATGGTGAAGTTGAAATCATAACTTCGTAAAGTTTACGGAAGCCATCACGAGTTGGTTGACTGAACTGTTAAACAGATGGTATCGGATATGTTCCTTATGTCGTAACTATAATCCTGTTCCATTTTCACGAATGTGACCTACCGAGTTAGACTATTTACCGGCTTTGTAATATCATGAGCAACACGACGGGTGCCACATGTGGAACAGAATCTGCTTACCTTCCGGAGCACCTGAAATCACCCCAGCTTTTGGCGGGGTTCGTGTTGCTGTTGTTCCCTTTTTTGTAACGTTTTTTACCTATTGTGTCTGTTTGTATTTTTCAAGCAAAGTGTAAATATAATGGAATTTGATGCGACTGTCGTACAAAAGAGAGGTTTAGCGCTATTAGAAAATGCCTGTACCAAGTCAGAAAGTTTTTATCCATTCGTTTGAGCTTTTAATTTTACCATTTGAATATAGGACATTCCGTTTTTAATTGTCTTCGGAGTTCAATATTTTTGTGTCACATTCCTGACATGGTACAGGCATTTTGGTTTCGAAATTCTAATGGTTTTTTTTTTAAATAATAAATTGCGTTGAATTTGTGTATTCCTAAATGATCATATCATTTTCACGTAAAACATATCAAGAGATACGTATCAAATAACATTGAAAACATTTCAAGTGTTTTTACAATAAAAAAAAAGAAAACAAAACTCTACTTGAAATGAAAATTTTGATATCAATTTCTTGCTATAGCGAAATCGACCAATTGATATTAAATTTTGAAATACGTCATCAGTATTGCAATTCTGTTGTCTGTTCAAAAAGGCACATGCACATACGACAGGAAATTTTCTTGATCATACAAGTGCAACAGAAAATGTTTTTAACCAACCGTGTTCTCTTTTTGCAAATGTTTATAATTCCTGTACTAAGTGAATCTGGAATCGAATTGATCTCAGCGCAGCATATACCTGAATATGACAACAAATACGAAGAGACGAACGCCGTTGGGACCCTGTACGTTAAGTTTGTATCTGAATGCGCTGTCAAATGTGCGTCAAATAAGCGTTGTATCTCGTTCTTTCACAACACAATGACCGGACAATGTACACTACACTCTGATCCGTTCGTTTATACTATCATGACATTGTCAGAGGAGGGATGGTTATTCTATTTGACACGGGAACGTAAGTCTACATATATTTATGGTTGTTATCTTTGTTTTTTTATGAGTATTGCTATCATGATTATAAACAGCACTTACAACAACCATCATTATCATTGTCTCAGCCAACAATGTAATATAAGGGAGAGGTTTTGCTATCTATAAAACTAGGGTAAATCAACCATTTTCTACATACAAAAATGCCTGTACTAAGTCAAGCATATGACAGTTGTTATCCATTCGTTTGGTGTGCTTGAGCTTTTGATCTTGCCATTTGCTTAGGAATTTTCATGTAACATTTTCCTCGGAGTTCGGTATTTTTGTTTTTTTTACTTGTTACTAAACTTCTTATTATGGTTAACGTTGCTTTCCTGAACTTAAAATGAAATAATGAATGAAAATATGAAGCAATCAACAACGTTCGACATTAACCTAATCGCGAATATTTACTTTATATTAGTCAGCATCGTAGCGTAGCAAAAGCGACGTTGCTATTATGCACAGTTCGATCTTGTGCGTGTTGTACTTAACTGCCGTCGAAAATACATCAGAAAAAGAAGATGATACAGTGCGACTGCGTATTATTGACACGCTGTAAAAGTGAGAGGACTATGGACCAAGAAAAACAACTCTAACATTTCAAAAAAGATTTTCTAGACATGCAGAAAAATTGGAAAAAGACGACTTTTAAAAAAAAAGACATACAAACAGCACGAACAATGACAAAAAAACAACAACGAAAACAGATTTTTCTAGACATGCAGAAAAATTGCAAAAAAACGGCTAAAAAAAGACACACAAATAGCACGAACAAAGACAAAAACAACGAACAACGAAAAACAGAAAGAGAAGAACACAAGAAATAGAAAAAACCTCAATGTTATTAAATTCATCCGAGCATGTGAACCAGACTTGTTAAATGAATTTCTAAACACCGCATTGAAGTTACTTTTTACATTATATACACATGACGTTATATAAAAAATCGGAACAGTACAATCAATTGCAATAAGACTATCCGTTAAAAAGTTTCATTAGATGAATCTAATGTTATGTAAATAGAGAAGAAAGTCGCAATGAATTTAAAATGTATTATCCGTACGATTCCGTAGCAAACAACAAATAGCCCAAGTACATTTACATAATGAAAGGAGATACGAAATTGCCGCTTTTTTCATTAAATGTGGATGCTTTTTTTTTGTAAATGCATTTTCACATTTACACATGTTTGCAAGATAGTTAGCCACTTTGATAGTTTACAATATAAATAAGTAAAATCACACTTTAAATGCATTAATTTTCCCAACCTGTATTTTCATAATATACATTTGGTTTATTTATTAATAAAAATTTTGAACGATCTATTGGGGACATTTTATTTTAGAATTTTTGAATCAAAGCTTAGTCTTTTTCACCTTGCTACTACCAACCTGAAATTGTCCTAAAATAATATGGAAATATAGATGTTTTACTACGAGGCTTGTCGATTATATTCAAAGTTGCTTGAAGTCTTTTTTTTTATTTGCACGCCATGTATAGTGACATGGATTTATTCATTTATAATTCTAGACTAAAAATATATATTTCTTTTACAACCTCTTCATATCAACTATGCTAAGTAAAGTATCTTTAATGTTCTTTTATTAAATTACATTAGCATAGTTTCGACGGTCTACATAAGACTCACCAGTGACGCTCAGATCAAAATAGTTATAAAGCCAAACAAGTACCAAGTTGAAGAACATTGAGGACCCAAAATTCAAAAAAGTATTACAATGCAAATGCGTATACACCTTATCGCTATTTATTCCATTCCGGATAAGTTCTAAAATTACACAACTTTTTCATCCAGTTGAAGCTATCTGGGACCCTGTTTAAACAATTCACCATGCATGATACTTTTTAATGAGACCTGTTTAAACTACCGTAAATACTTCAAACAAATTATTTTTTTACTTCTTCAATTTTAATTTCGAAAGAAGTGGATCATACTATATCAAAGTTTCTTGATGATCACTTTTTAAAGTTTTCCATCCCTCAGCTCACTTCTGATGACCTCCATTTTCGGCCGCGTGACCCAAACAGGAAGTTGTATAAATGACGGTTTTTCCAGTAATGGACTTAATAGCGATAAGGTGTATTACTAAATGTCATGACAATAGCTTTGAAGGCGTATATCCAAAAGTATGTCAACTTAATATTTTAAATCGGAACAAACTCCAACATATTTCACTATCAGTATCAGATTAACTAGTACAAATCCATTTTTTTTACTAGGTCGGGGTCGCTGTCCGATCGACTTCTACTACTGTAGAGAATTGGACATTTGTTATCAGTTTGGACCAACGATGCAAGCCATTGATGTCCACAATGCATCAGTTTGTCCAGGAAATGACTTCATGCGCATAGATTCAGAAGAAAAGAAAAATTACATTAAGCTTGTCACAGGTAATACAAGGAGTTGTTTAAAATAAGGCGTATAGGAGTAAAAACAAATAAAATTTATGTTAACATAGTAATTTAAAGAGTAATCAGATTTTGGAACCAAATAATGGATGAACCAAAAGTACAGCATGGACCTAGATAGTAATACGCAAAATATATTATAAAAAAAGAATATGTAGAGAAAAAGCAATTAATCTCCACCTTGTACTAATACAGAAAATATTGGAGGTCAGATCAATTTGATTAATATCAATCAACACTAGACTAATTTTTCATCAATCAGAGATCTCTACCAGAGACCAAATGACATTGAAGTAAATAAATAAAGATCCCCATACGACTTTCAACACTGAGCAAAATTCATAACGCATAGTCAGCTATAAAATGCAACGAAATGGAAAATGTAAAATAATTCATATGGGAAAACTAATGACATTCCTATGTATGTATAAAACAATGAACTCATTCTATTCTGACATACCTCGAATAGCTATCAATGGTACCATGATTATAATTTTGTACGCCAGACGCGCGTTTCGTCTACATAAGACTCATCGGTGACGCTCATATCGAACTATTTATAAAGCCAAACAAGAACAAAGTTGAAGAGCATTTAAAATCCAAAATTCAAAAATTGTGCCAAATACGTCTAAGGTAATCTATGCCTGCGATAAGAAAATCCTGAGTTTTTCGAAAAATACAAAGTTTTATAAACAGGAAATTTATTAAAAACGACCACATTATTGATATTCATGTCAACCACCGAAGTGTTGACTACTGGGCTGGTGAAAAACGACAACCACGTAAATACAGCCTCTAGACTTCGGACAGACTCATACAGAATGTATATTTCTATTAAATTCGCAGATCGGCAATTGAAAGTTAAAAAATATAAAATAAATAAAACGCAAGCAGGGTCATACACATATATTAACATAAAATGATTTAAAAATTGAAAATGATATTCATAATTTAACAGAAGGACAAGTAAATATCGATCTTTAAACATTTTATGTAAACTAGCAACTTATTAAATGAACATAAATATTCTTTACATTGACCATTACATCATAATGAAAAAAGGACAATTCAATCTTGATAATTCTATAGTTAGTTTGGGACGAAACCACAAATCAACCAAAGAATAACATTTTATGCACAATAATATTTCAACAAAAGCTTCTTGAACTTTGCTACAAAGCAATCGAAAATTAACAAAAGTAAAGTTGACATTACTCCATTTTTTTCCATCTAGAAGTTTAATGTTGGGCTCATTGATCCGGTTAGAAAGATTTAACTACGTCCACCACAGATAACACAATCAAATAAACTTTCGAAGTTTTTAATTTTATTTGTCAGAAAACGTTTATTTTATCGTTAGATACATATAGATTTCTTGAAATTGTTCCATATTAATTTTCAAATAAACTGATACCTTATGAAAACCACGTGGAACTGCTGTTCAAACCTATCATGTGAGAAGCTGTCTTTGTAAACGTGATGCGTAATTCCCATTATTATTGAAATACCCATGTTGAAATATAATGCAGTCTGTAATTTATTAAAAGAATAAATGATGTTCAACCAATTAGCCGTTTCAGAATCTAAAGCATCATGGGTAATTTCATTGTTCGTACCCCAAAGTGAAAATAACATTACGTCATTGGATGAATTGTCATTGCTTATAACGTTTTAAACCAATCAAAACGCTTTGGTGTATGCTTTTAAAAATATTACCCAGGATGCATTAGATTTTGAAACGACGAATTGCAAGACGTTCTTAATAGCAATTACATTAATTACAGCTGATATTGGATTAGTGTATCCTACTGGAATTTGCATACAAGGCAAAAACACATGAGCAGGATGGGTGTACAACGATGGTTCTCAAATGGAGTATTTTGATTGGTTGAGACATCAACCTACTGGACTATCTAACGTCATCATAGTGCATCGGTATGCAAACTACCAATGGGCAGTACCTAGTCATGATAGCGTGTGTAGCTATATTTGTGAGCACAATTAGCCGTTTCAGAATCTAAAGGACGATGGGTAATTTCATTGTTCGTACCCCAAAATGAAAATAACATCACGACATTGGTTGAATTTCCATTGTTTTGGACGTTTTCAACCAATCACGACGTTTCGGTGTACATTTTTGTAAATATCACCCAGAATGTATTAGATTCTGAAACTGCGAATTGAATAACCTTACTGCTGTGACATTATTAATGTTTGACGAAAATTTCTTGAACTGATTTTCATCTTCCATACTGACTTAAAACACTATGAAATAATTGTAACATGTATACAATATATCATAAAAATAAAAAGCTGTTTAAAAAAATGTGTTATTAACCTTTCTATAAGTACTTTTTGATTTAACTGTTTCTTTTTATTTAAATTGGGGAATAAATCATATTTTGAAGAGGGAAAGACACAAGGATATTAAAACCAGAAAAGAAGAACATAAACTAAATAAGGTGTTTTGGTTTAAATGTACTGTTTATTAATAAAAGAGGGGCGGGCGAAATATACCAGAGGGACAGTCAAACTCATATATCGAAACACTGTGTTGTTTTGAAATTTTTTACATCACTGGGTCGAAACCTCTGCTGGTGGCCTATCAGTCCCCGAGGGTATCATCAGCTCAGTAGTAAGTACTTCGGTACTGACATGCATGATTTAACAAACTTTTCTAAAATTGTCCGTTTATAAATTGTGAAATTATTAAGAAGCTAAGGTTTCAACTCCCTCAGGCAAAGTTGACTTTAGATGAATTTGGCTATTTATTTTAGATATTTTTGTCATATAGCTCTTCAACGGTTTCGGTTCTTATACATCTTTGGATTTCAAATGTTTGTCTTTGAGCGTTCTTTATGAAGGTAATCCAGAAAAGCGCTTCGGACGCATATAATTATTTAACGTGTTGTTTCAATTTTTTGTGAGCTATACCAGTTCCCCAGCATTACCAAATGCATGTAAAACCATTAAAAAAACGAAGACAAAAGTATAATTTTAGCAGAATAAATAAAAAATAAAAAAGTCCCCAAATGTGACACATAAATTCTTTTTGAAAAAACGACTCACTCAGTTATTATGGGGGTTCGCATAACATCTAATAACTTGATCAGAATTTTTGCAAAGCTTTTATTATTGCGAAATGTGTGACTGGAAGGATCATCATGAAATAGAACTCGCATTTTTATAAATTTATTTATGTAACTTTTCCTGTAAACCACATTTTTGTGCTCTGTTCAATAATCGGGAAAAAATTAGTACATACACACATTTCTGAATTTAAAGTTAGGCGGTGTATATGGAAAATGTTAAGACAACGCTTTGCAACTTAGAGAACATTTTTGATGATGATTGAATAGAATCCTTAAAACGTAATGCATTTCGATGATTTGAACACATAAAGAGGTTTTTCTTTCCACGTAATCGGATAATTCTATTAAACCGATTTTTGCCGTTAAAGAGTTTAGATTTGTCAGGTTTCTTACATTTCAAAGCGTTATATTTAAAGCCATAAAGACTATTATGCATTTGTAGGGTCAACTACTGCAAATAAGAGAAAGAAAAAGAAACCAGACAATAATAAATTATTTGAACTCTACTAGATGTAACATTTAGATTTTAGGTGTTTCCCTCTGCATTGATAACTTCCCGAGAAGTTCATACAAATACGGGCAGTTTAGTTCAGGTTATTACACTTTTATTGTTATCAATTAGAACAGTGAGTAATAGTAAACACAATGAAGATAAAAGAGTAACAGAACGGTAGTCAGATAAACATATGCAATAGGGCTGAGGCCTCAACTAGGTCGTGGTCTGGTTCCAAGCGCATACTATTTAAAAACAACACCCTATACGAAGATAAAAGAAATTTAAAAAAAGTATGGTCGATTCAAAAGAGGGACGAAAGATACCAATGGACAGTCAAACTCATAAATCGAAAATAAACTGACAACACCATGGCTAAAAAGGAAAAAGACAAACAGACAAATAATAGTACACATGACACAACATAGAAAACTAAAGAATAAACAACACGAACAGCACCAACAAATCGGGGTGATCTAAGGTGCTCCGAAAGGGTAAGCAGATCCTGCTCCACATGTGGCACCCGTCGTGTTGCTTATGTGATAACAAATTCGGTATAGGTCAAATTCATGAAAGGGAAGCGGATTGTAGTTACGACGTAAGGAACATATCCAATATCATTTGTGAAACGGTTATTCCATAACGGTCAACCAGCGCGTGATGGCGTCCGTAAAATTAACGAAGTGATGATTTCAACTTTTCCATTTGGAACTCTTGATTTAATAGTTTCCTTGTGAGCAACAACTCTCAAGAAAATCATGATAGGAAATGCAAGCATGGGAATATCGTATCAATTGGGAGAAATATACACCGTATGCAGGTGCTGCTGGAATGTTGCTACTTAGAAATGGAAAGTTCACAATTGGAAAGCTGAAATCTCTTTTGTCGTAAAGTTTTGGTTTCAACCGACCCTCATTGTCAATTTCTAGATGTAAGTCAAGATATGAGGCCGACTTAACTGTATCTGTTTTATCCTTTACCTCTAGTTCGATGGGATAGATGCGTTCAACATAATCACCTAATTTTGAATTATTTAGTGAAAGAACATCATCTATATAGAGGAAGGTATATTTAAAATAGATTGCTAACTTTTTATCTTTCTTCATAAGAAGCTCCTGTATGAAGTCCAAAAACACTGTTAAAAAATAAACTATTTAGTAGCGTATTAATAGATACATGATATAAGATGATGTGTAAAATATTTTTCAAAATCATCTTATGATTAACCAAAATTTTCCAGCTTCGTTGTTAACGGACTATCTAAAACGTTAAATCGCATAAACGTATAACAATATACTGAACTCAAAGGCAAATTCAAAAAGGATTAGTTCATATATATTTTTTTCGTTATCTATCAAAGAGGGGGGATAGGGCCTTTATCGGGACTTCGGGATCGGGTATTTTTAAGCTCGGGATTTCGGGATTGATCCTTTCGGGATCCGGTAATTCTTTTTTTTTGAACTTCGGGATGTCGGTATTGAATGTTTTAAAATTCGGGACATCGGGGTTTTTAATCCCGAGATTTCGGGACCAGGACCCTCCGAACCCCCCTCAACAAAGGAACAAGCGAAACAAGACTGCTATACTATTGACTAGGTACAGATATCTTCTAAAGTTAAGGGTGGGTTTAATAAGGTTAAATAGCCAGCTTAATTCCCATATGGTCTGATGAATGTTTTCTTAGATAAGATACTTTTTCTTGTAATTGAAGCCAAAAAGTGGCATATTTGTGTATGGTATATACACAATCTAAATCTGAGTAATTTTAAGAGCAGTTATCTGACATATGAAAGCAACCAAACTTTTCCATTGCTTTCAATATTTAAAAAAAACCCCATCTTTTTCAGCATATCCATTTTTTTTTGTGTGGTAAGAAAAATCAAAATAATCAAGGCACGTAAAACTCATACAGTTAGTTATGCCTCTTTGTCCAATAGCCATCACTATGTACATCTAAGGCTAATGAGAAATAACAATTCGCATTGGGGCAAAATGAACACAATGAATAATGCTTATCTTAGGAAACAGGATAGCACAATTAGAAATTAAACACATAGTTTACGAATATTGGTACAAAGAGTCTTGACTCACATGCATGGAATGAATCATACTTGAAAATCAAAATAACCAAGTCACGTAAAAATCATACAGTTAGTTATGCTTTGTCCAATATCCATCACGTTGTACATCTAAGGCTGATGAGAAATGACAAGATGAAGAATAAAGGCAACAGTAGTATACCGCTGTTCGAAATTCATAAATCGATTGAGAAAAAACCCAAATCCGGGTTACAAACTAAAACTGAGGGAAACGAATCAAAAATAAGAGGAGAACTACGACACAACAGAAACACAACATTAAAATGAAACACACACAGAAACGAACTATAATATAAGAATTGCCATTTTCCTGACTTGGTACAGGACATTTTAAGAAAAAAATGGTGGGTTGAACCTGGTTTTGTAGCATGCCAAACCATTTATTAAGAAAACATTCCTTAACAAAGATGATAGAACAATTAGAAATATAACACTTTATACACAAATGTCTTTCACTCACCTGCCTTTAATGAACTATACTTGAATATTCTATATAACTACGAGGGTCTTTATAAAATTATGAAATGTAGCATTACTGCAAAATTAGACAATTATCAACTAGAGACTACCGTTTGTCTTTAACTAAAATGTGTTGACTGTGTACCTGTAGATGTTAATGACCAAGAACGAATAGTTGTAACCAAAAGTTGACTCTCGTCGTGTAGGTATAAAACTAGCTCATTTGAAACAGAAGAAAATGCCAGTCTTTATATTAGATATCAAACTGAAAATGTAATTCTTATGTATGATACTGATATTTGAGGATATGAATTTTTCGAAAAACTAAGGATTTTCTTATCCCAGGCATAGATTACCTAAGCCGTATTTGACACAACTTCATGAATTTTGGCTATTCAATGCTCTTCAACTTTGTACTTTAATATTTGGCTTTATAACTCCTTTGATATGAGCGTCACTGGTGAGTCTTATTTAGACGAAACGTGCGTCTGGCGCACTAAATTATAATCTTGGTACCTTTGATAACTTCTATAGGTACATACCTTTGTGTCATTTGCTTTATCGTCTAAAAAGTAGAAAAAAAGATAAAAAAAATACCGAACCCCGAGGAAATTTCAAAACAGAAAATCTGTTATCAAATGGCAAAATCAAAACATAAAACACATCAAACTAATGGTTAACAACTGTCATATTTCTGACTCGGTACAGACATTTTCTGATGCAAAAAATGGTGGATTAAAAATGGTTTTATAGCTAGCTAAACCTTTTACTTGTATGACAATCTCATATATAGAGTGGTACCAATAAAAACTTGTATGATAGAACAAACAAAGAATATGGGGTATCCATAGGCAAAACCCACAAAAAACATGTAGCATTTTCACTAAACTCAAACTGTTGAACAAAAAGGAGTTGTCTATTGTTTAACTTTCTTTCAAGTAATAAAATATAACTATCCCCTTCATCCCTCTTGACAAAACTTTGTAGACCCCATCAAAACGTGTAATTTTCTTTCGTGTTTTCCCTGATAATACACGTATTAGATTTCGGCATACATTATGCCAACGCCATAAGATAAAGAAATGCGACATGATAGCCATTTTGATAACAGAAAGTGTACGTTAGCAACGATATACCAACGTTCGTCCTTCAATTTTAAACAAAAACTCATACAATATTATAGGCTATGAAAAAAACACCGACAGGACAAATGTAAAACGATATGAGCTAGAAAGCTAACATATCAAGGAATGGATAATTTGAGGTGTATTATTGTCAAGAAAATAACTAAAAAAGTCACAATTTAAGTATCGAATTACAATAGAAAACTTTTAAAATTTGCACAGTAAATATGTTTTTCTTCTTAAAAGTGTCCTATTGTTACTATATTTGAAATATTATTCTATAAGTTTTAATGTTTGATGAGAAAAAAAGGACGAGACAATGATCGAACGAGTAAAGCAACACATAACGCTTGAAAACAAATTCAACATTAATTGATCAATGTCACACGACTGACCAATCAGTATTGACACAAACACGTGACAAGTCCATGTGTCACGACTGACCAATCAGTATTGACTCAAGCACGTGATTCTGTAAGTGAATGTCTCACTTCTGACCTATCAGTATTGACAAAAACACGTGATAAGTCCATGCCTCACTTCACGCCCAAAGAACGATAGAGATAAAATAACAGATAATGTACACATTCAGCATTACATGATGAAAAAGTATTTACTATTTTGTATTCTCTACATCCAAACGACATCCACACCGGCGATTGGAGAATCTAGAATCAAGCCGATCTCTGCAGACTATATACCTGAGCATGATAACAACTATGAAGAAATGAATTCCGTTGGAATATACCAAGAAAGTTCCTTCTTGGAATGCGCTATGAAATGTTCTTCAGATGAGCGTTGTTTGTCGTTTTTTCACAATAATCTGACAAGAGTATGCATCCTTCACCAAGATCCATTTACTTATACTGTCATGTCATTGAGAGAGAATGGATGGAAGTTTTACCTCACAAGGGATCGTAAGTTTAAGTTTTACCTAACACGGGATCGTAAGTTTAAGTTTTACCTAACACGGGATCGTAAGTTTAAGTTTTACCTTACACGGGATCGTAAGTTCATATTTTACCTAAAACGGGAATTGAAGTTTGAATTTTACCTAACACTTGAGTTAAAGTTCAAATTTTACCCAACACGGGAATTTAAGTTCAAATTTTACCTAACACGGAAATATGAATTCAAATTTTAACTAACAAAGGAATTCAAGTACCATATCTCTTTTCAATGTTTTAAGTATTCTCATAGAAACTATGAAGGGGTTTAGAAATATGATGTTGAAACGGTCAGTCAAAAGTAGGAAATAAAGAATCTGCGCTTTTATGATAAATTTTTGGCAGAACTAAAATATGTGGAGGCGGTTCTTGGGTTAAAATACGCTTCACTTTCTACAAGCACGTTTATGTCAGCCATTATCAGTATCTTCTAAGAAACACATGTAGAGGTTTTTGCAACTCGATTTTTACATAGTGCATGACAAGCCATGATGCTCTGTTTTTACATACGCATTTCTTTTATAAGAGTTATCTCCCTAAATGGACCTTTTGATCTAAAAATACAACGTTTGTTCTCCATATTTTTGACAAATTGTAAATCATATTTTGCAGGTAGTGGTCGCTGTTTGGTTGATTTTGTTTACTTCAGAGAGCTTGACCTTTGTTATCAGTTTGGTCCTATAGTTCAACAGAATGATACAATGTGCCTAAAAAGTAATCTAATTCGTATTGACACAATAGAAAGACACCAGTACATTCGACTTGTAACAGGTAATGAAGAATCATAATCTTGAAAAGCTGAAGGCACATTTTTAAACATATTTATCCCGATTGATTGGCCACAAAATAAAAAAAATGACACTTTTCTTGGTTATATATTAAAAACCTGCAAAATATAGGCTTTAACCATACATTTGTGCCTTCAATTTCTTCATGAGTTAAAAAAGATAAAGTGTTTTTGACATATTTCAATGTTTTAAATATTTGTATTGGATCTTTCAGATAACTAAATAAAAAAAGTAAGCAGGATAAAAGACAAACTACTTCTACTTGACTAAAAGGTTTAATGGGAGTTGTGAATAAAAGATAGAATTTGTATTTATGTCAAATATAGTTCATTTCATTTTAAGGAATTCACATTTAAACGTTGTTGCAAAATTGTCTGTTTACCTTTTATAATTATTATAGAAATACATTCATTGCAGCTCACATAGGGTTAGTGTATGATGCTGCAATTTGCATACAAGGCAAAACACAGGAGCAGGGTGGATGTACAATGATGGTTCTCCAATAAGGTTTAACAGATGGATTCAAGATGAACCAAAAGGATTATCGAACGTCATCATGATGTTTCGGTTTGCACACAACGGATGGGCAGTCCCTAAAAATGACAATGTGTGTAGCTATATTTGTGAATACTGATGATTGACCAAGAACTCTCATACTATGAATATCCTGAATAAATAAAAAAACAATGTGAAAATTATCATGACAATTGAAACCTTAATCTTATTAATAGTAAAGCATAGACATATACAATAATATTACACAAAATAATAGCAAAAGACAAAGCTCTTACAATCAGATACTTTCAGTAAACAGAAGATAAAATGGCACGATCCTACACTTTAGTTGGCACATTAAATGATTGGTCATTTCGATCTATCTTTCAAAACTTTGCCTATCATAAGCAATTACTGTTTACATTTCTATACAACCCTTGAGTTTTGATTTGTAGTTAAAAGACTTTTTTGTGTCGTCAAATTTTTATTTTTTATAAAGTTGATTTTTTTTAAATATAGTCACATTAAAAATCCAGCCACAGTCATGAAATTAACATATTGTTATTATTTGAAAGCTTTTTAATGCACCAAAGTAAAGAGAATGAAAGTGAACTTACGTTCTAATATTGTGTTTACCTGTTTTTGTTTAAATGTCTTTTTGAGCGAGTTAAGCCATTTCAATTGATATTTTATAGTGTGTCTTTTATTTTGTAATTCTACACTACTGTCTCAGGTTAGGTTGAAAATTGGCTCATGTTTAAAGGTTTAAACCCGCATCATTTTTATGCACCCCTTCCTAAGTCAGAAGTCAGTCGGTGTGAGCCAATGCTACACATGAAAGGCCGTACCTTGACTATAATTGTTAACTTTGTATACATTGTGACTTGGATGATGAGTTGTCTCATTGGTTTTATGTTCTTTGTAGTATTTTGATTTTTCGCTTTGCGTGACAAATGTTGGTGTTTATCTCTTTGATGTACATTGTTTTTTTTATTGATCTCTTATGATCTTCTCACTTTATTTAATTTTAAAAAAACCTTCTTTACCAGAATGAATGAATGAATAACATAATAAAATTCTTTAGAACAGAAAAAAACATCATGTGTATAATTTATAACGGTCTTTGCTTTTCTTCTTGATTTATGAACATCACAAATATGATCCTTCGGACAATATTTTCAACCAGTTTTTCGCAAAGTGTTTTTTGATTAAAAGACATCTAAGTATTTTTTTGAAATAATGCTGAATTCTATACAAAAAAATTGTTGAATAATACAATTCCTGGTACTAAAAAAATAATAAAGTGTACTCCAGTAATGCAGTACTAACAATCGATTATTTTTTTCCATAGCTTAAGAAAATCAATTTCATTTATTATTTGTCTATCATGTCTATTGCATATCAAATTAAAGGCATGTGTGAACACGTTTTTTTCTATTCAAAATAACTCGACATTACACAAAGATTGATTGATTGATTGTTGTTTGCTTAACGTCCAGTGGCAAATATTTCATGCATATTCAGGACGAGAACAAGTTCACAATAAATACTATAGGTAGGTTGATACAATAGAGGCCATATGGATGATGGTCGGAGAAATTTGGACTGCCACCGGAAAAGGAGGGTATATTGGATAGGGACAGAATTTTTGCCTTGCAACAGGCCACCTACGGACCCCTCAAAGAGTTGTTGCAAGGGTTCTTAACGTTCAAAGAGCGTGGCACTCTCTTTACACGAGACATCGGATTTAACGTCCCCCTTCTGACCGGACGTGACTGCGAACTTGATACATCCCGCACAGTCAAACGGACGCCCCACTTCGGCGAGCGTTTTACTGCCGGTCGGGATAAGACCAATTGACCATATTTCTATACCCCAGTCACCCTTGGGGGTGACATTACACAAAGATTTCGGGAGAAATAACGAATAAGGGAATGTTAATATTGAATATCACTTTCATGTTATTTTGTTCTATACAAAGAGTTGTCTAATTTGCAAGAAAACCACATTTTCCTCCTTTTATTGATTGATTGATTTGTGTTTAACGCCACTTTCGACACTTTTGTGATATCTTGTGGTGGTTAGTTTTTATTGGTGAAGGTGTAATGCCACAAATCATCAGGTTGCATACGTAAAAGGGTCGAAGAAATATTCCCTTGAATTTGACAGTTGTAGGAAATTAATCTTACATTTCATTGCAGTAAAAATTTACTGAGTCATAAACATATATCTTGGGTGTTTCAACGCCCATTATTTTTTTTTATTTGGTGTTTCTATAGAATATTTTGGAAAGCAAAGCTTATACACAGGGAAAAAAAGGGATGATAATTTGTTGGTTAATTTCCAGTGTTGTTCAGTTTCTTATATGCAATGAAATGTATGTGAAATTTTGTCTATAGAACTGGACAGGATAAAACTTTATTTGAAACAAAGATAAATTCTGCACATTTTTTAAAAAGTGCAAATTTAACAAAGACTTATGAGGGAATGTCAATGGTGGTATAACACCTATTATGGGAAGCTGCACATGCACCTTTAACTTGTGAGTACTCACATTTGTTAAAATGTCATGCTATTTAAGTGAAATATTACAAAAATGAAATATTCTGAGTGGATTGAGTCTCAAAAACTCATTTTATGAGAAAACTGCCTTGAAATAGGACTCTACCTTGAATGTTAGTAGACAGAGCAGCCATACTCAGTCTTTTGGGGAGCTTGTTCTCACTTTTTTTCCTTATTTCTGATATTTTGCTATAATAGAAAACTTTTTCCTAAGAAACACTTTAATAAATATATAGATATTAGTAAATGATTTTTTTTTAAGCAGTAACAACAAATTATTTACGAAAGGGAAGCTTTGTATGTCCCTCTCTGGAACGCGGCGTAAATTTGAATTTTTCGGAAGGACTTATTGAAACCTCCATGGAGTCAGTAAACATTTATATGGATAGTTCATTCGGCTTGAATACTTCAAATACTCAATCACATTTCTTTCATAAATGAGTGAAAGTAACATCAACAAATACTAAAATTTTGAGAAAATGAGAGGTATAAATGAAACAAAAGAGACCTTATAATGAATATAAAGGGGTTTCAGTGGTATTTATCATCCTAAAGTCATCTAGTGTATCATATTCAACTGTGTGTAGGCAGATGAGATAACACTACATCTACCATGATGAGGCTTGATTTGAATTTTTCGAAGAAATTTTGCTTGATCACTGTCGATGTCGTCTTACATTATACTAGATTTTTCTCAAACTAATGAACTGATTATGATAAAACTTGACATAAAATAACCAGTATTTCAAAGGGAAACAATCACATTCAGTTTATTCAATAAAAAAGTCTTCTTTATGTGAAATACCACCAAATCATACTACGTCACATCCGGTTGCATCTTAAAAAGGGTTAACAATAATTATTACCTTGGATTTGACAGTTGTAGGAAATTAATCTTAATTTTCATTGCAGTAAAAAATTTCTGAGTCATAAACATATATCTTGTGTGTTTCAAAGCACCATTATTTGTTTTATTTGGTGTTTCTATTGATTATTTTTGAAAGTAGAGGTTACATAAAGCTTGTACACATGTAAAATATGATTGGCTAATTTCCAGTGATTGTTATTTTCTTATATGCAATGAAATGTTATGTGAAATTTTATCTATGGTACTGGACAGGATTGAACTTTACTCATGCCAAGTATTTCTTTATTTGAAACAAAGATAAATTCATCACATTTTTTTTAAAAGTGCAAATTAAACAAAGACTAATATGGGAAAATCAATGGTGGTATTACACGTAAAGGAAGCCGTCTACGGAGAAAACCATCGACCTTCGGTAGGAAAACTGACATTTCTAGTCAATTAAGGTTGGAGTCGAGTGCACCCGCACGAGCGAGGTTCGAACTCACAACCTCAGTGTTGACTGGCTAGTGATAACAGTAGTTAAACTGCTTAGACCACTTGACCACCGAGGCGCCTGGTTCCTCTTTTTATATCAGCCAGTTGATATTGTACCACTAAGCACAACTTCTCACATTGTCGAAATTTTATACGCTGCAAGGTATATTAAATGTCATTCATGTCTTAATAAAAAAAACTGTGGAATGCCATTTAAGACTTAATGTAGACGAAACGCGCGTCTGGCGTACTAAATTATAATCCTGGTACCTTTGATAACTATTTACACCACTGGGTCGATGCCACTGCTGGTGGACGTTTCGTCCCCGAGGGTATCACCAGACCAGTAGTCAGCACTTCGGTGTTGACATGAATATCAATTATGTGGTCATTTTTATAAATTTCCTGAATATAAAACTTTGAATTTTCGAAAAACTAAGGATTTTCTTATCCCAGGAATAGATTACCTTAGCCGTATTTGGCACAACTTTTTGGAATTTTGGATCCTCAATGCTCTTCAGCTTCGTACTTGTTTGGCTTTATAAATATTTTGATATGAGCGTCACTGATGAGTCTTATGTAGACGAAACGCGCGTCTGGCGTACTAAATTATAATCCTGGTACCTTTGATAACTGTTTACACCACTGGGTCGATGCCACTGCTGGTGGACGTTTTGTCCCCGAGGGTATCACCAGCCCTGTAGTCAGCACTTCGGTGTTGACATGAATATCAATTATGTGGTCATTTTTATAAATTTCCTGAATATAAAACTTTGAATTTTCGAAAAACTAAGGATTTTCTTATCCCAGGAATAGATTACCTTAGCCGTATTTGGCACAACTTTTTGGAATTTTGGATCCTCAATGCTCTTCAACTTCGTACTTGTTTGGCTTTATAAATATTTTGATATGAGCGTCACTGATGAGTCTTATGTAGACGAAACGCGCGTCTGGCGTACTAAATTATAATCCTGGTACCTTTGATAACTATTTACACCACTGGGTCGATGCCACTGCTGGTGGACGTTTCGTCCCCAAGGGTATCACCAGCCCAGTAGTCAGCACTTCGGTGTTGACATGAATATCAATTATGTGGTCATTTTTATAAATTTCCTGAATACAAAACTTTGAATTTTCGAAAAACTAAGGATTTTCTTATCCCAGGAATAGATAACCATAGCCGTATTTGGCACAACTTTTTGGAATTTTGGATCCTCAATGCTCTTCAACTTCGTACTTGTTTGGCTTTATAAATATTTTGATATGAGCGTCACTGATGAGTCTTACGTAGACGAAACGCGCGTCTGGCGTACTAAATTATAATCCTGGTACCTTTGATAACTATTAATGGTTTAGAATTCATAGTACTCTAAGCTTTCAATTGCTATATTGTCTTTAGTAGTATTGCTAGAAAACATTCTATATCCATCTACATAACTCGAAAAATTCAGCGCCATCTTACGATCAGTGTCGTTCAGAGTTAATCGAGTGATCGTAGTGAGCGGAATATAACGACTGGATTATTCGGGTTAACAACTACTAGTATGGTAGTTAATTAATATAACTTCATATACAATAGGTGTGACTTTTTAAAATCAATCCTTTTTTCACGATAAAGATTAAAACTTTCTACAGATTATTCAGTGACTTGGTTCCTCAAATTAACTCTTTTTATATATTAATAATTGGTGTTTTCATAAATTTGTAAGGTCTTTCCACATTACTTTTCTAAGTAGTTGATAAGAAGCTACTTCCGATTCAATTAAAGTTACTATTGGCATTCAATTATATAAATTTCTTCATAATAATTAAAAAATTATAAGGTTTCTATATACTTTTAACTTAAATATGGGAAATACTTTGCTACTTCCGGTTAATAAAATATCATTTCTGGTTTCATATGATAGCTTTCTTTGCACTGATTCAAAAATATAATGGTTTTCATATACTTTTTCCTTATATATAGGATATAATGTGCCACATCCGGTTAAAAAAATGTCATTTCCGGTTTCATAAGATAGCTTACTTTCCGCTTATTCCGAAAATGTATGATTTCTATAATAGATACTTTTCTTTCAAATAAGGGAGATACTAAGCTACTTCCAGTTTACGGAAGGCGATTTCCGTGTAATTAAAAGGTTATTGTATGTTGATTGAAAATTAATAGTTTGTAAGTACTTTTCCTTTGAATAAGTACTTCCGGTTTGCACAAGGTAACTTCCGATTGATATTTTTCAAGGTCATGTGTCATCCAACCCTTTGCAAACACACGTTTGCTTTATCATGTACCAGAATGAAGTTATATTAGATTTATCTAAAATTTTAACATTTTAGAGATCGCTTCGAACTAGATCTACCATTTCTGTGTCTCAACAACACAAAAAATTAACATCAGTTCTTTTATAACTAGCTTTCATAGCATAAGATAGGATGCACACACAACAAAGGGCAACATTAAAAAATGACCTTACCTTAGACCTTGACACCATTTTCTTTTGGTGGACAATGGACCTCAAATCAGGATACCGCATGTCTCTATCACTTACTGTTCATGAGTTACATTTACATAACACCCATCATGTCAAATGCAAAAGGGGACATAACTCTCATATGGAGTCTCAGTATCGCTTCGGTTAAAATTGACCGAAGAATCATGAAGATTAAACGAGCAATTTCGAAAAATAAATTTGTCGATTTCTTTTACGGTTTCGAATGAGATGTGTACACAAGAAAAACAGTGTTTGAGGAGATAACACTTACAAAGAATATTGTTCGGTTAACAAAACCAAATATTTAAGCGACATGTTGCCAAACAAAAATTACACGCAAGAACAAAACTTGTCGTAAGAAAAAAAATATAATCAGAACAAATACAATAAGTTTTTGCTCATACCCTGTAATTTTTTTTTCAAATGCAAATACAATAGATGTAACTTTTAAAAATTGTTTTGAAAAGATAAGCATTGCTTTTGCTCTGGTTTTCAGGTTTTGTTATTTATACTTTCTATTTTCAAATGTATGATTGTGTTGTATCTACCGATAACAATTTTGGCTTTATTTGTATTAAAAAAATTCTTACTTTCACAGTCGGCCAAGTTGAAGGGTTTGATAACTTAATATCTATCTATGAAAGTCATTCAGAAATAAACAAATTCTAAATAGAAAAAAAAACTATTGTTCTGATTATTTCGAAAGACCCGATTGTTCTTTGTAAAACAAACGGTAATGCTGTTTCTTTATTTTTATACCCCACCTACGATAGTAGAGGGGAATAATGTTTTCTGGTCTGTGCCTCCGTTCGTTCGTTCGTTCGTCCGTTCGTCCGTTCGTTCGTCCCGCTTCAGGTTAAAGTTTTTGGTCAAGGTAGTTTTTGATGAAGTTGAAGTCCAATCAATTTGAAACTTAGTACACATGTTCCCTATGTAATGATCTGTCTAATTTTTATGCCAAATTAAAGTATTGACCACAATTTCACGGTCCAGTGAACAAAGAAAAAGATAGTGTGAAGCTCAGGTTAAAGTTTTTGGTCAAGGTAGTTTTTGATGAAGTTGAAGTCCAATTAACTTGAAACTTAGTACACATGTTAACTATGATATGATCTTTCTAATTTTTATGCCAAATTAAAGTATTGACCACAATTTCACGGTCCAGTGAACATGTAAAATAATAGTGCGAGTGGGGCATCCGTGTACTATGGACACATTCTTGTTTGCGCTATTTTCACATGTCTTGATCGGTGTGAGAAAAACATTTATCCTCACTAGTGAAATATCTGTTCTCGGCAAATGATTGGTCGAAATTCAATTATAACGTCAAATTTTCTTGGTTTCTTTTGAAATTCTTGTTGAGACGTCATGAAAAAGGGCGACCATATTTGATGACGTCACATATAAAGCACACAATTTTCTGCAAATCTTTTGAAAAGGTAGGATACAAATCATGAGAGAAACACTATTACTCGTGTATAACGATATTTCTCTACTCTCAACAGTTAAAGTTTAATTATCTGAAAAGCTCGGTAAGCCTTGCACTTTAAATATTAAAATTTAACTGTCTCGAATGGAGAAATATCGTAACACACTCGTGGCATTGGTGGAATCTCTATTTCTTACATGCGACAAATTCAGAATAACTATTTATAGGAGAAAGGGCAATTAAAGGGCATTTGTGAAATTTTTATTATTCCTAATATCACTAAAGGAATAATATCAAAAATAAAGGTCAAGTGTCAAGTAAACTATCAAATATCCGAAAAGATTTATTTTGATTCAAAAATATTAAAACTTCGTTTAAAATGTAATTTCCAGCGTCAATGATAGCTTATTGTACGCTGATTTAAAAAATATATGGTCTCTGGACATGTTATTTTAATAAGGTAGATAATTTGTTTCTACCGGTATGAAAAATGTCACTTACGTAATATTTGATAGTTTACTTGACACTGATTCCAAAAATATATGGTTTTATATACTTCATTTAACATTACACAAATACAAAAATTATCTCATTCTGGTCCACACAATGTTACTTCCGGTTGGCTTTTCCAATGTCATATGACTTGCAACCTAATGCAAAAAGTCCCATAACTGTGTCATGTATACATATGAAGTAAAAGCAAAGGTCAAAATCTAGAACGTAAAATTTACCTATGACCTTGAGCTCAATTTGAAGGTCATAAACCAAAGACCTCAAATCAAAAGACACTAGGTCTTTATTATATATGTTGAATGAGTTATATCACCATATGCGTAATTTTACCATAACCTGTGACATAACCAATTTACTGTAACTTGACCTGAAGACGTTTTTCTTTTCAATTCACTCTAATTCCGTCTTGGTTCGATGTCATTATAAAAATAAGAAGACGTGGTATAATTGCCAATGAGACAACTATCTATGAAATATCAAACGAAGTGAAAGTAAGCAATACCAACTAACTGGATAAAGCTCTCTCACAAGCCACAAAAACTATAACAATTACCGTAAAAAAAATAATAGAATACAACACAAGCACTGGGCCACATTCTACAGCATCCACACATCATGTTGGTAATTTTTCAAATAGGACAATGCTATATTTAATGAATGGCTGTTATTTATTTTGAATTTATTGAACCATAAAATTAATTTTTGACTCTTCACATTGAATAATCCGCGAAGCGGATTATGTTAAATGTGAAGAGTCAAAAATTAATTTTATGGTTCAATAAATTCAAAATAAATTATTGCCATTCATTATGAATAAATTTCTATCAAAAATAAGGTTCAAAGATATATATTAATACGAATAACAACGTACACAGGTGTTTGCGTATGAATACGCAACGTTAGAGTGGGCGTGTCGCCATAAAAATTGATAACATTGAAAATAAAGCTAATTCTTTTAACCAATCAGAAGACGATAAATATACAAAATTTATTCATTTCAAGGAAGGGCCTAATCGTACCTACAATTTTTATTAAGGATTTTCGCTCCTCTTGTTTTTGATTCTTTGTCAGATATTTGGAATTCTCTGGTTTTAAAAACGGTACATACAAATGTCAGCCATTATATTGATTACGATTATACATATCGACCTTTATTAATCACCCAAATGATATTTTAGCTTTAAAAATTGCTTTTAACGGTTTAACCAAAAAAAAGCCTGTAATCTAGAGCAAAACCTGTATCTGATTTCCATATATGGATTATACTTTTTGGTTTCAATAGGGTTTCGTAATCTTGTACTTTATAAAACCGCATATAGTTTCTAATCCCGAACGTCATGAAACAGGTAAACTATATAGTTTCTAAACCCAATCGTGATATAAATTACCTTGTAATCTTTCGAAAAGAAAAAATAACATGTAATTTTAAAAGCAGTAATTATCTACAAATACATGTATGAGAAAGTGTGAAACGAGAGAGTTTAATAATGTATAAAACACAGTTACAGAAACAGTATTTCTAAACTGTGTGTCATTTATCAGGTGAGTGATAATATCTTAATGTTTAATTTGATATCAGAGGGTTTTGACGGGGTTTAGGGAATAAAGAATAGAGGGAAAAAATATTAAAAAATCCATAAAAATCGAGAAAACAGACCAAAAAAAAGTTAAGAATAGAGAATACAAGTGCTAAAATATAAAGAATAGAGAATAATGATCAAAATTTATAAAAAATAGAAAAAATGGCTTAAAAATTGTATTATCATACAGATAACACAGAAAAAAAAAGAAAAAGAAAAGTAAAATAATTTCATGGTGGAGGTGGTATGTTTTTTCTTTCTTTCGATACAAACATGCCGTTAAACTTTAACAATACAAGATTCAGATTCCAAATATCTGGCAAAATTTCAAAAACAAGAGAAGCGAACATCCTTAATTGAGAAACCAATGCATATACAAACGATTCAAAAGAAAAATTATAGCACGAATTCCATGCGTGTAAAAATATAGAACACTTTTCGGAATACACCGTAGTAGGATTGTATACAAAAGGACAGACTGTAATTAGACATCAACCCCCTGTTATCTATATTTTTGTTGATCATGCGTGAAATATTTGAGAAAAATCTTGAACTCTTAACGAGACTTAATGTTTTTAGGTTTAGACTTTTCTTATGATGTTAAAATAATATTAAACAGTATTTATTCGTATGTTACCCGAATAATCAAGTCGTTATATTCCGCGCTCTACGAGCACTCAATTAACCCTGGACGTAAGAGGGCGCCGCTGAGCGGCAGTATTATCAGGTGTCATCCCGAATTTCCTAAATAATAAACACATCAAGAAAAAATAATAATTATTTCCCGAGTCCAGATGAGGGTAAATCCCAAATGCCCGCGAAAATTTAGGGGGACCCTGAATTTTGGAAAAAATATAGGCCTAATCCCGACGTCCCTAAAAGGTCGTTCAGCCCTTCACAAGTAATGTGGAGTGACCCTTAAGATTCTGTTAAAAGAAAACAGTGTTTTAAAAAGTTAATACCAATTTCTACTCGTGTGTTTGATTTTAAATATGTTATTTGGATAAATTCTGATAACCATTATCTTTAAAAAGAACAGTCAAATGTGACGTTACAAATAAGCCAGGCCAAGAGTAAATTTTTGCAGCTAGGAAAAAGCAATATTTATATCAAGTGAGTAAAATATTAATGACCGACATTTTCATCAGTTCTCTGAAACAATACCTGACATATCTTAGGGTACGGATGGGGAGTACATCTTTTCTGTATTCTTTAATTTTTTATATAAATTTTCATATTTTTTTCTTTTTTTCTCCCATTTTTTTCTATTCTTTATATTTTAGGACCCAATTATTCTCTATTCTTTGTTTTTTTGGCCAATTTTTCTCTATTCTTTATTCATTTTGTCAATTATTCTCTACAGTTTGCCAATTATTCTCTATCCTGTAATCCCATTCCAGACCCTCATATTCACTGTGCTTAAACGGCCGTGGGTAACTTAAGTTACCCACAGCCCAAGATGGAACCGCCTGACTTCGGTTAGGAAGTTTGCTCCTATATAATTACAATACCATGAATAAAAAAGAAATGTTCAGTAATTAAAAAGTTATTTAAATCTTTTAGGGAAACTCTGCAATGTAAAACGTGGTTAGTTACTACAAAATAAACGATTACAGCACGATTTGCCAAAACACTTATGATGTCCGTAACTTCAAAACAACTTGTCCGTAACTTTTTTCCTTATACCAATAGGGATGTCCGTAACTTTAGCATGATATCAGAAACTTTCAAAGAGGTCAATCCTTAGCAGAAATACAGATGGATCAGTCCAAACCTCTAAAGAAGATATGTATGATTTGATACCCGATCTTATTGAACCCCTGAGGTCAATGAAACTGTTTTAAATCTACCTTTATTGCTATAATAAACTAACACATGTTCAACAATATAGCCTTCAACTACTCCTAGATATTGGCATTTTTTTCTCACAATCAACAACACATCACCTAGTAGAGACCATACCTTTTTGGCTAACAATTCAGAAATTATTTAAAGGAAAGAATATCAATTTTTTCCGCCAAGGACTCATCAGTGAACAATCTATAAAGCTAGAAGAATGTTGGATAAATTTCGCCGTTCCGTCAGATCCCGTTTTATCCCGGGAATATTTTTTTCAAATTTAACGGAAAATCCGGGACACTCTGGTTCACTTTTTCTCTTGTTTAGTTTGAAGCATATCGCTATTGTATAAATCTATGTAATAATTAAGGAGTTTGATAGTGTTTATTGTCCTTTAACTGTTGAAATTGTTAATCTTACAATTTTGAAAAAGAAGTTACCCACATCCGAAAATAAAGTTACGGACAGTCTGATTATTTTTAACTTATAAGTTACGGACATCTTATGCATTTTTTAAAAGTTGGCCTTGCGCTAAAGTGAAGTCAAAATTAACGAATTTGAAGTGATGGTAGGTGATTTCTTTATTAAAAAATCCTATCAATATTTACATAGATCATGAAAAAAGTTGCAAAAAGTATATTTCGTATCAACTGTCATCTCAACGAGTTTAGAGTCCGCCATCTTGGGCTGTGGGTAACTTAACTTACCCACGGCCGTTTAAGCACAGTGATATTGACAAATGAATTTATAATAATCTAGCTATCTGAAATTATTTGGCAAAAAAACAACCAACAACCGGTCATTAATTGATAGGATTCTTCTGTATGATGGTTTAATGTCATTAATTGATAGGATTCTTCTGTATGACGGTTTAATGTCATTAATTGATAGGATTCTTCTGTATGACGGTTTAATGTCATTAATTGATAGGATTCTTCTGTATGACGGTTTAATGTCATTAATTGATAGGATTATTCTGTATGACGGTTTTATGCCATTAACAGGTAGGATTATTCTGTATGACGGTTTTATGTCATTAATTGGTAGGATTATTCTGTATGACGGTTTAATGTCATTAATTGATAGGATTATTCTGTATGACGGTTTAATGTCATTAATTGGTAGCATTATTCTGTATGATGGTTTAATGTCATTAATTGATAGGATTCTTCTGTATGACGGTTTAATGTCATTCATTGATAGGATTATTCTGTATGACGGTTTAATGTCATTGATTGATAGGATTATTTTGTATGACGGTTTTATGTCATTAATTGATAGGATTATTCTGTATGACGGTTTAATGTCATTAATTGGTAGCATTATTCTGTATGGAGGTTTAATATCATTAACTGGTAGGATTATTCTGTATGACGGTTAAATGTCATTAATTGGTAGGATTATTCTGTATGACGGTTTAATGTCATTAATTGGTAGGATTATTCTGTATGACGGCTTAATGTCATTAATTGGTAAGATTATTCTGTATGACGGTTTAATGTCATTAATTGATAGGATTCTTCTGTATGACGGTTTAATGTCATTAATTGGTAGCATTATTCTGTATGACGGTTTAATGTCATTAATTGATAGGATTATTCTGTATGACGCTTTCATTTCATTAATTGGTAGGATTATTCTGTATGACGGTTTATTGTCATTAATTGGTAGGACTATTCTGTATGACAGCTTAATGTCATTAATTGGTAGCATTATTCTGTATGACGGTTTAATGTCATTAACTGGTAGGATTATTCTGCATGACGGTTTAATGTCATTAATTGGTAAGTGTGCTATTGCGGACCTCTTTTTGTATTGTTACGAGTTACAATTTATGACAAAAATAAGCAAAGACCCATCAAAACAACATCTGATAAACAAATTTAATAATACTTTTAGATATTTGGATGATATTTTGGCTCTCAATAATGACGACTTCAGTATGTATATTAATGAAATTTATCCTGGTGAACTCACTTTAAATAAAGCTAATACTAACAATGACCACTGCCCTTTCCTCGATCTTGATATCTATATCACTAACGGAAAGCTGAATACTAAAATTTATGATAAAAGGGATGATTTTTCATTTCCTATCGTTAATTATCCGTTTTTAGATGGTGACGTTCCCTTGTCACCATCTTACGGTGTTTATATATCTCAACTTGTACGATTCGCTCGTGTATGTAACAATGTTTTAGATTTTAACGAGAGAAATTTATGTATTACTGAAAAATTATTACACCAGGGGTTTCGATATCACAAACTAGTCAAAACATTTACTAAATTTTATCATCGGTATAAAGACATCATTCGAAAATATAGCTCAACATGCAGACTTTTTATACGTTCAGGTATTTCACATCCAATTTTTTATGGAAATATTCTTTATAAAGCACAAAGGTGTCAGTATTCACCTCATAAACTTACAAAACCTTTGAATAGACTTATTAAGAAGGGATATAATTACGATACTGTTGTCAAGTCATTAAAGATTGCATATTTTGGAGTTAATATTGAGTCACTGATAAGGTCTTTGCGTCGGAACTAAACACATTTATTCTAAAAACAGTTGTTGGCATGACACGGGTTATGTTCTTCTCATATATGTTATGATGGTATGATACTAAACCCCTTACGGGAAGGATTGTGCCTGATGTTCATATGATGAAATCATAATCTTTCAGTCAGTTTAATTGAAGTCTGGAGCTCGCATGTCAGTTAACTGCTAGTAGTCTGTTGTTATTTATGTATTATTGTCATTTTGTTTATTTTCTTTGGTTACATCTTCTGACATCAGACTCGGACTTCTCTTGAACTGAATTTTAATGTGCGTATTGTTATGCTTTTACTTTTCTACACTGGTTAGAGGTATAGGGGGAGGGTTGAGATCTCACAAACATGTTTAACCCCGCCGCATTTTTGCGCCTGTCCCAAGTCAGGAGCCTCTGGCCTTTGTTAGTCTTGTATTATTTAAATTTTAGTTTCTTGTGTACAATTTGGAAATTAGTATGGCGTTCATTATCACTGAACTAGTATATATTTGTTTAGGGGCCAGCTGAAGGACGCCTCCGGGTGCGGGAATTTCTCGCTACATTGAAGACCTGTTGGTGACCTTCTGCTGTTGTATTTTTTTATTTTGGTCGGGTTGTTGTCTCTTTGACACATTCCCCATTTCCATTCTCAATTTTAAGATTATTCTGTATGACGGTTTCATTGTCATTAATTGGTAGGATTATTCTGTATGATGGTTTAATGTCATTAATTGGTATGATTCTCCTGTATGACGCGGTTAAATGTCATTAATTGGTAGGATTATTCCGTATGATGGTTTAATGTCGTTAATTGGTAGGATAATTCTGTATGACGGTTTATTTTAATTAATTTGTAGCATTACTCTGAATGATGGTTTAATGCCATTAATTGGTAAGATTTTCTGTATGACAGTTTAATGTCATTAATTGGAAGGATTATTCTGTATGATGGTTTATTGTCATTAATTGGTAAGATTATTCTGTATGACGGTTTAATGTCATTAATTTGTAGGATTATTCTGTATGACTGTTTAATGTCATTAGCTGGTAGGATTATTCTGTATGACGGTTTCATGTCATTTATTGGTAGGATTATTCTGTTTGATGGTTTAATGTCATTAGTTGGTGAGATTATTCTGTATGATGGTTTAATGTCATTAATTGGTAGGATTATTCTGTATGATGGTTTATTGTCATTAATTGGTAAGATTATTCTGTATGACGGTTTAATGTCATTAATTGGTAGGATTATTCTGTATGACGGTTTAATGTCATTAATTGGTAGATTACTTTTCTTGACGGTTTAATGTCATTAATTGGTAGATTACTTTTCTTGACGGTTTAATGTCATAAATTGGTACAATTATTCTGTATGGCGGTATAATGTCATAAATTGGTCGGATTATTCTGTACGACGGTTTTACGTCATTTATTGGTAGCATTATTCTGTATGACGGTTTAATGTCATTAACTGGTAGGATTATTCTGTATGACGGTTTAATGTCATTAATTGGTAGGATTATTCTGTATGACGGTTTAATGTCATTAATTGATAGGATTCTTCTGTATGACGGTTTAATGTCATTAATTGGTAGGAATATTCTGCATAAAGTTTTAATGTCATTAATTGGTTGGATTATTCTGTTTGACGGTTTAATGTCATTAATTGATAGGATTATTCTGTATGACGGTTTAATGTCATAAATTGGTAGGATTCTTCTGTATGACGGTTTAATGTCATTAATTGATAGGATTCTTCTGTATGACGGTTTAATGTCATTAATTGGTAGCATTATTCTGTATGACGGTTTAATGTCATTAATTGATAGGATTATTCTGTATGACGCTTTCATTTCATTAATTGGTAGGATTATTCTGTATGACGGTTTATTGTCATTAATTGGTAGGACTATTCTGTATGACAGCTTAATGTCATTAATTGGTACCATTATTCTGTATGACGGTTTAATGTCATTAACTGGTAGGATTATTCTGCATGACGGTTTAATGTCATTAATTGGTAAGATTATTCTGTATGACGGTTTCATTGTCATTAATTGGTAGGATTATTCTGTATGATGGTTTAATGTCATTAATTGGTATGATTCTCCTGTATGACGCGGTTAAATGTCATTAATTGGTAGGATAATTCCGTATGATGGTTTAATGTCGTTAATTGGTAGGATAATTCTGTATGACGGTTTATTTTAATTAATTTGTAGCATTACTCTGAATGATGGTTTAATGCCATTAATTGGTAAGATTTTCTGTATGACAGTTTAATGTCATTAATTGGAAGGATTATTCTGTATGATGGTTTATTGTCATTAATTGGTAAGATTATTCTGTATGACGGTTTAATGTCATTAATTTGTAGGATTATTCTGTATGACGGTTTAATGTCATTAGCTGGTAGGATTATTCTGTATGACGGTTTCATGTCATTTATTGGTAGGATTATTCTGTTTGATGGTTTAATGTCATTAGTTGGTGAGATTATTCTGTATGATGGTTTAATGTCATTAATTGGTAGGATTATTCTGTATGATGGTTTATTGTCATTAATTGGTAAGATTATTCTGTATGACGGTTTAATGTCATTAATTGGTAGGATTATTCTGTATGACGGTTTAATGTCATTAATTGGTAGATTACTTTTCTTGACGTTTTAATGTCATTAATTGGTAGATTACTTTTCTTGACGGTTTAATGTCATAAATTGGTACAATTATTCTGTATGGCGGTATAATGTCATAAATTGGTTGGATTATTCTGTACGACGGTTTTACGTCATTTATTGGTAGCATTATTCTGTATGACGGTTTAATGTCATTAACTGGTAGGATTATTCTGTATGACGGTTTAATGTCATTAATTGGTAGGATTATTCTGTATGACGGTTTAATGTCATTAATTGATAGGATTCTTCTGTATGACGGTTTAATGTCATTAATTGGTAGGAATATTCTGCATAAAGGTTTAATGTCATTAATTGGTTGGATTATTCTGTTTGACGGTTTAATGTCATTAATTGATAGGATTATTCTGTATGACGGTTTAATGTCATAAATTGGTAGGATTCTTCTGTATGACGGTTTAATGTCATTAATTTGTAGGAGTATTCTGCATGATGGTTTAATGTAATTAATTGGTAGGATTATTCTGTATAACGGTTTAATATAAGATGTGTATTGTTGACTGACTGACTTGCTCATATACAGTATGTTTCTATATGATATTTGCTAGCATACCGTTCTCCCTTAAACTAACTAAGCATTTTCATGATATTCTATTCTATTCGATATTTTCCCTATTTATCAAATTAACCATTGGTAGCATTATTCTGTATGACGGTTTAATGTCATTAACTGGTAGGATTATTCTGTATGACGGTTTAATGTCATTAATTGGTAGGATTATTCTGTATGACGGTTTTATGTCATTAATTGTTAGAATTCTTCTGTATGACGGTTTAATGTCATAAATTGGTAGGATTCTTCTGTATGACGGTTTAATGTCATAAATTGGTAGGATTCTTCTGTATGACGGTTTAATGTCATTAATTGGTAGGAGTATTCTGCATGATGGTTTAATTTTATTAATTGGTAGGAGTCTTTTGCTTGACGGTTTAATGTAATTAATAGGTAGGATTATTCTGTATAACGGTTTATTATAAGATGTGTATTGTTGCATGACTGACTTGCTCATATACAGTATGTTTCCATATGATATTTGCTAGCATACGGTTCTCCCTAAAACTAACGTAGCATTTTCATGATATTCTATTCTATTCGATATTTTCCCTATTTATCAAATTAACCACTGTAACAAGTCGATATCAAAATTAAAAAAAAGTAGCAAGTATGTTTGCATTTCAAAATCAAACTTTAAAAAAATATTTTAAATTTGTTTGAGCGGGCAACTCAACCTAATATTGGACAGTGGTGTAACAGCCAACTTTCAAGGTCAACCATGCAAAGTGCAGTGCGTTATCCTCACTTTTGTTATTTTAATCAGATTTAATGGGTAATGTTTTTGAAGGAAAGTCATTTTCAAACATCCCTTCGGTCATCATTTTTGGATTTATTCCTTTACTTTTGTTTTAAAATGGAAGCGTATAGCCAATAAACATATCACTTAAAACCATTAACATATTCAAATAACCTAACGTCATAACGTACCAAAAACTAAAACCAGATTGGTCAAAATTGCATCAACAAATTTCAAAAAGCAAGGCTACATACTGTTTCAAACGCTAGTAATTTCTTTGTTTACTCTTCTTTACTGGAGACAAATTATATTTTGAAAATAAACAATACTCACTATTCAGTTTACTTGCTCGCGATTTGCAGTCATATTCTATGACTGTTTTTTCACCTATAAATTAAAATATAATTGTTAGTGATTTTAGTTTGGTACGAAAATTCAGACCTCAGAAGAAAAATCATATTTGAATAGTAAATATTTATTTGCCCATAATTGCAGTTAACTTCTATTCTATTACACGCTAAATTGGTCAGTTTTGAAACAAGTCTAGACAATGGTTGTGATTATTGTACCTATCTAACTTGATGTTGAATATAAGAATATCATTTCGGCAAAGAACTGAAGCATTTAATTTTTCTTAGTAATTGGGATTTCAGGGAGACAAGGTGAGTCGACAATTAGTTACTACGATTTTATTTAGACAAGCTAAGTCGACAAATAGAAACTACGATTTGAGGGTGACAAGGTGAGGCGACAATTAGTTACTACGGTTTGATTCAGACAAGCTTAGTCGACAAATAGTAACTACGATTTGAGGGAGACAAGGTAAGGCGACAACTAGTTACTACGGTTTGATTCAGACAAGCTTAGTCGACAAAAAGTAACTACTCTTTGAGGGAGACAAGGTGGGTCGACAATTAGTAACTACGATTTGATGGCGACAAGGTGAGTCGACAAAAAGTAACTACGATTTGAGGGAAACAAGGTGAGTCGACAATTAGTTACTACTTTTTGATTTAGACAAGCTTAGTCGACAAATAGTAACTACGATTTGAGGGAGACAAGGTGAGGCGACAACTAGTTACTACGGTTTGATTCAGACAAGCTTAGTCGACAAAAAGTAACTACTATTTGAGGGAGACAAGGTGGGTCGACAATTAGTAACTACGATTTGATGGCGACAAGGTGAGTCTACAAATAGTAACTACGATTTAAGGGAGACAAAGGGAGTCAACAGAAAGAAACTGTTATTTGAATTAGAAAAGATAGGTCTACAAAGGGTAAATACGATTTGACTGAGACAAGTGGAGTCGACAGAAAATAACTACAATATGATTAAGACAAGGGAAGTCTATAGAAAGAAACTATTATTTGAATTAGAAAAGATAGGTCTACAAAGGATAAATACGATTTGACTGAGACAAGGGTAGTCTACAGAAAATAACTACAATATGATTAAGACAAGGGTAGTCTACATAAAGTATCTGCGATTTGAGTAAAACAAGGTAAAACGACATGAAAAAGCTAAGATTCAAGTGAGAGAAAGGGTAGTCGACAAGAAGCATCTACGAGTTCAGTTAGACATTTATTTGTGTTTAAGATTATGATACGTATTGTTTACAATGTTTATATTAATTATTTCCAAGTTTATCCACAAATGTATTTATTTCCTTTGTTCTGATTTTGTTTGTTTTTTCATATTGCTTTCTTTGAACCAATGCACATCTGTTTCAGGTACCCTAGTTGATATGCCACCAACGAATATATCATCTTGGTTAAATGCTTTGTTCAACAGTGTTCCAGATGTAAAGACTGTTCAACAGTTACACGAAATAAGTATTTTCTCACCGAAAAAGCAGTTTTCTGAAGATATACAATTATATTTTATTTACTGCCAACCTATACTAATCTCTCTGATTTTAATTTGGATGGGAGTATCACTGAAAATTGTTTGGACAGATGATTTCAGGAACAAATATGGACTGATGACAGCTTACACCAGTCTTGAAATAGTCGCATGTATACTGCAAAATATAGCATGCATACTCGTTTTTTCGACAGAAAGCAATTATGTTGAATATGAATGGTGTTATGTTTATGAAGCGGCATCAGAATATATTCCAGGATGTTTGCATTTAATTTCGAAGGGTTTAAGAATTGGCCATGCTTTGTTAATTGTCATCCTACTTTACACACCACTAAAATTCAAAACCATCATCAATATAAAAGCATGTGTTTTGTTTTGCACATTAACTGTTTTTTGTTCATGTACTGTTTTTGTTACATATTTTTTGTTATCTGTTCGTTTTGAAAAGACAACAGTGTTTGATCAAACCACGCAGGAAATAAAAGCAGTATGTCGACATAAAGATGGTTTCGTCAACTCAAATACAATAAACGAAGATACCGAATTTGTTCGACAGATTATCATGGATGTAATGAGTCATATTGCACCTACTTTATTGATGATATGTCTGTCAATAGCCATTCATTTACTTTTAAAAAAACAGATAAAAACCAGACTGAAACTTCGGAGAGAGTGCACGGAACGGGTGAAATCAGACACCAGACTTGCAAGAGTAACATTAGTGGCGACATTAATCTCTATCATATTCACCCTACCAGCAATACCTACAACTATTGTACTAAACACGGAGTTGAAATCATTGGAAGGTGCAATAAAAATTTTAGAGATCATCAACACAGTCGTGAAAGTAACATTCATATTAAATGTACCTATTAATTTCTTTATTTTCAGCTGGCTCTCTAAAGACTTCAGAGAAAACATAATGAAAATATTGAAGTCTGTACATCTGACGCAGAAGAAACCAAGGGGACATGTTTCATCGCAGGAAGCAATTATAGAATGAAAAACATATTTATAGATCATCGAAAATTTGGATCCATATTTTAAAACCCATGACAATATTTAAGTTTTTTTTCTGCTCCTTGATTAGGTTCCTTTTGCAAGAAAATGATGGGAAAGTTTTGCGCTTTATCTTATAATTTAAAAGCTGAAATATATTCCTCTCAAAATGCACATAAATATCTTATCATATCAAATACAAAAACGTAGATATATTATGGCGACCAGTTGTTGTTGTTGGAGGAAGCCAATTAATAAGGAAAAACCACCAATTCGGCAGAAAAACTGGCAATCCTCGTCAGTTAAGATCGGAGAAGAACGCACCTCCCACTAGCGAGGTTTGAAATCACAATATCAGTGTTGACAGACTACGGAGGTCACCTTTAACTAATCAATGTATTATGAAAGAGTAGGATATCATTGGACAATTTATCCCATGATGTCCAGGGGAAAAGGGGGAAAAACAAAAAAGAACTGTAATGTTGCTTACAATTCAAGAGTGTTCAGAGAATAATAGACTCATACTACTGTCAGGTATCATTGAATAAAAAATTTTACATAAAATAATTGTTATTAACACATACCACCTTTATCCTGTTGTTTATGTATTGTTCATGCATGTTCATGAATACATTGGTTATTGTTGAGTTGTATTTGTCTAACATCCAACGGCAATTACTTCAGAATCGGAACAATTTAAAATAATTATAGAAAGGATACAAACATTGTCAAAAAATCAAATGGCAAATGGGTAGGGAAAGTATGGAAAGAAATTTAGCTTTACAAAATATGATCTAGAATAACTTACTTTCATTTAACAGTTGTGTTGCTCTTATTTTTCAACGTTCAAAGAGTGTGCTTTACCCCCAAAATACATGCATTTAGATTCAAATCCGAAGACCAAGATTATCTATTGATTATCAGTCACTGCCAATTCGTGAGTACTCAAATATCTTAATACCCTACAACACCGTCTCACATATACAAAACGGTAATATTTGAAACAAGAAAAATCCTATTGGAATCGACTTAGTTAGGACAGTGAAATAATTCCACAACCAAACGAGGAGGTATGGCATTGATAAGACAACTTGTTTGTCCCCCCCTGAATTTGAAAGTTAAAAAGTATTATTGGTTTTCCAAATTAAATCCTTTAGATGTTCATAAGACATAAAATGGTCATTCATCAGGATTTATTTTTTGTGTCTCAGCTTTTAGGGCCTTAAACTTTAACATTAAAAGGAAAACTGCAATCGTGAAAAAATTGCATCATTTTGAGATCTTTTTATTAATGTCGAAATACGAGCCAAGACTTTACCCATAACGATATTTTACTACCATGACAACCATATCCATTTTAAAAAGACGATAATGTGTGTAAAAATATTTTTTTGCTGAAGGAATTCTTTCACATTTAAGTTTACTAAATAAAAAATTGCCATTTGCGGTCCAATATCATGATAGATATAAGAAGATGTGGTATGAGTGCCAATGAGAAACCTCTCCATCCAAGTCACAATGTGTAAAAGTAAACCATTATAGGTCAAAGTACGGCTTCAAGACAGAGCCTTGGCTTACACCGAACAGCAAGCTATAAAGGGCCCCAAAAATTACTAAGATAAAACCATTCAAACAGGAAAACCAACGGTCTATATAAAAAACGAGAAACGAGAAACATTATGAACCACATCAACAAACGACAGCCACTGAACATCATGTTCCTGACTTAGAACAGGTGCAAACATATGCAGCTGGTTCAAACGGTTAATAGGTGCCAACCCTCTTCCGACCTGACAGATATTTTTTTTTCAGAGTGTTTTTCTAGCAATTCATGTAGTTGGGTAAAATGGCTTTAAAAACGATATACGGTATGAACAATTGGCTACGATATGATTTATTTAAATTGGTGTTTGAGAAAAATAGTCAAACTATGCTTCTCACAAAAATTCACTGGATTAGACGCTTGATATTTTGATTTACAACGTATCTAATATTTTAGAAGACATTGTTTTCAAAAGCAGTCAAAATTCTAACTGTGCTCGAATTCGGTCGGTTTGTTTCTTTATTCATACGGGACCTTCTTCATACATGAACTTCTAAAGAGGAAAAAACAACGCTGTCTTTGTATTTTCACTTAATGTCCACAATGAACACGACATCATCTTACTAAATAATTGATAGTTGGTGACTATGTTGAAAGAATTTATCCCCAACAAACTAAAAATAACACAGATAATTCTCGACTCTTTGTCACGTATTTTCTCTGTTTGTTAAAAACCCATTGTTGGCCTTTGGCTGTTTTCTGCTCTTTGCTCAGATTTTGTCTCTTTGACACATTCCCCGTTGGTATCGTCTGCCTCTTACATGTCTTAGTTTTTTTTCTATAAAGATCTTAGTTGGGAATTGTCATCGTGTTTTATATAACTTATGTTGTTATAAGATACTTGCATTTTCACCAAAGCAGTATTGTTTCCAAATAGGGTTTCTGGAACAGTGGCAAGGTCATTCTCTTCCAGGATTCAGAAAAAAAAACTGATGTTAAATTTTGAGAGTTGTTTTACTAAAATGTTACTAATGCTAATTGACAAAATACAAGTTTCAACTGTTAATGGGCTCAAAAAGCAAAACTGTGTAATTTTATAACCAAAATATAAATATGAGGGTCATTCCTCATAGTAAGTTTGTTGTTTATACTTTATGTCCGTGTTGTTCAAATTTTCTTAGATATTTAATGCAATTATGCATAAAGACATATACGCTATAACTATGTTATTTGTAGTAAATGAAAAATAAAATTTATTCAAATGATCGTTTAACTCTCTAAATTATAAAATAAGATGAGACTAGATAACACTTTAAAACTATATACCATAATTCATAGCTCATTAAAGAAAACGTACTTATTAAGTAAACAATAATTCAATCAATAATTGAATAAATACACAATGAATATTAACAAAAGTCAGACCAGCTCAAACAACAGTTATAGTATGTTATTATTGTAAAGAAATCACAGTTACAATGACTAAATGATTAGAATTCACTTGTGTGTTAAATCATTCACTTAAAAAAGTTGTTATTGATGTTCCTTTTTCTGTCTGAAATACGTATGAAGTATTTTCGAATGGATGTTTTCGAAGGTATTTTAAACAACTTAGAAAAATGCAACGTTTTATAAAGTAAGTATATAGTGTTAATCCTTGCACAAGCGAACAAAACGAAGTAAAATACTGATTTTTGGAGATGAAGTCTTTATTCTCCGAAGGGCGTTCTAAAGATAATCATTTCTCCAGCAAATTACCCTCTCCGTTGTCTTGGCCAGTAAATAATTAATACATACGTTAAGGCATTGGTGTTGTTAGTATATTTTAATGATAATAATTTTCACCTTTGTATTCTTTTCTTATTTTAATCGAACTCGTTCGGTCGGTCTGATATGATTCCTTGTTTGTAAGGGTGTGTGTTTGCCCACAATTAAGTCTTTAAGAAAACTCTAGATACTTTGCTCGAAATTCTCGGACTTTCAATGACGTTCAAACTTTGAGATTGGAATAGTCTTTATAAGTAGATCAATTCTGTAAGTCTAACGAGTCATTCCACATGTTCAGCAATGTTAGTTTATTGATGACATTGTGTTATGACAAGTCGTATTTCATGGCAGAGAATACATAATATGTAACAGTTTTTTTCTACATATAGTAACTACATACAGCTTTAAAATTGTCTCAGGGAAGCTTGGAACTTCTATAAGTCCTCTGCCTTTGCAGTCCGTCGGTATAACACACTATTTCACAGCTAAATATTATCTTACAATCTTGATTGGCTTTGCAACTCTCCCCAATTAATAATGGTAGTGTTATTTCCTTGCACCAAAGTATTCATGACAAGGTTATACGAGTTTTTTTTTATATTGTGTCTATTATATATACATTTAGAGCACACATTTATTTAATCATTGCTTGCTTTGTTCCTTCATTTATTTACTGTCATTATGATCAATTTAAATGCATGAAAGATCACAATTTTGAATTGAAATAGAAATAGGTGCATAATGTCCTTTTTTACGAATGAATAAAATGATTATGTTTTGTCATATTGTATAAGTGTATAGTGTAGTATCGCTTAACCCATTAAAGCATTTTGTTTTGGTATTTGAAGAATGCGTTACGGATGAAACAAAAAAAGTATTTATCTAAAACAAAATATTTATTATTTATGTGGACCATAGAAAAAACTCTTTTATTGCGTTTCTGAAAATTAAAATAGACCCGTATACAGTTTTGGCACTCATTATATATCTAGATTGTTTTTAAAAAGGTATATTTGAAACTTTTATTGAAGTTCCCTTTTCATGTTAGTATTATACTGTACTGCACTTTACTTCATAGTTTAGCTAGAAACTTATTTTGTGATAATTTAGGTAGTAGTAAAATTGTATCTATGACTTATTGGAATTTTTGAATTTAATTATACAGATTACGGGTAGTAAGGTCGTCATATCGAGGAGCGTTTAGTTAAGTGATTTTGTCATAGTTTGGTTTAGTTTGTCATGGATTAGTTAGGTTACTTCCCAGAACGATTGCCTCAAATAAGCAAATAAAAAGCAAACTACATGTTTAAATCTATATTGTAAGTCAAACGATCTAAATTAAAATTGACGTTTTTAAGAAAATAAGGATGTCCAAAATATCGATATTGGTATTATTTGGTTAAGCATTGCTTCTGTTTCAAATAGACACCAGTTTAATCTCATTTCTTTAATAACCTATAGTTGAAATTGACATAAAAAAATACTTTCAAAGTGTTAAATTTAAATGCAAGAAAGATCACATTTTTGAATTGAATTAGAAATAGGTCCATAATGTCCTTTTTTTTTTTAACGAACGAATAAAATGATCATGTTTTGTTATATTGTATAAGTGTATTGTGTAATATCACTTCACCCATTAAAACATTTCTTTTTCTTTTATGCAATAAAGTTCCGATAGTAAAAAAATATGAGTATTTAGTATGAAGAAATGTACATGATTATATGTGATCGATAAAAATAATTGAAAAATTCCAAGATACACTTGTTATAGTTTTTAGTACAATAAGTACATTTTATGGCCTTACTTTTGACCCGACTAGACGAGAAATAAGAGAATAAGATGAATATTAATTGGAAACAGAATTCCATTCTGAAATTAAAAAAAATGGATTTAAGATTTTTTTAGTTGCTATTGGCTTGAAAATACTCACAGATCGGTTCTTTGTGTCTTTGGTGTTTTTACTTGATTATTTTGCTTTGTATCGATCTGATGAGTCAAGTCCTTTTCATCTAATTTTTATAGTTTGTTTTGTTGTTACACTTCTGCCCAGGTTATGGCAAGGGAATGGTTGGGATACTTCAAGCATTTAAACTACGCCATATTCTTCATGTGCCTGTCTTAATCCAGAGTCTGTAATGAAGTGGCTGTCGATTGTTACTGTATATCATATTTTTTTTTATTATTGTTTTGAACATAAATCAGATCGTCGGTTTTCTAATTTGAATTGCTTAATCTTTAATTGTGTCGGAGCCTTTAATTGCTTACTAAGAGATATGAGTTTTGTTGAAGGCTGTAAAGCAACCTAACATTTACGTCATTTGGTCTAGGGCGGATAGTTGTCTCATTGGAAATCATACTGCATTTACTAATTGTATATTACCATGTTCTTTTTTAGGTCCTTTTCTATTCCGATTGAAATGCATTTAATTTAACATATTACTCTCGTGATATATTTATACATGCGTGGTCTATAAATATGATAACTATAATAATAATATCTTAAATTCACACGATTTATTTCACTAGTAACACGATTTAAGTCATTTTGGTCTGATCAAGTCTGAATTGACTATATTTACCGCTAGAGAACAACGTTAAGACTTTTTCAGACTTTCAGACGCTGTTCCGATATACTGTGTTCAGTCCGTTCATTCATGTCAAGATAAACAAGACGGACGGCTCAAGCGTTCGTTTAAGACTTGATCAGACCAAAGGTAAACATTCTGTTGAGTTTTTGTAAGATCGTGTCCAGTCGTGTTAAGATTTTGAAGATTTTAAATAAAACGGGCGACACTTACTCTTTGTCTCTCAGGGGTTGCTCCCCCTTTATGAATAAAATCGGCAAAGTTTGGAGGATATATTTTTGTGGTCTTTCAATGTAGTACTGTATATCTATTTCATTAACGTATGGAAACTTACAATTCATTTTTTTCTTTCCGATAGGATTTTTAACATTTAATTTGTTATATATAAGAAAATATTAATTGTTGTAAAGTCATAAAAACTTTGCAGTCGTGCTGTCTGACACAAATTAATCCTGTGTTTATTCATTCCGCCTGTAAAGATATAATGATTAGTACTATATCTCAAAAATGTTCTTAAACACATGTTTGTCTGTAAAGTCAAATAATTGTTCTTAGCCATATTTAATTTGTCAAGAAAAACATATTCTGAGTATCTGATTAACTTTAATTTAATTTTCAATTTTTGACAGATAACAGATGTTTGGTGAAAGTCATTTACATTTCAATAAAAGGATCGGGTAAAATTATTATATTTACAAAAAAAAGATTATCCTTTTTCAAAATGAATGCAACAAGAATACAAGCATATCTTAAGAATTTAGTTAACAGTTTATATTTACCATAAGGTACCTATCAGACCGATTTTGATACTTCTCTGACACTTTTTTCCATCACGTTTTTTCAAGCAATAACTAATAAATACTAATAAGTACTTTTTGGTTTAACTGTTTTAAAAAAAATTTAAATTGGGAAATAAATCATATTTAGAAGAGGAAAAGACACAAGGATATTAAAACCAGAAAAGAAGAACATAAACTAAATTAGGTGTTTTGGTATAAATGTACTGTTTATTAATAAAAGAGGAGCGGGCGAAATATACCAGAGGGACAGTCAAACTCATATATCGAAACACTGTGTTGTTTTGAATTTTTTTACATCACCGGGTCGAAACCTCTGCTGGTGAAATATCAGTTCCCGTGGGTATCATCAGCTCAGTAGTAAGTACTTCGGTACTGACATGCATGATTTAACAAACTCTAAAATTGTCCGTTTAGAAATATTGAAATTATTAAGAAACTAAGGTTTCAACTCCCTCAGGCAAAGTTGACTTTAGATGAATTTGGCTATTTATTTTAGATATTTTTGTCATATAGCTCTTCAACGGTTTCGGTTCTTATATATCTTTGGATTTCAAATATTTGTCTTTGAACGTTCTTTATGAAGGTAATCCAGAAAAGCGCTTTGGACGCATATAATTATTAAACGTGTTGTTTCAATTTTTTGTAAGCTATACCAGTTCCCCATCATTACCAAATGCATGTAAAACCATTAAAAAACGAAGACAAAAGTATAATTTTGGCAGAATAAATAAAACAATAAAAAAAAAACAAATGTGACACATAAATTATTTTTGAAAAAAACGACTCCCTCAGTTATTATAGGGGTTCGCATAACATCTAATAACTTGATCAGAATTATTGCAAAGCTTTTATTATTGCTAAATGTGCGACTAGAAGAATCATCATGAAATAGAACTCGCATTTTTATAAATTTATTTATGTAACTTTTCATGTAAACCACATTTTTGTGCACTGTTCAATAATCGGGAAAAAATAAGTACATACACACATTTCTGAATTTACAACAGTTTAAAGTTAGGTGGTGTATATGGAAAATGTTAAGACAGCGCTTTGCACCTAAGAGAACATTTTTGATGATGATTGAATGAAACCCTTAAAACGTAATGCATTTCGATGATTTGAACACATAAAGAGGTTTTTCCCACGTAATCGGATAATCCTATTAAACCGATTTTTGCCGTTAAACAGTTTATGGAAATCTAGATTTGTCAGGTTTCTTACATTTGAAAGCGTTATATCTAAAGCCATAAAGACTATTATGCATTTGTAGGGTCAACTACTGCAAATATTAGAAAGAAAAAGAAACCAGACAAAAATAAATTATTTGAACTCTACTAAATGGAACATTTAGATTTTAGGTTCATCCCTCTGCATTGATAACTTCCCGATAAGTTCATACAAATACGGGCAGTTTAGTTCAGATTATTAAACTTTTATTGTAACCAATTAGAACAGTCAGTTATAGTAAACACAATGAAGATAAAAGAGTAACAGAACGGTTGTCAGATAAAAATATGCAATAGGGCTGAGGCCTCAACTAGGTCGTGGCCTGGTTCAAGCGCATAATATTTAAAAACAACACCCTGTACGAAGATAAAAGAAATTTAAAAAAAAGTATGGTCGAATCAAAAGAGGGACGAAAGATACCAATGGACAGTCAAACTCATAAATCGAAAATAAACTGACAACACCAAGGCTAAAAATGAAAAAGACAACCAGACAAATAATAGTACACATGACACAACATAGAAAACTAAAGAGTAAACAACACGAACAGCCCCAAAAAATAGGGGTGATCTAAGGTGCTCCGGAAGGGTAAGCAGATCCTGGTCCACATGTGGCACCCATCGTGTTGCTTATGTGATAACAAATTCGGTAAAGAGTCCTATTCGGTATAGGTCAAATTCATGAAAGGGAAGCGGATTGTAGTAACGACGTAAGGAACATATCCAATATCATTTGTGAAACGGTTATTTCATAACGGTCAACCAGCGCGTGATGGCGTCCGTAACATTAACGAAGTGATGATTCAACTTTTCCATTTGGAACTCTTGATTTAATAGTTTCCTTGTGAGCAACAACCCTCTATCAAGAAAATCATGATAGGAAATGCAAGCATGGGAATATCGTATCAATTGAGAGATATATACACCGTATGGAGGTGCTGCTGGAATGTTGCTACTTAGAAATGGAAAGTTCACAATTGGAAAGCTGAAATCTCTTTTGTCGTAAAGTTTTGTTTTCAACCGACCCTCATTGTCAATTTCTAGATGTAAGTCAAGATATGAGGCCGACTTAACTGTATCTGTTTTATCCTTTACCTCTAGTTCGATGGGATAGATGCGTTCAACATAATCACCAAATTTTGAATTATTTAGTGAAAGAACATCATCTATATAGAGGAAAGTAGAGTTAAAAGATATTGCTAACTTTTTTTATCTTTCTTCATAAGAAGCTCCTGTATGAAGTCAAAATATTCTGTTAAAAAATAAACTATTTAGTAGCGTATTAATAGATACATGATATAAGATGATGTGTTAAATATTTTTCAAAATCATCTTATGATAAACCAAAATTTTCCAGCTTCGTTGTTAACGGATTATCTAAAACGTTAAATCGCATAAACGTTTAACAAATATACTGAACTCAAAGGCAAACTCAAAAAGGGGAAGTTCATATTTTTTCTCTCGTTATCTATCAAAGATGGGGATAGGGCCTTTATCGGGTATTTTTAAGCTCGGGATTTCGGGATTGATCCTTTCGGGATCCGGTAATTCTTTTTTTTTAACTTCGGGATGTCGGTATTTAATTTTTTTAAATTCGGGACCTCGGGATTTTGTGTTTTTAATCCTGGGATTTCAGGACCAGGACCCCTCCTAACCCCCCTCATCAAAGGAACAAGCGAAACAAGACTGCTATACTTTTGACTGGGTACAGATATCTTCTAAAGATAAGGGTGGGTTTAATCAGGTTAAATAGACAGCTAAATTCCCATATGGTCTGATGAATGTTTTCTTAGATAAGATACTTTTTCTTGTAATTGAAGCCAAAAAGTGGCATATTAGTGGATGGTATATACACTATCTAAATCTGAGTAAATTTAAGAGCAGTTATCTGACATATGAAAGCAACAAAACTTTTCCATTGCTTTCAATATTTAAAAAAAACCCCATCTTTTTCTTGTGTGGTAAGAAAAATCAAAATAACCAAGTCACGTAAAACTCATACAGTTAGTTATGCCTCTTTGTCCAATAGCCATCACTTCATTTAAGGCTTATGAGAAATAACAATTCGCATTGGGGCAAAATGAACACGATGAATAATGCTTATCTTAGGAAACAGGATAGCACAATTAGAAATTAAACACTTAGTTTACGAAAATTGGTACAAAGAGTCTTCACTCACATGCATGGAATGAACCATACTTGAAAATCAAAATAACCAAGTCACGTAAAACTCATACAGTTAGTTATGCCTCTTTGTCCAATATCCATCACGTTGTACATCTAAGGCTAATGAGAAATGACAAGATGAAGAATAAAGGCAACAGTAGTATACCGCTGTACGAAATTCATAAATCGATTGAGAAAAAACCCCAAATCCGGGTTACAAACTAAAATTGAGGGAAACGCATCAAATATAAGAGGAGAACTACGACACAATTGAAACACAACATTAAAATGTAACATACACAGAAACGAACTTTAATATAAGAATGGCTATTTTCCTGACTTGTAGCATGCCAAACCATTTCTAAAGAAAACATTCCTTAACAAAGATGATAGAACAATTAGAAATATAACACTTTATGTAGACGAAACGCGCGTCTGGCGTATAAAATTATAATCCTGGTACTTTTGATAACTATTATCACAAATGTACAAAGGGTTTTCACTCACCTGCCTTTAATGAACCATACTTGAATATTCCATATAACTACGAGGGTCTTTATAAAATTAAGAAATGTAGCATAACTGCAAAATTAGACGATTATCCACTGGAGACTAACGTTCGTCTTTAAATAAAATGTGTTGACTGTGTACATTTTGTACCTGTAGATATTAATGACTAAGAACGAATAGATTTAATTAAAAGTTGACTCTCGTCGTGTAGGCATAAAAGTTATGAGGTCATTTGAAACAAAAGAAAATGCCAGTCTTTATATTAGATATCAAACTGAAAATGTAATGCTAATGTATGATACTGATATTTGAGGATATGAATTTTCCGAAAAACTAAAGATTTTCTTATCCCAGGCATAGATTACCTAAGCCGTATTTGGCACAACTTCAGGAATTTTGGATATTCAATGCTCTTCAACTTTGTACTTATTTGGCTTTATAATTATTTTGATATGAGCGAGTCTTATTTAGACGAAACGTGCGTCTGGCGCACTAAATTATAATCTTGGTACCTTTGATAACTTCTATAGATACATGTCTTTATGTCATTTGCCTTATCGTCTAAAAAGTAGAAGAAAGATAAAAAAAATATCGAACCCCGAGGAAATTTCAAAACAGAAAGTCTGTTATCAAACGGCAAAATCAAAACCTAAAACACATCAAACTAATGGTTAACAACTGTCATATTTCTGACTCGGTACAGAAGTTTTCTTATGCATAAATTGGTGGATTAAAACTGGTTTTATAGCTAGCTAAACCTCTTACTTGTATAACAATCTCAAGTATAGAGTGGTACCAATAAAAACTAGTATGATAGAACAAACAAAGAATATGTGGTATCCATAGGCAAAAACCCACAAAAAGCATGTAGCATTTTCACTAAACTCAAACTGTTGAACAAAAAGGAGTTGTCTATTGTTTAAATTACTTTCAAGTAATAAAATATAACTATCCCCTTCATCCCTCTTGACAAAACTTTGTAGACCCCATCGAACCGTGTTACCATTTCTTTCGTGTTTTCCCTGATAATACACGCATTAGATTGCGCCATACATTATGCCAACGTCTTAAGATAAAGAAATGCGTCATAATAGCCATTTTGATAACAGAAAGTGTACGTTAGCAACGATATGCCAACGTACGTCCTTCAATTTTAAACAAAAACTCATACAATATTATAGGATATGAAAAAAACCCCGACAGGACAAATGTAAAACGATATGAGATAGAAAGCTAACATATCAAGAAATGGGTAATTTGATATGTATTATTGTCAAGAAAAGAACTAAAAAAGTCACAAGTTAAGTATCGAATGACAATATAAAACTTTTAAAATTGGCACAGTAAACATATTTTTCTTCTTAAAAGTGTCCTATTGTTACTTTATTTGAAATATTATTCTATAAGTTTTAATGTTTAATGACAAAAAAATGACGCGACAATGATAGAACGAGTAAGCAACAAATAACGCTTGACAAGAAATTCAACATTAATTGATCAATGTAACACGACTGACCAACCAGTATTGACACAAACACGTGATTCTGTAAGTCAATGTCTCACTTCTGACCTATCAGTATTGACAAAAACACGTGATAAGTCCATGCCTCACTTCACGCCCAAAGAACGATAGAGATAAAATAACAGATAATGTACACATTCAGCATTACATGATGAAAAAGTATGTACTATTTTGTATTCTCTACATCCAAACGGCATCCACACTGGCGATTGAAGAATCTAGAATCAAGCCGATCTCTGCAGACTATATACCCGAGCATGATAACAACTATGAAGAAATGAATTCCGTTGGAATATACCAAGAAAGTTCCTTCTTGGAATGCGCTATGAAATGTTCTTCAGATGAGCATTGTTTGTCGTTTTTTTACAATAATATGACAAGAGTATGCATCCTTCATCAAGATCCATTTACTTATACTGTCATGTCATTGAGAGAGAATGAATGGAAGTTTTACCTCACAAGGGATCGTAAGTTTAAGTTTTACCTCACACGGGATCGTAAGTTTAAGTTTTACCTTACACGGGAATTTAAGTTCAAATTTTATCTAACACGGGAATATGAGTTCAAATTTTAACTAACACGGGAAGTTAAGTACCACATCTCTATTCAATGTTTTAAGTATTCTCATAGAAACTATGAAGGGGTTTAGAAATATGATGTTGAAACGGTCAGTCAAAAGTAGGAAATAAAGAATCTGCGCTTTTATGATATTTTTTTGCAGAACTAAAATATGTGGAGGCGGTTTTTGGGTTAAAATAAGCTTCACTTTCTACAAGCACGTTTATGTCAGCCATTATCAGTATCTTCTAAAAAACACATGATTTTATATATTTTTGCAATTCTATTTTTACTAAGTGCATGACAAGCCTAAATCTAAAATAATTTGTACAACGTTTTTGTCCATCATATTTTGCAGGTAGTGGTCGCTGTTTGGTTGATTTTGTTTACTTCAGAGAGCTTGACCTTTGTTATCAGTTTGGTCCTATATTTCAACAGAATGATTCAATGAGCCTAACAAGTTATCTTATTCGTATTAACTCAATAGAAAGACACCAGTACATTCGACTTGTAACAGGTAAGGAAGAATCGTTATCCTGAAGGCACATTTTAATGCCTTTTTTCTCCCAATAGATTGGTTACAAAATAAATCAAAAATTAAGATGACAAAATTGTTGGTTGTATATTGGATTCAACCTATAATTAAAATTTAAAAATAAGAAAGCAATGAATTATATTAGTTTATGTTTCTTTGCTACATATATGACGTGGCTTAATACTTATACATCCCGTCATTGTGTTATTGTACTATATTAATTTCTGTATTTTTGTCTTAGTTTTTTTGCTTCTGTGTAACATATTTGTTTGGTTTTTAGTGATTAAGATTATAACACAATCTTGACAGTTGTCCCCCTATTTTTGACATGTTTACCTATTATTTCTGTTTGTTTTGTCCATGCATCGTTGTTAATATACTGGAATTTGATGTGACTGTCATACAAGTGAGAGGTTAAGTAATGTAATAATCCAGGTTCAATCCACCGTTTTCTACATGAAGATGCCTGTTCCAAGTCAGGAATATAACAGTTGTTATCCATTCGTTTGATCTGTTTGAGCTTGTGATTTGCTATTTGATTTGGGACTTTCTGTTTTGAATTTCCTCGGAGTTCTGTATTTTAGTGATTATCACATTTAAACGTTGTTGCAAAGTTTGTCTGTTTATCTTTTATAATAATTATAAAAATACATTCATTGCAGCTCACATAGGGTTAGTGTATGATGCTGCAATTTGCATACAAGGCAAAAACACAGGAGCAGGGTGGATGTACAATGATGGTTCTCCAATGAGGTTTAACAGATGGATTCAAGATGAACCAAAAGGATTATCGAACGTCATCATGATGTTTCGGTTTGCACACAACGGATGGGCAGTCCCTAAAAATGACAATGTGTGTAGCTATATTTGTGAATACTGATGATTGACCAAGAAACTCTCATACTATGAATATCCTGAATAAATAAAAAAAAACAATGTGAAAATTATCATCACAATTGAAACCTTAATCATATTAATAGTAAAGCATATACATTAATATTACACAAAATAATAGCAAAAAGACAAAGCTCTTACAATCAGATACTTTCAGTAAACAGAAGATAAAATGGCACGATCCTACTCTATACTCGGCATATTAAATGATTGGTCATTTCGATCTATCTTTCAAAACTTTGCCTATCATAAGCAATTACTGTTTATATTTCTATACAACCCTTGAGTTTTGATTTGTAGTTAAAAGTCTTTTTTGTGTCGACAAATTTTTGTTTTTTATAAAGTTTTTTTTTTTTTTTAAATATAGTCACATTAAAAATCCAGCCACAGTCATGAAATTAACATATTGTTATTATTTGAAAGCTTTTTAATGCACCAAAGTAAAGAGAATGAAAGCAAACTTACGTTCTAATATTGTGTTTATATTGCGTCCAGTGAATGTTTACCTGTTTTTGTTTAAATGTCTTTTTGAGCGAGTTAAGCCATTTCAATTGATATTTTATAGTGTGTCTTTTATTTTGTAATTCTACACTACTGTCTCAGGTTAGGTTGAAAATTGGCTCATGTTTAAAGGTTTAAACCCGCTTCATTTTTATGCACCCCTTCCTAAGTCAGAAGTCTGTCGGTGTGAGCCAATGCTACATGTGAAAGGCCGTACCTTGACCTATAATTGTTAACTTTGTATACATTGTGACTTGGATGATGAGTTGTCTCATTGGTTTTATGTTCTTTGTAGTATTTTGATTTTTCGCTTTGCGTGACAAATGTTGGTGTTTATCTCTTCGATGTACATTGTTTTTTTTTATTGATCTCTTATGATCTTCTCACTTTATTTAATTTAAAAAAAACCTTCTTTACCGGAATTAATGAATGAATAATATAATAAAATTCTTTAGAACAGAAAAAAACATCATGTACATAATTTATAACGGTCTTTGCTTTTCTTCTTGATTTATGAACATCACAAATATGATCCTTCGGACTATATTTTCAACCAATTTTTCGCAAAGTGTTCTTTCATTAAAAGACATCTAAGTATTTCTTTGAAATAATGCTGAATTCTATACAAAAAAATTGTTGAATAATACAATTCCTGGTATTAAAAAGACGTAGACAATTTTCTTGTATATACAAATTCATACAGAACAAATCTACCGTTGATTTTCATGCAATTTCGATAGCAAAAAAAATTAATAAAGTGTACTCCAGTAATGCAGTACTAACAATCGATTATTTTTTTTCCATAGCTTAAGAAAATCAATTTCATTTATTATTTGTCTATCATGTCTATCGCATATCAAATTAAAGGCATGTGTGAACACGTTTTTTTCTATTCAAAATAACTCGACATTACACAAAGATTTCGGGAGAAATAACGAATAAGGGAATGTTAATATTGAATATCACTTTCATGTTATTTTGTTCTATACAAAGAGTTGTCTAATTTGCAAGAAAACCACATTTTCCTCCTTTTATTGATTGATTGATTGGTGTTTAACGCCACTTTCAACACTTTTGTGATATCTTGTGGTGGTTAGTTTTTATTGGTGAAGGTGTAATGCCACCAAATCATCCGGTTTCATACGAAAAAGGGTCGAAGAAATATTCCCTTGAATTTGACAGTTGTAGGAAATGAATCTTACATTTTTTTTTGTAATTATTTTATTTTTCAAGATGAAACATGTGATATTACATAATACAGTATTAGACACAAGGTATAAAAAGTTAATTAATACTTATCAGATCGATTAAATCATAATGGTATAACAAGATATAAATATTACAATTGATTTTGTTAATTAAATGCTGCTTCTAACAATTGCCACTTCTGATCCATTTTTATTTTTTGTGTAGGGGTTAAGAAACATACAGAGTATTTTTCTATTGTAATCCAATACTTTAAATATTCTATCCCACCATATTTTGTGGGCAGTACACTCTTACATCTACATTTGTATATATAGTATTTAAATAACAACAAGATATTATTAACTGTTTTACTGTTGACAGAATCCTCAGACACACCTAAAATGACCTCTTTTGCACTAAAAGGCAAGAAGATTTCGTAATTTCTAATCCAATCTATAATGGATAACCAGAAGTTTTGTGTTACATTACATTCCCAAAAAATGTGAAAAATATTTTCTTTAACTTCTGAACAAAATGTACATAGTTCAGTTTCTTTTAATTTACATTTATATAAAAAGGAATTACATGGTAAAATCCTATGAACAATCTTAAATTGAAAATTTTGTAAAAACGAATTTTTGGTTATAATGAAGGGCATGGAATAAATAGCATTCCAATCTTCAATCTGTAAATTTAAGTCTATTTACCATTTGTTACGGGAAGAAAGAGATAATACTTTATTATCCTCCAGAAATAAATTATAGAAAAAATTACAAGACTTAGGTTCTTTTTTAACTTTATCTACTAATTTATTTTCAATATTATCAAGTTTAGAACTACCTACTATCCTACTTTTCCATATATTTGGAATAGCACTTAAAATACCATAAAACTCTACAAAATTAGTATTGAAATTATACTTTTTCGCAAATTCTTCATATGAGAATAATGTATTATTATCTGACACCAGATCATTGATGAAAAATATGCAATTTTCAATATATTTACCCTTCAAAATCATCTTGCCATCCATTTTGATGTTTGGATTTAGCCATATGGACTGGGACAGAATATCGGTGTTGTTTTCAACTTTCAGTTTATTTTTCAATTTTGAAAAATTAACCAGGATATCATGCCAAAAGGGATTGACTTTTTTTGCTAAATAAAGCAATCCTTCCTTACTTAAATGTAAAATTTTGTCCCCCCCCAAATTTTTGTATATAACTAAGCAGCAACACTTTCCAAGGAGAGTAATTTTGGGGGTCTAGTAATTTATACAGCCAAGACATTTTAACGCTATAACAAAAATAGTAAATATTAGGCATCTTAAGACCGCCATCACAGTGTTCGGACATAACCACTGTTCTTTTCACTTTATCTGGTTTTCCTTTCCATAAAAAATTGAAAAATATATTTTGAATCTCCTTCAAAACCCCATCTGGGGGGTTAGGGAGGACAGTCGGAACTTGAACCAGAATGGGAAGTGCTAAAGTTTTAATCACCACCACCCTCCCAATATATGTTAGTTCTCTATAAGCCCAAGTATTAAGAAGTGACTTGATACTGTTTATCTTGGCTGTAAAATTACATAGAGTCTTATCCCTTTTAGCAAGCTCAAACCATATTCCTAATAGTTTGAACCTCCCAGAAAGGTTCCAAACAAGATTTTTTTCTGGTAAAAGTTTTTCCATACTACCCTTTTTTGACCCAATCCATATGGCCTCAGTTTTGTCAACATTACACCTGAGTCCAGCACATTCTGAAAATTTATCAAACAAATTTAGACATTGATTTAGAGACTTTTGGTCACCATCCAGGACAAGGGAAGAATCATCAGCATATTGACTCAATAAAAATTCTGAGTCATTAATAGTTACTCCAGCAACATCAGGGTCATTTTTAATAGCTGTCCGTTGTTTAACACTGCACTAGAGGCATCACAGTAGCATGCCTTAATCCAACTTATAAATGTTTGGTCAAAGCCATAAAACTGCAACGCCTCTAGTATAAAAGACCATTCGACCGTGTCGAAAGCTTTTTCAAAATCGACTAAAAGTAAAAGTCCAGGAATGTCGTCTTCCTCCATCTTTTCCATTAGATCATAAATAAATCTAGTACATTCACCTATGTACCTACCTTTAAGAAATCCTTTTTGTGTTTGACTTATTATATTTACCAGCACCTTTTTTAGTCTATTTGCTAAACTTGCTGTAGCTATCTTATAGTCTACACACAAAAGTGTGATAGGTCGCCAGTTCTTTAAATAAAATTTTGACTTACCCTCCTTTGGTATACAAGTAATGAGTCCCTGTCTTTGTGTGATTGAGAACTTTCCATATTCAGGACAGACATTCCTGCATTGTTAAAAGTCCCTCACAGGAACCCACCTCTTCCTCATTCGGTTTTGTAATAAAAGGATTATCATGTTAAAGAAATGTGTCCCTGTGAGTTTCAAGTAACAATGGTTTACAACAAGTATATAATTTTTTATAAAACTGTTTTTGCTCATTTCTAATAGAACTAGGATCTGTTATCTCAGTCTCGTCCTCCAAAATAAGTTTGGGAATAATTTTTTCTGTGTAATGTTTTTTTTCCAAATTACAAAAAAAGTTACTTCCCTTTTCCCCCTCTACTTGCCATCTTGCCTTAGCTCTTGTAATTATCCCTTTTACATTTTTTTCCCTCAATATTTTTAATTCTAGTTCCATCCCTTCCCTTTCTTGGTATACTGATGGCAAGTTATTCTCCAAAAGTTTTTCATCTAATAATGATATCTTATATAGTAAATCTTTTTCTTTTTATTTTCTTCTTTTTTCTGGAAAGACGACAAAGAGATAGCAGACCCACGGACTTTCATCTTAATCATATCCCATAAAAGCTGATAGCTTATATTAAACTGTTTATCCTCTGTCTCAATATCAATAGATGGATCAGACTCATATTCTTCAATGACAGTTTTGATGTCCCCTTTTACTTTCTCAATAAATTCAGTTTCCCTTAAAAGACTGTTATTAAATTTCCATGTACCCTTCCCTCTTATCTGACTAGAAAACTTTAAATTAATCGACACAGGAGAATGATCCGATCTATAACTTATTCCTATATCTGATGAAACTACAAATACTTCTATATCTGATGTAATCATGAAGTAGTCCAAACGACTTTGTTTGTGATTTGGACCCCGCCATGAGTACCTATTATCAAAAGGGTGCTGCTGGCGCCATATATCTAATAGATCTAGTTCATGCATTACCTCATGAATCTTGGCTTTTGACTGGGGGTTGTTTTCACTTCTATAATGTAATGTGTCCATGTCATAGTCTTGAACAACATTCCAATCTCCCACTACTACAATTGACGAATTGCTGTAGCGGGATATTTTCTGTTTTATGTTCTCAATAAAGACTGGGTCATCATTATTCGGTCCATATATAGCTGCCAAAGTTATACGGTAGTCCTGAATAGTGATATCTAATGTAATAAAATTACCCACCAGGTCTATAGTTTCATCATGAATCTTGAATTCGAAAGTATTTTTGAAAAGAATAGCTACCCCTCTACTTTTACTAGAATAAGAACTAAATTTCCCCACATATCCCCATTCATGAAGCCATTGTTTTTCTTTTTCAGATGTGCTATGGGTGTCTACTAATATAGTTATATCATATAAGTCCTTATATTTTGTAAATATATCAATTCTTTTAACTGTTTCTGATAAACCCCTGCAGTTTACGCTACCAATAGTTATATTCGACATAATATAATAAAGTGGTTAAAAATGAGTAGCATAAATAATATAAATATCTACAAGCACAATATATCAAAGCAGCATTAACAAAACATACACACATGCGTCTATAATACGTAAAAGTTGTTTCACAATGTTTCAATTTTTTACTTAAAGTTACCCCCAACCCCCAAAGACTTTTTGTCGAAAGCACCATGCTATGAATAGAATGAGCATTACTTTTGTGCTAAAGTAGAAACAAAAAAATATATCATAAAAGTTCTGTAAATCTCCAATTTTTTTTCTCAATTTGCATGTTTTAAATTTTAAATTTGTGTATTGTTTGTCTAAAGGAGAAGACAAACAAATAAAGATGAATTAATAATATTAACATCGTGAAAAGAAATAACTGAAGAAAAAAGTAAATAACGAAAAAGAAACAACACAGAATATTTAACAACACATAAACATGATAAACTTGTATTCACACAATGTAAACAAAACACATATAAATATATATACACACATGCGCCCCACATGCATTTACTGATACAAGAACATACATCTATAATTTTTCCTGTCTGAATTTTTAAACAGCACAGATTCACTACCTTTACATGTACATTCTCTTTATTTTGCATAAATATTGTAAGAAGAGTGTCAATTCTTAAGTATGAACATACCCAGATTTGACGAATCTATTTATAGAAGATTATTTTTGCATACATATCAAGGTTGGATCCGTAATTTTAATAATGAACTATCTAAAAGTACATGTGAACCTATGACCTGTTTTATACCATGTTGTAGTTATACTTATAGCTACATGTATTTGTTGGAGAAAGCCTGTCAATTTCAAATAAATTGCATGCTGGTAGGTTTATGCATACATGTAGGGTTTGTTTCTAACTGGATCATAATATCCATGTAATCAGACTAGTTTTATCAAAGTATCTAAACGGTCAATGAAAATTCGTTTTAATACGTTTAGATGACGCCGTGTATATTGTCATTGATTAAGATTTTACTTATATTTAATTATAAAATAGAATACGCTATATTGGGTACACTTTTGCATATCAGTATAGTGCCATTTCAGTTTTTGAGTTAATAATCACAGTAAAAACCGATTAATTCTTACCAATAATCTTTAAAAAGTGTATTTTCAATGTGTGTTTTTTATAAAAATTGTACACCGGAAGTTTTGAAACGGATAGTAAAAGTATACACAAAGACGGAAATGACTTTTTATATTCCGTAAAAAAACAAAATTAAACTCAGGTAATTCTGACTACAATACAAATATTCACACTTACAACTCTTGTGAAAAGGAAAAAAACGAAATACTATAGGAAAAACAACCATAAACGAGAACAACATTAAATAGATTGAAAAGAATGGACATCAAATATTAAATGGACAGTTATGCATCTATTCTATGCCGGATTTTAGTTTCTGCCTTATGTTGTCGTAAATGTCAAAACGATGCCGATCTCCGTTATTGTCAGTGCCATATATGTGTCCGTTGAAATACCACGCACTGGTAACATCCTCATGTAGGTATAACCGATTAAGAAGTCCTTGGTTTAATCGTGTTACATCATCAGAAATCCGAACTTCCAACTTCTCATTGATTAGTTTTCTATTTCGAAGTAAAGCAATTTTAGATTCCATGCGGAGAAATTTTACTAAAATTGGCCTAGGTTTGCCCGGTTTTCCAGGGATCCTGTGTGCTTCTACAATTTCTGATTGGTCAATATTAACGTCCAGTTTACCTATCTCAGTGAGAAAATTGTGAGGCAATTTTTCCCCCCTTTTTTTCTGGAAAGTCAAATATTTTAACGTTTTTCTTCCTTGAATATTGTTCATTCCAATTAGATAATTGCATTGCATCTGTTGCACGCCTACCTGTATTTTCTATTTCTTCTTTCAGTAGTCTGTTCTCTTTATGAAGGCTTGCGTTGTTTTCTAAAATATTTGCATTGTCAAATTCTACGCTATCAATTCTTGCACTTAGCCTAGATACTTCTGATTTAAAGTGTTGTTCTACTTTCTCTTGGTTAGATTGAATTTCGACCATCATTTCTTTTTTTAGTTCTTTTTTCATCTCTTTTTTCATTTGGGTGAGTAAGCTTGTTACAGTTTGTGTTACAATCAATTCAACATCTTCTTTTCTCAATATGTTTTTCATGGAATTTCTTATTTCATTTAATTCTGTTTCAATGCATAGACTGTGATCGCCATCGCTAGATAGGCATGTAAGCGGGCGTTTTGCAGATTTTGGTTTTGCGGGTGTTGAGTCACTAAATACAGAGTCGTCATTTTCCGGTGTAGCAGATAGTTTGCCAACGTTAGCTGTCGATACAAAGCTTGTTATTTGCTGTTGTAGTGCCATTATCGGAGGACGGAAAATGTTAATGTTTAAATACTATACTATACAATATTGATATCTGGCTTTGTTTTGTTTTTGTTTACAAAATTTACGATCTATTTTTGAACTGCTATATAGTGAGTGTTTTTTACTCAATTAAGTCACTACCAATGTCTATATTTAGAATGTTTTTTTCTATCTTGAATCTAACATTTCATTGCAGTAAAAATTTACTGAGTCATAAACATATATCTTGGGTGTTTCAACGCCCATTATTTTTTTTCATTTGGTGTTTCTATAGAATATTTTGGAAAGTTGAGGTTTTCTGGTGAGTGAAGCTTATACACAGGGAAAAAAAGGGATGATAATTTGTTGGTTAACTTCCAGTGTTGGTTAGTTTCTTATATGCAATGAAATGTATGTGAAATTTTGTCTATAGTACTGGACAGGATAAAACTTTACTCATGCAAAGTATTTCTTTATTTGAAACAAAGATAAATTCTGCACATTTTTTAAAAAGTGCAAATTTACCAAAGACTTATAAGGGAATGTCAATGTTGGTATTACACCTATTGTCGGAAGCTGCACATGCACCTTTAACTTGTGAGTACTCACATTTGTTAAAATGTCATGCTATTTAAGTGAAATATTCTGAGTGAATTGAGTCTCAAAAACTCATTTTATGAGAAAACTGCCTTGAAATAGGACTCTACCTTGAATGTTAGTAGACAGAACAGACATACTCAGTCTTTTGGGGAGCTTGTTCTCACTTTTTCTCCTTATTTCTTATATTTTGCTATAATAGAAAACTTTTTCCGAAGAAATACTTTAATAAATAGATAGATATTAGTAAATGATTTTTTTTTAAGCAGTAACAACAAATTATTTACGTAAAGGGAAGCTTTGTATGTCCCTCTCTGGAATGCGGCGTAAATTTGAATTTTTCGGAAGGACTTGTTGAAACCTCAATGGAGTCAGTAAACATTTATATGGATAGTTCATTCGGCTTGAATACTTCAATACTCAATCACATTTCTTTCATAAATGAGTGAAAGTAACATCAACAAATACTAAAATTTTGAGTAAATGAGAGGTATAAATGAAACAAAAGAGACCTTATAATGAAGATAAAGGGGTTTCAGTGGTATTTATCATCCTAAAGTCATCTAGTGTATCATATTCAACTGTGTGTAGGCAGATGAGATAACACTATATTCTACCATGATGCGGCTTGATTTGAATTTTTCGAAGAAATTTTGCTTGATCACTGTCGATGTCGTCTTACAATATACTAGATTTTTCTCAAACTAATGAACTGATTATGATAAAACTTGACATAAAATAACCAGTATTACAAAGGGAAACAATCACATTCAGTTTATTCAATAAAAAAGTATTCTTTATGTGAAAAACCACCAAATCATACTACGTCACATCCGGTTGCATCTTAAAAAGGGTTAACAATAAATATTACCTTGGATTTGACAGTTGTAGGAAATTAATCTTAATTTTCATTGCAGTAAAAAATTTCTGAGTCATAAACATATATCTTGTGTGTTTCAAAGCACCATTATTTTTTTTTATTTGGTGTTTCTATTGATTATTTTTGAAAGTAGAGATTACATAAAGCTTGTACACATGTAAAATATGATTGGCTAATTTCCAGTGATTGTTATTTTCTTATATGCAATGAAATGTTATGTGAAATTTTATCTATGGTACTGGACAGGATTGAACTTTACTCATGCCAAGTATTTCTTTATTTGAAACAAAGATAAATTCATCACATTTTTTTTTAAAAGTGCAAATTAAACAAAGAATAATATGGGAAAGTCAATGGTGGTATTACACGTAAAGGAAGCCGTCTACGGAGAAAACCATCGACCTTCGGTAGGAAAACTGACATTTCTAGTCAATTAAGGTTGGAGTCGAGTGCACCCGCACGAGCGAGGTTCGAACTCACAACCTCAGTGTTGACTGGCTAGTGATTACAGTAGTTAAACTGCTTAGACCACTTGACCACCGAGGCGCCTGGTTCCTCTTTTTATATCAGTCAGTTGATATTGTACCACTAAGCACAACTTTTCACATTGTCGAAATTTTATACGCTGCAAGGTATATTAAATGTCATTCATTTCTTAATAAAAAACTGTGGAATGCCATTTAAGAATTAATGGTTTGGAATTCATAGTACTGTAAGCTTTCAATTGCTATATTGTCTTTAGTAGTATTGCTAGGAAACATTCTATATCCATCTACATAACTCGAAAAATTCAGCGCCATCTTACGGTCGGTGTCGTTCAGAGTTAATCGAGTGATCGTAGTGAGCGGAATATAACGACTGGATTATTCGGGTTAACATCTACAAGTATGGTAGTTAATTAATATAACTTCATATACAATAGATGTGACTTTTTAAAATCAATCCTTTTTTCACGATAAAGATTAAAACTTTCTACAGATTATTCAGTGACTTGGTTCCTCAAATTAACTCTTTTTATATATTAATAAATGGTGTCTTCATAAATTTGTAAGGTCTTTCCACATTACTTTTCTAAGTAGTTAATAAGAAGCTACTTCCGATTCAATTAAAGTTACCATTGGCATTCAATTATATAAATTTCTTCATACTAATTAAAAAATTATAAGGTTTCTATATACTTTTAACTTAAATATGGGAAATACTTTGCTACTTCCGGTTAATAAAATATCATTTCTGGTTTCATATGATAGCTTTCTATGCACTGATTCCAAAATTATAATGGTTTTCATATACTTTTTCCTTAAATATAGGATATAATTTGCTACACCCGGTTAAAAAAAATGTCATTTCCGGTTTCATAAGATAGCTTACTTTCAACTTATTCCGAAAATGTATGATTTCTATAATAGATACTTTTCTTTCAAATAAGGGAGATACTAAGCTACTTCCAGTTTACGGAAGGCGATTTCCGTGTAATTAAAAGGTAATTGTATGTTGATTGAAAATTAATAGTTTGTAAGTACTTTTCCTTTGAATAAGTACTTCCAGTTTGCACAAGGTAACTTCCGATTGATATTTTTCAAGGTCATGTGTCATCCAACCCTTTGCAAACACACGTTTGCTTTATCATGTACCAGAATGAAGTTATATTAGATTTATCTAATTTTTTTACATTTTAGAGATCGCTTCGAACTAGATCTACCATTTCTGTGTCTCAACAACACAAAAAAATTAACATCAGTTCTTTTATAACTAGCTTTCATAGCATAAGATAGGATGCACGCACAACAAAGGGCAACATTAAAAAATGACCTTACCTTAGACCTTGACACCATTTTCTTGTGGTGGACCATGGACCTCAAATCAGGATACCGTAGGTCTCTATCACTTACTGTTCATGAGTTACATTTATATAACACCCATGTCAAATGCAAAAGGGGACATAACTCTCATATGGAGTCTCAGTATCGCTTCGGTTAAAATTGACCGAAGAATCATGAAGATTAAACGAGCCATTTGGAAAAATAAATTTGTCGATTTCTTTTACGGTTTCGAATGAGATGTGTACACAAGAAAAACAGTGTTTGGGGAGATAACACTTACAAAGAATATTGTTCGGATAACAAAACCAAATATTTAAGCGACATGTTGCCAAACAAAAATTACAGGGAAGAACAAAACTTGTCGTAAGAAAAAAAGTATAATCAAAACAAATACAATAAGTTTTTGCACATACCCTGTTATTTTTTTTTCAAATGCAAATACAATAGATGTAACTTTTAAAAATTCATCCTATTTTCACGATAAAACCTAAAATGTTCTACAAATTATTCAGACACTTGATTCCTCAAAATAAATCTTTTTATCTATTTATAATTGCTGTCTTCATAAATTGTGTTTGAGAAAAAATCATTTTTGTTAAACATTGTCATTTTAGTCAGTTTCTCAACTTTAATTTTTGGTTTATGACGGGCGCAGCTCATCCATAGTTATGTTTTGAAAAGATTAGCATTGCTTTTGCGCTGGTTTTCAGTTTTTGTTATTTGTACTTTCTATTTTCTAATGTATGATTGTGTTGTATCTACCGATAACAATTTTTGGCTTTATTTGTATTAAAAAATTCTTACTTTCACAGTCGGCCAAGTTGAAGGGTTCGATAACTTAATATCTATCTATGAAAGTCATTCAGAAATAAACAAATTCTAAATAGAAAAAAAACCTATTGTTATGATTATTTCGAAAGACCCGATTGTTCTTTGTAAAACTAACGGTAATGCTGTTTCTTTATTTTTATGCCCCACCTACGATAGTAGAGGGGAATTATGTTTTCTGGTCTGTGCCTCCGTTCGTTCCTTCGTTCGTCCGTTTGTCCGTTCGTTCGTCCCGCTTCAGGTTAAAGTTTTGGTCAAGGTAGTTTTTGATGAAGTTGAAGTCCAATTAACTTGAAACTTAGTACACATGTTAACTATGATATGATCTTTCTAATTTTTATGCCAAATTAAAGTATTGACCACAATTTCACGGTCCAGTGAACATGTAAAATAATAGTGCGAGTGGGGCATCCGTGTACTATGGACACATTCTTGTTTGCGCTAGTTTCACATGTCTTGATCGGTGTGAGAAAAACATTTATCCTCACTAGTGAAAAACCTGTTCTTGGCAAATGATTGGTCGAAATTCAATTATAACGTCAAATTTTCTTGGTTTCTTTTGAAATTCCTGTTGAGACGTCATGAAAAGGACGACCATATTTGATGACGTCACATATAAAGCACACAATTTTCTGCAATTCTTTTGAAAAGGTAGGATACAAATCATGAGAGAAACACTTTTACTCGTGTATAACGATATTTCTCCACTTTCAACAGTTAAAGTTTAATTATCTGAAAAGCTCGGTAAGCCTTGCACTTTAAATATTAAAATTTAACTGTCTCGAATGGAGAAATATCGTAACACACTCGTGGCATTGGTGGAATCTCTATTTCTTACATGCGACAAATTCAGAATAACTATTTATAGGAGAAAGGGCAATTAAAGGGCATTTGTGGAATTTTTATTATTCATAATATCACTAAAGGAATAAAATCAAAAATAAAGGTCTTTCCATCCGAAAAGATTTATTTTGATTCAAAAATATTAAAACTTCGTTTAAAATGTCATTTCCAGCGTCAATGATAGCTTATTGTACGCTGATTTAAAAAATATATGGTCTCTAGACATTTTATTTTAATAAGGTAGATAATTTGTTTCTACCGGTATGAAAAATGTCACTTCCGTATTATTTGATAGTTTACTTGACACTGATTCCAAAAATATATGGTTTTATATACTTTGATTAACATTACACAAATACAAAAATTATCTCATTCCGGTTTACACAATGTAAGTCCCATAACTGTGTCATGTATACATATGAAGTAAAAGCAAAGGTCAAAATCTAGAACGTAAAATTTACCTATGACCTTGAGCTCAATTTGAAGGTCATAAACCAAAGACCTCAAATCAAAAGACACTAGGTCTTTATTATATATGTTGAATGAGTTGTATCACCATATGCGTAATTTTACCATAACATGTGACATAACCAATTTACTGTAACTTGACCTGAAGACGTTTTTCTTTTCAATTCACTCTAATTCCGTCTTGGTTTGATGTCATTATAAAAATAAGAAGACGTGGTATAATTGCCAATGAGACAACTATCCATGAAATCTCAAACGAATTGAAAGTAAGCAATACCAACTAACTGGATAAAGCTCTCTCACAAGCCACAAAAACTATAACAGTTACTGTAAAAAAAAATAACAGAATACAACACAAGCACTGGGCCACATTCTACAGCATCCACACATCTTGTTGGTAATTTTTCAAATAGGACAATGCTATATTTAATGAATGGCTGTTATTTATTTTGAATTTATTGAACCATAAAATTAATTTTTGACTCTTCACATTGAATAATCCGCGAAGCGGATTATGTTAAATGTGAAAAGTCAAAAATTAATTTTATGGTTCAATAAATTCAAAATAAATTATTGCCATTCATTATAAATAAATTTCTATCAAAAATAAGGTTCAAAGATATATATTAATACGAATAACAACGTACACAGGTGTTTGCGTATGAATACACAACGTTAGAGTGGGCGTGTCTCCATAAAAATTGATAACATTGAAAATAAAGCTAATTCTTTTAACCAATCAGAAGACGGTAAATATACAAAATTTATTTATTTCAAGGAAGGGCCTAATCGTACCTACAATTTTTATAAGGATTTTCGCTCCTCTTGTTTTTGATTCTTTGTCAGATATTTGGAATTCTCTGGTTTTAAAAACGGTACATACAAATGTCAGCCATTATATTGATTACGATTATACATATCGACCTTTATTAATCACCCAAATGATATTTTAGCTTAAAAAATTGCTTCTAACGGTTTAACAAAAAAAAAAGCCTGTAATCTAGAGCAAAACCTTTATCTGATTTCCATATATGGATTATACTTTTTGGTTTCAATAGGGTTTCGTAATCTTGTACTTTATAAAACAGCATATAGTTTCTAATCCCGAACGTCATGAAACAGGTAAACTATATAGTTTCTAAACCCAATCGTGATATAAATTACCTTGTAATCTTTCGAAAAGAAAAAAAACATGTAATTTTATAAGCAGTAATTATCTACAAATATGAGAAAGTGTGAAACGAGAGAGTTTGATAATGTATAAAACACAGTTACAGAAACAGTATTTCTAAACTGTGTGTCATTTATCAGGTGAGTGATAATATCTTAATGTTTGATTTGATATCAGAGGGTTTTGACGGAGTTTAGGGAATAAAGAATAGAGGGAAAAAATATAAAAAAATCCATAAAAATCGAGAAAACAGACCAAAAAAAAAATTAAGAATAGAGAATACAAGTGCTAAAATATAAAGAATAGAGAATAATGATCAAAATTTATAAAAAATAGAAAAAATGGCTTAAAAATTGTATTATCATACAGATAACACAGAAAAAAAAGAAAAAGAAAAGTAAAATAATTTCATGGTGGAGGTGGTATGTTTTTTTCTTCTTGATACAAACATGCTTTTAAACTTTAACAATACAAGATTCAGATTCCGAATATCTGGCAAAATTTCAAAAACAAGAGAAGCGAACATCCTTAATTGAGAAACCAATGCATATACAAACGATTCAAAAGAAAAATTATAGCACGAATTCCATGCGTGTAAAAATATAGAACACTTTTCGGAATACACCTCAGTAGGATTGTATGCAAAAGGACAGACTGTAATTAGACATCAACCCCCTGTTATCTATATTTTTGTTGATCATGCGTGAAATATTTGAGAAAAATCTTGAACTCTTAACGAGACTTAATGTTTTTAGGTTTAGACTTTTCTGATGATGTTAAAATAATATTAAACAGTATTTATTCGTATGTTACCCGAATAATCAAGTCGTTATATTCCGCGCTCTACGAGCACTCAATTAACCCTGGACGTAAGAGGGCGCCGCTGAGCGGCAGTATTATCAGGTGTCATCCCGAATTTCCTAAATAATAAACACATCAAGAAAAAATAATCATTATTTCCCGAGTCCCGATGAGGGTAAATCCCAAATGCCCGCGAAAATTTAGGGGGACCCTGAATTTTGGCAAAAATATAGGCCTAGTCCCGACGTCCCTAAAAGGTCCCTAAAAGGTCGTTCAGCCCTCCACAAGTAATATGGAGTGACCCTTAAGATTCTGTTAAAAGAAAACAGTGTTTTAAAAAGTTAATACCAATTTCTACTCGTGTGTTTGATTTTAAATATGTTATTTTGATAAATTCTGATAACCATTATCTTTAAAAAGAACAGTCAAATGTGACGTTGCAAATAAGCCAGGCCAAGTGTAAATTTTTGCAGCTAGGAAAAAGCAATATTTATATCAAGTGAGTAAAATATTAATGACCGACATTTTCATCAGTTCTCTGAAACAATACCTGACATAGCTTAGGGTACGGATGGGGAGTACATCTTTTCTGCATTCTTTAATTTTTTTATATAATTTTTCATTTCTTTTCTTTTTTTCTCCCATTTTTGTCTATTCATTATATTTTAGGACCCAATTATTCTCTATTCTTTATATTTTAGGACCCAATTATTCTCTATTCTTTGTTTTTTTGTCAATTTTTCTCTATTCTTTATTCATTTTGTCAATTATTCTCTACAGTTTGCCAATTATTATCTATCCTGTAATCCCATTCCAGACCCTCATATTGACAAATGAATTTATTATAATCTAGCTATCTGAAATTATTTGGCAAAAAAACAACCAACAACCGGTCATTAATTGATAGGATTCTTCTGTATGACGGTTTAATGTCATTAATAGGTATCATTATTCTGTTTGATGGTTTAATGTCATTAATTGGTAGCATTATTCTGTATGACAGTTTAATGTCATTAATTGGTAGCATTATTCTATATGACGATTTAATGTCATTAATTGATAGGATTATTCTGTATGACGGTTTTATGTCATTAATTGATAGGATTCTTCTGTATGATGGTTTAATGTCATTAATTGGTAGCATTATTCTGTATGACGGTTTAATGTCTTTAATTGGTAGGATTATTCTGCATGACGGTTTAATGTCATTAATTGATAGGATTATTCTGTATGACGGTTTAATGTCATTAATTGATAGGATTCTTCTGTATGACGGTTTTATGTCATTAATTGATAGGATTCTTCTGTATGATGGTTTAATGTCATTAATTGGTAGCATTATTCTGTATGACGGTTTAATGTCTTTAATTGGTAGGATTATTCTGCATGACGGTTTAATGTCATTAATTGGTAGCATTATTCTGTATGATGGTTTAATGTCATTAATTGATAGGATTCTTCTGTATGACGGTTTAATGTCATTAATTGATAGGATTATTCTGTATGACGGTTTAATGTCATTAATTGATAGGATTATTCTGTATGACGGTTTTATGTCATTAATTGATAGGATTCTTCTGTATGACGGTTTAATGTCATTAATTGGTAGCATTATTCTGTATGACGGTTTAATGTCATTAACTGGTAGGATTATTCTGTATGACGGTTTAATGTCATTAATTGGTAGGATTATTCTGTATGACGGTTTAATGTCATTAATTGGTAGGATTAATCTGTATGACGGCTTAATGTCATTAATTGGTAAGATTATTCTGTATTACGGTTTAATGTCATTAATTGATAGGATTCTTCTGTATGACGGTTTAATGTCATTAATTGGTAGCATTATTCTGTATGACGGTTTAATGTCATTAATTGATAGGATTATTCTGTATGACGGTTTCATGTCATTAATTGGTATCATTATTCTGTATGACGGTTTATTTTCATTAATTGGTAGGACTATTCTGTATGACAGCTTAATGTCATTAATTGGTAGCATTATTCTGTATGACGGTTTAATGTCATTAATTGGTAAGATTATTCTGTACGACGGTTTCATTGTCATTAATTGGTAGGATTATTCTGTATGATGGTTTAATTTCATTAATTGGTATGATTCTCCTGTATGACGCGGTTTAATGTCATTAATTGGTAGGATAATTCTGTATGACGGTTTAATTGAATTAATTTGTAGCATTACTCTGGATGATGGTTTAATGCCATTAATTGGTAGGATTTTCTGTATGACGGTTTAATGTCATTAATTGGAAGGATTATTCTGTATGATGGTTTATTGTCATTAATTTGTAAGATTATTCTGTATGACGGTTTAATGTCATTAATTTGTAGGATTATTCTGTATGACGGTTTAATGTCATTAGCTGGTAGGATTATTCTGTATGACGGTTTCATGTCATTTATTGGTAAGATTAATCTGTTTGATGGTTTAATGTCATTAGTTGGTGAGATTATTCTGTATGACAGTTTGATGTCATTAATTGGTAGGATTATTCTGTATGATGGTTTATTGTCATTAATTGGTAAGATTATTCTGTATGACGGTTTAATGTCATTTATTGGTAGGATTATTCTGTATGACGGTTTAATGTCATTAATTGGTAGATTCCTTTTCTTGACGGTTTAATGTCATAAATTGGTACAATTATTCTGTATGGCGGTTTAATGTCATAAATTGGTCGGATTATTCTGAACGACGGTTTTACGTCATTAATTGGTAGCATTATTCTGTATGATGGTTTAATGTCATTAACTGGTAGGATTATTCTGTATGACGGTTTAATGTCATTAATTGGTAGGATTATTCTGTATGACGGTTTAATGTCATTAATTGATAGGATTCTTCTGTATGAGGGTTTAATGTCATTAATTGGTAGGATTATTCTGTATAACGGTTTAACGTCATTAATTGGTAAGATTATTCTGTATGACGGTTTAATGTCATTAATTGGTAAGATTATTCTGTATGACGGTTTAATGTCATTAACTGGTAGGATTATTCTGTATGACGGTTTAATGTCATTAATTGATAGGATTATTCTGTATGACGGTTTAATGTCATTAATTGATAGGATTCTTCTGTATGACGGTTTTATGTCATTAATTTGTAGGATTCTTCTGTATGACGGTTTAATGTCATAAATTGGTAGGATTCTTCTGCATGACGGTTTAATGTCATTAATAGGTAGGAGTATTCTGCATGATGGTTTAATTTCATTAATTGGTAGGAGTATTTTGCTTGACGGTTTAATGTAATTAATTGGTAGGATTATTCTGTATAATGGTTAAATATAAGATGTGTATTGTTGCATGACTGACTTGCTGATATACAGTATGTTTCTATATGATATTTGCTAGCATACGATTCTCCCTTAAACTAACGTAGCATTTTCATGATATTCTATTCTATTCGATATTTTCCCTATTTATCAAATTAAGCACTGTAACAAGTCGACATCAAAATTAAAAAAAGTAGCAAGTATGTTTGCATTTCAATATCAAACTTTTAAAAAATATTTTAAATTTGTTTGAGCGGGCAACTCAACCTAATATTGGACAGTGGTGTAACAGCCAACTTTCAAGGTCAACCATGCAAAGTGCAGTGCGTTATCCTCACTTTTGTTATTTAAATCAGATTTAATGGGTAATGCTTTTGAAGGAAAGTCATTTTCAAACATCCGTTCGGTCATCATTTTTGGATTGATTACTTTACTTTTGTTTTAAAATGGAAGCGTATAGCCAGTAAACATATCACTTAAAACCATTAACATATTCAAATAACCTAACTTCATAACGTACCAAAAACTAAAACCAGATTGGTCAAAATTGCATCAACAAATTTCAAAAAGCAAGGCTACATACTGTGTCAAACGCTAGTAATTTCTTTGTTTACTCTACTTTACTGGAGACAAATTATATTTTGAAAATAAACAATACTCACTATTCAGTTTACTTGCTCGCGATTTGCAGTCATATTCTATGACTGTTTTTTCACCTATAAATTAAAATATAATTGTAAGTGATTTTAGTTTGGTACGAAAATTTTGACCTCAGAAGAAAAATCATATTTGAATAGTAAATATTTATTTGCCCATAATTGCAATTAACTTCTATTCTATTACACGCTAAATTGGTCAGTTTTGAAACAAGTCTAGACAATGGTTGTGATTATTGTACCTATCTAACTTGATGTTGAATATAAAAATATCATATCGGCAAAGAACTGAAGCATTTAATTTTTCTAAGTAATTGGGATTTCAGGGAGACAAGGTGAGTCGACAATTAGTTACTACGATTTTATTTAGACAAGCGTAGTCGACAAATAGAAACTACTATTTGAGGGAGACAAGGTGAGGCGACAATTAGTTACTACGGTTTGATTCAGACAAGCTCAGTCGACAAAAAGTAACTACGATTTGAGGGAGACAAGGTGAGTCGACAATTAGTAACTACGATTTTATTTAGACAAGCTAAGTCGACAAGTAGTAACTACGATTTGAGGGAGACCAGGTGAGGCGACAATTAGTTACTACGGTTTGATTCAGACAAGCTTAGTCGACAAACAGTAACTACTATTTGAGGGAGACAAGGTGAGTCGACAATTAGTAACTACGATTTGATTAAGACAAGCTCAGTCGACAAAAAGTAACTACGATTTGAGGGAAACAAGGTGAGTCGACAAATAGTTACTACGTTTTGATTTAGACAAGCGTAGTCGACAAATAGTAACTACGATTTGAGGGAGACAAGGTGGGTCGACAATTAGTAACTACGATTTGATGGCGACAAGGTGAGTCTACAAATAGTAACTACGATTTAAGGGAGACAAAGGGAGTCTACAGAAAGAAACTATTATTTGAATTAGAAAAGATAGGTCTACAAAGGGTAAATACGATTTGACTGAGACAAGTGGAGTCGACAGAAAATAACTACAATATGATTAAGACTAGGGAAGTCTATAGAAAGAAACTATTATTTGAATTAGAAAAGATAGGTCTACAAAGGGTAAATACGATTTGACTGAGACAAGTGGAGTCGACAGAAAATAACTACAATATGATTAAGACAAGGGAAGTCTATAGAAAGAAACTATTATTTGAATTAGAAAAGATAGGTCTACAAAGGGTAAATACGATTTGACTGAGACAAGGGTAGTCTACAGAAAATAACTACAATATGATTAAGACAAGGGTAGTCTACATAAAGTATCTGCGATTTGAGTAAAACAAGGTAAAACGACATGAAAAAGCTAAGATTCAAGTGAGAGAAAAGGGTAGTCGACAAGAAGCATCTACGAGTTCAGTTAGACATTTATTTGTATTTAAGATTATGATACGTATTGTTTACAATGTTTATATTAATTATTTCCAAGTTTATCCACATAAGTATTTATTTCCTTTGTTCTGATTTTGTTTGTTTTTTCATATTGCTTTCTTTGAACCAATGCACATCTGTTTCAGGTACCCTAGTTGATATGCCACCCACGAATATATCATCTTGGTTAAATGCTTTGTTCAACAGTGTTCCAGATGTAAAGACTGTTCAACTGTTACACGAAATAAGTATTTTCTCACCGAAAAAGCAGTTTTCTGAAGATATACAATTATATTTTATTTACTGCCAACCTATACTAATCTCACTGATTTTAATTTGGATGGGAGTATCACTGAAAATTGTTTGGACAGATGATTTCAGGAACAAATATGGATTGATGACAGCTTACACCAGTCTTGAAATAGTCGCATGTATACTGCAAAATATAGCATGCATACTCGTTTTTTCGACAGAAAGCAATTATGTTGAATATGAATGGTGTTATGTTTATGAAGCGGCATCAGAATATATTCCAGGATGTTTGCATTTAATTTCGAAGGGTTTAAGAATTGGCCATGCTTTGTTAATTGTCATCCTACTTTACACACCACTAAAATTCAAAACCATCATCAATATAAAAGCATGTGTTTTGTTTTGCACATTAACTGTTTTTTGTTCATGTACTGTTTTTGTTACATATTTTTTGTTATCTGTTCGTTTTGAAAAGACAACAGTGTTTGATCAAACCACGCAGGAAATAAAGGCAGTATGTCGACATAAAGATGGTTTCGTCAACTCAAATACAATAAACGAAGATACCGAATTTGTTCGACAGATTATCATGGATGTAATGAGTCATATTGCACCTACTATATTGATGATATGTCTGTCAATAGCAATTCATTTACTTTTAAAAAAACAGATAAAAACCAGACTGAAACTTCAGAGAGAGTGCACGGAACGGGTGAAATCAGACACCAGACTTGCAAGAGTAACATTAGTGGCGACATTAATTTCTATCATATTCACCCTACCAGCAATACCTACAACTATTGTACTAAACACGGAGTTGAAATCATTGGAAGGTGCAATAAACATTTTAGAGATCATCAACACAGTCGTGAAAGTAACATTCGTATTAAATGTACCTATTAATTTCTTTATTTTCAGCTGGCTCTCTAAAGACTTCAGAGAAAACATAATGAAAATATTGAAGTCTGTACATCTGACGCAGAAGAAACCAAGGGGACATGTTTCATCGCAGGAAGCAATTATAGAATGAAAAACATATTTATAGATCATCAAAAATTTGGATCCATATTTTAAAACCCATGACAATATTGAAGTTTTTTTTTCTGCTCCTTGATTAGGTTCCTTTTGCAAGAAAATGATGGGAAAGTTTTGCGATTTATCTTATAATTTAAAAGCTGAAATATAATCCTCTCAAAATTCACATAAATATCTTATCATATCAAATACAAAAACGTAGATATATTATGGCGACCAGTTGTTGTTGTTGGAGGAAGCCAGTTAATAAGGAAAAACCACCAATTTGGCAGAAAAACTGGCAATCCTCGTCAGTTAAGATCGGAGAAGAACGCACCTCCCACTAGCGAGGTTTGAAATCACAATATCAGTGTTGACGGACTACGGAGGTCACCTTTAACTAATCAATGTATTATGAAAGAAAAGGATATCATTGGACAATTTATCCCATGATGTCCAGGGGAAAAGGGGGAAAACAAAAAAGAACTGTAATGTTGCTTACAATTCAAGAGTGTTCAGAGAATAATAGACTCATACTACTGTCAGGTATCATTGAAGTAAAATATTTACATAAAATAATTGTTATTGACACATACCACCTTTATCCTGTTGTTTATGTATTGTTCATGCATGTTCATAAATACATTGGTTATTGTTGAGTTGTATTTGTCTAACATCCAACGGCAATTACTTCAGAATCGGAACAATTTAAAATAATTATAGAAAGGATACAAAAATTGTCAAAAAATCAAATGGCAAATGGGTAGGGAAAGTATGGAAAGACATTTAGCTTTTCAAAATATGATCTAGAATAACTTACTTTCATTTAACAGTTGTGTTGCTCTTATTTTTCAACGTTCAAAGAGTGTTCTTTACCCCCAAAATACATGCATTTAGATTCAAATCCTAAGTCCAAGATTATCTATTGTTTATCAGTAACTGCCAATTCGTGAGTACTCAAATATCTTAATACCCAACAACACCGTCTAACATATACAAAACGGTAATATTTGAAACAAGAAAAATCCTATTGGAATCGACTTAGTTAGGACAGTGAAATAATTCCACAACCAAACGAGAAGGTATGGCATTGATAAGGCAACTTGTTTGCCCCCCCTGATTTTGAAAGTTAAAAAGTATTATTGGTTTTCCAAATTAAATCCTTTAGATGTTCATAAGACATAAAATGGTCATTCTTCAGGATTTATTTTTTGTGTTTCAGCTTTTAGGGCCTTAAACTTTAACATTAAAAGGAAAACTGTAATCGTGAAAAAATTGCATCATTTTGAGATCTTTTTATTAATATCGAAATACGAGCCAAGGCTTTACCCATAACGATATTTTACTACCATGACAACCATATCCATTTTAAAAAGACGATAATGTGTTTAAAAATATTTTTTTGCTGAAGGAATTCTTTCATATTTAAGTTTACTAAATAAAAAATTGCCATTTGCGGTCCAATATCATGATAGATATAAGAAGATGTGGTATGAGTGCCAATGAGACAACTCTCCATCCAAGTCACAATGTGTAAAAGTAAACCATTATAGGTCAAAGAACGGTCTTCAACACAGAGCCTTGGCTCACACCGAACAGCAAGCTATAAAGGGCCCCAAAAATTACTAAGATAAAACCATTCAAACAGGAAAACCAACGGTCTATATAAAAAACGAGAAAAGAGAAACATTATGAACCACATCAACAAACGACAGCTACTGTACATCATGTTCCTGACTTAGAACAGGTGCAAACATATGCAGAGGGTTCAAACGGTTAATAGGCGCCAACCCTCTTCCAACCTGACAGATATTTTTTTTCAGGGTGTTTTTCTAGAAATTCATGAAGTTGGGTAAAATGGCTTTAAAAACGATATACGGTATGAACAATTGGCTACTATATGATTTTTTTAAATTGGTGTTTGAGAAAAATACTCAAACTATGCTTCTCACAAAAATTCACTGGATTAGACGCTTGATATTTTGATTTACAACGTATCTAATATTTTAGAAGACATTTTTTTTAAAAAGCAGTCAAATTCTAACTGTGCTCGGATTCGGTCGGCTTGTTTCTTTATTCATACGGGACCTACTTCATACATGAACTTCTAAAGAGGAAAAACAACGCTGTCTTTGTATTTTCACTTAATGTCCACAATGAACACGACTTCATCTTACTAAATAATTGATAGTTGGTGACTATGTTGAAAGAATTTATCCCCACAAACTAAAAATAACACTGATAATTCCCGACTCTTTGCCACGTATTTTCTCTGTTTGTTAAAAACCCATTGTTGGCCTTTGGCTGTTTTCTGCTCTTTGCTCAGATTTTGTTTCTTTGACACATTCCCCGTTGGTATCGTCTGCCTCTTACATGTCTTAGTTTTTTTTTCTATAAAGATCTTAGTTGGGAATTGTCATCGTGTTTTATATAACTTATGTTGTTATAAGATACTTGCATTTTCACCAAAGCAGTATTGTTTCCAAATAGGGTTTTTGGAACAGTGGCAAGGTCATTCTCTTCAAGTATTCAGAAAAAAAACTGATGTTAAATTTGAGAGTTGTTTTTCTAAAATGTTACTAATGATAATTGACAAAATACAAGTTTAAACTGTTAATGGGCTCAAAAAGCAAAACTGTGTAATTTTATAACCAAAATATAAATATGAGGGTCATTCCTCATAGTAAGTTTGTTGTGTATACTTTATGTCTGTATTGTTCAAATGTTCTTAGATATTTAATGCAATTATGCATAATATACATATACTCTATAACTATGTTATTTGTAGTAAATGAAAAATAAAATTTATTCCAATGAATATTCTCGACATTATAAGATAAGATAAGACTAGATAACAGTCTAAAACTATATACCATAATTCATAGCTCATTAAAGAAAACGTACTTATTAAGTAAACAATAATTCAATCAATAATTGAATAAATACACAATGAATATTAACAAAAGTTAGACCAGCTCAAACAACAGTTATAGTATGTTATTATTGTAAAGAAATCACAGTTACAATGACTAGATGATTAGAATTCACTTGTGTGTTAAATCATTCACTTAAAAAAGTTGATATTGATGTTCCTTTTACTGTCTGAAATACGTATGAAGTATTTTCGAATGGATGTTTTCGAAGGTATTTTAAACAACTTAGAAAAATGCAACGTTTTATAAAGTAAGTATATAGGGTTAATCCTTACACAAGCGAACAAAACGAAGTAAAATACTGATTTTTGGAGATGAATTCTTTATTCTCCGAAGGGCGTTCTAAAGATAATTATTTCTCCAGCAAATTACCCTCTCCGTTGTCTTGGCCAGTACATATTTTATACATACGTTAATGCATTGGTGTTGTTAGTATATTTTAATGATAATGATTTTCACCTTTGTATTCTTTTCTTATTTTAATCGAACTCGTTCGGTCGGTCTGATATGCTTCCTTGTTTGTAAGGGTGTGTGTTTGCCCACAATTAAGTCTTTAAGAAAACTCTAGATACTTTGCTCGAAATTCTCGGACTTTCAATGACGTTCAAACTTTGAGATTGGAATAGTCTTTATAAGTAGATCAATTCTGTAAGTCTAACGAGTCATTCCACATGTTCAGCAATGTTAGTTTATTGATGACATTGTGTTATGACATGTCGTATTTCATGGCAGAGAATATATAATATGTAACAGTTTTTTTCTACATATAGTAACTACATACAGCTCTAAAATTGTCTTAGGGAAGCTTGGAACTTCTATAAGTCCTCTGCCTTTGCAGTCCGTCGGTATAACACACTATTTCACAGCTAAATATTATCTTACAATCTTGATTGGCTTTGCAACTCTCCCCAATTAATAATGGTAGTGTTATTTCCTTGCACCAAAGTATTCATGACAAGGTTATACGAGTTTTTTTATATTGTGTCTATTATATATACATTTAGAGCACACATTTATTTATCCATTACTTTCTTTGTTCCTTCATTTATTTACTGTCATTGTGATCAATTTAAATGCATGAAAGATCACAATTTTGAATTGAATTAGAAATAGGTGCAAAATGTCCTTTTTTACGAATGAATAAAATGATTATGTTTTGTCATATTGTATAAGTGTATAGTGTAGTATCGCTTAACCCATTAAAGCATTTTGTTTTGGTATTTGAAGAATGCGTTACGGATGAAACAAAAAAAGTAATTATCTAAAACAAAATATTTATTATTTATGTGGACCATAGAAAAAACCCTTTTATAGCGTTTCTGAAAATTAAAATAGACTCGTATACAGTTTTGGCACTCATTATATATCTAGATTGTTTTAAAAAAGGTATATTTGAAACTTTTATTGATGTTCCCTTTAGATGTTAGTATTATACTGTACTGAACTTTACTTCATTGTTTAGCTAGAAACTTATTTTGTGATAATTTAGGTAGTAGTAAAATTGTATCTATGACTTATTGGAATTTTTGAATTTAATTATACAGATTACGGGTAGTAAGGTCGTCATATCGAGGAGCGTTTAGTTAAGTGATTTTGTCATAGTTTGGTTTAGTTTGTCATGGATTAGTTAGGTTACTTCCCAGAACGATTGCCTCAAATAAGCAAATAAAAAGCAAACTACATGTTTGAATCTATATTGTAAGTCAAAAGTAAAATCACAAAAATACTGAACTCAGAGGAAAATCAATTTGGAAAGTCCATAATCACATGGCAAAATCAAAAAACAAAACGCATCAAAAACGAATGGACAAGAACTGTCATATTCCTGACTTGGTACAGGCATTTTAAAATGTAGTAAATGGTGGATTAAACCTGGTTCTATAGCGCTAACCCTCTCACTTTAATAACAGTCTCATCAAATTCCGCTACATTTACATGATGCGTTAAATAAACAGTCACAATTAATAAAATAGTCAAAATATGGGTACATCAGTCATCATCGTATAACAATTTAACAGGACATAAAACATCTACTATCTACGAACACATGGATTGATTTGAGTGTCTGACGTCAGAAAAATTATATACGTCACATAAATTTGTCGTTCAATGTGCATACAATAGTTATCAAAAAGTACCAGGATTATAAACAATTTTAAAATTTACATAGGCAATGAACGCATACAGGGTTAAAAAAATCAAAAGTATGTATTAAAGAATAAATTACAGAAATAGACCGAGATTCAAACTAGTCCAAAGGTATACATAGAATTTATGAGAATCCAAAACTTTTAAAAGGAACAATTTAAGAGGACACAAAAACCTATCTACGAACAAATGGATTGATTTGAGTGTCTGACGTCAGAAAAATTATATACGTCACATAAATTTGTCGTTCAATGTGCATACAAACAATTTTAAAATTTTCATAGGCAATGTACGCATACAGGGTTAAAAAATCCAAAGTATGTAAGAATAAATTACAGAAATAGACCGAGATTCAAACTAGTCCAAAAGTTATACATAGAATTTATGAGAATCCTAAAATTGTTAATTCCACTACGCCATTGATTGATTTTGACGTTTGTGGTTCAACGTATATAGTAATTCATAATAGAAATATATCATAATGACATATTATAGACAAATATCATACTGACGGGATCTTTTAAAGTACAGAGTCACGTTAAAAGCACAAAAGAAATACAAAGAGTCTCATATACAAAACAAATCACAAAAAAATGAAAGCCAATACAAACATATTGACGAGATGTATAAGTACCGAGCCACGTCAAACGGATATCACATAAAACCATTCAACAGTAAAAGTAATCTTAATAATAGAACAAAAACAAATAAAAGAACAATAAAACATGTTGTTAAGATGATACACAACATCAGTACGCAGAATCTATACATCAAGACCATCGTGTATTATTTGAGAAGTTGTTACGGAATATTTATCAACAAGGTCTTGGTACCTTCCGATGAACTTTTTTTTAGAAAAAGGACGAGACGTTCTTTGACATACCCCTGGTTCATCAACTTTCTACTCAGACACTGATGACGTTTTACAAAGTCTGAGTAGGAGCTGCAAGCTCTTGAATATCGAATAAGTTGAGAAATATATATCCCATACGCAGGTGGAGTTGGTATATTGCTACTAAGGTGGGGGAAATTTATAATTTCGAAATTAAAATCGTCTCGTTTGTCATAGATTCTGGTACTGAGATGACTGTGTAAGTCAAATTCGAGATATAAGTCTAAAAATGAGGCGGAGGAAACCGTGTCTGTTGTTTCTTTAATCTCGAGTTCTGGGGGATATATTAATGGAACCCAATCAGAAAAGTTCGGATTGTTTAAGGAAAGAACATCATCAATATATCTGAAAGTGAAATTAAATAATCTGGCTTCTTTGATCCTCTTGTTTTTGACAAGTGTCTGGAGGAACTCCGATTCATATGAAAATAAGAAGAGGTCGGCAAGAAGAGGCGCACAGTTTGTTCCCATAGGAATGCCGACAACTTGTTGGAAAAGTTTACCTCCAAACTCAACAAATATGTTGTGGATAATAAACTCCAGCATACTGACTACTTGTTCTTCTGTGTAGCATGATTTACCTTTTTGTTTGTCACTATTAACGAAATATGCTTTATGAAATCCCAAAGTAATAAATTTATAGCGTATGCTACCATTTTTATGTTGAAAGGCATTGTGGATAATTTCTTTTAGGCGATTTGTCAATTTTACATGGGGAATGGTGGTATACAGGGTTGAAAAATCAAAAGTTTTGATGGAACTTATTTCAGAAAGAGACCGAGATTTGAAATTGTCTAGAAGTTCTTTAGAACTTTTAAATTGAAATTGCCGTTTTTAAGAAAATAAGGATGTCCAAATATCGATATTGGTATTATTTGGTTAAGCATTGCTTCTGTTTCAAATAGACACCAGTTTAATCTCATTTCTTTAATAACCTATAGTTGAAATTGACATGAAAATTACTTTCAAAGTGTTAAATTTAAATGCAGAAAGATCACATATTTGAATTGAATTAGAAATAGGTCCATAATGTCCTTTTTTTTACACGAACGAATAAAATGATCATGTTTTGTTATATTGTATAAGTGTATTGTGTAATATCACTTAACCCATTAAAGCATTTCTTTTTCTTTTATGCAATAAAGTTCCGATAGTAAAAAAATATAAGTAATTAGTATGAAAAAATGTACATGATTATATGTGATCGCTAAAAATAATTGAAAAATTCCAAGATACACTTGTTATAGTTTTTAGTACAATAAGTACATTTTATGGCCTTACTTTTGACCCGACTAGACGAGAAATAAGAGAATAAGATGAATATTAATTTGAAACAGAATTCCATTCTGAAATGAAAAAAAATGGATTTAAGATTTTTTTAGTTGCTATTGGCTTGAAAATACTCACAGATCGGTTCTTTGTGTCTTTGGTGTTTTGACTTGATTATTTTGCTTTGTATCGATATGATGAGTCAAGTCCTTTTCAACTAATTTTTATAGTTTGTTTTGTTGTTACACTTCTGCTCAGGTTATGGCAAGGGAATGGTTGGGATCCTTCAAGCATTTAAACTACGCCATATTCTTCATGTGCCTGTCTTAATCCAGAGTCTGTAATAAAGTGGCTGTCGATTGTTACTGTATATCATATTTGTTTTTTTATTATTGTTTTGAACATAAATCAGATCGTCGGTTTTCTAATTTGAATTGCTTAATCTTTAATTTTGTCGGAGCCTTTAATTGCTTACTAAGAGATATGAGTTTTGTTGAAGGCTGTAAAGCAACCTAACATTTACGTCATTTGGTCTAGGGCGGATAGTTGTCTCATTGGAAATCATACTGCATTTACTAATTGTATATTACCATGTTCTTTTTTAGGTCCTTTTCTATTCCGATTGAAATGCATTTAATTTAACATATTACTCTCGTGATATATTTATACATGCGTGGTCTATCAATATGATAACTATAATAATAATATCTTAAATTCACACGATTTATTTCACTAGTATCACGATTTAAGTCTGTAACGGTCATTTTGGTCTGATCAAGTCTGAATTGACTATATTTACCGCTAGAGAACAACGTTAAGACTTTTTCAGACTTTCAGACGCTGTTCCGATATACTGTATTCAGTTCGTTCATTCATGTCAAGATAAGCAAGACGGACGGCTCAAGCGTTCGTTTAAGACTTGATCAGACCAAAGGTAAACATTCTGTTGAGTTTTTGTAAGATCGTGTTCAGTCGTGTTAAGATTTTGAATATTTTAAATAAAACGGGCGACACTTACTCTTTGTCTATCAGGGGTTGCTCCTCCTTTATGAATAAAATCGGCAAAGTTTGGAGGATATATTTGTGTGGTCTTTCAATGTAGTACTGTATATCTATTGCATTGACGTATGCAAACTTACAATTCATTTTTTTCTTTCCGATAGGATTTTTAACATTTAATTTGTTATATATAAGAAAATATTAATGGTTGTAACCGGAAAATGTGTAAGTCATAAAAACTTTGCAGTCGTGCTGTCTGACACAAATTAATCCTGTTTTTATTCATTCCGCCTGTAAAGATATAATGATTAGTACTATATCTCAAAAATGTTCTTAAACACATGTTTGTCTGTAAAGTCAAATAATTGTTCTTAGCCATATTTAATTTGTCAAGAAAAACATATTCTGAGTATCTGATTTACTTTAATTTAATTTTCAATTTTTGACAGATAACAGATGTTTGGTGAAAGTCATTTACATTTCAATAAAAGGATCGGGTAAAATTATTATATTTACAAAAAAAACGATTATCCTTTTTCAAAATAAATGCAACAAGAATACAAGCATATCTTAAGAATTTAGTTAACAGTTTATATTTACCATAAGGTACCTATCAGACCGATTTTGATACTTCTCTGACACTTTTTACCATCACGTTTTTTCAAGCAATAACTAATAAAAGAACTAATCATATTGTAGACAAATATAAAACAGCATAAGTTAACAAACGATTGTCATGTTTCGGAATTGACAAAAAAGCTTTAAAATAACGTAACGAGATGTTTGTACTTATAAATTAGTCCCGTTGGTTTTCCTGTTTGAATTGGTTTATACTGGTCATGATGGGGCCTTTTATAGTTTGCTGTTCAGTGTGAGCCAATGATCCGTATTGGAGGCCGTACTTTTGACCTATAATTGTTTTATACTTTGTGACTTGGATGGAGAGTTGTCTCATTGGCGCTCATACCACATTTTCTTATTTATATTAACCGGGAGCAATTTATAACATTTTCATTTCGATATATGCAAATGAAATGTATTTGTACCATATTGTTACATTCACAAGTCTTAAACTAAAGTAAATGATTCATAGAAATAAATTGATTGTATTGTATCGATCGTAAACTTAATGTCTAGTGTCAAGTATTACACATCGATGACCACTAAAATCATGAAAATGTTCAATTGAGTCAAAAGAAAATTAAAATAAGACTAGATTGAAATGCAGTTCATTACGCTACAATTATAATCAGTATTTATGTTGTTTAAACATTCAGTGAAGGAAAAGACGCAGTTGACATTGATATACATTAATTTGTTCTAGTGTTAATACGGCGAGCGTATGTCGACAAAAGGTAATGTTTACCAGAGGACAATTGTTGTGAATCAGAGCCAAATTGACCTATGTTCTAACTTTACTCATAAATAATGCGTGCTTGTGAAAAAGAAGTAAATATCAATCTCGAATAAGTATGTTGGGTTGTTGTACAGATTGTAGGACATAAGTGACAGGACAAATAGTCACAATTCAGTTTCTGAGACTATTTTTTGAATAAGACTGAATAATAAAATACTTATTTAATTTTTTTTGGTATTTGTCTAGAACTATTGTATAAATAAACCAACTTTGTAAACGAAATTTATCACATGATTGTTCAAATAATTATTTAGAAAACAAACTGTCAAAGTGTGTTGGTACCTTAACGGCTTCATGGTGCTAAGAAATATATCATTTGCATGATTAAAATTTAATGAATCTTCATTTACCAAGACTAATGAACATTTTCTTAAACTGTAAAAAGAATATATGTAATACAAATAATCATTTCAAGATCTATCTCTTATATACTCAAACAATTGTCAACAACTTATTTGTGACTTTTTGTCCTATTAAATTTGTGACTTTATGCCCTGTGACTTTCTGTCCGATTACCTTTAAGAATAGGACTTCCCTTACTCATGGAGAGAACGCTGCCGAGACTACCAATAATAATTGTTATATAGAATAATAATTATATATCAGTCATTCTTATTTCTAATTTTATATTTTTTGCTTAAAAAAAACCTCTTATTTAGAAAACTCTTATTTTTGATATAAGATTGCATGAAGTTTTTGAAGTATATCATTATTTTCATTTTTTTGGGATACGAGCGTATTTACCTGTTAAAAGATTTTTTTTACAGAATGTTTAAGATTTGAAATTTGTTCTTCTCTATTGCCCTCAAGCTAAATGTCATCTCATATCAGAGACATATATTCACATGTGTATATATGTCTCTGTTCATATATATAATGGAAGACAAGAAACAATTTGCTATTACCTAGGCACAAATTCACAAAGAAGTCGTATTACGTAATAATAATGAGTGTAGAATTATCGATTAGGTAACTTCAGAAGAATATAAACTGTATCTCTACTCTGGCGTGTTTTAAACAGATATTTGTATCTGAAAAGGAGAACACATTTGTTTGTTTATGGTTTATTTGTAATGTTTATAATTTATCTAGCTAATTCCCGTGCTGAATTCTGTTTTAATTTTTCATCAAATTGTACCGATAAAATATTTGATAAGCACATTCAAGAATAATTAATTGTCATTATATTTTTTTGGATAAAGTTGAAAATATACTAAAACTGAATAGTGGCTTTTTGACTTGTGACCGTTTGTCCGTGACTTTTTGTCTGTGACTTTTTGTTCTGTGACTTTCTGTCCTACATTTGAATAACATCAAACAAATGCGTTGCACAATAAATCCACTCTAATTAATGGATGTTCTAACGTTGCTAGAAAATCATATTAAAAAAGGAAAAATTTAATAATATTTTGCTTTTTATTCCATTTCGTAGCGACAGAGACATGTATAGTTTAGGTCGTACTTGTAAAATTTGAGGTTGACGGAATCAAATTATATTCTCATAAGCTTATATACACAATTACAAAAACAATAAATAAGTTTTTATTTATGATAGAACAATGATTGTGCGATGTTCAGTAACAATTTTAATCATAATTTCTGAGGGCATGCAGCATTTGGTTTTGTTTTATAAACCAATGTTAAAAAGCCTCCAGTTTTGGTTTTTGTAATCAGGAAAATTGTTTATATTTCTTTTTCGGTATTAGAAAAAGGCGCGGACTTCGCAGAAGACACCTATTGTCGTTGGTAATGCATGCGACGCAATGTCCCCAAAATGAACACACGATAAAGAAAATTTTCAAATTCGGGTTTGATCGTAAAAACATCGGGTCATTCGCGGGGCATCTCAAGCCATGTTATGACAACTGGTTGAATGTTTCAGGCTCCGGCAGTAATTTAGTGAGCGGTGGCAACATCATTAGCATGCACAAAAATTTCCGAAAGACTTTGCCATGATTCATTTTCGTGTTGAATTCGTATGTCAATTCTGCCTTTTATAAGATCATCGTTGTGGCATCATGTCAACTCGTGTCATCTTCGTCTTTACTTCGTGTGATCATCGGTGCCATCGAGCATATTTCGCCTCACGAAGAGAATTCAAAGGAAATAAGAAGCTGCCCGATTGTCTTAGGAATGCAATACGACTACATGAAGCACTCTCAATGCCGTCGTGTAGTCATTGTATTATAGTACGATTACATCGAGATGAGAACAAGAAAGACAGTCGGGTTTAAGTAGCTTAATTTCAAAAGTGTTAATCTTTGCTGCTTATCAATCGATGCTGGGTTTTTTTCCGGAACGTTTTTGATCTATTTTCAACAACGTAATAACGTGCATGTGTATTTGAATTTAACGAAAACAATCTCTGTATTACTGAAAAATTATAACACAAGGGGTTCCTGTATCACAAAATTGTCATAAAAAGTAAAATCACAAAAATACCGAACTCCGAGGAAAATTCAAAACGGAAAGTCCCTAATCAAATGGCAAAATCAAATGATAAACACATCAAACGAATGGACAACAAGTGTCATATTCCTGACTTGGTACAGGCATTTTCAAATGTAGAAAATGGTGAATTGGACCTGGTTTTATAGCGCTGAACCTCTCACTTGTATGACAGTCGCATCAAATTCCATTATATTTACAACGGTGCGTGAACAAAAGAGACATAATAGGTAAAATTGTTTAAATAGGGGTACAGCAGTCATCAACGTGTAAGAAAGCATATATCATAACATTTTTTAAATTTAATCATAGGTACAAGGACATCATGCGTAAATATAAATCAACACGCATATATCTTATACGTTCAGGTATTTCACATCCAATCTTACATGCATATGGTAATATTCTATACAAAGCAAAATGTCGGCATTCAGCTCAAAAGCTAACCAAACATTTAAACAGACTTATTCAGAAGGGATACAGTTACGATACTGGTGTCAGGTCATTAAAGACGGCATATTTTGGTATAAACATTTATTCACTCAAAGGGTCTTTGCATTGGAATAACGAATTTATTCTAAAACAAGTTGTTGGAATGAAACGGGTTATGTTGGTCTCATATATTTTATGAAGATATGATACTAAACCACTAACGGGAGAGATTGTGCTTGATTTTCATACTATGAAGACATTATCTGTCAATCAGATTAATTTATGTCTGGAGCGGGCATGTCAGTAACTGCTAGTAGTCCGTTGTTAATTTATGTATCATTGTCATTTTGCTTAGTTTCTTTTGTAATCTATTCAGACATCGGACTCTGAGTTTTACTGAGCGTGTTGTTATGTGTTTGTATATTCTTCATTGGTTAGAGGTATAGGGTGAGGGTTAAGATCCCACAAAACATATTTATCCCCTGTCCCAAGTCAGGAGCCTTTGGCCTTTCTTAATCTTGTTTGTTTTGTTTTTTTCAATTTAAATTCATTTATATTTTGGATTTTAGTGTGACGACCATCGCAAGCCCAGTAGTCAGCACTTTTTGTGCTGACATGAATTATCATTGATATGTTTATATTTATAAATTATATGTTTACAAAATTTCGAATTTTTGAAATACTAAGGCTTTTCTACCTCAGGCATAGATTACCTTAGCTGGATTTGGCAAAACTTTTAGGAATTTTGGTCCTCAATGCTCTTCAACTTCGTACTTTATTTGGCCTTTTTAACTTTTTTGGATTCGAGCGTCACTGATGAGCCTTTTGTAGACGAAACGCGCGTCTGGCGTATATACAAAATTAAGTCCTGGTATCTATGATGAGTTTATTTCACTGAACAAGTACACATATTTTTAGAGGCCAGCTGAATCCCACCTCCAGTTTGGACCAACGATTCAAGCAATTGATGTCCATAATGCTTCAATATGTCAAGGAAACGATCTCCTGCGCATAGATTCAGAGGATAAAAAGAAAGATTATATCAAGCTTGTCACAGGTAATAAAAGGAATTGTTTAGAATAATATGTATAAGAGTGAAACAAAATAGAAACAAAAAATAACAAAGAGATATCCAAACTCGAAATCCGAAAACAAAGCGACAAGGTCATAAGGCTATATCAAAAAAAGGAAGAGAAGAAAACCGACGAAAAAGACAAACAACATTGAAAAAAAACAAGACACAATTAAATATAAATCATTGACTATCTTATCAATGCGTTTTTCACACTGAAGTTAAATTTTATAATGCTTAACCCTATAAGGTTTCTTTATTTTTAACGTTTTGTGACCCCTGGCATTTAATTTACAACTATACTGTATGTGAAGATCGTATTGTTACCTGCAGCTGATTATATTATTGGCAAAAGTAAACGGACAGTGGTCTCATTAACAGTTATACAACTTCCCGTTTAACTGTATATTCTTGATTAACTTTCATAAACAAATTTGATTACCAAAACGTATTTCCTTATTTCTACATACAAACATGATAAAACAATAATTTGAATATGTGGGGCGATGCGGTAGCAAATACCTTAAAATTGCAATCAAACTTGAGAACCAATGGACAAACATTTAGTCATTTGACTAGATAGTTATACTTAAAATATAAAAAAGAAGAATATATAGAGAAAAAACAATATGGTCTTCAAATTGTACAGAAACATACACTATAAGTGGCTAAATCAATTTCATTAAATGCTATCAACTTTTATGAATATGAAATAACTGTATTTGAAGCTTGAACTACGTAAAACGTGCATGTCACTGTCGCAAATTGAGTTAAACTAGCGAGGCGTAGAGGAGTTGGTAAAAGGATATGTGAGACCGTGAAACCATGTGCTACATACGCTAAGCTTCAACTATACATGTATAATCTCTATTCCAGTCCCGATTCCCGAAAGCATTTGATTCTGTGTGGAGAACAGGTCTTTTGAATAAATTAGTGAAAACAGGTATTTGAAAATTTTTCAATGTTATTAAAGAGCAATATAATAAAACAGAATCTTCAATTAAATATAAAAGTCAATTTTCTAAATATTTTAACATTTCAAGAGGGGTAAAACAAGGGGATTCATTGAGTCCAACATTATTTAACCTTTTTATTAATGATGTAATCAAAGAGTTCGATAAAAGAAATTCAGATTCAGTTTCATTAGTTTCTTCCAATATTAACACTCTTCTTTTTGCAGATGATCTTCTTTAATATCTGAAACTAAAGAGGGATTACAAAATAGTTTAATCAATTTAAGTGTTTTTGTGATAATTGGCAATTAAGTGTAAATGTAAATAAAACTAAAACTATGATATTAAACAAAACTATTCCAAAACAGCTAACTCATTTGCAACATACAAAGATATTCCAATATCAGACACAATTAGAATAAATTTTTAGGAATGTTGATTAAAAATAATGGAAATCTTTCACACAGTACTATAGATCTAACAAAAAAAGCTAATAAAGTTCTCTTTGAAATGAAGTCATATACTAGTCCATTGAATAATATACCAGTTAGAGTTGCAAATAATCTCTTTGATTCATTAGGTAAACCTATAGCTTTATATAATTCAGAATTTACATTTTTAGACTCCTATATAACATATTTTAGGGCCAAAAAAAGAGCAAAAAACTCTGAAAAACAATTGGACCCCTTTTCTTTCATTGATAAAACACCTATAGAAAAGTTACACCTACAGTTTTGTAAATATACACTTGGTATAAGGAAAACTTCATCAAATTCAGGTGCAAGAGCTGATCTGGGGAGACTTCCTCTGGAACTTAAAATTAAATTTAAATCTATACTGGTCTTATTAGATTATATTCTGATGAAATTAATCCTCTCTAAAAAGATTCCTTTATTTTGTCTCAAAACTTAGACTCGGCAGGAATTTATTCTTGGTATATGTAAAACATATAGTAGAAGAAACTGGTATGGATTTTGACACTTTGAAAACATATTCCTCACTAAAGATAACTAAAAATAGAAGAGAACAAATAAAATTAAAATTGAATCATTTTTATGAAAAACTAGTAAATGATAAACTATCAGATATAAAGGATAACAGCAAACTCACTATTTATAAACATGTAAGAATAAATAATACAGGAGAAAAATATTTAACTTGCTAAAAACTGGAATTCAGAAAACTGATAACAAAATTTAGATTAAGTGACCATAATGTATTAATAGAAAAGGGAAGATACCTTAAATACCAAGATAAGAAAGATTATGCAAAAACTGTAAACAAATTGAAGATGAAATTAATTTCTTTTTATATTGTAATAGAAACCATAATAATAGAAAAGTTTATTTTGATTTTTTGATGAATGAGAATATCCACTTTATAAATTAAGAGGACATAGATAAAATAACATATATACTCAACCCAATTTCACACATTCAGGTAAATAAGCTAGGATCCTTTTTAAAACAGTCTATTGAACTGAGGACAAGGGACTCTTAAAATATTTACTTTTATTGTGTAAATTTAAAATGATCTTGTTGTTATTTTTTATTTTCATTTGGTTATGTTGTGTCACATACTATAAATATGTATTTTTATGGCAATAAATATTTGAATTGAATCTAATACACAATAAACAAGTTAAACAAATAAGACGAAACTATATGAATACCAATGAGACAAATCTCTACCAGTGAACAAATGACATAGAAGTAAATACATATAGCTAATCATATATCTTTCAACAATGAGCAAAACCCATACCGCATAGTCAGCTATATAAGGCAACACAATGACGAATGTTAAATAATTCAAACGGTAAAACCCACGACCTGATGTATGTACAAAACGAAGAACTAAAACAGTTATGATTTACTGCAACAAAAGACAACCAATGAACTACAGTCTCCTGACTTCGGACAGGCTCATATGGAATGTCCATTTCAATTAAAGTTGCAAAACGGCGATAGAAAGGCCAATATATATATTTATATATAAAAAACTTAAAAGACACAAAAACAAAAAGAAACGAAAGTACTGGTTCATACAAATCTATATTCTCATAAAATTATTTTAAAGTTTTTAATGATGTCCATAATTTTCAACAGGAGGTCTCATACAATATCGATCTTCAAACATTCATTAAAGTTAGAGACTCTAATCAACTTGAATAAATTCTTTAGTTAAACACATTTTGTTCTTCAGAAATTCAATTTATACTTAGATATAGGAAGATGTGGTGTGAGTGCCAATGAGACAACTCTCCATCCAAATAACAAATATAATTTTACAAATATTGTTGAACCAAACAATCAATCAACCAACCAAAGATCAACATTTAACGCCGCAATAATATTTCAATATTAGCTCTGACATATCGTTCTAACCAGGAGATATACACTCCATATATAGGTGCTGCTGTATGGCTACATAAAAATGAAAAATTCACAAAAGTAAAGTTGACATTACTGTTTTGCTCACTGTTTCAGTTTCATATATTTGCTTGCTTGCCACACATATTGCAATGTCGAATAAACATTCGACGCTGCAAACTTTATTTGTCAGAATACATTTATTTTATCATTGAATACATATAGATTTCTTGACATTACTTGTTCCATATTATTTTATAAAAATAACTGACAAACTTATGAAAACTACGTGAAACTCAAGTTCAAATCTATCAGGTGAGAAGCTGACTTTGTAAACGTGATGCGTAATTCCCATTATTATAGAAATAACCATGTTGAAATATAATGCAGTCTGTGTTTTATGATAAAAAAATGATGTTCAACCAGTTGCGAGACGTGATTTTTATTGTGGGATGGAAACTGTTGAATTTACAATAGTCTATTTTTTTAATACGTTTTTAATAGCAATTGCATTAATTACAGGTGATATTGGATTAGGGTATCGTACTGGAATTTGCATACAAGGCAAAACACAGGAGCAGGATGGGTTTACAACGATGGTTCTCAAATGGAGTATTTTGATTGGTTGAGACATGAACCTACTGGAATATCTAACGTCATCATTGTGCATCGGTATGCAAACTACCAATGGGCAGTACATAGTCACGATAGCGTGTGTAGCTATATTTGTGAGCACATTTGAAAGACGTTACTGCTGTGACACTATTAATGTTTGAAGAAAATTTCTTGAACTGATTTTCACCTTCCATACTGATTAAAAACACCATGAAATAATTGTAACATGTATACAATATATCATAAAAATAAAAAGCTGTTTAAAAAAATGTGTTATTAACCTTTCTATAAGTACTTTTTGGTTTAACTGTTTTTTTTAATTTAAATTGGGAAATAAATCATATTTAGAAGAGGGAAAGACACAAGGATATTAAAACCAGAAAAGAAGAACATAAACTAAATTAGGTGTTTTGGTATAAATGTACTGTTTATTAATAAAAGAGGAGCGGGCGAAATATACCAGAGGGACAGTCAAACTCATATATCGAAACACTGTGTTGTTTTGAATTTTTTTACATCACCGGGTCGAAACCTCTGCTGGTGAAATATCAGTCCCCGAGGGTATCATCAGCTCAGTAGTAAGTACTTCGGTACTGACATGCATGATTTAACAAACTTTAAAATTGTCCGTTTAGAAATATTGAAATTATTAAGAAATTTAGGTTTCAACTCCCTCAGGCAAAGTTGACTTTAGATGAATTTGGCTATTTATTTTAGATATTTTTGTCATTTAGCCCTTCAACGGTTTCGGTTCTTATATATCTTTGGATTTCAAATGTTTGTCTTTGAACGTTCTTTATGAAGGTAATCCAGAAAAGCGCTTTGGACGCATAGAATTATTAAACGTGTTGTTTCAATTTTTTGTAAGCTATACCAGTTCCCCAGCATTACCAAATGCATGTAAAACCATTAAAAAACGAAGACAAAAGTATAATTTTGGCAGAATAAATAAAACAATAAAGAAAAGTCCCCAAATGTGACACATAAATTATTTTTGAAAAAAACGACTCCCTCAGTTATTATAGGGGTTCGCATAACATCTAATAACTAGATCAGAATTATTGCAAAGCTTTTATTATTGCTAAATGTGCGACTAGAAGAATCATCATGAAATAGAACTCGCATTTTTATAAATTTATTTATGTAACTTTTCATGTAAACCACATTTTTGTGCACTGTTCAATAATCGGGAAAAAATTAGTACATACACACATTTCTGAATTTACAACAGTTTAAAGTTAGGTGGTGTATATGGAAAATGTTAAGACAGTGCTTTGCACCTAAGAGAACATTTTTGATGATGATTGAATAAAACCCTTAAAACGTAATGCATTTCGATGATTTGAACACATAAAGAGGTTTTTCCCACGTAATCGGATAATCCTATTAAACCGATTTTTGCCGTTAAACAGTTTATGGAAATCTAGATTTGTCAGGTTTCTTACATTTGAAAGCGTTATATCTAAAGCCATAAAGACTATTATGCATTTGTAGGGTCAACTACTGCAAATAAGAGAAAGAAAAAGAAACCAGACAAAAATAAATTATTTGAACTCTACTAAATGTAACATTTAGATTTTAGGTTCTTCCCTCTGCATTGATAACTTCCCGATAAGTTCATACAAATACGGGCAGTTTAGTCCAGATTATTAAACTTTTATTGTAACCAATTAGAACAGTCAGTTATAGTAAACACAATGAAGATACAAGAGTAACAGAACGGTAGTCAGATAAATGTATTCAATAGGGCTGAGGCCACAACTAGGTCGTGGCCTGGTTCCAAGCGCATAATATTTTAAAACAACACCCTATACAAAGATAAAAGAAATTAAAAAAAAAGTATGGTCGATTCAAAAGAGGGACGAAAGATACCAATGGACAGTCAAACTCATAAATCGAAAATAAACTGACAACACCATGGCTAAAAATGAAAAAGACAACCAGACAAATAATAGTACACATGACACAACATAGAAAACTAAAGAGTAAACAACACGAACAGCCCCAAAAAATAGGGGTGATCTAAGGTGCTCCGGAAGGGTAAGCAGATCCTGGTCCACATGTGGCACCCGTCGTGTTGCTTATATGATAACAAATTTGGTAAAGAGTCTTATTCGGTATAGGTCAAATTCATGAAGGGAAGCGGATTGTAGTAACGACGTAAGGAACATATCCAATATCATTTGTGAAACGGTTATTTCATAACGGTCAACCAGCACGTGATGACGTCCGTAAAATTAACGAAGTGATGATTTCAACTTTTCCATTTGGAACTCTTGATTTAATAGTTTCCTTGTGAGCAACAACCCTCTATCAAGAAAATCATGATAGGAAATGCAAGCATGGGAATATCGTATCAATTGAGAGATATATACACCGTATGCAGGTGCTGCTGGAATGTTGCTACTTAGAAATGGAAAGTTCACAATTGGAAAGCTGAAATCTCTTTTGTCGTAAAGTTTTGTTTTCAACCGACCCTCATTGTCAATTTCTAGATGTAAGTCAAGATATGAGGCCGACTTAACTGTATCTGTTTTATCCTTTACCTCTAGTTAGATGGGATAGATGCGTTCAACATAATCACCAAATTTTGAATTATTTAGTGAAAGAACATCATCTATATAAAGGAAAGTAGAGTTAAAAGATATTGCTAACTTTTTTTTATCTTTCTTCATAAGAAGCTCATGTATGAAGTCAAAATATACTGTTAAAAAATAAACTTTTTAGTAGCGTATTAATAGATACATGATATAAGATGATGTGTAAAATATTTTTCAAAATCCTCTTATGATAAACCAAAATTTTCCAGCTTCGTTGTTAACGGATTATCTAAAACGTTAAATCGCATAAACGTTTAACAAATATACTGAACTCAAAGGCAAATTCAAAAAGGGGAAGTTCATATTTTTTTTCTCGTTATCTATCAAAGAGGGGGATAGGGGCTTTAACGGCTATTTTTAAGCTCGGGATTTCGGGATTGATCCTTTCGGGATCCGGTAATTTTTTTTTTTTAACTTCGGGATGTCGGTATTTAATTTTTTTAAATTCGGGACCTCGGGATTTTGTGTTTTTAATCCCGGGATTTCGGGACCAGGACCCCTCCTAACCCCCCTCATCAAAGGAACAAGCGAAACAAGACTGCTATACTTTTGACTGGGTACATATATCTTCTAAAGTTAAGGGTGGGTTTAATAAGGTTAACTAGCCAGCTAAATTTCCATATGGTCTGATGAATGTTTACTTAGATAAGATACTTTTTCTTGTAATTGAAGCCAAAATGTGGCATATTTGTGTATGGTATATACACAATCTAAATCTGAGTAAATTTAAGAGCAGTTATCTGACATATGAAAGCAACAAAACTTTTCCATTGCTTTCAATATTTAAAAAAAACCCCATCTTTTTCAGAATATCCATTTTTGTTTTGTGTGGTAAGAAAAATCAAAATAACCAAGTCACGTAAAACTCATACAGTTAGTTATGCCTCTTTGTCCAATAGCCATCACTTTGTACATCTAAGGCTTATGAGAAATAACAATTCGCATTGGGGCAAAATGAACACGATGAATAATGCTTATCTTAAGAAACAGGATAGCACAATTAGAAATTAAACACTTAGTTTACGAATATTGGTACAAAGAGTCTTCACTCACATGCATGGAATGAACCATACTTGAAAATCAAAATAACCAAGTCACGTAAAACTCATACAGTTAGTTATGCCTCTTTGTCCAATATCCATCACGTTGTACATCTAAGGCTAATGAGAAATGACAAGATGAAGAATAAAGGCAACAGTAGTATACCGCTGTTCGAAATTCATAAATCGATTTAGAAAAAAACCCAAATCCGGGTTACAAACTAAAACTGAGGGAAACGCATCAAATATAAGAGGAGAACTACGACACAATTGAAACACAACATTAAAATGTAACACACACAGAAACGAACTATAATATAAGAATGGCTATTTTCCTGACTTGTAGCATGCCAAACCATTTCTAAAGAAAACATTCCTTAACAAAGATGATAGAACAATTAGAAATATAACACTTTATACACAAATGTACAAAGGGTTTTCACTCACCTGCCTTTAATGAACCATACTTGAATATTCCATATAACTACGAGGGTCTTTATAAAATTTTGAAATGTAGCATAACTGCAAAATTAGACGATTATCCACTGGAGACTAACGTTCGTCTTTAAATAAAATGTGTTGACTGTGTACATTTTGTACCTGTAGATATTAATGACTAAGAACGAATAGATTTAACCAAAAGTTGACTCTCGTCGTGTAGGCATAAAAGTTATGAGGTCATTTGAAACAAAAGAAAATGCCAGTCTTTATATTAGATATCAAACTGAAAATGTAATGCTAATGTATGATACTGATATTTGAGGATCTGAATTTTCCGAAAAACTAAAGATTTTCTTATCCCAGGCATAGATTACCTAAGCCGTATTTGGCACAACTTCAGGAATTTTGGATATTCAATGCTCTTCAACTTTGTACTTATTTGGCTTTATAATTATTTTGATATGAGCGAGTCTTATTTAGACGAAACGTGCGTCTGGCGCACTAAATTATAATCTTGGTACCTTTGATAACTTCTATAGATACAAGTCTTTATGTCATTTGCTTTATCGTCTAAAAAGTAGAAGAAAGATAAAAAAAATATCGAACCCCGAGGAAATTTCAAAACAGAAAGTCTGTTATCAAACGGCAAAATCAAAACCTAAAACACATCAAACTAATGGTTAACAACTGTCATATTTCTGACTCGGTACAGAAGTTTTCTTATGCATAAATTGGTGGATTAAAACTGGTTTTATAGCTAGCTAAACCTTTTACTTGTATATTAATCTCAAGTATAGAGTGGTACCAATAAAAACTAGTATGATAGAACAAACAAAGAATATGTGGTATCCATAGGCAAAAACCCACAAAAAGCATGTAGCATTTTCACTAAACTCAAACTGTTGAACAAAAAGGAGTTGTCTATTGTTTAAATTACTTTCAAGTAATGAAATATAACTATCCCCTTCATCCCTCTTGTCAAAACTTTGTAGACCCCATCGAACCGTGTTACCATTTCTTTCGTGTTTTCCCTGATAATACACGCATTAGATTTCGCCATACATTATGCCAACGTCTTAAGATAAAGAAATGCGTCATAATAGCCATTTTGATAACAGAAAGTGTACGTTAGCAACGATATGCCAACGTACGTCCTTCAATTTTAAACAAAAACTCATACAATATTACAGGATATGAAAAAAACCCCGACAGGACAAATGTAAAACGATATGAGCTAGAAAGCTAACATATCAAGAAATGGGTAATTTGATATGTATTATTGTCAAGAAAAGAACTAAAAAAGTCACAATTTAAGTATCGAATGACAATATAAAACTTTTAAAATTTGCACAGTAAACATATTTTTCTTCTTAAAAGTGTCCTATTGTTACTTTATTTGAAATATTATTCTATAAGTTTAAATGTTTAATGAGAAAAAAATGACGCGACAATGATAGAACGAGTAGGCAACAAATAACGCTTGACAAGATATTCAACATTAATTGATCAATGTAACACGACTGACCAATCAGTATTGACACAAACACGTGATTCTGTAAGTCAATGTCTCACTTCTGACCTATCAGTATTGACAAAAACACGTGATAAGTCCATGCCTCACTTCACGCCCAAAGAACGATAGAGATGAAATAACAGATAATGTACACATTCAGCATTACATGATGAAAAAGTATGTACTATTTTGTATTCTCTACATCCAAACGGCATCCACACTGGCGATTGGAGAATCTAGAATCAAGCCGATCTCTGCAGACTATATACCCGAGCATGATAACAACTATGAAGAAATGAATTCCGTTGGAATATACCAAGAAAGTTCCTTCTTGGAATGCGCTATGAAATGTTCTTCAGATGAGCGTTGTTTGTCGTTTTTTTACAATAATCTGACAAGAGAATGCATCCTTCACCAAGATCCATTTACTTATACTGTTATGTCATTGAGAGAGAATGGATGGAAGTTTTACCTCACAAGGGATCGTAAGTTTAAGTTTTACCTCACAAGGGATCGTAAGTTTAAGTTTTACCTCACAAGGGATCGTAAGTTTAAGTTTTACCTTACACGGGAATTTAAGTTCAAATGTTACCTAACACGGGAATATGATTTCAAGTTTTAAGTCACACGAGAATTTAAGTACCCTATCTCTATTCAAAGTTTTAAGTATTCTCATAGAAACTATGAAGGGGTTTAGAAATATGATGTTGAAACGGTCTGCCAAAAGTAGGAAATAAAGGATCTGAGCTTTTATGATAATTTTTTACAGAACTAAAATATGTGGAGGCGGTACTTGGGTTAAAATAAGCTTCACTTTCTATAAGCACGTTTATGTCAGCCATTATCAGTATCTTCTAAAAAACACATGATTTTAGATATTTTTGCATTTCTATTTTTACTAAGTGCATGACAAGCCTAAATGGAGAGCTTCCCTTTTGATCTAAAATAATTTGTACAACGTGTTTGTCCATCATATTTTGCAGGTAGTGGTCGCTGTTTGGTTGATTTTGTTTACTTCAGAGAGCTTGACCTTTGTTATCAGTTTGGTCCTATAGTTCAACAGAATGATTCAATGTGCCTAACAAGTTATCTTATTCGTATTAACTCAATAGAAAGACACCAGTACATTCGACTTGTAACAGGTAAGGAAGAATCGTTATCCTGAAGGCACATTTTAATGCCTTTTTTCTCCCAATAGATTAGTTACAAAATAAATCAAAAATTTAGATGACAAAATTGTTGGTTGTATATTGGATTCAACCTGTAATTAAAATTTAAAAATAAGAAAGCAATGAATTATATAAGTTTATGTTTCTTTGCTACATATATGACGTGGCTTAATACTTATACATCCCGTCATTGTGTTATTGTACTATGTTAATTTCTGTATTATTGTCTTAGTTTTTGTGCTTCTGTGTAACATATTTGTTTGGTTTTTTAGTGATTAAGATTGTAACACAATCTTGACAGCTGTCCCCTATTTTTGACATTTTTACCTATTATTTCTGTTTGTTTTGTCCACGCATCGTTGTTAATATACTGGAATTTGATGTGACTGTCATACAAGTGAGAGGTTAAGTAAGGTAATAAACCAGGTTCAATCCACCGTTTTCTACATGAAGATGCCTGTTCCAAGTCAGGAATATAACAGTTGTTATCCATTCGTTTGATCTGTTTGAGCTTGTGATTTGCTATTTGATTAGGGACTTTTTGTTTTGAATTTCCTCGGAGTTCAGTATTTTAGTGATTATCACATTTAAACGTTGTTGCAAAGTTTGTCTGTTTACCTTTTATAATTATTATAGAAATACATTCATTGCAGCTCATATAGGGTTAGTGTATGATGCTGCAATTTGCATACAAGGCAAAAACACAGGAGCAGGGTGGATATACAATGATGGTTCTCCAATTAGGTTTAACAGATGGATTAAAGATGAACCAAAAGGATTATCGAACGTCATCATGATGTTTCGGTTTGCACACAACGGATGGACAGTCCCTAAAAATTACAATGTGTGTAGCTATATTTGTGAATACTGATGATTGACTCAAAAACTCTCATATTCTGTTGTAATATCCTGAATAAATAAAAAAAACAATGTGAAAATTATCATGATAATTGAAACCTTAATCATATTAATAGTAAAGCATAGACATATACAATAATATTACACAAAATAATAGCAAAAAGACAAAGCTCTTACTATTAGATACTTTCAGTAAACAGAAGAAAAATGGCACGATCCTACTCTATACTTGGCATATTAAATGATTGGTCATTTCTATCTATCTTTCAAAACTTTGCCTATCATAAGCAATTACTGTTTATACTGCTTTTTTGTGTGTTACATTTTAATGTTGTGTTTCTGTTGCGTCGTTGTTCTCCTCATATATTTGATGCGTGTCTCTCAGTTTTAGTTTGTAACCTGGATTTGTGTTTCTCTCAATCGACTTATGAGTTTCGAACAGCGGTATACTACTGTTACCTTTATTTACAACCATTAAGTTTTGAATTGTAGTTGAAAGTCTTTTTGTGTCGTCAAATTTCTCCGTTTCCTGAACCTTATTATTTTTTATCTATTTTTTTTAAATATAGTCACATTAAAAATCCATCAACAGTCACGAAATAAACACATTGCAATTATTTGAGACCTTTTTAATACACTACGGTAAAGAGAATGAAAGCAAACTTACTTTCTAATATTGTGTTTATATTGTGTCATAGATCAAATAGTAATCAAAGGTACCAGGATTATCATTTAATACGCCAGACGCGCGTTTCGTCTACACAAGACTCATCAGTGGCGTTTAGATCAAAATAGTTATAAAGCGAAACAAGAACAAAGTTGAAGGGCATTGAGAACCAAAAATGTCAAAAAGTTGTGCCAAACTTTTTTGTTCAGTGTATGTTTACTTGTTTTTGCTTACATGTCTTTTTTAGCGAGTTAAGCCATTTCAATTGATATTTTATAGTGTGTCTTTTTATGTTGTAATGCTACACTTCCGTCGCAGGTTAGGTTGAACTTTAAATTTTTAAACCCGCTCAATTTTTATGCACCTGTCTTAAGTCAGAAGCCTGTTGTTCAGTGGTTGTCGTTTGTTGGCGAGGTTCATAAGTGTTTCTCCTTTCTCGTTTCTTATATAAATTAGACCATTGGTTTTCCTGTTTGAATCGTTTTACACTTGTAATTTTAGGGCCCTTTACAGCTTGCTGTTCGGTGTAGGTCAAGGCTCCGGGTTAAAGGTCGAACCTTGACCTAGTTGTTAACGTTTTATACATTGTGTCTTGTCTCATTGGCACACATGCTACATCTTCTTATTTATAATATCATATGAAGTAAAAGGTATTGTTAGCAAACATTAATGTTCTACTGATGTACTTTTGAGATGTAAAAAGATTGTTTGACTCAAATCTTAGATTTCACTTGCCTTTCAATTGTTGGGCCACATACCGACGGTTTTCGGTGGCGTCCGTTTTGATAATTTTTTGGTGTTTTTTGTAGTATTTTGGTATTACGCTTTGAATGGCAAATGATGGTGTCTATCTCTTCGATGTATTTGTTTTTAATTGTTCTCCGTTGATCTCTTCACTTTATGTTGATTAAAAAATAATGATTTAACAAGAATTCAAGGGAATAACATAATAACATTCTAAAGAACTGAAGAACCACCAAATACATAATTCATGACGTTCTAAGCATTAACTAATCAGGAATATATAACTGTTGTAATACAAAAGCATGACTTTATCATGTTTATCTTTCATAGATATATAAGGCTTTTACTATTCTTTGGCTTTGATTTCTATCTTGTGTATCATATCTTACATCCTCAGGTTTTTCTTGCATAACATTTATAAGAATAATTTTGAAAATTATTTAAAAAGTATTTCTTCCTATGTTGCTCGAGGCTTTCAACGAAGCGGAAGTATTAACTTTGATAAAAAGAGTTCAAGGGACAATGTAAGCACCCCCCCCACACACACAATTATCAATTATTAAACATAATAAAGAAATTTCAAAGAACAGATGACATTCACAATAATTTTACAATAATTTTACAATAATTTTACAATAACTACTTTCTCAGAAAGATCAATAGTTAATGATTCAACACATCAATAACAAATAATTACAAAATAAAATAAAATGAAAAATTCATTCGTGCACTTTTTCTGCAGACACGTTGTTTTGTTTTAGAGTATATACAACTTATAAGTACTATAGTAAGAAAATAGCTGATTTCGAATACACTTCGCTATCATGAATAAAAGAACAAGTCGGCAAGAAGAAGAACACAGCTGGTTACCATGTAAATTGTTTGTTGAAAAAACACGTCTTCAGAACAAACAAATATGTTGTCAATCAAAAAATCAAAAATCTTGATAACGTTAATTTCAGAGAATGTCTTCTTTGAATCAGAGCGATTCTTAACAAAGAACGATGTATCCACCTTGAGACAAGATACTATAACCTCGGGTTTTATTTTTTTATGAAACAATTGTCTTTTAGTTTGGAATGGGAAATACTCGTGTTCCAAGTTGTTTCACTCTTGAATAATTTACTCTAAACTTTGTAGAATAATTCATACTGATACGTCAACATCACTTGGTGAGAAACATTTTATTCTCTTGAGGTTATCTATAATTATGCCCGTTTCACTTAGGAATTTTGGCCCTTTTCATAACCGACCTCGGCCTTCTAATTCCGTCTTCACTTTTTTTCGAGTCTAAATGAAACTTGGCATAGTGTTAGATCTTAATATTATATGTGTATGTTGTTAGGATGCTGCAGTCCATTTTGATGAGTTTTTTGTAGACGGAACTCGCGTCTGGCGTAAATTCAAAATTTCAATCCTGGTATCTATGATGAGTTTATAATGAACCACATACTCAACGGCAACTACTGATGATCAGGTTCCTGACTTAGGACAGGTACAAACAAATGCAGCGGGTTTAAACGTTTGAAGGTACTCGCCTTCACCCTTACTCGAAAAAATAGTGTACTATCACAACATAGAAAGACACACTATTAAATATCACTGGAATTGGCTTAACTCAATCTAAAGACTTATTAGCATTTAAGTGAACATACACTGAACGAACAAATTTGATCTATGACACAAAGTTAATACAAAATCAATAAACTAAAATAAGGGGTGAATAAATAACGACAACAGTAGAATACCGCTGTTAGATGTTAAATAATTTCAGAATATTACCAATAACCTTGAACAAATATCCTTGCCGCCAAATAGAATAATGTACACAGGGAGAAGAAAATAAGATTGTTGTAAGGTATACAGTATAAACATGATACATGGAGATTTATTTTTACAAAATAAATAGTGTTGTTGTTCATAGTACGAGAAACAGATGTTAAAATGTATAGCCATACCAAACATTTATTAAAAAATGTTATACATTAAAAATAGAGTAAACATTAAATAACAAAATACCTTGCAATTTTATCAAATTAACACGAAAGTACGATTTGAGAGTACTCGCAGAAAAAAATCATGCATCAGAGACAAAAATTCAACTAAAACACTTCCCAGTGATTTAGTATGTCAACATCATGGACAGTCAAAGAAGACATGACTTGTGCAATGCCAAAAATAAAAGTATCGACAGGCTGTGGGATAGTAGGAGTTTACCTCATTTTGTGCTTCTTTGTTACATATTTGTTTGTTTTATAGTGATTAAGATTATAATACAAAGTTGACTGCTGTACCCCTATTTTTGACATTTTTATCTATGTCTGTTTGTTTTATTCATACATCGTTGTCAATATAATGAAATTTAATTGACTGACATACACGTGAGAGGTTTAGCTAGCTATAAAACAAGGTTTAAACCACTGTACATAAGAATATGCCTGTACCAAGTCAGGAATATGATATTTGTTATCAATTCGTTTTATGTGTTTGAGCTTTCGATCTTGCCATTTGATTAAGGACTTTCCTTTTTGAATTTTTCTCGGAGTTCAGTATTTTTGAGATTTTACTGTTTTCTATATAGACCAAATGAACATGGATGTGTATTTATACATCCCGCTTGAAAAAAGTACAATAATTTGAGTTATGTATTAATTTGCTGATGACAAAATCAATATTTGTGACAATATAAACTGTATTTAATTACAATATTTGTAAGATAGAAACCTTTACTAATAAGTTTAATCAATGGTTCGACGAGTTTTCCACGGATCACATAGTGATTTCTGCCTTTTTAGTACAAAACTACCGTAAAAATAAGGATGTGAAATACCGTTTTCAATAAGTTTTGTAAAGTTGATTTTGTGTCAAAAATTGCAAAATTGATATTTCTACATATAGGAAAGAGATCTGATATAAAACAAAAAAAGACTTGTCTGCTCTAAAATTGTACGGACCTGTCATCCCAATCAGTAATAAGGAAAATAAGCTGATTAGCTTGCGATGCAACATATTTGCACAAGTATTGAACATTCAACAAAATTTTAAAATGATCATTGCGCAGCTGGTTTTAAAAAAAAAAAACTATAATTAAAGCAACCTTTATTTACATAAGTACATATGATATTCATCGAAAATATTATAAAAGTGCGGTTTGAATCTGTTCTAGTGGTTTCTGCAAAGTCTCAATCGCGGCTGCCCAAAAAAGATCCTCGCCGATACCAGTTTGATACCGAAGACTAGATGCACTGTCCAATAGGGCTCTTAATTGATTAGTCATGTGATTAGAGTCGATAGTTTTCAACATTATTAAAAGAAACACGTCTCGTCCATACCTTCTACGTCGCTCCTGTACTACATCAACTTCCCATTGGCACCACTCACTTTTTGCAAACTCATTTGATAATATTACTACGACTTTCCATGATTTCTCTAAACATTTATTGATGTTTGCAGTGATAGATTCTCCGACTTCAAAATCTCTATGGTGAATACATAGCTTTATACCTTCGTCTTGTTCTATTTTTGGCAAAAACGTCTGGTGCACCCAGTTACGATCTGTGTCACAATATACAACAAACGCGTGATATTCAAAATCGTCTGCATTTGTTAAAGGGAAATAACCTTTCTTTCTATTGTATTTAACTCTCCATAAGTATATATAATTCTTAATATTTGTTTGACATTTCAAGCCTAGAATTATCAAGGTCACCAAAAAGAATCCTGAACAGGATAGTACTATTGCCATGCTGTATAACGGATTCCATGGTGGACACTGCATTTTAGATTCAATATAGTTTTGAAGTATAACATTGTCAAGATGGGTAGGTTGTCGACATCTATAAAATAACGGATACCTAATCATTCTGACTTTGGTTGCCGTTATCCATTCGGTGAACCAGAGCTGATCACAAGTACAGGCATATGGGTTTCGGCTAAGATCTAATTCTTCTAATGAATTCAGTACTTCCAGCGGAAATGATGTTTCGTTAATTATTCTTATAAAGTTGTTTGCCATGTGAAGCTTTCTTAGCGATGTCATATTACGAAAAATAGCATTTCCGTCATGCCAAGTAGAACATTTATTTGCATCCAACCACAATATTTCCAAAGATTTCAAATATGGAAAGACGTTTTTGGGAAGAAACTTAAGTTTTCCGGAGCAAAGACGTAAAACTTTGAGGTTGATTAAAGATGAAAACATTTGCTGCATCCAAATCTCTGTCCGTGGAAGATAACTCTGATCAAGTTTCAGGAATGTCAGATTTGGAGAAAGAGAAAAAATAGTTTTGGGGTTAAAGTTTTCCTGATCAAAATGAAAGTTCGTCTGTTGCAAATTAATTCGAGACAACGATGAACTGTTGAATGCAAAGTCGTCAATCTTTTTCAAAAAATTACCTAGATTAGAAAGTTGAACCGAAAATATAAGAGGATTATGTAAAAACATGTTATTATGAATTCGGCCGATGGGATTCCCATTTAAGATTAAAATTTTCAATTTTGGCAAACATACAAATGCATTATCATGAATAAGGGCAATGCTATTGTAACTCAGATCCAGATATGCTAGGCTTTCAACGGCGATTGTATCTCCTTGTCTATGAACACACAATTCAGGGACTGCTAGAAGCAGATTGATATCTAGATGTAATCTCTTCATACTACTAGGTATTCCGGTGATATTTATATTTTCAATCAGATTATTTGAAAGAGACAATTCTAACATATTGTTGAGTGGAAAAAACACATGACATTTAATATCCGAAATTATATTACCCGTGACTCGCAGCTGTAGCACCTTATTGGTTGTAAAATTTGAAAACATATCCAACGGTAAATGAGACCAACTGTTATTTTCAAATATTAAGCGCAGCAGCTTTTGTTTGGCAGAGAAACCGAGTGCTACTTTCAGAACATCCACATTCAGTCTTGGCTCGTCTGAAATGTACAGCTAAGCAAGAAATACCAATTTGGCAAGCGAAATTGGGTGAATGTACGATATCAAATTGTCAGTTAAAAACAACTTTTTTAAAGTGATCTTAGTCAAATTATCAAAGCCATTTTCATCAATGTACGTCAAATTTGTTCCGTTCATTCTTACGACGTGTATATTTTCAGAAAATAACGGAATATAATGCAAGTCGCGTCTAGTGCAAACGGCCTCATGATTATTTGACTGTTGAAAGGAACATTTGCAATTTTTCGGGCAGTCTATACTCTGTGCACATCTAACAGCTGATAGTAGAACAAGTATACAACTGCAATTGGCGTACAAGTGCATCGTAGAAGTATTATTCCTGTAATTACAAATACAATATAATTATTACTTTTTGATCATTTCTTAGTTGAACGTTACTCGAAATCTCCCCGGTTTACTCAGTTTGTAGTTTTTGTAATGTTGTATTATGTGCACAGTTGATTTTAGTGGTTTTTCGTTTTTACCATGGCTTTATCAGTTTGTTTTCGACTGTGAGTTTGAATGTTCATTTTGTATTGTTTATTTTTTAGTTTTCTATGTTGTGTCCCTTTCGTGTTGTTTATTCTACAGTTTTCTATTTTGTGTCATGTGTACTATTGTTTGTCTGTTTGTCTTTTTCATTTTTAGCCATGGCGTTGTCAGTTTATTATCGATTTACGAGTGTGACTGTCCCTTTTGTATCTTTCGTCCCTCTCTTATATCTGTTTACTTTCTTTTAACATGTGATACTGTAACCAAGAATAACATACCGCGTCAACGGATAACGAATTACACCCCAAAAAATATAAACTTTAACAATGGAACATTTTTAAAACATGTTTAAAATTCAAATGCAAGAAAACAGCTTTCTCACAGGGAAATTATAGATATTTTAATTATCTTAAAATGCAATTTAACAAATATTCTTTCTAAAAGAGGATCGAAAGATACCAGAGGGATATCCAAATTCATAGATCAAAAAATATATTACTGACAACGCAATGGATAAACATGAAAAAGACAAACAGAAAAACAATAGTACACAAGAAACAACATAGAAAACTAAAGCTAAAGACTAAGCAACACGAACCCCACCAAAAGCTAGTGGTGATCTCAGGTGCTCCAGAAGGATAAGCAAAATATCTCATACTTCTGACTTACCTTATTCTGACGATTCTTTCAAATAATTTGATATGGCCAGTTAATTGCTTTTGCAGTATTAAGATAAGTTGCCTTTCTTTATTTCAAATATTCTTTTATTTATAACAAAATCTTTGCTTTAGCCTTTTGAGATAATTTTGACTACACTTGGTACGCATTTGATTATTTTATCCGACAATCAGTAATTAATGTTTCGTTTCCATAATGACGACACTGAGCAATAAAAAATGTGAAAAAGGCAATACAAACGTTGCAGACAGGTAAATGTAAAAACATTTTCTACAATATTTGACCACATTTATACATTGTTAAATAAATATTTTTAAACTTTGAGACAGAACTTGGTCAAGCAGTAGATAATGTGATAACGTTTTTATCTATTAAAAAATACAATTTGAAAATAAGGAAGTATATCAATCGTTTGTTTAAACTTGTGTGTCATATAACATTGTTTTATGAACAAGAATTATCACAATGATTCGTATATATGTATATTCGTTTGTTGTATGTTTTGTTCTTTTGTTGTATGTTTTGTTCTTTTGTTGTATGTTTTGTTCTTTTGTTGTATGTTTTTCTTTTGTTGTATGTTTTGTTCTTTTGTTGTTCTTTTTGTATGATGTATTGTGTTGATTTATGTATGCCTTCAACCCCCTTTGGGTATAAATGTGCATTTATTCAATAAGCAGTTATATATATATTTTCGAATTCTTAACTTTATGTTGTTGATTTGCCTACCAAGAGTTGACACAACTCGTGGATTTTGGTTTTGATGCTCTTCAATTATTTAATTTAATTTGCTACCGAACTGCTTTGATTTGAGCTCAATTAATGAGACAATGAGACGGAACGTGGCTGTGTCTATTGGCGTACTAAATTAATCTGTTTAATGAGGTAATTTTGACAAATATTGTAATTTTATATGGTCCTAATATAGCACCGCTGACAAAATATGTTTTTGTACAAACAAATTACAAAATTCAATACTGACTTTACTGAATTACATAGACTAGTACTACAATGTAGCATTTTGTATTTACATGTATCATATCGGTATGAATATCTTCCTGCATAAATATTTTTTTAACTCTTTTAAGGTATAGAAGAACTTACCTTAACTAACGATTCTTAAAACAATTGATGTTCCATGTATAATAATTTCATTACTATGAACACTTTTGATTAGTCATTCTGTCTTTTATATGTGCTTTTGGAAACAAAATCTTGTTGTTATTATGGTGGAGATTTGTTCACCTATATATGTTAGGAACTTGTAAGTTGTGTCGAACTATTCCTAAACCGTTCTACTTCCTTATTTTTTTCTGTCATTTTCAAATGATCGAAAATAGTTTAAACTTCAATTAGATGATATAAGTCAGTCATGTGTGTTAGTTAACTAAGGTACAATAATACAGATATATTTCAAAAGAGAAATGTGAAAAGTTTTGAATACACAAATGTCAAATAACTTCTGACTTATCCTTAAAAGAATATAATTAGTGTATATACAGCGCTTCATCTTAACAGAAATATCAGTGAGTTCTATAGTGATAAAAGGAATTTTCCCAAGTATACCTCATTTACATGAATGTTTAGTAACATTTAATCAAATCAATGAAGTCCGCAAATGACAGTGAATGATTTTAACCTTTTCAAAATAAGGAAGAATTGTTGATTGTGTCAATTTTTAAAGTAGTACTACATTAATTTATTTATAAATACCAGATATAAGGTATGGTTAAATCAAAATTTGGTCTCAAATACTTCCAAGTCTTATCGACAAAATATGATACCGAAAAACATTTGTCCAGGTGTTACTAATAAAAAATAATTTTGAGTTTTGTCTTAATTACGATTCAAGCCTTCAAACTTCTTAAATTTTACTGTTTATTAAGGGAAAAACCATTTAACTTCAAAAGGGGATGGGGGTGTTATGATGATTAAAAAAATGTTTTAATCACCAATATAATTAAAAAAATATTCTTAATCCATATTACCTTATAACTTTAAGATGTTATATAGTATTAAATTTAAAAACAATAATGTGCTTGATAGCGTCGAAAAACTTAAAAACAAACGTGCGATAAAAATTTTGACAGAAAAATCATAACCCATCTAGAAGTTAAATAGTTGCTCCCCTATGCAAATAGATATTTATGTATTACGCTGTATGTTTTATAGTCTTAGCGGTAGCATTAGAGACGTTTACATGCTAAATTGATAAGATGTATTGGTATTGGTTTTTATGTATTATAAAATATTGTACTTTCGTTGGAAATGATTTCATGATTAGGATCTGAGTACCTTTCAACGGCACCTTAGACCAGTCCAGTAGTCAGTACTATGAATTATCAATTTTATGGTAATTTTTATAAATTTACTGTTTGCAAAATTATGAATTGAACGAAATACTAAGGATTTTCTCATACCTTGTATAGATAACCTTAGTCGTATTTGGCACAACTGTTTGGAATTTTGGTCTTAAATGCTCTTCAACGTTGCACTTTTTTGGCTTTCTATTCCGAGCTTCACTGATGAGTCTTATGAAGACGAAACGCGCGTCTGGCGTATTAAATTTTATGTCTGGTACCTTTGATTTACCTCTCTGGGTCTAGTGCTCAAGGGTATCACCAGCTCAAAATTAAGCACTTCGGTGTTGACATTAATATCAATTATATAGTCATTTTCCATAAATTTACTGTTTGCAAAGGTATGAATTATTCGATAAAATGAGGAATTTCTTATCCCAGGCATAGATAACCTTAGCTGATTTGGTTCAACTTTGTGGTCATCAATGCTCTCCATCTTTGTTGTTTTGTGTTTCTAATTAATTTTATCTGAGCGTCAATGATGAGTCTTATGTAGCCGAAACGCGCGTGTGGTATATTAAATTAAACGCCTGATACTATGCCGTTTTTTGTAGGTTTTGTGTTGCACTATTTTTATTAATTGATATTTTTAGTGTTGTTTGGCGTCTTATGCACGTTTTTCGTCATGGCATACATATTTCCTGCTTGCATCACAGCTAAAGATTGACCAATGAGATAATTAGATCATGTGTATCTATCTGAATATTAGAGTTGAAGCGGTGGCAAATCCTCCGGTTTTAACATATATACAAACATTATGTTCGACTGAGTTTGAATATCTTTCGCCTCTTTTTTTGTGGTTACTACTCTCATGGTATTGTCTAGCCATATTTAGAATATATTTATGGACCATTGGATCTACAGAGGTCTTTTTTGTTGTTGTAATGCAGTTGGCCTTCGTAGTATAAAGTAAAATCATAAAAATACTGAACTCAGAGGGAAATCAAATCGGAAAGTCCCTAATCACATGACAAAATCAAATGACAAAACTAATAAAAAACGAATGGACAACAATTATCCTATTACTGATTTGGTACGGGCATATTAAAATATAGAAAAAGTTGGATTAAACCTGGTTTTATAGCGCTAATCCTCTCACTTTGTACGACAGTCTCATCAAATGCCGTTAAAGGAGTAGGTCCGGTAAGGATCGATTTTGGCCTCAAATTTCAGTTTCATCTGACGAAAGATTTTGACCACTTTTTAAACACTTAAGTGTCTATTTCATTTGATTCAATTATTGTTTGTGAAAGATTTTAACTCTTTTAGTCATTAAAACGATCCGATTTAAGCTAAAATTAGAAAAATCTACCAAATATGCGAAAAAATGTCACTTTTCAGATAGTTTTTGTCAAAAATGAAAGTGGCCGCATCCGTGTTCATCCTAAATCTTTATATATGTTATGTATTATCATCAAATACAACTTCCATTTCATTATTTTGGATGAACACGAATGCGGCCACTTTCGTTTTACACGGAAACCGTCTAAAATTTAACTAAAATGCTGGAATTGTGAAGATTTCAGTAATTTAGCATGACTTAATGGTGCTAGTACTCAATATATGTGCAATTGTATTGTCAAAAACAGCCAATATTTATTTAGCAGAACCATTCTACTATCCAATAAAAAACTAAAAGTTTACATTTTAACAATTTTGTAAAACTGCTATATTTTGGGGCCAATAAGGGCTCTTACCGGACCTACTCCTTTACAATGATGTGTGAACTAAGCAGACATACTAAATAATGTGAATACAGCAGTCATCATCGTGTTACTATAAAAAAGAAGATGTGGTATGATTGCCAAATGAAACAACTATCCACAAAAGACCAAAATGACACAAACATTAACAATTATAGGTCACCGTACGGCCTTCAACAATTAGCGTCTGTTTGTATAATAGATCCATGTGTGTCTGTGTGTATTTGTGTACCCTTATACACACATTCTGACAAATCTGTAAACTAAATCCGAAAAGAAGGGACAAAACCACAACGGACCAGCAAGATTTTAAAAATGCATGTCGTACAAATACAAGAAAATAGTAGATATACATACAGTTAAACCCGTATAAGCAGACACACTACTTAAGGACAAGAGAATTGTGTCGAATTATACAGGGTGTCGGAATACTCAGGTTTCACGTTTGGACAACAATGTGATAATTTATAGGATGAAATACGTTTATCATAACTTTACCACAATAAATATTTTAAACTAAATGTCAGGTAAAAGTTATTTTTTTTCAATGAAATCATCAAAATTTTCTGTAATACAATATTTTTTTTCTGTCATAGTTATTAAATGTTGTATTGGATCTAGTTACTTGTCAACTTTAACTAGTGCAAATTATCTTACTTCCGTGAACACATCAAAGTTTTGTATGTGTGATTTGTTTTTGTCACCTCAGGCAGCTGTTCATCATCCTCATCCGATTCATTCTCCTTACAATTTTCAATGGATTTTTTACCACACCACTGTTCATCATGTTTTTTCCAAGTCAACATCATAACTTTCCTCTGTGGGATCGGATTCTTAAGTTCCGGTTCATTTGTTAGTTTAAACATATTTTATTTGTTGAAGTACAAATTGGATAAGACACAAGTCAAACAGACTTATGAAGTCTTCTCCATTTAACATTTATAGCAATATAATACAAAATTATCATATTGCTATAAATGTTAAATGGAGAAGAATTCATAAGTCTGTTTGACTTGTGTCTTATCCACATGTTCAGAATGAATTCGTTTTTGTTGCTTAATCAGTGGGATGTCATCATCTATGTTGTCGTCAACTTTAGCATAAGGAACATCGAGAGAACCAATGGGAAACCTGCATCGCATCAACATTACAAAATTGCTGGTGTCTTTGTATCGTTCCACGATTTATTGATCCAGTTTAATGCGTCCAAGACGGAAATTTGTTTTGGTAGTTCCGTAACAGTTACATAATTTTCAATGTTTAATAGACGATGGCTTGACATGCTTTTTTTTTCCTGTAGCGTGCTTTAAAAGGCATGTATGATTCTTAAATCAAGTGGCAGTAGTTTGAAAGTTGTGTTCAAATACAAAAACTCAACTTTACAAAGTTGTATTCGGAGGCAAAAATTCAACTTTACAAAGTTGTTTTCAGAGACAAAAACTCAACTTTACAAAGTTGTGTTCAAAGGCAAAAACTCAACTTTACAAAGTTGTGTTCAGAGACAAAAACTCAACTTGTGTTCAGAGGCAAAAACTCAACTTGTGTTCAGAAGCAAAAGCTCAACTTGTGTTCAGAGGCAAAATCTCAACTTTACAAAGTCTGATTTCATTAGAAAGACATGTTTCGTTGTCTATGTCAAAATATTGTTTATCTTTCTCCGTCTCACTATTTAAATCATACTTTTAATCAAGTCTATGAACATTGTTTCTGTCATCTTACTTTTCCTATTATACCGCCAAATAAAAGGGAGATTTGTGAAATTGAGGTTTTGAAAGCATCTGAGTTTTCTAGCCTTCCCAAAACCATTGGTTTTAGTTAGTCGTCCAACGTACTACAACAGAACATTAAAGTTATCGTTTTTGTTTGCTATTTTACCACCCTTACACGCAGATTTCTTTTGTAAAGAAATATCATATTGAAGCGCTCAACAATAATCTGGTTTCGTCACAATTAAATATATCCTGTGACTGGTAATCCTGAACAAATTAGTCAATTCCGGACAGAAAACAAATAACATGTATATGTAACACTCCCAATTAATTATGTATAAGATGTTACTGTACACAAATGAACGACATGAGACGGCTGTTTTCAAAGAACTAAACTACCGAAGATTAAGGAAAATATTATGTCTTATCAATCAGGGTTTTGAATAATAAGATGCTCATCAGTAATAAAAAGGCCAATCATCAAAAATAATTGTTTTACGTTGTGTCTCATATATGTGAAGTTAGCAGACGGTTCGATATTCAAATTGTAGGGATAATCACACCTTATATAAGAATGCCAGATTTTATCGGGTGGTTGCCAGTGTATTTTATCGCAAATTCTAATATTTGTTTTCTTCATTTCAAACGAATGTTTAACCACTGCCGGTGAATTTGACTCAAATACCATGGTATTTGCTATTTTGGAGAATCCCCTTTTACCTTCAGGAGCCTGTTTCCGCCAAAATTATTCGGGACCTTTCCCAGTTTACCCCGCTTATTGAGACAATATGGTTAAGCACTATTGATTGAGTTAAATAAAAAACTGGCTGATATATTTATGTAAAAAGGGGGAAAAACGTCTTTACAATTGAACGCCTTAATGTTGGAATAACAATGACGTTTACACATAAAGATACCATGATGTTACAAAAAGACAACACTCACGCGTTTACGTACATGTATATTTCCCGCGGTACTATGATTTGTTACATGTACAAACAGTTTCTTCAATTAAAGTATACAAATATAAAATGTTATGGACGGGCATTTGCGAAAATAACCAGTCTTAGGACCGAAGGAGTAGGTTCAGTAAGACCCCGTTTTGGCTCCAAAATTTCGCATTTTTTATAAATTGTGAAAATGTTAATTTTTAGCTATTTATCGAAAAGTAAAATGCCTCTGCTACATATCTATGGGCTGTTTTTGACAATACAATGCACAGATATCGTGTACTAGCTAAACTAGTCATGCTAGACTACTGAAATCTTCACAATTGTAGCATTTTAGATAAATTTTAGACGGGTCCGTCTTAAATGAAAGTGGCTGCATTCGTGTTCATTCATAATATTGAAATGTAATTTGTATTTGATGATGATGCATAATATATATAAAGGATTACTTGAGCCGTATTTGGCACAACTTTTTGGAAGTTTGGATTCTCAATGCTCTTCAACTTTGTACTTGATTGGCATAATAACTATTTTGATATGAGCGTCACTGATGAGTCTTATGTAGACGAAACGCGCGTCTGGCGTACTTAATCAAAACCCTGGTACCTATGATAACTATACAAAGATTGAGGATGAACACGGATGCGACCACTTTTATTTTTGACAAAAACCATCTGAAAAGTGACGTGTTTTGGCATATTTGATAGATTTTTTATATTTAAGCTTGAATCGGGGTGTTTTTGATAACTGATTAAGTTAAAATCTTTCATATAAACTAATCGAATCAATTGAAATAGACACTTAGGTGTTCCAAAAGTGTCCAACATCTTTCATTAAATGGACCTTAAATTTAAGTACAAAATCGGCTCTTACGGGCCCTACTCCTTTTACAGTTCCTTCACTGGTATTTTTCGCAAATACCCATCCATAACATGATCAATCTGTTCAAAATCATCATAAGTTTAAAGCATGGTTTTCATAGTAAAGAGGCGTGAAAAGATACGAAGGAAATCGATTTATGACCCCTTTAAGCTGTTGTAAATTTAAATTCTCATGTGATGGATTGCCATCCCCCCACCATTTTTTTTTTAATAAATTCGAAATGTATAGTGAAGACCTTCCGTAGACCGCTTAAATGATGATGATAATCCCTTGCATTGTTATTTCAATGTCCATAACATTACCCGACTCTGTATATACAAATGTTGTATCAAAAGGATTTCTCAGAATAACACCATCTGCAATATCTACGGAGTGCTTAGATTGTCACTTTTTAGATGTAAATGGTTAGAATGTCAGAACAAAGGACACGGGACAATGGGCAGACATCGCCCGATCTTTCAATCATCGTCTTTATATTATGCAGACAGTTAGTTAATATGTGAAAACAAACTTGAACAAAAGTAATTTGGTTAGACTTCTTGTCTTCTGTGTAAAGTGCCAGTTGGATATTTAAAATGTATAGTGAAAACCTACCAGAGACTGCTTACATGACGATGAGACCCCCCTCCCTTGGTGTTAAATGTCCCTAAAATTCTACAAAATTATAGATTTTGTATATGTAAAGGTTGTATCAAAGGGATTAACCAGAATAACGTCATCTTCGATATCTACCGAGTGCTTAGATAGTCATTTTTCAACAAAAATTTTGAGGGCAAAGGGAACGGGGCAATGGTGATAACTCCCATGAACTCTTAATCATCTATGTTTACTGAGGGCCTAATTTGCTAGTTTGATATTCAAAATGTATTGTGAAAACCTACCGGAGACCGCTTTAATGACGATGAGACCCCCTTGGTCTTTGAATGCCCCTAAAATTCGACGAAATTATAGTCTCTGTATAAATTAATAAACACATCATTGATCCCAGGATTAAATTTCGTATTAACGTCAGACGCGCATTTCTTCTACAAAAGACTCATCAGTGACGCTTGAATCCAAAAATGTTAAAAAGGCTAAATAAAGTAAGAAGTTGAAGAGCATTGAGAACCAAAATTCGTAAACGTGTTTCCAAACACAGCTAAGGTAATCTATTCCTTAGTATTTCAAAAATTCAAAAGTTTTGTGAACAGTTAATTACAAATTAGACCATATCAATTATTATTCATGACTACTGTGCTGGTGATACCCTCAGAAAATTAAAATTCCATCAGCAGTGGAATCGACCTGGTGATTGTAAATACACTCCCCATAGATATCAGGATTACATTTTGTTTAAAGATTGTATCAAAAGGATTTCCCCAAATAATGTCATCTTCGATATCTACGGCTTGCTAAGTTTGTCACTTTTCAGCAAGAAATTGTGAAACTGTCAATACAAATGGCACGGGGCAATGGCGAGACCCCCTGATCTCTGAATCTTTCTAATATAATGCAGACAATTAAAACCAGGTTTAATCCACCATTTTCTACATTTGAAAATGCCTATACCAAGTCAGGAATATGACATTTGTTGTCCATTCGTTTTGATGTGTTTTGTCATTTAACTTTGACATGATTAGGGACTTTCCGATCTGATTTTCCTTTAAGTTCAGAGTTTTACCTTTAAGTTTATATGTAAGAACAAACGTAACTAACATGAACTTAGGTATATATCCTGTGTGCTATGTTAACGGAGGGTCCAAAGTGCCAGTTGGTTATTCAAAATTAATAGTGAAAACCGACCGCTTAAATGACGGCGAAACACCTTTGTCTTTTAATAGCCTTCGTATCTTTTCACTGCTTTTAATTAAAAAAATCATGCTTCTTTTTTATCAAACATTTTAATTTTTTATGATTTTCAACTAAATTGGATATCGAATACCGAATAAGGAACCGGCCACTAACTTAAGATACATTTGTGTTATGTGATTTGCATAAAATGGAAAAATGCAGTACTGAAATAATGCTCATTTTGAGATCTGGTCATTTATCACTAAGAAAGAAGAAAGCTTAACGCATCAAAATATTTAACTACCAAATCATTTTGTAAAGATGATAATGTGTGTTAAATATTTTTGGACTTGGTATTTATTTTTTGGCAAAATATAAAATTTGTACGATCATGATTTGAAAGATTAGAATAATTCGTATCTATCTGTGTAATTAAATGGGATAAACAGATCTCCTATCATATCTTATCCTTTGGTAATATGAATATACGTAATCAACTTTGATATCTCGCATATCAATTTATTCCTGTAATGTATCAAATCTCGTTGCATTTTCATTTTGTCGGAGAAGACAATGCTCACTCGAAAAAAATGTGTTCTTGTATATTATTGTCCTTTTTGAACAATAAGATATTTTTTAAAATATTGAATTTTCTATTAAAGATTATTTAATACAAATAGAACAAGGTGTTATACAAAAGAGGAAGGTATAATAAGTTGATGAAAAATCGACAAAAGGACGACAACCCCCTCTCAAAAAAGACAAAAAGATACACAATTCACAAGTAACTTAAAAGAAAACTTAAGACTTAACGACACTGACCCCCGAAAAAAGGTGATTAAATATCAAAGAAGAATACAAGAAATAATTGATTGATATTGTAGTTTTTTCCAAACCTACATAATTTATATATTTACTATGCCTCTACAACTAAATGCATACATTAAGATTTTATTTGCTTATCCTTCATGGTCCTACATTATGTTGTGTGTCACAATAAAACTAAGGATTTATCCACAATTTTTCCACATAAAGTTATACCTGTACCAAGTCAGGAATATGGCATTTGATTTCTATTCGTTTGATGAGTTTGAGGCTTTGATTTGGTCATTCAATAAGATAATTTTTGTTTTGAATTTTCCTTTCAGTTTGATATTGTTAATATTCTATGTTTTGCAGACACACACGAATTTATCAGACTGTCTATAACTTCTCTACCCATCATCTATTTAGGGTGTACCCTCTAAAATAATTTTGTGTAAAATATAGTTCATTCCCTAACTTAAAAGACTGTGAGTAATCTAAGATAGGTACTCTGTTTCGTAAGTTGTATTTTTTGTTTTTGATTTAATCCAACTTGTATATCTACACTTTTAAACGAGAAGACCTCATTTTGGGTGTCGCTTCTCTTCTTTCCACAATTAATTGATCAACACGCCTCTGTGTCCTATATATAGGTACAGTGCATAGTGCCATTTGTCATCCATTCATATGATTATTCAGATTGAGTTATTTTTGGAGAAAAACGAGAATAAAGACATCCAGATATTGTCCCGTCATTGGACGAAATTTTAAGTCAAATTAGACTTCCGGTTTGCGTTTTTCTGTATACTTTGAACATACATATACAAAGAATAAAGTGTATTTTCAGAATTATATCTGCTATCATTTTCAAGTTAACTATCCACGGCAGTCACATATTTTATTAAATAGAGAGGGTCTGTATACTATATCAATGACCACTATGTATCGATTAGTAAACTAAGAATTGAAAGTAAATACACTATATTTATATAGTAATGAATGTTCATAATATACAGATTAGCGCTAAAAATATTCATGTGAACTTTTGATACCTTTCTGAAATTCTCCAGTCATTAAATCTTTTACAAAATTCATTGATTACAAAAAAAAGAAGATGTGGTATGATTGCCATGTTAAGACAACTCTCCACAAGAGACCAATATGACAGATATTAACAATTATAGGATACCGTACGACCTTCAACAACGAGCAAAGCCCATACCGCATACTCTGCTTTAAATGGCCCCGAACTGACAATGATAAACAATTCAAACCAGAAAAATAGCGGCCTTATTTATGTACAAAAAAATGAACGAAAAACAAATATCTAACACATAAACAAACAACAACCACTGAATTACAGGCTCCTTACTTGAATGTTCATAACATACTAAATGTATGTTCATATTGAAATTGATAGAAAACCAAAAAATAGGAATATTGGAAATAAAGGAGGAGGGGTAAAAAAAAAACATTTTCCTGTCCCCAATAACCTATGACTTATGATACTTTTGCTGAAATTCTCCAGTCATTCAATATTTTACAAAATTCTTCCAACAACACTTTACATACTTTAAACTTTGCTCTGAATGCCCGGAATTTCGCGGGTGTGTTCTAGTCAAGTATAATGTCAACGGGTTTTTATATTTTCCTATTGTTTTGCTGTAAGGTAACGGTTGAAAGGAGGCTTTTCAAATAATTTGTTCAGGTTCTTTGTCCAACGGCTGATATTTTTTGTGTGTGCTGTACCCATATGTTGACTATTTAATTTATTTTGTCTGCCGTAAATATTACGGAATTTGAGGAGACTGTCTCACAAGTGAGAGGCGCTTTAAAACGAGGTTCAATCCACTATTTTCTACATTCGAAAATGCTTGTAGCAAGTCAGGAATATGATAGTTGTTGTCCATTAGTTTTTGATGTGTTTTGTCATTTGATTTTGCCATGTGATTATGGACGTTCCGATTGAATTTTCCTCGGAGTTCAGTATTTTTGAGATTTTACTTATTTTTTGCAAACTTTTGACATATGCTTAGTTTCGTTTTAAATAATAAAATGTATATAGTTTGTAAACATTTTTAATCCTCGCAAAACACTTGCTCCTTTCAAAATGTCACCTATTAATGGTACACATCTCTTGTCTATAAGATGCCTCCTTTTTTCAATTGTAATTGCTATTTTGTTGTTCAACAAAGTATGATTAGTATAATAGTGAGCACAATTTGTATTTCCTCTTGAGTAATTCGGTTTCCTGGACTTCAATAAATCATAATTGTAATTTTTATCCGGATGCGTACTACCTTCGTCGACCCCTTCCTTTCCAGGTAATGTGACCTGATGTACAGCCAATGAGGTCACAGTAATGTCAATCACGTGACCAGGTACACGATTAACTGCTTCCAACACAATAAATGAATCTACATAAGGTCTCCCTATAACCAGGTCAGGAAAGTCAAAAAGTGGATATGACTTTTTTATTATGAGGAAGTCAATACCATATGGCGTATGTAAAGATCCTCTGTTATAAGCTGCAAGTTTCAGGGTCACGTGATTTGTTGCTTCTTCGAGCGTAACATTCCGTACGTCTGTACGTCTACCTATCAGCAACACATCTTCCGAATTGCTCAGATTCGATTCCAAAAAGGTTTCCAATGTTTTTATGAGGTCATCTGTAAACAGAATATCACCGTTAGCATATGCATAAAATGTAGAATCTTCAGCCTTGAAACTTGAGTAAAACAGATCTTTTAGCACCGGTACCTTAGTAACGCTTGCTACTTTTTTAACTGGTAGAACCTTCCAACCCATCGACTTCACTCTCAAGTTCAAATCAGACTCATTAGTAAATAAGATTCTAACAACATTTTTCTGCAAAAGATTCCAGTTTTGAACAGTATTATTTCGGCAAATATGTTTTTTCTTGTCCGAAATCCATGTTGTAAAAATAGTAAGAAGAGGTTTTTTCTTTGGAATAACTTGTTTGTCATCTCTATGCTCAAGATGAACTGCTCCTCTTGATAATGTAAATGTATTAAATGCATTTCTATGATGTTGGTAAAATGGTTTCAGCAAGAAGAATATGTAGAGGGAACAGTATAATACAATAGCGATGGTCGCCTGGTACATAATCTTTTTTGGTACCATTGGAATGACGACTGGCTTTCAACTGTGAATTAAAAATGATCTTCGTATCAAAAGTCAATCATATCAAGATAGTTCGCCTTTTCAGGATCTTAAGGACTATAGGTAATATCATTTTTCGTACACCATAATGAAAATAACGTTACATCATTTGATGAATTTCCATTGTTTAGAACGTTTTTAACCAATTAGAACGAATTGGTTAAAAGTTTTGAAAATATTACCCAGAAAACATAAGATTATGAATAGGCGAATTATATGTCCATGTCGTGTAGTACACCCTCGTTTATTCAAAGGCACCGAACATAATAAAATAAATAAAAACAAAAGTGAAATTATAATTTTTTTTATCTTAAGATTGTATTATCTTGATGCAAACTCCGAAACAGTGGTGACGTTGCTTCGCTAAACTATCATCGTGGTTAAAGTCAACGTAGCGTAGTAAAGAGGACGTAACCGCTGTTTCGGAGTTTGATCTTGATGCTGACTTTCGGACTGCTGATACCATTGAAAGAAGAAACTGTACCAGTATCGGCATCAACCTAGTTGTATAAGACACATTATATATACCAGGTTCAGAATTCTGTTAGCGAGCTCAACACTGTTAATATAAGTTTCAGTTTAAAATTTATGAAATTATAGTTTTACAATGGAAATGTATAATTCTAAAACATATCAACGCCTATTTCACTAGGCGGAATATTCATGTTATTTCTTTTCACTTTTTACATATATTACCTTAGGAAATATTCATCTAGTTTAATTTACTGTAAGTAATATATACAGGTACACGAATAACAAATCAATAATGTTGATTTCGGAAAGTTTCGTGTCTCAAAATCCAGATGAAGAAATTTAATAGAGGGAATTTTATCTCTGTTGTCCAGAAGTGCGTATCTGTGAAATATTTTTAAATCCTTTTTAATAAAAGTCCTTGTTTACAAAAATGATGACTGCATGTGGTTTTGATTTTTTTTAATCCGAAGTGCGTATGTGTGACATGTTTTTACATTATATCAAAAAAAGTTTAGTTTAGATAAAGTTTCTTATAGAAAAGCACAATAAATCCAATTGAAAAATAATTGTAAAACCAAACTAAGTTTTAAAACGTATGACTATAGATTTTTCTTCATGTTCCATTGCGTTAATATCGATCCAAACATCACTATATAATTAAATACTTATCCCTTAAGTTATCCTCTTTGCAAGCATATATAATTATTTTTAATAAGATACATGATATACAATATAAACCACGCACGAAAAAAATCTATAAAAATAAATGGATTTTAAAATGAAATACCTGAGCGATCAAGCGAGAAGAACCTAAATGTTTAATATTACAAAGTTGTTAAAATTTGTTATTTGATGTTATAGTTTGTTACTAGTGAAATACCTGAGTGACCAAACGAGAAGAACTGAAATGTTTAATATTACAAAGATGTTCAAATTTGTTATTTGATGTTAAAGTTTGCTACTGCTGATTTTTTAATGGAAATCGAGAATCAAAAGTGCAACATTATTGGACGTTAGTTGGAATCTATTAAATTTGTAAAACATCATAGGAAATTCAGATAATATGCGAACGATTAGAAATAGAACAATGATACACAAGAATAATGAACTAACAATGACAGAAATATACACAGTGAATACAATGTATGTTAGGAATTATATAACATAATTTATAAATTGATTAAGGGGGAAAATATTAAAGATAAATTAGCATTTTATAAATTATGTCAGTATCATTACACATTATGTGCTTATGATACCATATTGGATAAATTTTTCAGCTTTAGCAATATGTATATATATCCAGTGCCAGTAAATAAAATAAATGCTTTATAAATTTGTTCTTTCAAAATGTCTGCAGGCCGGAAATTCCTAACAGAAAAGTTTAAAAGCCAGTTATGCATAAATACGCTGTTTTATTAGCAGCTGCGTAGATATAATTAAACAATATGAAAACAAAGTATGACTTGTACGCATTGCAGAAGGGACTTAGCAACGCAAAGTGGATGATTTAAATTTTTAAATATTGAATTATGTTTTAAGAAAAACTAGTATAATTAATGTTTCAATCGTAAAGCGTAAAATACAAAAACAGAACATCAGTAAAAAAATATGTCCTTAGATAATTTAACTTACCAGGATTTTGGATTCTGTCAAAATATTTTAGTACATAAACAAGTTTCCCATAATCTATAGGTTATTTTAAAATATGTGCATTTGAGCAGTGGAGTGTTTCAAAATATTCATCCTCATCATTAAAAACTGAAGGTAAAGTAGGTGAAATAACGAAATACGCAATGCTGTCTTTTAAAGCGTAAAAAGTTATTACAGGTAAATTATATAGAATATGTTTAATTCAAGGCCAATGAACCCTGTATCAACAATTTAATGCTGTAATTTATTCACTGCAAATTTTAACGATGTATTGTAGGAATGTTGTAACAATAATGAAAATTAAAATCACAAAAATACTGAACTCCGAGGAAAATTAAATCGAAAAGTTCATAATAACTTGGCAAACTCAAATGACAAAACACGTCAAACGAATGGACAACAACTGTCTTTCCTGACCTGGTATAAGTTTTCAAAGGTAGAAAATGGTGGATTGAACCTTGTTTTATAGCGCTAAACCTCTCACTTGTACGACAATCTCATCACATAATTGTATAATTATGTGCATTTGAAGTGCCAAAAAAACTGTATGAATGTGAAAATAGTTCTACTGGTAATTTGTATAAAAAATCTAATATAATCATATCAATTCTAAGGGCGAACCCATACAACGATAGATTTTTATTTTTTTATTTTTATAAAAACCATGAGGCTGACAATTTTTTTTTCGTCTTGAGTCAATGACCAAAAAAACTCAAATATAAACATTAGAAAATGTAGTATGATACCCAAATAGACAAAAGAGGGATACCAGAGCAACAGTTAATATCAAAAATCGAAAATAAACTGACAACGCCATGTCTAAAAATGGAAAGGACAAACAGACAAACAATAGTACACATGACACAACAAAGAAAACTAAAGAATAAACAACACGAACCCCAACAAATCCAAGAGCCGTTAGTTAGGTGCCAAAAAAAATTGTTTGATTGTTAACTGTTTATCTTTCTGATCTACTACATAAATGGCTGCAGGACGATAATGTATTCATTGTGACGATGTAATTTTTCGACAAAAAAGGAAATGTTATCCTTAGCATCAATTATCAAAATAAATCTACGTTTACTATAAAAAGCTACACAATGACCTAACGGGCATTCAATGATTTCTTTTGCATATTGTATGTAATGTCTAACAAAAAAAATGTTATTTAAAAATTGTAAGAAATAAATCAATGGTTTTTATTTTTCCTGGAAGAATTTTTATTCGAACAGAACTTATCTATGGCTTTTTGTTAGAAGTAGTTTTATCATTTCACAAACATTGCATCGCCTTCAGGTTTGATTTTAATTTTGCTTTTTTGCTTAGTTGTTTTATACGAAACGAAGTTTCACTATATTCAAACGTAATTTATAAAGCTATTTTAGATAGCAATCATTAACTAGAGATGTTTTACTGTATCGTATATCATGTGAGTCTGAAAAAGTTTATATGTCAGTGTCAAGTTTTGAATTAAGAAAAATATTTGCATTCCAGAATCTTAAAACACAGGTAGTAGTGATGTACTTTTTTCATGTATTAGAGAGGGCTAATATTTAAATTTTAATGTATTTTTAAACACCATCTGGTATGAAGTTTAGTCATTAATTCAAATGTTATATATATTAAAAAGAAAAGTATAATTAGTACTATATTTACATTTTTATGCTCAGAAACAGAGTAAAATTATATTTTATAAAACCCATATAGCACTCTTATATTGTTAGATTGAACGCCTGAAAGAAGGCATTTCACAACTACAAAACGATAAAAATTACCAGTGGGTGCAGGCCAATAGCTCTGCTGCAACTTCGGCTGAGGTTATACTATCAACAACCAGGGTACACCAGAAACGACAAACAGAAGCCAAATCATTGCTAGAGGGAAACCGGGTATTAATTCCTATACAATATCAAGGTGAACCTGAGGGGATCGTCATCAAAACGGACATCGTCATCAGTCCGTCCAACTCCAGGAAGGCATGCCATCGCCAATATTATCTACAACCAATAAGCGACTAAGGCAAACGGTGTCGGATTGACTTCGACGAGGGATATGACCTAGATTATCCCGAGTAACGCCGGACACCACCACATACATTGCCACTAATAATGCCCTCTCCAAAGACAGTTACAAAAGCACTATCGATCTTGAAACGGCTAGATACACCATACCATACTCATCGATGTAAAGTAAAAGCAAAACTGTCATCAGAACTATAACTGCACATTAGGTAGAAGTTAGTCCACAATATTTAGAGAGGATAGCCGGACGACAAAATTCACATATCATTAATTATCAAATGAACGTACCGTGTTATTACATGTAGCAGAAGACTTGAGCTAACTTGAACTATAGTCTTGATGTTATCATTTAAGATATTATTAGATACAACATCAACAGCAACACTAACAGAGGAGGATTTAGAGAAGGGAAGGAGAGGGGAGGGTGCTCCCGCATTTATGTAGGATTTATTTGGTTGATTATATAGACAGTCCGTGGGCTCTAACTTATGCTAACTCTACTAATTGATCCACCAATGGCTTAAATGCATTGGACGTGTTATCATATGATCATTGGAAGCTGTCAGAAATAACAATTGAAAAGGTTTTCGAGTTATGATCAAAATCAATTGTGTTTCGATTTCCTTGTTATTATATCTATACGAGTGAGTCATACTTATGTATCCTAACATCCTTGTTTTGATACCATCAAAATCAGATATCATAACTACAAGTATTTATATTGTTTTAACAGGAAATGTTGATGGAGTATGCATGTGAACCGAAATTACCAGTTGCACTCATTTTGGAGTTCAAACACTAACTGCAATGTTTAAAGTAAAATCACAGAAATAATGAAATCCGCAAAAGTTCATAAGGGAAAGTCCCTCATCAAAGGCAAATAAAAAGCACAAACGCACCAAACGAATGGATACTACCTGTCATATTCCTGACTTGGAGGACGCATTTTCTCATGTTGAAAATGGTGGGGAAACTATTCGTTCTATTACTTGTAACAAGAAAACAAGTTTAATGACACCGTTTTATCTTATTAATTTTTTTTTAAGCATATTAAAAAACGTATCTTCTCATAATTCATATATTTATTTTATCTCATAGATCTCTCTTTTTTTTCACAAAAATGTGTTTTTTGAAGAACAACCTGCAAATCTTGGCACTTCTGCACGACTTATATCATTAAAAATAGTACAATGGCTCAAACTTTTTAATATATTTTTTACAAAAGCTCAGTAAACGTTTCATTCAAGTATAAAAGAATCGTTTTAGAGGAAATATAAACTGATGATCCTACTTTATCAAACATATTGAATGCTTATGAAAACTTATTTATCAGTTAAAGAATCAAGTCACTTACGATATATTGCGTTATGCCACGCCTCCCACTTAGATATTCGTTATGATATGTACTAATGCAGACACATCCATTTCTCTAAAATTGATCAGATGTTTCGTTCAAAAACTTTACCAAAAATATGTGTTTGTTTTTATTACTAAATGAAGTTGTATAATTTGTAATACTTATTTCTAATTGTTCATTCTTCATTCTGACATCAGCAGCACTCGTACACCCGGCTGCACAAGTGAATTATTTTAACATTATGATTATGTTTCGGAAAACGTAGGTTATAAAAAAAATCAATTGTACGACGTGAAGGACAAATTAAGGTCAAGGAACAGTTAACGGTCTATGTCGCAGATCAACTCTATAAATTTTTCCTAAATAATTATATGTTGTTGACACATAAATGCCTGTTTTAATGATATAAGATAATCATATGTTTACCGACTTCATTTTTAGTCTAATAATCAATGTGTTACCGTGTTTGTAGTGAAACACATCAAGAATCTAACTTTTACGACCTGAACCGTGGTGACGTTACGAATATTTTCCCGCCGTATTGGATGTGTTCAAAAAGACACAACTTTGAAAGGTGTTTACCGTTTAAACGAAGTCAGTGACCATATCTTTATTTTACATCATTATAGCGGCAATGTATGAATCAATAATATATATATTTTTTAAAAATTTTCTAAGGAGTAGAAATTAGAAATTTGAAAGTTTTAAGAATTGTTTTATTCGCTGATTCTGTGTGCTTTCTAAACGAATGATTATATAAAGAAAATATTTTGAAAATTAAAAAAAAAAGAGAGACAAAATTATTCACACAAAAATTATAAACTAGTTTTTCTAAGAAACACCATTTTGTAGGCATATAATCAGTACGATCGAAATTAACAATCATAAGTTTTAAACCTTTGAAGAAATGTACATAAAAGTGAAACGAAACTCATTCTCAGTAATTAAATCTAACACTTCACGTTTCTGTAATACAGCCATTACCGGTGTAAAAGTAAGAATCATAATATGTATTTGTACCAAAAAACTAACTTAAAAAATTCCTAATTCGTTGAAAAAATTGAAAACAACACGTTTAATAGTTTCTTTTGTCCGAAGCGCTTTTCTGGATTCACCTTCATCAGGAACGCTCAAAGCCAAACATTTGAAATCCAAAGATGTATAAGTAATGAAACCTCTAAAGAGCTATACGTGAAAAATAAATAGCCAAATTCATCTAAAGACAACCTTTTGTATGAGTGCAGACTGTTGTAACTGGCAGTCGTATCTTACTTCAATAATGACGTACACCACATACATAGTCTCTTCTGAGATAAAAACAAACCCTTTGCATAATTCCTCACATGTTAAAGAGTGACGAAAGACACCAGAGTGGCATTCAAATCAACACACCGAAAACAAACTGATTACGCCATGGCCATAAAAACGATTAAGACAAATAGACAAACAATAGTATACATGAAACAACATAGAAAACTAAAAAATAATCAACCAAAAACTTGTGGTGATCTCAGGTGATTCGGAAGGGTAAGCAGATCCTCCTCCACATGTGTCACCCGTTGTGTTGCTCATGATATTACAAATAGTTTATTTAATACGCCAGACACGCGCTTCGTCTGCATAGGACTCATCATTGACGCTCAGATCAAAATTGTTATAAAGCCAGACAAGTACAAAGTTGAAGAGCTTTCAGGATCAACCCGGTGAATAGTCAAATTCGGTAAGTCATTTTCGTAAAATAGAACAGGATTGTTGTTATGACATAAGGAAAATATCTGATATCAACTGTGAAACGGATATGTTAATTGATCTGAATGAAGATAATGTTAATCTGTAATGCATTTATACGATATATTATATCTTTTACTGCAATGAAATAAGCCTTATCTTATGCTGCAATGAGATAAACCTTACCTTTACCTGATGAAGCTTTTATTAACATGAGATGAACTTAAGTATACCTGATGCTGTAATGAGATAAACCTTACCTTTACCTGATGAAGCTTTTATTAATATGAGATGAACTTAAGTATACCTGATGCTGTAATGAGATAAACCTTACGTGATGAAGATTTTACTGCAACGAGATGAACCTTACCTGATGAAGTTACAATAACACTCGTTACATCTGCACAATACACCACTTCACGTTGTACTTCTAGGAATTTGAAAAAGATGGAAGATACAGTTTATGCAGGAAATAGCCAAGGCCAATTTCCCGTATGTTTTTTTATTTTATTATAAAGGCAAATCATGTTTTAAATAGAAACTAATTATGTTATAGATAATGCATATTTTAAGGTTTTTCTTGTCGCAGAACACACCGAGGGGTGACAGGATTGATCAAATGAAAGACCGACCGGAGGGAGGTCTTTCTTTGAACAATCCTGACACCCCGAGGTGTGTTCTGCGACAAGAAAAACCTTAAAATATGCATTATCTGACTTATATACCGTCAAAAAATATTATTTTTATAAAGATTTGTAAAATTAAGTATCCTTTTTTACCGACAACACTAAAGTGGGATATTCCTTTCTAATGCGTTCAGGTTTAATACGACCTGCGGCTCATTTAAAATGTGAAATAAAACTCACTAAATAATTTAGATATAAACATTTTAAAAATTGTTATCCATACACAATAAAAATATTACTGTAACTGCATGAAGTAAGACACAAATGTATTGTTACCATCCGATAACAGTGTATGACAAATACAAGACACATTGTAAGTTATTTATTGTATCACTTAGCTTATGGAAAAGGGGGAGGTGTATGTTTTTTTTTTTCGTTCTGTTATGTTATTTTTATCGCGGAAAAGGTGTTATTTATTTAACCATTTTACTTGAATCGAATGAAAAATTCAGAAAGATTGTCTTTCGAACAGCAATACATTTTATTAGATAATCAGGATAAAATGATATACCCTCCGCACCGACCCTTTCGTGTTATTCAATAGAATATAAGATTATTTTATTAGTTGATCATTTGATAGAGTAAAAGGTATACATAAATTTTAAAAAGTTGCGAACTGACACGAAGACGAATATAAATACATGTAGGTCACAGTATGATTTCCTATTCAGTGTGTATCGTTCTGAACATGCATGAAATATTTGCCACTGGACGTTAAGCAATCAACCTATTCAGTTTGACTCAATAAGATTTTCAAAATCTTACACACGAATATGTTATTTCTGGATTTATTTTATGAAAGTCTACATTAAAATTCATCTAACCTATATGACAATGTTTCTTTATAATTATTATAGCCATAAATCAACAAAACTTCACGTTATTTGTTTCTAAAATTAAATTGCGGGTCTACAATGACGGTTTCTTTTACATCTATCATCGGTTGAACTTTAGAAAATAAATATCCAAATCGGCACTAAAAAACTATTAGACGAATACAATTTTGAAGTAAATCATAGATTGCATGTTAATCAAGGAAAATAATGACCTTACACAGGTCAATATGTTATGCCTTGGAGCAAATACCATTGAAACATGGTATCGTCCGGGTTGATTCTAAAAAAGAATGACCTGACGTTCTGAAAGAAAATAACTCCATATAGGTATATAAAATACATGAAAATACGTCACATCATCTACTTTCATACCTGAAACAGGTATTCTTACAATTAACAAGACCAAGACTATCGATTTTTTTGGTTTATCAAATCCTACATTGATTTTGGTAGTTTACGTCCGTGAGGAGCATTAAAATAGGATTTATCAAATAACAGATTTAATTCTTTTTTATGTTGCCTTAGTTAGCGTGTTAATGTTGTAATGTGATTTGTAGCTTACATAATGTTTTAGGTTTGTTTAACTTCAAACAAACAAAATAATAAAAAGCCATGGTTAAATATTAATACCAATAAAATTGAGAAAGGAAATGGTGAATATGTCAAAGCGGCAACCACCCGACCATATAGAAAACAACAGCCGAAGGCAACCAATGGGTCTTCAATGTAGCGAGAATTCCCGCACCCGTAGGTGTCCTTCAGCTGGCCCCTAAAATATGCATAATAATACAGTGATAATGGACGTCATACTAAACTCCGAATTATACACAAGAAACTAAAATTTAAAATCATACAAGACTAACAAAGGCCAGAGGCTCCTGACTTGGGACAGGCGCAAAAATGCGGCGGGGTTAAACATGTTTATGAGATCTCAACCCTCCCCCTATACCTCTAGCCAATGTAGAAAAGTAAAAGAATAACAATACGCACATTAAAATTCAGTTCAAGAGAAGTCCGAGTCCGATGTCAAAAGATGTAACAAAAGAAAATAAATAAAATGACAATAATACATAAATAACAGCAGACTACTAGCAGTTAACTGACATACCAGCTCAAGACCTCAATTGAACTGATTGAAAGATTATGTCTTCATCATATGAATATCAGGTACAATCCCTCCCGTTAGGGGTTTAGTATCATACTATCATAAAATATATGAGAAGAACATAACCCGTTTCATGCCAACAACTGTTTTTTTTAGAAATAAATGTGTTTAGTTCCGATGCAAAGATCCTATCAGTGAATCAATGTTAAAGCCAACATATGCAATCTTTAATGACCTGAAAACAGTATCGTAACTATATCCCCTTTTGATAAGTCTATTTAAATGTTTTGTTAGTTTATGAGGAGAATACTGACATTTTTGTGCATCATAAAGAATATTTCCATAAAATTTTGGATGTGAAATACCTGAACGTATAAGATGTCTGCATGTTGAGTTATATTTACGAATTATTTCCTTATACCGGTGATAAAATTTAGTAAATGTTTTGATCAGTTTGTGATATCGAAAACCCTGGTGTAATAATTTTTCAGTAATACATAAATTTCTCTCGCTAAAATCTAATACGTTGGTACATACACGAGCGAATCGTACAAGTTGAGATATATAAACACCATAAGATGGTGACAAGGGAACGTGACCATCTAAAAATGGATAATTAACAGTAGGAAATGAAAAATCATCTCTTTTACCAAACCCATTTAATGATCTTATTGTATGATATAAATCAGCTAATCTGATTCAAGATGGGTCTCTGTTTCAATGTCTACACTGGCATATTTAAACGCATTGGAATATCTGTTTGTCTTTGTTTTATAATCTGTATGTCTTGCATATCCCATGTACCACAATATCGTATCTACATGGGCACAACAACCCACAGTTCGAGCACCCGCCTAACACTCACAAAACCAAGCGTTTACTGGATGAGTATCATTATCTTTATTACATTCAATACAGTATTGTTTACAGCTAGTGTGTCTAGATTGTATTTTGGCTTGAACGATAGACGACGAAACAGTTTGCAAAAAGATATCGATATCACCGTCATTGTCAAGATGCTGGTCGGCATAGTTAGGAGCCTGGTATAATAAGTAAACGCCAAATGTAAGAGATCGTAAATATTCTACTGTCAGTTTGGGGAAGTTGTCATAATAAAATTGAGAATGGAAATGGGGAATGTGTCAAAGAGACAACAACCCGACCAAATAAAAAAACATATGTTGACAATCGTGTAACGGAACCCACTCTCGTGATCGCTTACACAATGCCTGATCTTTCAGAACTCTTTCTTGTAATAGGTTTGCTGGTTTAGACTTTTCTAACATACTTCTAGCTATGTCACAGTGTACTTCAACAAATGTGACTTGAATTTATTGCATATAGCGCCTACTATTCTCAAGTATTCTCTAAGGTTCAAGATATCTATATATTTGGAACAACTTTATCGAAATACTTCCATGTTTTTAATGCGCGCGTTGACTGATTCAACCGTCCATCAAATTTTAGTAACAAGTCTTGACAAGTTAGCATCTTCAGTCGAAAACTGCTTAGCAGATTTAGAAAAGAAAACCAGGTGATTCGGTTTGAAACCCAATGGCATGGAAAAACTGTAATGCATCTCTAAATCCTTTATCTAGAATCAGAATATCATTTTTCTTAAACCATTTCCATCATATTTTCATCATTTGAATGCTCCACAATGCTAGCATCATTGTTTTTGTCATCAGCTAAGTACGGCCCCAATATACTTAATATGTATCCATCTGTGGACGTACCAACCATCGGTTTAAGTAAAGGTCTATCGTTATGCATAGAAAAGCATCGACACTGGAATTTGAATTTATTGCTTTTCTGTATATAAATATATCCATAATTGTGATGATAGAGTCTGATAAGAAGTTACTAAAAAGTTGAGTGGCGAAATTAGTAGTATGGTTTTCGATAATTTCGTCTTTGCTGATGTGATGAAAGCCAATATATGAAGGTACGAAATCTTCGGACAGTACAGATTCTGCTTGTTGTACTATTTTCGAAACTTTACGTTTGCTTCCGATTCCAAAAAGAGTTGCCAGATATCTGAAAAATATGGACTCTGTTTTATAGACGTATTTCATAATCTTTATGAAAAATATAATATTAAGTTTGTTTAACTGTAGTTAAGTGTAAGAAGTGTTTAAAATGAAACAAATGCCCAAGTGCGCTGGCGTATAATATATTATATCTGAAAACACACGAAACATTAATAGAGTGCTTGAATGTGATCGCTCCTAAGAGAATCTTGAAGACGAAGGATGTTTTCCGGGTTACAAAATAAGTATAAACCGTACATGATCATGTACATCAACTCAAATTTTAGGCGCAGTGAGATTCATAGGTTTTTTTTTGTGTGGTGTCTTTCGTTTATTATGTTGTCTGGTTCCCAGTTGTGTTTTTGGTTACTCGACAACTCTTTTTTTTTATATATATATATATTATGTTAAATGACTGAATAAATAGTCAACGATCAATCTTACAGGGCGATGGATCATGTAATATGATTCTGTACACTACAAAATATAATATATAACAAGTCAAAAAGGGTACAACATCACCATAAAATAACTATAAAATATACAAATATTAGATATTTCGGATAACAGATATCCTTCTTCAATAATAGCACGATGTCCATCGTGCTATTATTGAAGAAGGATATCTGTTATCCGAAATATCTAATATTTGTATATTTTATAGTTATTTTATGGTGATGTTGTACCCTTTTTGACTTGTTATATATTATGTTATATATATTGACCAAGCAAATTGGTATATGTCATTCAATCTGCACGGCTTGGGTGACCCTTCTTGACCTGAACGACATAGGAGGTATATATGTATGGTGCCCTTCATAACTTGCTGTTCGGTACTAAAGGCCATACCTTGACCTATAGTTGTTAAATCCAAAAACATTGCGACTTGGAAGGAGATTTGTCTCACTTCTTCTTTACATTATTTTCAGTCATTATAGCCTTTTGAATTATGTGAAAAAAGAGGGAGGGAAAGAGGGAGATACAGAACATGCAACAAAGTCACACATATCATAATATATGTAAATCGAGATATTGATCAAAAAGCATTTTTGTTTTTTGTTTTTATAGTAAATTTTATTCTGTCGGCACTTTTGAAATTGGCCCTTCTGTGACAAGTCAGCTCTACCTCTTTACAATTACTATACTTATCTTTGATATATTTTGGTTGGCGTTTGATTTAAAGAAGAGATAAACAGGTATCTCATTTTGTATTTTTGTTATTCTATATTGATATGGATCTTGTCTATATACCAGCTTTACTATTTGGAATACTAGTATCTACTAATTATCACTTCTTTGTACTACATTTGTACGAACATCAATATTATTCTCCTTAAATCTGTACAGATAGTTTTATCTAGGTCCAAGTGTATAAGGTTTATTGTTGATATTCACCCCATATGTATGTAGTATAACATAAGTTATTTATTTGAAAAAACTTTCTTAGTATTCATAATTACTGGAAAATTTTATATACCCAACAGTAGTATAACTAATACGACAAAGTTATATTTCATTTACCCATGTATATTAATTTTTTTTATCAGGTGTTTTACTAAGTGATGTTATACTATTGTATCAGAAAAAGGAAGAAAGTTTGGTACCATTTTAAAACGTTTAATCCCGCTGCAAATGTTTGCACCTGTCCCTAGTCAGGAATCTGATGTACAGTAGTTGTCGTTTGTTTTTGTAATTTATACGTGTTTCTCGTTTTCTATATATATTAGACCGTTGGTTTTCCTGTTTGAATGGTTTTACACTAGTAATTTTGGGGCCCTTTATAGCTTATTGTTCGGTATGAGCCAGGGCTCCATGTTGAAGGCCGTATATTGACCTATAATATTTTACTTTTATAAATTGTTTTTTTTAGGAGGAGAGTTGTCTCATTGGCACTCACACCACATCTTCCTATATATATGTATGACACATTACTTTTGTTGTTTCCGATTTGCTTTTTGTCATTTTATTCATCAACAATCATATTTCCAGATTGTTGGACATGTTTAACATATAACAATGTATAAATCGTCTTTTTCGCAGATAACATTTGACATTTGAAATGTACATTTTAAGGACTGTGGTACTAAATGGTTTTTGAAATACCAATACAACGTTAACACTCTTCGTATGGTATTGGCAAAATATCCGTTATAGCATGTTGATTATCCTTGGTGTCTTTGTTATACTAATCAGTGCTGTTCTTCACCAATCAAAATCTAATCATAACCGAAGTCAAGACAAATATAGATTCCATATTGTGTTGTAATGATAATGTGCATTCGATCTACCAATTGAGCACAGAGGCAAGTAGTGTCAATTGTTTGCCAACTGGTTTTTGATAAACTGTCGTTGATGTTTTATATTTTTGTTTTACAACGGCCCCGTAAAATTGTTTTTGATATTTGTTTTAATCATGTTAATATCCTTTTATTATTTTTTGCCTCTATGTGGTAACTCGTGAATAAACAAGAACTCACAAACACATCAATATAAAACATGGTTAGAGCTGTTTGTAGTCTTCATCGAAAGCTGATAGCATATATAGTTGTCGAAGATCGAAGAGGCTGATGGTATATATAACATTCATTGCATAAAACAGTTACTAGACATTTGAGAATATGATTGACTATTTTCTCCTCATCATTATATTTCTATGCCACAACTTAAAAAAAAATGTTACAGATGTGGTTTCCTCAGTTTTAGTTGAGTTTTAAAACGCACCTACCCATGTCAGATTTCCGCGGGGTTTTGGTGAATGTAAACAGAAAGGTTATCGGAATGATACTTTTAAACATATACTCCAATCTAAATACGTCGGATATCTTTTTTAAAGATAGTTCTTGTTTTTTATCAATCGATTTATTAATCTCGAACAGCCGTATACTACTGTTGCCTTTATTTACAGTTGGCTATTAGAAAAATAAACAGAAGTGAAGCAAGTTTTTTTTTTTTTTGACAGACAAATAATAAAACATGAGACAAAGCGTAGAACTTAAGCACTGTTTTTAATAACTTAATGTAAATTCAATCCATTTACCTTTAAATTGTCGATTCTTGATTGGTATAGACGAGAGGGCGACAATAAAACAAAATTGTCACCCACTGATCCATGTGATAGAGTTAATTAACACCCTAGTGTTAGCCAATCAGAATCTGGCAATTTAACGTGAAGTATAATAATATTACTTATTCATCACATCATAATAATCTTGTGGAAAGTCTTAAAACTACAAAAATAAATGAAAAATTCAAAACGGAAAGTTCATAATCAAACGACAAAACTAATAGCTCAAACACATCAAACGAATTAATGGATAACAATGGAACGACAACACTGTCTTATTATGCCCATTTTTCATGATATGTTGTGCATTTACCTTTATATGATGTGCACTTGTCATTATATGATGTGCAAACACCTTTATATGATGTGCAAATATCCTTATATGATGTGCAAACATCCTTATATTATGTGCAAACACCATTATATAATGTGCAAACATCCTTATATGATGTGCAAACATCCTTATATGATGTGCAAACATCCTTATATGATGTGCAAACATACATATATGATGTGCAAATATACTTATATGATGTGCAAATGTACTTATATGATGTGCAAACATTCTTATATGATGTGAAAATATACTTATATTATGTTGAAAGATCCTTGTATGATGTGCAAATATACTTATATGCTGTGCAAATATACTTATATGATGTGTACATATTATTATATGATGTGCAGTTTCCCTTATATTATGTGCAAACATCTAGATATGATGTGTTTGTGTCATAATATTATGTGCTTGTAATCGTATATTATGTGGTTTTATTTACTTCATTATATGATGTCTAAACGTCATTATATGATGTACTTTCATCGTCGTTATGGTCAATGAACATGATAACGATTATAATGATTACTGTCTACGTCATAACTGATTCCGCTCTGCTTCTGCGAAGTAACCGTTTCTACTAATTAGGATCATATCTGTAGCTACCGTTTGGAAAATGGTTGAGACTTAAGATAAACATAAGGGCATGTTAGTACCTCGTTTTCAGATGCAAAAAAATCACATCTTATATTGTTGGAAAATTGGAAAAAATATATATGAATCGCAAAGTTTTGTTTAAATCGACGGTCGGGTCTTTAATAATAAGCATACGGAGTCTACAATACGGGTAAGGTTATTAAATTTAAGAAATAATTCTTTTATGTCACGCTCTATGATCGTTTTAACGAGGGAAGGCATTATATTTGTCAATTTCGGTATATAATACGTAGGCATTTTTTTCTACAAGAAGTTGATACACAAATTTTATTATTTTCATTTAATATATGTAAATATTGCCATGCTGATCATTTTAGCTGTTCGAGTTTCTCTTTCTATTTTCTCAAGATAGACACAAACAATTAAAAAAATATCGGACTCTGATAGAGTAATGGCTCATATAAGGAACCGGTCACTTGTGACCAAAAAAAAGAAAGAGGGGATATAAAGAAATAAAGGGGCCGTTCATTTTATCATTTTTGGAATGGAATGTCATTTAATTTTATATAGTTATAAATTTGCCGCGGTATAATGTTATGACGAATTCTTCTTCAACCGTAGGCATCAATCTTTACGCCTCGTTCCGCTCACCTGAATTGTTAAAACCTGAAAATTTAGTTATTCTAGACGAGATCTATACTCTTTATTTATAATATTCTGTTATAAAATAGATGTTAGATGGCTTATTTTGTTATTTAAATGATGCGTTCATATGGTCTTTGAATCGGATATAAACACATATTGAAGCGATTTTAGTTTAGACAGTTTAATTTATTAATATGTAAGACATCTTTCTTTTTAATACGTTTGGGTTAAATTACGTTTCAATATAAATTACATTTCAACACGAATTGCTATGATTTTATTGCGGATTTTGTAAACTATACAGATTGTAATAATTTATTAACCACTTTTGAAACTTAGAATAAGTTTATCTTATGAATCCCCTGGTTCATTTGATAATTCACACACAGGGATAAACCTATCTGGGATAGTTGTACCTCTTAGGGTATTTGTTAACAACCAATAGTGCAATAAACTGAATAATTATTAAAAAAAAAAAAACAACAAACATTTCAACACGGTACCGGCCGCTATTTTGTTTATTTGAACAGTGTCTAAATTATTCAATTTCACCGCCCGGTAAATCATTAGAACCACCATGTACCCCATCTTTGGAACTGTCAGGGTACCGCCTGTAATTAGGTATATATGGGAATGCGAGAGAGGTGAGTGAGTAGAGTTTTTAGATAGTTAGAGAACGAGAGGACAGTAATATTGTGTTAGAGAGATAAAAGGATTATTTCAAGTAACAGAAATTGTTTAGCTGCTTTGTTATGTTAAAATAATATTCTATATTTTACAGATTATATTGTGACCTAATTTGAGACTTTGTGTTGTGGTTTTTTTTCTTTGTGCCATGGAATTTATGAAATTTATGCAACCTAAAAAAAATACATCGACGAAAAGAATCCATACAAAACGACATTGATACGGGTTATGTTCTTATATCTTTTTTGATTGTATGATACTAAAGCCCTAACGGGAGGGATTGCGCTTGATTTTCATATGATGAAGAGATAATCGTTCAATCAGATTAATTGAAGTCTGGAGCTGGCATGTCCGTCACTGCTAGTACTCCTTTGTTAATTACTGTATCATTTCTGACATCAGAGTCAGACTTCTTTCAAACTGAGTTTTACTGTACGTATTTCTGTGTGTTTGTATATCTTCATTGCTAGAGGTAAAGGGGGAGGGTTGATATTTCACAAAACATGTAATACCCCGCTGCATGTATGCGCCTATCTAGAGAGCCTCTGGCCTTCGTAAATTCTTTTTGATTTTTAATATTAGTTCAGTTATATGTTAGAAAATTTATTTTATATTGCATACATTTTTTATGCATTTAATGTTTATAAATATTATCTTAAATTGTTTTGTAAAACGGTCAAAGGAACCCAATAGGAACCCAACTTTCCCCGTTAAAATTATTTCAACAAAACATATCAATAACAAAGGAGTAATATTCCTTCGTTATATATTAAAAGTCCAACAAGATGTTCATGTTTTTCTAGTATTTTATATTCATAAACCTTCTATTGTGGTAGTGTATGTATACAAAAAATCAATTAAAATATGTTGTCAGCTGGGAGTAATGTTGTATTACACAATAAAACACAGCAAATTGAAAAGTACTTTTGACTTTTTCTTCCTATGATTCTGGATGATATTTGATATAAAGAAAAATTTAAACAAAAGAAATTGATGATCTAAATCAAGGTTTTTACAGTCGTCATTTTTTTTTACTTTCAACACCGATAAGAACTTCATCGTTTTTTGAACTACAAGACAACTGTCATTGATCATAAACTTTTTGTAATGCACCCACCTAACATACGTCTAAATGATATACGATTCGATAGCATATTAACGGTACTACCTTTTTTGTCCGGTATAAGGACGGTGCAATTTTCGTTTAATAACGATGCAAGGGCAAGTTTGGATCAATTTTTATTTTTTAAGATGTCAGCATTTTTGTATATTCTGTCATCTGTATAAGATTGTGCGAGTAAATAGATTATGCGAGTAAATATGAAAAACCTTTAGAACGAATATTAATTAAACGTATCAAACGCAATATGTAATTATTATGACATACTTTTGACAAATAGCGCCGTTTTCCAAAAATTCCAGTGAAAACGATAAACCTGTGTGAAAACTTAAATAGGTGTATGTGATTCAGTTGTTAATCACCATAAATATATAAAACTAAAGAACATATTTGATTAAGTGCTTAGAATTTTTTTTTACATCGTCAAATCATTTTCTTCTTGCGTCTTGACTATTAAACAGACAATTATAACAACTTATACTGTTGTCCAAAATATCGCTATCTGAAATAAAAGACATGGCTTTAAACATGTTAAAGAAATGCATGTAGAAAATAATAGGCTGACGAAACATTAGTCTCAGATCGCAAAAAAAGGTTTATAGATTATAAGACACAACGGATTCTAATTTTTGAGGGGGTTGTGGAGCTAACCTTGCTATTTCAATATGCATTGTATTTTATTTTCAAGATAATCAATTTACAAGCTTTTGTACTATTATTTGATAGGAAAAAAATGAATTAATTAAAATTTACATTGTTACATCTCATTAATACCTGAAAAGTACATTTGGTAGTTGACGCAAGTCTAGCCCAAAATATCTGGAAGTAACATCTGGAATATTAAATTGAAGGACGAAGATGCTGTATAAAAAGGAAAGCACACTCGAGCCATGATAACAAATTGAAGATGGACTTTTACGCTAGCAGGTAAGAAAACATAATATAAAAATTAACCTTTTAACCATCAACTGTCATGAATGTAATTGAATTTTTTTTTTAATAAGATATCAAAAAAAATATTTTGTTTTAATCTAATCAGGTTTTAAAACATTGTTCGTGTCGGTTCATACATTTTTTTTAAAAATTGAATCAGTAACATTTTTTGGTAATATTTCATAGATTAAATAATGTTTGTCTAATTTTGTTTGCTTTCTTATAGTTTCAATTTGTTGTGGTTTTTTTTTAATCTGTGTCGTGTGTCGTGTGTCAGCTCCATGTTTTATAAAGGCGTACTTGAGGAAATGATATCGTTTTGTTCAAAGAGTATATTATCTGTAAAATTTACCACTATAGAACACATAGCTTATTTTGTATATATAAATTAAAATAAAATACATGGCAAGTAAATGTAAACAATGGTATAGATTGGTTAATTGATTAATTAATCGATTGATTCTTGATTATTAGGAAAGAAATAACGAATTAATATAAGACGTAGTGTAAGAACCTCATGACAGATGATTAAAAGTCTGTATACATATCTATGATATTTTAAATAAAATGTGGTTGGTTACAGATAGCGTTTTCCCCCATATTTCTATCAAAATAAACTTTTTCGAAACTTTTCGCCAAAATCAATGGACGACATATCTATCTTACAGATTATGTGCTGTTATACTTGTCACCATAGCATGTCTGCAGCCAATACTAACAGCAGAGAACTACCGTTGTTTCCGGGCAAATAGAGGGCTATCCAGTGGCTGTAGTATCCCTTTATTTAAAAAGTTTCCTTACAAAAGATCATTCACGCCACCATGCCAGCGTCACGATATTTGTTACGGATGTGTAAGTATAAACATAGCCTCGAAAACATATATTTAATCATTTCTAAATTTTGATTCAGCACTATCGTACTTTACACTCATGATTCCGATGTCAGTGTATATTACACATGTATTCAGAATAGTCGTCATCAGGAACATACAAGACAACTTGTTTTGAAAATACAATTAAAAATGCATGAAAAAATACATTAACATAAACTGACAACACTAAACGCCTTTTACTGAAGAACTCTTATCAACTATAAAAAAGGTCACATTCTACTATACAAAATCTATATTGTTCCGATGATCGATGTATTTTTTGTGTCATCATACATTACATATTTATATAATAAAACATTATATTTCTGTTTTCCTAATTAAAAACATTGTTTAACGCCAGACTTGATAATGGGCGAACAAACAACGACATTTTAGGAATGGCAAACATGACATGGTCCAGGTGTGTTACATGTATATCTTATATCTATTTTCAGGCTAGAAAATTCGGTAAAAGCAGATTTTACTGTGACAATCTTTTCTTACGAGACATGCTGAAAGTTTGTAACAGGATGTCATTTCTCAAGAGAGTAGGATGCAAACATTTTGCACGTCGTGTGTATTATAAAGCTGTTCGTACTGCAGGTGCACTATTCTTTAGTAGGACCCCAAAGTCCGAATGCAACCGAAGCTGGGTGCGCAGTTGTTTTCCGTGAATTTAAGGTCATCATGTTATAACAATAAATTATAACTTATGAACAATTGCAACTTCTTGTTATTTAGATATTAAGTATAGGTAAAATGGGACACCAACTCAAAAAATTCAAAGAAAGATAGAGTTAAAATGTGTTCATCCTTACATAATTACCTGAGCAGAAAGTTGATAAACCAGGATTTGTCAAAGAACGGTTGTCTTTTTTCTTAAAAAAAAGTTCATACCAAGACCTGGTTGATAAATATTCACAAATAATACATGATGGTCTTAATGTACAAATTCTAGGTACTGACGTTGTTTATCATCTTAATAACGTGTTAAAGTGTTCTTTTATTTGTCTTTGTAAATTATTAATGTTTACTGTTTGGTCCATTTTGGTAACATCTTTTAGGCGTGGCTCGGTACCTGTTCATCCCGCCATTGTGTTGTTCTGCTGTGGTCATTTTTTTGTACGCTTGTGTTTTATTTTTGCGTATGTGCTTTGTCTATATACCATTTTGTTTTTCTTTGTTTATATATTTTTCTCCTTGGAGTTCGGTATTTTTGTTGTTTTACTTTCACCTCGGTGATGTGTTTTACACGCATAAATTATCATATACTATCTTTTCTAGTTGGAACAAATATGTTATCCCTTTATCCCTTTAAAAAAAGTAAAATAAGAAAAATACCGAGCTCTAATAAAAATTCATAACGGGAAGTCCCTTATCAAATGGCAAAATCAAAATCTCAAACACAGTAAACGATTGGATAGCAACTGTCATATTCCTAACTAGGTTCAGGCGTTTCCTTAGGTAGAAAGTGGTGGATTTAACCTGGTTTTATTGCTAGCTTAACCTCTCACTTGCATAGCAGTCGCAAAAAATTCAATTATATTGACAACAATGTTTAAACAAAACAAACAGACATAAAAGAAAAAATGTCGAAAAATAGGGGTAAGCAGTCAACATTGTGTTATAGTCGTAATCACTACAAACACAAACAAATATGCCAACAAAAAACTAAACTAAATGGCATATAGATAAAGCACATAAGCAAAAATGAAAGACAAGAATACAAAAAAATGACCATAACACAATAACACAAGTTCCGAGCCACGCCAAAAAGGATATAACCAAAAATGGACTAAACAGTAAACAGTAAACAGAAAAAAAATGATGCAAACATTTTAAATTGTCGAAATATCTAACAACAGGTGTCGTGATAAGGTCAACGTATACGGAAGAGATATGCGGACTTATGAGTTTGAATGTTCTTCTGGTATCTTTAGCCTCTCTTTAACAATAGCCGTAAATGTCTGGAGATATGGAAAAGAGATAAAGAATGTCCTTTCAAACGAGTTTCTGTACATGTGCTGTATAGTAAAACTTACCCATTCAAGTCAATAAATCATGTTCAACATTTATTTTAATTTGAAGAAGAATATGATGTTTACTGATTGTACAAATCTCATGCATTTAAGATTAAGAAAATACAGGATTTATTTGAAAAAAATAGAAAACAACAAAATCTAAAAGTTGTTGCAAAACGATCTCCATGTAAACCATGAAGTGACGAAAGTAATTCAAAACAATTAGATGAATGATTCGAAAAAAAAGTTATTCCATAACATTAATTTTTAGTTCCGTTATATATAATGCATATTTTAATGTTTTTTTTATAGTTTAACAGACCGCGTCGGTTTTTCTTTTGGTAATCCTGACACTCTAGAATGTTATATGACAAGAAAAACTGTATGCATTAGTTGCCTTATATACCGTCAAAAAATCAAATTATGCAGGGTTATTTTCTCCTATTTAACCAACATTAAAGTGAGATATTCTATTCGTTTGTGTTTATGTTTGATTAGGCCCTTGAGCTAATTAATGTGAAATAAAACTCACTATTTAATATAATTATAGACCATCGAAATCATTGTCCAGGTACAATACAAATATTACTGAAATTGCATGAAGCAAGAAAAAAATGAATTGTTACGGTGTATGATAAATAGAAGTAACGTTTTACATGTTTTCAACGATTAATTACTTTCACTATATAAAAAGAGAGTCCTATGTATTTTGCCATTTCTTACGCGGAATATCCGATTATCTATTTAACTATTCATAATAATAGTTTTATTCTCTAACGTTTTGAAATATATTTTTTTTCTTCAAAAATTGAGAACCAGAATAACATACTATGACCCAGCCCCATTATATAGTACGTGGTTGTGCCTCTGTAACAAATTATTGTATTTAGTGATGGAAAATTGAAACAAAGGAACCCTATTGGCTATTGGCTATAACGCCGATCACTATTAAATTATTAAAATGTTTTACTAAATTGTAGTTTGCGTATTTCTCAGAGAAAATAAAAACGTTAGCCCTACGCAGGAATTTAAAGTCATATGAAACCTCAAATTAAAAAATTAAATATGCATATTTTTATAACTAAGTGGAGATTGTTCATTATAACTCTTATGTACACATACTTTTTTTTGAAGAAAATTCTTTAATTTGTCCACTTTTAGAAGAAGTTTACTTTTTTTAATTGCTTGCTTCCAGGAAGCGATTCGCCGAGATTTTTTCCTTATGCAAGTTAACTAATCGTGACCCTCTCGTAAAAATCCGTTGTTCGCTATAAGCATTGATCTATCATTGAAATAAACTATTATCTGACTGTACATGTTATACATGTGCTCAATATTCATGCGTATTTGTTGATTGTTTACTATAAGGTGACAATTGGTAAACTACGGCTTCAAAAAACGGCAATTAATTAGCTGTAATATTTGTATATCATAACAGAAAGAGACATACACAATGACGATTATACGATATTTGTGTGTTAAAATGATTAAATCGTGCACGGAAGACTAACTTTCTGGTACATAGACAATAACTGTTTAGTGTCTTTAAATATCAGCTGTATTTGTACGAGGCTAGGAAACAAGGTGTATGCGAGCTTTTAACGAGCTACTACACCTGTTTCGAGCCGAGTACAAATACAGCTGATATTTAAAGACACTAAACAGTTATTGTCTTTATCCTGCAAATAATTCTGTATATTGTTTGTGTTTTGAAAGACACGAAAACTAACATATTTAACATTTATTTTCGATGTGTAATCCCTTGAGGCCCGCGTAGTAATATCAAAATCACACATTACGCTGAAAAAGAATCTCAAATGGTCAACACTCAAGGTGAATAATTATGAATTTTAACATAACAACTAATTTCAACAGTAAAAACAAATAACAAAACATTGTCAAATTTGAAAACAGAAGTGTACGAGTTGACTTGACATTCACTAAACATGCATGCTGAAATTGACATGGTAAGTAAGTAAGTAAGTAAGTAATTTTTATTGGTTTAAAATCCAAAATTACATGGTTGATTTTGTAACACAATCATACACATAGTCAAGTTTGAAATCGACAATTGTCATCGTATCGTCATTGGAATGCAACTGGAATACACATTCTGAGGTCACAAAGGTTCAAATAACACTCAGTCCGGTAGTGGGCGGAGCATTAAAGCGATATCTGTATAGTATACAGATACAGCATAGCGATATCTGTAGGGCTGTATCTGTATAGTAGGACACCCGATTGCAGGATAAATGTATATTAATGCATTGGTTTATTGAAGAATTGTTTATTGAACATGTTGAATGAACTTTGATTAAGTGTTTTTTTCTAGAATTATATGAATATTATATTAAAAGTACATTTTCATGTAGTTTATTTTAGAAATAATTAAAACAATAGTACTGACAGCTGGTCTTCTGTATGTAACTTAGTTGTTAAAAAATAAAAGTTTATACAAGTACAAATACCCCGAACATTTATGCAAAATACATTTATTAAGCTAAATTTGTTCACTGAACAGTGAGTTTTCTTGAACATCTATATATTGTACATTTATTTTCTATGTAACTAGCGCATGTTTTTATCAGTTATTGATATATGTTTCGTTTAAACAATTTAAAACAATGGAAACGAGAGCAGCCATTTGTACCCTATACAAACACGATTGTGGACGATGTATTACGAGAAACGTATTTACTAAATGCTGTTAGTAGTATGTGTCGTCCATCTAGGTCCATATTCAATACTGGACACTTAAAACATTTAAGACTAGAATATTATTCATTACAAAAGTGTTTTTTTTTTTTGTCAAACCTGTATTGTTGGTAATTTTTCTGTTTACCGTTTCACTTTATCTTCTATAGCTTTTGTCGATGCACGAAAAAAATCGTAACCTTAGCTCAGAAACTCCTCGAAGAAGACGACTTATCAATTCATCTACAAGTAAAGTAATCTTTATGTAGATCTTGTCTCGCTACTCATTTTTGAAACATATGGCTTATGTTTATCCATAAAGTTTAGGAAAAACTCATCAATTAGAATAAGCAGAGGCAGACTAAATCATCTAGACATTCAAAACTCATTTAGACAATGGGAAACTGACAACGCCATGGCAAAAATCAAAAGACGCAGAAAATAAGTTCATGCTAAAATGCAGTTTGTTTATTGTTATTGATTAATAAAGGCAACAGTAGTATACCGATGTTCGAAATTCATAAATCGCTTGAGAAAGAAAAATCCGATATACAAACTTAAACTGAGGGAAACACATCAAACATAAGAGGAGAACTATGACACAACAGAAACACAACGCTAAAATGCAAGACACACAGAAACGAACTATAATATAACAATGGCCATTTTACTGACTTGGTACAGGACATTTTAAGAAAAAGTGGTTGGTTAAACCTAGTTTTGTTGCTAGCAAAACCTCCCACTTTTATGGCAATGTTGAATATAACACCAAAATGACAACACCATTTGACAGGATTATAATACAAAAAAATGGGAGAACATACAGGACAAAGAAACAAACAAATAATAGCTATCAAAATGTTATCTATGTCTTAAAAATGTAAATAAATAACTTGATTTAATTTAATGCGAATTTTGAATAAGATAATTAATACTTCATTTTTGATTGCTATATGAAATTCATAAACAGTAATTTCTCGATTTTCCCACTTTGATATGTCTCATATTATTTATTTCTTCTGTTACAACGGCGAATTCGTCTTCGAAGAAATCTCCATTTCCTGCAGTTGCGGACAAGTTGATTGTTAAACAATCCAAAATAATGATTTCTTTCGCAAAATTGTTGAACACTACTTATTCTCGTAAGCCATATTCAAGACTCTCACCGGTTTAAAATTATCTTTGTATTAAAAAGGCACATACTATTTAATTTAAAAGAAAATTCCAGATATTTGTTTGCGTACAATGGTATTGTCAACTTGCAATGAACATGATAAAGCAAATGCATGCATATATGTATATGTATATTTGAATACAAACATAATACAAGATTCAGACCAGCTGTCGCAAAGTGGATGTATATCAAATATTCATAACATGTATAAAAAACATGCATAACATGCAAAAGGACTTTTCATTTATATTTCCTACATTTAGAGAAATATTGAAAATACTTTTATAAATTGAAGTAAAACTTCTAATAATCCATAGTTTTTTACCTTCATCAAAGATTAGAGCTAAAAAATAAATTAGTCAACCAAAGAGGACTGCAAAGAGAGATGACATTGATTTTACGTTTCACTTGTTATTCAATCCTAAACTGTCTCACTTGCAATATTTATGTCATTGTTTCATAATAAAAACCCTTTTTTGATCTAAGAGATTGTTCGGCTTACTTAGTTGTATTTATATAATTATATGAATAAACACTAAAACGGCCTTCCAAGAATTGAAAAAAATGAATTTGATTTATGACATGGAATTAAAAAGGAATGTTCGGGAATTGTTAAAATTTTCTTAATCAATCCTTCAATCTTTTTTTAAATTACTTTCATCACTTCAAAGTTTAATTAGAGATTGCTTTGTAACAGCTCTTTGATATTGCTGTTTGTAATTTCTTAAATAATCTTTCAATTTTCCTAAATGAATGAAATATGTACAATCAGTTAAAGACATATTCATATAAAACTTCAAATTAAAATCAATGCAGAATTTGTTTTGTATACTAGACACATGTACATAAACTTTCTTTTCAAAGTCAATAATTCATTTTATTGGTATCATTAGACTTGTAACGCTATTGAATTATTGTCTTCCGTACACCTTTTTCAGTGTACAGTGACGTACCTCACCATATGGTTAGGTATTCGACCATTCGAAATGTAAAAACATGTGATTCTAACAAAATGAAAAGCATAGAATGTGTGTTCAAACAAGAAAGATGTAATAGCCTTATCTATACATGCCAAAAATCAAAGGAACAGATTCTTGCTGATACCACAAATCTTTCCCCGTTTGAGAATTTGGAATTAGTGGCCCATTTTACCAGCGACAATACCATACTTAGTATTTTATTGATAAGATGAGGCTTTTTTCTATTTTTTTCTTTTAATTTATTGTTATAACATGATGACTTTGAAATCATGCAAAACAACTGCGCACCCAGCGTTGGCTACATTCGTACTTTGGTGTCTTTCTAAAGAAGAATAAACCTCCAACACGAACAGCTTTATAGTATACACGGCCTGCATATGATTTGCATCTTGCTATCCTTAGATATGGCATCCTTTTACATACTTCCAGCATGTCATGTAAGAAAATATGGTCACAGTATAATCTGGTTTTACTAAATTTTGAACCCTGAAAATAGATATGAAGTGTAAAAAGTATCTGGACCATTTGTTGTTAGATTTTTTTTATATCATTGGACCGTCCGTGTTTTCTTTTTGATAATAACGACAAAATAAAGTGTCTGATTACAAATAAATAGTATGTATAATTAAAAAGGAAACAAAAATCGGACACATACATCTTTCACCGGAACAATATCGATTTTGTTAATTATAATGTTACCTCCATAAAGCATAATACTTCTTTACTTGAATACGTTACGTGTTGAGAATTCCGTATGCATAGTTGGTCTTGAACCATTTAGGTTGTCTGTTTATATTTTTGTTTTATTTACTGGCGTTATCAATTGCATTTCAAAAACTAGATGATTTGCATGTTCCTGGTGAAGACCAGTCCTAAATCACGTGTCATGTGTATTGACATCGGAATCATACATGTATAGTACAGTAGTGATGAAGAAGTGGTTAATCTTTTTTTTCGTAAAGGCTCTGTTAGTACTTACACAACGGTAGCAAATGTTATGACGATTGCATGGTTTCACGAAGGCATTGTTGTAAGGAAACCGGCGTAATATAGAGAGATTACAGCCATGAGATAACCCTCGATTACTCTGGAAACAGCGGTTGCTCACATATGCTATAATTGGCTGTAGACATGCTATGATGACAAGTATAACAGCACATAATCTGTAACATATATATATCTTCCATTAGTTTTTGAGAAAAAGTAGAGAAAGAATAAGTAGATAGAATATTTGTGTAATTGTGTGGGAGAAAACACTATCTGTAATATACCACATTTTAATTGATATTAATTTCAATGGCGTCTATCTTGTCAACGCAATTGAGAGCTTACGTTTCCTATCATGATGTTCTTGATTGATAGTTTATGCATACAAGGAAGCTATTGAACAAAAGGCTCCTATTGATTAAGGTAAAGTCACCACGTCAGAAGTCAAACAAGTGTCATCATGATGTCCGTCACGAAACTTCTGTGTCACAGATGACCATTCATATTTTTTTCAATTATCGTAGCCATTCTGAGGTCCCGTTTTCATTAATTTTGATATCTACGAGTAAACTTTATACTAGATTAGTATTTGCCCTGCATAATCAATTCGACGGGCGCCATGTGTGAAACAGTATCTAAATACCATTCAGGAGGACCCAGTTTTTTGTTTGGGTTCTTATGGTATATTTTAAGTAACTTTATATAGTATTTTGAAAAATATTTGTCATTTTCATCATTTCTCATTTTTGCCATGATTTTTTTTTCGACTTGTGTGTTTTCATATTCTCTTTGGTATTTTCTGTTATGTTGAAAGACCATACGATAAAAGCACATGAAATGTCAGTTATCATCATGTGCTCGGAGAACATGACGAACTCCCCTCATAATTTTCAATGTGTAGATATTACAACAAAGGGGACCCAGATACTCGTATGTTCAAAGGGATAGAAATAGCCTTACTTCGCGAACAATAACACATAATGTCGTCTAGTAAAACGTTATTATTAACCATGGAGTTGCCACGTGGCATTTCTTATAAAACAACAACTTTAAAATATAATGAAACAAAAAAAACAAGACAAGACAAGAAAAAATAGATACATCAAACAGAAACTCAATATCTAGTTTATGAAATACTATCCTAAATCCTGAACAATGCCATACGTCATCAAATATCACGTTTTTCTTAAACATGGTGTTGCCATGTAAAATGAAAACAAAAACAGTTTAAAGATAAAATATGATAAAATTAAACAAGACAAGACAGGACAAGACAAAACATTAACATACAAAAACAAATTAACCATAACTAGTGTATGCACTTATCGTCATTATTAAATAATGCATAAAAAAGCTTGTTTTTTAACTGATCTGAATAAAATTTCTACATCAATTAAATCAAATTCGATTTATTTATTTTTCAATTTAAAATTCAATCATAACAGTTATTGGTCTAATGTTTATTAATTTAATGTGTCTTACCTTAAAACTTGTAAACCCATCTTTTAAAATATTGACAGAATGAACAGTCTCCGGATTTTATTCCCTTTTAATACAGCCTGTCATATTTAGCTAACCCCGCCCCAAGTACCAAATGTACTTGTCAGGTATAATAAAGTCAATGTCAATTAATACATATTTTTTTCAAACATCAGTACAAAATGCATCAGCTTGCAAAGTTGTTTTCATTTCTGTCTGAAGAAATAAAAAATTGAAATTCGAGTTTGACGTTGTTGTTGTCTAAGTGGATGTCAGTACGCCTTAGGCACACAACTTTATACATTCCATGCGCCAGAAATAATTTTCTGAATTAAACTTCATTTGGAACACTTGAAGCCCAATATTTCAAGCCATGAATGGTGAAAAATCGAAACAGTAGAAAAGCTATGTAAACAAAAAGGACCTAACAAAAATATCCTCAAACTTCTACGATCAACTTTTCTGCTGGAGATGAAACTTTTGTTTTTTTACAATTTCTAAATTGATTAATGGTCAATTTTAGAACTGTTTGTTTGAATCGTGTCAGCACCGATGAAATTCGATCCCCAGTTACAGTATTGACTAAGTGCTATTAAATTAAAAAAAAACTTAATCATCTTATTCTTCCGAAACATTTTCTGATTTACTTTTATCAATATCACCCAAGGCCAATAATTTGAAAATTAGGTAAAGAAAAGAACTGTAACAGTAGAAGACCAAAATGGACATAAAAAATATCAAATTTGTTAAGGTCAACTTAGTATGAGAGAGTAAAAACCTGTTTTATAATGTCTAAATTGATAAACGTATAATCGTAAAAAAGTTTGTTATAAATCATGTCAATACCGAAGTACTGATTGCTGGGCTGATGATATCTTGGTATGTAACTTATGAATAAGAAAAAAACAACCAAATTCAGTGTACATTAATTCAATAGTCAAAAGAATTGGAAAAAATCAGAATAAGGGTTTCCCAATAAAAGCCAAAAAGTGTTTTTAAACAATTAAAACACACGTTAACATTTTCACAATTAGACTATTATTGTAAAAAAAATAAGTTTGATTGCGTTCACTACAATCAAAAAATGTTTCATTTAATGCTGATCGAATTTCAATATGTTAACTTTCATAAGAAATATTATTTCTGAAAAATAACAGTCCTTTACGAATTTCAAAATAACGCATGGATTGAAAGATAATCATTTCAAAGCAAACTATTCAATACGAAAATTATATCTATATATCATACAACAGATTTATAATAAACAGGGAAATGGTAATGGATTCAATACAACAATCATAAACGAAAACATATTGATTATAATTAAAACACACGTGAATGTAGTCTGAACATACGGAAAAATACTCATGTTTAGTGTGAACAAATTCGTCATTATTAAAGAAGGGGGGAATTTAAAATAGACGTTTTCAATAGACGGCTAGCTACTTACAGCTTCAGTATTGGCATAACGCTATGGATATTGTTCTATTGATATTTAATGATTTAAAATTTCGAATTCATTTGCAATAACGAAATGTATCTCCCGAATGCACAGCTCTGATTCTTGATTTTGGTCCTCTACTCTAAACGTTTTTATTAGGTTTTGGACTTTGAAATATGTTTGCATTGGATATCACTAAAAGATATTAATGGTAGAATGCGACTCTATGCAATAAGTTGGTACCGTTTTGTAATTTTAAAAAAGTCAAAGCATTTGCAATTACGAAATGTATTTCCCGCATGCATAGCTCTGATTCTTGATTTTTTGGTTCTCAGCTCTTCAAAGTTTTTATTAGGTTTTTATATTTAATATATCACTGAACATAAATTAATTGAAGAAATGAGAATCTAATGCAATAAGTTGGTAACGTTTCCGTAATTTTAAAAAGTTATTTGTAAATGTATATGGTGTTTAGTATATTTTAAGAGTCAACAACGTAAAATGAGGAAGTGAAATCTTATTGGTTGATATAAAAAACAAATTGATTTACACCATATGTGAGCAAATGCAAATTAAAAAACTAATGTAAATTTTGTAAAGTATTATACTATTAAAGTACACATATACGTTTTAATATATGTATGTAAATTGTTGCGCTATTAAGATATATTTTCTAATTACATTCATCTACTTGCATTCAAATCTACATGTACCTGATACACAGTAACCAAGCATTATTTTTCGGCAAACCAAATAAAAGTCCGGTTCCCAACACCAGATTTGTGTTGAGTGTCAAAGAGTGCCTTGCATTGTTAAATTATTCTACATATCTTTATCTTACACCAAGGTGTCGGAACATGTCCAAAATATGTACTATTTTCTGGTAAGTTCTTTTTGTCCGGGCAGTAATCGGTTCTTAACCTTTAATAGAACCAAACTTATCTATCTGATCTAAAGTTGTTAATTTCTGTGTAATTTGGTCTGTTGTGAAGAGTTGTCACATTGGCAATCATACCACATCTTCTTTTTTTATAAATAGCTATATGTTCATTTCTTCATTTCACTAAAATACTATACCAAACAAAGAAAATGATAATTCAAATATTGTTTGTCCTTTCAAAATGAAAACAAATAGGCAAGTTTATGTATTGCGATTCCAAAAAAATGTAACATGCATGCAAATGGTATGGAAATTATTCTGCATTTACAGTAACTCTTTAGCCTAAATAACATTTTCCCTGAATTTAAGCTTCTTTGGGAATGGAAGAAACATCAGTATTTATTTTTTTTCAAAATATATTGCTTATTTGGTGGTTTTTTTGTGTTTTACAACATGTACAAATAGCATTTCCTACTGCATGTTTTTTATCCAGCATTCGTAATAGAAAATTGTCTACAAAAGATACGATAAAACCGACTAATTGATTACCATGACTCACTTACTATATGTATCTCAAAATCTCCAAATTCAAGCAGTGAGAATTCATTTGTCTATAGTTCAAAATAAAGTAATAGTCATTCAAGTCAAGGAATACATTATTGGTTTTGTTTTGCTTAACTTACGGTCAATCTAACGAAAGGGATGACTGCTACGACATATCAATGATTCCCTTCATTAACGGCTTGTAAGATCTTTAGATATCAGATAGTCTGAAATTTTACCGATAGTGTCCTACTCCCAGTAGTGCCATGTTGACTCGCTGTTGATTTGTTCGGCAGAAAGTGATGCATATCTAGCAGTAAACTCTAACCTCCTCTTGGACGTTCTGCTTATTCACAAAAATCAGTTAAGAAATTTATTCATTTAATCTAAGTCCTATAATTTGATACCAAAATTACTCAATTATTCTTTATGATCTTTCACCTATGCGAAGGAACAAGTCTAAAATATATACTTTTTTTGGGGGTGCGTCCTTTTTCATTGTTTTTGTCCGAGCCCTGAAAAGCCATTCGAAACCTATAACATATTCTAACTTGCTATATTTACTTTTGCTTATTAAAATTAATATAACAAACAACGAAAAACATATCCTAGTCTGTAAATTCTGAATTATGTGTAATTAAAAAAAAATATGCAAGTATATGTTATGCGGTTTTAATACAATAAATAATGCATACTGTCGGGACTAAATCAACTATCGTAATATAGAAAGAACACAGCCATGCTGCTTGACGTTTACCTTATAAGTATTCTGAGGTGCTAAGGCTATGTCCTGCACTGACGCCAACCCTAGATAAATAGATAAAGCACGACGTCGTATCTCCAACTGTACATGTATTATCAACAAAAACAAACAACTGTATGCAATTTGATATTTCAAAGTTTTGCATTACCTATTCCACTGCCATTTCACAATAAATAAACAAAATCGAAAACAGTGGTTGAATTAACAGTAACCTCTTTACTTAAATACGTTTTTCCTGAATATAATATAAAAAAGAAAATGACACAGAACTTAAAAACTTTAGGTCACCGTACGGCCTTCAACAATGAACAAAGCCTATACCGCAAAGTGAACTATAAAAGTCCCTAAAATGACAAATATAAAACAATAAGCTCATTTAAAAAAAAAATATGTTTCTTACTGGTATTTTCCTTCTCGAATAATATATTCTACTACAACATGTACAATGTGTTTTGTTGCGCATTTATTAGAGAGTATCCTTTAAAAAAGTACAGTAGTCCAAACATAATAGTAAGCATTAAGCAAGTTTGAAAGGAGGCATTTGTGATGTAATCCCTTCTGTAGAAACACAAGTTCAAAGAGGCAATTAATATTTTGCAGCTGAAATGTTTCTTAAACTGGTTGAAATGAGACTTTGGAATTTGCAAAAATAATATAAATATGTGTAGTCAATAAATAAAAATGGCCGTGGAAAGTTCAAAAGAAGAATAAATAACATCATAAAGAGATCAAGAGAAGAAACATCAGGTAAATATTTGTTTTATTCCTGTTTTTCTTTTCCTCAAATAAATCATCAGCTTTATTCCAAGTAGAAAAACATAAGCTCCACGTCATCATTTCCACGCCTTCCATTTGAGTTCATGTTTACTTTTCTGTACATATATTCATACGTAATAATACATTCGATTAACAACATTCTTGTATTTTTATTGCAGATGCCGATTCGAACATGTACTTTTATAATGTTAATGCCTTTTAATCTATGAAGTACTTACATACTGACAAAACATGTAAGTAAGTGGGAGTATTGTTTTGTTAAAGTACTCTTAACATACAAGAATTTTAGAATATATTTTATTAGTGAATAATTCAAAACCAGTGAGATATAAAAGATTTGAAAACAAAACAGTATTTATCTCAGTCTTTACTCCAGAAAATAATAAATAACTTTTCAACAATAAACTATCATGGCTGGAATTAAATTCTAAGATACAAAAATATTTTTTTTAAATCGACTCAGGCTGTATAAACATAGTTCATGTCAGTTATTTTTTTTTAATTTTTAATCAGTGACACGTTGGATAATATTTCATAGATAAAATAATATTTGGCTGTTTATTTTGTGTATGTATTTGTTTTATTGTATTTGTTTTGTTATAGTTTCGATTTGTTAAGGTTTTTATTGGAACCTATGCCATTTTTCAACTCCATGTTTTATTAAAGCGATGTACTTAATCAAATTATATTGTATTGTATAAAAATAATATAAAACACAGCGCTGATTTTGTACATATCGATGATAAATTAAATGCAAGGCAAGTAAATGTAAACAATGGTATATATTGGTTAATTGATTGATTAATTAAATGATTATTGCTTATTAGGAAAGAAATAACTATTAAGACGTAGAGTAAGTCGTTTCTCAAAGAACCTCATGACAGATAATTAAAGGTCTGTATAGCGTTGCCAATATATACTGTGGATATTGGGATGTCAATTTTCGTGGATTTCGTTGGTTCAACAACGAAATTAAATGTTCAACGAATAACAAATTTTAGGTAGGCTTGAATGGAGATTTTGGCAAAACCACGAAATTAAATAGACACGAATAAGGAAATATTCCTTAATCCATGAAAATTGGTACCTACGAAAATAAATTAATCCACAGTTTGCTATTTTAAATAAAATGTGGTTGATTACAGATAGCGTTTTCCCTTCATTTTATTATCAAAACAAACTGTGTCGAAACTTTTCCCCAAAACAAACGACAAACATATCTATCTTACAGATAATGTGCTGCTATACCTGTCACCATAGCATGTCTGCAGCCAATACTATCAGCAGAGAACTATCATTGTTCCGGACGAATACAGGGTTATCTAGTAGTTGTAATATCCCTTTCTTTAAAAGGTTCCCTTCCAAAAGATATTTCACGCCATATTGCTAACGTCACAACATTTTTTATGGTTGTGTAAGTAATAATAGAGACATCGACAAGAAATTTTAATCATTTCTAAATTTTGTTTCATAACTGGCGTACCATCTAAGTATGCTTCCGATGTCAATGTAAATTACACATGTCTTGTGATGGTCATCATCAGGAACAAATTAGACAACCAGCTTTTTAAATACAATTTAAATTGCATGACAGATTAATAAAAATATATATATATAAAACGGACAACACTCCATAGAAGCTCTATACTGGAGAACTTTAATCAACTATAGACAAAGAAGTTACATTCTTCTATACAAAATCTGTATTGATCCGATTATCAGTGTATTCGGTGTTTCATAATAAAACCGCATTTATAAGATAAAACACTATATTTCTGTTTGAAAAATAAATGTATATACAAAAACAGTTTTTGAATGACAAACAACTCAGGGTTCAGATGTTTTATATCTTATTTATATTTTCAGGGTACAAAATTCTGCAGAAGCAGATTTTACTGTGACGATCTTTTCTTGCGAGACATGCTAAAAGATTGTAATAGGATGTCAAGATGGAAGAAAGTAGAATGCATATACTTTGCATGTATAGTGTATTATAAGGCTGTTGGCATTGCAGGTTCACTATTCTTTAAGAGGACATCAAAGTCCGAATATAACCAATTATGGGTGGACAGTTGCCTTCCATGAATAAAAAGTCTACATGCTATAAAAATCAATTATAAATCATGAACGATTGCATTGTCTTGTTTTTTTAAATTAAATATACATCAAATGGGCCACCAACTCCAACAAATCAAATTCAATAGAGAAGAAATGTGTTTATATCTAACATTACTCTGTGAGTAGAAGTTGATAAACCAGGGATTTGTAAAAATAAAAAAAAAAAAATATTTTATTTATGTTTGTACTGTTTGCCCATTTTTTTTGTCATTATACATCCCGTCATTGTGTGGTTATAGTGTGGACATTTTGTGTACGCTTGTTTTTTTCTTTTTTGTGCATAGGCTTTTTTGGTCCTTTTTTTTCTTAGCGTACATATTCGTTTGTTTTATAACACAAAGCTTACTGCTGTACTTGTTGACATTTAGACCTATGCTATAAAATAACAAGATGTGTGATTACCAATGAGACTTTTACCTTGGATTTCGGTATGTTTTGCTTTTTTACTTTAACCTCGGTGATGTGTAATAAATGTATAAAACATCATACAATGTATAATACCGTTTTTAGTTATTCTATACCCTTCATCCTTTAAAAAAAAGTAAAATCAGAAAACTACCGAATGAGACTCATAATTGAAAGTCATTTATCACATGACAAAATCAAAAGCTCTCTAATTTCTTTTATACAATGTTGGTTTGTTTTCTTTAAAAGAATCTGTGTATTCTTATTCTTAAATGAATGAGATTTAATGTCATATGATACTTCAAACTAAAATTAATGTGAAATATGTTTCAAATACTTGTATGGCTATAAGTGTTACCATAAACACATGTACATACACTTTCTTTTCAGAGTAAATCCTTTATTTTATTCGTGTCTTCACACTTTGTTATCGTTAGATATTCGACAATTCGAAATGTAACAATATGTGATCCTTACGGAATGAAAAGAATAGAATGTTTGTTTTAACATGAAAGATGCAATAGCATTAATTAAAAATGCAAAAAATCCTTTGAATCATCTTCTCATAGAAATAGATTTGCTGACATAGCAAATCTTTCCTCGTTTGAGAATTTGGAGTTTGTGGCCCATTTTACCAGCGACATTACCATATACTGAATATTTTGATAACACGATATTGCTATTTTTCATTCATTTTTATAATTTATTGGTATAACCTGATGACTTTTAAATCATGCAAAACAACTGCACACTCAGCGTTGGTTGCATTCATTCTTACGTGTCTTTGTAAAGAAAAAAAAATATCAGACACGAACAGCTTTAATGTATACACGACTTGCATAGGATTTGCATCTTGCTATCCTTAGATATGGCATCCTTTAACATTCTTTCAGCATGCCCTGTAAGAAAATATGATCACAGTATAATCTGGTTTAACCGAATTTTGAACCCTGAAAATGTGTATGAACACGATGAAATATTTTAATATCTTCAATATTTGTTGTTTGTAGTTTCGAAACGTCTTTGTTTAGAGTGCATTGGACAGTTCTTGTATTAGTTTTTAAAAGAACGGCAAAATAAAGTATCTAATTACAAATAAAAGGTATGTATGATAAAAGAAGACAATTATACGTACGAATACAACCCATAAAGCATTATACTTCTATAGTTGAACAAGTTGGGCTTCTACGTGTTTTAGAATGCCGTGGTCATTGACCATTTAGGCTGTCTGTTAATATTTCAAAGTAATGCTTTTCCTTTGAAATATTTGAACTATATTCTTTTATAACATCATACAGTTATATAACCGTGTAGGCAACACTATCTGTTCAAATGAGAAAATCATAAAACTAGGAAAAACTGACCATACCATAATAAAAAGAAATGTCTACAACACATAATGTAGATATGATATGGTTAAATTAAACCTATATGCTATTTAAACAATTAATTGACAACAATAGAGTGCCAAATAATAAACCTATACCACAATTTGCACCAGCTCTCACTACTAATAATTCATACGGATCTTTCAGTCACTAGCTCAAGCATTCAACTTTCCATTCTCCCTCATTCACCTACTCACTTATTTATTCATCCAGTCTCCCATTTGTCCATCCACTCACTGATGCATTTTTCCATTCACTGTTTCAATCATTAAACCATTTACTCATCAAACCCTTCATCACTCTCACTCATTCATCCTGTATCTCACTCATCCGTCCTCTCACTCACTCCTCACTAATCCAGCCCTCTCTCCTAAACATTTATCTATCCTCTCTCACTCATCCACTCTCTTTTTCTCACACTCATCCATTCTGTCTTATATTCATTCATCATCTCTCTTACTCACTCACCCATCATGTATCTCACCTATCAGTCCCTCTCTTATTCGTTCACCCTCTCTCACTCATCCATCCTTTCTCTCTCACTCATCCTTCCTCTCTTTATCACACTCATCCAGTCTATCTTCCATTCATTCATCTTCCTTCTCACTCACCCATACATCCTCTCTCTCATTCATCCTTTCTCTCATCCCTCCTGTCTCTCTCTCACACATACTCATCCTTCCTCTCTCTCTCATATATTATCTCTCTTTTACTCATATTTTATCTCTATCTCTCACCCATCCCCTCTCTCATCACTCATTCATTCATCTTTTCTCTCACTCATTCATCTTCTTTCTCATTCACTCATCCATCTTATCTCTCACTCATCCATCTGCTCTATCACTCATCCATCCTCTCTCTCATTCTTCCACTCTCTCTCTCACTCGCCCATCTTACTCATTTATCCTCTCTCATTTATCCACTCTTTTATTCATCCATTCCTCTAGCTCATCTTTTTTCTCTCACACAAACACATGCAACCTTACACAAACACACAAGCAACCTCACACAAGCACATGCAACCGCTCCCTCACACATACACACAGTCCATCTCGCTCACAAATACAGTTACTCTCGCTCTCACATACACCATCTCTCGGTCATTCTTATATCTCTTTTACTTACTTTACTTACAAAACACAAATATTACCTTTCCGTTCACATCCTCTTGGGTAATGTTCAACCCAATAGCACTGGTGGTAAGCGGATGGTCGTAACTAAAAGTTACGACCATCCGGAGATGGGAGACAACTTTAGGGATAAGTTTTTTCTTTTCCGATTTTCGTGCACTAAAAGGTTCATTTGAACCAAACCGCTTGTCTCGTACATACTATTCGGCAGTCTGGTGATATTAAAAACAAATTTGATGCATTAAAACATTCCAATTTTCGTAAAATAGTCATTCAAAACTTCAAGCATGATGGTCGTAACTTTAAATGTGTGATGGTCGTAACTTCAACTATAGTATTTTGGATGATGGTCGTAACCGACACAAGATGGTCGTAACTTTAAAAGATGACCGTAACTCGAGTATTTAGACAAACTTTTATTAATGTATTTTAATTGTAAAGGTAATAGACTCAGATGTAATATATGATTTGCTACACACAATATTATTTGTTACTCTGGTAATGATATGCAGAAATTAAGCTAGAGAAATATTAAACATACACATTTCTGATGGATTTCAAACGCTCATCATATCATATAACAGTGAAAACTAATCAACTCGCATTAAGACAAAACGTATGTTAGGGTTTAGAATTAATATATTTTTTACTGTACGTTAAGGCATGTAATTATTAAATGCACGTGTATTTCTTTATATTTGTTTTTAGTGTTTTTTATTTACGATTTTTTTTATCTGCATTCATGACGGCAGATGAAATTATTAAACGTACAATTCTGAAACTCTGAACAATCTTCTTTAAATCATTTATTGCAGTTCTTTGAGTCTTTGAGTCTTTGTTTACTCCTTGACTTTAAATTGTTTTTGTCTTATAAACTAGGCTTTAAATATTCGTCTTTTGGTCGTTCATGAGGAAATAGAATCCTTAAATGCACTTCTGAGTCAGGGTTGAGTTCAATATCGTAGCTGCTACGTAGTGCTGTCGTTATTTTTTTTATCGATTACATAACGATTATATATTGCTGTATAGCATTGATATTAGTTCTTAGTATTGGTACGGAATGAAAACTGAATCCATGGTGTCGCATTGAACATTGTGTTAACCTCGAAAGTAGGAATATTGTTGATATATATTTTTCACTGCTACATGCACTGAAATTAAGACTTAGAGTAAAATAAAATACTAGTTTGTAGCCAGGCTGAAGCTTGTAGCCAGGATAATGTTACAAAGACTTAAGGAGCTACCATTTGATTTTTATGGGGGGGGGGGGGGGGGGGGGGGCTTGGATGAAAAATATTGTCCTGCATTTTTTTTTAGCTGTATCCTCTGTCCTGCCTTTTTTTAACTGCAACCTCTGTCCTGCCTTTTTATGTTTCACTCTGTTCGGTCCTGCCTTTTTATGTTTCACTCTGTTCGGTCCTGCCTTTTTTTTCTTAGTTTATCCTGCCTTTTTTTCTTAGTTTATCCTGACTTTTTTTACCTAAATTGTCGTCCTGACTTTTTTTTTGCAAGTGTCTCATCCTGCCTTTTTTTACTCAAAACACCCATCTGTAAAAGTCTTATAACATTTTAATTACTTTTTAACAATTTTTGAGAACTTCACCTTGTCAATGATAAAGCTATGGAAAGTCAAGAGAGGATATTTTCCCGCCAAAATTTCAATGGCTAAGATCTCGAAAACAAGCACGGTGACCTATATATTTTTTTACTCTTTGGATTCCTTTATTAATCCCCTTTCTATATAAACTAGTGTTTTGAAAAGTTAATTACTTTGAAACTGAGAAGCGAACTCCCTTAACTCAGGTACGGACCTGTGAATTCGCGGGTATCCTCTAGTCTCGATAACGCCCTTCATAACCTATCAATATTTTAAGCGTATTATGACTCCTTATTAATGCTCTCTCGACTAAATGTATCACTTTTAAATCGAATATTTTTAAAAAAATCAACTAGAAGGTACATCCTCAAAAAGTTTATGTTTTCAATCGATGCAAATTCCAAACGGAAAAAAAATCAGGATACTGTTATTTCATGTGATGTCCACTTTGTTAAAAATGCCTATTCTTAAACTCATTTATTTTGTAATTAAAACAATTATTTGATACATTTTGTGCGATTTATTTCTAACTAAGAATTATCATAACCAGAGCTGTGTTTCTTGTTTTACACTTTCGAGAAATTTACATTGTTAATGAATTTAACTGCTTACATTAATTCAACTATTTGCCTCTTTGTTAATTCTATACATTATATTTTCAGCATATATGACTGTTCATTTCATGTTGTATTGTTTTGTTCGATTCTTCTTTACGGGTATTCCTCTCTCCATTTAGTTTTTATTATTTGGTGAAAACAACTTCACAAATATATAATATGATATATGATATATTCATAATACAAAAGACACGCTTAGAACTCTTGACTGGTTCGGTTCAAGACATTTGAAACATTTGGAATTTTAAATCGAACTTTAATCAAAATTCCCCAAAACTAATATTTGAAAACTTAAAAAAAAAATTGAATTGATAAGTGTTACACGTATTGAAATGGCTTTATTTTACATTGTATGTAAAAAAATGAAAAAAAATCTTCAAAAGTACATCATAAAAAATACTAGTACGGATATAATAAAAGACACATTTAAAACTCTTGACTTGCCTTATTCGGTCTTATTTAAAACAAAGTTACGACCATCACAAATTTACGTTACGACCATCCTCAATATTTTTGTTTTTTTAGTTACGACCATCACGCTTGAATTTTTGAATGACTATTTTACGAAACTGGAATGTTTTAATGCATCAAATTTGGTATTAATATCACCGGACTGCTGGATAGTATGTACGAGACAAGCGGTTTAGTTCAAATGAACCTTGTAGTGCACGAAAAACTTATCCCTATAGTTGTCTCCCAGCTCCGGATGGTCGTAACTTTTAGTTACGACCTTCCGCTTATCATCAGTGAATAGGACTACCTCTACTGCTGAAGTGTCTGGCTAAGACAGTGAATGTTCTACTCTGCCATGAATAAACACAGTATTTCCAAGAGAAGACCACTGTCTACCAGTTTCGTGGTAAGGTCGGTTCAGTTTTTTTTTTTTTTTTTTTTTTTTTTTTTTTTTTTTTTTTTTTTTTTTTTTTTTTTTTTTTTTTTTTTTTTTTTTTTTTCTTTTTTTTATAACAATCTAATAGGGCCTGGGCTTATCTCGCCCTTTATTTAAATATTTTCAAATACAAATTATTCAGTTCAGCTAGCTTTTCAATGTCTTTCACTCGCTGTTCTGAGTAGAGAAAGTTCCTCTTATCCCTGATATCTAACCAATGGTCATGGCTTCTCTTGACATCCTTATAAAAGGCCTCATTGACTTCTTTCTCTATCATTCCTTGTTCTTTTAAGGTTTCACAATTTGCGATTAGTATTGTTGTTTTTCCTTCCACTTCTAGTAGGTAGGTCTTTTGTGGAAGGTCTAGAGTTATTTTTCCTATTATTATCTCCCCCTTTTTGTGTTTGCGGCGTTCCTTTCTTACTCTATCAGTTGTCGATGTACCCTCGGCATTAATAGAGGAAGCGGGACCTTTAGGCGATGATGTGGCTGTTGGTAGTGGAGGAGCTTCATCTTTCTTCGAGATTGGCTCAGCCGGTGTGTCCATTGCCGAAACTGTCTCTATTGGTTGAGCGGTATTGCCTAGCTCATCAGATTTTGAGGAGTCATTTTCTAACATTTGAGCTGGAGTTCCAATCTCTGCAGTTGACTCAGACTTTTTTGCCAAAAATGCCCTCAGCCTGCGGTTATTCCTTTCAGAACGGGACTTTGATGACTTCTTTTTAGGTGGTAATGTGGACCTCTCTCTTTCCGCCATCTTTCCTGGTGTCCATTTTACTATAAGTTTGTAACGTCCATTCCGAGCTGATAAAACCCAGTCGGCGGCTTGGTGTTCTAACAAATGCAAAATGGTAAAGATATCACCAGATAATACGGGCTGTTGTTGGTGTGTTTCACTGCCATCATCAGACATTATGAGAGTTTCCAGGACATAATGTAAACACGTCTGTCCAGGTGAAGAACTACTCACTCACTGACATGTTTAACTATTTGTGGTGATTAGTTAAATAAGGTCGGTTCAGTTAAACTTCATTAGGAGAGGAGCAACCAAATTGTTAGAAGTGAAACAATTTATTTCAACACATTTTTTGTTTACTATGGTATTTTAACAATTGATTTCTTTCAATTTTATCTTCCTGAAGAAATTTCAAGTTAGTTTGCTATCATTTGCAGGATGATTATTTGTCATTTTAATTAAATTTTAAATATAATTGGCTAAAAATATTCTATTGATGAATAATTCAGAAAATTTAAAATAGACATATCAAAGGACGATAACTCCAATTGTTTTTTTTTATTGCAAATTAATAGACCACTTTCGAGTTCATCCGTCACCGGAAAAAACTCGTCAATTATACGCGCCTTTATCACCGTCATTTTTGCGTTTAGGGGTGTCGTCACTTCCTTCCAATGTTGAGCGAGTGGTTGGAAAACTATAATTCTATATTGTACGAATTATTCGGCAAATTGAATTCTCAAAATTGACAATCAACACTGCTGTCATTAGGGAATTGTCAGTAAGTACCTACAGAGCAACCATTATTTCTAGTTTATCCTGGACAAAGACGATCACTAAGACGCTTGATGAACGTAAATAGTGCAGGGATACAGGCGAGCCCCTCTATCTGGTAAGTGACGTCACAAAGGCGTGCATAATTGACGAGTTTTTGCCGGTGACGGATGAACTCGAAAGTGGTCTATTAAGATGTCTGGGGGGAATGACTATTGGTGTGATACTGCCATTGTTTCCCTGTTGTGTTTGATTAATAAGCAAATTAATTGAAACAAACAAATGTAGGGGGAAAAGAAGTACATTTTATTCTATAGACTCTTTCATTTGTTAACCCCGATACTAGACACTTCACAGAAAATAAACATATATATGCAAGTGGTGGTCTGTTCTTACGAAAACGCTAATTATTATTTTTCTTCTCGTCAACAAAATCTTCACAAACCTCAAAATGGTATAGAGGTTTCGGGGTTTTCTATGGAAATTTTTCTTGAGTGAGATTTATCTTAGATTCTATTTCGCATATTGCCTTTACTTGCATTGATACATTGTGCCAAAAACAGTGAAAGTGGTCAAAACGTATATTCCATGGTATAAACCCGTTGTTCTGCGTAGATAGTATTATAGTCCAGTCGAAATGTGAAACAATTGCTCAGATTGTGGTAAAAGCATCAAACTTTGCAGAGTGTTAGTTGCGGTCATAACTAACATTTATAGCTATGGACCCAATTCAGAAAATCAAAATGGCGGCTCTGGGCGGCGATTTTGAAATCATGTCCAAAAAGTCAATTAAAATTATTAGAAAAAATAAGAAAAATATGTTACTTAACAAATTTTGATAAACTTTCGTATTTCTTATGACAAAGAATATAAACTGAGGACTATTGAAGTATTTAGTGGCCATCTTGAATGGTGGCCATTTTGTAAACGTGAGCATCAACAATTGTGATCGACAATAGAGTATGTGACTGTCACTTGAACTACTAACCATTGTTCTTTTAGCCAGACTCAGTGCTGAAGATTAATATTGCAGGAGCCGATCTCATGCTAAATGTTTGTGTTAAAACTGCACGACAAGCAATTAGACAGAATTCGAGACACAGAAAGAAAGTCAAGAATCTGTTATCCATTGCAATGGGGCTTGCCAAAATAATAGAAAACAGTGACGGCTCACAGTCTGGAACAGATATTGTTTTAATATTTGAAATTGATGATATGGAAAAATGGTACAGTAAACGTCCTTAGTAAATATTAGTTGTCATGGAAGGAATGATTAATACAACATTTATGAAAAATTGAATACTAGCTTCCATAGATGATATGCAAGCACACATGAAAGGTAGCGTCTTTCTCTGGATTCTCAATGAATATGTTGGGGAAGTTCTGAAACAGGCCATGTCTTTTACAAAATGTTTAAGTCGTGATGGGGAAGGCCTCTTCATAGTCAAAGTAACTATAATAGTTTGAAGAGTTATGCTTGCTACTATAGAAAGGTTTACAGGGACATTCATTGTAGGCTATCAAAATGAATCCGTTCCACATTTTTTGAGACATCTTACTCTCTATCGGAGGACTGATAAGTTGCAGTTGTACCCTCTCGGTGACAAGTTGCACAATTGAACTATTATAGCTGAGAAATGGTGAGTGTTGTCTTCCACTCATCGATATTACTGGATTGTGTCTCGATGTTTGGCCATCCTGTATCATTCATACTAAGGAAACCGATTCGTGTTAATAGCTGTTGTTGAGTGTCCCTGTAAAGCTTTTCTAAGTATCAAGCATATATAGTTTGCCTGCTATGGCTATGGAGATTACCCTTTAATTATCAGGTCTGTTTCAGAGCTTCAAGAATACCTTTGTTGAAAATCAAGAGAACTAATTTATCTTGCTTGTATGCTTGCAGATATCCTTTATTAGCTACATTCCTATTTTGTTAGATGCGTTGTATCAGTCCTTCCTTCCATTAAAACTACAAGTTGTTCCAGGCGTTTATTATACAATTTAGCGTGATCTGCAAGCTTTGAGATTGGTACAATACCTCTGCCAGACCGTGTGCCGTCAATCTTTTTTATTATTTTGGAAAGCACAACTCCAAGGATAAAAGATTCTTGACTTTCTTTCTGTGTCTTTTATTCTGCTTATTTGCTATGTTGTCAAGTTTTATCAATCATGAAGCAGGATACTGGTGATTTGACATCTCCAGCTCTTACTTTGGCTAAAGAAATACGTCTTGTAGTACAGGTGCACAGTCATGTCCCATTTTTGTCGATTTTTAAATTTCGAAGTATCGTGGAGATCTTCAGATACATCACAACAGTAAAAAATACACTGCTATGGAACGCCAACACTGTCTTGTTATGACCATTTTCATTATATGATGTGCTTTTACCTTTATATGATGTGCATTTACCTTTATATACTGTGCTTTTACCTTTATATGATGTGCACTTGTCTTTATATGATGTGAAACAACCTTTATATGATGTGCAAATATCCTTACATGATGTGCAAAGATCCTTATATGATGTTCAAATATCCTTATATGATGTGCAAACATCATTATATTATGTGCAAACATACTTATATGATGTGCATATATACTTATATGATGTGCAAATATACTTATATGATGAGAAAATATACTTATATGATGTGCAAACATTCTTATATGATGTGCAAACATTATTATATGATGTGCAAATGTACTTATATTATGTGCAAAGATCCTTATATGTTGTGCAAATATACTTATATGATGTGCAAAGATCCTTATATGGTGTGCAGTTTCCCTTATATAACGTGCAAACATCTTTATATGATGTGGTTGTGTCATTATATTATGTGCTTGTAATCTTATATTATGTGGTTAGATTAACTTCATTATATGATGTCGAAACGTCATTATATGATGTGCTTTCATCGTTGTTATGGTCAATGAACATGAGTACGATTAGAATGATTACTGTCTACGTCATGACTGATTCCGATCTGCTTCTGTAAACTATTAACCCGGATCAAATATGTGTCAATCGCTAGCGAAAGTTCAATTTATGGGGGAAATGAGACAAAGCAATTTAACAAAATCAACGTTTCAAAAATTTCGGTTGAAGATTAAGATCAGTTAATACAGGAGCTAGTTGAAGAAATTCCCGGCTGTGGAGAAAATGATAACAAATTTAAGAGCCTTTTATAGCTTGCTATTCGGTTTAAGCACATGCTCCGTGTTGAAGGTCGTACTATGACCTATAATTGTTTCCTCTTACAAATTATGACTTGGATGGAGAGTTGTCTCAGTGGCTCTCATACCACATCTGCTTATTTCTATTTATTGCAAAAGATACCATTGAAATCACAGTATGTTTCAAAAATATTTCATAACAATATAAAATTATCTACTAATGCATACTATGGCGAGATGGGTTGTTTTATGAAATGTTATTGAATACTAGTAATATTAATCTGTAAATGGTAAGATGTATAAGGGAGTATTGAATATGTACAATGATATTAAATCTAGTATATCATATAATCTATTCTACTAAAGGAAGAGATCGATTTCATTGAGCCGCAACTCCTCTAAAACCATACTAAGTCGGAAATATGTGTGAGAGGACTTTTAATTTGTCTTTGAACCAATCTTTTTTCCACAGAAAACGCAAATTATGTGAGAAAATACCCAACAATTCCGAAGACTGCAAGCTTAGTCGACGTAGTGCCCACGAAATGCGAAATGGCTATGCGGGTAATTATAAAAAAAGAAAAGTGGTATCTTTGCTAATGAGACAACTCTCCACAACAGACCAAATACAATAGAAATGAATAACTATAGGTCACCATACGGTCTTCAACAATGAGCACATATTGGCATATACAGATTGTTTATTTTCAACTTATTTTAATGGAGATATTTTAAATGCTATTAAAATTCTGAAACATGAGTACTAGTATGCCAACAGATTTTGAGTAGCGTCAACGATTTTTGAGATATGAAGGGTTGATTCCTTACGAAGTGTTTTAGATTTTTTTTTTCGTCCGATTAAAACGGATTTTACCGTTGTGGTAATTATTTTGATCCTTTTCGGAAAAGGCAACGGATTTTACGTAGACGATACAGTTATTGAGTTAAAAGGGGGAAAAAACACTGAAAATCACACTTTGCCACACTTTTTCCAATTTAGGGTATTTAATATTTTTATTTTCAAACCGAGATGAATGGGGTGACGCCCGTCTTTTGCATTTTGTTCCTCTTTTTCGTCTCTTTAAAAAAAAAAGAATAAAAAGCATTAACTTTGTCATTACTGTGTCCACCTTATTACTGTGTCATCACTTTTTATTTTAACACTTGCCCACTTGCTGGCATCTCCTTGTATCATCGGTACAGCGGATATAGGTACTAACCAAGGGGTCGTGATCGATTTTTCTTCTGACACGGTACGAACATCTTTGTTATGTTTACGTTATATCAATATGTACTTCAATCTAAAAATATTTGTTTTTTTAAGAAATGATTTGGTGGTAGGTTATTGATTAGAGAAGTCTCACTATTTGCCCAAAACAAGAATCCTTACTAAAAACATGTGCAAATACTTGTCAAAGAAGTCAGCGCTCGTCTCATCCGATATGATTCTATATTCATTGCATCTCTTTTTCTGATAGAAGGCCACTGTTGGCGTTGAAATATTTTGTACATATGTCATTTTTCAATATTTTATTCCGACAAGAAGCGTTGTGTATAGCTGACCACATGAATCCTTCTGTACGGTGCATAGTTAAATAAATGTACGGTATATAGTTTTTCACGCTTCGAAGTACCTATAAAGCTATATCCGCTGTACCGATGATACACGGTAGTTATTATAATTCGGAATACTTTGCTTGCTTGTGACAATGGTGTTCGACAAGGAGAAAACGTATCACCTCTCCTATTCTTTTTACTTTTGATTGACTAAAATAATTTCTTAGTGACTAATAATATTACAGGACTAAACAGAACTATACCAGAAGATATGGAAAGAAAATTAGAAATATATCTTAAGTGTTTTGTTAAATTGTTGGCAGATGACACGGTGTTGTTGGCTGAAACAGCACAGGACCTGCAGACTCAACTCAATGCTTTCCATGATTATTGTAAGGCTTGGAACTTGAAAGGAAAGTTGACAAAATTAAAGTCTTAGTGGGGTTTATTTTTGGACGGAAGCCAAAAAATTTCCGATTTTCTGACAATGATACTAACATTGAGATGATAAAACAATATAACTATTTCGGAATTGTTGTACGGAAATTTTAATATGACAAAAAAACATTTATCCGATAAAACTTTAAGGTGTAATACCACCAAATCATGGTACGTCACATCCGGTTGCATACGAAAGTAGGTCTAAAAAAATATTCCCTTGAATTTGACCGTTGTAGGTAATTAATCCTACATTTTATTGCAGTAAAACTATATCTGTGTCATAAACATATGTCTTGGGTATTTCAAAACACCATTATCTTTTATTTGTGATTTCTATAGAAAATTTTGTAATCTTGAGGTTACATGGTGACTAAACCTTGTACACAGATAGCATAAGGGGAGAAATTTGATTGGTTAACTTCCAATGATGGTTATTTTCTTATATGCAATGAAATGTTATGTGAAACTTTTTCTATAGAACTGGACAGGATAAAACTTTACTCATGCCAAGTATTTCTTTATTTGAAACAAAGATAAATTCTGCACAATTTTTTGAAAAGTGCAAATTTAACAAAGACTAATAGGGGAAAATCAATGGTGGTATTACACCTTAAGCCATGTACGAAATAAAGGCAACAGTAGTATACCGCTGTTCAAAACTCATAAATCCATGGACAAAAAACAAAATCGGGGTAACAAACCAAAACCGAGCGAAACGCATTAAATATAAGAGGAGAACAACGACACAACACCGAAACGCAACACACACAGAAACGGACCAAGCATCAGACAAAACACCACGAGAATAATAAATATAACATGAAAACCAAATACATGAATTCGGGATAGACAAGTACTGTGCCACGTCTTATCTCAAAAACTTGAAAACAGGAAGAATGTATAAGATTTCTGTAAAATGTCAACTTCAGCTTGTTCGTTTATTAAAAAAAATATATAAACAGGTGCGTTTGTCCTCCAGCTGGCTTAGTAATTTTGAAACCTCTCTCTCTTGTTTTGTATATACTGTAAATAGTTATTATTTTTATCTCTGTATACTGATGTCATACATTGACTTTGTGAGACTAAATATATAGATTTAGAGGCCATAAGTATACCGGTATGAAGGATTGATTGACTGTTATTTAGCGCCACTCTCAACACTTTCATGCTATTTCGTGGCGGTGAGTTTATATTGGTGGAGAGAGCAGAAGTGCCCGGAGATACCCCCTGACATTCGTTTGGAAAACAGACAATTCTGATCAATTAAGATTGGAATCGAGCTTACCTGCCACGTGCGGGATTTTAAATCGCACAATTAAGTGTTGACATGCTAGTGATACAGCAGTTCGACTACTTATAAGAAAGAAGATGTGTTATGACTGCTAAAGAGACAACTCTCCACAAGAGGTCAAAATGACACAGAAATTAACAATAATAGGTTACCTTACGGCCTTCAACAATGATTAAAGCTCATACCGCATATTCATCTATAAAAGGCCACGAAATGACAATGTAACCACTCGACCACCGAGCGCCCATCCCTTTCATCCGAAATGGATTAAAGGAGATATGGAATGAACCTGAACTCGGCGCCTTGCATTTACGTGCAGCTTTTTATCGTGTTTTTGTGCATGTATTTCACAGTTTCAACTATAGATGATTATGGGTGGATTCTTGAGGTCCAGCGGCAAATTGATATATGCATATTCGTACAAGAACATGTTAATGTGATATGAATATTAACCCTGTTTTGTACTAGACCGACACCCTGAGCTAGTTCAAAAGGTAGCATTCCGAAGGAAGACATGTATTAGGGAGCTACCATTTGATTTTTAGGGGGGGGACTAGGATGAAATTTGAAAAAAATAGGCAGGACAAGAGTTTTGAGTAAAAAAAGGCAGGATGAGACATTTGCAAACAAAAAAAAGGCAGGACGACAATTTAGGTAAAAAAAAGTCAGGATAAACTAAAAAAAAAAAAGGCAGGGCCGAACAGAGTGAAAAATAAAAAGGCAGGACAGAGATTACAGCTAAAAAAAATGCAGGACAAAATTTTTCATCCTAGCCCCCCCATAAAAATCAAATGGTAGCTCCCTTATATCACCTTACCCGGACACATTTTTCAGATTCCGAGCCGACCAGCTTTTCCTCTTAATCCTTAATCCCACGTGCTTATATAATTAGCTAGGAAGCAGCATGTAAATATGAATTTTAAAGTCTTTGGTTTTGATCCGGCCGGGGTTCGAACCCACGACTTCTCTCTCTTAAGGCGAACATGCTACGACAAAAGTACCACCACTAGCTATATAGACATGCAGTTACCCGTAATATAAAAGGTTTCGTGGGAAGCCGCTCATATACTTGAATTCACCTCTAGACTAAATTAAACAAGGCTAACGTACCGACCATTGATATTTTTTATGTGAAAAGGGGTGGGGGAGTTGTTTTGTAAATGTTGGATTCTAAATTTTTTTTAAGAGATTTTATCTATTTCAGAAGGGAAGCGAAATAGTTTGTTTCCATTTAAAACGAGGAAAAAATAAAACAATGATGAAACTTTAAAAAAAAATAAACCATGTTTTTTTTGTTTTTTTTTTTAATTTCCAACAAGGAATTACACGTGCTCCTTCCCTCATGCTAGAGTCGGCGTCTTACACATTTATTTATTAATTCATATATAATGTACAGATCATCTGTTTAAGCTTTCGATACAAGGATCTGACAACACGTCATTTTTTTTTCTGTCCTTGTATATATTACATCAGCCAATGACATTTCAGCCTTTAAATTTTTGAAGGTGTGTATCAATCCAACAAAACCAGAGGATTGCGCGTTTTAAATAATCTGCTGTCTAAATTAACTTAAAACACTGCATATATTTATTTTTTACTGAGACCTGTTGTTCTCTTACAGATAGAGAGTGGTGTTTTGAATTTTTCAAAGTGAAGATTTACGGCAGCGGCTTTTAATGTTTTGCGTTTATCCTGGAAACATAATATATTTAAAAAAAAATAAAAAAATAGTGCAATGTGTCTGAATACACTCTATAGTAAAGGTACTTTTTGGGCAGTTTTGGCTTTTCAGAGTTTTGTTGTTTTATTTGCTATTATCTTGATAACTAATAATAGAGAAACGTTTTCTTGCAAGGTATAGACAAGAACATATATAAAGCCTCGGTCACACCTTACCGGATAAGACGAACGGACGCCTAACGGATGAAAATGAAAGTTGTCCGTTGACAAAATTGTTATCCGTTGGGCGTCCGTTATTGTACTGACCAACTAAAACGGACGCCTAACGAATGCATAACGGACATCCAACGGATATGCAACGGACGAGAAACGGAGACGTAACGGACAGAACGGATGTCGAACGTACACCCAACGGACGAGTACCGCATAAAACGGACACCTAACGGAAGCGTACCGGATAAAATGGATAAACAAGATATACGAAAAAATTAAAGGCGACAATAATAATACATGTAAATCGCATTAATATTGAAAATGTTCTAGTTAAGTAATTAAGTAAGTTGATTTTATTTCGAGTCGGCATAAATATACATAATAACAGACAAAACATGAGCTCTGATGAACTTTTTAACCGACTATCACATAAAAAATCATGCAAATACTACCAAACAAAACTGAAAAAACATGCAATATAATGAAAGCAAATCTATTTGATTTGCGAGCCTCCAGAGTCAAAGTTCTGTGTAACTGGTTTTTGTTTGTTCTTCAAAATGCCACTAAAGGGCAGTGTCTGACCTGAATAAGTTTAACAGCTGCTTGATTGTGAAGATGTGCCCTTACTCTAAGATCGATTATGAATAATAAGAATTCATGAACCTTAAGAAATATTTTTGGCATTTCTGACGAGAAATTTTCAATTGGCATCAATTTTATCCGTTTCAGATCCGTTCATCATCCGTTATGATCGTTATACGTCCGGTAGAAGTCCGTTTCTCATACGTTTTATCCGTTAGACGTCCGTTAGTAGTCCGTTGGTGAATTTATCTGCCAGACCTCCAACGGATGTTTAACGGACACGTAACGGATACAAAACGGAAACGAAACGGACGAGTACCGTACAAAACGGACGCCTAACGGACGTCTAGCGGACGTTCAACGGACATTTTATCCGTTAGACGTCCGTTCAAAGTTTTGAACATGCTCAAAATTTTCCACCGGACAGAACGGACGTCGACGGATAAAATGGACGCGTAACGGACATGCAACGGATAAAACGGACGCCTAACGGACATGCAACGGATATGGACGGACGTCTAACGGACTTGAACGGATTGAAAAAAAGTTATCCGTTAGGCGTCCGTTCGAGCTATCCGGTAAGGTGTGACCGAGGCTTAATCAAAGTACTGAAGTATGAAAGTTGTTTGCGACTTCAGGGAACTTAGTTTGAATTTCATTAATATCTACCACACCTTCATTCAATTATAGCATCCGATGAAAAATTATCTGCTAGGAGAAATTGTTGAAACTAAATTTTCAGATTTTAACAATTCAGGTGAGCAAAACGAGGCGTAAAAATTGATGCCTTCGGTTGACGAAGAATTCGGCATAACATTATGCCGCGGCAAATTTATAACTTTATACAATTGAATGCCACTTTTCCTATCCCCTCTTTTTTTTTTATTGGTTACAAATGACCGGTTCCTTATATAAGCAATTACTCTGTCAGAATCCGTTTTATTCCCAACTGTTTGTGTCTATCTTAAGAATATATAAAGAGAAACTCGAACAGCTAAAATGATCAAAAAGGCAATATTTACTTAAATGAAAATGCTAAACTTCGTGTTTTATCTTCTTATAGAAAAATTACTAACGTTAGGTATACCGAAATCGACAAATATAATGCCTTCCCTCGTTAAAACGACCATAGAGCATGACATAAAAGAATTATTTATTAAATTTGATAACCTAAACCGTATTGTAGACTCCGTATGTTTATTATTAAAGACTTGCGATTTAAACAAGACTTTGCAATTCATTTATATTTTTACAATTTTCCAACAATATCAGATGTGATTTTTCGCATCTGAAAACGAGGTATTAACATGGCAAGGTTTATCTCAAAGCTCAACCATTTTCCAAACGGTAGCAACAGATTTGATCATAATTAGTAGTTACGGTTACTCTGCAGAAGCAAATCGGAATCAGTTATGACGTAGACAGTAATCATTCTAATCGTAATCATGTTCATTGACCATAACGACGATGAAAGCACATCATATAATGACGTTTCGACATCACATAATGAAGTAAATAAAACCACATAATATAAGATTATGAGCACATAATATAATGACACAAACACATCATATAAAGATGTTTGCACATAATATAAGGGAAACTGCACATCATATAATGATATGTACACATCAAATAAGTATATTTGCACAGCATATAAGTATATTTGCACATCATATAAGGATCTTTCAACATCATATAGGTATATTTTCACATCAAATAAGAATGTTTGCACATCATATAAGTACATTTGCACATCATATCAGTATATTTGCACATCAAATAAGTATATATGCGCATCATATAAGTATGTTTGCACATCATATAAGTATGTTTGCACATCATATAATGATGTTTGCACATCATATAATAATGTTTGCACATCATATAATGATGCTTGCACATCATATAATGATGTTTGCACATTATACAAGGATATTTGCACATCATATAAAGGTGTTTGCACATCATATGATGACAAGTGCACTTCATATAAAGGTAAATGCACATCATATAAAGGTAAATGCACATCATATAAAGGTAAATGCACAACATATAATGAAAAATGGGCATGATAAGACAGTGTTGGCGTTCCATACACTGCAGTCATTGTTTGTGTTGATTCAGTATCACTTAACAGTGTCTAGTTACTTCTTGATTTCTTTCAACTGGCAATTTATCTTCAACATCAGAAGTATGTTTTCCCTTATACTGATGAAATATTTTGAGGTCTGAAAATTTGTTCGACAGGATTTGTGCCGTCTGGAGTGCTTCTGCAGTTCCATAACCCTCATTCAACTTTTTCAAATTGAGCGAAAGGAAAACCATTTCAAGACCCAACATCTTTGTATGCCTGCATCAAAAAGAGTGATTGCCAGCTCAAATGTCTATGTCTGATCTGTTTGGATCTGCTTGGCATTGCATGCAAGCCCTCACATGTCCTCTCTTGCCGTTTCACACATTCCTTCTAGTCTGAACGCCCATTATGTTCTTCTGATATCTAGCTCCAGTGTTTTAGAAATCTACAATTTCGATCTTTTCCAACAACAACGTTCGGTCATAAATTATATCATATATACGTAATTTCTGTTTTAAAAAGTTACTTAGGCAAACGTGTAAGTACCAGTTAAAAATTCTTATACTGATATCTTTATTTTGTTAACATGTGCATGCCTTATCTGACAAATTTATAAATATCCAATGCATATAAGTAAAAAAAATGTGAATGCAAACAGTGAATAAAAAAGATTAACGAATAATGCTATATTGGAAATTCATGTTTTCAAAATGGCCATCATTCAAAATGGCTACCAAAAAATCAATACATATGAAGTCCTCAGATGACAGTCCTTGTCATCTGTGATGAATATACCATATGACTTTATAATAACTTCCTGCAGCAAGCGCTTAACTGATAAGTCAAAGTGAACACGGTTACTAAGGAAATGCAAATGTGTAAAGGCAGTATTAAGTTGTACTACTCTATGTTAATGTGGAGGACAATGTGATAGAACAAGATAGACAGAGTGAGGTTTGACAAATCATGTACATTTCATTTTTGTTAACGTCAATTGAGAACATTTGAGCAGTTGCATGATGTTCCTATAACATTATAAATTATTTAATTAATTACTTGTATGATATGAAATTGATTATGTCTGGTTTTTGAAAGTTGTTTCAAATGAACAATATCAACAAAACGAATTATCCTGTAATCAGCCAACTATTATAAATGACAGGTATACAAATAGCCTCGCTTTTCGTCCTGTTTATATAGCTCAAACAAATACATTTGTATATCTTTGACATTGGTTTTTTTTTTAAATTTTCATCGAATAATGATTTCCTTTTTTGGCTTAAAAAAAACAAAGATTTTTCGATATGGCCGCCATCTAATATGGGTAATATTTCCAAAAACTGTGTTCAACAAGACAATTGGAATCAGCACTGTTATTCTTTTACCCAGGTTTCATGTCAATATCTTCTCTAATATTATTTTCATAATTTTTTTATTAATCTATAGAGATCAAACGGCCGCCATTTTAAAATGGCCGCCTCTTCCGCAAATTTCGATTTTCAGAGTGGGTCCATAGCTTAAAATGTTGTCCATGACATATACTACCACTATTCCAAATTTCATATTGGTGATTTTGAATCTGTTCAAAGTTTTGATTTTTCTACCCTGTATACCACATTGCCTCACATTCTCATTAAGAAAAAATTCACACACCTAATTAAATGGGCATTCAAAAAATCAGAATGTGAATATATATGTTCAAACTCTTTCAGGTCATTTTTTAGTAGTAATACACAAAAAAACTATGTTAATTGGACATGCTTTGATACTATATATGCCCTTGAATTTTTACTAGATAACATTTTTGTTCGCTTTGGGGATTCCGTATATCGTCAGATTATCGGAATTCCAATGGGGACTAACTGTGCACCACTTATTGCGGACCTCTTTTTGTATTGTTATGAGTTACAATTTATGACAAAAATAAGCAAAGACCCATCAAACCAACATCTGATAAACAAATTTAATAATACTTTTAGATATTTGGATGATATTTTGGCTCTCAATAATGACGACTTCAGTATGTATATTAATGAAATTTATCCTGCTGAACTTACTTTAAATAAAGCTAATACTAATAATGACCACTGCCCTTTCCTCGATCTTGATATCTATATCACTAACGGAAAGCTGAATACTAAAATTTATGATAAAAGGGATGATTTTTCATTTCCTATCGTTAATTATCCGTTTTTAGATGGTGACGTTCCCTTGTCACCAGATTACGGTGTTTATATATCTCAACTTGTACGATTCGCTCGTGTTTGTAACAATGTTTTAGATTTTAACGAGAGAAATTTATGTATTACTGAAAAATTATTACACCAGGGTTTTCGATATCACAAACTAGTCAAAACTTTTACTAAATTTTATCATCGGTATAAAGACATCATTCGTAAATATAGCTCAACATGCAGACTTTTTATACGTTCAGGTATTTCACATCCAATTTTTTATGGAAATATTCTTTATAAAGCACAAAGGTGTCAGTATTCACCTCAGAAACTTACAAAACCTTTAAATAGACTGATTAAGAAGGGATATTATTACGATACTGTTGTCAAGTCATTAAAGATTGCATATTTTGGCGTTAATATTGAGTCACTAATAAGGTCTTTGCGTCGGAACTAAAGACATTTATTCTAAAAACAGTTGTTGGCATGACACGGGTTATGTGCTTCTCATATATGTTATGATGGTATGATACTAAACCCCTAACGGGAAGGATTGTGCCTGATGTTGATATGATGAAATCATAATCTTTCAGTCAGTTTAATTGAAGTCAGGAGCTGGCATGTCAGTTAACTGCTAGTAGTCTGTTGTTATTTATGTATTATTGTCATTTTGTTTATTTTCTTTGGTTACATCTTCTGACATCAGACTCGGACTTCTCTTGAACTGAATTTTAATGTGCGGATTGTTATACGGTTTTTTTTTTTCTACATTGGTTAGAGGTATAGGGTGAGGGTTGAGATCTCACAAACATGTTTAACCCCGCCGCATTTTTGCGCCTGTCCCAAGTCAGGAGCCTCTGGCCTTTTTTAGTCTTGTATTATTTTTATATTAGTTTCTTGTGTACAATTTGGAAATTAGTATGGCGTTCATTATCACTGAACTAGTATATATTTGTTTAGGGGCCAGCTGAAGGACGCCTCCGGGTGCGGGAATTTCTCGCTACATTGAAGACCTGTTGGTGACCTTCTGCTGTTGTTTTTTATTTGGTCGGGTTGTTGTGTCTTTGACACATTCCCCATTTCCATTCTCAATTTTATTTTACCACAATCTGAGCAATTTTGTCAAAAATCTGCACAAATCGACTGGACTATTACAGTCTTTATGAATATAAACACATTTTGGAAGACATAAATAAGACTGTAACAAACAGTTGTGCCTAATTATACTATTGACCTAATACGATATATATATCCAACGAAATTTCTACAACGAAATTTGTTTGACATGCACAAGTATAAAAATTGCGGTTTTTATCCAACGCAGTCATAGGTTTGAACGTAGTTTTCAATTTAGACTCGTTTATATTTTTTGTTTGGGCATGTATCATATTTTCCCTCCGGTTTATATGATCCGTTCATCCTATATATTGACTCTTAAAATTCAAGAGTTAATCTAAAAATGAGGGTATTTTCTCTAAAAATGAGGGTGCTTTTTATATGGCCTTCCAAATACCGTTTCGATCCCTAACATCACTGAAGAGACATTTATTGTCGAAATCCGGATATGGTGTACTAAAAAAATATTGACACCGAATGTTTGTGGCACAACATCCTGTCCACAAGTTAACAATTTTTTTTTTCTGTGACGTATTAAATTTATCATAAGATCCATTTTGTTACAACCTGTGATCAATTTTATTTGGCAATCGCCAATGGCAGTCAGCAGGGTTAAAGAGCATCAGTTGTTCGACCTGTTAGTCAAATGCGTTTTGTTTAAATATACTTTTTCACTCTTTTGGTCTTTTGGAAAATGTTGTTTATACTGTTTTTAGACCCTTCTACAACGAAATTTGTTTGACATGCACACGTATAAAAAATGCGGTTTTTATCCAACGCAGTCATAGGTTTGAACGTAGTTTTCAATTTAGACTCGTTTATATATATATATATATATATATATAAGAATTAAACAAGGATCTCTGACTTGCAAACAAATACTGGATACCCAGACTTGTAACAGTCACTCCACTGGCACAGAATACACCATATTTTGCAATGTTTATTGCAATACTTCAAATGTTGTGTATCTCTTACAGTGTAAATGTGGTAAACAGTATGTTGACGAGTCAGAACAGCCGTTTCACAAACGAATGAACGGTCATCGTAGCGACTACCAATGCAAGCCAGACCTCCCTCTCAGTCGATATTTGAGATCCCTTGGCCACACTAAGGCAGATCTCAATCGACTGACCATTAAAATCATTGACGACAACTCTGCTTGGTCTAAGGAGGATAGACTCGCCATGGACAGATTTTGGATAAGAAAATTAACAACTTTGGCACCAAATGGGATAAATGAAAAGATGTAGTTCGACTCCGTGCAGTGCTTCACATTCAGGTTATATTACTTATTATTACAGTCTCTGTTTCTTTTTCTTAACCTTTTTCATTTATTAAATACATGTGTTGAAGATACCAATTTAAATTGCTTGATTTTTTAGGGATGTATAAGTACCTAGCCACGTTCTTCTAGTTATACTTAGTCAAAAATTATTATTACATTGTAACGGCCGTTTGTTCGCGATGTTTAGATATTCAAACCTTTTGACAATCTTACAAATGAAGAACGGACTGCACTGAAAAACTTACGATCTAACAACAATATCGTTAGTAAACCTGCAGACAAGGGCAGTACAGTGGTTGTCATGGATAAAACTGCCTATATTCAAGAGGCTATACGACAACTTAGCGATGCAAGGTTCTACCAAAAACTAGACTCTGATCCTACTACATCTTTTAACAGAGATATTACTAATAGTTTGGTAGAAATGCATGACGATGGTTTCATCGATGACAAAACTCTTGAATATTTGAAACCAGAAAACCCAAAACCGGGCAGATTTTATCTATTACCTAAAATTCATAAGGCCAATAACCCAGGAAGACCTATAGTTTCAGCGAACGGTCATCCGACGGAAAAAATATCGGAATTTGTTGACTTCCATCTTCGTCAACATGTTGAAGACTTACCATCTCACATCAAAGGTACAACCGATTATCTTAGAAAAATGCAGGCCTTAAACCCACTCCCCTCCGACACGACTCTTGTTTCCATGGATGTTACCTCCCTCTACACGAATATTTCATATGCAGATGGCATCGATGCATGCAAAGAAGTTTGGAATTCCAGACCAGTGAAATATCCACCTACTGAATGCCTGGTCAAAACGCTCACGCTGGTACTTAAGAAAAACAACTTCACTTTTGATGGAGATCATTATTTGCAAGTAAATGGAACTGCCATGGGCACCAAAATGGCTCCGTCATATGCCAACATATTTATGGGCAAATTAGAGAAACAACTCCTTGAAACTTCCATCGAAAAACCGCTTTCCTGGTTTAGATTTATAGATGATGTGGATATGAAATGGAATAAAAGCGACGAGGATTTAGACACTTTTATCACTCATGCCAACAACATACATCCAAGTATCAAATTTACTCATGAGAAGTCTAAATCCAAAATCGCCTTCCGCGATACTTCAAGTTCGCTCACAGAGGGCATCATATCTACAGATTTATATTCTAAGCCTACTGACACTCATCAATATTTGTCCCCTAAAAGTTGCCATCCTGCTCATCTTACCTAGAGCATTCCATACAGTCAGGCACTTAGAGTCAAGCGAATATGCTCCAACACAGAAACAACTAAAAGACAACTGCGTAAACTTGAAACTCGCTTGAAGAAAAGGGGCTACAAACACAGAAATATCAAAAAAAGCTTTCAGAAAGCGGAGTCAATTCCGAGGAGTGAACTATTGGAATACAAAGTTAAAAAGAAAAATAAAAGAACTCCATGTGTTCTTACTTATCACCCATCTCTCAAAAACAGCTTTGGTGTCATTCGTGAGCATTGGAAATCAGTTGAAAAGAATTCCAAACTGTCCAAGATTTTCCCTGAGCCTCCAATGATAGCTTTTAGGCAACCTAGTAGTCTGCGGAACCTACTAGTGCGGGCTGAAGTGTCTGATAATAGAAGTACTCCTGGAGAATGTCGTTCGTGTGGAGAAAAACGCTGCAAATGCTGTTTACAGATGCAGCATTCGTCAACATTTCACAGTAAGGCAACCGAAAATAACTATAAGATATTTTGCAATGTTACCTGCAAAAGTATGAATGTTATTTACATACTAGAATGTTCGGTTTGTGGCCTCCAATATGTTGGTGAGTCAAAGCAGCCTTTCCACAAACGCCTCAATGGCCATAGGAGTGATATCTCTAAGAAGCCACTTCTTCCAGTCTCTCAGCACTTCAGACAGTCGGATCACAAACTTGATGACTTTAACCGCATGAAAATTCTAGTGATTGAACAGAACATTCACTGGAGTGATGCACAGCGACAGGTTCGGGAAAGCTTTTGGATAAAGGAACTTAATGTACATCACCCAAACGGCATCAATAAGAAATACTAACAGTTTTGTTTTTCACCTATTTTTATTGTTAATATACACAGTCATGTATATTGATTTATAGTGTTTTGTTTAAATTATGATATTCAGGATTAAAATCAATCGACCAAAACTTACCTGTATTATCACTGATCTATTTTCACACCTTATACATTATGTATCAGTATTGTTAAAACTTGTGAAGAAGGCCATTTGTTGAGCCGAAATATTTGTCAACACGATTTTATAACAACATTTTCGTTTATTAACACCTTATATCAGTACCGTTGTGCAAATCTTTAGACTGATATAATTTTTTCCTTATCTGCATTGTATCGCCTATTCTAGACGATCCGGTTCATAGTAAATTTGCTGGTTGGTCCTTTTTATAGACTTTTATATATATATAATTAATTATATATATGTAAACATTCATATACATTCAAATGGATACAATTTTGAATTAAAATAGACATAATAATTAGATGAGTGAAAAAAAAGAAAATGAAGTAATAGAAAAAAAGAGACATAAACATGAGAAGCAGAAGGCAAGATATACGGATATTTGTAGGTGTGAGGAGTTGGTATTCTTAGTCTTTTACACTTTATATATATTTTAGATCGTGTTATATAGACTAATTCGAACATGCTCGAAACTTTAGAATAGTTTAGAAATTAATCAAATCAATAATCCTTGTGTGATGGTTTCGTTATTGAAATTCTAAATTTATGTTTAACCGCGCTAAATATTATATATGACAATCATACAAAGAAGTCAGGAACGGAGGTTCAATCTGTAATTCAATAGTTGTTGTTTGTTACTGTATATCATATTTGTTTGTCGTATAGACTTTTGTAAACCAATGGTTTTCTCGTTTGAATAGTTTTACCATTATGGTGAATGGTGTCGGCGTTTGCTGCATGTGGAAGTGCACACATTTACGACATGTTATTGCTTATACTCACAGTTTCTTCTTTCCGTTAGTGTTATATAGTCATAATTTGCACTTATATACGAATGGCCAATTGACAGCTCTAAAATATTTTGCAACATTTCAGTTTTAATAAAAAAAACTTTTTTAAGTCTGATAATAATTTCGTCATATTTTCAACAACTTTTATTTTTCTTAAACATTACAAACATTACAAATATAACACACAAACAAACTTTATTTTTGGAACACTATCACAAAGTTTAAGAAATACATGTGTAGCTATTTATTAGATAAACTGTATTAATCCATAAATTTCGGAATTGTCTAGCAACTATTTCTAAATGGCGAGGATGTTCGAGGTTATTCAAGTAATAATATAAGGAAACTTTGGTTAACACAACAGCATTTTCAGGTAGTTTATTGTTGTTTGACAAACTCGAAAAGAGGGGAAAAAGTAAAAATGGTTACTTAAGCATTTACTTAATTTCTATCACGAAATAAATGCGGTCAATATTTTAGATACTGATACAATATAGTGCAATTCTAAATGCAAAACACTTGTTAATAGAGAATTTGAAAAAAACTTGAAGATACATCAACAGTGTTTATTTCAAGTCTGTAGGGTTTATTCCTGATTGTCCCACTTTTTAAAATTTAAGAACTCTGATTGTCCCACATGAAAAGTACTGATTGATCCACATTGTTTTATGAGGTGAAATGTTCTTATCCCTTGTTATAGATTGTCTCTATGCTTTTGTTTCAGATATATAAGCCAACATCTACATTTTATCCGATGTTCTATTTTTGGACATGGCGGCCATTTTAATTATTGGGCGGGTTCATCGGATACGTTTTTGAAATTAGATACCATAAGGATGATTTTGGTCATGTTTGCTTTAATGTTGCCATTAGTTTCAGAGATGAAGATTTTTGTAAAAGTTATTGACGACGACGAATAATGAGAAAATGAGAAAAATCACTTAGCCCTGTGGGCCAGGTGAGCTAATAAACCAAAACGGATAAAAAGCAAAATTGGCGGACAAAAAGCTAAATTATCGGACAAAAAGCAAAACGGACAAAAAGCAACGGACAAAAAGCAAAAGTGTCGGACAAAAAGCAAAATTATCGGACAAAAAGCAAAACGGACAAAAAGCAACGGACAAAAAACAACAGTGTCGGACAAAAAGCAAAATTATCGGACAAAAAGCAAAAGCGGACAAAAAGCATATTGGGGACAAAAAGCACCGTATCACCAAGGTAAGGTTTTTGTGTCAGATTAAAAAACGTTTTGGTTCTGGTAGATCTCCAAGGGTTTGGAGTCGTTTTCCCTGTGAAAATGGCATCGAAACGAAATTGTTCAAATTTCTTGCTGACAAAATTGCTTCTTAAGAGACTAATAAAAATGTGTATGTTCCTCATAGTGAAAATATTCTTTGCAATTTCAATAGGGATACTTCCAATCTACCCCTTGTAACCATGAAGAAGCAGATACACGAATGTTTGTCCATGTTCGGCATGACTATGAAAAGTGTTGTAAAATGAAAGTTTAGGTAGTACTGAGACAGATGTAATAGTATCAAGAATAACTGCAATCGCAAAACTAGGTAGAACACATTGTGGATAGGTTATGGAAGGAATAAAAGACTTTTGATGGCTTCCTGTACATGACATAACAAATGCGTTTGGTCCTAGTGTAGCTGCTCTTCCTTTCGTCCGTGCATTCAGTGATGTGACACTTTGTCGAATTGTCGTAAGGAAGGGAAGAGAACAGCTTGGCTAACAATGGAAGGTTTTTCAGATGTGAAGAACGTTTTTGTTGGCGTAAGTATGAAGCGAGGCACGATGTGAATTGTTTGCCAGGACGCAGAGGCATTGTGATGCAATTACGTCTACAAGAGGTTCTTTTCCAGAGCACTCCAAAAGAGAAGTAAATCAAGGAAGAGTTGTTTGGGCTCAGACTGATTCATGTATTTGACAGGTGCATGTACCAAGTCATGAACACACGGGTTTGGTGAAAGAAAGAATCAATGACAGTTGGAAACCGAAATTGACTTCTGTGTCTGCCGTTGCATCCTCGTGTCAGGAACTTTTGAAATGCAGAGGCAAAAATCCAGCTGTGTTGGTAACTGTAAATGCTACCGTTCTGGCCTTATGGGCTGTTTAGGCAACTGTCAGATAATTATCAGCTAAGCAACCTGTCTGTCTAACCATACTTGGTATTTAAACTTAACAAAGAGTGTTATCACTTGTTAACTTAATGGAATTTTTTAATCATTTTTTACGTATTTGCCTAAATTTTGGAACCGGAAATCACTATTTTTTTTTCATTTCTGTATTGTTTTGTCGTACTCAGGAACAGTTTTGAACGTTTTATCATGACGTACATTGGATTATACCTATAACACATCTTTCAAGGATTTACATCCCTTGTGAAGTTGCTTGAAAGTATAAAATTTGAATTTTTTTACTTCTTGCCGGCATTTTGAAACCGGAAGTCACCTTTAGTTTCCTAGATGTATTGTCTAGTCGTAATTCTAATAGTTGATTTTTCATAAAACACACCTTTCAAAGGATTAAAAAATTATTGCCAATTTGTAATGACGCCATTTCCAAAATGTGTGGTGGCCATCTTTGAAAATTGATTTTTTTTTTGGCCAGCAGCAGATTTTTTATAAGAATCATTTAGTCAACCTGTATACCAAATTTCATTTTTGTATCACGATTTGCACCATTATGTCCATAATATCTCCCACTAACAGTGCTGTTGCACGGTCCTTTTTTAATGTAAATGGGAACCTCATAAAGCATGTCATTTTTTTCTGACTTTTTAATACAGTCAGATAGCAGCCATGATTGAGTCCCATGACGACTAACAGACTAAACACACAACTATATAGCACTGGTTAATACATTGTACCTAGGGTTCTATATTTCATGGAATGTGATAGAATGTTTATTTGATAAATCTTTATTGATGCATGCTATATTTTACTGTAGGACAGCATCGACAAATGATCTTGATCAAAAAATGATAAGCTTGTGTGTAGGTAAATTTGGTTATTTTTTTTTGGTATATCAAATTATTATATCTGTACCAAGTCTTTTTAATTGTTTTTCTTAGTTATCATAATTATGTTTAAGAGAATTTAAGTGGTAGGTATTGTTTAAATTTTACATAGAAATATTCGTTTCATTATAATCGTGCGATTGTGATTGTCTGAAACAATCGATAGACACTGCAAAATAATTGTCTTTCAATAAAAAAAATTAAAAAAATAAAACAATAGCTATGACAGCACGTTTTATAAGTGTGATCAAGACATTGTTAAACAATGGCAAACCGTCATACAGCTTTAACCCCAGGTTTTATCAACCATTTTCTACATAAGAAATTGTCAGTACCAAGACAATAACAGGACAGTTGTTATCTCTGGAACGCCAACACTGTCTTGTTATGATCATTTTCATTATATGATGTGCATTTACCTTTATATGATGTGCATTTACCTTTATATGCTGTGCTTTTACCTTTATATGATGTGCACTTGTTATTATATGATGTGCAAATACCCTTATATGATGTGCAAATATCCTTATATTATGTGCAAACATACTTATATGATGTGCATATATAATTATATGATGTGCAAATATACTTATAGAATGTGCAAATATACTAATATGATGTGCAAACATTCTTAAATGATTTGCAAACATTCTTATATGATGTGCAAGTGTACTTATAGCATGTGCAAAGATCCTAATATGATGTGCAAATATACTTATATGATGTGCAAAGATCCTTATATGATGTGTACATGTCATTATATGATGTACAGTTTCCCTTATATTACGTGCAAACATCTTTATATGATGTGGTTGTGTCATTATATTATGTGCTTGTAATCTTATATGATGTGGTTAGGTTTACTTCATTATATGATGTCGAAACGTCATTATATGATGTGCTTTCATCGTCGTTGTGGTCAATGAACATGATTACGATTAGAATGATCACTGTCTACGTCATAACTGATTCCGATCTGCTTCTGTAAACTATTAACCCGGCTCAAATATGTGTCTATCGCTAGCGAAAGTGCAATTTATAGGGAAAATGAGACAAAGAAAATCAAAATCAACGTTTCAAACATTTCGGTTGAAGATTAAGATCAGTTAATACAGAAGCTAGTTGAAGAAATTCCCGGCTGTGGAGAAAATGATAAAACAAATTTAAGAGCTCTTTATAGCTTGCTATTCAGTTTAAGCATAGGCTCCGTGTTGAAGGTCGTACTATGACCTATTATAATTGTTTCCTCTTACAAATTATGACCTGGATGGAGAATTGTCTTAGTGACTCTCATACCATATCTGCTTATTTCTATTCATTACAAAAGACACCATTGAAATCACAGTCAGTTTCAAAAATATTTCATAACAATAGCTATAAAATTATCTACTGATGCATAATATGGCGAGATGGTTTGTTTTATAAAATGTTATTGAATAATATTAATCTGTAAATGGTAAGATGTATAATGTAGTATTGAATATGTACAATGATATTAAATCTAGTATATCATATAATCTATGCTACTAAAGGAAGAGACCGAATCATTGAGCTGCAACTCCGCTAAAACCATACAAAGTCGGAAATATTTGTTATATGACGTTTACATGTAGTGTTTTTAACTTTTAATTTGTCTTTGAACCAATCTTTTTTCGCAGAAAACGCCAATTATTTGAGAAAATACCCAATTCCGATGACTGCAAGCTTAGTCGACGTAGTGTTTTAATTTTTCGTCCGATTAGATCGGATTTTCCCCATTGTGGTATTTATTTTGATCCTTTTCGGTACACACTGTAAAAGTTTCTTTGAGAAAGCGCAGGTGGGATTTTTTTTATTTTCATTTATGTTCTAAGAGAAATACACAACGAAATAATTGTGGTCTCGGACCATCACTCTGTGTTTCAGCACTTGCCCACTCGCTGGCATCTCCGTGTATCATCGGTACTAACCAAGGGGTCGTGACACGGTATGAAAATCTTTGTTGTGTGTACATTATATCAATGTGTACTTCAATTTAAACATATTTGTTGTTTTGAGAAATGATTTGGTCGTAGGTTGGTGATAAGAGAAGTCTCACTATTTGTCAAAAACAAGAACCCTTACTAAAAACATATGCAAGTACTTGTCAAAGAAGTTCGCGCTCGTCTCATCCGATATGATTCTATATTCATTGAAACTCTTCTTCTGATAGAAGGCCACTGTTTGTGGGTAATAAGTATAGCTGTTTCAATAATTGGCATTGGAATATCTTATACACGTTATTTTTCAAAATTTTATTCCGACAAGAAGCGTTGTGTAGAGCTGACCACACACATCCTTCTGTACGGTGCATAGTTAAATTTATGTACGGTATATAGTTTTTCACGCTTCGAAGTACCTATAAAGCTATATCCGCTGTAACGATGATACACGGTGATAATTATAATTCGGCATACTTTGCTTGCTTGTGACAATGGTGTTCGACAAGGAGAAAAATGATCACCTTTCCTATTTCATTTACTTTTGATTGACTAAAATAATTTCTTAGTGACTAAAAATATTACAGGACTTAACAGTACTATACCAGAAGATCTGGAAAGAGAATTAGAAATAAATCTTAAGTATTTTGTTATATTGTTTGCAGATGACACGGTGTTGTTGGCTGAAACAGCACAGGACCTGCACACTCAACTCAATGCTTTCCATGATTATTGTCAGGCTTGGAACTTGAAAGAAAAGTTGACAAAATAAGTCTCAGTGGAGTTTGTTTTTTTTTGGACGGAAGCAAAACATTCTCCGATTTTCTTACAATGATACTAACATTGAGATGATGAAAAAATATATTAACTATTTGGGAATTGTTGTTACTAAAACGGGAAATTTTAATATGACAAAAAAAAATTATCCGATAAGGCCTTAAGCCATGTATAAAAACTTGAAAACAGGAAGGATGTATAAGATTTCTGTAAAATGTCAACTTCAGCTTGTTTGTTTATAAAAAAATATATAAACACGTGCGTTTGTCCTCCAGCTGGCTTAGTAATTTTAAAACCTCTCTCTCGTGTTTTGTACATACTGTAAAAAGTTTTATTATTTTTATCTCTGTATACTGATATCATACATTGACTTTGTGAAACTAAATATATAGATTTAGAGGCCATACGTATACCGTTATGGATGATTGATTGACTGTTATATAGCGCCACTTTCTACACTTTCATGCTATTTCGCGGAGGTGCGTTTAAATTGGTGGAGAAAGCCGAAGAGCCCGGAGAGACACTCTGACCTTCGTTTGGAAAACAGACAATTCTGGTCAATTAAGATTGGAGTCGAGCTTTCCTGCCACGTGCCGGATTTGAAATCGCACACATAAGTGTTGACATGCTAGTGATTCAGCAGTTTGACTACTTATAAAAAAGAAGATGTGGTATGATTGTCAATGAGACAACTATCCACAAAAGACCAAAATGACATAGACATTAACAACTATAGGTCACCGTACGGCCTTCAATAATGAGCAAAGCCCATACCGCATAGTCAGCTATAAAAGGCCCCGATAAGACAATGTAAAACAATCCAAACGAGAAAACTAACGGCCTTATTTATGTCGAAAAAAAAATATGTAACACATAAACAAACGACAACCACTGAATTACAGGCTCCTGACTTGGGACAGGCACATACATAAATAATGTGGCGGGGTTAAACATGTTAGCGGGATCCCAACCCTCCCCTAACCTGGGACAGTGGTATAACAGTACAACATAAGAACGAACTATAAAAATCAGTTGAAAAAGGCTCAACTCATCAGATTGACAAAAATACAAGTGGACGTGGCCGGGTACTTATACATCCCGACCCCAAAAAAAAAACATGCTAAAAAGACAACACTCCACAAGAGATCAAAATGACACAGAAATTAACAACTATAGGTCACCATACGGCCCTCAACAATGATCAAAGCCCATACCGCATATTCAGCTATAAAAGGCCCCGAAATGACATTGAAACCACTTGACCACCGAGCGCCCATCACGTTCACCCGAAATGTATTAAAGGAGATATGGAATGAACCTGAACTCGGTGTATTACATTTATGTGCAGCTTTTTATCATGTTTTTGTGCAAATATTTCACAGTTTCAACTATAGATGATTATGGGTGGATTCTTGAGGTCCAGCGGCAAATTGATATATGCATGTTCGTACAAGAACATGTTAATGTGATATGAATAATAACCCTGTTTTGTACTAGACCGACACTCTGAGCCTGATTTTTTAACATGCTAGTTCAAAGGGTAGCATTTCGAAGGAAGATATTTATGTCACCTTACCCGGACACATTTTTCTGATTCCGAGCCGACCAGCTTTTGCTCTTAATCCTTATTCCCGCGTGTGCATAGCTGGGAAGCAGCATGTAAATATGAATTTTAAAGTCTTTGGTTTTGACCCGGCCGGGGTTTGAACCCACGACCCCTTACTCAAGGCGAACATGCTACGACAAAAGTACCACCACTAGACATGCAGTAACCTACACTATAAAAGGTTTCGTTGGAAGCCGCTCATATACTAGTATACTAGTATACACCCTTAGACTCAATTAAACAGGGCTAACGTACCGACCATTGATATTTTTATGTAAGTGTGGGCGTTTTTTCTGTCCTTGTATATATGACATCAGCCAATGAAATTTCAGCCTTCAAATTTTTTAAGGTGTGTTTCAGTCCGACAAAACCAAAGAATTGAGCGTTTTTAGATCGACGTAAGCAAAGCCTAAACACACAATATCTGTAATCTGGTGTCTAAATGAACTTTTAAACACTGCATTTTTTTTAATGAGACCTGGTGTTCTCTTACAGATAGATGAAAGTGGTGTTTTGAATTTTTCATAGTGAAGACCTACGGCAGCGGCTTTTAATTATTTGCGTTTATCCTGGAAATATAATAGATTTTTTAAAAAATATTAAAAAAAAAGTGCAATGTGTCTGAATTTTACTCTACAATAAAAGTTCTTTTTGGGCAATTTTGTGTATTTTATGTATTTCTAAAAGCTGAATGATTGAAATAAATAACCCTTAATCTAATTCTCACTCCTAATTTTTACCAATGAATTTTCTTCTTTGATTACACTATTGAAGTAGTAATTTCTTCAGTATGATCTTGATCCAGCCAAAAACATCAATCCTCTGGCCTTTGTTGGTTTTGTAAGATTTTTGATTTTAGTTTCTTGTGTATATTTTAGTATGACGTCCATTATCACTGAACTAGTAAACGTTGTTGTTTAGGGTTCAGCTGAAGCTTACCTCCGGGTGTGGAAGTTTCTCGCTACATTGAAGACCCATTGGTTGCCTTTGGCTGTTGTATGGTCGGGTTGTTGGCTCTTTGACACATTCCCTTATTTCCATTCTCCATTGTAATCCAAATAACAACGAGAATATTAGTAACAGATAACCAATCAGAAAGTAAAATAGATTTTTTTTTTATATAAGACGGTTCTTGGCATTGAGACATGGTGCGCGATAACTTTTGTCCGACTTTTAAGGATAGATCTCAAAAGGACGACAACTTATCCTTATTGTAAGTCAAAATAAATCAGATGTTTCATGTTCCGACTCTCAATTATCTATATTGTTTACGTTTCCAACATTTTCAGTGGAGTTTTTTTTTTAAGGAGGTCCGCGATCGAGGGTGCAAATTTTTTAATTACAAATTGTATTTTTTACACTAGTCTATTAGTTGTTACTTTATGATCTGGTATAAAAATCAACTTGTTTTGGCCCAAAAGCACTTATAAATTCTTAACCATGTTAATAATGTCACTGAAAAAGCTCGAAATTATCTCCCTTTGGTGCAAAAAAGCGATTTTTTTGGGCATTAAAATTGAAATATCTTTTTTATACCCTCGTGCCCCTTAAAGGTGTGTTTAAACATTTTTTTATTGATATTTGCATATCTGTTCACAGTCATATTCAAATTAAAACAAACATATATCTTTTTACTTGTATCTATAATAATGTTTCAAAGCCAGTATGTATACAAAGTCAGTATTATGTTCCTGTCCCGTTTATAGCTAGGCTTCAAACAGATTTCCATTCAAGTTGCCAATGGACAAATAATATAAAACATTAAAACATAACTAATAATACGTCACTGAAAGAATCAGTGATTAAGAACTGTATTGACTTAATGAAAAACACTCGGTATATGTAACGACAAAGGCGTTATGAATTAATATGTATAAAACTATTCATCATAGTTTATTAAATTCTCCATATCACTTTCCATATCACTTTAGATGTCACCTCATTGTATACCAACATACCTCATGATGACGGCATACAATCTTGTAGGGAAATATGGGACTCGCGCAACATTTTAGAACCACCTACTGAATGTTTAGTCCAGCTGCTTACTCTGGTCCTGAAATGCAACAATTTCACCTTTAATGGTGAGCATTACCTTCAAATTAACGGGACAGCGATGGGGACGAAAATGGCACCGTCTTACGCCAATATTTTCATGGGCAAATTAGAAAGGACGGTGTCATATCAACAGACCTCTTCTGTAAACCCACAGATAAACATCAATACCTTTCTCCCCAAAGCTGTCACCAAAAACACTGTACTAAAAGTATAGTCAAGCTCTCAGAGTCAAGCGGATTTGCTCCTCTGAGGAGGCTGTCACGAAACGGTTACAGGGACTTCGCGGATTTTTGACAAAACGAGGTTATAAGAAATTGGACATAGATAAGGGGTTTGCGCGCGCTAACAATAACATCCGCAATGACCTCTTACAGTACAAACGGAAGAGGCGCAGCAAAGTAGTCCCGTTTGTTCTTACATACAATCCAGCCTTTAATAACCTTTCACGTTTGATCCGTGCCAATTGGCAAACTATTGCCAAACACCCTAAATTATCCAAGATCTTTCCCAATCCTCCTGTCTTAGCTTTTCGGAGACCAGCAAGTCTGAAAGACTTATTTCTTAGAGCTGACGTTTCCTCAAATAAAAGCTGTTCAACTGCAGGATGGTGCAAGTCATGTGGTAACAGACGTTGCCTGACTTGTCAACAAATACTGAATACTCAAACATTCACTTGCCACTCGACTGGGTCTGTGTACACTATATATTGCAATGTAACTTGCAAAACCCAGAAAGTTGTATACCTCCTTCAGTGTCGATGTGGCATGCAGTATGTTGGCGAGCTGAGCAGCCATTTAACAAACGCATGAATGGTCATCGAAGTGACTACACTTGCAAGCCCGACCTACCCGTAAGTCGTCATTTGAGATCACCTGGACACACACAAGCTGATCTCAAAAACCTTACCATCACGATCATAGACCACAACGAGTGTTGGTCGAAGGTCGACAGAGTCGCTCGGGAAAGATTTTGGATAAGAAAGTTACGGACAGTCTCCCCAGAGGGCATAAATGAAAAAACATAGAACGAGTCCCTCATTTTCCTGTGACCACCTGTTTCAAACAACGCCGGATTTAGTACTGGCTTTACAGTTCGAAATTATTTTTAAAATTACCGTTTAAATTACAGGTTTTCATTGATTCGGGATGATGTATAAGTACGTTGCCACGTTCAATTATTTAAGCTCAATATACAAAACTTATTTTTTCAATCACTATTAGACTGCTATTCGTTTGGAAGGCTTTAATATGTAGTTTCCGTTGTAATTGCCCTACCATTGTCTAATTTATACCATCCTGGATCGGTAAGGACATTTTTGATTATTTTGATTTTTTTGTTTGAGGACTGCCCTCAATGCAGTTATTACATCTCAACTGTCACATCCTTTGGAAATCTAAAGTTGTGCCATTTCACATCGTAAATAACTATTTTTATTTTTGGCATATTTCTGTAGTCTTTGCGGTGTGTTTGGAAATTTTAAAATTGTTCCAGCGTTCGCTTAAATTGTATAAATCAAGATTTTGATAGAGTCTCAATTTGAATGGACATGATTCATTTGACATCGTGCTATTATTGAAGAAGGATATCTGTTATCCGAAATATCTAATATTTGTATATTTTATAGTTATTTTATGGTGATGTTGTACCCTTTTTGACTTGTTATATATTATATTTTGTAGTGTACAGAATCATATTACATGATCCATCGCCCTGTAAGATTGATCGTTGACTATTTATTCAGTCATTTAATATTTTTACCTTTTTGGTAGTCTGCATCGAGTGTGTTCACCCGATCCGATTTTCTCACTGCATATTCCATCATGCATTTTCAATTTTATTTTAAGAAATTAAGATCTTCTACTATCAAAATTATCAAAACAGAACATCACATTTCAAATTTAGAAACCTACATTAATCAAGGAATTATTCCGAAAGGACTTATTTTAAAGGCCTCCCCACTCACAACAGGAGAAAAGTCGAACAGATTTTTTCACAGATGGAACAACATTTTATACAACAGTTCTTTTCGTCTGATGGATCTCTTACGCCAAGAAGCAATTCATCAAGTTAATTATATTTATAAACTACGTGATAATTTGCACTGCCGATCCCGTGAACATTTGTCTGATCCTGAACTTGACGAAATTCAAGTACGTCTTGGTGATATCAACCATATTGAATCACATAAGCTCCACGTCAAACAGATCAACAAATTTAAACGTGATGGTGTGCAAATTAACACCCCTTCAATTAGACCCTCTACAAAATCTAAGAAAAAACCTCGAAATCGTAGATTTAAAAGAAAAATTCGAGTTCCGATGGATCCCAACAACACGGTTGTTAATTTATCCTCAGTCTCTTTATCTGAGGACGAAACTAAAGTCTTGTCCAAGGGTTTGAATTTTTGCCCTACTCCCAATAACATAGATGATATGAAATTGGGAGATGACCTTGATAACTTTGCTAGAACCCTCAGAATCAAAGAATATTTTGGTAACAAGGATAAAGAGGTGGATAATGAGGAGGACACAGACACGTCTGACTCGGAGGAAGAAATCATAATTCCGCATTTTACATGTTTTAAAAAGAAGAGTTCATGGATTCCAAAACCTAGTAAATCTGCTACACTGGAAGATGTTATCGACAAAATCAAATCGGATGTTGTTCATCTAGCTAGCAACAAGTACTCGTCATTTTACAACACCTCTCCTGACGAGAAAAAAGCCATACAATCGCTGAGAAACCGAGATGATATTGTGATAAAACCAGCAGACAAGGGCAGTGCCGTTGTGATAATGGACAAAGCTAACTACATCGCGGAAGCAGTGCGTCAGCTCTCTGATGAGAGATTTTATAAGAAGCTAGACTATGACCCTACTTCCGAGTTTAGCTCCAAAATTATCACTGCGTTACAAACCATGTACAATGACGGTCACATAGATGAGGATACAATTGGTTATTTAAAGCCAGAGAATGCCAAGCCTGGTCGATTGTATCTTCTTCCCAAAATACACAAGGTTAACAACCCTGGTAGACCCATTGTATCTGCAAACGGCCATCCGACTGAGAAAATCTCGGAATTCGTCGATTTTCATTTAAGATCTCATGTAGAAAATCTTCCTTTCCACATTCAAGACACTACAGATTATCTTCGTAAAATGGAATCCATGAACCCTCTTCCTCCGGAAACCCTCCTTGTCACTTTAGATGTCACCTCATTGTATACCAACATACCTCATGATGACGGCATACAATCTTGTAGGGAAATATGGGACTCGCGCAACATTTTAGAACCACCTACTGAATGTTTAGTCCAGCTGCTTACTCTGGTCCTGAAATGCAACAATTTCACCTTTAATGGTTAGCATTACCTTCAAATTAACGGGACAGCGATGGGGACGAAAATGGCACCGTCATACGCCAATATTTTCATGGGCAAATTAGAAAAACAAATTATTGCAACATCTTTATCCAAACCTTTGTCTTGGTTCCGTTTCATTGATGATGTTGACATGAAATGGATTGAATCTCAACAAAAAATGGATGATTTCATCAGACATGCAAACAACGCCCACCATTCAATTAAATTTACGTATGAAATTTCCGACTCTAAGATATCTTTCTTAGACACAACCACATCTATAAAGGACGGTGTCATATCAACAGACCTCTACTGTAAACCCACAGATAAACATCAATACCTTTCTCCCCAAGCTGTCACCCAAAACACTGTACTAAAAGTATCCCGTACAGTCAAGCTCTCAGAGTCAAGCGGATTTGCTCCTCTGAGGAGGCTGTCACGAAACGGTTACAGGAACTTCGCGGATTTTTTGACAAAACGAGGTTATAAGAAATTGGACATAGATAAGGGGTTTGCGCGCGCTAACAATAACAGCCGCAATGACCTCTTACAGTACAAACGGAAGAGGCGCAGCAAAATAGTCCCGTTTGTTCTTACATACAATCCAGCCTTTAATAACCTTTCACGTTTGATCCGTGCCAATTGGCAAACTATTGCCAAACACCCTAAATTATCCAAGATCTTTCCCAATCCTCCTGTCTTAGCTTATCGGAGACCAGCAAGTCTGAAAGACTTATTTGTTAGAGCTGACGTTTCCTCAAATAAAAGCTGTTCAACTGCAGGATGGTGCAAGTCATGTGGTAACAGACGTTGCCTGACTTGTCAACAAATACTGAATACTCAAACATTCACTTGCCACTCGACTGGGTCTGTGTACACTATATATTGCAATGTAACTTGCAAAACCCAGAATGTTGTATACCTCCTTCAGTGTCGATGTGGCATGCAGTATGTTGGCGAGACAGAGCAGCCATTTAACAAACGCATGAATGGTCATCGAAGTGACTACACTTGCAAGCCCGACCTACCCGTAAGTCGTCATTTGAGATCACCTGGACACACACAAGCTGATCTCAAAAACCTTACCATCACGATCATAGACCACAACGAGTGTTTGTCGAAGGTCGACAGAGTCGCTCGGGAAAGATTATGGATAAGAAAGTTACGGACAGTCTCCCCAGAGGGCATAAATGAAAAAACATAGAACGAGTCCCTCATTTTCCTGTGACCACCTGTTTCAAACAACGCCGGATTTAGTACTGGCTTTACAGTTCGAAATTATTTTTAAAATTACCGTTTAAATTACAGGTTTTCATTGATTCGGGATGATGTATAAGTACGTTGCCACGTTCAATTATTTAAGCTCAATATACAAAACTTATTTTTTCAATCACTATTAGACTGCTATTCGTTTGGAAGGCTTTAATATGTAGTTTCCGTTGTAATTGCCCTACCATTGTCTAATTTATACCATCCTGGATCGGTAAGGACATTTTTGATTATTTTGATTTTTTTGTTTGAGGACTGCCCTCAATGCAGTTATTACATCTCAACTGTCACATCCTTTGGAAATCTAAAGTTGTGCCATTTCACATCGTAAATAACTATTTTTATTTTTGGCATATTTCTGTAGTCTTTGCGGTGTGTTTGGAAATTTTAAAATTGTTCCAGCGTTCGCTTAAATTGTATAAATCAAGATTTTGATAGAGTCTCAATTTGAATGGACATGATTCATTTGACATCGTGCTATTATTGAAGAAGGATATCTGTTATCCGAAATATCTAATATTTGTATATTTTATAGTTATTTTATGGTGATGTTGTACCCTTTTTGACTTGTTATATATTATATTTTGTAGTGTACAGAATCATATTACATGATCCATCGCCCTGTAAGATTGATCGTTGACTATTTATTCAGTCATTTAATATTTTTACCTTTTTGGTAGTCTGCATCGAGTGTGTTCACCCGATCCGATTTTCTTACTGCATATTCCATGATGCATTTTCAATTTTATTTTAAGAAATTAAGATCTTTCTACTATCAAAATTATCAAAACAGAACATCACATTTCAAATTTAGAAACCTACATTAATCAAGGAATTATTCCGAAAGGACTTATTTTAAAGGCCTCCCCACTCACAACAGGAGAAAAGTCGAACAGATTTTTTCACAGATGGAACAACATTTTATACAACAGTTCTTTTCGTCTGATGGATCTCTTACGCCAAGAAGCAATTCATCAAGTTAATTATATTTATAAACTACGTGATAATTTGCACTGCCGATCCCGTGAACATTTGTCTGATCCTGAACTTGACGAAATTCAAGTACGTCTTGGTGATATCAACCATATTGAATCACATAAGCTCCACGTCAAACAGATCAACAAATTTAAACGTGATGGTGTGCAAATTAACACCCCTTCAATTAGACCCTCTACAAAATCTTAAGAAAAAACCTCGAAATCGTAGATTTAAAAGAAAAATTCGAGTTCCGATGGATCCCAACAACACGGTTGTTAATTTATCCTCAGTCTCTTTATCTGAGGACGAAACTAAAGTCTTGTCCAAGGGTTTGAATTTTTGCCCTACTCCCAATAACATAGATGATATGAAATTGGGAGATGACCTTGATAACTTTGCTAGAACCCTCAGAATCAAAGAATATTTTGGTAACAAGGATAAAGAGGTGGATAATGAGGAGGACACAGACACGTCTGACTCGGAAGAAGAAATCATAATTCCGCATTTTACATGTTTTAAAAAGAAGAGTTCATGGATTCCAAAACCTAGTAAATCTGCTACACTGGAAGATGTTATCGACAAAATCAAATCGGATGTTGTTCATCTAGCTAGCAACAAGTACTCGTCATTTTACAACACCTCTCCTGACGAGAAAAAAGCCATACAATCGCTGAGAAACCGAGATGATATTGTGATAAAACCAGCAGACAAGGGCAGTGCCGTTGTGATAATGGACAAAGCTAACTACATCGCGGAAGCAGTGCGTCAGCTCTCTGATGAGAGATTTTATAAGAAGCTAGACTATGACCCTACTTCCGAGTTTAGCTCCAAAATTATCACTGCGTTACAAACCATGTACAATGACGGTCACATAGATGAGGATACAATTGGTTATTTAAAGCCAGAGAATGCCAAGCCTGGTCGATTGTATCTTCTTCCCAAAATACACAAGGTTAACAACCCTGGTAGACCCATTGTATCTGCAAACGGCCATCCGACTGAGAAAATCTCGGAATTCGTCGATTTTCATTTAAGATCTCATGTAGAAAATCTTCCTTTCCACATTCAAGACACTACAGATTATCTTCGTAAAATGGAATCCATGAACCCTCTTCCTCCGGAAACCCTCCTTGTCACTTTAGATGTCACCTCATTGTATACCAACATACCTCATGATGACGGCATACAATCTTGTAGGGAAATATGGGACTCGCGCAACATTTTAGAACCACCTACTGAATGTTTAGTCCAGCTGCTTACTCTGGTCCTGAAATGCAACAATTTCACCTTTAATTTTTGATTTTAAACATATTTTATTCATTAAGATATGAAAAGGATTGAGCAACAGGCACAGCCTATAAAAGCTCTCTCCATATTACATGTTCAAGGTATAATTCAATTATAACAACTGTATTTAAAATAATGCAATATAGTGGAATATGCATGCTACTTATGAGCACACACGAGAAAATAAATGTTTACAGTGTTACTTACTAAATGCAAAGTATATTTAATTATATATAGGCAATTACTCATCATATATTCAAGAACCTTGAAACATGCAAATATCCTTTATAAGTCATTAGAAATATATATATATATGGCTTGAAAGAGACACTAAGCTTGCTTAGTGGATAAAATGAATTAATGTTTAAGTGGAGAAGAAAAAAAAATAAAAAATAAAACTAAATGAAGCAAAAAATAAGTAAGTTTTAAACAAAACGATGAGTGTCACTGATATATTTATGAACAGATTTAAAAATAGCAATATTCATATCATATGAAAATAATCTGTTTCCAAAAAGTAATAATTCAATATTTATATCAACATTGTCAGCAATGGAGTTAATGGAATCAAGAAGGATCTGTCTTACATCATTGTACTTAGGGCAAATGAAAAAGAAATGTTTGTTATCCTCAACAGGGTGATTACAGTTTACACAAACAGTGTTCTCTGATAAGAACTGGTTAAACAGATGAGATTTTAGGTTGCTAGCATTATTTCTGAGTTGACAATGACTTATATTAAGTTTCCTTATCCCATAGTTGAAAGGTTTAAATATATCATCAGTCCTATAAAACTTTTCCAGTCCACTTCTAAATATACCCAAACTTGGGGATTTTTGTAAACTCAAAGGAAGACTATTCCAAAGTCTTATAGTGGAAGGAATGAAACTATTAAAATAAGAGCTAGTTCTAGCAAGAGGCGGATGAAAAGTGTTATTTTCATTCCTCAAAGTATAAGGGGTTTGTCTGGGAAGATATGGCTGGACTAACTCATATAAGTATGCAGGTGTCATCCCATTTAATATTTTATAGACTAGTATAAGCTTATGTTTATTACGTCTATTCTGCAGAGTTTCTAAACCTAATTCAATATAAAGTTTTTGTCTGGAGGAATTACGTCGTAAGCCTGTAATAATTCTAGCGGCTTCTATCTGAATACTTTCAAGAAGCTCAGACTCGTGCTGGGAGCAATTGCCCCATACAACATCACCATACTCTAATATAGGTCTAATAAAAGCATAATAAATACGTATAAGTGAACTCCTATCTAATAAATATTTAACTTGACGAAGCACAGATAGACGAGAGCATGCTTTTTTATAAATAATATCAATATGCGAGTTCCATGAAGCTGATGACTGAAATGTTATCCCAAGATGACAGTGAATATTTATTTTCTCAACCTCTTCCCCGTTTATTCCAAAAAATACAGGTGGGTGTTCCCTTTCCCTTCTAGTAAATACAATATTTTTAGTTTTCTTAGAGTTAAATTGAACAGCCCATGATTTTGCCCAATTTGAGATAACATCCAAGTCATCAGTCAAAGAAGCAGCTGCTACAGCAGGATCATCATCTACTATAACAAATAAAGAGGTGTCATCTGCAAAAAGTCTAATATCATTAGAAATGTCATTTACTATATCATTTATATAAATGAGAAACAGAAAAGGTCCTAAAACTGATCCCTGGGGGACACCTGCATGTATACTTCTAAGGGTTGACGAAAAACCTTCTGAAACGACCTTTTGTTGACGATCTGAAAGATAACTCTCTATCCAAGATAAGAGCTGATCGTTTATGCCAGATTGTTTAAGTTTAAATAAAAGTCCTTTATGCCAAACTTTATCAAAAGCTCTAGATACATCACAAAATACAAACCTTACATCCCTCCCACTATCCATATTACTAATAATTTTATGATATATTTCAATTAACTGATTAACAGTAGAGTCACCTGGCTGGAAACCAGATTGAAACTTTGACAAAAGGTTATTACTTCTCATGTAATTATACAAATGTTTAAATAGAACTTTTTCCATAATCTTACAAACAATACTAGTAACAGATATTGGACGATAGTTTAGAGCTGAATGTGGACTACCTTTTCCTTTAAAAATAGGATTAACATGTGCAATTTTCCATAACAGTGGAACCTGTTTAACTGATAGAGACATATTAAATAACTTAGTTAATGGTTTAGAAATAAAGCTAGCAACCTCTTTTAAAATTCTAGGACTGATACTGTCAGGTCCAGCAGGTTTGTTAACATTCAAGATTTTTAATTGATCTAAAATTTCTTTCTCAGTGATGACAAATTTATTTAAATGACATGGAGGAGGCTCTTTATTATCAGGAATTTCTGGTTCTGTATCAATATTAGCTATATTAGCAAAATGATTGTTCAGGATCTCTGATTTGTCCAATGGATGAATAAAAATTTGGCCATCATGTTCTAAAAAAGGGGGAGAATCTCTATTTTTAGTAAAATTTGATACAGACTTGGCAATGCGCCACCATTTACCAGGAGGAATATTTTTGTCAATAAGTTGAGATGTCAGTTTGCACTTATAATCTTCTTTTGCCTTTCTAACTAAGCTGATAATTTCATTACGAATTTCTCTAAATTTTTTCCAGTGATCTGGATTATTTGAAGTTTTCGCTTTGTGGTGAATTCTATTACGATGTCTTATCTTGTTTCTTATTAAGTTGTTCATAAAAGGTTTATCATTTGGTCTTACTGTAATAGTTTTAGTAGGTATATATCTATTTACAGTACTTTCGAATGTTCTGACAAAGTTCATATAAACATCATTTATATTATTTGAATTAAAAACAACATCATCCCAGTCAGTATCGTTCAACTGGTTTTTAAGACCTTCATAATCTGCACGCTTAAAATCACGAATTTGTCTTTTAAACGAGTGTTGTTTAAAAGTTTTAAATGAAATTTCGACTGAAACAGGAGAATGAGAACTGCATATCGGTGTAAGAACAGTTACTGATTTAATTAAGTTCTTGCGATTAGTCACACATAAATCAATACAAGTTCCAGTTTGGGTTGTAAAGTTGGTAGGCTCCCAAACAACATTTTCTAAGTTTAAACGGTTAAGTAACTTTTTAAAAGAGTTACTTGTGTTTGACATCATATCGCAATTGAAATCACCACAAAGGAAAATTGGCAAATTACAATCAAGTGCTTTATCAACTGACTCATTAAATAATTCCCATATATTAGAATTTGAGTTTGGAGGCCGGTAAAAAACACCAACTAAAAATTTTTCATTACTATAATTCCTCACTTCAACCCAAAGCAACTCAAGATTGCTTACAGATATGTCATTCTGTATAATAAAATGTAGACTATTTTTCACATAAATGGTCACACCTCCACCATGTCTATTTCTATCTAACCTAATAGGCTTATGAAACCCATTTAATTTAATTTGGTCATCAGTAATTGACTTGTCAAGATGAGATTCTGATATACAAATAATGTCATACTCATGTAGTTCATTGTTAATGAGATCTAACTTAGGAAGTAAACTACACACATTATTGTGTACTATTTTCAAATTCTTTTTGTCACTCTGATCTGGACCTGGATTTTGCTCAATTCCAGCAACCAGTAGCAAAAACTGTATAATTCTACTGAGGATAAACACATTTTTAATGATTATAGGGAGGATTATGTAGTGATTAATATTATAGTTTACAAAGTTACAGATTAATGTTAAAAACATTGATCAGTCAAAACTATCAAAACTTATGATGAATATATAGTGAAACATAAGCACATGATGTACACTTTGGACAGACCTTCGAAACCAAAAGCCGGCATATGCATTGATTAACAGGACACTCAAAACTAGACGAGATAAAGTACAAAACAAAACATACATGTACATAACATATATACAAAAAGAAAACATTGATAAATAACAAATGTTAACGATATCAATTATCACTTGTATTGTGATACTGTAATACTATTGAAAAAAAAATATAGCAAGGTCTGTGTTCATGCAATAATCTTTGTTTTAGAGTTACAAAGATGTTGGCAGTAATTGTAAAGTGTGAGACTGAAACATTGTGAAATGTAGAAAACAAAACAAATCAAAATAAATAAGTGAAAGTAGGATAATATTTAGCTTGCATTTCGGACAAAAACTGAATAGTGCGCAGTGATACTTAATAGATTAATCAATAGAATATGCTAGACAAAGAATAGTAAACTCGACTTATATTTATCAGTGTAGTTCTAAGTGAAACACATATTAAATTCTCTATGTTTTGGATTCTGGTAATACTATTGTTATGAGAATAAATGTGTGGGACAAGCTTTACTATTGTAACCATTTGCCAGTTGTTTTTTGTGTAAATCTCATGTGTAAAACTAGTTACCGATGGATATAATAATAAAATATTTATGTTTACAAATCTGCAAGCAAACCGGAAATATGAGTTTTTATAAAATTAAACCAAATACGTAGGAAACGTGTTTTTTCCGGAAAATAAGTATGAAATACAAATAGTTGATTGGTATGAGAGAAAAAGAGACAGAATGTCAACCCTAGGTTCACATTTGTGTTATAAATAAAAAAATTATGATAAATGAACAGGAATTATATAAAAATACATATTTGGAACAAATATTGAAAGCATGTTATAGTTCAAAGTGATTTACACACATTTTATTTTTTCAGTTTTTTGGCTATGTCGTCAAATATTTCGAACCGATGTCTAGTTCCTTCCTCGTCAGATCCATATACATGACCATTAAAATACCAAGAGCTTATAATATTGTCATGTTGGTACAGTCTATTTAGGAGACCCTGGTTGAGTTTTGTAATATCATCACCAATTCTAACTTTGAGTGCTTCGTTTATACTCTTTTTCTTACGCAGGAGTGAAATTTTGGTATCCATTCTAAGAAATTTTATGAGAATTGGTCTTGGACTCCCTTCTTTCCCTGGTATTCTATGCATTGCAACAATTTCTGACGGGTTGATATCTAATTTGACTTTGTTTTTTAGTTCATTAAGAAGAGAATGTGGTAGGTCTTCATTTCGAATTTCTGGCAATTGGTATATTTTCACATTTTTCTTACGTGAGTATTGTTCGTTCCAGTTACCAAGCCGAACACTTTCAGTTGCTTTCCTGTTGTTTTCATCAACGACATCCCTCATTTTTCTAAGATCAGAATGCAGACTAGCATTTTTTTCAAGCAGATTCCCATTTTCAAACTCAATAGTGCTTAATTTGTCATGTAGATGAGATATTTTGGAATCGTAATTGGTTTTTAATTTATCAACTTCTGACTTGACTTCCGTCATTATCTCTTTTTTAATTTGTTTTTTCAGGTTTTCGGATAACTGTTTAAATATTTCTGTGACAATCTCTGTCAGGTCAGATTTTTTCGGGACATTTAACAGGGACTGCTTGATTTCATCAAGTTCGTTTTCTATACAAAAACTATGGTCCGAGGAACTGGAGAGGCAAGAGTGGAGACGCTTGGCTGGATTTGTGATATTATGTTTATCTCCTGTTTTCTCTAAAAAAGCTGATTCCTCAACATTATTTGTGTTTTTAGCTGACAGTTTATCGACTTTCACAGTAGAAATGAAACTGGTTATTTGTTGTTGTTGTTGAGACATATTACATTTGGCGATTTAAACTATTGAAAGTTCACTTATGTGTACATCTAAATGTAAACATTGGCTAATTACTACTCACTCGGTTGTTAATTTTATAGTTCGTAATTTAAACTGCAATCTTATAATTATAGTTCTGTTTTTTTGAATACATTAATTCCAATCAACTAGTAGTAACATCGATGTAACAGAAAAGACGTAAAGAATATCTCTTAATGCATAAAAACACAAAACTCTGTGCAACAAATTCACATCAAACCTTCATGGACGCCATCTTTCTTTCCTATTGATGATATTGTGATAAAACCAGCAGACAAGGGCAGTGCCGTTGTGATAATGGACAAAGCTAACTACATCGCGGAAGCAGTGCGTCAGCTCTCTGATGAGAGATTTTATAAGAAGCTAGACTATGACCCTACTTCCGAGTTTAGCTCCAAAATTATCACTGCGTTACAAACCATGTACAATGACGGTCACATAGATGAGGATACAATTGGTTATTTAAAGCCAGAGAATGCCAAGCCTGGTCGATTGTATCTTCTTCCCAAAATACACAAGGTTAACAACCCTGGTAGACCCATTGTATCTGCAAACGGCCATCCGACTGAGAAAATCTCGGAATTCGTCGATTTTCATTTAAGATCTCATGTAGAAAATCTTCCTTTCCACATTCAAGACACTACAGATTATCTTCGTAAAATGGAATCCATGAACCCTCTTCCTCCGGAAACCCTCCTTGTCACTTTAGATGTCACCTCATTGTATACCAACATACCTCATGATGACGGCATACAATCTTGTAGGGAAATATGGGACTCGCGCAACATTTTAGAACCACCTACTGAATGTTTAGTCCAGCTGCTTACTCTGGTCCTGAAATGCAACAATTTCACCTTTAATGGTCAGCATTACCTTCAAATTAACGGGACAGCGATGGGGACGAAAATGGCACCGTCATACGCCAATATTTTCATGGGCAAATTAGAAAAACAAATTATTGCAACATCTTTATCCAAACCTTTGTCTTGGTTCCGTTTCATTGATGATGTTGACATGAAATGGATTGAATCTCAACAAAAACTGGATGATTTCATCAGACATGCAAACAACGCCCACCATTCAATTAAATTTACGTATGAAATTTCCGACTCTAAGTTATCTTTCTTAGACACAACCACATCTATAAAGGACGGTGTCATATCAACAGACCTCTACTGTAAACCCACAGATAAACATCAATACCTTTCTCCCCAAAGCTGTCACCCAAAACACTGTACTAAAAGTATCCCGTACAGTCAAGCTCTCAGAGTCAAGCGGATTTGCTCCTCTGAGGAGGCTGTCACGAAACGGTTACAGGAACTTCGCGGATTTTTGACAAAACGAGGTTATAAGAAATTGGACATAGATAAGGGGTTTGCGCGCGCTAACAATAACAGCCGCAATGACCTCTTACAGTACAAACGGAAGAGGCGCAGCAAAATAGTCCCGTTTGTTCTTACATACAATCCAGCCTTTAATAACCTTTCACGTTTGATCCGTGCCAATTGGCAAACTATTGCCAAACACCCTAAATTATCCAAGATCTTTCCCAATCCTCCTGTCTTAGCTTATCGGAGACCAGCAAGTCTGAAAGACTTATTTGTTAGAGCTGACGTTTCCTCAAATAAAAGCTGTTCAACTGCAGGATGGTGCAAGTCATGTGGTAACAGACGTTGCCTAACTTGTCAACAAATACTGAATACTCAAACATTCACTTGCCACTCGACTGGGTCTGTGTACACTATATATTGCAATGTAACTTGCAAAACCCAGAATGTTGTATACCTCCTTCAGTGTCGATGTGGCATGCAGTATGTTGGCGAGACAGAGCAGCCATTTAACAAACGCATGAATGGTCATCGAAGTGACTACACTTGCAAGCCCGACCTACCCGTAAGTCGTCATTTGAGATCACCTGGACACACACAAGCTGATCTCAAAAACCTTACCATCACGATCATAGACCACAACGAGTGTTGGTCGAAGGTCGACAGAGTCGCTCGGGAAAGATTTTGGATAAGAAAGTTACGGACAGTCTCCCCAGAGGGCATAAATGAAAAAACATAGAACGAGTCCCTCATTTTCCTGTGACCACCTGTTTCAAACAACGCCGGATTTAGTACTGGCTTTACAGTTCGAAATTATTTTTAAAATTACCGTTTAAATTACAGGTTTTCATTGATTCGGGATGATGTATAAGTACGTTGCCACGTTCAATTATTTAAGCTCAATATACAAAACTTATTTTTTCAATCACTATTAGACTGCTATTCGTTTGGAAGGCTTTAATATGTAGTTTCCGTTGTAATTGCCCTACCATTGTCTAATTTATACCATCCTGGATCGGTAAGGACATTTTTGATTATTTTGATTTTTTTGTTTGAGGACTGCCCTCAATGCAGTTATTACATCTCAACTGTCACATCCTTTGGAAATCTAAAGTTGTGCCATTTCACATCGTAAATAACTATTTTTATTTTTGGCATATTTCTGTAGTCTTTGCGGTGTGTTTGGAAATTTTAAAATTGTTCCAGCGTTCGCTTAAATTGTATAAATCAAGATTTTGATAGAGTCTCAATTTGAATGGACATGATTCATTTGACATCGTGCTATTATTGAAGAAGGATATCTGTTATCCGAAATATCTAATATTTGTATATTTTATAGTTATTTAATGGTGATGTTGTACTCTTTTTGACTTGTTATATATTATATTTTGTAATGTACAGAATCATATTACATGATCCATCGCCCTGTAAGATTGATCGTTGACTATTTATTCAGTCAGTTTATATATATATATATATATATATAAACGAGTCTAAATTGAAAACTACGTTCAAACCTATGATTGCGTTGGATAAAAACCGCAATTTTTATACGTGTGCATGTCAAACAAATTTCGTTGTAGAAGGGTCTAAAAACAGCACAAACAACATTTTCCAAAAGACCAAAAATGTGAAAAAGTATATTTAAACAAAACGCATTTGACTAACAGGTCGAACAACTGATGTTCTCAAACCCTGCTGACTGCCATTGACGATTGCCAAATAAAATTGATCACAAGATGTAACAAAATTGATCTGAATATAAATTTAATAAGTCACAGAAAAACATTTTTTTTTGTTAACTTGTGGCTACTATGTTGTGCCACAAACATTCGGTGTCAATATTTCTTTAGTACACCAGATCTAGATTTCGACAATATATGTCTCTTCAGTGATGTTAGGGGATCGAAACGGTATTTGGAAGGCCATATAATTTACTCTCAATTTAAGATTGACTCTTGAATTTTAAGAGACAATATAGGATGAACGGATCATATATATATATATATAAGAGAGAGGCAAAATATACCATAGGACAATCACACTAAAAAAAGGTTGAAACAAACCAACAAAGCCGCAGCTGCATGAAAAACAACAAGACACAAAACAGTCCACAAAACACAACATTGAAATATAAAATCTGAGCAACAAGAACCAACCGCGATGATTTATGGTTTACTGGAAGAGTAAGATAATCCTGCTCCGTCCATTCATATTATGTTTAAAAATAACATATGTTAAACTCAAACTCTCGACCCCGTTGTCTTGGAAGATCTTTAATCCAAGGGGGTCCTTAATAGTTGCTTTTTTATAATCCCACAAGGAGTTTATAATATAACTCCTTGCGAATACTTTCATAAGAACCGAAAATTCCAATATGCATCTTTTAAAGATTCCAAATATTGTATTAATTGAATAGGGTATCCAATTTCAATCCCAGCGTCTCGGAAAATCTCATTTTAGGGCACTAGACAATTATTAAATTTGTAATAATTCGAAAATAATACATGGATTTCTGGCGAAAACATTCGTTAAGGCGAAATTTAATGGTTGTCTGTCTTGGCTGATAGAAGAAATTTCACAATAAAAACTGAAACGCACAAACGCATAAAGATGTTTATTCAGGACAATAACTTATATAAAAAAAACAGCAGAAATATATATATCGTACCACTAATGGAGGTTGTAAAATACTGTAGGGTAATGTTCTTTTTATCTTTTTTGTCGTTAAGGAGACTGAGAATATTAATCCATTAATTTTTTTTAAACATAGGATTTTGCTTTTTATCTATAGATGAACTTTTATTATATACTTGGGTTGATTTTTGTGCCAAATCATAAAGTTATAACTATATGTAATAGTGTAATAAATAAAATTTGTAATGACAACAAAAATGATGAATTTTTTGCTGAAATTCTTTACCTTCGAGCCTCCGAAAGAGCAAGTATTGCACAAAAATAAAGGAATCATCCTTTAACGAAAATAACTCTTGAAATCATCGGCTATTCATCGATGTCTAAAGGCTATTTATTTCTGAAATCTAAATTTTGTTTCGCTGAGTGTTCAAGATGTTACATGCAGCTAAAATAATGATAAAACATTTGAAAAAATACTGTTCTGTATAAAATGTACACAAAAGTAAATGAATGAAAGCCGCTGGAATGCAGTCCAGGACTCGGATAAATAAGCACATTTAGAAAATGACAGGTTACATGAACTGAGTGCCAATAAAAGCACAAGTCTAACACTTGCTTTTTCAAAAATAAAATTTATATTTAAAATGGTAATCTTTAAACAAACAAAAATTAATATGAAAATTTACAATTCAAACAATAGATCGATATCTAACAGAAATGTTTCATTATAATTTTTTTGGCTACAATGGGTATATGAAACATCCAATGTCGAAATATCAGCATAGAGTCCTAACAAAGAAAGTTTTTGACATGTTGTGCAACGAAATCTCTACAGCACATAGTAGTGACAACACTAGATGTTAAATAGGATCCATCGAAAAGCCAGATTTTGGTCCACGAAGGTAGCAAATTGTCGGTGTGACTATCGCTATTGGTTTTTGGTAACACACGATATGGTTGTTGGTTAACAGATATTGTTTACGCCGGAAGGCCATTAAAGTATCACCAAGGAAAGGTCATCGTGCTCTTAATTTCCACGCAAACTGATATAGCTCCAAAGGTTTAACAATGAACGCCAATGGACACTCATGTCAATTGGAAGGCCACGCGGAATCAATATCGGAGATTTTAAAGACAAATGCATCGGTCCTGCTGGGCGTTTGGTGCTTTATGTCTCAATGGACATGACCTATCCCTAAAAGATACTTTTGCGGAATTTGTTGATTATTTGGTCAACTGTAGATTTTAAATATACAGAAAACGAGCAATTGGATCCTGGGAAAAGCCTCATTAGATTAAGCCCCAAATTGTTTGTAATTGGTTGTCAGAAGGACCTGGCATATAGTATAATGTTTATTGAACTTACTTTATAAAGAGGGATACTAAGCTAAACTTTACATGTCGATAATAAAAGCATGTAAGTCATATGTCATATTTTAGTTCAAGAGGAAACGTTCGAAGTCGGATTACATTTGTGTACTTCCGTTCAAATAACCCTGTACACCAGTTCCAAACTATCAAGCGAGAAGTATTCGACATTGGTCTTTAAAGTCATTTTTAACCAGCTATACATAGTTCTAAAGATAATAAACTAGAGTCTCTAAAGAGCCTTTGTGGTCACCTTCGTCTATATACATATTCAACAAAGGACACTCTCCGAAATTGTAAACAAGAATAGATGTCACGAATAGATTAGTCAGAGTCATTAATCTTAAAAGTACAATTTAGGCAATTCCATTCAGAGGTAGGCCTTGCCTCTAAAATGGCCCATAGCACTTGCCCTTGACCCGTAAAAGTAAGTCAGCAAAGAGTAAGGGCAGTACCTTGGTATATAAAAAAAAAGTCGAAATAAACTATTGCCGGCTGGCCAAGCGATTCTCTACGTGGGCATTGCCTTAAAAATGACATAGATCACTTAGGCCCTAGACCCGTACGAGTTTGACAACAATGAATTAAGAGGTTAAGGTGGTACCTCTGTTTGCAACAAAGTCGAAATACACTACCTAGTATAATAATTGCCGGCTGGCTAAACTTAGTGATTCTCCACGTAGGCCAATATACCAGAGATAGAGGTGGGCATTGCCTTAAAAATGGCATATAGCACTTATGCCCTAGACCCGTACGAGTTTGACAATTATGAATTAAAAAGGGGAAGTGGTACCTCTGCTTACAACAAAGTCAAAATAAACTATTACCGGCTTGCCAAACAAAGAGATTCTCCACGTAGGTCATTTTACCAGCGGTAGAGATGATATTTGCCTTTAAAATGGCCTATAACACTTATTCCCAAGACCTGTACGATTTTGCCTGCAAAGGGTTAAAAAGGAAAGGTGGTATATATACGTACCTCTGTTTACAACGAAGTCGAAATAAACTATTGCCCACCCTTACCTCTGGTGTAATAATCCACGTAGAGAATTCCGGAGTTTGGCCTACCGGCTTTAGTTTATTTTGTCTTCGATGTGAACAGAGGTACCACCTGTTCTGTTTAGCTCTTTACTGACAAACTCGTACGAGTCTAGGCCATATAAGTGATATAGGCCATTTTAAAGGCAATGACCACCTATATGGTAGCATGGCCCATGTGGAAAATCTCGTAGTTTGACCCTCCGGCAATATTTTATAACGACTTATATACCAGGGTACCCTCCATACCCTTTGCTGACCAACTAGTACGGGTCTAATGTTGGCCCGCGTGTATAATCTCTTAGTTCAGCCTGTCAGCTTAATTTATATTTTCGTTGTAAAAAGAGGCATCGCATTCCCCTTTTAATCTTTTGCTGACAAATTCGTACGGGTCTAGGTCGTTAGTGCTATCAGCCATTTAAAAGGCAATGCACACATTTACCTCAGGATTAATGGCCCACTTGGAGAATCTCTTACTTTGGCAAGCCGGCAATAATTTACTTCGACTTCTTTGTAAACAGAGGTTCTAACTTCCTCTTTAAATCCTTTGATGATACCGCGTACTTGTCTAGGGGATAAGTGATTTATGCCATTTTAGAGGCAATGACCACCTCTACCTCTGGTATCATGGCCCGCGCGGAGAATCTCTTAGTTGTGCCATGCGGCAATAGTTTAGGTCGACTTTGTTATATACTAGGGTACCAACCTTACACTTTGCTGGCTAACTCGTACGGGTCTAGGTGATACGTGCTCATGATCATTTTAGAGGCAATCCCTTCATCTATCTCTGATATTATGGCCCACGTGAAGAATTTCTTAGTTTAGCCAGCAGACAACAGTTTATTTCGACTTCGTTATATACCGGGGTAATTCATCCCCCTTTTAACTTATTGTTGACAAACTCGTTCGGGTCTATAGTATAAGTTCTATGAGCTACTTTTAAGAGAATGGCAACCTCTATATCTGGTATAAGGGCTCACCTAAAGAATCTCTTAGTTCGGGAAGCCGTCAATATTTTTGATGGACTTTGTGATATACTACAGTTTTCCCCTTACCCTCTGCGGACCAACTCATACGGGTCGAGGACATAAATGCCATGGGCCATTATACCAGAGGCACTGCCTACCTATACCTCTGGTATAATGGCCAACGTGGAGAATCTCTTAGTTTGAAGAGCTGGCAATACTGAAGTTTATTTTTACTTCGTGATATACCGGCGAAACCCATACCCCTTTTAATTCGTTGCTGACAAACTTGTGTGGATCCAGGACATGTGCTATGAGCCATTTATAAGGGTGTGACTACCTCTACTTCTGGTATACTGGCCTGCCTGGAGTAGTCTTAGTTCAGCCATCCGTCAATAGTTATTTTTTATATTTCTTATATACATTTTTATATCGGACATAAAGCAAAACGGACAAAATGCAACGGACAAAAAGCAAAAGTGTCGGACAAAAAGCAAAATTATCGGACAAAAAGCAAAACAAACAAAAAGCAACGGACAAAAAGCAAAAGTGTCGGACAAAAAGCAAAATTATCGGACAAAAAGCAAAATTATCGGACAAAAAGCAAAACGGACAAAAAGCAAAAGTGTCGGACAAAAAGCAAAATATTCGGACAAAAAGCAAAAGCGGACAAAAAGCAAATTGCGGACAAAAAGCACCGTATCACCTTGTCCTTGTCACAGCCTTTAAGTTATTCATTTAGTAAATATCAAATACAATGTTTACTCTTGAATACTTATCAATGCAAGATTTTATGTAAGACAGTATGACATCATTTGCATAATCATCAAATATTTTTGCCCAACTTTGTGACCTAGAATCAACCATTCCTGCCCAACCAATGATAAATGCGCTTGAATTTGGCTCAGAAAATCGCAAATGTGTCAAGTATACCCATTTGCAGCAACTCTATTCCACTATTTCAAGAAACATCCTTTGATAAAGACAGAGGAGAAGTTTTTTTTTTATAGATAAAGAAATATTTCAAGTAAAACTGTCTACTGTGACAAGAAATGAAAAGTTTAGAAAAGATATTGCAAATACTTTTAAGGTTCTCTAGCTTTGTCTTTGACAAAGACGTTTCCAGTTTCATTTTGTGGCCAAAATAAGATTTTTTTTTTTTTTAATTTGCTTATAAAAAGCATGTTCTCTTGCATTTGCTTCAAAAGATCTTCGTATTGTTTGGATGAACATTTTTGGTATTTATTTACATATCTTACATGTTCAACAATTTCCTAAAACGCTATTTCTTTTTACAAATCTAACGACTCTTCTAGAAATGAATTTGCAAACTAGTTCATCACTTTACAAAGTCTTTAAAGCTTTTTTAAGAGATCGTTTTGTGTTTTCGTAGAGTCTTCATTAGGTCGTTCATCTGTTATCGAATGACCCAAACCACAAAATCTTTTGTTTTGCAATCTTGGCCTCAGTAAGACAACATGTTCATCACCTATCACGCAATATATCACATAGTGTTTTATAACAAGTCATTTCAATGTGCAATCCAACAAACATGACGATAAACTTATCTTTTCAGTAATTATCAGGTCCTTCCCGTTGAATTTGCTTAGGCATTTCCAAAAGTGTCTGATCTGCAGTTAAAATTGATGTTTCTTCGGGATTCACCACATTTTCGCCTAATCCATCGAATACCTGATAATTGCCTGGTTGTACTAACAAATCGCTCTTAATGTTTATGAATAGTTTGCACATGCGCAAAAGTGTTAAACACATGTGTATCATAACCTTGAAAAATGTTATTAAACCAATTCATAATATTATTAGAAATCCAAAAACACTAATTATATGGTAATTAGTTCAAATGTTTTTGAAAGAATTTTGTAACATTTTCGCGCACGTGCAAATACTGGATATGTCAAATATTTTCATTTTTGATACATATGTGATGTAAGAAAGGTAGCCGCCAAACCTGGTAATTGGTTTTTACTAAAAGAAGTTAAAAAAAGGTTTCCAGAAAAATCCCTTTTTTTTCAAACGGAAGAAAACAAACATTTTAGAAAATGGCCGTGGCTATCTTGAAAAAAATATGTTTTTTAATGGCCAGCAGTTATTTCTTAAAGAGTATATAATAATAATGCTTCGTGGTAATTTTCATGCTTGTATGATCATTTGCACAATACCCTCGATTTTGCTTGCTAATTACATTCACTATACAGCTATGTGCAGTTTTTGAACTTCCTTTGACAATACCGTCTAACATGTAACTATCCCTGAACGAATCAAATTGGTGAAAATATATATTATTGGTATTATGCTTTTCGTCATAAACTAGAAAATGAAATAACTAATATACCGAACTCCGAGGAAAAATTAAACGGAAAGTCCCTTATCCCATGTCAAAATCAAAAGCGCAAACACATCTCACGAATTGATTACATATTCCTGAAATGGTACTGATATTGTCGTATGCAGTAATGGTGGATGAAACCTGTTATATAGCTAGATATTTTATCGTGTGTTTTTCTAAGTTGTGATGTTATGCTATTGTTTCAGAAAAAGGGAGAAGGTTTGGATCCATTAAAACGTTTAATCCCGCTGCAAATGTTTGCACCTGTCATAAGTCAGAAATCTGATGTACAGTAGTTGTCGTTTGTTTATGTAATATATACGTGTTTCCCGTTTCTCGTTTTTATATATAGATTAGACCGTTGATTTTCCCGTTTGAATGGTTTAACACTAGTAATTTTGGGGCCATTTATAGCTTGTTGTTCGTTGTGAGCCAATGCTCCGTGTTGAAGGCTGAGCATTGACCTATAATGGTTTACTTTTTTAAAATTATTATTTGGGTGGAGAGTTGTCTCATTGGCACTCACACCACATCTTCCTTTATCTAGCTAAACCTCTTACTTGTATGACAGTCGCATTCAATTCTATTATGTTCCCAACGATGACCTGTAATATTCTTACAATTGGCAGATATGTCTTACAGGTTATGGTAAGACATTCTTAGCATACGTATACCAATAACATATACACCTTTTAGATGAAGGGATTTTGAAAGATCGGATGCTTCTTTTGATAATGTGTTAAGATTAAGTCTAGCAAGATATAATATATATTGGGTTGTAATCAAATTTTCAACCTGAAGTCTACTTAGTTCTAGTCTTACTCTTATATTTGACAAGGTGTTCTTAAATCGTTAGATTGATTTGTTCAGAGACAATAACAATTAAAACCAAGGAGTAAACAAAAACTCACAAAACCAAAGGACGTTTACATCAACAGTTATAAATATTAATTAAGAAACAGCACGGACTCCACTAAAAACACGGAGTGAAATCAGGTGCTCCGGAAGGGTAAGCATTTCATGCACCGTATACGGCACCCGTCGTTTTTCTTTGTTAAAGATGGACGGTTATTGTGACTGAGGAAGAATATTATATATGATTTATGACACACTTTTGTCATAATGGCCAATCAAAATGTGTCTTAGTAATAAAGTTGAAATGGTTAATGTAACAATGTCTTTGGTCGGCTCTATGCTTAGTTCTGAAGTACACAATTAATACGTAATATACAATCAATTTATGACAGTTTCTTAAAAAAAACAGAGTAGCGAACATACTTCACATAAACATTATGCTATTCTAAACTAATCTTGGTTTGTACTTTATCAGACAAAGGTATCGCAAAGTCATGTCAGGGACTTTAAAAAAGTTGTGATAACTAAACTTTTTTTGGTAACGAATTTAATTAACCGTGAGCTTTAACTACGGAAACAGATATTCGCAAATGTCTTTATTTTTTAAATTTTATGAGACACGTTGAAATAAATGAGATTGTGTGTGTCAAAGAAGACCTATTTTTGAGTTAATAACTTTTTTTTTAAATTTAAATAAGCGCGGAAAATTTAATTTGTGGAGAATAAAATAAAAATAAACAGAAGTGTTTAGCACAGTGGCCCAACAGATATAAAGAAACGACAAAAATAAAAAAAGTAATAAACTAAAAAGTAAACAGTAATAAAACATTATAAGCTGATACAAAATGTAAATATGTTATATTGCATTCAGTGTGTATATAAGGCACATTTTGTATTTATAACTAATTGAAAAAATCAGTGAGATCACGTCGATTATCTTTTTAAACTTGCAAACAGGAATTTCAAATATTTTTTTATATTATGTTTTGCAAAATATGAAAACAATTTCTTCAAGGTTTACATACAATACTGAAACAAAAACCATATCAACCAAATGAAGAGAATTTAATTAAAAGAGGGACGAAAGATACCAAAGGGACAGTCAAAGTCATAAATCTAAAATAAACTGACAACGCCATGGCTAAAAATGAAAAAAAAGACCAACAGACAAACAATAGTACACATGACACAACATAGAAAACTAAAGAATAAACAACACGAACCCCACCAAAAACTAAGGGTAATCTCAGGTGCTCAGGATGCTTGATAAAAGGTTATCGCTCTTGACGCGAATTCACAGAATTGCTCCCTACATGACCTTTGGTTTCCTCTATTGATTTTTCGTCAGTGATGTGCAAGAAGAAAAAAAAATCCAAAACCAAAAACCAACGCTGATAAGAGCGAAAAAAAAGTTACATTGATGATGACATTAATTATATGCGTTTGGTCAACACACTCTGCACGCCATTAGCAACAACGCGGGTGCAGATATTAGAGTAGGATTCATTCCAATCGTTTTGTTATGCCCCCTAAATTGCTTCTCGCTTTTTAAGCAAACAAAAATCTATTCCAAAGAATAAAATTGTAAACACTATAAGTATATATATGTATGAATATAAATGAATCTGTAACATTTACAACAAAGACAACAATCGCAACATTCGAACTCGAAAAAATGAGAATGATTTGAAAAAGAAAGACACGTTTGTTCCACAGAATACCAGAGTTAGAAATCATTGTTTTCTTTAGACACGTCTGTACCACAAAGCACCAGAGTTAGTAATCATTGTTTTCCATCGTTCTATTTGGTTGTTTGTTGATTTATGTTTTGATACAGTAATCTTTATTTCCTTTCTTCCATCGTTGATTATAATGAAGTTGCTTATTTGACAAACAGTTTGCTGCCTCGATATCACACGTACAGAATTTGCGTTTGCACTCGTCACTATCAGCTGAAAAATGAAGATATATTGCATATTAATTCAGGTGTCGAAAATAAAAAAGAGTAACAGTTAAGTAGGATGATACCTAAAGGAATCATCATTTCACATGATTAAATTAAGATTTGTCATGACGTACAAATGTGTGTGCGTGGAAATTATATTTATGTATGTCTTTTGTATAAAAAAGAAGATGTGGTATGATTGCCAATGAGACAACTCTCCCCAAAAGACCAAAATGACACAGAAATTAACAACTATAGGTCACCGTACGGCCTGCAACAAAGAACAAAGCCCACACCACATAGTCAGCTATAAAAGGCCCCGATAAGACAATGTAAAACAATTCAAACGAGAAAACTAACGGCCTTAGTTATGTAAATAAAGGCAACAGTAGTATACCGCTGTTCAAATTGTGTTTGTTTGTAACATATGACTTGACTTTGTACTTATAAAATCCCGTCATTGTGTTATTGTTCGTTTTTGAATTCTTGTCTTTTATTTTTGTTAAATTAAATCTGCGTTGTCTACGTGCCTTTTTGTGTTTCTATTCTACACATGTCTTTGTTTTATAGTGATTACGATTATAACGCAATGACGGCTGATACACCTAAATTTTGACGTATTTAACTATTGTGTCTGCTTGATTTGTTCACCAAACTTTGTCAATAGAATATGATTTTTTGCACCTGTAAACAAGTGAGAGTGTTTACTACATACGTTCTTAGTGATGTCTCAGTATAGGGCCCATTTTTTATTTGTTTTAAAACCACTTATTTACGAAAAGCATCATAAACATGTATCTTAACATTGTCCAAATAAACATTTGAATGTTTATTTCGAGTGTCCTTGATGAGGTATACTTGATGCGGTATGTAAAAATAATTTTATAGTATCTGCTACTGTATACCAACTTATTTTTCTTGATACTTAATTTTGCGTTTAATATTTCTAGTACACTTTGCGGCTTTTTTGCTTGAGAGTTGTCTCATTGGCACTCACACCACAACTTCCTATATCTATTAAGATTATATAACAAGATGTAAATGTGTGCACTTACTACATTTAAATATTAAGCCAAAGCACTGTTCATAGGAGTAGTATCTAGATGATAATGGGCAACCTTTTGATAATATCTCTTTAAGGCACAACTGGTGCTCAAAACAGCATCTACAGAAAAAAATACATTTTTAGATATCACTTAAATGTACAATTCTTATAAGCTTTTCATTTTGCCATTTGATAAGGGACTTTCCGTTTTGCATTTTCATTGAGTTTGGTAATTTTTATTTTATTTGTATTCAAATTTAGATTTACCTTTCAATTGAGGAATTAGCATATTTTTTTTTAGATTTAAATCGATGACGACGAATCGACTTCAACCAATTAGCAGTCAATAACAAGCCATTGATGCACTTCAGTATGTACACATGTGCCGTTTCGACATGTGTATAGGAATTAAATACTATATACACAGTCTCTTTTTAGTTGTCTGAACGCAATCTGTTTCGTTTGAGTCTTTGAACTTCTCTGTGTTTGTTTGTGAGCGTGTCCGTTAGGGTAATTTCCGAAATAAGTGTCTTGCATTGAAATCAGTATTAATGTTTCATCGTTATTGACTTAAATTCTCAAGCTATTGCAACAAAACGTAATAATATATTTTTTGTTAAGGTCTTTCTGAACCCAGGAAAACCGTGAATGAAATTAACAATGTTTCTTTTAAAATTGTAACACGATGATGACTGCTGTACCCATATTTTGTTTATTTTATTTATTATGTCTGTTTATTTCACACATCATTGTAAATATAACGGAATTGCATGAGACTGTCGTACAAAGTGAGAGGTTTAGCGCTATTAGAAAATGCCTGTACCAAGTCAGGAATATGAAAGTTTTTATCCGTTCGTTTGATGGGCTGGAGCTTTTAATTTGACCGTTTTTAATTGTCTTCGGAGTTCAATATTTTACTCCACCATTTACTACATTTGAAAATGCCTGTACCAAGTCAGATATATCGAGATTTGTTGTCCATTCGTTTTTTATGTGTTTTATCATTCGATTTTGCCATTTGATTAGGGACTGTTTTTATACGTTTCCCTCAGTTTTAGTTTGTAACTCGGATTTGATTTCTCTCTATCGATTTATGAATTTCGAACAGTGGTATACCACTGTTGCCATTATTATCCGCTTTGAATTTTCGCTATTTTTGTAATTTTACTTTTTTTTTTAGAAATAAGTGTCCTGCATTGAATTCGATATTTATGTTTCGTCTTAATTTGCTCAAACTATTTGGCTATTGTACCAAGATCTTTCCGAGCCCAGAAAAACTATCAATGAAATTCACAATGGGAAGATGTGTTACCAATAGTATAAAATAAGTAAAGTAATAATGATAAGTGTACCTGTCTAATTCGTCAACAGGATAGCTAGTTCCGTTTTGTGCACACCAACATCCATACTTGTTTAAATCATCGGCAAAATAAACATTATCCGACTTAGTTTTGAGTATAAAGTGAATTCGATAAATACTTTTGAGATCATCTGCAAAATGAAAAAAATATTCAATCGTTCAACGGCAGCTAACTGTAGAATACCTGACAAAAACATACATAGTTTGTTGTTGTATTCTTCATAAAACATAAAACAGACTAATTTTCCTTAACATGAATTTGTTTTTGGTAAAGGCATACTTGTTTTATTCAGTATGTAATCCAGCATTTTCTACATTTGAAAAGGCCTGTACGAAGTCATGAATATGACAGTTGTAATCAATTCGTTTGATGCGTTTTATTATTTGATTTTGCCATTTGATTAGGGACTTTCCGATTTAATTTTCTTCGAAGTTCAGTATTTTTACAACTTTACTTTTGCCTATAATGTAAAATGACGTGAATGTTAATCATTGAAGGTTACTGTACGAGTTTTAACCTCACCTCACAAATACAGCATGATCAGCTACCCGACATAACAAAATACGGATTACTTGAAAACATCTTGCTCATTGTATTATTCGTATGATAACTGACTGTGAATCATTTATTTTCGTTGGTATCAATTTTCGTAGATTGCGGAAAAATAAGTTTTCGTGGATATGTAATTTCGTGGTTTTGCTTAAGTCTGCATACGACCTGATAGAATTTGTATACTTCGTTGAACATTCAAATTCGTAGTTCACCTGTACTCATGAAAACCATGGACATTGGTACCCAACGGATAATAATGAATCCACATTATCTGGTATTCTTTTATATAGTCGAATGTAATGACATATCTTGTTTGTTGAAATGTACGTAAGTTAGAGTAAATATTTCTCTCTTTACTGAATTGCACAAAATGGTATTACCTGGTAAAAGCAAATCTTGATTTGAATCAATTGCATTTTTGCCTTTTGACGTCCATATCAATGTATTTGGACTACCTATGGCTGCTACGCATACAACTAAAAGAAGAAAAAAATATTTTGTAAATGTAGCACACTTAGAATCGTCTCTTAAGAAAATGATATGTCATTACACATAGAAAGCAATTTCAAGTCTCAACATTCCAAAATGTAGGACGATTCGAACTAGAAAACCAACATCCTGATGAAAGTGTTAAAACAACAAACAAACAATAAGACATGACTTACAAAAGAAAACTACCGCACTAAAGCCTCTTAATTTGGGATACGCAATGCAAAATGGCACACGTTTGTTTATTTACCCATGCAATCACCGCATACCTGTGAATACCTTATCTACAATTCCATAATAGAGAACACGTTTTGGCTCAACTTTCATAACTTTTAGTTGTTGAGTGTCCATCCGGAAGTGTGGTTACCTTTGCACCCTTTTTTTTACTACAGTGCATTGTACTTTTACTACATATTTGTGTATTTTAAAGATGGGTTAGTCCCGGTATCTATGATGAGTTAATGCTCGTACGTTGGATTAAACCCGGTTTCACATAACTCCGTTAAACGAGCATAACGTTTCAATGGAGATGATATCGAACTCAATACTTATAAATCGCGCATGAAAAAAAGATATGTGCATTCTTCTTAGTGATCTGCAAAAGGATGACAGTCATTTTTATAATGTGGAAAAAAATAGAATAAATTATAAACAATACATTTTTAACCGTAAAACAGGAAAGAAAGCCCATCCATACAACTTACCTGCCAAAATCAATAATATCATCAGAAGAACCAGATGTATATCCATGTTCTGGTCTTTTATTAATCAATCCTGGATAAAAATTTCAAATCATCTAAAATGCAATATAAGTATATAAATTATCATGATAGTTTATTTCATAATATTGCCCCCAATTTTTTTTTAATCAATAAGAGTATCTTGCATAATGAATAAGAATATGATAGGAAACAAAGTAACCTTGTGAAGACCGTGTTTTTTCATATGGGGTTGGTATACATTTATGGAAACTAGGATTACAGTTAGACTTACAATTACATATAACGAAAAATAAGGTGTCTTCCCAAATTGAAAATATAAATCCAATTATGATACACAGTAAAATGAAATAATCATGTAAATAAGTCTTTCGACTTCACACAAAGGCAGAAACCCTATGGTCACAGATGTGAATTGTCAAACAGTACTATTAAATTCGTGTTTTCATTTCATTTTCCGATGGCATGGTCAACCTTTACTCTGATTAGGGGCTTTCCGTTTTTTTAATTTTCCTCGGAATTCAGTATTTTTGTGATTTTGTTTTCATTCTAATAGTGAATAGTACGTCTATTTTATTTTCTACATTCCCTAGTCTGCATATTTATGTTGTTGTCTCATGTTAGGTTTCAATAGTGGATTTTGTTCCAGATAACTTTTGTTGCCAATCATTTAAGCTCATGCAGGGAAGGAAGTTGTTGTCATACTACTGATCAACACATATTGCTGTCTGTATGAAAAAAATATGGACTTAAGATAATGTTTGTTGTCTTCGATTAATTTATCAACGCGAGTGTGAATACAGTGACAATATCTGTGTCCAACAAAAAACTGTTCTAGGGGTCCATTATCGGTCAACTACTTTCTTTCGATAACCATATAGCAAACGGAAGTTTTGGCCATTCCTTGTCAACTCTGCGCATGCCCCTCAAAAATGTCATAAAAAAAAGGTTTCGTTTTTGTTCATTGGTAATCGAAACACTTACAGCATTCCTGTCAATATACGTATGATAATACGGATACGATTGTAACCATTATACAAAAGAAGAATGTGTTTCCCGCGGACAGCTAATTATCGTGACAGGTTCACTGTCTGAAGAGACCATTTTCATCGGCTACACTTTGTGGTAACGTTGTCGCAGTTTCATCATTAAAATGATCGTCGTTTGCTCAAAAACCTAGTGACCACATTTCACCCATCCCAAAAGTGTAATCATTGCTTATAAGTTCCTGGTTTGTAAAAGATTTTTTCATGGTCTATCTAAGACTGCCAGGTTAAGAATCAAATGACGAAGGAAATGTATATCATGACATCATGGACTTCCCAGAGTTGAATTCAGGGGCAGGTCACATCCCTCAGAATGGAGGTGGTCCCCTTTTAGGCAGTCAGTGTCTCTCCCCCTTTTTTTTTAATGAAAATATGGATCTGCCACTGCATTTGGTGGCGTACCACTTACTTTACAAACGCGGTTGGTATACAGTAATATGGGGTCTTTTCTAAAATAATAAAATAATCATCTTTTGAATAAATCTTTTGACATGCATTTAATAAAACATTTGGTTCACAACCTGATTGATAGTTTAATTTGAAAAAAAAAGTCTTCTTTATTTTTTGTCAATTTTAAGAAATCGTTTTACTTGCAACTAAGAGACAACCAGATTACCTTCTGAATTTATAAATAGATTTTTTTTTTTGGAATGCATCATATGTTTCTTGTTTGAAAAGGACAAACAAAGGTAACTTATTTACAACCACTGGGTCGATGACACTGCTGGTGGAGATTTATTTCCACAATGGTATCACAAGGCCAGTAGTCAGCACTTTTTGTGCTGACATGAATTGTCATTAATATGGTTATGTTCCGGACCATATGAGTATTTGGATCATACGCTTATGGTCATGACCATATGGGTATATACTCATATGGTTGGGGTACTTAAAACTCTGTTACAGTTTACTTTTAATTATTCTAAACTCGTCATATTGTATGACCGTTCATTAAAAAGACCCTATCATATAGGTAATTTTATTATGATATGATAATGAAAAGATAAGCTAAATTAAAATTAGATGTTCCAAATAGTTAATTTTACTTACTTGTCAAAATTATAATAAACACATTTTTTACCGATGGTCGATACCAATTTGTTATTACGAGTGAATGGCAATATATCGACTTCAAAAAATGTCTTAATGAACTGTTAGACAAGAAGTCAGTGGAAAGTAACTTAGTTTATTTAAGTTGTCTTGTGAATATGGTTTATTGCAGTCATGTAACGATATTTGAGATTTAGAGCTTCTTAAAAACACCATAGAAATATCGGAATGGCCCTAGACCTCGGTATCACTGTACGCAGCTACAAAAAGGCTAGATTTTCACTAGCAAACAAAAGGTGTAAATGAAAAGGATCGTGCACAACCAAGACTTGCAAAGGCAAAAAAGCTATGATACCATGTGGAAGTAAATGTCACCCCAAGCCTACATGCAAGAATGTAACTAGCGATGAATACTGACTTATGCCATCAATATTGATTTTTACGTAGTTTTTTAATTATAAAAATAATACATTGTCATGTAACCATCACTGTTTTTTTTAGATAAAGTTTTTGTATTATTAAAACTTTTATAATGTAATTTAAAAAAAAAAATCTATGGTCCAAATACTTTTATGATCCGGCCCGTTAATAACCAAACGAGTACTATACTCAAATGGTCCGACCATACGCATACGGTCGGACCATACGCGTATGGTCGGGCAATATGAATATACGCATATGGTCATGACCATACGCGTACTGTCCAAATACTCATATGGTCAGGAACAGTTATATTTATAACTGTTTACAAAATGTTTTGGAACTTTTTGAAATACTAAGGCTTTCCTACCTTAGGCATAGATTACCTAAGCTGTAATTTGCAAAACGTTTAGGAATTTTGGTCCTCAATGCTCTTCATCTTCGTCCTTTATTTGTCCTTTTTAACTTTTTTGGATTCGAAAGTTACTGGTGATTCCTTTGAAGACGAAACGCGTGTCTATCGTATATACAATATATAGTCCTGGTATCTATGATGAGTTTATTATGATGCATTCAAAATTTAGATCCATTGTGAATTGAAGGAACATTATAAAAAAAGTCTTATTTGAAAAAAAATGTTTATATATTCTGAAAGAAATCAGGTGCATTTAGAACCCGTGAGTTGAAAAAAAGACTCCACCATGTTGTGGATAAAGTTTCTTTAATTCTATAACAGCAAAATTTGACAAGAAAAACAAATCTATTTTCTTACCAGTACCGAATTAATGGCTACCGAGCTGTTGATACCCATAAAACAATATAACCAAATCGAATCAAACTTAACTTACCTATGTGGAAATGATTTAAAAAATACTTAGATTAATCTACGAATAATAAATACTTTTACTACCATGTGTAGAACAATAAATCTATTCTCTGTTTGTTTCATATGCACTAACAATACTATAATAAAAATTTCAACATTTACAACATCCTCATTATTATAGAGTACACTTTTTACAATCTGGCGAATACACAGGTTTATATGCTAATATATAAATAGAAAATGACACATTTCTGAACAACTTTTTATTCAATATTTGATAGATCAACAAAACAAAGTATGCCTGCATACTTTCCTCAAACCATAAAAAAAGGTGCACTTAAACATGTTGAACTTGCATTTTTCAAGTTTGTATCCCCCTCCCAAAAACACCGAATTCCAATATTTACAACATCCTCATTATTAGAGAGTACACTTTTACAATCTGGCGAATACACAGGTTTATATGCTAATTTATAAATAGAAATTGACACACTTCTAAGCAACTTTATTCAATATTTGATAGATCAACAAAAAAAAAGTATGCTTGCATACTTTCCTCAAACTATAAAAAAGGTGCACTTAAACTTGCATTTTTCAAGTTTGTATCCCCTCCCAAAAAACACCCCAACCTAAAAAAAATAAATAAAAACACCCTCTAAAATATGATTGTCTTTTATGGAATAACCAATGAAATAATGAAATATGTATTATGTATGAAATAATGAAATATGTATTATGTATTATGAAATAAAGGAATATGAAATATGTATTATGCTTTATGACTGCGTCAGTGTCCTTATTTGAGAGGAAATTGCAGTGACTATTTTCAAGATTATTGATATGAATATTTCTAAATATCCCTTTCACCTAATGTTATATATGGTATAGAATATGGTTATCATTAACAAAAAAAACCAAAAGGGATAGTAATGTTAATCAAATTGATATGAGACTGCAACACCAGAAAGATGGATATGTGCCTATCGATGAGATGTTTCTCTGTGTGTTACATTTTAACGTTGTGTTTCCGTTGTTTCGTTTGTTTTCTCTTATATTTAGGGGGAATTCACATTACTATAAGACGTGTCACGGTACTTATCCATCCAAAATTCATTTAATTGGTTTTGTATTATATTTGTTCTTCTCATCGGATTTTGTCTCATGCTAAGTCCGTTCTGTGTGTGTTACATTTTAATGGTGTGTCGTCATTCTCCTCTTATATTTAATTTAAGTTTCCCTCGGTTTTGGTTTGTGACCTGAATTTTTTTTTCTATCGATTTATGAGTTTTGAACATCGGTATACTGCTGTTGCCTTTATCTATTACGCAATATATTTGTTAATTAAATAGCGCCCACCAAACATATAAAAAAAATATTTGCAAAAAATAAATCAAGGGATTTTCTTTATCTGAACCTGGTGCAAAAATGTAACAGTATGTTTAGTTAAGTATTAATTTTGGGAAAATTGACAATATATTTCAAAACTGTCGTGTTATAAAACTACTTATTATTGTATTGTAGTAGTAGCATTTTAATAGAACCAAATAAGATTTGTGCACACAAAGTGTGCTTGTTTCTGGATTATATTGAGCACGACTAGTACCACCATATGGACAAAAAGTAAAATTATAAAAAAAAAACTGAACTTCGAGGAAAATTCAAAACGGAAAGTTCCTTATCAAATGTCAAAATCAAATGATAAAACACATCAAACGAATGGACAACAATTGTCATATTCCTGACTTGATACAGATACCAAAAAATCCAGCATTTTCAACTTATACAAAATTGCCTGTACCAAGTCAGGAATATGATTTGTGATTTTTTTATCACGTCAGCAGCTTAATAACTTACAGATATCATTAAACAGTAACGTAGCCAGAAATTTTTAATATCAACTGTAACAATGTGAAAATAAATGCGAATCTGATTTATATGACAGTTTATGATTGAGGACATAAATAAAGGCTTTTTATTATTTTTTTGCTCACTTGGTACGCGCAAGATAGAGATTAAGTAAATCAAACCATTAACCTCAACATAAAAAAAAACAGAAAAATAATAGAAATAACGAAAAAAAACCAACCATGGATGAACCTGTAGTGCTACTTATAATCAGAGGCAAATATCCGATATTTATAATTATCAAACTGTGATGCAATACATGGAACTGCCTATAGCAGCATTATTTATTCACCTATGTTGCAGAGTTTGTAGGAGATAGCAAGAATAAGGTAATACAATATTAGAGTTTTAACGGTTGAAGATGCAATATTTCATGGTATACAGAGTATCTAAACAAATACAGCTCTATCTTGATATAAAAATCTTTAAAATATATGACGAAAGTGACAAAAGAAAACCCAATTAACAAATCATAAGCAGAAACATGATTTACCTTAGGGTATATTTAAGTATGTATGACGAGGATTGTTAACTGTTGGACAGAAGTACTGAAGAAGAACAGACAATAGAGATCTAGATTCGTTGCTTTTTAAATGAAAACTTATTTAAAGTTTACCTATAAATTTTGTTCGGTTCCCATGTTATTTTTTTATTTATCCCTTATTATTTTTTTGTTGAATCCGCTTTTTTCTATAATAAATTGAACGAAAAAAGAATACATTTTTTCAATTATTTCAATGTCAATTACAAATCATTATAAACAAAAAACGACTGACCCGTCTATGTCCGAATCCTATTGTATGATTATAAGTTTCAACGAGCGATTAAATATTTCCGATCCAGACAATTGACGGAAGCTAACACTCAATCTCAAGCCGAAGTTCAATGAAGGTAAACGGACACTAATACATCCTTTTACTAATCCATTGTTAATTGTCACAAATATTTCAGATAACATTTTAAAATAAATTATGATAACCAAATGACCAGTATAAAACTATTTTCATTTAACTACATGTATAAAGTATATAAATTAACTCATCATCATTATCATAGATATCAGGATTAAAATATTATATTTTCACAAGACGCGCGTCTTGTCTACACAAGACTCATCAGTGACTCGAGATGTTTTAAATGTTAAAAAGGCAAAATAAAGAAAACAGTTAACTATGACCACATCTATATAAACATAAGTCAACACAAAAGTTCTGACTACTGGGCTGGTAATACCCTCGGGAAATTAAATATGAACGTTCATATAATTGTGTTCAATAAAGTATGGCATTCGCCTCTTTATTTTGTTTTTTTGTCCTATAGTGTAGTTCGTATTATATCTACATGTATATACTGATTAACAGTTGATGGAAATCACAAATATAAAAAAGGATGTAGAGAACCAATATGTTCTTTTGAAAACAAGATGCATTGTGGGAACATCATAATTTTTTTTCTTCTGTAATTGAGATATTGATTTGTTCCAAAAAAGAACGTATTTAACTAAATACACGCCTGTATACTTACAATCCAATGTTTACATATATATTCAAATATTTTGTATTCAATTGACAAAATATTAAAGTTATAAGCGACATATTAGTACTTTCTTTAATTTCAAAGTTAACAAACTGTACGAAAGTTATGTAGCAAGGACAGTGATATAGGCTATTATGGTTAAGATAATTACTGATGCTCATAGAACTGCGATAGTTTGTTTTTGTTAAACCGACGACAGTAATTCACTTTGCATTTCAAACAAAAAAGAAATATCGGCATTAAGGCAGAAAAGGCCTAGGTTAGAATGAATAAGAACATTATGATTATGAAACTGACACTTAGTACATAATATGAAATCAAGAGATGGGGTATGATTGTCCTTATAGGAATTTAACTTTACCGGAAATTGTGCATAACTCTTAATAATTGTAAAATGAAGAAGTAAATATTTAGTTATGTTTAATTTATCAAAATGAAATAAAATACACAATTCTTTTCTTACCGAAAAGAAATATATTTAAAAAAAATTCTAAAAAGATATTCAAGGCCTAAGTGACTAAGTAGGAATTAAGATGCAAGGAAAGGGGTGGGGGAGGGGTTCTTATGCCAAAGAACGTTTCTCGTTGCATTTTGATGATTCCAATTACTGTAAATTCAGAATTATTGCGATGTTTTTATTATTGCGAAAAATGCGACAGAAAAATGCGAAAAATCGCAATAAGTAAAAATCGCAATTTGAATTTTTTTATATGATAACAACAGGATTTTTCTTCATATCGCAAAAATAAAAAAATCGCATTTTAGCCTCAAATGACAAAATCGCAATATTAAATGCAAGCAAAAATTTCTGAGTTTACAGTAATTAAGATATATAGTTAATTAGTTTTACATTTTTTTTCTCTATAGTAAACTAGTAATGCAAGATAGATATTTATTATTCTTACATTTTTACTCAAAAGTAAATTAGTAATGTAAGATAGATAGCTAATTATCATATTATTTTTCTCTTTTATATAAGATATATAGCTAATTATTCTTAGCTGATTTTTCCCCATAATAAACTAGTAATGAAAGTAAGATAGCTAATTTTCTTACCTTTGTTGCTCTTTAGCAAACTAGTTATTCATTTTTTCTCTTTCCAAATCATTTTGTTATCAACCGTCCAAGATAAACACCGGTGATGTACATGCATGATTTAAAAAACTATATGAAATCGTGCAGTAAATCGATCAGTTTGCATTCAATTTTTTTTTAAAGCTCACGATCGTATATACCTTCATTCTAAAAATAAACCCTGCTGTATTAGATTTCTTTTCAAATAGTTATGACCACTTTGTTAACTAAAGGGTCAATACTATTTCTATTTACACAATTAAGTTCAATATATAGGATAGCATTTTACGTGATTTAAACTTATTCTGCCTTATATATTTCTACTACATATTGAATGTTATGAGGATTATATCAAGGTTAAAAGATCAGTAATTTCGATGAATGAACCAAAAATTAAAGGGATATTGTTCACTTATTTTGTTTATGTATTATTTCCCAACTCACGACTTTAGTCACATGTCATTCTACATATCAACCCTGCAATATCAGATTTTAACATTTTAAGAAAAAACATGACGGCTTTGTCTTTTAAAATAGGTGTCTGAGCTTTTTTGTTTGCATTGGAAGTTTTACTGTATTGAATATCTGATGTAAATCATTAATCGTGATTTAAACATATTTTCGGTCACGTGTTTGTTAACACTATTAGTTAAACAAATTAATAGTGTTTAGTGACCTAGTACAATATATTTGTGGTCAGTAAATTCCGTATGGGGATTTGAGCGATTCTAAAGCTGAATGAATGTATCTTATCCACTATCTTAAAATGAAGTATTTAAACCACTGGCCTATCAAAATGATCAAGTCTTCAATAATAAGAGCAGAATTAAATTGGACAATACAAAAATAGCCAACGCTAACAACTTGTTAACTTTTTATATTTTTAATCATCTGTTATCAATTGTGTCGGCTGTAAAAAAAAACAGGTTAGTTTTTACAAAGAATTGCAACACCACTTCTAACTGTGTATTGACATTAACCGCGACTACGAAATCCATATGAAGTATTAACAGCCTCCTAGCGTTTGATTTTCATCAATCATATTCCTAGACATATATAAATTGTCAGAAAGTCATTTAAGAATTGAATGCTTCTTTTTGTAACTGTATTGGTTTGTAAAAACGTTGACCAAAGTACATTTTGTATGAAGCGCGGAATATTTTGAATTAATCTGTAAAAGACAATAATGGTAGGACGTTCAGTATAATAAATTAAATAACACATAGCTGAGAAGGTGATAGAGCAGATTGGTATCCCTTGAAAAAGCATTGTCAACCTCCGCCGCCGTTGACAATGTTTTCTCGGGGTACCAATCTGCTCTATCACCCTCTCAGCTATGTGTTATTTATATATTATCGTATACTTGTATAAAATATTACTAAAATGTTACAGTTCAATAACATTTGAAAATATCTATGAAAGGCTATGAAAAAAAGGATTACTAGGTTTATTGACCAGATTCCTTGGAATGTCAATAGCGGGCTGATAAAGGTACTTTTATTGACTGCTTCCGGTTTGTTATCACATGCCTTTCCGTTACTTTCCGTGACGTTTATCACACACCACTTCGTGCATTTATGGAAATTTGTTTGAAAACGACAACAGAACGCAGAAAACGGCAAGTGATGAGACTTTTCCAAAAATGGTTGAGGAGCAAAAATGAAGTAAATTAATTTTGTTTTGAAAGACATAAATGAGTTGACAATATTATTGAACAACATGATAATTGTTGTGAAAAGATAAAAAAAAATGCTTGTGATAGCATGCAATAAAAACAATTAAAGTTATTATTTTTTTGTTGTTGTCTGTAAATATTACTTCTTCTGCTGAAGTATATGATAAAAAGATAATTACATGTCATTTTTCATATCAGACCGTTTATCGGCCCTCGTTCATGATATTAGCCCTCGAGCCTGCGGCTCTTGGGCTGATATCATAACCTTGGGCCGATGAAGGGTCTGATATGAAAAATGCCATGTAATGGTCTATACTTATTGCATATCAATATAATATTTCTTACAGAAATTAACCAAAAGTTAGCGTGCAATAAATACCAATATTGCACTAGTGCAAAAAAATCTATAAAATTTATGACGTCATCAACGGTTAAATCTTAGTTTAAACCCATTTTTACTTTCAAACATTATATTGCTATACAAAAAAGGGTTACTGCATGAATATTGAGGAAAACTGTCCCTCGTTAAACATATATTGCACTCGAAAGCTTGTGCAAATATAAAAATCTACTCGGGACAATATTCCCCGATATTCATGTAATAACCCTATAATTTAAAATTACGACTGACCTGTGTCTGTTCGAATTGTTAAACAAATAAATTCCAATACGCAATCAAAACATCCGTTATTAACAATTGGCGGAAGGTGACGCTCAATTTCGGATATAAGTTCAATGGGGATAAAATTACATAATTTTCTTAAACTTAAACAATTGCTCATTTTATCAAATCCTAAGTATTGACTAAAAACTAATTTTGGTAAAGAAATATTTTCGACAATCAACAATACAACTTGATTTGATTACATAAACTTATATAGGGTATACCTATGTGTTTTCTTATATTGTGGTTATCTAAGTTGAAGATGGCCAATAAAAAGTGAACATGTAGAAATTCTCGATTAAATTATGACGAAAGACTTAAAGATTTGATTTTTATAGCCGTTGTAACAGAGGGACGAAAAAATACCAGAGGGACAGTCAAACTCATAAATCGAAAATTAACTGACAACGCCTGGCTTAAAATGAAAGAAGACAAACAGTCACATAAAAGAACACATGACACAACATAGATAACTAAATAATAAGCAACACAAACAACATCAAAAACTAGGGTTGATCTCAGGTGCTCCGGAAGGGTAGGTAGATCCTGCTCTACATGTGCTAACAGTCGTGTTGCTTTTGTCATAACAAATACGACAAAAAGTCTAATAAGGTAGGTCACATTCATGAAAGGGGAGGGGGTTGAAGTTACGACGTGACGTAATACTCCAGTCCTGTTTTTGAAGAATATCATACGTTTTAATCAGGTATGTTTGTTAGATTCATTGCTGTACTCAAAGTTCAATTGTTGATAATTGATGGGCTTTGTATACCTAAAATATACGGTAGGTAGGGAAATAGGAAACACATATCTTTTTTATTTGGCCTTAAGGAAGAAAAAACCACCCACACAGCATGTTAGAACTTGTACTGACATCAATTAAACGCTATGCTAATATGTCTTCAAAAGAGAACCCTTTTTATCATTATATTTTTTATGGAACATTTCTTTTTCTTGGTTATTGGTTCTTCTAACATTAAATCTACTAGTTGAATACGGCAGAGAAATATAATGGTCACCACTGACGTATTTTTGTGCTTCTGTCTCTTTTGATCGTCCGTGTGGATGCTGCTTTATCATGTACCGGTTCTGGTTTCACTTGCACATAGCTTATACTTAGGCAAAATGCATATGTATAGTCAGAGTCTTCACTAATACACACATTTCCCCTTATTTAGGCGAAATAAATTAACTTTTGTAATTGTCAATTAAAATGCTAGTGAAGTGTACATCTTTCGAATTATAAAACTACAAACATATTTGTTTTTTGTTTGTTTGTTTGTTTTTCTTTTTATTGAAACTTTCAGGCGGCCAGTTTGTGACGAATATATAACGTGAAATTAGCAAACCGTTTTATTATCAAATTCTGAACGGTTTATTATCTAAATAACTAAATGTGCTTCATTTTTTTTCGTTACACCACACCTTTAACCAATTACAGGACAACACATTATCTCGAATATTTCAAAAGATGTTATATGATCCAAAGCTTAAGACTATTATACATTTTTCCTCTCTACCTTTTGTATCTTTCGCCACTCGTTTCCAATTAAAAAGTAAGCTAAACAATTAAATACTAGCATAAGAATTAATCAATTGTCCATCTGCATTATTAAAAGTATATACAATTAAAGTTTTGGATCACATAATGATTATTTGTAAATCTGCAAATGCGTATACGTCAACGTATATTACTATACCTTACATATATTACAACCAATTCTATTGGATAACAACTTATCACGTGACATGGAATAATTCGGATAATTTTCATTTAATTGCAAGGGAGGACGAATAACCCTTACAATTTACACCAGCGGTGAATAACCCTAGTATTCACCGGCAAATAACCTTTTTAGTGTCTAGATTTGCACTCGAGTTACCTACCATGAAAATGACGTCACAGGCATAAATAAACAAGATGGCAGCGTTCACGTTACACTGACAGCCCATCGAGAGATAAGGAAATAAGGCTTTGGAAATAAATAGAGTGCCAGCATACGATGATTTCTCTTTTCAGGGCCATAAATATTTTACAAACAGATTCTAGCTTTGTTGTACATCCGAGAAATTCTTGAAGCCCTTGAACACAAACATGACAAATGTATTTTCTTGAGCTATTTTCAAACGTCAGATTGTGTTTGTTACGTAACAAATATGATAAGTGTTCAAAAGGCCCTTCCACTGTCAGTTCGGTATAATAAAAAAATAAGTGGCCCCCTTAGAATCGATGGATATTCAAAATTGTCAACCCTTAAAAGTTATTTCACTTCGGACAATGCCCTCATTGAAATAACCTCCTCGTGTTGACAATTTTGGATATTCACCTTTTCAACGGACCATAATTGTATATGATACGGATGATGCGTCTTTAAAAAGTAAAAACACAAAAATACCGAACTCCGAGGAAAATTCAAAAAGGAAAATCAAAAATCAAAAGGCAAATTCAAAAGTCCAAACACATCAAACGAATGGGTAACAACTGTCATATTCCTGACTTGGTACAGGCATTTTCTAATGTAGAAAATGGTGGATTGAACCTGGTTTTATAGCTAGCTAAACCTCTCACTTATATGACAGTCGCATCAAATTCCATTAAATTGTCAACGATGCATGAACAAAACAAACATACTCAAAGAGTAAAAATGTCAAAAATAGGGGTACAACAGTCAATATTGTGTTATCATCTTAATATCTCTACATAAACAACAAATGTAACAAAGAAGCACAAAAAGGCATACATTAATTTAACATTCTCATTTTGCTTTTCTTATACGGCTGAATTTATCTATGTAAAGTCTACCCATAATGATAGAAGGTTTTATTACTGGTTTAAAAATGCGCGTTTTAAATTCGCACAGGTAGACATAAAAATAATTTTGTCGTATGACGGCATACATAAATGAAGACTTACGTAAAGTTGATCTAACAAAAACAGACTTAACAGTAAAAGTAATAATAATAAATAAAATAATGGTGTGGTTCAAAGTATGACGGGATACATAAGAACAGTTTCACGTCAAAAACGGCTGAATTTATCTATGTAAAGTCTACCCATAAATGATAGAAGGTTTTCATTACTGGTGTAAAATAGCGCGTTTGAAATTCGCACAGGTAGACATAAAAATAATTTTGTCGTATGTCGGCATACATAAATACAGACTCACGTAAAGTAGATATACCTAAAACCACACTTAACAGTAAAAGTAATAATAATAAATAAAATAATGGTGTGGTTCAAAGTATGACGGGATACATAAGTACAGTTTCACGTCAAATGTATATCATGAAAAACAGACTAAACAGAAAAAGTAGTGTTATTGAATAAAATAGTTTTGTCATTCATAGTATTCAAGATCCTTAAGTAAAAGTAATATCAATCAATGAAATAATTTTGCCGTTCAAAGTATGTGGTTTTACATAACCACTGAGTCACTTCAAATGATTATCTAAAAAAGACTTATAAAAGAATTCTATAATACGTAATTAAGATGATAACAAACGTCAGTACGCAAAATCTATCCTTCAAGACCATCTTGTATTATTTGTGAAGTTGATACGGAATATTTATCAACAAGTTCTTGGTAAATGATCGAGCTCTATTTGTTACTGTATTGTAATAGTTCTTTATACGCAAACTTGTATTTGTTTATTAAAAATAAAGTATCTATTTTATGATATCTCTTTCTAAAAAAAGAATACACAATTATTGTGTTTACCTGTTCAATTAAACCACTTGTTAACCATAATTTCTTTTTTCTTGTGGACATTTTGAATATACTGACTTCAGGGTAAATGAACGACAGATCATAGTACATTGATTTTTGATGATTTGATAGCAAACAAAAGTCTTTTACCGTTATACCAGTTATCCATTACAAGGGTAATGCATTAAAAATCTAAACGCCTGAAGAAATTGAAAAGGAAAGGGTTTTCTGAAGTAATTCCTTGGACCTCACAATTGTATTTTATTACCATTGATTTTTTTCCTTGAAAACAAATCACATAAAGTAAAAAACTGTTACCCAGTCTTTTGCGATTACGTTCTGTTTAGATCATGTTTTTTAGTTAGCTAATGTCCAGTTGGAATAAAATATTGGCATTTACCAACTTAAAGCTTGCATGTCTAGCTTTAATCTCAAAGTTCATAATTCCTAGATTAATTTTGATTATTCCGAGATTCATGTAAGAAGTTCCAAGATGAAAGTTCATAGTTGTAAGATTTAAAAAAAGATGGCCCTAATACGCTTCCGTATGTATCATGGTCATTGAAACAAACAATGTTTCTGAACGCATAAATTATCAACCCAAAATATTTATTTAAAATACAAAGCAAAGAGAATCAAATAATACATTTGTCCGCATCTAAATAAATAATGTAAATGGAGGGTATGTACTAAAAAAAACCTACCTGTGCTTACGCATGTTACGTACATTGATATATATATATATATATATATAACACATCATCTATATGGACATTTATGTCTTATAAAGAAATCAATTAGAGTATATTACTGTATTAAAGATGTCATAGTGAACTACTTATTGATCTGTAGTATATATAACATTGCTGATATTGAAGTGTCAAATTTCTCTGTAAAAGAGAGAAACACCTGGAATGTCATTAAAGAGGATCTCAATGGGGTCGTTCATTACTGTACATATTAGTGCAAACATATTTTATTAATTTAAATTCAGGAAAAGTAATGTACACAAAAATGCATTTACATAATAATACCAGTTAATAATTAATAGAATACAAAAACAAGCTGTTAGATTAATCCGTTTCCTAACTGTACATTTTTATATACCATATGTTTCTCTTTTCTTTTTTTTTTTTAAATGTTTTGCCTTTTATAAATTATTCACTTTTCGTTAGAATTTAATAATTCTTTATTTGCAAAACATACAAAAACCAATTGTGGTTATGGCAAATACATTGACAAAACAAACATAATCAAACACAATGAATTTAAAACTCGACAATATTATAAGAAATATGATGAAAAAAGTTACTGTTCTCCTTTCCTCAGTTCTAATGACTTTTTAATACAAGAAACAGCTGCTTTTACATCATTTGGTGTTGATGGATTTAGTATTATCACGAGTTTATCAGTAAAATTAAGTGTATTAAAATTTACACATTTTTGCATATTATATTTTAGAAAGATTTCTCTTTTAATTTTATTTATTTTACTGTTGAAGAAAACATGAAATTCATCGTCTAAGATATTACATATTTTACATTTTCTTTCATTTCGTGGTATTTTGGTATATCGTCCAGTTTCTATTAAGAAACAATGATGGCTTATTCTAAATTTGGTTAACATTTTTCTTGTTTCTTTACTTGGGTGTGATAGGTAGTATTTCATTTGTTTATTTATATTAGATTTAAGAAATTTATACAGATATATTATATTATTTTCGTTTAAGTTATTTATTGTATCATCAACAAGAGTTTGATAATAGTTGATATAAGGTTTTTTTTAATTGGGGTTTTAACATTTTAGTCTGTTTTAAAGTTTAATTTTCCTCAATAAGTTTAATGTCAATGTTTATATCTGGTGACACATTGTTTGCAAAAGTATACCAAGAGTATGTTCCCTTAGTATCTAAACTTTTAGTTAATTTAAAGGCTTCATTAAGAAGTGGGTTTAGATTTTCATTACTTAATCTAGATAGGTACATCATAGTTTGGGTTTTTATGAAAGTTTATAATGGCAGAAGTCCTAGTACATTTCTAACAGATAGATTTGTTGAGCTTGTTTAATAAAATGTAGCTGGGTTTTTTCTAAAATAGTTAGCTATTTTTGTTAGCTCGGAGTTTAGCTCTATAAATTTGAATATAAGTGTCCATATAACATATTTCACTATTATATGTTAACATAGGTTTGACCAAAGTTTCAAAAAGGTTGCAAGACACTCTCACAGGAAGTTGTCCAAAGCCTGATGAGTAAGAGTTAATAGCAAATAAAATTTTTCTTGCTTTTTTTGCAAGATCTGAACTACAACTAGTTAGACTGCCATTAGATGTTATAACACATCCAAGGTATTCATATTCAAATAATTTTTCAAGGTATATTTATGTTTTCTTTATATAATTTGTCTTTATCACAATATTCTGTATTCGTTTTAATTTATCATTCATTCATTTATTTATTTTTTTGCTTTTGACGCATTATTTTCTTTGCGTCGGTCTTGTGACGTAAAAAATAAATAAAGAAACGAAATGAATTTTAGTTGATGAACCTTGAACACAAATATCTATTTTGGCCGCCTCTTTTAACTGAACTCAGAAATTGACCTCTGTTTTTAACTGGTCACCTTACACAGATGTTCACTTTTGTGCCCTCTGTTCTCTGGACACATTTGTTCATATTATTGACACTGGTTATGTCTTGGGTGATCTTTCGTCAATTTACGAACTGTGGTTACCTTCGGTCAGCTAAAAGATATATTGATTATGGTTACCTAAGGTCCAACCAAAGAGGTATTTACTATGGTAACATCTAGTCAACCTACAAGGAGATTGACTATGATATCCTCTAGTCAACTTACATGGATATTGACTATGGCAACCTCCAGGGTCTGGATTTACTATGATTATTGCCTTGACATAAAGTTGCTGCTCACAAACTTAAGGCTCCTTAATCATGAGTTCCAAATGAGAAGTTGAATCATCGATCCCTCCGTACATTTTACGGACGCCATCACGAGTTGGTTGACCGTTATGGAATAACCGTTTCACAGATGATATCAGTTATGATCCTTATGTTGTAGCTACAATTCCGTTCCCTTTTCATTAATGTGACCTACCGAGTTAGACTTTTTACCGGATTTGTAATAACATGAGCAACACGATGGGTGCCGAATGTTGAGTAGGATCTGCTTACCCTTCCGGATCACATATATTATCTTTAGTTGCCTCTTGTTTTCTTATTAACATGGTTGTAGATTTTAATGACCTCTAGTAAATAACAAAGAAGTTGACTCTTTTTACAACATGTCACTCAACACAGTTTTAAATGCTGGTTACATCTGGTCACTTTTTTATCCGGTTAGTATCGAAATACAATAAGCATTTTAACAAACTAGTGGTTGCTTTAAAATTACAACGAGCTATTAGTCTTTTATATAAAAAGAATTAGGTAACATGAATGAATAGATAATATGGGACCAAGAGACTGGTAAGTACCCGATGCTATAAATTGATATTGAATAAATGATTGAAGAAATAAATAAATAGATAAACTGTAAACTGGTTTCTTATTATTTTTTTTGAATATAATTTTATGCTGTTTTCGTCAGGAACATTTGACTGCCATCAGTTCTTGTTAAGGTAAATATTTACATAGTATACTTTATACGTAGAGGGCGACATTGCAAAGAGAAATTATGATCGGGAGTTAACTCACACGATGTCATCAGTTGATTTTCGACCACATTTCAGTGTCATTTCCAATGTAGAAGTCCGCACCGAATGAATTCTTTTCTAAGAAGGTAATATTATAAAAAAAAGTATTGCACGGCAATTTCAATCGCTGCGAATCCTTTCCAAACTTTATGTTGTTATCAATTCATTTCAATTTCGTAATTCTTATACATATGTGTAGGGAAAGATAGATTGATGTAATATTCGTATTATTATTTATAGATTATAAATTTTGTGCACAACACAGACATTTCGTCTTTCATGTAAAATTGAACTCTTGTATATTTTTTTCTTTTAATCATTTATTACAAAGAAGTTGAAATAAAATGTGTTTTGTGACAGCATGGTCAAATTGACACAAAAACCAACATTTAATAAATCTTTTTAATATTAAAAAAGGTATCAGGATTATAATTTAGTACGTCAGACGCGCGTTTCGTCTACATAAGACTCACCAGTGACGCTCATATCAAAATATTTATACAGCCAAACACGTAAAAAGTTGAAGAGCATTGCTGATCCAAAATTCCAAAACTTTGCCAAATACGACTAAGGTAATCTATAGATATAGGAAGATGTGGTGTGAGTGCCAATGAGACAACTCTCCATATGCCTGTTATAAGAAAATCTTAAGTGTTTTGAAAAATTTAAAGTTCTGTAAACAGGACATTTAGAAAAATGACCACATTAATGATATTCATGTCAACACCGGAGTGTTGACTACTGGGCTGGTGATACCCTCGGTGACGAAACGTCCATTAACACCATTCTATATTTTGTTTTATGTTAAATATCCAGGTTGTTCAGCTTTAACTTTAGTGTACGTATATATATAAAGAGTGTTTTATTCTGTAAAGATAATTGCCCCAAAATGTTGTTCGGTGTGAGCCACGGCAAACGTGTTAAAGATCGTACTATGACCTAAAATTGGTTACTTTTTTACTCATTGTGACAGTTAAGTAGTCTGATCTTAAGTTTAAGCTATTGTGTCATATACCCTATTTTGACTGAGAGTATGCATAAGCATAGTGACACATAGTAGAATATGTGTACCCAATCGAAGCAACAGGTCTTGCTCCACTCAGTTTCAATGATATTCCGTCAGTTTTATTTTGTTTGTGATCTTCATTTGACTGTTCCTACTAGATTTACGAGAACATCGACAAATCGCCTTATTTTAAATATTGTTATCAATTTCTGAATGCTTTTAAACACATAATTTTAATAAACTTTAAATACCACTATTGTATTATTATTTATAGTTAATAACTTCAGTTTTATCATGTATATCGTTTATATTTATTTGAAAAAAAATACTGCTTGCAAAAGTATAAATTGTTCTAAATAATAAGGATGTTCTTATCCCAAGCATAACACCCTAGCCGTATTTGGCACAACCTTTTTGAACTTTTGATCTTCAGTGCTGTACAACTTTGTACTTGTTTTGACTTTCGAACTTTTATATCTTGGCGTCACTGGTAGGTCTTGTGTGGACGAGGCGCGCTTCTGAAGTATTGAATTTAAAAACTTGTGACTTTTGTTAGCTATTATTCATGTGTTTCTTTGTCTAACATGTTCTCCTATTTATTTGTATTTTAGTCCTGTCCTGGTATGTTGTCATTTTAATGTTATATTGAACATTGACATTAAAGAGGGAGGTTTCGCATGCCACAAAACCCACCATTTGTTTCTTTTAAAAAATATCCTTTACCACGTCAGAAAAATGGGCATTGTTATAATATAGTTCGTGTCTGTGTGTGTTACATTTTAACGTTCTGTTTCTAGATCTGTTGTGTCGTTTGTTTTCTCTTATATTTGAGTTTGAATTCACATTACTATAAGACGTGTCACGGTAATTTTCTATCCCAAATTCATATAATTGGTTTTGATGTTATATTTATTATTCTCATCGGATTTTGTCTAATGCTTATGTGTGTAACATTTTAATGTTGTGTCGTTGTTCTCCCCTTATATTTAATGCGTTTCCCTCAGTTTTAGTTTATTACATCGATTTTGTTTTTTGTCCATCGATTTACGAATTTTGAACAGTGGTATACTACTGTTGCCTTTATTTAGATTTGAAAAAAATCAGACTCAATTATATGGTTATTTTTATCAAATAGTTATCAACGGTACATGGATTATAATTTAGTACGCCAGACGAGCGTTTCGTCTACATAAGACTTATCAGTGACGTTCATATCAAAACATTTATAAAGCCCAACAAATAGAAAGTTGAAGAGCATTGAGGATATGAAATTCCAAAAAGTTGTGTCATATACGGCTTAGGTACGGCTAAGGTAATCAATGCGTGGGATAACAAAAATCCTTTAACAAAACTTGGAATTTTTTGACAAATAAGCATTTTCTTATCCCAGGAATAGATTACCGTAGCCGTATTTGGCACAAGTTTTAAGGATTTTGGTTCCTCAATACTCTTCAACTTTGTTCTTGTTTGGCTTTATATATTTGTTTTATCTGAGTGTCACTAATGAGTCTTATGTAGACGAAAGGCGGGTCTGGCGTACTAAGTTATTTTGAGTATGTTTGTTTTGTTCATACATCGTTGACAATGTAACGGAATTTGATGCGACTGTCATACAAGTGAGAGGTTTAGCTAGCTATAAAACCAGGTTCAATCCACCATTTTCTACATTAGAAAATGTCTGTACCAAGTCAGGAATATGACAGTTGTTATCCATTCGTTTGATGTGTTTGGACTTTTGATTTTGCCTTTTGATTTTTGATTTTCCTTTTTGAATTTTCCTCGGAGTTCAGTATTTTTGTGTTTTTACTTTCTTTTGTATAATCCTGGTATCTATGATAACTTTTTTCAAGCACCTGCTCACAACCTATATGAATTTGAAATCGAAATATAAACCTTCAGTTGCATTCTTTAAATGTTAAATTTCTGAAGTCCGACAAAAACAAATCCAGCCTTATTTAATAAAGTTCATGAGATTTTATTGAAATAAGCTTTTGATCATAATCATCAGACTTAGAGCTGCAATACATTTTCAATACAACGGACTTTTGAAACGTTTACTTTTTGATGTTATTTAGTCTCTCGTTATTATACTTGATTGATTGATTGCTTGTTGCTTAATATCCAGTGGCAAATTTATCATGCATGTTTAAAACGATATTATAGAAAGTTCGCTATAATGTTATTATTCTTACCTTTTCCCTTGTAGTATAATGCGATCTTGTAAAATATTTTGTTATAAACTGTCCCACTTTAAAAACGTCGATTTTGATAAATGAATCTAAAATGAAAAGAAAATATGCATATGTTTTGTTTATGTATTGTTTTCCTACCTCACGATCGTAATAACCTGTCATTCTTAATATTAACCCTACAATATCAGATTTTTTTTAAAACAGGAAGACTTAAAAAATTGTTCAGGATTTAAGTCACCTGTCATTAAAAACAAATCAGGTAATTTGAGATGTCTGTAAAAAAGACACCTTTGTCTTTTAAATTTCTATTTATTTCTCTTCACACCGTGAATTTCAATGTTTAGGGTTGATCGTGACTTAAAGATATATTCATTCATGTATCTTCACCTCATATTGAGTGCACTGATATTAATCACTAAAGTTAATGTCATAAGCAACAGAAGAGGCAGATACCGTTCAAGACATTTGTACAAAGCAAACACATTGCAATTGTCGTGTTTTGAATATTTCCCCTTTTGATCCTCATACGCATATGTATATCAACAAACTAGAATTAAACATATTTGTCAGTAGACCAAATTAGAAACCAAAAAGAGGGGACACGATGTTAATTTGTTTTCAATGTAATGTTGCTCCTATATGTAACTAAGAGGGTCAAAGTTGAGTGCAACTTTGAGTTAGTCATGTAATGTAAACCTTTTATTCAGTAACCGCTGTAATTGTAAAATCAAAATCTGAGACAAGAAAAAAGCGATAGATCGACCTACGACTTGGACATCAAAGCTGAGTTCGCACAACAGGCAGCAGATTTCCACGCGACTGTTGACTGATTCATACAAAAAGACGACAGGTCTACTGAAGACATTTGGTATAACCCAGAAAACATACAAAGATGGCGATTCTCATGAAAAGTCAGAGCCATGTGTCTTAGACGTATACGGTGATGTCATTAATCTAGCACGTGACTGTGCCCGTCATATGAGAATAATTACCATTCACAAAAGAAAACTCTGGTCAGAAAGAAACACACTATAATTTGAAAGGAAAAGCTTCATTAAAATGATCTCTAGCTTTAAATTAATATAAACTAAACTGTTGATACTGTTTATAATGCTTTTTTGTTATTTTTTATTTATATGGATCTTGTCTGTACACCAGCTTTGATTATTTGTAATATCATTTACATGTTTTACAATTTTTCACTTATTCTTACAACATTTGTATAAACTTCAAGATTATAAAAAAACGTTTTTTTTTCTAAAGTGAACATTGATTGGTTAAATATTTCTCAGTGATGTCCTGTGTTTCTCGTTTCTCGTTTTGTTTATATAGATTAGACCGTTGGTTTTCCCGTTTGAATGGTTTTACACTCGTAATTTTGGGGCCCTTTATAGCTTGTTGTTCGGTGAGCCAAGGCTCCGTGTTGAAGGCCGTACTTAAACCTATAATGGTTTACTTTTTAAATTGTTATTTGGATGGAGAGTTGTCTCATTGACACTCACACCACATCTTCCTATATCTAATCTATCTTTTTTTTTATTACTGTGTATTTATATTGTGATAGAATTTTGATACAATGGGATATTTCATTCTATTACAGAATGAGTTATACCATTTAATTTCTTTCTCATGTTCACTTATAACATTATATACTGTGGATTCATTAATTTTCGTGGGTACCAATTTTCGTGGATTAAGGAAAACTTACATGTCAGTGGATATTTAAATTCATGGTTTAAATGAAGTCTGCATACAAGCCTATAAGAAATCTGTAATCCGTTGATCTTTTAATTTCGTGGCTCATTTGTGCCCACGAAATCAACGAAAATTGGTATCCCACGAATAATAATAAATCCGCAGTAAGAACAATGCGCTCATTTCTTAATTAGAAAAACAGATTTTTTATATTCAAAAGTACAATATATTATAGCTTTTAAGTTTCAAACATTCAATGAAATAGAGTTATCCCTCTTTTATCATCACATATGCACTTTTGTTTTCGGATATTGAAAAGAACAGAAATATATCGTTTCGTAATGAAGAGGATATTGATTATTAATATGAAAAACACAGTAGTTCGTACATGTTTAAAGCTACCTTATGATGATACTGATGATTGAGGTACAGATTATTTAGTGCAAAACATAACAACGAGCAAAGTCAGCTATAAAAGGCACCGAAATAACAATTTAAATCAATTCAAACGAGAAATTAATGACCTTCTTTATGTACAAAAAAATGAACGAAAAACAATTATGCAACACAAAACAAACGACACCCACTGAATTACAGGCTCCTGATTTGGGACAGGCACATACATACACAGTGTGGCGGGGTTAAACATGTTAGTGGGAAAAACTAATAAAACAACATAGCACTCACACCACATCTTCCTATATCTATCATTCAAAACAATCTGACCGTTGCAGATCAAACACAATTTTTATTCAAAAGTGATACTCCGTAAATAGTTCTAAGCAAATGAGAAGTTAAACTGAAAGTAAAAAGAATTTCAACAAAATCGATAAAAGTAACGACGGACCTGGTACGCTACAAAAGGATAACACTGCCAATCATATTTCTGTCAAAATTAGTTCAGAAACAATTAATTCATTCTAGATATTGCCTCTGTAGTGAACATGTTCATCTCTAACGCACATAATATTAAGTTACATATGTTTATTTTCTCGGTTTTATAAGCCAATAGCACTAAATAGGGAACAGGTCAAACTATCTTTTTTTGCAATCATAGTTCAAACATATACGATCAAGTTTGGCGTATTTTTTTTGAACAAGACTGAGGTAAATTTAACACATCAGACGTCTATTAAATCTTTGATAAAAAGGAATAAAGCTTTTTCATGATCATCTATTGAAAATCAGTTATTATTTATTCGTCTCAAAAGACAATAGCATGAGTCTTTTCATGTAACATTGAGTATTGATATATCTACCACAATTAATTTGAAGGTCACCTCTGTGTCCTAAAATTCAGACAAATCTTTGAAGGTCACCAGTCAACTAATTGATTGATGGACAAATTATTTGATGATAAAGTATTTTTTTCACGTCAAGTGTTTGGTCACTAATTGCTATGAATTGTCATCCGATTGTTAGATAGATTTGCCTTTTCTTGGGTTTGACCAAATAAAAACCAAGAATAATCCACATTGTGAATATAATAAAGAATAACGAAAAAAAAACAACCGACAGTTCTTATTGAACTTATATCTCACTAACAAATACTATTTCATATTTCAAAAGTTCCAATAGAAATTTAACACACATTCAACCTTTCCATTTAGAACTCCATTGCTGTTCACCCGTAAAATACAACTTTCAACCTTTGACCGTAAGCAACGACATTCCCGCTGCTAATGATTTTTTTCTCTATTTTTTTTATTGTGTTATTGTATAATGAATAGCTGTCTAAAAAAAGGCAATCATGTAGTATTTTTTATTTTTTTATTATCAAAGAAGGAAACACGATCTCTTGTAACAACATAAAATGCAATTGTTTTTTTTATTTGTTACGCATGTTGCGGCGGAGGCAGAGTGGCTTCATATAAATTCATCTTTCAGCCATTTATATGTAGAGTAGGATATAATTGATTGCTGATGTAATAATTGTCTAGCAGATTTGAAATGACTAAGATATACACAACTAAAGGTTACCATATGACCTTCATCAATAAGACATCATATCAGCTATGAAAAAAGGTCACAGCATGAAAAATGAGAACAATTCAAGCAAGAATATTAAATGCCTTATTCATAACAATACATAATTACGTTAAACATTATGACATGTTAGAGCTAAATCAAAAAATAGAATAGACCTCAAGGGATATCCAAACCGGAACAAATGGCAAAATCAATATTTCAACCACTTCAAACGACTAGAAAATAGCTTTAAAATTCATGTAATATTTTCATCTTTTTTCATATCTTATTTTGTCCACAACTAAACTTTTCATTGCGTTGATATTTTAAAAATTCTCGAAAGAAGTGTCAGAATTTACAATTCCCCGATAAGAACATACAGGACTTTGAGTGTATCTAATAGCTCATCATAAGTATTCTTCTCTACGGTGTTATTAAACTTTAATTATAACTCAAACAAAGAAATAGCAAATGGCTTAAATAGTGTTGATACACATAGTCATGTCGTAACACCAATCCCGTTCCCTTTAGGCGATTGTGAACCACAGAATTAGACTAATTACCGGTTTGTACAAACATAAGCAACACGACGTGTGTCGCACGAGGAGTAGAATCTACTAACTCTTCCGGAGAACATCAGATCACCCTAAGTTTTTTTTGGGGTTCGTTTTGCTAAATCTTTATTTTGATGTATTTTGTGTCTCACGTTTTTTTATGCATTGCATTGTCAGTTTGTTTTCGATTTAGGAGTTTGACTGTCCCTCTGGTATCTTTTGCCTCTATTTTACTCACTATAAATTTATATAGAGTATTCTACAGGTAAAGATAAATTAAAAAAAATCACTTTATTTATTGAAAAATCAATAGTTGACAAAAAAATTCCAATAAAACATGTACTATTTTAATCGTTAAAATATAAAACAAATATCACAGTCTTTTTGATAAATAATTATAAATAGATGAAGAAAAAAAGTAAATGCTTAATAATTATCACAATGCCAGATATGACAAATACATGAAGGATATCTGATGTTTACAATGCAGTTTACACAAACGGTTCTCACATAGCATTTGACTAACCACACAGTGTAAAAAACGTAACCTTTCGAATTGTCTTTGAATCTGTATGCTCGACCTATTTTTCCTTGGTTGAAAATGTCGTTGTGTCTTATGCTAATACAAATTGCTTTTTAACAGCAAAAAAGCAGCGAGGTACAGTAAAACTGATTCCGTAGGTCTGACAGATGAGTTGTCATTGCCTCCTGCAAAATAAAAAAAAAAGGATTTAGAAAATCCATGATTAACCTTTAACATGTTTAAGGATTTGTTTTCAATATTAAAAACATATGTAAAACAATTATGTATAAAACAGAAGTGCCGACAAACGAAAACCCTTATTATTCAATTTCAAAAAAACTCTTTTATTCGGTAAACACATTTTATTTTTAACTTGGTGTTCCTTATGTAATAAATATATGTTGAAAATGGCTCAAATGTTAGGAAGCAATCAGTCAACTCTGGTAACCATCAAATGAATAAAACGTGTTTCTTTCTTTTACAAACAAACTGATCCTTGAAATGAGCTAAATCAGCTTACCCGATGATACACTTAAAGACTAACATTGGATCTGAAACTAAGTAAACCGTGTACGTCAATAGGTATTGTAAAAGGAAACAGATATTACATGTATGTCCTATATACAAATTGTTAAAAAAAGAGGGACGAAAGATTCCAAAGGGACAGTGAAACTCATAAATCTAAAATAAACTGACAACGTCATGGCTAGAATTAAAAAGACAAACAGACAAACAATAGTACTCATGACACAACATAGAAAACTAAGGTCGAGGTCAAATAATTTTCATGGACATTTATAACGAAAAAGTTAAAAAAAATAAGACATTCTTTTCATTCGCCCACATATAGAAGAGGAACATTCAACTCATTTGTAAAAAATAAACAAACAAATCCATGGATAACAAAGACAAACAGACCAATAGACAACAATAGCACACACAAAACAATATAGAAAACTAAAGACTGTTCATGTAATTAATTAATTGTTATGCTTAACGTACAGACCTCTCCAATCAACTTCCAACGTATCGCTATAGACACCATTCATTGTATTAATTTTACATTTGTAAACTCCATTGTCAGATTCCTTGATGGCATTTGAATGTAAATTTAAAACTAATTTGGCATTGTTTAAATCTGAACCATAATTGGAAGATCTTGATGGAATGTCCGTGCCTGGAAACCATTTTGTATCATTGTTTTCTCCAATTCTATGAACATCTACAATATCCCAATAACTTCCATTTATTTCTTTTGATAACTTAATCCAATAGACATTAGTATGTTGATAATCGGCAAGTTGGCAACTAATAGAATAAAATGTATTTGAAAACTTGATATTAACAGTTTTATTTTCCGATTCTGTATTATCATGAACATCTGCTCCAGCTGTAAGAAAAGCAAAACAATTGAAATATGCATTGTATAATGTACATAAATGAAGATGCAGTAATTTGTATTTTAAGTCAATTCATATATCAAGAAGTAATAACAGGTAAATTGCTGTAAATTACATAAACACAATAAATACAGAACACAGCGGCAAAAGAAAAAAGAGAACACTTATCAAATGGCAATACTAGTTTCTCAAACACATCAAATGAAAGAATATTACTGACTTGGTATTATCATTTTCTAATGAAGAAAACGATTGACAAAACCTTTTTTTTATGCCCAGCTAAACCTCTCACTTGTATATGACATTCGCACCAATTTCCATTATATTGACAACGATGTGTGCAGAAAAAATAAATATAATAGGTAAAAATGTGAAAAATAGGGGTACATCAGTAAACATTGCATGTGTTATAGTCTGAATCACTATACAAACAGACAAATATGTAACAGAAAGATGTGGTATGAGTGCAAATGAGGCAACTCTCCATCCAAGTCACAATTTATCAAAGTAAACCATTATATGTCAAGGTACAGCTTGAGCACGGGGACTTGGTTCACACCGAACAACATACAATAAAGGCCCCAAAAAATTACCAATGGGAAAACCAACGTTCTAATCCATATAAACAATGAGAAACGCAAAATACACATTCAGAAACGATATCTTCTGAAAATCAGATTCATGATTTAGGACAGGGACAAACAATTGCAGCGGGATTAAACGTTTTAATGGTACCAAACCTTCTACCTTATCTGAAACAATAGTGTAATACCACAATATAGAAAGACTGACTATAAAATATCAATTAAAGTGGCTTAACTCAATCAAAAAACGCAGTAACACAACAGATTACACAATGAACGAACAAATTTGATCTATGATGCAATGCAAATACATAGTTAATTAAGATAAGGGATAAATAGTTAAAATAAAATTATTATACCGATTTGAAATATTAAAGAAACAATTTCAGAAAAACACAAAAGCACTTTAGCAAAAATTAAACACAAGAACATAAAAACACGCCAAAGGTTTGAAAAGTAGGTCTCGAAACTACGCGTCTTACTTTGGTTGGACATTTATGTAATGTAGATCATTTCAAGTACGTACTGTAGATCCATTTTTGTTCGTGGGTACCAACTTTCGTGGATTAAAGAAAACTAACATGTTCATAGATATTTAATTTCGTGGTTTTGCTGAAATTTGCATACAAGACTTTAGAAAATTTGGATTTCCGTTGAACTTTTAATTTTGTGGTTCACCGGTTCCAACGAAATCGACGAAAATTGGTATCCAACGAATAATAATGAATCCACAGTATATGTTTGTGCGCTTGTGTTTAAAATATGATGTTTTACTTAATCTAAGAAATCCTGAACTGTGAGTTATACATTTTCTAAATATATGAAATTACTTGAATGTATGTTTTTGTGGTTAATTCTTTCAGTTGATGTGAAAACGAAAAGAACACGACCAATGCTAAATAACCTAGCTTATATAAAAATAGAAAGATGTGCCATAATAATCGATGAGAAAACGATATACCAAACTCCAAATGAAAGTGAGGAAATCAATTATAGGAAACCGTACGGCTTTCAACGTTGTAAAAAAAAACCAATATCGTATAGTCGGCTTTGAAAGGCCGCGACATGAAAAATGTGGAATAATTCAATTTAGAAAGCTATCGGCTTAATTTGTAATCAAATAAATTTACGAAGATCAAATATGACATACACGAACCAATGAAAAATACTGAAATACGGGCAGTCATATATATACTTGATTTAGAGATAACGGATTTAGAAACATAGGTATGTGAATTATCGTAGAGCAAATTTATTCAAATTGAATATAATTACATTATTTGAATAATTTGAATACATATAATATAGATCAAAGCCGAAACATACTATTGAAGATTGTACCAAGATATAACACATTGTTTGTACCAACATATAAACCCTTGCATTCAGATTTAATTTATTTTTTTTATTAAACAATTAACAAAAACATGATATTTTTTTAACATGAAAAAGGAGAGTTGTTTGTTCAACAATAAATGATCGTTTTTCATTTCAAAACAAAATATGGTGAAATGTATAATTCAGGTAACCTTTATAAACAAAAAAATATTACATAAGGGTTAAACGTATAGAGTGACTTACTTGTACATGTTGTAAAGAATGAATATACTATAAGAATAAACACAAAAATACTTCCATCGAAATTCATGAATGGTCATGTAGTAACAATGTTTTTTAAACACAGTAAGATTAAACTCCTTACAAAAGACGTGTATTTCATAACTTGGAAAACCGATTGCCCATGGATTTTCAATATTAAATCATGACTGATGTTTTTTATAGATTTAAAATTTCTCAGTTTTATAAATAGAGCAAAAGTTCCAAGTTAAATATAGGAAAAAAACATAAATACTTTAAAGGTGATAAAAATAGTTTTATAGGTAAATCAAAAGATTTCGTTATTGTGTAATCAAGTATTTCATTCGGGTGATATATTTTGATGTGAATAACTTACTGTAACTGTTTTGTTTTTATCTCTGTATATTTACAAGTAAAATCGGTTACATTTAAAAATTAAATGTTTTCGTTAAACATTTCTTTATTTTACAAAACAAACATATGAAAGGATCAAATATCAGTTCTAAACATATATATCCGTGTATGTGGTGTGCAGTTAAAAGCAAAATTGCATGATGTTGCTTCTAATTGCCGTTTGCATTTATTCTTTTCACGGAAAAAACGAAATTTAATCCTACACGAACACTTTTGCTTTTACAGTGATTTTGTAAATGCGCATATATTATCTAAATAAATATCAAGCAACAGTACTCTAATCTGCTACTTCTAATAATAAATTTCAAAGTGACGTTGTATATCAGATCATAACGTAAATACATTGCATAGTACAATACAATAATTTATGATAAATGAAACACATATACTGATATGAAAACCGTTTTGGAAGTATATGTAGGGGTCATCCAATGAAAGCCTTATAGACATAATATGTCGAAAAAGGAAAAACAAAAAAAAAACTTAGTGAAGCAAGTGACTACAGAAAGCTAACCATCGAACCTAAAATCATTCGCAAAAAGTATAAGAAGGAAATACAGCTCAAACAGCCACACTTGTATATTAATGAACAGATAAAAGTATAACATGAACGAACATACAACTGTAATTGTTGCTGTTTCAATCCCATGAAAATACTTTTTTTTTTTTTTAAATTACTATTGAATGTATGTATTTTTTTATATGTACTACAAATATAATGACGATACTGATTCACCATTTTTAACTGTGAACATTTTAAAAGACCAGCCTTTAGTATGTTAATGAAATACCTTACTTGTATTACAGTAATATAAAATTCCATTACATTGACTACAATTTGTAAACAAATCAAACAGAAATACAGTTGTAGCATTCGAACCATTAATGTCATTTTAACCCGTGAGTCGATGACTCTACTGTATAACTGTACATTGTAAGTCTCCCAGGGCATACACATAAAAGTACATCGTAGTTCTGGGTCAGTCAAGTACAATTGGTATTGTTAATACAAACAAGAAGATGTGGTATGATTGTTAATGAGCTATCTCTCCATCAAATTAACAAAGCATAAAAAATTAACAATTATTGGTCAAATGACGATGTTATACACGAAGCCTTGGGTGTCACTTTATAGAAACCAACAAATACATATTATTGGAAAGAACAGAAATGCAATTACTGCAAATATAATGACAATACAGGGGTATCAAAGACGTATTGAATATACATTGTTTACTCGTGTTTATTTTTTCTGTCGTAAACATATGTGAACCGCAAAGTTTTATATGCTTCTCAACCCATCCAGAATGATAAGTAAGGCTTTAACTTCTTGTACTATATCAGGTGGTTACTATCATACATTTACATTCAGAAACTGCAAAAAGGGTGTCATTGAAAAACAGCTGTTCATCTAAAGTGGAGAAGTGTCACATTTTGTTTAAGTTTCAATCCTTCATATAACATGTATAATATAACTCTTTTTATTAAAACACAAAACAAATTCGAAATATAAAAGATTGATATTCCCTTTTAACGGACTTGTTTAACCTAAAATAATACTTCAAAATATTTTTCTGTGTCCTATGGAAATTTTCTTTCCAAACGATTTGCATTACATAATTACATTTAATTTTGTACTTTTGAAAAGACAAGAAATTTTTAACTGGATTATCTTTGATCAGATGTATTATGCAAATGATTTTTAGTTGAAGATATCGCAAGTTAGCTGATACGAAATGGAATTTTATTGTAATTTCTAAAATATATACCAATTCACGTTGCTATTCCTTGTTTCCTGTATTTTTCTTCCGTGTAATATTTTTTTTTATAATTTGTGTACTGTGTATACTTTTGTGATTTATTTGTTTTCCCCTCTCTCTATACATTTGCCGGTAGGACATCGATATTACAACCAACAAGGGAGAAGCATGCACCCAGACACAGAAACATCAGCATGAGCCGACTAATGTAAATTAATACACTAAAGGGTTGAGGCAAAACAAATTAAACAACAATTGTGGTTTTAGTTTTTCATTATTCATTATGTTTTGTAAGTTAGATCATTTGCATTTTAAAATTATCCATGCCAAACAAAAATCAACCAAAACACGACACAATGCCTTGTTTTCGACTGAGAGTAAGCTGTATTTATCTCCGGACATTGCTAGTGAAACAAGTATTCAATGCTTTCTTAAAACTAGTACAGTACTTGCAACCTTAGGCGTTACTGTTTGACGTGAACTTGACTGATCGGTGAATGATCGGTGACGGATGTTTGACTGATCGATGACTGATCGGTGATCGGTGACCCATAGGATCCGTCAGATAAGTCAAATAACCTATGTGAGAGTTACCGTGACAACGGTCATCGATCGATCAGTAAATCAAATTTATGCACGGATCGGACGGATACGTATATATTTCAAATTCTAATGTAAACCGAACTCAACAGTGTTTACGATCCATGAACGCGGACCTCGACGAAGACACCATAATTTACACGTTAATTTGGTTGCAATAAAAAAGTAAAAGTAGTAAAACAGTTATATTAGATGCTTAATAAAAGCGTTAAATTGTTTGTGTTGATTAATAGTTTTGTATTAAATATTGTTAACATTAGAAACACATAAAAATACACAATAGTATTATATGTCTCAGTTAACATGAACTGCTACATACGAAAATGCCGATAATCCGCCATTAGAGTTTTGAACTTTTTAAAGTTTAGAAAAGGTCGTTTTTCATGAATTTAAAAGAATGTCAGATAAATCACATTTAAATTTTATTCGCATTGTTTAAAACTACCAAAAAACTCTTTTTCATTTAAAAAATGACACTGTTTTATTTGAAATCAGTTATTTCCAACTACTCGAGATAAATATTTTCATTAAGAATTGAGATATAAGAATTAAAATACTTAAACTTTTATTTTGTGGAACAAGAATGCAGTTATTGAATATTTTGATATAAATTATCAACCGCCATATTTGGCTGTTCTTCATAAAATATGCTTACTTTAAGGAAAAAGATATTAAATTTTTGTACACTATGCGTAAAATGCAAATATTTCTTCATTTTACTAAAAATTATTGACCGCCATTCAATTTTTTGTACTGTTTATGTCTAGAAGAGTTTTTTTTCATGAAATTAAAAGAGTGTCAGAGAAATCTTACTAAAATTTTATTCGCGTTGTTTAAAATAACCAAAATTAGTCTTCTTTTTATTTAAAATGACGCTACTTTATTTTAAATCAGTCATATTTACCATCTTGAGACAAGTCTTCTGATCAGGTTTGAGATATACTGAGAATTTAAATACTTAAAGTTTTATTTTTGTTGAATAAGAATGTAGTTGTTGATTTATTTTGATACAAATTATTAATCTTCATATGATTTAAGTACTTTTTGTACATCAAGATTGGTTGTTTTTCATAAAATATGCTTACTTTAAGGAAAATGACATTAAATTTTTGTACGTGTTGCCTAAAATTCAAATATTTCTTCATTTTACTAAAAATTATTGACGCCATTGTTTTTTTTTGTACTTTTATAGTTTAGAATATTTTTTTCATGAAATTGAAAGAGTGTCAGAGAAATCTTATTAAAATTTTATTCGCGTTGTTTAAAATAATCAAAATTAGTCTTCTTTTTATTAGAAATGATGCTATTTTACTTGAAATCAGTTATTTTACCATCTTGAGACAAGTCTTCTAATCAGAATTGAGATATAATGAGAATGAAAATACTTAAACATTTATTTTTGTGGAATAAGAATGCAGTTATTGATTTATTCTGATACACATTATTAACCGACATATCATTTCAGTACTTTTTGTACATCAGGATGGGCTGTTCTTCATAATATATGCCTACTTTAAGGAAAATAATATTAAATTTTTGTACGCGTTGCCTTTAATGCAAATATTTCTTCATTTTACTAAGAATTATTGACCGCCATTTGATTTTTGTACTTTTTATAGTTAACATGGTTAAGAAAAGTGTTTTTTTCATGAAATTAAAAGAGTGTCAGAGAAGTCATACTAAAATTTTATTCGCATTGTTTAAAATAACTAAAGTTAGTCTTCTTTATATTAAAAATGAAGCTATTTTATTCAAAATCATCTATTTTTACCATCTTGAGACAAGTCTTCTGATCAGAATTGAGATATAATGAGAATGAAAATACTTAAACTTTTATTTTTGTGGAATAAGAATGCAGTTAATAATTTATTCTGATACACATTATTAACCAACATATCATTTCAGTACTTTTTGTACATCAGGATGGGCTGTTCTTCATAATATATGCCTACTTTAAGGAAAATAATATTAAATTTTTGTACGCGTTGCCTTAAATGCAAATATTTCTTCATTTTACTAAGAATTATTGACCGCCATTGGATTTTTGTACTTTTTATAGTTAACATGGTTAAGAAAAGTTTTTTTTCATGAAATTAAAAGAGTGTCACTCAGAGAATACATTCTAAAATTTTATTTGCATTGTTTGAAATAACCAAAGTTAGTCTTCTTTATATTAAAAATGAAGCTATTTTATTCAAAATCATCTATTTTTACCATCTTGAGACAAGTCTTCTGATCAGAATTGAGATATAATGAGAATTAAAATGCTTAAACTTTTATTTTTGTTGAATAAGAGTGCAGTTGTTGATTAATTTTATTACAAATTATTAACCGTCATATGATTTCAGTACTTTTTGTACATCAAGATTGGCTTTTCTTCATAAAATATGCTTAATTTAAGGAAAAAGATATTAAACTTTTGTACGTGTTGCCTAAAATGCAAATATTTCTTCATTTTACTCAAAATTATGGACCGCCATTGGATTTTTTGTACTTTTTATTGTTTAGAATAGTTTTTTTCATGAAATTTTATTCACATTGTTTAAAATAGCCAAAATTAGTCTTCTTTTTATTTGAAATGATGCTATTTTATTTAAAATCAGCTATTTTTACCATCTTGAGACAAGTCTTCTAATCAGAATTGAGATATAATGAGAATTAAAATACTTAAACTTTTATTTTTGTTGAATAAGAATGCAGTTGTGGAATTAATTCTAATACAAATTATTAACCGTCATATGATTTCAGTACTTTGTGTACATCAAGATTGGCTTTTCTTCATAACATATGCTTATTTCAAGGAAAAAGATATTAATTTTTTGGACGCGTTGACTAAAATGCAAATATTTCTTCATTTTACTAAAAATTATTGAGCGCCATTTGATTTTTGTACTTTTTATAAATTAGAATATTTTTTTTCCTGAAATTAAGAGTGTCAGTCTTATTTAAATTTTATTCGCGTCGTTTAAAATGTCCAAAATTAGTCTTCTTTTTATTAAAATTTTATAGGCTTCGATTGTGACAGGAATATAGAACGTCCTTGATTATGATAAGGTTTTTTTTAAGAATCTTATGATGATAAGGATACAAAATTTTTAAATATAGACTGCATCTTTCATTAAATGATCCTTTCATTTTGCTTTTCCCGAGTATGTTTGGAAAATAACAAAATCAATATCGCGATGTAGACACTGTTTTAGAACCCGCCGGGTTTGAAAATATATATTGAAAACAACACGTTATTAATTTCTTGCGTCCGAAGCGCTTTTCTGGATTTACCTTCATCAGGAACGCTCAAAGACAAACATTTGAAAAAAGTTTTATATCCTTAATAAAACAAAAAGACCATTCTTTAATAATAATATTTATGTTAGGTTTTATCTGTACATTTCTTGTAATAAAACTTTGCTCAATTATTATTATTAAAGCAAAATGTATCATCATGATCATTGAACGTTTGATTTTCACTAGTCGCCATTTTAATTAAACTTAACGAAACTAAGATTCCGTAATTTGTATAAGTTAATCATGTGACGTATTACAGGTCAATCCGTCACCAAGGTCGATCGATTCTATCCGTCCGATCAGTCCGATCAGTCAATTACTTTTTCTATAAGTCTGACGGATTGCTGACGTGAGTTTGACGCGAACTTGACTGATCGGTGACTGATCGATGACCGCTGATTGATCGCTGAAATAGTAACGCCTAAGGTTGCAAGTACTGTATAGATAATGACAGATGTGTCTTAACGTCACACTTCTTATGATAAAATAGTTTACAGTGAAACCTGGCTAAACTGAATACTGCATAAACCGAAACATGTATTAACCAAATATGTTCTTCAGCACCGTCGTATCAAATTGTATTCATTGTGAAACTGATTAAACCGAACAAAATCTTATGTCCCGAATAGGTTCTGTTTAAACAAGTTGCACTGTACTAATCAATTACTAATCTTTTTGGTTGCATGAACAATACTGTATATCCTATTTTTATCTTTCCAATAAGTAATTAGTAGAGAAGGATATAATGTTTCTCATTAGGTGTCGTAAGTATGACTATCAGAATGATTAATGACGACTTAAGGTTTATTTTATGGTGTTTTTGTAGTTCTAAGACATGAGAACTAATACCCTTTCTTAATCTTAATTGCTTATTTTATCCTTAGCAATTAGTTGAGATGTCACGTTTTTACGAGTAGCCTTTCATTGAACTTGCTCGTATATGTTTAAATTCAAGAACCTTTGCACTCTCATAATAAAAACCTAGTCAAGCAAACTGCATAAACAAATGAGCCTTGTATGTTTGTCCATCTGATGAGTTAAGCCTTTTTCAACTGATTTTTATATTTCGTTCTTATGTTGTAGAGTTAAACCACTATCCCAGGTTAGGAGGAGGGTAGGGATCCCGCTTACATGTTTAACCCCTTCACATTATGTATGTATGTGCCTGTCCCAAGTCAGCAGCCTGTTATTCTGTGATTGTCGTTTGTTTATGTGTTGCATATTTGTTTTTCATTTATTTTTTGTACATAAATAAGGCCGTTAAATTTCTCGTTTGAATTATTTTATGTTGTCATTTCGGGGTCTTTTATAGCTGACTATGCGGTATGGGCTTTGCTCATTGTTGAAGGCCATACGGTGACCTATAGTTGTTAATTTCTGTGTTATTTTGGTGTCTGGTGAACAGTTGTCTGATTGGCAATCATACCACATCTTCTTTTTTTATACTTATTACGTGTACCTATTTAAACATATCAGCGAAAGCAATCATTTTCGAACAAATGAAAATATATTAAAAGGAAAATCAACTGTTCTGTTCATATCAAAATATTGCCAAGTGGAACTGTACATTAAAAGTAAAATATCTTGCTTTGTGTAATTCTAAGTGATACTTGGATAAAAAGACCAGTTAAGTCATTTAAACTGGCAATTTAGTCATATAAATTCGTATCTGAAACTTGATACACCCGCCTAATATAACAAAAGAAGATGTGGTATGATTGCCAATGAGACAACTATCCACAAAAGACCAACATGACACAGACATTAACAACTATAGGTCACCGTATGGCCTTTCACAATGAGCAAAGCCCATACCGCATAGTCAGCTTTAAAAGGCCCCGATAAGACAGTGTAAAACAATTAAAACGAGAAAACTAACGGCCTCATTTATGTTAAAAAATGAACGCAAGATGACATTATTATACACTATATTCGCATATTTGCAATTTTTATACAATTTTCCTCTTGCATCTGGTACCAGATAATTTTTCCCTTTATCTAAGTATTCACTTCCACTTACCATTTTTGATCAATATCAAATTTTTGCATGCACCTTAGGATTTAGTCCTCTACAACTGTGTAAAAGTACATGTATGTCCTTCTGCTCGATTACAGGAGGTTGCGTTTGCCATGGCACCTGGACGGACAAACTAACGGAGTAACTAGTAGATACCCTTAAAGAACTTTTTTTGCGGGCATAGTAAAGAAAAAGACATTTAATTTAAAACTACCTATGTATCATTTTTATGAAGTAACACTTCCCATGATCAAAGTACTACGCTAGAATAAATTTTACGGTTAAGTGAAATGCGGAATAGAAAAATATCAGTTTCATATCAGTTTTAAATTAAAAAAAAAACTTAAAAAAGAAAATAGAGGTATACGGCTTACTCTGTTATACGTATGAATTATCAGGAACACAAGAAATAGTTCTTTTCCAGGAAATCATTTATTGTATTTTGACGCATATAGTTTCTCATGTCAATTAGAAGTTTGGTATGCCAAATTGGAGTGATTAATTGTTTTTTGTGTTTAAAAACCACATTTATGCTCCGTGTTTTCGTGGCGGCCAGTTTTTATTGTTTGAGGAATCCAGAGTGTCTACTGACCTTCGATAGGAAAATTAACAATCTTATTCAATTAAGATTGGATTCGAGTGCACCTGCACGAGCGGAGTTCGATCTAAAAACCGAAGTGATGAATTGCTAGAGATTACAGTAGTTTCTACTAAGAACACTCGGCTAAGGAGGCCCCTGTCAAATTAGAAGTAAGATATTGAAAATTGAAGGGAGAAACACCTAGTTTGAAGGCAAAAATTGAATGTTGGAATAAGCAATATAGAAATGAGATCTATCGACAGGAATTGTTTCAAAAGTAACAAATTAATATATTTTCGTCTTTTGAGCTTCAAAATGTTTATACGTTAAAGTACTCATGGGTCTAATTTGAAACTCGCTTGTGAAAAGTTGATTTAGTCTCTCTGTGTACTACGATTTCTTCTTCTAGTAGAACCTTGCCACCAGTAATTAGCTAAGCGTAATGAACACAAACTATCAATCAAATCACTGCATCAGCATGCAACTTGTTTCAAATTATATACCTGAAAATTTGATACCATGCATTATATAATACATCTTTCAACAGAAATGTATATAACTTAACCTTGCAGCTGATATCCCAAGTTTAGAAAGACAAATGTTTGGTTGGAGTGCTTGCATTGTTTGTATTAATGTTTGGTCTAGCATTGTAATTAAGAATGACATCTGCGAACAATATAAGTAGACGAAGTTTATTTACTAATATTATGACAACAGCTGTCAGTTTTCCGTGAACATTATGTAGATAAACTGGAAAGTATATGTTGGGAATTTTACACTTAGTGAAGCTTATATAACATATGAGCATATGCTTGATTATTTACCTTTTTTGTTAAAATATGCGTTTAAATATCAAGCATTGTCAAGTAGATCTCAGTATTTTAACTCTATTAGATTTCCTTAGTTCTACAGGGTTATGGAAAAAAAACCAAATGTCAACTTTATTATTGCGACTTGAAAGATTTTGAGCAATTTTTGTATTACCTGTAAAATACCGAAGCATTTTACAATAACATATTTGAAATGATTTGGAAGATTATACTACTCCTTATACCGCAGCATCTATCAAAGACCTCATATTGAGTGACCTATTAAAATGTTGTTGATTGGTGTTGATGCAAAAAGTGAATTTAAAGGAAAAAAGAATATCAATATTAAGGTTAACGTTAAAATCAATAAATTGTGTTATAGTTGTTTTGTAAAACCTTGGTATATGCATTGTAGCATCTGTATTCAAAGAAGCTAATCAATAAAACTTCAATGTAAATTATAAATCGCATCACTACAAGTTTGAAATAATACAGAAATATCAGTAATGAATCAATAATCACTTTCCCCTTGTTAGTATGCAGAAAGTTCATTCAGACTTAAGCTTGTAGTTGTCTACGGTATATTATAATATTAAGCAGATTGTCATTTCAGTCTTCAACTTTTTATTTTCATTTTTTTTTTAAACTTGAAAAAATTCAAACGAACACAATTTTAGTTATATGATATGGTTCTTTCAGTAGTTAACATGGTTCCCCCTGTTTTTGTTTGTGACCAAGACCTGTCTATTAATTCTTGTTCTATCTATGAGATATGAAAGTCGGTTAATACTTTTGCCGCAATTCAAACTCAAATTAAGATTGATATCTCCGACTTGTGAAGCAACTTAAAATTTTGTAACAGATTTGTTTTGAATTATGCCAGCTTTACATGAGTACACAGATAGTTCGTTACGTTGGGATGCGGTTTAATAAATATTGTTTATTTCAACATTAACATTTCATCAATATTTTACCTGTCAAAGAAATACTAAATTTGTGTTCCATCAAAATGTGTTGACATAAATAAAATTTTATTTCCATTAAGTCGCGACTTTTAAACAAATCAAATAGGATGTAATACAACTGAATATAATTAGCATCTTGGATTGTTGAATGACGGACACAATTTAGTCTAGATCTTTAATGAATTTCTGTATTTAGAACGCTCAAACATTTTCTGTCAAAGTCGAACATTTGAAAATCCAAGAACGACAACAGTTGAATGGTATATGAACAAAAATGATACTGACATTGAAGGTCAATTTCGCCTCGTGGTGTTGAAACCACAGTTTTTTTACGATATAAAATTAATAAACAGACAGTTTTTGAAAGGTTTGATATAAATCATGTCGGTACCGACGTTCTGACTACGTTAAAAAGGTAGGAAAAGTTCAACACCAATTACATCCTATTGCAGAACATTAGCTTCAATGTCAGTAGGAAATGTATAGACACGTCTTAAGAGAAGCATAACAGTTCTCGCATGTAGGTATTCAGTTAATTTTGTTTTTTACCAATATATTTTTTTTATCAGGGCAGTGACATCCTGATAAAACAAAGCCCAGCATGAATCACGATTTCTTTATAACGTTTATATCCATTCGGTGAAAAAACACCGATCATGTAATTTTGTGTTGTAGATGACGGACCTTTAAATAAGGCGTAAAATAAGACATGTAAGACTACTTTCATGTTAGCGAAGTACAAATTGAAAAGAAATAATGATGGCATTATGATTAAATAAAGTATGACTTTGGCATGAAACTCCTCTGTGAATTAGCTATCATTTATATTTTTTATCGTCATTTCAAGAAAAGCCATTCAATGTGAAAATGTAAAAAGAAAATGTCAAGGGGACAATGGAAAGTTCAATAAAAAAAGCCACCACGACAAGAAAAAACCCGGATAAAACCAAAAAAGAAATAATTTATACAAGGATTAAGCTGCACGAACCCTCTGGAAATAAACTAGAAAAGAAAAAAACTTACATGAGGAAAAAAAAGACGGAACTGTCATAATTAGTAATATATAACAGTTTTACATCCTACAGATTTGTTATAGGTCAGAAATGATCCCAGGTGTAGCTCTGTAAGTTTCAAATTATTGTTACAAATTAGACTTTATAAAATTGAGTATGAACTCGCAAATCTTTTTAAACATAACATTTTGCATTCAGCACATTTTCTTAAAGTCATAAGAAACCTCAAATCAAAAAAAAATAATGCATATGTTTTTTATAACTCAATGGATAGTTTTCATTATAAAACTTATGTACATCTACTTTTTTCTGAAGAAAATTCTTTAATTTATTCATATTTAGAAGAAGTTTACTTTATTTCAATTGCTTGCTTCCAGCAACCAATTCCCCAGACATATTTTCCGTATGCAAAGTGACCTCATTGTGACCCATCTCGTAAAAATCCGGTGATCACAATACGCATGGATGTCCTTAAAATAAACTATTATCTGAATTCACTTGTTAAACACGTGCTCTCTTTCCATGCTTTTTTATTTATTTTTTGTCGATTGTTGACAAACAGGTGACCATCGTTAAACTTCGGCTTCAAAACACGAACTTTAATTACCTGCCATATTTTCACAACATCACTGACCGATTGAAAAAAAAATTGACGATTATACGAAATTTACACGAAAAAAATGATAAATTCGTGAACAGAAGACTAAGTTTATGATGTGTGTATGCATTGGTTCAAGAATTGGAAGAACATAATTTTTCACCGGTCACTCGTTTCTTATGACTTTAAGAATAATCGTAGAGATAAGATCATTTAAATGTCGTAATTGGCTTCCTGAAAATTTGAGTGAAGTGTAATTGAAAATAATAATCTTTTTATAAATAATCATTAAAAATACGAGGATGAAAATGTTTACGACAGATGCAGGTTTCGCCTTCAAAAGTAACATCAGTGACGAGCGAACCATAAAATACTTAAAAAGTGCCAAATATAGTTCGAAGGTGAAGAACATAAATGACCTTACACTCTGAATTTATTTCTATTCATTGGATACCAATTTTAATGGATTGTTTAGGTTCAGGTGAACCACACAATTAAATGTTCAATGACTAATAAATATTCTATATGTTTGTTTGCAGACTACAGAAAAACCACTTAATTAAATATCCAGGAATATGTAAGTTTTCTTTAATCAACGAATGTGGTTTCCACGAAAATAAATAAATTCACAGTACTGAGCAAGCTTTTGCCAAATACAGACAATTAATTATTTTGAGCATGTAAGGAAGTAATGAGATACTTTGGATTCATTTATTATCGTGGATACCTGTTTTCTTGGATTAAGGAAAACTTTGATTTATTTTTTTTGCCAAAGTCTGCATAAAATCTTATAGAAAATGTGTTATTCGTTGGAAATTAAAATTTGTGGTTCAAAGGTAACAACAAAATCCACGAAAATTAGTATTCAACGAATAATAATTAATCCGCAGTACTAACAGCATTGTATTTTCCCTTGTCAACATGTATATGCGTTTCATCAATACAGTGTATTGGTCAGATTGGACATCAATATTCTTGTATTGCATATTTTTCGTGTTGCTAAGTCTTTAGTTTTCTATGTTGTGTCTTCTGTACAGTCTATTGTTTGTCTGTTTGTCTTTTATTTTTAGCAATGGTGTTGTCGGTTTATTTTCTATCTAAGAGTTTGACTCTCCTCTGTGTAAGTCAGTTAATTGTGCATCAGACCCTTATACTTAAGCTTATACATGTATATATATAAAGATTTGGTTCGAACTTTATGCTGTACAGATACGAGTTGTATTACAGATGAGATTTTTCATCGCTCCTTTGGAATAGCTTATTTGTATAGGTCAGCAGTTTTACATTAAAGTTAGATCTTTTAATATTGTCTTTATTGGTTCTGACCTTGATTTTGTTCTACATGAATCAAAAAACAAAAATAATATGTATCATGCAACAGTTATGAACTATTATAGTGCGATATCCTGTGAATAACTATATTTAGACATTGCTTTTCCTAGGTTTTCTAATGTTGTACTATTTCACCAATGTCCAGGAATCGGAGAGAGTTTAATGCCTACACATATATTTAACATACTTTCTATTATTTAATGATTATTGTCGTTGTTTGCTGTCTGCATAACAAGATATTAATGGTATCAATGTCTGGATTTTTTTTCCAATATACAATCGCGTTGAAAGTAATTATGTTTTAACGCCGAACAGTGATCTATGGTTGTTAAATTCTATTACATTTTGTCTCTGATGGAAAATTGTGTATTTGGCAATGTTTATGCAGTGACCTTGAGTTGTTTACTTCTACCTTATTTTGTCGGAGAGTTGTCTCTTTAACAATCATACCACCTCTGATTTTGTTTACAGAAGTATGTCTGAAATTGAATTTTGGCAGTATCAGTTGTATACCTTTACCCTTTGTCTAAAACACAATAAAACTAGCATTATTTTCACGAGAATTCTACAGAATAAACGTTAAATTTGAAGATAAAGAAAATTGTCTCTTGTTCTATTTCTCGAATGTAAACTTCATAACTCTTGTGATTGATATTAATCAATTATGGCAAATTGTTATATTTTGTTTTATATGAATAGAGTTATGAAAAGTACCAGGAAATGGTCTATATAATACATAAATAAAACAAATGTTTTTTATCAATAAATTTAACTAACATATATTGACTCCTCTTTCATTGTACTCTATCAATTATCAATTAAATAGCGGATAATCGATTTTCTTTTGAAAATTCCAATATAAAATTAATATAAATATTTTAGATTATAAACACAATAAAAGAAAATAAAACAGACGTTTTAATGCCAGCCAGATGTCAGACAATTAAAATAAAAGTTAAAAAAGAATCATCATTTCTTTGTTTATAGAGCTTCATGCATGATGGTAAAATTTTAAGAAGCCCATACATTGAAATGTTGAATGTACACGAAGAAAATTTGTATTTTCGAACTATGGTAAGTTCTTTAGGTAATTCATTCATGAATACTGTAAATTCAGAAATTGGTGGATGCATTAATAATTGCAATTCTTAAAGAATGGACAAAATGCAAGATAAGTTATTGAGATTTGATGAAAGTCTCCTTGCACAAATATTTGTTTAGATATCAGTAAATGAGATCTCTTTATTTCGATACTCACCTCTTCATTTTTAAAATGCAAAAAGTGATAGAAGGTATATTAGATTACTTAGTATAAATAAATTTCTTACATTATTATTTGTGGATAATTTCGTTTAAAGTCAATTAAAATGGTGTCAACAGTGATTATGAATATGGAATTTGTTCATCTCCAAGTTTTTGAATTGTTAAGATTGAATGTAGATTCAATTATATGATTAAATGTATTCAATAGTTGTAGACCACATAATCCATATTGAAACAATTGTCAATTGACCAACTTATTTATGTATGTGCCTGTCCCAAGTCAGGAACCTGTAATTCAGTGGTTGTCGTTTGTTTATGTGTTACATATTTGTTTTTCGTTCATTTGTTTTACATAAATAAGGCCGTGAGTTTTCTCGTTTGAATTGTTTTACATTGTCTTATCGGGGCCTTTTATAGCTGTCTATGCGGTATGGGCTTTGATCATTGTTAAAGGCTGTACGATGACCTATAGTTGTTAATGTTTGTGTCATTTTGGTCTTTTGTGGATAGTTGTCTCATTGGCAATCATACCACATCTTCTTTTTTTATATTAGAAATAAAAGTGACGTCAACACATCATAAATCAATCAAATCAATCATGCTCGAGGTTAAAATATTTGAAAATTCAAAACCTTATTCATAGTAAAAAAAACATTTGACACAGATCAGTGCACTGACACTTTTCCATGCATGCAAAATCCGGTTGGCAATTGTTAATTTAACCTTTCAAAAATATACTCTGACATTGTAAACAAAGAATTTCAGGTTTTCAGACAAAGGACAGATATTGTCAATATCCTAAACAATATCCCTTAGGATCTCCTTTTACCGACAGCTTAAACTGTCCCTTTCACTATGTAGTTTCATAAAAAAAAATATGTATCTTCCAAATTCAATGTTGTTTGAAAGGTAAAACTATAGGACTCTGCAGCTTATTTTCAACATGTTTATGCCACGTACTTCTTAGACTTAAACATATGTAATACCCTTTTTTACTTTGGGTCTTCCTTATAATTATATTTCAATGCTTATCATATAAAAAAAAAACCGTAGTAAGATTGTCAATGAGTCAGCTCTTCACAAGGAACGTAATGACTTAGAAATTATATAAGTCATCGTACGGCCTACAACACAGAGCAAAACAATACAGAATAGTCAGCTAAAAAGGCCGCAAAATCACTCATGTATGTACTGTGGATTCATTATTTTAGTTGGATACCAATTTTCGTGGATTTCGTGGGTACATGTTAACCACGAATTTAAATTTTCAACAAAATGTAAATTTCCGTTGCCTTGTATGTAGACTTTATATAAACCACGAAATTGAATATCCACGAAAGTGACAGTTTTCCTCAATCCACGAAAATTGGTACCTACGCAAACAAATGAATCCACAGTATGTTGGCGTTTGTTTCTGTTGTACTTCAAAGTTTTCTGTTGTTTTTCTTTTGTAGATAATGTGTTGTCTTCGGTTTTAGTTTGTAACCCAGATTTGTTTTCTCTCAATCCATTTATGACTTTTGAACAGCTGTATAATACTGTTGCCTTATTTAAAAGAATTCAAACAAAAAAAAACAACGGTCAAATATTTGTTTAAAATAATGAATGAAAAACATATATGTACCACAGAAACGAACGACAACGACTGAACGACTTGGAACAGGCACTACAGCATTTGGTTGGGTTAAACATATTAACAGGCGCCTTAACCTTCGTGTATATACTGGTAACATTCCGAAGTCATGTTTTTACAAAATATCTATGAATATTATATATATCCCTAAAAGATAGATTTCGAAACAATTGTATTTAAAGAATGTAATCTTTAGGATTATTGCTATCAAAATCTTGATTAATTATACTGTCAATATTTAAAGATCGTATATTCATCTTACGAAGAACTATAATTATGTTAATACGAATAACTTTATTATGAAAATTTATCGCATATTGAATACAAAATAAATTATAAACGTTATAACTTTATAATAATATAATTTTATTATGAATATTTATTGGATATTGAATACATAATAAATTATAAACGTTTGAAACATTTATCTATCTAAAATATATTAATGTTCTTTCTGTCGTTATTAACTTTTGTCTTTTTCGATCAATTACAAATAAAAAAGCTTGTTTTATCAATCAACGTTAAATCAACTCCGATAAAAAAAAACTAAATCAATTTTAAAATATGTATGACATATTTGATATGACTCTATAAAAACAAGAACAAAACATGATGGTTTGTACAGGATCTTCAACAAATGTCAACAAGTAATACAAAGCCATTCTGGTATATTCTTGTCAATTTCTTGTTCAGAATATCGACGCTTCCTGTATGATTCTTCAATAACATCCAATATTGTAATAATGTGAAGGAAAATCATTATGTTTTTAAGAAGGTTGGATGCGAAGTTTGTTATTTCATTATTTCATAATTGTATTTGAAAAAGCCATCCTAATTGTTTCGTAGCTCGTTTATGATGTCAATGTTCTTATTTGAGGTTATACGTCACTGTTTAAGGATAGGGATACATTTTGTAATCGCTAGCAAACATGTTAACACAGGAACATTATATATGTAAAAGAGAGGCGGGGGATACCAGAGGGACATTCAAAGTCGAAAATTAACTGGCAATGGCATTGCGAAAAATGAAAAAAAACAACCACTACCATAACATACAAACAATAGCACACAACACACTACATAAAAAAGCAAAGACTTAACAACACAAACCAAAGTTATAAGCATGTTTTCAAGGGGTTGTCATTTTTAGATGTTTGTTATATTTGCTTTTGTTTTGGTGTTCTTGTTTGTTTCATCTTTGCAATGTAGATGCTTTTTCTAGCGTACTCTATGGTATTGGGTTTACGTAATGTAGACTGCCGTATACTACCCCATATATGCTGAAATCAATGCCATTTAAACTCAATTGGATAGGTGTTACATAGGCAAATAATCGCCTCTCCTTATTGAACAGTATTGATTTTGTTTGATTCGAGTGCAACAAATGTGACTTTGTATTAAGAAAGCGCACGCTTAATGATAGCTCTTGAAACTTTATGGTATTGCGTTAACCTTCATACTTCTTCCAGTTCAATAACATCTGATAAAATAAATGAGTCTGACTTATCCATGTATCAAATAGGTTCACGGAATATCTTCATTATGTACATGTATACTCCTGAAACAAATTGTCTTCCAATTTATTATCTAACCTGTTATTTTTACCGGTTTTGTCATATTCCGACTTGTAAAATTTAACTGAGTAGGATTTGGCATGACGGATGATGTATGTTAAATATTCTAAGAGGACGTTTGTGCTGCCAATGAAGTCGGTATTGTTTCGCATAAGTTATTTTTTCTTTGATTTGTATCTTCTTAAGCGATAAATGATTTTTTAATAAGCAACTTCTCTGGGAAAACATAATTTATTTGTGAGTTGTTATTGTATTTGAACTAGCGTTTTACAAATACTACAATAACTTAAATCGGTGATATATCTGTTTTCTCATTTCTTTAAGTTAGTTTATTTTAATGTTTGTATCAACCTGATGAATCACGAAATTTTATTATTACAATTTGTTAACTCTATGCAAATTTCGCAAATTAGATAGAAAGTCCTTTGATACTGCCATCGACGCACGCATTCTTTACTGTTAACTTACAGACCTTGATAACAATGTCTTCTATATCTATTGTACATACAAAATTTAATTAATAGTTATCAAAAGTACCAGGATTATAATTTAGTACGCCAGACGCGCGTTTCGTCTACATTAAGACTCATCAGTGACGCTCATATCAAAATATATATAAAGCCAAACAAGTACAAAGTTGAAGAGCATTGAGGATCCAAAATTCCAAAAAGTTGTGCCAAATACGGCTAAGGTAATCTATGCCTGGGATAAGAAAATCCTCAGTTTTACGAAAAATAAAATTTAAATTGTTTACAATTATCTGGCTACAGGAGGGGACTAATTATACATTTTGAAAATCCCCAAACTCAGATAAAAAGTCTTTTTAAACTGCCAGCAACGCACGCATTCTTTACTGTTAACATACAGACCTTTAAAAACCCTTCTATCTTTATTGCATAAGCAAAAGTTACTGAAGTGGTTACAATAATATTACTGAAGAAGGGGTCAAATTCTTGTTTTTTTAAAAAATATTCCGAATGAAAAGTCCTATATAACTCCCATCATCAATGTGTTAAAATTCTTTTAATATATTTAGCATTAGGTATATGGGGTTTTCCAGACAATTAGATATAGATAATGAAACCAACTATGGTAGATATGACCGCTTAAATGTATTTGTCCAACACAATGTAATGGGCGGTTCAGTAAAGAATAAAACTGACTGAAATTATCACACTATCAGATAAACTCACATTACACCTGCGAAAAGCGTTTTTCATTAAGCTAGTGTTCAAATGCTTCAAAAGCGTTATTCTTCTTCCGTTAACACCCATATATCTCAACAACTGATAATAATCATACTAATAAATAACAAAAAAGAGTAATGTGCAATACCACACGACAGAGCCGAGGGCTGGTTTAATAACAACCATTGAATAATATTTATTGTATACAAATTTCGAGTCAGTACGAAAAATCATCATAAATATATATATACAACTCGTCTTAACATCAACCAAACGATGTTAGATCAGTAAATTTCTTCCGCAAATTCTTGTTCTTCCCTCGCCGGGATACGAACCCATGCTACTGAGATATCGTAACACCAAATCGCCTGCACTATAGCCTTCCCGCTAGAAATATATATATTTATATATATAACTCGTCGAAACATCAACCCAACAATGTTAGATCTGTAAATTTGCTTTCGCAATTTTTTTGTTCTTCCCACGCCGGGATTCGAATCCATGCGATATATCATATGTACTAGTATTCCAATACCCACAATCTTTTGTAAACAATCAATCTCTTAATGCATGATACAAAATATCAATTAGCATGGATGTAAAAATTAACGTGACCTATCGAGTAGACCCTGTCGTGCCGAATGATTTAACCGCCAAATCACACAAACCACTTAACCTAAACGCCATCTATGGGCAGACAATTCAGAAGAAAATAATTTCATTCTAATTCATAAAATCAACCGACTGAAATTATATTTATTTGTTTTATCTGTTGTTAGTTTAACGGACGTAATTATATTTTTGTTTGCCCTTTTGTAATAGATGTACCAGTAGCAGAATTTTTGATTGCCAATTTTGATAATCTTGACAAATATAAGATTTTATAATTGACAAGTTATTGAACATAAATGATACATCGCATAGATAACTTTTTATTAAACAAAAATGAATCTAAAATTGTAGTTCAAACCTGTTTTAAAATGTAATAAATATAGTATGATATTATGATGCTATTGTTCTGAAACTGTCAAGTGTTGTATCATTTGAAGGTCAAAACACTACGGATATGTCGGCTTTTTACGTTAATCTGCTTTTACACGATTTTTGTATCAACATATTGAATTATTCAAGAACTGAAAACAGATAGTTTTTTGTTTTTTTATATATAAAATCATATTACAAGTATCTGTTTTTTGTCATTTCAAATATTTATTTTACATGTTGTAAATATTTCAGTGCGTTTTCTTACGTTATTTTAATATCCTTTTATGAACACGTGTGACCTTGAGACTCCGTGGCTTAATGTAAAAAGGAGCATGATTGAACACGCACAAATGTTATTGCGACTGCCAACAATTACTTTGACATCGGATGCTTTTATGTTTATCTAAGACTAACATGATTAATAACAAAATATTTAATAATTTTATAATCTTTTATAGTATTAATCAAACGTATATGTATGCCATGTTTTTGTGCTAATCTTTGTAAAAAGGATTATAACAAATGACTCATAGTTGTTTCACGTTTTAATACAAATAAAAGCTTAGTATTTTTTAGAATTTGCAATTTGCATTACTCTCTTAATAAAAGATGATAACATATACAAACAGGTAAATTTGTATTTTAGGGTTAGTCTACGAACCAGGCAACCCTGACCTTAGAATTTTGCTCTTTAATTATAATCGATAAATGAGTTTTTCAAGTAAGCAACTACTCTGGAAAAAAAAACCATTAGTTATTTGATAGTTGTTATTGGCTTTGAACTAGCGTTTTATAACTGCTACTATAACTTAGATCAGTGATGTATTTCTTTTCTTTTCTCTTTTCTTTCAGTTGTTTGCACCAATCTGATAAATTACGATATGTTCTCATAATAATTTGTTGTAGAAATAGTTCCTCAAATCTTTTAGAACATTCTTTACATTAAACCTACCGACCTTGATAAAGGGATCAACTATTTCTATTGCAAATGCAAAAGTAACTAAACATTTTACAATCATTTGGCTACAGAAGGGCACGAATTATACTTTTTGACGACGAGGAACTATCAAACAAAACTTGTATAATTGTACCTCGGTATTGCCTTTTAAAAGTCGGATGCGGAAATGAAAATTAACAATTGACTTGGCATAATGGATTTACAATTTAGAACAACGACATAAATACTGATCAATATATTTATAGACGAAGGGTGAGCTTAGGTGAAACTTAAGGAAGTTAACAAAGATGGAGACCGTCTTTTCATCTCGAATTAAGGAATTCTTGAAGATAACGAATGCCAAACCATAGGTTTGTTAAGCTCATTAAGAATTGATCGTGACATACAAAGAAATAACAAAAAAGAAAAAAAAAACAAGGTTCAACAAAATGTTTAGCTTTACGTTAGTTCGAGAGTACCTTGAACATATTGAAACTGTTCTTACATTTTGGAAATTTAAAACGGAAAGTCCCCTTGAGATGGACTACTTATAAGACATTTATTTCAAGTCAGTTTAATCTGTAGTATGATAACATGTTGCTATTGTTCTGAAACTGTCAAAGCTGTATCTTATGTACTTTATGGGTGAACGAGGATTGATATTGATTCTCTCATTTGAAAGTCAAAGTACTACTGATATGTCGGCTTTTCACTTTAATCTGCATTAAATTGACACGATTTTTTAATAAGATGATTAAATTATTCAACAACTCAAAACAGAATTGATTTTACACAAAATCATATTACAATTACCTTGTTTTTGTCGTTTCAAATATGTATTGTACATGTTGTAAACATTTAAGCACTTTTTATAAAGCAATGTGAATATCCTTTCATAGATACGTGTACCCTTTATACTTTATAGCTCGATTTAAAAAGGAGCATGACAAATTGGCTGAATAAGATAAACTCAATGTTATTGCGACTGCCCACAAATACTTTATCATAGTATGCCTTATAGTTTATCTATAAATAACAATATTTATAACAAATAACTAGTAATTTTATGACCCTTCTTTCCCTGTAAAGAAGTTAAAGTTTGATACTCAAACATATTTGTAGGCCATCAATTTTGTGCTAAGCTTTTTCTTAAAGGATAATAACAAATAACTCTCAGTTTTGTCACCTTTTAATACAAATAAAAGCTTAGTATTTATAAAATTTCCAACTTGCGTCAATGTCTTAATAACAGATGATAACATATACAAACAGGTAAATTTTTAATTAAGGGTCAGTCTACGAACCAGTCAACCCTGACCTCAGTAGTTATGTAACATTCGAAATGAGGTTCAAAATGCAAAGGTATTACTTAAGTTTGGATATGAGGGTGACTTGAAAAAAACTCAAGTTCTTTATCTAATAAGTGCGACCTTTATAATAGGTTTGAATATATACATTTTTCAATCATTTTATACCCTAAACGAATGATTAAACTCTTTTTATTTCTACATGTTTGCTTCTAGACCTAAACTCAAGTTGATTAGTTGTATTATCGTCTCTTTGGTCTTGTGAAAGTGTTCATTGTGTGCTTGTTTTTAGAAAGTTTTCATTTTAGTCGTTATTTACAATGTTCCGGCATGACTCTCGTAACATTGGATATATATTATTTTTTCTATTTGACTCGCAATGCGTAGTTGTTTCATACGTATATTATCTGTTTAACTCTGTCACCTAGGTTTCATACAATAACACAAAAGAGTGTATAAGTTTAATGTCCTTCATATCCTACGCTGTGGATGAATATATTTTACAAATTTGATTAAAGCCGTATTTGACACAACCTTTTTGGAATTTTCCTCTTTAAATTTATAATCAATAAATGAGTTTTTTCAAGTAATTGTAACTACTCCGGGAAAACATAAGTTATTTGTTTGTTATTTGCTCTCAACTGGCGTTTTATAACTGCTACCTTAACTTTAGATTGATAGTTAATTTCCTTTTTTTTTGTCTTAAGGTTAGTTTGGTTTAGTGTATGTGCAAATCTGATGAATCATGACATCAATTATTGGTGTCGAAAATGCTCTAAATATCTGTTAGAATATATACAATCATAGTCATTCTCCTGGTACACTTTGATTTCCTTAATTACCATTGACGCAAGCATTCTTTAATTTAACCTTACAAACCTTGATAAAGAGATCTGATATCTTATTGCGGAAGTCAAATTTACAAAAATTTGTAACTATCCTCTTTCTACAGGAGGGGACGAAATATATTTTCTGTAAGAATCGCGATCTCGAACGGAAAGTAATTTCAAACTGACCTCATCAAGGTATTTGATAACTTTATAAGTAAAATGTATTTATCATTGAGTATACGTGTATTGTTTAAACAATCAGACATACATATGAAAACCAACTATGGTAGATTTGCTTAATTGTATTTGTCAACACAATATATAAGGCGGTTCGGTTAACAATAAAACTGACTGAAGTTATCACTATCAGATAAATTCAAATTACCCCTGCGAAAACCGTTTTTCATTAACTTTATGTTCAAATGCTTCAAAAGCGTTATTATTTGTTTATCTGTTGTTAGTTTAACAGACGTAATTATATTTTTGTTTACCCTTTTTGTAATAGATGTGCCAGTAGCAGAGTTTTTGATTGCAAATTTTGATTACCTTGAACATGTTGAATTCTAACTTTTATTTTTTAGAAATTCATAACAAATATAAAAATTTATAATTGACGTTTCATTGAACATGAATTATACATCGCATAGATAACTTTTTATGAAACAAAAATAAAAACAAAATTGTAGTTCAAACCGGTTTTAAAATTTAACAAATATAGTATGATAGCATGATGCTATTGTTCTGAAACTGTCAAGTGTTGTATCTTATGTACTTTATGGGAGAACGGGGATTGATTATAATTCTATCATTTGAAGGTCAAAACACTACGGATTTGTCGGCTTTGTACGCTAATCTGCTTTAAAAATGTTATAATTGACACAATTTTTGTATCAAAATATTGAATTATTCAACAACTGAAAACAGATTGGTTTTTTTTTTATATAAAATCATATTACAGGTATCTTGTTTTTGTCATTTCAAATATTTATTGTACATGTTGTTAATATTTCAGTGCCTTTTCTTACGTTATTTTAATATCCTTTTATGAACACGAGTGCTCTTGAGACTCCATGGCTTTATATAAAAAGGAGCATGATTGACCACGCACAAATGTTATTGGGACTGCCAACAATTACTTTGACATCGGATGATTTTATGTTTATCTAAAATTAACATGATTAATAACAAAATAACTAATAATTTTATCATATTTTTTGGTGATAATCAAACGATTTTGTATTCAAAGTTTTTATGCTTTTATCTTTAAAGGATGATAACAAATAACTCAGTACTGTGTCACCTTTTAATACAAATAAAAGATTGTTATTAATAACATTTACCAGTGTTCTTCAATTTTCAGTAAGGTACATGTAAGGTGGTTGTTATTGAAAAAAAATAATTGCAACCGGGTGTTTTTTTTTATTATTTCCAGCTGGGCTTTACTGTGCGTGGGGGTCACAAAAAGAAGAATTAGTATTGTATTCACAAAATAAATGGAATTGAACCGTTTTTCTGCTATCACTGCCTTTCATTTGACAAATTAGTCTTGTGTATCTCAGACAGCAGATATGGCTTTTACAGGACACCTCCTCCTATCGATCCAAGTATCTGTCCTGTTCCTCGCTGCAGTGCTGTTTAAAACACTATTTATTCGAAATAGTAACTTGCGGTAATGTCCATATAAAAGATGATAACATACAACAGGTACGTTTGGTTTGAAAGATCAGTCTAGGAGCCTGTCGTTAACATTTTAAAGGAATATTTAAGACATGAAACTTCTCGGAAACTAGTTAGAAAATATGGCCTTTTAATGTAATAAGCCTTTAACAAGCATTTATATTTGGAGAGGGGTGTTTTCGACGAGTTGGCTTAAAAACAAATAACAACGTCGTGGTTCAATACACACATTAAAAGTAGTATAATAAAGAAAAACATGGCTAGAAAATAATGATTAAAAGAAATTTGTATATACACTAAACATAAGATTGAATGAATAAGCAATAAGAAGCATAGGAGAAGGAGAATACAACAACTAGAACATATCATCTCTGACATAGATATTTCAAAGCAGTCAACATAATCATGAGTGTTCCCGATGACTCGGAAAATAACTTCAATTTACCAGTGTCTGATATTGGTTGAATAACTTTCTTGCAATGTAAAGAGGATTTACATAGCAAGGAATAGTTATCAAAATTACCAAGCTTATAATTTAATACTCCAGGCTACACAGACTCATAATTGACGCAAAATAGTTAGAAATCCAAACATATATGATATGAAATAATAAGTGTATGAATGAAGAATATAAACTCATCATAGATACCAGGAATATAATTTAATATTTACGCCAGACGCGCTTTTCGTCTATAAAAGACTCATCAGTGACGCTCGAATCAAAACTGTTATAAAAGGCCAAATAAAGTACGAAGTTGAAGAGCATTGCAGACCTAAAATTGAAAAAAGGTGTGCCAAAATACGGCTACGTAAATCACGATAAGGGATGCAAGCCCTGTAATATCACAAGCAAATTTGCGCTCTTAAAATATTGCCTTAGGCAAAGTTGGCCTTTAGCGATGTACTCTTCTGACGTTTCAGTATCGTTGCAATCTTGTTCTGGAATTATTTTCAAAACATAGATACAATGCATGCAAGTGGAAATAACAATGAATTAAGAAAATATTATAATAAAAAATGACTCTGCAAAAATATGGTAATTTACAATAAAATTTTTGAGTAATCCCGTTTTCCACTTTTACGACCAATCAGTCTTTGTCGCCAAAATGGGTAAGGGTACAAAAAATTATTTTACAAGAAGCATGTACATCCCATATCATTTGGGTCTTTTCAAATTTCTGGGATATGTATTTCTAAATCATTTATAACAAAAGCATTGAAATAATATACATTTTGTTCTTAAAACTGAGAAAAATCACAAATGTACAAAATTGACAGCATGGAAAATAAAACACAAAAAAAGCTTCAAATTAGCATAAATCTTTCTTATATTAACATCTACCTATAGTTTGTTTTAAGTTAAAAGATTCAGATTGGTCAACTTTATCTTTATAAAAGCCAAAAAATAGGTAAAAATTTATGATAAATGGGAAAATCATCAGAATAGGGTATTTTCAAAGGGCCGTAATAAAAAAAGAAGTGCACCACAATTTATTTTTTTCTTCGCCAAATATTTCTGTACAGTCATTTAAACCCAAAAATCTGGATAAGAAAATAAGTTCAATTCTAGACATTTTTGACCCCTCAGTGTGACCATCCTGAAATTTTTTTTTTTTTAGATTTGATTTGTTGATATTTAGCTCATTGTTTTATCATTGCTTTCATTATATATTTTTTATTCAATGAAATATACCATTTACAATAGAAAGTGGAAAATATATTTGTTGGACTGACATCATCATTTGAAATCATAATACGATATATTATACATTGTCTTTATTCAAACATGAAATCGGCGTTATGCTTTGTTAAGTTTATACTTATACGTTAGTAACATTATAGAAATTGTTTTAAAACATTTTCCAAGATGCAAGCCGTTTAATATACTATACACAATAAGTAACTGTTTTGTCATGACTTGCAAGTTGTTTACCCATGGTCATTGTTACTACCCTGTCGTGGATTGACAGCTGTTTACCGTACCAAATGATAGTCAATTAAATTCATTGCCAAGGGTAGTTTTTTTCAGATTTTAGAATCACTATTCTCTAATTCGACATTATGTTTTAGTACACGGACATTGCGTATTACGTTAAACACCTGATCAAATAAGTAGTGAATTCACCGTGGCCATGACCAACCAATGTACTATAAAGAACTGTTCTGTTTACTTAAAAATTGAAGGACAGATATCACATTTAGAGAAGGATATTATGTTTTATGATGGGCACCACAGTATATTTTACGTGATTTTTTGTTTTTAATGCTTCCAAGTTCGTTTTTGTCCACACGCATTGTATGTGTCTGTCTTTTGTATATCGTGGGGTTTTTAGTATCTTTAATCTTATCTTCAGAAAAATCTTAAATTTGATCATGTAGTCCGCAAATTTCTATGTTTCAGAAAATTTAATCCTTTCTACCAGTTTGTGCTACGAGAATTAATGCTGATTGCAACGCTAAAGAATATTCGACATGTCTTAAAAGACCTTCCTTGTCATACCTGCACATTGTATATACATATTAATACGTTGTCTATATTATATATATCATTTTATTAGTACCTATATTGAAGACCAAATGTTCTGGTCTCAAATCAAACCAACAAGACGCCATAAAACAATAGGACACTATCATTTTTTTGGACAGTACTGAATTTATCATCGTAGATAAATTCGAAAATTAACCGACTGGCAAAACAGAACTGAACAAGTTAATTTATGAAACTCTTAAGACTGCCCGTTTATTTATTTATAATACCAGTACAAGTATCACGTTTACAAGTTTTAAATCTTTGCCTGCTACCCAGTCTGGGCTGCACATACCAATGCAAGAGGTTGCTATCCACTAGTGACCAGTGGCAGCTAAATACTGTGACAGACTTTGTTTGTAAATTCCGCGTAAGAATTTTTTTAATTGTACCAAAAGTTTGTTGGCTACTTGAGTACTTTATGCAGTACCTATATTTTGTTCGTTTGCTCTTTGGTTTTTATGATGTCAAGATCTTTTTACTCGGAACACGTTAGCTACCATCCTGTGACTATTTGCACAATTCAAATTAGTAGTTTTAGTTACCTTAAACCTGGATCTTTTGACGTCAAAAGCAATTGACTCTTTTTTTTCCCTATAACTTTTATATATACAAGTGTCATTCTTTTCGATAAACGCAGTCTTTTATTACTATCGGGAATTGGCCGTTTCAGAATATAAAGCATCATGGGTAATTTCATTGTTCGTACCCCAAAATGAAAATAACGTCACGTCATTGGTTAAATTTCCATTGTTTATGACATTTTTAACAAATCAGGACGTTTTGTTGTACACTTTTGAAAATATTACCCAGGATGCATTAGATTCTGAAACGGCGAATTCACAATTGTGTTAACTTAATGGTAACCTTACCACATCTGAATTACTAACCTGGTTCAATCCATCGTTTTCTACATTTGAAAATGCCTGTACCAAGTCAGGAATATGACAGTTGTTGTACATTCGTTTGATGTGTTTTATCATTTGATTTTGCCATTTGATTAGGGACTTCGCGTTTTGAATTTTCATCGGAGTTCAGTATTTTTTATGATTTTACTTTTTCCTGCCCTTCATATCCCATCTTTAATTTTTTTTAAATTAATGTTACAAAACTGTATTATCCGAGGAAAGATTTTATCCGTTACATTGACCCTAACTATAAACTCGTTGAATAAAATAGTTAATCGACCTCTCCCTATGCATTCTATTTTTCACCTGTCTAAATTCCATTAAAAAAAGGCAACTTATCAAGCGGGGACAATTTGTTTAGTAAACAAGGGCAGACGAACGATCGAAGCAATTCCTATAGGCTACCAAGCTGCAAGATAGGTAAAAAATCACGTGCAAAAGAAAAAAATAACCGTACTGAACTAGTATACATATTTTTTTAGGGGCCAGCTGAAAGACGCTTCTGGGTGCGGGAGTTTCTCGCTACATTGAAGACCCATTGGTGGCCTTCGGCTGTTGTCTGCTCTATGGTCGGGTTGTTGTCGCTTTGACACATTCCCCATTTTCTTTCTCAACTTTAATTACTATCTCTTCTAGTTTGCACTATTGTATTAAAGCCAATGTAAACAAAGAGTTCGATAAAAAAAAAACCAGCTGCAAATGTATCTTAATTTGAAGTATATGTAAAATTTCATAACAAAAAGTTCATATGTAAGTTTGCAACTGCAAATTCTTATCTTAGCGAAATAGTCATCATTGTTTCTGAGCAGTTTATATTTGCATTAAACATCCATACATGTTTCCGTACGATGGATTATAGACACCTATAATGGTTGGATTAATTTTTTTTTTATTTGAATATGTTGCCATGCAATCATATCTCCAATGTGATCTTATCAACATATGTTGTATGATATTTGTTATCATTTATATCTATCACATGACACTCTAGGTAACTCTTGTGGTCTTTATTATTTCATCAATACTGTATCATCTGTATTTCACCGATAACATAAAACGTCTTAACAGCGGAAGAATATACTTTTCTTACCAACACAAAATAGGATGCGTAATTGGTCTGGCATCATTTATGTGAAATGGATATAGAGATATGACGGAATATGTTGCTTTTGTTTGACATTTTATTTGGATTTGTTAACTATGGTATGTGGAAAGTTTTAGTATTTACAGTTTTCAATCTACAAATGTATTGGTTTTTATTTTAGCTTATCAATGATGTTTAAGGACCAATTATTAAATGTAAAATTAATTCATATGTTTTCATCTTATTTCCTTTAATTGCTCTTCATTTTCGTCATATTTCTTCTATTGTCAAAGCTCTTGATATTCTAAAATGATAAAATACAACATTAATAATAGGAGATGTAATCTACGTAATACTATCAATTTCATATTCAAAAGTAAGATTACAAAAATACTACACTTCAACGAAAATTCACAACTGTAATTTAAGTCCCTAAATGAATTATGAATGAACTATAAAATCAAAATCTCAAAATCATCAATCAATTGTCATTAGAAATGATAAACAAATGGCTTAACATTGTGTATCGAATAACATCGTAATATGTTCCTTCATCTAATATAACCCAGTTAACTTATTACGTCTACGTATAAAACAAAAAGTAAATGTTGATACGTTCATCGATATTGCCATAGGTTGACAGCTTCGAACTTGAATCTCTGACAAACGTTATGACTTCAATCGTCTAAATTTTTGCAATAACTTACCCTTTAATACATGGTATGGGGTTTACATTTTTTAACCTATACGTTACTCTTGTGCTTGTTCATTTCAAACTGACCTCATCGTAAGGGATGTTCCCCTTATACATAAACGGTATTAAGGACGAACCTTGTGCATTTAATGTCATCACCATCAATTTGTTTATAAATGCGATATGTGTAGCTAAACTCATTCATGACGTGTTTTGCCAGTCTTTTTGGAAATCTTTCTTTATTCGGGGATATGGTAGTTTGTTTTTCATTAGTTTGAGCTTTTGATTTTGCCATTTGATAAAAGACTTTCCGTTTGGAATTTTTCTTGGAGTTCCAAAATTAAGTTATTTTACCCTTTTCAGTTAAGTTCAAATGTCCACCATTTAAACCGGTCGACTGTTTTGCAGAATCTATCAATTTGATATAACGATAATTGGTATGCAGGCTATACTTTATTACTTGATTTTACATAAAGACAAACATCAAATATCACGCGTCCTTTGATCATTATTGATAAGGCAGTTGTTCCGTCAGATGTTGATAGAAACAATGATAAACCGACTAATTAAATGCATTTTCAAATCAATCATTCAAAAACTGTTTTGTTATTTGGGATTTTTTTTATATATTTAACGGCACACCTTTGATCGTTTCTCATTAATTCACTCTCGGTCTATTAACAGATTGAAATATTACATAGATATGTACACAATCAAATTTTGCTCACGTGAATTTCATGTGAATATCATTTCACGTGAGTTTCAAATGAATTTCATGTAAAAAATTCACAAGAATTTCACGTGAAAACATAATTGAAATGGTGTCTAAGTAATAATAAAATAACTGAGAAACAAATATTTTGTCAACCTCTAATACCTTGTAGGATATTTATCATATATTCCCTGGAAATCTTAGTTTGATTAAAAAAATCTGTTTTCAAGTGAAATTCACGATAATTTCACGTTAAATTCACGTGAAAAAAATTTGCCTGTGTATGTGGTGTTGAAGACAGTACTCTACCTTCTTTCTGTCTCTTTTGCGGTTTATTTTCTTTGTCCTTGACTTAATTTTCATTCACAATATCTCCTTTTAGTTTTCTAAACAAGATTGAGTGACGACATCATCGATTCAGTATCGTTTTCAAAAAATATTTTTAAAGATGAAATCGCATGTCCCTTTGTCACTTGTTGTATCTGTAGAAGGATCGTGTTTCAAATTATCTGCAACACAAAATCAATTTCTTTTTTTATTTTCAGAATACTACACTGATTTGTACAAACGATGATGTTTACGATATGTTACTTAAGCTTCTGAACACTCAGTATTACTCCGAAACTGAAACATCTGCTAATTGTACACCAATGAAACACCCAGAAAAATCACGAACTAATGAGATGGGACGATCCATCTACGCGTATGCAACACCTGTGATACTGCTCGTTGGTATTCTCGGAAACTCATTGTCGTTAAAAGTATTTTTATCCAGAAACATGAGGAATCTTTCAGCAAGTTCATATTTAGCTGCATTGTCAATTTCAGATATGTTGGTTTTAATCTTTTATGTGACAGTCGAGTGGTTAAAACGAGGCCTTGTTTATCTACTTCCGAATATTAATTTACAATTTCTGGATAAGGATGGTGCATGCCAGACGTTACTTTACATAGCTTATGTTTTACGTTTCTTCTCGTCTTGGCTTGTTACAGCATTCACTATTGAACGATATATAGGAGTATGTCATCCTCTTTACAGACGTTATATATGTTCATTACCTGGATCAAGGCGGATAATATTTGGAATCCTGATAGCGAGTTGCATAATAGTTATTTATAAACCAGTTCTAAGTGGAGTTTATTTGAGTCATGATGGTATTCACTATTGTACCGGAAGTAAGGAACACGACTTCCTGTCATTCGTCTTAGATAGTATATTTGCGCTTTTGATTACATTAGTTCCGTTTGTCATTATATCAGTACTAAACGTTCTGATTATGCGAAAACTTTGTTTACGAAAATCACAATTCCGTGTATTCGGCAGATCACACGTGAACAGACGTGACAACCGATCGATCACATCTCAAGTAACATCAGACGAGAGTTTGATAAAACTGGAGTTTACTCTTATATTGTTTACAATTTCGTTTTGTTATATAGCATGCAATGGACCATACTTTATTGTTTGGTTTCGGAATTTTCTACATAGTAAACATTTATCAACACATGTACATTTACAATATTCAAACTATGGCGTGGAGTATTGGCAGGGTATTTTGTATATAACCAAAACCATATTTTATATGAATTACTGTATTAACTTTTTTCTCTACAGTATCACAAGGAGGCATTTTAGACGTGAAGTCAAATCGATGTTAACATGTGAACATAAAAAGACGTCATTTAGATATTCCCAAACAACTTCAAAAACTTGCTCATGGGTTTAATTGGTGCAATGTAACTAGCTTATTTCAAATAATCCTACAAATAAAGAACTCATCAGTTTTAACTTAGACTGTTTATGAAGTTTGAAAGGGCATATCACAATTGAAGTGTAATTTTGAATAATTTTAATCTAGTTTGAAATTATTTCACAAAAATATGTTTTGGAGACACAGACTACTAACATAAACCGTTCAAGATGTCATCAGTTCTTTGTGTCAAATACATTAATACAAGATCATTTAATTTGAATTCGAAATTATATATTATACAGATATTCCACATCCATAAAAAAATGGAAGCAATCAACTATTGGATAGAAAAATAAAAAACCGAACTACTCAACACAATAGAGAAAGAAATTATAGTTGTTCAGAACAATTATTTCATGTTCGATACTAAAATGTTGTCCGAAAAATCAGGTTCTGCAATGTGTACAGAATATGCACCTACGTAAGCCAATTTATTGATAGGATACCTCGAGATTAAGATGTATCTGAGTTCACAACGAAATTCGGACATTTATGGAAAAGATACATAGATGACTGTTTTATTCTATGGATTAACTGCTTAGATATGTTAATCATGTTACTACAATTCAAAGATATGCTAAATGAAATAAACAAGACATCCAATTGAATATGAAATACAATTAAAGTAACAAATTACCATTTCTACACATTCTTATCATAAAGAACGGAACAAATATAGAAACAAATATTTCCTATACATCGACTAATTCCAAACAATATCTATTTTGTTTACATAATGTCATACTAAATATACTAGAGTAAATGTACCATATAACCTAGCTGATCGTATATGTACTATAATTTCAATCCTGATTGCAAGATTAAATGAATTTAGATACTTACTTTTAGACCGAAAACAATCGAAGGGAATAATTGATGACGGTATAGTCAGAGCAAATGTGTTTACATCACAGGAATTAGGAATTTCTAAATCGCATACGAAGTAATCGTTTTATCATAAGTTTCAACTCACAAACCAAGACATAATGAATTATTCAATACCATACATATTGATTTATCATTTATACATAGCCATGATGAAATTATATAATTTAATTAAAGTCATCAAAGGCAAACGGTAACATACTTCATTGAAACGTTACTAAACCGTGCCCTATTCTAAACTGAATATAGTCAACCAAAGGTAAAATAATATGACCACAAAATAGTGATTCTTGTTTAAACTTATCCAAGGAAACATAAGTTGTTTTTAATCCGGACACATTTTATTTTTAAATTCAGAACACTTGTACTTGTGCTTCGGAAAATCTTCTACATATTATCACTTGCAATGTTTGTCATGAAAATTATATTGACCAAATCGAAAACACCATTAGAAAACAATTTACAGTACTACATAGACAGCAATTTCGAGTTCAAAATACAAGACAAATCCGATCTATATCCAGGATTATTTATTTAATAGTGAAACCGGTAGAAAGTAATTGGGAACATTTAAGAACATTGTTATGTAAAAATACAATCGTGTAATATGAAAGGACAAGGTACGATAAGCATCAGAGAACGGTCCCCTAATTGCGTTCAAATTAAAAGTGACTTGCCATTATTATAATACATTATTTTTAAAGTTTAAAACCTATATTTTTGAAAACATCAATAGATTTTTCAACTTCCGCTGATATTATTCATGCTCTGTTGCTGTAAAGACCTCAAGATTCGCGAAAAGGACAGAAAAATGGCAGTTTCCAAACCTTTTCCTTCATTTTAAACTATGAGCGTACCTACGACCCATGATAATATTTATACCAGACATTCCTTGAACATAAATGTTGATGCAGTTCAAATATTTAAGTGGGTCGTAAGTACGCTCATAGTTAAAAATTCAAAAAGTGACAAAAATCGTCGTAGTTTTCATTGAATCATCGAAATTTGTAAACGAACTGTGGACCGGAGATGATTTCCGGTATTTACTGGATCCGACGATGGATATGTATTCATGCTACGCTAAAATGGCTAGTTTCTTTAGGACAAAAAAAAACATATTTGAGACAGGAAAACAGGATATTCCTGTATTTCTCATTCTTGAATTCAAAGTAGCATTTTAGCAGACCGTCGAAATTTGACCCAAAATTAGACGGAACTGTGACAAATTTCAGAGAAATTCTTGGAACGTAATGGTGAATGAATATAATAACTGGTTCATACTCAAACAGTGCATATACGTATTTTGTTTCATAATTAACGAAATCGTCGCCCTGGATTGTTTTAATCTCCGTTGACACTTTTGTGAAAAGTGCTTTCTTTCACATCTGCATTTCTACTAAGTATGGCATGCAAAGTTAACATTTTAGGCAATCATTTAATATAAACACAAATGGCGAAAATAAATTACAGAACTGTAAATAATAACATACATTGTTATTCATATGTGTTAGTTAATTGTGTCAGTGTTACAATAATCAAGATTAAACAAAACTATCTAACACTTTTATGATCTAAATTATGTATCTTGAGTTATTTTTGTCGTGTTGAATTTATTGGACTTATTATTTGTAATTGTCCCCCGCCTTTCTGTTGTACTATCTTGACAACAACGCGTGCTACTTCGTATTTCTTGTTTACACATCATTCTCTACATATCTTTCCATTATAAATATGCATGCATGAAGTATTTGTCACTGGACGGTCAGAAAACAACATTCAATCAATCATACATCTTCTAAAATAACAGTACTATAATGAATTTAAACATATTCAAAAGCATAAAAGCTTATTTTATTTTTTAATCAGATATTTACACGTCAAAGAAAAGAAAATTAATATTGAATATGAAAGGAATAAAAAGAATCATAAATAAAGATATCTTGCTTGTAAGAACTGTGTTTCGTATACTAAAACACTCATCAGTGACGGTCGAATAGAAAAATGTCGAAAAACCATAAAAGGCTCAAAATTCCGATTTTTTTTGGGCCAAATACAGCTAATAAAGGTTATTTTTTCCTGCATATATTATCCGTAGTTTTTGCAAACAATATAATGTTTTGTTAACAGTTAATTCATAAAATTGATTATTTCAATAATAATTCATGTTTTCACAAAGTACTAACTTTTGGACATTGTGCTGCTGCATGGATTGTTCGTGTCATTAATTTTTATTGTGCTAGCTAAAAAGGTTACAGTCCTCAGGAAGACATATAACCCTAACTTGACACTCCGATCCAACTAGTCTTTGCTCTTAGTCTAACCCCTTAATGCCAATTGATTACGGGATCAGCAAATACCAATTTTTAAGTCTTAGGTTTGACCAGGCCGGTGTCAGAATCCACGATATCAGGCGTTTTAATTCATTTATAATATTTATTTAATTGTACAATGAATTAATAAAATGGTGCATACTGTAAGAATCCATCTTGAATTCCATATGAATCCGCGCTTAAACATACACATCCACCCAAAAGAAACAACTTCTGCAACATATATAGAAATAAGAAGATGTGGTATGAGTGCCAATAATACTACTCTCCTTCCTGGACACAACATATAAAAAGTGAACAGTTATATGTCAAAGTACGACCTTTAACACAGAGCTTTGGCTTACACCGACCAGCAAGCTATCAAGGACACAAAAGTGGCTAATGTAGCAATTCAAACAGGAAAACCAACGGTTTGATTTTTATATAAAAAAAAATAGAAACGAGGAACACGTATGAACCACGACAACCACTGAACAGGTTCCTTACTAGTTGCAAACGAACACAGCATGTGTAAACGTTTAAACAGGCGAAAACCTTCACCCTAAACCTAACTTATATACTCTTATTAGTAACTTGCATGTCCAATTATAACTGTAGTTCATTTTGATAAAAAATTTATAAAAACACAAAAACAAAACAAAAAAATAAAATTTTAATTATTTTTTATAGTTTTTGAGAACTTGAACTTGTAAATGATAAAGCTATGAAAAGTCAAGAGAGAATATTTTCCCGCCAAAATTTCAATGGCTTATATCTCGAAAACGAGCATGGTGACCTATATATATTGTTTTTGCTCTTTGGATTCCTTTATTAATCCCCTATCAATCATGTCAATATAAACTATATATATATATAGCTAGTGTTTTGAAAAGTTAATTATTTTGAAACTGAGAAGCGAACTCCATTAAACGTAACTATTATTCTTCTTTTTTGGAATTTTATTCTCATACACACTTGTCCACGTCTACACTTATTTAGTTTTTAGACATTGACTTATGATATTTGGCATACAGTGTATAGCCATGACTCAGGTATCATAACAGTCTAATATCATTATGACATTTACCGTTGATCTCAAGGTCCAATTAATTGATGTTTTGTTCTTGACCTTTTACTTTCATGGTTAAATGATTGTATGTCCAACCCTTAAACCATATATGTTCTTACAGGCTATGCCATTTTCTTTACTGCACAAAAGGATTAATTCCTTAGGTCATTTAATGCCTCGTAATAACTCCAATATGATTTATATCCCCTCCCTTTTTTCCTTGATAAGTCGTTCCTAATTCACCATAGGTTTTGTACCCATGCAGAGGACACATTTACATTCCTACCCCTACATCATATTAACTCGCAATTGCCTGGATTAGACATTTTATTCCACACGATGACTGTATGTGGTACAAGTCACGTCTCTTCCATTCCATGAACTGTTAGGTATCTTTAAAAACTGTTCAAACTCATCTCAAATGATTAAATCCTATATATTCTTGTTTTCATGAAAAGACCTTCACATTGAAACAAAGGTGTTGTAGTAGTCTACAATTTAAAAAAAAATGTTTGCTATTGCTAAGCAATATGTGGGATTCTATACTCGATATAGAATTCGTCCAAAAAATAATGATAATCTAGATGTTTATATTATAGTTTGACACCGTATTCCTAAAAAATAACTAAGTTCATACTTCAACAAATATAAAGAACCTATTATTGTATGGTTGATATGAACTTGTTATGTAGCTAAGTTGTTGATCAGCGTGTAGTGACCTACAAATGAACTAACTTTTCATTTCTAACAAAACATGTTCACAAACAGACAATCTGCATTGCGTTCAATTTAATTTGTTCAATAAAATGACTAATTGATTTGTAGTTGGCTTTAATTCAAACATGTTTTGCTATTACTAAGCAACACTAGACAGAAGAACAAATATAACATCGGTTGTATCTTTATTATGTCTTGTATGTCTACTTCAATTGTTTTTTTTCTTTGCAGCTAAAGCTTATAAAACAATGTGTATTGCATAGGATTGAATACTTAATACATAAGCTTGTAGGTATTAAAGGTCTTTTTATATGTGTTTCGGTGCATAAACCGAATTATAAAAAAAGTGTAAACAGTATAAAAAAAGTTCTAATATATTTCCATCGCGAAACTGAATGGTATGTTTTTATCAGTATGTACTTGACGTAAGAAAAAACAATAATTATGCAAAAGACAAATGGATGTTTTTAAGCTGATTGTTAAAATTTGTTAAAGTGTCTCTAAAAAATTATGGAAATTTATAAAATAATAGAATCCTTTGATGAAATAGGGAATGAAAATCGGGAATGTATCAAAGAGACACCAATCTGACTAAAGAGTAAAATTAAACAACAGCTGAAAGTCATCAATGGGTCTTCAACACATCGGGGATATCCCGTACAAGGAGGCTTACTTCAATTGGCCCCAAGTATGAATGTTGTGTCCTAGCGCTTCTGTGTTTATTACAAATAAACACATTAGCATGATTGAATAATGTTCTATCATTTTCGATCAGGGAATTGGTACAATCAACATCAAACAGTTTTTTTTTGCTCAATATGTATTTGAAAAATATAAAACTAAATATGACGATATATAAATTATTTACAAACCAATTTTGTGAAATGTGTTGACTTTATTTATCTGTATTTGAATAATTATGCTAGGAATTAATTGTACAGTCAGCTTGTTCATTCTCTTAAAATAAAAATTGATATAAAATTGGTTTTGCAAATAGGATGTTTTTGTCAATCGTAATTCATCATGTTCATCAAAAATATGTATAAAGATTGAAAAGAAAACGAACAAAGGTCATTATTACTTGCATGTTCTGTGGAAGTTAAATTCTTATTTGTGTTGCTAAGTTTTTTAAAAATATCTATGATATGTCTTGTGTACTATTATTTTTCTGTTTGTCTTTTTCATTTTAAACCATGACGTTGTCGTTGAATAACCCTCTGGAATCTTTCGCCCCTCTTTTATCACTGATTGCTTATAACTTGTATATGTTGTGTACAAGTTATCATTTTGTACAAATTATAATTTGTACAAAAAAATTGTACAAATTATAATTTGTATTTTGACTTTGTACAAATTGTAATTTGTACAAAGAGTGTCTGTACAAATTACAATTTGTACAAAATTTGATGAAAACTCACTTATAACGTGTACAATATTTTATATATATTATATATATTTTGGTGAAAAAAGCATTGATACACAACAGAATTGCTAATTAATGACCACACAATTCACCATATTTATCAAGCACTAAATTAATTCTGTATCTTTCGTTTGAGATGGCATCAGGAATGCAGCACAATATCTTTTGATTTTCACATTTTTACTTTTTAGGGCACTGTACCCGCCTGTGCATTCACATGACAGAAACACCTGACAACCTGTTTTTAAAGGCTGTTTAACTGCAATACATAGCAAAAGTTGAAGCCCAAGAACAGTTACTGTGAATAAAATGTGTTTTTCATAGCTTCAATTTAACTATGAGACATAAATATCATATTCAAATTTATACAGTTTTTCTGATTTGGTAATCAAAATCTCCAGATTCAACAATTACGCCTGAAATATATCGAGAACAGGTTTGGACACAATCATACTGAGGAATATGTATAATGACAATAGCCTAAAACTACAAGTTATGATAGTTACTGGTTGATTTCTTGGTAAGATATTAGTCTTGGATCTATTTTCCACACAGTGCACACTTCCTTGCAAAAATGATCGGTGTTTCAATATCAGTATCGTTTCCAATTTAACTATGAGTCCGTTATGCTTGTCCTTGGGGTACACATACTTGTTCTTTTGTCTATCATTCCCTGTTAGGTTTAGGGAGTTTTGCACAAATTTATCCTTGTGATCAACAATGCCATCCATGTTTACACTATTACATTAATTGAGTAAATGACTGAACATGTAAAAGCGTGTAAATAATAAATTCTATAATATAGAGCTTTAACAACTTATTAAAACAATTGACCCCATAGTAGTCAGCTGTTGCAAAGTTTTTAAGAAGAGATAAATGTGAAAGTCAAATGATGCAATTTCTGATGCCAGAATTCAATCACCTGCCCAAACGAATCATAAAAAACAATTTTATATTTTGTAAATAAGATGTACTGTATGGTCATTTAATACCAATGGTGTGTATCAATGCCTTTTATGGCCCCGCAAACGAAGTTGTCGGTGCCATATAGTTTTACCCTTGTCCGTAATTTCGAAATTCCGTCATTCCGCAACAAAACATTAAACGGAGTTTTTTTCTAAACGCCTCCAGATATTTGGCTGATTTTTGGTTTGTGAGTTAACCATGATGTATTACAGATCTAGTTTAAGTTTCGTTCCGCTTCGCTAATATTTGCAGAAATTACGGGCTTTGGACTTTAATAAAATGTTGAAAATCACAGTTATACAGACTTTTTTTCTATACGCCTCCCCATTTTGAGGTGATTTTTGATGTTACAATCATGTTTGTGTCCACATGTGTTATTGAAATTGCAGATTTTTCAACGTTTTGAGACGGGACCATTCGTGTCGCTTTGCCACATCTAGTTTCATCAAAATCCAAATTATGAATTAGTGTTCAAGTTATAAGTCAAATATTGTACAAATTGTAATTTGCACAGGCACTTTTTGTACTAATTACAATTTGTACAAAGTCAAAATACAAATTATAATGTGTACAATTTTTTGGTACAAATTATAATTTGTACAAAATGATAAGTTGTACACAACATATATATAGAACGATTCATATCAAATAAATGCTGCTGATGAGACATAATGTTGATGATAAAATAGTTTTTTTGTTTAGATAGATGGAAACTGGTTATTTTATAAGATCCTTGAAGTGTTTAATCAATTATTTCTCAATCAATTCTAAAATTCCAGTAGTTTGTCTCAATATCTTTTCTGTTTATCTCAGTCTCTTTTATTACATTTAATAAAATTTTCAACAATTCGAATCACTTGGAATATACTCCTCCGAGACATAGATGACCGAGCTAACTATACATTATTGTTTAATATTATCTATTTAGGATATAGATGGTGTGGATATAAGTTAAAAGTAAAACCTTCTTTTTGCGTGCTAGTGGACAATGAAAAGAAAATTATAATGTTCCGTCTTGCAATTGTTGAAGATTATTGATGTGTCGTGTAAATGTCGGTGTGTAATTATCAATTTACATCCTGCTAAAAATATCACAACTTATATATATTATATTTGTTTTTCTTATTGATTAAGCAATCACTTACAACAAGTTGTATGCATTTGACCCTTCGTTATCAATGAATTATAAAGTAAAAGAGATATTTTACGATTTGTCGATAGTTTACTCACAAATACCAAAGGACATTTACCTCAACAGTTATAAATAATAATAAAGAAACAACATGAATTCCACTTAAAACCGGGAGTGAAATCAGGTGCTCCGGAAATGTAAGCATTTCCTGTACCGTATACGATACCCGTCGTGTTATTTCTTTGTTCACTCCGGTAATGATGGAAGGTCATTATGACTGAGGAAGAATATCAGATATGATTTCTGACACATTTTTGTCATAATGGCCAATCAGCTCATGATGGCGACTGTAAAATTTCTTGAGTGATGACCTTAATTTGATTGATTCATAGCCCTGTCTTAGCAACTTTTGAGAAAGCAGTATTCCTCGTTCAACAAAATCAGCGTAGTTTGAGCTAGCTATAGAGTAACGTATCAATTGAGACACATATACTCCATATGCTTGTGCCGCTGGAATGTTGCTAAACAGAAATGGAAAGTTGACTATAGGAAAATAAAATCATCGCCGTTTGTCATAAATTTTGGTATTCAACCTACCATCAGTAGTCATTTCGAGAAAAAGGTCTAAATATGAAGCAGATTTATCTGTGTCGGTAGTATCTTTAATTTCAAGTTCACTTGGATATATTAAATGTAAGTGATCAATGAATCTATTAATATTAAGAGACAGTACATCATCAATATACCGAAAGGTAAAATTAAAAGACTAGGCCAATTTCTTTCCTCCTTTCTGTACAAGCCCTTGGATAAATTCTGCTTCATAGGAATAAAAAAACAAATCTGCAAGTAGAGGAGCGCAATTGGTACCCATTTGGATTCCAATTGTCTGTTGGAAGACCAAACCTCCAAATTCAACAAATATGTTGTCAAGTAAAAAGTCCAGCATGGCGGTGATATCCTCGTCGGTATATTTGTTCCTTGACTCTGTATGATTTTTCACAAAGTAAGCTGAATTCCAGCCCAAAACTAGATATTTAAAACGTCTAGTGCCCTTTTTTTTAAAGAAACATAAGCTGACGGGTTCTTTCAGTCGAGCTTTGGGTTTAGTATGTGGAATAGTGGTATAAAGAGTTGAATAATCAAAGGTTTTAATGTTGGTACAATGTTTTAATGATTACGATTGTAAATTCACCAATAATTCTTTTGAATATCCAAATCTGATTAACACCATTTCTTGAATATGCCGTTTCGGAATATATCTGAAGTCCTTCTTTGACTGCATTGAGTATGGCAGTAAGAACTTTAGAAAGGGGTTTAGTGGAACACTTTGAAGAACCTTCAATATACCTTTCCTTATAAAGATTCTTGTGAAGCTTTAGTATTCAATATAAGGATGGCAGATCCTGGTCTTCATCCTTTGGATTAACACCAAAGGAGATTAGAACCGATTTGTGGTTTTCCAGGATCTTCTGCTTCGTAAGCGTACTTGGTGTATATGTAGGATTTCCAAGTGTGTTATTTATCCCCAGTTCCTTAATCAGGCAGTCAATGTAGTGTTTCTTGCAAACAAAAACAATATTGTTTGAGGCTTTGTCAGCTGGAACAACAACCTCTATTACCTTGAGGGTCTTTAAAGATGGAAGGAGCTTTGGTGCTCATTGACCCTTGAAGCTTACTAACTCTTATCTGAATCAATGATCTCACTGATTTTACCCACTCCGAAAGAGTGTCAACCTCAACCTTTTCTCTTTTTGCCCAGTCTTTTGCATAACCCTCAACAGAATCCATTAGTAGTTTGAAGTTCTGCTTCCAATTGATTGGCTGTGGCTCTCTGTATTTCGGACCCTTGGACAAAAGGTGTCTCAACTTGTAGTTATTGACTATGTCTCCAGAAATTACATGGCCAGCAGGATTATACACGAAATGGGAATGTGAACAGGCACTATCAGGTGGTTTAGTTTTGAAGTCATCAATATTTAGATTCTGCAACACGTTTTTGTTATTAAAATATTGAGATGCAACAGGGTTGGTGAAGGAATACGATACTATAGGAGAAGATTGATCCTTAAAGTAAAAAAGATGGTGCTTTTTACTCTTTTATGGTGAAGAATATTACTTATATTTATAGCATAAATACCCTTGTTTATGAACTTCAAGATGAAGAATGAACGTTTTTGCAGTTCCTCCAAATGTTCAAAAACGGGTCAGAATAATCTATGGTTAGCAATATCCATCACCATGGCAACTATTTTATACTTCGTATATCGACTATCTGTAGTGTGGCATTCTTCAATCGCTTTCAATAGAGAGTTCAGTCTAGAAAACGGCGATGTCCATGGCTCAACGGCCGACGAAGAGACCTATTGAATAAATCCATCACATTAACTGAACTACGGATAGTTAAATGTTACACTGGTGTTTTTCGTACTTCGGTATGACATGAAAGAAGGATTTAAATGTAGGTATATATCTTGTTTTGTATCATTGTGTGTTAGTTTCCAGGTGCTAGATAATGTAAAAGTTACGTTATGTGCGAGTGTCAGAGAGTATTTTTGATATCACAAAGCAAGATTGGGTTTCATACGGACACTTGTCGCTATATTTCAATTTCTGATTCTGATGTTGACAAATGCCTTATTAAATATCTAGTTAATAATAAACATTTAAGTATTCCGGACTGATTGCTGTGTTTAAAAAAAATAGACAATAACATTCAAGTCATGTTTTTAGTTTTGAGTATGTATATGTAAGAACCGTTAGGAACGATCAACGTGCAATAAGATTTCATATACCTTAGTTTAATGTTAATTCAATATCAGTCTTTTATTCCTCCGAGCAATGGCATTACACTTTAATCAAATTAGTAAGTAAAACTTCTTATTAGTATCTTTGTTATGAGTTCTTGTAATTCATATTTCTTAAATGAAGAATAATTTTATATGTTTATTTGTTCTGAAAATGTCTAAATTTGTCATGGTTTAGGCAAAATCAAATATTTGTTTCACCTTAATTTTGTCAGTTTGTTAGGGCGCAGTTGTTAAAATAAAAAGTTACACAATTTACTTATTGACAAAAAAGAAGCCTTGTAGCCAAATTTGGTAAAAGACGTGTATCTTAAGTTACAAAACGTAGCAGCTAGTCAATTGTTAAAACATTGTGTTCTAGTAAACTATACACCTGCGGATTTATTTTGATCCATATTATGCCAATTTAAAAAATAAAAGGATATGCGGGTTGTTATACGCGAATGATACAGCAACCCAACAAAAAAACTATCTAAACGATATATAAAGGGCACTATACATTCTTCAACAAAAAGATGGCTGACTATACAATATGTCTATCTCTTCATTGCCCAAAGTCTATAAAATTGGATAAATTAAACGAATAAAATAAATGGCTAAGGACAAACAAAAAACTATGGGATACAACACCATCTAAAGTACTTCTATTTCAGGAATATCTGAAATGAAATTGAAGTACTTTTGTGACTTTCTAGTGGTATCCATATCTAAACATTTGAAATTCGTTAAAAATGATTTGGTTGAAAAACAATGAAAACCAAATATTCTATAAAGTTGTGCATTGAAGCAGATTTTTTGACATGTGCGAGTATTATTCTGATTCAAATTATACCCTATATACTTATAAATTTGAATTAATTAACTTTTTATCTATAAACAAAGATAATTACCAGCTTGATTTAATGTTCAGAAGTTCCTTCAGCAAAACACAATCCAGAATGGTTAATTGTGTGATTATTTTGCATTAACATGATTTTGTTTGTGTGATTTAAAAAAGAAGATACCAGAGGGACATTCAAACTCATAGATCGAAAAAAAAATTGACAACGCCATGGCTAAAAAGGAAAAAGGCAAACAGACAAATAATAGTACACAAGACACAATATCGAAAACTAAAGACTAACCAACACGAACCCCACCAAAATTTTGCACCGCTCCGACAGGGTAAACAGATTCTGCCCAACACGTGGCACCTGTCGTGTTGCCCATGTTATTACCAGGTAAATATTCAAATTCGGTAGGTCACACTTGTGAAAAGGGAACAGGATTGTATTTTCAAGTTAGTAGCCACTTTTTATAATAGTAGTTCATCCTGAATTCATTTATTTGTGAAATATTTGGTGTATCAGTGTTAAACAACCATCAAGCCAGATGTAGTTTTCGTTTGTATATGGTGTGTTGGTGTTAAGTAAGTAAGAAGAATTTAAGTTATCATCAGGTTGGAATTGAGTCATATTCTTTTGGTATTCATAGCCTGAAATAAGGATTAAATATGTCGTTTTAGTCATCATTAAGTACCTGACAACATCATTAAAAAGAATTCCGTGCGGAATTAGGAAATTTGGATACCTTATAACGTAATTTTGAGAATGTCATGCATGTGAGAGACTTAGGTAGATATAAGGTCAGGCTTGATCCTTCATGATTTGCATGGAGCAGTGCTGTACTTAGTCAGGAATATGACAGTTGTTTTCCATTCGATTGATATCTTTGGACTTTTGATTTTGCCATTTAAATACGGACTTCCCGTTGTGAATTTCCTTCGGAGTTCGGTATTTTTGTTGTTGTAATTTTTACCTACATCATGCTCATCGAATTGTACTTTTTTCTTGGTTCTAGTGATTATTTCGTTTACGTAATATGATGACAGGTTTGTCTTGTTTAGACAAATGTTTTTTATATATCACTTTTAAAGATACCATGCATGATCAAACCGTCAATCAATTCAAATGTTGTGCGAGTACACTACTGTACCATGTAAACAGATGTTTAAACCCACCAATCTATATATGTGCCTGTCCCTATTTGGAAACCTATATGTTAAAGTTATTGTATGTTTTGTTTATCATATTTGTATACGAATAGAGACTTTTTTCAAAGGTTTGAATTCTTTTACATTTTTAATTCGAAACCTTTAATATGATGCTACAGTATAAGTGTTACTGATTGCTAATGCCCGAGAGTGACCTATAGCTATTTACTTCAACAACATTTTTTCTTTGGTAGTAGTTGGATAGTTTCTTATTATCGAACATACCGCATCCTTGTATTTTTTATTAATAAACATGTGTGTTTTATTTGTTTGAATTTAGTATGCAGCAAATATCTCTAGACGAAAGATAACGTACCATCACAATCGACAGTTTCATCAGACATTTAAATCGTGGCATTTAATTGTATTTACTCATTGTTATATTGAAGTTACTAGGGGCAATCAAATTTATAATGTTTTTATTTACACTTATACATTTTGCAAATAAACGCATTAAATTATGACGAGCAAGGCGAAATATTTTTTTTAAAGTGTCGATTAAGCAAACAAAAGCACCATCCCACAACAAATAAACACATTTGCTTAAAATACAGAAAATAAAGCCTTTTTCCACAAAGACTGATATAAATTGATTTGTCAAGACAGGGCATAATGTGACCTTTTAAAGTAGGTGAAATACACATGAGCAATAATAAGAACAAGTCCTATTGTCGTTGGTCCTAGCAATCCAAGAAAGGATTCTATATTCAGGGTGAATCCTATCACGCACATCAGCAGTAGACAGCTTATTATTGCCATAGAAACCCATCTAACAACAAAAATAATCTTAGCGTTTCTAAGCCCGTCCGGAATATTAGTTGTCAATTTTGTTTGGGATGAAGATACCGCTGATGGAAAATCATTGTTCATTGAATATGATGACGTCATTTCACTACCAACCACATTCCTTTCCTTGGTTTGATAACTGGACTCTTTTGTCTTTGTTTGGTCCGATTCTTTAGGAGGAGCCTCGTTCCCATAGTACCAAGCTACTTGGAAACCGTTGACATATGCTACACTGCTTGAAAAATAGCACATGATGACATACTGAATAGGCATGACAAGGATGTTGTTGGCGAGAAAGTCGGTCGTCTTTCCTACCATAGCTATAACAACTGAACCGGTCGCTTGACCACTGGTTGACTGTAGCCTCATGTTCAGTAACACCTACAAAAAAACATACAGTTTACTGTGGATTCATTTATTTTCGTGTATTTCTCTTAAATTTTCATATTCGTGGATATTTGATTTCGTGGTTTTGTCGATCTCTGTATACTAAGCCTTATGAAAATATGTTATTCGTTAAAAATTTGAAGTTCATTATCTAACTGTTTAACAAAATTCTGATGTACTGTTTATATGCCTGTATCCTATGGATCAGGCGTAACCAATACATGAATGTCTCATATTTTGACGAAAGCGTGGCTTGTTTTTGTCATCTGCCAAAGATCTTGTTGTTATGGTAATAAGTCCAGTTGACGTTTTTACGCAACAAGTAATCGAGGTGAACAGAAATCGTACAGTTTTTAATATTTCAATGTCAATTAATCTATCTCTGTTTATATAAAATCTAGTATATCTTCATTGTATTGCAACTTTTTCACATACAAAATGATTTAAAAGAACAGCTGTATTGTTGATCGAAATACTATTTCATTGTAGAAAAAGTTGTACCAGGAATAAAAATCAGACCAGAAATGAGTTCAAATATTTTCTATTATCAGAACAGCACATAACTGTTGTTACTCAATATGGAACGAGGAGTGGTCATACTTTAGTAAATATATAAAAGGTCCTTAGGCTTTATTTCCGAATAACTACAGAAAAGTTACCCCTAGAGCTATATAACTCCAAAACAAAACATTTTTGTTTTAAATGCATAATGAAAAATTGTTGTCGCTTCTTTTCTTTTCCCACTTTTTACAGTAGGATTATGAACAATGAGATGAGGTATGATTGACAAAGTTCACGAGGGACCAAAGTATGATATTTTAAACAAGTTGAACAATACAATTGTTCGTCTCACAATATTGTATTATATTTTGTATTGCGTTGATTGTTCTTCTTCTTTTGTTTTGTACCAGCTAACAAAATAATTTCGATCTTAATATGGAACAATATTAACGTTAAAAGTGAAAAAGTGCATGTTTTTTTATATAGTATATCACACCTTTAATTGAACGTGTTCTTTTAAAAACGGTCCTACTTAAGTTATTCCTCCTAATTTGTGAATTCTGCTCGAAAATTGGATATTTTAATGGTAAAAAGGAATTAAGACTTTAAAATTGTAATTTTCCGATTGCCCTAGTTATTTTCTAAATATAAGTAGCACAGCTGAATATTTTAGAATACAATTGCATTAAGATACTGAACTACTAACGACGTCATTCCATTCGATATAGAGTGTGAATATTTTATCTTAAATTCCTAATAACCAAAAGTGAATGCAAAAATCAATGCCTCTGACGATATATCATGTGTAAATTAGTTCAGCACTCCCTTTAAAGTATTAAGATGCACTGATATCATATTAAGGCAATCCAAAAGAAAATTGATTGGTTGTAAATTGACCTAATTTCATGTCTGTTCCTTAATAAAGAATGATGAATTATCAAATCAAAAATGCCAAGGAAATAGAAAAATTATAAGATTCTTGATCGAAGAACTGACGACAGACATTTCTTAATTGATTCATGTTTCTATGTTATGACATTCGGCTTTCCTCAACAATAATAAGAAATACTGCAAAACCAAATCTTCAACGTATTTTGTGTTATCGATTTCGCGTTCCTAAATAACATGAATAACAAATTGTCTGAAATTGCAAAAAACTTGAGATAATAGTATAAAAAGCACAAGAACTTGAGGTTTATATGTTGTTTTTTTTAATTTATTATTCATCGTAGATACCGGAATTAAAATTGTTTACGCCAGATCCGCATTTTGTCCACAAAAGACTAGTGAGGTTCGAAAAAAAATCAAGAGCTATATAAAGTACGTACATGTAGTTGCATATCATTGAAAACCCGATATTGCAAAGGATTTTGATAATTACAGTTAAAAGTTTTCAACGTTTACCTCGTGAAACATTTAAAACACTGGTAAAACATGTGCTAGAGATAAAGCGAATACTGAAGGAATATATAAACACAAAACGTTAAAGATACACTGACAATTGAGTGCTACAAATTGAAAAACACCTGTCCCAAGTCAGTAATCTGATATGCAGTAGTTGTCGTTTGTTGATGTGGTTCATAAATGTTTCTCGTTTCTCGTTTTTTTAATAGAAATTAGACCGCTGGTTTGCCCGTTTGAATGATTTACAAAAGTATTTTTTGGGGGCCCTTTATAGCTTGCTATTCTGTAGGATCCAATGCTCCGTGTTGAAGAATGTACCTTGAGCTATAATAGTTCACTTTTATATATTGTGACTTGAATGGAGAGTTGTCTCATTGGTACTCATACCACATCTTCCTACAATGTATATCTATTAAATTGAATTGATTTTGTCTTCAAAATATTTTTTATTGGTATATTCTTAAGTACTAAATCGAGTTTATATTTCAGACATAGATTTTGGGGAATGAAACCTGCAGTATTTTCGTTGTATGGGTTGATTTGTATTGTTTTATTATTTTATCACGCTGCACAAATATATTAAAATTCTAACCAAATCACGGAAATGTTTATTCTACATCAATCAGTAGTATGCATAATATGCAAAAATAGTTTCTTTTTAGTGCACCTAAAATATATTATACCAAATTTATATTTAACCCCCTAATCTTTGAAAAGATCATCAACAACAGGTGCTATGACTTCACATCCCTACCAATGTTTCATATTGCTCTAGGCGTGCACTCGAAATTAAAAGTGTATATTACCTGTGGAAAGGTTTCTATGCACCATAATACAATTGCTACATATTCTATAAAATTCTCCACTTTGAATATCAGTTCAACAGCAATTAAAGCCGACCACGTGACAACACAAACAGCAGGGTAAATTATTTTCAGTATCTTTTGGTACTTTCCATAAATCCAAAATTGCACAAGAAGTGTGAATTCTAAAATAGGACAATATACCGAACTTATTTGTCCATAAATTGGTATTTTGGCATATATGAATACAAAGAATAAGTTAATCAAAGATGCTGTAAAATTTGATGTTGCCCATAGTACACTGAGTCCTCTTACTGATTTCCGGCGGAAGTTCTTCCATACTTGTGGAAGTAGAACAATAAACCATAGCGTGGTGCTACACATGCCGCTTAAATTGCCAAGAATGCATGTCCAGACAGGCCAGTTGTCTCGACAGTTTTGGTGAAGGAGTTTGTTATTATCACTAAAGTTACCATCTGCCATAGTAATGTGTGATCTTATACACCTGCAAGTAAATGGAAAACAAAAACGGAAAAAATAACTTTAACAATCGAAATAATCTGTAAGAAAACTTGAATGTAACTGAAACCTGCAGTTAAGATTGACGCGTACATCATGGGAAGCAGTAACTGAGATCACCAAAAGGTTCAAAGTGGGATACCTGTTGCGTAGTATTCAGTATGTACCCTTGCGGAAATAGGAATATCATGGTTATGTACTACCAGATTTTCAGTTTTTCTTAAATTATCAAGATACTGGCCCTTTGTTGAAAATAGAATGTTGACATAATTATCCTTCATGTTTTTAATTTGTTGGCTAATATCCGGGTCAATAGTAGCATACACATCATGTTAAAACGTCTCGTCAAATAATATATGCCGTACACCTTTGCAGCAATCACCATATATAACATGAGTAGCACGACGAATAGCCCATGTGATGCAGGATCTGCTTACCCTTGCTGAGCACCGGTTCTTGTTGCTAAGTATTTAGTTTTCTCTGTTGTGTTTTGTGTACTATTATTTGTCTGTTTGTTTATTTTCGATCTATGAGTTTGAATGTCCCTCTGGTATCTTTTGCCCCTCTTTTATATTAATGGTCATAGTTGCTACAATAACTTAAAAAAAACCAACCGCAATGAGTTAGTCAATAGCGCCATAAAAGTAGCGATAAGTCCCGAAAACAAATTAAAAAAAAAAAAATCCACTTACAATTTATGTGCATCATTGTTCCAAATATTTTACCAATGTCGTGTAAAATTTCGATTCAGTCATTTAGTTTGGAATGACTGAAATATTTCATTTTCCCTTCTGTATATCTTAACTGTTTGTTATTGTGCTTTTTATTTTAGAATATCTATATAAAAAAGAAGATGTGGTATGAATGCCCCTCAAACAACTCTCCACAAGATACTAATTGACACTGCAATTAATAACAAGGTTGTTTGTCAGACAAGGTATTTGATGTCGATGAAACATCTTTGCTATTATAGAAAAATGATGCGTGCTGCATGGTAATTGTTCGAAGCTACACAACAACAACACAGATAACAATACAGTCATTTAAGGAAAAAAAAGGCCAATGTGAACTATTAGCTTTCTTTTTACCACATGTCAAGTTCTAAAAAAGCCCCGAGACAATTTTGTGATTTAATTTGAATGAGATAACCAAATACGAAGTCTTGTGTTCATCATCTGTTATATAAAAGTATATAGACTAATACATTAACAACCTGTCTGCACTCGCTGTTTAGATTTGATTTACGTTTGTATAAAAGAGAAATATATACCAATGGGACATTCAACTCATAAGCTGAATATTAACTGACAACGCCATGGCTAAAAAAGAAAAATACAAAACAGACAAACAACAGTACATAAATAGTTATCAAAAGTACCAGGCTTATAATTTGATACGCCAGACGTGTGTTTCGTCTACATAACACTCGTCAGTGACGCTAATATGGAAAAAGTTTTAAAAGCCAAACAAGAATAAAGTTGTAGAGCATTGAGGACCCACAATTCCAAAAAAGTTGTGCCAAATACGGCTAAGATAGTCTATGCTGGGGATAAGAAAAATCTTTATTATTTCGAATATTTTATACTTTTGCAAACAGTTAGTTTTTAAACATGACCATAAAATGATATGCATGTCAACACCGAAGTGATGACTACTGGAATGGTGATTCCCTCGGGGACAAAATGTCCGCAAAGCAGTGGCATCGACCCGAAAAGCACAACATAGACAATTTAAGACTGCGTAACAGAAACAAAACAAAAAACCGGGGGATTTCTAATGCTATAGAAGCTGTATGCTGTATCATAATTGTTTTCTCTATAACTTTAAAACACAATTTAAACATGTTTAGTCTATATTCATGATATTCACATCGTCTGCAGTAAATATCTACATTCACAGTTCTTAGCTGTTCGGTAGAAGTTAATAAAAAAGTTCGAACAATCCTTAACATAAGACTTTGATGTTTAAGTTTCAAATTGATATGCGAAGTTATGATACAAATGCTAAAACTCTTTCAGCAGTGACCTACGTAATAATACAGTTCTACATTTGTGTACTGGTGTTAGGCCTTATCTTGACTCTAAACATTTAAATATCTCATTCTTCTGTTTGTGTTGTAAGGTTGTTTTCTCATCGTAAAGATTGTTTCTTTATACAAACACTTACCTGTGTATTTATTATAACACTCCTACTTTCGTTTATAATAAACTGAATATAATGTCAGTAAGTAAACACACAACTGCAAATGGTTATCTACACTTAACACATGTTATATAATGTCAGTAAGTAAACACACAACTGCAAATATTTATCTACACTATACACATGTTATATAATGTTGACTTTGAATTTAACACTTACAAGTATTTTCAGAAAATGTATGTTGATTGCACTCAAACGCCTTATACTTAAAAGTACTTTACTGTTTAATCTTTGTACCGAGAGGAAATATATTCCTAATCATTGATAGAGTTTTCATTTTTTGACACATTTATATCTATATAATTATATTTACATGTAGTTTATTTTGTAGTAAGGAAATAAACATGTATAAAATATCGTTATCACAAACAGGATATTGACATTTACAGTCCTTGAACTAATGTTAAATTCATAATTATGTCAGAAAGAAAAGTTGTATTGTTTTATTTTGAAAAAAATAAATAAATGTAATACCAGCAAGATAATTATACCACGACTGAATTTTGCTTGCAGTGAGATTTACGTTTCACATCGTCAAGAACTCCTTGTTGTAACGTTCGTTCAGACGAAGATTGTCTTTGTTTTATATATGCTATGTGTGATATGAATGAATACACGATATACAAGTTCCTATTCTTAAATCATTGATGAGTAATGTGTATTTCAAAGATGTCAGACATATCTAATTTAAAGGAGTATGTCCGGTTAGTGCCGATTTTGGCCTTAAATTTCAGGTTCATCTGAAGAAAGATTTTGGACACTTTTTAAACACTTAAGTGTCTTCTTTAGTCGAATCAATTAGTAAAGATGAAAGATTTTAACTGATTTATTCACTAAAACGCTCCAATTCAAGCTTAAATATAAAAAATCTATCAAATATGCCACTTTTCAGAAAGTTTTTGTCAAAAATGAAAGTGGCCGCATCCGTGTTTATTCCCAACCTTTATATATGTTATGTTTTATCACCCAATACAACTTATATTTAAATATTAAGAATGAACAAACATTCGGCCAGTTACATTTCAAATGGAAACCGTCTAAAAATTTACCAAAATCCAAACATTTCGAGGATTTCAGTAATTTAGCATGACTTGATGATGCTAGTACCCGATATATGTGCATTGTATTGTCAAAAACAGCCCATATTTATGTAGCAGAAGTATTCTACTTTCCAATTAAAAGCTAAAAGTTTACACTTTAACAATTTTGTAAAACTGCCAAAAAGGGGTCTTACTGGACCTACTCCTTTCAAATGTACTGTAACTGTACTTATTTTCGCGGTGCTAATATTTGTTCACGAACCTCACGGTTGGTTTACTATCGCGAAAATAAATACACGCGAATTAAAATCCAACTTTTTAAAGGGCACTAGCTACGAGTTATATAAAAAAATCTTAAGTAAGATGTTTTTTGTTCAATCAATAATTAAAGTGAAATAGTGAAATAATAATTCGCTTTTAGCAGCCAAATTGGTTCAATTTTGTCAAATTAAGCGAAGAAACATTGATAATTACTCATTCACTTGCAAGTGAATTAGTCGACCTCATGAAATCCGTATTCATGTGAACTTCAATTTAACCCCTAGCTAGAGATTGACAATGCATGCATTATACGTGTACAGGTTATTTAAAGAAAAAGAATGTCAACAATGAAAGTGAAACTACGGTAAATCATTTGATTACTGATTCGATCTATATAAAATCATTCTTATATGGTTAAAAACAATGATAAACATATTTTTTTAATCTGTAAGATAAAATCAAACAGACCTATAAAAATCCAATTGCACGTGTTGGTTTAATCTATTCATATCGTTATTTATGTTTACATCGCTTAAATGGTCATCAGAGGTCAAATCAATAGTTAATTAGATGGCGTCTGGGCTAACAAACACACGAAACGAACCTACATATTATCTACACCATGCTCTGTATACTGTTTATTTTAGACTTTTGGTAGTTTGGATAAATGTTTTACATTGTTATAAATCAAATATGAGAATTTGAGTCAAATCGGTGACCATGAATTTGACAGCTAGTGCCCCTTTAAATGAGAACTTACTGTTCATCAATGCATGTAAACTTGACCTTACAACGATGACATGACATGTTTACAACCCTGTTAATCCGATAAATAAATAAACTAGATTAATATCAACAGGTGACAAGTAAAAACCAATTAAAGATCAAAGAAACAATAATGACTCGAGATTACCTTGAACCATATGACTTTCTATAGTTGTTGTTATTGATTGATTTACAAACATGTGTGTATAGTAGCAGACAATGTTCTTGAAAGCTTTACTGTAATCATTTGATAACGAACAAAATTGTAATTATAAGTCGATTTTATGAAAATTAAACAAGCACAAATAAATACACACGAAGATTATTTACAAATAACTAAAGTTACTACAGTTTGTCATTTACCGAGTGCGACTCGAGCAATACCGGTCTTAACCTAACCTCTTTTCAAACTCTCATCTTTAACATTCTGAAATGCATGCACTAACCATCCAGCGTGTAGTGGTTTTAAAGTAGATGTTTTAAGTCGACTTTAATGTCATTTACTTTTTTGCCGGCTTTAATCCCAGTCATGATTTGATCAGAGTACCATTCAGTGAACTTAGATTTCACCACATGTTTGAACTCATCATTTCCTGAAACGTCCAGTGGTTGTGACTCGCTTGTTCAAGATGCTGGTACGTTACGAGGGCGAATGTTATTCTCACTTAACTTAGTCATGAATGATTCAACTCTGTGAGCACGGAAAACATCGAAAATACACAAAGCCGGTTGTTTTACTTTGGATAATGGCAATTTATCACGGACGGACTCAACGTACGGAATAAGAACTTTGTCAGCATACTCGAGCATGGTCGTTTCATTTGACCAATGATTTTCTGACTGCGTAATGTTCTATTTTTTTAGGGAACTTAAAGTTAGGATGACATCGACTAGTTTTTGCCTTGGTAATCACTTTTGGCGATATAAATTTCCCATTCAATTTTTCACCCAATAAAACTGTAATCTGTCGCTTGTCTTCGAGACCCATAATAGACACTTGTTTGCTACCTTCTTCCTCTAAAGTATAGTCACCAACAGGTATAATATATACATTTGTCTTGTCAAAGTTTATGATTAGCTCACTCGGAATGTTATCTTTCTGAACTTGTATCTTTATAGCCGTTAAAAATTCCTCCTTTTGTTTTTCAAAATAATCTAGGATTTTACGTGCTGCTTATGTATCTTTCCTTTGTACGTATCCAGTGCGCCGGAAAAATGACTGAGCCCAAGAATAATAGAGTTCAATGGATCCTCCGAATTCATGTAGCAGCTGGCGGTCTTTAGCCATTATAATGCCTCGCGCAGCGACCACAAGAATTGGACGATTAACAATACCACCAGCTAGTCGTAAATTTCGTATGTGTTCCTGAACTTCGGCATCGTATTTTCCGAGAATCAGTGGCTGTCAACGTCTTTGACTTTCAAGTGATATTTCTGTATCAGAGTCAAACGATTGGGTTTTCAGTTTTAGCAAGTATCCCTTTTTAAGAATTCGTATTGTAGATTCATTGATGGATTTCCCTGTCTATTAACTAAAACGCCTTACTGCTTTCAAAACACCATGCTCACATTCGTATTTTGCCATTTTCAGCTTTTGCTCACTCTCATAATGATTGTATTTGCCACGTTTGCGTTTTTTACTTGAAGAAGCTGTCATAGTTTTATCTACGTTTTCATTAGCTGACACAACCATTTCAGCCTTCTCTGGCGTAGAGTCATTACGAGGATCGGGCAGAAACGGACGAATAGGAGGCTTGCCTTTCTCCCGATTTGACCAACTTTTTAACATGTTGAATTACAAATGAAGAATGAAAAACAAATAAATTAAAATTGAACTCAGTTCACTTTTATCGGTACTCTTACTACAAATATTTTACCCGACGGCTATTTAAGCATTTACTTTAATACAGTATACACGACAGCTATTTACGCTTTTACTTTAAATACAGTTCCGATGTACACACGAGGCAATAATTATAACTGTAAAAATTAATTTGTTTTCATTTTCGAGAAATATCGCGGAAATAAATACCCGCAAACTTGTTTGAAATACGCAATTCGCGAAAATAAGTACCCGCGAAAAAAGTACAATTACAGTAATTTATTAAATTACTAGTAATTTAAAAAATGTTCAATTACACATTACATTCAATTGCATGGAAAATTGTAATGCATTACACTAAATTACCATTACATTTTCAATTAACCAATCCCGGCTAAGTACATCTGGCCGCTGGTATCTTTGATGAGTTTACTGGGTTTTCTCAAACTGTAAAAAATCTTACCTTTGGTTGTACTATTATACTCCTTTGTTGTTTCTGACAGAAATAGTACTGTTGATAAAGAAACAACTGGCAAGTCTTATCTCATTACATTATTTTGATTTTGAGTGTAATCATTTTAGCAAAATGTATGTTGATTTCATTAAATAACTGTCTACTAAAATAGGCTTTTATATTTACTATTTATACATAAAGGAAATATTCGAACTTAATTTATCATTGATAAGGCTAATTCCTTTGCGCATTTCTCTAAGCTATCGGATTCAGTTCTGAATGCGTGTTTTACAAAAACATTCATCTTTCAGATCTCGATAACAACATTAGTTTTCATTTGAAGGGCGAAATTACAGACTAAATCATGTTTTGTTTGTTCACCTGTTCATGTAATCCCTTCGATATCATCACCAGCGGATAGTCGTTACTATCCAATCATACACATGTATGTATCTTATGGGGACTCAATTTAATGAAGATTTCAGTGTAATCCATGTATTCATTGGATAACGACTGCCGGTATGCCAAAATTGTCACCTTTTAACTATTTATGATACCTTCTATCTACCGTAAGCCTAAAACTAAAAAGACACAATTATTACTTATTACAGAATGGAGTTATAAATCAAATTGGTGAGTTTACTACAAAGAAACGATTGTGAAGCATTCAAGTCAAAAATCTGTAGAAATTGTATGGACATGATCGAGTTGACCTTGCTCTAGATATCCAAATATTTTTTCTACAATTTTTCAATTCCCCTGTGTTATTGAAGATGATAGAGGCTCTTCGTTTAGAAATATTTGTGAACATTCTATTTATTTTATTGTGAATGTAAATATACAAATGAATTCAGATTAACAAATGCAAAAAACTTAAACCAGATAAACATCAATATGACCAGTAAAACATGCATACAAGTAATTCATTCACGACCATTGCCGGTTTTTGGGACGACCGCTTACATTTTACTGGTCGATGTCGTTGTGGACTGTATATGTAAGCATATGTGTTTATAGTCGCAAACATGTACATGCTGTGTTCAAACATAGTTTGTAAATTTAATTGAAACAAAAATATACCAACAGAGATGCTGTACATTGCTATTAATTTTCGGATTTACTTTCAACAAAAGCATTTAGATTTAAAGACATTCACACATGTAGCTATCTGAAGTATAATATTTACTAGGGTGCTTTATTATTTAAATTTTTTGAAGGATTTGTCAACATAAAAGCTAAACATGATCGTACAGTACAGATTGATCATCATTTTGGTTTGAGTCTATTTTCGTGCAACTAGTCATAGATCGTCATAAAATGCGCATTGCATTGTGTTGCTATGTTAATTGTCTGGTTTGTCGTTCGATTTTATTTTCGATGAAATTGCATAAACGGGTTCTGTTACTAAGTCAGATTCTTTTGGGTTGCTCTTTATTGACTTTTTAGTTGATATAGCATATATGGGTTCATTGGTTATGCTTGATGACGAATTATTTGAATCTATTTTCGTTGTAGCGATATTTTCACTGTTCAATAATGTTTCAGGTACTAAGTCAGGTTCTTTAAACTTGATTGTCACTGACTTTTTCGTCGATATAGCGTATATGGGTTCAGTTGTTAGCTTGGCTGGTGACGGGTTATTTGAGTTTGTGTTTGTTGTACTGCGACCTTCACTGTTAGATAATTGTGTCGCACGGATGCCATGAGACATGTCAATGTATTGTTCTGTCGTCGCACCACTCCCTTGAGACGTGCCAATGTATTGCTCTATTATCGGAGACATGCCAATGTATGGCTCTGTTGTTGTATACATTGCATCACTGGAATCTTCAATTTCATCATAGTCATCAAACTGACCGAAAGACGATTTTCTATCTTTCTCCAGGGTTAAATTAAACTTGGACGCATTGTCAGCAGGAATAATTTCATTTCTATGGTATCTTTGGTCCGTCTTTTCGTTAGTTGTTTCTTCTATGCCATCATATATGTCATTTAATGATAGTTTCTTAGTAAATAAATGTTTCTCCTCGTTAGGAGTAAATGTGTCTTTCCTTTCATCAATTTCGTCATAATCTTGGGTTTGCTCATTTGTGAAAACATGCATAGGTTGGGTATGAATTAACATTTCTTCTGTAGTATCAATATCATCGTAATCACCCCCAGTTAATTCATTTGTAAAGTCGAGTTGTCCTCTAGAAGAGCCTGTCATATCTTTAGAATCATTCATATCATCATAATCACCGCTTAATTCATGTGTAAATTGATTTTGTATTCTGGAGGCATGGCATGAATCTTCGGGTTCCTTAATATCATCATAATCACCGGTTAATTCATGTGAAAACTCATTTTGTATTCTGAAGACATTGAATGCATCTTCGGGTTCCTTAATGTCATCATATTTACTGGTTAATTCATTTGAACATATTGAAAAGTCGAACTGTCTTTGGGAAGCGTGTGGTACATCTTCGGGGTCGTCAATGTGATCGTAATCCCCAGTTAAATCATATGTCAAGTCCATTTCTCTTCTAGATGAATTTTCCACATCTTTGGAATCCGCATTACCAGATAATTCATTTGTGGTATCACGGGCAGGAATTGCAAAGTTCTTCGTGTCTTTAGTATCTGCAAAATCAACTTGTAAAGCCAACTCGGGACAATTGTTGTTTCTTGTATCTGTTTTGTTCTCTTGATTTATGGTAAATGCAGGCTTGTTTGGTTGATACTGCTTTTGTAAGTCATTATTATGATGATCATCTTCTTCGTGGTCAGAGCTACTGGTGATGCTGGGAATATGTTCACTTATATATGAGTCAACATTGGTAGTGTTTGAGTTAAGTATTGATTGTTCCGTTTGTGTTTTAGTATGACAAATATTGCTGATTGATTCATCGTTATCAATTGTTCCTTCAACTTTTCTAGTAGTAATGTTTCCGATTTCTACTTTTGATCGATGACTGCCTCTTTTGAAAGTTGTAAGACGTTTATTTAATTTATCTTTTTTAAAAGATGTCTGCACTCCCAACACACTTCCGTTTCCGCTGCTTCTTCCATCACTTGATTGTTCATTGCTACTATCGCTGTCTTCTATTATATCTTCCAATGGGGATTGTAATTCGGTAATTTGTACAGAATATGAACGTTTGTTAACAACGGCTGCATGCTCTTTTACTTTCTCCTTTTTTCGAGTTTTGGAATAACTGAAACAAACAAAACAAAACAATGACAACCCCACAAACTTTAACCTGATTGTGTTCATTTTGTTAAATATTAAAATAAAAGCCTAAATAAATAAGATACCATTTACAAAATTACAGCTAAATAATTGAAAGAATACAAAATCAAACAAAAAGTATATATATCCCCAACCACACCCCTTTCAAAATAATTATATTAACAAAAAATTATCATTTAGAATAGGTAAACTTGAGGCTTTAAAGAGCATGTGTTACCTAGTTATACATGTATATACATCTTCAACAATGTACACATTTCGACATTGTTGACTAAAATATAATTCATTACACAAATTTGTTTGTTGATTTTCTATTGCGTATTATAATGGTGATTAACAGCGTCTATCTAAGTATTATAGTTTTCAAGATAATAGGCGAAAAACCCTAAACACAGGTAAAAATCACTATTAGGAGTAAGATCTCCAATATGAAGTCAACTGACGAATTTTGGCTTTAAACCTATTCGAAGATCTAGTCTTGATGATCAGTTACGTTTCATCTATCAATTTTTAGGTTTTGTTTAAAGATATTAGACAAAACGCAAAGTATTAGAAATAGTCTTCATTAAAGGGCAGTAATTCAAATAAGAAGTTATTGGACGATTCGGTCATTTTTCATTTAGATCTCTATTTTATATATTTTTTTCATTTTCAAAGTGCCCTTTCTATTACATTGGAATAACCTTAACAAATATCGGTTCTGGCTGGTTGTCTTGTGGTGTGGCTAAGTTTTAATTGGTTAGAATGATACATGTATATCGAATTAAGAAGATTCCCGAACAGGAGAGGATATACAATTTCATGTAGCTAGTACGGAAGATACTGAATAAGTTTTTAAATCTTTGTAGTATGGAAATCCATGGCCCGATAAACATTCAAAACATTCATTACCTTTACCAAGTCAAGAATATGACAGCTGTTGTCCATTCGTTTGAAGTGTTTTATCATATGATTTTGCCATTTGTTTAGGGACTTTCTGTTTTGAGTTTAGTATTTTTGCGATTTTTTTTGTTGCTGACATTTTTTTATGATATAGCGAAGCAGTACCTGTATGGAAATATTTCACTTGTTATAGTATGATAGTTCAAAATATGTTTACCTTGTTTTGTTGCTAACGACAATAATTATAATGACTATCATCAGTGAAATTAAACCCATCAGTCCATACATTGATATACCTGTAAAGAGCAATTATATATATAAAAAAAAGATAAACGAACTCCCGGAACCTCGTTACATGGTGTGCTAAAATACCACGTCAACTATGTTTTGAATTTGTATCAATAGGATGAGTTCAGACTTTTTTAACTGATTTTTATAGTTTGTTTTGATGTTGTAACACCACTGGCCCAGGTTAGGGGGAGGGTTGGGATTCCGCTAACATGTTTAACCCCGCAACATTCTGTATGTATGTGCTTGTCCCAAGTCAAAAGACTGTATTTCAGTGGTTGACGTTTGTTTATGTGTGACACGTTTTTCGTTCATTTTTTTAACATAAATTAGGCCATTAGTTTTTTCTTTTGAATAGTTTTATTCTGTCATTTCCGGGCCTTTTATAGCTGACTCTGCGGAATGCGTTTTGCTCATTGTAGAAGGTCGTACGGTGACCCATAGTTGTTAATTCATTCGGTCTGTTGTGGAGAGTTGTCTCTTGAGCAATCATACCACATCTTCTGTGTTATATCCGAGGAAAATTCTAAACGGAAAGTCCCTATGAAATTAGTGTATACATTTTATGTAAGAAGTAACATAAATATCGATAACATATCTTTATCAAAAGAAAAATTATTATGTATTAAATGATTTGCTCCCAGACAGCGACCTATCAAGAACATACTTTTTTTAATTGAGTTATATATTCTACAAGTCCTATAAAAAACATACAGGAACAATTATATTTTGTTTTGTTTTAATTCAATGATTATTATGTGTCTTTCTTTTTTCTACATAAATACATATATTATATTTAACGGGAGCATTTCATATCAACAGGTTCACGTGAGCAGGTTGATTGTTTTAGATTGCTTTGAGAGACTGCGAACATGCTTTGATACGGTATAATATGAACAAGAGTTTGGTTTTCTGTCTTACAGTTATCAAAGATTAGCCTGAATGTGTTAATGTGTTTATATTTTCTGTTCCTGTATGGTTCTTTTGTTTGTCCAATGATCGTAATTGAAACTCAAAGGCAGAGTGATGTTACCATGGTAATCACAAATGAAATGTCTGAACACGAAAAATCAACATGTTTCTGTCACAAGTCATGAACCTAGTCAGTGGCCATTTATTGGACTATTTAAAAGATCTTTGTTAGTCGGTGAGTTTTGATTTGATTATGCTATCACGGTTTGACCTTTAGATAGATTTGTGCTAGTTTGAACTGTGGCATCTTCGTGTGTCTAACATCATGCATGTGTATAATCCGATTCATGCATGGTTTGAATAAATGATTCGTGTAACTCGTCATCATGTGCAGAAGATATACACACATCTATAAAGTACTTACCTAAAATATTATCACTTGCAAAAGTTTCGCTTGGTAACACAATTTTCTCTACAAAATAATAAGTTATTCACATATGAATAGACTCGTATACTCTGATTTTGTCATTTCGTTGATACCGTTGCTGGTATACCGTTAGGTTTTCTCAGATGCATTTACTTGTTGCCTATTTTAAACGTTTCACTGGTTTAGAACCATAAATGCTATTGGTACACTCGGTGTTATTGTTACCTTGAAAACTAGGGTTTACAATACTTTTTTGCGAAATGCCTGTACTCAATCTAATAATTATCTTAGTTAATATATCAATGTATATATATATAGTCCCTTTTTAAGTATGATATCATAAGTTATATGGTTGCTACTGACCCCCTATGGATCCATAGAGGGTTAATAAAATCCATAGGGTGTGAGACCGGAGGCTGAACCCTCTTTGGATTTTATTCACCCTCTATGGTCCGTAGGGGGGTCAGTAGTTAACCGTTTAACAAATTTATCGCACGCTGGAATTTTTCTGCTGCGTTTTGTTGAAAAATAAGCAATGAAACAGAACAACATTATTGATGACGTCACCATTAACCTCCTATGAAATTTACGTTCTCATAGGGGGTCACCACGTGACGGCGTTAAACCAATCACAACCGTTATAATTTCCCGCGGTGCGATAAAATTTCATAGCATAATAGGCGGTTGATTTTTGAAGGAATTTGTCGTCCTTCAATATGATATCCAAAGGTAAATATGCAACAATTTTCAACTGAAGATAATCTATTTTTGACAAATAAAGATTTAGAATAATAATGTCAAATGCATAACTTACCAAATCTACAAATAAATGTCCGTCTGTCTGTACAGTTTCCAAACGATGTTGATGAATTGCGGAAGTCCATGTACTCACACATCAGTGGATTGATAGATGATGTTTGATCTGAAAAAAAAATAGGCATTAATATAGGTATATGAAATTGTGGGATACAAGTCAATGAGACACATAATCTAACTCACATTAAGAAAGCAAAATACATTTAGATTTCATTATTGAGGGCTAAGCGGATAATGTTGTAGTGGATGATTAATACATTAGGCGTTTTTGAATCTATATACTACTAAAAGAATGGGTCGATTTCATAGGGCTGCAACTCTTCTGAAACCCAAAAAGTCGGAAATATTTGTGATATGACGTATTTATAAATGTAATGTTTTGTACTTCGAAAGTCTTTGAAAATATCTTTCTTCCACAGAAAAAGCTTATTTTTGAGAAAATATCCAAATTCGGAGACGGTTAACGATCTGTGTCTTATATGCTTTTGCGCATGATCAGTCGACGTTCTGCCCTCAAAATTTAATTACATAATAGTTCTTGAAAAACTGGTCATTATCGTGATATATGGACTGCCCACATGACAGAGGTATTGACTAAGATAGTGATAATGACTGAGCCGAAGGCGAGGTCATTATCGCTGTTACAGTCAATACCACTGTCCTACGGTCAGTCCATGTATCACGATAATGACCAGTTCTTCAATAACTATTATGTTTATTTCATTGAGGAACCATGTTTTTGAAAATTCGCATAAATTCAAAATGTCCAAAACAAACTCTAGTAGTTGTACGATTTCTATGGCAAAGAGCGAAGACCAGTCGTAGTAATACTGCCATTCATTTAAGTACAATTTTTCAGTGTATGAATACTAAATCAAGTTCTCTATAATTTTATAATTTACGAAAACATATGGTAAACAATTCAGCAACTTAGATATAATATTAAAAAAGGAAAATGTTTTATTAAAGGGACATCTCTCTAAACAGTGAAACCACGCCCCATCGGTCATTAACAAAAAAACACGCCCCAACGGTCATTAACAGACTGAAACCACGCCCCACCGGTCATTATCATGTAAAAGTCCGTTAACGATCGGTTTTCGGGTCCGTTTTGTTCTGTTAATGACCGATGGAATTTATTACTGAAGAATAATGAATGTCATGTGGTCCCTTTTTATCCAATTAGAGAACCCTATTCTAAACCGATATGAAATAAACTGTGTTTCAACACTTGTATCACGATTTCTCGGACATCTTTTAGTGTACATAAAAGAAGAAGGAGGTCAAAGAGGCAGAAAAAAAAAATGACAAATAGAAAACCAACAAAACAAATAGGTTTCTCACCTGAGACATGCAATTTGTATAGGGGTGTCAACTGTTTTTTGTATCTTAGTTATAATATTTTGGACTATCAAATATTCATTACAAAAAATACAATAACAAGGATGTGTCCTCAGTACACGAATGCCCCACTCGCACTATCATTTTCCATGTTCAGTGGACCGTGAAATTGGGGTAAAAACTCTAATTTGGCATTAAAATTAGAAAGATCATATCATAGGGAACATGTGTACTAAGTTTGAAGTCGATTGGACTTTAACTTCATCAAAAACTACCTTGACCAAAAACTTTAACCTGAAGCGGGACAGACGGACGAACGAACGGACGGACGAACGAACGGACGAACGAACAGACGGACGAACGGACGCACAGACCAGAAAACATAATGCCCCTCTACTATCTTAGGTGGGGCATAAAAATCAGTACAAACACTCATTTACCTATCTGCTCAGGTGTAACAAATTCATCATACATAAAATAATCATTTTCTTGTCTTGTTCACTTAAGTCAGCAATGCGTTCAACTTCCAAAACAATAAACTCAATTTTCGTCCATATTGCATGATAAGACTACAATATTAAAAAGTCCATGCAACAATATTTTGCCGGAAGATTATAATTCCCTGCATAGCATAGGAAAGAAATAAAACAAAAACTAAATAAAGAACAAATAAACACCAAATAAGAAAGTATGTGGGAGACAAACGTAAAAAAGATTGAGAATGGAAAGGGGGAATATGTCAAAGAGACAACAACCCGACCAAAGATCAGATAACAGCTGAAGGCCACCACGCAGCTAGAAAATTCTGCACCCTGCTATTGTCCTCAGCTGGCCACAAAATAAAAATGTGAACTAGTTCAGTGAAAATGGACGTCATACTGAACTCCACAACATACAATGAGCTAAAATTAGAAACCATACAAGACTAACAAAAGCAAGATGCTCATGGGACAGGCGCAAAAATGCGGCAGGTTAAACGTATTTTGTGAGATGTCAACCCTTAGACCCTTTACCTCTAGCCAATGTAGAAAAACACAAAGCAATACGCACAGTAAAAATCAGTTTAAAAGAAGTCCAAGTTTATACATGTAACAAACAGGGCAGATTATATTCATAACCGTTCTGTTTTTTTTCAAATTTGTCAAATTAATACTTGTTCGAGATCTGTAAATACCAAATTATAAAATACGGATTAAAAATGTGTTTCAGTTCTTACTAACCATTTGTTGTTAGATCGTATGTATTAATAACACGTGTTGCACTGGTCCATAGTTGGTTTGTCTTCCCAGTATTACAAAAAGATTTGTTATTGTACCACTGCAAAAATGAATCAGCATTGTCACATAACGTAGCAGCGGTAGGTTGAGTTGTATTGCTCCCATTGTTAAAACCAGATTCTGGGAAAAAATAATAGGAAACATAAGCTCAAACAATTGTTCAAATACAATACACGCAACATTACAGGTAAAGAAAGCAAAACAAACTCATATGAACACATAGGATGAATAAAGATCATTCGAAAGTGTAATCTGTATCAATCTTTTTAGTAAAGAAATTTGATCTTACATTTTTCGGTCTTTTTAAATGTATGTTGTGTTGTAACATACATGTAACTACGGTATCCAGAGGTTGTTGGAGGGTATGATTTATAACTGTAAACATGTTCAAACCCGCTAAATACTCCATGTAATTGTCCATAGCCAGGAGCCTGTAACTCAGTGGTTTGGTTGGTTCATGCCTTCTTCTGGTATGAAGTGTTCCACATTTTTTATGTAGGGGCCTTTTATAGCTGACTATAAGGTATTGGTTTTTTTTCTCATTGTTGAAGACCGTACGGCGACCAATATTTGCTTACAATCTGGTTTTTCAGTTTTCAAATTATTGACAATATACTAGTATTGTTTTTTTTCTCATTGTTGAAGACTAATATTTACTCACAGTCAATCTTTTGTTCAGATTTCGCATTGGAATTCATACCACATTTTTTATTTGTATATTGCTACATGTACACTAGTGACAAAATATAACAGTTTAAGTAAAAATTAACAGGATAAATGTATATCATAGTTAAAAGAGTTTTGAATTACGAAAATATCTATACGATACAACTCTACTTTCCGCTATATAGATGATGTTCTTTCACTAGGTAATTCGAAATTTGGTGACTATGTTGAACGCATCTATCCCTTTGAACTAGAGATAAAGGATACAACAGATACAGTTAAGTCGGCCTCATATCTTGACGTACATCTAGAAATTGACAATGAGGGTCGGTTGAATACAAAACTTTACGACAAAAGAGATGATTTCAGCTTTCCAATTGTGCACTTTCCATTTCAAAGTAGCAACATTTCAGCAGCACCTGCATACGGTGTATATATCTCCCAATTGAAACGATATTCCCGTGCTTTCATTTCCTATCATGATTTTCTTGAAAGAGAGTTATTACTCACAAGGAAGCTATTAAATCAAGAGTTTCAAATGGTGAAGTTGAAATCATCACATCGTAAATTTTACGGACGCCATCACGAGTTGGTTGACCGTTAATATATGGAATAACCGTTTCACAAATGATATCGGATATTATGTTCCTTACGTCGTAACTACAATCCCCTTCCCTTTCATGAATGTGACCTTCCGAATTAGACTATTTACCAGATTTGTTATCACATAAGTAACACGACGGGTGCCACATGTGGAACAGATTCTGCTTACCCTTCTGGAGCACCTGAGGTCACCTCTAGTTTTTTGTGGGGTTCGTGTTGTTTATTCTTAAGATTTCTATGTTGTGTCATGTGTACTATTGTTTGTCTGTTTGTCTTTTTCATTTTTAGCCATGGGGTTGTCAGTTTATTTTCGATTTATGAGTTTGACTGACCCTCCTGTATCGTTCGTTCCTCGTTTAGTTATTTACATGTGCATTATTTTGTAGGGCATTGAATGCGTTACAGATAGACACATGCAATTTAGCTTATTTAATGCATTTCTTCGTAACATACGTTTAACAATTTACACGCATTTCTTATCTGTGTACACACTTGCATTCCTATTTAACGTATTGTTTACCACATATTCCTTCATAATAACTGTTGCAGTTTTCTGATCTGAGAATGATTTCTCCGTCCTGACACTGAGCTGACATACATTTTAGTTGGTCTTCTGGTGTGTCATCTAATGTTCTCAGTACTCCGATTATATTTTCTGTACAATATAAAAAAGAAGATATGGTATGATTGCCAATGAGACAACTATCCACAAAAGACCAAAATGACACAGACATTAACAACTACAGGTCACCGTACGGCCTTCAACAATGAGAAAAGCCCATACCGCATATTCAGCTATAAAAGGCCCCGATAAGACAATGTAAAACAATTCAAACGAAAAAAAAACTAACGGCCTCATTTATTTAAAATAAAATGAAATATATCAAAATAAATAAGAAATAGTTTAACCTTTCTTTTGAACGGTACTAATTAAAAGTATACTCAAAGCGTTTGAAGAACGTCAGTTTTGGTTTTACAATCATTATAACTGCAATAAGTGATCTCTTGTTTCAAATTTATGAAGTTTAAGGACACAGATAAATTACAAATATTTTTAGATTACTTTTGTGCTAAGGAAGAAAATCAAAATACTCTCATACTTCCGTAAATAAAAGGCCCGCAAAGAAACAAACATGTACAAATATGAAATACAAATGCATACCATCACCTTCCAGTAAATTGAATCAGATGTTACCCCAACCCCAACCTACAGGGTACACGTAAAATGAATGGTATTGCCCAAATAAAATACTAACGCTTATTAACAATTACATAACTCGGTGTTTGCCTCGGTGTTTGACAATAGGAGTATGAGACGGGAGAACCGGTTTCACCTAGACAGTAACACGCACCACCCTGTAAATACAGAACGAAAAAAATATCACTAGAATTAGCATAAATTTTATCATTAACAAACGTATTTTATTAAGAAAAAAATATGTTATTAGCAACTATTTTGACATTTTCATTGCATAACTTTGAATTACGCCATGAACACTCAAATGGTCAAAATACAAAATGATTAAGTCACATCTATTGTATCATGGATTGCATATGAACTGTTCCTTATACAAGAGAAACAAACATATATATGTAGGACTCTAAAGTGCAATGGTACTCTAAAGTGCGATGGTCACGCTAAAGTGCGATGGTATACGCCAAAGTACGATGATGTCTCACGCTAAAGTGCGATGGTTGTTTGTTCGCTAAAGTACGATGGTATATCACGCTAAAGTGCAATGGACCAAAAGGGTAAGGTTCGGAGCTTTATAAAAAAAAACGTTAAAGAACACTTAACGTACAAATAGTCCTTAATATATATATAAACGTTTAAAATTAATTCGCGGTCACGCCACATATAGAAATGCTAGTAATGGATAGCTCTCTATCAATCTATGGAAACGTGTCGTTCGGAGCATGTAATACATTATAATTTGAGGATTAATCTTTAACCGAATATATAATTATGATAACATTATCTTTTAAGAACACACTGTCTACATCGAATTAACAGATACAAATGTATTGCCATAAACGCAAATACAGAACCAATACAAAGTTTAGCTCATGGCATATTGAGATACATTTCATAGAATTGTGTGGGTGGTAGTTCCTGTAAAGCATTTTGCTGGTTTGCATAAACATTTTGTTGTACAAGTTGACCTAATGAGAAAATAAGGTAGTAAAGTCACTTATTCAGAAAGAAAAAAAAAAGTGAATACTGCCACAGTTTATTTGAAAAATATAAATATACATCATTATGCTCGCGCTTGCAAAAATTACTTATTAAGGAATAATAATATACTACATCTAGTTAAAGGGTTGCCGCCGTCAATTGACTGTTTGACGGTTGCACATACAGTTTTACTGGTCACGCTTAGCAATTCAAAATCGCGGAATAAGATCTGTCACTTGTGGATTTGGCGGCTAAATTTAGCCAATGAAAACATTTGTTGCATTAAGATTGTATAAGAATACAGGTATCTGATATATTATACGCAACAAACCTCAAAAGCAAAGTATTGTGACAATTGACAGTACTGTTGACAGTCATACTTTCCGTCATTTGTGTCCTCAAACGTAGCAAATACTGTCTGGGGAGACATATAACAGCCTATAATTACAAAAACAACAAACTAATAAAAGTTATTCCAATGTTTACCAATTAATTGCACCAGCATACATGTACATTATTATTGATAAAATCGTACCTTACTATATAATAACAAGCTAAATGTTTTAACATTGGGGATCAGACAACATTAAGCCATATATGTACTTCTTAACATTAAATGAGTATCTTGTAAATTTGGTTTGGGTTGACTTTCTCTATAATCACCTTCTCTGTAGACATCTTCTGTGCTCGTGCTGTGTGGATGTAGTAGAATGTGTCCGCATTTGCTGTGTGCCCTTATATTTAACAATTATGTTGCATTTGCCTGTAACCGAGCTTTCATGTGTTAATAATATCTGTGAGAGGGCTGTTTTGTTGGCAATGATACCACATGTTCACAGCTTTTTATGAAACAAAAAAAAAACGGAGAGACAAGTTGGTCGGTAGGCAAAGAAGTTTTGCAAAACATTTATTTTTTTCCTCTATCTCTACAATATCAAGATTATTCTAGTTCCATTTCTGCGTGCTTTTGGATTAATCTGTAACGCAGCTACATATTTTGTCTTCTTTAAGTTAAAATAAACGAAAATCAATTATATTGGTTTAAAATCAATGGATGGCAAAATCAACAACGTGGTAATGAATTTGTATTATCCAGTGTAATTAGCCATTCATTCAAGATCAGTTTCAATGTTTATCTTTCGTGGCTGTCACGGATATGATTCTTTGACAGTTTGACTATAAATGGTTGATTTAACTAGCGACATGTATAGATAGTCGACGGCTTCAGTCATGATGACCTCCAGATGTAAATTGATGTTCGTGTCTAACATTTTAAGTCGATGGATTTCTGTCTATTTGACGCATTACCTTCAATTCAAATTTAGTCAGGAATATGACAGTTGTTCGCCATTCGTTTGATTTGTTTGAGCTTTTGATTTTGTCAGTTGATTGGGGAATTTTTTGTTTTGAATTTTCCTCGGAGTTCAGTATTTTTGTTATTTTACTTTTTTCCGATATACGATACTGCCATAACAACATGAGAAAATTGTTTTTTTGCACCATCTAATGAAAAAATTAAATCTGCGAACTCGATTATTTTTATAAGCTTATGCGTAGATCTGGTTTTTATTAGATTGTTTTTTTGCAATGATAAGATAATAGAAAAGTTCTATAATTATTCAAATGTAAAAAAAATACAGTGCTTCTTTTCAGTGCAAACATTTCTGGAAATCATGTTTTGATATTTGAAGGCTGTATTTATTTTTTTATGTATTCCTCACAAGGAGATATTTCCTTTTACAAACGGAAAACAAAACCAACAAATATTGAAACAGTACTAGCTGTTTTAAAATAGTCTGCTCAAGTTGCACTCTATCTAAATTGTTTTCCTTTAATCAAAGGGTCTTATCAATATCCAATTTATAGCAATATTTTCTTTTTATTCTTAGTTCAAATTATTTTAGTTTATATATGTGTTGGAATTTTTTACGAAACAACATGTTTTAGTTTGGCAACTTCGATTGTGCATCGATGCTATAAGTGTGGGGTTTGTATGGGAGAGAATAATTATAGATTTAAACAACAGAAGAATTGACTAAAAAATGAAGAAGTGGAAATAATGGGCAAAAGTAATAAAGAATACTAGAGAAATTACCAGAAAAATCTACGAAATTTCAAGCGCGTAGCTACGTTTACGTAAAAACGCCCGGGCGTCCACTTGAATTTTGATGAAAAAAATATTTTGATGAAAAAATTATTGTTATCTTACTAAATAAAATACAAAGAACTGAATATTATAAGTAAATTAGATGGATGTGAAGTTACAAGCCCTGTTCGTTATTCGTTATTCGATATTCAATATCGAGGTCTCAGATAGATTTTCACTATAAATTTTGAATATCCAACTGGCACTTTGGGCGCTCCGTATATATGGAAGACAGGAAGTATACCCAAATTCCCTTTAATCACGATTGTATCTACCTATTAACTAAATGTCTGCATTATATTAGAAAGATTGAGAGATCAGTGTGCTCTCACCATTGCCCTGTGCCCTTTGTCCTAAAATTTTGACAATGTTTAGCTAAAAAGTGACAATCTAAGCCCTCCGTAGATATCGAAGATGACATTAATCTGGGAAATCCTTCTGATACAACCTTTAAATATACAGAGTCTATGATTTGGTTGAATTTTATGGACATTGAAAGACCAGGGGGGTCTCGCCCTCATTTAAGCGGTCTCAGGTAGTTTTTCACTATATATTTCTTTTTTTGGCTTTCCATAAAAATTCTATTGATATTCTAAAATCTTTCTAGCTTGATCGGTTTTACTTTTTGTTTGAAGAAATATCACATATAAAAGTATATCTCTGAAGTTCTTTTATTGACAAAAATCTATATTACATAAAGACAAATATGCCAGTTAGAAAAGGGTTAATATTCGAGAACAACGAGAATTTACGGCAGTTAGAAGAGGTCAAGAAACGATTTCCTACGTACAGTGATCTAGGACAGGTTAGAACAGTTCTATGACAGATATTCTGACAGTTCTAATGAGAGGTTAGAAGGAGATCACTTCTAACCTCTCATTAGAACTGTCAGAATATCTGTCATAGAACTGTTCTAACCTGTCCTAGAACAGTTCTACCTAGAACAGTTCTACCCTATGACTGTTCTAAGTATAACTGTCAGAATCAGTTCTAGGTAGAACTGACTAAATCAGTTTTAGGTAGAACTGTCAGGATCAGTTCTAGGTAGAACTGTCAGGATCAGTTCTAGGGTAGAACTGTCTAAATCAGTTCTAGGTAGAACTGTCCAAATCAGTTCTAACCGTAGAACTGTCAGCAGAACTGACTAAATCAGTCAGGACTGTAGAACAGTTCTAAATGACGTCACTGCAGTAAGCTAGGGCACTTTAGAATTTAGAAGAAATAAATCACCTCCAATTACTTTGCTATATAATAATTTTCTATATTTTTTACTGATCAAACGTTACATGTACAAATATCGAAGTGAATAGAAGGTTATCCAACTCATCGGAGAAATATTTTTATAAGATTGCATACGGAAACATCATTGTTTACGTTTCTTCGGTCCCCGTTTTTAACAGTCTCTTCCTAAATATAACTCTGCATTTAATTCAGAAATTTTAATCGTATAGTTACCTTGTTTGCCTTGGATTTACATTCATTTAAGATTCTGTTTTGACAAATCATGGGATATTAATGAAAAAAGTGTTGTATAACGTAAAAAAACTATATATCATCGTGTAATGTGTTTAAAAATTTTCGTACTAATAACAATTTTCACTGATTACGGTTTTCACTGTTGAGTTTTTATTCAAGTGTTTATTCAAATTTAAAAAGCATGTCCTGTAGATTGATTTTAGGTATCTATTTTTTTTTTGTTAATGCTTACTACATTTTTTTACTGTTTCCGATTACTTTACGATTTTTGTATGTAAAAAAACCGGCGTCATATGTTTTCGTATGAAATAAAAATTGGATCAGTACACGGACAGGAAATGACTTCAAAATCCGGAAATTAATATTTTCTAAAGTCGTGGTTCATGTGATCGCTTGAATCATAAAAAAAGTTATTAAATACTTTTCAGTACTAAAAATTACTAGTAAATACTAGACTTAGTGTAAGGTTGGTGTTTCGTGTGCTGAAATTTTTAGATTTTGTTTAATTTCAGATTGGCACCTGGTTTGAACAAAACACATTATTTTTTCTAAAATAAAATGCAGTTTTTAAAATTTAGGATTAAATATAAAAAGTTAAGACTGTTTTCATCTTCATGTATCAAGGATGTATAAAAAAAAATTGTCAATGAAATATAATTGAATAATTAGATTTTGAACAACCATTTTATATAAGAACCCTTCTAATTTTAACTCGATGGTTTGTAATTAAAACGGCCCCAAAAAAAACCACATGACAGTCATATGTCTTGAAGATCCGGTGTCTGACTTGCAAAAAGCATATCTGGACTTTATTTTTACCCTTCAGAATTGTTTTCCACAACTATTCTAGTGATGCATATTTTTGACATTAAATAAAAATGGCTGGATAGGTCAGTTTTATTTAATTTGTTCTTACGTCTTTAAAAAGCGACGCTGAATATGTTTTAAATATGTCAAGTTGTAGTGGTGTTGTTGTTCTAAATATAGAAACAGAAAAACATGCCACAATGTACGCGTATGCAGTCGAAACCGACGAAATGTGGTTGATACGAAAACATATAACATACGAAAACATATGACACGACGATACATTTGCACCATCTCGTCAATTATGACAGACATATCCATAACTATTATAAATGATATCTGGGAGTCTGGAACTCAGAAAAATATCCTCGATCTGAACATGAATGAAACATTTGCCCCTGGACGTTCGGCTACAAACAAAATCATGTATTTTTCTTTGCCTTTTTCAAATTATATTAAAAATATACTATTCCAAGAAGAGAACTTCCCATACATGTACTTTTTATTTTAAAATAAAGTATATGAATCAGTTTTGTTTTAAAAATAAAAAAAAACATCACAAACTACTGACTTAAAAAGTCACTTTAGTGACGGTTCATTATTATGGATACAGAGAGGAAATAACGCTAAATTTTTAGATATGGTACACCTTATCGCTATTTGTCTGCTGTTACTGGATATCACACAGGTTCCCATAACATTTTGACGTCATAAAACAAAATATCTGACGCCACAATGGAAAAGTGATTGTTGTATGCTTCAAAAGTTCAAGAGGCCGGGTCAGCCAGGTTTAGCAATAAGGTGTATTGTGTTCCAAAGTTGGTGTCATTTTTATCATACGATCCGTCCTGACATAGAAATATTATTGGTTTACAATGAGGCCATACATGTATATATCATTTATATTTACATGATAAAAATTAAATAAGTTCAGTTTTGGTTGATGTGGTCAAATAATTTTGTTAAAACAACTCAGTCTGATACAATATATCGAAACTACTGAAATTTGTTTATAATTCAATATTTTGAATAAAAAGAGGACTTGCTGGTACTCTAAATTGATATGGAATTTTTTTTGTAGCCAATGTGTTCCAATATTGCTGTCATTTGAATTATACAATCCATCGTGATATGTAACTATAAGTGATTTACTATGCGGCTATATATATATTAAGATTTACATAATAAAGTGTAAATATGGTCAGTGTTGGTTGATGCTGTCACATATGGTCAGTTTTGGTTGATGCTGTCAAATATGGTCAGTTTTCATGGTTTTGGTAGATGCGGACGAATAATTTTGTTATATTCATGAGTCAGTCTGAGATATCAAAACCACTGAAATTAGTTTACGATATAAAAATTGATTAAAAAGAGGACATGCTGGCACTATAAACTGATGCGAGCATAATTTTTTTTTCCAATATTGCTTTCATTTATATTAAACAATCCATCCTGATATAAAAATATAAGTGATTTACTTTGCGGCTATTAAGATTGACATCATGTACATAATAAAGTGCAAATATGGTCAGTTTTGGTTGATGCAGACACATAATTTTGTTATACCAGTCAGCCTATGATGCAATATTTTGAATAAAAAGATGACATGCTGGCACTCTAAATTGATGCAAACGAAATTAGGTAGCACTAAGCATTGTGTTCCAATATTTCTATCATTTGTATTATCATGATTATACAATCCATCCTTACATAAAAAAATAATAGATTGACTATGTGACTATAAGAGTTACATAAAATGAGCAAATATGGTCAGTTTTGGTTGATGCAGTCAAATATGGTCAGTTTTGGTTGATGCTGTCAAATATGGTCAGTCTGAGGTATGTAAACTACTGATATTTGTTTCTGATGCGATATTTTGAATAAAAATAGGAAATGCTGGCACGCAATTGATGCGAAAAAAAATTGTGGTCCTAGATTTCCAATATTGCAGTTATTTATATACTACAGTCCCTCTTGACCTAAAATTATAACTGAATTACTGTGCAGCTATATAGAGTAACAAAAAAAAGGCAAATATGGTAAGTTTTGGTTGATGCAGTCAAAAGATTTTATTACACGACTCAGTCTGAAGTATAAAACTACTGATATTTGTTTATGATTCAATATTTTTAATAAACAGAGGTCCAGGAGTTGGAACTCCACTTTATATTACGATCAATGCTTTTGAATGGGAGCATATACATTTTGTAGTTGGACACCCCCCCCCCCCCCCCCCCCCCTTTACTAATGGTTGGGACAAACTTCTCGTAAACAGATATTACATTTGGTTAATGAGGTCCGATAATTTTGTTATGTGATAATGAGCCATCCTGACTCCCGGAATAAGACATGTAATACAATTCAAATAATAATGCCCCCCCCCCCCCCCCCATAATACTAACGGCCTAATTTATGTACAAAAAATGAAAGAAAAACAAATAATTTATGTAACACATCAACAAAAGAAAATCAATGAATTACATGCTCCTGACTTGCAACAGGCACATATATGTGCTCTTGCCGATTATAAATCTGAAATAAAACCGGCAAAATAGCAAAACTCTTTATAATTTAATCGCTATTTTACCAAGCCTTTATATTAAGACAAATAGTTCTTAAAACTTATAAATCAACTCTAGCCGTAGAATTTATAAATCAATTTTAGCCGTAGAATTATTTATAAATAAATTCTGGCCGTAGAATTTATAAAAATCAATTCTAGCCGTAGAATTAGAAATCAATTCTAACCGTATAACTGTTCTAGAAGTAGAACTGACTAAAGATTTGGTCAGTTCTAGCTAGAACTGTCTAAAACTGTTCTAGGGTAGAACTGTCAGGATCAGTTCTAGGTAGAACTGACTAAATCAGTTCTAGGTTAGAACTGTTCTAGCTAGAACTGACTAAAAGGTGTCAGGCTGACAGTTCTACGTACTGTCCTAGGACAGTTCACCTGACAGATTTAATGAGAGGTTAGAAGTGATCTCCACTGTATCTTGTCAGTCCCCTTGAGTATGAAAATCATGATTTAATGTTATTAAGAAATTCTTTTTTATATGATTTTTGAACAAAATTTTTAATATCCAAACGACTGCTAGCAGCCGGTTTGATATTGAATATCGAATAACGAACCGGCTGCTAACTTCACATACATGTACATCAGCCTTGTACTTCTTTTTTCAATTTCTTGTAATTGCGACGAAATTTACTTTTCAACCAAATGGTATGATATCATATTATATAGATTTGTTCATTGTCTTTCAAAGTCTGAAGTTACTAGTTTGAATTTACTGATAATTTTACACTAGACTCAAGCTGGCAGCCACTTTTATCGGCCAATCAAGATAGCAGCCACTTTTTTCCAGCAGCCAATTTTGACGATATGTCTAAAAACCAAAAAACTGAATGAGACCCAAACGTTCCAAAAATCGCTAAATCTTAGTAAAATGCAATCTAACAGGAGAAATCGACAATTTCACAGTTTCTATTGATTTTTAAAGTATTTCATTCCGTTTTTAATATGTATATGAAGTAAGCTGCCGGTTTGTTATTCGATATTCGATATTCAATATCCAATCGGCTGAAAGTAGTCGGTTCAAAATTAAAATTTAGTTGAAAATCAGTTAAAAGTATGATTTTCAAAGTTAACAGTAGTGAAAAGATACGCCGCAAATAGTTTTATGAATGACCCCTTCAGTCTGTCATAAGTTCTCGTTGTCCTCGAATATAAACCCTTATATAAGTTGCATATTTGTCTTTATGTTATATAGATTTTTATCAATAAAACGACATCAAAGATTCGTCAAAGATTTAACTTGATAAATAAAACTAAAACTAAAGCCGGCCACTGTAAAAACATACTGAAATATAAATAGAAATATCTATGGAAAGCCAAAAACATATATAGTGAAACCTATAGCCCCGTGGGCTTTAAATGTCCCAAATTCTACATATTATATAGACTCTGTAATATATAAAATTGGGTGAAATACAAACGTTTCTAAAAGGATCTTGGGTTATGGGTATTGAAAATGAGCTAGGTCCCGTTCGGAACTTTGCCGTAGGGATATGCCGAAAAGTACCGAATGTGTGGTTGATATGGAAAATACGTAAATGGGCAACTTTGAACCTCTGTGGTGGCCAGACGGGCCCGGATCCCAGAAAAATATTTAAGTGGGGAATAGCTTGGGTCAATACCTACGAAGTGAGCAAGGTCCGGTTCGGAACTTTGCCGTAGGGATATGCCGAAAAGTACCGAATGTGTGGTATATATGAAAAATACGTAGATGGGCAACTTTGAATCTCTGTGGTGGCCAGACGGGCCCGGATCCCAGAAAAATATTTAAGTGGGGAATAGCTTGGGTCAATACTTTTGAAATGAGCTAGGTCCCGTTCGGAACTTTGCCGTAGGGATATGCCGAAAAGTACCGAATGTGTGGTTGATATGGAAAATACGTAAATGGGCAACTTTGAACCTCTGTGGTGGCCAGACGGGCCCGGATCCCAGAAAAATATTTAAGTGGGGAATAGCTTGGGTCAATACCTACGAAGTGAGCAAGGTCCGGTTCGGAACTTTGCCGTAGGGATATGCCGAAAAGTACCGAATGTGTGGTATATATGAAAAATACGTAGATGGGCAACTTTGAATCTCTGTGGTGGCCAGACGGGCCCGGATCCCAGAAAAATATTTAAGTGGGGAATAGCTTGGGTCAATACTTTTGAAATGAGCTAGGTCCCGTTCGGAACTTTGCCGTAGGGATATGCCGAAAAGTACCGAATGTGTGGTTGATATGGAAAATACGTAAATGGGCAACTTTGAACCTCTGTGGTGGCCAGACGGGCCCGGATCCCAGAAAAATATTTAAGTGGGGAATAGCTTGGGTCAATACCTACGAAGTGAGCAAGGTCCGGTTCGGAACTTTGCCGTAGGGATATGCCGAAAAGTACCGAATGTGTGGTATATATGAAAAATACGTAGATGGGTGACTTTGAACCTCTGTGGTGGCTAGACGGGCCCGGATCCCAGAAAAATATTTAAATGGGGTATAGCCTGGGTCAAGACCTTTGAAATGAGCTAGTTCCAGTTCGGAACTTTGCCGTAGGTATATGCCGAAAAGTACCGAATGTGTGTTTGGTATGGAAACAACGTAAATGGGCGACTTGAACCTCTGTGGTGGCTAGACGGCCCGGATCCCAGAAAAATATTTAAGTGGGGAATAGCCTGGGTCAAGACCTTTAAAATGAGCTAGGTCCGGTTCGGAACTTTGCCGTAGGGATATTCCGAAATGTACCGAGTGTGGGATTAATAATGAAAATTTGCCATAAGGGCAACGTAAATGGGCGACTTGAACCTCTGTGGTGGCTAGACGGGCCCGGATCCCAGAAAAATATTTAAGTGGGGAATAGCCTGGGTCAAGACCTTTGAAATGAGGTATGTCCTGTTCGGAACTTTGCCGTAGAGATATACCGAGAAGTACCGAATGTGTAGTAATTATGCCTCGGGCCATTATAGACATCCTCGACCATTAATACAGACCTTGGACATATAACAAGGCCATTATAAAAACACCCTTTCATTAAAACTATAATTCAAAATACGCTTAATATGGGCAACTGTAAACCTCTGTGGTGGCCAGACAGGCACGGATCCCAGAAAAAAATATTTAAGCAGGTAATAGACCGTGTCAATACCTAGATATTGGGATGGGTTTTGATAGAAAATTTTCCGTAGTGATATCCCGTGAAGTACTTAATGTGATGTTGGTAAGGACAGAATTTTTAGGGGAAGCATTGGTCCCTCATAACAAGAAATGTGTCACGGTCAAATTTGCATTACAAACGTTCATCTCACCATCATGGGTTGTTCCAAAGCTATGAACAGATAAAGGTGCTGAACTTTGCAGCAAAGAGGCTGAAGAGTTTCGTCAGAAACACAACATTGAACTGTACTCTACCGAGAATGAAGAAAAAACAAGTTTCTTTGAATGTTGGATGAGAACAATGAAAATTATCTTTTTTAAATACTTTTGGCTTATTCTACGCGTACTAACATCGATGTGTTGAATAATCTCGTTCATCAGTATAACACCTCCAAACATAGATCCATTAGGATGACTCCTTTTAATGACAGTTAAACTAAACACGAACACAAAGTGTACGGAACTTTTATGGTAATCTTCTTCCATTAAAACAGGGTAAATTTAAAGTAGTCGATACAGTTTGACGTACTTTTTAAGAAAAGCGTGTTTAAGGAAGCTGGCTTGTCATGTTTTGGATTTTTTGTTAGATTTACGGAATTCTCTGGTTTTACCCATTTAAATGCCTTGAAAAAATTTGCCAGGTGACCCCCATTTTTTATTTTGAAATTCTTTAACATGTTTAATGATAAGCCATCTGTAAAAATCGTACCATGGATTTTAATGAAGTCTACGTAAAAGGGTCCTTTTAAGAACCTTAACTTAAAAAAAACGAACCAAGGGTGGTTTGAAATAGATCTTTATTCAATGGAAAATGTACTTTAAGTCCTTTAATTCCTGTATTTAACAATCAGATTTGCAGTAAAAACCTTTTAGCAAGTATAGTCGTAAGCTTTGGCAGTTTGCACAAGATCATAAAGGCTACTTTCCCTATGCGAGCAATATGGTGAAGGCTTAAACATCTGGGTTATATCTTTACCAGGTGAAGAACCACCTAGGGTTTTTGATCTCACACCAGCATGTTTCAATAATTCACAGATCATCAGACTCTCTCGATCTTCCTTGTTTTGCTCTTAAGCTTCCATGGACAATGGACGTTCCAAGAGTGCATCAATGTTTTTATGGGTCAAGTTTTTAATCTTATTTACCTAAATTTTTGTTGCAGAGTGGTCTTAAACTCATCTACCTTTTTCTCAAGTTCTTTAATGGTTGTTATTAAATCTTTCTCTAGTCGTTTTATATCCGTCTCCAATAGGTTACACTGGAATTGTAATGTACCGGTATTTCTCAATTTCCATAGAATCCAAAATTGTCTGTCATGTGTTGTAGCAGATCTTGATTTCAAGAAATTTACCATTAAGTAGGGAGGGAAGGAAGTTTTATGGTCGGGTTGTTGTTTCTTTGACACATTCCCCATTTTCATTCTCAACTTTATTTGCTATTTGTCGCCCAATGGGTTACATGTTCCATAACGGTAGGATAAAAAGGTTTGGAAAGCAGGGTAACCCGCATTAACAAACTTCTCAAATATGAAAAGTTTTAACTGTTCTCTACAATTTCCCATTGAGAGTGGCTTTTTTGGAAGCAGAATGTTGTGTACACTTAACACTTATTTGAAGTTTTCGAGCCTCCAAACGGGCGCGAAATTGCAATCATCTTTCAATATCATTCATATTATTTTAACATATGATAAATGTTGTTGTTCCTTATATAACAATATGTTTTAGAGGTTTGATAAATCCAGGCATTGTTACTTCTATCACCATACGTCTCTTAGGTATTCGTTTTCAATTTGAAAATGTCCATGTGCCAGTGTTCTGATTCCATCTTTTAAAATGTAACGTGTGTCATCTTGTGTGTTAGTTTCTTAAGTCATCACGATTTCAAGGTAACTGCGAATGACGTTCATTTTTCTATGACAACTTTGGTAGGTCATAAAACACGGCTGGTAATGGTTACACGGAATATTCTGTCGATTGACCTGTTTGGTTTTTCCTTAAGCTTTCCTTGTGTTTTAACCATCTTTCATTCGATATTAAAACATCTTGCACGAAGCCCTACAAACTCAGCAATCATTTGACCACCAAACGTATCTTCAAACACATCAATCACTATTTGCTGACGTTATTTGGAATTCAACGATAGGGTGTTCGTACAATAGTTAAGTGTGTCAAACTTGTTTGAATTTGAGATACCATGTCTTTAGAAAGTCGTCAGTTTGAATTTAATAGACTAGATTATCAGTGTCGGTAAATAATAGTCGAACTTTGTTTCCGAAGGTTTCATAATGAATGTCGTACATTGAAATCTTTGAAATGTCTAAGATGCATGCTCCAAAATACACAGGCTTGTCAAATTTGAGTTCGGTTTTCTTCATGTGTACGATTGTTTTTCGGTAGTCACTTATTTTATATTCATCCGTTTGAGTATGTGTACCATGGTATTTCCAAACTTTGTTCATCAGTTTGAAAAAAATGGTTTTTTTACAGACAGGGTGCGAGTGGTAGTTATGGTTATAAGGTGAATATTCAGGTAAATGCAAATTTCAAGCCTACATGATTGTTTAAATTTTAACACATGATACACTTTTGTTAATACCAACCCATTTGAATAACTCTGTTTCAAATTTCTATCATAAAGAACATACTGTACACCTTTGTCGGATTTGAATACGGTACCAACTTATGAAACTTATTAATTTCTGTTTTCATGTGAAAACTATACATCGTTAAGCTTATCTTAAAGGTCGACTGAGTAACCAAATCCCATTCAATTATGTACCCAACCTCATCCTCCTCTTTCCACATGTCAATGACTTCAAAGTCGTCCACTAATTCAAAACCCTTGTTGGCTACGGTTCTGACATGGCCAACACATACTCATACTACTAGTTAAGTATTCCAAAAAAAGTCATTGGGAAGTGTAGCGGATCACATCATTCAGGCAGGCATCAAATTATAATAAGACGATAACTCAAGTATGCGGTATAAATATGTATCTTTTATTCCTCAAAATTACACTTAATTTTGGCTTCTTATACTCATATATTATATCAACCGATTCTCTACAATAGAATACAAATACACATAAACATACATCGTAAGTAAAAATATAACATAAAACACTAAAATCATAATACTAAACAAACAATAGGAAACACTTTCTTTCACGCTTAATGAATAACTTGTTAAAGTAAAAAGTTAATTGAAATAAATATTACTTTATAAATACTTTAACAATTCTTAATATTCTTTCTTTAAATAAATATTGTTCTTAAAAATGTACATAAATTATTTCTTACCGATTATGATCTCTCTATAAATAACGATGTGTCTCCGTAATAAAATAATTTGTAATGAATAAAAACTAGACAACGTAACGTACGTAAAAGGCTAACGTCATAAAACTTTAAAAACGGGAAATATAACAATTCATAAGAGCGCAACGTTACATGTATGCGCAAATACCCCAAATCGTATCTACAAGTATTACAAATAAAATAAATAACTTCAGTAATAATTAATGAAGTAACCCAACAATTTGGAATTACATTTCAAATCTAACAGGAAGGTTGTGGAGGGTCGCATTCACTCATGTATTTGTTGTTGGCCACCCAATGTCCATGGCTTATTTGAGCACAGTCCCCTCTCGTGTTGCTTATTCAAACAGAAGTAACATGTCTGGGTCGTGTAACAATTATGATCTAACTTTGCTGATATTTAACGCCGAATCGTAAGCTATCCCTGGTGTGTGTAATAATGAAATACATCAAGGCCCGTAAGCTTTTAAACAAATGACACTAGTTTTCAAATATATCATCCAATTACACAACGTCTCTTTTCCAGTACACATCACGGTAGTCTTGTAATGTTTGACAATTAAATCTAGTTAACACAAGTTTTGCTTGAGCATAGTCAGCCACACTAATGTGTTCATTGTTAAGTCGGTTGTAAAACTGGTCAGCAAATGGTAGTTGTATTTTCTTCTTCTTATGAGGACCCTTCATGAAATCGTAAGGGTACACACTTTGTTTATCATTCATTCATAATGCTCCTAAAACAAGACTTCAATACCTTACACTGGTTCAGCTTTAAATGGCTAGATATATAAAATAACATAAACATACACTAATCAATGAATAGAATGTCTTACCCATCAACTTTCTTAGAAAGACTAATGTTCTCTTCATCGGTATTTGGAATGCAGTTCACTTCAAAACACAGTATACCCCAATGCCTTTACGAACAAGTGGGCGTCATACATTGTTAAGTTGTGAAATATAATGGAAACATAGGTAAGTAAGTTTAAGTTACATTAATTATCTGTGCTGCATCACGATACTTACGATCAAGTGGTCGCGATCACGCACTTTGCCTTGCCCTAATTCATCATCGTACATGTGACAACGTGAACTCGCTTTAAAACATTGGGGATATTCTTCAGTCATCACCAGGTCTTTTTATCCATGTACAAGTCTGCAATGTCCTTCATCTCCTCTTCCTTACAAGCCACACATATATAACCATGTCACCCCCTGGGTACACTTTTGTTTCTTTGTATTTTGAATTTCCGCCATCATACCTGACGCGGTAGTAAAAAACCTGAAGGTGTATTTTGTTGGTAAGCATTCGTGTGAGCTTTTGACTTGTCAGGTTGTCATGTGTCTATATGTTATAAGTAACATTAAACGTCACCATAATTAACATAAGGAAATCGCATTTTACTTTTACAGTATATCTTATAAAGGTATCTTCTTCAGGTATCTTGATTTTCACTCCAGCCCTCTAATCAAAATACTAGTACTATGAATTTTCGTCTTAAATGTCTTCTCTCAAACAGTGCTTCTTACACTTTCGATAAAAATACTTTAACATTGTAGATGACACTTTGGCTCTGAACAAATGTGATAAACTTTTTTTTTATCTATCAGTAATGTTGTTTAGTTACATGTCTGCGTGGGTTCTGTCCTTTCCGATGTTCTTTGAAATTTTTCTCGGGTTCTTCATTTTTTCAATCGTTGTTGTTTATTTCAACACCATCATACCCAAACACGTTGATAGAAAAGCTAGTTCTAGTATTTAGCCTTTACAACTGGTCAATGTGTTTCAAACACATGGGGGAAACTAAACCCTTATTGTTCAACTCATTTTCACGTGTTTTTTTTATATTGGCGCACTTTGTGTGTACTTTTCTGATTCACCTCTTTATGTGTACTCTTTATAACACAGCTCACGTTAATAATGGCGTTCTTTTGTGCTAGTTTTACTGAAAGGCGAATGTAAGATTTACCCTTTAGGGTTACAATTTATACATATGAAGGTGTAATTCTACAATATGTCTTAACGGTCACCCCCTTCAATCACGCATGCAATATGCTATACTTTCATAACTTTGAACGTTAGTTAAGTGTCTTAGTTAGTTGATTCAGTAAAAATAACTTCAGTTGACCAAAAAATGGAACAACTTTCACCTGTTACGGGGTTGGTTTTTACCAACTCTACTCGAAGCATCTACTGTACCTTCGATGCCTTCTTAACTTGTGTGCTTCTGACATTTTACTAATCAAGTGTATGCAAAGCACTTCGACTTGCCTAAAAATGGTTCAATGGTCACTGTGGTAATTTTCTACCATCTTTCGCCTTCATAACAGATTCCTTTGCTATGTCTTGTTGAAGTCGTATTTCCTTAATCTAGATGTTTAAGGTATTCCACGTTTTTTTTTGCTTGTAGTATAAATTCATTTTTAGGAAACACTTCTGTACGGGTTTACACATGATGCGTTGACATCAATAAGCTTTACCAGCACTTCCTTTGGTTTTCTACTTTATCCCTTTAACCCAAAATCCTTTGCCAAGAGGGTACCCGTTTTAAGAAGTAAACTTATACTTGTCGGGCATCACTAGCCCTTATGAGACGTTGGGAATGATTTTCTGGTGAGTACCTACTCCGGAAAATATTTGTTTCCTTTATATTATTTTCATGCAAAATGTGACTAGTCTACCCAACTCAAGGTGGTTTTTGAAAAGTTCCTCTTGTACATATTCCTGCAAATATCGTAATGTTTCGAATTGTATTTTTTTAAATGATTGTGCCTTTTTGACTTGGTATTCTGGAAAGTACTCGCTGTCATACCCAATCTAATGCATCATTTTTCTAAAAACTTTGTTTATTTCTTTAACTCAACATACACTTAAATATTCTTTACAACAACAAAAAAATTCAATTGTAAATTATCTTGAAAGGGTTCTATGAAAATATGACCCTGTTTTATTAGCTAGGTATGACATCAGTTTTACTCGGATTTTTGTCATTTTAGGTATTTTTTTATATCCTGTATTGATGCAATAAACTTACAGAACTTAGTGTAAATTAACAGCAGTCAGACTGTAACGTTTAATATTAACCCTGAAGTTTAAAGTAGCATCTCAGCAAACTTAGCATATTAACAACACATTCGGTACTTCTCGGCACATTTATACGGCAATGTTCCGAAACAAACCTAGCTCATTTCAATGGTATTGACCTGGACTACTCCTTGCTTAAGTAATTTTTTGGGATCCGGGCAGGTCGGCCATCGTAAGGATTCAAAGTTGTGTTTTAACGTACTTTTCATTTCAACCACACAATCGGTACTTTTCGGCATATCCCTACGGCAAAGTTCCGAACTGGACCTACCTCATTTCAAAGATATCGTCCCATCCTATTCCCAACTTAAATATTTTTCTGGGATCGGGGCTCGTCTAGTCACCACAGAGGTTCAAAGTTGCCCATTTACGTATTTTTCATATCAACTACACATTCGGTACTCTTCGGTATATCCCTATGGCAAAGTTCCGAACCGGACCTAGCTCATTTTAAAGGTATTAACCCAAGCTATTCCCCACTTAAATATTTTTCTGGGATCCGGGCCCGTCTGGCCACCACAGAGATTCAAAGTTGCCCATCTACGTATTTTTCATATATACCACACATTCGGTACTTTTCGGCATATCCCTACGGCAAAGTTCCGAACCGGACCTTGCTCACTTCGTAGATATTGACCCAAGCTATTCCCCACTTAAATATTTTTCTGGGATCCGGGCCCGTCTGGCCACCACAGAGGTTCAAAGTTGCCCATTTACGTATTTTTCATATCAACTACACATTCGGTACTCTTCGGTATATCCCTACGGCAAAGTTCCGAACCGGACCTAGCTCATTTTAAAGGTATTAACCCAAGCTATTCCCCACTTAAATATTTTTCTGGGATCCGGGCCCGTCTGGCCACCACAGAGGTTCAAAGTTGCCCATTTACGTATTTTTCATATCAACTACACATTCGGTACTCTTCGGTACATCCCTACGGCAAAGTTCCGAACCGGACCTAGCTCATTTTAAAGGTATTAACCCAAGCTATTCCCCACTTAAATATTTTTCTGGGATCCGGGCCCGTCCGGCCACCACAGAGGTTCAAAGTTGCCCATTTACGTATTTTTCATATCAACTACACATTCGGTACTCTTCGGTATATCCCTACGGCAAAGTTCCGAACCGGACCTAGCTCATTTTAAAGGTATTAACCCAAGCTATTCCCCACTTAAATATTTTTCTGGGATCCGGGCCTGTCTGGCCACCACAGAGGTTCAAAGTTGCCCATTTACGTATTTTTCATATCAACTACACATTCGGTACTCTTCGGTATATCCCTACGGCAAAGTTCCGAACCGGACCTAGCTCATTTTAAAGGTATTAACCCAAGCTATTCCCCACTTAAATATTTTTCTGGGATCCGGGCCCGTCTGGCCACCACAGAGGTTCAAAGTTGCCCATTTACGTATTTTTCATATCAACTACACATTCGGTACTCTTCGGTATATCCCTACGGCAAAGTTCCGAACCGGACCTAGCTCATTTTAAAGGTATTAACCCAAGCTATTCCCCACTTAAATATTTTTCTGGGATCCGGGCCTGTCTGGCCACCACAGAGGTTCAAAGTTGCCCATTTACGTATTTTTCATATCAACTACACATTCGGTACTCTTCGGTATATCCCTACGGCAAAGTTCCGAACCGGACCTAGCTCATTTTAAAGGTATTAACCCAAGCTATTCCCCACTTAAATATTTTTCTGGGATCCGGGCCCGTCTGGCCACCACAGAGGTTCAAAGTTGCCCATTTACGTATTTTTCATATCAACTACACATTCGGTACTCTTCGGTATATCCCTACGGCAAAGTTCCGAACCGGACCTAGCTCATTTTAAAGGTATTAACCCAAGCTATTCCCCACTTAAATATTTTTCTGGGATCCGGGCCCGTCTGGCCACCACAGAGGTTCAAAGTTGCCCATTTACGTATTTTTCATATCAACTACACATTCGGTACTCTTCGGTATATCCCTACGGCAAAGTTCCGAACCGGACCTAGCTCATTTTAAAGGTATTAACCCAAGCTATTCCCCACTTAAATATTTTTCTGGGATCCGGGCCCGTCCGGCCACCACAGAGGTTCAAAGTTGCCCATTTACGTATTTTTCATATCAACTACACATTCGGTACTCTTCGGTATATCCCTACGGCAAAGTTCCGAACCGGACCTAGCTCATTTTAAAGGTATTAACCCAAGCTATTCCCCACTTAAATATTTTTCTGGGATCCGGGCCTGTCTGGCCACCACAGAGGTTCAAAGTTGCCCATTTACGTATTTTTCATATCAACTACACATTCGGTACTCTTCGGTATATCCCTACGGCAAAGTTCCGAACCGGACCTAGCTCATTTTAAAGGTATTAACCCAAGCTATTCCCCACTTAAATATTTTTCTGGGATCCGGGCCCGTCTGGCCACCACAGAGGTTCAAAGTTGCCCATTTACGTATTTTTCATATCAACTACACATTCGGTACTCTTCGGTATATCCCTACGGCAAAGTTCCGAACCGGACCTAGCTCATTTTAAAGGTATTAACCCAAGCTATTCCCCACTTAAATATTTTTCTGGGATCCGGGCCTGTCTGGCCACCACAGAGGTTCAAAGTTGCCCATTTACGTATTTTTCATATCAACTACACATTCGGTACTCTTCGGTATATCCCTACGGCAAAGTTCCGAACCGGACCTAGCTCATTTTAAAGGTATTAACCCAAGCTATTCCCCACTTAAATATTTTTCTGGGATCCGGGCCCGTCTGGCCACCACAGAGGTTCAAAGTTGCCCATTTACGTATTTTTCATATCAACTACACATTCGGTACTCTTCGGTATATCCCTACGGCAAAGTTCCGAACCGGACCTAGCTCATTTTAAAGGTATTAACCCAAGCTATTCCCCACTTAAATATTTTTCTGGGATCCGGGCCCGTCTGGCCACCACAGAGGTTCAAAGTTGCCCATTTACGTATTTTTCATATCAACTACACATTCGGTACTCTTCGGTATATCCCTACGGCAAAGTTCCGAACCGGACCTAGCTCATTTTAAAGGTATTAACCCAAGCTATTCCCCACTTAAATATTTTTCTGGGATCCGGGCCCGTCCGGCCACCACAGAGGTTCAAAGTTGCCCATTTACGTATTTTTCATATCAACTACACATTCGGTACTCTTCGGTATATCCCTACGGCAAAGTTCCGAACCGGACCTAGCTCATTTTAAAGGTATTAACCCAAGCTATTCCCCACTTAAATATTTTTCTGGGATCCGGGCCTGTCTGGCCACCACAGAGGTTCAAAGTTGCCCATTTACGTATTTTTCATATCAACTACACATTCGGTACTCTTCGGTATATCCCTACGGCAAAGTTCCGAACCGGACCTAGCTCATTTTAAAGGTATTAACCCAAGCTATTCCCCACTTAAATATTTTTCTGGGATCCGGGCCCGTCTGGCCACCACAGAGGTTCAAAGTTGCCCATTTACGTATTTTTCATATCAACTACACATTCGGTACTCTTCGGTATATCCCTACGGCAAAGTTCCGAACCGGACCTAGCTCATTTTAAAGGTATTAACCCAAGCTATTCCCCACTTAAATATTTTTCTGGGATCCGGGCCTGTCTGGCCACCACAGAGGTTCAAAGTTGCCCATTTACGTATTTTTCATATCAACTACACATTCGGTACTCTTCGGTATATCCCTACGGCAAAGTTCCGAACCGGACCTAGCTCATTTTAAAGGTATTAACCCAAGCTATTCCCCACTTAAATATTTTTCTGGGATCCGGGCCCGTCTGGCCACCACAGAGGTTCAAAGTTGCCCATTTACGTATTTTTCATATCAACTACACATTCGGTACTCTTCGGTATATCCCTACGGCAAAGTTCCGAACCGGACCTAGCTCATTTTAAAGGTATTAACCCAAGCTATTCCCCACTTAAATATTTTTCTGGGATCCGGGCCCGTCTGGCCACCACAGAGGTTCAAAGTTGCCCATTTACGTATTTTTCATATCAACTACACATTCGGTACTCTTCGGTATATCCCTACGGCAAAGTTCCGAACCGGACCTAGCTCATTTTAAAGGTATTAACCCAAGCTATTCCCCACTTAAATATTTTTCTGGGATCCGGGCCCGTCCGGCCACCACAGAGGTTCAAAGTTGCCCATTTACGTATTTTTCATATCAACTACACATTCGGTACTCTTCGGTATATCCCTACGGCAAAGTTCCGAACCGGACCTAGCTCATTTTAAAGGTATTAACCCAAGCTATTCCCCACTTAAATATTTTTCTGGGATCCGGGCCTGTCTGGCCACCACAGAGGTTCAAAGTTGCCCATTTACGTATTTTTCATATCAACTACACATTCGGTACTCTTCGGTATATCCCTACGGCAAAGTTCCGAACCGGACCTAGCTCATTTTAAAGGTATTAACCCAAGCTATTCCCCACTTAAATATTTTTCTGGGATCCGGGCCCGTCTGGCCACCACAGAGGTTCAAAGTTGCCCATTTACGTATTTTTCATATCAACTACACATTCGGTACTCTTCGGTATATCCCTACGGCAAAGTTCCGAACCGGACCTAGCTCATTTTAAAGGTATTAACCCAAGCTATTCCCCACTTAAATATTTTTCTGGGATCCGGGCCTGTCTGGCCACCACAGAGGTTCAAAGTTGCCCATTTACGTATTTTTCATATCAACTACACATTCGGTACTCTTCGGTATATCCCTACGGCAAAGTTCCGAACCGGACCTAGCTCATTTTAAAGGTATTAACCCAAGCTATTCCCCACTTAAATATTTTTCTGGGATCCGGGCCCGTCTGGCCACCACAGAGGTTCAAAGTTGCCCATTTACGTATTTTTCATATCAACTACACATTCGGTACTCTTCGGTATATCCCTACGGCAAAGTTCCGAACCGGACCTAGCTCATTTTAAAGGTATTAACCCAAGCTATTCCCCACTTAAATATTTTTCTGGGATCCGGGCCCGTCTGGCCACCACAGAGGTTCAAAGTTGCCCATTTATGTATTTTCAATACCCATAATCCAAGATTCTCATAGTCACGTTAATCTCTACACCCAATTTTATATACTACAGAGTCTATAATATCGTTGCATTTTGTGTATTAAAACACAAGGGGTATAACTGTCACCTGAGCAGTCTCCCGTAGGTTTTCACAGTATATTTATTCTATTTTTGGCTTTCCATAGATATTTCTTTTTATATTTTGGAATGTTTTTAGAGTTGCCGGCTTTAGTTTTAGTTTTATATATTATATGTTGAATTAAATCTTTGTTGAATCTCTCGTTTTATTGATAAAAATCTTTATTACATAAAGACAAATATGCAACTTATATAAGGGTTTATATTCGAGGACAACGAGAATTTACGACAGCTTGAAGGGGTCATAAAACTATTTGCGACGTAATTTTTCACTCCTGTTAACTATGAAATCATACTTTTGATTTTCAACTAAATTTGATGTTGAACCGACTGCTAGCAACCGGTTGTATATTGAATATCGAATATCTAATAACAAACCGGCAGCTAACTTCACATACATATTCAAAACGTAATTAAATGCTTTTAGAAGCAGTACAAGCCGCGAAATTGTCGAATTCCGCTGTTAAACTTTATTTAACTAAGATTTAGCAATTTTTGGAACGTTTGAGTCTCATGCGGTTTTTGGGTTTTTAGACATATCGTCAAAATTGGCTGCTGGAAAAAAGTGGCTGCTAACTTGATTGGCCGATAAAAGTGGCTGCCAGCTTGAGTCTGGTTAATTTTACCCACTTTCCTTTTGTTTAAAGCAATTCATTATCTTCTGAAATTCGATATGTGGTTTGCATTTTTGTCGAGTCCGTGACATTTTCATATGTCGCAAAGGCTAGACATAGCGATCATAAATTTCGTCGGCAGCGTCACTTTTATGGTTCAGTGTGTGGTTAACTTTATTTTTTTAATATCAATAACTTTGTGAAACTTTCGTATGGAATGTTTGTCTTCCATCCTTTTATCATAACATTATACTTATAGACATACTTATTTCTACGCAAGTTAACATAATAAACCTCAATAGATTGTCGTGAAAGTAAGACAGAAGTCGATATTCCAGAACAAGAAAAATATCTGAAGAAAATATTTTATTTTTTTATAATCATGTAAAAGACTGATAAATTCATTCATTTTTTTAGGTAAGCAATCAAAGGCGAGAACCAGGGTTCCACAGAACCTTCACGCATTTTAATACTGCGTCTGATCATCTCCGAACATTAATTATTTCATGTTCAATAACGATATTTACCCCATTGCTCCTTTTAAACATAAAGTAAGGGAGCTACCATTTGATTTTTATGGGGGGGGGGGGGGGGGCTAGGATGAAAAATTTTGTCCTGCTTTTTTTTTAGTTGTAATCTCTGTCCTGCCTTTTTATTTTTTACTCTATTCGATCCTGCCTTTTTTTTTACTAGTTTATCCTGACTTTTTTTACCCAAATTGTCATCCTGCCTTTTTTTTTAGCCAAGATGCTCATCCTGCTTTTTTTTTACTCAAAACTCCTGTCCTGCCTATTTTTTTCAAATTTCATCCTAGCCCCCCCCCTAAAAATCAAATGGTAGTTCCCTAACTAGTTACATGTAGGACATTTTCTGTAAAACTAATGACCATAAGATTCCAATTTAACACAATGAATAAACTAATCATAAAAAATAAACCATTTAGATTCTTTTTAAAGTATGTTTTATTGATGAGAATTTTTAATAAAGGGAATGGTATCTCATTCTCGATAACCTATTAGCTTACGGGGACTTCGAACCAACTACCAGCAGGTGCAATGACCTGAACCCTCAGACCCCTCGCCGAGGTTTTGGCTTACACGTAAAAATTACCTAGCTATGCCACTGCCGAATAGAGAAATTGAGTACCCCCGACCAGACCCTCTTATGTAAACGGCAAACGTACCCCAGATTACAGCCCAGTTAGACCACGTGGTATAAGATCCAGTCCATATTTGTGCTGTCTCGTTTTCAAAACTTGTCATGGTATCTGTATGGTTAGCTTCCAGAATACTGCTCTGGTTAAAGCAGTAATCTTTAGCATCTGTCCATGATAATTCTGTATTGTAATATGTTCTTACTATAACGGTCTCTAACGCAACTAAAAAGAAAAGAAGGTAAACGAAAATTAAAAAATTTCAATGTGTTTATAGGTTTTCGTTTGAATTAGTTCATTACGTGATTTAAAAAAAGGTTCTAAATGTCGGTCAATATTCTTGGTACGGCTTTCTGTAGAAGGAAAAAAACCAACTTGTAATTGTATAATTTTAATCAATTATAAACAATTACAAAATTTGTTTCTTCTACAGAAAGCCGTACCAAGTCAAGTATATTGACCGACTTCATCCGCACATTAAGAACATTTTTAGAATCACGGAATGAACTAGTCAGAGAAACCCTAGATCACTTTCCTCAGGAAATTCTACAAGTTATTTTGGTTCATTTAAATTCGAGTATCATTACCATTCACTGAATAATTGATTGATTGGTGTTTTATGGCACTATTGTGCTATTTCGTGGCTGTTAATTTCTATCGGCGGGCATAAGACACATAATTTACAAAATTCGTAAAAAAGGTATTAAAATATAAACTAATTTAAAAGATGTCTTACCTTGATGGCTGTTCAATAACATGAAAATAAACAATACTGTCATAGGAACCATGATTCTATGTCCGAATTATCTACCTTAATATAAGCTGAAAAATCAAAATAACCAAATATCTATCTTTAATATACTTAACTAAAACATACTAATATAACGAAAAGACATTAACATCGGCATATAAAGTTATTCTTTAATTGATTGACACCAATTTTAGCACTAGTGTATTAATTCTAGTTGTTCTTCTTGGAAATTCTTATTATAGTAAATAAGAGTCAAGATATTAGATCACGAATAGATATATTTTGTGCGACTTCAACATAAAATGCGATGACAAAAAAAAAATATGTTTTAAAACTAATAATGAATACTATAAGTTTTTGTCATGAAGAATATAGGCTTTTGTGAGCACAAATACATGAAATAGATCATCAATCATAAATTATAATTACATTACATTTATTTCATAAGTTTCGTGGTTTTGATTGGCCTAGACGGATTGCTAGGCCAATCAAAGAAGATTTGTTTTATTTCCTAATGAAATATAACATATACATATGTATGACTACACGTGCTTTTTTGTGACAATGAACGAGCAATGCAAACAACACCCGAAAAGGTGGATGTTAGTCGTTATTACTCGTGTGAACATTAAGTGTCTTATAAAGCACTTTCGCGCTTCATTCAAAATGTGTTCTGTCAACGCCTTTAGACACCATCAAAAAGAATCATGCATTTTTTTGGCACTTGCTTGTTTTATGAACAAATTTCATCACCAAGTTGTAAATATTTAGACAAGTACAAATTGTTAAAGCATTTTAAAACTAAGTCTTATGTACTAAATGTATATAAGGAACGTTTTATTGTCTCATCATAGAGAATTCCAACATCACTTTGAATTCGCAGAAAATATTATGCTTCAAAATACTTACATGTATTCAATCCATATTTTTTATACATCTAAAACAAAAGTACACATATACTTACAGTTATTGTTTTTGATGCGGATATACTATTATACATATAGTTTATTAAAGTATGTATTATTTTCAAATAGAGTGTTTATAATCCTTAGAGATCCTGTCAGTGTATATATTTGTAGTGTGTTGTTAATTGTGCATGTAACAGATTAATGATACCAGGATACTGCAGGACAGAAAGTAAGGGGAAATAACTCGGACGGTTAAGTTGCTTTATTATAGTTAAAATAAAGAATGGGAATCGGGAATGATTATGTCAAAGACACAACAACTCTGCCAAAGAGCAGATCTAGACAACAGCCGAAGGCCACCAACGCCAGGGACTACAACGCAGCGAGAAAATCCCGCAATTGAAAGTCGTCCTCAGTTGCATTCCATGAAAAGTCGCCGCCAAACAATGAAAAATGAACAGAATGTTCTAAGAGAGAAAAAAATAAATAATTTGCAAATAAGGAGTTGTGGTATAATTGCCAATTATCCACCAAATATCAAAATGAAGTTGATTTAAACAATTATAAGAAACCGAACGGCCTTCAACAATGAGACAGACTTGGCCTATGCCGTAGACTTAATTAGCTATAAAAGGTACCGACATTATAAAATATGAGACAATTCAATGAAAATCTATAACAGACTTATTTATAACAAAATAATGTGAAAACAAATAAGACAGACATGAACCAACGACAGCCACAGAACTACAGGCTGCTGACTTTGGACAGGCATATACAGAATGTGGCGGGTTAAACATGTTTGTAAGCGCTCAATCCTCCCCCTAACATGGAACAGTGGTGTAACAATACAACATAAGAACAAACAATAAAAACTAATTAAAAAAAGTTTAACTCATCAGATGGGTACAAATAGAATACAAAAAGTGGAGGTGGACGGGTACTTATTCATCCCTAAACCAAAAAGTAACTTAGTACAGATCTGAGAGAACTCTTCTGATAACAGTACGGTGAATTCAGTGCACAAGATGCGCATATCACCAATTCGTGTCGCATCGGTGATACTCATAGCCATAATTTTTGAAAGTAAAAATTAGATACATACGTTAAGAGGAACTGAAAACAAAAAGGACCAAATGAAGATTCTTTTTTAATTTTAGTTTTTTGTGTATAATTCGGAGTTTAGTATGACGTCCATTTTCACTGTAGTAGTCTGACGTCGCGTACGGTGTTGGTGTTAGTTTTGGTAACGTTAGTTTGACGTTATTTTTCATGCATTGTATAAATAACGTCGTACGTTTTTTCATTTCGTACAGCTCAATCATACAGCATAATTTATATGAGCGGTTTGCTTGACTTGCTACGTATAGAACCGAAATGCAAAAGCGGCACATATTTTTTTAAGTACAGTTAAATTAAGACGGAAAAATAATATTCATTTGAATAAGTATCCCCTTGGAGCAAAGATATTTTCTCTTTCTTTTGATTGTAACAGGATATTTATAATTAATCCGTTTCCACTTTGAGGGTGCGAGTGCTTCCTTGTAGCCTTAGCCTGCTCTTTTTAAAATCTAAAAGGGTGACTTTTATGTGCAAGAGATATTGCTCTCTCTTAACACGGTTCAGTCATTTATCACCCCCTTCAGACGGACTATCATGGTTTAACAAGACCATCATACACGTAAATGTTGTCAAGGGCTTATTCTTTTATCCGCTTTTGATAATTTCCGAATAAAGATTTTATAAGTTGAATCGTTTGTTTCGTCGCCTGTATTAAATGTCAAAAGAATCAACAGTTAAAAGCAAATTCAAAATTAACCACAATAAAATTAATTTAATCAAATTTGCCAATTTCATAAACAAAAGGAAATTTAATCTCAACTATGAACAAGAAAACAGATGGGCGCAGATAATTTTAGCGAAAAACTACTAGGGGACATTTAAGCGCAGACATTAGAGCCCATTTTAGCGCTGGATTAATCCGTTCAGCTGTATTTTCGAAAGCCCATTTTTAATAGCAAAAACTTTCCTAGTTGAATAATACTAAAACCACGAGCATTAATTTATGCTGGCTTAATATCAAAGTTGTATGTATATTTATATGTTCACTTTGGTTCATCATTGAAATAAAAGTAATTCTATAGTTGTCACTCAGCTATTTACGGTTTTCTTGATACTATCATCAAATTGCAAACAACAACATATATAAAAATACAATGTATAGGTGAATGTGCACAACAATCTATTATAGCTGACTATGCAGTAATGGCTTTGCTCATTGGTGAAGGCCGTACGGTGACCTATAGTTGTTAATGTCTTTGTAATTTTGGTCTTTTGTGGATAGTTGTCTCATTGGCAATCATACCACATCTTCTTTTTTATATAGACAAGATAAAGAGAAAAATCAGTTCCTACTGCAACTTTATGAACAGTATTGTGTGAGGAAATAAATTTTGTACAGGGGATATACACAGAGCCCATTACGTACGTTCTCTGGAATATAAATTCCAGGCTAGAACGGACTTTTAAAATTGATATATCAGATCCCTTTTGCACCGATTGTGCATGGGTTTTCTCTTCTAGATCTCGCGCATGGGTCTTTGTTTTTAATAAAAAGTGTGCAAACAAAATAAATATTGAAACAAATATAAAGGAAGGATGAACTTAATGATGAGTTATTAATCCTTGCATGTGCCCGTCGAAATTGATATAGAAGCATGCCAGCATTTGTTTATCCTTGCATGTTCCGATGTCCCTAGAAACACACTATCCATTCTTTCTGATTTGAAAATGTGCAATATAAATTGATCCTTTTTCTATTATAATCGTTCGTTCTGAAGACACCAGGTCCCATGTACTGAATACAAATAACGTTCAAACTAGTCCCGCAAACTGCCTCAAATAATAGATAAAAGGGGAGGAAGAGGGTTTCAGAAACATTTAACCTGTTAAGAAAGTTTTGAATAAACATTCAATGACATATTTGTCGCTGGACGTCAGATAAACAATGAATCAATACACAAACAAATGCGCAAATTTGGGTTACGCAATGTTTCAATCAATCTCATTATTATAATTAAATCATACTATTGGCAGAGAAATTCACATCAAATTGACTATTAGTTATCTCTAATTGATATTAAATTGTTATATCAAATTGATACTCTGTTATATCAAATTGACAATGTGATAAATTTTTATATCAAATTCATAATTCGTTATATCAAATTGGAAAAAGTTAATAAGCATGACACGTATAGGCTTCCGCAATTTTCGACGTTAGGCACTACATGTCAAGTTTTACAGAACGTAACGTCAAAACAAGTAAAAAAGCATGGTGTGACATTATGACTAGACAAAAGTACTCGCTGACTGTGTCGTTAATACTTCCGACATGTGATCGAAAATGGGTTCAAAAAAATCCATGAACAATAGGTTTTAATGTTATATAGTATTTTTTGTGCTATTATTATTTCAAATTTTCCTTCCTCCAAAACTGTATAATATGACTTATCATACTTGTAACAAAAATGTAAAAAACGGCGTTTTGTGACATTTTGACTAGACAAAAACAAAAAGATCGCGTTTATTTGTTTTTCAATATTTTCTCTTAAAACTTCGACACAATTTTTTTTTATACACTTAAAAAAAAAGTTTTCTCGTTTGAAAAAAAAATCATATCGTAGAAAAGACTGCAACTGCCTTTTACTTTTCATAAGACACTTAACAAATACGCCAAAACGTCAGAAAACGGCGAGTGTGACATTTCAACGGATTTAATAAAATGAAGAATTTAGGACATAATTTAAACAGTACTTACTAATTGAAGACATAGCAAGTAGTATATGTATTGTATAATTTTGACACAGGAAGGATGGATATGTAAATTGTGGTTTGGATCTGCAGCTTTCGTTCGAATTTTGAAGAACTCCAAAAAATATGCGAGATTTGGATTTTGTGACAGAAATACAAATTTAAAAAAATCATTAATTCTTCCACGATCTTTTGAAATGTTGTGACAAAAAATTTTATTTTTTTTTCCTTATTATATACGGAATAAAAAGATATATCATTTTCGGGATAATTTATTTGAGTTACCTTTTAAAATCACTCTTATCTTCACCCCTATCCATATTTTTTTTCGATTTTCGGCTTGACCACAAAACAAAGTGAACTTTTCGTCCTGGTCAGACGCGGCCAGTTAACGATGACGTCATAAATAAAACATACACCATTAACACCAAAGACTACTCTTTCTAGGAGTACAATTTTTTTTAATGAGTTCAAAAAATTACAAGAATAACTTCAAAGCAACGTTGATCATATGTCGCGATGTTACTTGTCTACACGCTCAAAAGCAGTGTTATTAGGGATCATCCGAGTAACAAAATGAATAAAGGTATTGATTTGAAGGCATATTCCATTTCTACTTTTAATTACGCACATTTTGATATATACATTTATATAGTTATCAATTCCGAAACTTCTAACAAATGCAATAAAGGCGAACTGGAAAGCAAAACCCGTATTATCACCAACATCGTACGCGACGTCTATACATATTTTTTAGGGGCCAGCTGAAGCACACCTACGGGTGCGGGAATTCTCGCTACATTAAAGATCCATTGGTGGCCTTGGGCTGTTGTCTGCTCTATGTCCGCTTTGACACATTCACCATTTCCTTTCTCAATTTTATTTGTTGAAATTTCAAAGACCATAAGTATAACCTTTTCTGAATGTTTGGGTGTTTATACTTTTCGTTAATACAAACAGAAACCTACCAAGCACTCTTGGGCTGTTTGATTTTGTTCCGAATTGGCAAGTTTCGTCTTGTGTTGACATAAAATAGCATTGTCAGTTTCAGAGTTCCTCTTTAATCATTTTTTTCTCCACTTAGTTTGATGTAGGCCCTATACATCCTAAAAATTAACATTAACCGTATCATTTTTTTCTGCAACAGATTTGTTTTATAATAATTGCCCCTATCATACATGTAGCATGAGAGAAGCATCTACGTTTATATGGGTTACGTTTTGCTCATTGTTGAGCACTCTATGTTGTATTTTGTATACGGTATTCTGTGGTTTGTATTTTGGTCATGTATCCTTTTTTTGCCATTATATAATTAAGAAGATGTGGTATGATTGCCAATGAGACAACTATCCACAAAGGACCAAAATGACACAAACATTAACAACTATACATCAACGTACGGCCTTCAACAATGAACAAAGCTCATACCGCATAATATGTATTATGTTTGTTATTTCCGTAATCTTATTAGTTTGATCATCTCTTTGGTTTATTTCGTCTCAGCTTAACTATCTTGTTTTGTGCATAATTTGTGTTGCATACTATGTATTATTATTTCATTCTTTGTACGAATGTGTATACAGTGGTTTTAAAGAATAAAATTGTCTTGTCTTGTCTTGTTTAAATATCTTTTTAGCAATACCCTAGGCCAAATTATTTGATAATCTAAACAAATTGTTGAAGAGCCGACGAGACATCAAGGACCAACATAACTTACTACGAAAAAGTATCAAAGGTAAGCACGAATGAGACAAATAACTTTATTCAACTGAAGAGACATGAGACAGTAAAATAACAAAAATACTCCAGACCAAGTAAAATTGATTTGATACAGGTTTTTCTCTAATTTTTGTGCTATTTTCACATTTCCTGACCGGTGTGAGAAAAATAGTTCTCCTCACTAGTGAAAATCTGTTCTCGGCAAATGATTAGTCGAAATTTGATTGTGACGTCAAAATGTTTTGTTTTCTTCTCAATTTTCCTATTGTAACGTCATGAAAAAAGGCGACCTTGCCTGATGACATCGCATATAAAGAGCACAATTTTCTGAAAATCTTTGAAAAAGAACGCTAAAAAGCATTAGAGAAACAGATTCCAACACTATAACTCGTGTATTACGATATTTCTCCACTCTCGACAGTTAAATTTTATTATTTAAAGGGCTCGGCAAGCCTCGCGCTTTAAATAATAAAATTTAACTGTCTCGAGTGGAGAAATATCGTAATACACTTGTTGCAGTGTAAGAATCTATATTTTTCTTTATGTAAATAATGGTGGATTAAATCTCTTTTATAGCAAACTAAGCATCTCAATCGTATGACAGTCGCATAAAATATAAGTTATCATGCTTTGACCCAACTGTGTCTTATGTCTGTTTCAGTTTATATATATGGATTGGGAACATGGTGTTTTTTCAAACTACTGCATAAAGAGAAGGACTTAGATTTGGATGTACGCTAGCAGATTTTTATAATGATAATATGTTTGTAGAGAAGTTCAGTCACAGCATTGCTGAAGCCGGTTTATTTTGTTGATTATATAGATTTTAAATGCGTGAGCATTCGGCAGACGCAGTGATATCTCGAGTGAAATACATTGTTTGTAAAAACACTTAATATATAATTAGGTTATCCATAGAGTTTTTAGTCAATGGCGGACATTGTACAGGAATATATATATAGTAGTGAGTGTCATATGAGAACCATTTGATTTTCAAGTGAAGTTTAAATATCTAATTACAGTAACTGTACAAAACAGTTCATTTTACAAATTATCTGTGCTTTGTCAATATAACACGACACCATAAATCAACCACACGGAATACAAAAATGTACCTATTCAGGGGCGGATGCAGGAATTTTCGAAAGGGGGGGGGGGGGGGGGGTGCTAACCCAGGGCAAATAGGGTGCAAAACATATGTCCCGATACAAATGCATTGATCGGCAAAAATAAAGGGGGGTGCGCACCCCCGGAACCCCCCCTCTGGATCCGCCACTGCTATTACACACAACAAGCTTTGTTTTCTCGTTTGAATTGTTTTACATTGTCTTACCGGGGCCTTTTATAGCTGACTATGCGATATTGGCTTTGCTCATTGTTGAAGGTCGTACTGTGACCTATTGTTGTTAATGTCCGTGTCATTTTGGTCTTTTGTTGATAGTTGTCTCATATATCATACATCTTTTTTTTTATTAAGGTGTAGCGACACATATTTTACTTTGTATTTTTCTCATTTCTATTTTCATTAACAGGCCTCGTGTTGCTCATGAAAAAATGCCAAAATACATGTAGAAGACATATACAGAAATTGAAGTTTTTCAATTAAAATACGTTGAAGACTTCAGTATTTGTTAGTTATTACTTTCTTCCATATTCTGTGACAATGATATAGATATAAAATTAAATCAGTAAGAAATTACCAATGAGATGATAATATATATAATAATTCTTTTTATTACTTATAGTCATAACAAGTTCCTTGCAAATATTTGTTAAGCAGTAGGTCTGTATCCCAAGTGGGCCGGAGGAGTGCTCCGATATATAACGGAGGATCATACATATACCGTAAAGAACAGCACAGTTGGTTTATACATGATCATAGTCTGCTGATGAGTTTTCTGACTCTTTCAGACTCTTCCCGTGCAGCTTATCATAAACTGTCTCATCGCCATGATAGTTCAAATTCATTGATTGGTCGTAAATTGATTGATCATTGTTTTCTTCCAATCTGTTCGTATGCAGTTCATCATAAACGTCTTCATGTACCTCACAGTCTAAATGTTTTTGTTTCTGTTCTTCGCATACATTTGCTTGAACTGCAAAATATCCAGGTTGAGAAATAAGTCCAAAATCCCTTGGAGACGCTTTTGGTAAAGTGTTTGTTGAAATTAAAGGTTCGGTTTCAAGATCAGGCATTGATTTTACATTAGACGAACTCTTGGAAGAAACGGCATACACTGGATGACTTACAAAGTCGTATGTACTTTGAATATTTGAGTGCACCGACGTGCTTGCTGTGTTTTCATTTTTTGTTAGATTGTATCTAAATGCACCAGCTTCGTCATCGATATGGCTTGCACTGGAATATACTGAATCTCCTTCTGCTTCAAGTTCAGCATACTCGTCCTCGCCTAATGAACTATGAGTATTCGAGTTCACATTTGGGTTACCACTTTTGAGTAATTGGTTTTCTTCGGAATCGTCACCAATAAGGCTTGCACTTGAATACACTGATTCAATTGTATCTTCAATCTCAGCATACTCGTCATCAATCATTGGCATAGAGAACTCTGATTGCTCATCTTTTGTAAACTTTGGTGGATCATTCACACAGTAACCATGCTTATCTGAACCTTTTATACCATCCTTAAAAGTAAATATATCACTCTGCAATGCACCTTTTGATACATTCCCAGGATTCATGGTTAAGTATCCTTTCGGACTAAGATCTTTGTCACATACATTTTTCGATTTAGATGGCACGGACACATCATTGCTATCTTCTATTTCGTCATAGTCAACATCCATTCGGAACTCTTGACCTTTACTCACTTTTCCCGTATTCATAGCAACCACAGTATTGTTTTCAATCTTTGTTTTTAAATTGTGATTCTCGATATCTGTATAGTATTTAGATCCTAGATCTGTATTTTGATTACTTGTTTTAGGTTTACACTCATGTTCAGTTTCTTTGTAACTTTTACTCAGTTTTTCTGAGACCGGTTTTAAACCCCCTATTTTATCTTCCATATCATCATAGTTGTCAAACTTTCTCTGTGTTTGACTGTTTTTGATTTTATATAGTTTAGAACTTTTGTTCTGTTTCTTGTCTTTCTGAGTAACACTGTTATTGAAAAACACTTTATTCTCAATATCATCATAATCGTCTCTAGTTTCTTTTGTTTCGCCTTCGCCTCCAATTGCCAAATTTGGCATATTTTCTTTTGATGAATTTTCTGTTGAAATTCCTTTTAAATTCTCTGTGTCGACATGGTGTGGTGGCTTTTTGGTTCTGTTTACGCTGTTGTTCTCATTTGAGTCTTCGTTACAGTCTTCACCGACTTTCTTTTTCTTGTCGGACTTGCTGTAAAAGAAATGTTCATCAAGAGTTTTGCTATCTTCCAACAAAATTAGCTTTCAAATAAGTTCTTGTGGCAAATCAATATAGAAGTATATACAAGAAGTTGAACAACAAAACATGCATACTGAACGTATTCTGAATTCTATTTTTGGGGATACCATTTTTTTATAATGAAAATTAAAATTGTTTTACTAAATTAAAAAGAGAATGGAAATGTGTAATGTTTACTAAAGTCTGCATACAAGCCTATAAACATTTGTACTACGTTGAAAATTACAATGCATTGTGCCAATGATATCTATGAAATCTAGGGAAATTGGTTTCCGAAGAACGGTAATTTTTCCACGGTAGTAATACGATATGGCATTCGCATGTTATAAAAAGATTAACCACGTACAAATTAAACACACATTATCATTTGATTCAAGATTGATTGTTTTCCCCATTCTGACTAACATACAGATTATCTGTACAAACTTTCATTACAAATGATCTGAACACTTTTTTTCTATTCTGGTAATTGTTACATTAGTATACGGAATATCTGCCGCCGAATTTGTGCAGGTACAAAATTAATACAAAAACAGAGGATCCTGAAAATGTCTTTTGAAATGAAAATTGAATGAGGTCTTGTCAGGTTTGGTATGCAAAGAGACGACGTATTTCAATCAGATTGGTGCTAAACTAGTACGTGTCCAGCTGAAGCACACCTCCGGTTGCAGGACTTTCTCGCTGTGATGAAGACACATTAGTGGCCTTCGGCTGTATACTGCTTTTTGGTCGGATTGTTGTCTGTTTCACACATTCCCTTTTTTCCATTCTCAATTTTATTTCTTGATAAAAAAAAGGACAAAGTACCAAATATCAGATATATCTATTGCTAGTGGTATAGCAAATACCAGTATAAAGGTATAAAAAAAAGAAGATGTGGTATGATTGCCAATGAGACAACTATCCGCAAAAGACCAAAATGACACAAAATTAACAACTATAGGTCACCGTACGGCCTTCAACATTGAGCAAAGCCCATACCGCATAGTCAGCTATAAAAGGCCCCGATAAACAATTTATAAAACAGTCGAATAATTCTTATAATTACTTTATTGAACAGCCTGACAACAATGACGTCACATAACAAGACTGACATGAAACAAATATAGGTCCGAGAAAACAGTTATGATGTAGTGAATTTATCTTTTTAAAACAGAAAACAACAAAAATCTGTTAACAAAAATTAGCACCTGCTCGATTCAAAAATATTTTCAAAGATTGCAATACCAGGATCGTTTAACCCTTTAATAATCGGACAGAGCTTTGTATATATATTGTCTGCAAATTTTTAATTTGCTAAGTGTTATGTAAACCTTTTGTTTGTTTTTCTACTTTTTGCAATGGTAATAATTCTTTTTTGTTGACAGATGTTATTTTTTTAATTTACTTTAGTAATTTTGCTCCCTAGTTTTAACACATGACATTTTGTATTTTGTATTCATAATGTAAACTTTACCTGAACTTGTACACACATATAGCCAAAATAAGAAGTACTACCAACGAAAGACTTCCAATAAGAATAAACATCAACATAATGGTACCTGTACAAATATAAGATAATATAAGGTAAAATCATCCTGAACGTGCATAAGAAATATTTCCCGCTGGACGTTTTGCAATCATTTAGAAAATTGTAATTTGTCAATTGAAATTTAAAGTAAAAGGTTAAAAGGAAAAATAAAACTTTGCAATCAAATAAATAGATAAATGTAGTACATGGTACATGTAGCCACAGATTATCAGGTAACAACTTGGAATGAAAAACGCACTAGAAACAACAATGCTTTTGTGTTTACCTTGAAAATTTGTATACTAGTAGTTATGTCTTATCTATAAGGCTTTTGTCTTAAACTGACTTGAGTCTATACTCGGTGTGATTGAAAGCTTTGCATATTTGTCTATGATTGTTAATAACAGGTTATTGATATGAAAATGTTTTGTTTTTTTTAGTGATGTTTGGCTGCTGATTCTTGACGTACTAACATATATACCATTATGAAAACCCTCCATTGATGCACATTAGTATCTTTCTCAATGTATTTTAATATGATATATTTGTGGGCTTCCATTTTTAAAGGCCGTATGATAATATTCTATGTCATTTGTTCTCTGGTGGAGAATTGTTTGATTAGCAATCCTACATACATGTACACGTATCTGACTTTTTACCACATCTTCTTATTTTTATATTTGTTTTCTAAGGAGTTTACACGTAGTTTTTGATATTACCTGTAGTATCCGTACTGGTTTGGGTTTTATTTACTACAGGTATTATTGTAGTTTCTATTTTCTCTACTGTAGTTACTTCTATTTTCTCTGAAAAAAAATATATCCTTCACTTAAGCTAAGTTTATAAATAGCCTTGCACTTTCATTCTCTTATTGCTGATTGAATAGCTTTATTGTATATATTCTAATTCAACATTCTTAAAATAACGATCATAGTTTGTAAAATGGCCCTTTTCTAATTTCTAGTCGATGTTCTAATATGCAACATGAATTTTTGACCAGTTGATTTATTTTTGTTTCATTATCTACCTTGTGGACTTTAATCTCAGTTTTTCATTGCTCAAATTCCCTCTGAATTTGCTTATGTGACGTCATGAAAACGTTTTTCGTCTTAAATGGAAGTGCCCGCATATGTGTTCATTCTTAATATTTTTCAAAATGTAAGTTGTATTTGACGATAATACCTAACATATCGAGATGTTGATGCGGCCACTTTTATTTTTGACAAAAACATCTGCAAAGTGACATATTTAAGCTTGCATAAGAGGGCCTTTAATGACGAGATCAATTTAAAAGCATGCACATAAACTAATTGAATCGAGCGAAGTAGACATTTTAAAAAGTGGTAAAAACATCTTTATCAGATGAATCTGAAATTCGAGGCAAAAAATCGGCCCTTACCAGATCTACTCCTGTACATTGGCGGAGCCATATAGTTAGAACCCCCCTTTTGTCCTGGGTTGGGCCCCCCCCCCCCCCCCCCCCCCTTTTTTTTAAAATGGCTGGATCCGCCCCTGCTGTACCATTAAAAAAATGTCAAACAAATGAGAACTCGAATACTTTAGAATGATGATAGAAGTGTAGACTGAAATTAATTTACTAGTATAATAAATGTATATACATGACTTGTATACTCACCAATTCTACACATAAATGAACGTGTATCTATACATTTGCCAGAACGAACAACTGAATTATTCATATCCATATACTGGCACAGCAGTGGATTAAAGGATAATCCTTTGTCTGAAAATGTTTTTAGCATTCTAGTTATTATAATATATAAATACGTGTGTTCAAATGTTTATCATATAGCAACCAAACAAGTTTAATACATCCAACACTGAATTAAGAGGTCAAGCTACGATCTAAATGATAAAAACATACAGAGTCCCATGTCAAACGCTGTAATCAAGCTGTTAAAAACTTCAACAAAGAAAACAAATCTGCAATAACGTCAAAGTCGGAGACTATAGTAAAACGTGTATGATAAAAACACATCATAGGTACAGTACAGTGTATGTAAAGTGCGGATCCTAAAATATCATTTTTACTGTATATGCCATAAATGTCTAATGTAGAATGATAAATAAACAGACGAACTTTTTTTAATTTTTGAAGAAAATGAAGAAAATTAGTTAAAATGTATATGTTCAGAAATACATAATACTAATAAAACAAAGTTAGAGATGCGAGCGGGGTTTTATCGCGCCTAAAGCCATCCAGCTGTGAAATATATACCAAAATAGGTGAATATTTAGGACATTTCACGAACAGATCGTGCAGGTGCTTTATAACTAACAGGTGAGATGTTGTTGCAGTAAAAATCATTCATTTTAATACAATTATTAAAGTTGTATAACGTAGAATATGTTTTGTCATTCAGTTTCTTCATATTTAACTAAATTCCACTATGATGATTTCGTAATGCTAGTCATGTTTACTGTCGAATAATGATACTATTCTTTCATTTTCACTGTGGAGCGAATCATTAGTATTGTATATGCGGTGCATTTTCACTGTATATTTTTTTATTTTTTTTATCTATTACAGCTCATTTCTTTAAGCATGTAGAGCAAGACTTTAGTTGATTTGCTTGCTTTTTTTTATTGGATAATCATTATGATAAGACCCAATTTAATTCAAATATTAAAAATACAGTTAAAACTATGCCTATTCATATTGTTTAAAAATGTCAATCTTATTAACAAAGTTTGCATAAACAATTATACAAACAAAGCAGGCAAGCCAACCAAAGTTTTGCTTTACATGCATTAGGAAATTAGCTGTAAAGCCTTAATTTAGGCGACTTGCTCAAACAATAGATGAAGTAAGAGAAAGATTTGATAAAATTTAACTTACGGAGGAAAGTTTGGTTTTAAAACCCTCTAATAAATTCAATAGAAATAACATTTATTTCAAATGTATTCCATTTAGTTTCTTATAAAGCGTATAGGGATCTTTATCCTTATTTTTTATCCATTTCCATGACACTTCACCACTAATAATGTACATCTTGATATAGATTGCACCTTTGTTTTACACTGGAGCCCTTTATAACTTGCTGTTCGGTGTGAGCCAAGACTCAATGTTGAAGACCGTATGTTGACGTATAATGGTCTACTTTTATAAATTGTGACTCTGATGGAGAGTTGTCTCACTGTCACATACGACATCTATATATGGCTCAAAAACGAAACGAGACGGGATAAAAAGGGATAAAAAAATCTACGCTACTTTTTTAATATATTTATTATGGACTCAATATGAGTCAAAATAGAGTAAAATAGTGGGCAAAACAATAAGCGGAATACGGGAATCTGCCAAAACAGTAAGCGGGATCCGGGATCAGAACCCCCCAATGAGACCCCAGAATAAGATATTTTTGTATATTCGTCCTATTGTTACAGTCATGCCTTCAATAACAAATATATTATGGACTCAATATGAGTCAAAATAGAGTAAAATAGTGGGCAAAACAATAAGCGGAATACGGGAATCTGCCAAAACCGTAAGCGGGATCCGGGATCAGAACCCCCCAATGAGACCCCAGAATAAGATATTTTTGTATATTCGTCCTATTGTTACAGTCATGCCTTCAATAACAAATATATCCGATGCATGCATTTTTTTTATTGTTGGTCCCTTTTTCAATTTTGTGGGGTCCAAATTTATAGACAAAAGTCCTTTAATATAGATATTTGGAATTCGTTGACATGCTGAATCTAACCGTGTATCTAGTTTAAGGATTGTTTGCCTAGTTGCTGAAATAGCCCACATAGAGTTCCAAGGGGTCTAAAATCAACAAAAATGAATTGTAGCATGCATTTCGTGTACAATGACCCAAATGTGCATGGTTTTACCTCTGCGGTAGTATCCATTCGCGGACCTAGAATTTTTCATAAGTAGGGGCCCACTGACTATATATATTTGCTATATATTTGATGAGGAATGAATGAGGAGCTTTTATTTCAATTTGAAAATACATGTATCATAAATCCTAAAGTCATCAACTAAGTCTTTTTTTCATTTGTTGCAAGTGCATTTATCACATAATTCTACAATAAAAATTCCTCGCATCTTTGAAAATTCTACATTAATAATGACTGCACTAACAGTGATAATTCATCGCATCTATAGTTAAAATGGATCGCTTTCAATAATCGATATGCTATATTATGGTGCTTTTATAACACTTATTTGAACTTTAATGCTATGTTTGTATATTATAAAGACATATCACATTGAAAATATGTTAAAACTTTACTTAAAATCATTTAACTTGATATTTTCAAAACGTAAACAAATACATTTTTCCCATGATCCTTTATTCTACAATAGACATACCCGCATATAACAGTAAAAATGAACTAGCTGGATTCGCACTTTATATACACTGCAGTATATGTACCTACACAGTGTTAAAAAACCCACCAGCAGATACATATGCATCTTCACAGTGTTAAGATAAAACGTTATTCTTTGCTGTGTCCGAAGCGCTTTAAATGGTGAAAGTTCAATAACTCATGCAAACATTTTAAGATTAGTTAAGCCATACTTCATTTACCTTTTAAAAAAAAACCTATAGTCAAGTTAGCATGTTGATTTTACAATAAAATTAAATGCAAGTTTTCTAAAAACAGAATCATCAGAGTAACAGACCGAGGGAAAAAGAATATCACTACATCATTCGTCGTAGCGCTACAAGATACTGTGACGGAAAATAAAAAGCTAGTAAAGATAAACAGTTCAGACTAACCACTTTCTAATAAATCTCGAGTATCCGTGTCACGGGTCGCACTTGTCCATAGTTGGTTCTTTTTGCCTGAGCTACAGAAGGACTTGTCATACCACTTTAGAAAGGATCCAGAGTTGTTACACAGGTTAGCAGCGTCTGTCTGCATTTTATAAGTTCCAGCGCTTATTCCAAAATCTACAAAACAATGTTATATAATTTATTTTAAAATAAATTATTTATAAATGAACGATTTGAATAAAACTGGGGGCTGCATGTTGTTCAACTTTTCGTTAAACTAATCATCTTTTTAAGACAAATCCCAGTTCGTTTGTCAATTACCTAGCGCTTCAAAAAGCCATTTGGGAGTTCGCTGTATGAATACAATTAACTTTAAGTTAGTTTGGTTCATTGTATCAATTAAATAATGACGATACAATGCTATTTAGTTTTTAAATTGTAACCACACAGCATTTTCAAATAATTCAGTTTCGTTATAACACCTCTGCATACATGCTTAACGTCCCTGTTTACCTACAAAAAATGTATGTCGATAGTTGTTTAACGTCCAGTGGCAAATATTTTATAAATCTGCAGAACGATGGTTACATATGAGGTGCTGCTTTTAGCTATACTGATAATCATTTCAACTTTTTATTGATAGAATAATGAAAATCAATGATATTTTTAGACCAGGTGTATTCAGAAAATAATTTCAAAATCGACATCAAATAAATACATCTTTGATCTATGCGACTGTAAGTTCTTACCACAGATTCCTTCAAAAAGATAACGACAGTTTTCTGATCTGAAAATAATATCACCATCCTGACACTGCGCAGACATACATCTTAGTTCTATTTTCGGTGTATAGAGTAATGGTGCCTTAACTGCTGTTATATTCTCTAAATAGAAGTAATAAAACAATTGGTCATAAATCATATCATTCAAATTTAATCATTGGTGTGTTTTGATTGTTAGCTAATACAACAACATTCATCGAAATATCTCATTTGACAACTGTATTCCTGTGTTCCTGTTTTGTTTGTTCAATTTAAAGAAGAAAAAAAAGACTTTTAAAGATATATGAAGATGTGGCAATGACATGTAACTGTCCACAGAAACCAACTGACACAGAAATGAATAATATTCAAAACTGTATGATTTTGTTTCGAGAAATTTTGAGTTTTTAAAAAATTTAGAAAGTCAAAACTTCCAAAAAAGTCTTAATTTCGTGGTTTGAAAAGTTAAAATTTGGAGTTAAATACAGAAATTTTAAGTTTCTAAATTTAGAAATTTCGACCTTAAAAAGTTCACTGCCAATTTGATTTTTTTTCTGTCCAGAATACGCGTCCGTACTACATGTATATGTATCTGCTTGTGGTTAATGTATAGTGCAACACTAAATGTATATTTTCCTTTGTGATTTTTTACAAAGATTTTACTAGCTTATATCAACATAGGTTTGATTACCAACCGCTAACTGCAACCATAATCATGGTGTCGTATGTCTTTCCTACTTTAATTAATGCAGTCAAAAACAATATTAGATACAAAAAAAAGTATTATCAAATTTATTAATTTAGACTGGTAACTTACGTTTGTAGACTTTTATAAAGTCTTTAGGGAAACTCTTGCAGAAGGTAAACAGTGTTGAGACACGTGGTTTGTCCATACAGTAACAGAAAGACCCCTGTAAAACAATTAATCAATTTTACATGTATCTATTTAATGTTTACTATATATGAGTAAGAGATTTTGAGTAAACGCTTGAGTTGCAAATTACATATACTGCTACATGGCAGACTATAACAATTGTTAATTTGAGTCAGAATAATGATGGCCAATAATGAACATATTAAAATATAGTCTGGTTCATTCTGTTAAATTCGTATACTTTGCGGTATGGCATTTGCTCATTATCGAAGGCCTTACGATGACCTAATTTACTTGTTAGCCTCTATATCATTTAGTCTCTTTGGCATTGATTCATCATCATACCATTTTTATGTTCAAAATTAAAGTAAGAAAAGGATCGAATCGAAGATTCCAGAAACACATGTCTACACATTGAAATCACTATTTTACATTTTCTTTTCTTTTCTTTTCTTCCTTTGTTTTTTTTAAATTTAAACGCGCAATGAATATGTGTTAGAATAAAAAAAAAAACGCATTTCTAATTATGAATGATTGCCATTTCATTATAGTGTTGGGTCTATATAAAGAAAACATACGTTGTAACCAAAATATTCCGTTGCCTGACAAAATCTTTGACATTCAGAGTAGTCGTCGTCTTCAAAAACTGATGACACGGTTGGTGGATGTACATTACAGCCTAAAAGTACATGAAGTAATAAATATAAACAAAAATAAAAGATGAATTCTGATACCTAAGTTATTCAGATGCAGATCTGGTGTTGAAAAGGGAGCGAGGGTGGGGAAAACTAACGTTTTATGCAACTCATTCTTTCATAAATGGATATAAAGAGCTGGTACAAAATGTATATGCACATCTTCATGAACCAGATGCAAAGAAATTGCTTTCGATATATTTAAAATTACCGTTGGATAACACAATGATACATGTACAGGTATATTTAATATATGTAATTACATAAGAAATACTTACCCCAAATTGCGGCCCACTCAGACCAGGTTGTATAAGTTCCTGTCCACACTTCTTCTGTCATATTGTCTGATTGTGCCCTGATTACTGTGTGGTTACTTTCAAGGATGCCACTTTGATTGAAACAGAAATCCCTTGCCTCTGTCCATGATAGTTTGGTAACGTAGTAAGATATAATAGATGTCTCGGCTACTAAAAAGACTGCAGATAGAAATTGTAGAGATACATATATGGACGGGGTAAATACTATAAGATATATTTATATCCCAAATATATTCGAATTTATCGAAAAATGTAGAAAAACAACTTTTTAAACCTTTTTAAACGTTTCATATATTTTAATTTTCAGATATATTCACATCCCGCAAACAAATAATAAGATCTTTATACTTAAGAAATTATTTTGATCCCCATTTCAAGAGAAATAAATAGGACATTATTTGAAGGCATCTCAGATTTTTTTTTAAAGAAATTCTTAACAACGAATTTAACATCTCAATTATTAAATTGTAACAGATACATTGTACATGCATATTTATAGCCCTAAAAAAGAAAAAAAAGAAAAGAAATTCTTAACAACGCATTTAACATCTCAATTATTAAATTGTAACAGATACATTGTACATGCATATTCATAGCCCTAAAAAATAAAAAAAATAAATAATATTTTTTTACGCATTAAAATTAATGTATATTTAATGTGTGTTTAAGAGAGGAATGGTTTTAAAAAAAATCTGTCTACGTACATTTGTACATGCATGCATCTCAATTTCTTGAGGCACTTACCTGGATATATAAACAGAAGAAAATATATCACGATATACACTGTAAGTTCAAATAATTCCATATTTGGTTGTCATTCTTGGAGTTTATCTGAAAACATTATAGCAACTTTATATTCACAATGTGAAAATGATTAAATGAATTCAAAATGATTCAAACATTACTTTGATGAACATATAAAAAAGATGTGGCAGGATTGCCAAAGAGACAAAAATGACACAGAAATTGACAAATATACGTCACCGTACGACCTTCAACAATGAGCATAGACCATTGTCCATAAAGCAAAATATGAATTTCAATTGATGGTAAGGACCTCAAAAGGTCAAACAAGTTTTGTTCTCAGCTTGTTTGGCTCCCCATGGGTTAAGCAGGATTTTCTTACCCTTCCAGAGTACCTGATATCACCCAGTGTTTGATGTATGTCGTGTTGCTCAATCTGAATTTAACTACATGTATGCTGTATTTTGTGTACTTTTATTTGTAGTTTTTCGTTTTTCACCATATCTTTAATTTGTTAGTTTATTTTTGAGTAATGTACTAGTTTGAACATCCATGTGATATCTTTATCTCTCTTTTACCCGCTTGTTCCTAACGACAACAACGACTTTTCACTGCATGAACTAGAACAGATATTAGCTTTCGGACAAAACTGATATTTCATTACGAGAAAAGCAAATGAAAATTAGTATTCCTTAGACTGACAACTTTTATCTGAATAGATAATTGGAATCATAGAGTATTTAGAAGTATTTTAGAATTTTAAAAGAATCATAAATTTAGAATGAAAAAGAATATATCAGACGAGTGTAAATTACAAAAAATAACAATACGCTTACCTTCATTGTTTTGAAACGGATATACATAATTTTTCAAAACAAAAATATATCTCATAGATTTGATTTATAATCCCAATATCCTATCGATTACATGTACAGTGTACATATAAACACACCGTGAAACAATAGAACAGGATTTAGATGATGTTAAAGACATATGTAGTTAATGAATGTACGCCTATTATATTTTTACTGATTAATTGTGTATTCATGTTTTTATTAATGTTGCTTTATACGTGTAATTCTGTTAACCTATATTGTTTTTAAATGTACACTTCCAGGGGCGGATATCCAGCCATTTTAAAAGGGGGTCCCCAACCAAGGATAAAGTGGGATTTAAATAACATATCCCCATTCAAATGCATTGATCGTCCCAGAAAAAGGGGATTGCAACCTCCGGAATCCCCACCCCTGGGTCTGCGCAGCACTGACTTCTGTCCTCACATACATCATTCTTTATTCCCAGTGGTTATCTTTTTAAGGCTATGCAATATCTTAATATATATAGTTAGAGTTGAGTTCAATATATTCAGGCGCATTTTGAGATATAAATTATAACATTTACTATAAAATTGAGAATGGAAATGGGGAATGTGTCAAAGAGACAACAATCCAACCATATAAAAAACAACAGCAGAAGGTCATCAACAGGTCTTCAATGTAGCGAGAAATTCCCGAACCCGGAGGCGTCTTTCAGCTGGCCCCTAAACAAGTATAAATTATACTAGTTCAGTGATAATGAACGCCATACTAATTTCCAAATTGTACACAAGAAACTAAAATCAAAAAAATACAAAACTAACAAAGGCCAGAGGCTCCTAACTTGGGACAGGCGCAAACATGCGGCGGGGTTTAACATGTTTATGAGATCTCAACCCTCCCCCTATACCTCTAGCCAATGTAGAAAAGTAAATGCATATATGAATAAGGCCGTGTTCACATTGACCTAAACTCTGTGTTGTGTTAGTGTACCTCACACGTAAGCTAAACACAATTACGTTCCTATTGATAAAACTCAATGTTTACATGTAGTAAATCATGTTTTGTCTACATGAAGTCGATAGTACGGGGCGCCGAATGGGACTCTTGTGGTTTTGTACAAAATTCAATTCTGTCATAACAAAATCATTTTTGTCTTACAAAACTATGTGCTACAGACTTGTTTTGTGAGAACTTCAATTTTGTGATGACAAAATTCATTTGTGTAGACAAAATTCATTTTTGTCATGACAAAATTCATTTTTGTAGACAAAATTCATATTTGTCATGACAAAAGTCAATTTTGTCTTAAAGGTATGCAAATATAAACATATTTGCATACAAAATTGACTTTTGTTACCTGATATGGAAATTAAATCACAAAAGTCAATTGTGTACGGTAAGATTCAATTTTGTGAGACAAAATTGACTTTTGTGAAACAAAATTAACTTTTGTGAGACAAAATTGACTTTTGTGAGACAAAATTGACTTTTGTGAGACAAAATTGACTTTTGTGAGACAAAATTGACTTTTGTCATTTTTGTTGAGACAAAATTCAATTTTGTCATTTTTGTTGAGACAAAATTCAATTTTGTCATTTTTGTTGAGACAAAATTCAATTTTGTCATTTTTGTTGAGACAAAAGTCAATTTTGGTAATTTTGTTGAGACAAAAGTCAATTTTGTTGAGACAAAATTCAATTTTGTCATTTTTGTTGAGACAAAAGTCAATTTTGTCAATTTTGTTGAGACAAAAGTCAATTTTGTCAATTTTGTTGAGACAAAAGTCAATTTTGTGACGACAAAATTCATTTTTGTGATGACAAAATTCAATTTTGTAACAACAAAATTGACTTTTATGAGACAAAATTGACTTTCGTGAGACAAAATTGACTTTCGTGAGACAAAAATCAATTTTGTTGAGACAAAATTCAATTTTGTTAATTTTGTTCAGACAAAATTCAATTTTGTTAATTTTGTTGAGACAAAATTCAATTTTGTCAATTTTGTTGAGACAAAATTCAATTTTGTCAATTTTGTTGAGACAAAATTCAATTTTGTCAATTTTGTTGAGACAAAAGTCAATTTTGTCAATTTTGTCTCACAAAAGTCAATTTTGTGTAACAAAAGTCAATTTTGTGTAACAAAAGTCAATTTTGTGTAACAAAAGTCAATTTTGTGTAACAAAGGTCAATTTTGTGTAACAAAAGTCAATTTTGTGTAACAAAAGTCAATTTTGTGTAACAAAAGTCAATTTTGTGTAACAAAAGTCAATTTTGTGTAACAAAAGTCGATTTTGTATGCAAATTAGTTCACAGAAACCGAACTAAACTAATTTAAATACAAAATTGACTTTTGTCGCTCAATTTTCAAATTAGGTAACAAAAGTCAAGTCTGTGTAACAAAAATGAATTTTGTCATGACAAAAGTGACTTTTGTCCGCTGATAGATAATTTTGTATGACAAAATTTCAAATTTGTAGTATGATACAAATTTTGTTAAACTGAACTCATTTTTGTTGAACAAAAGTCACTTTTGTCCGTACAAAATTGAATTTTGAGTACAAAATCACAAGAGTCCCATTCGGCGCCCCGTAGATAGTCAATGTAGGCGCCTTGTGTAGGTTAAGTCTACACAAAACTAGGCATTTAGAACATTAATTTTACCATGTATATTTAAGGAAGAAACGATATTTTTTGCAATTATTAATACTGTTCTTTACATAAAATTTTGTCAACACTTATTCTTTATATAAATTATTTTTTATAAAAAAAACTAAACGCAGCTTTATTAACCCCTAAACAAAAAGATGGAGACTCAAAACACCATCATTGCAGAACACATAATTCATTTGAAAATGTATTCCCGAATCGTCTGGAAATACACAGAAACATTTGCCCATGGTCTTTACTCAAACAACGATTCACTCATAAATGTATTACTAAAAAATAGTGTGAGGTAAATTATTTTGTTTGTCTAGTATCTCAATTCCGTTAAAATACACGTAGAAATAATAAAAAAATCATTACCCCCTCCCTTTGTCAAATACTCATTCGAGAAGAAATACCATTTGAAACAGAAAAGTGAGAAATGTAGTGATTCTTAACATCGCAATCTCTTTTCTTCGTCTGTAAACACGATGCTACATCCTACGGTTTCTAATGCGTAATCGTATAGGAGCAACTACTTAACTTAAAAAAAAAAAGGGGGGTACTTATTTTTCTGAGTCAGAATATTTTTTCGCACGAACGTTTTTGTTCTGGTTTTGTTTCTATGCTAGCAAATATTTTTTTTGTGAACACGACCTTAAATTTCTTTGCATGTCAAAATATTTCAAGCTTTAGGGTATGAACCGCTTTGCTAGTACAATGTTTAATATCTTTCATTAATTGTCAATATAGAACAGAATTACAAGAACTGTTCTTGCTTATAGTTACAGTCGATTTTATTGAGTGTGTAGGCAAATGTATTATCTTTGGTTAGCTTGCTAGTTAGCTGAACCGTGAAGTTGTTATAAGGTCATGTATACTATACCCTCCTTTCGAAGAAGGCTAGTCCAACAAATAGATAGATTGGTTATGTATCAGACTTGTCTACTCTTAAAAAAGGGTATTTTACCTAATATGATAATAACTTGACGGTTCAGCTAGCGAGCAAGCTAACCAAAGATGTGACCTTTGCCTATACACTCACTGTAATCGGCTGTAATGGTTCTTGTACTCTATGATTTGTAAATTGCTGCCAATTTAATTGTTTGTCTGTTGATCACCGAACTCGTTGATCACCGAACTCCAACGAACACATATATAATATAATTACAGGTCTTAATTAACCTTTGGTCAAGGATATATAAAATTATGTTTTTCTATATAAATTTGCAAAAATGTTACGAAATAGTAATCACACATCATAATAAAACCCTAAAGTAATCGATGATCGAATGGAGTGAATAGTCGAACTGGTGGAAGTTTCGAATTCTGAACATGACAGATGCGTTCGACTCCAATCTTAGTTGACAAGGATTGTTAGTTTTTCTACAAAACGTCGATAGATCAATCTGGGAACTGATATACTTCTTCCACATGTACAAATTGCGTGACCGCCTCCAAATAGAACGAGTTATCACTAAAAGTGGCGCATTTACTTAGCAATTAGTCGATCACCGACGACACCAGATAGATAAAAAAAAAAGAACAGACTCAAAGTCCTGACAATTGTATGAACAGCGTAAACTGACTCTGAAAAATCTCCTTACTCAGTAATAGGCGAGTGAGATTCAGTCCTAAAAAATATTTTTAATGCACCTATCTTACACACAGCTATATTATATATCATTCGAAAGGAAAACATGTGTAGATTCCATTTTTCCCGGTCGTAAAAGTGACATATGGTGCAATTTTGTTTTAATTGGGGTCAAAGGTCATTCATAAAAAATTGAAAGAATAACACTTTTGTAGCATTATTGTCTTATTTGAAGCATCTGGTAATAATTATATTAATTCAAATTTCACTTAACACGATACTATGCTAACATATCTCTGATTCTAAGTTGCATATCGTTCATGGTTTGGCGATAATTGACGTTATTTTGACGTTTTCACTCTGCTATAGGTAAAACGGTCGTTTCTACAAAAACGGCTTACAATAAAAAATATTTGACCTTAAATGTGTTAATATTTCCTATAATTGATGGTGTGCTATGCAAAATAAAAAATATGATGAAGTATTTGTAAGTTGTACGAGTAAAAGGGAAGGAAAACAACGCAATAAAGAGAGTAAAAAGTAGACGTCTTTGTCACATTAACAGTGATACTAGCCTACAAACCGTGTCAAGATCGGAAATCACTATCTTATATGTTTAATACAACCACAAGCAAAGTTAAAGATGATATATGAATCACATTTTAAGTCTGTCCGTCCGTCAGTCCCCACTTGTTTGCGGCCCGAATTAAATCAGGTAACTCATACATGTATACAGATATATAGTTCATCCAAAAACCAATCATTTCAATTATATAAAATGCATTGCTTTGAACTATAGAACTGATGTTAAACACTCTTAGTTCAGAGATGTATGATGGGATAGCATGTGGTTCTTCATAAATTAAATTAGTTCATTTTGACATTGACATTTGAGCCGTCAAGTTTTCAAACATTGTTTGATTCTTGCTTGTCTGGTTTGTGTACGGTCCATATCTTTTGAACCGTTAAACCTGGGTTTTCCAAACTAAGTATGCATATACATCATAGAATAGGGTATGGTTATAAACTAAAATTATGTCATTATGATATGGATCCAATCATAATGTAATCCTCCCCGCGACAGGTATAGCTGCAAAACTAAGGTTTACCAAACTTCAGATACAGAAGTCGGTTTCATAAAAAAACTTAAGACAAGATTAATCGTAAGTAAACTAAACTATTCATGATTTATGACCAGCTTTAGTCTCAAGATTTGTTGTGAAACTGACCCCAGATGCAAAATTAGAATGGGGTGATTTACAAACTAAAGTTAGGTCCCACGGTGACCTTTATTTTGACATTTGGAATTATATACTTTACAAACACTTTAATTTCTTAATGAATTTTTTAATTACGACTGCATTTATTTTCACTCACATTTGTGCAGTCAAAAGGTTTGCAGTTAAAAATGCAACTTTTAATGTTTTACCAGTATTCAAAACTGAGATATAATATATAGATATATATCAACTAATATGAATTTGCGGAATATAGTTCGGCTAAACCTATATATAGTTTTTTTTTGTCATTCTGGAGAAGTTTCTGTGAATAGTAAATTTCTTTAAAAGAAACGACATAAATCTAATTTATTACAAATAATGCAATTTTCGATTTTGTGTTTTTTTAACAATATGAAACAGTCGAAATTCATATTTTAAAACTAATCCTGTGAGGCTTTTGCTCTACTGGAACAATTCTGGATTCTTCGCTGTTTCTGACATAATTCTGTGTAACAGATGCTTGCACTGATTTCAGTACATGCACAAGGTATTTGTCCTTCACAAGAACAAATTTATCAAATCCTGAAAAAAGCATGACGTTTTAAGACCACTTTTGTCATCCGTACTTATACTTGGGTAAGCCTACTGCCGTATGTGTTTGTTATGACGCCATGTCTTTGTTTGTGAGCTTCCAAAACATGTAGTTTGAATGATGATGCACTTGGTGGTAGGCGTTACACGATGGTAATCTATTTTATTGGAAGTCTGATAGTATGTAGCTTGCTCAAATCGTCTTGATTAGACTTATACATACTTATTTTTTGTTTCGGTCAATTTAGAGTTTTCTTGCAGCACAGATCTTCGTTTCAATATGAATTTTGTTTAATTTGTGATAGACCCGCCATCTATTGATGATATCGAAAGCGTTAAAATAGAGTTTTCTTAGGTACAAAGATAGTTGTTGAGCTGTTAAAACCTGTAAGAGCACGAACTGCTGGTAAAGGTACATATATTTAATAAAAGAAACTATACATGCATAATAAACATGATGCATCGCCAACCATAATTCCCAATGGTTATAAAACTCGTAAACAGCACACAGTTGTTCCAAGTCTAGAATACAACGAAGTGTCAGGTCTTCGTTGACCCTCTGATATTACTCCTCTTAAATTGTTAATCCGTATTTAGAATAAGAAGCCTTATGATATCATATTATAAGCCCGGTACCTTTGATAAGTATGCTTAAAAGGACACTATGATCTATGTATACCAGAAACTAAATGCTTTGAGGTAAACAACTATAGCTTATCGTATGGCCTAAAACAAGAAGCAATAGCCAACACTGTATAAAAAGCTATAAAGGTTCTAAAACAATTCTAATTAGATACTCAAAAGCTTGATTCATGCTCAAAACTACAAACAAAAGCAAAAATCATCAAAGCAACTAACGAAAAAGATAATGAATAATAAATCAATTTGAAAAATACCAGGCATATGATCGACTGTTTACGTTAGACACGCGTTTCGTCTACATAAGACTCATCGGTGACGCTCGAACCAATTAAAACTTCGAATAACATTGAAAAACAAGTAATCCTATTTAAAATACGGGTTAGGTATTTATGTATTATTGTCATTTGGTTGATTTTCTTTGGTTACATCTTCTGACATCAGACTCGGACTTCTCTTGAACTGAATTTTAATGTGCGTATTGTTATGCGTTTACTTTTCTACATTTGTTAGAGGTATAGGGGGAGGGTTGAGATCTTAAAAACATGTTTAACCCCGCCGCATTTTTGCGCCTGTCCCAAGTCAGGAGCCTCTGGCCTTTGTTAGTCTTGTATTATTTTAATTTTAGTTTCTTGTGTACAATTTGGAAATTAGTATGGCGTTCATTATCACTGAACTAGTATACATTTGTTTAGGGGCCAGCTGAAGGACGCCTCCGGGTGCGGGAATTTATCGCTACATTGAAGACCTGTTAGTGACCTTCTGCTGTTGTTTTTTTATTTGGTCGGGTTGTTGTCTCTTTGACACATTCCCCATTTCCATTCTCAATTTTATTTAGGTAATGTAAACGCCTGAGGTAGAACATTTATTGTATTTCAAATATCTACTAAGAATTCAAAATTTGTCAACTGAATGCATAGATATCCCCATTCATTAAAGTATTTATAGCATGTCAACATAAGCCTCTTGACGTGGCCATAGCACATACACTATGCTTCCTCTAAAATAGTGACCAAATTTGCACCACCAATACGTCTACCGCATGCGATGGTTAAAACGGTAGGAAATAAAAGGTGGACATATCTCACGTTCAAGTTCATGGGGAAACTATCAGATTTGACAGATTTATGCGTACTTTTAGTTGTAAAACTAAAATGTGCATTGCTCCAATTGAGAAAGAAGTAATTTTTTTAATAGTTATTCATAATCTCTAGTACAAATTGACTAAGAATAATAAGATATTGGTTTTCTTCCAAGAAAAAGCGTTGATATCTCAGCTTCTACATCTTCTACATGTTCTATGGTCCTTTTTATTTATTGTTTTATACTTTGCGTAATATTTGTACCAAAATGCCATCATGGTTATTCATACATTTTTTCGAAGAGTTTAGGTCCGTTAACATGACGGAAATTAACAGAGAAAGCGATTTTTGAAATTTGATTGAAAAGTAATGAACTTTGAATAATACGAACATCATTAATTTGTGTTTCTAGTCGAAAATATCTAAGAAATGAAAAAAAAAATGAAAATTGGCACAATTTTTAGAAAAAATTCCAAAAATGTTACAAAATTATTTTTTTTTCGCAAAAAATACTTCTTTTATTTTTGAAAAGTATTTTTTTATACATTGACATGTTAGACGTACATAATATTTGCATTGTGACAACAGAAAATAAAGCTACACGTTAATTTTTTCTCGCTTCAACACTGTTGGTCATTTTCAATTTGGAATTATTTCCCGAATTTAATTCAGTTTTTACAAAAATTGCACCGTACGATTTGTTTACGACCGACCAAAAAAGGAAGTTCTAATACCATAGTATAACATATTAAAAATTCAGCTGTGTGTTAGGTGGGTGCATTAAAGTCACTAACTAAGCGTCTTAGCGACTTTTCTGAAAATGTCACTCGCCTATAAATAACACAGAAAAAGAATCAATTTAAAACATCTTTTTCATTCTAGTTACAAATGAACCATGAGCTCGTCCACTAACTTTCATTACATTTGAGGCTTGAAAAAGTAAAATCACAAAAATACTGAACTCCGAGGAAAATCTAAAACGGAAAGTCCCTAATCAAATGGCAAAATCAAAAGCTCAAACATACCAAACGAATGGACAAAAACTGTCATATTCCTTATTTGATAAAGGCATTTCTTTTATGTAGAAAATGGTGGATTAAACCTGGTTTTATATCTAGCTAAACCTCTCACTTGTTGTCTCATTACATTCCATTATATTGACAAAAATGCGTGAACAAAACAAACAGACAATGAAATAATTAAACTCAATAAAAGTTTATATGCTTAAAAATCTAAGGATCACCAGGAGCTTTACATCATCAGGTAGTGACTACTTTTTTTGTTATATCTTCTGACATCAGACTCTGACTTCTCTTGAACTGAATTAAAATGTGCGTATTGTTATGCGTTTACTTTTCTACATTGTCTGGAGGTATAGGGGAAGGGTTGAGATCTCATATACATGTTTATTTTGCGCCTGTCCCAGTTCAGGAGCCTCTGGCCTGTGTTAGTCTTGTATTATTTTCATTTTTAGTTTCTTGTGTATAATTTGGAGTTTATTATCACTGAACATGCTGAACTAGTATATGTTTTGGGGCCATCTGAAGAACGTCTCCGGGTATGGGAATTTCTCCCTGTATTGAAGATCTATTAATGACCTTCTGCTGTTGTCTGTTCTATGGTCGGGTTGTTGTCTATTTGACACATTCCCCTTTTCCATTTTCAATTCACATAAATCAACAATAAAAACAATCTTAGAAATGCATTGTGTTTTTATTAGCAAAGAGATTTTTGATATCACGATATATATATATACAACACACACTCACAAGAAAGGGAAGTGGGATAGAGATCACCATTTTTCTTGTATACTACAAATCAATCTCCCATGTAGAGTTTTCGGTCCTTCCTATTTAGACAGATAACAGATATAGGAAGATGAGGTATGTGTGCCAGTGAGACAACTCTCCATCCAAATAACAATTTATAAAAGTAAACAATTATATAGGTCCAGGTACGGACTTCAACACGGAGCCTTGGCTCACACCGAACAGCAAGCTATAAAAGGCCCCCAAAATGAGTTATGTAAAACCATTCAAACGGGAAAACCAAATGTCTAATATATATAAAAATCTAGATAACTCTGCATAAAATAGTGTAGCATACAACGATATTTCACACAACAGTATGCTTTATTTTATTATTGAATCAGTGGTAAAAAATAAAATATGTGCTTCCGAAATTCAATCAAATATGATTCATGGAGAAGCAACTAAACCTTAATAAGCAATTACAAGTTTTTATGGTGTTCAGTATTTTCAGTTTGAGCAAACAACTAAAGCGTCTCTTTGGTGCTTTCCGCTTCGGTACCAATTCGTACTTCTTGGTAATCCGGGTTTGCCGGTACTACGTGTTTGGTACTGTCGTAATCAGGTTCATCATTGTCTCCGATAGAGTGATCATATATAGCATGTGGATTCTCTGTTTTTATTTTTCTGTTCTTATGTTCATTCAAATGATCATACACATCTGATGTCCCTGTTGTGTATTGGTCGTCATCTTTAACGTTCATATTGTCGTGTTGGTTGCTACCCTCCACTTTCACCTCACTGTAGGAATAACGATTTTGGTTAATTACATTTCCAATCTCTTCTGTATTAATAGGTCGAAGCGCATCGTGTTTAAGATTCGATGTTCTTTGAGCTGATCTGCAAAAACGAAAAAAAGGTTTACAAGTAAATTTTAACATGCATAATATAATTGTGATGACCTTGCAATGTGAATTTATAAATTGTTTCCAAAACTGTATATACAGTGAAACCTGAATAAACCGAATCCTGTATAAACCGAAAACCTGTGTAAACCAAACATGTCCGTGAAAACCGTCTTATCTAAATATGTGCATCGTTAACCTGATAAAACCGAACTTCGGCCAAAACCGAACAAAATCTTAAGTCCCAAAGAGGTTCGGTGTAAACAGGTTTCACTGTATATGGTATATTTGATATACATGAGTTTAAACTAGACTAAATGTAATACATGTATAAATCAATAGACAAAGCCTGCTTAATGGTTTGTTTTCGACTCAAATGTTAAATAATGCCCAGTCACACTAAACCACAATCGCACCACGCTCATCGCGTTAAAAAAAATCAGATCGTGGTGAGGTCACGGTATAAGTTCCATTATTATGTAGATTTTCGCTGTTTTCACGATACTTCTACGTCCCCATTACACTTCTACAACGCTTTTGCTACGGTTAACCTACGTTCTCACCACACTTATTCTGCGACTACACTACGATTACCACGATCTTACTACGCTCACCACGTTTTCACTACGATCATACAACGATTTATCTGATTGAAACACGATCTTACCACGCTTCTTATACGATTGTACATGTAGCACGCTTTTACCGCGATTATTCTACGATCTTACCACGTTCATATTGCGATCTAACTATACGCTCTCAGCAATAACGTTAATATCATGTTTCAAATAAATACTGTTCCATTCCTTCTAATTGTCTTTAAAACGTAGAATTCTCGAATTCAACACAGCCATGCCACTAAAATCTAACAGAACTCGGGAATGTGATGGTAGGGGTAGATGAAGAGTCAGAGGGACCATTGATACAAGTCATGATCCAGTAGAGATGCCAACCCAACTTGTATCACATTGTATTGTTGATCCATCAAGATGAAATGACGATATTTTATTGAACGATTATAGTGTCTATAGTGTCTCTAGATGTGTCAAGCTGTTGGAAATTATGAACATCAGGTCCAAATTACATGAAATCAAAACCTTGAGAGCTCTTATATATTATATGTGACAATGACAATGAGCATGACCAAAACTCGAAATAGTCGTGATAAGAACGTAGTTAGGTCGTAAGACGAGCGTGATGAGCGTGATGAGCGCGTGATGAGTGTGCTACAATCGTAGGACGGTCTTGAACTTCACAGTATAAACTAGATATAACCATAGAGGAATCCTTGTTGGGTCGCAGGAAGAACGTGGTCGTAGTTAGGGCGTACTAACGTCGCTGTGAGATCGTAGTGCAATATCTCCGACTAGAATCGCGGTTTCGCTACGATGGTACACAGTTTTTGCGATCCTCCCACGACATTATCGCGCTCTCGCTACGCTTCTACTACGAACGGATTTCGCCACGACAGCAACACGATTGTTTTGAAGATTATTTTAAAATCTGAATCATTATAAAACAAATTTGAAAACTATTTCAACAGAGAAACACAAAATGACATTTAAGTACTTACAAAATAAAGCCTATAAGCCGAATTTGAAGGCAAGAGTACAAAACGTAACGTTAAATGTATGGAGATCATATTTTCTTCATTGAAGTTGGCAACGATCATCACGATCATGGAGACATCACCACGACCCTACCACGACCTAACTGCGATCTACACGATCGTACTACGATCGTTAAAATTTGCATTTTGTTCACAGCTCGAAGTGCGATCGTGGCCTAGTGTGACCGCGGTATAATAAACTCGTCATAGATATATATCAGGATTAAAATTTTATATTTACGCCAAGCATGCGTTTCGTCTACAGAAAACTCATCAGTGACGCTCGAATCGAAAAATGTGTAAAAGGCCAAAATAAATACAAGTTAATAGAGTGCATTAAAAAGAACGACTATATCATGTATTGAATGCTATTTTACGACAAACAAGCAAATAATGAGTCACATCTTTAACAAGTATCGCTGCAAAATGTTAGTCGTCACTGGCTTCATACCATGTTACATCCCGCCGTGCTAACATGCCTTCTTATATTTCGTAGGAGGAAATCTGTCACAATTGTCTAGCATTCAATGTGTTTTGTTAAGTTTAAAAAAATATAATTATGATTAAGCAGATCTTTCAAGAAACAATCGCAGTTGACTTACCTTCTTCTAAACACACAAATCACTGCTCCAATAACAATAAATAATAAAATAGTTCCAACTATAACTCCTGAAAACCACACATTTCATAGTATATTAGAGAAGATTTTGTGGAAACTTCAAATAAGTTGAAAGACGGATAAATTGTAATGAGCGCCATAATTTTATGGTGCTGTACCCTAGCTTGTACATATTTCGGTTTTCAATCGCTGCTTTCTCTTTGACCCTTACCAGAACACTCGATACGACTATTGACTTAAACATATGTATATAAACTCTTCATAGATACCAGGACTACTTTATTTATATACGCCAGACGCGCTTGTCGTCTAAAAAAGACTCATCGGTTTAGTTTTAGTTTAGTTTAAACATATTTATTTATAGTGGATTGGGAAACAAGTTTTGCAACTTATATTAATCCCTTTCCACTTTGCGACTCATCGGTGACGCTTGAATCCAACAATTATATTATAATAAAAAAAGCCAAATTAGGTACAAAGTTGAAGAGCATTGAGGACAGATAACAGTCATTCACTGCCATAACATACAAAATATGGAAACTATCACCTTCCCGATAATATCTACATGATACAGGCATACCAGATTTGTTTTTTTAATTTCTTGTTTACTAAGTTTGTAACCCGGATTTATTTTCTCTAAATCGATTTATGAATGTTGTACCGCGGTATACCACTGTTGCTTTTATTATTCATGTTTCTCATAGTATTATTAAATGGTAACGTGGATATCATTAGAACGAAAGAATTCTCAATTAAAATAAATACTTGTTATTATAAAATCAAGGTTACAAAAGCTCTCAGCCTTCACCATCCGAATTAAAGTTAGATGAGCCACGATTTGGATTTGCTGACTATTTTTTGTCTATCAGACATAATTGTGTCATGTGACTGTTACGTTATTCACGATTTACTCACTTCAAATGGAAGTTAGAATTTAATCATTAGGAATGCCTGTAATCTTTTTTGTCTTTTCAAATGAAAAGAATCTCAACATGTGGTGAACATTTTTAAATTAACACTCTACGACGTGGATTCAGTGTGCACCCGTTTTGGATATTATTTGTCATAGACAGAAACAATACAGATTTTAATAAAAACATAATTAAAAACAAGGCTAAATATAACAACATGTATTCAGCAGACGTACAAAACACAAAATTATGATTGTGATACTCTTTTCTATATAACATAAATACTAGAGGTACCTGGTATAATGTAACTAGTAATGTGATCGTTGTCAGGCAGTTTCATGGTAACATTGTGTCCTGGTGATACATTAGGTGTGCTGATTATCAGTGTAAGCGTGCCTGTGTGTAAGTTATTTCATATATAAAATCTATGTAGTAAGATGTGTAAGGCCATTTCCCTTTTTAAACGAATGCATAAAAAAATATGACATTTTTAAATTCCATATTTAGGTTTTGCCCTTTGATCAGGGATTTCCGTTTGAATTTTGAATTTCCTTGGAGTTCTTTAAAAATATAAGAGAATGTGAGGATATATATGATACACAAACCCCTTAATTATATTCTGAAGCAGACACAACAAGGAAACAGTTCAGTTGTGATTCCATTTCCCAGGATAACTTTGGAAACGAAATTATCTCCCTTATATTCCGTCCATAGATGCATGTGCCATGCCAAACAAAAAAAACTTAAAACACGACTAAAACCAATATTTTTAACAACAATGCACCAACGCATTTTTAAATCCTAGAGGAAATCATCTAACACTCACAAAATTGAGTCCATGGCAAAAAAAAAAGCCCTTTAAGTGTAACTCAGTGTGTTTCGCTTTAACTTGCTTTCAGTATCTGCTTGTACTCTCAAATCCTACTTTCGTCTTAATTTGACCTGTTGATACAATTTATATGGCTTTTTTGTTATTGAATGATATAAATTATTTAACGTTATATCTCGTGTCCAATTTTTAATATATACCAGCTATAATTATTGTTTAGTCTGACTATACAGTTTCACTCCTGTTCTCGAACTATAAACAACAAAATTATTTTTATATTTAAAGAACAAATGTATATTTCCGTTCTTTATTTACCTAATATAGTATGTACATTATTCTATTTTGCGACAGTTTGACAATTTGATCAAGGGTATGTTTTTTTTTTTCTGAAATTGTTAAACGTATCATCCCTACTTTTTATTGATTTTGTATTTACTTGTGTCATAGATCAAATTGTTTATTTAGTGTTTTTTCATTTGTTTGTTTTAATATGTTGTTTGATTAAATTAAGCAATTCGATTTGGTATTTTATAGACAATAAGTGTGTCTTTCTATGTTGTGATGTTACACTATTGTTTCAGGTAATAAGGTTGAAGGGTGGAACATATTAAATAATTTATTAAACCTGCTACATTTGTTTGCGCCTGTCCTAAGTCAGAAAACTGATGTTCAGTGGTTGTCGTTTGTTTATGTGGTATATATTTGTTTCTCGTTTCTCGTTCTTTTTTTTATATAGTACTATAGACCATTGGTTTTCTCGTTTAAGTGGATTTAAACTAGTCATTGCTTAGCTCTTTAAAGCTCTTTAAAGCTTTCTGATCGGTGTGAGCCAACTCGAAGGCTCCGTGTTGAAGACCGTGCTTTGACCTATAATGGTGCACTTTTATAAATTGTGATTTGGATGCAGATATGTCTCATTGGCTCTCATACCACTTCTTATTGTATCTATTGGTTGTCAACTTTAACATTTGTCGTTTTAATAAGCAAAAATTAAACGAACCATATCTACAATAAAATGACCTTAACTCTTCACAGCTAACAAATGATGGTCTAACAAACTTATTCCCGTCTTCAGACGTTTCAATTCCTTTACACTGTGACGGCACCAATGTTATATTCTCATCTGAAAGTATACATTATAACGTGTTGAATATCCATACTAACTTTTCAATTTAAATAAAAAATAAAAAAAAAAATTAATGCGATCGTCGTAGTATAGTGAAAAAAAAATAATGAATTTAAACATTTCGAAATGACAATATCATAGGCTGATTAAGCGTATGCTAAACGATCAATTGGGATTTTTCATACGCATTCAGTAAATACACAGTTATTAAAAAAATCTACAGAACGTTTATTTCTATTTTTTCCTATTGAAAAAAATAGTACATGTTTGATGTATTAAACTTGAAAAAGATTGTCATAGTTTTGTATGTTGTGTTTTTTTCGTTTGTTTTTCATTTTTAGCCATGACGTTGCCAGTTTATTTTAACCTTTAACTCTTTACCACCTTTTACAAGTTTTAATGTTCTTTTGGAAGATTCCGCCATTTTTAGTATATGCTGCGAGTTTAGCGGAGAAGAAAATACCAGTTCAAAGATTTCCAGCCTGCCTTTAGTTTGACCTGGCCTGGGTGCAACTTTTTATCAAAAGAAATACAATCAGACCTTGTCAATCTATGCACATTTTATTTGATAATTTTATCCAATGATATTATTTCAATAGTAATAAGAGATACATATAGATGTTGCACGAAAATCATGCTACAGGATTGAGGTATTGGACATAGTTTAATGTGCTTCCTCTGTTAAATTATCTGTTTTGGCATCGGTAAACGATTCGATTAAGTGATTTGCTTTTATCCTGGAAAATATGTTCCTGTCCTTAAAAATACAAATGTATTTACAAATGATGCAATATTATACTTTTTAATTACCATTAGCTGTTACACGAAACGTTTGTTTTGAACGCGTAATACTGGTCCAGTATTTTGAGTCAAAACTTCCTTTAGAATTTGAACATGATGACGATGGGTCCCATCTTACGAAGCTGTCTTCATTCTCACAGAATTTAGTTGCGTCATAAAAATTAATATCGTATATGTTTTTCGTATTTTCTGAAATACATGGTAGACAATGTTAATTTAAAACATTTTATTAAAGAATGTTATAAAATGAGAAAAAAATTACTTTATGTTGAAGAGGGTACGTGTCTATCATTGTTGTGATTAAGCTTTTTGTTGCTTCATCTCTAGCTTTTATGTTTCGTGTTTTTTTTATTATTGTTTTATTTTCCCTTTTTGGCTATTCTGTATCTGTATTGTCAATTCTTGATACCATGTTTCTATAATATCTTAATTTCAGTAGTTTATAACTGACATGTGACATGTTTTTTATGATATGCCTTTTCGTACTTATTTTGTTTAAATATCTCTATGTTATCATAATATTATCAAAACTACACACACTTTAACCATTCAACAACCAACATTACCACATAGCGCATTATACATGGAATCACAGTTTTCAGCAGTAAAAATGCGATCGCGATTCTGAGTACACTCCACTGTAATACAGTTATAAGTATCACTTTCATCTCTATCGATAGTTGGTCCTATATTTTCTACAAAATGGAAACAGCAAAGCAATTAATGTTATACTTCTAACAGTCTACATGTTCATTAGCAGCTCAACCAACAGTTAAATAGTTTTACAACTTTGCTTTCCTCAACAGTTTCAACCAATAGAACAATTATTCTGTTGGTTTATATACGATTGGCAAAACTTAATAGTTTAACATTGCAACAACGTGAAAAACAAACAGATGTTTACAAAATGTGTTTAAAACTAAAATAAAAAATCTTTTTCATAAGATTAATACTATTATGTTTTTTTTTATATTATCTATTTCTTATGGATTACACGCATGTTATTTGTCAGTTTTGTGCATGTGAATTATTTTGATCTGAGTTCACTGGTGAGTCTTCTGTAGACACAACGCGCATCTGGCGTATTAAATTATAATTTTGGTACCCTTGGTAACTACAATGTATGTTCACCGATATTGCTGCTGGTGGATGTTTCGTCCCCGAGGGAATCACCAGCCCAGTAGTCAGCACTTCGATGTTGACATGAATATAAATTATATAGTCATTTTTTTTTTATAATTTTCCGGTTACAAAACTTTAAATTGTTAGAAAAAAATAGGATTTTCTTATTCCAGACATAGATTACCATAGCCGGATATGGCACACTTATTTAGAAATTTGAGTCCCCAGTGCTCTTCAACTGTGTACCTGTTTGGCTTTTTAACTATTTTGATCTGAGCGTCACTGATACATGTAAGTCTTATGTAGACGAGACGCGCGTCTTGCGTATTAAATTATAATCCGGGTACCTTTGAGAACTATTTACTTACGCTTGTAAATGTAAACGTAGTCAGTTTCGCTAGAGTTCGAACACTTCTTTTGAAATGTGTCATCATGACTTTTGGGTAGTTTCTCCCTATCTAAACAGTAGCAGATTTTCTCCTAAAAATTTTCTCATGTTTTATAAAAAGTCGTGTTTTTCTTTCATTTGTAAACATTCATCGGTTGATATTTAAAAAAAATATTACCCTGGCAACACCAAGAAAAAAATATACACAAGCAGCATTTCTAGTTTCGGTTGTATCCGTAATCTCAATATGAAAATAAGGATATGTGCCCAGTTCCCGCTTATGACTCTTTTTAACTGAGTGTCGATTTGAATGTCAGAGTATACATAAATGTGTTGAAAATTGATCTATTCTAAATCAAATACTAGTAATCGCCTTCCCTAGTATAGATTTCAAATCCACAATATGCTCTTTGTTGAAATATTGTTATTGTAAAACATAACTTTCACAAGAGTTTATACGTATTTTTTGGGCATGCAAAGTTATTACCTTGTCTTCTTATTTTCAAATTATAGTAGACGCTCAACAATTTGACGCACTTGCTCTCTTTGCCTCTTGAGCTCTTGTCATTCCTTCATTTTGTCATTATTGTCTTTATTTAAAAAAAATTACAACATAAGCTGTGACGAATGAGATGTAACAAAGAAGATTGTATTAAATTTTGGTTATTCATTATGTAAAATCACGCATCGTTAATTGCATATGATCTAAATGGCGATTAAGACCAATATGATAAATTCATCAAACACATCTTTACATGTTCTAGTCTTAGTTCGTTATAGCGAAAACAAATTATTATATATATAGTTAAATTTATGTCTCAGATTTGATTGAGTTACCTTGAAGGCATAAAACTCGTACTGATACTGCGGACAACGAATCTGGCATTCTTCCATATTCTGCAGTTCAAATTCTATTGATTTGTTTCTATCATCCGCATTAAAAAAATAGCAGCCTATTTAAAACAATAATATTTATGATACATCTGGAATTTGTAGCAGGCGAAAAGGACTAATATAATGAAACAAATGCTCTAATTATTTATTATACTTATTTCACGAAATACATGAGTTCAAAAAGTAATGTTTATAGATGTTCCGGACAATATGAGTATTTGGACCATACACGTTTTGTCATGACCATATGCGTAAACTCAAATGGGCGCACCATACGAGTATAATAATACTCGTTTGGTTTTTAACAGGCCGGACCATATGATTATTTAGACCATTTTGGTATTTTTTCAAATAACATTATAACGTTTCAATAATACAAAAAGTTTATCTAAATAAAACAATGATGGTTACATGACAGTTTGTTAATTTCATAACAAATAAAAAATAAAAAATTACGTAAACATTAAATATTGATGACATAGATAGTTGTCATCGCTAGTTACATTCTTGAATGTAGGCTTGTTTGACATTTACTACCACACGGTATCATGACTTTTTTGCATTTGCGAGTCTTGGTAGTACACGATTCTTTTTATTTACACCTTTTATTTGCGAGTGAAAAGCTAGCCTTTTTGCAGCTGCGTACAGTGATATCGAGGTCTTTTCCCATTTTGATCTCTACGGTGTTCTTAAGAAGCTCTTACTAGATCTCAAATATCGCAAAATCTGCAATACACCATATTCAAAAGACATATACAATTAACTATGTCACTTTCCAGTTACTTTTTGTGTAACAGTTCTTTAAGACTTTTTTGGAATTTATTTTTTAAGTCGACATATTGCCATTCACCCTTAATTACAAATTGGCAATGATCATCGGTAATGACCATCAGTATAAAATGTGTTTGTTATAGTTTTGACAAGTAAGTAAAATAAACTTTGTGATTTTTTTTTTTAGCTAATCTTTTTATCATAATATAATAATAACATTACCTATATGATAGCGACTTTTTAATGAACGGTCATACCATATGACGAGTACAGAATTATCAAAAGTAAGCTGTAACAAAATGTTAATTACCCCGACCATATGAGTATGTACCCATATGGTCTTGACCATACGCGTATGGTTCAAATTTTCATATGGTCCGGAACATAGATTTTAAATGGCATGAGTGCCAATAAGACAACTCTTCACCCCAGTCGCAATTTGTAAAAAAACAAAACATTATAGGTCAACGTACGGTCTTCAACACGTATCTTTTGCTCACACAGAATTATTTTGAATGTGGTTTATATGGCTTTAGTAATGTAACATTGTCGTCACCAAAAAGTCGAAATAAAGGTGTCATTTGATCCTCATTTTTAAGATAAATCAATAAAAAACCTTTTTCTATTAGTTAAAATAAACAAAATAATATATATATATATATATATATATGAGTCTTAGACTGTGATTCTGCTGTGTATTGTTCTGTTTGGTTCGGTCTTTATTTTTTGTATGTCACGATTGGACTTTTTCGTGATAACTGGCTGTATTTCGATATATCAATTGAGAATATTATTTAAGTAATCTGCTCATGCAGGTTGGTTTACAGCTAGTTCACTATAGTTTCTTACATATAGACTTACCATACACCCCTGCCCATGGAATACTCTTACTGTAAGCACCAAGCCATATTTTGACACGTTCTGTCGTGTAATTTCTTATGGTGATTTCGTCTGCCTCTAGAATCCCACCATTCACGAAACAAAAGTCTTTGGCGTCTGACCATGTCTTACTTTCATTGTAAAATGTTAAATTAAAATCTGGAAATCAAATTAAAGAAGTCTGTTCAATTTGGCAATACTTCGTTATATCTTTTTAATTTAAATGCATTTAATATTTAGCTATACTGGTTAAATCCCAAGCAATATACAGCCCTCTTTTTCTTAAGAAAATCAATCCATTTTTTTATATTAAATTTGGACCTGACCATTTAAATGAAAAGGATCTTTTACGATACAAATTGCAGCCTATAGATGCTTACTTCTATAGCATATACTATTGTCTCCGGTGGAATGCTGTCTTATTGATGGATCAAACCGATTTTTGAACGGCTAATGATAAACTAAATTGTATAATGGAATTAAAATGATTTGGAGACATTTGGTGATTTATCCAACCGAACTTGTTATACAGATTACAACAGATACAGTTAATGTTAAGTCGGCTTTATATCTTGACTTACATACTGACAATGGTAGTCGGTTGAAAACAAAAATTAACGACAAAAGAGATGCTCACAAGGAAGATTTTAAATAAAGAGTTACAAGTGGCGTAGTTGAAGTAACTTGTCCCTTCGTATAAGTTTTGCGGACTCCTCCACGAGTTAGAATATCCGTATTGACAGATGATACCGGAAATATTTCAAACTAATGTTGTAACTACAACCTAGCCCTCATTCCGAATGTGAGTTACCGAATAAGCCTTCTAATATTACTGGATTTTTTATAATATGAGAAACACGACGGCAGCAACACATGGAGCTGAATATGTTTAGCCATACGGAGCACATGAGACCCCAGTGATTGGCGGGGTTTGTGTTGCTCATAGTTTAGTGTTCTATGTTGTGTTAATATACTACTGTATGTATGTTGTACGATTCTGTTTTAGCCTAGAAATGTCCAATTAATTCTTGACTTACATATTGACAATGGTGGTCAGTTGAAAACAAAACTTACAGACAAAAGAGATACACACAAGGAAGCTTTTAAACCAAGAGTTCCAAGTGGAGAAGTTGAATTTCTACCTTTGTAAGTTTTGCGGAATATCCGTTATGACAGATGAAAGCGGAAATATTTCTAATTAAGAGCAATTCTTTGTAACCACCAACCATTTTATATAAGGGTTTCGACACGCATAGTCACCGATTTTCATGAAACTTAGCCAAAACATGTGATCATGTAAAAAAGTGAGAAAAATGCCCAACCAAATGTTGCTAGGTCATGGTTGCCATGGTAACCAAGTGAATTAGATTTCCAGCAAATTTTGAGGAATTTAGCATCGAAAAAACAACTTCTTTGCAGTCATTCGTTATCAAAACTAGGTTTTATTTAATGATATTTGTAAATATTTTTGAGAAACATGAAACTTAACAAACAAAATAGCAATGTTATATATAAAAAATATTTTGACTGAATATTGTCACAACCGCAGAAGCAGGGGTAATTTTCCAATATAGTTCCGGAGACAAATTTTACACATTTTGTATGAACAAAATAGACATTTTTGCATCCACCTACATTTAACCTGTGGTTATGAATGAAAAGTATCGATGTTTCTCATAAATAAATTATAACAAAATGTAACTACAATCTAGTCCCCTTTCCCGAATGTGACTTACCGAATTAGAATTATAATATTACCGGGTTTGTAATGGTATGAGCAACACAACGGATGCCAAACATGGAGCTGAATAATTTTAGCTTGACGGTGATCAGTGTTTGGTGGGGTTTGTGTTGCTCATTTTCTTTGTTCTATGTTGTGTTTAACGTACTACTGTGTGTCTGTTGTACGTTTCTTTTTTAGCCTAGACAATTAATTGTTTACTAGTCCGTTAATACTCTGACTTCCAACGGCTGTTTTCCAAACAAGCACGGCCCAAGCTTGTCTGTCAAAAACAGCCGTTGGACATCTAATTAAACTCGGACTTTTATTATTTTATGAGTTTTAATGTCCCTCTGGTACCATCAGCATCTGTATTTCTATTGTACATACCTTTTTCGCAATTACAGATTGCAGAGAGTGCTAATATTCCAATGATCAAACGGGAATATTCTGCAACGAATTTCAACAATAAAGTCATGTTTACGAATTCATTAATTAAAAACTACACTTTCAGCCACAACATTAAGGAAGTACATGTAAATATGTAAATACACATAATTTCATTGTAATTAAAGTGTTCATCCGGATATTGCACTTCACATTGCGTGATAACTACTGAAGTTAAACAGGATTTATTTTTATCACTTTTGATACCTCTAAAAATTATCAGTTCAAAGATATTGTCAAGGGGACTTGCTAATTTATTTTCAATTTGTGTAAGAAGTAAAACGTGCCATGGCTATGTATTGAAGGCCGTTCTATGACTTAAAGTTTAATTGTTTACGTAAGAATTGAATGCTTCTATTTGTAAATTCTTTTGGGCGTAAAAGCGCTGACCGAAGTACATTTTGTATGAAGCCCTTCTTAAAATGTGCGCACGTTCAACGTTTTCACAAACCTGTGAAATTTCTTAAAGAATCATTTAATACTTAATAATATAATTACATTTTTTTCACTATATTCATGAAAACACGATAACTATGAACTTCAATGCGTTTTTTTTATTCAGCAGTGCACTTTACTGTAGAAGTGAAATGAGGTTGATTAAGGAATTATAACTCGAGTTTCTACTTAGCCAAACAGATCAACGTATTAAGATTTAAGCATACTGTCATATAATGTAAAAAAAATAATTATACATTGTGACTTGGATGGAGAATTGTCGCATTGCCACTAATACCACATCTTCCAATATCTATGAAAAAATGTTCTGCTAGGTTTGATAAATTCACGTTAAAAAAGAAAGGTATTACAAAACAATAATATGTGTGTAAGCATCATATTATTTTCCACTTAACACGAAAAAGTCTAAAACCACACTGAAAACTTGTCTGCCAAATCGCCCTACTTATGAAAATATATTGTTCCCTTTAAGTATGTTAAATTATTGTTAGTTGGTATCCAGTCGTCCTGGTGTAGGGATATGTGTCATGGGTTGATATGCTAAAGGTCTTGAGATCTAATAGACACCGGATGTTTTCTTCATGCATTTTGATAGATAGTCCTTTCCGTTTGAATAATTTTAAGTTTTATAGTGGATTTGACATTCCCGCCACAATATTACAGAACCATTATTACATGAAACAGTAAAAAAATAATGCTTTGCATCAAGTTTTCCCTAGAAATATGTACAAAATGGCATATCTCCATAATTCATTATATCTGTAGTTTTGATACAATTAAAGTTTGAAAAGTTCTTAAAAAAAATTGCTACAGAAGGTTTCATAAACCTTAATGATTCGTTGCAAATGCTGGCACTGCCTGCAATAATCCTCTATCTTTTAGTGACCTAATTGCCAAATTTGAGAGTAAAAGGTAGAAGATTTTACAGATTTTATATTCGTTAAATCAATGTGCTAATATGGATCTTGGCCAAGGTACAATGTCATATGAGTCAAGGTTGACCGTTTCGTGCATTCTTATTACAAAAAAGTACATCATGTTTTTATAAGCAGTGATCATTATGAACGGGTATAAGACTGAATACATTTTTAGTCCGTTGGATTTGGTAGATAGTTCACATATAAAAAATCATTCAATTTTCGGACATACTGAGGGATAGGTGTGTGGAAAAGGAACCCGACGACCGGATACCCTCAACATACGATAATACAGATTGAATATTTAGGAACACCAATTTGGGAGGCAATACGGGGGATCTGTGAGTTAGAATCCTGCTTTTTAAGATCAATGCGTTAGGATAGAGTCGTACGACTAGGATCAACAATTTGAATTCAAGCAAAGCAGTATTGAAAATTATTTTTTATTCTAAGTTATATTGTTTATAAGAAAAACAATGGACTGTGTTCGGAAACCCCGCTAGACACGCCATGTAGACAAAATCCATTGTTATTCAAAACAATAGATCTATTTAATTTACACTTGTTTCAGAAATAAAAACTACGCAGCCTAACAATAGAACTGGGTGTATTGAAATGATTTGTAATTTAAAAAAAAGAAGATATTTTTACTTTGAGCGTTGCATTATTGTTAATCATGTACCGGTCATCAATTTTGATGTGATATTTATACCCTCGCTTTTAGAAAAGGGGGATATACTGTTTTACATCTGTCTGTCCATCAGTCAGTTCATCCATCCATCCGTCATTTCGTACTTTTATGAATATTTTTGTAGTATTTTTTCAGGATCTACTTGACAAGGATTTTTGAATTTTGTTTTAGGGTTTCTAAACTTATTGTTATGAAAATATTAATGATTTTACAAACATGTCACGGTTCATTTTTGCCTAGTATATTTCTTTTCCTAGAACAATATACACCACAGCATCAAACCATAAATCATTGACAAATCAAATATGTATTTATATTTATTGTTTTTTTTCTTCTGCCTAATTCTGCTCCTTCGATAAATATTTGTTTCGCAATATGTCACTTATATATTTCATTTTATACTGCACTCGTTCTTTTTGAGCAGTCAAAATGTTTTGACTGTATATTTCTATGTCATATACAGTCACTGACCTGATATCACCTTTACTCATGAATATTTAAATAGAAATTGTCGAAATTGTAATTTTAAAATTATTCATACGACCTATTCAACCTGTTCTTGTTTCCAATGTATACAACGACTCAAACTTATTTCTTTTGCAAATTTTAGAAAAAAAATATTTCACTTAAATATCATTATGTTTTATGTTTGTTGTCGATATTTAAGTTCATTCTCAAACAATTCCTATGCCATCGATTAAGGTTTTCATTAGGAAATGTACATTTCATTGTGCTGTATATTTCTCCGCCTGCATGATATGAGGCCTTTTTATAAAGGGGGAGTTTTCCAATATTTAAATCAAATAATAAAATTAACACATTAAACAATTAGTGGAAATGTTTTTTCCAGATTGCAGTATAAAGACAATAATAGTTCATTGACTTGACATATCAACGATATGTCAAGTCAATGCACTATAATGGTCTATATATTGTATCGTACAGTATGCGCTTTTAAATTTCAACCTGCAAATATTTTAACTGATTTGTATGGTTCGTTCTTATATTATACTATTATGCCACTGTTCCAAAGTTAGAGAAAAGATTGGGATCCCACTAACATGTTTAACCCCGCAACATTATGTATGTATTTGCCTGTCCCAAGTCAGGAGCCTGTAATTCAGTGGTTGTCGTTTGTTCATGTGTTACATAATTTTTTTTCGTTCATTTTCTAAAAAAAATAAGGCCGTTAGTTTTCTCTTTTGAATTGTTTTACATTGTCATTTCGGGGCCTGTTATAGCTGACTATGCGGTCTGGGCTTTGCTCATTGTTGTGATCTATAGTGGTTAATTTCTGTTATTGTGGTCTCTTGTGGATAGTATATAACAACTGTATATTTTTAGAATCAGTGTGAAAGAAGCTATCAAGCTATAAGACCGAAAGTGGCAATTACAACACCGGAAGTAGCATATTATATCCTTTATTTCACTCAAAATTATACAGAAACTTTTCATTGATCGCATCGATATCAGTATGAAGAAACTTATAATTCGGTGCCAATTTTAACTTTGAGCAAACCGGAACTTGCTTCTTATCAATAACTTTTAAAATCGATGTGGAAAGACTTAATTTTGTTCTCTGTACAATTATTTTTTTAAATTTTACGTTTGATCAGTTCTAGACAGGTTTACACGATAACTGATAATTACCACATTACAGTTGGCAGACATTTTTGAAAGCCCAGAAAGTATACAAATTAAAAGTATAAAAGAAGAAAGTACACATTTCCAGTTTACAACCGATGTTGTCGGAGACATATTACACGCTTAAAAGATACATTTATGGATTTATTTCACGTTCATGTCTTGAATAAATAAAAAAATGTCAGCATTATTGATTATCAATGATCATTTAAAGACTTTATATAAATATTCGAAGAAATGGTAAGATTGCAAATGAGTGAACTTTCGATCAATGTCAAAATTTGAAAAAAGTAAACCATTATAGGTCAAAGTACAAATTTATACATAGGACCTTGGCTCACACCGAAAAGCCCCAAAAATTACTATTGTCAAGCTATTCAAACAATTAAACATATGGTCTATTTATATAAAAAGTGAAAACGCTGTATATTGTAATTATATTATGTCAAAGATCAAAATTAGTATCTGGGACTATTTTTAACTAGATACATACATGTATAGATGCAAGAATTTGGTTATGAAGTTTGGTTATACCTGTAAAAAAAAAATTAACCGGCTTAGCACATGGATACTCATTAATATGATGATGTTGATCGCCGAGTCCTGGTATCCGGTTAAACTTATCGAGCCTTTGAATGAAGTTATTCCGAACGATTACTAATTTAACACTGTATTTAGATTTTTGATTATTCTGTCATACCTGTATCTTTCATTGCACAAGGTCATGTTTTTTCTCTGACTGTCTATGACGTCTTTACATACAATCAACCGAAGGTTACAATTATATGTGAACTGATTTATATTTAAGTTTAAGATGCCAGTTGAGTTACTAAATTCTAAAACATATGATCTTTTGTGGAAATAGATTTAAGAAAGATATCAGAGCTAACAGTTAACTGGTACTGCCATAGCTAAAAGTCGTTCACAAGACACAACATAGGAAACTAGAGACTATGCATCACGAATCCCACCAAAAACTTGGAATGATCTCAGGTGCTCTTGAAGGATACAAAGATCCTGCTCCACATATGGCATCCGTCGTGTTGCTCATACTATTACAAACCCAGTAAATCGTCAAATTTCGTATGTGACATTCGTGAATATGGAACATGATTGTAGTTAGGAACATATCTGATATCATCTTTGATCCATAAGGGTCAACCAACTCGGACTTCTCTTGAACTGAATTTTAATGTGCGTATTGTTATGCGTTTACTTTTCTACATTGGTTAGAGGTATAGGGGGAGGGTTGATATCTCACAAACATGGTTAACCCCGCCGCATTTTTGCGCCTGTCCCAAGTCAGGAGCCTTTGTTAGTCTTGTATTATTTTAATTTTAGTTTCTTGTGTACAATTTGGAAATTAGTATGGCGTTCATTACCACTGAACTAGTATATATTTGTTTAGGGGCCAGCTGAAGGACGCCTCCGGGTGCGGGAATTTCTCGCTACATTGAAGACCTGTTGGTGACCTTCTGCTGTTGTTTTTTATTTGGTCTGGTTGTTGTCTCTTTGACACATTCCCAATTTCCATTCTCAATTTTATCATGATGGCTTCCATGAAATTTACGAAGGAATTATTTCAACTTTAGTTAAATAGCTTCCTTGTGAGCAGCAACCCTCTATCAAAAATTCTTGATAGGAAATACAAGCCCGAGAATAACGTATCAATTGGGAGTTATATACTTCGTATGTAGCCGCTGCTGGAATATTGCTACATAAGAATGGAAATTTCACAATTGGGAAATTGACATCATCTCTCATCTTGTTTTCTCCCGACCCTCTTATCAATTTCTAGATGTTAATATGAAAATGTGTCTAATTTAAAAATAAGTACCACATCTTCTCATCCACTAGTATTTTTAAGACTTTTTGTAAATACTTTCGTTTTTTTGTAACTCTGTATATTGACCGTATGATTATGTTTTGTTTTGTTCTGTTGATGTCTCATAGCAGTTTTCTCAATATCACTTGTTTTATTATCATGGTTTTAAAAAGTGTTGTATGTCATAATCTTTGACACTATAAACATGTGGTTGTAACTTTGTGTATATAATATGAATAAAATTGTCCGTTTTTAAATTATGAAATTTTTAAGAAACTAAGGTTTCAACTCCCTCAGGCAAAGTTGACTTTAAATGAATTTGTCTATTTATTTAATACAGTTTTTTTTAAAGTCTCAAAACACTTTTTAATTATAAGCCATGCTATGCTTTCACGAGGTAAATCGGCAGAGAAGAGAGCCAATTAGTTGGACGGAATTGCAAGAAAAATTGAACGTAATAGCAAAAATTGATGTACTGTTTCGACGACAAACAATAGTGGCAAATCAAGTTTGAGCATCGTGGATTCGAAATTTCCAAAGATATTCCTGTTAAATAACCTCTGAAAAATTATAATTTGACATATTTTCTATCGATTAAATGTCATTTGTTTGAGTTTCAATATTCATTTTTTTCAAGTTCCTCTGTTGAAGTTATGATGTCGTGGATGGTCTTTAGTATTAGTAAAGTCTTTCAAATATACAACAAGCAGTTGGTCATACGGATTCTTTCTGTTATCTATATCTGCACTTTCTTACTGTTCCTAATACGAATAGTCTATTCTGGTATTCATATGTTTTTGTCCCCTATTGTACATGTATTTCTCTAGAAATTTAATTGTTGCAGTGTTCGTCAGTTGGCTCAGTGACCACAGCATGTTTAAAATGCAACTGATCATATGCTTTCGTTATTTTATCCTGATATGTAATATCTAATTGTTCGTATTCAGAAGGAACTATTCTCGAATCAAATTCGTTTTTATCTTTGGTCGATTCAACATTTGTATCTTTTCCTCCTGAAACAATGAGTTTTGGGCGGTCGTTAGTTGATTGTTTTCCTGCAGTGTTTGTAACATGTAACTGATCATACACGTTTGTGCTTGTGTCAGTTTTAGTGATATCAAGTTGTTCATATTCTAAAGGAAATACGTTTTCATGTGATTTGTTTTCGATTTGGCTTGTGTCATATTTTCTTTTTTCTTCTCTTGAAATAATTGTGTTGGATCGGGCGTTAGTCGGATCAGAATCTTCTACGGGTGTATAATGCAATGGATTATACACGTTTGCGATTTTCGTTATTTCACTCTGTTCTAACTGTTCGTATTCCGCAGTTAATGCGTCATAATATTTTTCAATTGGTTCTTCGATTGATTCGTATGTGCCTTCTTCCTCTCTTGAAATTCTGTTGTTGTGTTTGATGGTTTTGTCTTCTTCATGTACAATCAACTGATCATAAGATTGACAATGTGTAATATTGTCTGTATCTGTCTTGTTTAACTGTTCATATGCCGCAGTAACTGTATTACTATCCATTCTACTTGTGCTAGGCTCATTCTTGATAATTGTACTAAACGATAAAAGTTTTCTTGAATGTTTCCTAAAAAAGCAAATTAAAAGACTTAAACAGATAACCTCATTTTAATAAAAACAATCTTTTTCTTCATGAGTGTGCAATAAATATTACAATCAATAAATCAACATAATTATTCTTTAAAACTATACCAACCTATATGACTCTACAAAAAAGTTAATGCTTTCGAAAAATAAAGGATCAAAACTTAATAAGTGTTAATATTATTGAGAAATAATCAGTAGCTAAAATAAACAGGATGCCATAGTCCGTGACCAATACGCATGTCCCTAAAAGAAGCCATCGCATAAATGAACACAAAAGAACACCCAAAAAGTTGCAACTTGCGTTTTGTACAATTTTTACATTTAATTCTATAACTATAAACTTAAGGTTTGCAGACGATATATTGATATTCATGGTTATTTTGATATTGTTCCCGGTAACCCGTGTAATGTTTTATATGTTTAGCATGTTGCACGTGTGTTTGAATGAATACCTATTGTTTTAGTAAGTGTTTAGCATTTATTTTCTGAAGATTATTATCATTGTATACGTGAGTCAAATTCATACGCATGTTGGAAATAACCCTGTGGACAACTTATCAGGCCGATTCAAAATGATGCTTACCTCCTAAACATGAAAGCTATTATCACAACTGTTATTAGTATTATAATAATTACTGATCCAACAATTCCAACTATTATACCTGAAGAAGAAAAACAAAGCAAACATTTTTTTCAATTACGATGCCTGCTCTCTACCTTTAAGCAACTAGCCATTCAGTGTTTCTATTTCAATCGATTTATATGTTACAAACTCAAACTCGATTTTACTTGGATGTAAATTAAAGTCATAAGAAACGAGTGACCGGTGAAAAATAATGTTCTTCCAATTCTTAAACCAATGCACACAAACATCATAAACTTAGTCTTCTGTGCTCGAATTTATCATTTTTTAAGTGTAAATTTCGTATAATCGTCAATTTTTTTTTCTATCGGTCAGTGTTGTTGTGAAAATATGGCAGGTAATTAAAGTTCGTGTTTGAAGCCGAAGTTTAACGATTGTCACCTGTTTGTCAACAATTGACGACAAATAAACAAAAAAGCATGGAATTTGAGCACGTGTTTATCATGTAAATTCAGATAATAGTTTATTTTAAGGACATCCATGCGTATTGTGGTCACCGGATTTTTACGAGATGGGTCACACTGAGGTCACCTTGCATACGGAAAATATATCAGGGGGAATTGCTTGCTGGAAGGAAGCAATTCAAATAAAGTAAACTTCTTCTAAATATTAATAAATTAAAGAATTCTCTTCAGAAAAAAGTATATGTACACAAGTTTTACAATGAAAACTATCCATTGAGTTATAAAAAAACATATGCATTATTTTTGTTTGATTTGAGGTTTCTTATGACTTTAAAAAGCTTACTTTAGACATGATAGAAATAAATTCGGTTGTGTGATTTGATTGAATGTTTTCGTCATTATTCTGGCGCTGTTAAAACCCAAGAGAACTGTGCATTACATATTGGAGAAAAGAAAACGACCAATACAACGGGTTTACGTTTAACTGGACGGTGCTATTTTGATATCATTTGGCACATTTTTGGTAACTGTTTGAAAAAGATACCATCCTTTCCGACAATTCATGGGTTACATGCAAACAATAATTTTAAATTGAAACTCGACGCGGATTAGTCAGTGTGCACCACATTTTTATCCTATTTTTCATAGACAGAAAAAAATACAGATGCTGATAAATGCATCATTTAATTTATCAAGAACATAAAATAAAGTTTATATTATTCTATTTTATAATGATACCTGGTATAATATAACGAGTAATATGACCATTGTCAGGAAGTTCCATGGTTACATTTTGTTCTGGTGATTCTTTGGATGCGTTGTGTACCGATGGGCGTGACCCTGTGTATAAAATATGTCATACAGTAAATTCATACAGAAAATTAGCTTCGAAACGTTTTAAATTCCATATTTTGATTTTGCATTTGACAAGGTCCTAGTTCTAATTTTGCCTCTTAGTTCGGTATTTTTGTTATTTTTTTTTATAGACATTGACTGAAGATATGATATACAATCCTTTAAATTTTGTTGGGTCCTTAAAACAGACCGAACAAGAAAACAGTTCAATTTTAGTTTAGCTGGACACGACATTGTCTCCCTTATATTCTTTCCATGTGTCATGTAAGCAAATTTTCAGTAAAGACACGACTGAAAATCAACAACACATCCAAGTAATAACATATATACATTTATATAATGAACAAAAAAGTGTCAAATTTCTTAACAACTATGTGCCACTACATTTTGATTGCACATAGAAATCATCTAACAAACACACACACAACTGAGTCCAATGGAGCTAGATTTAAGCTATTTTATTGTAGATGCCTGTACCAAGTCAGGAATATGACAGTTGTTATCCATTCGTTTGCTGTGTTTGGACTTTTGATTTTGCCTTTTGCCTTTTGATTTTCCTTTTTGAATTTTCCTCGGAGTTCAGTATTTTTGTGTTTTTACATTTTACTTGTCACGACAAAAAGTTCATTTACACCTTTTATATCAGTTATAAGTAGCGTCGTTCATCATCAGTTACCAAGTCATTTTGCAAATGCTAATGCTAATCTTAGTCGTTTGCCCTCGATTTCAGTGGGTGTATTCTAGTTACAACAATTATGATGTCTAATATTGGCAAAGCATGTGCGTAGTAAACTCAGTTTTGTAAATTTAAAGGTTTAACGCTTAGTTATCAACTTTTAAATTTGTTGTTTCAATTATCGAAAGATAAACGTACCATATCTACAATAAAATGTCCGTAACTCATTACAGCTAACAAATGATGGTTCAACAAACTTATTCCGGTCTTTAGACGTTTCTCTTACATTACACTGTGACGGCCTCAATGATATATTCTCATCTTAAAGTAAACATTTTAATTTGTCAAACTTCCATAATAACTTTTCAATATTTGACCATACAAAAAGAAAAAAATCAAGAAAAACGGAAAAGTCTACAAAAAACTGCTTCCCACCCCCATCCAAAAAGGCCCCATGAAAGTCTAAGACTGGACTCATGAATGGTGAGCGTTTTCATGGCAAGTATTTTCGACTGTAGTAGTATAGTGGATGGAATATATGAATATCAAAGATTTCGAAATGGTAAGATCATAGGCTTATGTTTAGCAATTAGTTGGAATTTTCTCATACGCATTCAGTACATAAACAATTAATTGAAACATTCTGAAGAGATTTAATTTCTGTATATTTTCCTTTAAAATAATGGTACATATTTGCTGTTTAAAACTTTAAAAAGATTGTCGTATTTATGTACGTTGTAATTTGTAGATTGTTTTTTAAACATGACATTGTGATTTTGTCTTTGACTGATAAGATTAAATGTCCCATTAAGATAATCCGCATTTTTGTATATGCCGTGAGTTTAGCAGAGAAGCAGCACATACTAGTTTTAAGGTTTCAAGCCTTTAGTTTGACTTGGCATGAGTGAGAACCTATTTCCACAACCGAGCCTAATACGACATCACAAAAGCTATGATAGTGCTATGTTTTATTAACGTTTTATTTATTAAAAAGATAGTCAGACCTTGCCAATTAACAGACATTTTTTTTTCTCATAATTTCATCAAGTGAACATGTTAATGTAGCAAACACGGAAATTACGCTACATGATTTCGGTTTTGTATATAGTTGACTCTGCTTCCTGTGTTAACCTATATGTTCTGACTTTTGATGTTTTGATGAAGTGGTTTGTTTTTTTATCCTAGAAAATATGTGTCTGCCAAAAGAATATACACATGAAGCATTACTATATTCTGTATTTACCATTAGCTGTTAGAGGAAACATTTGTTTTGAATTCTTTATACTGGTCCAGTGTTTTGAGTCAACACTTTCTTTGGTACTTGTGCATGATAACGATGGGTTGCATCTCACGAAGCTGTCTTCATTCTCACAGAATGTAGTTGCGTTGTAAAGAATTCTAGCGGACCTCTTTTTCGTATTTTCTAAAATACAATGTTAGCAATATTAATTTTAAACATGTTTATTAAAGATTGTTATAAGTTGAGAGAAGAGAAACACTTTTATACTTTCTGTTGAAGATCGTCTATGTTTACCATTGTTGTGATTGAGCTCCTTGTTGATTAATCTCTAGCTTTTTCATTTTGTGTTTATTTTTATTTTTATCTTTTTTTTTCGGCTATTCTGTTTAATGGGAGATCAATTCTTTTTATCTGTATTGTCGATTCTTAATACAACGTTTCTATAATATCTTAATTTAAATATTTTATAACTGCGACATATATTTTAATATGCCTCTGCTTATTTTGTTTGCATATCTTTATTTTATCTTAATATTATCAAATCTGTATACATTTTAACCATGCATCAACCAACATTACCACATATCACATTATACATGGAATCACAGTTTTCAGCAGTAAAAATGCGATCGTGATGCCTACACTCAACTGCAATACAGTTAAAATTATCTCCATCGACATTTGGTCCTACGTTTTCTACAAATTTGGAAAAAAGAAAATAGTAGAAATATATCTGCATACTGTCTAGATATTTAATAGCAGTACAACCACTAGTTAAATAGTTTTAAAACTTTGCTTTCCTCAACAATATGCCAACCAATAGAAACAAATATCATGTTGGTTTTTATATAAGATTGGCAAATTTAAATAGTTTAACATTGTATACATGTACATGTATAGCGTAAATCATTTAAAAAAAGAAACGAAAAAAGAAAACAAAAATAAAATAATAATATTCTTTAAATTGCTACATGTAAAAGGATACAGGCTATAAGCTTAATCTTTGACAAGGGAATTAAAAAAAAAACACACTATTAGATGTAAAACAGTGTGTTATTGACTTTGTAAAACGTCATCAATAAATGAGCAGAAAGTTACCGAACCAGGGGTTTGTCAAAGAACGTTTCGTCCTTTTTCTAAAAAGGTTAATCGGAAGGTACCAAGACCGTTTTGATAAAATATTCCGTTTAAACTCTTTACAAATAAAACATGATGGTCTTCGTGTATAGATTTTACGTACTGACGTTGTTTATAATTTTGATAACGTGTTATTTTTTGTTTTTTTGTCGACACAATTATTTAATATCTCTTTACCTGTGTGCCGTGTATATTCTGACATCAAACGCACGGTGTTAAATTTGATATATGTTTATTTTACTTCTTTGTTAACTATTTGCTTGTTTTTGTTTTGATTGAGATTGTGACACGGTGATGACTGGTGTACCCCTATTTTGACCATTTTTAACTATCTGTCTCTTTTAACTGTCATACCACTGAGAGGTTTAGTGCTTTAAAACCAGGTGTAATCAGCAATTTTCTACATAAGAAAATGACGGTACCAAGTAAGGAATATGATAGTGGATTTAAATTCGTTCGATGTGTTTTAACTTTTGATTTTACCTTTTGATTACGGACTTTACGTTTTGAAATTTCCTCAGAGTTCAGTATTTTAATGATTTTTCTTTTTAAAACTGAAATAATAAAACATAAGTTTATTATATTTTTATCTATAATTTCTTATGCATTATACGTAAATTTTATTTATTTTGAGCATGTCAACTTTACTTACGCCTGTAAATCAAAACGTAGTCAGTTTCAGTAGAGTCCAAACATTTCTTTTGAGATGGGTCATCATGACTTTGTGGTATTTTCCCTATTTAAACAGTAGCAGGTTTTCTCCTAAAAATGTTCTCATGTTTTTTTAAAACAGTCATTTTGTATTAAATTTGTAAATATGCATTCATTAGTTGAAATTTCAATAAGGATTACCCAGTAAAAGTTTTATGCTATCTACATGTATCCAATGAATATTTTCTCAGAAAGTATATGGTGCAAAAATACTCTTTTTCAAAATATGTTTTTTAAAACACTAATAGATAGTATATCATTAAAGGAACTAAAAAAAAAGAATACAATGAGGGGTACGTGTGCTTGTTTCCGAGATATAAACCATTGAAAATTTGTCTGGAAATTATTACCTTTCCAAATTTTTCCTACTTTTAACACTGATCGCTTTTTAATTTTAAAAACTAGAAAAAAAAAAAAATGAAAAACAAGAATTTAAAAAAAAAATCAATCTGTTAAAAAATTATGAAAAGAAAAGTATAGGTAAGTGGACAAATGTTTTAATAGCAATGCATGGATAAAATCAGAGGATTCCAAAAAAAATAAAATAAGAGACGCAAACATCTTAAGGTGGCATCTTACACAACAGGGAGATAACTCTGCAAAAATCAGTTCAATATAGGATTGGAACTCAATACCAATTTATTTTAATAATTGTTTGACATGAAAAAACGTTACCTAATGAAATCGTTTCTTTGTTAACATTGAACATGACGTCATACTTAAATAATGTCATAAACAACAGAACCAAAACCCATTCACAGGTACTGCCAGTCTCATATTAAAGAAAAGTGTTGAAGTCATATGGGACACAATAAAATCATAATCATGGTACTTGGTTTTTATTGCACACAGTAAATAAAAGATTTTTCATTTAGAGTTATTGTTATTTATTATACGACGTAATCAGTTGAATTTTAAGGTGGTAACAAAACACTGGACTGAACTAAATGTTGCTCGTTTAATTTTCATGAAATTTTGACAAAATATATTGACCCGTTGACAAAAATCTGAAAATTTCAAAAAAAAAAATGAACCACATTTTTTCTGGGAAAATTCCCATTGGATATGTAGCAGTTTGACAAACACTAATGTTGATTACTAATAAATTTTACATTTCCTCAACAATACAAGGGGATTAAAACATTGAGCTGATTTTTGCAGAGTTATCTCCCTGTAGTGTAAGGTATCACCTTAGGATGTTTGCACCTCTTAATTTAGAATTTTTCGGGATCCTCTGATTTTATCCATCAAATTTCATCCCCGGTTTTTATTCGAGCTCGTGTTCTGTCTTAATTATTATGTAATACTGTTGATGTAAATGTCCTTTGGGTTTGTGAGTCTTTGTTTACTCATTGGTTTTAATTGTTATTGTCTTACTAGGCTGATAAATATATATTTAATTCAAAGTCTCATGCAAACAAGACCGGAAAAGGAAGTAGATTTCTGCGCAGATGCGGGGATTGAAAAAAGGCTAAAAAGTGTTAACGATTTTGAGTTCATTGGTAGAATGAAAAAAATCGGGAAATTTTCACGTTTATTTTTATTGATTTTCCCACCGTAATAGGGAACTTTGTCCCCATAACATGGTAATGTTAACTGAATAGCCAACATTTCAGCAAGTGCTTGCATCACATATTTTGTAATTAGTTGTCATTGACATTGAACTAGCTATCAGTAACTGCGTGTATTCTCTGATTTTTTTAATATTTTGTTGTATAAGGATGTATAAATTCCTTTGCCATGATCGTTCGAAGATTTGTGCACAGTCATGTTAGTCGCTTGTGCACTTGAAGATTCTTAATTTATTTATTTTTTGTCGTCTGGTTTTTGACAGGTTTCCCCTCGGAAACACTTTTATTAAACATGCAAATCATATTATGTGTGTGTTGTTTTTTGTGAGATGTTTTAAAAATTCTAAAGATATAACATATTATTTTTTTTCTCGATTCGCTTTGTGGAGAAAATTTTAAATTCAGAAGACAGGAAATATACAAAAAATTACAACTTATAATGTCACAGTGAAACATGATATATTAAATATATATCTTTTATCAAAATTTTGAAATCCATTACCTAAAATGTGAACACGGTTATCAATACCAAAAAAAACCGTCTTCATCAATAATAATGAGATGCGATATAAGTCTATGATACGCCCTTTGTCCTTATAGCTTTTCTTTATGCTTTAAATGATTTTTTGGACTTTAATTAGGCTGTTTTCTGCGATTGTTCAACGAATGAATTTACTTGGCTGTTCCAAAAAGAAAAAAATCTACAACTGTACAACATCAAATCAGAAATTAGATATAAAAACAAAAGGTCATTAGTTCAATAGATATAAACCAGTCATCATAGTTTCATCATAAACTGCTGAAGGCATATTTTGATTATTTGCAAAACTGGAAAAAAGTCTCATTTATCAAGATCAAGACTGCATAACAAGAAACATGTAAAATATGAAATATATACAAATCAATAGCGATCTTACATCAATAGATATAAACAAATCACCAAAATTTCATAAAAGTTTGTAAAAGTGTTTTTGAGTTATAATTGTCCAAAATTTAAGTATAAAAATTGATAACTGAAAAACGTAAAATCTGAAATTTATAAAAATTAAAAGGTAGCTTGAGTCAACAGATAAAAACAATTCACCAAAGTTTCATTAAAGTTTATGAAGCATTTTTTAGTTATTGTTCGAAAACTGGAAAGCCCCCCCCCCCCCCCTTTTTTTAGGATAAAACTTCATAACATGGAAGCGAATATTCTAAAATCTATTAATATGAAATGGGAGCTTACATCAATAGATATAATTACAATTTAACAAAATTTTCTTCAAGATGGTGGACTCGGGTTTTTTATTAAGTGTTCGAAGTGTGGACTACGAATCGACGGACAGACGAGTGAGATAACGGACGGACAGACAACGGTATATCATAATTCGGCGCGTCTCAGACAGGCGTTTAGAAACTGAATAAAAACAGTTAAACAATACGAAAAGAAACTAGCAAAAATAGGGGAACTACGGTGTTCCGGAAGAATAAACAGATTTTTCTTTAATTTTAAATTATTGTCATAATCCTAGCCCTATATTGTACCCTGTTTTAGCGAAAACGTTTTGAAACCGGGATGAATGCATGTCACTGAATAGTGTATAAATATTATATTATATAGATGAGAGGTGGACAGAGAAGATCGTTTCCCGGAGAAGATATTGTCAAACGCTCGAAGCCAGTGTTATTTCCGAGAGGTAACAGTCTGCTCATCCGTATTAAATAAAGCGCACAACTGAAAAATCGTCTCCACGAAAGGTTATCGTGTATTTTTCATTGAATAAAGAAAATTATCTTCTATCGTATCAACCAATCACAATATAGGATTTTGATATGAAGTATAATAATCAAATTACCTTGAAGACAAAAAAACTCATACTTTGACTGTGGACAACGAATCTGACATTCTTCCTTATTTTTCAAATCAAATTCTATTGAGTCAATTCTACCATCTGCATTCCACAAATAACAGCCTTAAGTAAAAACAAAAATAGATACACGTAAATTCCACCATTCGTGAAACAAAAGTCTCTAGCTTCCAACCAGGTCTTGTTTTCATTGTAGAATGTTAAATTAAAATCTGGAATTCAAATTTTATGTAGTCTGTAAGTTTTTTGCAATACTTCGTTATCTTTGTTAATTAAAATGTATATGCTATTTAGCTATAGTGGTTAAATCCAATTCAAAATGCAGCTGTTTCTAAAGAAAATCACTCTATATTCTATATAAACTTTGAACTTGACCATTGAGGATTGGACTTCAAAATCAAAAGGATATTTCCTATACAAATTACGGCCGATTGATGCTTAATTGAACTAGATCTGTGAACCCTTCCGAAGCAACTGAGATCAACCTCAGTTTTTGTAAGGGTCGTGTTTCCCAGTCTCTGGTTTTATATGATGTTTTGTTTTAGGGTACTATTGTGTGTCTATTGGTCTTTTTTTTTAGCCTAGAAAATATCTATTTATTTTCAACTAGTCCAAGAATACTTTAAGGTCTAACGGCTGTTTTGCCAGAAAGCTGGGACTGTGATCACTAGCTTGTTTGGAAAATCAGCTGTTGGAGAGCAGAGTAATCTCGGAATACACAACTTAAAAGTTAGAATGTCCCTCTGACATCTTTTGCTTATCCTTTATCTATCATACATTGTACATACCTTTATCGCAATTACAGATGGCAGAGAGTGCTAATATTCCAATGATCAAACGGGAATGGCCTTCAACAAATTTTAACAGTAAAGTCATGTTTATGAATTAATCTATCACAAACTACATGATTTAAAACATCGTTGAGGAAGTTGATTTGAAGGGGGGAGCAAATATGTCTAGTTTAAGAATATTTTATTGTTCTAGGATTGGATACCAGTTATAACAACTTAAGATAATCCTCTCCATATAACTTTTAAAGTACAATTTACAAAATTTCAGGATGACAGCAATTATATATTTAAGTACAGTATGAAAAATAAAAACAATAGATATATTATGTTTAAAGAGGAACGGTAAATATGCAAATATACACTCCATGTTAACTATTTGTAAAGTGTTGATACCGGACAAAATGCTCTTTACATTGTTTGATATCTACGAAACAGAATTTATTTTGGTAACTTTTGAAAAAAGCTCTTAAAAATTACCAGTTCAAAGATATTGTAAAGGTAACTAGAAAATTTATTGTAGATTTGTGTCAGAAGTAAAACGTTCTAATGCTCCGTGTTTAAGGCCGTACGTTTAGCTTATATGTGTTTACTTTCCACATCGAGGTGACCGTGAGTGAATTCCGATGAATTGCTTTCGCCCAGATTTCCATAACGTTTAGAGTTTGTGGTGATCTATAAACAGAATTAATACGGAGACATCATCAAGTGCAAACTAACTTATTGCTTGTTATAAATTCATTTTCTTCAATGAATACTCATCAAATACTTTTTAAAGAAGATACATTTATAATATTAAAATGTTTTGTTATATATACATATAAGTATAATTAGTTATCAAAGGTACAAGGATTATAAAATCATCAATATATGTGCACACGCATGCGGAAGAATATCCTAAGAACGTGTGCATTCTCAAGAAACGATAACTCTGCATGGATGATTAAACGTTTGTTTGCGGGAAAATACAAATGCCTAGTACTCCAATCCATTCTGTTAGAAATATCGAATTATAACAGAAGAGTGACGTGTCCAACAAGCACTTGTAATGCACTATTATAAAGATCGTAGAATGGATTGATATACAAGTGCATTAAATTTATAATGTAACTGTAATATACAAGTATAGATATCATGTATAACAATAAATCAGAGTATACTGATTTCATCCCTACATCATGATTGTCATTATGATGAGAATGATTTCCCTGTCATTGATTTATTATCCACGCACGAAGTTGTCCCCGAGAAAAAAAAATATTTGTACATTTACCACACTTACAGGTATAGAGATGAGATTTCTTTTTCTGAGACAAGTGCTTGTCGGGCCATTCACAATAACATGCGGTCATCCGATGTTCAGTACATCAGTACTTTAATTATACATTGTGACCGGGATGGAAAGTTGTCGTATTGAAACTCATACATTTCATACCTTATCTACTTATATCTATCTATAAAATACATGTTCTGTCACGTTTGACAAACCCATTTTTTATACTTCACGTTTAAATGAAAGGTATTATAAATGAAATCAAGAATAATACATGTAATATGTGTGTATGTATCATATATTATTTTTCACGAAACACGATATAATGGAAAACTTTGACTAACAGATGTTATTTCTTTCTTTGGTATCATCGTCTCATATTAATATATTAATTGCATAACATATTTTTAATTGACAATTGACTGCAGTCAAGAAGGATCATATTGGAGAAGATTCAAGAGCGTACAGATACATGTATATTACAACTGTTACTCAACCAAGTCGTACCCTTCTCGTTCAATGAACTAACTCGAACTGTTACCAACTGAACTCGTAACAACTAAAAACGAGTTGGTAGAGGTAGGAGTTGCTTGAATTGTCGTGTACCCCTTATTAACGAGACCAATACTTTTCATCTAAATTTTATCCACACAGGGTTTTTATATAGAAAAATCACGAATGTGTCAAGTTTGACTGTCCGTGCTATATTTTTTTTTATATAGATTATGCCGTTGGTTTTCCCGTTTAAAATCATTTTACACTGGTACCTGTATGGCCCTTTATAACGAGCTGTTCCGTGAGAACCCTGACTCCGTGTTGAAGACCGTACCTTGACATACAGTCGATCTTCGTTGTGTCGAACTCGGTTGTGTCGAAAACTCCGATGAGTCGAAGTAATGTCTCAGTCCCGGTAAAATTCCAGTTTGATAAATGCATAGTTACCTCTGATGAGTCGATCTCGGTTGATTCAAAACAGGTTATAAATGGCCATTACCTCAAAGATCACTTTCTGAGAGAGGTTGGTAATAAAAACTTATATATCTACAGACACCAATATGATAACCTTTAAGAATAAGTCTTTTGGAAAGAATCAATTGGTTTACATGCATTGCATCTAAATTGAAAAGCTATCAAGCGTTAAACTTTAAATAGAATATCCTAATGTTATGAAGATACCTTAAAATACCAAGAGAAGAAAGATTATGCAACAATTGTCAACAAATTAAATATGAAATTCATTTCTTTTTATATTGTAACAGAAACCATAATAATCATGATAATAGAAAAGATTATTTTGATTTTTTGATAAATGAGAATATCCACTTTATAAATTTAAATGACATAGATAAAATAACATATATACTCAATCCAATTTCACACATTCAAGTAAATAAGCTGGGATCCTTTTCAAAACAGTTTATTGAACTGAGGATAGGAGACTCTTAAAATATTTAATTTTATTGTGTATATTAATGATCTTGTTGTTATTTTTTATTTTCATTTTGTTATGTTTTGTCACACACTATAGATATGTAGTTTTATGGCAATAAATATTTGAATTGAATTGAATTGAATTAAAAAAATTTAGGAAACTTCATACTAGTCAAATCTTTGTATCTGAAAATATTTTGTAAAAGTATCAATTAATTTGTTATAATTTTCTAATAAGTTATAAACGTCACCAGCATGACGAAATGTTTAAAAAGACTGGTAGGATGTCAATATTTATGTTTTGTCAAACAATGAACTTTACTTGATGTATTTTTGTTTTATCAAATTAAAGAGCCGGGTAATTTGTTCAAAAACAGAGTTTATATGTGTTGTAAATTAAACATAGATATGAATTCATAAACAATTCGAAGCAACATAGTATTACACATAATTTAGTCAAACACGAATACTCAAACGTACTTTGATACTATAAAATGTGTAGTCACTACATAACATTTGGCTTTCTAACTCCGCAGTTTAAGATGGTCCTATTACACAGTGTATGAAGTCTATATGAATGAAAAAACATCATGTACAAAATTAAAGTTATCTTGAACATAAACATGGTAAAGTTTAAAAATATAAAATTCCAAATTATAAAGTCCATACGCAAGGTTTTTCCTATTTTGAATATTTAGAATACTAGTATTATTTTTTTTTAGTTTCATCTAGATAACAAATCGTAGCTTTGTAGATACATAAGTATAAACTATCATTTTTTTTTTACATTATTGAATCAATAATACCCTCAGACCTAACTGACATCATTTTGAAGGATGTGTTAAATGCACATATCTCGAATATATGCCCAATCTGTTAGTAATTTACCTTTCCCTTGCCAAATGTCTTTATGATCTCCGAGGTGAGTAAGCTTTTCTTACAATAAAGTATCTTTTTCATTGTAAAATGTAACATTTTGCATAATAAATCCTGACAAAATTAAAATGATTTTAGAATAAAACTGCAGTTAAAATGAACAAATTAGAACTTTGTCTCAATTTGTCTCGAAGTGTAAATAACAAAACAAAATGATTGTCAATGCATTTCGTACACCAAGAGATTTTCTTAAATTGTTAATACAAAGAGTAAAAGAACGAGATAGAGGCTTTTATTTTTGCATTTCTGATACATATACATGTGCATTGAAATGTAAGTTGCTTGTGTATGTGTGGAAGTGGATTCCCGTGACGTCATGATGAAGATTAAATATCATTGGTTGGCTCAGTAATGATCTTCTCCTTTACAAAAAACATTTCGGACATTTCGTACTTTATTTGGCCTTTTTAACCTTTTTGGATTCGAGCGTCCCTGATGAGTTTTCTGTAGACGAAACGCGTGTCTGGCGTATATACTAAATTTAACCCTGGTATCTATGATGAGTTTATTTATAGGATAATTTACGATTGAAGATATTAACAAAGGTAATGGCCTAACAATAACCTAAAGTTGATGAATACGCATTTGTTTTCTGGTCGAAATTGTCTTGTTGACAAGCATTCATCATTTTCCTTATTTGTATAATAACAACCATAACACAATTGTGTTGGTGTCGATTCTGAAGAAAATTACAATTATTAATAAATGTAAATGTTCACAAGTAAAGGTGTATCATTAGGTTGTCTAGTATCCATAAAAGATATATTACATTAGCCTAACATTATAAATCATGAATATATAGGTATACAACTAAACAAACAAATTATAAGAGAAACATGCCATACCTTTTAATTTCAATAAAACAAGAAAAACGTGAATCAAGAGGTGAGGTTTCTCCATGTTCCAATATAACACAAATCCTAAAAAGGAAGTTTTATTTTCACGACGTCCAACCCAAATAAAATATCTAGTACCATTAAATAAAACAATAATTATGTATGACACGGGAAATACAAATAGAAAAAAAAAACTTGTATACAACAATATACTTGGCCTAAATTGTTTATTAGCTAATAAAATCACATATTGTCTTTGGATTAGGGCACGGGGAAAAGTTACCACAAACTTGAAACTACTATATATAAATCAACAAATTTAGATTGTTCTACATTTTAATGGAACATCAAATATAAACATATAAAGGAACATAACACGATATGTCTCCTAGCAATCGAAAAAAATGAGGACTTCATTTTTTTCGATTGCTAGGAGACCTATCATGTTATGTTCCTTGATATATATACATGAAAAACTTATGAAACATAATTGTAAATATGAACAAAAAAGAAAATGAGGGATCCATTCATGACAGAAAATCAGTTCATGCTTAGCAACAATCATAAAAAAAGACAATCACACACATGCAAAGAAACAGCACTCGTGTTGCTGTTTCATAAAAAAATCACACTGAGGCCTCAAACAAGGAGCAAACAACTCTCACATTCATGCGTGTTTATGACGGTCCCTAGCACTGGTTTGTACTTTTTCAGGTTACCGTTGCTCAGATTATATATTAAAAATGAGTCTTTTGTAGACGAAACGCGCGTCTGGCATACTAAATTATAATCCTCGTACCTTTGATAACTATTCATTCTGATGTCGGATGTTAATTTATTTTAAAGTTCCTCAGTTTCCTGTCAACTGTACGATCATTCAATTAGAACTATACAATAATATTTGCTTTTCGATATGTTAACATTTATCAATGAATTGAATGCTTTCAGTATATTACCATTTTTCTAATGTATTGTAATAATACATCGGTGGTGGCACAACTGATTGACTGATAGCCTATGCCTGTCAAACTTTTTGATTATCCGATTGGATAAATTCTTTTGTAGGATTTAATGTTAACATATATACATCATATCTATTTTAGTTTTAGCGTGACTATTTTATTTTTTCATTCAATATCTAAATACTCTTTTTGCCGCAAGACTTGGAGTAGTAATACACAACCACATTTATTAATACAAAACATATTTGAAAGTATAAAACATTGATAAACTGTAGTGAATTAGGAGACATGTGCCCCTCGATGGTATGAAAATCGTGGGAAAACCTATATGAAAGACAAACGGAAGAACTTCCTACTTCTTTTTTAAATTAGAAAACCACAACACAGTCTATTAACTAATCCGTGGATATATGCCCATAAATATTCATTTCAACTTCCTGTTTTAGTAGATTTTTTTTTAAAGATTAAAAATGTCATTCTCGGTTAAAAAACACTGTTCATCATTCGTTGATATTGATAAGGGATAAAGTGTAGGTAGGCTAACGTGTGATTAATTTGTAGAGGAGACAAAACCGCGGAAGGGGTAGGGGTTTTGAGGATGCAAAAGCTAACATTAAACCGTAATTAAAGGACACAATACTTAATTATAGACAATTTAAAAAATGCATTGAAAACCAAGACTTGAGTGGTATGTAGGTTCTATTGCACTGGTGTTATCTTTTCCGTTTTCTTTAGATTTTATTATTACTAAAATATCATATCACTATAAACTATCATGGTTGATTATATATCATTAATAATCTCTGAAACAAAGTGAGGGGGATGGTCGGGATCCCGCTTACATGTATTACCCTGCTACGTACTGTATGGTTGTGATTGTTCCAAGCCAGGAGCCTGTTATTTAGTGGTTGTCGTTTGTTTAAGGGTTACATATTTGTTTTTCGTTCATTTTTTGACATAAATTATGCCGTTAGTTTTCTAGTTTGAATTGTTTTACATTGGCGTTTCTGGGCCTCTTATAGCTGACTATGCGGTATAGGTTTTGCTCATTGTTGACGACCGTTAGGTGACCTATAGTTGTTAATGTTTGTATTATTTGGTCTGTTGTGGAGAGTTTTCTCATTGGCAATCATGCCACATCTTCTTGTTTATATCCATTTGTCAGAATATAATTCCTTCCCGAAAAAACCCTTAGAACAATGTGTATTCTCGTATATCCTGCATTAATATTTTATACATCGGAAAGAGTACCAAATAAATTGAATGAAGTAAGTATTTACAGGTCGTGTTATCTCCGTAGTTTACAAGTCTTATAATTGTTCTTATAGCAGTGAAATAGATAGTGTCAACCGATAATTACTAAGGTCAAAATACATCTATAAGATTTTTAGTGATTGTCAAACGAAAACGTAAGTTCAATAAAAAGCCATCATGATATTGGCTATAATTCAGAAAATTCATTTTAGGGTCGAACTTTACCCGCTGATAGTTAACCGAAAAATATATAGTACGCATTTGCTCATTAGAAATCGTATCACTGTATATGTAAGTCAATGTATATGACGACAACTAACATAACATTCCTGTAAATGGTGTAGGTCTTATCATTTTCCTACCTAAACTGTTTGTTAGTTGGAAGCAAAAATCGAAATCTGTTATCGCCTACACACACTTAGTACACCAGATAACATTCATGAGTTGAAACCTGAATTCGTCTGCAGTGTGTGTTGTTAATCAATCCGACCTATTAGATTAAACATGTCTCGAGAAACTTTTGAAGTTTATACACAATAAAACATTTTTATTATTTCGATGCTTCTGACTTCAACCGTGATATTTTGAAATATCTGTATTTACCATGTTTACGAGGTAAATTTTTATTGAAATCTTTGAAAATGACATTTGGCTTTTAAAAAAAAATCAGAGTTTCATGTCTAAACATTTTCTATACAAAGTAAATGCGTATATTATAGATGCATTAACAATATATAAAAGACTTTTGCATACTTTTTTCATAAAGTGAGCTTCTGTTTACTAATTATAACATAATGCACAAGTGTACAATCAATCAGAGCATAATGGGTTGAATTTGTGATGTATATGAAAGCATGTCCAATTTGTCAATAAGGTTTAACAACTCTGGAATGACAATCAGGTTATACCATAAACAGAGATATGAAATGAATGTCAATTAGTCAATTATTTAACATTGCCATCAGATACTGGGATAAGAAATACACGTTTCTGCAAGGCAATCATTATAAAGAAAAAACAAAACCGTATGCAAAGTTTAAAAGGTCGTACGATGACAGAATGTGAAACAATAAGAAATGAAAAATAATAACAATGTATTAAAACAAATTTAGTAGACATCAACCAACCACATACACTAAAGTACAGTTTGCAGGTTAAAGAAGATTGTGATTTAGTCAACATGTTATAACAAAGTCATAAATTATCTAATAAATAATGTTTACCATACTTTTATTACACTAATTACTCCGTAACCGCAACACCGTCCTTTTACGCTCGAATGATACCAACTGCAATAGATATACTTAACAAGGCGACGTCTCAGGTGTCACATGTGGAGCAGGATCTTCTTTTTTTAACAACATAATTAAATATTTATTTCAAATATTGTTATGTTACAAGTCCAAGCTCCACCTGATGTTCCCTGTTACAATCCGCTAACCACTCAGGGTAATGATTAGTTGTAAAACACATATTACATTTGTACATTTAATATATATGAAATAATATCACTAAATATGACTATTCATATGTTTTCTAATAGTTTCTCATTGAGAAATATTGAGAATACATTGACATTTTTTATCTTTTGATTAGATATGCAATGCGCTTTGTAAATTGAAAAACCAACCATCGTCAAAAAATAGTCAAAATATTCTTGGTCTTAAGTTTAATATCCAAATACCAAGTGTCTTACTTTAAAAGCTATTTCACTGTTCTTAAATATTCATTTATTTTATTCAAAACAAGTTTTAAAATACGGACATAGTATGAAGAAGTGATCATAATCCTCTCCTCTTGTACAAAAATAACAAGAACCATTGTTTACAAATTTCCACCTGCATAAAAGTTTCTTTATAGGTATAATATGTTGTAGTAAATTCCATCTAAAAATTTAATTTAATTTTTTTCTAAATATCTGAATAAAAATTTATGTAAATTGTTTTGATATACCACATCATATATATCAAATATCCATTTTTTTTAGTTTATTTGAAATGATGTCCTGAGAAATACAGCCTTTTTCATCTATGATATCATTTTACATAAATAAGATCGCTTTTAATCCAATTTTTAAATATTATTAATAAATGTATTGTTCCATAATATTTGTTTTCTTACATCTGTATTTTTTTCTGAATTATGGTTTGTTAGACCTCCATCAGTTAATGTCCAATATTTCATGATACATGTATCTTTACAAAAATCTGTGATGTGTTTAATGCTTTCGTCTGGCTTATCCCCACTGTTTGTTTGAAACACTAACTAGTTTGACCCAGAATTATAAAAATAGTCTTTTTACCCACTTTTAAAGCAGTGAAATAACTCCTTATATCTATTTGGTTTATTATCCCAAACAAATTTAAAACAACACTTTTCTATTTCTTTTAAATATTACTTTGGAACTCTGCAGGCAGATCCCACAAAAGTAAAAATGGACATTGTCTATTCTATGGTCGGGTTGTTGTTTCTTTTACACATTCCCCATTTCCATTCTCAATTGTATTACAATTTTTTGTTTTGATTATCAACTTTTTTCAAAAAATAGTAAGATGTGTTTTTTTTGCCAAGAACCGTTGGTTTTCCCGTTTGAATGGTTTTACACTAGTAATTTTGGGGCCCTTTATAGCTTGTTGTTCGATGTGAGCCAAGGCTCCGTGTTGAAGGCCGTACTTTAACCTATAATGGTTTAATTTTTAAATTGTTATTTGGATGGAGAGTTGTCTCATTGGCACTCACACCACATCTTCCTATATCTAATTCATTTATCTTTTCAATTTGTTTTTATCCAATTTAGTTTTTAACCTTCCTCTCTATAATACTCAAAGTATATGCCACGAGTCTTAACTGGTCCATTGCTCCAGTTGATTCCCTTATTCTTGTCTTTACAATTTTGAGCTTTCCTACCCATAACCCCTCTGTTTAATATCAATCCTGAATAAAACAACAAAAATCAATTTCGTTCATAGCTACTTGAACGTCATATTTAGAAAAACAAAATAAAGTAGTATCATCTGCTAGTTGCGACATTTTTATACTATGATTTTTGCAATCTATTTTGATTCTGATACCTTTAAAATCAGTTTTGCTTCTGAATCTTGAAGCCATAATTTCCACAGATAAAACAAATAATAATGCAGATAAAGGTCATCCTTGGCGTATACCCCTGGTGTTTTTAAAGACATCAAATATCCAACCATTATTCATAACACATTTCTGAATATCGCTATATAAAGTCTTAACCCATATTATAAAAGATTCCTTCAATCAAAAATGTTTTAAAACTGAAAACATAAACTTCCTTTCTAGAGAGTCAAACGCTTTAGAAAAGTCAACAAAGACTATAGCCCACTCAATTTTGTATAAATCAGTGAAATCTATAATATGTTGTATTTGTCTAAGATTAAAACCTATAAATCTATTCTTTACATATCCAGTCTGATCTTCGTTAACAAGTGTTGGTATGATTTTTTTCAATCGTTGTGCTAAAGCGTACGATAGAAGTTTCATGTCAATAATTAAAAGAGAAATATAACGGTAATTATTTAGTGACAATGGATCACCTTCTTTTTTTTTCAAATACAAGCGTTAATACTCTTGTACGCTGTGATTCTGTAAGTGTTCGATTTTTATATCCAATAATAAGAATGTTTACTACTATGGACTTTAATTTATCCCAAAATGTTATATACAATTCAACTGGTAAAACGTCTCATCCAGGGGATTTATTTAGTTCCATTTTATAAAAAGTATCTGATCATTTTTCTACTGTAATATCCCAATCGTAGAGTGATTTATCATTTTTATCCATTTCTTTCTCGAGGTTTGCCACAAATATTTAGATATCACTTGATGCTTTATCAGGGCTTTGCATCGAATTTATTAACTTTTTACAGTATTCTTTAATATTACATAGTATATCACTTTGAACCGTTAAAATCTATCATTTTCCCCTTTCAATTTATTGATTGTCTTTTTTACCTGTCTCTGTTTTTCTCAACCTAAAAATTACGAGTTTTTCCCCCCAAATTGAAACCATTCCTCTCGTGATTTTATTTGAGCTCCTTTAGCCTTTTAATTCGTAAATTTTGTCAATATTTTTGTCAGATACTTCAATATCTTTCTCTAAAAAGTTGTTCTCAGATTCTTGCTTATCTCAAGCGTTCGTAAGTTTCCTCTTGAAAAAAATAACTTTAGAAATACAATAAGCTATAGTTGCCTCTCTTATCTTTATTTTTAATACATTCCATACTAAACCAATGTTTTTTAAATTACGATTACCAATAAAGCAGCTTTCGATTTCTTTATTAACTAATTGTATGTAGTCATTATCTTCTAATATAGAATTATATATTTTCTAATACCCCTTCTCTTTTCTGATGCACCAGTTTTAAATTTCATAGAAAAATACGTTGATGATCCGTATAATCAATAACTGCAGGTTTAATCTTGCAACATTATAATAGTGGTATAAAGTCTGAACCTATCATAATCCTATCACTCCTACTTTATCTTTTCTACGCCAAGGATATTGTTGTTTATTTTCATTTGAATATCTCAAAAGGTCTGTTAAGTTATTAATTTTTATTAAAGATTTTAAACTATTACCGATTGTATATTTTTTTCCTCTGAGCGAGTTTTTGTCTGTCTTTCGCTTTCAACCTATCATTAAAATCTCCCCTCTAAATATCGTGATTCCTTTCCCTTTCTTTGCATATATTATTTACTTTTTTGAAAAATATTTATCTGATACTTTTGAAATTAGGTGCAAATATACACATCAGTGTGAAAACGCTTTCATCAATTTCTACATTCAGAAAAACTTATCGTCCATATTCATCTTTATGTTTAACAGGTCGTGAACTCTAGATTTTCTGACGTCAGAATATATTTGTATAGTGATTTCCAAAACACAAGGCCAATATGGCCTTGCAAAAACTGACCAATCGACTAAATAAACTGCAATGCACTGTGAGCTACTACGAGTAAACTACTACTTAAAACACGTTGAATTAGTGGGAAAACAGTCAACTAATATATTGTTTGGGACTCTCATTACCAAAGTTTTTATTCTGCAAATACATTTAATGTAAAATATATAACGTAATCTTCAATTTGCATGCTCAGATTAAAAAAATATTGTTTATTGGCTTCACGATTCGACTTTCTTTTTCGCCTTGCAAAAGAAGTTGAACCGGTTTTGTGCATTTTTATGAATTGAACCTGCATTAATTTCACGACATGACACAGTGAAATATCCAATGAAGTGACCACTGTCCAGTAAGAAAATCATTTGAGCTCTTTCAAACCTGTATATGTAATTCCAAAATCATTTCTGCCTAGAAAAACACGACAACTTTCAATGAAACACTTCTTTCTGTACTGAATGATCAACACTATCGTTACATTGTTTTGGATAGGCGGTTTATTTTTACACTTTGAGAAAGTCATATCAAAATGTATTGAGCTATATACCGTACCCGCTCGGTGGCGGATCCAGGGGCGGGGGTTCCGGGGGATGGACCCTCTTTTTTGGACGATCAGTGCATTTGGATGGGCACATGTAGTTGTAACCCCCTCCCCTCTTGTCCAGGGTTAGGACCCCCCTTTTAAAATGGCTGGATCCGCCCCTGGCGCTTTCATAACACTTATTTTTAGCATATAGTTCAGGTCCTAATAAAAAAAAAACATATCAAATTTTCCACCTTGTCGCACATACATAAAATCATTACAGCTTATTACCTAATGCATGTAGAGCAAAACTTTGGTTAGCTTGCTTGCTTTGTTTGCATATTGTACAAAATATAAAATATACAAGTTAAACTATGCCTATATATATATTGTTTAAAGATGTCAATCTTATTTTCAAAGCTTGTATAAACAACTATACAAACAAAGCAAGCAAGCCAACCAAAGTTTTACTTTGCAGGTATAAGAAATCAGCTGTAATGATTTTATTCAATTTGGCAAATGTCCGAGCCCGTTAAAAAACGAACAAACTGAAACTACAGTTGCTGACTTCACTACCTTCAAAACAAAGGAAACAGTTTGGAAATCCCATATACTGAAATGTGACCAAAAAAATACTTATAGATTTTGTTAACACTGCCATGCATGTAAATATTTCTTCGCCTTTTTTACGAACACAAAAAAGGATCCCACATTTGCCTTTAATTATCTTTACGAACATTGCTGTACTCGTGAATATCAGCGACGGCTTACTTTACACTAGTAAGTTTGTTTCATGGGCAATTGTGTTTTTTCTCTGTTGTTAATTCGTTGCTGTCTGGTGGACAAATACATGAGATCTCTGTGCCATCATCAAACATGTTAATGGTTATATATCATGTATATCGGGTAATTCAAACCGCCTTTTCTTAGCATATAAATAACTCTTCGCTAATCTGAGCATGGAAGCAATACTCTATATCACGAACTATAAATGAGGATACACAAAATGAAAAACTAAGCGAAATAATGTGTTGTATTTCAGTAAATAACACGTGTTCTTGTTTGATTGTAAATACGTAGTAGTCCATCATGCATTGCGACTCATTTAGTGGATTGGTCAAAAACCTAGGTAAAAATAAATTGCGTCACATGTAAATAAACAATTACATGTGCGAGAACATAAGTATGCTAACTTATGCATTTCCTTATAAGGTAGTGGTCCCGACCTGTTTAATTATCAACTTATAGTTCAGTGAATTTTCAATGAGAATAGCCACATCCCTACTAGAGGTCGTTCCGTGACTGCAAAATATATCAAATTCTGATTTCTGTTTCTATGTTTTCATCATTTTTTTGTTGTAAAATCAAATAGAACTATTTAACATGTAATCCATTCAATTACTCGTTTAGCTTTATTTTTTGTACTATTTACATTTAAACTACTTAAGTTTATTAAAAATGTAGATGCCATTTCAAAGTATAATTTTATATTTTTGTATTATTTCCTAACATGCATGTAAAAAGTAAAATCACAAAAATACTGAACTCGGAGGAAAATCAATTTGGAAAGTCCATAATCACATGGCAAAATCAAAAAACAAAACGCATCAAAAACGAATGGACAAGAACTGTCATATTCCTGACTTGGTACAGGCATTTTCAAATGTAGAAAATGGTGGATTACACCTGGTTCTATAGCGCTAACCCTCTCACTTTAATAACAGTCTCATCAAATTCCGTTACATTTACATGATGCGTTAAATAAACAGTCACAATCAATGAAATAGTCAAAATATGGGAACATCAGTCATCATCGTATAACAATTTAACAGGACACAACAACATCTACTATCTACGAACACATGGATTGATTTGAGTGTCTGACGTCAGAAAAATTATATACGTCACATAAATTTGTCGTTCAATGTGCATACAATAGTTATCCAAAGTACCTGGATTATAAACAAATTTAAATTTTACATAGGCAATGAGCTGTTCATGCCCACAAACAGTACAATTACAACACATGATTATAACAATCATAGAGAAATCGACAATGTACATGATGTATATGTATTTCTACAAACATAAAAAGTACAATTCATCAGGCTACATATAATTACAGGTAACTCATAAAACTCGCTACCTGTGAATAAGACATTTATTTTACTGGCCTGATTTGACCTTGTTATGTTAAAATCAATAGACAATAAAATTTACACTGAAAAAATAAACAGCCACGTGTGATTTGTTATGGTATTACAATGACTATTCGAACGGATATATATTTCTGATTTACGTGACTGTCTTAGGCCGTGTTCTCATTGACATAAACTCGGTGTTGTGTTAGTGTAATTCACTCGTAAACTAAACACCATTACGTCCCCATTGATAAAACTCAATGTTTACATGTAGTTTAAATCATGTTTTGTCTACATGTAGTCGATAATTGATGTAGGCCTTGTGTATGTTAAGTGTACACAAAATTAGGCATTCACAACTGTAATTTTCCCATGTACATGTTTGTATATTTAAAAAAGAAACAATTTTTATATAAAATATATACTTATAACACTTATTAATAAAGTTCTTTACAAAAATATTTGTCTAAACTTGATATGTTTATTTGTTTTACATTGTTCTAACACTTTACGCATTCTTATAAACCTCCTAATCAAGACTCATCCATCATCATTGCCGAACACATAATTCATTTGAAAAGGTCTTCCCAAATCGATTGGACGAACACTGACAGAAATATTTGCCACTGGTCTTTATACTCAAACAATAATTCACTCATAAACGCATTACTGAAAAAGGGTGAGGTTTATAATTTGTTTGTGTAGTATCTCAGATCCGTTAAAATACAATTACAAATGAAAAAAAAACAACATTACCCACTCCTTTTGCCACATACTTCTTGGAGAAAAATACCATTTGAAACAAACAGAAAAGATAGAATTGTAGTGATTCTCAACATCGCGTTTCTTTTTCTTCGTCTGTAAGTACGCTGATGGCGAGCCTACGTTTATATTGCGTAATCGATAGACATCTTTTAACTACTGCAAATCATCCAAAATGACTTTCTTAAAGGAGCAACAACTTTACTTAGAAAAAAAAGGGGTGGTTAGTTCTGAATTAGATTTTTTCTCGCGCGAAAGTTTGTAATTATTTTTTTTTTCGATGGTACTAATCTACTATTTAACACTATAATGTATGGGAAACTTTGGATTCAGAATATTTGTTCATTCTAATCGCTGAATGACCCGTTTTTTTTAATCGTTTTGTGGAAAAATCCATCCTCCTTTTTAAAAGTCAAATGGTCATTCCCTAACTGCTAGAAAAGTTGTTCGAAAATTTGAATTCGGTTCTACGTAATGAACATTTAAATGACATATAGTTTACAAGTGTGAACAAATCTTATGTACAAGTAGCTAAACAAGGTGTATAGATGTGAACAAATACAATGTGACTAACACAACACCGAGTTTATGTCAATGAGAACACGGCCTATAAGTGAAATAAAGAAGGTAAACAAAGTTAAGATAATAGCGTATGTCAACTCCACGGTTTGCTTTGAAAATTGTGTTGGCTATGTTAAAGAGGTAAATTGTTTGACAGATATTGTACATGTATCTATTAGGAAGTTTTAAGGAATATCCAATAGTGCATTTCGTGGATTTATTACATGTACTTTATTCAAATATGTTTCAAAAAATATACTTTGAGCAGGATTTTTTACTCTTCCGGAGCACCTGAGATAAGCCCCGGTTTTTGGTATGTTTCGTGTTGTGTGTCTGTTTTCTTAATATTGATATGTTTACACCGTTGTTTGACTTTTATGTACTTGTATTTCCGACTTTTCGGTTGAACCTTGTAAATAACGTGTGATTTACAAGTCACACCATTTTTGGTAAGAAATTGAAAATGCATATCAATTTGATTCTGCTACTGTTACATAGATGTTGCTATGGATGCAAGGTATTTTTTTAATCAAGATCTGATTGGAGAATTAAATGGATGTACATTAAAATGTCTATTTTTTAACTAATTTTCCGGGAGGACTGGAAGACATTTTGGTGTTGAGTCAAAGGAGTAGGTCCGGTAAGACCTCTTTTTGGCCCCAAAATATAGCGGTTTTACAAAATTGTTAAAATGTAAACTTTTACTTAGTTATTGGATAGTAGAATGGTTCTGCTACATAAATATGGGCTGTTTTTGACAATACAATGCACATATATTGGGTACTAGCACCATGAAGTCGTGCTAAATTATTGAAACTTCACAATTCCAGCATTTTAGTTAAATTTTAGACGGTTTCCGGGTAAAACGAAAGTGGCCGCATTCGTGTTCATCCAAAATATTGAAATGAAAGTTGTATTTGATGATAATACATAACATATGTAAAGATTGAGGATGAACACGGATGCGGCCACTTTCGTTTTTTACAAAAACCATCTGAAAAGTGACATTTTTTCGGATATTTGGTAGATTTTTCATATTTGAGCTTGAATCGGATCGTTTTTAATGACTTAATAAGTTAAAATCTTGCACATAAATTAATTGAATCATATGAAATAGACACTTAAGTGTTTAAAAAGTGGTCAAAATCTTTCGTCAGATGAAACTGAAATTTGAGGCCAAAAATGGTACTTACCGGACCTACTCCTTTAATGACAACATTCAGTGCGATCCTGTAATATTTACAAATGGAGGCAAGTAAAACTTAAAAGTATGCCACACAACTATATGTTTTATTGGTGCAAACTAATAGTGTATGTCTTCTTTCCAGAGGCATAACATTCTCCTTAAATTTTAAATGAATGAAGAATGACTACATATGCATTTTAGGCAGTTTCTATATATGGACAAGTGCATTACTGGTTTTACACAAGTGCCACCTATAAGTTTTGATATCCCTTCGTTACATTTTTAATGAAAAGTCTTATCTAACAAGAAATACATTTCCAAGTTTAAGTGCTACTACGGGAAGAAATAAAACATACACTTATAGGTTTCAAAACGAGTAAGAATGGGATAATGTGTAAATGATAAATTCCGCAAAGTGTTGATCTAGTCTTTTGCGCATTCCTGTATGACGTCGTATGTCTTTTTTCGTTGTAAAACCTTAATATCAGACATGTGATTATTTGTACGTTTCAGATTGTTATAAAATGTGACAAAAAGAAGATTGTCAGGTGAAATGTGTTCGTGTTTTGTATATGATCGGAGAAATCGCAATGGACGAAATGTAAATCGTCTCAACCACTGAAAGCCACTAACGACCTGCATGTAACAAATAGCCAATTTAAATGCAATATTATCGTTTTGTGATACTTAATAAGGTAACACAGAGTTTGTTACAACTTTGTCGTATCACACTCTGTACAGTGTGATACGAAAATTTCATATTCATGAAAAAAATATTTAACAGGACATAACCAAAAGAGAAAATCGTCTTATTAAAATCAATTAAAAATACCAAAAACCGGGGCTAAACTCAGGTGCTCCGGAAAAGTAATCAGATCCTGCTCCACTTGTGGCACCTGAGATGTCACCTTGGTAAGTACAATCCCAGTTATATGTCTATTGCAGTTGGTATCATTCGAGCGTAAAAGGACGGGATTGCGGTTGAGAATGGAAATGTAGAATGTGTCAAGGAGACAACAACCCGAGCATAGAGCTGACAACAGCCGAAGGCCACCAATGAGTCTTCAATGCAGCGAGAAACTCCAGCACCCGTAGGCATCCTTCAGTTGGCCCATAAACATATATGTATACTAGTTCAGTGATAATGGACTTCATACTAAACTCCGAATTTAACACTAGAAACTAAAAATTATAAATCATACAAGACTAGCAAAGGCAAGAGGCTCATGACGTTGGGGACAGGCGAAAAAATGGGGCGGGGTTAACCATGTTTTTTAGATCTCAACCCTCCCTCTATACCTCTAGCCAATATAGAAAAACAAACGCACACATAACGCACAATAAAACTCAGTGTAAGAGAAGTCCGATTCGGATGTCTGAATATGAAACAAAAGAAAATAAACAAAATGACAATAATACAATAATAACAAGACTTAGAATTTTTAACTTAAAAGGGGGGAAAATCATCATATTTAATGTAACAGCTTTTCTAAAAAGGGGTCCACTTATATTTGATAATGAAAAACATAAATTTTATATATTTAATTCCAGGGATATTACAAATCCTTGGACACACATTGATCATATAATACTAGATGGGAATATAGTTCTTTGGAAAGAGATTCTATATATAATATTGAATATAAATATGTGCCCTTATGTACTAAAAAGTGGTTTATACAAAAAATACTGTATATAGCTGAAATGTACCCTCATAGAAGGGATAGTTATACCCTTGAGGGGTTATCCATCATTTGAGGAGATGTTCCCAACCTGATTATGACTTGGATGAAGAATTGTCTGCACGCATACCACATCTTATTTATATACAAAGTGCCCAAAAATACAAAACACTTAAATGAGAATACCCAAACGACAAAGACACAGACGACCAACATATAACACAAAAAAATAAAATGTACACACATCAACCAACAGCTTGAACCCATAATAAAACTAAAGGTGATTCAGATCACAAGTGTTCTAGAAGGATGCCAATATTGCCAAAAGCTATTATTTTCTGTGTACAAAAAAATATATATAATCGATCGCCTTTACTTTTCAAGCTTCGCCTAGAAAATTTCCAAATTTAATTTTGTATATGAAATTTTTCTTTTCGTTCGCAATGCCCAATTTTTGGAGTAAACGAATCCGTAGACCATGAAATTAAATTGGTGTGGCCTAACTGCTATATACAACTCAATGTAAACTAGTGGGTTATTACTATTGTTACGGACATGACGTTTTCATTGATATAATAATACATTTGATTGTTTAAAGAATCTATCATTCACGTTAATGCAGAAGAAAAGTGTTGATGCAGTAGGCTACAACGTTAAAAATGAGAAATCTCTGCATCAGAAAATCAGTAACTAACACCTTTTTTTTTATCCATAAACCATTTTATGTTTTTTTTAAATAAGATATTATGTTATTTGTACAGAGTGAAAAGCGAACTAAGGGACCCGCGCGCCATTTTCATTAAATATGTAACAGACTTGTCAGTGGTAATAATTAATAAATCAGTTTAACAGTCAATTAGCAGGATAATATTGTAAACGAGAGTATTCAACATGTTTATAGAAAATGTAACGTTTGATGTATTCGTACTACATTTTGTGGAATGCTTGATTTAAAATGTAGCTATAAGTAACGGATTGAAACAAATAAATAGACCATCCATTTACGTTCTTATTTTACAGGATATTTTCTATTTTGTAATGTTTCCTTGCTCTTTAAAACATGTCTGAATTATGTTCATTAATATTTAAAGAAAGATATATCGCTAAATTTATGGCCAATGGAAAGTCCAATGTTTAGGCTCTTGAATCCGCCATTTTCGACTATCGTTTGTTAACATTACAATATTTGTTTTTTAAAAGTTCCCCTATTGAGATAATCCTTTTGTAATGGTCGTTAGTTTATGTTAGTATCCATATGCGTTGTGTGATCCATTGGTTTACATTTTCCATCTATTTCTTTTGGTAATATATTGTTAGAGTGTTCGTCAGTCGGCTCTTCATACTCATTGACTGCCGAATGCTTAAAATCCAACTGATCGTACGTGTTCGTTCTTTTATCTTGTTCTGTGATATCTAATTGTTCGTATTCAGAAGAAACTATCCTCGAGTCAACTTCTTTTTTATCTTTGCTTGATTCATTATTTGTACGTTCTTCTCCCGAAACAATTAGTTTTGGACGGTTGTTAGTTGACTCATTTCCTGCAGTGTGTGTATCATGCAACTGATCATACACTTTTGTGCTTGTGTCTGTCTTTGTAATATCTAGTTGTTCATATTCTAGAGAAACTACGTTTGTATCCGTTTCGTTTTCGGTTTGGCTTGTATCATATTTTCTATATTCTTCTCTTAAAACAATGCTGTTGGATCGGGCGTTAGTCCGATCAAAATCTTCTACGGATGTATAATACAATGGATCATACACGTTTGTGGTTTTCGCTATTTTACTCTGTTCTAACTGTTCGTATTCCGTAGTTAATGCATTATTATATTTTTCAATTGGTTCCTCGATTGATTCGTATTTGCTTTCATCTTCTCTTGAAATTCTGGTGTTGTGTCTGATGGGTTTGTCCGCTTCATGTACAATCAATTGATCATAAGATTGACAATGTGTGATATTGTCTGTATCTGTCTTGTTTAACTGTTCATACGCCGCGTTCACTGTATTGCTATCCATTCTACTCGTACTAGGCTCATTCTTAACAATTGTACTCAACGATAAAAGTTTTCTTGAATGTACCCTAAAATAATGAATTAATAGACTAAACAGATCACCCCATCTTAATAAAAAATCTTAATTTTCTTCATGAGTGTGCAAGACTGTTCATCATCGAAACCTAAACATAATTGGTCTTTAAAAATAGGACGCAACCAAAAAGTGAATGCATTCGAAAAACAATGAGACAAAACAAAATAAGTGTAAACATTATTGAGATTTATCAACCAACTAAGTACATTAAAGTCAAAGATGACTGTTTATTATAAACCCCAACTGGGCGTTATACAGACAAACTGAGCATTAATACAGGGCCATTACTGAAAAGCAGGACCATTACAAAAAAAAACAGGGCAATTAAAGACAAAAACAGGACCATTACAGAAAAAAACCCAGTGTTAATATCAAATATAATGAATTAACATGGCCGCCCACTTTTAAATATGAGGATCACTGATCATCCTGTTTTAACACATAACTTCTGTCAACCTAATATCTTGGATATTTGGTATATTAAAAGCTTTGTGACGTTGCAGAACAAATTTTTTGTTCAAACTAAACTGTCATTAAAAGAGTGGAGAGCACATCAGGTTGGCAGCAACACATACACTTTTGTTCAGTTAGTTAGTAAATGTATTAAGGAATGGGTGTTTCTATAATGACCCTGTTAAATGTCCTCGGTCAGTAATACTTGCCGCGGATGTCTGTAATGGCCCTCAGCGTTACCTCGGGCCATTGCAGACTTGCTCGACCACTATTACATACCTTGGACATATAACAGGGCCATTGAAAAAATACCTATCAATATTATTGTAATAATTAGTGGCTCAAAATAAACAGAATGACATAGTCCCGTGACAAATACACATGTTCTTAAAAATTAACCTTCGTATAAATGCACACAATTGAAAACACGCAACAAGTTGCAACCTGCGTTTTGTACAATTTTTACATTTTATTTTATAACTTTAAACTTAAGGTTTGCAGACGGTTTATTTGTTTAATACTGATGCCTCGAAATGTTTTATATATTTAGCATGTTGCACGTGTAATTGGATGAATGGGTGTCGTATGAATACTACTTGTTTTTGTAACTGTAGACTTTATTACTCTGAAGATTATTATCATTGCGTACGTTAGTATAATTAATGCCCATGTGGTAATAAGGTAATAACCCTGTGGACAACTTATCAGGCCGATTCACAATGATGCTTACCTCCTAAACATGAAAACCATAATCACAACTGTTATCAGTATTATAATAATTACTGATCCAACAATTCCAACTATCATACCTGAATAAGAAAAATACAAACATTTCTCTCAAATGCGTTGCATGCTCTTTAACTTTTAGCAACCAGCCATTCAGTGTTTCTTTTGGAAATGTTTTATACGTTACAAATCATTCAAACTTGATTTTACTTGGATGTCAATTAAAAATCTCACTTTTGAAATAATTCGGTTTGTTTGACACTGTCACCCTACAAGAAAAACTTTACACTACCTGTTAGAGAATAGAAAACAACCAACACTAACGGGTGCTGTTTTAAAATCATTTTGCAAATATTTGGTAACTGTTTGAAGAAGTACAAAGACGGACGATTAAATGACAATATATTGTTATGAGCGCCATTATACTGATTTACGCTAGCATAAACATATTTCTGTTTTCAATTGCTGCTTTCTTTTCGACAATAACCAGAAAACTCAGTCTGACAGTTTTTCTTAACATATGTTTCATGTAACAGTCATTCACTGTCATGGCATACAAAACCGTGATTCCATCCTCTTTCCCGACAATTTTTACATGGGGCACATGTATACAAGATATTCTATTTTTATATTATGTTAGTTGTAACCCGAATTTGTTTTCTCTTAATCGATTTCTGAACTATGAACAGTGGTATTACACTGACTTTAATATTCACAGTATTAACAAAAGGAATAGTTGATAAGAACCACTGAAACACCAACTAAAACAATACCGACAATAAATAACATAAAAGGCAGCAAAGCCCTCAAACTTCATGATCCGAAGATGTAGAGTTAAAACGGTACGGTAATACAAATACTACGCACAAAAACATACTTAAATTCTATATAATTCAAAGTTGTATGTAACACGACTTCTAATTGGTTGAAAATTGTTTGTACATCAGACATAATTTTGTCATGTGACCGTAAATGACGTCTTTAACGTTTTTTCATGATTTGCTCTCTTAAAATGAAATTAAGAATTTAATTTTCTTGACTGTCTCTACTTATTTTTATCTTTTCAAAATAACATTAACATGTGGTGCACACTTTAAAATGGAAATTCGACGCGGATTATTCAGTGTGCACCACATTTTAATCATATGTTTTTCATAGAAAGAAAAAAATACAGATGCTAATAAATGCATCATTTAATTTATCAAGTACATGTATTCAACAAACGTCAAGAACATAAAATTTAGTTTGTGTTATTCTATACTAAAATAGTACCTTGTGTAATGTAACGAGTGATGTGACCGCTGTCAGGCTGTTCCATGGTAGCATTGTGTTCTGGTGATTCATTGGATGCGTTGTTTATCAGTGGGCGTGACCCTGTGTGTAAATTACGTCGTACAGTTAATTCATGTAGATAAAGTGTTTTGTGACTTGGATAGAGAGTTGTTTCTGGTGGAGTTTTAATTCCCCGAGGGCAATTTACGTTCAGACGTATACCTATTCGAATGCGAATTAAACTAATTCGAATTAAATAATGCAAATCTAATTTTAATCATGTGTGAATGCAGCATTCTTTAACAAATTGAATTTCAATTTTGAGAATTATCCTTAGTCGTTTGCCTAATATTACTATTTTTTCAAATATTGGCAATGCAACGCATACGCGTCCGTTGTTCAGGTTTGTACAATTTACTGTTAAATGTTTACATTTTTGTAGTTGTCAACTTTTAAACAAAGCATTTTCTTTCATTTATCAAAAACCTCTACGTACCATATCTACAATAAAAGGGCCTTAACTCAGTGCAGTTAATAGATGATGGTTCAACAAACATATACAGGTCTCCATACGTATCAAGTCCTATGCACTATAACGGCTTCAATGTTAAGTTCTCATCTGAAAGTATATACTATTGTCCTTACCTTTGAAAAGGGCATTTCAATATCTGACCATTCGAAACGAAAAACTCAAGAAAGTAGAAATAGTCTACAAAAAGCTACTCTGACCCTGACACCCCCTACCAAATGAAAACAAAATAACAGCATTATCCTGTTAGAATCATGGGCTGGAGTAATAACCATTTTCATGTCTAATATTTGTGCGACCGTAGTAGTATAGTGAACGGAATAACTGAATTTAAAGCATCTCGAAATAACAATACCATACTCGGCTGATTAAGAGTATTCTAATAAATCAGTTGGATTTTTTCATACACATTCAGTACATTAACAATTACAACATTTTGCAGAGTGACTTGATCTTTAATGATAGCTTTATAATGCCCTTTAAAAAATGGTATATGTGTGCTGTTTTTAACTTTAAAGATAGTATTGTTGTTTTGTATGTATTGCTTTAAGATTAGTCTTCATTTGTTCTTGTTTTTTTTAGTCTTCGACTTGATGTAAGTTTTAATGTACTTTTTGGAGTAGTCCGTCATTTTGGTATATGCCGTAAGTATAGCTGAAAACCAGCAAATACTAGTTTTAAGATTTCAAGACTAACAAATGTACGAGATCCCAGAGGCTCTATAAAGCTATGACAGTACTTTGTTTCGTAACGTTTCATTTGCGAAAAATATAATCAGACCTTGCAAATATATAGACATTTTATTCTATAATGTTATCAAATGATACCATTAATTAATGTCGCAAACTTGAGGTTTTATACATAAAAGTTGAATGGGCTTCATCTGTTTACTATTCTGTTCTGACTTCGGTAGAAGTTTTGATTAAGTGCTTTGCTTTCATCCTGGAAAATATGTATCTGTCTTTAAATGACAAATGCATAAACAAATGGAAACAGTTTTCTACTCTTTAATTACCAGTAGCTATTAAACGGATAAATTGTGTCGAACGCGTAATACTGGTCCAGTGTTTTGAGTCAAAACTTTCTTCAGAATTTTTACATGATAACGATGGGTCCCAACTCACGAAACTGCCTTCCTCCTCACAGAAGTTAGTTGCGTTGTAGGCGTTCATAGTGGATCTCTTTTTCGGGTTTTCTGAAATACAAGCTAGGTTAGATAGCAATGTAAATTTAGAGCATATTCACTATAGAATGTTATAAGTTAAGAAACACTATTATATACTTTCTGTTGATGAGCGTCTATCTTTATCATCGTTGTGATGGATCTCCTTCTTGATTAATCTATAGCTTTTATGTTTCGTGTGTTTTTAGGTTTTGTCCCTTTTGGTTTTTCTGCACAAAAGGAGATAAATTATTCGTATCTGTATAGGCGATTCTTAATACTATAATTTTTCTAGAATAACTAAATTTTAGTAGTTTTTAACTGTGACATGTTTTTATCTACTTATTTTGTTTAACTATCTATATTTTATCATAATATTATCAAAACTGCATACACTTTAACTATGCATCATTTAACATTACCACATATCACAGGATACATGGAATCACAGTTTTCAGCATTTAAAATGCGGTCGAGATTCTTACACTCCACTACTACACAGTTATGTGTATCAGTACTATCTGTATCGATATCTGGTACTATATTTTCTACAAATTGAAAAAAAGGAAATTAACATTGTATTTTTAAACTGTCTAGATATTGGATAGGAGTACAACCTTAAACTGTTTTATAGCTTTAAAACATTGCTTTATTCAACAATATGCCAAGCAATAGAATAAAATAAATATCTGTTGTATATAAAAGCTTGGCAAAGCTTGGGTTCGTGTTGTTTATTCTTTAGTTTTCTATGTTGTGTCATGTATACTATTGTTTTTCTGTTTGTCTTTTTCATTTTTAGCCATGGCGTTGCCACTTTGTTTTAGATTTATGAGTTTGACTGTCCCTTTGGTATCTTTCGTCTCTCTTTTAGTTTAACATTGCTATAACTTTAATCATTCAAAACAGTTAGTACTAGTAGTCCTTTGTTAATGTATGTATTATTGTCATTTTGTTTAGTTTCATTTGTTACCTTTTTTGACATCGGACGCGGAATTATCTTAAACTAAGTTTTACTATGCGTGTTCTTGTGCGTTTATTTTTCTACAATTTAGCGAGAGGTATAAAGGGGGAAGGAGGCTTGAAATCTTAAAAACATGTTTACCCCGCTGCATTGTTACGCCTGTCCCAAGTCAGGAGCTTTTGGCCTCTGTTAGTCTTGTATGATTTTTTATTTTAGTTTCTTGTGTATAATTCGGAGCTTAGTATGACGTCCATATTACTGAACTAGTAACATATTTTTAGGGGCCAGCTGAATGACTACTCCGGATGCGGGAGTTTTTCGCTGCATTAAAGACCCATCGGTGGCCTTCGGCTGTTGTCTTCTCTTTGGTCGGGTTGTTGTCTCCCTGACACATACATGTACCCTATTTCCATTCTCAATTTTAAAATAAGAAAACAAAAATAAAATAACTCTTTATATTAAGTTTGAAAAGGAAAAATTTCAAGAAATAACTATCAGACGTAAAACAGTGATTTTTAAAACTGAAATTAGATTCTTTTATTATGAGATTACTAATAATGAGTATATATTCAATCTGTTTTGCATGATCAGTTTTTTTTTTAAATTTTGAACATGTGAACTTAACTTACGCTTGTAAATGAAAACGTAGTCCGTTTCGGTATAGTTCGAGCATTTATTTCGAGATATGTCATCATGTGGTAATTTGTCTCCTTCTAAACAGTAGCAGGTTTTCTCCTAAAAATATTCTTATGTTTTATAAACAGTCGTGTTTTTCTTACATTTGTAAACACGCATTTGTTTCAGTTGAATTTCTAATAATGATTACCCAATAAAAGTGTGACGCCATATACAATAACAATGCATAATTAAAACTGTTACGATCATATTTAATAAAAAAAACAAACAATAATCCAAGTTGAACATCTTTTCTTCACCTGGTGCACAAAACCAAGTACTAATTTACCTGGTGCACAAAATCAAATACAATATGATTTGAATATGTCCCCTATCACTTCAACTAATGAAGTTTTTGATCCCGTTACAATTGTTACTGAATAACCGACATTTTAGTAATTGCATCGAATATATTCTAAACATCCTAATAATTTGTCATTGACTTTAACACGAGGCAATCAGTAACTGTGACTATTCTCAGATCTGTCCTTTTTTGTTGTAAGATGTATAAAGAAGTTTGCCACGTTCGTTCTTAGTTTTTTGGTAGACTCTGTATTGTATCGATCTGACGAGAAAATCCCCAGTCTTTCGACTGATTTCAATATTTTGTTCTCATGTTGTACTGTCTCATCAGGTTTGTTTGTTCTTTCAAACATGCTTAAAACTCTTTACATTCTTAAGCTATATGTGCCTGTCCCAAGCCAAGAACCTATAATTCGTATTAGGTATTATTTTACTGAATGTGTCATTTTCTCAAATAGGTCTATATTTGACTGAGTTTTGATTCAAATGTCAAGGATGCATAAATGTTTTTAAAAAAAATCTTAGTTATCAATGAAAAAAAATTAGATATTGCCGTCCCTGGTATAGTTTTCATTTCAACAATATGAGTAGTTTTGTTACTGTAAAAAATTTCACAAAAGTTTTATACATAGTTTTTTTTTGGGGGCAAGCACACCATACATACGTTACCTTTATCTTTGATACCTTTATATCAAACCTTAGAATACATGATAATCAAGTTTTTTTTTATGGTTGCTTAGAATTTCTTGTATCGTCTTCATTTTAACTTTAATGGGTAGTTGTATAAATGGCAATTGTATATACCCCCAACTTCTTGTTTTTATATACTTGTTTAGATGAATCAATTGAGAAATAAGGCGACACCAACGATAATAGACAAATCTCCAGTCGGTCATTCTTTGAAATATAGATATTGATATATTATGGTGTATAGCCCCACTTTTAACACTATTTGAAATGCCGTGGCAGTAAGGTGTTTTTTTAGTTCGAGGGAGCAAAACAGATAAATATAGCATGGTTATATGTACTAGTCTAGTATTTATAATGGTTATTGGATTTCAAATTAAGATATTTATAAAACACACATTAAATCAGAAACAATTTTACATGTTTTTTTTTCAAATGCTTATAAGCAATAATAAAGTACATTTGTACGTAGAAAACACAAAAGGGGCAACCAACGACAATTATGGAGAAAACACAGATACAAGTACAAAAAAGCCGTCGCAATAACAAATAAAGGATAATTAAGCAGTAAAAAAAACCTGAAAAATCTAACAAAAGATTCCTAGGAATAAAAGAGTTCTACGTTGCTCTGGTAGATTGAATAGATATAATTCTTCTCATATGTCAAATCATTGTAATGACGCAAGCCTTTGCTCGTTAAAGCGATAACATTAAAAGCTGAGGTAATTTCATGTCTCAGACCGTTATAAAATTACCTTGAAGACAAAGAACTCATACTTTGAATGTGGACAACGAATCTGACATTCTTCTTTATTCTGCAGTTCAAACTCTATTGATTTTTTTCTATCATCTGCATTCCATAAATAACAGCCTAATGAAAAAAAAAAATGATTCTTATGACATATCTGGAATTTGTAGCAATTGTAAAGGACTAATTCAAAGAAACAAATACTGTAATTATTCATTATCCTTATTTCAAAACATACATGAGTTCAATCAATTGATGTGTATAGATATAAGAAGATTTGGTATCATTGCCAATGAGACAACTCTCTATCATAATTTGTAAAAGAAAAACCATTATAGATCAAAGTACGGTCTTCAACAAGGAGCCCTGGCTCAATTTTAACTGTTTTAAATATGGTTCTCATGACTTTAGTCATAACAAAATCGTCAGCAAGAAAACATAACAAATGTATCATTTAATCGTCATTTTTAAGATAAAACAAAAAAAAAAAACTTTTCTATTAGTTAAAAATATAAGAAAACAGAAAAGTCGTTGACTATTATTCTGCTTTGTATTGTTGAGTTTGGTTTCGGTCGTTTTCTTTGTATGTCACGATTGGACCATATCGCGATAAAATGTTATAAATTACTAGTAAGTTGCACACGCTGGTTGGTCATACAGTCAGTTCACTATAGAGACTTACCTAACACACCAGTCCATGGAGTAATCATACTGTAAGCACCAAGCCATAGTTTGACATTATCTTTCGTATAATCATGATAATTTCTTATGATGGTTTCATCTGCCTCTAAAATCCCACCATTCACGAAACAAAAGTCTTTGGCCTCCGACCAGGTTTTACTTTCATTGTAAAATGTTAGATTAAAATCTGGAAATCAAAGTAAAGAATTCTGTTAGATATAGCAATGCTTCGTTATATCTTTTTTAATTTGAATGCATTCAATGTTTAGCTAAATAAAGTAGTATACCGCTGTTTAAAACTCGTAAATCGATTGACGAAAAAAACAACAAATCGGAGTAACAAACTAAAACTGAGGGAAACACATTAAATATAAGAGGAGAACAACGATACAACATTGAAATATCACACACAATACACTGGTTAAATCCCAAGCAATATACAGCCTTCTTTTTCTTAAGAACATATAACTATCCCACCAAAATTGTTATATAGATTACAAGAGGTACAGTAAATGTTAAGTCGGCTTTATATTTTGACTTACATATTGACAATGGTGGTAGGTTGAAAACAAAACTTAACGACAAAAGACATGCTCACAAGGAACCTTTTAAACCAAGAGTTCCGAGTGCTGAAGTTGAACTTTTGCCTTCGTATCAGTTTTGCGGACTCCTCTGCGATTTGGAATGTCCTTTGAGGAACAAGACGGCTGCTAAACATGGAGCTTAATCTTTTTAGCCTTGCGGAGCACATGAGACGCCAGTATTCGGTGGGGTTTGTGTTGATCATTGTTAAATGTTCTATGTTGTGTTTTACGTACTCTTGTATGTCTGTTGTACGTTTCTGTTTTACCCTAGAAATATTCAATTAATTAACTTTTTACCGGTCCGTTAATACTCTGACTTCCAACGGCTGTTTGCCAGACAAGCACGGTCCAAGCTTGTCTGGTAAAAACAGCCGTTAGACATCTAGTTAATTTCGGACTAATATTCGACTTATGAATTTAAATGTCCCTCTGGTATCATCTGCCTCGGTTTTTCTATTGTACATACCTTTTTCGCAATGACAGCTTGCAGAGAGTGCTAATATCCCAATGATCAAACGGAAATAATCTGCAACGAATTTCAACAAAAAAGTCATGTTTACGAATTCATTAATTAAAAACTACACTTTCAGCCACACCATTCAGGAAGTACATGTAAATATGTAAATACACATAATTTCATTGTAATTAAAATGTTCATCCGGATATTGCACTTCACATTGAATGATAGCTACTGACGTTAAACAGGGTTTATTTTTATCACTTTTGAAATACCTCTAAACATTATCAGTTCAAAGATATTGTCAAGGGGACTTGCTAATTTATTTTCGATTTGTGTAAGAAGTAAAACGTGCCATTGCTCTTTATTGAAGGCCGTTCTATGACTTAATGTGTAATTGTCTACTTAAGAATTGAATGTTCTATTTGTAAATTCGTTGGGGCGTAAAAGCGTTGACCGAAGTACATTTTGTATGAAGCCCTTTATTCTTAAAATGTGCGCACGTTCAACGTTTTTACAACCCTATGAAATTACTTAAAGAAGCAGTCAATACTTAATAATATAATTACATTTTTTTCGCTATGATCATGATCTTGTTCCCTTTAAGTATGTAAAATTATAGTTATTTGGTGTGTCGTGGGTTGATATGCTAAAGGTCTTGAGATCGAATAGACATCGAATTTACATGAGTTTTGATAGATAGTCCTTTCCGTTTAAATAATTCTAAGTTTTATAGTGGATTTGACATTCCCGCCAAAATATTACAGAACCAAAGAAAGCATGCAAAACAACGAAACTCAAGCTGGGGAATCTGATTAGGATGATCCGGCTAAGATCACCCCTGATATAACAAAGGAGCTTGGATGTAAATGGATTAGAAACACGGACAACCGGCAGGAGGTGTTTTTTATTCAGACATATCGCACCCCGAGGTGGGTCACTTACAATCACCTGATGACAAACCATATCTTTATTAACATTGATATGATTAAAGGTATATGACCCATTCTAAAGCCAGTTAAGTAAGAACTTTTCAAACTGCAATTGCATCAAAACCACAAATATAATTAATGATAGAGATGGGCCATTTTGTACATATTCCAAGAGGAAACTTGATGCAAAGCATTTTTTTACTGTTTCATTGCATTTAATGGAAAAGGATGACGTTGTGGCAAATAAAGTCAAGATTTTTATAGGTAATCCATAGCCTTTATCCTTGTACCTTCATATTTGGCAATTTGATGACTGTAAGATATAGGATTATTGCATGCAGTGCTAGCATTGATTTTCTTAAAACAAGTTTATAAATGTAGTTATTGGTTGAAACAATAATAAATATGGACAAAATCAAGTACGCCTTTTAGGGTGCGCTCGACTTTAGTGACTCAGCACGAGATGTTTTAGAAATTACAGAATGCTAAGAACTTTTTGTAAAAATAAACCTAGCACATCACAGAAAATAAAGTGAGTAATTTATTTTTCAAATTTTATAACAAAAATCTCTGTATTAAAGCTGTGGATTTTCTATACAAAATCTTGATTTATTTACCACAAAGTCCTTTTTTTCTATTAAATGCAACGAAACAGTACAAAATAATGCTTTGCATCAAGTTTCCCCTTGGAATATGTACAAAATGGCCTATCTCTATTAGTCATTATATCTGTAGTTTTGATGCAATTGAAGTTTGAAAAGTTCGTAAAAAAAAATGGCTACAGAAAGGCTCATAAACCTTAATATTTCGTTGCATTTAACAGAAAAAAGGGGACTTTGTGGCAAAAAAAACAACAACTTTATAGAAAATCCACAGATTTTAATACATAGATTTTTGTTATAAAATTTTAAACATAGTTTACTCACTTACTTTTCATGATGTGCTATCGTTTATTGTTTACAAAAAATTCGAAACAAACTTTAAATTCCAAAAAACCTCGTGCTGAGTGACTCATGTCAAGCGCACCCTTGAAGGTGCACTTGATTTGGTCCAGATTTATATTTGTTTTGACCAATAACTAAATTAATAAACTTATTTTCTACACAAATTCTAGCACTGCATGCAATAATCCTCTATCTATATCTAGTCACCGAATTGTCAAATATGAGAGTAAAAGTGAGAAGATTTTACAAAAGTCAAATTTGCTGTTTTGCATATATATCCGTTAAATCAATGTGCTAATATGGATCAGCAGGTCAAGGTTGACTGTTTCGTGTATTTTTATTTAAAAAACCCAATCATGTTTCTTATAAACAGTGGTCAATACGGACGAGTGTAGGACTGAATACATTTTGAGTTGGATTTGGTATACATATATCATAAAGGATATATTATTTCCCAAAGTACTTACCTGTATCAGTTTGATGAAGATTAACATAAATGTTTGTTATATGTTACGGTTTTAAAAGAAGTAAATTATTTTCCCTCAAGAAAACAAATCTTTTATTTTCGGACATACTGAGGGATAGGTATGTAAAGATACAGACGACCGGATACGCTCAACATTCGATAATACAGATTGAATATTTAGGAACACCCATTTGGGGGCAATGCGGGGGATCTGTGGGTTAGAATCCCCGTTTATCTACAGATCAATGTGTTGGGATAGAGTCATACGACAAGAATCAACAATTTACATTCAAACAAAGGAGCATTGAAACTTATTTTTAATTATAAGTTATATTGTTTATATGAATAACAATAGACTGTTTTCAGAAACACCGCTCGTCACACCCTGTAGACACAGTCCATTGTTATTTAAAAACAATCGGTTTATTCAATTCACATTTGTTTACGAAATAGAAACTACGAAGCATAACAATATAACTGGATGTATTGATATGATTTGTTATTTAAAAATTACTTTGAGCATGGTGAGCGTTGCATTACTGTTGATCATGCAAGATATTTTGCGATGTACCGGTCATCAATTATCTATGATATGTTTTTACCATCGCTTTAAAAAGGGGGGATACACTGTTTTATATCTGTCTGTCAATCCATTAGTCCATCCATCCATCCATCCATCCTACCGTCATTCCGTCCGTGTCATGAATATTTTCGTCGCATCTTTTCAGGCACTACTTGGCAAGTATTTTTGAAATTTGATTTCAGGGTTTTTATTAGTCAGTTATATAGTGGGAGATAGTATGGACATAATTGTGCAAATCGTGATACAAGCATGAAATTTTGTATAAAGCTTAACTAAATGATATTTATAAAAAATCCGCTGCTGGCCAGAAAAAAATAATAATTTTTTCAAGATGGCCACCACACATTTGTAAAATGGCGTCATAACAAATTAGCCAATTTTTGTTAATCCTTTAAAAGGTATGAAATATGTAAAATCCATTGTTAGATTTGATAAAAAGAAAATGACAGTTCCTAAATAACGACTACAAAATACATTAATGAAACTTAAGATGACTTCCGGTTCCAAAATGTCGGCTAACGAGTCAAAAGTTTCGATTTTTTTTTACTTTCAAGCAATTTTACAAGGGATTTTAATCCTTGAAAGATGTGTTATGTATAATTCAATGTCAGATATGATAAAACGTTTAAAACAGCTCCTTAGTACGACAAAACAACACATAACTGAAGACAAATAGTGGTTTCCGGTTGCAAATTAGATGCAAATACGTAAAATTTATTTTAATAATTTTCATCAACTTTTTAAAACAAGTAATAACCATGATAACACAAGCATGAAATACAAGAATAAAATTTGGTATACAGGTGGACTCAACGATAATTAAAAGAAATCAGGTGCTGGCCATCAAAAATTTCCATTTTTGCAAGATGGCCACCGATCATTTTGCAAATGGCGTCATATCCAGTTGTAAATCTTTGAAAGTTGTGTTATAGGTATAATCCAATGTAAGATTTTATTAAGCGTAAATTACAGTTCATTAAGTACGGAAAAACAACACATAAATGACAAAAAAAGAGTGATTTCCGGTTTCAAAATGGCAGCAAAAATTGTTCATGAATTGGTACATAAATCAGGCTGAGCCCAAACTTATCCTCCTTGATACGCTGCTCTTTGGATGTTTTCCGAAAAAAATGATGTTGTTCTGTCGTACATGATGCAAACAAATGCTTCTTTTATGTCCTTGTATGTGTCTTTATACTTCAGCAAAGAAATAAGTACGTCCCTTACATGTTGAAATACTTCCTATTTCATCCAAACTGACCTATTCCTTTAGTGTCACATACACTGAATGTATGAATGAAAGGAAGAGTAGCTACACGAGGACCAAACGTATTTGATATATCACGTACAGGAAGCCATCAAAAGTCTTTATTCTTGCCAAAACCTATTCACAGTTTGTTCCACCATATTTTTGGGGTGCTGCAATTCTTAATACTACTACATCTGTGTCGGTGCCACCTTTAATTACCGTTCTACAACAATTTTCATTATCAGGCCGAACAAGGACAAACATTCGTATATCTGCTTCTCCATGCTTACAAGGGGTAACTGGAAAGTATCCTTATTAATCTCTACAGAAGCATTTCTGTCGGCAAGACACTTGAAAAATTTCGTTTCGTTTTCATCTTCATAGACAAAAAACTACTCCAGAATCCAACTTTTATCTTCTCACATCAACCTTTCAATGATTCATTTAGTAAATCTAACACAATATCTACTCTTGAATACTTATCGATGCAAGATTCTATTTAAGGCCGTATAACACAATTGTAAAAACATCCAATATTGATACCCTACAAGGTGGCCTGGAATTAACCATTGCTGCTCTATCAACGATAAATGCATCAGAATTTGGATCTGCAAATTACAAAATGTTTCAAGTTTATCCCTTTGCACCGATTTAATACTACTATTTAAAATGACATCCGAAAACAAAAACGAAGGAGAAGTTTGTCTTTATGGATTAAGAAATATTCCAAATCCATTCGTCCACTGCGACAAAAAATAAAAGTCTAGAAAAGTTATTTAAGAGCTCAAGCTTTGTATTTTACAAAAACGTTTACAGTTTTATTTTACCGACATAATAGGAGTTGTTCTTTTTAATCTGGTTATAAGAAACCGGTTCTCCTTCGTTTTGTATTTGCTTCAAACGATCTTCAAATTATTTGCCCGTGATCTTTTTAAAGAAACCCTTGTGTGTTCATTAAGTCGTTCATCTATTATAGAATGTCTCAAACCACTAGATCTTGAAATTTATCTGATAGTCTACTGACTTCTGGTCTAGCTACCACCAATACGTCTATATGATGTCTTCAGTTAGGCCTATGACAACACACCGCCCTTTACAATTGCATTATTCTGGGTTTTTTTCTGATCAATTGTGTTATAAAAAAAATATTTTCTGGTCTTACGTACAATAAAATTATCATTTTCAAAATCAATTGCCACCTGTGGGTGACTTAAGAGAGGTGAAGCCATATCTCGGAGAAGGTCGGTCGCGATCGAGAATATGTTACACGAAAGACCTAAATGAATACAGTATCATGCTTTTTATGGACAGTTTGTACAAAATCTGACTCATGAAATAAGCATACTACCAAATTCACAAGAAGTTCTCATTTTATAATTGAATGCCAGGAATTGAATTGTGGTAGATATGACTCCTACGCCAGTCTATCAAATCATTGAACGTCACAGAGTCATGACATGGTTATAATTTCTGTGTTTAGCTTTCTTAAGCCGATATATAGCTTTCAAGCTAAAACACATAGAGTTATCTGATGCGCGTGTCTAGTCCTAGGTACATTTGAACATACATACAAGAATATGCCGTTCTAGGTGTTGCAATAATGGTTTTAGTGAGGACACATGACACATGACACATGACACATGTGTGTCCATCTTCCTTCACGTAATATATCACCAAGAATTTTATAACAAGTCATTCTAATGTGAAATCCACCTTACATGACGATAAAATTATCTTCTCTGTACAAATCAGGCAATTCCCACTGAATATCATTACCAAATGTGACTGATCAGCCGTTAATGTTGATGTTTTGCTCGTTTTAACCACATTTTCCGTCTTATCTATCAAATACCTGATCATCGCAACTGAATTGGCTTGTTTTTAAATAGTTTTTTAATGAATTTTGTTACATTTTTGCGCATGCGTAAACCCTGTATGTGTCAAATACTCATGTCTAGTGAATTATTCACATGTAAAGAAGGTAGCTACCAAACCTGACAGCTGTTTTTCACCAAAAGAAGGTAAATGAAAAGTTTTCCAGAAAAAAATCAGTATTTTCAAACTAAAAACACAGCCATTTCAGAAAATGGCGGTGGCCATCTTGAAAAAATGATTTGTTTTAATGGCCAGCAGTTGTTTCTTTAAAAGTATATAATAATGATGCTTTGTGGTAATTTTCATGCTTGTATCATCATTTGCACAATTCCCTCGATTTTGCCTGCTAATATCTTCCACTTATACAATGTGATGCGTTTTCAGAGTCATCTTTAAATAAATTCATGTTTATTTAACACTTGTATCATTTTACACAAAATCGCCAACTGAAGGTAAAAATTCATTTCACTTTTTCTCAGGTAATACAATTCAAGAATTTTTGAAATTTGATGCGTTTTCAGATTCATAACTCAACAACTTCCTGTTGACCGAAATATTTCGGCGGGGGTATCATCAGTGAGCAATAGCTCGCAGTTTTACTTTAAATGATATAGTTAAAAGTGAATGCAATAACTGCCTTACAAACACATTTGCAGTATTTGCACTTGGCTCGAAACACAAGTTATAGGTAACTGAAGGTCGCATTACACCTATTTATCAGCCTTGTCTAAATACAGCTTATATCTAAAAACACTAAACAGTTATGGTCTATGCACATTCACGTTTCTGCAATCTGTTGATACCTGTATTTCGGCATTAGACAAAGTCATGTTATTCTAAAACTGTAAATGACATCATGCATGTCATAACATTTACTAAATTTTATCACCGGTATAAGGACATCATTCGTAAATATAGCTCAACATGCAGAATTCTTACACGTTCAGGTATTTCACATCCAATTTTTTATGGACATCTTCTTTATACAGTCCTTGGATGGTGTAAACTTCCCACTAACACCATACACCATTACACCATACACCTTGTACCATTACACTATACACGTTTCACCTTTGCACCATACGCCTTACACATTACACCATACACCATTTCCCATTATATCTACACGTTCACGACCCATAATGCAATTAAATTTCAAATATTAAGATTATTTCTTTTGTTTATGTTTACAATCTGAAAAATTAAAATAAAAAAGAACTTCGTTTTCAACTAATGAAATGTTGTACACCTTTTACTCAATCTATTTCCGATCGCACGTTACACAATCACACCATTCCTCATACACCATTACACCATTCCTCACACACCATTACACCATTCCTCATACATCATTAAACCATTCCCCTTACACCATACACCATATCACCATATACCTTACACCATTGCACCTTACACGTGTTTTGGGAAGTTTACACCATCCAAGAGCTGTAAAGCGAAAACATATCAGTACTCAACTTTAAATAGAAATATTAGGAAGTTTAATTGATGTCTGGAGCTGGTATGTCAGTTAACTGCTAGTATTCTGTTGTTATTCGTGTATTATTGTCATTTTGTTTATTTTCTTTGGTGACATCAGACTCGGACTTCTCTTGAATTTACATGTGCGTATTGTTATGCGTTTACTTTTCTACATTGGCTAGAGTTATATGGGGAGGGTTGAAATGTCATAAGCATGTTTAACCACGCCTGTCCCAAGTCAGGAGCATCTGGTCTTTGTTAGTCTTGTATTTTTTTAATTTTAGTTTCTTGTGTACAATTAAGAGTTGAGAATGACGTTCTTATCACTGAACTAGTATATATTTATTTAGGGGTCAACTGAAGGATGCCTCCGGGGGCGGGAATTTCTCGCTACATTGAAGACCTGTTGGTGACCCTCTGCTGTTGTTTTTTTTTATGGTCGGGTTGTTGTCTCTTTGACACGACACATTTCCCATTTCGAGTCTCAATTTTATGTACATTTAATCCAGTTAGATGTGTACTACATAAAACTTATATATTAAAGTATCAGACACATGACTATTAGTTGTTACTACAGTGGAGATCACTTCTAACCTCTCATTAAATCTGTCAGGAGAACTGTTCTAGAACAGTACGTAGAACTGTCAGCCTGACACCTTTTAGTCAGTTCTAGGTTAGAACAGTTCTAGCTAGAACTGATTTGGTCAGTTCTACCTAGAACTGATTTGGACAGTTCTACCTAGAACTGATCCTGACAGTTCTACCCTAGAACAGTTTTAGACAGTTCTAGCTAGAACTGACCAAATATTTAGAACAGTTCTACCTAGAACTGATCCTGACAGTTCTAGCTAGAACTGACCAAATATTTAGAACAGTTCTACGGTTAGAATTGATTTCTAATTCTACGGCTAGAATTGATTTTTATAAATTCTACGGCTAGAATTGATTTTTATAAATTCTACGGCCAGAATTGATTTATAAATTTTACGGCTAAAATTAAATTATAAATTCTACGGGTAAAATTGATTTAAAATCCTACGGCTAGAGTTGGTTTATAATTGTTTAAGAACTCTTTGCCTTAATTATATAAAGGCTTGGGTAAAAAAGCGATCTAAATTGTGTAGAGTTTTGCTATTTTGTCGGTTTTATTTCAGATTTATAATCGGCAAGAGAACATGTACATGTATTTTCCCGCGTTTCGGAGTATAGCGGGAAAATGTTGTCTAAAAGGAACGTTTTATAAGAACGGTATATAGTTGTACTCGTGGATACGTGGACCAATCATTTGGATTGTCAATAAGTATTCTTATGTTAATGAGGTGAAAGCGGGTTTTTAATTTTCTTGGGTTTGAAAATCATTCTAGCCGCAGACGTTTCAACACTAAAGTTCAATGTTTCATAATATTTGATATTGTATATTATTTTGCTGTTTTTTTCTTGTGATGGAGTTTGGCATCAATGTCCCGAGGCGTGCCTTGCACTTGCTCCGAACACAGGTTTCCAAATCAATTTTCTTTCATAAAGTTTTTTGATGGTTTTTCCTAGGCGGCGAGGTTACGTTAAAGACGGTTATATATATACATACACACATACATACAAAGAGATATGGGCTCTTATTGATTCAGAGTAAACTTGTTTCAGATGTTTATTCTTTCTGTGTACCTCATTTGGAATGTATTTGTATTTCATATATGTCATGATTTATAATATAAAATATACATTAAACGCCGGCTCTGTTAGTCTGCACGGCTAAATGCATTGCTTTGTGTTTGTTATTATTGTAGTGTAGTTAAGACATGTTTAACCTGTTAAAGCCCGCCATATTCTGCATGTATGTGCCTGTTCCAAGTCAGGAGAATGTAAGGCCTCAACCATTTGATTTTCGGAGAATTTTTTTTTTTCAACCCTAAGAAAACAAATTGTTTGTTTCACCCTACTACATGTAATGCTAAAATTGAAAGAAAAAAATGGTTGTCAACTAGTCACCAAAAAAATATTTTTCCCCGAAGGCAAAGAAAAAGATTTGTCCAGAAAAAAAAACCATAGCCGCCCCCCAAAAAATCAAATGGTTGCTGCCTCATTCAGTGATTTTCTTTTGTTGATGTGTAGGCCATTAGTTATCTCATTTGAATCGCTTTACATTGTCTTATCGTGCCTTTTATCGCTGACTATGCGGTATGGGCTTTGCTCATTGTTGAAGGCCGTACGGTGACCTAGAGTTGTTAATGTCAGTGTCATTTTGGTCTTTTGTGGATAGTTGTTTCATTGACAATCATACCACATTCTCTTTTCTATAATATATATACATATATATACATAAATTATTTGTTTTTCTTTCATTTTTTGTACATAAATTATGCTGTTAGTATTAAGGGGGGGCATTATTATTTGAATTGTTTTACATCCTGACTCCTTATCACATAACAAAATTATCAGACCTCATTAACCAATATAATATCTGTTTACGAGTAGTTTTTATACCTTGGACGACCTGTTTAACAAAAATCTTTTGACCGCATCAATCTAAACTGCCAATATTTGCCCCTGGACACCTCCCCTTGATCCTCCAATGAGCATGTTCTTGTTTTATTCAAAATATTGAATCATCACAAATATCAGTAGTTTTTATACTTCAGACTGAGAACTTTGTGTAATAAAATCTTTTGACTGTATCAACCAAAACTTACCATATTTGCTTTTTATTATGTAAATCTATATAGCTGCACAGCAATTCAGTTATAATTTTAGTTCGAGAGGGACTGTAGTATATAAATTACTGCAATATTGGAAATCAATGACCACAATTTTTTTTTCGCATTAATTGAGGGTGCCAGCATTTCCTATTTTTATTCAAAATATAGCATCAGAAAAAAAATCTCAGTAGTTTTCATACCTCAGACTGACTCATGTAACAAAATCATTTGTCTGTATCAATCAAAACTGACCATATTTGACATCATCAACCAAAACTGACCATATTTGACCACATCAACAAAAACTGACCATATTTGCTTTTTTTTTTATACAACTCTTATAGTCGCATAGTTTATCTGTAATATTTTTATGTAAGGATGGAGTGTGTTATCATTATAATACAAATGATCTATATTATAGGGTTATTGCATGAATATTGGGGAATATTGTTCCAAGTAGAATTTTATTTTGTGCGTGCTTTTATTTTTTATACATGTACAAGTATCAGGATGGATTGTTCAACATAAAGGAAAGTAACATTAGAAAACAAAATTATGGCAATATGCTCGCATCAGTTTATAGTGCCCATGTGCCAGCATGTCCTCTTTTTAATCAAACTTTTTGAATCCTAAACTATTTCAGTAGTTTTGATATCTCAGACTGACTCATGGATATAACAAAATTATTTGTCCGCATCAACCAAAACCATGAAAACTGACCATATTTGACCACATCAACCAAATCTAACAATATGTGACAGCATCAACCAAAACTGACCATATTTACACTTTATAATGTAAATCTTAATATATAATATATAAAGCCGCATAATAAATCATTTATACATGTAGTTACATATCACGATGGAATGTACAATTCAAATGACAGCAATATTGTAACACATTGGCTAAACAAAATTTTTCACTTCAATTTAGAGTACCAGCAATTTTCAGCAAGTCCTCTTTTTATTCAAATATTGAATTGTAAACAAATTTCAGTAGTTTCGATATACATTGTACATGTATCAGACTGAGTCGTTTTAACAAAATTATTTGACCACATCAACCAAAGCTGAACTTATTTACACTTATCATGTAAATATACATGTATATGGCCTCACTGTAAACCAATAATATTTCTATGTTGGGACAGATTGTATGATAAAATGACACCAACTTTGGAACACAATACACTTATATTGCTAATCCTGGCTGACCCGGCCTCTTGCACTTTAAATTTTGAAGCATACAACAATCACTTTTCCATTAATGTGGCATCAGATATTTTGCTTTATGATGTTAAATTTTTACAGGAACCTGTGTGATATCCAGTACATTGTAATGGCAAACAAATAGCGATAAGGTGTATTTATACCATATCTAAAATTTAGCGCACCGTTATTTCCTCTCTGTATCTATAATAATGAACCGTCACTAAACTGCTAAAGTGACTTTGAAAGTCAGTTAGATTGTGATGGTTTTTTTTTTAAACATAACTATTTTACGGCATCATCAAACACTCACATGACTGGTTCAGATACTTTATTTTAAAATAAAAAGTACATGTATGGGAAGTTCTCTTCTTGGAATAATATACTGTTATTATATTAAATATAATTTGAAGACAAATGGAAGAAGGCAAAGAAAAATGTATGATTTTGTTTGAGGCCGAACGTCCAGTGGTAAATCAGCTTCCTTCATGTTCAGATGAGTATATTTTTCTGAGTTTCAACAACAAATGGAAGTTTTTAACGACCTTGACTGGCTATACAGCCCTTGCACGGTCGGTCTGAGTTTCAGACTCCGAGATATCATTTATAATCGTTATGGATAACCGCTTACATCAAATATACATGTAATATGAAAGTCGACTATTGACGAGATGGTGCAAATGTATATAGTTTTTTTTTTTACGTCATAATACAACACTTTTTTCATTAATATCCCATAATTCAGCCACTGTACAATTTCCGTATGAACATTTGTCAAAAACAGAATCTTAAATGAATGTAAATCCAAGGCAAACAAGGTAAATTACGATTAAAATTCCATGAATCCTAAATGCAGAGTTATATTTATGAAGAGACTGTTAAAAACGGGGAACGAAGAAACATAAACAATGATGTTTCCTATGCAATCTTATAAAAATATTTCTCCGATGAGTTGGATAACCACCTTTTTACCTCGATATTTGTACATGTAACGTTTGATAGGTAAAAAATATAGAAAATCTGCTATTATATAGCAAAGTAATTGGAAGTTATTTATTTCTTCTAAATTCTAAAGTGCCCTTACTGCAGTGACGTCATTTAGAACTGTTCTACAGTCCTGACTGATTTAGTCAGTTCTGCTGACAGTTCTACGGTTAGAACTGATTTGGACAGTTCTACCTAGAACTGATTAAGACAGTTCTACCCTAGAACTGATCCTGACAGTTCTACCTAGAACTGATTTAGTCAGTTCTACCTAGAACTGATTCTGACAGTTCTACTTAGAACAGTTCTAGGGTAGAACTGTTCTAGGTAGAACTGTTCTAGGACAGGTTAGAACAGTTCTATGACAGTTCTCCTGACAGTTCCAATGAGAGGTTAGAAGTGATCTCCACTGTAGCTTTGAGATGGCGACAAAATCACTGCTATTACTACTGTATTGTGTTTCTGTTTGTCGATCGTCGATCTTATGAGCTACGCCCCTTCTAACTGCATTTTATAGTTTCTTTCTTATAGTGGGGATGTATCAGTACCCTTCTTCGTCGATCTGATGAGTTAAGTCCTTTCTTACTGAATTTTATAGATTGTTTATATGTTGTGATATCACAGACCCCTTCCCCTACCCGGTTTTAGGGGACAAACACATGACGCGACTGCATTGGATCCGGATATGATGGAATATACTAATAAGGAGACAGGTTCTTTTTACCGAGGAATCAACAATCAACTAGAAATTTAATAATGACAGGGACAGGGAGTCTAACGGTAACAGAATGAACAATTTCGTGCCTACAGGAAATTGATAGGTTTTGTGTTGGTGGAACTATGGTATGAGTCGGAATGACCAACCAAGAATGCAATGATTTGAAATCATTGAGAATAACCTCAATGGAACAAGATATATGGACGAAATATGTCTCTAGTTGATCTCCTGTTCCTCCGAAGACATCGTTTTAATCCCCTTTCAAGACCGTTGTCATGTTGTACACATTTTGGTGGACGTTACAAAGATTATTCATATTCGTGTGTTGCCATCGAACATCTTTGGGACGCACTTGGAGCACGACGTTTCAGAAATTGTCAAAATCCACCGGAAAACACTCGCCCAGCTGCAAACAGCACTTTTTAGGAAATGGATCAACATCACTCAAGACTTTATTCGACGTCTGAATCAATGCGACGAAAGCGTCCGGTGGTCATAAACGCAAAATGTGGTCATACGCCGCATTGACATGTAATCGTCCTTAAAGTGAAATATTGTTTGAAATAGAGAAAACATGTTCTCTTCAAAATGTGATTTTTTATCACTACACTGGAAATCACTTTTAACCTCTCCATGGAATTGTCAGAATCTGTTAGGAGAACTGTTCTATTACAGTATGTAGAACTGCCATCCTGGTACCTTTAAGACAGTTCTAGCTAAAACAGTTCCAACCGAGAACTGATTTCGTCAGTTATACCTAGAACTAATTTTAACAGTTCTAAATAAAACTGATCCTGGTAGTTCTAACCTTGAAAAGTTTAAGACAGTTCTACGACTAGAAAAGATGACAGTTCTATCCCTAGATTAATTTTAAGAACTCTTTGTCTAAAATATAAACTAGTCAAAATAATATGATATATATTAAAAAATGCTCTTTACTTCAACGATAATAATAATATTGAATGGTACCAGTGAGAAGCTTAACTGCAGTGATGTCATTTAGAACTACATATGTAGTACTGTTCTACAATTCTGTTTTGTTTGGTCAGTTCTACGGCTTTAACAGTTTTAGAAAGTTCTGTTGACAGTTCTACGGTTAGAACTGATTGAGTCAGTTTCGTTGACAGTTCTAGGTTAGAACTGATTTGGTCACTTCTGCTGAAATTTATACGACTAGAACTAATTTGGACAGTTCTACCTAGAACAGTTTTAGACAGATCTATCCTAAAACTAATCATGACAGTTCTACCTAGAACTGCCAGGTCAGTTTTACCAAGAACTGATTCTAACCAGGTTAGAACTGGTCTAGGTAGAAGTTAGAGAAGTTAGAAGTGATCTCCACTGTAGCATATTGCATTGATTTAAGCTTTTTAAATAAAGTTAGTATTTTCTATCTTATAGAATAATATATACTTAAGCAACTACACATAAATCATTAACAGATCGAATGTGTATTTTTAGATGTCAAAAAAGGAAGGAATTTCTCAGATTGTACACTATTTTACTCTAAAGACATCAATGGAGGTAGTATGTTTGTTTTGTAATTTAGTATATGCGATATATATAGCTCATAAGATTAAAAAAAGAAATGACAACGTTAAAAAACCAAAACCAAAGGAAAAGAAAGACAATTTATGATAACCTTGTACATATGGTTTTATCGAGAAAAAACAAAAAATGCAAAATATCTACATTTATTTTTACCAATAAAAATAAAAACAACAAATGATTAAGCACTGTAGTAAACAACTGTCTGACAAGTATTCCCCTAGGCCATCTACTAGACAAAATAACGATTGTTTGTATATAAGATACCCTAGTACTTGGCATTATGCACTTCTTAATGTTGAAGCATTGTCAAAATATTTCTGTGCTACAATCATTAAATAAAATTTCATTCATGGGATTGCAACTAAACCTTTAAAAGCTAGAAACGGATTTTTCAGTCCATGTTAACGTTGATGCATGGCAGTTCGAGCAAAAGTTATAGCTTTTCTCGGTAGCTTTCGTCTTCGCTGCGGATTGTAACTTCTTGGTAATCCGGATTGGTCGGTACCACGTGTTTGGTACTGTCGTAATCAGGTTCAGCGTTGTCTCCGATAGCATGATCATATATAGCATGTGGGTTCTCGGTTTGAACTTTTCTGTTCCTTTTTTCATTCAAATGATCATAGACATCTGATGGCCCTGTTGTGTATTCATTGTCACCATTATCCATGTGATCTTTTTTATTGGTAGCCTCCATTTCAATTTCACTGTAGGCATAGTTGTTTTTGTTTTCCAAATGTTCAGTCTTTTCTGTATCATTTTGTCCATGTGCATCTTCTTTGAGAACTAGTTTTCTTTTTGCTGATCTAAAAAGGCAAAACAAAAATGAAATTTTCCGAGAAGGCAAACAAAATAGAATCAGGTTACAAATGAATTGACGATATTGTTAATTGCACAGATTTGTTCCGCTTGATTAGCATCGGAATTTAATTGGAGCGACACGACGAGTGTAACTTGTAGAGCAGGAACGGTAACTCATTCGAAGCACCAGCGTTCACATCGATTGTTATTGGGTTCCGGTTTACTTATGTATTTAATATTTTCCAACGATTGTTTGTCTTTCTGCCATCTTAGTTTTTTATTTGACTTTGGCTTTCCATTTGTTCCCTTTGGTGGATAGATGTATGCTTATGCAAACGTCCGGTGTGATGTTAAATGCATATTCAGGAGTAGAACATGTTCAAGTGACTTCAATACGAACTCTTTGTACTTGACCGACACGCTGAACCTGATTTTTAATGTGCTATTTCACAACAGTGCACAGTAAGATATGACACACTTCAAAAAACACTATATCTTCTCTCCGTGTTTCAGGTCCATTTGTTTTAGGACAAACAAAATGTGCTTCTCATTTAACAGAATATTGTTTACCATTCTTTATAAAAATAAGAAGATGTAGTATGATTCCGAAGGAGACAACGACCAGAGACCGAATGTATATGTTTAAAAAAAATGGTGGAAAAAAATAGTAAGAACAAGAATTCTCGATTCATAATAATTATCATTACCGTACAATCGTAAATGACTAACCTTCGTCGACGGCAGACTATCACTACAAAAATGACTACTCCAATAACAATGATTGATGATACAATGCCAACTATAACGCCTGAAAAACCAAACATACGAAAATCTATTACTAACGCTGTGTACATATTCACATGAACTGTTTCTATGTTTTACATATTAAATCAATTTATTTAAGTAGCAAATATTGCGTTAATACTGACAATAATACCCTCCATTGATGTCGCGAAGTAACAGTCGGCCTTTTGAATACACCAAATAGAATAAATAAGTATGGTATGGTACATGTATGGCATGGTTTCGTATGATACATTGTATGTTCTCGTATGGTATGGTATCGTAATGTATTTATGGAGATCATTTATTGTATGCCATTGCAATGTATTGTGTACATCATATACCATGATAGTAATTAATTTTAACTTTGTGATATATGTAATATTTCAATAAAAAATAAGAAATATAAGAAATACCTATCGGCGGAGTAATCTGATCTGGTTTCATTGGCGTGGTAAAATTGCTTTCCAGTGTTTTCACTGTTGTTAAAGTCCTTTGTGGACTAGACCCTGTGTGTAACATATTGCAAACAAGTAGATAAAAAAATCATGTTTATAAAACAAATTAAGCATTAATTTTATGAAATCAGCTTGAATATTATGCAATTATTTTATATTAATTTTATATATGATATTCCTTAGATGTTTGAAACCGGCATTTTGCAATATGTTTTTCTTATTTTACAAAACTTTACCAACATAAGTTGTATTGTATCCATCAAATACCATCATGATAGTATTTAATGTAAAGTTTGTGATATGTGTATTGTTTCCATAAAAAATAAGAAATACCTATCGGCGGAGTAATCTGATCGGGTTTCATTGGCGTGGTAAAATTGCTTTTCTGTGATTTCATTGTTGTTATGCTTTTCTGTGCACTAGACCCTGTGTGTAACATATTGCATACAAGTAGATAGGCAAATACTTTTTATAAAACAAATTAAGGTGGTGCCCAACACCTTGACTAAAATTAATTTGGCTCGTTTAATTTTCATAAAGTTTTGACAAAATATTTACTTTGACCCTTTGAAAAAAAATTTAAAAAAAATTGAACCAATCACTTTTCTTAAAACATTTTTTATATGTAATTGCCACTTTATGGTCATGTAGAAGAGACTCTAAATTTATTGAAGTTGCATGTCCCTAACCGAAAACAGAACATTGGAGATCCTTACAAATAAAACTTCAGCTTGTTGCTTTAACACTAATAATATCAAATTTAGCAGGAACTATTAAAGGGAACTATCATAGTAGCTACTATCACCAACATATACTTATTCAAATTCAAAAGACAAAATATATCAACTTACCATTTCTACAATAAAGCGATACGAGGTCACTGCATTCAAATGATGATGATTTAACCAACAAACGTTCTTCAGAAGTTTCCCCCTCTGTACATTTAAGCACATTCCATTCACCATTCTCATCTGACCAAAAACAAATTCACATAGTTACACCGTTTTGACACTTGTTAATATAATACAACATCAAGAGAAAATTAGTTCTGTTTAACAAATTGTTATTTCCGGACCTTTTATAGCTTAATGTGTGATATTTTGATTTGCTCATTGGTAAAGGCCGTACGACTAAAGTTGTTTATATCTATGTCACTTGTTCTTTGCGTAGGACTGACAATCATACCACATCTTCTTAATTTTATATTAGAAATAATGTTGCTTCAGCGGAACCTGAGATAACCAATTTTCATTTCAATTGCAATTACATCATCAATATTCAGCATATCAATACATTGTACTTCGATCAATTAATTAGTACGTTCTGTAGACGTAGACAAAATACTCGAAGACCCCTACAACAATCTGTTTTTTGTAAATAGTGTAAATTTTGCCATGGAATGAGTCATCTGCCGACCTCAGAACGAGCTGTTGTATGGTTCTTTAACGTGCAGAATAGATAGCCTGACTTATTTGATTTCTTAACGCCCACAATGCAATTGGGCGTCTGCTTATGTATACATCCCGCACATCCAAACGGTACAGCTTAGCATTGGATGTACTGTCGAAGCCAAAGAACTTATATTCTACTCTATATATGTTGTATGTTACACTACTGTTTCAGGTTAGGATAAAGGATGAAAACGATTGAACTTGTTTCATTTCTATGCACCTTGCCTAAATGAGGAGACTGATTTTCGGTGGTTGTGGTTTGTTGATTTGGTTCAAACGTGTTTCTCTTTTCTCGTTGGTTTTCCTGTTTGAACTGTTTGACACTAATCTTATATGACCTTGTATAGCTTGCTATTCGGTGTGAGCCAATGTTCTGGGTTGAAGGCACTACCTTGACCTATAACTGTTTTCTTTATATACATTGTGACTTGGATGGAGAGTTGTCTCATTGGCACTCATACCACATTATTATTTATATCTAAATAAAGGCAACAGTAGTATACCGCTGTTCAAAACTCGTAAATCTATGGACACAAAAAAAATTTGGTAAAGTTAACAAACTAAAACTGAGGGAAACGCATTAAATATAAAAGGAGAACAACAACACAACATTAAAATGTAACACACACAGAAACGGACTGAGCATTAGACACAATCAGATGAGAATAACAAATATAACATCAAAACCAAATACATGAATTTGAGATAGAAAAGTACCGTGACACGTCTTATAGTTATGTGAATTCACACTCAAACAAACGACACAACGGAAACACAACGTAAAAATGTTGCACACTCAGAAACGAACCATAATATAACAATGGCCATTTTCCTGACTTGGTAGCGGACATTTTTTAAAGATAAAGTCTAAGTCATTAATCAAAGAAATGTTAATTTATCGTATAATTGGTTAATTTATTATTGTTATAGAACAATACGGAAGTTTTTTAAGCCTGTTAGCGCCACATTTTTTTAGAAGAAATATATGAATTGATGAGATTATGATTAACTTCAGTATTTTAATCTAAGAATATTCATTTACCAGAGTCTATTGATACGAACGTTTCATGTGAACTCGTTTTAGCAGTCCTATTTTTCATTTTCTGATCAAAATTAATGCAGGATGACAATTGATTCATCGTAATAAAATTACCATTGACCGGACACACTTGTGGTACATGTACAAAAGTTCCTTTCTCTGCAATAAAATGAGAAATTGGAAATTTGACGATTGAAAGACAGATTTATGATTTTTCGATTCTTTTATTTGCTTTCCATACACATTTTCATCTTTTTTTTTTATAAAGAATTGTTTGGTATTATTTCAAATGTGTTTTTTTTTCTTTCGATTTTCAGATAAACATGTATGTATTTATTTTACGAGTCACAGTTGTATGCAAAATTTTACTTAAATCTATTACATAGTTAATTATATATATATATATACATATATAATTAACTGTTACCCAACCTTAAATGTTTCCTCAATAAGGAAAATAGAAGTTTTTATATAATATATAAAAGATGCAAGAAACAAGAGTTCAACTTGAAAGTTGACCAGCAGTACATATTCAATACCTTTAACTTTCTGGAAAGGTATTAATTTTGTGTGTCTTTGATTGAACAAAACAAACCTGAACAAAAAGCATCATAATCTTCACAACAGTCTTTGTGTCTTGTACAGGGTTTGTTACATTGGCATGGTAGGCTTTTGTTTAGATTATCCCCACACCTACCGACACAAGATTCTACAATATATAGGAGTAAATATTTTGAAAGCATATCATATACTCCAGATATAAGTATTGCCTCGAGAAAAAAAAATGAAAACCGGGTATGGACATTTTGTGCAAATCAGTTGGTATTGCAATTCTAGTACGTATATATTATTTACATCAATTTGTATCTTATCAAACAATCCGTATGCATACAACACATTGCAAACGATGTAATTTAGGGGCGTCGCTAACATAGTTTGATATACCATATAAAACAATAACGTGGACTTCTTCAAGAAAAGGTATGGTCTCTTTTGACAATCCATACCGACATCGTTTTGGTTCAACTTATTATTTAGCTATGATGCATATTCTAAATGTCGTCAGATCGCGGTTGCACAAATTTCTATCTGTGCTAAATGTATATGTTCCGGACCATATGAGTATCTGGACCATACGCGTATGGTCATGACCATATGGGTATATACTCATACGGTCCGACCATACGCGTATGGTCGGACCGTACGCGTATGATCGGGGTAATCAACACGAATGCTTTTAATTAAACTCTTCATTAGATGTGACCCTTCCGGTTGTTACGTCACTAAAATGTCATTTTATTATATATTAAAAAAACTTATAAAAAAACAGTTTCACACAGTTAATATTACTTACTATTTGTAAGTACAATTATAAGAAGATGTCAAAATTAAATGAACATATTGAAGAAGGAATTTTATTGTTTAAAGTAGGTGACATCACCGGCAAGGATCATGGTATATTTTTTTTTAAAGATAATGATATTTTTAAGACATGTTTGATAAGTAAAATATTAAAAGTGTATGTTTCTTTATTTTTTCTATTCTTTATTTCTATACTTCTATTTTAATCTTTATTATAAGACCGGTAAAATAGCATTTAAGAGCCATGAAATAGTTACTGCCTTTATTTAATTTGATCTGTACTATTCATTTTACGATATTGGAGATCTAGAGTTTCTTAAAAACACCGTAGACACATCGGAATTGACCGAGTCTATATCACTGCACGCAGCCAAAACAAGCAATCACAGAAAAGCTACATGTATGGTACCGTGTGAATATCATTCTAAGTATACAAAAGCATACACGAATACTCATGATACAATTATCGATGAAAACTAAGATAACCTGACTGTGGCATCAATATTTATTGTTTATGTAGCTTTTGAAATGTAAAACTAATACGTATAATTTCTATTGTTTATTTGAAAAAAATACCTATATGGTCCAAATACTCATATGGTCCGGCCCGTTAATAACCATACGAGTATAATACTCATATGGTCCGACCATACGCATACGGTCGGACCATACGCGTATGGTCGGACCATATGAGTATACGCATATGGTCATGACCATACGCGTATGGTCCAAATACGCATATGGTCCGGAACATATACATCATACATGTTTATATAATAATAGTTTATTTCAAATATGACTAGCACCATCATAACGCATAGTCCGTATTATTTGATGAGTTTAACTGTTGAACAGCTTTAAAGATATAAGGATTTGACTAATAGTAGTTCCTTAAACATTTCCTTCTTTTTCTATAGTTTAAATGTTTTACAATTCATAATAATAGCCGGAAGTCAAGGTTTGTTATCAGCCCTAAGGCCGATATCGATATCAGCCCTCGAAATCCATATCAAGCCCCCGAGTTTAACTTCCGGTAACGTGTCAATCAAAGGCTATTTGTAAACAAGTTGAACACAATGAAAAGAAATTTAGAAAAGTTACAAATGTGCTGTAGAAGAAAAAAGTAGAAATTAACAGAGAAAATCACAAAAGTTCCCGTAAAATTTTGACGCCATGAAGAATTTAGAAAATATATGACGCCACACTGGAATGAGTAGCAATAAAGGATTCTTCCTAAGCATTTTTTAACATTTGTAATGTAACACTTTAAAGTCGTTTAATATTTTCAATTCTTAGAATTAACATATTTATTGTTAATTATTTCTGAAACTTTTTACAAAACGTTGTTAACCTACTGTGATACGAACTTTTTTTTTTAACTCACAGCAAGGATTTGAATCCTTGCTCACAGTGATACATTTATTTATTTTTTTCGTTAAATATCTTTTTGATTTTTGATGAAATATCAAACATAATTTGGTGTAAGCTATTTGTTTTCTCCTGCTTGAAAATATGTGATAAATAGATTATAAAATGTCATTTTCCATATGGTCCATGGTATCAGCCCTAGACTCCCATATCAAGCCAGAGGGCTTTAGCACATATCATCCACTTATTTTTTCTATAAGATACGTTTTTTTTCTATCAGCTTCATGGATTCATTTCGCTGTTCAATTTTCAGGGAAAAGACACGTTTCCACGATGCGATCGAATCAGTCCAATTGGAATACGCACGAGCCGAAATTATACATTTTATTGACAAACTGTATCGTAGGTAAGATTCGGACAATATGTAGTATTTTGTAATATCAACTATAAAACATAACGGGTCGCTAAAAAAAAAATGCATACGGAAACTTGCATAAACAAATTATGAAATACACTTACTTTTAACATTGAACTTGTAAATGAAAATTTGATCTTCGCTACACGCGGAACAAGAACTCAAGCCTTTCTCATTATATTCATCTTCTTTGTCTTCCAAAGCTAGTTCATCTGCATTGAAACAATAACAAGTTCCGCCCTAAAAATATGCATTACAGGAATTACTGCTTTCATAAGTTTTTAAAAAACTATAATCTCATAACAACGAAATAATGAAAATAACACGTTTGAAAATACGTGCAAGCCCTCATGAAATTGATTGTACACATAGTTTATAATAATCTGCTCGTCTTAATACTGTGGATTCATTTATTTTCGTGGATACCAATTTTTGTGGATTAAAGACCAACTTGCATTTTCGTGGATATTTGATTTCGTAGTTTTGCTTAAAGTCTGCAAACATTCTTATTGAAATAATTTGTAATTTATTGTACATTAGAATTCGCGGTTCCTGGGTAACCAGGAAAATCCACGAAAATTGTTATCCAAAGAATAATAATAAATTTACAGTATATAAAATATGTCTTTGTTCTTGGTAAATTATCAGATCGACACCACGTACGTTAGCTTGTTAGATACCCTATACTAATCCCGATATTCATTTACAGAGATGAAAACGTCTACACCTCTCTTGTCTCGTCTCCTTAGAACTTATCAGTTTTTTTCAGATTACCACTACACGTACATGTATAACAACGTTGCGACATATTTACATGCACACAATTGTATTTCTTTGCTAATCAGGATACCTCTTTTCTAACCAATTTTTAGCTTGTTTTGATAGATCTCTAAGAAGTATAATATTTCATTCAGACTTACCAAACACACATGTCCATGTAATAGTACGATAAGCACCAAGCTATGTTGTATCATTCTTGTCATGTTCTATTCAATTGGTTGCTATCGTCTTTCTATTTATATCCCTCTAAGTATTTAAAAAGTCTCTAGCTCCAAATCAGGTTTATTTTATACAATATTATTTTTATCAATATCTCAAATTTAGACTTATATTTTTAATGGTATCGGCGATAGTTTTTAGAATCGATTGATTGATTATATAGCACACAAAGAAGTTTGTTCTGAAAAACAAAAGAATATTAATCTGAATATTGTATAGAATATATGGCTACTATTCTCATACATGTACATGTACATTAATTGCTGTTTCATTCATACTGTAATGGCGATACATTGCTTGGAAGTGGATGTGTATTCGCCTGTCTTTTATACACTAAAACAAGGACTAATAATGTGTGATTTTTAGAATTTATCCTAAACGTCCAGTGGCAAGAAGTTCACACATATGCAGGACAATAATCATTAGCATAATTCAAACAGGATTATTTTTAAGTGGATCGTCGCGGTTGAAAGGCGGCACATTTAGACTGCCACAGGAAAATGTATGATTATGGTAAATTTTGGACAGTTTTTACCTACACTTAGTGACTTCACAAAAGGTTGTTTCAACGGTTCTTCGATGTACATAGAGCGTGTATATTTTCAAATACCACTAGGCAAGCGAACTATACCCACCCTTTTAATCTGCTGTGGGAGTAACTCTTGACGATCTTGGTCTTATATGTATTCCCCTGATTACTCCTTGGTTTACAATATGTTTTGGTTTTAATCTGTATAGCGCAGATTCTTTGTTTAAAGTACTTTTAAAGGATGAACGTTCCTTTTTACAAATACATTTGGATTGTGATCGAGGGCTTGTTATACTACAACACAGTAATTTATTCTTAAAATTGATTAATTCCGTGATTTAATATTATACAACCAATGCATTTCATCTGTATTGTTAGCGCTGACAGCCAATTTGTTTCTTAAGAAAAATTATGGTGAAATACGTCAACTCGTACCGTTGCCCACTCGTACTCAAATAACCGATTCCAATATTACTTACCAGCTCTTATCTTTGTCAACTCGTACTAATATTTATTATTTATACGCATGCAATTGTTATGTACGTTCATACAGAAATACATACTTCCTTGTTGTAGTCTAGATCACAAATAAAATATCTATCTGTACTACATATGTAAAACTATTACCTTTGGTCTGGGCCCGGGACCGTTTTTTTTTTTTTTTTGGGGGGGGGGGGGGGGGGGTGCTCTTTGTGTTTAGGTAAATCCCATCTTGGAGAACATCTCTAAATGGTATACAATGGTAATTAACTATCCTACATATAAACATTTATTTATCTATTTCTTATTTAGTACATGCAACTGACTTTTTATATAAAAAGTGTTGGAACGAGTCAGACTTTACAACACGTCGAACTTATCATTTACATATCATTTCCAATTAGACGAATTGCGAAGAAAATAGTCAAATCTCGCTTACCAGTCAGCAAAAAGTATTGAATTAATATTCCAATGATACTACGAACATGCGCCGAATTTTAACATATTACACACATCCGTATACCATATATAAAAATATAAATACAAATGTCATGTATAAGTGGAAAACTTTAAGGAAGTTTTTAAATTCGTTGTAAGTGAAAATATACTTCATGCTGACTTCTGAGTGCATTTTCTAAATCGGAAGTTGCCCTTTATCATGTTTATATTGTTTGATATTTGTAGATTTTAGATACGCTTATCTGTAAAATAATGAATGTATCTGTTGTTTAATTGTTCACCGGCGACAAAAGTTCAGAAATTCAAAAGATAGACAAACAAGAATCTACGGGGAAATAAAGCGAATACCATACATGCACGTACAAGTTGCTATTTGGCATTGATATTGTTGACTTTTTCAAAAGTACCTTTCCCTTTTTTATTGGGAAAATATGCGTAATTTTCTTCAAATTGGGATACCATGAACCATGAATTTGACTGAAACTTCAATTTACAGACTCCCTTTCAAGAGTCAACCCTGCTTTAAAAAAGACCCCTTTTGGCCATTGATGACACTCAAATAGACCCTCAAACCTGCACACATAGCAATTTTAGACATGAAAAAAAGTATAATGAGTATCTTTCGGTTTGTTTTTATACACAATTACTACTGAGACTGCATTGTTTGGCAAAAAAGTTGTCTATTTTGGAATAATTTTAAGCCATTTTTTTCAAATTGGGATTCTTCTGCAGGGGGAAAAATCTTTATTCTCCATATATTTAAGGCAAACAATATCACTGCTTGGATAATGTTTTTTTACACCGCGTTTAAATTTACCATTTATAGTTTATTGTCTAATTCACAGACTAACATACATTATGTATATTAACCCCAACTGCCTGTGTACTCCTACAAAATTAACGTGGTTTCATTGTACATATTTTCGGCGATTTTCTAACAGAGCGACGTAAAACCTTCATTCAAACCTGAAGTGATGGCCGTACGGTTGCATCATATTATTTGTAACATCGATTTCATTTGAACTTTGGTGGTTACATGTAGTTCATCTCATTTGGGAATTATACCACATCTCTTTATATTATATATAACTTAAGGTATATTCTGGTAGCTCTCTGTTAATTGATGTTCATTATTTTAATTTTGCTTAGATTTTTCTGTTACCTTTATTCTAATATCGGTCTCAGTTCTTTCAACCGAGTTTTACCGCCCGTATATTACCGTGTGCTTATTTATTCCACGTTGGCAAGAAGTGTTTAGAGGAGGGCTGAGATCTGACAAAACATGTTCAACCCCACTGCAGTTTTGCGCGTATGCTTTTAAATTTGATTCATTTATATATATATATATATATATGTTTAGGAATTTAGTATGATGTCATATTCGCTTAACAAGTAAACATTATTGTGCAAGAGCGAGCTGAAGGCTGTCTCCGGGTGCGGGATTTTATCGCGGTGTTGAAGATACGTTGGTGGGCTTGGGTCATTTTCTTCTCTTTTGTCGTCTTGTTGTCCCTTTTGAACATTTTTTAATCTGCAAAATTTACAGTTTGAAACAAAAATCCTTGGCAAAAAAATGTCTAGTCCGCTGAATACAGCATCGTTTCTCAGAAAATCAATTATATGTCATATAGCTGAACGTTAAATAAAAGAAGATGTCGAAAAGTAGACAATTCGCTAGGATGCTACCATTACATTGAACATGGGGGGGGGGGGGGGGGGGGGGCGGCTAGGATAAAACATTTTGTCTTGTGTGTTTGTGTAGTTGTGATCTCTGTCGTAATGGCGTCCGTAAAATTTTCGAAGGATTATCCGATAACTTATAATACCTTGTTAAATTGCTTCCTTGTTTTGTCTCTGAATGTTTCTGTGTTGGCTTATTAAAGTCCAGCGACAAATAATACAGAATAATTCCTATATGATTTGCATATCTATACATACTTAAATTGGATTGATCAATTATAGCTTTTCTCTATGTTTACACTTCGATAAACCATGTTTCCGAAAATACTTTTGTAATCTATTCATGCGCGATACACAAGCTTGCAGTGATCCCGGGATTTTTAGCAAATTGTGATTTAAAGACAATTGCATAACAGTTGTGACTATTCTAGGTCATATATATATAAAAAAAAATTAAAAAAAAGTTTGATGCACTAAAGCTACGAAAATGTATAAAAATAAAATCTAAGAAAATTCCGCGAAATGTCATGAAGGATTTGGCGAATTTATATCATGGCAAAACACGACGTCATACGAATGGAAATTTTCAAGGGAAAGATTATTTCGTACGTGTTTGTTTCAAATTTGGATAACTTTTAATTAAAATAAAGTTTTTGAGGTAGGTGCTGTTTTTTTTAAGATTCCGTTGTTTTTATCGGACATTTATCGTTTTTTAGAAAGTCAAGATGGCGGTGTACTCCTTAGTTACGACTTGCAATTGTGCTTTTGATGGTCAATATATATAGTAGCCATCAACAAAAAAAAATGTTTATAAAATATCAAAAATGTTTGGCTGAAGAATTATAAGGATTAAACAATTTTTTTCTAGAGGTTATTGACTCAAAAGGGAATGGACATCATGAAAACATATCACCCTTCCGGGCAAATAATTTAGACGTCAACCTGCAACGTGACGGTACCCAAATTGCACCTATTTTGACAGTTTTTTCAACTACGTTTTTTTATGATCAAGACAACCATTTCCATTTTGTGTTTATTTTGTAGCGGTATCCTTCTTTATTGTATAGGTACACCAATTTGATTCAATTCATATGGAATCATAGAAAAATTGGTCTGAACTAACCTCCAAACCATCAATGATTCTGTAATGAGGAGTACCCAAATTGCATCCATGCTTAAATTTGCATCGTCAAAAGTCGAATAACAGAGCTTTTGTTTATTTTTTTCAAATATTTTGAACAATTGGATATTTGTCCATGCTTACTTTTCTTCTTTTTTTTTTAAGAAATGGATACTTGAGACTTATTGTATTTGCTAATTTTAAAAAGATGACGTTTTGATGACGTCGCATTGCGACGTTTCAGTACATTTTGCTTTTTCAGTAAAACACTTCATCTGTTGATAAACACTGTAAACGTTTTGTGTATATCTAAATATATTTACCTATATTGAAAGACGTGCATACTATCGGATCATAAAAACAAATCTTGTTTAGTCTCTAGGAAATTTTGTAAGATTTTCACTGCTATTTTTGCTAAATAGGGGCAATTTGGGTACTCGTTGCAATTTGGGTACTGTTACGTTATACTGAATTTGATAGTAAAGGCAAATGCCACGTACGTGTTTGGCAGATATGCACCGAATATCAATTATTAAGATTTAGGTAAACTGACACTCTTGGAATAAAACACAGAACTTCCCAACTCGGGATGAAACCACTACCACGAGGCGGTTGTTTTTCTTTGTGAAGATTTGTCCGAAGAGACAAGTGAACTAAAACTGTTGTGTGATCCGATAACTTCTTTTTGTTCTTAAATTTTTTACTCAAAATCAAGTACACCATTTTCATACTTGTAACATCACATTTTTGTTGTCTTATGATAATAATCATAACACATATTTGGAAAACAAACTTTATGAGGATATCTTTACAAGTTTTAAAATTAGTAGGCAAGAAATTAGTACATTTTTTTATAATTTCAAAACGTTTATAGTTTCGGGGCATACTGGTATGAAATACATTTGTATCAATCATTATCTCCCTCATTCTTGAAATGGTCATAAAAGTCCTCATTGTCTAAAGCACTCTTAAGATTAGAGTGATCGTAAGTAGGGTCATCAGTAACTGCTGTCGGTAGGTGGTCGTATACTTTTGTGATCTGGTCTTCTTTCTTCTGTACGTTATTTAGATGATCATAGTCCTTATTGATATCGTACGGATCTAATTCTTCTTCAGTGTTAGTTGCAATTGGTTCTGCCAGACAGTAGTTGCTTAAATTTGCACCGTCAGAAGAATTTCCGGTTTCATTTATGAGTTTTGGCATATCATATTCGGTATGACCAACTTTTCTTTGATGCTCAATGGAGTTCACATTTGTCAAAATAGAACTGTTTGCGCTGTGATTCACAATTTTCGGATTCGGAGTCTGATCATAGGTAATGTTATTAACTGCACGAGAACAATTCAACTTCCCACTTCGTGGACCAAAGTTTTCATTGTCGATTTCATGGTATATTGGAGCCTTCGATATTTCGTGGTTACTAGGCAACCCAACTGTATCTTGCAGACGACTGTTATTTTGTGATTCGTGAGAGGTTGGTTTCTTTCTAGACAACATAAAAAAATATATTGACCAATCAGCTATATATGTTTTAAGAAACAACAAGAAAAATATTAAAAACATTTCCAAGTCTTGTAATTGCAATTTTTGCAGTTAAAATCCTTGTATATTCTTTGGAAGTTCATTTTTAAAATTACTGGTTCTACAATCCAATTTGAGTTGAAGACTGGTTATAGGCAACATACTATTGATATTATAAAGTTTGATAGAACGAACTACTATGATTAACGAGGCGTAAAAACACCTAATCGTAGACCGTTCGTTGAGCCCAATTTTCATGATGCAGTTCTACTGCCGATAAGGAACATAACTTGCTTCATATTATTATTTTTAGAATAACATTCATGATTTAGTTACTGAGTTTTGGAATTTGCTACATCAGTAGTTTACATACTCTGATTCTTTTTCAATACTTTATGAAAATGTTCTTTTACTGGATCGATGTATATTTGAAATAAATGCACGTTCCAAATTTTATTTAGGTAAAAAAAAAAATTAATATCTTTTTCGTTTAAGTGTTGCTACCTCATTGGTGTATTCCTACATTTTTTTAAACGTGTGGTAGCACACCGTGTTTAGATATAAATTACGTCTATTACACAGATGACAAACACATTATAGTACCTTCGCCGATATATGAAAACCAGAACTGAAATCACGGCAATAACAACTACAATTGATGTTACAGTTCCAGCTGCTATGCCTGCAAAATATATTATACATAAATATTGTAACGTATATTGTTGATATAAAACCTGACATTATAATTTGCGGTGCTAATTCATCTTAGAAAGAGACTTTTGAAAAAGCGCTTTCTTACTAATTAAATGACGCAATTAAATTTATCTTTATTAGATATTTAGTTTGTAAACAAGACTTATTGATAAAGGTTATTAATCAATCAATAGGTATGTAACAACGTATTAGATTTTAGCGAGATAAATTTATGAATTACTGAAAAATCATTTCACCAGGGTTTTCGATTTCACAAACTGGTCAAAACATTTACTAAATTTTATCACCGGTATAAGGAAATAATTCGTAAATATAACTCAACATGCAGACATCTTATACGTTCAGGTATTTCACATCCAATTTTTCATGGAAATATTCTTTATAAAGCACAAAAATGTCAGTATTCTCCTCAGAAACTAACAAAACCTTTAAATAGACGTATTAAAAGGGGATATAGTTACGATACTGTTGTCAGGTCATCAAAGATTGCATATTTTGGCTTTAATATTGATTCACTGATAGGGTCTTTGCATCGGAACAAAACACATTTATTTATAAAAAAAGAGTTGTTGGCATGACACGGGTTATGTTCTTCTCATATTTTTTATGATAGTATGATACTTAACCCCTAACGGGAGGGATTGTACCTGATTTTTATATGATGAAGACATAATCTTTCAATCAGTTTAATTGAGGTCTGGAGCTGGCATGTCAGTTAACTGCTAGTAGTCTGTTGTTATTTATGTATTATTGTCATTTTATTTATTTTCTTTTGTTACATCTTTTGACATCGGACTCGGACTTCTCTTAAACTGAATTTTTCTACATTGGCTAGAGGTATAGGGGGAGGGTTGAGATCTCATAAACATGTTAAACCCCGCTCCAATTTTGCGCCTGTCCCAAGTCAGGAGCCTCTGGCCTTTGTTAGTCTTGTATGATTTTAAATTTTAGTTTCTTGTGTATAATTCGGAGTTTAGTATGACGTCCATTATCACTGTACTATTATGCATATTTTTAGGGGCCAGCTGAAGGACACCTACGGGTGCGGGAATTCTCGCTACATTGAAGACCCATTGGTTGCCTTTGGCTGTTGTCTGCTCTATGGTCGAATGGTTGTCGCTTTGACATATTCATCATTTCCTTTCTCAATTTTATTATTTTATTTATATTGATCTCTATATATTTATACTATATAACTATCACAAAATGACTCTTTACGTTATACATCTAAACATAGAAATGCTAATGTAACGGAGAAAAACCATTAATAGTTGAGAATTTTTACGAAATTATTGGCCTCACTGGTATTAAAAAAATATCAAACTTACTTCCCGAATCGTCAGACTGAACACTTTTCTGTGGGTTCATCGAACGGTCTGGAATCGAAATTATATCCCCTTTATCCTCATCTGTCCCTGTAATACATTTTAAGATATATATTGATTTGGTACTATTGTATTTCAACACTACACTAATAATTATAAACATAAAACAAAGAATTGTAGTTTTTATACTAAAATAATAATAGTTTAGGTTCGACAAAATTCCTAATATGTCATTTCATCTCTGCCTTATTAACTCCTAAGATTTCTGTCGGCGTTTCAATATGTTGCAAAACAGAAAAAGGACTTGTCTGCAATTGAGTTTGTGGACGTGATAAGCAAATGTCGTTGCGGCCGTAAACCTTTAAAAAAAGAAGATGTGGTATGATTGCCAATGAGACAACTATCCACAAAATACCAAAATGACACAAACATGAACAGCTAAAGGTCACCGTACGGCCTTCAACAATGACCTAAGCCCATACCGCATAGTCAGCTATAAAAGACCCCGATAAGACAATGTAAAACAATTCAAACGAGAAAATTAACGGCCTTATTCATGTAAAAAAAATGAATGAAAAACAAATATGTAACACATAAACAAACGACAACCACTGAATTACAGGCTCCTGTCAATGTTTGCAATTGGCGTTGCATAATCACATTTTGGTGACACTACGTTATTACTAAAAACTGATCTGGACATGAATGGTCATTAACACACACCGTTTGCCTGTACCATTGATGTTAGGACAGTAAAACGAGTTTCTGACGTACGATTGGGTGAAAACAGCACGTTCACGTATTACTGCCTGTATTATTCTTATGGTCTTATTCATATTTGCATAGCTCAGTTTCGGCAATATTGAGGTGCAACATATTTTCCATGGTTCAAGTGTGGGCATGGATTGACAGAATTGTTTAACTGCATACTGTTACACTAATGTTCAAGGATGGGCGAAAAATAAGGTAGTATTGGCGCAAACAAATTTGTTAAATCTGCTACTTTCTGTATGTGCCTGTCCAAAATAAAGAGCCTGTAATTTAGTTGTTGCTTTTTGGGTTTGGTATATCATATTTGTTTCACTGTATTGTTTATAAAAGAGGGACGAAAGATACCAAAGAGACATTCAAACTCATATACATGTAACTCAGGCCGTTAGTTTTCTCGTTTACAATGTCTTACATTTGTCAATTCCGTGTCTGTTATAGCTGACTATGCATGCAGTTTAAGGTTGGGTCAATTTTCCAAATTCAGTGTCGTTTGGTGGCATCTTATCTTATTGGCAATCATACCACGTATTCTTATTTTTTTATCAGTGTTTATTATATGTACAGTTATCTGTCACGAATCACGGTAATTGCTTATTAAGAAATCGCGTGTTGAAAATATACCATTGGGTCAAAAGCTATTGCATGGTCTTTCAAATTCTTATTCATAAATATTTTGAGAGGGTTTTCATGTTTATATCCATGATATACATTTAGTAATCTTTGACGAATACCAAGAATGGTTCAATGGAATTTTAAATAAAAAAAGTGCTAGTGCTTTTTATCCTGTTCTAACTTTGAACTTCAACGGAATATCTATAATTTGCCCTATCGTCGTGTATCTGTTTTATCATGTTGTTGTTTGTTTTTCATTTACCTTACGGACCGGTGTTTTGATTACAAAGATATACCCTTTATAAATAGAATAATTGTTTTCCTTACTGGTAAGGAATATCGTCTCATCCAACGTTTCCTCAGTTCGTTACAATTAAACATACGTACATTTTAAAAAAGGTTAGGACTATATTATACCAATATGCTGACAACACTATAAAATAAATGTTCATGTATGATGAGAAATAGAAAACCCTAAGTTTGTTGAAAGACACCAACAACATTTGAGTTAAACCTATGTAATATCAGTGTTACAGTTGAAAGACAAGTAATATTATTAGCCATATTCTCTTTCTTTTGTCCTTAATTTTCATTTTCTACGGATGCAAATTAACACCGATTTTAATGATATGAGCAAGACGAAGACTGTAACAAAACAAAAGTCAGAAATGTCCGATTCGGACTTTTGGTCCTCAATGCTCTTCAACTTTGTTTGGCTTTATAACTATTTCGATTTGAGCGTTATTGATGAGTCGTTTGTAGACGAAACGCGAGTCTGGGGTATTACATTATATTCCTGGTACCTTTGATAACTATCCAAGCCACATGGTTAATGCCACTGCTGGTGGACATTTTGCCCCCGAGGGCATCACCAGCCCAGGAGTCTCACTGTGATGTTGACATGGATAGCAATCATGTTGTCATTTTATATGAATTTCCTGTTACAAAACTTTGAATTTTTCGAAAAACTGACAACTATTTTATCATAGACATAGATTAGCTTAGCCATATTTGGCACAACTTTTTGAAGTTTGTTGTCCTCAATGCTCTCTTACTTTGTACTTGTTCGGCTTTATAACTATTTTGATCTGGGCGTCACTGATGAGTCTTATGTAGACGAAAACGCGCGTCTTGCGTATTAAACAATAATCCTGGTTTCTTTGAAAACTAATTAGTTTAAACAAATTTGTTTATAGTGGATTAGGAAACAAGTTTTACAAATTATGAAAAAAAAAGAAAACAAAAATCCCTTTCCACTTTGCGGATGCAAGTGCTGCCTTGTAGCGACACTATCCCGATCTTTTGCGATATCTATAAGAGTGTCTTTAACGTGCAAGAGATGTGGCTCTCTCAAAACACCGGTCAGCCATGTATCGTCCCCTTCCGATAAGCTATAGTCGTTTCCTCATGACCATACTCTCTAATTGTGTTAAGGGAGAACAAATGTATGTTTAAACAACAGAATTATCCACGGCCGTATGTTTGTTATCTGTTTGTATCTTTTAGTAAAAATTTTACCTACCGAATCTACAAAAAAATCGCTTTAACTTTCTATTGTCATGACATTTTTCTTCATCTTTCGTTTCTCTCTCTTTTGTCAAAAGAAAACATTTTTCTGGTTGAAGGTTTTCTGTAATGTCTGAAACACAACAGTTTAATAAACTAATAACTACACAAGGATACTTAAAATAGTCAGTTAAAATGTACACTGACCACATCAACTGAGTGAGAAGTAAAATTAAAAAAAAATTAACTTCGAGAAAAATGTATTTGGAAAGTTCATAATCACATGGCACAACGAAATGACAAAACATATCAAATGAATGGACAACAACTGTCACATTGAGATGTTTGCACCTTTTCTTCAATTCACGTCAAAAATACATGTATATTTAAAAGGCTGTACTGATTAATTAGTTTTAATGCGTACTGTGAATTGAGATGTGAAATAAATTCGATAATTTCATTCCACTGACGTCTAGCTTAGAACAATGAATTTTGAAAAGATATTGTCGATAAAAATTGATTATGATGAATAATTAGAAAAAGAAAGAGTTCTTCGTGTTTTCTATTCTATTTCTATTGGAACCCACATTTAAAGGAACGACGAGCATAATTGATAGCAGTTCTAGCATTATAATTTCAAAAAATATACATCAGTTGTACTGACAATGTTGAGACCGACAACAACGCTCCTTTGTGAATGATTTGTTGTTCGTCTTAATATGCTTTTTTTTCAATTTTTTCTCTGAAGTTATTTCAAAGTATAAATTAGTTAGCAGACTGAGAATTCATATGATACTATAAGGTCGATTATTCGTCGCCTACATTAGTCACAGTGAAATTTGAAAGAAATATACATTTGGTACATCAAATTTTATTGTATCATCTTTTAAGGATTAGGGATACATGTACACGTAGGAACAATACGAGCTACGCCATGAACGACACGAACCCCTTAAGGAAGCTCGGGACTATCCGACTGCGCATAATTTCACGCATATATTACACATTCAAGTGTTTGTCGTTAATTTGATATATTTTTTTTTAAATATTTTGATTGATTAGAAATTTTCAATCATTGTACTTATATGTATGTGACTTATAGAATATTTTCGGTATTATCCGTATTTGTATAGGGGTCAAAATGACATTTCATCATTTTCCCGTCAAAATGTTTGTTCTTATCGGTGACCTATGTTTTTTATTTGCTCATTCTTTAATTGAAGCTATATTTCAGCTTTTTATCATGTTTATATTACAGTTTTGGACCAAGTTGCATATAACTTTTTTTTTGATATTTCGATAAAAATATGTCAACACTTGTATTTTCCCTATCATTTCATTGAAAAATGGTCCCTTTTACATACTTGTTTAAAAGTAAGATTTTGAGCTTAAATGGTCCGTGACCCCCATTTTGATCGACAAATTTGATTCACTTTCTGTGAAAGATAAAATAACAAAAAAATACGGCACTTCTGATAGAAGCTTCGAATAGGCCCGGGCCACCTTTTTCTGACTGATAAGTCTCGTTCAGTCTCGTTGAAATCTCGTTCTTGAAATATTTCCAAAACATTTGATAGAAATGGAAAATATCAATTAATTTTTAAAATATTATAATCAAACATAAATCTGTGAAAATTTGTTTATTTTCAATGAATGTTTTTTTAGTAATCCAGTTTTCAAATTTACGACCAATTAAGTCATTTTTTTTAAGCCAAAATTTTGAGAAAATGGGTGGGGGATACAAAAAATGATTTATACGAATCTTGTAAATCCAATATCATTTTGGTTTTTTTAAATTTCTTAGATATGTATTTTGTCAATCATTTAAAACTGAGAAAAAATACAATATTGACAGCATGGTAAATTTTACACAAAAAAGCGTCAAAATATGTAAAACTTTCTTATATTAACGCCTACAGTGAAGATCACTTCTAACCTTTCATTAGAACTGTCAGAATATCTGTCATAGAACTGTCAGCAGAACTGACTAAATCAGTCAGCACTGTAGAACAGTTCTAAATGACGTCACACTGCAGTAAGGGCACTTTAGAATTTGGAAGAAATAAATCATTTCCAATAACTTTGCTTTATAATAACAGCTTTTCTATATTTTTTACTGATCAAACGTTACATGTACAAATATCGAAGTGAATAGAAGGTTATCCAACTCATCGGAGAAATATTTTATAAGATTGCACAGGAAACATCATTGTTCCTCGTATTTAACAGTCTCTTCATAAATTAAAATCTGCATTTAATTCATGGAATTTTAATCGTTATTTACCTTGTTTGCCTTGGATTTACATTCATTTAAGATTCGGTTTTGACAAATGTTCAAATGAAAATTGTATAGTGAATGAATTATGGGATATTAAAGAAAAAAGTATTGTACATGTTGTATTATAACGTAAAAAAAACTATATACATTTGCACCATCTCGCCAATTTAGCCAGATTTATCCATAACGATTATAAATGATATCTGGGAGTCAGGAACTCAGGAAAATATACTCATCTGAAGGTGAATGAAACATTTGCCCCTGTACGTTCAGCTACACACAAAATCATGCATTTTTCTTTGCCTTCTTCATTGTTCTTCAAATTATATTAACAGTATACTATTCAAAGAAGAGAACTTCTCATACATGTATTTTTTATTTTAAAATAAAGTATACGAATCAGTCATGTGAGTGTTGGATGATGCCGTAAAATAGTTTTGTAAAAAAAAAATTAATTTCAAACCTAGTAGTCTCAGCACAAACTAACGGACTAAAAAAGTCACTTTAGTGACAATTCATTATTATGGATGCAGAGAGGAAATAACAGCACGCTAAATTTTTAGATATTGTATAAATACACGTTATCGCTATTTGTCTATTTGTATAAATCAAAATATCTGACGCCATAAAATAAAAGTGATTGTTGTATACTTCAAAAGTTCAAGAGGCTGGGTCAGCCAGGATTAGCAAAAGTGTATTGTGTTCCAAAGTTGGTGTCATTTTTATCATATGATCCGTCCTGACATAGAAATATTATTGGTTTACAATGACTGAGGCCATATATATTTACATGATAAGTGTACATAAATTCATTTTTGGTTAATGTGGTCAAATAATTTTGTTAAAACGACCCAGTCTGATACATGTATATCGAAACTACTGAAATTTTTTTACAATTCAATATTTTGAATAAAAAGAGGACTTGCAGAAAATTGATGGTACTCTAAATTGATCATGTTGATGTGGAATTTTTTTGTAGCCAATGTGTTACAGTGAAACCTGTCCAAACCGAACACCCACGGGACTTTGCGTTTTGTTCGGTTTTCACAGGTGTTCGGATTATAGAGGTAAACGGAAGTCGACACCAAAATAATTTTGGCATTTACTGACAAAGGATAAAAGGTGACACAACAGACGACAGTTTATTTTTGTGTTGATTTAGATGTAAATTTAAAAATAAAAGAAGATGAAGATAGACGTTTTGATACATTTTTGTTTATAAATCAAACACCACTCCGTCAATCACGCTCATCGGGGAGCCAATTTGCGTTTTATAACTATTTTCTCATCCGTAAATTTACTGACCAATTCAGACTCACAGTTACTGTCAAATGACGATTCCTTAGCTGAATCGCGTACGTCATTGTTCACACGAGTTCTCGGACTAAACTGATCACCCGCTGATTGATACTTCGAGACACAAAAACAGTGATTCAACAGCAGGGATCCAGTTTATACTCGGACTTTATCATTGCTAAATAGCTAACGGAAGTCTTTGGGAGCATTCAAATCAAATATATAGGGCATCTAAAGGGAATCCAGCAATCGAAATCCATTTACCTTGCTGTGTTGTACGATTTCTTAATCCAGTGAAGGGCTTTAAAACTATTATTTAATTAAACAGTTTAGTTACAGAATGGCAGTTACGATTTTGTGGCCGTAATTATTTGAGTAAGGTGCATTTAATTGATCTGAGGGAAAGTTCCTTTCTTGTCATTATCGGCGGTGGGGGTACAGCTGGTCAATTTTTTATCGTTTCTTTACAAAACAATCATTTTATATATTGACACAGACATGCTTATTAGTTTGTAATAACAACTCACATGTAAGTTCATTAAACCTCAAATACCCTCGTAGTCCATCAGCTGGTAGGGCAAAATTTCAATTCTGTGTTACACCCCAGGGTACCGCAATATTTTTGTATAAATTTAAAGAGTAATATATGAAGAATATTTTAAGAGGTGTTAGCCTTTTAAAAAGGTGTCCAAAAGGGGTAAAAAGTGGACTTATTTAAGGGTATATCAAACATTTTGTTTTGCACATATTTACAGAATAATGTTAAAATAACCAATAATTCAGTACTATTCTTTTTATTAAATGGAACAAATCATATCTGATTAAAACGCAGACTAATTTTCAATTATTTTTTTAAATGGTAGAGGACCAAGAAAAAAGGGGGAGGGTAATTTCCAAAATTCATAATTTTGAATGAAAAATAGCAAAAGTACTAATTTTCCTGATAAAATGGTATATTTTTTATATTGAAATAGAGAGCATAATGTAAATACAATGTAAAGGCTTTTGAAAAAGCCATTTAAAGGTAAGAAACAAAAACATAGAATCAACGACAGACACAAACATAGGCAACCAGATATGCACGATTCTGTCACAAATTTATACATCACTTTCATGAAATAACTTACATATTAAAACACACAAAACTGTCAGGGTTTCTAGATCTCTATCTTTTTAAAAAATTTTAACAGCCGAATCACTACATTTTAAGGTCACGCAGAATCCATAGAATCATCATCAGTTTGGTCACCTGTATCTACCGAATTATCATTATCATCATTTCCATCATATTCGTCGTCATCGTTAGCAATATCAACGTTTTGATAATCCTTCTATCTACAAGCTTTCTAGCATTTACATACAGGTATCTGTTCAGGATAAACCTTGTTGAACACATGAACATCTGATGTTGGCACAACCAGCTTTAAATGAACAGCACTTCAGAATTATTAAAGCATCTAACGCTGGTGGTTGGTCTAGCCAATTGATACTGATCAGATCGTTCTAAACAATCCAACTATAATTGTTGAGCAACAGACCAGTGTTGTGTTTAAGAACAGATTTCCAAATCTTCGTCTGAAAGTTGAATGGTTTAATGTGCTTTAACATTGCATCTTTTGTTGGGGGCAGTAGATGACAATAAATCTTTTTTTGGTTGCATTTCTAAACGTTCTGATCTTTATTCATCGATATTTTTAATTTCGTAGCAATATAAAGAACACGAAAACCTCTCGAGTGTTTTATCAACTCTTCGTCAACCTCTTCAAAGGTTTCAGCACGATGGAATAGACCTTCCGAAAACACATAACGTGTCAAAAAGCCGAATACTTTGCTTTTTTTCCTTTACCAGACAAAACACTTACTGAATCACAACCTGTACTGCCGTGAAATCCTGGCAGTTTTCTACAAACATTCTCACCAATCTAACAATGTTAGAATTGATATGCAACTGTGAAAAAAGTAAGCCAATACTTCCATAACAATGTCAGAAGGTTTATAACAATGGAGTCGTAACTTTTGTCAGCTGCATATTTTTGTATTAATAAACATTTTGTAATCGGCTTCTTCCTGTTTGATTATAAGATAAAACCATTCTACGCTATTTCATTTCCAACATTTATTTTGTGGCACATACTTCCTTGTGATACAAATAAATCAATACATTCAAGTGTAAATCTATAGGATTATTTACTCTTTTCCAAACCAAAGAATTCAACAAGAGCAACTTTGTATTCCCCAACTAACAAACAGTTCTTCCATTCACAAGAACACGATTGTGATGATCTAGAACTTATCGTAATGATTTGCCCTCCCAAGGACCTGCTGTTTTATTTTTTTTTATGGATATTGTGGGATACTAATCAGTGACAAAATCAATGCGGGACATCTTTTCGAAACTAAAAGGATGGTTTTTAAAATCACAATTGCCAAATAAAAAAAGTGAGTGGTATTCTAGTAATGGGTTGAATAACTGCCATGTCATCAAATATCCACATGCTTTCCTAAGGAATGACCATTTTGTAAAAGACCATCAAGGACAGATTTTAATTTTCATTACATGTGTACCATCAAAGTTTGCAAGATACATTGGAAGAGGACCTAATTCAAACTGGAGAGACTTTTGTGCAACCAACTATCTTGTCTAGGCTATGACAAGCAGGCGACATTTTTTTTCCTCTGCTCTCAATGTTTTGTTGTTCTTATCAGCCATTAACTGCTTGTCTTTTATTTCCTTTTTTGAAAATGTAAGCAATGATAATCTTTTAATTATTTTGAAGATATCAGTTGACTTTTGTATAAGCCGTTCATTAATGAAAATTTTTGAAGCAAACTTTCCCTTTTCATACGCGTTTAGAAGGTTGCACATTAATTCCGAAGAAGCAACAGAACCCAAGAACAAGCCATATAAATGCTCAGATGTTTCAAATGGATTTGGCCAGCTTTGCAGTGTCTGAAACAATTTCATAACACCATTTTTGTCTCGCTTCATTCGAGTTTTTTAAAGTTCTTTTTGTGCGGATGTTTCAGGGTAACCCATTCCTACCAGATCTCGAATTTTAAGGACATTGAAGCTCTTTCCACTGCTGATGGACGTTTCGTCCCCGAGGGTATCACCAGCCACGTAGTCAACAGTATGTGTTGACATGAATATCAATAATGTGGTCATTTGTATAAATTTCCTGTTTATAAAACTTTAATTTGTTCGAAAAACAAAGGATGTTCTTATTCCAGACATAGACTACCTTAGCCGTATTTGGTACAGCTTTTTGGAATTTTGGATTCTCAATGCTCTTCAACTTTGTACTTGTTTGGCTTTACAAGTATTTTGATATGAGCGTCACTGATGAGTTTTATGTAGACGAAACGCGCGTCTGGCATACTAAATTATAATTTTGATACCTTTGATAACAATTTAATGTACATTTAACAACCAACGCTTAACAATATCTTTATTTAAACTGAAAACAACACAGCCATTTTTGTTTGCATCTCTTAGAAACCTAAGAACGTAAAAAGTATGGCCAATTCTAATAACTGACTATTTGACGTTCATTCAAAGCGATGTTTGTCGATTGAATGACTTAACAATCTTAAGTCAATCACTACATAGCTAAAACACCAAATGTAATCAAGCACACTTTTATTGAGTTCGATAGAGTGCACCTTTTCTGAACGCAAAAAAAATCCCACCTTAATTTGTACTTTTTCAGTAATATTTTGTTACACATTCACTTTATAAAATAATTTGTCTCACTAAAACATCATAAATCGACATTTAAATGTGTGTTTTCAGTTGCAAATTGATAATGCTTATGTGTGAATGCATTGTACATGTTGTATACTGAATCAATGACGGTGATTTGATGATTTCCGTAATTTAACGAGTATTTGCACGTACATATATTTTATCAAATATTTCATATTTTAGACGATTTATAAATACTGCAAATGATTGAAACATTGTATAATGATTAATTCTAAAGTTTAATTAACTAAAACGGGTAAATGTATAACGAATTTCTTTATGAAAGGAAAAAATATGCGTTAATTTTAACCCAAAAAATCGGATTGTTTGTAATGTAAAAAAAACTTTTTTTTAAAACAAAAAATCTTCAGAGTAACATTTGATATGATAGTTTTGTATCTGTTTTAGTTGTTTACACCTATACTTTATTTTTTTTTAGTCGCTTTATCTCAAAAAATTTAATTAAAAATTACTAAGCCGTGATTGCTAAATGAGGGGACCATTGAAAGGGACGTTTTTAAACCACTTTTGGACACTTTTTTTAAAGTCTAACACCTTGTATTTTATCAATAAGATAATGAAGTTGAATTCTATCAAAAAAAATCGCGGTACCCTGGGGTGTAACACAAACTCCTTAACTAGAGCGCTTTTGAGAACTAGCTGATGGACTATCGGGGATACTCTGCCATCCTGTGTTTGTTTAATTAAATCATGCAAATCATTATAATATTTTATTGTTTTGATTGCTATCGATCGATATTGACAGGTAATTTTTAGATAAAAAATTACTAACGAGCCTTCAAAAGGCGTTCGGTATTCGGTGTTGACAGGGCTCGGTTATTTCAGGTTAGATTAACGTTAAATGATAGGGAAATTTTGTGGGACTTTGAAAATTGTTCGGTTTAAACTGAAATTCGGTTTTATCAGGGTTCGGTTTACCCAGTTTTCACTGTACAATATTGCTGTCATTTAAGTTATACAATCCATCGTGATTTACTATGCGGCTATATATATATATTAAGATTTACATTATAAAGTGTAAATATGATCAGTTTTGGTTGATGCACATATGGTCATTTTTGGTTGTTGCTGTCAAATATGATCAGTTTTCAAGGTTTTGGTTGATGCGGACAAATAATTTTGTTATATCCAGGAGTCCGTCTGAGATATCAAACCTACTGAAATTAGTTTACGATTCAAAATTTTGATTAAAAAGAGGACATGCTGGCACTTTAAACTGATGCGAGCATAATTTTGTTTTCCATATACTGCTTTCATTTATATTAAACAATCCATCCTGCTATAAAAATATAAGCTTGTGCAATATAAAATTCTACTCGAAACAATATTCCCCAATATTCATGCTTTAAACCTATAATGTAGATCATTTGTATCATCATGATCATACACTCCATCCTTACATAAAAATATTACAGATTTACTATGCAACTATAAGAGTTACATAAAAAAGGGCAAATATGGTCAGTTTTTGTTGATGCTTGTAAAATATGGTCAGTTTTGATTGATGCAGACAAATAATTTTGTTACATGATATAACAAAGAAGATGTGGTATGATTGCCAATGAGACAACTATCCACATAAGACCAAAATGACACAAACATCAACAACTATAGGTCACCGTACGGCCTTCAACAATGAGCAAAGCCAATACCGCATAGTAGTCAGCTATAAAAGGCCCTGATAAGACAATGTAAAACAATTTGAACGAGAAAACTAACGGCCTTATTTATGTAAAAAAAATAACGAAAAAAATAAAATAAGTAACACATACATTTGTAAACAAACGACAACCACTGAATTACAGGCTCCTGACTTAGGACAGGCACATACATAAATAATGTGGCCCGGTTAAACATGATAGCGGGAGTCAGTCTGAGGTATGAAAACTACTGATATTTGTTTCTGATGCCATATTTTGAATAAAAATATGAAAGGCTGGCACCCTCAATTGATGCGAAAAAAAATTTGTGGTCATTGATTTGCCAATGTTAAAGTTATTTATATACTACAGTCCCTCTCGACCTAAATTATAAGTGAATTGCTGTGCAGCTACATGTATATAGATTTACATAATATAACGCAAAAATAGTAAGTTTTGGTTGATGCAGTTACACGACTCAGTCTGAAGTATAAAAACTACTGATATTTGTTTATGATTCAATATTTTGAATAAGACGAGGATATGCTCATTGAGGATGAAGGGGAGGGTCCAGGGGCTGGAACCCCTACGTTTTTTAACATCTGACAATGCACTTGAATGCGGATTTAATGGGAGCATATAGTTGGACCCCCCCCCCCCCCCCCCCCGCCTTTAAAAAATGGCTGGATCTACCCCTGCATGCTGGCACTTTAATTTGATGAGAACAATTGGTTTCTTTCAAAAATTGCTGTAACTTGTATATTACAGTCCCTCTAGATATAAGATTAAAACTGAAGTACTGTGCAGCTATATATAGATTTGCCGAAAGAAAAAGCAAATAATGGCAGTTTAGATTGTTGTTATGTGACAACGAGCCATCCTGACTCCCGGAATAACAAATGTAAAACAATTCAAATACTAATGCTTCCCCCCTAATACTAACACTCTAATTAATGTACAAAAAAATGAAAGAAATACAAATAATTTACGTAACACATCAACAAAAGAAAATAACTGAATTACATGCTCCTGACTGGGAACAGGCACATACATGCAGAATATGGGGTGGGGGGGTGGGGGGGGTGGGGGGGGGGGTGAATGGTGGGGGTGTACCAGGTTTAACATGTTGTCTTGCCGATTACAAATCTGAAAAAAAAACGGCAAAGAAGCAGAACTCTATATAATTTAAATCGCTTTTTTACTCAGGCCTTTATATTAAGGCAAGGAGTTCTTCAAACTTATAAATCAGCTCTAGCCGTATAATTTATCAATCAATTTTAGCCGTAGAATTAATAAATCTATTTTAGCCGTAGAGTTTATAAATCAATTCTGGCTGTAGAATTTATAAAAATCAATTCTAATCGTAGATTTAGAAATTAATTCTAACTGTAGAACTGTTCTAGAAGTAGAACTGACCAATAGTTCTAGCTAGAACTGTCTAAAACTGTTCTAGGTTAGAACTGTCAGGATCAGTTCTAGGTAGATATGTCCAAATCAGTTCTAGGTAGAACTGACCAAATTAATTCTAGCTAGAACAGTTCTAACCTAGAACTGACTAAAAGGTGTCAGGCTGACAGTTCTACGTACTGTTCTAGAACAGTTCTCCTGACAGATTTAATGAGAGGTTAGAAGTGATCTCCACTGTACCTATAGTTCTTGTAAGTAAAATGTATTCAGATTAGTCCTCTTTATTTTTATAGAAAGTATGAACAAAAGTTTAATTGTCGAAATGTGATTATTTTCTCGATAATATCCCAAAAATAGAAAAAAATCGATGAAAAATGGGAAAATCATCAAAAATGAGCATTTTCAAAGCACCGTTGCAAAAAAAAGAAGTGCACCAACATATGATTTTTCTTCAGCAATTTATTTGTTAAAGTCTTATAATGCTCTTCAACTTTGTATTTGTTTGGCTTTTTAACTATTTTGATCTGAGCGTCACTGATGAGTCTTATGTAGACGAAACGCGCGTCTGGCGTATAAAATTATAATCCTGGTACTTTTGATAACTATTATAAAACCAAAATTAGGTTAAGAAAAAAAGTTTAATACTAGAAATTGTTTGGCTCCTCGGAGGTTTACATCCTTAAAATAATCAACACAAAACTAAACACAAACTGATCAATAACTTGACTGGAGCAAACATTTAAAAAAATAACAACTTCACAAACAGTCGTGTACATCATTGTACATGTGTTTAGCTGATAAAGTCTGCAATAGGTCGAAACAATTTAAGACCAAAATTGTAAAATTGCGGTCGCTTAGGATTTTTTTTTTTTTTGCGTTTTGACGTTTTCCAATGGTTTTTACAAGAGACCCAAAAAATGAAAAATGCATTATTGTAAAGCCCATTGTGTCACGGTTCAAAAGGAGAACGAAATAAATCATCGTTTGAAGGTTCCATATTAAATCAATTGAATATGTCTCAATACAAATGTATCCTAAGACTAAATTATATTTAACCACTAATAACACATGATAGCGACACATACTGAATTCCAGGGAAGACAAAAAAGCAGCAGTATAGAATGTAAGTATTAGTTTAAACTCGTACAAGCTCGGGGTATATAAATGTTGAAAATATGGAACAAAGTCAATAAAGGTAAAATGCAGTTTGCCAGTTAAACCAATGCGATTTAAAATTGTATGATTATTATTTGTTGCACCACCGGCACGCTATACCATATTATATCTCTCTGATATTCCTTATTTGGCTTGTTTGTTCACAACTTAAGTCACGCAGTTTCCGCATTGCCTAATTAAAAAAGACAACTACTGATAACTAGTTAAAATGTATACAAAAATAAGGAAAACAAAATATTAATTGAGAACCTTAATATAACCTATGAATGATGAAATTTCTTACATGGTTTTCTAAGAAGAAAGGTTTCTGTATATCTTGTTCCACTTGTCCAATATATTGGAAAATCAGTTGTCTCACATAAACTGTCAGAATACCATTTTATAAACGAGCCTTGTCTTTCGCATTCCTCTGCTGCAGCATGGTATTTGTCTACATATGTATAATTCAGGTTTGCACCATTATCTGTAACATTATATGATACAACAGAATACAGATAAATAAGTGTCCACAGGTCAGCATATAATTCCCAACAATAAAGGCCCCGATTAGAGAATACTTTTTTAATCACATTTTCATTTGAAAATCAAACGTTTGCTTACTGTTTCAACAACGAATTATTTAAAGTCAGAAAACTACACAAACATAAAATACACACTCTATACGGAATCACCGTGAAGAACGTCACATTCGGGGTGTCGGCTATGTTTGACACGGGGTGGCAATTTCGAATCGAAGAAAAACTGTCAAAGTAAGTATCAACATTTCTTATCTATAGTTCTTAGTACCATATAAAGTACTGCACGGAGGGAACTGAACCACAACCTATTTCCTGCAAGCAAAGTCAGTCGTTTTCAGTGCTCTGTTTTCTCGAACACCTCTCCTTAGTTTTCCGTGTTGCAGATTTTGAGGCTTCATATGCAAATTTCTGGATAAAAAACTACTTAAGACGACTTCCCTCTGCATCATTTATATATAATTATAATAATATAACTAAATACCCGCATCATACTTTAAGTTAATTGGTAGTAAAACGAGTTTTTCATCAAGATATAAAGTGTCGCTCGGGATGTCAGATTTTGCATCTCAAGGGGTAGAGGCTTCCAATAAAAAACTAATAGATTTGCAGATAAATTATGTAAATCGTTTTTTTTTATACCTTTTAGTTCAAATACATCTGCTATATCATGATAACAAATAAAAAACTGAAAGTAGTTCATTTTGCCTGTTTTTGGTTATATAAGACATGTGCTTTTAATTTCATAAATAGTAAAACATTAGTCAAAATATTTTAATGTGAAGGTAGAAAATGATTCCTTTTCCTTTTCACTCTATATCATGGTCAGCAATGGTCAGATAAAAAGTCACTAATGTGTTTCAGTGCACCGAAAAATGGAGGAAAATCATAGAGCAGACCTCCATATAAGATTTTGCCGAAGCCACCAACAGACTGTCAAACTTTTTCATTGGCATTAAATTTCTGCATTAGGGTTCATCTAAAAAGCGCTTGTGTATGCTGCAAAAACCACTAACTCCGAAACGAAATCAATTACTCTCTTAAATGAAAAACTCACCGACATTTTTATCATCAAACGACAATACTGCTTACAAAAGACATGGATACGATGACTCTTTTCTCAACAATTTTAAAAAGCGATTCAATTTTTGTTTTTATATAATATGGCTGTTGATTTTCTATCTTTTATCCGAATGATAAAAGCAAATAAGTATCCTTTCGACAATATTTCTCTTCGACTTTTCAGTGGGGAGGGTAAGATTTATGTCAAAAAGAATAATATCGGAACTGTATCGGAAAACTAAGATGTTTTAGAAAACTGACTACAGACTTTTCGCGGTAATTTTTTTATATTTAATGTGTGGACCAATAATTATTGGATACATTACCGAAAACTTGTGTGAGTGCGGAATAGACGATCCCAAAGATGCAGAAATTAATTATGCAGTTCCAAATCAAATGATTCTATCAGACATCATCGCAATAGACTTTGATATCCCAAAGAATGACCTCATCGCCATGGACTTCGATATCCCAAAGAGCATGTGACCTCTGCTTTAAATATCTTGGTTCTAACGTTCACCAGACATTCTTTATCTTGTATTGAATATGTTAGGTAAAAAACAAAACTATGAAAACTAAAAGGATCAGACTTACACGATACATATGCAAATCTATTAATTTTTTATTGGAAGCCTCTACCCCTTGAGATGCAAAATCTGACACCCCGAGTTACACCTAATATTTTGATGAAAAACTCGTTTTAAAACCAATTAATTTTAAGAATGAAGCTGGTGTTTGGTTAAATTCCATAATAGGAATTCAGTTCTATATAAATGACGCATAGGGAAGTCGTCTAAAGTAGTTGTTTTATCCAGAAATTTGCATGTGAAGCCTCAAAATCTGCAACACATAAAACTAGGGAGAGGTGTTTGAGAAAACAGAGCACTGAAAACGACTTTAGCTTGCAAGAAACAGATTGTGTTCAAGTTCCTTCTGTGCAGTACATGATATGGTACTAAGAATTACAAATAAAGAAATTTCGATACTTGAACTTACTTTGACAGTTTTTCTTCGCTTTGAAATTGCCACCCCGTGTCAAACATAGCCGACACCCCGCATGTGGCGTTCTACACGGTGAAAATGGTTGGCTTTCAAATGTGGTGGAGTACAAACAGTAGTGATATCGCTTATCTGTCACCTGTTCATTATTTTGAGTTGAGCATCTTGAGGAAAATTTGAATAAAATACATACTGCATCACACAGAAATTGAAAGACCCACATCTTTATAGGTGAGAACACTGTTTCATCATAAAAGGTAATATGTATTATTTAATAAAATAGAATTGAAATAAGTGTGTCGTTTAATTTTTATTTGTTTTATTGAAGCTAAAGTTTAAAAATCTGTATTACCACAGGTAACATAGTAATTTGTAGCGCAATTCTTGTAACTTCGTTTGAGTTTTCCGCTGTCACAACCATTTGTTGCGATGCATGTGTCGTCTTCTTCAACACGACCAAACTTGGGAAGTTGATCTGAAAGAAGAAACATCAAGATGAATTATTTTTATTTAAGTAATTTATTAAGTATTAGCAGTCGATAGTTTTCGCGTTAACACTATACTCTATTTCTGATTTTTACGATTACCCTAGTAAATGTCAAAGAGATTTATTTTGTGTTCAACAAAACTATTGCGAATAGACACTTATGCCGTAAACAACTGAAAAAATTACTTTAGTTCAACACATAATAACCGTTTATAAATCTGAGAAATATTCATGCGTATCTTTCGTGTTGAACAATGACCAACCTGTCATACAAGATAGCCGTCTCTGCAAGACATAGTATCTTCTATATTCATTTTATTCTAGATTTGTCAATTTAATTGTTTTATCATGAGACCAATGTGAGAAGCAATATGTAGACCTTCTTCTGTTGTCTGTTCTATGGTCGGGTTGTTGTCTCTTTTGCACATTCCCAATCTCTATTCTCAATTTTATTGAACTCTGCTGTGAATAACCGAACTAAATTTCATATAATTAACCAATGTCGAGTTAATGTACTCACGTTCCCAAACTTTGTAACAGCCGACGCAATTGCAGTTCGTCTTCCTAACGAAGGAACTTATATTCGCAATACAATAACAATCTTCTTCCTTTTAAAGACAACATTTAAACTGTTATTGATTAATATATAAAAAAGGAGAAAAAACACCAAACAGTATGTCAAAGAAACATAATATTTAAAAAATCATTTATCTAAAGTAGAAAAGTGCATATCAACTATGTATTTATAAATCTTAAACTGTTATTATTTAATATATAAGAAAGGAGGTAATACCGCCCCAACATTATGTCGAAGAAACCAGCTTACCTAAAACAAAATGATAAATTATCTGTAAAAAAAACCAACCATTCTATATAGAGTTCTCGTACTTTTTGTGGAATTCATCACCAAAAACACTTTGTAGTCATATGGAATCAAATTCCGAGTTTATTAAAAGATATTTGTAGAAACATGACAATCAACAAACAAAAGTGCAATGTCATTATTATTTACAAAGGTCCTTTGAAAATGAAATAACAAAATAAAAGGAACATAACTACTAAGAGGACGACGAGTTTATTTCTTTGCATATGGTTTTGATGTTTGACACGAGGTTAAACATAGACATAATAATCAGTTTTAATCGATATAAGGCTGAATTACTAATTTTATACTTCATGTATTTTTTTCGAGTATTTCAAATCCTATGTGGCTTATGTGCATTTGAATGAAAATAGAATCCCGTTGTCTTGGTATATAGTATTGATTTTCAGTTCTAGTCACCATCACGTAAATGTCATTAGGAATCCCTTTTCCCAATCGTATCACAAAATATAATATGGTCCGTCCTAACTAGTTGACTTACATTAAATCTACTCAATTGCTTTGTAAGAATTGTAAGAACAGTGGGTGATTAAGAAAATACAAAACACTCCTTCTTAAAAATAATATATGGTGTAGTCTGCAAAATTTATTATTCTAACTCACATTGCACACAGAGCAAAGACAGACTTTCTCAGAACATAACGACGGCTGTCGTTAACTTTTTCAAAAACATCTCCTCTAAAATTTATAGGTAAACTGCGTAGGATCGGCAAGACCCTTTTTGGGACATTTTTGTTTGTTGAGATGTGCAAGTAGACTTGGTAATTGATGTCGGAATTTTAACTGTCAAATTTCGCCTGATTGTATCAGGTCTGACAAACAAATTAACGGAACCTGTTGACACACATGCTATTTTATATTTTACTTAATATGAAAAAAATATACAATAACAAACTGTTGATTTTTTTCTATATGATTTTGTTTCTAGTGTCTGATTTTGAGTAAGGGAAAATGTCGTTATGAATGATTGTCCCAATTAGTAAAGCATTGAAATGGGCCTCGAGTAGTATTCAGTATAAATCTGACTTTTACAGTTTGTCATGCTGTTGTCAAAACTAACAAGACTATTGTTTTGCCAAGAATCCTAAAATTTCATTGTTCTGCAGAGTGTCAGAACATCTTCTGTAAAAAAAACACCGTGCACCCGTGTTAAAACTAAGTATTTTTCAATCCCAGACATAGATTACCTTAGCCGTATGCGGCACAACTTTTTGAATTTTGTATCCTCAATGCTTTTCAACTTTGCACTTCTTTGGCTTTATAAATATTTTTTCTTATATGGGCGTCAATGATGAGTCTTTTGTAGACGAAACGCGCGTCTGGAGTATTAAATTATAATCCTGGTACATGTGATAACTATACCAAGATAACTAACTGACCTAGTATTATCTGATTTCAAAATTAAGCGATTATTTGTAAGTATATATCTTTTCTGACCATCGTCATTTTGTTAAGATTTGCTCAAGCTATTAACTGGTCTTTTATTTCATTTGGTACATTGCATATCATCTCCTTAGGCCATTTTTATTGGATTTGACCAAGAGATTTAATTGGTTTATTTTTCGTATCAAATATATAATCTCTTTTAACAGTTATTAGACGTTGAAATGTTCATTGAATTAACTTAACAATATTGCAATCGAAAATGCCATAGACGTTGTAGTCACTCCTTACCTGATCCTTACCTTGTGTTATCCTCTCGTGATTAATCTCGCAGTGTAAAGTGTATTTTTCCATTAAAAAAAATATTTCCAGCAGTATAGATTGAAGAAAAGCCAAGTTGATCTAATAAAGTTATCAAAAGAATTAAAGTGAATATGGTCCAAACTACAAATTCTAGCTTTTTTACCTAGATAAATTCAATTCTGAAATTTGACAGCAATTTGATGAAAATCAAAGTTGATTTGAAAAAGTTATAAAAAAATTAAAGATGCCTATCTGTATTTAATCAGTTGTTTTACCTATTACATTAGTAATTAAATTATTTCATTTCACAGCAATGAATCAAACTACTAAATAGACTGGTATTTGTTAAGATTCATATATATTATTTAGTTACATGGGTTAAATTTGAAGGTCCAGACTAGTAGAGACTGGTTGAGACTGAGTCGAGACTAGTCAAGACAGGTCGGGACTATTCAAGACAGGTCGAGACCATTTTAGACTTCACCTTGATCATCACGTACTGAATCAGACTAATTAAGTAAAGTCGAGACCTAGTAGAGTACAATTAAGTTCAGTTAAGCACTATCGAGACAATGCCACGACTAGTCCAGTAAAATAAGTGCTCGACTTTTCTGGTCGAGCACAACAACTGGTCTTTACAGACTCTGAGTAGTTTGTAGTGCTATGTGAGCGATTCATTGTTATACAAAGATATGAACATACATTATTGACAACGTAATACGTTACCTTAATACTATAAAATTTGGACTTCTCGCATAACATTTGACATTCCAGCTCCAAAGTTTTATAACTTTCAAGTTTAAAGTGTTGGAACTTTCCATTTATTGAATAACATCCTGCAAGAAAGACAAAAAATGCACTATAGATCTCATTTCTAATGATAGTTATGTATTTTGAAACCTGATAAAAATATATGTATAAGTTGAGACGATACGTCACAACATTCAATCAAATTAAACTGAACTCATTATTTTCTGGCGGATAGTGATATATTTGTATTGTCATGCGTGTGCAACATGGTAAGGGACTACATTGATAACTATCTTTGAACTTATTGTATCATTTGTGTAATGTTGAAAGCCTTTTCAATTTACGGGACATAGACATTGGGCTTTATTTGGAAGTACTTGCTATCATTAAAAAGAAAAAGATTCACGAACCATGTGTGTTTAAATGAGTTTATTTTATATATTATGATGTAGACATTAAGAAAAGGTTTTTACCGACAAACAAAATGCTGAAAACACGTGAAAAGCTGAGTGTTTTAAAAGCTTAAATCAATTATCGTACATAACATTCCTCTTTTTCATTTAACTATAATATGAATAAAGCACATTGTATCACATACACAATTGAGAATGGAAATGCTAAAAATGGTAAAGCGACAACAAACCGATCAACAAGCAGATAACATCCGAAGGTTATAAATTGGTCTTAAAAACAGCAAGAAAAAAACCCGTACACAGCGTGTTCAAGCTGACCCCTAAACAAAACTGTAACTAGTTGAATGATAATAAATGTCATACTTAATCCGAAATATATAAAATAAATACAGATTCCGCAACTGCAATATAGGTACTACAAAATATGTAATATTTAAAGAGCGAACCTTGCCGAACTTTTTAAATAATTAAAACTTAACTGTTAATAGTGGAGAACTATCGTAATATACGAGTTACAGTGGTGGAATCTGATTTGTATTCTTCCTACGATTTGAGGAAAGTTGTGTATTATTAATGTTACGTCTTTTTTGTCATGTCTTCACACCAAGACAATTCATTAGAAAATAAGAAAATTCAACGTCATAATTAAATACCAACTAATAGTTTACCGAGAACAGATTTTCCATTAGTGAGGAGATTTTTTTTTCTCACACTGGTCAGGAAATATGAAAATAGCACAAACATTAAGGAAACTAGAATTGAAAATCATACAATACTAACAAAGGCCAGAGGCTCCTGATTTGGGACGGGCGCAAAAATTCGGCGAGCTTGCTTAAGTCAATTTTTAACAATTGTTAAAAGTAATTGTTATTAGATTATTCAATCTCATGTTTTCAAAATGTTTCTCTTCTTGAATTCTACTCTTCTGAAATAACATAATCAAGATAAAGAAATAACACGATTTCATGTTGATATTTGTTCTATTATAAAAAAAACACTTTATAAACAGTGGCCTAAGAAAAAGAGATATATGACATCATTGACAGATACAGCGGGTTGTCATCATTTGGGAATCATGAAAAACCCTGCAAACGTCGAGTTATGTTAATAAAAATATATGTATCGTATATCGTATTTTAAGATAATATATTTGTTTTAACGATGGACTATTGACTATACATTTTTTTTAACCTATCAGAGAAATTGACTGCTTAATAACAAAAAGCTTCTAGCGTGATTGACTGCTTAAATTTGCTGCAAGATTGAATCTGGTTCATCATTTACCAAAACTAGATAGATAAACAAACCTTGTATATGAGTCCAATTAGTTAATGTTTTAAATTTTCCAATCCACACATCTTCCTTTGCATTTTGGAATTCGCCTAGTTCCATTAATAATGTTACATTGCTTTCCAGTACTCCTCCTTTATGTGAACAGAAATTAGCAGCAGTTTTCCATGTTTGTGGTGTGTTGTAAAAAGTTACATTTTGCATGGTCAATTCTGCTGCAAATAAAAAAAAAGAGAGATAAATATTTGCAACAAACGCCTACTTTCTTTAAAATTTTCGACAGAGTTATTCGGTATTTAAAGAATATTGAACGAAAAGAGAATATTTTAATTATTTTTTTTTACTTGATTGATGCCGCTATGGAACGTGCTTTTTATGCGTAAATATGTCTATGCAGACAATTCAGAGAAATTAAGGGAAACAAATACTAAAGGAATCGGATCAGCGACACTGATGAGTCTTGTTAAGACGAAACGCACGTCTGGCGTAATAAATTAAAATCCTGGTACCTTTGATCACTATTCATATACAAAAAAAGTAATATCTTTTAAAATGTCATCAATAAGCACATTCGACCGGAACTAATTCCGATATAAACGTTGAAAGTGAAGATCACGAGAAAATAACTATATTCAAGACAACATTTTCTTAAAAATGTACAAAAATAATGAAGCTATTCAATTTTTTTTTTTAACTATGTACCTTTAACTTTTAAGCGTAAATATGTCTTTGCAGATAATTCAGAGAAGTTATGGGAAACGCATACTAAAGGAATCGGTTCTGCGACACTAATGAGTCTTGTTGAGACGAAACGCGCGTCTGGCGTATTGAATTATAATCCTAGTACCTTTGATCACTATTCATATACAACAGAAGTTATCTCTTTTAAAATGTCATTAATAAGCACATTCGATCGGAACTTATTCCGATATAACTATTTATCTTTAATTGTTAACCTGCACAGACTTACTTTTATATTTTCAAATTCATGGAGAGAATCCATTTTAGATTTGAAGTTCTAATGACAGGCTTGAAATCTAAGAATGTTAAAATTGCTGATCCGAAAGATATTTAAATAGTGTATTCCCATGATTTTTTGTTTTAACTTATTTTGTTATTTTTTATCAATATGCAGTAAAGATCGGCATTTGTTTAAAGATTTCAGTTGCACACGTCAGGCTTTTTATGAAATCGACTCGATAAATACTGAACATATAACATCGCGTATCTGCCTGACTGTATATTTCTAATAACACAGTTGTATACATTTATTTTCGTTTTATACATAACTGTTGATTAGTGTCGTCACCTGTATTGTTTTATTATTTAATTTGTTCGACTCTATCAAAAAAGAGGCAATATTCTGTTGATCTTTTTCACTAAATTGTCCGGTGTACCCGGCTTTGTATCGTATTGAGTCTCAAGAGTATCCTGCACCATAACGTAACAAAAAACAAAATATGTGTTTTTATACATCCAGACGCAATATTTTCATTTACTATCAACCAGTCTTTATTTACTCCAAATACCATGACCTTTGCAAAAAATCTAGATATACTTCTATAGTTATACATTTTGATTTCAGAAAGATTTGAACCATAACCCTGACCTTCTGAAATTACCGATTGAAAAGGGGATTTATCATATGGACATAACATAACACCACTGTTCTTCACATATTTAATTCATTGTTCGTTGTATTTTTAGCACGTGCATTCAATGATCCCTTCCTTTATTTTGTTTTCTCTCAATCGATTTATGACTACTGCACAGCGAGTACTACCGTTGCCTTTATTCACCAAAAAAAAAAAGAAAAAATACTAGCACTAAGTCATGTCATCAGATGTAATAGTAATCGGAATATCTAAAGTACCAAACAGCCAGCGTAGTATATTATACATGTACAATAGTCTGAATGTCATATCTAAAAAACGATGATGAATACTATGCTCATGTTATTAGGGAATTATAGATACTATCTATTCTGATTTTTTCCTAAGACGTCTACTAATTGTTTAGTTCAGATGAATTTATAATGTATTCTAACTTGTTTACATGATTTATCGTTGTTTTTTTAGGGTAGTTTTATATTGTCACTTTTATAGCATGCACTTCTAATAATAAGTAACAAACTACTGTTGGTACAAAAAAAAAAATTTAGATGTCGATGAAATTACATACATTTGAAAGAAATTATAATGTTAATTAAGGAAATAAAACATGATATACCGCCGTTCATAAATCTATTCAACTGAAAATACTCCTGGTCACAAACCAACACTGAGGAAAAAATATAAACTTACGTCAGCAACCCTCTAAAAATTTAAAAAAATAAACAACAATGTTAAAAATAAAAACAAAAATACTGCCATCTCAATACAAATCTTCCTCTTAAAAAACACAAATAGAAACCCAGACAATTTCAATGCATGTATAAAGAATAGGCCTTTAGATTAACAATACATTTCACAGGTCGGGTACACGACCTTTTACGAATACGCATAGTTAAGAATAGTTATTACTGATGTATCCACCACTATAATTGTTCTTTTACATACTATGCAATCGGTATAATCTTGGTCATTCGTTATACAGTGAAACCTGGGTAAACCGAACCCTGATAAAACCGAAATTCAGTTGTAACCGAACAATTTTCAAAGAGCAACAAAATTCCCTATCATTTAACATTAATCTAACCTGAAAAACCCGAACTCTGTCAACATCGAGTTCCGAACGCTTTTTGAAGGCTCCTTAGTAAATATGTCTACAAAAATTACCTGTCAAAATCGATCGATAGCAATCAAAACAAAAAAGTATTTTTAAATATTTGCATGATTTAATTAAACAAACACATGATGACAGAGTATCCCTGAGAGTATTTGAGGTTTAATGAACTGGTGAGTTGTTATTACAAACTAATAAGAATGTTTGTGTGACTGTCTTTGTTTTCAGTTATTAAATGATTTGTTTGTAAAGAAACGTTAAACTGGTCAGCTGCCCTTTCGCCGAAAAGGACAAGAATGGAACTTTTCATTAGATTGATTATATTCTCGTTACTTACATATTTACGGTCATAAATTTGTAACTGCCATTTAGTAGCTAACCTGTTTAATTCAACAATATTGTTAAAGTGTTTCACTGGATTAAGAAGTCGTGCAAGACTTTTGAATTATATGTCCGGGATGCCGAATTCCCTTTAGAGGCCCTATATATATCATTCAGATGCTCCTCATCCGTTATCTATTTGTCAACGATCAAGTCTGAGAATAAACTGGACCCCTGCTATTGTTTCGCTGTTATCTTGTGGAAAAGTATCATTCAGCGGGTAAACAGTGTGTACAGATTACTGAAAATAACGATATCGATTCAACAAAGTAATCGTCTTTTGACAGTGACTTGAAATCTGAATTGGTAACTGAATTAACGGATTAGAAAATAATTATGAAAAGCAAAATCGCTCCACGTCGGACATCATTGAATGATTTATACCTTTACACAACGAGGATTGTGATTGACGAGAGGCGTTTGATTTATATCCAAAAAAAGGAAAAATACGTCTATCTTCATTTACCTAGATTTATACTAGACTAAGTTGTCGTCTGTCGTATCACCTATCGTGCCTTGTCAGTAAGTGCCGAAATTATTTTGGTGTCGACTTCCGTTTACCTCTTCAATCCGAACACCTGTGAAAACCGAACAAAATTCAAAGTCCCGTAGGTGTTCGGTTTGGACAGGTTTCACTACACCAATTAATCAGTTGCAATGGCAGTTTAACTACCAGAAAAAAAAATATCATTGTATTTCATCTTACATTTACAGACCATGGCATTACGTACTAGTTATGACGTCAGAGTAACGAGTAAATATTCTTTCCTCAGAAAATAATGATTTACATAGTCGATTGTTTGACTAATGGATTGGTATTTAACCAGCAATGAAAAATCCAATCCAGTAGTATTTGCCAGAGAAGTATGGTTAAGGTCGTAAAAAGCAATTAAGACCACCAACGGGTAATGTATATAAATACCCTTTCCAGCATTTACAGTAGCAATCCAAAAAATACGACCTCAAATCAATTTAAGACATAGCATATTAATTCTGCAGTGTACACCTAGCATTTGGGATGTTGTTTTAAAGGTTATTATTATCTAATTATGAATTGATGAATGTAAATGAATCAAACTTTTCAAACTTTACTATTGCAAAAAGTAAAATCACAAAAATACTGAACTCAAAGGAAAATCAATTAGGAAAGTCCATAATCACATGGCAAAATCAAATAACAAAACGCATCAAAAACGAATGGACAAGAACTGTCATATTCATGATTTGGTACAGGCATTTTCAAATGTAGAAAATGGTGGATTAAACCTGGTTCTATAGCGCTAACATTGCAACATTCGCCAGTTCGGTTGCGTAGCGCATCTTAGTATGACAATTTATACTATTAATATTCTTTCCTAAGAAAATAATGATTTACATAGTCGATTGCTTGACTAATGGATTGGTATTTAACCAGCAATGAAAAATCCAATCCAGTAGTATTTGCCAGAGAAGTATGGTTAAGGTCGTAAAAAGCAATTAATACCACCAACGGGTAATGTATATAATTACCCTTTCCAGCATTTACAGTAGCAATCCAAAATATACGACCTCAAATCAATTTTAGACATAGCATATTAATTCTGCAAATTACATTAAGCATTTGGGATGTTGTTTCAAAGGTTATTATGATATAATTATGAATTAATGAAGGTAAACTTTTCACACTTGACTATTGCAACATTCGCCAGTTCGGTTGCTTAGCGCATCTTAGTATGACAATTTATATTTCCTTGAAGTTTATTGAAATTTTGACTTTATTGTTTTTTTTTATTAAGTATGGAGTTTTTATGATAGCGACGGCAATTATGAAAATTCTAAACCCTAGATAAACATAATGAACTTCTACTGTTGACACACAAATGTGGAAGATGAAGTAGAGGAATAACAATGCAAGCAAATGTTGTCGATTCGTTTGATATGTTTTTTTCACTTAATTTTTCTATTTGATTAAGAACTTTCCGATTAAATTTTCCACGGAGCTCAGTACTTTTATGATTTTACATTTCACCCTTGTACATGTATCAATAATTATATTTAAGGGATGACTGTAATATTTTTTTCTGTCTATGAAGAAATAACATAAAAAATTGGGTGCACACTGAATAACGCGCGTAGCGGGTTATTTTACCGTGTGCACCAAATTTGTTATGTTATTTCGAATAGACAGAAAAAATATTACAGTCATTTCTTATATTTTAATTCTAAATTCCTTTATCAACCGTAAAAAAAAACCAAGAAAAAACGTTGATGACGTCACGGTCACATGACTAAATTATGTCTATGGGCTCATAACAAAATTACGTCAGCCAATCTCAAGACGCGTTACATCCAACATTAAGTTATATAAACATATACATAATAATTACTAAATGATACAAACATAATAATATGTCTTTTCTTACCTTCACATTTTAATAAAATAAGAAAAACTGAAACCAGAAATTGAAATTTATCCATAAATGTAAGCTAGACTTATGAAGGATGAACACACACCAACGAGGAAGTGTTTGTCATAAAATATTCACCTTATTTTTATGTAAATTTAAAGTATCACAGTAAGTTATTTATAGCAGAGGTGAACCCAGTAAGTTATTTACAGTATAGGTGAACATTAAATACCAAATAAACATCGATACGAAAAATGTATCAGAGTATGTTAACATACTATAATGGTATTTCTATTTTACAAATTGTGACTTGGATTACGAATTGTAAGGAGAGCAAGGAATAAGTTACAATAAAAGTTCAACGGTGAATCTTCCGAAAAGATAAAACAAATAATAATTCCAGTAAATTTTCTATACTAAACACACTGAATGTCACTGTAAATGCACGGCGTCAGTACAGCTTGGCCGCTGGTATCCAACTGAACATTTATATAAAAAAATATTAAATGTAGTAATAAGATTAGTCATTTAATGATATAAAATATAATACAATGAAAAACATATTTATGATAACAGGAAATGGACATTGCTAGATTTAAAAAGGAATTAACTTTATAAAATGTAACAATTTCGAGAAAAATAGTCGCTTCTTTTTAGATAAAGTTTGATTATCCCAAAATGAAGTAAAGAAGAATATATCGCTGTCATATATCCCTTGATGACAATGATATATGATGTTATGTTAAGGATAATGTTAAACATATTATATAGATTTATTAAAGGGCCACCACTAGCTACCAGATATATAAACAAAATTCTAAAGCATATATTTCGTTTTATTCATTCATGAGTGCATGCTAAACTAACGAGGATGACCACATACCAATAAGGAAGCGTTTGTCATGAAATATAAACCTATGTGAATTTAAAGTATCAATAACAGTAGTAAGTTATTTACTGCGAAGGTGAACACAGTGAGTTATTTAAAGCAGAGGTGAACACAAAATACTACGCAGTCGTACAAAAAAAACTACATCGATAAAAAGAAGTTTTCATAAGTATATAACATACCTACCCATTGTAGCATTGTTTTTACACCAATTATTTATACAGTTAATTTTTGGACCAGTTCAAACCTTTTAAACGTATTTATAAACAATGGGGTTTACCATAATGATTAATTGAGTCTTCTAACAAGTCAAGATAAGATCAACTGTTTGGCAAGGTTTTCATCCGGATTAAACATTTAAGAGAAATATGTTTTGTTGTCAACAAAAAAATGTCAATTGTATTTTTTATAATAAAAAAAACAAGTAAAGATAACAATCAGAAAATCCTAGAGCAGATCGAATCAGTTTGTTTAAAATGCGAATAAAATAAGCATGCATCGCTGTTTGTTTATTATTCAATCAGCGATTATTGTGTTTTGCATATTTCTTTTTTATTTCCTCATCTTAAATTAAATTAAGGCAAATTTCCTCGTTTTTTTACTGCTTTTTCCGAGTTTAAATTGTCTTTCTTCCATATGACAGCTAAAGAGATAATACAAAGAAAAGTTCAATAGGTAGTATATTCAATTAAAAATCAAAATTTATAGCTGCTATTTCTCAGAAAGAGAACTTTACGAGATATCACTTGATGTAAATGATATATGATGTTATGAAATAATAAATGTTAAAACATCTTATATAGATTTATTAAAGGGGTACTCATAACGAGTTATATGATTAAATCAATTATTACTGAAAGTGAAATATTGATATAATGTTTCGCTTTAAGCCGCCAGTAAAGTTCCATTTTGTCAAATTAAGTAAAGAAACATTGTTGAGGAATTATTCAATTTTACCTTAAGTTTTAGTTTGAGATGGATAACACATGCATTATACAGGTTCGGTTATTTAAAGGGAAAATAATGTCAGCAATGAATGTGAAACAAAGATAAATAATTTGATTGACTGATTCGATCCCCAAAAATCACTCTTACAGTTTAAAAGTAAAAATGATGATTATCATACAATTTTGATCTTTTAAATGAAATTGAGAAAAAACACATTTGCACGTGTTTGCTATCAATATATATATGTTTGTATCGCTTATATGACCTCCGGAGGGTCTTCGGAGGTCTACCCGATAGTATATTAGATGGCGTCATGACTAAGATACACAAGAAACGCAGCTACATATTATCGGGGCAATTTCATGTAAATTCTTTATTTTAGACTTTTTAAAACTAGGGTAAATGGTCAACATGCTTATAAATCAAATATGACATTTTAGGGCTAATCGGTGGATATGAAATGATAGCAAATGCCCCTTTCAACAAAGTATCAAATTAATAAACAAAAAATATTGTTGTGAAATATGTAGATGAACCAAATTATGTTATTTATAAGTTAAAATTCAGCCTAATTATTATTATCCTATGCGTTTTGTCTATCATTTGGGAAACAGATAAAATTATCAAAGAAAACAGCTATGTTTGAAATCTGAAATATTAGGACTAGTTCATAAGAATGAAGGATAGCGATTTTGCAATGTCTTTTTAAATTTTGGTTGTGATGGTGCATAATTTACAGATATACGTTATACTCCAAGAAAACTGAAAGAAGTGTGTACTAAAGAATAGCAACATAGGATAGTAATATATTTAAAAAAAACAACACCACTGTATGCTACATTCATAAAAAATACAAAGCTGAAAAGTTTCAACAAACAAATCATACCGTAAACTATACTGTATTGTGAAAATGTACCATTTGTTTCGGCACGAAACTTTTAACCCGTTGAGTTATCATGGGAACCCATTAAGTTGGTTTCATAAAATAAAGGATTGTTTTAACCACAAGGAAAAGACTACTACAGCAGCTGTATTTGTCAAAACCTTCGAATTCTGTAGATTGTCAACACTCTTCAACAGTGTACTTAATTTGGTCTTCCTCTTTTTTTTCAAACATCACAGATAAAAGTCTCGTCTTGCTTACACAGTGATACACGTGTGACGAAGGCTCACATGCAAAACAATTTGGAAACATATCTATATACAGGCTCATTATGCATACAAGAATTGCATTATATGAAAGGCTTTTACCTAAACTATCACATTTCAAATTGTAAGTTAGAATCAAACCTTTGTGCATCAAACGAGATAAACTGTTTAGGCATATAGCAGCAATAAATAGAGCCATATTTGCGATCACTTGGGAATTTGAATCATACTTCCTCCTTTTCCGTATTTCAGTATTGCAATTATACTGCATTGTACTTGAGTCTATTTGAAACTTACGAAGTATATAAACTGTTTCTTAGAAGATGTTGATTTTATAATATTTTGTGTGATTGTCTGTAGTGTCTGAGTATTTGTTGTCAGTTTGTAATGTTTAAACTGATTCCTGGCAGGTATATTACAGCGTTTAGTTATTTTCTAATTTGTCAAAATTTAAGCACGTAGATCTATGTGTAAAACCATACAGTATTGACTTGCGATTTGATATATCTTCAGTAAAACATGTTTGTGCGTATTGCTATGTGTTTCTTCAATCTCTCAACATTGGCTAGAGATATAAGAGGAGAGTTCAAATCCCACAACATATGTTTAGCGCCGAAACATTGTTTAGCCGGTTACAAGTCTGGAGCCCTTAGGCTGTGTTAGTCTCGTATGTTGTTTTTAATATTTAGTTCATATATTTCTTTTGGAGTTTAGTGTTATATTATCACTGAACTACATTTGTAGTACACATTTTAATTTAGGGGCCAGATGAAGACCACCTCCGGTTGCAGGCTTTTCTTGCGGTGTTGAAGACCCATTGGTGGACTTCTGCCGTTGTCTGCTCTTTGTTCGGATTTTTGTGTCTTTGACTTATTACACATTTCCATTCTCAATTTCATGATTACTTACGCAAAAAAGTAAAATAACAAAAATACTGATCTCTGAGGAAAATTCAATCGGAAGGTCCAAAATCACACGACAAAACCAAAATGACAAAACATATCACATGAATGAACCACAACTGTTATATTTTTGATTTGGTACTGGCATTTTCATAGTAGAAAAATATGGATTGAACCTGGTTTTATAGCGCTTAACCTCTCACTTGTACGACAGTCTTATCACATTCCGTTATATTTACAACAATGCTTAAACAAAACAGACATAATAAATAAAATAGTCAAAATATGGGTACATCACTCATCACTGTATGAGATTCTTAAAACATCAATTTTACAAAAAAGCACAAAAGCATTTTTAAAAATAAATAAAAAAAACATTCATTGCTTCTGCTTCGCGTGTCTGATGTCAAAAAATTTAAACGTCACATAAAAAGAAATGTTGACGTTCAATGTTGATATAAATTATTTTAGAAAAAGAAGAGATAAAAGACACAACGGTACAGTCAAACGTTTAATTGATTGCCATTTGGTTAACATTTTGCCATTTTGGAGTACAGTAAGACTGTGCATAATCGTATCTAATATTGTTAACAGCTTGAGGATATTTAAACTTCCCATTGTGTTGACTGACCTTTTTGACTTCAACATGTTCAATGTCATGGTAAACTACAGGCTGTGGCGTTTTGTTGTGTACATGCATATCAACTGTCACTTTCTCTCTTCCGACCGATTTGGCTCGGGACAGGCTGTTTTCTTATCAGAGAGCCTACACATCAGTGATCATTAAAAAAACCAAACACACAGCGATATTTGCTAGATACTTATAGACCTTTTTTGGGGGAAGGGGGGGGGGGGGGGGGTTAACATATTATTTTCGAGAAATGTATAAGATGAATAACAAAAGTGACACAATATAAATATTATGTCTATTCAAAGTTTAGGATGTATTATGCTAGTACGTATTGTAAACTTAATTAAAACTAAATAGTCGTCCAATTGAGGTCACGTTGCATGACTGTTCATTCTTATGTTGAATGTTTTACTATTTTAAAGTTCTTCAGTCACTTATTTTCAACTGTACGATCGTTCTTTTATTTCGGAAAGTTAACATTAATCAATGAATTGAATGCTGTCCAGATATTATTATTGTTCTAATGTATTGCAATAGTACATCGGTGGCGGTATAATCAACTGACTGATCGATATTCGATGATTGTCAAACTAGGATTATCCGATTAGTTATTTATAAGATTTTATGTCAACATAAACATCAAATCTGTTTTAGTTTTAGTGTGATGAGTTAATTTTTTCATCAAATGTTTTTAAATACTCTTTTAAGGACTAGACTTTGAGTAGTAATACACAGTTTGAATTTTTAATTTATTTGGTGCTATTACGCCACTTTTAAGCACCGCTTTTTGGCTGTTTTGTGGCGGCCAGTGGTTATTGGTGGAGGAACCCAGAGTGCCCAGAGAAAACAACCGACTTTTAATAGAAAACTGACAATCCTGGTCAATTAGAATTAGAGTCGAGTGCACCGGCTCAAAACCTATCTGAACGAGACACGGAAGAACTTCCCAATTTTAAATTAGAAGACCAAAGCACAATCTATTACCTAATCCGTGGATAAATGTCCATATACATTCATTACTTCCTGTTTTAATAGATTTTTAATCAAAACATTAAAAATGTCATTCCCGGCTAAAAAACCCGCTATTTATATCATTCATGGATATCGATTAGAGATAAAGTGTAGGTAGGCTAACGTGTTAGTAATTTGTAGAGGATACAACAGATCGGAAGTGGTGGGGGTTTGGGGGTTGCAAAAAGCTAACATAAAACCGTGATTAAAAGAAAAGATGAATGATTATAGACACTTAAAAAAATACACTGAAAACTAAAACTTGAGTGGTAGGTAGTTTCTAATGCACTGGTGTTATCTTTTCGATTCTTTGAGATTTTATCATTACTAAAATATCATAACTCTATGACAAAACAAACACGTTTATTATGGTTGATTATATATCATTATAAATATTTGAAACAGAGTATGGGGATGGTTGGAATCCCGCTAAAATGTATATCCCACCTCCCCCCTCACTCATATTTTGTGTGTACGCTTCAGATTATAATAACATGTGACACAAAGAAGATCGTCAGGTAAAATATGTACTTGTTGTGTATAGTATTGAAGTTGACAGTAAAATATGTGTAATATTTTTTGTAAACTTTTGTAAAATAAATCTTGTTAAATTTTATTATCGATTTGTATCTTTTGTTGGCTACCATTAGAAGGTGATTTCTGACCGTAACAGAAATTGGGGGCTCCTCCTAGATTAACGTAAATATCTTATTAAAAAAGTATTTTTATTATAACTAGCCAACACAATTGTACAAAACGTCATTTGATGCCGGTAAATTTAAAAAAAAGCCATACCTGGAAAGTTTTGATTATTTGAAAAACGAGGAATTAGTGATGCTTGCTAAACATCTGAAATTAGATTCTTAAGTAATATGAGAAAACAAATTATTAAAAATATGTTCTAGACAAATTAGTTGAGGCAGAAATTTTAGGTTAAGAGGCTCTTGACCTTAAGTGTCGAAAATGTTGTCGCCTTGATATTCAAACAACTTGAATTTGAACATGAACATGAATTAAAAGAACTGGAAATGAAAGAGACGGAGAAAATAAAAGAACTTGAAATGAAGGAAAGATTGGAACTGGATACAAAGAAAAAGAAAATGAATTTAAATAAAACAAACTGGAGATGAGAGAAAGGCTAGAGATGGAGAAAACAAAGAAAAAACAAGATGAACTTACATTCAAACAGGCAGAAATTGAAATGAGGGAAAGGCTAAAGATGGAAAAAATGAAAATTTAAATGGTCAAAGATGAAAGCTACATTAAAGTCCAGTCAAAATCAGAATATTTTGATGCAGAACAAAATATACGTGTGGTTCCCAGATTTTGTGAACAGTCGATAAGCAGCTGTTATTTAAGATAATTGTCCAATTTCAGATAAAAGAAGTTTCATTGGGTCAAAATGTTAATACTACCAGTGGAAATTACAAAAATCAAAGCACTGAGCGTACTGATAGTAAGCCTGTTGCACAGCATAAGTGTCAGTCCAATTATAATATGTCTAGTCCAAAATTTGATACTTTTGAGAAGAAGTCACTGACTTGTGCTTATTGTACGAAGAATGGCCACATGATGGCTGTTTATGCTGCAGAGGAAGAATGAACGAAACAATAAGCAGAAGCCCAGTGCTTGTACGACACCTTTTGTTACCAGTACGTTTGAATGTCCTGCGAATCAGGCTTTGAAGTCCAGTTTTTATGATAACATAGAGGAATATAAACCCTTTATGTCTAATGGGTTTGTTTCTATTGTTACAATTCTACTCCTCAGCCTATTAAGATTTTACGGGACACTGTACGTCGCAGTCTTCAAGGTGTGTTGCCTTTGTCAGATAAGACTTCTGTTGGTGGGGTGCTCCGTTTTGTTACAAGGTGTAGAGTTATGTGATAGATGTTTCTCTCCATCGTATTTATCTGAAGTCAGATTTGATTACCGGACCAGTTATTGTGGGTGGTCGCCCTAATCTCCTTATTGAGGGTGTTACATAATTATCTAGCTAGAAACAAAATGTTAGCTGAACCAATTGTTACCAGTGAACAGGTGGTGGATGGTAAATCACCTGAAGATGATGTTAAATTAAATCCAGCTTGTGTTGTTACTAGGGCGATGACTAGAAAGCAACACAATGAGGTTTTGCAAGAAGTTGAGTTTGATTACATGCAAGGTCCTGATAGCTCAGCAAAGGCCACAATAATACCACCTGGTGTCAACTTGAATGTTATTAAGTCATGACCAGACGTAAACAGTTATTCATTAGACCGAAGGAATTTATTCGAAGAACAAAAAAAAGAACCCGAGGTTCTTCAGCTCAGCCAGAATTAAGGCTCAACCGCAGGAGGAAGCAGACAAAGTGGCCGAATGCTATTACCATCAAGACGGCATCTTTATGAGGAAATGGAGGCCTCCTGATGCAACTTCATGGGAGGAATGGAGAGTGGTATACCAAGTGGTGGTGCCCTAAGTTTATAGGCAAGAAATTATAAGTCTTGCCCATGACACCCCCGTGGTTGGACATTTAGGTATAAGGAAGACTTGCCTTAAGATCTTGCAGCATTTCTACTGGCCAAGACTTAGAAACGATGTCGCAGAATATTCATGCCATATATGCCAGGTTGTTGGTAAGCCTAACTAGAAAACACCACCAGTACCACTTCTGCCTATTCCAGGTTTTGACGAACCTTTCAGCAGAGTTCTAATTGACTGCGTTGGACCTTTACCTAAGTCCAATACTGGAAATGCGTATGTATTGACGATCATGTGCACATCTAATCGCTTTCCTGCTGCAATTCTGCTAAGAAAGATCAAGACAATTACTATTGTCAACGCTCTTATCAAATTTTTGATATGAACGTCACTGAAGAGTCTTGCGTAGACGAAACGCGCGTCTGGCGTACTTAATCATAATCCTGGTACCTTTGATAACTATTCACGCTAAAAGGACTTCTTAAGTCTATATAGTCCGACCAAGGATCAAATTTCATTTCAGGTTTTTTTCTGCAAGTCGTGTACCAGTTTGGTTTAAGTCCCTTTCTGTTGGTCTTTGGTCATACTGAAAGGGGATCGTGAAAATTGATTAAGAAAAAATGGCTTACTGAACATACTGACTTGAATCGTTTAGACTATGTATCTAGATTTAAAGAAAAAATGTATACTGCATGTCAAATTGCTCAGAAAAAACTTAAGAAATGTACAGAACAAGATGAAAAAGAATGATGAAAGAATTTTATAAGCAAAGGATATCTTAATATATCGACTAAAGATTAGAATATTATAACAAAAGTAAAAACTTAAATAGTGTAAAATGACAACTTATTAAAAACTAATATTTTCTTGTTGCTGTAACAATATTTTAGCGATATTTGTTCATACGATAATGAAATACAAATACAAGATGAGTGTACATTACGTGCGGCATCCGTTATATTTTCCTTGTATTTTACTCTATAAATTATATTATTAAAAATTCGTCATTGTATAAATGAACGAATAGAAAGCAACACAATCGTCTGGTCTGTTCTCCTTTATCGGTACATATTTATCAAAAGCTTCAATTATAAAAATTCCGGAATAAAAGGCATTTTGTAATCTCACAAAACAAATATGCTAATGTGTTTTATTGCAAACCTTTTACTATTCTACTATTCTCTTAGAGACACTAATGTGTTTTTCCTAATGTCGTTCTGGTATTTGGTAAGCTGGAATCAGTAACTTAAAATATGCCGATTTAAAAAAAATATATACACAAATAGTTAGATATTGATCATGACAATTTGGAAATTATAGTATGTATTATTTTTGTTATTCTTACCTTGTTCGCTGTCAAGACCTCACTGTTACATTGAGAAAAAAACAAAACAAAAAAACCCCGACAAAATCAAACAATAAAAAGCAACATTTTAAACTAAACATGTGTTTTTGGTATTTTGTTAGAATCCACTTCAAAGTTAGTAGTTTATCATCACGAATTGCCTTTCCCTCTCTTTCATGTATTTGTCTTCCTTAACTTTGTTATCAAACTATAGTAATCTTGTTAATAACATAGGTATTCGGTCTTTACAGACGGTAAAACTAAACAAGAATACATGTTGATAGTCATAAACTCTTCCCATATGACAGTAATACATATTAACTCCGTGCTCTACAGTGAAATCAGAAGCTTTACCTCGGTCAAGCTTCAAACACAAAATAGTACTTACTGTTTCATAGTGAAATAAACAATCAGTTCAGTTCAGAGATTAGTTCATCATAGAATTCACCAAAACGGAAATTCCGCCAAATGACGTGACAGTCTTTGTCTTTGAAATAAATATGACGTCATATATATGCTTCCAGCGTCAAAATGTGAACATCAAATGTTTTCAGAAAGCACATTTGAAGGTCAGAAATGTGAGTTTCCTTTTAAATGTATTTATGAAATATTCAATATCATTGGTATGACTATAATATTGCCCTATTCTTTAAACGTGTATTTGTAATTTTTTGCGGATTTTAGGTATTTTCATGATTGCGGTAAACAATCAAACCATGGTTTCTTGCACGCTTCAGAATGTATATCAAAACAAAGATAAAAGGCAAATTTATAAATGAAATTTTTTTCTAAATTTATCAAAGAATAAATAATATAAGTAATATTAATTTACGGCTGCAATTAATTATTCCGTAAATATTAAATGACACAAGAAAATGCAAATGATGTTAATGTTGAAAATTCCAAAATTAACCTAAATTAGTAAAGTATTTACGCTATACCTTATGTCAATCTGCAAAGGTTCGTGTTTTGATTAATAACATACAGTGGTTTTTGTCATAAGTGATACAGTTGAACAAGAGAATATCCTCAACAATAAGATGAGATGACAAATGAAATGAATGTCACAGAACGTTAGTTCAATACAATAATTGTATGTCTATTTAATATATTATTATTTAAACTAAAATAGAGACAGGTTGTAAGAAACTGGAATTTAAACAGGTTCAAATACATTCAACTTGTTAATTATAACATGTAAAGCTTTTATAGGGAAACAATACAAAGTCATGTATGCTTTATATATTTTAGAGAAACATTCACACTTAATAATTGTTTAAAGATTGTCCTCAACATAACCCGAATAAAGCGAGAAGAAAACATGTATAAACAAAAAAAATATAAACCAACAAAACTGTCTAGACAAATTCCTGGCAGAACACATATTTTGTGGTAGCTCTTGTAACTCAATTCTTTGAAAATTACATCTTAGCAGGCGAATCAAAATTGAATTAAAATCTTCATGTGATTTTTGTAGACAAAAAGAAGGCTCAGGAAGATTGGCAATGAAATAATGCAAATTATGGTACCATTTCTGCCGAAGCAGCTGAACATTTCGACAATATTTTTTTTATCAGTGAAGCTCGAAGCCATATGTGAAAATTACAAACTTATTAAATTAATGAAGAGGTCATAAACAAAACAATTGACAACAAAATGTATTACACTTAATACCAAAAAAAAGTGTTTAACTAATGAACTTAGTGTGTCGAAAACTTCGACCTAGAACAAAGCACACCTACTTAATAAATTAAAGGGAATGTACCAAACAGATATGATACAAACTGACCATTGTTTAGAATGCAATTGATGTTAGCTAAAAAGCATCACTAAAAAAATATGTACCAATAGACTAGTTCGTCCATTATACAATTTCCAAATAGTTAGATGTTCAACGGTAGACGCATCTCCATGTTCAGTTGTATGTCGAATGATTTCCTGATTTACATAATAAGCTTCGGGGTCTTTTTAACATTGTGGATTTAAGATCCCCTTGGTAATAGACATAGTCAGTGCACTGGAACGATACAAAAGGTATACTGATGCGATTTATTCAAGGGATATTGATAGTTTCCCTAGTCGTTACGTGTTCAAACTGTGTATACATTAAACACTATTTAGCTGTAAAATACTTAATTATTTAATAACTGCTATATAACTCAATACAAAACGGTGTGTTACTACTATTGCTACGGAAGTGACATTTTTTTTTCGATATGAAAATACATTTGTATTGTTTCATTCACGTAAATGCAGAAGGAGAGTGTGGATACAGGAAGCCACAACGTTACAAAATGAGAAATCTCTGCATTAGGGAAGTAGTAACTTACACTTTTTCATCTGTACAACATTAATAAGGTTTAAATCGAATATCATGTAAGTTTTACAGAGTAAATAACAAATTAATGAAGCCGCCCGCCATTTTAAAAGAAATCTACAGAATACTTGTTAGCGGTACATTTGTAATAATTAGGAAATCAGTGATACAGTCAGAACAATTTTATTCAAGATTATTTAACATGTTAACAATATAATCAAACGTTTGAAGTATTTCGATCGTACTACATTTTGTGTACTGAATTTGAAATGAAGCTAAAAGTAATGATAAAATACTAAACAGTCAAACACATACATAGAACACCCATATACATATATTGCTTATCATTTGTTTTCGTCACAATATTATTGTTTGGAAATTTCCTTTGTTGATATCATGGTGTTGGGTTAGTCAACAGTTTGTGTGAATAGCTATATAAATGTTATCCCCGATTGGTTAACATTGTAAATGTATATTTTTTGGTATTGTATTGTTGGAGTGTTCGTCAGTCGGCTCAGTAACTCCTAAATGCTTAAAGTGCAACTGATCATACGTTTTAGTGCCCTATCATTTTCTGTAATATCTAATTGTTCGCATCCAAAAGGAACTACTCTTGAATAATTCTTTTTTATATCTTTTGTCTGATTTATTATTTGTATGTTCTTCCCCCGAAACAAATAGTTTTGGACGGTTGTTAGTTGATTAATTTATTGCATTGTGTGTAATATGCAACTGATCATACACTTGTGTGCTTGTGTCTGTCTTTCTAATATCTAGTTGTTCATATTCTAAAGGAACACCGTTTGTATCCGTTTCGTTTTCGGTTTGGCTTGAATCATATTTTCTATTGTCTTCTCTAGAAACAATGTGGTTGGATTGTACGTTAGTCGGATTATCTTCTACGGGTGTATAATGCAATGGATCATACACGTTTGTGGATTTCACTATTGAAGTTTGTTCTAACTGTTCGTAGTCCGCAGTTAATGCATTACCATATTTTTCAATGGGTTTTTCGATTGATTCGTATTTGCTTTCTTCCTCTATTGAAATTCTTGTGTTGGTTTTGATGGCAGTGTCTGCTGCATTTACAGACTGCAATTGATCATAAGATTGACAATGTGTACTTTTCTCTTTATCTGTCTTATTTAACTGTTCATAGGCGGCAGCAACTGTACTGCTATCCATTCTTCTTGTGCTGGGCTCATCTTTAACAATTGTACTCAACGGCGACAAGTTTTTTGAACGTATCCTTCAATAACAATTAAAATACTGAAACAGGTAACATTATATTAAATACATCAGTATGCAAGGCATTATTGACATAACACCACATCATGATTATTCTTTAAAAATATATCCACCCGTAGTACAAAACAAATAACTTAATGATTTAGAAAAATAAAATTCAAATACATTGTTGTCAATCTAATCGAGATAGTAATAGTGTTACTAAATAAAGCGTAGTATATGGACACGTGATCATGACACGTGTTTCTTAAAAAAACATTTTTACCAGGTACCTTCGTAATGTAAAGTTTTAAAAACAAACACATTAACAATTGAATAACGCACAAAAATTAATTTAAACAAAAGACCTGACAAATTGCATGCGTTTAAACTGAATAGAAACTGTTGCAACCTTTGTTTTTGTACATTTTTTGCTTTTGCAGACAAAATGTTCTTTCATTATTTAATCCGAGAAATGTTTGATATGTTTATCTTGTTGCACGTACATGGTGTGTCTTTTTCGAAAAAAATCTTTTATGTGTGTACACAATAATTTCAGTAAGTTCACAAACTTTATTTTTCTGAAGTTTCGAGTTTAATTAATACGTAACTTGGTAATAACTATGTTGCCATCTAACCAGCTCGGTTAAAAAAAAATCTTACCTTCTTATCATGAAAAATATCCCAACTGATATCAATATTACCACGGTTATTGATACACCAATCCCAATTATTATATCTGAAGAAAAAAAATCAATCTTTTTTTTCCTTCATATATCACGTATGTTTCTTTCTGTTAAAAAAGTAGCACGTAAGTGTTTGTTTCATTTCTGACATTATGGTAAGAATAATTCGAGCTTAAATTTGCCTGTATGTACTTTGATAATTATAGGTTTCATAACGAGTGAGAATTAGATATCGCTTGATATCAACTCGAGTTATTTAATTTCAATATAATAATAAACGAGCCTGTGGCGAGTTTGTTATTACTATTTAAATTAAATAAAGAGAGTTGATATCAAACGATATCTAATTCTCCCGAGTTGTGAAACCTATTTCTCTTATGGTAAACATGCTTTTTGTGCTTAATAAAAAAAATCCGCGAAACGTCGACCCAGTCGCTTGAACATAACTGCATTGTGACGTCATATGTCTTGTTCGTCGTCAATCTTCAACATAAGACTTTTTTAAACATTTTGTACGCTTCAGAATGTAATAATATTTGAATAAGAATATATAATAAGGTGAAAAGTGTGCGTATTTTCTATATTATTGAAGAAATCGCTTATCTCCGTTGCAATGGAGGAAATGTACATCATTGTGACCTTTAATTGTCAACAATGACCTAAAGAATAGCCAATGAAAATGCCGCAATATCGTTTCAGGATGTTTCGTTGGCCAATCAAATTAACGCATTTTTCGTATCACTTTTTCGTATCACACTCCGGACAGTGTGATACGAGAATTATCTATTCATGCGAGAAATAGATAACAGGCCCCAACCATAAGAGAATATGTAATCACAAGTCATGTGGTTGCGTTATTGTATGAAATGTTTTCGTCATTATGACTGTCATAACAGGTGGCAAACAGGACGTTGCAAATAAGATAAAAAATACGTACAATTTGAATATATTAAGTTGAAATATTACTAACATATTTCTATATTAATATCCTTGTAATTGTTATTAAATACACCAAATAACAAAAATAAAAACCCAATCTCATTTTAATTCCATTTTTTTGAATTTACCTGTGACTTTGCTTTTGTGGCGTCGATCCATACGTGTCCTGATTTATTATAAGTTATTAGTTGTTATTCCGTGGTCGACATGTTGAAATGAACTATAATATTATTTATTTATGTATTCATCTGTTTTTGCGGTTTTTGAATATGTTTGTACTGTGATCCCGTCATGTTATGTTCTTATATTAGCAGTAAATCTAACATTGCCATAAAGCGCGGAAGTTTGGCTAGCCACAAGACCAGTTTCCATATTTTCGTTTTAATATGTCCTGTACCAAGTCAGGAGTATAGCAGTTATTATCTAAAAGTTCGTGTCTATGACTGTTGTATTGTTGTTTGTTTTTGTTGCACTTCTGTGTTCTGTTATTTCATTGTGTTCTTCTTACAATTGATGTATTTCCCTCGGATTTAGTTTGCAACCCATATTTTTTTTTCTCTCACTCAATTTATGATTTTTGAAGAGCGGTATATTACTGTTGCTTTTATTTACGATTTAATTGGACAGTTTGAAAACACAAATAGTATGTAAATGTTGCCGTCACTATGTTGAAATTAAAGAGATGAGCTGCAAGTAAATTGTAAATATTCTGTCTAAAAGTAATTTACCAAATTGATTAATACATACACTTTAACTAAGAGAATTGATCATTGCTAGATATATAGTTGTGGAAAAAAGATTTTATGACAAAAGTTATAATGATGCTATAATTATACTATATAAAGGCAGCAGAAGTATACCGCTGTTCCAAATTTATAAATCGATTAAGAAAAAATCAAATCCGGGTTACAAACTTAAACTGAGGGAAACATATCAAATGCAAGAGGAGAACGCAACATTGAAATGTAGCACACACAGAAACGAACTATAATATAACAATGGCTATTATTTTAAATTACTATAATATATTGTATCTTTAATTTTTGTGATAAATCTCAAGTTGGAAATCTAGGAAACTAGGAACGGTAAACTTTCTACAAAAAACAACCAAGTTGAGGAAAATAGTGTCCCACTGATCTTTATTAGTTTAAAATCGTCAAACTTACCTCTAGAATTGTCAGCCTGAACACTTGTCTTTGATGACATAGAAAGGTTTGGAATCGAAATTATATCCCCTTTATCCTCATCTGTCTCTGTAATACATTTTAAGATATACGTGTTTTTATATATAGTTTTTCAATATAAATGTATTGATACAAACAATATCAATAAAACAATGGTAAAGGTAATATACAAATCATGATTTAGGCTCGACAAAACCCATGACATACTTGTTCATCTCATCCTCTTGTAGGTTTTTCACAACTTATATTTCTATACTTTTGATTTCATTACCAGCAACTTTACAATAATTTCTTATTAAATTGTGTAATAGTTAAAAACACATTTTATTTTTGCTACCCCCCGTAGTGCATTCTTCTTAAGTTATAAATTGAAATTTCAGGTTTGAGTAGTTGATTGAAAATGTTAATTTTCACTTATATAATATTTATGCAAGTTTGTCGACAGGTTTTGGGTATTCAATTATACATCAATTATACGCCTTTTCAACAGTAGACTTGATTGTGTATATTTATATATAACAGTTGATAATCAAATTCAGTTCAAAGACGAGTCTGAACTGCATTTAATTGAAAAACACAAGAAACATTTAACGCTGATTGATATTTTTGTTATTGTATAGAATTATCAACAACAATGCCGACATTTACTAAAAGAAACCATGTTAGGTTTTCTTTTTTGGCCAGGTGTTTGCCCTTGTACTATCTTACAGTGTTTAACCACCTGCCATAGAAGAGATAATACGGACTATATGGGCACTTAGTCATTGTTAGGCTCCAGGCATTGACAACATACAAGCTGAAATGTTGAAAACTGAGGTCGGCACAATAGCAAAAGTCTTTTGCCATTTATTTACAAAGATTTTGAACAGTGAAGAAATACCAACAGACTGGCAATAGGGAATTATAATCAAACTCTCAAAAAAGTATATTTAGAAGGATTTGAAAACTGGAGAGAAATAAACTTACTATATGTACCTTGGAAAGTCTTCTGCAGAATCATTATCAACAGAATTATAGATGCTATTGACTACATACTACGTAAAGAACAAGCTGGATTCAGAAGAGGTCGAGTCTTTTAAAAAAAAATCTCTTTACCTTTGTAATTTGGTTTGTGAGAATAAAGATATATATATAGATATAACAAATATTCATCCTTAGAAATATAATAGAACAATGCATTAAATGGAACAGCCCCTTATTTATTACCAACATCGATATCAGAAGGGCGTTTGACACTTTCCATCGAGAAACCGTAAAAAAGATCATGGCAAACTATGAATCCAATGTAAAATAATCTGGATGGTACAAACATATTATGATCACTTCAGTTGTGTAGTCGAACATTAGGGTAAACATTCGTAAGTGTTCCACATTAAATCAGACAAGGATGTGTGATGTCTGGTTTCCTTGTCATACTGGTTATAGACTGGACAAAGAAATAAACAACACAGAAAAAGCATGGTATCAACTGGGGAAGACTAGAGATATTAGAAGATCTCAATTTTGCAGATCATATTGCTGAACAACAAGAACACAGCTGCAAGCTAAAACATACGATATACAACAGATCGCTAAAACAAAGACAACAGCATCCAGCCTAGTTGTACAGTTGTAGTAGTGTGAAACAAATTGATAGGTTGCTTGTTTTTTATGTGTTGTTTTGTCATTATCGTGTCTCTCTTTCATTGCTTGTTCTCTTTATATCTATTTTTCTTCTACGTTTAAAATCAGTGTTTATCAATGTTTGTGTGTTTGTTATCTTGACAATTTTTTTCTTCAATTATACCTACCAGATTTACAAAAAAATCGCAAATTGTCACTACAGTTTTTCATTTGCTCTCCTCCATCTTTTTTCAAAACATAACATTCTTCAGGTTGAAGGTTTTCTGTAAAGTCTGAAACATTTCAATGTTTAATAAACTAAATACCACACAAGAATTCTTGTAATGGTCAGTTTAATTAGATAAGTATAAAATGCACAAAAAACCACACCAACTGAGTGACATGTATGCACTGTTTTCTACAATTCATTTCGAATAGACATGCATATTTAAAAAGCTGCACTGATTAATAAGTTTTAAATTCATACCGTAATTTGACATGTGAAATAAATTCGGTAATGTCATTCATCTGTCATTCATCTGACGTCTTACAATAATGATCTTTGTCAATTGTTTCAAATAAATAAGGACTAAAGAGAGAAAAATAAGTTGCTAGTGTTTTCTTCTCTTTTTTCTTTAGATACCACACATTTCATGGAATGACGAGAATAATTTATATCAGTACTAGTATTCTAATATAAAAACATATTCAGCACGTGTACGAAAAATGTTGACACCGACAACAAGGAGCATTTATTACCGTCTTTATAACATTTTTATTCCATTTTTTCTATGAAGTTGTTTCAAATGAGACATTGTTGAGCAGACTGCGAATTCATATGATACTATCAGGTTAAGCATTAGTCGCCTGCACATCGTTGACAGTGAAATTTGAAAGAAATATACATATCGTACATCACATTTTATAGTATCATCTTTTCAGGATTAGAATGGCCACAATGAACACGGGGTAAACGTGGAAACAATACGAGCAAAACATGAACGACACAAATCCATTAGAATAACCAACAAACAAATAAAGAAAAATCAAACGAACTTGATGAGTAATTCAACCGAGGCTACACAAAATCTCACAAATTCACATTGTATATGTTCATCGTTAGGGGTCAAATAAGATAAAGTAATGTACATATGTTTGATAAAGTCTGCCTTAGGTAAAATAGGTAAAGAATATGTTCGACCAACATTTTTATATTGCAGTCACGTGGGATTACGTTTTTTTTCTCGTTTTGATGTTTTCCGAGGGACCCGAATACATTATTATCAAGCCGATCTTGTCACGGTTCACAAAGAGCACGAAATAAATCATCTGTTGAAGGTTCTGTCCTCAGTCAATTGAATACGTCTCATACGTCTCAATCTAAATTTTATTCTGTGACGCAGTTCCGCAATTTATATCGTTCTTTTGATTATATTCTTAATCTATTTATGTGTTCCATTCTAGGAGGATTATTCATCTTTAATCTTATAAGAACGTTAAAAACTCGTATCATCGCTACCTTTACCTCTCTCGCACGTATCTGAAACTTAACATTGCAATGTCATACCAGTTCAGGAGAACATTCTAAGGACACAGTCATCTTAGACACAATTCGATACTAACCAAAGAGTGAGTTAATTCTTAAACATTATATTTGAAACCTTCAAATTGCTCTCCACATATTTGAACCTTTTCTCTGTTAAATACCTGAAATTTAACCGTTCTTGAAACAGGTCGAGAACTCTATATTTTCTGACGTCAGAATATATTTGCATAGTAATTTTCGAAACACAAGACCAATACGACCTGGAAAAAATGTGCAATCGACTCAATGAACTACAATGCATTGATGGCTACTACGAATTTACTATTGTTTGCAAACACGTTGAATTATTGAAAAACTGTCAACTAAGATACGGTGGATTCATTTATTTTCGTGGGTACCAATTCACGTGGATAGAGGAAACATTACATGTTTGTTGGTATTTAATTTCGTGGTTTTGGCAAAGTCTGCATACAAACTGATGGAAAATATGTTATTCGTTGAACATTTAATTTCGTGGTTCACCTGTACCCACGAAATCCACAAAAAATGGTATCCAACGAATAATAATGAATCCACAGTAGTGTCTGGGACTCTAAGAATAAATGTTTTTGATCTTGAATATGTTTATTGCAAAATATATAATACAATCTTCAATTTGCATGCTCAGATTAAAAAAAGTATTGTTTACGGGCTTCACAATTTGACTTTCCTTATAGCTTCTGTCTGTACTGGATAGGTAATTTTGTTCAGGATCTGTACTATAAGTAAGAGCACCATAATATTCAGTATTCTAAAATTAATAAGCGTTGTAAAAGCGGGGGACGATGAACAGTTTAAGAAACCTGGTATAGTTTCATCCATCGATAAAACCCGTTTGTTGCTATTTTCTTTCTCAAAATATACCTCCATAATAACTATGAAGGTGTTTTTTTTTCTAAAACGTGTGTTGTATATAGAAATAAGGAAGACGAGGCATGAGCGCCAAATGAGACATCTTTGAATCCAAGACCAAATCTAGTAAAGTAAGCAATTATAGGTTCAATGCTGAAAAGTAAACTAAAAAGGGACAAAAAATAACTCGTGTAAAGCAATCCAAACAACTACAAAAACACAAAAATAAACCCGGCCTTATTCAATATACAAAAGAACAAATTCATCCAATAATAAATGAAATATAACAGGTTTATTTCCAACGATTTCAAAAAACAAATCAAAATCCTACCTTGTCGCACATAAACATGGAAATCCTTATTTATGGTTGTAATAAGGTTGGCAAATGTCCGTGTCCGTTAAAAAAATTCAACAATACCTCCATTAGAAAAATATCAAACTTGGCAAAGACGAAAAAAAATGAAACTATAGTTGCTGCTTGACTAACTAAAAATGGAACAAATTTGAAAGTCACAAATATTGAGAAAAAAAACAATTATACCTATAGATTTTGTAAACACTGTCAGACAATGATTTAAAAAGGTTTTGTTCAATTTTGATGAAATATGATGGACAATAAAGGTTTTGTGCATGTTCTGTACTTTTTAAATTCTCAATATGAAAATATTACACACGTCAGTTAATATTTTATAATCGAAAACCGTGCTGTCTGTAATATGTTTGTATGCAAAAATAAGGAGATGTGGTACGATTGCCAATGGCACAACTACCCATTAAAATCAAATGAAGTGGATGCAAGTAGTGATAGGCTTCTGTAATGCCGTCAACAATGAAACTACCATACCGGACAATCGGTTATAATTGGCCACAATAGATGAATATTCGTTGTAGTTTCTTAAAGACAGAAGAATAAACACGTTCTTTTCTTCGATTTAAGTTACTTTTGAATCATAAAAAAATAAACACGTTCTTTTCCTCGATTTAAGTTACTTTTTAAGTGAAAACTTAGAAAGTTTAGTGAACTCATCAGATATTTGACAAACTCTAAATCTTCGCCTTTTTACGAAAACAAAACTCAAGGATCATACATTTTTTCTACTAGTATACACAAGTTGCTGCACTCATGAATATTATCTCCGGCTGTAATCGACAGCTAACATTACACTAGTAAGTTTGTCTGGTGGAAATTTTGTGTTTCACTGTTGTTCCGTTGCTGTCTGATGGACGATTACCCGAAATTTCCGTGTGATCGTCAACCATGATAATGGCTGTATATTTGATATTTCAAACGCTTGTTTCTTCGCATAGAAACATATGTTTGTTAATCTGAGCATGGAACGAATGCTTTATATCACGAACTATAAATATTGATACTAAAAATGAAAAACTAAGACCCTGATAGTCTTTATTGCTTAAGACCAACCGTTGGTTACACTTAATGTTTACTTGAAGGCCCTTGCAAATGTATGAGACTAACTATAATATACCGCTGACATGTCTTGCAAATATTCCATCATTTATAACTGTATATGATTACAATTAATCGCATATATCACTCCGAATAAAACCGTATGAGTGATATATGCGATTAATTGTACACAATGTGAAACAGTTATATACGTAGGACAAACGGGTGATACACTATGTCAACGAATGCTATTGAACTTTTCAAGAATACGAACAAAGAAAACAGAAAATCCGGTAGCCAACCATTTCATTCAGAACAATCATTCAATAACAAATTTGAAAGTTACCGCCATAGAGAGAGTATTTGTGACAGAAACTTACAGAAAAACTAAAGAAGCCTTTTGGATGAAAAAATTAAAAACTTTAGAACCTGAAGGACTCAACACAATGTATGAACGATAATGAATTTATTTATATTAAAAAAGCGATAAACACGGCAAATGAACGTCATAGAAGTTATTATAACGTAATGTATCGAAGCGATGTAATTGTGGTTTTAATGTTGAAATTTAGTCCAATGAAGTAGGCCGTAATGGCCGAAACGTATGAGAATTTGTGTTAAAGGTTTATTATGAATCTTTATAGTAAAAGTTACACAGTTTAAGCTGCACAGGCAGTTCCTATGTAAAATTGAATCAGCTATATTTGCAGAAATGCAACCGTCAGTTTCATGATCATCTCTAAAACAGTTTTCTTGGTAGTGCAGACAAAAATCCCCTACATTTTGATGTTTTGTAACTGTGTATATTTGAAAACTCCATTTATAGACCGTAATTGCCTTGTATAAATATAAAAATAATAAGAATGTTTCCACAGTAAACATGTGCTCCATCAGCACTACCATGTTTCTTGTTCAGTGGACCGTGAAAATGGGCGTGAATCTTCAATTTGGCATTACAATTAGAAAGATCATATTATAAGGATCATGTGAACTAATCGTCAAGTTAATTGGATTTCAACTTCATCAAAATCTACCTCGACCAAAAACGGTTAGACGGACGAACGGACGACCGACCGGACAAACGGATGGACGAAGGAACGGACGCACATAGAAGAAAACACAATGTCCATGAGGCATAATAAATTGGGCATAACAAGAAGATATCGTATGATTGCCAATGCGTCCACTCTTCACATGAGACAAAATGACACAGAACTTAACAGCCATAGGTTACATTACGACATTCAACAATGATCAAATTTCATACCGCTTAATCAGCTATGCAAGTTCTCCACAGATGAACATTTGGTTGAAAAGTAAGCTTAGTTTATTTCCCCATAGTAATAAACAGTCTGTTGAAAAAGTCACTAAAAGTGAAATGCAGTTTGCCAGTTAAACCACGAAAAATGCGATTTAAATTTGCATGATAATTGTTTATTGAACCACCAGCACGCTATACAATATTATATATCTCTGATGTTTTTTTTGTTTATAACTTAAGTGACACAGCTTTCCCATTGCCTAATATAAAAATGTGAAGTACTGACATCTAGTTTAAATGTATAGAAAATAAGGAAAAACATATTTCAATTGTTGACCTTAATATAACCTAAATGGTGAGGGAAATATCTTACATGGTTTTCTAAGTAAAAATGTTTCGGTATATCTTGTCCCACTTGTCCAATATGGTGGAAATGGAGTTTCTAAACACAAACTGTTAGAATACCATTTAATAAAAGATCCTCGTCGTTCACAATCCTCTGCTGCAGCATGATAGTCGTTACCATGTTTATATCCTAGTTCTGTACCATTATCTGTAATATGTTTCTAGTGATTTACAATATAATTAAGATAACATTAAAAGTGTCTTTAGGTCAGCAAATAATTCCCAATAATATAGGCTCCGATTAGAGAATAGTTTAAATCACATTTTTAATTGACAATCATACGTTACCATCAACATCGCATTTTAAAAAGACAGAACAACTACTATGATATAAACAAGACGCTCCTGACAAGAATGTTTGCGTTCAGATGTGATCATTAGTACTATTATTTGTGATATCACTCACCCGTCTTCTGTTCATTATTAAAAAATAAATTACTCTATCTCATTGAAGTAAAAAAGTGCGCACATATTTACAGGTAAGAAAACTGATACATCATCAACGTCATACATTTCCTTATTCATCACGAATCATGAGTTCGAATGTCCATATATTTCGGTATTTGTTTTCAGTATGGCAACAATCATGAAATATTATATATTATTAATTTTAAATTTTAGAATTAGTAAAAATGTCGCTATATCTTTAATTTTGTAAATGAAACGAAAGTGTAGAAATCTTCATTACCACAGGTAACATAATAATTTGAATCGCACTTCTCATAACTGCGTTCGAGTTTCCCGTTGACACATTCTTTTGCAGCGATGCATTTTTCGTCCTTTTGCGCAGAATAAAATTTTGGGAGTTGATCTGAAAGGAGAAATATAAAGATGAATAATTCCTATTCAAGTTATTTATTAAGTATTATCATTCGATAGTTTTCGCGTTAACACTATACACTATTTCTGATTTACCTTTCAATTTTGAAGATAACCCTAGCCATGCCTAGTAAAAGTCGTGCAAAAACATTAACTTAGAGTCCACCAGAAATCTTTCAAACAGTAACATATATATTGTGAGATAATTGGGATAGATCTTTCAGTTTAACGCATTATTACCATTTATAAATCCGAGAATGTTTTTTTAGAATAAGACTACATGTGTATCCTTCGCATGGAACACACCTACCAATGAAAAGCTGTTATACATTTATGTTGTCTAAGCAAGACATAATTTCTTCTGTATTCGATGATTTATAGATTTGCTAATTTGTTTATTTTATGAGAAGAAATATGTATACATCTAACTCTGCTGTGAATAACCGAACATAATTTTATAGAATTAACAAGTGCCGTATTAATGTACTTACGTTCCCAGACGTTGTAACAGCCGACACAATTGCAGTTTGTGTTTCTAACGAAGGAACTTATATTTGCAATACAATAACAATCTTCTTCCTTTTAAAGATATAATTAAAATGTTATTGATAAATGTAATAAAGGAAGAAAATACCACCCAACATTATGTCAAAGAAGCAAACCAACCTAAGCAAATAATGATGAATTATCTGAAAACAATTCAACAAACCATTTCATTTAAAACATGATATAAGGATATCGGCATTCAAAAATATACATGATATAGGTTGGAAAGTAATATACTGGTGATCAAAATGTTGGTAAGCCACGGTTTCTATTGCGACCAAGTAGTTGTCTAGTACATTTTTAGAAAGATATTATCGAAAAAACTTTGCATTCATATGTAAAACCCGATTTTATCAAATGATATTTTCAGAAACATGATACTCAACAAAGAAAACAGCAATGTCATAATTATTTAAATAAAATGTTTTTGCTGAATATTGCAACAAGGGAATGGAAAGAGCTAATTTTGCTATTAGAATAAAAAAAAATGCACGTTTTTCATGAGCAAAATAAACATTTTTGAATCTTCTTTCATGTGAGCTGTGATAAAAATAAAAAAATATCAATGTTTCTAGTCAATTAATTCTAACAAATTTTTAGAATATTTGGTTCTAGGATGATGGCTAATATTTGTCTTGCCCCTGAAATTTGACAATGTTTTTATGATAATTCACAAAAAGTAAAAACTATTGAATACATATTATGTGCAAAATATAGAAATTAGCTGTTTAATTACCTTACATTTGAACTTGTTTATACCAATAGAATTTTTGTTGGAATAGATTAGAGGAAGTAGCATAACATGTAAGATACATTGGGATAAGTCCAGTTCGTGTAAAGCCACTATTGTATTAACATAGAAACAGTTATAAGTCAGGGTAATGTCCACATGGCTTATCAACTACCTTTATATTCAAAGTCAAATTTAAAGTCAAATATGTTATTGATATAAAATCGAAAATCTGAATTGTCATTAACACACAAACAAACAAACATTGAACATTACAATCAAGTATACAACAATACATAACATAAACAAATATTTGATAAAAGAAGTACCTAGACTAGTAATACATGATTTGATTAAGTACAATGTCCACTATTACAATGATATAACTCAAATATCATATTCATTTATTTAAGGTTGCTAGCAGTGCATAGTAACCATTTATTCATATTGGAAAGCTGACAAGCAACAATGCTTTTCGGTTTACATTTAGGGACAAATCAGATATAAATAATAACTAACATATAGTTTAAAAAAAACACATTGTAATCCAGACTAAAAAATTATAAGGAAAATTCAAATTCAACAGACGTATTACACATTACAATACAAACATTTATAGAAGGTGTACGATTGCAATTGAGAAAACTCTGCATCACAGAGCAAAAGCTATGCTTTAGACAAGTCTATCGAAACTAAAATAACAAGAGAAAAGGAACAGAACCACTAAGAGGACGACAAGTTTATTTTTTTGGCTTTTCGGCAGGTGGTTAAGTATTGGCAGATGAATGAGTTTCAATCGACATAAGGATGAAATACTTTTTAAACGAAAAAATATTTGTCATTGTGTACACATTTTTTTCCTATTTCAAATCCATGTGAATAATGTGCATTTGAGTGAAAATAAAACAAGTTTCTTTGTCTTGGGCAATACTATTGATCTTCAGTTCTCGTCACCATCACGAAATTTTTTTTAAGCATCCCGTATCACAAAATATTAAAATGATCCTTCCTGACTTGAAGAAGAACCCTTAACTCTTTTTAAAAAAAAAGATACATTGCGTATTCATGTATTTATTTTGCAAAATTGATAATTTTAACTCACGTTGCCAACAGGGCAAAAAGAGATTTTGCATAGCATTACGTCGATAACCTTTTCAAGAACATCTTCTCCTTATAGGTGAACTGAGTAGGACCGGCAAGACTTTTTGTGACATTTTTTTTTGCAGACATGCAAGAAAACTTTAATAATTGATGACGAAATTTTAACTCTGAAATTTCGCATGATTGTATCAGATCTGAGAGACAAAGTAACGGAATTTTTTGACACTAATGATATTTCATAGTTTACTTATTTGAAAAAAAATATACAAATCAAAAATTTGATTTTTCTAATTGATATTTAAGTTCCTGATTTTGACTTAAGTAAAATACCGCTATGAAAGATTGCCCACATTAGTAAAGCGTTGTATTCGGCAATAATCCGACTTTTACAATGTGTCATGCCGTTGTCAAATTTCATAAGACTATTGTTTTGTCAAGAATCCTCAAAACGCATCGTGCTGCAGAGTATCCAAACATCTCCTTTAAACAACCCTGTACACCGTGTTTATACCAAGATAACTAACAGACCAACTATTATCTGATTTCAAAATTAAGCGAATATTTTCTACCCATCGGTATTTTGTTAGGATTTGCTAAACATATTGTTTAGTCCTTTATTTCATATTAGGTACATTGTATATCATCTCCCTTCGTCATTTTTATTTGATTTGCTCAAGATATTCAATGGGTTCATGTTTTCGTATTAAAAGATATAATCTCTTTTAGCAGTTGTTAGACAATGAGGTGTCCATTGATATTAACTTAACAATACCATAATCGAAAATGACATATAAGTTGTAGTCACTCCTTATCTGATCATTACTTATAGGTTAGACAATACTTGGTCATGTTTTATGAAGATTTAAGCCCAAGGCGAAGCCGAGGGCTTAAATCTTCATAAAACATGACCAAGTATTGTCTGACCAATTTAGAACCTTTTCACACATTCGAGTGACCTTACAAAATTATCCTTTCCCATTGTAACAGTCAAACCTTAATTAGAGTTCACTTTTTATAATGAACTAAATGTAAAACTTAGGTTTAAATAATCATTTCAATGGATTGAATGAAAAAGCTCGGACATAGTTTGTGAGGACCGCATTGTGGAGAAATTGTTTTACTTCTGCTTCAGGTAAAATTTGATTTTATATATCTTGAGATTCTTTTTTTTTGAAAATTGACGTTTTAAAAAGTTTCTATAAACATTAAACTCTGTGTATAAATAGTTAAATTCAGACCATTCAATATTAAATGCTTATTTTTTATTGATAAATTTACATTTAGTGTGTTTCTCTTCGAACATTTTTTTGCATTATATATATATCAGCAGTCTGGCATTGTTTTCTTGAAAGAAAAAAAAACTCCCTCAAATGTAGGGTATATAAATCAAATAAGTATTATTTTACCTCCATTCTAACCCTTATTGTTTTGTTTATTCTATATATGTACACTGTTAAAAAATGTATGGAAATTTGCTAATTTCAAAATGTTTTGATTTAATCTTTGCTCTTTCGTCCTTAATCAGTAGGCTCTTTTCCTATTGAAAATGCCTCAGGGTATTGTTCACTTCGTTAGTGCAGTTATTAAGAGTTCACTTTCAGAATTAACTGAAAATGAAAAGTCGTTCATGTATAGCATTTCATAGTGCATGGAAAACCATGTACTACGAAAATTAGATGGCAAAAAACTGACTTTTCATTGGACGAGAAGGGGTGAGTATGTTCTAACGTGTGTTATCCTCTCATGACTGTTCTCGCAATGTGAAGTGTATTTTTCCATTAGAATAAAATATTTCCCTATAGAGTATTTTGATGAAAATCCAAGTTGATTTTTAAAAAAGTTATTAAAAGAATAAAAGTGTACTATCTGAATATGGTCCAAACTGCAAATTCTAGCTTTTTTGCCTACAATTAATTCAATTCTGAATGTTTACAGCTATACACCAAGTTACATAATGACCTGTGATTCAGTAAGATCAATATACATCAAAGATAGCTGTATAGTTTGATAAAAATCCAAGTTAATTTGAAAAAGTTAATTAAAGTGTATTTGTCCGAACTGCAAATCTTAGCTGTTTTACTTAATTTATTTGAAACTTAAATTTGACAGCAAAACACCGAACTACATTATGAACTGAGATTCAGTAAGATAAATATATGACTAAGATAGCTGCATAGATTGATGAAAATCCAAGTTGATTTGAAAAAGTTATAAAAAATATAAAGATGCCTGTCTGAATTTAATCCTTTGTTTTACCTATTATAAGCAATTGAATTATTTCATTTGACAGCAATGAATCGAAAATACCAAACAGACTGGTATTTTGTTCGAGTTATATATAATTTAGTTACTTGGGCTTATTAACACCAGTCAAGACTAAATTTGAGGGTCCAAACTAGTCGAGATAGATCGAGACTGGTTAAGAGGGAGTCGCGACAAGACAATTAGTTAAGGTAACAGGTACGTAAATGATTTGTTCTGCGATTTTTAGAAGAAATTTTATGCACGTGGAACTTATTAAAAGAAAATAAAAAATGAAAAAAATAAGTTGGTCACCGATTAAATTTCCGAGTTCCAGACATCTGAAAATCGTAAGGAAACAACATAAAGTACATATAGGCATAACGTCAAATTTAAACCAAAAAAAAAAGAAATTTCAAGCTTTAGTTAATCTGCAGTTAAAACCAATTCTACGATTTTTATATAACACATTATAAAAATGTTTTTAAGGTATTATTTTCCTTTATTATTATATGTTTTTCTATTGGGTTTACCGAACTCCCTTTTTATTTATCAGCCGTTAAAATGGGTGTTGCTGACGGGAAAAGAGAGAAAAAACACGACGTCGCCGAAAGGATTACGCAAAGTCAAGGCTATATCAACATATGTGTAAAGACAACGACTGCTTCATTATAATTTGTTTTGCTATTCAAATGCGCTATAGAGCAAACCATTCTGTCTGAAAAAAGGATTGGTTACCTATTATTGTTTATTTCAGTGATTATACGAGATCCTAAGTATTTATAAAGTATTTCTGGAATTATTAAACACAATGTCAAAGGACATCTTTAAAAACAGAAACGACAAAAGATCTGTCATTAAAATAGCTTCCCCGAATGACGATATACATTCAATGTTCAGATTTTCGAACACAATTTTGCTGCTTCACAAGAAGGAGGCAAAATATACCGTGCAGCGGTAAATTGAAACTATGGACTTGAAACTCACATTGTATGACGTTGAGATTAATGTACCCAATCTAGATTTCGTGAACTGTAATGGTCAAGCTAACAATGCACTGAATAGAACAGCTACATGTGATTTTAAAGAACCGTCTTCGAGCAAGTTTTAATTTATCAATTAGATGTTGAAGCGATTGGAAATCGCCAGCAGCGTTATATTCCTCATAATGTATGCCAACAATATTCCTGTTCGTACATTAGATTTTTTTTCTAAGTTTTGCGAAAATTGAGAAGAAATACGTATAACAAAAATAAAAACTATAATAATTATTCAATTTTTTTTATAGCAGCATTTGCACATGTATACAAACAGTATCAACTAAAACTGAAACATTGACCTGTAGTTCCGAAATTTTGCGCATTTTAAAATGAATTGATTGATGCACGCATACTTGTCTGAATCTTCAGTATAATATATATATTTTGCTAATTACTTTATTTTTGAAGTGACGGTTAAGAGAAATTTTCGGCGGATATCTGCATTTGCCTCGTCGCTTTTTCATGCTGGAAAGCTTGTTATTCACAATGTTCACAATGTTCCATTCAATTCAAAATGAGTGAAAAAGCAACGTGTAAAATTTATTTTAAATTTTCGTTCATTTTGAAAAACAGTTTACTTACCTTATGTCCGTGCATAAGGTCCTTTCCTTATTTCGATTCTCGTTCATGTTTATTGTCCCTTTCTCTTGCTTACCCATCTGATGTAATTTCTGACATTATACTAGTATTTCACAAATTTCATGTAACACAGGCAGCAAACTCTTTTGCTTTTCAATATTTTTTTACTATAAGTTATTTGTTTCAGAATAGTACTAGCACTTTCATTTTCAAATTATATTTATAGACCAGATCGCGGACGTGAAAGAAAGCACTGTAAATAAAGGGTTATGTTTATATTTTAATGAGGACAAATAAGGGTCATATTACAAACATAACAGCAATGTAAAATCAAAAATATTTATATTAATCTCTTGTTGTGTGTCGATTATTGAATACGACGCCCTATTCGTTTTCACTGAGACCCGTCAGTTAGAATGAATCTTGAATGCAAATGATAAGGATGTTAGTCTGTGACTATATTTGCTATGGCAATATATTGTGTCAGCCACAATGTGTTATTGTGGGAGTTTATGTACGCGTTTATGATATTCTTATCAATACTTCATCCCGTTTTCACGTCCCATATCAACATTCCCAATTTTCAAGTTAAGTTTCTGATCTGTGCCGATTTATACCAGCGTATAGTAAGTTGATATATGGACAGTTACCCCAAAGTATAAACCAAAACTTCTGAGACCAATTATTTGTACTTTAAACAGTTTTGTAGAAACATTATGGTGAGTAGAAGTTCTTGCAGGCTTTAAGTTGTAAACTAGTAGGAAACAAGTAAAACCAACTAAATCACTCTCCGGCCATCGCGACATGCCAAGTTAATTTTCATTGGAGGAAGGCACTATTTAACTATTACAAGATATTTGATTTTACATTCTTCATTTTGTGCTACATTTTGATGACAAGCTTTCAATGGTTTTCCACTAAATTGACCATTATTCCGACATCATGAAAATATTTTACCTGGTGTACGGGAGATAACTCCCATAGCAACAAAGGTTAAGTTCCCCGTTTTGCGGTAGAGGCGTTCATTTACGTACCTCTCACCTTTAAGTAAATGTAAGTACTGTTGAGACAATGTCTAGACTATTAAATAAAATACTTTTATGGTCGAGCACAAAAACTGGTCTTTTTAGACTCTGGGTAGTTTATAGTGTTATGTGACCGATTCAAGGGGTACAATCAAAATCACGTGATGGATATACACACACCGGAAGTAAGAGTCGAAATCGCCGCTTGAAAGGTTAGTTGTTGCATTTTCTTGTTTATATCAATTAAATTTTGATTAATAAGTATGCACACCGAATGTCGGATAGTATGTAGTTATAAAATACAAAATTGTTTTTGCTAGAAAGCGTGCAGTTATTGCAAACACTTCGACACAGTTCCAAATTTTCGACGGATAACTGTGTCGAAGTGTTAGCATTAACTGCAAGCTTTCCAGCAAGGATAATTGTGTATTTCAAAACTAGATAGTATCCGACATTCGGTGCACTACCTTATTAATTAAATTTTATTGATATAAACAAGTAAATACGACTACTTACCTTTCAAGCGGTCTGCTCGACTGTTACTTCCGGTGTGTGTATATTCATCACGTGATTTTGATTGTACCCCTTGCGATTCATTGTTATACATGGATATGAGCATATACCAAATTATTGACAACTTTATACGTTACCTTTATACTATAAAATTGGTACTTCTCGCATAACATTTGACATTCCAGCTCCAAAGTTTTATAACGTTTAAGTTTAAAGTGTTGAAACTTTCCATTTATTAAATAACATCCTGCAAGAAAGAAAAAAAATGCACTATAAATATCTCATTTCTAATGTTAATTATGTATTTCAACACCTGATAAAAAAATATGTACTAGTTTAGACTATATATCACAACATTCAATCAAATCAAATTGGCCCCTATGTCATACTTAACTCTGAAATATACAAAAGAAATATAGATTCCATAACTGCAACAAGTGTATTACGGAATTTCTCCAATCGAGACAGTTACATTTCAATATTTAAAGCGCCAAGCTTGACGAGCTTTTTGAATAATTAAAATTTAACTGTTGAGTGTAGAGAATCTCATGAATATCGTAATACACGAGTTATAGTGGTGCAATCTGTCTCTCTATTGATTTTAATCCTTTCTTTTCAAAGATTTGAAGAAAGGTGTATACTTTTATTGTGACGTCAACATACATGGTCGCCTTTTTAAAGACGTCACAATAAGACAATTCAGAAGAAAACAAGAACATTTAATGTCACATTTAAATTTCAACCAATTATTTGCCAAAAACAGATTTTCCATTAGTGAGGAAAAATATTTTTTCTCACACCGGTCAGGAAATGAGAAAATAACACAAAAACTAGGGAAACAAGAATTAAAATATCATACAAAACTAACAAAGGCCAGAAGCTCCTGATTTGGAACGGGCACAGAAAAATGGGACGAGCTTGCTTAGGTCAATAAACAACAATGTTACTGTTATTAGATTATTCAATTTCATGTGTTAAAATTGTTTCTGTTTTTGAATTCTAATCTTGTGAAATAACATAAATCGAAATAAAGAAATAACACGACAACAAGGTTATAAATTGTGTTTTTTTTAAAAACACTATAAACTGTGGCCTTACAAAAAGAGATGTATGCCATCATTGGCAGATACAGCACACTGTCAATGGGAATCATGAAAAGCCCTGAAAATATCGAATTATGTTGATAAAGATATTTGTATCGTATATCGTATTCTTTTTAACTATCATAGAAATTTGATGCTTGATAACAAAAATCTTCTAGACTGTGTGATTGGCTGCTTAAAGTTGCTGCAAGATTGAATCTGGTTCTCCATTTAATAATACTAGAAAGATAAACAAACCTTGTATATATGTCCAATTAGTTGATATTCTAAATTTTCCAATCCACACATCTTTGTCTGCACTTTTGAATTCTTCTAGTTCCATTAATGAAGTTACATTACTTTCCAGTACTCCTCCTTTTTTTGAACAGAAATTAGCAGCATGTTTCCATGTTTGTGGTGTGTTGTAAAAAGTTACATTTTGCATGGTCATTTCTGTTGAAAATTTAATAAAAGATGAATATTCGCAACAAACCCGACTTTCTTCAAAATTTCCAATAGAGTTATTCTGTATTGAAAGAATATTGAACGAATAGCGAATATTCGCATTAAAAAATAAAAATTGATAGATTCCTGTTAGACTGTTCAATCTCCAGTATAACAAGTGAGTTTAATATAGATTCCACCATTGCATCGATTGTGATACGATATTTATATGATTGAGACAGTATAATTTTCAAAAAAAAATTTAAAGAAATATGAATACACCATCAGTGCAAAAACTATTGACAAAATAGTAATGCCCCTTTTCAATGTTTTTGATGTTTGTTTAAGCAAGGAGGATATTAATTATAAATTCACGGGTAAAATAACTGGAAAAAAGTAATATAAGAAATAGTTTGAATAAAAATAAAAATAACAACTTTTACTATTATTCCTTCCTTACATAAAATTATAAAGCAGCCTTAAGGTGATTGGCGCTAAGTTGGTTTAACATGTGGATATGCGAATATATTCTACGAGTACCAAATTCATTTGTTTTACATGATCGCTGACGCTATGCAACGTGCTTTTTATGCGTTAACATGTTTATGCAGATAATTTAGAAAAAATACAGCAAATAAATGCAAAAGGAATCGGTTCAGCGACATTGATGGGTCTTATTTAGACGAAACGCGCGTCTGCTGTATTAAATTATACTTTTGACATATATTCATATACAGCAAAAGTTGTCTAATTTTAATTTTAGTTAGTAGGCACGTGCGAACCTTATTCTGATGTTTATATTAAAAGTAAAGAAAATCAAGACAACATTTTCTTAAAAAATGTATCAAAATACTGAAACTATTCTTTTTATTTATCTGTTTATCTTTAATTTTTAACAAACGCAGACTTACTTTTGCATTTGAAAATCAATTGAACGATACCATTTTTGTTATTGAAATTCATGTGACAGAAAAAGAACGGTGTACTCGAAATAAAAAAAAATGTGAAAAATTGATGATCCGAAGTATCTTTAAATAGTGTATTTTGAAAGCTGAATACTAAAATGTATGATAAAAGAGATGATTTCTCATTTTATATCGTTAATTTTTCATTTTTAGATGGTGACGCTCCTTGTCACCATCTTACGGTGTTTATATATATCAACTTGTACGATTTGCTCGTGTATGTAACAATGTTTTAGATTTTAACGAGAGAAATTTATGTATTACTGAAAAATTATTACACCAGGGTTTTCGATACAACAAACTAGTCAAAACATTTACTAAATTTTATCATCGGTATCAGGACATCATTCGTAAAGATAGCTCAACATACCGACTTCTTATGCGTTCAGGTATTTTACATCGATTTTTTATTAAAATATTCGTTATAAAGCACAAAGGTGTATTCACCATGTTCACCTCAGAAACTAACAAAACCTTTGAATATACTTAATAAGAAAGGATATAGTTACGATATTGTTGTCAGGTCATTAAACATTGCATATTTTGGCGTTAATATTGACTCACTTATAGGGTCTTTGCATCGGTACTAAACACATTTATTCAAAACCATTTGTTGGCATGACACGGGTTATGTTCTTCTCATTGTGTTATGATGGTATGATACTAATTCCCTAACGGGAAGGATTGTGCCTGATGTGCATATTATGAACGCGGGTATGTTAATGCTGTATTTTCAAAAAATGAAAAAATGATACTTAAATTTCGACTTTTAATAAAAAGACTTTTTGACTCATTTAAAGTGTAATTTGTTATATTTTTTAGTTTTGCTAGTAAGTTGACAATATAAATTTTCGTTTTCAAAAATAACATTCTCAAATTATCACGTGGTTATCACGTGACACTCAAAATCTATTTATAAACGTGAAAACAGTAAACTCAAAAGTGCTAGCGTGTAGACAGTCTTGTTTTTCTAAATATTGTTATCTGTGGATAGCTTAAATACCAAAGTATTAGAAAAGTGCTACTCGCCTCCTTGAAATAAAAAGATTAAATACATAAATGGAGATTTTTGACTGAATTGTGCCAAAAATACTTTGACCTTCAGATATTACAACGTCTAACACTTAAACGGTATTAACAACATGAACCGAGTAGCATTTTTCGAAAAATATTAATATTCAGCTTTCTGTACGTTAACTTGACTCAAAAATTCATCATTTCTACACGCTAGCACTTTTGAGTCAAAGTAAACGTGTTTCACAATTTTTTGTGTCCGACATTGTTTACAAACGCACAAGTGACTTTCAAAGGGAAGTAATTCTGTAAACAGAAATAAAAATTTCAGTCATCGGGAAATTATTGCTGATCTTTATTTAAATGTACTTTTTGTTGCATCTTCTCCATAACCAAATATTTAATAAAAGAAACAAACTATTTAAATATATATATTTTACTCGGAGAATAGATCAGAATGATTATAATTACACATCGGCTTGGGGTATGAAGCCCCTTTTCTTTCTGTTTGGTATTTTTTGGCCAAAAAATTATGTATTGAATTTTTCTGCGGACACTGTAGCTTTATCTACCAATAAAACATGACCTCCGTGTATTCGCACAACAGTGTGAGAAGTGTCGTTAAGCACAATTCAATCAATCAGATAGCTCTTTGAATTCTATTTTGTCAGGTGAGGTGCCTCTCATGTTTGGGTTTTGCCACTTGTAACAGTGTAAACTTTTAGAGTGTACAATAAAATCATGATTCTTGGTCATTCTTTATAAATCATACAGACCCATACACTGTACATCATTCAGTCGTTGGTCACAGTGGCAATCACACCATATATATTATAATGACAGCTTGAAATATATAATCAATGTCCTGCTTTTTCTCTCTCTCAATAAATTTAATTACCACATGCTGATAGAAAACATACTTTAAGAAAAATAGATGATGATTTCAAAACAAAAAAACTTATGGTGCCATGGTCAGTAAGTATGGGACTATTAAATCAATTTATACCAAATATGATAGTGCAAGAGCTAATGGAAATTTTATTATATTTCAAATCCTGCAACATTTTTTTCACACATACCCTTTATACACTATGTACACATTCAATGAATATTATGTGTCTCATTCAAACAACCTTAAAACTCCAAAATATGTATTTATTCTATGTATGTATATATGTACCATTATCTCTGTAACTTATAAATTTGCAGAATATTTTCTTTTACAGCTAATTTCCTAAAGCTTGGAGAGTAACACTTTGGTTGACTTGCTTGTCTTGTTTGTATAAATATTTACCCAAGCTTAAAGCTTAAAGCACTTTAGATTGTCATCTTCAAACAATAAATATAGGCAAACTTAAACCTGTAAATATTATAGTGATATTCAATTGGATGTTATCTAAATTATTATTGTACAATATACAAACAAAGCAAGCAAGGTAACCTAAGTCTTGCTCTACATGCTTTAGGAAATTAGCTGTAATCTCTTTTTAAGGTACAGGAAACAGTAATATAGGTATATATAGGGTGTAAACTTTATTTAAAGAATATATAATAATAATTTTGCAGGGTAAAGAAAAGATGCTATTTGAATAAAAAATAATAGAGAAAAATTATCATAGCAACTAATTGACAACCCCCCTCACCCCCCAGTTCAGACCCCAATTAATGAATCTGTGGCCTAAATCTCTATAAATTAGAAAAATCATGAACTTGGACAACTGTTTTGATTATCTATATTTTATTAATACCAATATAAAATATTATCTTTTATAATTGCAATGCTAACCATCAATGAGGTGTTTATTTTTAAGGATAAAGCAGCATAAAACTAGCAGACATCAGTTTAAATCATGTTGAACTGAATAAGAAAAGTTATTATAATATTTATCATCTTTTAAAGCTTCATGTAATTAGATAATTGAATTAATATTGATAATTGCTCCTCAATAAGCATTATTTGGTACTTTCTGAAAAGGGGGTGTGAATGTTTTTGTAAGGGAATATATGATCAGTGTCTGACAGAAAACCTTAAAGTTTTTCATTTAACCCAAGTAATTTAAAATATACATTCACTGATTGATTGATTTGAAATTGTGTATTAAATGCAGCTAACATGACTTATTTTACTTCATGTGGTATGTTTTTCAATGTGTCACAACTTACCATCATAACCAAATAACATAGATTTTTTTTGTTTTTGTTATAAAACATGTTTCACAATCATTGAAATTAGGGAATGAGTGTTCCTATTGATGAATATATATGCTAATTTGTATGTGAAAACATTTCATCATTCCTAACACTTTTGCTTTTGTTTCACATTATTATTAATAAACACTATTAAGGATTTTGATTTTAATATTCCATGGAGCACAGCTAAATATAATTTATCCACTGAATGAAATCACAATGTGTACACAGTGACATATTTATGAAGTAAAAGTTCTGTGAAACATCCTCTCCTCAGTGATCATAATTAGGACACAATATCACATACTATATCCACTTTCTTATAAATTTTTCCTTTCTTTGATCATGAACTAACACATGTTCCAGAATCATTGCAGTTAGTTATTCATTCATTTCAACATATTTCCTTTTGCTGAACCTGCTTTTTCATACAGTAAATTTTTTTCTCACTTTTTTTTAATACAGTCAATTAACTTCTAATTTGTATTACTTTTAGCACAGTTAAAACAGTCTTGATTCCATTAATTTTCTCACACATATGTATAAGTAAAGAGTTGTCTTTTCAGGAAAATGAATTTTCTCTTTATATCTCATGTACAGGAATCTGATATGAAAATAATATCCTTGTTTGGGTATCATTTGTTGATCTTCCTTAGAATGAAAAGTGCAGTCCTTGTGTCTTATTCATTTTATCAATTGTGCTATTGAATTGGAAGTAGCCATTGTTTCTCATTCATCTTAAAATCCTGCAAAAAAATGATATTATTATACACAATATAATTAATTTATAAGCCCCATTGCTATATATATGCATAATATCTATTACTTCAATCATTGTACTTGATTTATATAATAATATGCTCTTAATGTGCCCTGCTATTAATATTTTGAACATAACAATTATCTTATTTATATTCTTATTCTGATACAAAAAGAGAACTTCAATATAATCAAATTTTAGTAAGCTTTATAGCTATAGCCCTTAGTATCAGCAGTGGTTGGTTAAACTAATAGTAAACTTACATGTTTGTAATAAAATAATTGCCTTGCTTGTTTACTTTCTTAACACATAAATATAATAGACAGAGTAATCTAAACTCATAAGCAATTAATCTTTAAATAGCTTTCATATCACTTCATGTGACTAAAAAATATTAAAGTGTCAGTAACAATAATATAATATTTGAATGCTTACATCATAATGCAGACTCCCTACATGTCAACTCACTTGGAAGCAGTAAAAAAACCAGTGAATACAAATTCTGCAAAAGACAAATATAAAATTGCATAATAAAAACTTTAAAAGCAATAAACACACCAAAAGTTTTTTGTTAAACATGTAGGAAATAGGCAATAAAGGAGATACTTAAACAAAACTGATAGGTACTTAATCTGTATGATATTGAAATATTTACATCAAAGTAGATTGACACCTTTTAAAGTCACTTATTTGGATTACCAAATCCTACAAGTAATCAATAGTCTTTATGTCAATTGAATGAAAGTGGTGATCAATTTAAAATTTTCATGTCTATTACTAAAAATTAAATTGGATAATATATCAACTGAGATGAGCAAATTCTCTCATTTTGTAAAATCTCAGTAGCCTGATAACTGAAATATAACTTTAATAATAGTACATTTTATTTGTTTGAACATGCATTTATAAATTCTGGTATTTTTTATAAACTTAGAAATGACAATGGATATATAAATACTATTTGTGAAACAAATCCATGTTTTATTTTAATAAAATTTATGCTTAAATCACAATGAAAAAAAATAATTCTGAATTGAAACAATGTCATTCTCTGTTTAAAATGTAAAAACACCAACACTTCATTTGCGTGGGTGGTGTATAAAAGTATAAACAAAAAATGACTAAGCTTAAGGATAGGTAGACTGGGTATGATATTAATAGGGGGTGCACCCCTTACTACCAAAGTAAAAATGAATAGTTTTAATTTATTGCATGCACTAAACCAAGAGGGAATTAAGGGGGGGGGGGGGGGTTGTAATTATTATGTAACAGTTAGCTTGGGAAAAATCAAGTCTAATATAACTAATATTAAAACAATCTTTCTCCGAGCATTGTTTCCATTTAGCTAACTTTATTGATTCGTTGATTGATTCATAGGTCAACGGTTTTCGTCGTCGGTTATCCAAATAAATGACGAATTATAAATGTTTTGATTCACTTCAACAAATTCAATAACAAGAAATGGGTACCGGTGATAAAGAGTTACAATTTACAACGTATTTACCTCAAAATGTATGCAAAATCCACCTTTCCATTGTGATTTCCATGTGCCGACTTCTGTGACAAGGTGCTCAACAGCTGATAATAAATACTGTGACGTGACAAGCTAAACATTGACGTTGATGAATCTTGGTTTTTGGCGATTTTCTTACTTAAAACTGTAAGTGTTCAAGGGAACAATGGTCATGTATGAAGATATTGTTAATGTCGCAATGCCGATGTCGAAAAACAACAAGTTGACAAATCTTTGACCTCGGTGAAGCCAAAACATCACCACTCTATAGCAAATTCTCCCAACGTCCGATGTAGCCAATCAAAATTCGTATAGTTTCGAAAATGACGTAATAGATGAGATTTCGATGCAATCACCAAAAATTGTAAAAAATTATTTGAAACTGCATTAACCTACCCGCGAAATCATAATCTTTCACTCAGTTTAATTGAAGTCTGGAGCTGGCATGTCAGTAAACTGCTAGTAGTCTGTTGTTATTTATGTTTCCTTGTCATTTTGTTTATTTTCTTTGGTTACATCTTCTGACATCAGACTCGGACTTCTCTTGAACTGAATTTTAATGTGCGTATTGTTATGCGTTTACTTTTCTATATAGGCTAGAGGTTTAGGGGAAGGGTTGAGATCTCATAAATATGTTTAACCCCGCCGCATTTTGCGCCTGTTCGAAGTCAGGAGCCTCTGGCCTTTGTTAGTCTTGTATTTTTTTAATTTTAGTTTCTTGTGTACAATTTGGAAATTAGTATGGCGTTCATTATCACTGAACTAGTATATATTTGTTTAGGGGCCAGCTGAAGGACGCCTCCGGGTGCGGGAATTTCTCGCTACATTGAAGACCTGTTGGTTACCTTCTGCTGTTGGTTTTTTTATTTGGTCGGGTTGTTGTTTCTTTGACATATTCCTCATTTCCATTCTAAATTTTATTTATATCTTGTTTTTTGTATCAATTTGCATTAAAGATTAAAATTTGTTTAGATTTATGTTTCACAAGATTCTTATGAAATTGACTCGATAAATACTAAACATAAAACGTCGCGTATCTGCCTGACTGTATATTTCTAATAACACAGTTTTATACATTTATTTTCTTTTTATAGATAACTGTTGATTAATTTGTGAGCTGTATTGTTTTATTATTCATTTTTTTCGACTCTATTTATTAAAAACAGAGGCCACCTCATGTTGATCTCTTTCACTTGATTTTCCAGTTACCCGGCTTTGTATCATAATGAGACTCACGAGAATCCTGCAACATAGCGTAACAAAAAACAAATTACGTGTGTTCATACATCCAGACATATTATCTTAAATGACTGTCAACCAGTCTTTTCTTACTCTAAATACCATGACCTTTGCAAAAAAGCTATACATTCACCTTTTCCTCTCTCAATTTTATTTTATAATTATAAAGTTTTTTTCAGGAATATTTGGACCATAACCCTGACCTCCTCAAATAACCATTTGGATATGATATTTACCTTATGGACAAAGTATAACAACACTGTTATTCGCGTATTCAATTTAGTGTTCGTTTTATTTTTAGAACGTGCATCCACTGATATATGATTCAACACTTAAATGGATTAACTGAAACGATCCCTTCCTTTATTTTGTTTTTTCCAAATCGATTTTTGATTTTTGCACAGCGATTACAATTGTTATCTGTATTCAAAAAAACAACAATTTTTAGAAGTACTAACACTTAGTCACATTTCAAAAAATGTCAACGAAGTCAGAATATCTACAGTATGGAATAGCAAACGTATGATATCAAGTATGAGTTCTGAGGTTAGAATAACGAGTAAATATTTCTTTCCTAAGAAAGTAATGATTTACATGTACATAGTCGATTGCTTGACTAATTGCTTGGTATTTAACCCACAAATCCAGCAGTATTTCTCATTTCCAGAGAAGTATTGTCCAGGTGGTAAATAGCAATAAACAGCACCACTGGGTATGTATATAAATACCCTTTCCAACGTTTACAGTAGCAATAAAAAAAATACAACCTCGAATCAATTTTAGACATAAAATATTACTCTGCTGTGTACACAAACATTGAACTATTGTTTCAAAGGTTATTATTATTTAGTTATGAATTAAAGAATGTTAATTATTCAGACTTTTCACATTTGACTATTGCAACATTCGCGTGTTCGGTTGTTTGGAAAATGCGTAGTCCACCTTCGATTGACAATTTATATTTCCTTGAAGTTTATTGAATTTAGATTTTTTTGGTGTTTTAGCCTTCCTGGGCCGATAGGCTAAGTGAGCCAATCTCGTCACTTGGCGTCCGTCGTCCGTCCGCGTTAACTTTTACAGCAATCTTTTTCTCTGAAACGACTGGGCCAGATTTAAAAAAAACTTGGTCACAATCATCAATGGAATATCTAGTTAAAAACGTGTCCGATGACCCAAAAAACAAACAAAGATGGCCTTCATGGCTGAAAATAGAACATACGGGTAAACTGTATTTTTTGGTTATATCACTGAAACCAAAGCATTTAGAGCAAATCTGACATGGATTACAATTATTTTCTAGGTCAAGATCTATCTGCTCTGAAATTTCAGACAACTCGGATTACCTGTTGTTGGGTTGCTGCCCCCGAATTAATAATTTAAGGAAAGGAGTTGGGGTCATCAGGCCGTTATTGGGCCCAAAAAATACTGCAAATTTAAAAGTTATCATATATATTCTTAAATAACTGAAAATCGTACTACAGTACAAGGTACTCAGAGAAACAAAACAAATTCATCATTGAACAAGTTAACATGGCTACAAATCATGATTTGTTATGCATATTTGGTAAAATGTCTTGATTTTCCTTGTTTTTTTCAAATTTTATGTATATTTAGATTGAAAAGAATGTGCGCACACAAGAAACAAATTTAAATTGGATAGGATCATGTTAATTGTAATAATACAGTTTCTGTTAATTTTTTTTTAAATAGTACATGTTATGATGTAGTTGTGACGTCATCAGGTAAACATCTTTATGTTTTTCTTTAACATTTCTTGAACCAATGCATTTCTTAACATTATGTACCAAAAAGATATCAAACATTGAATTTGTTTGGGCAAAATCCAGGCTTTAATGCATCTACTCCTTTTGCCGATTTTGGTTATTATCTTGAATATTATTATAAATAGAGATAAACTGTAAACAGCAATAACATTCAGCAAAGGCAGATCAACAAAGAAGTCAACATGACCAAACTGTCAATTGACCCCTAAACTAGTTACATGTTTCCCCCTTGATAGTCTATGTTAAACCATTTTTCTAAAATTTATGTAATCTTTCAAAAAAATCTTCTCCTCTGAAACAACTGGGCCAAATTTATCCAAACTTGGCAACAATCATCATTGAGTTTTAAGTTAAAAAAAATGTGTCCGATTATTTAGCCAACAAACAAAGATGACTGCAATGGCTAAAAATAGAACATAGGGGTAAAATGAAGATTTTGGATTATATCTTGAAACCATTGCAAAACGTTTAGATCAAATCTAAAATGGGATGAAATTGTTTATCAGGTTAAGATCTATCTGCCCTGAAATTTGCAGACACATTTGACAACCTTCTTGTTGGGTTGCTACCCCCTGATAAGTAATTTGATGGAAATTTGCAGATTTCGGTAATAATCTTGAATATTATTATAGATAGAGATAAACTGTTAACAGCAATACTGTTCAGCAAAGTAAGATCTATAAATGAAATAACACGACTGAAATGATCAATTGACTCCTTAAGTAGTTGTTGTCCTTTATATTCAAATTTTAAATATTTTCATAAACTTTTGTAAAGTTTTGTATAAGATTTTAAAAGATATTTTCAACTGTTACTACTGGGCCAAGTTCATTATAGATAGAAATAATTGTAGCAACAAAAAAGATCAGTTAAGTAAGATCTACACATACATCACCATAGCCAAAAAGACAATTTTGTCATGAATTTATCTGTGTCAATTGTTTAAAATGCACATAGACCAAGGTAAGCGACAAATCCTCTAGTTAAAGTTTTTGCAGTTTCCATGATAGCGACGGCGATTATGAAAATTCGTATCCCTAGGTAAGCATAATAAACTTCTGCGCACGGTGCAGTTTCATCAATATCTGTCAAGTCAGCTCAAACTGCTTGGCAAAACATGTAGAAAATAAAGTAAAGGAATAACAATACATCACCCTTGTATCATTAAAAAAAGGTGACACAATGCTTACAAAATTATACCAACATTTTTAACTTTTCTTACCTTCACAGTTTAATGAAATAAGAAAAACTGAAATCAGAAATTGAAATTTATCCATTTTCACATGCTAGACGTTTAACGGATGACTCCACAACAATGAGGAAGTGTTTGTCATTAGACTATTCACCTATGTGAATTAAAAGTATCAGTTACAACACTGGGTTTTTCTTTTTATAACAGGGGTGAACACAGTAAGTTATTTATAGCATAGGTGAATTTAAATACTACGCAGTCGTATAAAAAATGAAAAAGTGTCGGAGTTTATGAACACACATGTACATTGTAAGATTGCTTTCACACCAACAATTTATTAGACTCTAACGTTTGGACCAGGTCAAACATTTGAAACGTGTTTATAAATAATGGAGTTTACCATACTAATTGCTTGAATGGTCTGCACAAGACAGGATTTGAACGATTGTTTGGCAAGGTTTTCATCCGGATGAAACATTTAAGAGACATATGTGTTGCTTCCAGCATGTTATTTTTTTTTAATATATAAACAAGTAAAGATAACAATCAAGAAATCCTCGAGCAGATTTTATTGTTTTGTTTAAAATGCGAATAATATAAGCATGCATCGCTGTTTGCTAATTATTCAATAAGCGGTATTGTGTTTTGCATAATTCTTTTTAATTTGCTCATCTTAAATTATGTTAAGGCATACTTCTAGGGTTTTTACTGCGTATTCCGAGTTTATATTTTCTTCTTTTCATATGAAAGATAAATAATACTAAAAACAAATATCAATGGGTAATATATTCAATTTTACCATAGCTCTATTCTTTAGAAAGAGAATTGTATAAAATATCCCTTGATGACAATACTATACTATGTTATGTAATGATATATGTTAAACATGCACTATATTATATAGATTTATTAAAGGGGCACTAGCTACGATATATATAAACAAAGCTAAAGTATGAATTCTTTTTTGTTTTATAATTGTTAAAAATGAAATTTATGAAGTAATGATCCTCTTTTATCAGCCCGTATGGTTCAATTTTGTCAAATTAAGCTAAGAAATATTGTTGATGAATAATTCACTAGCAATGATATAGTTCGATATTATTGAATCTGTTTTTAAACCTTTTAGCTAGTGATGGATAAGGTATGCTTGTTCAATTATTAAAAGGAAAAAAATGTCAACATTGAAAACGAAACATAGGTTAACCATTTGATTGAATGATTCGATCCAAAAAAAAATAATCTTAGTTTTAAGACAATTATGTTTTGTTATTCAGTGTATTAACAAAAAGAAGTTGGTCCCAAAATGTAAATTTGAACATTCACAAATCGTACATATTTCTTTCTATTTGTTCTAACCTTTTAGTATTCATGTTAATAACTATTGTATTTTCATTTACATTGAATGTTTCTCTGTAAACTATTTACATTTGGAGAATAAAATGTCTATCTGTCTGTATGTATGTCTGTCCTTTGTTCTTCGTAGGTCTACCTGATAGTAAATTAGAGATGGCATCAAATCCTAAATACACACGAAACACAACCACATATTATCGAGCCCAATCCATGCAGATAGCTTATTAATGCCTTTTTAAAATTTGAGAAAATGTTTGACATGCTTATAATTTGAGTCAAATTGGAGAACAGAATTTGACTGTAAGTGCACTTTTAAACAAAGCATGACATTTATATAAAAAAACATATTGTTATGAACAAAACTATTCTTTATAAATAGAACTTTAGCTACCTATATTTGTTCTAATGCATTTTATCTGATATTTTAAGGAACAGATTAAACTTTCAAAGAATATATATATGTTTGCAATTTGAATTCTAAGGACTGGTTCAAAAAGACAGATACTGTCTTCTTAACATTTGGTTTTTAAGGTGAATTTCCCGTTTACATACTTACGACCAATACAGACACATGCAACAAGTGATATAACTCGTTAAACCAAAGGCATCTGAAAAAATGAATATCAGAAAATTGCAACATGGGATTGTAATATTTTACAAAAAAGCACTGTGTAATGCTCGGATGCAGTACATTTATCAAAATACAAAGGTGAAATCCTTCCAACGAACACAGTCGTACATTGAACGATGCTGTATTTGTACGTGTGCAAATGCTCAATTTATATCGACACATATAATAGGTTTCAAAATATCATTGAATATAAGCCCCAAGTTGAAAACTACAACAGCAGCTGTTTTTGTCAAAACTTGCGAAATTTTTAGATTGTCAACGGTCTTTAAAAAAGGGGGACGAAAGATACCAAAGGGACAGTCAAACTCATAAATCTAAAACAAACTGACACCGTCATGGCTAAAAATAAAAAAAAGACAAACAGACAAACAACAGTGCACATGGCACAACATAGAAAACTAAAGAATAAACAACACGAACCCCACCAAAAACTAGTGGTGATCTCAGGTGCTCCGGAAGGGTTAGCAGATCCTGCTCCACATGTGACACCCGTCGTGTTGCTTATGTGATAACAAATCCGGTGAAAAAGTCTAATTCGGTAGGCCAGGTTCATGAAAGGGAAGGGGATTGTAGTTACGACGTAAGGAAAATATCCGATATCATTTGTGAAACGGTTATTCCATAACAGTCAACCAACTCGTGATGGCGTCCATAAAATTTACGAAGGGATGATTTCAACTTCACCATTTTGAACTATTGGTTTAATAGCTTCCTTGTAAGCACGGGATTATCGTATCGATCGGGAGATATATACCCCGTATGCAGGACACTGAGGTGCTGCTGTAATGTTGCTACTTAGAAATGGAAAGTTCACAATTTGAAAACTGAAATCATCTCTTTTGTCATAAGTTTTGTTTTCAACTGACCCTCATTGTCAATTTCTAGAGTTAAGTCAAGATATGAAGCAATGCATTTAATTTGGTCTTCTTTACTTTTTACCAAAGCGTCACTGACGAAAGTCACGTGTCGTACACAGTTTTACACGTATGAAGAGGGCTCACATGCAAAAGATTTCTGAAGTTGATCTACATGGTTCAACTGATTATGCATACATTATTAATGACAACCTTTTGTCCAACCTCAAAACTAGAGGTATGAGGTTCCATTTCGGTTAATATCCCCGATGCAATTTTCCAAAAGAACTCCTCTGAAGAAAAACATTTATTCCAGCATGGAAAGTTCATATGCACTTCTGTTTTTCTTTAAGTTAGAAATATAGGGCTCTACAGCATAGTTTCTACGTTTATATACCCCTAACTTCTAAGAGTTTAAACTTTTGTTCTTATGCATTGTGTTTGTCATTTTACGGTACAGATCAAACTTCCAAAGAATATATATATGCTTCCAATTTGATTTCTAAGGACTGGTTCACAACAGAAAGATAATATCTTTTTAACACTTGGTTCTGAAAGTGAATTTATAGTTTATATACTTATGACCAATACAAACACATGAAACAGGTGATATAACGCGTTAAAACAAAAACAACTGAAAATATTTGCAATTTTATTAATAGGATTGTAATATGTTAAATAACACTATATAATGTTTGGATGTAATACATTTATCAATATACAATTGTAAAAACCTTCCAACGAACAAAGTCCTACTTTAAACGATGTTGTATATGTACATGTGCAAATGCACCATTTATATCGACACACAGATAACAATACGTCTATAGTTGGGTTTTGCTCCTTGAAATTGGTTCCAAAATATCATGGATGTTTATCCCCAAGTTAAAAACTACTACAGCAAATGTATTTGTCAAAACTCTCGAAATATTTAGATTGTCAACGCCCTTTCACAATGTATCTAATTTGGCCTTCCTTTCTTTTTTTACCAGAGCATCACTGATGAAAGTCTCGTCAGGCATTCACAGTTTTCCACGTGCGAAGAGACATTTAAAACAATTTTGAAATTGATCTATATAGTTCAAATCATTATGCATACATATTTGCTGACTGTCATTTATATAAGCTCATGTACCAGATGTTTATGGTGGTATTTCGGTAAATATACACGATGGAATTCCCATAGGAATCCGTTTTAAGGCTAAAACTGTACCACTTTTACTATGAAGTTTTGAAACAAAAAGGTATCTAAGCTTGGAAAGTTCATACGCACTACTATTTTGAGCAACGATCAAATATTTTAAACTGACATTAAACTTTTGTACTTCCCCTCTTTTGACTTACAGATTTTCACAGATTTCAATTTTACTCATATGCATTACCATATTTACTGGTAATATTCACAAAAAATATCATAACCTGTAACCAGTAAGTTAACAAAATTTATTATCTATGACTATTACATATCTCCCCATTTGAGACCTGAAGCTTAACATTATCAAAATCAAATCTTTGTATTTAATAAGAGATACAATTTTCAGGAATATAACATCTAGAACATATGAGTCACATTTGCAATTACTTGAATCCGTGAATCATACATGAAACTCCTCCTTTGAATTAAAATTGTATTTTGATATTAAAATATATGATAGTGTACCTATCTATATTTGAAACCTAGAGTTGATATATACTGATTTTGTGGAATGTTATGTAGCGTATATGTGTTTTGTTATAAATTAGTGACTAATTCCTGACAGATATATTGTAGTGTATGATAAGTTATTGATTTGTTTTCAGTAATAAATGTATGCTTACTTAAGCAAAATTATCAAAGTATTTTTGTACAGGAGAGGTAAATCGTATTGTTCACGTTAGTACACACCTTAAGAAAAGTTAATTCGGTAGGTCAATTCGGGAACGGGGATAGGATTGTAGTCACGACATGAGAAACATATCTGTTATCATATGTGAAACGGATATCCGGTTTCTTCAAATTACTCGTGATGGCGTCTCTCAAATTACAAAGTAAATTAGTTTATTACCATAGAGTTCATAAGTTAGTTTTGTCCAGAAACGTAATATAAGCAGTCGCATCTTTCTTCTTGTAGTTTTTGTCTGCAATTTGTTTAGCTGGTACGCCCGTGGAAAGACATTGGTTGCACGATGTTTCCTGAGTTTACTAATGTCATATCCAATATATACAATTATATATAAAATGATTAAGAGTTCAGATTTTTTTTGATTCTTTAATCCTTTTCTCATTTCATATGCAAATTTCGTTGGAATCTAAAATTGTATTCCAGTTGAAGTACACAATTTGCCTATTCCGGATGAGGTTTTAAATTTAAACAATCGTAGGTTGTAACATTGACAGCGGGAACATTATTCAATTTTTCATATGGTGGACTTAAATCTCCGTTGTCAATTTTATGGTATGCTGCAGCCTCAGAAGATTCGTGGTCAATATTGAATTCCGCTATAGAAGCATTTTGCTTTTTCTGCTTTACTCGTTCGTTTTGTTCTTGAAATTTGCTATTACTTCCGCTGAAATCTGACAGTGAAGTTGCGGAGTTGTTTGTGTTAATGTACACATTTTCTGACTCCGGAGTAGAGGTTACATTTAAACAGTCGTATGCTGAAGAATTGAATGCTTGGTATCTGTTCAATATTTCATATGGTGGACTGTTATTGCCACCACCAATCTTATGATCTACTGCAGTCTGCGATGTTTCATTGTTAATATTATGTAATTCGTCTAATTCTTGAACAGGACAAACATTTTGTGATTTGTGGATGGTTGGTTTCTTCTTTGATAGTCTGAAACGAATTTTTAATTGATTAGCTTAATATAAACAAAATATTGTTATGTAATTTAAGTTTCGTTTGGATGCACACTCATCATATTTACCTGGATTGATATTTATATTTACGTCAGACGCGTCTAAAATAACCTCGTAAATGAATAATAGAGATGAAATAATGCCGAATATGATTGATTATTAGGTGGTGGCAATTGCTCAGTGGCAAATACGTTATGCAAAGACAAACAAACATCTTAATTTGACAAATATTAGCTAATCAATCAGAAAGGTGTAATGATTTAAACTTAAGATAAAAATAAAAACAGTACACTATCAACAACAGAAATACTGAACAAAAACAAACTCCAACATATATAGATACTGTGCGTATAATGCCTTTGTAAGGGTTATCATATTGACGAGAAACTCAAAATAGCATTCAATTCATAGTACCTTCAAACAAATGTGTGAGATTAATTTATTAAATTTTCGTTTGACGGCCACATTATTGTTATTGCAGAATGCATAGAGGCAAACAGTTAAAAGACACCTTCACGTTACGTTTTCAATGGATTTGCTTTTATTAAAATATGGGTTTACCTTCAACGAAGAAGACAAAAACATAGAATCGCCACAATAAGAACAAAAGTTGATGTTATAGTTCCTGCTGCTATGCCTGCAAAATAAACTTTTAAAATAAGAAACCAACTATAAAAATTCAAAGTACCGTGTTTTGAAATATTTAAGTTAAAAATCCTATATTTTGTACTATATTAAAACGAAAAGCAACCACAACGCTTTTAGTATACATGGTGTTTTCGTAGTTTTTTTTAATAAAAACATAGTCTCATCAATGCCTTTTCCAATACATAACAAGATCATTGCTATTTGACAGTGTACAAAACTATACCATCGAACTATCCACTTTCCAGGATTGACAATAAGCGTTTTACAACATAAACGAGACAGAAACTTGTCCCTTTGAACTACAGAAAATGAATAGCTGTTACATAGTTTCACTATTACATTGATATTTGAAGGTTATCATTATACATTTGAAGATACCATTTTTCGATAATTGGAGTAACTTAACTTACTTCCCCAATTATTAGATTCAGCATTATTTTGTGGCACAATCGAAAGGTTTGGAATCGAAATCAAATCCCCTTTATCCTCATCTGTCCCTATAATAGATTAAATAATATATAATATTGATAGGGCGTACATTTGTATTGCCAAAAACATATATATTAAGTGAGTAATACTAATCTAATGTTTTGTTTGTTTTGTTTGTTATGTTCTTTTTCAATTATTTGGAATAGCATGTTAATATACTAATAATCAGTTACTCTTAAACATATCCGATATTGGCCACTTGTATTAGATAAGTGTCATACAAAGCCAGAATCCAGACCTCACTATTCCATAACGTTGAATGTTACTATTTAACTATATTTTATTGACCAAGACTAACACAATGGATGTAACTAGGGAGCATAAACTTAAACTTTTCATGAATTCTTGACGTTCTTATTTTATAAGCATGCGTTGTTTTCCCACAAAAGTTAATATACAAACATCAACATATAGGCAACATATAGCATGATACTAAACCCATTACAGGGGGGGGGGGAATTGTGCCTGATATTCATATGATGAAGACATAATGTTTAAATCAGTTTAATTGAGGTCTGGAGCTGGCATGTCAGTTAACTGCTTGTAGTCTGTTGTTATTTATGTATAATTGTCATTTTATTTATTTTCTTTTGCTTCATCTTCTGACATCAGACTCTGACTTCTCTTGAACTGAATTTTAATGTGCGTATTATTATGCGCTTACTTTTCTTCATTGGCTAGAGGTATAGGGGAGGTTTGAGATCTTATAAACATGTATTACCCCGCGGCAATTTTGCGCCTGTCCAAAGTCAGGAGCCTCTAACCTTTTTAGTCTTGTATTAATTTTGTTTTTAGTTTCTTGTGTTCATTTTGCAGTTTAGTATGACGTCCATTATCACTGTACTAGAATGCATAGTTTTAAAGGGGCCAGCTGTAGGACGCCTACGGGTGTGTGAGTTTCTCGCTACATTGAAGACCCATTGGTGGCCTTCAGCTGTTGTCTGCTCTATTCTCGGGTTGTGCTTGCTTTGACAAATTCCCTATTTCCTTTCTCAATTTTATTATTAAATGCAATACTAGTGAATAGAGAACTGTCTTAATTGGCCAATTTCCAAAACGAATGTCATTAATGACCGACTTTCTCTTGCAAGTATTTTCTGCAATTCTAATTTTATGTCATTATATTTCGCATCAAACCAGAAAACCGGCAAATGTCTAACATTGACGTCATTTGACATATGACGTCACTTCCGGTGTGCAATATAGTTTAAACTACGCGATACAAGGTGAAAAATGCAGACTGGAGAAAAGACTCGATATTATATATACAAAAGAACTGTACTAACTATATGATAAACAATCGGAACTTTCAACGATTCCATGTTTATTATCTTTATATCATACCGAATCTACAGAAAAAAAATCTTTTCTTTTCTACAGTTATTCTCGTCTTCTTTCCCGGTATCAATCAAAACAAAACATGAATCGGGTTTTAAGATTTCTGTAACGTCTGTAACAGAAACATGATTAATAAAATGACTTCACATTTTACAACAACACAAGTTACATGTATTTTAACTGATCAGATTGTTCATCAAAATAATAAACGCTCAATTACCACACTACTTTAAAGAAAATACACTCATGGTTTACTACTATTCCTGTCAAAATCATTATCTATTTATTGTATACTACAACAATCTGATATTCACGAGATTAATCCTCCCAGGTTGAAGAAAAATGTAGTTTCTCAATTTTGATTTACAATCATACTCGTTTTTGTAGATGCGCTGATAATAAGGCGGATTTTCAATTGCTCTGGTTTTAATTTAACGAAAACGAATGCGTGATTTCAAAGGCAAAAATTACACAATATCGCAATATTTATATAAACTATACGGAATCTCTCTCAATCGATATCAATCCGAGTTTTTTCCCCTAATTAAGTCAAATGTATAAGAGAGACGAAATTTTCCAAAGGGACAGTCAAACTCATAAATCTAAAATAAACTGACAACACCATGTCTAAAGTCGGTTTGGAGTCTCATTGCACCACACTTTGTGTCGTTACAAGACAAGTGGAAAACCATATGTCGACGATTTTGCAGACCTTTATTCATTGGTGTTCAAACCCTTTTCGTTAATAACTGAGTTGTCAGACTGATTGTAGAATTTGATTTTACCCTTTTTCAAAAGTGGGGCGAGTCAATAAACAAAGTTAAATGGCGATCTAATGTGGTAGTAGGAAGTAGGGTTTTTAAAGACATCAAATCTATATGATATATTCAAAAGTTGTAAAAAACAAAGGTTTGTACTAAATATAATGATAATAGTTAATACAGTTATATTCAAGTTCTGCATCGTTATCTGTAACATTTACATAAACTATTACAAGAAAGATTAAAAAAAACCTGCTAATTAATTATAATACGAGAAAATGTAAGATTACTTCAAAACAATTGTATCAGTTACAAGGGAAACAATGAAATATATAAAAAAAAGAGAAAAAACGTGTACAAATCATCATATGATCTTCATTAATATACTACCTATTAAGCTTCCCAATTGATTATAATACATATATATATAAGTAACTATCACAAGTGTGTTATTAACAAACTTTGTCAACCAACTATCATTTATACACAATATAGCAGTTTTGATAACACACTTTTACCTTATTCATTTTCACTGAAGCATCTTTAGGAACAACAGAAAAGACTTTTTCCTCTCATGAACTTAAGTTTTTTTTCTTCATATGAACAAATTAAAAGGACACAAGATCTATACATATATGAAAACTGTTCCATCATAAAAATTTTACAATGCGTCCCAGTTCAAAACTTTTAGTTTAAAAAAGCATGAGATGCAATATATTATTTTATTTCCTTGAATGTCGTTGAAATAACCAAAACACCTTAATTTTTATTACCACAGGTAGCATAAAAAATGGAATTGCAGTTTTCATAACTACGTCTTAGGTTTCCACTGTCACAACCATTTTCGGTAATGCATCTATCCTTTCTGTCTGGCGTCCCAAAGTCGGGAAGTCTATCTGCAAGAAGAAATATAAAGTAACATGACTTCTTTTAACATGTTAATCAATACATAAGGGTATGCATCTAGCACTTCGCCAATTTCGCGACCTCTTCTTTCTTAAATGCATGTTCCAACCTGTTTTTGAGGATACCTGCTCCCATGGAAGCTATAAAACCAAGAATTCCAAATGGTGAAGTTGCAATCATCCCTTTGTAAAATATACGGACGCCATTACGAGTTGATGGACCAATATTGTTTTTCCGTTTCACATATGATATCGGATATTTTCTTTATGTCGTAACTACAATACCATTCCCTTTTCACGAATTGTGACCTACCGAATTCGAATTTTACCTGATGTGTAATAACATAACAACACAACAGGTGCCACATTGAGCAGGATATACTCACCTTTACGGAGCACCTGATATCACTCCCAGGTTTGGTTGGGTTTGTGTTGCTTAGTCTTAGTTCTAAAATTCTACTAAAATGATAGACATCCCGATAACAAAATGTCACAAACACCTTGGGTTAACCATGTTAACGTTTTGCTATGATGCTCGGAGGAATAACCATATAGACAATCTTATTATATAATTATTAGAATTATGAAACATTTGAATATCTTGAGAAAACAAAAGTATCATCGTTGTAGGAAAAACAATTTTTGAATATGCAACAGAAGTTTAGGATAATTGTGGTATAGGATATGCTAAAAAAATAGTTAGTTTGCAGCTAGAATATTTATTGGTTTACTTATATCTACTTAATCTGAAAATCTGTATGAGGAAATTGGGTGGGAAACTTAAGCTGACAGGAGGGAAAGACTTAAATTACAAATGTTTTATAACATTCAACATAACCAAGCTCCGGATTAATTATGCAAACTTGTTCCCCCTAGTGTAGAGCCCAACTGTATATCTCTTGAGAAATGGCAACGACATCACTGTTCCTTTTTGTAGATGATCTCTTACTAAAGAATCTTTTATATCATCAACTATTAACCTATGGAATCATACCGATTTGTCCCTTCGAAAATCAGACTGTTTCTCAAAGTTTAAAATCCAATTAGAAAGGTTAAATACCACAAATAAAGATGCACCTAAGCATTATCTATATGGGCGGATGAAACTAAATATGATTCTAACAAAGTTCAGATGCTACTCATCCCTCTTGAACTACGACGTGTTTAGAGTTAATATAATTGCTGATCCATTATGCTTTTGTGGATGCAACATTGAGACTGTTCACCATTTCTTTTTCGACTGCATTTTATATACATACCAGAGAGAAATTCTGCTGAACAATCTTAGATGGTTTCCTGATGACCTTATACTAAATGTTATATAACTTACATCTGGTAATCCGATCTCTCGTATAAACAAAACGTGAATATATTCAGACATGTAATCGATTTTCTTAAAAAAATCTGAGAGATTTCTTGCATGTTACATGTTGTTATGTAGAAAAAGTGTATTTACGGTATATCCACTTCATCATCAACATTTTCATCATCATCATTTTCAATGTATACACTTATTTATGTTTCATTATTTTCTCAATTGATAGACTCGTACATTATTGTTAATTTTGATATTGCATGCTCATATAGATATTGTATTTCAAATTATTATTATTCAGAGCGGACTTAATAAGTATGGCTTACTTGTGTCCAATCCACATTTTACTTTGAGTAAATAAAATATGTTTCAACTAAACTTAGTTTTCTATTTTTTATATTCTGTTCTAGTATTTGTCTGTTTTTCTTTTTCTTAAGCCATTGCGTTGTCATTTTATTTTCAATCTATGAGTTTGACTGTCCCTCTGGCATCTTTCGAAGCTCTTTGTGAATCATGAAGATTTTTTTTTCAAAGTTTTCATATGTGTTAATCGAATGGCTTTATTCACCTATTCGTAAAATTTACTTGAATAGGCACGCGTATAACTTGCTATATTGGTTCAAATTAATACATAAATATTGTCACGGTCACATGACAAGTTATGTAAATGCGCTGATAGAAAAAAAAAACACTGTCAGCCAATCAGAAGACGTGTAACATTCATAATTAAATTATAATTTAACCATGTCTAGACTTTGTGGCTGAAAACAAATAACTATTGTATTTGCTTCGTTTGGAAGACATTGAACAATAAATACACTGCTATATTTCAAATGTTTGTCTCCTCGGCTTGACATAATATACTATAACTTTATTGCATATGATATAATTTTCGTCTCAAATGACAAATGTGTTGTATAATGTCGAAAGTAAAAAAAAGCTTATTGAATATACTCACGTTCCCAAACTTTGTAACAGCCGACACAATTACAATTCTTGCTTCTAACGAATGAATTTATATCACCAATACAAAAACAATGTTCTCCCTTAAAAAGACAAAAATCAAATTGTTATGAGTTTATATTGAAAAAGGAGAAAATAGTAAGCTATTCACTTCATTCACTTCACTAGGGGAGGTCTAAGACAAAGAAAACATAATAACAGATCATGACAATTCCTAGTCTCGCTATGACCGTAACAGTTTTGCTTGATATATATGCAAAGCACTACTTTAAAACTTGCAAAATATGATGAGGAACCATTGATACATTGCATCAAAACATCACGCTTATAACTGCGATTAAATAGATGAATCGAACAAGCTGTGTTTTGTTTTCGAAATAATCATATAAAACGGATATTTTGTTGAAGGTATATGAAAGGTCTTGCCAATTAATATTACGACATACTGTTTTCAACTACCATATTCTGGCCTTGAGTAAAATCGAAGTGACTTGTATCGTAGACAAAAGACACAATGGTTATAAGACACAGCGCTTCATTTTGAAGTTTTGCGCACGTTAAACCTTTAAACAAGATTACATATAGCAAACTCATATTATTCAGGTCTTATAATAAGATATTGTGCTAAAACATGAAAAGACGGGGTTATTAAAACTGTAGTGATTTGTTTGTTAGCTGTACACTGTTGCACCGTTGTAATGAAAATTCATGAAGACATGCAAGTAGAGTTGGGATATTTTTAAAGTTATCAAAATAACTCAATCGTCTGAACCATCTGCCAACTGTCATTTTCACATTTTTCCGAAATATAAGACCAGTTTTGTTTTTTTCTAGATATTGATATAAAAAAAGGAAAAAGTGCATTTGTTTTTGGAATATTGTTAAAAAGCTTGTGTTACAGTTTGTAATATTGAGACTAGTTTGAGACACGTAGATCGCGTATTGTTAAGCCAATCAATCGTATTGACATTTACATAATAACAAAAATAAATTCGTTTGTTTAAATACCCTAAAAAAATGTATGTTGCTGCAAGTGTTATTGCTTTTCAACAACTCAATAATTCTGCATAAACCTGTTTTCACCAAAATAACGAATAAACTAAATGTCAACTGATAAAAAAAAAGTAATGAACTAAGAGTTTTATAGTAATAGCTCAAGATATTCAAAGGCTCCTTTGTTTTTTGTATCATCATATATCGTATCTGCTTGGCAGCTGCTGATTTTAATTAGTTAAGATATTCATTTTACTTTACACAAACTATACAGAAAAAAGAATATAAACATGTGCAGGTTTCGTTAATCTATGACATAGACGTTACCCATCAACATAATAAAATGGACAGCGCTATATGTTAAACAAACTTTGCTGCACGCATACACAATATATACGTTACCTTGATACTATAGAATGTAAATTCAATGCATAACATTTGACATTGCAGCTCCACCGAATTTGAAAGTTCAAGTTTAAAATGTTGGAAGATTCCATTAATCAAATAACATCCTGTTAGAAAAATGAAAACGTACCTTAATCATATTAATATATGGTTGTTAATATATTTGTTCAAATTGTGTCTGTAATACTTTTATTAAATTAGCAAAAACACATATGTATAAGTTGAGGCTATATGATACAGCATTCCATAAAATGTTTTGATGAATCTTAGTTTTATCATATATAATATGCACGATGTATGTATCATAAAAATGTTGATATTTCAAAATATACAATTAGAAAATTTACGTTGTTAAGCCACATCGCCAGGCGGAGATCGCATTAACTGCTACCTTTGACAGTTTTTACGTCTGTATGCCTATACATTCGTTCAACGGTTTTATTTTAAAGCAATACACAATATTTATTTTAAAAACCGAAGAATTTCAAATTTGGTGGTTTTACTTTGATAGTTGTTTAATTATGTCCCTTTATAAAGTTACATGTAAGTAGGTTATCATGTTTGTCCCTTTAAAACATTATCCATTTATATATCGTTCGATGAAAGTTGATAACAGTACAGAAAAGGGAAGTCAGAAGTATATTCGAACATGATACATTGTAATGTTTGAACTTAAAAAAAAAATGAAAAAAAAATGAATATGAAACCTGTAAAAAATATAGCAGTAAAACACGAAAAAAATAACGACAATAAAATTAATGTATGTCGCCAAAACTTTAATTATAACGACGGGAATTTTACGTTTTACGATGATTGTTTCGTGTATACAAACTTAAAATGGGCTTTTCTCATTGTTGAAAGCCGTACGGTGAACTATTGTTGTTAATGTCTGTGTCATTTTTCTCTCTTGTGGACAATTGTCTCATTGGCTATCATACCACATCTTCTTTATTTTTAACTAAAACAATCCTTGATATGTTTTAGAAATGCACATGCAGTGATTTATGTTTTAAATGTGGATCGAGAAACACACTGTCATCCCCCAATAAGGTTACCTGTCGAAATCAAAACTCGATATATATTTTTTTTATAACAGTTGAACTGCTTCACTGATCTTCAGTTGAGACCATTGTACAAACCACATCCTGGCAATAAATCACCACTTTCTTTCATGCATATGTATACGAATACAAGCCTTTTAAATCAATTTTGAAAGCTCATTAATAAAGAAAAAGAAGAAGATTTTGCTTCGATAATCTATAGATTATACTTGTAAACTTATTTTTGTTATTAAGTAACTAAAACAAAATTTTGAAAAACACTAGTCGTTTGGTCATGATGGTTCTTACACATAATTATTTCATTGAACTTAACGACAAAAAACGATGATTTAGGCCTCAAAATTGTTGATTTTCCAGGGCTTTGAAGCAATTTCTAAGCAGCGCCTGCATACGATATATTAATATCCCTGCTGATACTATATTCAAGAGAATGCATGTACTACGATGGATGAAATTTTAGGGACTTGCTGATCACAGGGTATATATTAAACCAAGAATTCCAAGATGTTACGTTTACATCATTCATTCATAAATTCTACGAGTAAAAACGATTCACAGCCGAAGACGGATATATTCATAATGTCGTACCTACAATTTCTTTCCATCAAAACGGCCTACGTGTTAGAACTAATTACAGGGTTTGTACATTCATTAGCAAGACAACGGTTGCAACATATGGCGTTTGATCTTCTTGCCCTTCATGATAACTTGACATCATTGCCAAGGTTCATGTTGCTAAGTCTTTAGTTTTCTAGGTTTAATTTCGTGTACAATTGTTGTTGTTTTTCAATTGTATTCACGGCATTGTCAGTTTATTTTCAACTTTTAAGTTAAGTTTACATTTTTTGTTTACTCGTTTTACTTTTGTATCTTCTCTTTTTTCAGTCTGCTATGGACAAAACACATTATATTTGTTTTCTGTCTTTAAGGATACGATTAAATATATATGCATTATTGGTAGCCGGTTGCTTTGCTCAAACTAATTGTAACTACGTGAACTTGAATAGAGTAATCGACTTAACGACACTACCCTTGTCGTTATTTCTCCTTATAGGCCATACTAGAATATAAACATAATACATCTTATTCATTAAAAGACATAATCGAGGGTATATTTATCATTTCCTTAATATCGTTTAATTTATTGCAATTGTTTTGAACAATATCTGTATTAGTTGATAGAAATTAAAAACAAGCAATCTGACTTCACAATTTTTACCAAACACTGCTACTGTTCATACTATTATTAAGTGTTTATTCTTATAATTACATTCTAAAAGCCATAAAGTAGTCTCTATTTACCAATCTCTGCCAATCATTTACAACATTATTTCGTCAAAGATGAATCAAGTAGCAGTAAACTTTCGATTTATAAAATTCTAAATCAGATCTGTAACAAGATCTTTTACATAATAGTAATTTCTCCAATGGTGTCATTTTTTTTATTTAGGATATCAATCGATTTCAAAATTCGCCTCCCTTGTCATTATGTTGCTCGTTTTAACGTTGTTAGTTGAGACTTCATAATACCTTAGGTTAGCTTTGGTAAGGTAATAACTTTTAACATAATATAAATTAAATACCTTTGTTTTGAGAACCTTATATGTACGTCTGTGTATATACTTTTACGTATACATCTGATAGTCCACTCATTTTAATTAAAAGTCTTAGGTAATATCTTAAAACAAAAACTGTTTTGAACCCCATAATATCCCCATCAGTGGTTGCCTTATACATCATATATATTTCAAACATTGTTGTTATAAAAATGGCGTTGTTTGCAGTTGTTTGATAGTTACTTCTGTTGTATTTGAATAAGGTTCTATATGGAATTTTCTTGATAGGTGTATGAATACGTTGCTGTCGCGTTGAAGTTAACCTCATATCTCGATTTAGTTATATTGAAAAGAAAAACAAACCTCGAATATATGTCCAGTTTGTTAATGTCGTGAATTTGCCAATCCATATGCCTTCGCCTGAGTTTTGGATTTCAGTTTGTTCCCTCAGTAAAGTAACGTTACTTTCCAGTACTCCACCTTGAAGAGCACAGTGATAAACAGCATCTTTCCATGATTTTTTTATGTTATAAAAAGTAACATTTTGTGTGGTCAATTCTGTTAAATATGAAAAATATAATATACAAATATACTTCGTACTACAGTAAAAAGGAAGAATATCCGATTGAACGAAGAAGGACTGTATAACATCCAGCATATTTCCATGTCTTTTGAATGTTGTGATTGATAAATAATCGGTTAATAATCGAAATGAAAAATGAATTATATTTGTAATTGCTAGCACACACTGATGGCACCTTCATTCCCCCATTGCCAGAATAACAGCTAATTGAAAATTCGAAAATCAAACGACGCATTCAAACATTACATTAAACATACTTATTTCCGAAGATTTTGTAGTTTGGAGCCTTTTTTTCCCATGATTAAAGAGACCATTTCCAAAATTCCAAAGACTGATGCAACCTTGAGACATGCGATGTTTTATACCAATGAAGCTTTATTAGGTTTAATCTTATATTCCTTATAAGGAAAGAAGAAAAATGCAGTTTAAAGGTAGGTGTGTTACTACATGTATAATGACAATGTTAAATTTTCTCCTAGTTTCCATGACAATGATGGTCATTTTGGAATTTCTAAATACTGTATATCAAATAAATTAATCATAGTTAACAGGATTTCATTTTGTATATATGTCTACAAAAGACTCATCAGTGACACTCGAATCCAAGAAAGTTAAAAAGACCAAAAAAAAAAACGGAGTTAAAGAGCTTAGAGGACCAAAATAACATAACGTTTTGCAAAATGCAGCTAAGCTTATATATTCCTGAGGTAGACAAACTAAGTTTTTGAAAATTCAAATTAAAGATTAACAGATAGTTCATAAATATAACCATATCAATGTTCCCATAAAGTGCATACAGTATTGTCTTATAATGAAAAATTTGGATTTTTTTTTTTCAAATTAAAGCTGTTTCCATGGCAACGTCAGCCATCTTGTTTATGCCATACACCGAATGCAATACTGCACTTGCTGGTAATAAATTCACATAAATGCATGGCTTTAAATCATTCTGTAAATTTTCAGAACATTGAGAGCAAGTTGACTACTTTTTGACATTTTAGCAGTTTCCATGGCAACGATGGCCTTTTCGGGAATTCAAAAGTTAAAAATCTCAGCAACACTTGCCAATTTCCAATTTTATTACATTTTGTAAGTTTGGAACATTTTTATTTTTTATTTTTTTTTTATTTTTGCAGGATCCAGACCATTCACAAAATTTAATGACAGATCCCACAATGGTACATGACAGAGAACAAATCATCACAAATTCAATGAATTCGACCTAACATTTTAAGAAAGTAAGAGCTATTTTAAGGTTTTGAAGAATTTTGACCATTTTCGCATTGTTTCCATGTAGTTTTTTTTTTGGAAATTCAAACTTCAAATGCTACATCTACACATGTTGCTTATCATTACTGTGAAATTTCATCTAGATTTTTTTTTATATTTTTGCTGCAGTTTCCATTGCAACAAGAGCCAATGTGTATTGGTTAGTGCATCGGACTACTAACACAAAGGTTTCTGATTCGAGTCCTGCTCTGGTTTGAAAATGTCTTGGACTGCAATTTCGGCTCTCTCTGCACACCATTTGCGAGTATGGTCTTTGGGAAAATGAAGATAGTCCATCGGAAGGGCATCCTTGTAGATTTCGAGAAAGAGCAGGGTACTGCCACTACAAGGCAGCACTCGCACCCGCAAAGTAAAACGGGATGAATATTAGTTGCGAAACTTTTTTCCCCATCCACAATAAACAATAACGTTTAAACAAATATTTGATTGTGAAACTCATTCAAAACCTGTATAATGGACTCATACGTTTTTTGATTGAGTTAAGTCTGCTAATTGATATTTTATCGTATGTTTTAATATGTTGTGATGTTATGCTATTGTTTCAGAAAAAGGGAGAAGGTTTGGGCCCATTAAAACGTTTAATCCCGCTGCAAATGTTTGCACCTGTCCTAAGTCAGGAATCTGATGTACAGTAGTTGTCGTTTGTTTATGTAATATATACGTGTTTCTCGTTTCTCGTTTTGTTTATATAGATTAGACCGTTGGTTTTCCCGTTTGAATGGTTTTACACTAGTAATTTTGGGGCCCTTTATAGCTTGTTGTTCGGTGTGAGCCAAGGCTCCGTGTTGAAGGCCGTACTTTAACATATAATGGTTTAATTTTTAAATTGTTATTTGGGTGGAGAGTTGTCTCATTGGCACTCACACCACATCTTCCTATATCTAGCTACATGGTATGGAAATTGATGCTTTGAAGTTCATGTAAACCAAAATAATTCACTAAACCCTCAGATTTGAACTATTCCTAAGTAGTAGTAGAGTTCCATCAACATTGGTTTTTTAAATTACGAGAACTAGCGCGAACAAAAAATTGTGAAAATATGATAAAAAGGTAAATAGACAAACGTAGAGTAACATTATGTAACCCCAACTCCGTTGAGAGCGCAATAACAACGGAACTTACATTAAAAATATGTCATCAACTCCGTAGATGGTGCCCACTTATTAGTCTTTGAAACGTTTTGCAAAGATTTGGAACGAAGACCTAAGCTTCGAAAATTGATTCAATAATAATACCACCAATTAAGTGTAGCACTATGTTCATTGGTTCTTCCCGAGCCTTTTACATGCGTAAACATAAATAAGATGTTTCCTAATATGTGTAGTAAGATTGTAAAGAAGTGTCCCTTAATTACGCAAACGTAACTATCCCCCAAAAAAAATCAACCACCAGAAAAAAATAGTAATAACAAAATAAAGACAAAAAAACAACAACCCCCTCCCTTTGTTAAAAAAACCTCAAAACAAATTTGAATGAAAGTACCATGACCCTTAGAATAAAAGACAATAAAAACTCAACTAAATACATGAAATATAAAGAAGAATTTTTTTTATTGTCTGACAAAAAGTGTTTTTTTAGTTTTTGTTTCACTTTTTTCTTTTTATCTCTCACCATCTTTTAGTGAAAAAAAAAGTGAATCAATAGAAAGGCCAAGCAATCTTAAAACAGGCGAGGATCTTCCATTATTGCTATTATATAACAGTCATCTGTATTATAGTATTTTTGTTGTTGACATGTACGTGTACAAGCACCAGACTACGCCCACTTGTATTTGTAGTATTTGTGTGTTTATCCATCTGGTGATTTAATAGATATAGGACCGGACGATGTTAAATCGTTAAAGATCAAGGTACGGCCTTCAACACGGAGCCGTGGCTTACATCGAACAACAAGCTATGAAGGAACCAAATTCAAACGGGAAAACGAGAAACACTTATGAAATACCTAAACAGACGGTAACTATTAAACATTAAGCCTTGTTCAACTGATTTTAACATACTTCGTCTGATGTTGTACTGTTACACTACTGTCCCAGTTTAGGAGAAGGTCTGGATCCCGCTGAAAAGTTAAACCCCTCCTTATTATGTTTGTATATAAGTGTCTGTCCCAAGTCAGTAACTGTCATTTGTTTACGTGATACATATTTGTATTTCGTTCTTTTTTTGTTTAGAAATTAGGCCGTTACAATGTAGTTTTCTCGTTTGATTATTTCACATGGTTATTTCGGGGCCCTTTGTTTCTAACTATACGGTATGGGCTTTGCTCATTGTTGAAGGACGTACGGTGACCTATGTTGTTAATTTTTATGTCATTTTGGTCTCTTGTGTAGAGTTTTATCAAACATGGTACGTTGACATTTTATGAATTGAATGAGAGGCAAATTATGATTATAATAATAATTATGATAATATTTTAACAAAATGTTATAAAAATACATATCATTTCTTACCTTCAGATTGCCATAAAGCTAGAAAAAATGAAACGATGACTTTTATTTGCTTCATATTTGCATTCTTCAACAATACAGGATGACTGCACAGCAAGAATGAAGCATTTGGCCCAAAACAACTCTCACTGATGATAAATAAAAGTTATTTATAGCAGGGGCGTACAAACACCATAAAACAGATATTAAGAAAAAGTTGAAATTATTATTCGTTTTGAACAAATCAAATTAGTGAAATTGATTCGTGATACTGTGATTGATAAATATAAGACACCTTTCATTTTTTTTATACTTAAAATAGAAAAAAAAATGATATACATGTAGGGTATCCATCCATGAAACACACTCAGTACATATATATAGGAAGATGTGGTATGAGTGCCAATGAGATAACTCTGCATATAAGTCACAATTCATAAAAGTAAACCATTATACGGGAGATTTGACATGCCACAAAATCAGGTTCAACCCACCATTTTACATGGCAGGCACACCAGAAACACAACATTAAAATGTAGCACTAACAGAAACGATCTCTAATATAAGAATGGTCATTTTCCTGACTTTGTACATGACATTTTAAGAGACCGTTTCTGTATGTATTACATTTTAATGTTGTGTTTCTGTTGTGTCGTTGTTTTCCTCTTATATTTGATGCATTTCCCTCATTTTTAGTTTGTTACCATGATTTGTGTTTTTCTCTATCGATTTATGAGTTTCGAATATCGGTATAATATTTATGTATAGGTCAATGTGGTCTTCAATACGGAGCCTTGGATCACACCGAACAGCAAGCTATACAGGACTCAACACATTACTAGTATAAAACAATTCATCCGGGGAAACACAGAAATTAAAAAACACAAAAAGCCAAGGAAAGGCTTTTTTTATGTTTTCATCTCAAAGTCACAGTGAGTTCTTCAACCATTTTTGTTCAGCATAGAGCAAAACAATCACCTCACTGCAAGTTAGAAAACGGCCCCTAGCACCGGCTTGAGTACTTCTTGCAAAAATAATTTAGATATACTTTTATTGTTAGATATAATACTACATAATCGGTCCCGTATAAAAAATATACTGGGAAGTAGTACATATTTTAAATAAAATAGTTCCTACGCATAAGGGTCATTCTTATGCAGCACATATTTGAGCAATTATGTTTACCGTATCAGATGAAAGTTTAATAACTAGCGATCCTTGTGAAACAATCAATTTACTGATAGTTTGGAATAATAAAAAAATATATGAATGAATTCTAAACTTTTAAGGGCACACATAGCTTGTTTCTAAAATATAACGTGCATGGTTTGGTAAATTCAAATTCTGGTAACCAGTGCAGTCTGGTGTACAAATTCAGATTTATTGATCCTGCTTCCATAAAACATTTGTAAAGAAAACTAGATAACGTATATAGGATTCCGGACCAATAATAGTTGGTGTTCGTCTCAGTTTAGCATATAAACTCGGCAAACATTGAGAGAATGATGTGGTCGACGTAAAAGAAATACCTTAGGGAAAAATACACCACTATATTCAGAATAGAGTACATATCAAAACAAGGGTGATGTATCTACGGCACTCACACAAGACGATAAACAAACTACATTAATACAAAGGATATGGCGTATCAATCAATGACATGAAATAAGTACACGCAGAGCAACAGAAAAATAAAACTACGCAAAAGCACAGCAACAGCACTGTTCTTCTTCTCAAAGTCAAAATGAAGCATTCAACACGGAGCAAAACAAATCTTACTTCACTGCAAGTTTAAGACGACCCTTGTATCGGCTTGAACGAAATTCATTGTAAAAATAATTTAGAAAGACTTTGTAAGATGTAACATCACCTAATCGGGCCAAAATTTTATTCTAGCAGGAATTCTATAATACAACTTGTGAAGAAAGCAGCAATTCGAGCTTACAGTTTACTTTATAAGGTAACACTATAGCCACACATTCTCTGTTCTCATTGTTTAGATCATTATTGACAACCTTAATTTAGAAACAGATCAAAATATTTTTGCAAATGGTTTTTTCGGTCTGTAAAAAAATCATTAAGCAAAGTCTTATATAATTTGTCTTTTGTGCACTCCGGTTAAAAAAAAAGACCTGTCATGGTAACACTTAGCAGTAAACACACTGTAAGTGTGTTTCTCAGAACAGGCACACTGGTTATAGTTATAGTTTACGATCGTGGTTTTTTATCTTCACTTTTAGTGTCTCATTATTATTTGTCGTTTTGTCTAGCAAGCCTAAGTTTTTTTAACCTACTGCAGTTTGTCATGATTAAGAACATTCCGTTTTGAATTTCCTCGGAGTTCAGTATTTTTGTGGTTTTACTTTTTATAGTCCCCTCGCTATCGTGTCAATTTTTTTTTAAATAACATATTGTTTCGTTATACAGTTAAAATAATTAACAAAAATATTAATAAATAGTTTATCATGTTTATGTTGATCAATCATTTCAAATGCAAAATTTAAAGTGTAAGCAATTTGTAGTTTCAGAACGTGACCTCCTTCATGAACGTTGTAATAACACGTTTGCTCCGTCAATCTTAAAATGATCATAATAGTCCTAATTGTCTAAAACAATCTTAAGATTAGAGTGATCGTAAGTAGGGTCCTCGGTTATTATCGTAGGTAGGTGGTCGTATACTTTTGTAACTGGGTGCTCTATCTTTTTAATGTTATCTAGATGATCATAGTCTCTATTAATGACATACTGATCGGCTTCTTCTTCTGTGTTACTTGAAATTGGTTTAGCCAAACAATAATCACTGGACAGTACACTTTCAGAACAGTCCCTTTCATTTTGTATTTTCGCAATTGTATATCCTTTTTGACCAGCTTTATCGTTTAACAAATTGGATTGAACGCGTGATTGGATTGAGTTGATTGCCACTTGGTTAACATTCTGCCATTTCGGAGTAGAGCTAGACTGTGGATAATCGTATGTAATATTGTTAACAGTTTGAGGATATTTAAACTTCCCATTATGCGGACTGAGGTTTTGGACTTCAATTTCATTGTACACCACAGATTGTGATGTTCTGCAGTTTATATGTCTATCTACTGTCTCGCTTCCCGAACCCGGCGTCTCTTGACATTTGATTTTCTTATTAGATAGCCTGCAAAACAATGATTACTCAAGACAATTAAAAAAAACAAATTGTTTTCTCTTGAAATGTGTGTTGCTTATTTCAAAATAGCGTGTCATTTGATATGAACGTCACTGATGAGTCTGATGTAAACGAAACGCGCGTCTGGTGTACTAAATTATAATCCTTGTACCTTTGACAACTATTTACACTGTCACAGCCGGTGGACGTTTTGTCCCCGAGGGTATCACCAGGTCCGTAGTCAACACCTCTGTGTTGACATTAATATCAATAATGTGGTCATTGTTATATATTTCCTGTTTACAAAACTTTTCATTTTTTCATAAAACAAAGGAATTTTTTATCCCAGGCATAAATTACCTAAGCCGTATTTGGTGCGACCTTTTGGGAATTTTGGATCCTTAATGCTCTTTAATGTTGTAATTGTTTGGCTTAATATATATTTTGATATGAGCGTCACTGATGAGTCTTTTGTAGACGAAAAGAGCGTCTGGCGTACTAAATTATAATCTAATCCTGGTTACTTTGATAACTATTATTTTGATTTAGTAAACAATCTATTATACTATTACCAAGTTTTTACGAGTTAAACCACACTTTAAATTTGTTTAAATGTAGTGTTCTAGATTTTCCGACTAGTACTGATAGCAAGAGCAGTTCTGGCATCATATTTCATTTTGGAGTACTTCGCAATTGTTGCCAGCCATTTAAAATTACGAATTATAATAAAACGTAAACTGAGTCTTAGAGGAATGAATTTTTATAAGTTGTTAGTAGCTTTGAACTACATGTAGCTATCAGTAACTGTGATTACTCCCAGACCTGTCGTTTTGATGTTGGAATAAACAAGTTCTCGACCACGTCCTCTCTGTGTAATATTTATATTTGTATCCATCTGATGAGTGAAGCCTTTTGTAACTGATTTTTATTGTTCGTTCTTATATCATGTATATTTTACTGTTATACCACTTTCCTAGGTTAACGGTGTAGGAGGATCCCGTTAACATACTAAACCCGGCTCATTATGTATGCATATGCCTTCAAGGAGCCTGTTATTTATCAGTTGTCATTTGTTGATGTGTTACAAATTTTTTTTGGTGCATTTTGTGTACATACATACGCCGTTAGTTTTCTTGTTTGAATTGTTTTGCAGTTGTCATTTTGGGGTCTTTTATATGTGACTATACGGTTAGCCTATGATTATTGTTGAATGCCATACGCTGACCTTTAATTGTTTGACATTTTGGTCTATTGTGGAGAGTTATGTCATTAACATTAATTGTTCCTTTTCCTATTTATTTACAAAGCAGTAACAACCAATATTTGAATATGTTATTATCTTTGTTCTTAGACTTTCATTAAAACTAATCGGCAAACTCAATGACGTACCTTTTTCGATGAATTAAAATGATAGCTAACATCACGGCAATTACGGCAACAATTGAAGTAACGGTTCCTGCTGCTATGCCTGTCAAATAGATATAATTACATATAGCATCAATTTAAAATATAACTCAACCAGAGTTAAATACACGTATCGATATACAAGTATCGTTGAAATATCGTTCCGTATCTCTAAAATGCTACTGCATTTATTAGAACCTATCCGAAAACAGGAACCAATTGTTCAGTTGATGTCGTTTACTGATGTGGTTTACATATAGTTCATACGTGTTTCTCGTCTTTGTTTTTTGTATATAAATTATATATATATATTGTTGGACCCTTAAAAGCTGCTTGCAGTTCGGTGTGACTCAAGCCCTGTGTTGAAGGCTTTACTGTGATCTATAATGGTTTACTTCGTCCAATAAATTTTTCTCATTTACATTCATACCACATCTTCTTTTGTCGATTTAAGCATAAGTTAATGCAACGGCTGTTCGAATTAACACTCAGAGAAAAAGCCTTCCTCGTAAATGCGGTAAAATTGCAGATCAGACAACTCTACAAAGATTGATGTTAATCTTCTGCATATTTTCTTTTACTTGCACCAGGTTGAAATTACACCTCTTATAAAATATATAATAAAGTACATTTGGGTGCAGACCAAGCATAACTCTGCGTTAACTTCGAAATGTCAGTAGACAACGGGCGTTTACGTTTGCGTTGACTTCCGCGTTAACACGAAAACTGCGCGTCTTCTAATTTTGTAAAGAGTAAACGGGCATTCACTTTCGCGTTTAATTCGCGATACCGCAAAAAATGCGTTTTTTTATTTTTGTAGGAAAAAGTTTACTGTTTGTAGTAAACGCGCGTTAACGCAGGTTGTCATCGTATCCTGGATACACTGACCTATAATATCACATGATAAGGTAAATCAAAATATCAATTTGTTCATTTTCGATCAACATATTGACGATTGCATTTAATGAAATGATTCCTCTGTAATTAATTTATTGAAAAATAATCATTGCATATAAGACCAAAATGGAAATTCGTTCTGGAACTGAAAAAACCTACAAGACTTTCAGTTTACATTCGTGAGAGGATATTACGTTTAAGAAGATCTGGCAAAAAATTACTGAAGTAAGAGATGGGTTGATACGATCAGATAATGTTCAAGTTTCTAGACAGGGGTAAGTGCATTTCTAAGACGTTTCCGTCAGAGTGGATCTGTTACTGACTTTAAAGTAAACACTAGACAGAAAACGGTACAAGAAGTACATCTAGAAATTATTGACGAAACGATTCGTAATGTCCGAGAAATATCCGCATGAGAGGTTGCTAAATTACTCACTGAACATTTCCACATACCTGTCAGCGAAACCACAATAAAGAGAGCTCGCCAACGTTTGGGATGGAAACAAGTGTTAAATTATTGCATGAGCGTATACGTATCGTATTAACTAAGGAAAATCTATACGACGGGACAGAGAATGTGTTCCTGCTAAGCAATGTTAAATAAACTATTTTGAAATTAAAACCACAACATGTGTCATATAGTTATTGTCAGAAATTAACCATGTCAGTAAAGAGTAACAGGTCAAGATATACATGATATAAAACAAGAAAAAAAGCAATCCAAATCTGTCTAATTTTTTAACATGAAATCGGAATACACTTAAACTCATAATATATAATATGCAGTTGTATACGGTATAGTTTTGTATTGTATTGGAAGAAACGGAGTTGATACTTTAGCACGGTATTTTGAAATTAATTATGGTACGTATAATAGATGATTAATTACTGTACGTATAACAGTTAATTAATCACTGTACGGATACTAGTTTGTAACTCGGATTTGTGAGTTTTGAACAGCAGTATACTGATGTTGCCTTTATATATCAACTGTTTTATCGTTAAAACTGTGACACTTACTTCCAATTTTTTCTGATTTGACACTTTTTTGTTGAGGCATCACGACAGTTGGAATTGAAATTATGTCTCCTTTGTCCTCATTACCTCCTGTAAGTATATTCAAAATAGTCATCATCATCATCATCATCATCATCATCATCATCATCATCATCATCATCATCATCATCATCATCATCATCATCATCATCATCATCATCATCATCATCATCATCATCATCATCATCATCATCATCATCATCATCATCATCATCATCATCATCATCATCATCATCATCATCATCATCATCAAGAAAATTGAATTCTTGTAGACTTTATACCTACTGAATGTACAGAAATACGGCACTTTATACTTACTGAATGTACAGAAATACGGCAATGTTTCGCCACATGGTTCGTCGTCTTCCTCGCCATTATTCTCTAACATGAAACATTTTTCAAGTGTAAAGTCTTCGGTGATGTCTTTAAAATATTTTTGTATTAACTCATTAAACCATTGTTAAATTGACCTCGCATGATGACATTTCAAAATATACACAATAGAAGAGAGTGCAATAAAGAAACCCAGATTTTTCAATTAATTAACAAAAACGTAGTAATAGTTTTGTTTAATGACATACTGAAAATTGTCTTGTTTATTAATTATAAATATGTTTATGACTTTTGAAGAACTGCCCAAAGATTTCAAGGTAATTAAATGAACAATGCAAAACAACATATTGTATGATGCTTTCAGTTTATTTTTCGTGATATCTTTCTTGTTAGCCTATTTCACTTGCACGTAAAAAAAATATCGAGAAATTTCGAAATTACTGTGGTTGTTAAAATGTGCAGCATATACTGTCTACCTAATATTGTTTTTTATATTTAGAAGAATAAAGAAACAAAACCAAAAACCAAACCATTCTTTCATACATGCACATACATGTAAGGTAATTATACTATTCAAGGTGAATTAGAATGACTTTAATTCTTACATGATTTTCGAAGACTAAATGTTTTAATGTGACGTGTTCCACTTGTCCAATATGCATGTTGTAAATCATGTGTTTCACAAAAATTGTTCGGAAACCATTTAATAAAAGAACCATGTCTTGAACATTCATCTGCTGCTACCTGGTAGTCTGTATAGTTATCTGTTAGTTCTAAACCATTATCTGCAAGATAATAGCAACATAAGACTACCGCTGGTAAATAGTCATCAATTGATTAGGGGAAGACAAATCCGGGTTACCTTTCAAAACCATGGGAAACACGTCAATAAGAGGAAACCAACGGAACAACAAAAACACAGATTTTATCTAAATACCGCTATTAATAATGACAATATAACGTAAAAGGAATACAGTTAAAAAAGGTAGATAATAACGTACGAAAAAGTTTAATTGAATCTAAAAATTATCCTCACGTTTATGACAGGTTACATGGGGCATGTGCATTAGAAACCATAATGCAATGACAAGGAAAATTCCAACAGGCAATTACTTGACTATTCAATATTAAATAATATTCTTTCACAAAAGACAAGAAGACAAGTCAAAATTCAACACCCGAGTTAAGACCTTTCGTTGTGATTGTTTCACATACATTTTTTCAGTTTTTTTGTCTCGAGAACAAGATAATGTAGAAATATGGTTTTAACCATGAACAGAAATATATTGCTAGACGCAGACTTTTCAAAACTTATGGTACGAATTTTTGTTGTAAATAGATCATGTGCAAATCATGTTTACATTATATATACAAATTCATTATATATACAAGAATTGGATTAATATATCCCAGACGTCTACAAAGACTCATTGTTGCCTCAGATCCACTTTAAATTAGAAAAAGACAAATGCTCAATATTATTTACCACAGGAAATATAGTGTTTATTTTCACATCTTTCAGAACTACGTTCAAGGTTTCCACGTTCACAGTTAACAGCAATGCAAAGTTCCTGTTTATTCTCACTGTCAAAGACGGAAAACTCATCTGAAAAAAATATTATAATGACTCATTTAGTTAGTGACATTATATAAAAGAAATGTATGACATATTATGTTGTTGATATCCCCTTACTTATGGTGTACTGTTACACTACTGTCCTAGTTCAGAGTAGAAGGTTGGGAAAAAGTATTTACCTCCGCCATAATCTCTCTATTTGACCCAAGTCAAGAGACTTTGATTCATTCGTTGTCGTTATTGATGTTTTTCGGTAATTATTTGCACGGTTAACCTTTTTTTTTCTCAAATGAATTGTTTTACATTGTCTTTTAGTGTCATTTTATAGCTGACACTGCGTTATGTATTTTTCCTTATTGTTGGATGCCGTACAGTTTATTGATTTATCGTAACATTTGGTGTCTTGTGGAGAGTTTTCACAATGGCATTCATACCATATCTTTTTTACATTAATTGTTCCTTTCCAAATAAATACTATTCACAGTTAACTAATGATCTACTTCATTGTAAAATTTTGAATGGCCATCAATTAGAGTATATCGGAACCGTTATATCATGTGTGTGTATTACGTGCTGCGTACTGTAAAAGGTCAAGGATACATTAAACCAAAATGGGCACAGTCGAGCTTCACTGATGAGTCTTTTGTAGAAGAATCTCGCGACTGGCGTAAATATAACTTTTAATCCTGGTATCTTTGATGAGTTTATTAAATGTTAACATGTACTCACGTTCCCACACTTTGTAGCAGCCGATACAATTACAGTTCTTAGTACTGTGGAATGACTGTATTTCTTTAATACAGTAACATTCTTTATACTTTGGAAGACATAATTCAAGGTAGTATTAGCTAACATAGATATTTCAATTTCTTTTTTATATAACCAAACACAAATGATAAAGATTTATATGTCGATATAAATATAGTTAATTTGCACACACAAACAAAGTTTACAGAGAAGTTAAAATATACATACATCTGTGTCATTTTTGTCTCTTGTGAAGAGTTGTTTCATTAGCAATCTTACTACATCTTCTTTTTTTATATACAATATATCATATGTGATAACCAAAACCTTTTGTCATCTAAAAGTCACAGTGAACTATAAAACGTAAGAACTGGATATGCATTGCCTTTTCCGTCGGTTTCGCTGATTTCCTTACAAGATGGCATTACGATGAAATTACGTGCTTATTTATAATTAATAAAAAAAACATTAGATTCACAAACTGATAGACTATATTTGACGAAGAAATTTGCTATAAAAATTTACCAAAAAACAACATTAATAACTAACAAATATCAAATAAACCCTACAAAAAGTAATTTGTTTTTCTAATCATTGGATTACCTATGTCTAATAGAATGATGAAATAAAAACAAGTGGTTGATTCAACAATTAAGCATGAACAATCACGATAAGGATGAACGCAACTTAAGTTCCTGTACGTAATTCAATGAGCAAACTGGTGCTGTCATGTAAGTTATTAAAAAGCAAGAAATGACAAAATGGTAAACACTCACATCGAGATTAAATATACAGGAATCACCGAAAATAATGACAATATGACTTTGCCAAACTTACTTTTATACTATAAAATTTGTAACCATTACACAACATTTGGCATTCTAGCTCCGTAGTTTTAATCACAAAGTGTCTGAAGTCTCCATAAATGTAAAAGCACCCTGTATACAATAAAAAAAACTAGAACATAAAGTGTTAAGATATAAAAGTTTAAGTTATACATTCACTTCACTATGTTCACTATGTACAAAAGTTGACCTTTCAATATATGAAATGAATCTATAAGGGATACAATACAATAAAGATTTAAAAAGTGCGCTTTGTTTGTTTCTGAATTTTACCAGATATTCTGAATCCTCTGTGTGTTATTATAGTAGTGCCAAAGTTTGTCCGCTTATCCCATTTTTTCTATCGATCGAAAACAAGCACGATTATAACTTTCATTTTTTTGCTTTTTTCGTTCTTTTATTTATATACTTTTAAAGAACATTTTATTATTCACAATAACCACAATGTTTTCTCGTATCAAACATAAACTACCAAGGAATTTGTTTTTGTCCCGGTCGATAACGCTGCTAATAATATTATTATTGTTTGACGTAAATTTTATATTGAGGTTCTGAAAAAAAAATAACCTATTCACCAACATTCCAACTGACTCCATTTTCAGAAAACGACATCTGTAATAAACATAAACTTTTAGCTACCGCTTTACAAGCAGAACCAAATACAATGAAAGTCCCAACTATGTATTGGCTTCCGGAGCTCCACAACACACCTTACAAATATAGGTTTATTTCGTCTTCAACCCATTGTTCTACAACTAAATTGTCTATTCTTCTTACCAGTACAATTGGTACAATAATAACCCTAATAATAAATTGTTCAAATAAGATCTTCGAAAATAGTGGAATTAATTACTTTTGGAGTGTCAAGAACCACATTGCCTCACATTATCTTAAGAAAAAATTCACCCACCTAATCAAATGGGCATTTAAAAAGTCAGAATGTGACTATACATGTTCAAACTCTTTTAGGTCATTTTTTAGTAGCAATAAAAAAAAACGATGTCAATTGGACATGCTTTGATACTATATATGCCCTTGAGTTTTAAGTAGATAACATTTTTGTTCGCATTAGAAATTCCGTAAATCGTCAGGTTATCGGAATTCAAATGGGCACTTACTGTGCACCACTTATTGCGGACCTGTTTTTGTATTGCTATGAGTTACAATTTATGACAAAAATAAGCAAAGACCCATCGAAACAACATCTGATAAACAAGTTTAATACTACTTTTAGATATCTGGATGATATTTTGGCTCTCAATAATGACGACTTCAGTATGTACAATAAATAAATTTATCCTGTTGAACTTACTTTAAATAAAGCTAATACTAAAATGACCACTGTCCTTTCCTCGATCAAGATATTTATATCACTAACAGAAAGCTCAATACTAAAATTTATGATAAAAGAGATGATTATTCATTTCCTATCGTTAATTATCCATTCTTAGATGGTGGCGTTCCCTTGTTTCCATCTTACGGTGTTTATATATCTCACCTTGTACGATTCGCTCGCGTATGTAACAATGTTTTAGATTTTAACGAGAGAAATTTATGTATTACTGAAAAAATATTACACCAGGGTTTTCGATATCACAAACTAGTCAAAACATTTTCTAAATTTTATCATCGGTATAAGGACATCATTCGTAAATATAGCTCTACATGCAGACTTCTTATACGTTCAGGTATTTCACATACAATTTTTTATGGAAATATTTTTACAAAGCAAAAAAATGTAGGTATTCACCGCAGAAACTAACAAAACCTTTAAATAGACTTATTAAGAAAGGATATAGTTACAATACTGTTGTCAGGTCATTAAAGAATGCATGTTTTGGCGTTAATATTGATTCACTTATAGGGTCTTTGCATCGGAACTAAACACATTTATTCAAAAAACAGTTGTTGGCATGACACGGGTTATGTTCTTCTCATATAGGTTATGATGGTATGATACTTAACCCTTAACGGAAAGGATTGTGCCTGATATTTATATGACGAAATCATAATATTTCAATCAGTTTAATTGAAGTCTGGAGATGGCATGTCAATTAACTGCTAGTAGTCTGTTGTTATTTATGTATAATCGTCATTTTGTTTATTTTCTTTTCATCTTCTGACATCAGACTCGGACTTCGCTTGAATTGAATTTTAAATGTGCGTATTGTTATGCGTTTACTTTTCTACATGGGCTAGAGGTACAGGGGGAGGGTTGAGATCTCATGAACATGTTTAACCACGCCGCATTTCTGCGCCTGTCCCAAGTCAGGAGCCTGTGGCCTTTGTTAGTCTTGTATTATTTCAATTTTAGTTTCTTGTGTACAATTAGGAAATCAGTATGGCGTTCATTATCACTGAACTAGTATATATTTGTTTAGGGGCCAGCTAAAGGACGCCTCTGGGTGCGGTAATTTGTGGTTACATTGAATACCTGTTGGTGACCTTCTGCTGTTGTTTTTGCTGTGGTAGGGTTGTTGTTTCTTTGACACATTCCCCATTTCCATTCTCAATTTTATTTTAATTCATAGCTATCTTTTGATTAGCTACATGTAGTTAGATTAAAAACATCCTTGAATTGGGACTGTTAAACGCATTAAGTAGAACTATAAAGATTTTAGCTGACAAAGGATATTAGTATAGATAATTTTCTCATCAACATTTGTTCGATTGAAAAATAACAGATTTGAGGTTTTATGAAAATTCATCATTGTTTAATACTTGCGAGAACATTTAAAGGTTGCAGCACATTTCTTTAGAAATTAATTAAAACTACCAAAGCCTCAACTGTCAGCTCTATTTATTGATAAATAGCACTGTATCAATATTTGTTTTACTTTTCATCATTTTGAAGAAAGGGTTAAATTTACAAACCTCGAACATATGTCCACTTGGTTAATATTTTGCTTTTGCCCAGCCAAATGTCCTCATGTTCTCCACTTTGTGTAATAACATCTAAGTGTTGTAGTAATAATGTGACGTTACTTTCCAGTACTCCACCATTTTGTGAACAGAAACTAGCAGCATCTATCCAGGATTTTTCTTCATTGTAAAAGGTTACATTTTGCATTATCAATCCTAAAAGATTAAAAGAATTAACTAAAATAACAAGAACTGTTTAAAGAAAGATATTGCTTGTTTTAATTCTACATATTTAACCAGAAGTGTACATGAAATAGCACTAAATGAATCTCATACGCCAGAAGCGATTTTGTAAATTAAACTTACGATGATTAAACCCCGAATTTACACAATTAGTATTACTTGTGCCCTGGAATGTAAGCTTGTGTAGAAATTCATTTCCGCGACGACATGAAATTGGCAAAACAAATATATCCAAATTCATTTCAGCATGTTCAGGTGTCATTTGGTTTAAAGAGGGAAATGATCATGAAAGAACATCTAACGGGGCTCAAGTATTGTGAGACCATCGTGAAAGCTCTGGTAATGGATCGTAAAGCCCTGGTCACAACGAACCCACGACACCTGTATGTAGCGCCGCGACATGAAATTTGGTCAAATTCCGTGACATTTGTGATCGTCGTTCGACAGTCCAACGAATTTTGTTCATATACTTTAGGTATTATGTTCCGAACTAATTGGCCAGAAATAACTTTTACATATGTCAGTTTCTAAGGTACTGTAAAGAACAGAACACGTATATTTGGTGTACTGGATGTTTGTTGAGATCTGTATGACATGGTTCATCCAACTTTGACACTCTTTTTTGAACCATTTACAATCTTAAGCGTAATTGACACTTCTTGTAAAACCCTTAATATTACAGACGTTTAATAAATCATAAGTAAAGCAGACGAGACATTTTCTTTCTGGTAGTCTCTTGTCTGTAGTATACAGTTATTGTATTGGAAAATCAAACCACATACATCTGCTACGTTGTATAAAAAGGTACATAGAACTTAAGAAAGTACTGTTTGACAGAATTTTGGCTATCGTTCAATCTCACATTGTTCACAAACATGTTGTTTTTTCAATAATATTTTGGTGGATGGTAAACATTTTGGTTTGAACGTTGCATATCCGTTTTAATGACTTAATAGTGGCGGTCTGCCTGAATTGTATTAGACCGATTCTCAGAGCTGAATTTTTCACACTAATAAAGATATGTGTTTAGTTTTGTTTTTTAACTTTCAAGGTACAGTGTTTAAATAGCTTTAATAAAATTGAGAATGGAAATGGGGAATGTATCAAAGAGACAACATATTATATCAGCCTTACATTATAAATCATAAATACAGAGCTATACAACAAAACACATATAGTCTAAGAGTAACATGCCATACCTTTAAATTTCAATAAAATTAGAAAAACGTGAATCAAGAACTGAAGTTTCTCCATATTCCAATATGACAAAAGTCCTTATAGACTTCCTTCTGGAAAGAACGTTTTATTTTCCAAACGTCCCACACTGATAAAATGTCAAGTACCATTAAATTGAAACAATAACTATTTATGACAAGATAGTACAAATATAGAAAAAAAGACGTGTGTACAACAATGTACTTAACCTGAATTATTTACTAGCAGATAGAAGCACATGATTAAAATATAACCTTAAGCAATATTTCATTTTGAGGTTTTGGGATCAAGGTCAAATGAGAAAAATACTGCAAACTTGACCTCACTAGATATTCTTTAACTACAACATATTACATAAAATTTAGTTTGTTTTATGCAAAAATTGTAACGCAACATCAAATATAAACATATCAAAGTATGCTAATGATTAATAATGTTTATTGATATAAACAAAACATTAAAAAATAAAAAAAAATATTGGGTATCCATTTATGACCGGAAATCAATTCATACACAGCAACAACCATCAAAAACACGCACAAAGAAAAGAAACTTACAGCGATTATTTTGCTGTTTTCATCTTAAAGTCACAATGGGGCCTTTAACACGGATCACACAAGTCTAAACTCATTGCGTGTTTAAGACGGCCTCTAATATAGTTTTGAATTTTTTTTCAGGTGATTGTTGTTTTGAACCGATATTAAAATGAAAGATTGTAGCATGTTTCTAAGGTTGTTACCAGTAAACAAATAATTTCCTCAGGGTGAATTTTAAAAAAAATTTCAATCTTAAAACTCATCCGAAAGCTTCCAAATTTACAGTGAGTTGTTTTTGAGATTTCAAAAAACACTTTGTATACCAAAAATTTAAAAAAAATAGTGTATTTCAACCCATTAGTTACAACATAAACGTAACTTGATAAGCATATTGAATAATTTTAAACAATTTTGAAAATTCATTTAGTACCTAGAAAATCATGAAAACATAAATTGTTTTTGTATTCGCTCCGAAATAGGAGAAAATCTTCTCGAGCCTAGCTTTCATATTTTCTGACAATGAACATATATAGTAAATTAACTACAAACAGAGCGCATTTTGACATTGCGCGAGAACAAAATATTAAAGAATCTGAATTGAGGAGATTATGAAATAAACAAAAAAAAATAATTATAAAATAAGTCCAAAACTATTCCGAAATTTTCTAGAGGAAAATATATGTTTTATTAAGAATTTGCTAGATCGCAATGATCTAGTTGCATAAGGCAACATAAATACATAGTGATAGTCGCTAGATACCTATAGACTGGTTTGCCATCAGTTAATATTTTTTTGGTTAATACTTTTTTTTTCGAGAATAAACTACCAAGTTGAAACATTCATCTTTTACTGGAAAATAAATATCAAAAGTAAAGAAAATATATAATGTATATTCAAAATTAAGGAGCTACTATGCTAGTACGTGTTGCACTTGAAAATTAAACTAAAACTAAATAGTCGTCCAATTGAGGCATCGTTGCATCACTGTTCATTCTTATATTGCATTTTAAACTATTTTAAAGTTCTCCAGTCTCTAAATTTCAACTGTACAATCGTTCCTTTCGAACTATGCAATATTATTTTCATTTTGGTATGTTAACATTATTGCGGACGTGTTTTTGTATTTTTATGTGTTACAATTTATGATTAATATTAGCAAAGACCCATCGAAACATCATTGGATACAAAAATTTAACAATACTTTTAAATATTTGGATGATATATTGGCTTTTAATATTGAGGACTTCAGTATGTATACTAAAGAAATGTATCCTGTTGAACTTACTTTAAATAAAGCTAATACTAACAATGATAAGTGCCCTTTCCTCGATCTTGATGTCTATATCATTAATGGGAAGCTTAATACAATACATTATCATAAAAGAAATGGTTTTTTATTTCCTATCGTTAATTATCCATTTTTAGATGGTGACATTCCCCTGTCACCATCTTATGGTGTTTATATATCTCAACTACGATCCGCTCGTGTATGTAACAACGTATTAGATTTTAACGAAAGAAATTTATGTAATGCTGAAAAATCATTACACCAGGGTTTTCGATATCACCAACTAGTCAAAACATTTACTAAATTTTATCATCGGTATAAGGAAATAATTCGTAAATATAGCTCAACATGCAAACATCTTATACGTTCAGATATTTCACATCCAATCTTTTATGGTAATATTCTTTATAAAGCTTAAAAAATGTCAGTATTCTCCTCAAAAGCTCAAAAAACCTTTAAACAGACTTAAGAATGGATTTAAGAGAGCCGTGATGTAGTGGTTAGTGCATCGGACTACTTACACAAAGGTTCCTGGTTCGATTCCCATTTGGGATGAAAATTTCAGGAACTCAACTTTTGGCTATCCCTAGACACCATTTGGGAGTATGGTCTTGAGGAAACGATGATAGTCCGTCGGAAGGGGACGATAAATGGCTGACCCGTGTTAAGAGAGAGCCATGTCTCTTGCAAGTTAAAGAAACCCTTGTAGATTTCGAAAAAAAAGAGAAGGCTTATGCCGCTACAAAGCAGCACTCGCATTCTCAAAGTGAAAAGGGATTAATATAAGTTGAAACGTGTTTCCAAATCCACTGTAAATAAATATGTTTTAAACTAAGAATGGATATAGTAACGATACTGTTGTCAGGTCATTAAAGATTGCATATTTTTTTTTAATATTGATTCACTTATATGGTCTTTGCATCGGAACTAAACATATTTATTTAACAAAAAACAGTTGTTGTTACACTAGTTATGCTCTTCTCATATATTTTATGAAAGTATGATACTAAACCCCTTACGGGAGGGACTGATATTCATATGATGATGACATAATCTTTCAATCAGTTTAATTAAGGTCTGGAGCTGGCAATATCAGTTAGTTGATAGTAGCCTATTGTTATTCATGTATTATTGTCATTTTATTTATTTTCTTTTGTTACATCTTCTGACATTGAACTGGGACTTCTCTTGAGCTGGGTTTTGATGTGCGTATTGTTATTCGTTTACTTTTCTACATTAACTAGAGGTACAGAGGAGGCTTGAGATCTCATAAACATGTGTAACCCCGCCGCAATTTTGCGCCTGTCCAAATTCAGGAGCCTCTGGTCTTTGTTAGTCTTGTTTGCTTTTTAATTTTAGTTTCTTGTGTATAATTTGGAGTTTAGAATGACGTCCATTATAACTGTACTAGTATACATATTTTTAAGGGGCCAGCTGCAGGACGCCTACAGGCGCGAAATTATCTCGCTATATTGAAGACCCATTTGTGGCCTTCGGCTGTTGTCAGCTCTATGGTCGGGTTGTTGTCGCTTTGACACATTCCCCATTTCCTTTCTGAATTTTAACATGTACATTGATCAATGAATCAAATGTTGTCCAGCTATTGCCATTGTTCTAATGTAATGCAAAAAATACACTGATTGATCATGATTGTCCAACTTGGATTATCCAATTGGATAACTCTTTTTTTGTAGCATGCTATGTCAACATATACATCAAACATAGCGTGACTGTTACAATTTTTCATTAAATGTATTTAAATTCTCTTTTTGCTGCAAGAATTGGAGTAGCATATAACACGACCAAATTTATTAATACTAAACATATTTGAAAGTTTAAAGCAGTCATAAACAATAATAAATTAGAAGACATGTACCCCTTGACTGTATAAAAATTTATAGACGTTGATAAGTGTCGATTGTTAAAGTGAGAAAAAAAACGTGGGAAATTAAATTAACAACACACGGAAGAACGTCCCACTTCTTATTAAAATTAGAAACCACAACGCAGTCCATTAATTTATCCTTGGATAAATGCCCATATATACTTATTAATTCGTTCTTCCTGTTTCTAGCTTTAGTAATTTTACACATGAACAGTATAATTTAGTACAAATGTGAATGACACACAGTGTTTTTGTGAAACGAATTCATATTCAGTTGAAACTTTTGATTGAGATAAAAAAAAAAAAAAGAAGTGAATTTGGGAGTAAACTTATAGAACAACACACAAATAACGCGGGGGATAATACAAAAGGGTAGACATTATGATACATTGTAGACAATAAAAAAAAATCACAGAAAACTAAGACTTAGGGGAAGAAAAATATAATGCACTAGTGTTATCTTTTCTGTTTTTTTTTAATCTTATCTTATTATTACTAAAATAGTATATCACTATGCACAACAAACATGTTTATCTGCATTACCAATTATATATAATTATTAATCTGAAACAAATGCCAGCTGTCAAAATGTAAGTCCTTCCCCGAAAAATACTCTAAATATTCTTGTATATCCTGAAGTAATATTTAATACATCTGATAGAGTACCAATAATCTAAATACATTTAGTATCGTCTTCATTTATCAAATTTTATTACATTTTGAAGGGTACAAAAAGTTTTCAAAATACATGTACCTGATATTGTGGTTTTACCGCAGAAAAGAACATATGTGTTGTGATTCAAAAATGTGTAAATTAGATCAACATTTTGCGTTTTTTTTTCCATTTACAGATTTACCATGTATTCAGTGCTGACATGGTCGGCCATGAGAGATACAAGTTTTACATTAAACATTCCGCATAAGAAGATTGTCATTTAAATGATGTTAGTGTCTATTATTGAAGAAATCACACATGTCCGTTGCTATGGACGAAATTTACATCGTCTCAACCATTGAAAGCCACCAATGACACAACGAAGAGCCAATTGAAATGCAGTATTATCGTCTTGTGATACTAAACAAGCCAAAACATTAACACAGATATATAGACAATAACTGTTTAGAGTCTTTAAATATCAGCTGTATTTGTACGAGTCTAGGAAACAAGGTGTATGCGAGCTTTTAGCGAGCTCCGACACCTGTTTCGAGCCGAGTACAAATACAGCTGATATTTAAAGACACCAAACAGTTATTGTCTTTATTCTGCAATTAATTCTGTATATTGTTTGTGTTTTTGAAGACACAAAAACTAACATATTTAGCATTTGTTTTCGATTTGTAATCTCTTGAGGCCCGCGTAGTAATATCAAAATCACACATTACGCTGAAGACGGGTTCGCAAAAAATGAATTTCGAATGGTCAACAATAATACATCGCTCAAGGTGAATAATTATCTTTTTTAACATAACAACTAATTTCAATAGTAAAAACAAATAGCAAAACATGGTCAAATTTGAAACAAAAGTGTACGAGTTGTCCTACGCTTCAAACTTGACATTCACTGAAAATGCATGCTGAAATTGACATAGTTGATTTTGTAACACAATCATTTGAAATCGACAATTGCCATTGTAATTGGAATGCAACTTGAATACAAATTTCTTTGGTCCCACAGGTTCAAACAGTACTCAGTCCGGCAGTGTGTGGTGCTTTAAAGCGATATCTGTATAGTATACAGATACAGCATAGCTCTATCTGTAGGGCTGTATCTGTATAGAAGGACACGCAATTGCAGGATTAATATATATATTACTTTTTCGTACATGTATCACACTCTGTGCAGTGTGATACAATAACTGTGTACTCATGCAAGAAATAGACACAACCAAAAGAGAAAATCATTTTATTAAAATGAAGTAAAAATACAATTCTATTCCGGAAATACTCTTTGACCAAAGACAGACTAAGAAATAGACAAAACCAAAAGAGAAAATCATTTTATTAAAATGAAGTAAAAATACAATTATATTCCGCAAATACTCTTTGACCAAAGACAGACTATTAATATTGCTATGTGATGTACTTGACCATTGTATACGATCGCATCTATTCATTAAAAGCATGTACATGTAGACAGTGTGTCTATATAGCTATCGAATGAAGTGTTAGAATGAAGAAAAAAAACACCAAATCAACAACTACAACATAAAACTAATCATTGTCAAATCGTGCTCAAAGTAAATATCTTCTCAATAACAGGACACAAACAACAAAAAAGCATAGAACAACTCATTGATAAAATCTTTCATGTGATCATTATTCTACAGACAGAGCTAACTTAGGTTGATTTACAATCCAATGTGACGATTTTTAGTGTAAAGCATTTTAAAAAAAATCAGGCAAGTCAAATGCACAAAACATCGTAAACATTGACGATAGATAAACCAATGATTAATATAATGTATAACCAATTATGGATAAAAATATGAGTGAAATGAGTTTGTTAACAATTCATGTTACTGTTTTGTTAAGTATTACTTTTTAACCTTAAATGATCCGAGTTGGATAATTAAAAAAAACCTTAACATCAAATGTATGTTATTACTTCTCAATATTAAAATGCTCATAATTCTCAGTATCCTCCCGAACAGTAACACCAGAATGATCGTACGTGGGATCAGTTTCTGTTGCATTGTTCAAATGATCATAAACTTTCACGTCACATATTTCAGGCTTCCTAATATTATTCAAATGGTCATAGTCAGCATTTGCTGTATATGGATCTAGTTCTTCTGTGTCACTGATTGGCTTCGCGAGTTCATAATCGGCCATTTTACCAGCCTCATGATTTGTACGTTTATTGCTAGCGTTATTCCCTCGACTGTGTATATCTTTTGGGTTCATATCATTATATTCCGGATTCGAAATTGTATTGTTCGTTTTTCTTGCTTCATTTTGGATAGGAAACGAGGACGACACGATCTTAGTATATTCATTGGTGTCTCCCTCGGTCTGGTTGGTTGGTTTCTGATTGCTTGCAAACGGTTTCGCTACGGAATAGGCAACTGTTGCTATATCAATGTCATGATACTGTCCATCTGAATTGTTCTCTTTAGTATACGACATCACTTTATTTGAACAATCTTGATTTAAAATTTGTCTCATGTGTGGTTGTTTTGATATTTTTCTACAATAAAAAACGTGATTGAAAAAACAAACCTCCTAAACAGAGATATTCTTTGCACATGTCTTGTGTTAACATATATGTTCGACTAAGGTTTGGTATGTTTGTTTATTTCTGTTTTTTTCGTCTTGTCTTGCTTGTTCATGTGTATGTTATAATATGCCCTTTCAACAAAGGGTTTATAATAATAAAAATTTGTTTTAATTACATCCCAGCTTCTTTGTTCAAACAGGGGTGATCGGAGAAGGATCAGCCCTACCAGATCACCCCCGCATGAGTTTCATTGTTTTGCATGCTTCCCCTTGTTCTGAAACATTTTGGCGGGAATCTCAAATCCGCTATGAAACTTATAATTAATTATTCGGAAAAGACTTTCTATCAAAAATGACGAAGAAAAAGTCTAGGGTATATGCTGGGATTCGAACTAAAGACGTTTAGCATATCAACCCATGAGACATACCACTACACAAATAGTTATCAAAGGTACCAGGATTATAATTTATTACGCCATACGCGCGTTTCGTCTACATAAGACTGATCAGTGACGCTCAAATCAAAAATATTTATAAACCCAAACATGTACAAAGCTGTAGAGCATTGAGGATCCAAAATTCCAAAAAGTTGTGCCAAATACAAAACAGGATACCAACTGTCAGTTATTTAACATATTTAAAAGAAACAAGATATTTATATAAGTGGGGCGAGTTGACAGACCTGTATTCAGTTGTTTTTAAACCCTTTTCCTCATAAATGAATGTAAGATTGATTGTTCAATTTGTTTTTACACTTTTTTAAAAAGTGGGGCGAGTCGGTAAGCAATAGTGGGACGAGTCAGTAAGCAAGAGTGGGGCTTTTTTTTTTTTATATAAAGTGGTGATTGATTGGCCAGTTGGACGAGTTAACATTGTTTTATATCTGCTCATCGTGTTCGGGGGTCTTTAAGAGTATACACTATATAGTAATATATACAGTATTTTATAATGGTTGTGTGGCGTTCTAAACTAGATTTTATAAAGTGTAAATGGTTTTTGGTCTAATCGAGAGCAGCTGGGATATAAACTAGTCATCCCATTCGGACTTGATGCGTCAGTGTTAGATCACCCTCTGGCTTCTGACCATCGGGGTGATATTATACTGACACACCGCGTCCTCGTGGGATAACTTAATGGCATATTACGTTATAAATGAACATAACGCAAACATGTAAAAGTGATATCACCAGCATTTAAACTTGATATGAGTTTAGTTTTTAATAGGCATTTGATTTAAATTTGCTATTCTATTGTTGAGGCAGAGATAAACTTCAGACGTATCAGTTTCAGTAATGCAAACAATATAATAGAATCCAGAACATTGAGAAAAGAGATAACACATGGTAAAAATGAATACCACACTATCTTGTTCAACCATTCATTTTAACTGCGCTTTTAACAATATAATATTATTTACGTTTTTGATAAATTTACAGACAAACGAAGTACATTGTATTGTCATTTCTGCAAAATAAAATTACGTTGTTGTAACAATGTAGCTATGAGTAAAGATAAGTAAAAAAAGGATGAACTATACCCTAATGCTGAGAGATATATTTTTACACAGGATCACACATTTAAATATATCATCAGCAAAATAACATTTTGATACAATGCGTGTATTATATTCATCTTTATCAGAACGAGGCTTGTTTGTCAATAACTCCGAAAAATTATTAAAAAAAAAATTGAATACCGAAAATTGACAGTATGATTGGTGAACATCGAAATAAAATAATTGGATGGATGTATACAAAAAAATACTTGATTTTCAAAAACAGGGGACACAAATTGTTCTTTATTCTTGTTGACCGTTGTCCAATTCTTTAAGCTAATTGTGAATCACATAATCCATTATAGTGTTACAACGCATAACTGTCTTTAAATTCATAAATCAGATACATTATGATATCATAAAATGAAGATTATTACCTTCTCTTGAAAAAGAATATAGCAGTAACACTAACAATCGTAATAATCACAACAGCAGATATCGTTCCACCAATTGCACCTGTATTAGAACATAATTAATTACATACAAGTGGAAAGAACTGGTAATACCTTTACTTGTCTACGGGTGTGAAATATTCGGACTTTAATAGACAGATGGGGTATGTTAGAACAAAATATGTATATTATTAGAACATCAATTGTTCACCATGATAGTCGAATGCGTTTTGTTGAAATATATGTTTTTTATGTTTTTTTTGGTCTTTTGGAAAATGTTGTTTGTGCAGTATTTAGACCCTTCTACAAAGAAAATTGGTTTGCATGCACACGTATAAAAAATGCGGCTTTTATCCAAGGCAATCATAAGTTTATACGTTGTTTTCAATTGAATCTTGAATATGCTAGCAGATATTTTTTTTTATCTCATTTACCATGATAAGGCAAGGGATACCAAAGATACTAGATATGTTTCATCAATTTGATTGAATTGAAAACTTATGTAGAACAGGTTTTATGTATAGCCTTAACTAGTTGCTATCATTATATGTTAGTTAAAAATACAATATAGATCCCAAACACACGAATGAACTGTGTGTAAGACTGTCGATTAACAGAATGTTTTCTTTTGTCAAAAGAATTTTGCAGCCAAATCATAAATGATAATATGTATGAAAATTCAAAGCTTAATTTGTATGGTCCTTACAAAATCCTCATTAGTGTGGTTAACATACAGACGATATGTTTTTTACACGAACAGATGACATTCTACATAGCTTCCGAATTGCTAAAGTATAATTTACCAATATTTAGGTAAACACAAAAATGCTATCACAGTATTAAATTATACGATTCCAACTATCACATACGATCCAGAAACAACACGGACTTACTTTTAATATTCACATAAAGTCATCGAACAGGCAGCAATATACTGGGACAGTGGAAGTTATAATATATATGTTCATCATGTCTGAAACTTTTTGTATTGATATCATTAATATTGTTTAAAAAAAAGACAACGGAATAATATATCTCATGACAAACGTATCAATCGAGATATAACTCATATAAATTATACACTTGATGATCAGCAATGTATACATGTACTATAAAACTATAGTAGCCAATTGTTATTACACCAGATCGTTCTTTAGTCCTTATTGTGAATTTTAGCGAATAATTGCAGCTTTATACAACAAAGGATGATCCTGCGTATCGATAAACCTGAACATCATTGATAGACTTTTTAAAAAGTAACAAATATTGTCAAATGCAAAAATTTAATCAATGTATCGATTATGTTTAATGACTTTACCAATCAAATCGTCATACCTCCGTATTTTGATAAAACGGAAACTGCTGTTATTTCGTATGCATAGAACAAACCAAACATAAGTCTTATTCTCCGCAAACTTAAAATTGGGAATCGTTGAATTATATATTACATATATGATCTCTATGGTCATGTTATTATTGGGGACCTCAACTTCGTTCAAGAAGGAGAAGTTAAACACTGTTTGATAAAAGAGAAAAATTCGTCGTCCATCTAAAATAGACTGGAAACAGTGTCGTTAACTTGGTTAAATAAAAATACGCACTACATGGTATGGTTAATATGTGTAAACGGGAAACAACTGTTAAAAATATCTAAGATCTTGTTTACATAAATGCATGAATATTGTGAATATTCGAATATCACATTTTAAAATAATTCAGAAATAAAGAAAAGAGCATATAAAACATAAACAAAAAGAATGTCAAAAGATTATACATTCTCTGAACATGCGGAGATTCTTACTCTGTATCGTTTTTTTTAAACTACACACAAAACAGAACAATTCCGTTTCATGTTGGCCTCAAAAAGATCTACCACTGCTTTTACCTTGTATCTAGTAACTGTTCATTAATTTTTGTAATAAAACATAAGAAAATATAGAAGTATATATATGTTTGTTAATGAATACAAATCTTTGGATGTTTTATATAATTGACGTTCTTTTGGTGGTCTTTTTATTCTGTTGACAATTTCGATCTTACTGCTAATTCAACTACATTTTCACACAAACCTTATCAAACAAAAAGTGTCCCATTTAAACAATTTAAAAAAAAGGATCGATTGGTAAATATGAATGCCAATATATTAGCTTCTTCTCATTTAAAAGCATCGTTCTCTAACAAGAAAGATAAACATCCTAGAGAGTATTTACAATTTGGATGTTTATTGTCTCTTTGATAATATTTATGCAAGTTTTGACAATAAAGTTTATCGATAGGTTGTTTGTATTCTCTTTGGCACCAATTATGACTCCTTTGTGATATACTTGTACTTGAGCTGTTATGAATCACAGTTTTTTCTGTCCCTCTGGTATCTGTTTCCCCCCTTTTATGACTAACCTAAGTAATGAACCGTCTTAACTGCATTTCAAAAGTTGATAAAACACTGTTAATCTTAATAATATTTTCCTTTTCGTTCTTTTTTTCTATTTAGTTCCATTTGTAATACCGTGGCATTCTGTGACTTAAACTGTGTTATAAATGCTCGTCTTTGAAAGTTGTATGATGATCCATTATGTTTATGTCTTTGTTACATAAAAGTCATTTTTATCAGTTATGCCTTCATAAATTATTATCGACAGCGTGTATGCTAAACTTGGAATTAAGTTCAACTATATTTTGTTTAATTATTCTCCTTAAAAACAGACCAGACAAACACATTGTAAATTATGTTACGTGATAAAATAAAGTTTCTTTTAGTAATAAATCAGATCACCGAATTAAGACCCATCTGTTTAGAGCAAAGACAAACCAGTACAGAATAAAAACAAAAAAAAATATGAATGTTGATAAATTGTTCACAAAATAATTGTGTCGTGTGGGGTTCGGTTTAGTAATATGTATACAGCCGTAGATTGTCATGTTTTAAATTACATTGCAGTTGAACCAATATTTTGTTAAACGTATCAACTGTCTCTTTTTATTTCTGAGTCGAAAACAGTCAACATTATCTCTTTTATATAGAACTATTGAACTCATGTAACTCTTGAGTAGAACTGTTGAAATAAAGTTCTAAGCAGTACCGTCTAAAATGGATTAACGATAAAACAGAAAGTGTTCTTAAGGTGTCGTTTTGATTATTAAAGATTTTTTCTGGAATAAAATAGTGTAAATAATGATACTGGACGAATGACCGAATTTTTCTTGTAAACAAATTGAATAAATGCAACTAATTAAACAAAGCATTTTATATAATTGAAAGGGACTGATATAATTTAAATAAAGACATAAAAAGTACCTGCAACGCTTTGACCTTTACTCTCGTTATTCAGTATGGTATCGTCTTCATGAATATTACCACCTGTAAGATATATATCATTGTCGTTTTGTACATATTTCTTAGCTGTTATAGATGATGTTCAATTGTTGTTTATAAATAGTGAGTGTAAATAGCAAAGTTCGGGAAAGACGACCGTTTTTTAGCTACACTACGCATATTTCGTCTGTTCTCACTTTATACCGAGGCATTAGAAATACATAATAGATAGCTAAAAGATTTTAAGGCAGCAATACAGCTTTAATTCAACTCTAAAGTACAGTAAATTTTCTATTTTTTCAGAATTACGAACAGTATGTTATGTTTCCTGATATTCTCTAAGCTTATACATTTGGTGACTATGTTGAACGAATCTATCCCATCAAACTAGAGATAAAGGATACTATAGATACAGCTAAGTCTGATTCATATCTTGACTTACATTTAGAAATTGACAATTTGGTCGGTTGAAAACAAAACTTTTTGACAAAAGAGATCATTGCAGCTTCCCAATTGTGAACTTTCCATTTCTATGTAGCAACATTCCAGCAGCGTCTGCATATGAAGTATGTGTATCCCAATTGAAACGATATAACCAAGCTTGTATTTCCTATCATGATTTTCCTGATAAAGGATTGTTACTCACAAGGAAGCTATTAAACCAAGAGTTCAAAATTGTGCTGTTGAAATAATTCCTACGTCATGACGAGTTGTTTGAATGGTACCGTTTCACAGATGATATCGGATATGTGTCTTATGTCGTAACCACAATACCCTTCCATTTTCACAAATGTCACCTAAATGATTTGACTATTTACCGGATTTGAAATAGAATGAGCAACACGACGGGTGCCACATGTGAAGTAGGATCTGTTTACCCTTCAGGAGCACCTGAGTTCATCCCATGTTGTTGGTGGGGTTCGTGTTGCTTAGTCTTAAGTTTTCTATATTCTGTCTTCTGTGCTATTGGTGTCTGTTTTAGTTGTGGCCAAGGTGTTGTCGGTTTATTTTCTAGCTATGAGATTTCGCTTTAACTTCGTCCAGATGCAAACGTAAACGTTGGGGTAAAAATTAAACTATCGGACATTTTGCTTGCACACATAGGTCTAAATATCGTTCATTTACAAGAACGGAAAATAACAAGTCAACGATAAAACTTCTCAATTTAAAATTGAAATATATTTTTGAAAAAAAAATATAAAATTTTATATAGTTTATAGAATATAAGTCTATATTATGTAAATATTTATTTTAGAAAGCCGCGATCAAATGAAAGTAAAAATATGGGATGCTTTGCACCTGTCCTAAGTCAGGAATCTGATGTACAGTAGTTGTCGTTTGTTTATGTAATATATACGTGTTTCTCGTTTCTCGTTTTGTACTAGTAATTTTGGGGCCCTTTATAGCTTGTTGTTCGGTGTGAGCCAAGGCTCCGTGTTGAAGGCCGTACTTTAACCTATAATGGTTTAATTTTTAAATTGTTATTTGGATGGAGAGTTGTCTCATTGGCACTCACACCACATCTTCCTATATCTATTAAGAACATATGATTAAATACTGAAAACCTGAATCGTTATTAAAAATTGAATGAAATATATTTTAATCCGACTAGAACACACCCGTGATATCGCTGGTCCGTGACTGAATTAAAGTATATAACTATGCGCAAGACTTATTTTTGTATTAGTATTGTCATCTGATAAAGTTATGCCGATTATAAGATAGTTATCACAGTTTTCTCTGCTTTTTAAATCTTTCTGTTTAAACACGTCTAACTGGAACTTATTTATTGGTTATTATATTATTGGTAATTATATTTATTTGGAAAAAAAAGGTCTTGGGATGGAGTTTTTTTTAAATCAACAGCATTGTCCTATATTAGTTATAAATAAAGTTGAATTCTTTGATTCGCTGTTTTACGTCATGCCCGCTAACAAATTGAAAAATGTACGTATACGCCTTATTTTTAGTATTCATATTGTTATCTTATAAAGTCTTACTGATTAAAATACTACAATAGGTAACAATTTGACAATTTAGTAGTGTCAACCCTATGATTATGACCCGTGTATATAGCATATTCTGAATACATCGTTTGGTGGTGCGCCTGTCAAATGCGGAACGTACAGATAAGGTAATAGGTCACAGATGAATATACTATTGGTATCAGTATCGGACTCGACCCGGAACTTCTTAATTATTGGCATTCTTAATTACGTGGAAAACAAAAGTGCCTGGAGTGGTGTAATGTTTAATCTACACCTTTGTATTATATTAGTTATATATAAAGTTGAATTCTTTGATTCGTCGTTTTACGTGATGACGGCTGACAAATTGAACCTCGTAATTTTAGTTTTATAGATGTAACATATGATCTACGTATTCTTACCATACCAGAACATGTAATATCACCTTCTGTATAAGGTATACTTCTTGTTCCTCAATATTCAGTGTTCTATGTTGTGGGTTTTTTTTATACTGTTTTTTTTTTTTAATTTTCGAATTACGAGTTTTTAAGCCCCTTTTGTACCTTTCACCTCTCCTAACGAGGGTAATAACGAGAAACCTACATGTAACTTGTTTTTCGGACAGCCGAAAATTTCTAATAATAAAGTCCTACACTATGAATATAGTATGACTATTTTTCATCACATGGTTACATATTATTATTCAAATTCATTGATTTAAACTGTGGGTGATAGTTGTATTATTTGGTTACCACAACACATCTTTTTCTATTATATAGCAAATCATTGATTCTCGAAGTAACTGTTAGAATAACATACCTCGAAATTTAAATACACAGAAGTATAGACACGATGAATCGATTGTGTTCTCGTTACTTACGTATCCTCGCCATCGGTCTTCATACAATTGATAATGCACTACAACGTCACTTTTTAAATTAAAATCAAATAACGAGTATAACAATTGCATATGACGTACAAAAACCTATGATCTTACAATAAATGAACAAGTAAGGGAAAACTAAATGTTAATCAACACGAAAACACTAGAATATCGAAAATGTACTTGTATACTTTAGATAGGTTATCTGCTCCTGCTACTCACAGAAAATTAATGACACTGAATACAAACACTAAGTCAAGCTTTTGTGTATTCTTTTCATTTTTAACACAAACTTACCAATCTTACAGAAGTAAGGCAATTCTGTGTCACAGCCAACATACTGTGACCCTATATCATTGAGTTTTTTCACTCTAAAACATTGAAGTGGATTTATTGTGGATTCTCCATCTGAAACAAAAGGAACGTACATTAATAAAACAGCCGCGTTTTCGCTTTTTGTGAGTTGTGCTTCTAATTTTTTAAAGCATAGTATATGAACTAACTTCATTTAAAAACGAATAATTTACACGGTTCACTTCAATTTGAACAAATTGAATAACACTGTACAGGATATTCTGATTGGTATTGATACACATTTGATCATTACAATATATCGGTGTTTTTTTTCGATCGGGTATTATTATAATTGGTTGATTAGATTAAAAGTTATAAAATATTTTTTCTCTTCTAGATTTATCTCTTCCTTGACATGATGGTTATTTTTATTAATCAATGTGTGGCTAGTTTTATCTCAGTTCTTCATTGGTCAAAATTTGATTATGACGTCAAATGTTCTAGATGTCCTCAGACATTTATATTATAATACCCTGTCTAAAAATGTCAAGTAAAAAGAACACATCTTTTTGAAGGTTGTTTGAAAAGAAGTGTTAAAATTGTCTGAAATCGCATGAAAATTATGAGAGAAAAGGATTTCACCATAAAATCCCGTACAATACGATATTTATCCACTCTCGACAGTTAAATTGTAAATCAGTAAAACGCTCGGCGAGCCACACATTTTAAATTTGAAAACAATAGCGGATATATACCGTGTAACACCTAAAGTCGTCATACATCTATAAATATGGGATAGCTGAAAGTAATAACGCTCCCGGACAATAAAATGAGACGTGCGAGCAGGATCGGTTAACCCTTTCTTAGGACTTGCTTTCAACCCACATGCTGTGTTTTGTGTACAAAACTAACAATTGCTACAATTGATAGTATGTTTGTATGTTTTTGTTATCCATAGCGTTGTCAGTTTTCTTGCTTGTGAGGTTGAATATGCCTTTGATATCTTTTACATGTGTTATCTCGCTTTGAGAGTTAAAACATTATCTCAACTACTGTTTTATTTACAAAAAATTCAATGCATGAGAACAATTACAAAAATGACTATTAACATAAAATGACTTTAAAGGGTGTAAATTAATTTTCTCTTAAGGGATTGCATGTTATCTTTTTCTTGCATGAGTAGATATTTTTTCGTATTACACTGTAAGGAGTATGATTTCAAAATCTGCGTCAATCCGTTTGGCTTACCTAGCTTTATCAGACAATAATAAGGCATTTATGTAAACTCCTGATGTCGAACGATAACAACTGTAATATGTCTCATTTGCTTCAGGCATGTGGGCAAGTCGTCTGATATATATAATGTTTTGTATCTACAACATTTTTAACTGTGCATGTATAAATTACAAATAAATTGGGGTTGAAAAATCTACTGGTAAAATCCACCTTTGATGATTCTAGCTATTATCGTTGTCTTATTTTGGTCATTGGAGGATCTCGTCTATATTTTCTAAGAAATCAATTCATATTTTGCATTCATATATTGGAATTACTAATATAAAAACAGATAACAATATATCCATATCAGCGGTTCGGACATTCTTGGTGTTTTTCTCTCGATTTATTTCATAGGGTAACACGACTGACTGTGACTGCTCTAGTCACCAGCTATAATTCAAAAATCTAATATGCGATCTACTTATAGAGAAATTAAAAATGTAGTTGGAGTACAATGTATGTGAGGGAAAAACACTCCAACTGAACTTATCACAATAATGTTATTTTGGCTATTTCATGATCATACCTGTATGTTGCACTATAAAATTATAAATGCTTCTACTGCCACTTGTCCAATGTTGTCCAGATCCAAAGTTGCATGTACCTTCTGTATACTTTCGCAAAAATGAGTTCTCATCGTAGCAAAAGTCTCTTGCGGCGCCCTGATCTTCATTTGGTTTGGTGCTATTGTTATCTGTTTAAAATCAACAAGTATACAAGTAAATTAAAATAATTAGTTGTCATACCCTCAGAAAAAAATTCTTACAAATCTAATGACGGGAAAATACTCACAATATAACAAATAATATTATATAAACTGTGTCCATGATGACTTTATTATGTTTTAATTCAAGTCTTCCAAATTATGCAAAATACACTTTGAGCAATCATTTTGCTTTCACTTTTTCGTTTTTTATGCGTTTTGTTATTTGATTTTGCCATTGATTATGGACTTTCCTAATTGATTTTCCTCTGAGTTCAGTATTTTTGTGATTTTACTTTTTATTACTCTTTTTAATTTAATCATAAACAAATCATACACATCTAAACATTTCGTTTTTTTTCCCTTAAATATAGTATACTTGAAATGACAAAAAAATCTGAGACTGACAACAAATATATGGACGATCGCAGAGTTAAACATGTGAGCGCCATGTCATGCCTCAACCGACAACAGTGAAATTTAAAAAAAAAAATTACACAAATCAGTAGGGAATTTCTTTTGTGACGACATCAGCGTAAACACTTAATAGAATAACGTACACAAGTACATTAATGTACAGTAGAAATAAAGAATGCTCAATTTTAAAATGTATGTGAAGTTATCAGCCGGTTCGTTATTTGACATTCGATATCCAATATCCAATGGCTGCTAGCAGTCGGTTCGATATTTAAATTAAATTGATAAGAGGACTGAGAAGATACGTAGGTTATCGTGTAATGTTCCTTCTAAGCTGTCGTAAGTTATCGTTGTCCTTTAACATAAACTCTTGTGAAGGTTGCATATTTGTCTTTATGTAATATAGATTTTGTATAGAAAAAACGACATCAAAAATGTAATTTTAAATATAATATATGATAGAAAAATCAACTAATCACTCTAGAAACATTCAGAGCTATCGATAGAAATATGTATGTAAAGCACAACAAATACAGTATTTGCAACCTTAAGCGTAACTGTTTGCCGTGAACTTGACTGATCGGTGAATGATCGGTGACGGATGTTTGACTGATCGATGAGGGATCGGTGATCGGTGACTCATATGATCCGTCAGATAAGTCAAATCAAGGATTTGTATAGTAAGAAGGATTGGAATCTCGTGGTCTTTTGCATAGACTGTAGTATAATATCTTATGCGACGCGAGATTTTGTGAGATTACCCGTGATGCATCTGGAAAATGCTGAACGTGCCTTGATTAATGGCGGACATTTGCATCACCTAAACAAACTGACACCCGATATGTAAGTATTATAATCCATATTTATCAATTTTTATGCTTGAAATAAGAAGTTTAAAATAGTTCTGGTGTAATAAATAACTTTAACGATCGCAGTATGAGTACACGGCTCCATAGAATGAATTTGCATAATGACCGAAGTGACCTCACCCTATTCCGCCTATTGGGCGGTCCAAACATTATTTTCTATTTTTATACTCCTTCCTCAAAATACGGAGATGAGTGATAAAATTAATATTTTCTGAAAGGTATATGATTTCTCCGTGTATTGAGTAAATTTCGTAGTGATTGATGCATTAGTTTTCCTAATGTTTCCGTTTCTTTGAGCTGATTACAACAAAAATGGCGTTCTGGAGCGAAAATGGGGGTGGCTTAGGAAAAATCAATAAAGTTCTTTAATTGGTCTTGATTGATGTTCAAACTTGTTTATAAACGTAAAACATTAGTGATAAAGTGTATAGAGGAAAGCTCAAATCGCTAAATAAGGTAATTGTGATACTTTTCTGTCTTGAAAAATCAATGTGGTTCTCAGATGAATCGCAATTTACCAGGCCTAAATTGGGAGGGGATCCAGTTGTCATAATCAGCTGATACTTCCTTCCTGAAATGAAACCGTTAAACCATGTGTTTTGAAGTAGTTGAAAGTCTATGTTAACAAGCCATGTTCCATAGAAAACACCATAGCTGCATGGATGGTAAGCTTTTCAAATGTTCAACCCAATGCCGGCAACTGACCTTCCTAGTAAATCACGTTGTCGTTGTGTACAAATGAATGTACTTTTTTTACTGACGTTAATGCACCAACATCTGCTTATTAAATAATGCATAGGTAGTGCTGTTTTTGTCTTCATTATAAATCATTGCCACCCAGCTTTATTATGCATGGTATTGTTATGGACCCCTAAATCTCTATCTGTTTACAGGGGGTCTCATTGGGGAGGAGGGGGGGGGGTCCGATCCCGGATCCTGCTAACTGTTTTGTCAGATTCCCGTATCCTGCTCACACTATATACGTAAGCAATTCTCATTTTTTGTCATTTCCCGGGTACTGCAAGAACTCATTTCCCGTTTTCACGACACAATAATTTTTCCCGGGTACTGCAAGACCTCATTTCCCGTTTTCACGACACAATAATTTGACGCTTACAAAAATCAGCAATCCCGGGTCACGCTTAGACCCCAATGAGACCCACTTTATATCACATATCACATGCATTACAAGTTAAACATTTTATACAAGGCTACATTTGTTTTTCCTTCAGCATGTTCAATGGCGTCAAATTATACATTAAAAAGGCCTTGCAAGATGTTTTCCTGCAACTGTGTGAAAGAAATAAAAAAAAATAGCCTTGCAAGGTGTCTTCCTGCATAGCTGTCAAGCAAAAAAATGTTGTACCCTTTAAGACTGGTTATTTATTATATTTTGTAGTGTACTGTATCTTAATTTTATGATCCATTGCCCCGTAAGATAAATCGTTGGCTATAGCTATTATTCAGTTATTTTATATATATATATATATATATTTAGAAAGACTCAAATAGTTCCAGTTTTTTTCTTAAATCACTTAATATTAAATTTTCCCATATTTTTTTTATTGTTTAATAATTTCAATATTGTGAAAATATGAAAATTTCATTTGTCGTTTGAACACCCACATGCATGTTATGACAGTGTGCTACATAATTAATGATTCATTTAGGTCCTGCGTTATCTATTATGATATGTAAATGTGTACATAGGTTTGTAGTTAAGCAAGCACCATTAAAGTATATGTTTCTTTTGGTTGCGACATCAAATGATCCTACAATATTGAAAATATAAAAAAAAAAAAAATGTTGCTACATGTAGGTAATTTCTGAATTTGCACGTGTAAGCTGGCATATATGTAGCATAAACCCATGGATTAGCAGGGGCGGATGCAGGAATTTTCGAAAGGGGGGGTGCTAACCCAGGGCAAATGGGGGGGGGGGGTGTGCAAAACATATGTCCCGATACAAATGCATTGATCGGCAAACATAAAGGGGGGTGTGCACCCCCGGAACCCCCCCCCTCTCTGGATCCGCCACTGATTAGAAATAAACTAACATAAGTCTTGCAAATATAAGTGTTCGAACAGAGATCTTGAGGTAATATAACTATTGTTAAGACAGATTTGATATTGGAATTATTTAAGCCATATGCTATTGTATTGTTAGTGCCACATGTAACTATATTACACATTTTTCTTCCAGTATTTTCCAAAATGCCCAATTTGGTGAATGTTAAGAAGACAAGTCCAGGCACAAGAAAATTCCCCAAAAAAGTCTTAAGCAGTTGACCATTCATGCACTATTTATGTGGACTGACATATGGCATGCCTTCAAATAGAAATACTTGAGTATTGGTACAACTTAATGCGACTATCGACTAGAACGCTCCTCTGAATATCACCTATGGAAAGATATGCCAACATTATTTCATTGGATCATTAACATTCAATCTCTTTTAGCAAAAAATGGAGAGCTACACTTAGTGTGTAGGGGAATTTGATAGTGACTTGATAGATAAACATGTGCATGTGATACCAGCTTAACTAGATTATATCTATATTTTAACGTAAAAATAAATCATTGAATATTTTAAATTCTTTTACATGCCAGAATCATTTAATATTGGCCTAATCTGCTTGGTGTTGAGGGTATATTGACTATTCTCTTTCTTGTCACAGACTTTATTTATCCAGTTTTTCATATAAATCTGTGTGATTAATGTCTATGAGGATGTGTAGTAAGATAAGCAAGGACACATAGGATATGATTGAAATGAGACAACTATCCATCTAATATCAAATGAAGATTTTAAAAACTAGTTGTCTACATGTATAATAGATAAATGAAACCAACAGTCCATACATAAAACATGTAAAAACAATAGTTTGTATATAAGTTTAGAGGTGTGGTATGATTGTCAATCGAATTAGACATCTTAGTTCACCCAAGTCCAAATGATGTGGATCATGATGTCCCGGTAAGCAATTATTCAATCAAACTTTATTTCTATATTGATAGACAAAAGTTATTGTTTTACATGTATATTTGTAATTGTGCTTATAGTCAATACAAGCCAAAATTGTACTAAAAGTATCTACTGTTAGACATTAAACATTTTTGTCATGTTTACAAAGACATTTATTGATAAATATCTAGTCGCCACAGTTAAGACCTAGCAAGCATTAAAGTTACTAACAGAAAAGTAAGACTTTCATTTTAATTCTTAATGTAATTTGCTGTTACTTACCTCCTATGTATAGTCAGAAAAAGATGAAAGACGTCTTCTTTGATATATGACAAGTCGCTCTTTTCAAGTTAACTTCTGTATTTTACTACATGTATAATACATAACCAGGAATAATTTCATGATTGACTACTTGAGTGGATTTATGAACGAGAGCTGACACTATAAGGTTGTCCCATTAAATTCATGCTCAAATTTAGTTAAGTACTCTGACAAGAAAGAAAAGTTCATTTAAAGATGTAATGTTATTTATTTCATAGTACAATTAAAAACATTGCTTGCAGAACACACTGGCTAAAATGTAATGGCTTTATCATGGTTATGATGATTGAAACCGGCTAGCTACATAAAGAGTAACATGAAGATCGAGGCAGTTTTATAGGGTTTAGCACTGGGACCCCTCTTTAACAGTACTTGTCCCAACCTTATGAAAATGATCAGCCACTGACATGTATATAAAACGCAAATTATGCAGTGAATCGTTCTGAAATGTGTGGTCAATTCTTTTTTGCCACAAATATGGTTTTGCACCCGTTTTCCACAGATTGATAGTTTCCAAAGTTGAAAATAGCTATACTGACATCATTTACAATAATGAGATTTTGTTTTCATTTCTTTGGCAATTGACTGAAAATAAAAATTTGCAGAAGTTACATACAAACACATTGTCAACTGTCGTAATACACATTGCGTACAATGTCCATTAAATAAAACACTTAAATTACGCTATTTTGTCAATTGAAAATTAAGTGGTAATCAATAATGATTACATGATTTTAGAATGAATAAAGTCCGTTACCATAACACTATTGTCTATAAGTGACAAAAATTAGAAAACCACTCGATACATATGTACAAAAATTACGTTCCGATATCGTAAGTGACGAGTACAAAATGTAGAAGTAGTGGTGAGTAGTGCGAAGTCTCGCCGCGGAAGAGATAACGATAAACCGCGAGATTCCAATCCTTCTAACTATACAAATCCTTGGCCAAATAACCTATGTGAGAGTTACCGTGACAACGGTCACCGATCAATCAGTAAATCAAATTTATGCACGGATCGGACGGATACGTATATATTTCAAATTCTTATGTAAACCGAACTCAAAAGTGTTTACAATCCATAAACGCGGACCTCGACGAAGACACCATAATTTACACGTTGATTTGTTATAAATTGGTTGCAATAAAAAGGAAAAAAAGTATAACAGTAGAAGATGCTTAATAAAAGCGTTAATTGTTTGCGTTGATTCATAGTTTTGTATTAAATATTGTAAACATCAGAGACATATATAATACATAAGTGTATTATATTTGTCAGTTAACATGAACTTTTTCCAACGAAAATGCCGGTTATTTTCCGCCATTGGAATTTTGACTTTTTATAGTTTAGAAAAGGTCGTTTTCTCTTAAAATTAAAAGAATGTCAGAGAAATCATTTTAAAAATTTGTTCGCATTGTTAAAAAAAACTACCAGAAAGTAATCTCCTTTTAATTTAAAAATTGACTCTTTTTTATTTAAAATCAAACAACTCGAGATATTTTTTTTTAAAATAAGAGTTGAGATATAATAAGAATTAAAATACTTAAACTTCTTTTTTTGTGGAATAAGAATGTCGTTATCGCATTATTATGATAAAAATTATTAACCGCCATATGATTTCAGTACTTTTTGTTCGACAGGATTGGTTGTTATTCATCAATTATGTTTACTTACAGGAAAAAGGAATAACATGTTTGTACGCGTTGCCTAAAATGCAAATATTTCTTCTCATATTTGAAAATATTGTAACTTCAATTGCAATCAGTTGCCAAGTTATCAATTCCTTTTAATAACTAATTTTGTATACAATTTGAATATTTGAAGAATAAGTATCTGTTTACTTTTGATTTTGTTGAAGCAGAATACAATCATTTCTTTATTTGAATGGTAATTATTGACACCAAATGATTTTTTTTTTACTGTATATAGTTTAAAAAAATTAAAAGAATGTCAAATAAATCATAGTAAATTGTATTCGCATTATTTAAAATACCCAAATTCATTCACCTTTTATTAAAAATGATACCATTTTATTTGAAATAAGTTATTTTTAACATCTCAAGACAAGTCTTTTAATAAGAATAGGATATAACAAGATTTAAAATCCTTTAACTTTTATTTTTGTGCAAAAGAAATGCAGATATGACTTTATTTTGATACAAATCATTAACCGCCATATGATTTCAGTACTTTTTGTACATCAGGATTGTCTGTTCGTCATAAATTCATAATATATGCTTACTTTAAGAAAAAAGATATAAAATTTAATACTTAAACTTTTGTTTTTGTGGAATAAGAATGCAGCTATATATATTGATTTATTTTGATACAAATTATTAACCGTCATATGATTTCAGTACTTTTTGTACATCACAATTGGCTGTTCTTCATAAAATATGGTTACTTTAAGGAAAAAGATATAAAATTTTTGTACATGTTGCCTAAAATGCACATATTTCTTCATTTTACTGAAAATCATTGACCACCATCGAATTTTTGTACTTTTTATAGTTTAGAATAGGTTTTTTCCATGAAATTCAAAGAATGTCAGAGAAATCATACTAAAATTTTATTTGCATTGTTTAAAATAACCAAAATTATTCTTCTTTTTATTAAAAATGACACTTTTTTATTTGAAATCAGTTATTTTGACCATCTTGCATTCTTGAGACAAGCCTTCTCAATAGAATTGAGACATAATGAGAAATAAAATACTTAAACTTTTACCTTTGTGGAATAAGCATGCAGTTATTGATTTATTTTGATATGAATTATCAACCGCCTTATGATTTCAGTACTCTTTTGTTCATCAGGATTGGTTGTTCTTCATAAATTATGTTTATATTAAGGAAAAAGATATTACATTTTTGTACACGTTGCCTTAAATGCAAATATTTCTTCGTTTTACTAAAAAATCATTGACAGCCATTGATTTTTGTACTTTTTATTGTTTAGAATAGTTTTTTTTCATGAAATTCAAGGAATGTCAGAGAAATCATACTAAAATTTTATTTGCATTGTTTAAAATAACCCAAATTATTCTTCTTTTTATTAAAAATGATACTATTTTATTTGAAATCAGTTATTTTTACTATCTTGAGACAAGTATTCTAATCAAAACTGAGATATAATGAGAATTAAAATACTTAAACGTTGTTTTTGTGGAATAAGAATGCAGCTATTAATTTCTTTTGATACTAATTATTAACCGTCATATTATTTCAGTACTTTTTGTACAAGTTTGACTGTACTTCATAAAATATGCTTATTTTTAGGAAAAAAATTCAAAGAATGTCAGAGAAATCATACTAAAATTTTATTTGCATTGTTTAAAATAACCCAAATTCTTCTTCTTTTTATTAAAAATGATACTATTTTATTTGAAATCAGTAATTTTTACTATCTTGAGACAAGTATTCTAATCAAAACTGAGATATAATGAGAATTAAAATACTTAAACTTTTGTTTTTGTGGAATAAGAATGCAGCTATTGATTTATTTTGAGACAAATTATTAACCGTCATATGATTTCAGTACTTTTTGTACATCACAATTGGCTGTTCTTCATAAAATATGGTTACTTTGAGGAAAAAAATATAAAATTTGTGTACGCGTTGCCTAAAATGCAAATATTTCTACATTTTACTGAAAATTATCCACCGCCATTGAATTTTTTAACTTTTTATAGTTAAGAATAGTTTTTTTCATGAAATTCAAAGAATGTCAGAGAATTCTTACTATTTTATTCGCAACGTTTAAATAACCTAAATTATTCTTCTTTTTATTAAAATTGATACTATTTTATTTGAAATCCGTTATTTTCTACCATCATGCATTTTAAGACAAGCCTTCTCATTAGAATTGAGACATAATGAGAATTAAAATACTTAAACTTTTTATTTTTGTGGAATAAACATGCAGTTATTGATTTATTTTGATACAAATTATTAACCGTCATATGATTTCAGTACTTTTTGTACAAGTTTGACTGTACTTCATAAAATATGCTTACTTTTAGGAAAAAGATATTAAATTTTTGTACGTGTTGCCTTAAATGCAAATATTTCTTTATTTTACTGAAATTCATTGACAGCCATTGATTTTTTTACTTTTTATTGTTTAGAATAGGTTGTTTTCATGAAATTCAAAGAATGTCAGAGAAATCATAATAAAATTTTATTCGCATTGTTTAAAATAACCCAAATTATTCTTCTTTTTAATAAAAATGATACTATTTTATTTGAAATCAGTTATTTTTACTATCTTGAGACAAGTATTCTAATCAAAACTGAGATATAATGAGAATTAGAATACTTAAACTTTTGTTTTTGTGGAAAAAGAATGCAGCTATTGATTTATTTTGATACAAATTATTAACCGTCATATGATTTCAGTACTTTTTGTACATCACAGTTGGCTTTTCTTCATAAAATATTGTTACTTTAAGGAAAAACATATAAAACTTTTGTACGCATTGCCTAAAATGCAAATATTTCTTCATTTTACTGAAAATTGTTGACCGCCATTGATTTTTTTGACTGTTTATAGTTAAGTATAGTTTTTTTTCCATGAAATTCAAAGAATGTCAGAGAATTCTTACTATTTTATTTGCACTGTTAAAAATATCCCAAATTATTTTTCTTTTTATTAAAAATGATACTATTATACTAAAAATCAGTTATTTTTACCATCTTGCATTTCGAGACAAGCCTTCTCATTATAATTGAAACATAATGAGAATTAGAATACTTTTATTTTTGTGGTATAAGCATGCAGTTATTGATTTTTTTTTATACAAATTATTAAGCGTCATATGATTTCAGTACTTTTTGTACAAGTTTGACTGTACTTCATAAAATATGCTTACTTTTAGGAAAAAGATATTAAATTTTTGTACGTGTTGCCTAAAATGCAAATATTTCTACATTTTATTGAAAATCATTTACCGCCATTGAATTTTTATACTTTTTATTGTTTAGAATAGTTTTTTTCCATGAAATTCAAAGAATGTCAGAGAAATCATACTAAACTTTTATTCGCATTGTTTAAAATAACCTAAATTATTCTTCTTTTTATTAAAAATGATACTATTTTATTTGAAATCAGTTATTTCAAGTATTCTAATCAGAATTGAGATAAAATGAGAATTAGAATACTTAAACTTTTACTTTTGTGGAATAAGAATGCAGCTCTTGATTTATTTTGATACACATTATTAACCGTCATATGATTTCAGTACTTTTTGTACATCACGATTGGCTGTTCTTCATAAAATATTGTTACTTTAAGGAAAAATATATTAAATTTTTGTACGCGTAGCCTGAAATGCAAATATTTCTTCATTTTACTGAACATTATTGACCGCCAATAAATCTGCTTAAAATTATTAACCGCCATGTGATTTCATTATTTTTTGTTTATCAGGATTGGTTGTTCTTCATATATTATGCTTACTTTAAGGAAAAATATATTATTTTTTTGGTACGCGTTTCCTAAAATGAAAATATTTCTTCTCATATTGGAAAATATTGTAATTTTAATTGCAATCAGTTGTTATAAATGATTTTCATGTTTTCTGTAGAAAATGAGAATTATTCAAGAATAAATCTGCTTAAAATTCTTTTTTTCTTTTTAAGGAATATATATACCACCATTGGATTTTTGTACTTTTCATTGTTTAGGAGTAGTTTATTAAGGTAAAAAAAAGACTATCAGAAAAATATAATGTAATGTTGTTTGCATGGTTTGAAATTATTCTTATTTCTTGTTAAAAAAACAGTATTTATGTTTGTAATTTGTTATTTTAACGGCTTCGACTGTGACAGGAATATAGAAAGTCCGTGATTATGAAAGTTTTTTTTAAAAGAATTTTATGATTATAAGCATACAAAAAATTTAAAATATTTTTATAACATTTTTTTCAATAACCAATCCTTTCATTTTGTTTTTTCCCCCGAGTATGTTTGGAAAAGATTAAAATCAAAATCGCGATGTAGACACCGTTTTAGAACTCGCCGGGTTTGAAAATATATTACCTAAATAAAACGGAAAGACCATTCTTCAATAAAGATATTTTAATTCTGGTTTTATCTGTACATTTCTTTTTATTTCAATTCATAAAACTTTGCTTAATAATTGATAAACAAAATGTATCATTGAACTTTCATTGTCACGAGTCGCCATTTTAGTTAAATTAAACGAAACTAAGATTCCGTAATTTGTTTTAGTTTATCATGTGACGTATTCAAGTTCAATCCGTCATCAAGGTCGATCGGTACTATCCGTCCGATCAGTAAATTACTTTTCCTTTAAGTCTGACGGATTGCTGACTTGAGTTTGACGCGAACTTGACTTATCGGTGACTGATCGATGACCGCTGATTGATCGCTGAAATAGTAACGCCTAATGTTGCAAGTACTGTAAATGTATAGCGAAAATCTACGGATGACCGCTGAGGTGACGACCCCCTGGCCTTTCAATGGCCCTAAAATTCAAAGATATCATATATTCTGTATATATGAAGGTTGTTTCAAAAGGATTTTCCAGAATAATGTATTTTTTAATACCTACGGAGGGTTAACATAGTCACTTTTCATGACAATAGGCACAGGGCAATGGTAAGAGCTCCCTGATCTCTCAATCTGCCTAATATTAAGCAGACAGTCAGTGTACAGGTAGATACAAACGTGTCTTAAAGGGATCTGACAAGTGTCAATTGTCCTGAAATTTTGACTATTTTAGCTGAAAAGTTACAATTAAAAGAAACTATCTTTATGTATACAGAGTCTATAATTTCCCAGAATGTTCTGGACATTAAAAGACCAGGTGGTTTCACCGTCATGTCAGCTGTCACTTATAGGTTTTCGCTAAACTATTAAACTAGCACTTTGGGCCTTCCGTCAACATAAAGACAGTACGTCTACTCAGATTCATTTTAGTCAAATTTGTATCTACCTATCAACTAACTTTTTCTGCTAAATATTTGGCAGATTAAGAGATCACGGGGCTCTCACCATTGTATTGTGTCCTTTGTTCTGAAATTATTTCGTTGAAAAGAGACAATCTAAACTCTCCGTAGATATCGAAGATGTCATTATCCTGGAAAATCATTTTGATACAATCTATGCATAAACAGAGTCTATGATTTCCTAGAATTTTATGGACATTGAAATACTTGGGGGTCTTATCGTCATTTCAGCGGTCTTGGGTAGGTTATCGCTATACGTATTTGTGGAAGGTTTTTCGAAATATTTCTATTTATATCTCTTAATGTTTCTAGAGTGATTGTTTTTTTTTTTGTATCATATACTATATATAAAATTAAATCGGTGGTATCGCTATATTTATAGAAACCTATATCCCATAAAGACAAATATGCAAGTTACATAAGGGTTTGTTTTTTAGTACAACGATAATTTACGACAGCTTAAAAGGGACATTAAACGATTCCTTGGGTATCTTTTTACTCCTCTTAACTATAAAAATCATGCTTTGAATGTTATCAAGTGTTTGAATTTTCTAGTGATGTCCACTCGGTGAAGATTTCCTAATCGATTACTTGCAAGAATTACAGAGCGATACTTGAGTATTCGTTCGCTAAACCATTTACAAAAAGGAAACACAAAGTTATACCATTTCATGTATCATGTTCGTTGTTATATCATCTGAAAACCCGGCCACAAAATTGTTACCTATGACCAGATAATAGCTACAGGAATTGTATACCATAATTAAATATCTCATTTACTAAATGTACTATAGCTTATCATGTAAACTAGTAATAGTATAATCAAGTTATTAATTACTAACTTAACTGAAAACTTATTACTCGTTGGTATAGTAGAAAAAACACATTTAATGATCAAAGGGTTGATAATTTGAACTTACTGATCAATGTCTTTAATCATTTTCTGAGGGCGGGTCGACACAGGGACGTGCAAAGAATGTGTTCTTATCTAAAATTATTATCTTGTCAACTCTTTAATAAAAATAATGAGGAAATAAAAAGCCCGTAATTATCGTATGAAATAGAAGGTGAATATGCTCTATGCAAGAGATGCTGGAATATTGCTATACAAAAGTTCAAAATTTGGAGGCTGTAATCATCTCCTTTGCCGAAATATTTGGATTTTAACCAAGACTCCGAGACAATTTCTAGATGTTAGTAAAGATATTAGACAGAGTTTACAGTATTTTTTGTATGACCTGTGTTTTCTTATTAATGTCCAATAAACAGCAATGATTTCATCTTCTATGATAGGACAATTCTAATGATTATATTGTCTATCAAATTCAAAATCAAGTATTTAATGAATACTAGTACATGTAGTATCACAGATATGAAATATCACAAAGGAAACAATGAAACTTGAGCAAAGCTATCATCGTAATAGGCACTTACCACATATAATGTTGTAGTCATGGTAACATAGTTCAGGAGTAAGTATCAACCTTTTCAGGATACATGCCGCTGCCATACAAGTGCAGTCTGTAGTATTAAGAGTGCAGCCAGTTACACTTCGTGTTTTGACATTGTCTATACGGTCTACAAAAACATAAGTTTATGAAATCTCAAAACAATATTCTGTTTATCTGTAACAATTGATTATCTTACAATGTATTGGTTATTGGGTTTTCTCTCTCTTATCAATGATGCCAGTAAAACATAAACAACATGTTTTGCGATTTATCATTTCACATTGCATAGTTTCTCGCCGTTCATTTTCAACACATTTTGAATAAACAATAACTTAATGCAATTAGCTGTCACGACTAGCTACCTTATCTTTAGAAAATTTGGTTAATTATGTGCATGATGATAAAAGGTTGACACCTATGTATCTTGAAACTCATATGATGTAAACTGTTTATCTTGATTATTATTATATTATAATTTGACATACTTTAAGGATGTACTTAGGTGATCTTAGGTAAATTTAAATAAATCAAGCTGGAAGAGTATTAATTAAGGATCGAAATATGCTAAAATTACTGATAGGTCATGGAGCTCCTTTTCGAGATAGTTGACTTATAAAATATGGTGGGATAAGGCCAACTCTGAGTTTTACCTTATATTTGCATTGGTAATATAAGGGCAACACATTTTACCATGTATCGTATGGAAAAACACCAAGGAGTTCAAACATTTGACAATTAACAAAAAACTCACCTAAGTACATCCTAAGATCATCATTTAAGGTAGCACAATACAAAGATTTTTTTACTTCCAATCACTAACATTTGAAATGCTGTAACTTTCTTATGAATGCATAGAAAATAATAAAATAGGTACATATAGATAGATAAAAGATTAATCTTTTAAATGAATGTAATATTTTTATTATGCAATCATTATGAAATCAATTATTATGTAATTAGTGGCAAAATCTGGGTAAGGTCACTTGAATGAATTTAGCTCTTTCATCTCTTTAACTATACAGAAAATTTTAACGAAATCTTAATCAACACATCATGGGCTTCAAAAGGGTGTCTCAGATTGTCTCTATGGTATTCTATTCTCTCATAAATCTCCAATTAGTGAAACATCCTAACCACATAAAAGAAGATAATGTTTAATTAGGTGTAAAATTTGTTCTATACATTCTATCTGAAATCTGAGACACCCTTTTGTAGATAATGGCCATAGGAACAACATATAATAAAATCAACCCTCTAGGGATACCTATGCAGAAGCTAATTTCATTTGAAAATGGGAATTTGGTGAAAAATATTTTAGACACCATTAACATTATAATTGGTGTCATAATTGTTGCATAATGCTAACATTGCATTGAATTGAAAGAGTGATATGTTAGCTATCCAAAACTACCACTTCTATAAAATTTCAAGCATTATTAAGAAAGTAACAGCATTTTAAAATTTGGTTGTTGGAGTTATAAAATCTTTGTATTGTGCTACCTTAAATATCATTGTAAAATAAAATTTCAATTTCATGATCTACATTCACAAGGGTTTGTCAAAGGTTTCTACTCATACATAGGTTTATGACATAGTACTATATATTTCAAAGTTTTGTCATCTATTGTATTTCGAAAAAAATTCGTGCTATAACATAATTAAAGAAACATTGACACATGCACATATCAAAGTGCTCTTTTTATCTAAAAACTGGATGTTATTTGACAACAGTGAAATTTTGAACACTCTTACTATCCACCAGTGACAAAGTAAATAAGATACAGCCACTATATATTTTATTCACAATATCTTTTCTTTCTAACATGTCGAATTATGCTTGATACCTTGAAGACAAGTTAAGATTATTTATTAGATGTTAATTAAAACCATAAATAAAATTCTTACGTCTTAGAACTGTAACACACGAGGTACATGTACAGGGTCTGCCTTTTATTTGATCATTCAATTCAGCCGAATGTATGCACTTACATATGTCTCCCTGTAGAATATACATGACATCAACAATAATAGTACAATAAAAATCCTCATATTCCTTCTGGTGTTGACATAAATAGTATTGATATAAACATAAATATACATAAACTCATTAAAGTCTTTGATATTATTTTTTTTCTAAATAGTGAAAATTATGTAAGCAAGGAATCGATTGTCCTAACGTTGTCTTCGATTTTGAGGAAGAAACGAGTGTCTTGCACACATCATGTAATTTGGGTCTATATACATGATATAATCCTGATAATCAGTTAATTTACATTGCTCTCTATAGATATGCTCCATCGTATGGTATATACATATTTTGATTACTACAGGTCATTCGTGCATGCTTATACTATTACAAAAACATCGATATTAAGGACTTAGACAAAAAAAAAGAAGACACAAATCGATACTTAATAAGTTCATGAAGTTTGATAGTCATAATTTCGTATTGCTGATCGATCCGATGTCTGTATCCCCGTTCAATAGTAAATTTTGTTCGCAGCCATAAAGTTTTAGAGAACAGAAATGTCGTCTAATCTATAATTCTACCGATTGTGACATTTTGTATATCGGTGCATATATGACTAATCACGTTTTCGTAGCACCCTGTCTCGCTGTCTTTGTAACCGCGTTTGTCATGTCTTCATGCTAGATTGATGAGATTTGAATATCGACAAAACTTCTCTGGTCTAAATTTTCTTAAAAAGACCAGGAGGATTGTAACACTTGTATGTTGTTGTATGTATCACTTAGCTTATATCTTAGTTTTTAAGTATAACATGGTCATTTTATTTCAAAACATTGGTTGGCACCAAAATTTGTTGGTCTGAATGTGTATCGATTTTACTGCCTTCCGGTTTACCAAAACAGTATTTTCGAACACTAAAAAATTTGTTACTTTTGCAGTCACACATCTTCTTGTTGAGAGACATTGCGTAAATGAAGATGATAGTGTACTCCTAAGAAGTCATTGTTTCAACACATTAATTCTGGATAATATATGGAGACAAAACAAGAAGAGTGATATAATATCAAGCAAATAAAACAACTTTGCCCCCAAGATAATCGTACGAAGAAATACAAGCATTGTCTGGCGTAAACAATGAATAAAAAATTTAAATATAAAAATTCAAACGAGCAAACTGACGGAAAGTATGACAATAAACGATAAACTAGGCGTCCAAATGTTGACTGGCTGGTGATACTACAGTACATATAAGTTGACAACTGACTATCATGCTCCCAATTACACCAATACATATTTACCGTAATTGCAAAAAAGTCTGTACTAGTGCATTTTTGCTGACACTCTTGTTGCTCATGATGATCAACGAAAAACATCTCTTTAGAGCTACCTTCAAAATTAATTCTGAAACAACCTGAAATTCGGATAAGTATTAATTATTGCTCTGCAAATAGTTGCATGGGCTATGGTGCAATATATATAATCAATAAACAAAAGAAAGATTTTAACTGCATGCTTATATTCAACCAGAATACACCCGCGACATCGCGTTTCGCAACTGAATTAAAATACATACGCCTTTTTTTAAACCTGGATTGTTGCGTTCATATTGTCATCTGATAGAATTGTGTTGATTATAATTTGTACATTTTGCTCAGCGTCAAACATAGTTCTATTCTAACCCAATTTTGCTTTCTGACTATAACCGGAAACTTCATGTGACAATGCTTGAATTTAGTAGTGTCATATGTTTTTTAAAGTCACAAGGTATATGTGTGATTATGACCCTTGTATACAGCAAATCCCCGAAAAAAAACAGTTTTGTGTTTCCTCACAGGGGCGTATCGTACACAATGGGTAGCATATGACATTATATAAATAGCACAGAGCAGATTGGTACTCCGAGAAAACACTGTCAACTGAGGCGTTGTGTTATTGAATTTGATATACTGATTGTCCTATAATTATTGTCTATTACTGCAGAATTTTAAATCTTTAGGTTTTTTATATGACGCAACGTTCATATAAAAGTTACAAATATTAGAAAATCAGCAGAAGCGACTTTGTTTTAACAATCTATGAAACGAGCAGTTTTGTTTCAATACTTAATATCTGTTTTATGTTAATTCAATATATTATCGTTGAATTTTGATTGGTAAGCAATAGAGGGTGACATTACAAAAAGTGTGTCCCGCTAAGCAATGGGATATAGGTTAGTGTTTCTTTGCATTAGCCAATGAAAGTCAGGCATAATCACGTGAAATATAAAAAAAATACTACTGGTATCAATATCGGATTTTATTTGAACCTTGCTTATTTTCCCTTTTTATTATGCTAAAAAACAAAAGTGCCCTTAAAGTGTAATCTTTAATCAACACAATTATGTTACATACGTTATATTTATACAGTTGAAATATTGGATTCGTGTTTAAATCTCGCGGGCTAACAAATAAGATACGTTTGCATGTAATGAATTGTCGTAAATTAAAATAGATTCAACCTTGTACACTTAAAACGTGATCAGAATAGAAACGTGCAGCGAACCCCAATGGAAGAACGGGATGAGTTACTGAAAACGACAGCAAATGAATCACTATTACCCCATTCTATCGTCCATCCAGTTAAAGCCCTGTACTTCCCAGTCCAAACTTCGGCATCGCCATTAATTTGATTTCGGATATAATTTTCATCACTGTAAAGTAAACCTCCATCTTTTGCACAGTACTTTACCGCCTCATTCCATGTTGTTCTATTTGCATGAAAAGTGATGTTGAAATCTGATAAAAAAATGAATAAGAAATCCTTACTAAATTTATTGGTACCTGGCTTTTTCCATATTGATTTTGCTATACTTATGATGTGGTAGAATTGTCGATGTAACAATGCTCTACCAAACACCAAACTTACATAGACTTTAACATGTGTTCTCCAGTACAGTTACAAATATTATATACCGAAATAGACTTACAAATGTATGACCGAGTTTGAATGTGGAGGAGCTTCACAAAACAGGTGAAAGAGGACTGAACTACCTTTCCAGCTCACTTTAGATCACCTGCACTGTTTGGTGGGGTGTGTTTACTCAGTGTTTAGTTGTTGATGTTTATGTTTGATTTTGTTATTGTTGTTTTGTCTGTGTTTTTTAAACCATAGCGTTGTGAGTTTGTTTTTGCCGTATAAGTCCAATGTCAATTTGTTATATGCCACCTCTTGCTTATCAACTTTAGACGAGAACGCGTTTAAATATTATGTTGTGGCATATATTTTGTAATACAATTCGTCATCGATGATAGTACGTTCTATATATTCGATAATTGGTTGTATATGAATATTATGCAGTAATTTTTTAATGTATATAATGATTGAAAAACTATTGCGTGTGATATTTTTACAAAAAAACATACATGTAACCGCCTAATCTTGACTGTTATTTTTCATCTTGCTGACAGTTATTTTAAGTACACAAAATTACCTTGACTGCAATTGCAGAGAGCATACACTGTAGACAAAAGGAGTATTAGGTTGTCCATGTGATCCGAAACTGTATGTGATGATATTTTCTATTGAAACAAGGAAGTTGGTATGCATGTATATTAAAATAATGAAATACGAGGAAAGAGGAAGTATATAACAAAAGATTTAAATGTTGTTCTCTTTAAAATCTAAAAACAAATCTTTTATATAATAAATGTTATCATTCCAAACATTAAGGTTATGAAATTTCATCCATATCCCCCCTAAAACATGTAAAAAATAACTGCAACAAACCAAATTTTAATAGGCAACAAATGTGCAATTCTTCAGTAAATCTCCTATAATTATTTCACCAACATATACCCAACATGTCAATTCATCCGTATTTGATGTAATGAAAAATACCTGATACTGTTGAAAAACATATCCAGAACTCAATTCTTATTTAAGAATGTAATTCTTATTTTGGTACGGTTGTTGGAGACTAAAACGTTGATTGAAGTAAAGTTTTAATTACATTTATATATCATCATGATTTTGGTGAGACTATTTGACTGTCTTTTCTGTTAATTTTGTAATGTTGTCGAGAATATAACAAATTTGCATTCTATTGAACTAAAAACGAACATTTAGGAATGCATAATCGTAACATTAGGTAAGTAATAGAAACATAATCATTGTCTTAAACCAGAGGTTAAGGTAACTCAACGGATACCAAATAATTTGAAGCATTTAAACGCTGAAAAGGATAAATTTGTTATAAACTTAAGCAAAATTTAACTAATGATAAAAAGGTCAATCGGACTTTTAGAAAAGTCGGTAAATACAAACGATAGCATATAAGTTTCTTTCTTACCGATTAAAAACTTCCTGCTTTCTGCTTCTCTTATGTATGTATTTTTATTAAGTTTTAAAATAATGTTACACGTTATCAATCAACCGAATCTAATATGGTGAATTTAAATCAGGTATACATATACCAAATAAATAAAACATCATGCAATTATTTAAAGTTACAAAATAAGGAAATAATGTATGTACACATGTAAGATTTTAAACGCATATATGTTTTCTCCTTTCTTTTTAATTGTATAATAATACCAACACACAAGTATATATTACAGTGGGAATATTGTCCAACGCACTAAGGATTTACCCTTTTGCGGAAACTGTCATTCACCTACGATTAGGATTACACTTACACTTAAAGGTTACCTTTAAATCTTGGGCTTTCTCAAAGTGTAAAAATAAACCGTTGATTCAAAATAATGTAACGATAGGGATGTTTTTCTGTAGTTGAACAATGATTTGTTTATAATATATTTGCAGCCATGTGTTTACATTAATTAGTGTATACGTTGTTACTAAACGATGAAAATGCTGCAATTGTACGAAGTATGATAGAATTATTCAAAAAAATATATTTAACATGAGACACACAAAATATTGCAATTGTCATTGCAATGGATAGATTCAGATAGATAAAAGTCAGCATAACTTGGTGTTAGAAAGGTGTAATCAACCATGAAGAATGTTAGCATGTTTATGCTCAGACATACTTGCTCTCTTTTATTTTGTTTAAAATAGAATGAGGAAAAACAGCGGATGGGTGTTTTAGAGATATTTATTCTTCATGAAATTTCATTTGCCGTTCGGTATGATTTTTTTTTTTTTTTAATTTTTCCTAAATAAGACAAACGCGTTTGACAATGTTTTTGGTTTTTGAAAGAAAAAAAATATTCGAGATTAAAAAAAAACTAAAATTATTAAGAAACGTTCTTTGTCGGAAATATATTTTAGACTGTTCGCTTGACTCAGTTGAAATGTAAAATAGCTGTACTCAAATTGTTGCAAAAGAGGGACGAAAGATACCAAAGGGTCAGTCAAACTTGCACCTTTGATAGCTATGTTTTCAACAGCAACACACACAAAATGTGTAAGGGTTTCGCGGAACCCTGTGTATCGACTACTTTTGTAGTTAATCGCAGGCGCAACGAAAATGAGGGACAAAATGATAAAAATATGTCTCTCAATATTTTTTTTAATTGTAAAAAGCTTCTTTCAAAGTTTGGTAAAAACCCAGGATAGTTTCTGAATCTAATAAATATCTTAAAAACGTAAACTGCAGACTGTGTGTAATGTTAACTGAAAGAAAATCTTAGTCCATGTATAAGTCAAATATGGAGAAACATGAACAACATTTTATAAAAAATAGTTATAGTGGATTGGAAAACAAGTAATTGCAACTTATATTAATCCATTCCCACTTTGCGGGAGCGAGTGTTGCCTTGTAGCGGCTTCATGCTGCTCTTGACTTTTACGTCCAAGAGATATGTCTCTCTCTTAAAGTACATACAATATAACCCTAGTTTTTGGTGGGGTTCGTGTTGTTTATTCTTTAGTTTTCTATGTTGTGTCATGTGTATTATTGTTTTTCTGTTTGTCTTTTCATTTTTAGCCATGGCGTTGTCAGTTTGTTTTAGATTTACGAGTTTGACTGTCCCTTTGGTATCTTTCGTCCCTCTTTTAACACGGGTCAGCCTTTTTTTGTACACTTTCAACGGTCTTTAATCGTTTTCTAAAGACCATACTCGCAAATGTTGTCATAAACCAGCTTTTTTCTACGTTTGGTACATAACAAGTATAGTTCAAGAAAGTAATTACAATTTCAAAAAAAAACCAGAGTGAATGTAATATTTTATGGCAGAAAAAATAATTCCAATTTATCAGTAAAATATGGAAAAAAATATAGATACTATCTCATAATCCTAAACAAGCTTTGGTCGCAATTTGGTAAAAATCCAGGCTAGTTTAAGAAAGTTATCAAATTTTTAAAAACATTATCTATAGAATGAATGTACTGTTTCCTGGCAGAAAAAATAATTAAGTCCATTTATCAGTTACATACTGAAAAACATGATTTTCTTCTTTACAAATTTACTTCCGGATACTATCTTTTGAACAAGCTTCTGTCCTAGTGTAGTAGAAATCTAGAATAGTTTAAGAAAGTTATTAAAATTTCAAAAACTTTAACAACATAGTGAATATTTGTTGACGTCGCCACCGCCGACAAAAATGACAAACGAGTTCCAAGCTATTTTTCTTCTATGCAATTATTATAAAAAAAATTCTTTGAAATCATTATCTATGGGCGGTTTTTTTTTGCAGTGTCGATAATTATCTCCCATTATGAACAAGGACGGGGCTGATATGCTCAAAATATAAACTCAATTTAACCCCTGTTCCGAGCCTGGTACTATTTGCATGGAATTGTAATTATATTGATTGCACTGATGCATAGGGGGCGATCTAGCCATTTTCAAAACGGGATTCCAATCAAGGATAAAGGAGTGGGGGTCCGACCATATGTCCCTTTTCAAAAGCATTGATTAGCAAGACAAGGGTGTTCCGATCCCCGGAACATCCAGTGATCTCTCACTGCGACGTTGTTCATTTCAACCCTAGGCACTTTTGTTCTGACATGATTTACGTTGTTCATTTCAACCCTAGGCACTTTTGTTCTGACATGATTTATCATTCATATGGTTATAATAATAAATTGACTGTTTACAAAATTTTGATTTTTTTTAAATACTAAGGATTTTCTACCTCAGGCATGAATTACCTTAGCTGTATTTGGCAAAACATTTAGGAATTTTGGTCCTCAATGCTCTTCTTCTTCGTACTTTATTTGTCATTGTAAACTTTTGTGGATTCGAGCGTCACTGATGAGTCTTTTTTAGACGAAACGCGTGTCTGACGCATATACTAAATTTAGTCTTGGTACCTATGATTAGTTTATTTACTACCACTGGGGTTTATTTCGAGGGCATTACAAGCCCAGTAGTCAGCACTTTTGTGTTGACATGAATTATCATTGATATGGTTATATTTATAAATTAACTGTTAACAAAATTTTGATTTTTTTAGATACTTAGGCTTTTTTTTTTTAACTCCGGTATAGATAACCTTAGCTTTAATTAGGAAAACTTTTAGGAATTTTGGACCTCAATGCTCTTCAACTTCGTACTTTATTTGGGACTTTAAATTTTTTTGGATTCGAGCGTCACTGATTATTATTTTTTAGACGAAACGCGCATCTGGCATATATACTAAATTTAATCCTGGTATCTATGATGAGTTTAATTTCATACGAAAATCAATTCAATTGATTGTTAGGGATAAAAAATGCAAAAATGTAGCAGGCGGGAAGAAATTGTTAAAAAATCAAAATTTATTTAAGTCGGCAACGCAACAGTTGAGGATACAAAGTTGTAAAAGTGCAGTAGAGTATCATCTGAACAATATATTTGCTGGTTTTTGTATACTAGCCATTGCATTAAAAGTACCCTGTTTCACAGGGAAAGACTATTTCTCCTGCTGATAATATATATATATCGTACATCTATCTGTCCTCATAAATTCTGTCTTCAAATATTCGCCTTTTCGAGGTCCTGATAGTCAATCAAGAAATGCGCTTCGGACACATGAAATTTAACGTGTTGCTCACATCGTTTTTTATTTATAGAATACACCAATTTATATTATGTATCTGTATATTTGTTGATTTGTTTTTGTATTTTGAGGTGACTCTTTTTTTCATCGCTAATAGTACGTCTAAAGTGTAATCCTAGTTTTCACAAATGTGTAATAATGTTAGACTACTGACGAGGATATTGAAACAAACATATTGTATCGCTGATACCTGGAGAATTAAATGTCAATACAATTTGATGAAATTATGTATCCAACATTATGCACTTAAGCAAATTAAAAAAAACCTATATCACATTCTATAATTAATAAGAGATCTTATCGGTATTCAAAGTCGAAAAAAGTAAAATCACAAAATTACTGAACTCCGAGGAAAATTCTAAGCAACAAATGAGTACTTTTTTAAAAAGCAACTTCTATAAAGTGATTAAATCTTCTTTCTCCGTCATGTCCACAAGACATGACTTGAAAAGAGGGGCGAAATATATCAGAGGGACATTCAAACTCATTAATCGAAAACAAACAAAGATACAAACAGACAGACAATAAAACACACGACACAACATAGAAAACTAAAGATTACACAACACGAACCCAACCAACAATTCAAATGAACCCAGGTGCTCCGGATTAGTAAGTTGATCCTGCTCCACATGTGGCACCCGTCGTGTTGCTTGTGTGATAACAAATCCGGTAAATAGTCTAATTTTGTAGGTCACATTCATGAAAGGGAAGGGGATTATAAGAACGACGTAAAGAAAATATCCGATATCATCAGTGTTAAACATTCGTTGATTTATACCTTCACGACGTATATAGAGCGCCTCTTTTAAAGTGTATGCGATAAACCTTCTGTTTTGCTTGGTTTTTATGCGTGGTTCGATATTGGTACTCACAATTATCATGATAAGGAAAAACTGTTTGAAAAAATACTACATTGTATATTACTATATTTTAAATGTTTTTATAGAAATGCCAGTGCTATTCAATAAAAGTTCCATCACCCATCAGGACAAGGTTTCAGTGGAGACTCTGGAAAACATTTATGGCGATATTGTCAATAATGTATGCATTCATATAAAACTGGCAATACTTGATTTTTTCCATTACCGAAAGTACAGTGATGAATGAAAAGATAACCAAACCATGTTCTTTAAAAGCATTTACGTTTCTTGGGTTATCCTTGTGTTTTCGTCCTTTTTTTTTTATCAATTTCAAAAGGTCAAAATTTTCGTGAAAATAAATGATGAGAATTTTTGTTTATCAAAATATTAAAGCGTTGTATACCCAACTGCGGCCAAGCTTCGCGATAGGTCGTGCGACATAATCAGACAAACAAACTTTATTAGATTAACTCTCTAAGGAACGATCGTTTTCATTGGTCAATTCAAACCTTCGACCTCACACCTGCAAAAATAGAACACACGTACTTTAACGTTGAATGGACTGATTAATATTCACGTAGCTGGTCAAGATCGTCTAAAGCTTCTATCGTCGTATTCGCATGCATGATTCTAATCACAATTCTAGCTTAATGTGCATGTGAAATTCATTTGTGTTATATTTTCTGCAATTAATTGGTAGTAAAGTTTAAACTTTAAAATCTTAACAGTTAAAATATTCAATTAAAATATCTCCTCTAAATCAAGGGACGACATGAAAAGTTTAATGTAGGATAAAAAAAAAACTCAATTCATATATTTTTTTTCATTAACACACCCAAGTTGCTTATCCTGCCTTCTCTTTTACTCAATGGACTCGATGAATTAACGTTGTACTTGAAACATGAAACTGTATACTTTACTACAAACACTTTTCATATTGTTTGCCAAGTTTTAGATATTCTTCATAGAATAGTGATTTTTTTTCTGATTCCATTAACTTGAAGGAAAAAAGTAAATTCCGAAATTGTAAGTAAATTCATAACATGTAACACGCTTTGTTAAGAAAAAATGGAGATGGCCAATCATGGCACAGCGGATAATTAAATGAAGTTTATACAAACGATATAATTCATGAGGTTTTGCTATTCTCGGTTGAAAAAACGAACGTAAATTATATATTGTAAATATTAAACCGTTGGTTTTCCCGTTTGAACGGTTTTACACTAGTAATTTTGGGGCCCTTTATAGCTTGTTTTTCAGTGTGAGCCAAGGCTCCGTATTGAAGGCCTTACATTGACCTATAATGGTTTACTTTTATAAATTGTTATTTGGATGGAGAGTTGTCTTATTGGCATTCACACCACATCTTCCTATATCTATGTAAATAGAAACAAACAATGTCTGTATTCATTAAATCATTTAAATGTATTTATAAAAAGGTGAGTTTCATCTTGTACATACATTTAGTCATCCTTAATTTCTTGATATTTTATTATCAGTTTATCATACACGTTTCGTTTTGTATTTTATTTCAAATACGAATACATACTACATATACTTTAGCGGATTGTTCAACAATGTTATGCAACTCTATTGTTACAGTATAAATTTAAAAAATAAATATTCACACATTCATAATCGAAAACAGTACATGTATATGTAATAAAGACGATGTGGTATGATTGCCAATGCCACAACTCTCCACAAGAGACCACAATGACACAGCAATTAACAATTAAAGGTCACCGTACGGCTTTCAATAATGAGCAAAGCCCATACCGCATATTCAGCTATAAAAGGCCCAAAATGACAATGTAAAAACAATTCAAACGGGAGTTGTTCCTTATAAACTACGACATTTCTCACAAGTATTAATATTTATTTAGTTCCAAACATGCGAAAGAAATAATATTCACTGAATTCATTCAGGTGCACAAATGATACGATTAGTTATTTTGTTTCTATCTTTGGGGAACAACTTCCTCCTTTTACGGTAGCTACTGTATGTATGTTTTAGCATGAAAATAATAAAGGAGGAATGTCAGTGCAACCCATCATTAATTATTAGGTCTTTCCACTTTTCTGTGGAAAGACCTATTGTTTTTCTTCTGATTATTTTTTTTTTTTTTTTTTTTCTTCCGCCTAATTTTGTTCTTGCGATAAACATTTGTTTCGCAATATGTCGCTTAGATATTTTGTATATGATATCGAACAGTTTATGCGCTTTTGCAATTTACCCTGCGTAAATGAATACTTTTTTTTGTAGGAGTTATCTCCCCAAACACTGTTTTCCTTGTTAGCGCATCTCCTTCGCAACCGTAAAAGATTATGACAAATTTATTTTACAAAATTGTTCGTTATATCCTTCGCATGATTTGTCCTATTTTGACCGAAGCGATATGACCGCTCCATATGAGAGTTATTTCCCCTTATGCATCTGATATAAGTTAAATGAATTTCTATCTTATAAATCATAAGTGATAGAGACCTAGGATCTTTTGATTTGAGGTCCTTGGTCCAAAAAAATGAAAATTAGGTCAAGGTCAAAGGTCAAGGTCATATTCTGATTTTTGAATTTGGCTTATTTTCTCTCATATCCAAAGACTGTATAAGATATCAACAAATTATTTTTACTAAATTGTTAGTTGCGACATGTCGTAAGATGTAAATTTTGATTGCAAGCGTACGTTGAATGTAAAAGGGAGTTTTCTCCCCTCTTGTATGTAAAAATACGCGTTTGGTGATATAACTCATTAACTAAATATAATTAAGACCTATGGTCTTTTGATTTGAGGTCCTTGGTTTATGACCTTGAAATTGATCTCAAGGTCATAGCTTAATTTGACGTTCTAGATTTTGACCTTTGCTTTTATTCTATATGTATACATGATAAAGATATACAACTTTTAGAAAAAGGTATCAAACCATTTAACCTTGAAAAAAACCAACCGGAAGTGACCTTTTGTAAACCGGAAGTAGTTATTTTTTTGAACTTTATTTATATAAAAGTATATAGAACCAGATATTTTTGGAATCAGTGTCAAGTAAATATTCAAATATAATCGGAAGTAACATTTTTCAAACCGGAAGTAACAAATTATCTCCCTTATTTAAAAAAAAATGTATGGAAACAATATATTTTTGGAATCAGTTTACTAGGATCTATCATTTGACGATTGAAATGACATTTTAAACTTAGTTTCACAACTTTTCATATCAAAATACATTGTTTTGATGGAAAGACCTTCAATTGTTCTCTGAACAATTGGTTTTTAATTGTAAAGCAGGATCAGTATTATGAAATACTTTATAAGTGACTACGACATTGTAAGGATTATAACCTATCGTAGGTATGCAAGAAATTAAAGTGGTTCATTTATTCATCCGTATAAAAGCGGCACATGTATTTTATTTTATCCTTATATTTCTCATCATGCCGGGTACAAGATAATTGAGTTGCTGCATGCTTAAAGAACTTAGAATATCAGTATACTTTTTCGACCCCACTATTTGAAGTTAGCAAAACATGTATTTAAATCTTTTGGCCAAAGGTTTGTAAACTATACAAATCATTGTTTTTACGTAGTAACATAGTAAATTCCATTGTCGGTCACCTGTGTCAATTCACGTGCACACTGACTAGACTGACTACATTGCTGTTGTATTTAAATCTTTCCGCCAATGAAATGAGACGTTACAAGTTGTTTGTTTATGATACGCCAGAATGTTATCAATGAACTATCAAATGCTAAACTTCACTGCATATCACTATAAATCTCTGCGAACATCATGGATTATATACCATTTATTGACGTTACAATAGTGAAACTGTTTTTTCCCTCTTCTCAAATATTGGTGTACAAGTGGTTTTAAGTCGGACCTTTTTCTTCTTTATGAGTAAGTGATCATAGGCGTTCGTGCTGTCATCTTTTCCAGAATCGAAATGTTCGTATTCCGACAAGGCTGTATACTTGTCAATTTTGTCTGTTTGTTCGATAAAGTTTTGGTATTCTTCTCTTGCAAGAATGGTTGTTGAGTGGCCGTTAATCAGGGCATTTTCTGCCCCATGTTTGAATTGCAATTGAACATACGCATTTGTATTTGTATCGGTATCTTTTTTAGAAGCACCTAAATTTTCGTAATCCAAAGCATGTGTATCATCACCCATTTCGTATGTGATTGATGAACTTGTTTCTTCTGTTGACACAATGGTGTTGACTTGATTATTACTTTGACTAGGGTTTTGTGTTACATCCAATCTATCATACACTTTTATCCTTTTATCTTCATCTATATTATCTAACTGTACATAGTTCGACGTGACTGTGTTATTATGCATTTCATGTGTGTTAGAATCTGTACTACCAGCTATAACATCAGGAAGTTGGTCTTTTGTATGTATCCTACATAAAGATATGAACTTCACAGGAAAGAATATAAAATCCCATATCTTAAACGTTCCAATGTGTCAAACAAACAACAATGTTCATTTAAATGATTATATATCAAATGTATTTCATCATGGTTTTGAAAACATCTACCAAAATTATGTGCAATGCAAAATTGTACTTTCTTGCATTTAAATTTGAAAGGGAATATGATCATTTCTTCTGAAACACATTTATATCATTCCTGGTAAGACATTACATCAAAGGATGAAATTGAAAAAGATATAAAACAACAAAAACAAAAACATAAATTACCCCAGAGTAAAAGGCCTTTGGTTGTGACAGTGACCATTAGCGTTTAATGAGGTATTTTCTACATAAGTGTTATCACCTGTAAAAAAAAAGAATAAATAAGATATTGAAAAAAATTGTTGTTCCAATAACATAACAAATTTAAACTGACATATCGATAAATATAATGTTAAGTATTGCCACTACTATATACTTATATCTAAACAACATTCAATTCATACAATAGTGCATGTATTTTAGAATTTCTTCACATACGTAGTGCATGCACACTGCTCAATATGCCATATCTTGGCTGTACTCCTAAGCAATGTTTTGTTATGTTCTTCAAATTTGATGTTGCCTACTTGCCAAAGATATACGTTTAGCATGTTTAAATTTATGTCTTGTGTACTAATTTACAATATATCGTGTATGAATATTTACATCCTCCGGGTCAACATGTCGGCACTCTGAGTACCACAAGCTGTATAAACAACACGTATGTGCTATATGAGACACTCATGCTAATTTTAATGTCTATATATTGATAATTAGATTTCAGTAACAGTATAAGGCTAAGACACCAGGTTTTTTACTTTTTAGAATATCATTTTTAATATTCTTCACTTTGTTATTAAACATCCCTATTGTTGTCTCCTCTTTGCATAAGAAAAGCTGATTTGAACAGAAACCAACAATCACACTGCATACAGTACTACATTCTGAAACAATATAATCCTATTCAAAGTATATCATGTATATTAAGGTAGGTATTATTCCTGTATTTATACAATTTGTGATTACATTAATTTGTGGCTACCATGCAATGGTCTTGTCTGAAAACATTCTAATATTTACTGATCTTTTGAATGAAAATATCTAAAATCAATGTGGAATTCAAATAAAATTGAGAAAGGAAACGGTGAATGTGTCAAAGCGACAACAACCCGACCATAGAGCAGACAACAGTCGAAGGCCACCAATTTGTCCTCCATGTAGCAAGAATTCCTGCACCCGTAGGTGTCCTTCAGCTTGGCCCCTAAAAAATATGTATACTAGTACAGTGATAATGGACGTCATACTTAACTCCGAATTATACACAAGAAACTTAGATTTAAAACAAACAAGACTAACAAAGGCCAGAGGCTCCTGACTTGGGTCAGGCGCAAAATTGAATTCACTTTGTTACAGATAACAAAACAGATAATGTAAATGGTATCAAAAAGCACGAATCATAGGTTGCTTAAGTTGATGAGAAAGGAATCAAACATATTTTATGGTATGACACTACCATTCAACTGTACTATGATCTTTTTATATGGTATGTTATGCTATGGCACACATAAACCAAATTCCTGTTTACAGCTGAACAGGAATATTCGGTTATCTTAATCATGAACATACAGTTCAGTATAATGCTAACAGTGTTGCAAAGGTCAAAATATTAATTAATGTATAAAGATGAAATACACGAAGCCGATACAATAACATGTAGCCTCATAGTGATAATAGGACCAAGAAGAAATCTACGAAACGCAAACAATAGTATAAACAAAACTTTCATAATATATTGATTTATGCCAGTCCCCATGCCATTGAAGATCACGTACAACGTCCTAAGCCAACTGTAGCACACGTTTAATTTGATTGAGATAATTCAAAAGTCTTTTCAACTGGGCCTATTTCACAAAAGAAAGGAGTTTGCCTGTTACAGTCAACATACTCTGATCCTTGATTATTCCGTTTTTTTACTCTTAAACAACGAAGTGGATTTAAGCTTGATACTCCATCTGCAATAATATAAATGTACAATTTTAAGGCAGATGCGATAATATTTTCTGACACATACATAACACTTTGACTTTAATAAACGACTTTAACTTAACTGACTAATTTACGAATTATATTAGATTCAAATCATAAAAACAAAAAAAAATATAATAGCTGTATTAGTATTTTATTTTCAACTGATATTGACGAATCACTCTGAAGTAATCTGATATTTTTTTTCAACTTTATGTTCATTTAGGTAAGCATGGTAAAGGCATACATTGTTTACGTAGTCTCTGTTGTTTTTATATAAATAATTGTTGAGCAATAAAACAGAGGCAATGGATAACAGAGGTGCATTGCATATTCGGTAGATGTATAGGATATGGTTTATATCCGACACATGTTTGCGCTTGTCCCAAGTCAGCAATTCCAAGCTTTTGTTAATCTTGTATAAACTTATTTTTGAATTCATAGGTATAAATTGGAATTAGCATGAAGTCATTTCCCTCTAAACTGGTACATAATCTTTTTAGGGACCAGGCGAATCCCATCTCTCATTCGACATTTTCACCATTTTCATTCTCAATTTTTAACTTACGATGTAAGAGCTAACACTTACCTAAATGTTCAAGTGAAATAGTTTTCAAAACAATATACCAGGAAGCTCACGGGGTATTTCAAAAGTTTAATTTTCTTTTTTAGGCAATTAATACATTCCTTGTGTTTAGATTTGCACAAGAATGTCACAAGCTCATATACAGAAATATTTCAAGCAAACGAACAGACAGTCATAGAAGTGCATGTAAACCTATTATACATTACGCCGATGGTGGGAGGTTCAAACAAAAAGACTCAAAACAAACGTGTACTGAAATGATAAGAGACAAAGTCTAGATATGTTATTGACCTACCTTTGTATTGCACAATGTATTGGTAAACACTTCTCCTGCCACTCGTCCAAAATTGAGATAATACCAGCCCACAAATATCTTTAGCCGATGTATACCATCGCAAAATTGAGTTCTGTTCGTAGCAAAAATGAATTGCTTCTTCGAAACCTCTGTATGAAGTGATTTTGTTATTCATGTTATTGTCTATGAATAAAGTTTTTTGGAATATTATATTTTTGATAACAGGCACATCAGTAAAAAAACAAAAATGCCCTAACCGATCCAAGTTGGTATAATGTCTCAAATTTGACAACGGTAGGGCAATTGCAACGTAAACTACATACATGTATTCAAGCCTCCCAAACAAATAGCAGTTAGTAGGGGTTATCATTAAGATTTTTTGTTTGAGGACTGACTTCCATGCAGTTATCACATCTAAACTGTCACAACCTTTGGCAATTTCGAGTTGTGCCAGTTCACATCGCAAATAACTTTTTTTATTTGGCATATCTTTGTAATCTTTGCGCCGTGTTTGGAAATTTTAAAATTGTACCAGCGTCTGTGGTGTCCGCTTACATTGTACATACTTTCAAGATTTTGGTAGTGTCTCAATTTGAATATACTGACACGATTCATTAGACATCGTGCTATTATTGGAGAAGGATATCTGTTATCCGAAATATCTAATATTTATTCATTTTATAGTTATTTAATGGTGCTGTTGTACCCTTTTTGACTTGTTATATATATATATAAATTGCGGTTTTTATCCAACGCAATCATAGGTTTGAACGTAGTTTTAAATTTAGACTCGTTTAAATTTTTTCGTTTGGGCTTGTATCATATTTTCCCTTCCGGTTTATATGATCCATTCTTCCTATATTGACTCTTAAAATTCAAGTGTTTATTTTAACATGAGAGTACTTTTTATATGGTCTTCCAGATACCGTTTCGATCCCATTACATCTCTGAAGAAACATGTACATGTATTGTCGAAATCCGGATCTGGTGTACCAAAAAAATATTGACATCGTATGCTTGTGGCATAACATCGTGGCCACAAGTTGTTTATTTTCTCTGTTTAGTATTAAATTTATATTAAGATCCATTTTGTTACATCTTGTGATCAATTTATTTGGCAATCGCTAATGGCAGTCAGCAGGGTTAAAGAACATCAGTTGTTCGACCTGTTAGTCAAAGGAGTTTTGTTTTAATATACTTTTCACTTTTTTGGTCTTTTGGAAAATGTTGTTTGTGCTGTTTTTAGACCCTTCTACATCTACATTTGTATTACATGCACACGTATAAAAAGTGTGGTTTTTATCCAACGCAATCATAGGGTTGAACGTAGTTTTCAATTTAGACTCGTTTAGATTTTTTCGTTTGGGCTTGTATCATATTTTCCCTCCGATTTATATGATCCGTTTATCCTATATTGACTCTTAAAATTAAAGAGTTTATCTATAAATGAGGGTACTTTTTATATGGCCTTCCAAATACGGTCGGTACGGGTCCAAGTAGTCCACCTTAAATTCTCATTGAAAACTTTCCAAATACAGTTTCGATCCTTAACATCAATGAAGAGACATTTATTGACGAAATCCGGATCTGGTGTACTAAAAAAATATTGACACCGTATGTTTGTTGCACAACATCGTGGCCACAAGTTATTTTTTTTTTCATTTCAGTATTAAATTTATATTAAGATCCATTTTGTTGCATCTTGCGATCAATTTTATTTGGCAATCGCCAATGGCAGTCCGCAGGGTTAAAGAACATCAGTTGTTCGACCTGTAAGTCAAATGTGTTTTGTTTAAATATACTTTTTCACTTTTTTGGTCTTTTGGAAAATTTTGTTTGTGCTGTTTTTAGACCCTTCTACAACGAAATTTGTATTTCATGCACACGTATAAAAGATTTCAGTTTTTATCAAACGCAATCATAGGTTTCTTCTTAGTTTTCAATATAGACTCGTTCATAATTTTTTTTCGTTTGGGCTTGTATCATATTTTCCCTCCGGTTTATATGATCCGTTCATCCTATTTTGACTCTTGAAATTCCAGAGTTTATCTAGAAATTAGGCTACTTTTTTCTAAAAATGAGGGCACTTTTTTCTAAATATGAGGGTACTTTTTATATGGCCTTCCAAATACCGTTTCGATCCCTAACATCACTGAAGAGACCTTTATTGTCGAAATCCGGATCTGGTGTACTTAAAAAATATTGACAGCGTATGTTTGTGGCACAACATCGTGGCCACAAGTTAATTTGTTTTCTTCTGTTTAGTATTAAATTGATATTAAGATCCATTTTGTTACATCTTGTGATCAATTCTATTTGGCAATCGCCAATGGCAGTCCACAGGGTTAAAGAACATCAGTTGTTCGACCTGTTAGTCAAATGTGTTTTGTTTAAATATACTTTTTCACTTTTTTTGGTCTAGTGGAAAATGTTTGTGCTGTTTTTAGACCCTTCTACAACGAAATGTGTATTACATGCACACGTATAAAGATTTCAGTTTTTATCCAACGCAATCATAGGTTTGCTCGTAGTTTTTAAATTTAGACTCGTTTATATTTTTTCGTTTGGACTTGTATCATTCCACTTCGGTTTATATGATCCATACATCCTATGTTGACTCTTAAATTGCAAGAGTTTATCTTAAAAAATTGGGTACTTTTTTTCATAAAATGAGGGTATTTTTTATATGGCCTTCCAAATGCCTTTTCGGTCCCTAACATCACTGAAGAGACATTTATTGTTGAAATCCGGATCTAGTGTACTTAAAAAATATTGACACCGTATGTTTGTGGCATAACATCGTGGCCACAAGTTATTTTTTTCTCTGTTTAGTATTACATTTATATTAAGATCCATTTTGTTACATCTTGCGATCAATTATATTTGGCAATCGCCAATGGCAGTCAGCAGGGCATCTTCGCTAGCCAAGGGTAACGATCCACTACCGCTCTCTTCACCCTTGGCGGATTGAGCCAACATTTTTGATAACAATGTTGCGCCATCTACCGGAAGATAAAAATCATGCCAATTCCGAAAACATTATTCATAAACAATGGTAGCACTTGAACTCTTCAATTGGAGGTAAAAACACTTTCTACATTTAAACGTGATCCTGTTATATGCGCATTTTGATTATATGCAGAGAGTTTTGACTGCAACCAATAAAAATCCGTTCTCTGTGTCTCCGAAATTTTATCTCAATCCGCCAAGAGTGAAAAGAGAGAGGGAGTGGATCGTTACCCTTGGCTAGCGAAGATGTCAGCAGGGTTAAAGAACATCAGTTGTTCGACCTGTTAGTCATGTTAGTCAAATGCGTTTTTTTTTAATTACATTTTTTACTTTTTTGGTCTTTTGGGAAATGTTGTCTGTGCTGTTTTTAGACCCTTCTACAACGAAATTTATATAACATGCACACGTATAAAAATTGCGGTTTTTATCAGACGCAATCATAGGTTTGAACATAGTTTTCAATTAAGACTCGTTTATATAAATATATATGTATCTTACACCAATTTGTAGGATCCTTTACTATAGATAATGTAGCTGATCTGTAAAAATAACATCTTCATGCCTTATATATCATGTGCTGTAGTACGACGCTAGATTAAAACTGACGTGGAAAGGTAACACATGGCCAGCGAAAGCTTCATTTAAATGAAGCCCTGGTGGTCGTGTGGTCTAGCGAGACGGCTACAGTGCAGGCGATTTGGTGTCACGATTTCGTAGTAGCATGGGTTCGAATCCCGCGGAGAGGGAATAACACAAATTTTGCGTAAGCAAATTTACAGGTCTAACATTGTTGGGTTGGTGTTTAGACGAGTTGTATATACAAAATGTACACAGCCATGTATCACCATCATTGATGGCGATCCAATGAATAAATATGTTGTAGAGTTGTCACTGACTCATGATCAGACGTACTTATGAATATAATTATTTTCTGTGACTGTGTCTTACATTTATTTGTAGGATCCTTTACTCTAGATAGTTTAGCTGATCTTTAACACTTACATCTCCATGTCTTATATATCATGTACTGTAGTACGCCGCTAGATTAAAACTGAAGAGGAAAGGTAACACACGGCCACTGAAAGCTTTATTATTGTAGAGCCCAGGTGGTCGAGTTGTCTAACGGTACGGCTGCAGTGCAGGCGATTCGGTATCACGATATCACAGTAGCATCGGTTCGAATCCCGGCGAGGGAGTTATATATAACTCGTCTAAACATTAACCCAACAATGTTAGATCTGTAAATTTGCTGTCGCAAATTGATTTTTTTTTATATATATGTAGTCCTTAGTGTAGCGAGGTGATCTCAAATTTCGATTGAGAGGAAGGTCTGGCTTGCATTGGTAAGAGCAAGAAACATACAAACGCCTACATATTTATTTTATAGAAAACTTAACATAATTGTGAATTCACCACAAGCAACTCCGTAAATTTGGTTGCATAGTTTAGGAGTACGTTTTAACTGGTGGAATATACAGCGAGCTGCGATACAAGTGCAGTCTATATTCTTAGGAATGCAACCAGTATTACTCCTAAAATCTACATTGTCATTACGATCTGCAAAAAAAAAATAGCATGGATGAGTTTTTGGGTGAAAACGATTGTTTATAGACGAATAAATAGTAACCCATGATCAAGGGACGTAAAAAGATGAAGTTTTTCTGCCATTTTACGACAAACATGATTTCAATTTAGCTAATTTTTTGGTAAGTTTGCTTATGCTTGTTTCAAACAAATTTCAGTTGTATTTAGTCATCCGGTCAAGAATAAGGTTTTTTTGTATTCGTATTGATTACCGTACTTTAAATTAAAACCAAAGATGCTGAAAATACACATATATTTTGCTAACAAAATTCTGCTGCATCAATTTTTTTAAGAAATGTTTCTTTCTCTTTTACGGTTACACGTCATATTTTTTTTTAAATGAATTAACATATCTTTCTGTCATAGTATGCTTAATGATGAAATTTTATGGAATAACCGTTTCAAAAATGACATCGGATATGTTCCTGATGTCGTTACTACAATACCATTCCCTTTTCGTGAATTTGACCTATCGAATTAGACCATTATCGGATGTGCAATAACATGAATAACACGACTGGTGACACAAGTACATGTAGAGTACCTTAGATGACCCCAAGTTTTTAGTGGGGTTCTTGTTGCTTAGTCTTTAGTTTTCTAAGTTGTGTTTTCGTTTGCAATTATTTGTCTTTGTGTCTTTTTCCTTTTTTTTTAGACATAGCATTGTCAGTTTATTTTCGATCTATTTGTTTGACATCTTTCGCCACTATTTTGTAAAAGTAAAGTAAAATTACAAAAAAAGTGAACTCCGAGATAAATTTAAAATGGAAAGTATCTAATCAAATAGCAAAATTAAAATCTGAAACATATTAAACGAATTAATAGCAACTTTCATATTCCTGACCTGATGTAAACGTATCATGCTTATTGGTTTGCAAAAAAATATTTTGACAATGACGTGAACACAAAACCAATAAAATAATAGGTAAACATGTAAAAATAAATATGGGTACATCAGTCAACATTGTGTTATAATCGTAAACCTAATAAAAAACAAAAAACTAAGATATGTAACACAGGAGCATAAGAAGACATGTTGACAAAGTACATGAGCAGAAATGAAAGACAATACTTAAAAAAATGAACAATAAAATAACACAATGACAAAATGCAAAAGTACAGAACCATCTGATATGTATCAAAGAGGCACACGAAGGGATTTTAGACAAAGCACATTAGCAAAATATGAAAGACAAGATAACAAGAAAGAGCATAGAACAAAAACACAGTGACGGGATACTTAAGTACAGAATCGCGTTCCCTTAAACAACAACTAATTAATTGAATTCAACAATTTAGTAAAGTAAATTACAATGAACAGATATGGTGTTCATACAATTAGCCGGGGTGTAAAGAACACACGGGTATGCTATAACTTTGATCATTATCATTCTTTCAAAGAGACAAAAAGTACACGAATACAGATATTTTCACTATGTATTGACTTATATTGTTGCTTGGTTACAAATTTTCTGTGTACACCAATTATTGACAATTCAAATGAAAATACTTTTTTTTTCCAAGTGTACCCTTACATTTTAAATTCATCAAATGCTAAGGTTAGACGTGGCGTTTATCACAGTCTTACTTCACCTTATGTGTATTACGAAACTTATCCGATTAACATAAAATTATGGTGAAACAACATAATATGATACTCTTTTATTCGATTGGACAAATGTTGAAACCTTGATCAAATAGACCACTTCATAACAATGTCGAAAACCATTTACATTGTTCTTTTATTGTCCTTGTTTTAAATATCTTGTATAACTTTTTTCTAGAAAGTGATATAAGTAGATGATTTACATAACACACTTAAAACACACACACAGATGCTTACGTCTTTGAACAGTTACACACGTAGAGCAAGTACACGGATTTATATTTTCCTTTCTTTGTTCAACTAGTGCAGTAGCATGTAAACACTTACAAATAGTTCCCTGTACAATATACAATGGAACGTTGCATTAAATATAATGATACAAAATTCAACTAATACTTAACCTCATAACATCATCTGACATGTCCTTTTGATTTCAACTTCAAGACAATATTTCATACGTATGCAATGCATAAGAAAAAAAAAATGTCATGAATGTTTTATTTTAATTTTAAAGAGTATGATATAAATAACAAAATACAGTTAAGGTCATTTATCTTTTTTGGAAATATTATCAAGTCTTATTGTTTTAAATTACACATTTACAGCTTGAAATGTCTTGACAATTTTGTTTCACAGACAACTGTGACTTGTGTTACCCTTTATATCTTTGAAATGCGGGGCTGTTAAACCAACAACATTTGTGTTGAATGATTCAAAGTAAATAAATGTCAGTTTTCAAACGAATGTTGTGCACACCCTCAATAAGACTTGTATTGTTTCACTTCTTTTAAGCGGAGTTCTTACAAAAGATTCTTACACAATAAATAAAACACCTGAAGATCTTACTAATAGCATGATCTATTCCTCTACAGCGCGACACAAATGGACGACTACAAACAAAAATTTATGATAACCATGATGATTGCAACTTGATGATTGTCAAACACACTTTCATTAGACGTAACATCAGTCAATTACAATCATATTGCTTCATCATATGCAAGTCAACACCAAACGTTCATGTATGTTCACATTATATAAAATTCAATATCAGGGGCATGTTCCTTACTTTAAAATTGCTTTTAATAGTTAAATTAAAGAATGACAGAAATTAATATTAGATAGGTTTAACAGACATATAACAATTTGGTTGCTATTTTCAAGTTTAAAGTCGCATTAGATACAAACTGCTTAGAGTCTGTAAAGGTCTCGGCGTTACGGGATAAGTCTGATTAAGCGCCTGATAATGTTGATAAAGTCTGGATATGGTCTCAACCATTCTTAACCAGTATCGACTCAGTTTAGACCAGTCTCAATCTGCCTCAACCAGTTTCGAAACTGTTGAGGCATTGATAGACACTTTGGAAACTCTCACTGAGATCACATATTGTTTGTGTTCCGTGCAAAAAGGAGCAGAGAACATAGTAAGCATACATCTTACATTTTAACACCAAATGACACTATCTGATCTTAAATTATTTACCTTAATTGCAAAAAAGTCTGAATCAGTGCATTGTGTCTGACAAGCTTGTTGAGCAGGATAAGACACAATAAATACGTCTTTTGAGTTATCTCTAAAGTTAACTCTATAACAGCCTAAATATAGGTTAAGTTTGTTTAAGTACAAGTACATACGTCTTGTTGGCTACTATTTACATGATCAAATTCATCAAATATATATTTATCTTAAAATTCAGATTAAATCTAAATACATATTAAACGTTTGTTTATGTAATACATACGTGTTTCTCGTTTCTCGTTTTGTGTATATAGATTAGACCGTTGGTTTTCCCGTTTGAATGGTTTTACACTAGTAATTTTGGGGCCCTTTATAGCTTGTTGTTCGGTGTGAGCCAAGGCTCCGTGTTGAAGGCCGTACTTTAACCTATAATGGTTTACTTTTTAAATTGTTATTTGGATGGAGAGTTGTCTCATTGGCACTCACACCACATCTTCCTATATCTATAGATTAGCATGCAAGTCAATGGAAGACTTTTTACTTAATTTACCCCTATAAAACTAAAATGAACTATGTGTATCGTTTATCTTACTTGCAAAATTGTCTATGAAAAAGGTTAATTTATATGAATCTACATTTTATTACATTACGATTCTGTCATTGCTTTAGGCTGAGAGGTTACGATATGTGTATTGCATATTCCGATAAAATACAATAATTGAAGTTTGTCGGATAGAAATCGACTTTATCATCTGATTAAAATTAACACATACATGTATTTCTAATACTTTAAATGATTTTGGAACATTTAAATGAGATATACACAAGACTACAGAGGATTTTTAAACAACTAATTGGATGTCTTCAAATGAAAGCGTCAAACTTGAAAGGAAGGTGTTATTTTTTCTTTCAATATTTCTGTATAAGATTATTTACAAAACGTTTTGAATAATAGCTTAAAAAATATTAAGATTATTTCTTGCATGTTATTTAAAACAATTAATGCATTGTAATCAGTTGTAATATAAGTTTTCCATCCGACGTTTTCGTCCATTTTCAAATAATAACTAACAATACATTATTCGAAAGTTATGAACATTTCAAAGTAACCTAAAATGAAACTAGTCAAATGAATTTTAAAAATGTGTCACTGCCTTCTTCCGATTTTCTTTCGACCAATGCCTAACTGTAATCGTTACGATGACAATTAAAAAAAAATAATGCTTTAATTCATACTTGTAAGTTTGTTTTAAATGGTTAATTACAGTTCCCTTTTGTTATTGTTATTGCCTTATATGATATTTACATTCTGTTGTTCGTCCGTTTGTACTTACTTTTATGGAAGATATTTCATAATCAGACCACGAAAGTTGGGCATATGACGTAGTTTTTAATTTGGAAAAGTATATATGTACATCATTCTGACCTCATTTTTATCATATCATCTTGATATTATAGACGAAAATTCTCTAATGCAACATATGCATTCATCATTTCAAATTCGGCTTTTCAGAATCTAAAGGACTATGTGTAACCTAATTGTTCGTGCACTTACATGAAAATAACCAATCTCCCATTGAGAGAGAGCAAGGACCGACAACTCTGCATGGGAGATTGGAAAATAACGTTACGTTAGTGTCTAACATAATGCGTTTTCAAAATAAAGAAATGTATAGTAAGCACCACCTGTGTATTGAATGTGTTGTATTTTTAAATGATTCAACACGAATAGAAACTAATCATTAGGTTTTATGTTCGTGTTGATACGTATTATTTACTTTCTCTCTGGTATTACCTTGTTGATCTTGAAATATCATTAATTCAATAACAAGTCTATAAGTGGTAATTTAAGTAGCATGTTTATTTTCGTGTACGATACTGTTCCGTATATTGACATTTTTTACACAAGTCCGTCACACTAAGGTAACATCTTTGATATCTGGTGACACATTTGTTATTTGATTCTGTTTGTGTTTCTTCTTGATAACATTTGTATGCCTGTCTTTAGTTCAAAACCTCAAGCCTGTGTTAATGTTGTGTGTTGTTTTAATTAAAATGCTGTGTAAGAATGTTGAAGAGTGTTGTGTGTCGCCCACTTCGACGAATTGATATTATCTCATTGATTATTGGCAAGCTGAAGCCTGTGTCTGGATACATACTTTTTACGCTGTGTTGAAGATACGTCGTTGTCTTATTGCAGTTTTCTTTTCTTAGTTTGGATTGTCGTCGATTTTTTTATACATATTCCTTGTTTTCATTTCTATTTTGCATATGTACATTTTAATGAGAAACATTTTACGAGAACTTGTGTTTTAGTAGTCAATAATTAGGTTGATGCGATGTTCAAGTGTATCCTTTTTTTTGTCGGAAGGATGGAGCTTTCAAAGAAATCATTGCGAAATGGGATCAACAAGTCAAGTTGAAATTGCTCAAGAGGTTTATACAGGAGTATTGGGTTTAGTTGTTGATGGAGGCAGTACAGTATCCTATATTTGAATGCAGGGCCGTACCTACGTTGAGGCAAATGAGGCAAATGCCTTATGTCAGAAATAAAAAAAAAAAAAAATGAAACAAAAGATTGTCTTAAAATATCATATTTTGTTTTCACGGAAGTTTCTAGCAAGAAGCAAGTCCTCTTCACTCTCTGGTGTCGCCCCTGCATGTTTTTCGCGATCCATGTTTCTATTTTACTTTTAGTTTTCAGCGTTAATGGTCTATTATGTGTACTTCTGTGTCCCGGGTTTGTCTTTTGTTCATTTATTGTCCTACTTTGTGACTATAGTCTGAGTGTTGATTTTCATTTGTAAACGTGTGGTTTTGAAATTTTGCATGCCCTAAGATGTCCATATATTGTACGAGAGACCATCATAAGAATATACGTAGGTACAAGACACAGAAAAAAGAATGTCGTTTCTGAATCGAGAATTGAACTTAATATCAAAGAATACAAAACTGGCTTTTTTGTAGATACAACTAGATATCTAACATGGATTACATCAAAGTAAGGTTACCAATTGCCCAGTATAAAATATTTTGAAGAAAAAAAAACAATAATGTATTGCCATATGACCTTTTCAATTGAAGGACCTAACTTGCATTCAGTCATGCAAACACCATTTAACAGAAAATAAAGAAATATGGAGTAAATGTGCATGAAACCTAATCGCACACAAAGTAAATGCATAGAAAAAATACTAATGATTAATGGTCAAAGTTGCTGGAGGGTCTTCAACAATAAAAAAAAATAATCAATATCGTAAAACATGGTCAAGATGGTCCCTAGTGTCGACTTTAGCAGTACTATAGTACTTAAAGTATGATACTTCACTGTACTATATCTAAATCTAGTCATAAACAAATCACCAAAGTCTAAGCACAACACAAGACAAGAACAGGCAGACAGATCCGGTACTAATGATTATGAGAACTACGATTTTTGCTTTATCCTACATGTCGGCCTTTTAATGTTCGTCCATAAAACCTTAAAGTCTTAAATTACAATGAGACTATGGTTTTGCTTTGACACCAGAATATTGTCGAAAAAATAGCTAAAAAAATATTTGTGTTTCAATGTGAGAAAGAATCCGGTAAACGCTCATAATGGACGATTTTGCGTTATATTTTTCTCAGAGCATCAGGGGTCCTTGAGCGGCCCCCAGACCCCTCGCAAAATTGTTTTCGAATATAATTTTGCCTCACTATTACAAGAGGCTAGGAACGGCAATGGAATGCATGTACATCAGTTTGACTGTGGGATAGACTTGTCTTTATAAAAATACTAATTCTTGTTATCATCAATTATTATAGGGTGTTTTTAAGATGAAGCAGCAGACATGATCGGAATTATAACATATACGACACTTTTCCAAAACACAAATTAAGTGTATAGAAAGTCCCATGTGCCACAAAACATTATGGTTATAGATACACGGAGAATGAATAATTGTTTAAGAAATTGTGACTTTTCAACGTGCATCTTTATTTATCTATTTGGTGTCTTGATTCTATGATATGAATACTGTTATAACATTTCTTGATAATATCTCAATTGTTGAAAGTGGAAGCAGGAAAATGCAAGGAATATATATTTACTCAAATGTATGACAAAACAACAGAACTTCAAAACGAGGACGTATCAATTCAATTCTGTATTACTTTGAGCAAATGATGCTCATCAGTACAAATATAATATATATGCAAATACAATATATCATAAATAAATACATAAAACATATATAACTGATAAATGAATACATCCGAGAAGAATAAAAATCTGTAGTAAGTATTGGTAACTTATAACATGTCTGTTCTACGTTTAAATGCATGGAAAAGAAATTTACAAAGGTTACATATGTCTTTTACATTTTCTGTGCTTAACAACTGTATAAGCTTAAATGACGATGGACGCTTATAATAATATGGCTTAATATACTGTCTCCTAATTACATTATAACAATCACACTGTAAAATGAAATGAAACTCGTCTTCTATTGTATTTAAAGTACAAAGAGTGCATTTTCGTTCCGATCTATTAACACCGTGATATCGCCCTGTTTCAACAAATAAGTTATGTGAAGACAATCTTATGCTCGTTAGATACACTCTAAAATGCACATGTTTAGTAAGGTAAAATTGTAAACGAACATTATTTACACAGTATTTATATAAGAAACTCTTTGGCGAGTCATCCAATAGTTGATTCAAATATTGGTTAGCTTGATCAAATATTCTAGTTTTGATAAAATACTTAAGAGTGTCATTTACAACTAAATTATCTTGGTTATACCAGAAGTCATTCAAACCCAAATTAAACAATAAATACTTCAGTTGATAAATCCAACTGTTATTACATTGATTCTGTACCTGATCTTTGTAACAATTTTCAAGAATACAATTATTCGTTGATAGAAGTTTAAACCAGTATCTTATAATATTATACAATCTAGAATATATCAAAGGATATCTACCAAGCTCATAATACACCATTACATTCGTTGTACATTGTTTGACACCTAAAATATTTTTGCAAATATCTAACTGAACTTTTTCAATATTCGTAGCTTTATGAAAGCCCCATATCTCACTGCCATAACATAAAATACTACTTATATATGTATCAAACAAATTAAGGTATGTGAAAACATTCAAATATAAGGATGACACTTTTGATTTCAAGGCAAATACAGCTTTCCTGCCTTGCTCAGCTATTTGTTTTTGAGTTTTTAAAAAAATTCCGTTATAATTCAACAAAATACCCAAATAACAAAATTCAACAACAATGTCAATAACACTACCATCAAAATACCACTTTTCTTCAACCCTCACATTACCACCATTTCTAAATACCATAATTTTTGTTTTAGCATTGTTCACAGTTAAACCCAATTTTTGAGTGTACAATAAAAGTGTGTCTAACATATCTTGTAAACCTTTTACAGAATCAGAAAATAGTATCATATCATCGGCATACATAAGCAAAAATAGAGACAATTCATGTACTTCATACGGTACATTACCGTTATTTAAAAATTACATTTCAAAATCGTTCACATATAATGAAAAAAGGATCGGAGAGAGTACTTCCCCTTGCATTTAGCCAACTGTTCTCGTGAACTGCTCTGAATAACAACCATCAATTCGTACACATGACTTCACATTTGAATACATTGATTTTAGTAATGATAAAAGTTTCCCTGTTATACCAATTTTTGACAATTTCAACCATAAATTCAGTCTACATATTGTATCAAACGCCTGTTTGTAGTCTACAAAACAGCAATACAAACGATTCTTACTGGAGAGTGTTTTTTGGATGACAGTTAATAAACTAAACATCGCATCAACTGTACTGCTGCCCGGCCGAAATCCAAACTGTGCATCAGTTATAATGTCATAGGTATCGGACCAAAGTAATAATCTCATATTCATAATGGACGTGAACAATTTGGCCAAATTACTAACCAAACTTATGCCGCGATAGTTTACAGGATCAAACGGATCGCCTTTTTTTAAAACTGGAGCAAGTATCGCAACTGTCCATGATGTCGGAAAGTAACCAGAAGACAGTACCCTGTTGAACATTTCCTCTAAAAACGGAATCAGCACATCCTTATATTCAATTAACATTTCGTTCAGAATACCGTCAATTCCATGACTTTTCCCACGTTTCAATTTGGAAATACATTTCAAAATTTCGTCCTGCGTGATAACACTGTCAAGTTCTTCGTATGTAGTGTCTTGTGTACTATGTGTGTCATTGACTAACGGAGTGTTACTTGATGATAACTGTTTAAAATGTTCAAAAAATTACGAAAGGGGGACTTCTGTATTTTTAGCGCGCTTCGTTTGGAACATTCTATAAAACTTTTTAGGGTCGCTTTTACTTAGATTCTCAAGCATGTCACCTTCTTGACGTTTATACTGCCGTTTTAACTTACTTTCGAACACTTTGTATTGTCTCTTCGTAGAGATAAGTATTTGATGATTTTCAGCTATTTTGTTCTTATTAAACATATTTAACGTACTTAAGTAAACATGACGAAGCCTTCTACACTCACAATTGAACCATGGCTTTTCAGTAGTTTTACATACAAATTTTCGGCTAGTACGTTGAGCTCGAGAGTCAATTGATTTATTACTGGTACTTCTAAAAAATGGAGCAACGATATCCGTTAACTGAGTAGTAAAATATTCAATATAATTGTCAATACCATCTTGTGATTTTTTAGCATCACAAAAAAAAACTATTTGGCTGAGTAACCCACTATTCAAAATTAATGATTCGTAACACTGTTCTTTTAAGTCATCGTTCCACCGAAAACTGTCAAATGTACTTGAAGATAAATCACAGTTTTGTTGTTTATGTGTATAAGACAGCGCTTTGCATTGTAGACGTATGTGAAGAGGAGCATGATCACTGAACGAAGTAAAGTTACTAACTATAAACTGTTCCACAATGTGAAAATAGTCAAACGGTACTATCAGGTAATCAACGACACTCATACCACGCGAACAACAAAAAGTAAAATCGTTTGCCGTACCATCTTTGTGTCGACCATTCACAATTTGAAGTCCTGTACTTCTACACAAATTTAACAGTTTTGTTCCGTACTCATTAGTACCTTGATCAGGGTTCCTTCGAACAGGTAGATTATTGTCACTCATATAGTTAAACAAAAATGTATCAAAATACTGAAAAAATCAAATGTCGTCAATCATATGAACGAGTGCGAAGCAAATGCCTTACTTGATACATTCATTTCCAGAAGAAGTGGTGTTTAATCCAGCTACAAATCCCTTTGTACAATGTTGTATGACAGATGTTTAAATTTTCCTGATATCGACAAACACAGTAAAAGCAGGAACATGCAAGGAATACATTTACTAAAATGTATGACAAAACAACAGAACTTCAAAACGAGGACGCACCTAAATACTGAACAAATAAAATGTCATCAATCATATGAACGAGTGCGAAACAACTGCCTTACTTGATACATTCATTTCTAGAAGAAGTGGTTTTTAATCCAGCTACAATTCCCTTTGTACAATGTTGTATGACAGATGTTTAAATTTTCCTGCTTTTTACAAACACAGACATACTACTCGGTAAAATATAATATATATATTTATTTTTTTCTTAAAATATTCTGCATCTTCTGGTTATATCCATGCATGCCATGAAATATTCTGCCCGATAATTGCTGCGTTTCTGCTCCTAGTTTTATAGGATTTAGTTTTAAAAGCCATGTTTGAAATTCTTTAAAATCATTGTCTTTTTACATAGTTAAGTGACAATATTACATTTATTATAAATCTAGAGAGAAACAATTTCTGCAAAACTTTCAATGGCTTTTATCTCAAAAGCAAGAACATGGACCTTACATTTTGATCTGGTTTTTTTTGTGTATATTGATATGCAATCAATTAATACGATTCCTTTTAAAAGCTTGTTATTTTGAAACAGAGGAGCAAACATCCTTAGCTTGACAATAACTTGTACCCAGTATCAAAAACTGTGTAAACATACATCACAGACAAATATCAAACAGGAAAAACTCAATTTTCAACGAAATGATATATACAATCATATTAAAAACAGTGTGGCTGTGGCCATTGATTGACGACCTAAATTATCCCATTGACTGGGACAGAATAGATGAACGTATGTCTGTTACGACCACTGCTCACTACTTACTTATTATAGGATTTAAACCGTTGGGTCATCGAAGGTTCTTAACGACTTTAATAATAAAAAAAATCGAAAATTATTCAGGAATAACCTTTATATTTTGATTTATATTATTGATATTAATCAAAACATCGTGTCATTCATGATTAGTTTTTCGAATAACTTTATTTAGGTGTTGAGAACCATTGGTGACCCGACAGTTTATGTGTCATTGAAAAGTACATAGTGAGCATTGGTCGTTACAGACAAACGTTCACACAATCTGTCCCAGTCAATGGAATAGTTTAGGTCGTCAGTCGATAGTCACAGCCACACTGTTTTGTATATGATTCTATTTAACCTTTTACATACATTAACAATAAAGTGAACAAAAATACTAACAAGTATATTTTGTCAGCCATGTAGTTTGAGAGGAAAAATAAAGAACTGAAGAAGGCCAATGGCCGAAACGTCTTGAAAAATTGGTTTATTTATACAATTATATAAAGTATGTTACCTGTTGGAATTTTGAAAACAAGGATAATTTTTGCAACATTGTCTTTCATGCTGTCAATCTTTTAATAAGGTCGTTATTTTTTTCGTTTTAATTGTATCATATTTGGTCCCTATTCTGATGCTGTAATAAGCCGACTTCATCCTTATTTCACATTAAATTTGCAAATAACTCCATGTTAATTTCAATTTTCTAATCAATTACATGTTGTATGAATATTTTCAAATAATGCTGGAAACTGTATTCAAGTTTGGTTTCCATATTATAATGTGTATCGCGATGCTTTCTAAATGATTTAATTTGTTGTCATCCTCTACTATGAAAAGAGGGCGAAAGATGCCAAAGGGACAGTCAGACTCATAGATAGAAAATAAACTGACAGCTCTTAGCTATAGGCAAAAAAAAAGAAAAAGACAAACATACAAATATTAGTACACAAGACACCACATAGAAAACAAGAGATTAAGCAACACGAACCCGACTTAGAAGTTGTGGTGATTTCAGATAGAGCCTGCTCCACATGTGGCATCCGTTGTGTTGTTCGTGTTATTACAAACCCAGTAAATAGTCTAATTCGCTAGTCACATTCGGGAAAGGGGAGGAGATTTTAGTTACGACATAAGGAACATATCCGATATCATCTGTGAAACGTTAATTCCATAACTGTCAATCAACTCGTAAAGACGTCCGTAAAATTTACAAAGGGATAATATCAACTTCACCATTTTGAACCTTAGTTTGATAGCTTTCTTTTGAGCAGCAACCTTCTATCAAGGAAATGCATGCCCGGGAATATCGTATTAATTTGGAGATATATACTCCGTAAGTAGGCGCTGCTGTACTGTTGTTACAAAAAAATTGAAAGTTCAAAATAGGGAAGCTTAAATCATTACATTACGGATACATGTAGACAATGATCTCTTTCGGCACAACATAGAAAACTAAAGACGCGTGATGTCTAACATACTCCTGTAGTTTGGTATGTATTAACATCATTGCTAATAATGATGTCCTACGAATAAAATCCCCAAACATGAAGGTTGTATAATTTTTAGTTTGGGGCACATTTGAAAAATCTATCTTTAAAATGAAGTTTTGACATAGTGTTTATTTTTATTTTGTTCAATAACGAATATGTAAACATGGTGTCTCACTCCTTAGTTACTTTACGTTAACTGTTGGTTAGACAGTTTATCATGTTAATTAGAGCCAGCGAAAATAAACCATAAATTAAAAATTGAAATGTTTGTAGGAATTATACGAGTTTAAAAGTGTTTCTAGAGGCTTTTTGATATATAATTCATGAAACCATAAACTTTTAAGTATACTTATGATTTGTTTTCTTTAATATTTTTCCTCGTAGGTTAAAATAGAAAATAACCTGAACCAGTGTGGAAATCTAAAACAAATTTATGGCTTGCATGCATTAATTAGTAGCAGTATTATTCAGATATAAACGTCTCTGTAATATTGATGTGACATGTGCATTCGTACAACTACAAGATGTACTAACGATACCAGCTTAATTATTTTATCATATGGATAGAAAATTATAGACAAGTTTTACACAGTCATCAATATTTTCGGAATTAATTTTCATGACAAGTACATTGTATCAAAAAGAAAAATAGAAAAGTTAACGTTATAAAAGGAGTAAATCTTTTTCTTTATAATGAAAGCGTTACTGTGTGTAAATCTTTGTTCGATATTCACACATGTAGGTACAATTTCGTCCAAGATAAGCAGTATCCCAGCCGTAGTTTTTAAACCGAACCATGCGGATAACATCGGATACTGCAGTCGGTTCATCTGGCAGCCACCTGAAATACTTCATCGTAGATCCATCGTTGTACGTCCATCTACCTTTTGTCCTTTAACCTTGTATACAGATTCCATCAGGGTACACTTTTCCGATATCAGCTGAAACAAATGTATGTCTGTAGTAATTAGAGGATGGAGATAGAAATCCCTTGGTTGAACACGAACGTCCGTTTGATCCTCCTGTCTTGCTTCTTATGAAAATTATTTTCTCTGGTTTAAGTAGGAACTTCATGTATGGAAAAGTTATATCAACCAAAATAATATTACCACAGAAGCACCATACATTGTTATTACAAAATACAACATCCTGTCTTCGTGAAATTGAAGAGAAGCCGTTATGGTTTACTATTGCAATTGAATAATTGTTGGTTGTCATCTTGACTGGTTACAAAGTTGTCTTTTAACATGTTCAATTAATATAGTTATCTGAAACTAATTTGTTCGAGAATTCGTCAAAATGTATTTTTTTTTTCTTAAATTCTTAAGATAAGTTATTTGTCACCGGGAATTTATTCACGTATCAGGTCTTGCGAAATTGGCATATTTTGCAGAGGCTATGCAATAAAAGAAACCCCAACTTTGTGTGATAAAAATATTAATACTGTATACAATTGAAAGATAGAAAATGACCTGTATAGGAAAACATTTTCATAATATGCTTTTAGATAGGAAAATAAAACAGGGGTACTAGATTCGTTTTCTTGCTACAATGTACATTATACAATGGGTAAATTCACATTATATCATAAAATTTATTGTATCTGAGTTATTTTTCCTATGACTAAAATTAAAAAAATCTATCAAAAATATCTTTTAATATTATAAAACACATAACATTCATACGTCTCTGTTTCAATACGAAAAGTTACATCAATTACAAACTACTCTTAAAATTTGCTATTTTAACGTGTTATAGACCAATGGCTATTTGCTACCTTTCATTCCAATAGGGGATATATGAAGACCATCTAGAAATCTTAAGTAGCGTTTTGGTATTGTTAATGTTTAACTTTTACATATTCAGTTCTGAGTCCTGGTGAATGTAAATTCAAAATAGAGCTTCAGACCAATACAATTTGAAGCGTGTAGGTTTCATATTGTTTGTTTGTTATTACCTGTTACAAGCTTGATATAATCTTGTCTTTCATTGGAATCGATACGCATGATTTCACTTCTTGGGCCCACGGAATCTTCATCAACCTTGGATGCTTTAATTGGCGGTTCCAATGTATAACACAAGTTCAGTTCTCTGAAGTAGAAAAAGTTGAGCAAACAGCGACCACAACCTGTCGAAATAGTAATTCACGGTCGTTATCTTATTATTAACACAATACTGATAGTCATAATACTTCCATAATAAATGAAGACTTGTTTCTCGAAAAAGACACAAACAACACACTGTTTTGTAGAATAATATTCTACTAGACTTGTGTAAATTTGCTAAGGTCAAACAATTTAAAATTTAGAGAACATACAGTGCAACAGTAGTATACCACTTTTAAAAAAAAAACATAAATCGATACAGAAAACAAATCCGGGTTGCAAACTAAAACAAAGGGAAACGCATCAACTATAAGAGGAAAACAACGGAACAACAGAAATACTTAATTGCAACACAACCCCAACGCCAGCACAAATAGAAACTATATGAGTATATATGTATTGTCCATATACTCATATTGTCCAACACATAAAGGTTGTGAATATAAATTAACGTCTAGGGAATATAGACCCGTCTATGTTTTTGGTACATGTACTAAAAAAATAGCCTTTATACATGCTATAGATAAACTCATTAAAGATTCAAGAATTATGATTTTTTTACGTCAGATGTGCGAATTTCCTATAAAAGACTTATTAGTGTACACTCAAATCAAAAACGTTTAAAAAATCACAAAAAGGAAAACGTTGAAAGGCGGGTCTTACATTGGAGTAAAGCATATTAAATATTTCGAATTAAGAAATCGTTGATTGTCAACAGATGCTTTTAAAATGACCTTGACAAAAATTGTTCATGTCAACACAGACAGACTATTTGGCTCGTGTTACTCACGGGAAGGAAACCTCCGTCAGTAGTGGCATCAACATAGTGGTTGTTATTACACTCAGAGTAAGTACTAGGTATTAACCTTTGTGTACCAGACATTATATGAAGTTACTAGTGATATATGTAGACTTACGTTCCTGTGAAAGGTAAAATATCCACCCTGCCGCTGAAGACGACATCACAGTATATGTGAACGGATCTGAGTGTAAAATACACATTCCTGTTAGTTTGTTGTAGAAGAATGATAAACAACGCGCATTTGATATACACTGTACACCGCATAGCCCAACAGACCTAACATAATTGGCTCCAATGGCGTTCTCAACTTCATACTTGTTGTCATATTCAGGTTTATGGTGCGCTGATATCAATCTATTTACTGCAGGGTTTGTTACTCGTGCTGTGTGGATGCAGTAGAATGTGTCCCCGTGCTTGTAGTGTATGCCCTTATATATTTCAATTTTTGGTTGTTTGCCTGTGAGAGAGCTTTCACATGTTTATATCTTTATTGTTTACGATGTTGGGATGTATTGTTACTCATCCACGCCTGCTATTTTTTTATTATTGCCCCCTGCTATGGTTTTTATTAGATTTCTTACAACCACTGTTTTTGCCCTGTGTTTGTTATACATGTCAGTTTTGTTATATTAAAGTCCATACGTCGGGCCTTTTATTACAGTTTTTGTAAGAGTTCTTTACTGCACTCCTAATTATTCCCTATTCCGTAACTGTGATCCTCATTCAATGTTACAACCTCCGGTCTTTTGTATTGATCCTATACCCCTATTAAATTATCATGATTTTACGGAATGGAAAAAATATTATCAACAACACAACTTCTAGGTTATCTACGTGCATAAATAAACGTATTGGTAACAGCCAGATTATTTAACAAAAATGCACGTGGATATCCACAAATTTTCCCGTGCAATGCCAAAAAATGACTAACTTGTTTTAGATTAACTTCTCAAAATACTATAAGGTCAACAGTGAACGGGAGAACCTTTTCGCTCTCCTTTTCCTGTGATATTACCTGAAAAACTCAAAACCTAATATATGTGGTAACTTGAACCCAACCTAAGAGTGGTATTCAATATGTGGGACAGACGGGACGAGAGTATTTCAGAAGAAATCAAGAACATCTGTACCGCTTTCGTAGACCCAAAAAATTCAAAAGTTTAGTATATCAGCATTTAGATAAGCATAATCATAATCTGAAATATATAAAATTCCAACCGCTCGAAACCGTTCAAAAACAACCAGGAGAATCACACAAGCAATTTGAAAAATCACGCGAAGTTCGCGAATTGTTTTGGATAAAAAGACTTCAAACAGCTTATCCTCTCGGTCTAAATGATAAAATATTAGGGCAGGGGAACATATCTAAAACTCATATCGATGTCATTAATATTGTTGATAAACGACTTAGAAATAATAGGTCTCATGGTAAACGCAAGAACCGCAATCAACGTATTAAACATCGTATAAATTATACACTTGCTGATCTGTTATCTATAATAAAGAATAATGGCAGACATCAAGTATTATGCAAACTGGGTCAGATACCTATAAGTAAATTATATGCTATTTTTCTTGAGTGTGATAAAATTTCTTTTTTTAGCCCATTTTATGAATACACCCGTATTATTACAGCCTTTTGTCATCACAGGCTTTTTCCTATTATTGATAAACCTGAAAATCGTAAACGACATTTTCTCAAATTAAAATATATAAATAGAGGTATTGATTTTATTAATTTGTCTAGCATATTCAATGACTCTTCTGTCTATATCTTAATACCTCCATATTTTGATAATATAGAACAACCCATTATTTCGTATTCTTATAAAAAACCGAGCAGAAATTTGATTTTCAATTATACGTCAATTACAACAGACGTCAATATAGAAAATAATGTTCCTTCCACTTGAGATTGCGAAACATCTAGTTTTAAATATGTTCCCTATGGTCATGTTATCACAGGAGACCTCAACATAGTCGATGACCGTGAAGTCATAACTTTTCTAAAGAAAGGACCGAAATACCGTCCTCCATCTACAATAGATTGGAAACAGTGTCGTCAGGTCATTAAAGACGCTCTGTCTGCCTATTGTAAAAATTGGTGCAAACGTGAAAAATCCGATAAAAAATCTTTAGACAGTTATTTGAATAAAATTATGAATACTGTTGATATTCGAATATCTCATTTAGAAAACAATTCTGAAATTAATAATAGAAACCATGATATACCCATTTCTAGAATAAAAAACAAACTCAAGGTACTCGCAGAGCGGTTTGTGTTCGTACCGGCAGACAAGGCAGCAAATAATGTAGTGGTGGTGTGACGCATATACTACACGAAAGTTCTTCAAAGCGAAATTATCAATTCCTCTACATTCAGGTCAGTGCGCACCACAGAGAGTCAAATCGTTAACAAGCATACCACTGCCACTGCCCAGCTTAAAGCATCTTCCGAACATTTGAAAGTCCCTACCATGTACTGGTTACCGAAATTACACAAAAAAACATTTAAATTCCGTTTCATCTCCGCTTCGAGTAAGTGTTCTACTACTAATCTATCAGTGCTTCTAACCACCTCCCTTACTACTATCAAAGAACTGGTTATTAACTTTTGTAATAAAGCTTATGAAAATAATGGTATTAATTATTTTTGGAGTGTTAAAAATTCTTTAGAGGTTTTAGATAAAATACATGCTTTCAATGGTCCTTACAATTCTGTTGACAGTTATGATTTTTCTACTCTGTACACTACACTTCCACACAATCTTATAAAGAAAAAGTTTTTGTATTTGATAAAATGGTCTTTCGAAAAATCTCATTGTAATTGTATTTGCTGTAACTCGTTTAAGGCCTTTTTCTGTAACGAAAAAGGAAAGTATGCTAGATACACTTACTGGAAATGTGAGGATATGATTGAAGCTTTAAACTTTCTGCTTGATAACATTTATGTACGTTTCGGCGATAAAGTGTATCGTCAGGTAGTAGGTATTCCTATGGGCACCAACTGTGCCCCTTTAATAGCAGATTTATTTCCATATTGCTATGAATCTCAGTTTATGACCAAACTCAGTAAAGACCCATCATTGTTACATTTGGTTGATACATTCAAAAATACCTACCGTTATCTGGATGATATTTTTTCGTTGAATAATCCAGAGTTCTCTAAATATACTTCAGAAATTTACCCAAACGAACTTACTTTAACTAAATCTAACATAAACAGCAGCAGTTGTCCTTTTCTAGATTTAGACATTTCAATTTCAAACGGGAAACTTCACACTAAAATGTACGACAAAAGAGACGATTTTTCATTTCCTATTGTTAATTTTCCTTTTTTAGACGGCGATGTGCCTTTGGCTCCATCATACGGTGTTTATATATCGCAACTCGTTCGGTTTGCCCGTGTGTGTTCTGATGTCATAGATTTTAACGAACGTAATCAATGCATCACTGGTAAATTGTTGTGTCAGGGATTTCGATACCATAAATTACTTAAAACTTTTACTAAATTCTTTCATAGATACAAAGATTTGATTAGTAAATTTGGCTATACCTGTAGAAAGCTTATTAAAAATGGTATTTCTCATCCTAAATTTTATGGTAATATTGTACTTAAAGCGGGGAAATCACTATGTGATCCTTGTAAACTCATCGAACCTTTAAACAAACTTATAAGTAAGGGTTATCGTACCAATATTGTAATTAGATCTCTGAATATAGTTCACATTGGCACTAATATTGATTTTGTCATTAGCAAATTAAAACATAACTAAATTTCATTATCTTTTGAGGCGAGATGTATAGGGGACACAGCCACGTTAACTTTTATTTCTATAGAAGTCGCTCTTCACTATACTACTACCTGTCGATAAATTTATTTTTGGCATTGCACAAGTCATGTCTTCTTTGACTATTAATGACGTTAAAATACTAAATCTCTGTGATGTGTTTTAGTCGATTTTAGTCTCTGATGCATGATTTTTTACTATTAATTGGTTTTGGCTTTTAACTAGCTGTCAGTAACTGCGAGTACTCTCAAATCGTATTTTCTTGTTAATTCGACCTGTTGATACTGTTTATAATGCTTTTTTGTCATTTTTTATTTATATGGATCTTGGCTGTATACCAGCTTTGATTATTTGTAATATCTTCAATTTTTCACTTATTCTTACAACATTTGTATAAACTTCAAGATTATAAAAAACCGTTTTTTTTCTAAAGTGAACATTGATTGGTTAAATATTTCTCAGTGTGTTTGAATTTTTTTGTTAGCCTTTTGGTCATGAATGTTTGTCTCTAATATTTAATTAACTGTGCATTTGTATTCAGATATCGCAGATCAAATTTATTCGTTCATTGTGTAATCATGCGTTTTTTGATTGAGTTAAGTCTGCCAATTGATATTTTATCGTATGTTTTTATATGTTGTGATGTTATGCTATTGTTTCAGAAAAAGGGAGAAGGTTTGGGCCCATTAAAACGTTTAATCCCGCTGCAAATGTTTGCACCTGTCCTAAGTCAGGAATCTGATGTACAGTAGTTGTCGTTTGTTTATGTAATATATTCGTGTTTCTCGTTTTGTTTATATAGATTAGACCGTTGGTTTTCCCGTTTGAATGGTTTTACACTAGTAATTTTGGGGCCCTTTATAGCTTGTTGTTCGGTGTGAGCCAAGGCTCCGTGTTGAAGGCCGTACTTTAACCTATAATGGTTTAATTTTTAAATTGTTATTTGGATGGAGAGTTGTCTCATTGGCACTCACACCACATCTTCCTATATCTATATATGTATTGTCCATATACTCATATTGTCCAACACATAAAGGTTGTGAATATAAATTAACGTTTAGGGAATATAGACCCGTCTATGTTTTTGGTACATGTACTAAAAAGATAGCCTTTATACATGCTATAGATAAACTCATTAAAAGACTTATTAGTGTACACTCAAATCAAAAACGTTTAAAAACTCATAAAAAGGAAAACGTTGAAAGGCGGGTCTTACATTGGAGTAAAGCATATTAAATATTTCGAATTAAGAAATCGTTGATTGTCAAAAAAAAAAGTAAAATCACAAAAATCAATTAGGAAAGTCCATAATCACATGGCAAAATCAAATAACAAAACGCATCAAAAACGAATGGACAAGAACTGTCACCAGATGCTTTTAAAATGACCTTGACAACAATTATTCATGTCAACACAGGCAAACAGACTATTTGGCTCATGTTACTCACGGGAAGGAAACCTCCGTCAGTAGTGGCATCAACATAGTGGTTGTTATTACACTCAGAGTAAGTACTAGGTATTAACCTTTGTGTACCAGACATTATATGAAGTTACTAGTGATATATGTAGACTTACGTTCCTGTGAAAGGTAAAATATCCACCCTGCCGCTGAAGACGACATCACAGTATATGTGAACGGATCTGAGTGTAAAATACACATTCCTGTTAGTTTGTTGTAGAAGAATGATAAACAGCGCGCATTTGATATACACTGTACACCGCATAGCCCAACAGATCTAACATAATTGTCTCCAACGGCGTTCTCTACTTCATACTTGTTGTCATATTCAGGTTTATGGTGCGCTGAGATCAAATTAATTCTCGAATCACTTAGGACAGTATCGAACATCGTGGGCATAAGTATGAATATGAAATATGTCTTCATTCTTGACAGTACGCATACCATTCAAATATGATTGACTCAATAGTTTGTGCTTTAAATACTTAGCTGGTTACTATGGGCTGACGTTATACCGATACGTAGTATGTTTTGATTGGTCTGTGTCATCCTTGGTAATATTTGAAGCTTTGTTTTTAAACAAATAATATTGAACATGAACAAAGTGATCGATTATTTGACATATTCATATGAATGGCAATTCGAGTCACAGTATACACGTCAAATTGAATTACATATTTGCGATTTGGTTTTTTTTCAAATCTTTAAGAGGATTACCAATTGGGGTATTAACTTCAGTGACAATATTGTCCTCTGCAAATCATATATTTGTCGCACTTATTTATCTATTTGATTTGATTGTAAATTCAAGATGTTTTGTTTTTTGTATTCGTCTACAGTTGATAACATAAAGAGAGAAGGAGGGCTAATAGCTTAACTAACTTCTTCGATCTTTGAAAAATATACATTATTTTGGTATAAGATGCTTATGAATTTTTAATTCGTTTAGACCGAGTACTTTCAGATCTATACTTAGTATCTATTTGCTTTGGGATGTATACGTACCATAGCACGTCCACTATGTGTTTGTTAAATGTATTTATATGTGTATTCATCTGATAAGTTTAACTGATTTTCAGATGTTGCACTTTTACATCAATGTCCCAGGGGGACGGTTGAGCAGCAAGTTATATATTTAACCCTGCCACATTATATATGTGAATTTATCAAGTCAGGATCAGGGGCCTGTAATTCAGTGGTCGTGGTTTATGTCTGTGTTTCATATACTATTTTCCTCTATTATTTTGTTTATAATTCAGACCGTTAGTTTTATCAATAAAATTATTTTACATTAATTTTGTCATTTTGAAGACTTTTAAATCTGAATATGCGTTATGGGTTTTCTCATTGTTGGAGGCTGAACGTTAATTTTTAATTTCTGTGTCAGTTTGTCTCTTTTGCAATTATACCATATCTTCTTATTTTTATAATAATTGCTGAATTTAGCTGTGGTGTTTTGAAAAAGGGAAAACTGGAATACAATCCTATTTTTCACATGTTCATACTCAGTAATTAAGAGTTTCAAACTAAATATCAGTTTCAATGAACAAAATATTTTTTCAGATGTTTTCGCCCATTTTTATTTTTAAAGTTTACATAAAGAGGTACCGTCTACCGTCTCAATTTCGGCGAGATTCATAAGTCATAATAATTTTAAAAGATTTTATTTTTGACACGAGGTTAGATTACATGCAAATTATTTCACTTCCTCCAAAATGTGATCAAATACATTAAAGGTTTTTTTTTTATCTGACACATGACACAATATCATTTTTTTTCATTTTGACACAAGGTTAGATGACAGTTCGCAAATCATCGCAAAATAGAATCAATTATGTACTAATGTTTAGACAAGCTGTCTAAGTAGATAGTTGTTGGAAACGGTTTGAAGCGGCAAATATTTTTCCCTAAGTAACTGAAAAAATGGTTGAAATAAAGTACTGACATTTCAACATATATGTTTCTGTTATGAACATTGTCATTGTTGAAGGCCGTACTTTAACCTATAATGGTTTACTTTTTAAATTGTTACTTGGATGGAGAGTTGTCTCATTTGCACTCACACCACATCTTCCTATATCTATTGTCGTTGTATGGGCTGGAATTATGACACCAGCAGCCTATTATGATTTCCTCAGAAAAAAGTTGCTGCAAGAATTCCTTAAATGCAAAGTGCAAAACATTTTTTGAAAACTGGGCTTAGTGTATTCCCCGGGTTAAAGCAAAGTCAGAGATGTTAACTCCCTCAACGAGTTCCACTGTAGTGTATAATGTATGTATACGGAATGATACTAAATTACAGTATATGTATTCAGTAAGAAACGCAGATAATCTTATATAATTAAACTATATTTAGAACGCAGTTGTAAGTCTTCAAGTCATGTCTCCTGGTATTCGTTTGATTTAACAATGTGATTAATTCTGTCTCATGTTTTTTTCTTTTCTGTTTTTGAGTTTGGTCAAATTTCCCTAATATTGACTTTTTCTACTATTCTATACTTCCTCATTCGTGACATATTATCAATATATCGCATCCTTATTTTTAATTTGTAAACATGTGTGTGATTTTTGCAACTGCATAATTAACTAACATCCTAACATTGTGTATGACTTTAATTCTATTTATACACCGTTAATAATTTATTCTAATCAACCAATTTTCCTCCCGCGTTTCAACATATACTGAGTTCGTGAGTGCGATGCTATGTTTCTTAACACTCGGAAAATTGCTGATTTAATTTGTCGATTATGTGTTTGATGATTTACCAGAAGCACTTGACATTTAATCAAAAGTTGTTTTTTTTTTTTTTTTTAACTATTTATAGATTCATCGAGTTTTACTTTGGAGATGAGTTACATGTTTCTTTTTTCTTAATCTTGTTTCTACAGTGAATGCAATACTAATTATTGTCAGAGTAAAAATAAACTTTGATTGACGTTGTTTTCTTAACTTGAAAATAAAGACAACAAATATACGTTTAAGGCTGTCTCTTAATTCGACAAATTAAACTGATATAAAGATTCTGTTAATACCAAACTTTATGACTATAGGAACGATTTCAAATATATTATTTCAAATTGTTCTGCACCTTCAAATTTGGGACTTATCTCCAAGATATTGAGTTAATCTAAACTTGTATATCCGATTATTTTTTCTGTGATAGAAGACTGCTGCTTATAATAACTATGCAACTATTACCCAAACATTCTAAGTATTTCATTCGTCCGTTCATAATTTAGATATTTGCCATTATCAGTTGGTTGACCATTGCTGAATGTCTCTGTCACAGATACATACGGATACAAATGTAAGTACCAACTGTATTTGTCTTAATCGTGTTCTTTCTTATAACCGAATGCAAATTATATTAAATTTGTACCTATCATGAACAACATAATGGTTTCAACTTGTGAAGCAACATTTGATGTTCATACCAGAATCATCTGTGATCACTCCTATGTGTTACTCACTATACGGTATGGTTGGTGCTCATTGCTGAAGACCATACCGTGACCCATAATCGATTTTATAGGCATCAAAAAGTCTCTGGGGCATAGTTGTCTCTTTTTTTATATTTTATTTCATGTTCATGACATTTCGCAAAGGAAAAGTTATTAGTTGATGCATTGGATATGTATTACAATCCCAAATCTACATACAAAGGCAAAACATTACAAAGTAGGCAATTTTTAAGAATGTATTGTCTATGCATTAGAAATAAATGTGTAAAGCGAACCAAATGTATTGTACATCAATGTATACAATATAAGATAACTTAATACTTGTTGACCGTGTATCATATTCAATTTGATTGTCCTAACGAAATTATCTTTTTTTTTACTTACTTGACTCGTTTGACAGGAAATTTTAAAAACAAAACAATCTATATAATTTGAAAGGGGGACGAAAGAACCATAGGAACAGTTGAACTCACTGATTAAAAATAAACTGACAACGCCTTGGATAAAAATGAAAAACGACAAACAGACAGACAAATAATAGTATACAAGACACAACATAGAAAACTAAAGAGTAAGCAACACGAACCCAACTAAAACTGGGGGTGATATCAAGTGCTCAATAAGGGTAAGCAGATCCTGCTTCCAAAAATAGAGACAAATAGAAACAATATATGAGAGGAATAGCTGACAAGCAGGGTTTATTTTTTCAACTTTTTTAAACATAATGAACATACAGATATAGGAAGATGTGGTTTAAGTGCCAACAAGACAACAATCCATCCAAGTAACAATTTATAAATTAAAGTAATCTATAATAGGTCAAGGTACGGCCTTCAACACGAAGCATTGGCTCACACGGAACAGCAAGTTATAACGGGCCATAAACATTACTAGTATAGAACCATTCAAACGGAAAAATCAAAGATCTGATCTATATAAAAACGAGTAACAAATAACACTTATAAACCACATACAAATACGACAACCACTGAACATCATATTCATTACATTCAGGGGAATATAATTTATCACACCTGAAACTTACAAATTACAACATATAATATAGGTGTTAATACAAAGCTTAAATGATCATGATATGCATTATATAAATTTGTTTTGAAATTGTTGAATAATCACTGGATTTACAGTTGACAGCCTTAATCTGTGTATCTTGGATAATATCTTAAGGATATGATTTGTGTTCTTCCTTTAATTGGAAATCATCATTTCAAGAATTTGCAACGGTCCGTTTTTGTTCGTCAAAAACAGCAGATACTATCCTAGAGTAGACATTTTCGTCGTCTTCTGTGTTATCAACGGGTATCGTATTTTCTTTCTGATGTATTTTTGATGAATGAGTGTCACGTTTGAAAATAATTTCATTATAACACTGATTCGAAAAATTGTTTGTTGGTTCCTCGACACATACAGATGCTATTCTACAGTAAGTATTTTCATCTTCCTCCGGCTTGTCATATGACATATTTCCGATAAAAGGTATCGGTAACGGCCTGTTACCTTTTCTAAGTCCCGTCTTAGGGCCGTCTGAATTGGTTTCTGTTGTTAATTGATTCGTTGTTTGGTCTATATTTTGACTTCTGCTCTGAGAGGCTTTTGAATCTAGTCTGCAATATATTTAAAGAACATGTATTATTTGGAGATGTTTACACTGGAGATTGTCGTAGAAGACATATTAAAATACTAACCTTAAACGAATTGGCGTGTACATTCATGGACTGAATACCAATTAATGAACAACAATATCTATACGCCGTACCTTAACCTACAATGGTTTACCTTTATAAATTTTTACTTGGATAGAGAGTTGTCTCATAGGCACTCATACCACATCTTCCTATATCTATTAGTTTGTTTGACAGAGCAAGGTCATACCAGTTCAACTTTCTTTCCACTCGATATATTTGTAAAGCTAAGTTATATGAATGGCGCTTGAATTTACATACATGTAATTATACCATTATAAATATCACATTATGCATATGCTAGGGAAAATATCTATTGCATTTTCATTTTAGAATTTTTACTACTGACAATAATTATTTGTTCATATTTTAATAGCACAATGGGCTTAGTTGACTAATCATTTCTATAATGTTTAAGTTCAGAATAATTGTTCAAACATTGTATATTTCTATTGTTTATACACATACCCTCTTTTGTACAAGAAAAGTCCTAATACAGATATAGCAACTACGAGCAAAACCATTGTTACTGATCCAGCTATAACACCTAGATATATAAAAATATCTATTACAATATACAGTTACTTCAATTTCATTTAAAAAAATATAGGACGATGTGGTATGAGTGCCAATAAGACAACTCTCCATCCAAATAACAATTTATAATAGTATTCCCTTATAGGTCAAGTTACGGCCATTCACACGGAGCCTTGGCTTATATCAAACAACAAGCTAAAAAGGGTTCAAAATTACTAGTGTAAAACCATTCAAACGACAAAACTAATGGTATAATCTATACAAAAAACAAAACACGACAAACACGTAAAATATACAAAGACAAACGACAACTACTGTACATTAGATTCCTGACTAAGGCCGTGTTCACACCAAACGCTGTGTACAGTAAACATGTTTACATTTGGTTTAATGAAATGCACACTAGTTTCACATTAAATTTGTTCACATCTATACACCTTGTTTAGCTACCTGTACATAAGTTTTGTTCACACTTGTAAACTATATGTCATTTAAATGTTCATTACGTAGAACAGAATTGAAATTTTCGAACAACTTTTCTAGCAGTTAGGGAACGACCATTTGACTTTATAAAAAAAGGGGGGTGATTTTACCACAATTTGATTTAAAAAAAATCAGGTCATACAGATGATTAGAATGAACAAATGCTCTGAATCCAAATTTTGCCCATACATTGTAGTGCCAAATATTGAATTGGTACCATAGAAAAAAAAATATAAACTTCCGCCCGAGAAAAAAATCTGACTCAGATGTCTCGATTACGCATTAAAAACGTTGGCTGCATCAGCTTGCTTACAGACCAGACAAAGAAATAGAATTGCGATGTTAAGGATCACTACATTTCTATCTTTTCTGTTTGTTTCAAATGGTATTTTTTTCTCCAAGGAATATTTAGGCAGCAACCATTTGATTTTCCGGGCGGCTATGGATTTTTTTTCTGGACACCTTTTTTTTTGCCAAAGTCCAAAACTTTTTTTTTCTTTCAATTTTAGCATAAAATATAGTGGCAGCTCAGGGTGAAACAAACATTTTTTTTTCTCAGGGTCAAAAACAAATGATATTTTTCTCCAAAAACTAGAAACAATTTTTTTTTCCAAACCCCCCCCCCCCCCCCCCCTGAACATCAAATGGTTGCTGACTTAGCAAAAGGATGGGGTTATGGTTTTTTGTAACTGTATTTTAACGGACTTGAGATACTGCACAAACAAACAATTAGCCTCACCCTTTTTCAGTAATGCATTTATGAGTGAATCGTTGATTGAGTAAAGACCAGTGGCAAATACTTCTGTCAGTGTGTACGTCCAGTCGATTCGGGAAGACCTTTTCAAATGAATTATGTGTTCGGCAATGATGATGGATGAGTCTTGTTTGTCTTGATAAGGGGTTAATAAGGCTACGTATATTTTTTTTATAACAAATAAACATATCAAGTTTAGACAAATATTTCTTCAAAGAACTTTATTAATAAGTGTTATAAGTATCAATTCTAAATAAAAATCGCTTCTTTTTCAAATAAACATGAGAAAATTAAAGTTCTGAATGCCTAGTTTAGTGTACACTTAACCTACACAAGGCCTACATCGACTATCGACTACATGTAGACAAAACATGATTTACACTACATGTAAACATTGAGTTTTATCAATGAGAACGTAATGATGTTTAGTTTATGTGTGAGTTACACAAACACAACACCGAGTTTAGGTCAATGTGAACACGGCCTTAGAACAAGTGCAAACATTTGCAGCGGGATCAAACGTTTTAATGGTACCAAACCGTTTGCATTTTTCTGACACAATAGTATAACATCGCAACATAGAAAAACACACGATAACATATCAATTGGAAGGCTTAACTCAATCAAAAAGGATAAGATATGAAAAACATTGTATGGTTCCAGCTTTCCAAGGTAAAGTTGTCCTAATACACAATATTCGATTATTCAAGGATCTTTTCACTTATTTATGTCAAAATACATTTAGATGTCTACAACACCAACGCATGCAAATTATTGGCTGCTAAAGTTCCTTTCGAAAAATTGATAATTGAAATGGGTAATGTATTAAAGAGGCAAAAACCAAACCAAAGAGCGGATAACAGCCGAAGGTTATAAATGGGTCTTCAATGCAGCAAGAAACTCACCCGGGAGCGTGCTGAATTCTTAGGCAATACATTTCTTCGTGTTATTTTCATTTTTGTTTAAACTAAATTTGGCACTTCTGTCTAAAATTTTGACAAACACAGTGTATTACATTAAATCTTACCTGTAGTATTGTTTTCACTTATCACTTTGTTTGTTTTCTTGTTGTCTGTTCGAAAATTAAAAAAAAACATGCTTTGTTCAATATCGTGCATAAACTAGTTATAATGGATCAGTAGAAAATCAAATTTAAGTAACATATATACTGTAACTGGAACAAAATAAAACAGAGACACAATATCGAATACAACAATGTCTTCCATGTATTGGCAATTACATAATTACTACTTAAATCAATTGATTTAATTTGAAATTATACAAAATTGTAAAATGTAATGTCAATATATATATAACATGTAATTCGATTATTTGTTATTTTGTTAAAAGAGTGTTCATTACAATGATTAGACATACATGTACTTACCAATCTTACAAAAATATGGCAAAACAACATTATCTTTATCACAGGAATCATATACCTCGGTATCAGATTCTTTGGTCAGTTTCAAACAACGAAATGACGGTTGCAAATTTGGCAATTCTGAAGACAATTTGATTAAATATAATGTACACTTTTTTGTATTATTATTATAAATAGTATTGTAATAACTATATTCTATAGGATTGGTATTTGGTATATTGTAAGTCATAAATGTAAGTTGCAATTATGTTTGACAATATTCCACTTTAAATAATGCGTGTTTGGACGAAAACATGGTATTGCGGTTTGTTAAAATTCAGATTTGGTCATTTTTTTCTTATGGAATGTTGACTTATTGGCAGTCATATTATTGTGCATATGGTTGCCTGACGTTAAGGTATAATAACACCATAGTGATCCCCTATCAGTCTTTGTTTTAAAATTGCATCCTTTAAAAAATATGCCGAATTTATCTCCATGTTTCAAATGAAGACATGCTTTTCATGAGTAATGTTTCATCTGTCGAATGCTACAGTCGAAATTTCACTTAACATGTATATTTTATCTGACAGAATATAACAATCATTACTTGAAGTTGACCAATTTGTTTGTCAGTCCTGTCTGTTCTGTTAACAAGCGTAATTAACCTAAAGTTTACAAAATATTTAATAAAAACACTATATAAACATGTGCTTTAAAGCACTAAAGATATACATGTATGTTTCATGATGTGTTTTTTATTGAAGGATTTTGTTACTGTAATTTAATGTAAGATTGGTGTCCTACAACTGTCAAATTCAAAACAGTATTTTCTTGCGACACTTTTCAGTATGACCTTGGATGAGGTGTTTTATGATTTAGTGGTATAACACCAAAAATAGAAACAAATAACTTTTCCAATAAAACAACAATTGACCAATCATCAACAGTGATATCTACATATCATTCATTTCTGTTGTTGACACATACATTTGTGTATCGTCACTGTCGTAACATGTATTGCACATTTTCGTATTCTATGGATTCATTGCTTGTCGCAGGCACCAACTTTTGTTGATAAGGGACAACTAACTTTTAATGGACAGTTGAAATAATTGCTTGGCCAATTCTTGTAAATAGTGTGTAAAGTAATCGTTGAATATTGAAGTGTATTGTTCAAGTGTACCATGAAATGCACCAAAATGTGAATCACACGAATAACAATTAATTTACGTATACTATGAAGTCAGAGTTTACCTTGGCGTTTCACTTGGTGTGTATTATAGACCCGTGTACCCCCTGTCCAGTGTGGTGCTGTTCCTATGGAAAACGAACAACTGTCGTGTGTATACCATTGTAAAATTGCGGATTTTCCATTGCAAAAACGAACTGCATCAGTATGATTCTTATATACAGATTTCGTGTTTGTAACACCGTCTGAAAATATTGTATTAAATGATATGAGCAAATCAGCACTAGCACGGATAAATTAGCCTGTACAATACTGAAGTCGTTCTACGAAAAATCAAGAGGAAATATTGCCTTTTGAACAGGGCCTATACGGACAAAAACAGACCCAATACGGAAAAAAACGCAATGGTCCATGGGCTAATACGGGACATTCACTTCCGGTTTCAATTAACGCCTTACTTAACTTTAGACGTCTCATTATGCATACACATATTTGAAATATATTTTATAAATTACAATCATTGAATAAAAAAAAATTGAAGTCTTGAAACGGAAATCTTTCATAGCCTTTTTCGAGTACCATCAGAACGCAGACGAGCAAAAAGTTCGAAGAGTTGAACTGTCTGTTTTATTCTTCCTAGCTACTTTATATTTGATAGATTGCAAAATTATGAATACTTGGACGAACAATCAAAAATTACATTTGACAATGTTGACAACAAAATCATAATCGTAAATATGCGAACAGTTCTTCATAGTTCAGATATAAAATTCTGTATTTTTTTTACGGTAAGTTTCTTTAAAATCATTTTATAACAGTGGTATGAACTGACGTCTCGGGTCCAATACTGCTTACCTCGACTCTATAACAGAGCCAATGCAGAAACTGCAAATTGATAACAATGAAGTATAATTTCAAGTGAAAAGGGCTGATGTTTAAATAACAGTCCTTGTTGACATGCATGGTTTTTATCAAATACCCAACCAAAGGATATTTAGCATATACTAGTTGATATAAGGGATATTTTTTAAGTACTTGCAATGCTGGTATTTTAGTTTATATAAATGTTAGCAACTTAATTTAAGACTTTTCGACGCAAAATAGGTTTTGTGTAAAGCCTTGGTCTTGATTAGATCTTTATTTGACATTTTGAAATTGTGTTATCATGAAATTCAACATATTTGAAGACTTAAAACAATTAAAAAAAATAATGTAAACTAGCAGACTAAGCTTTGTTGAGCATCTTTTGTTCAATTAATGTATAAATGATAGTACTTACCACATTTGACAATAAAGTGATCTGCACACCTTTCTGATTTTAACCTAATACCTTTATCAATGCAAGCTGCTTCCATGCATAAACATTTAGTTTCATCTTTGCAAGAAATTGTTACATTTGGTATATTATCTGTGTTGTAAATAATAAAAGATAAAACATCAGATCAGAAAGACAACAAGCTAGTCTGACAACACTATATACAATACAGGAAACTTAAAAAAAAGAGGTTCTCATATGACGTCTTGAGTACTAACCAGTGGTAATCTATGATACTTATTCATCTTCCTTTAAACCAATCTAAGTATGACATTTCAGATCCTACTAAAATAGAAATAGCTCATTGCTCGCGGTGTAATGTGTGTGTATAGGGTCAACCCATGGTAAAATATAAATAAATTCAAGCCCGATCGAACCTGATATATGATGGTCAATACAATTATGACAAATACATGCAATATGGCTTAACCCCCGATAAGACAGGTCAATGTATATTCATAGCATTTAGCAATGATTTTAACTCAGCATGTCTATTTTTGAAACCAAAGAGCAAATATCAATCCTTCTCCTATAGATTTTTATAGTATGTCTTTTCCAGTCAACTTCACTATACTCCAATTAGTTTGATGTAGTTACAAAAAAGTAAAAACACAAAAATACCGAACTCCGAGATAAATTCAAAAAGGAAAATCCAAAATCAAAAGGCAAAATCAAAAGTCCAAATACATCAAACGAATGGACAACAACTGTCATATTCCTGACTTGGTACAATTCACAGTGTAGATACTATTCTGAACGCTACCTGGAAGTCGCGATTTTCGAAGCGAGAACTTTTTGGATCACATTTTATAGATATACTGAATTAAACGGTAAGTTGAACATCTGTACAATGTACATTGCTTAATGATTAATTCAACTGCAATCGAAATTTCCTAATAGTTGAGAATTAAATTCAGCACATGCATTATTCGTTTCTTCGCCTTAATCAAGAGATTTTTAAGTGCAGCACTAAGGAAAATCAGTTGGTGAACCTAAATACAATCTTAAAACCCGCTTAGTTTACAAATTATCGTAAAAACCAGAAAAAATTATCTAAATGAAGTATATTTCAAGTGGTGGTCAAAGTTTCAACCAGAAATAAGAAAATTACACTTGTTTGAATTTCTCACTGAACGATCAGTCTCGCTTGTATATTTGCAAACTGTATGATCAGTCTTTATTTTACTGTATTCTAGTAGTGATTTCAAAGTTAATTACGATACAACTTAATAACACAAATATATGTCAATAAATACCCATTCTGAAAACGTATTAAACATGTTTTAGCTTGATAGGGTGTACTAAGGTTGTTTAATTGCTGCTAAAATAAGAGGAAGGTTTTTTGTTTATATAAATTTCAGAAATGTCCTCCGTTATACTTGAAATGTACAAATACACCGATTTATAAAAATGCATGTATTTAACATACATTCCAGGCCGTACTATAGCCTATAATTGATCACAGTTCCTTCACTTTGTTTTTTATGTAGAGTTGTCTCTTTGACACCAAATTGTATACCACTTTGTAAAGCGGGTGTTTATAATGAAAAAAGAGTCCGTCTTTCCGTTCGTCCGTTGGCCCGGTAAAATATGTTTCGCCAATTTTGTAGGCGCACCTCCTCATAAACCACTTTTAAAATATGCATTGGGGGTTCCAGCCATTTTTGAATGGAGAAAGATCCAATCCAGAATAAAAGGGGATTCCAAATACATGTTTTCAAACTAATACATTGATAGTTAAAAAAGGGATTAAAACCACCGAATCTCCTTTATTTGGATCCGTCACTGATATAACTATTAATTAATCTTTCTCGGATTCCTTATCATAAATGCTAATGAGTGTATTGTGCACCGTCTATTTCGAATTTAAGTAAAAATCTTTTATTGGGTTTCTTTATATAAGATACGGACTTTAATATTGCATTATATGGGGGCACCCATCTTATATTTCCAACACCTCCTAACCCAGTTATTAAAGTTTTCTGAAATTGTTTCATTTTTGCTCAAACAATGCATTATGGACCTTCTATCTCGAATATTTGGTAAAAATATTTTTGATGTTTCTATATATAAAATGCGGACTTTGCCATAACCTTATATTGGGCGTATCTATTTTATGTCCACAACTTCTTTCAGACACTTTTCATAACTTAAATGAATCTTTCAGATTCTTCATCATTTTAAATTCATTTGTTATTGATACAGGTAATGATTTCTGTAAACTAACCCAAGTTATATCACATGAAATATTACCCATGCAAAGCTTCTCTATCCATTTTTTTGTAGTTTTAAAAGAGACAAGCTTGCCTTATGATTTCATCAATTGGTCAACGGCAGACGGTGTAAATAGTCCTTAAAAATGTAATAGCTAAACAGATACGTTACACTATTCCAAAGTCCACAAACGCATCATATATTGCTTTTTAGGCATTTGATTTTAAATAAAACTGACGGAATCAAAATACAATTATTTTGCCGTCTACAAAAATTATATTTGTATTGTCTGATGAAAGTAATTACATGTTATCGTTCCCTGGATAGTTCATGATATCACATCGACATGTTTATACCTTCAAATTGCCGTTGGTTTTTTTTTTCTTTCAAAATCACGACTGGTCATACAGTCACAAAATCTGAAATCGCTTATAGAATACAGTCAGTTCTAGACTGATCGTACAGTTAATTATTTTGGGATCTTCAAGGAAAACATATGTTTTGATGGGAAATACGAATATTCTACTTAAATACGAGAACAAATGAAACAGTATATATTTAACTGATCCAACTATTTGCAATAAAAGGTGTGTACTACGAGAGCAACATTTTCAATTTATCAAGTTGGTGTGATGCACACGTATATTTTATATTTTAATGCATGTTTTTATTACAGTTTCTCATATTTATGATGATATATATCCCTTGAAGATGTTCAAAGCACTTTATAAATGTATGAGTAAACAAATGATGAGAAAAGTCACCGTAAGCAAAACCGTCTTTTTTACAAGTTAGAAACAATCGCTTCGAAAATCGCGACTTCTGGAAAGCGTTCACAATAGTATCTTCACTGTGCAATTGCCATATTGTAACAAACAACAAAACACAATTTTAATATATTCGAGTAATTCTCAAATAAGTGTTGTGTCACAGTCAATTACAAAACCAGCATCACTATAGAATTATTTAAATTTGGCTTGATTAGCTTATGCTATCTGTTTCTTTTGTATATTACACCCTGTTTTCGAAAACATTTTTTTGAAGTTGAACATTACAATAGCACATGGCTGTTTAAAGGTCAGCAGGCCCTAACAATATCATTTAAAAACATTCGGTCGACAGAATGTTTTTTGATAAAATTACGATGTTTAATCATTTCTTCGGTGCACTTAAAAAGACATAGTTTGGACACCAATATGCTTATAAACTGTTCACGATTTATCTACGACCAAAACTGTTTTTTTATTGTATCAAATGATTTTTTTCTTTTTTAAAATGTTTGGTTAATGAAATCCCTTTTGTTAGTATGTAAACTAGAGTTTTCAATTGTTTTTAAACTGATCAACGCACTTGGGGTTTTTCTAAGACAAACTAGTATAATAAACATGTGTGCTGTTAGTAGTGTTGACTGTACTTTGCAAGTTTTAATAAGATTGTAAATGTACTCACGTTTCATTACTCTATAACATTCGGCGCAAGCGCATGTATTATACGGTAACTTGTCTTTTAAATCACCATGCATCAAACATACACAAGTGTCATCCTGTCATAAAATAAAAAAAAAATGAAACAGTTTGCAGCATCACTTTTTTTTCTGTCATTTTGATTGTGTAAATTTTTGTGCATTTGCTTACTTATTTGTCACTGGTTTTATAATCTAGAATGTTGAGCATTCCGGATTAAAGTTAATTCAGATAAATAAAGAACTTCTCAAAGAATTTGACAATTTCTGTGTTTAGTATCTATATACAACAACTTCTTTAAAAGCAAACGTAAACCAATAACAAATACATCATAGTTAGATATTACAAAATTAATACTACAATTGACTGGCTGTTTCTAAGAGGAACATTAACCTTATCGAGTTCTTAAAATCATCAGAATCTTTTTTAATTTGTTTTATATGATTTTAACAGCTACACTGACCTTTATAGCAAAATATTCTGTTCCACTGCAAAAGGTTTGGCATTCGGTTTGATTCATGCGTGGTACACTTAAATATGTGTTTCTTGAAATGTCCTGTGTTTTATGACAACCTTCAAAAATATAATTAAGGGGGCCTTCATTTTTAATTTGCGCAGATAGATATTTTTTTATTATTTGCCATTTTTTTCAAACATGTGAAAAAAAGAAAGCAATGAATAAAAGCAAAATATGTTTTAGAGATATAATATGAAATCATAGCTTTATGATGAGCTATACTATCCCACCGAATTTGTGTTCTAGCTACAGGTAAATAATTTAAAAGAAACATAGCATTTCTTTATTGAATTTGAAGTTAATGATGAGTGTTTTCCCCTTTTATGACTCAATGGTGAAATGGATCTAACATAACCACAAATGTTTTGTTTTTGTTAGAAAAGTATAGATATTCAACAAACTACCTATGTTAAACACAATCTGTTTAGGTTTTTTCACTTTTGAGATAGAATTTGAGGATTTTAGTAATGTATTATTTCGTCTTAACAATGTTTACCCCAAGAAACTGTCCATGGAGATAATGCTCTATATTGTCCCGCCCAAACTGCACTATTGATTGAAATATTATTCAACCGTTTTTTCATATCGTCTTTGTTGTTGTAGAGTATCCCATCATTATCATAACAGTGTTTGGCTGCATCTATCCAAGTCGCATTGCCCTCATGAAAAGTTACATTATATTCTGTAAATATATAATAAGTTCAAACTTGAGTGATCGACAAATACATTCAGTTTGAAAATCAATACATTGATCTTATATAAATATGTAGATCCCAAAATACTGAAGATTTTATTATCTTTCGAGTTTCTTTACTTATAGCAGTTTGAATCATGACGAATAACGCATGCATATCAGTCCTAAAGCGGCCGTTACGTTTGGAATGTTTTGTTAATCAACGTTCTTTTTAAATTTGATAGGCAATGATAGACAAACAATTATAGTGGCTAAGTTTGAAGAAACTTGACATATAAGTCTTAGAGGAGATGGGTTGTGTTAAGCTTCATAGATTACGATGGACAATAAAAAATATGGATCACGGCCAACCAACGTTGAATTCCGTCGATAAACTCTTATTGTATATGCAAAGAATGTTGTCGTGATTATTTTCGTTTTGATTTATGCAAATTTTGGATTTACCAGAGTATTGCCTATTTTGTTATATTTGTAATGCTATTTTCAGTAAAACAGTTTCCAAATAGCCCATAAATTTAGCATCGCCATAGGAATGATAGGGATATATTAGCACATAGATCATTGCTTGTATCTTATGACTCATTAATCTCATTATTAAAATTGAATCCTGTGATTTTCACGGAAACAAAGTCATCATGAATACCAGGATTCACATTGTGTATGTAAGACGCTTCAAAAGTCTTTGCAGTAATCATCAGTGACGCTCGAAAAAATAAGATGAAGTTGAATACATTTTCCTGTTTCTCTCTATACACACCTTTCACATTTTCAAAACTCGGGATAATTCATTACAAATATCTGTCAAGTGTTGAAATAAGTATTTCAAACTCTCGATGTCCTTTAACTTATTTGTTGTATTTGTTGGTGTTCCTAAATTGACGAATATTTAATATCATCTTGGTTTATTGGCTTAGAAGCCAAAAGTCTACGATATTGGTATAAACATCTCGTTATATTCACTTTTAATCTTAGATATTTGAGTTAATATAATTAAATACATGTACAGGAAGATAGTTTGAAACAGGTGTAAATTAACCTATAATTGTTGCGTGATACCGTTCTTTGACAGATGATAATTTAATAAATTTGTGACTTTCTATTTTGATAATATTTTTCAAGGAACATATTTTAACAAACGTATTATTATACTAGATCAGAAGAAGTGTCATATATACCTTATAGACGAATATGCGATATGTTTCAAATGATTAAAACGGCTTAAACTATGCCAAAAAAAAATAATACTGCAGCAAATTTTCCTTCTGTATTAAATGTCATCCCAGGAATGCCGAATAAGTTTTGAAAACATGAAACTGCTATTAAACATATCTGATATCTTAATTAACGAAAAGTTGTACAAGACAACAGAAACTCGAATTTGCACGAAAAAAGGACGGGCAAAATAGTGAATTAACCTTTTCAATGTAACATTGACATCCCTCCAAAATGTAATATCACCTTACCTTGTTCACAACTACAGCATATTAACAACAGACTTATGGTTGTAAAATCATGAATATACCGTGTCTTCATTTCAACATTAAAATTCATTTAAAAATTTCGAATAACTATTAAAACGAGGAAGTTGAATGACGTAAGAATGCAACCTCATCGGTCATACGATATCACAACTATACATTACCTTTTAAGTAGAAATATCGGGTATACAATTGTACATTTCCAATGCAATGACATACTAGTTCTATTTCTTTTAACAATTACAAGGAATGAGGAAACAAAAACATTTAACTTCGAGGAAAAAAAATCAATCTAAAAGTATTGTTGCGTATACAAATATGTAGATAGGATTGCCGAATATTTTACAAACTTGGTCGGTTTTTATTTGCTGTATTACAGATAGACATCATACAAATATTTCACTGTATTGGTTTTTTGTAAATTGTATTCTATAATTTGTCAATTGAAATGCGCTTGTTGATATTGCCTGCTGAAATGAATAAAGTAGCGTTATGGTGATGCATTTGACAAATGTAATATATGTTTAAAAAAACAATACTGTAACCCTTTTTAAAACATGAAAACGCTGTATTTTTCATTTATTTTGAAAACGTAAATATTTCTGTCACATGCGTTTTAATATTATTTCTTATATCTTATCTCTAAAAAATATTATGTTTATTGATTAAAAAAACATCATTCCGTTTTGGTTCATTTTATAATTTGTCTCTCATTACCCTGCTTTTCGTACACGCTGTGAAAAGATGACACAAATGCTCACAAAGATCAATTTTCTTGTTTGAATGTTATCACAATTTGTTATCAAAAACACCATTTTCCTTCGAACATCAAATTCCTTTATCGTGTATACTGTTTAATCAACGTCAACTCAGTAACTCCTACAAGACCAACACCAATATTTATTAAACTGAAAATTAAACGAACAATGTCTCTGTACCTTAAAGACTGAAACTCGCCTTATGTAACATAAGTGATTTTGCGTGATGCAAATTGTTCTATATACATGAAATTTCAAATCTGGGCGTTTTCACAAATTTGTGGTGAACTTTTTTTTTATCAGTACGGAATCAAGGCAGACGTATCCTACTGCGATCTGCGATCCAGGAAGGAAAAATAAAAATGTCATTGACGGGGAAGCTCGACAGGAACATGTTTTACATGCATCAATTAAATCGAGTCCTGCGTATATTATACAATAACTCTTGAACAATTTCTTTCCTTTATCTATAATTAGTAGATACATACATTTATGTAAGGTGACATTGGAAGAGTATACACTACTGTAATATGTATACAAGGTTAAAACACACACGGAAAATAGAAGCACAACGATGGATCTACGATGGAACATTTCAAATCACCAAAATCAACTAAGTGGATTGTCAAACGCCATAAGCATGTGTTAGTCACAGATTTACACTTGGGAAAATTCTCCATCGGGAATTCTTTGTTTCTAAATGTGTGAATAACAATAAGAGAATTAACACTTGTGACGCTGTTAAATATGATTAAACCATTGTTGTGACATCATTATATTGTTTTACCTGTTATTTTTTTTCGGTGGTTGGACTATCGTTTACCTGTAAGAAACCTTTAGCTGTCCAATATTTTTTTAGAAAAGTCGTCTTCTTTTGGACAGCTCAAGGTAGCATAACTGATTCGTACAGGTCTATGATAATACTCAATACACAAATAAACGAAAAAAAAGAGACATAATGGACAGTTATCGGCTTATATCCCTTACAAAAACAAGTTGACTTCTTTCTAAACATTAACTTTTTTTATTTTTTATTTCGCTCAAATTATTAAGAATAATTTAGAATATACTAATGTACTTACAAATGTATATAGTATACCCTTATCATAGACTGAAATTACACTAAATTGGTGATTTTTTTTTTATCAAAATTCATAATTTTGATTTACAATGCAAAAAAGCTCCAAGTAAAAGCTTTATCACTGTTCACTTACATATGTTCATATTGATTGTGCTTTCTGGTTTTGCTGTTTGTGGATGAGCGTAAGAACGTTAGATTATATTGGTTGTGGTCATATTGATAGCTGACACTTATTTTTTTCATGGAAAGCCAACGATCTACGGCGTAAAAATTGGAGAACATTGCACGACAATGTTTTGTTTTATGTCGTTCGAAGAAAAACATAAAAATACTGAACTATGGGGAAAGTTCAAAACAGAAAGTTCCTTTTCAAATTGCAAAATCAAATGATAAAATATACCGAACTCCATCGTTGGTTTTCACGTTTTTATGGCTTGATGGGTTTATTTATGTCAGGATCAGGTCGACTATATAGTATAGGTAATTTTTTACGACTGTATCATTTGAACGAAAAACGTTTAAGCTTCAATTCATGCTAAGGTTTTTCTTTTTTTCACCTTCGTTATCACAATAAACGTATATTTGTTGTCTAGTATGAATTAAAGAAGCCGTACATGTGTAGTTTTCAGAATGACCATCGTAAGTGTGATATCTTTTGTTAAGTTTAAAGAAGATAGTGCGTACGTTAATGTTTGTTCATGTACAATCTTGGACATTTTTGTCTAACATTAGTCTTGCCAGCCATATAGTAAGGCACTGTTTCATTAAATGTTGGTATGATATTGCATTTAATTTAATGTCACACTTTCTAATATATCGCAGTATGTTGATACTAATTTAGACATTTAATACTAAGAACTGCTGACCGTACCCGATCCATGAGGCATTTGTTTTAAAATAAAACAGTATTATGTTACGAAATTTAATTTGATATACAATTTTTCATAATTACGAGTCAATTGATAAAAAACTCGTTAAAAAAAATCAAAAAACACAGCAAAAGTGTTTTGTCTAGAGGAAATTCAATTTTGATCTGTATATCAATGATACAACCATAATAACTAAGCATGAAAGTGCGAACAATGAAATTTTCGTCCAGTTAGACATTTGTTTTTACTAAACACAACTTGATTCAGCTATAATATGTATTTACCATAATGCAGCTTTTTGTGATTGTAATCCACATGTTTCGTCTTTGATGAATGTAATAAAATTGTCATATGAAGCAAAAGCTGTTAAAAGAATATTAAAACCAAGTCTCCGGAATATCTTTTCAGATGCCATTTAAATCCTGTTCATAGTTAATGCTATTTTGCGATAAGTTAAATGTTTTTCTAGTAATAAAACCCCATGTTAAAACAAAAGGATATTGTTTCATATGTCAGTTGAAAAACTATAAATAATTTGTATATATTTTGCAGAAGTGAGAACATTTTCCGGTAAACTTACCTCGTGTAAAAATTAAACCGTAAATACTTTTTATGACTTATAAATCTCTGTAATGTAGATGGTAGACTTTCTACTACATGTATACTTAATATAAATTCGTTTTCACAACGTATTGAAATTTGCAACAACAATATATGTAGGCTCTCAACACGTTTAGTATCGAGCACACGACAGATTAGTTTTGTAGGCATAAACTATATGTTGGCGTATGCAAACATTCATTACCCCGTTATAGTCTGTTTGAACATGTCTAAAGTCATTCTTTTTGTAAAGAAGAATATTCCGAAAAATTAAGAAGTAAATTCACAAAAATAGTGAACTCCGACAAAAATTCAATCGTTAAGTCCTAATCAAATGGCAAATTAAATGACAAACACATCAAACAAATGCACATCAACTGTCATATTCCTTAGTTGGAACATGCATTTTTAAATGTAGAAAATGGTGGATTGAACCTTGTTTTATAGCGCTAAACCTGTCACTTGTACGTCAGTCGCTTCAAATTTCATAATATTGACAAAGATGCGTGAACAAAATATCAGAAATTGGGGTCTAAATAAAAAAAATAACCAAATGTTATATTTATGAAAAAATGCAATAATATGGCTGTTTCTATTTATATTGATATTAATGGAATGGAAAACATATTTCTTTTTACAAAATAATCTTTAGATTCTCAAATTGATTCGGTTTCACCCTCGTTCGCAATCAAACGCTTAAAACTTAATTACTATTCACTATATTATTGAAAAAAACAATAAATAAAAAGTTCCATCACCATAATGTTTTTAAAAATCAGAGTCATCTCACATTTGTTTCAAACGTCAAGATGACAGTGACTGTGCCAGGAATCTGTTTAATACCAACAAAAGATATTTTATGAGGTGTTTAAGAGAAAAGGGGAAAAAGATACCAGAGGGACAGTCAAACTCATATATTAAAAATAAACCGACAATGTCGGAGCTAATATATAAAGAGACACAAATAATAGTAAACAATACACAACATAGACAAATAAAGACTAAGCAACACGAACCTCAACAAAATCTGGGGTGATTTCAGATGCTCCGCAAGGTTACACATATCCTGCTCCATATGTGGCACCTGTCGAGATCTCAAGAAATAATTGTTAGATGATTAACGAATAAATAAAAAAATATCTAAACTGAAGTCCACAGGTCGAAAGTGAGTGTTAAGTTTCAGATGCATCAACTGTTTTTTAATTAAAACCTTTGAACCATGTGTCTAAACAACGCTTTACCTTGATAAAACTCATTAGGCTAACTTCTATTCATGCAAAGTTCAAAATCGCAAAAGTAATTCTTAAAGTAAAATTTAAAGGAATTACGTTGGTTCTTTTTTAAATTCAAGAATCATGAATTTGATTATGTTACCATGATCTGTGTTAATACCCTTTTGGTTAATAAATCTATAACTTGTTTGAAGTATTTAACAATTTAGGGGATACAAATTTTCATCATCACGCAAGTAAGGATGCAATTTTGCCTGTCGTCCGCGTTCATTCACTGACATCGGGAGAGTGTACTCTATGTAAATATGCATACAAGGTAAAAAGACACAAGGAAAATGGAAGTACAACGATGGATAATTTCAGATGGAATCCAGATTATCAAAGTGAAGCATCTAACGTCATAGTTATGTGGTGGAAGGGTGAGTACATGTGGCAAAATCGTCGACCAGAGGAGGAGTGTGCGTATATTCGTGAATATCGACCACATAATTACACACAGTCAGGCTTTAAATTTAAGAACCCTGTAGCAGTTTAAGATGTTACAAACATCATCTTTATACACTGTAGCGTACCCAAACAAATAGATATTCCTCTATAATTTGATTTGAAGTAAAAAAAGATTGACTTAATTTTATCATTTATTCAAAACTTAATATAAACTTGATGATCATTTGTTTTTTTAATGAATAAATCGCTTCACATATTTCTTTATCAGTAATCTTAATATCAAGTTCTGTGAAGATTTTTGTATCTTTTGATTTTTTTTAAAGTGTCTTTTATATTTTGAAATGCATTTATATTTGAGGACTTATCATTCAAAACTATAAAATAATCCAACCAGTCATTTCCAGATAGAAACGGATCTGGAGAATTTTTGTGTTGTCAAATGTTTAGATATCTCTTAAGAATGATTATATAATAAAAACTATGATTATTATCAAAAGAACCAACATAAAACCGTTGTAAACAGCACATGTCAACTGGAGTAGTGTTTTTTTTCAATAATATGTCTCAACCTAAAAATATCAAAAAATAAATAAATAATTATTGTATTAAACATGTAATTGTATACGGCCGAAACCAGTGTAGAAATGTTTCACTCTTTACCTATTTCTTAACCTTTAGGAATAACATTTATTTTTGAGACAATGTATGATAAATGTTTATATATTAGACTATGATACTTTACATCTATTACTTAACACTGACATGATCATAGTTTTCGTCTTTTGTTTTGGTATTATTAACTTTAAAATGATCGTAAGTTGGATCAGAATCACGCACAGTAATCACATGATCATATAGTTTCCCTTCACTCATTGTATCCTTTGTAAAATCGTTTAAATGATCATAATCAGAGTTGTTAGTTAATATATTAACGTCCGTTATGCCTTTTGTCGGTGTAACTAACGAGTATTCACTTGATTGTATTGTTGAAATTGTATCAATTGATGATGGTAAACTCCTTATCACGGGGGAGACTGTATTTGTATTATTTTCATTATTATTGAAGTGTTTTCGTACTATCTGATAATCTTGATTAGGCATGTCATCTGTTTCAGAGATTTCTCGAGATATTTTGCTGTAAACATTAGTTGTATTTTTTGAATCATTATAACTGGTGTTCGCAATTTCCTTTTTGAAAGAGTCTTCCTGATTGATATCAATGTCAGTGTAATTAGAATTGTCATGCATTGAAATATGTGTGGAGTTGTGCCTCAGATTTGATATATGTCTTTCACAGCTCTCGCTTCCTTTATTTGTATGAAATCTGAAAAAAGACAATGAACAGCATCAGAATGTTGGGTTTTCATATATTTCAACATTGTTGTGTTGGGTTTTTATACTGTAATAGGAAACAACAATTTAAAATTAGTGTTCCAGATTATACTGTTTTTATACATTAGGAAAGATCCTTTCATCCAGCATTCGAATTGATTTATAATTGTTTGATCCCATTTTTTTCTTATAACTAACTTCGAATAAGTTGCAATATCAAACTGTTGTAGAGGAATACCATGAATATATATACTAAAAAATCATTTAAGTTATTCTCCCTTTTGCAGTATTTATATTAAGATATGTGAAATATTAAGCTTTTTGTTTTGTTTTGTATTTTTGTAAAGAGTTCATGTTTACACAGTAAAATCAATGATCAAAATATTTCTTTTAAACTAAGTTCGAAGATAGGAATATGCGTTTTTTTTTATAACGGGTGTGATGTGCAACATACAACTTGAAAGGCACTAGAAGATATATTTACTTTCTCTTCAGAACAAAAACTGTTGTTACACTTATCCCAATAACTAAAATGACCATCACGGCTGCTAATACCACAATATCTAAAATATTGAAAATACATAATGTAATTCAGGAAAGACAATAGTTTTAGTGCTTTCGTAATAAAAATAACTTCAATGGAAGTAAAAGGAACATTACAGTTTCTTAACTATGCAAATGTTAAATATAAAACACTCCAATTCTTAAAGAATGATAAAACATTGCCTCATTATTTATATCCCAATGCATTTTTTAAAATGACTCATCCAGACTGCTAGGGTGTACTTTAAGAGATTTTCATTTGCCCAGTTCAGGTAATATAACTTTTACTCTTCTTCGCTAAATAGGACTAACAAATAAAGTATACCACGGTGTGGACGTTTATAGTATTTATGTTTATCTTACATACTTATCTAAGTGTGGTCTCATTATTGTGATTATGCACTAGAAATCACTTAAACAAAGTTAGCAATAAATATTCTGTACCATCAAATTCAAATCATTCACCTTCCAAAAACAGACGTTTTGCTTTCAAATATTGTAAGTTATATTTCTGTATCTGGTTACAGAGTTGATATATCTGAAGATTGCATGTATAACTTACATCAATAAATTTGGTAATGGTTTATATTGAATGTTTCATTTTGTTTTTAACTGTAAAAAGATTTTAAACCAACATGTGTATTGAACATACAATACATTTAGTGGTCAATTACTTTTTACATTTTCAGTATATTTTGCACAAAGAAATTAAGACCTTGCTTACATTTGATTTCATAGTTGTATTATAAGTAAAGCATTGTTGTTTCTATATTTTTCTTTACATGTTAGACATAATGACTGGGTTATTATACGTCACTTTAAAATGCCAGATTTTGATTGGCCAGTACGAGGGACACAATTGCAGACCGGGGTACATTTGTTTGTGTCACTCTCATGTAGATCAATCAAAAAGTTCTACGTTTTGGCGCAGAGCTTTTTGAGTGACTGTCAAAATAGAAAGAATTAAACAATTTTCTTCCCTTCTGATCACTTCTGTTGATTTTTTTAGAGTAGAGTTTTTATGTACGTGACGTCATCGTAAAATACTTTAAATTTAAAATTGAACCATAAAAAAACAATAATGGCAAGACATTCAGTATACATAATTAAATAACACATAACTGATAACACACATGGTACCCCTGAAAGTCCATCAGCTGACAATAATTTCCCGGGTAACAATCTGTTCTATCAACTTCACAGCTATGTGTTATTTAAATAATTACCCAAGAAATTAACATTTGTCTTACATGTATTTATGCTGCTACTGTCTTCTTCCGTTTTCATTTCAAGTGTTGCTTAAAAAGTAAAAAGAAATAGTTTGTAGTTAGAACGTTTTAGTTTGAAGTCTTCCATCTGTGTTAAAATTGCGAAAAAAATTCAAGATATGAAACCAACCACCTCCTTCGGTAGTTACCTTTATTTTAAATTCACTGAAATGCATGAGATAAAATTATCTTACAATTTTGCATTACACATTTAACAAGTTATCTTAAGCTTCTAACTGGTAAATCGTTTCAAGAGCTTCAATTGGTGTCTTCTGGATTATTAAGCTTTCTGTCGGCCTCAATTTCTATCTTCTGTCACTGGAGGGACATTGATTGTCGAAATGCACATCTGGTGCAGAAAGTTTAGTACGGTTTATGTTATTACATTGTTTAATTAATTTTTTTTAATTAAAATTCAAAAGCAATCAGGTAAAATACATTCTCATCAATAAACATAATTCTCGTGTTTTGCACAGTAGTGAATAAATATATTTCTTAGATTTTTTAACCGAATTTGTCAGTATGTTTTATTTACACTCTAGGGTCAATATAATGAACAAAAATGCAGGTCAGAGGTTTGGCTAGCTAAAGAACCAGGTTTACTTTATCTGGTTTTTTTTTCTACAGGAGGGAGAAACAGGACATGTATTAAGTATGCATAAGGCAGAAATTTGCTCGTGATCAGCGTCATTCTTGTTTTTTCTAGATCGTGAAGAAAAAGTCTTGGTATGAACATTGTATTTTTGAGCAACTCAACGGAAGGTAAATTATAAAGCTGTGCTATGTTTTCGGTTATTATGTGTTATCTAAAAGTCTAATTGTAAAGCTAACAATTGTATACCGTTTTGAAAACCTCCTGCTACTGTATAATCTGTCGTATTCGAGCCTTCTGTTTCATCGTTAGAATCTGTAATCAATTCAGAACAATGCAGTTTTATTTTATACTTGTGTCACAAATGTAAAAATATATGAATATTTTTTCTGGAGAAAACATCCATCAGGTTGATAGTCATAAGATGCTAGTTCATGATCAATCTTTACTTATAGTACACCTCACCCTTTAAAACGTGTAAATATTTCGTGATATACGTAATAGCAGATGTTTTATGAGGTTTTACTGATACTTGACACCGAGTAGCACCAATCATGTTTACCATTGCAACTACAAATGTAACACGGTTATAAGTCGTGTGTAGCAATATTCATTTTGACACAAATCTGGAATCCGTAATTTTTGAAAGGGATGGTTTTAATTTTCAAACAAAACCCCTTAATCATGTTAATGGAATAGTGTATATTTAAACAACTTTTTTTGTGAAGGAAACAGCACAGTACATGCAAACACTGGAATGACTATCAAATTTTATCGTACGACATTATTCATACAGCGGACAGTAAAAGTTAATAGATGAATATGCTACATTTGATTGTATTCATAAAGTTTTTATGAATTTTCCTTTTACAGTGCTAGTATAAAGGATCGAAAAGTGATATTATCAAATTGAAAAATTAGTGGCACTTTAAATGAATTCATAATAACTTTAAACCTCGTTGTTTTTCTTAGATATGAGAAGATGTGGTATGAGTGCCAATTAGACAACTTTCCATTTTAGTCCAACTTCTATGTAACAAAATCTTACCGTTTTGTATACTTGTCGTTACTGCAGATGTCAAAGCATAGGAGCCTTCAGTAGTTCCGGATGAACCTGAAACGTGTTGTTCAAATATAATGTATATCGTATTAAAATGTTATGTACTTGCTGTGCCATTGAGAAAAATGGCATATTTAGATCCTCATTCAAGCAACACAATAATTGGATAATCAAGGTTCTTCTGGCCACAAATTTGGCAGCATTAGGGGAACAGATATTCTTTCGGTCATAGTTTTTTTTTCAAAGTGTTATTTACTTCTTTATGATATACAGAAAATATCTTTCACTTATTGTTTGATTTTCACAGACTATTTGATAAAAAATAATGAAAGTATAAACATTATTATGTTGTATTGTAAACACCCTCATTCATTCATTGTTGCTGTCAAAATCCCCAACTGTTGTCGACTAATGTGCATTCCATTCCTTTTTTATTAGTATATGATATTGAGAAGTCACCATTCAATTTAAACACATATTTTGGTTAGTCAGTGACAGAACGTTTGTTTTGAAATAAATCATCAGCAATATGGTAATTTTTAGAAATGAATGGATGACTCAAAAAACATTAAAATGTCTACTTAAGGTTAATGCTTCTGTAGCTTTTTTGCCATACGTTTTGGAATCTTGAATCTCTTAATTTTTAAACAATATCCGGCTTTTTTTTCTCTCCGTTGATTCAAGCGTCACAAGTGGGTCTTGTGTGAACGAAACGTGTGTTAGACTTACAAACTTTACAGCTGCTTATATTAACAATAAGTTTATTCGATATTGACTCTTTACCCGCGACTTCTTTTATTCGTATTTTGTTGTCTAGTGACTTTAATCCCACATGTCCTTATTGTGCAACACAATACAAAATTTGGAATGAAATTGGGAATGTGTCAAAGAAAAAACAACACGACCAAAGAGCCAAACAACACCCGAAGGTCACCAATGAGTCATCCACCCAGCGCGAAAACCCCGCAACGAAGGCGTGCTTCAGATTGCCCTACAGAAAAAATGTGTACTAGTTCAAGGCTAATGGAGGCCATACTTAACTCCAAAACATATAAATAAACTAAAATTAAAATGCATACATGACTAACAAAGACCAGAGGCTCCTGACTTGGGACATGCGCAAACATACATTTTATTCATAAACAGACTTACCTGTTTTACAAATGAAGTGGTTTTGGATACTGCAATTACCAAAAGTCAAACCACTTCTGCTGTAGTGGCCACATGTAACAATTCTGTTTTTAACTGTCTCAAAGCCTATGTCTGAAAGTTTGAATACAGTATCACGTTTAACATTTTCTTTATTAAAAAAAAAGCCGGACATATTCTAAAAAGCTATATATATGTGGTTTGATTGCCTACATGAGGCAGCCATAGGTATCATAATTATATATTGTTTTGGCAGAAGCTGTTTAGTATCAATCACAAGTACACGAATTTATACTCATTGTTTTTTGATCAAGTGAATATAATATGTATAAGACCCAATTATATGCTGATATTGTTGTGCAAATCTTAACTTTAATCAATACACATTCACCAATTCGCTATTTTTTCTTCAAATGGATGTTTTCAAACATGTTTTATTAATACGATACTTATATAAAACGTTAAAATTGATTGCGAACATCATTAGTTTATTGTCAATCTATAACCGCTTAACGTTAAACATCACTTGTGTTAAACTGATAACCATAACTGCAGTTACGATGGTCCCAACTTGGCGCAACCCAAAAACAGGTAAAATCGTCTTTTTGTACAAATGTAAATTCTTCGTGTACACGCATTATTTTAAAGAAATACTCAGCCATGTCGGAATCACCGTAACTCTGCAGTTACGGTCGGCTGCAGTTACGGTCGTGATTACTTCAATATCAGTGAAACATGTTAAAATATAGAATACTGTACATTCAGAAATTATTGCTTGAATTTATTATTACGATTTTGTCATTTGAGACTTACATGCGATTTTAATAATTGCTATATTGAAAACTCCTGTTGAGTTCATATAAAAAAATCAAAATGCGAGTTTCAATTATTGCGATTATAACCCTGTCGCATTTTTCGCTAATATAAAAACATCGCAATAATTTCGGAATTTACAGTAATCTGACTAAATCATTAGTTTACTTGATCATATTTTCTAGCAAAACTGTACCATATTGACCCATATGATGGATATCTAACTTCTGGCTTCTCACACCAATCCAGTGCTGTGCGTTTCGCTGGTCTAATTCACAGCTGTTTGTAGAAAACAACAGAGGAAATGTGTCTTGTTGAAACACACAACTCCATAGTAAAGCATCGTATGTTGCATATACAGTGGGATAGTTAGCATACTGGCCGTTTCCTATGTTAACAGATTGATACATGTGTATATGAAAAGAACATTACATTTGTAGATAAAAACATTATGCGCATCTTCTTAGACATGTAAATCATATCGTTACATGATGCATGTGTTACTTACAACGTACATGTACCACTATAGACTGACATGTTTTTTAGAAATATTTTCAAGTGATTAACAAGAGTAAGGTTAACAAATAGAAGATCAATGCTCTCGATACACCTAATGGCATCCGAGTCGATACACATTCAGCTTGTTATTATACGACTTACAATCAAAGTAGAACATGCAAATGTACTATCTAAGGGTGCATTTTTTTTCTAACACAAACGATGCAAACGACTTAGCACGCACATGTTTTGATCATTTGTTTCTAACATACGTTTGCAAAGTTTACATACACTTTGATAAACTATGCAATTGCTAAAGATACGTCTCAAGTTTGTCGTTCGTCGTTTGTTAGTACAAACGCTATATTTCTTTCTAACTTGAACTTGATAAAACGATTTTTTTTTCTACGTTTGTAATAAATATGTTTACCATGCATAATTGAAAGTTCAAACAGGGTCCGTAAAGACTATGACGTTGTATTTGTTCCAACTTTCGTAGCGTTTAGAAAACAAAAACAAACGACATGCAACGTTTACAAAATTTTGCTTTTGAAAGAAATGCAGCCTAAATGTATACTTACGACACTGTGCAATATATCGTTGATTACAATCGTCTTTTCCATAATGCTGTTGGGACGAAATGCAGTCTGAATAAACACACGATTTGAGGGTATCGGTTGGATTATCAAGATGGATATCAGTGGCATTCAATACTGAAAAAAGTATTCAAGTCTTGATAAAAAAAATACATGTTTGAAAGAATCTATTTCTTGATTTTAATTTTCGTATGTGTAAATGTTAAAACACCACAATGAAGTATATGGTCTGATATAGTATTGATTATTGTGTGAAACAAACACAAGTGAAATTGTGATAGTTATATTTGCTACGAAGTTTTAAGTTATTTCAATATGTTCATAACTGGCCATATATTGCTTCCCTTTTAAAATTTTTTTAAATGATTTTACGGATCAGGTTGAAATGTAATTTGTCCAACATCTATTCGTGTATTAACAGATCTAAAAAATGATCGTTTGTCACAGCATGCATTTTATTGTAAAAATTTGAAGAGCCCCATATGTTTTATAAAATTAACGTTACAGCCGATTACATTGAGTATGTATGGACAAAGGTAATATATTTGGTTAGCGTGCTTTCTAGCTGAACCGTGAAGTTATTATTAGATAAGGTATTCTAGCCTTCTTTACCCACGTCTACTTGTATTTTGTCCTTATGACGAGTTAAGCCTTTTCAACTGATTTTATCGTTAGATCTTATGTTGTACCGTAATACCACAGTCCCAGGTTAGGGAAAGGGTTGGGATCCCGCTAACATGTTTAACCCCACCACATTATCTATGTAAGGAGCATGTAATTCAGTGGTTGTCGTTTGTTTATGTGTGACATATTTGTTTTTCGTTCATTCTTTTATATAAATAAGACCATTAGTTTTCTCGTTTGTATTGTTTTACATCCTCATATCGGGGCCTTGTGGGCTGACTATGCGTACGGGCTTTGTGGTGACCTATAGTTGTTAATGGCTGTGTCATTTTGGTCTCTTTTGGATGGCTGTCTCATAAGCAATCATACCACATCTTCTTTTTTATATTTAGCATGTTTATACTAGTCCGACAGATAAACAATCTGTTTATGGAACTAGTCTTCTTCAAAAGGAGGATAGTATACATTGCCTTATGATAACTTTACGGTTCAGCTAGCAAGTAAGCTACACAAAGATATAACCTTTGCCTACACACTCAATGCAATTGGCTGTAAATAGCATGTGCATACACATTTGTTTACATTTGATTTCATACCAACGCACATGCATGTATATATGCATATTTGTTTATTTCGAATATTAGATGACATTCACATACAAAAAGTTGTATATATACAGCCGATTTCAAATCTCTTTAATATGAAAGTGTTGATAAAAAAAATACATACAATACCTTTATACGTGAACAACAGTTCAAAACAGTTTGTATCATTCATCACACAACTTTGTAAGCATTTTGCAGCGTTTAGGGTTGGTAAGTCTATCAGGCGATGGTCATCGAAACACGCACATCGACTTGTCTATAAAAATAAATTTGACAGATGAAGGTGACACAAACAAAGACAACACTATCGGTAATAAATTATGTATTACAAGGTTAAACTAATGTCAACGTTTCCCTCCAGTTTTAGAAGTCACTACAGTAAAGAAAAGCTCCAGCACGTATATTATAATACAAAAAAACTATAAGTATCTCACTTAACGTGTTTAACCCAACTGCATGTTTGCGTCTGTCCCATGCCAGGAGCCTCTGGCCTTTGTTAGTTGCGAACGGTTATAAATTTCAATGTTTTAAAGTTAAGTGAAATGTCCATGTTCACTAAACTAGTACTCACTTTCATTTAGTATGTTAAGGGGACAACTGAAGCATGCATACGGGTTCAGGATTTTCTCCCTGTGATCATGCAGGCGCGTAGCTCCCTATTCGCCAACACGCAGTTGCGTGCACATCGGTTCGGCATGCCAAAAAAAATATTGCAAAATTAAAAATTTACAAATCAAATTTTACACTATGTTGCCACTTGTTTGATTGATGAAATGTCATTAAATAACGGCATTTGGTTTCAAAATAGAAGTTTTATTGGAGATCATGCATGACAAAATCGGACACTGTAACTTGTATCTTTTACAAGATTTGAATTTGTTATACTCAGTCTAATACATGTAGTTTCGGAGCCCATTTTACAGAGTACGGATATCTGTTTGGAATGAGATGTACCAATCGGCATTAGCTTTAAACCCTTTGATATCGTTGAAACTATGCCACAGCGATGTGTTCGAGGGACTACCAGAGCCACTCATCCTGCAAACACGCCAAAACAGTATTGGAAAGTCTCATTTTATTTTGAGTTTATAAACCATATGATAATGGAACTGGAGAGTGGATTCGCGTCTGGTATAATCAGAAAATCGCTTCTTTGTGCCGTATCTGCTTCCTCGTGTTGTAGGAAATATAACAAACGAATAAATCTCAACATTGTGTGAGACATACGAAACTGACCTGGTATGTAATTTTGACGAATTCAATTGGGAGGTCGCTCGATGGCAAACACTGGTTTATAACATCTCGCGAGTGCTACCGTGGTGAAATATCAGTGTACTACGTCTGTTGAAATCAAATGTACGATCAACAATGAACAATGACAGGTTATCATCGCTAGCATTACTGCATATTCAACGATATTTCAGTGTGAATACTGACAAATAAATAGAGAGGCTCGTTCCTGCCTAGACCCGAAGAGCAGATTTTGGACAATTTTGAGTAAATTCTGTATCAGAAAAATGTGAAGTTTATGTTTTCAATTAACCATGATTTACTTTATTCAGAAGCTTTATGAATAGTTTTACATTCATAAATTGTTTATAAGTCCTATCTACATGTAGCTCCTCTTTCAACTGTCCTATGACCGAAAGCCGAAAAAAAACCATTTTCCTTCATAAAAGGGTCCCAAAAATTTTTCGGCGGTAGGTGCTTGCACATCGTTTCTTTCTAGCTACGCCCCTGCCATGTCCATAAAGTAATATAACATGAAATTTTCCAAATACTAATAGTTACTTTTCATCTTCAAATAAAAAAAAGGTACATGCAAGTATAGATACATGTATATATGCTATGTGTAGTATTTGACGATTTCAATTAAAATAAAGAAGGAATGAGAAAAAAAATATCTATCAAAAATTAATTATATCTACTAATATATGAATAGTTAATCTTACGTCGGAGTTAACGGCAAAATACTTTGCATGTGAACATTTCACTTGACATACAGCTGGGTTTACTCCAGATGTGCTGTTTGTAAACACTATCTCCTCCACATCTTTCATCTTTTGTATTCTGAAACAACCTATAGAGAACATTGAATTATACTTGGTATATGGTCACAACTGTTTATTCCAATACAACTAATTGACAAAATCGAAATATTTACCAGTAGTGGTTAAATATGTATAATACATCATATTCATATAGGAATCCATAATGCATATCCATACGATTGAAATATGCTCGCAGACTTTGCTCACATACATGTATGCTTCATGAAATTCAAACATTTTTTAACAAGCAACAAAAAAAAAATCTTAGAAAAGATAAGAGTTGTCGCTGAAATAGTACTTTGCAAACATAACTTTGTAATTGACCAATTTTTTTTTTATCATACTTAGTTAATAATCACAAAAGAACTGTTCTTCACTTTATTTGTTTGTTGCAATATCCCGCTAAATTTCTATATTTAACTATATTTTTTAAACTTGTTATTGCTTCTGTTTACATTATTTCTCTTACCACAGAATGTTAAACGACCATTACTTTGTTTAATATTTATGGAAGCATTTACATTGTTTTTATTACATTTACAATGTTGTTTAAAGACGCAGACCTTGAGGAAGGCCCAAAGTTGATTAAATAAACGCGGTCCTCGAAGAAGACACCCATTGACATGCCCGTTTGAAGCAATATCAAATATAAATAGGAACGTTATTTAATCTTAACATAATGATCGTTCATAGTTTCTAACAACACTTCTTCGAACGCAAGTCATCTCATGAATATTATTGACGGCTCCTGAATATTATTGAAGGCTGGCCTCATGAATATTAACGCCGGCTGCTATCGACGGCTAGATCCACACTAGTTAGTTAGCGTCCTATCACCATAGACATTGGTCTTTTGTTGGACGCTAAACACTGATTTTTTTTATTTATTTCGTAATCGTTTAATTGTTTACAGAATTTGCAAGTCGATGCAGAACAATAAAATACATTTTTGTACATGAAGGTTCATCTCCAATGGTATTTTTTAATGGTTATTTGATGTCCATAAGACAACACCGCGTATGAATAATGAATGAACAACCTTAAATGCAAATTCTACCCGTACCAAATCTTTGTTCAATTGATTTCTCGTTATTTTATTAAACATTTCGAATTTGTAACAGAGCGTTAAAAATATAAGTAACTTTAACTTTGTTATGAAAGACAGTACAATCATTGGTGCTAAATTGACTTTTTATCTTGTAAATATTTCAGCATAGAAAGAAGAGTAGTTGGTCTCATTGGGGTCTATGCGTGACGCAGGATTGACGAATTTTTGAAAGCGTGATACGTGAAAGTCAAATTTTTGTGCCGTGAAAACAGAAAATAAAGTCTAGCTGGACACCGGAAATTACAGAAAATGAGAATTGCGTACGTACATAGTGTATGCGGGATACAGGTATCTGACAAGACAGTAAGCGGGATCCGGGATCAGAACCTCCCCTTTTTCCTTCATCAATTAGGCTCCATGTATATTGTATTGATTGACACAAACCTAAGATTTCCATCCATGGTAGCATTGCGATATAACTTCCACTCCAGAGACTTTGTACGTTGTTATTTTGTTGAAGGTATTCCGACAAAACTGTTTCATTACTTTCAAGAACATTACCTCTGTCAATACACAGCGAAACAGCATCTGTCCAGTTTGCAGTATCTTTGATTTCACTTATGCCTGTAGAAGTTTTAATAACATTATCAACATCTTAGTTGTAAAGACGATTCAGTTTTATCAAAGGCACACATTGTTGTTTTATGACTTAATAAATATATTAAGGATTTGTAATATTCCATAAGTGTTTCATCAACATGTCTTTCGCTTGCATTTCTTTTATTTACTTATTTCGATGACTTTTAATTACAGCTCGTCCAATCGTATGGTTGGATTGCAATGTACTTTCTGTCTCATAGATACATGAATAGACGTATACCCAACATCTCTTTTATTCGACAATTTCATTTTAAAGAAATCTATATATTTTGTATAGAAACATATTAATTGTTAAAGACGGACCTACCTACGGAACTTTCAATTGCCTCGAATTAATCCGTCCGAATAAATCAGCATGTCAAACACCATTGTGTAGATACACTAATGCAGATTCCCGAAATAACAAGTTTTCGCGACCAAATAAGTTGTCTCGACATAACAAGTTTTCACGACATAACAAGTTTTCACGACATAACAGGTTTTAGTGAGATATACATCCTTGAAATAGAAAAATGACGAAAGTTCATGCATAAGTGTCATTTATTAAAACTGTGCCTTGGGTATCTTGTCTTTCATTTAAGGTATAATTAGATATAGATTAATCCATATTATGGATACATGGATGTGAGGAGTTTTATGTCCAGTGGCGGATATCGTAAATACGAAACCACGGAAGATGTGGGATTTTTACATATCAATAGCAGATTAAAATCAGACGTGGTATGAATGCTAATGAAACAACTAATCACCAGAGTTCGTCGCAGGATTTTAATCAGTAGTTTCTAGTCGACATGAGATGAAGGTCAACTTTTCCATCTGACATATTATTCTGTGTCAGCGTTATCGGATAATTTGAAATCTTTACACCTTTTCTCTGATATATGACAAAGGAGTTTGGACCTTATCAAAACCATGTAATAACGTTAAGGTGACCATATTATACGACCATCGATGCGACTTGGAATTAACATGGATTGTCAAAATAAAAATAGATGAAAAAAGCCAATTATTGCACAACTACCGACAAGAGTTCAAATAAAGTGGAAGGAAGTAGTAATTGGCAATCACATGACCATCAACAATGAGCAACATTAATACCGTCTTACTCTACCAGTATTTGGCTATCAACGGCTCCGACATGCAAAATGTAAAACAATTCAAAAGAAAAAAAATAACTAAAAAAAATAATTAACGCAACATTAATAATGACAACCGCGAACCAACAACAACAACTGAACTATATGCTCTTGACTTTGGATGTGTACACACAAAATGTGGCGGGTTTAAACATGTTTGGTAACGCCTTACAATTGCTAAGTTTGTCAACAAGCCCGTTATTTATTTTGCTAAGGAAGAAGGTCTTGCCAAAGCATGTAATATTCTAGAGGGCAAGTCCGACATAAACAACTAGTTAGAATGCTAGAGAATTTGTATTTCTTAGTATTTGTTTATTGTCGTGTAAATATAATTTATACTTTAAAATTTGTAAAATTTATAATGAAAGAAGAACCAATTCCTCCCTGAATGCATTTTACACACTTGTCTAGGACTATTGTAAAAATTACTTCTTACATGTATTACACAAATATACAATTACAAAGCCTAATATGTGAGCAGTGTATGAATAAAATGGAGTGATGTGGGAGATAGGTATACACCATAGAGACAGCGACCTAACTACGTAAAATCAAAACGAAATAATGAGTGCTGAACATTTAACAGAATTCATGAAATAACTTCAATTTAAAAGATAACGAACACAACTATTGAAATTACGAAGGACTTACTCAACACTATGCGTGTAAAGGAACGTATGCCCATTTGAAAGAACCAGTGTGTTCATATAAAAGTCAAATATGGGCATTTATAGAAAAGGGGTGTAAATAGAAAGTAAACTACGTGCATATATCAGAAAATTATGTGCATATATAGAGTAAATTATGTTTATAAGATATGAATAGAAAGAAACGATGTACACATCAGGTATCTATGGCACTCCATACATGTATATTTTTTTCTCTTTCGGAATACAAATGTCTATATTATATAATTTAACTTGTGTTTTTCTTCTTCATAGTTCTGCTTACCTTGATCACATGACCACAACACAAGACATGAAGTAACCCAAAACCGGAAGATGTTCATATTATCGATGTGTTCTGTCTCAGTAAACTCTAAAAGAAAAACATTACAAAATTTCAAAATACAAAAGATGTTCATTTAAAAAAAAGTGTTAAAATAAGTGTGCTTTTATATTTTATCATTTTGTAAATTAAACCAAGTATACACATCTGAACCCTTAATTTGTATAAAGATTATACGCATTGCCATTCAAATTATTGATTTGACGGGTATTATTTATATGCTGCAGTTCAAATATACTATATTTCTACAGAAGATTAAATAAGAATATTTTCTTAACTGTATATGAATACTAAAAAAAAAAGAAGATATGGTATGATTGCCAATGATACTAGCCTTCAACAATGAGCAAAACCCCTATCGCATAGTTAGCTATAAAAGGCACCGAAATGTAAAAAGAAGAGAAAACCATCGGCCTAATTCATGAATATAATAGCGAACTAGAAACAAAAAGGATATATATTACAACAAACGACAACTACTGAACTTTTCAAATATTTTATATAATTCTTGATAAAATAAGATATCCAGCATTGAACATATAATAAAACATATATATTTGTTTTCCTAATTTGGCGTCTTTCAAGCACTTTAAATAAATATATAATTTTATTGTTTTTCACTTCCTTTGCATTTTTTTTTCATTTTAAAGCTAAACACAGTATGCGCATATAATTATAGTAAATGATGCAAAAGTTATTACATAAAATAATTGCAAATTTAGAAGGTAAACTTTTCGGTAAAGTTATAAGAAAATGAAATCGAAATTATTGCTAATAATAGATGAAATAAATTAAAGCTTTTTACGTACATGTACATTTAGTATATTTGGTCGTAAAACTGTTGTGTGTTTCGGTATTTATCCATCCCTTATGAAGGTAAACCTGAAGATTCCACAGTTGCATATAATTGGTAGTGTTATTTTTAATTATCAAGCATGTTAAGATCGTATACTAAAAAAAATGTTAACACATGGCAAGAGTAAAATCTCTTTGTTCTTACTGTGGTATAATCTGGATAATGCACAGCTAAGGTGTGCATTAACTACCTCAGATAACTGCACAGTTCAAATCTATTTTTACCTTTAGGGGCGGTTCTATGATATTGAATGGGGCGTTATTCTATCAAATTAAAAAAAAAATCAACGAGTGTAGCGAGACTAAAGACAATATTGACGTTTTGAAGCTCAAACACGATACTTTGTCAAATCCAAGGGTTAACGACCTGTTCGCCCCCCACCCCCGAATCTGCCATCTGCCTTGAAATTACGACAAAGATAAACTTCGTACAAACATCGTAGTTTCAAAATTAAAAAAAAGAAAGGTTTCTCATTCCTTCATTTTTTTTTATCTATTAAAGCTGGACATAAACTATTTTATTATATTTTGTGTACAACGTAAATCTATATCAGTGTTTTAAAGTAAAAAAGAAAGTTAAAACAATTTTTGTTAATTTCTGCCCAAAAAGAATTGTATCTAAGAATATCCGAATATAAAGAAATCAATCTGATTTAGATTAGTTTCAGACTCAATGGAATTTATAACGACTTTTTGAATATCCGAATATAAAGGAACTATTTTTGGACCAAATTTAATGAGGACCATATTTCAGTTTGTTTTAAAACAGGGGGATTAGCTGGAGATCAATCAGACTTCATTTAGATGGACGTGTCTTAAAAAGTAATACAGAAGATAAAAAGAGATTGGGGGGGGGGGGGGGGTTAAAGGTTTTGAAAGAGAAACGTATTTTCTGTTTATTTAATATTTTAGATTTAAATAATATAATATCTTCCTCGTTTCTTTTTCTCTCTAAGCATATCATTGAGGGAAAGAAATTCAAAAGCAATTATTCTGATTTAAACTCAATAACCCTTGCAGTTATTTTTTTTTATATTCATACACCGATTTGAAAGTACACAGTTTGTGAAAGTCTTAATCGTCACCAATTAAATAAAAATGGTGAATAAATTTAACGGAAATATTTTAATCAACAAAACATTTTTTTTTTATCATTTACCCAAGCCTGAGGAAGCGATAAAAAAAATATACCATTAAATCGCAATTTTAGAAATATGAAAAAAAATATTAATTTTAAACTTACCAAAGTCGTATTTTCGCCTTGCTTTACCCTACAAGAAACTTGCCTATGATCCGTGGATTGCGGAATGACGTCAACATTTCTACAACGTTCACGTAAATTGATTGCGTCATGTGTTAAAACAGTTATTGGCCAATCAAATCGGTATATGAAATTTAATTTGCACAGCACGAGATGACCCAATAACCCGAACTCCTACGTCGTTCGGGTTATTGTGTCATCTCGTGCTGTGCAGATTAAATCCCATATACCGACTTGCTTGGTCAATAACTATAACATAAACTCAAATAGTCTAAAGAATTGATTTCAATGTGTGTGTTAGCGTAATATGTAAAGTATACTTACAGGTTAATGACTTCCATTACATATAAACATGTGATTGTCGATGGTTGATGCCTTTATGATAAAGAATGAACGTAAATATCAAATATACGTAGTACTACATACATGTTCATCAAACCGTTTCATGTACTATAAAGTCAATTGCTATATATTCAAATAAGTCGAACCATACTACTAAACATGTCATTGAGGCAATTACATATTAGAAGTAAGTATAATTTAATCAAATTACTACCTTTGATTGTGTACACCATGTACATAGCATATATAATTGTTTGGGCGATATCAAGCTAAGGTTGTCGATGAAAAGAAGTGTATCCTTGCTGTTTCATCAGTAATTTGACCACATACATGTAGTAAAAACACAAATGTCAATTAATGTTTTTGAAAGGAAATCATAACTAGAGGCTTTAAAGAGCCTGTGTCGCTCACCTTGATCTATGTAAATATTAAACAAAGGACGCAGATGGATTCATGTCAAAATTGTGTTTTGGTGATGGTGATGTGTTTGTACATCTTACTTTACTGAACAATCTTGTTGCTTACAATTATCTCTATCTATAATGAAATTAGCCCAGTAGTTTCAGTGGAAAATGTTAGTAAAAATTTACAAATTATGAAAATTGTTTAAAATTTTCTTTAAAGGACAATAATTTAATTTTGGATGTATTGCGTCTTCTGATTGGCTGACGTTATTTTGTTATGAGCCCATATACATAATTTAGTCATGTGACCGTGACGTCATCAACGTTTTTTTCATGGTTTTCTACGGTTAAAAGTGGAATTTAGAATTAAATTATAAGAAATGAAGTGGGGGGTGAGAGTATACAGTCAGTCTGTCCAAATAACCAGACGTTTAAGTACGAAAAAAAAGAAGAAAAAAAGAAAAAGATAGAAATACTTGTGTGATGCTTTCAAAGAATATTTATGATGTAATCTGACCTATTGCATACTGTTCTGTCGTTGTCTAAACCCTTTTTTTTATCTGATTCATATTTACAGATATGAGAAAGAAAAGAAAATGTATCAAGGACGTTAAAAGAAATAAAGAAAATTAGATACAAATCTTTCATATGTGTTTTTGTTGCTCAGACTTTAGCTAGCTTGATTGCGTTGTGTTGTGTTGCAAACCACTATCTTCGTTTATACCATGGTGTTGTCAGCTTGTCCTCAACGTATGAGTTGGCATTCCTCTGCCTACTATCTTATTCAAATACTATCGTAATATGACACTGATGTTTTCCACTTCTCACGTTCTTTGTAACAAATGCATACACAATAAGAATGAAGAAGAAATGAATTCTATAATTACACTCAAATGATGTAATGAAATTGGGGAATTTCCACACTTAATTTCACCAAATGCAACTACACTAGGCGTAATTGATCAATAAAAGGTTGATAGCTAGTAATTCTATTGCAATGTTTTATAAATCAGAAGATAAAAAATCCGTTACTATCGATGTGCGTTAAATATTGAACGCAACTGCTAATCTTAATGCATATCTTTATATCTGCATTCTCCCTATTTATCATGGTAAAGCAACTGAACTTTATGTTTATAGATGGAATACTTTATTATATTGGTTCAATAATAGCCGTGGATCCCAAGGTCTTCTACTTAGTTATTTATTCGACCATTTAAATTGTTTGTATGTTACGACTCCCCACTTTATTTTAAAATACATAGTTTTTGCATCTTTTACTTAACTTTCTGTATACGGAATAGTAAAAATGCAAGTATTGTTTTGTTTGTGTTTCAATTTACGTGGCGTAATTCAGGTCGAATCCGGTTCCGATGCATACGATTGTTACTTATTAGTATGTTCCGCCTTGGTTATTTGCACAACCAACCGTTATGGATGCAGTCTTCTAATTGACTGCTCCATAGGCTTACAAGCAAAACAGCTGATTTTTTTAAATAAAAAAAATAAAAAATGCTACATAGAAAAAAATGTCATGTTCATATCATCATGATCATGTATGTACTAATGTGAAATTGTGATTCAATCGAAAAAAAGGGGGTCTTGTCACAAATAATAAAAAGTGGCAATCGTGAAGTCATAACATTTTTCTTACTTTCTGTTTTCAATTTTTACTAGGCCGCACCACTTCCAGTAAACATGATAACCTTCCACCTTCCTGGATTGATATCCCCAAAAGATGCAAGATTTTTTAAAGTCTATATATATATGTTTCAATTCACCATAAACTAATGATCAAACAGAAAAAAAATAGTTCAGAAAAAAATTCAGAAAAAAATGCACTATTTTATTTCCTCCATGTTTTGACATGCACCGGAAACTGGAGTTGTAATACAAGACTGGTACCTTATTCGATGCTATTGAGATATACACCTTGTAAGTTTAGATCTAAAAAAGCACATATACATGGAAAAATAAATTATGTGGACACCAAATGGTGTAGTTTTTAACAACACAATTGTCTTATATTAGTTCAATAAAACGTTAAATTCTGTGATTCTTGCTTTTAATATCATTTTAGCTTACAAATTGGTGCTCATTGCTATAGTAGTAGTATACATGTAGATATACAGATAAACTGACCATTGGTTCATATCTGGTACTTATTCCTGATTTGATACAGATATTAATACTTTAAACTCATGTGTTGAATAGAGTTATGCAGTAACGTTGCATAATATCCAAAAAGCTAGAAACAGAACAAGTGTAAGACTTACAGAAAACGACACCGATTGACACCTAAATAAAAGATAACTTAAAAAGGATAACCTTCAATAGTTTGTGCCAATTAAGTTCAACTTGGTCTTATTGATCCCGAAGAAGCTAGGAAAAACGAATACCCCTTTCGATACACTATGTGTTGTCTGTTTTGAACGTCATAATTATATCAATAACTTCAAAGTAATTCGGTGGATTTCTCTGATACATACTGCTATAAGCAGTAACGTATTTTACTATAGTACATTCACTAGGGGATGTAACTGACAAAAAAAATCCAATATGCATGCACTTATCTTGTATTGTATGGCAAAGAATGACAGAGTGTTTGAAAAGGTAGTGTTTGCCATTGATGACGTCAATAATCTTACCCTTCCGGAGCACCTGAGATCACCCTTAGTTTTTGGTGGGGTTCGTGTTGTTTATTCTTTAGTTTTCTATGTTGTGTCATGTGTACTATTGTTTTTCTGTTTGTCTTTTTCATTTTTAGCCATGACGTTGTCAGTTTGTTTTAGATTTACGAGTTTGACTGTCCCTTTGGTATCTTTCGTCCCTTTTTTGTAACTGTATATAATTAATTTGATGTATGTTTCATTATAATACTTTATTTTGATTGGCTAACTGCATATTATTTGTTATTCCGTAAGCAATTGTATCAGCCAATAAAATTTTTCATTCATGATAACACGTGGTCCCACAATAAAGTGCACTGGTGAATAAAATATAAAAATTATAAAATTCGTATTTTCGTGATCATAGCAAAAAAATGTAATTGTAAGTATTGAATGCTTCTTTTTGTAACTTTATAGGGTTGTTAAAGCGTTGACCGTGAGCACATTGTGCGCGAAAGCGCTTCATACTTAAAATGTGCGCACGGTCAACGCTTTAACAACCCTATAAAGTTACAAAAAGAAGCATTCAATACTTATAATTACATTTTTTTGCTATGATCACGAAAATACGAATTTTATAATTTTTATATTTTATTCACCAGTGCACTTTATTGTGGGACCACGTGTTACGTGTTACAAAATGTACTTCGGTCAACGCTTTTAAACCCCAATAAATTTACAAAAAAGAAGCATTCAATTCTTAAATGAACTAGTCTTTTACCTTTTGACTGGTATTGATGGCAAAACAACGTTTTGTGTTGTCCTTAAGATACCAACGTTTGTTAGAGGCTAAGCTGTTGTCCTTAAGATACCAACGTTTGTTCGAGTCGAAGCTTAAGGCAACAGTGGATATCCAAGGGACAATACACTTGACATTACAAAGCATGTTTAATTCCGCCGTATGTTTGCACCTGTCCACAATCAGGATCCTTTCACCTGTTTAGTCTTGTGTAATTTTCAATTTAAGTACTTTTTATATTTTAGAGTTTAATATGGCCTTAGTTGTCACTGAACTAGACTAAGTACATACTTTTGTTAAGGGGCAGCTGAAATTCGCCCTTTGGTGCTGGATTTTCTGACTGTATTTAAGACAAATTGGTGGCCTTCGGGCTTTTTAGTCGGGTTATGGTCTCTTTGACACATTCCCCATTTATTTTCTATTCTTAAATGAGTTACTCTTAGACAGTCAAGTGTTTATTGTACCTAACAAAACAACTTTAAATAAACTCTAATAAAGTCTACGTACACTATTTAGTGAAAAGCCACAAAAACATACACAAGATGGACTTGACCATGTGACATTTGTAAATATTGTATTCGCAGTAAACAATAACTAGAATATTTGTGTAACGATTCACATGCATATGATACACGCAATCTTGATACATTTCCATACAATAAACCAATGACAGATTGTGAAGGCGACGATAGACCTATATTATACACGTGTTATGTTTTAGATCTAACAAGATTTCGCGCAGAACTATTTTCTATTTCCTTTTTTTTAACATTAAATTTAGATATCGAGGAAAGACATACACAGATGAACCATTTACAATATTAACATGGCTTATAGTATAGTCAAGTCCATGACCAGACAGGTAGAATAATCAATATACTCAATGATGACATTGTTTGAAACTGTTTCAATGAAAAAGTAGTAAGAAAAACAGTGGCTGGCAAACAGTTTATGGAATGAGATAGTATAAATATATCCGCTTTTGTTTATACAGAAAAACAACTTGAGGTACAAAAACCAGAATAACATATTATTGTTCATATTTCCCATAGGCCTAGTTGGACATTGATAGTAGGAATGGAACATAATTTTCTAAATATTGTAACCTATAGGTTGCTATGTGTTGCTAAAATGATCATAATTGCTTAGGTCTTCTCTCACAATTACGTTATTAGAATGATTATAAGTAGGATCGAAGTCCACTGAATCTGGTGTTTTCAATTTAGCACTTGAGTTGTTATCCTTTGTGTGTATATCAACAGTTTGATTAGAGGTCAAAGTATAAATTTCTGATTTGCTTCCCTCAAGTTTCGATGCGTTTTCATTTTCATATTTTTTCGAAATTTTTCTATTATCTTTCCCGTTTAATTGATCGTAAACACCAGATATTGCCCTATTATATGTTGAGTCGGCGTCATTAGTCCCATCAGCAGTTCCAGTTTCATCAGATATAGCAGCTGCTAAACAATAGTCCCCATCTGATATATCAATGTCATGGTATTGATCTTCTGGAACATTTTCTGTTGTGTAATAGTTTATTTTAGATGTACGTTTTTCATTAACCACTGTCTTGGGGAGTGATTGTTTTCTTAGATGCATTCTACAATGAAATGCAATATATATTAAATCAGGATCAGAAGAATGAACATAAATTCCATTTGTTTTTTTTGTTTTTTATGTGCACAAGACGCGTGTTCTAAGATAATATGTAGCATATGAAACCAAAAGAGAAAGTTGTGCAATTGTAAAAGAAATCACCAGGTAAAGCAACAAGACTTTCATATATAATGTTGATTTGCTTGAGAGAATGGCGACGTAAGTTTTTCAATATTGAAAAACATAACGAATTGAAAATACAGACAATGTCATTTGAGTTGTTTATGCTCTCAAAACTTAGATTTTTAAAGATATTTCTTGTTTTGTGTTTAAACGTTTTGAATGTCGTTCCAGTGTGTGATAAAAAAAAATCAGTATTACACGTTTTTTTTTCATTTTTCTTTTGTCATGCTGTTTTTTTTCTTGTAAGTTGACATTGAACATCAAAATAAAAGTGAGGACTGACCACAATAAACCGAATGCTTACTTTCTGAAAACAAGTACCAGTATAACGACTACTATAAGCATTACAACTGTCAGTGACACAGCAACTCCAGCGATCAGACCTGAAAAGAAACAAAATCTTCTTTGCGATATTTGTTCCTAATATATTTATACAATTATGAACTTCGACTCAAAAACTGTGAAAACGAAAGTGTTGTTTGCACTTGAAATTAGTTATTAGTTATGTATAAAGTATTGATGAGATCGCTATCATTGCTTTCATGTGCAAGTCTTCCGTTCCAATTTGTATTTAAACGTTGTGCACGTCTTTTTAGGAAAGAAACTCATATAAAAACAATTAAAAAAGACATCGCAAGATGCATTTTTCACCAAGGCTTAACCATGATTGCTCTTCATACCAGTTTAAAGTATTTTCTTATTTTCTATTTGGGAGAATGTTTTACAACTGCACTTGTATAACTATATGATTATTTGGTATACTCTAACTAACGAGGATATATCAACCTGAAGAAACATTTCGACCTCAACTTCGTCTTCAGTCAATGTACATGTACTTCTTTCATGTTGACATATCTTCATATTGACCTCATACACAGGTCATTCTTGTATTATGAAGGTAAACACACAGTTTTTTCTAATAATTATTCGTGATTGAATCTTGAAAGAGTAATTTTATATAATGTTGTAAGTCAGGGGTTTTTCATAATAAATATGTATTTTACACATATTATACGTTCCCTACCAGAGCTGCTTTCTTCTATGTCAGTTTTGATAATTGCTACAAAATGAATTTATAAATATTTATTATCTGTATAATCAGCACGAATCAATAACAATGAAAACTTATAAGAATATAAAAAACATCACTATATTAACAGCAAAAAAAAAAAAAAAACATGCATTACACATGTTATACTTTTATACTGTTTACTAAGTAAATTATCTTCCATGTTCATGTACAGATAAAGATAAGCTTATACCGTGCGTAAGCTGTTACTATAAATTAAATATTACAATTCACGTAATTGTAGATAGGTTTAGCGTTGCGATAGTCAATGAGATACATTTAAATGTCCACAAATGGTCAGCTTACTACGAAAAATAACAATTCTTGAAAGTTCTCAAAAATTCGGAAAAAATCGAAAGGGAAATAATTTAATATTCCGTTAAAATTTTTATAGTTTTGCATCGAAGTGATATGATTTTTTGAACATTTACTTCTATAAAACCAAGCAATGGTGCTCATGACAGTTTTTGTGTATTTATATCAATTTTAGTGGTAATATATTTGCACAAAGGCAAAAAAAAAAGGTAAAAGATGTGTCTTAGTATCTAGCCGTTTTAACATGTGAATGTCATTTGTTTTTTCATCTATCTTACCTGAATCTGTGCTTAGTGGTGTAGTTGATATTCTTGTTGACTCAATTTGAATATCTGCCAAAAATTATATCATATGTTCATGATCATTATAAGTTTATAAAAATCGTTTTCGTTAACAAAAGAATTTAGTCATTCATAAATAATATATTGTAATAAAAAAATTAAAGATTTCAACAAATATACAAAATTAGAGTATCAAAATATCCTGTGTCGCTTACCAAAGGTTATATTCACATGTAATAAAGAACACTCTCAAACGACAGGTATACCAACATTAAATGCTTGACTACAATCTCATTGTTCTTGATCTAGAAAGCTCATACCTTTTTATGTTTGTTGTTTCTGACTATCTTCTACACGTTATGTCCTAAACACGAACAGTGTATAACTTACAATTGAAGTACAATAAAATTTATTTCTATTCGTTTGATGTGTATGAGCCTTTGATGTTGCAATTCGATTTAAACTTTTCTGTGTTTAATTTTCCTTGACGTTCAGTGTTTTTTTTGTTGTTTACTTTTGTCTTGCTGACCATTTTAACCTTTTAAAATTACTGTAATTGGACAATCTTACCAAAACATATCCATAACTAGTTACTGCTATAGCCAAGAAGTGACATATTTTGCTTAGTAGTTTCAAAAGATATGATTTTTATAATGGTAAGCAAACAATAGTCGAAGATGACGGATGCGAAAAACTTATGGTTTTTTTACACCATGTCACTTATGCTAATGCATTGTTTGTTTATTTCTTCATTTAAAAAAATATGTTTACCTGAAGTGATAAAAGTTGTCACAGAGATAATATGATTTGAAGTGCTTGATTCATTAACTGCAAAGTAAAAAAAAATATGAAATGTTTAAAGTTCATATTTAAAAACCAAGGTTCTTGCTCCATCGGTCAATGTCAACCTCTGGTTGATTTGATTTTTTTGGTTGGTCGCTATTGGACTGAAAGCTGCTCACTTAGTTATGATTAAATAATCCTTGGAGATGCTTTCGACATTTTGTTTTAGAACATTCATGTTTACAAGCAAAGCAGCAAAGCTGATCAGTCCTCCGTCAGGCATATAGTGTTATTTTTCCACCTGTTTAACTCCGATGTTGTATTCCCTTTGTCACAGTGTTCCCGATTGCGGCCAGTCGGTAATATACTTGAAAGATGATACATTTTAATGATTTGTTACTTCCCTGTGTTGAGACATTGTTTAGCCACAAATACAACAGCCTTTGGGGTACAGTTTGTATGAAAATATTTTAGTCGTGAAAGTGCTTCAAAGACCAGATGGAGTCAGGACAGTTATAAACAGGGTTGTATATGTCTGTCTTATCGCGTTGTATCAGTAAACAGCGTATCAAAATTACGTGGTAGATTGAGATAATTTGTAAATGTTAACAAACAAAAAATAACAAATGTTTCTGATATTAATAAAACAGCATTACAACAAACCTCCTAGAAAACACAAAGCATCATAGTCATCACAACAGTTCTTATGCTTTTTACACTCTGTGTTACAATAACATTGGTGTGCTTGGACATAAGGTTGGCCACACCTTCCAGTACAAAATTCTACAAAAGCAATACACATTTGAAAAGTCAATGCTAGGTTGTCTATTATATAAATTAACAAGGTCAAACTTTATGTCAAAATGCGGAACATGCATCTTTGCTTTAAAGTTAAAAAAAATAATTCAAACAGTTGGTATTGTAGTTTTAGACGATAAAAATTTCATTCAAAAAATGCAATTCAGGGACGCATAAAAAAATTTATAGCTGCTCTATATACGATATATTTTTAAATGGTGTGCATCTTTTTAGATTAACTTAGAAAATATTAGAAAACTATCAAATTATTTTCTAATACTATCCATTGACGAATTGTTCACTTCTTACTTTTCAATAATGTGTGGGCCTACAATGAAAGATTTAGCAGCGTTTCTTTGATTGTTAAAAATAATAGTTTAAAACATAAACACACCTTTTGGACAGGAATTGTCATAATCTGCACAACAGTCACGGTGCTCTTTACAAGCTGTGTTACACTGACAGGGAAGTTTTTTGTCATAGATAATCCCACATCTACCTAAACAGTATGCTAGAATAATAGAAAATATTTTGAAACAAGGAGAAATAACATAATAAAAGATATGCCTCGAATTAAAAAAAAACAAGACATGACAGGGTACGGACATTGTTTTCTAAATTGTTATGTAGTATGAACAAAATTTTATTTGTAAAATAAATTGCAAAATGCGTAATAACATATTAACATTATTATACTTCTAAACAAAATATAGAAGACATTCTTCGACGTATAATTCGTGCTTAGCTAGGAATTTAGATGATCGTTGCTGCATACATTACTTGACCATAATTTAGATTATGTGATTTCATATTCACTGATGCATTATTTGTACACAAAATGTACGTCTGGCGTAAACAATGTTAATGCTGATTTTATTAATATGTTTATCGCCCTAGTTGCAAGAAGTTGGTGTAGCTATTTAGATCAGATATGTGAATTTGTCGTAATCAGTTATCAAAGGTACCAGGCTTGTAATTTGATATGAATTGTAATATATGATAATATAATTTAGTTACATAACGTCATACCTTTATAACTATCATATGCTTTGCATATCAATGAATACGTTTTTATCGTTTATCAAGAAGGCTTTCAGAAGTGGCTCTTAAAGTGGTTTTTTTTCGTTTTTGAGAGTCGACGATAAAACAATGTTCCTGTCTTTCATTTTTTGCTTATGTGCTCTGTCTATATCCCTTTTTGTATTTTCTCGCTCTTTTTTTTATAAGAAATTCACAATTAGCATATGGACAAGCGATGAGAAAACAAGGTAAACTGCTATTTAAGATTCTGTAGAGGACATGCCTAAAATATTGACAATATTCTGCTTTTACTTTGAACGACAACATTATTTGATATCTAACTGTGTGACGTTTACATGCTGCTCAACTAATGTACGTCAAACGCGGTACTCTACATCTGAGTTAATGTTAACCTAACAATGTGCCTGTCCGAGTAAGGATTCGTTCCAACTATTTAAACTCATTGAGTACTTTATGGGTGGATTTAACATTATAGATAAATGAAATTGTATAACAAAAGTCAATGTATGTGGTTGTTAAATTTGACAATTGCCTTTTTAACGCTTATTTGTTACATATTTGTGTGTTTTTATATTGATAAAGATTATAACATTATGGTGACTACTGTGCCTCTGTTTCTGACATTTGTATTGTCATACAAGTGAGAGATTTAGCTAGCCTTATAACCAGGTTAAATCCACAATTTTCTACAGACGAAAATTTATATACCATGTCAAGAATATAGCCGTGTTCACATTGACCTAAACTCGGTGTTGTGTTAGTGTAACTCACACATAAACTAAACATAATTACGTTCCCATTGATAAAATAGTTTAAATCATATATTGTCTACATGCAGTCGTTACTCGATGTATGCCTTGTGTAGGTTGAGTGTACACAAAACTAGGTTTTCAGAACTTTAATTTTCCCATGTATATTTCAAAAAAAAGAACCGATGTCTGTATAACATTGATACTTACAACACTTATTAATAAAGTTCTTCACAGAAATATTTGTCTAGCTTGATATATTTTTTTTTGTAAAAACACTTAGCGTAGCCGCATTAACCCATTATCAAGACTAATTCATCAGAATAGCCGAACACATACTTCATTTTGAAAGGTCTTCCCGAATCGACTAGACTGACGTACACACTGTCAGAAATCTTTTGCCACTGGTTTTTACCCAAACAACGATTTTATCATAAATGCATTACTGAAAAAGGGTGAGGTTAATTGTTTTTTGTTTTTTGTATCTCAGGTCCGTTATTAAAAATACAGTTAGAAGTTTTAAAAAAACATTAACCCCCCCCCTTGCCAATTCCTCCTTGGAGATAATTACCCGATTTAAAACAAACAGAAAAGATATAAATGTAGTGATTCTTAACATCGTAATTCTTTTTCTTCGTCCTTAAGGACGCCTTTTTTCTCGATGCTACCAATTTAATATTTAACACTATAATGTATGAGGAAACTTTGGATTTAGAATGTTTGTTTATTCTGATCGTCTGTATGACCCAATTTTTAGCTCACCTGGCCCAAAGGACCAAGTGAGGTTTCTCATCACTTGGCGTCCGTTGTCCGTCGTCCGTAAACTTTTACAAAAATCTTCTCCTCTGAAACTACTAGGCCAAATTCAACCAAACTTAGCAATAATCATCATTTGGGTATTTAGTTTGAAAATTGTGTCCGGTGACCCGGCATACCAACCAAGATGGCCGCCAGGGCTAAAAATAGAACATAGGGGTAAAAGGCAGTTTTTGGCTTTTAACTCAAAAACCAAAGCATTTAGAGCAAATCTGACATGGAGTAAAAGTGTTTATCAGGTCAAGATCTATCTGCCCTGAAATTTTCAGATGAATCAGACAACCCGTTGTTAGGTTGTTGTCTCTGAATTGGTAATTTTAAGTAAATTTTTGGGTTATTATCTTGAATATTATTATAGATAGAGATAAACTGTATACAGCAAAAATTTAAGCAAAGTAAGATCTACCAATAAGTCAAAATACCAAAATGGTCAATTGACCCCCATAGGAGTTATTGTCCTTTATAGTCAATTTTTAACCATTTGTCGTAAATCTTAGTAATCTTTTAGAAAAATCTTCTCCTCTGAAACTCCTCTTATAATTGTGTCCGTTGACCAAGCACACCAACCAAGATGGCCTATACGGCTAAAAATAGAACATAGGGGTAAAATGCAGTTTTTGGCTTATAACTCAAAAACCAAAGCATATAGAGCAAATCTTACGGATGTAAAATTGTTTATCAGGTCAAGATCTATCTGCCCTGAAATTTTCAGATGAATCAGACAACCTGTTGTTAGGTTACGCAGCCCCTGAATTGGTAATTTTAAGGAAACTTTGCTGTTTTTGGTTATTATCTTGAATATTACTATATAGAGATAAACTGTAAACAGCAATAATGTACAGCAAAGTAAGACCTAAAAATAAGTCATCATAACCAAAATGATCAATTGGCCCCTTAGGGAGTTATTGCTCTTTTAAGTCAATTTTTAACAATTTTCATAAAAATTGTAAATTTTCACTTATATTTTCAACTGAATCTATTTGACCAAGTTCATTATAGATAGAGATAATTGTAAACAGCAAGAATGTTTAGAAAAAAATATCTACAAACACATCCCCATCACCACAACCCAATTTTGTCATAAATCCATCTGTTTCCTTTGTTTGATATTCACATAGACCAATGTGAGCGACACAGGCTCTTTGGAGCCTCTAGTTCAAAACAAATTGTGGGAAATCCATCCCACTTTTTTTAAGTCAAATGGTCGTTCCCTAACTGCTAGAAAAGTTGTCTGAACATTTGAATTCGGTTCTACGTAATGAACATTCAAATGACATATAGTTTACAAGTGTAAACAAATCTTATGTACATGTAACCAAACAAGGTGTATAGATGTGAACACATATAATGTGAAACAAGTGTACATTGCATTAAGCCAAATGCAAACATGTTACTGTACACGGCGTTTGGTGTGAACACGGCCTATGACTTTGTTATCAATTCTGTTGATGTGTTTGAGCTTTTGATTTTGACATTTGATAGAAACTTTCAGTTTTAAATTTGAATGTGCATGATTGTTCCAAAACAGCCTTCAACACTCTCCCGTCCATGCAAGATTGTTATTCACTCTTTAACACACAACTACATGTATAGGGTTAGAATAAAATCACACAAAGTAATCAAGTATACAACTTGGTCTGATAAATTTTTGCAATAAAGACACAGCTGCATCCCAAACAAAACTTCACGGTCAGTCAGACTGTCTGTTATAGTCTAACAAAAACAATAAAATCTAGTATTCTTTTAACAACTGTCATCTTATCAATTTACCATTTAATAACAGATAAATATACATTTGGTAAATTTATTGTACCATGATCAATGATGATCAATAATCATGAAATTCAACAAAAAATATTGACGACTAAGCGTAAAACCTTATGCGTGTAAATACACTCATCATATATACCAGGACTAAATTTAGTATATACGCCAGACGCGCGTTTCGTCTACAAAAGACTCAACAGTGACGCTCGCATCAAAAGGAGTAAAAAAAAGGCCAAATAATGTTCGACGTTAAAGAGCATCGAAGAGCATTGAGGTCCAGAGTTCCTTAAAGTTTTACCAAATACAGCTAAGGTAATCTATACCCGAAGTAAAAAAGCCTTAGTTTTTTCAATTTGTAAACAGTAAATTTAAAAATATTACCATATCAATAACAATTCATATCAGCACAAAAAGTGCTGACTACGATTGTGATACCCTCGGGGAAATAAATCTACACCAGCAGTGACATCGACCCAGTGGTTGTAAATAAACTCATTATAGATACCAGGAATAAATTTAGTATATACGTCAAAACGTGGTAATGTATACTAACCAAGTAAATATAACATAACGAAGCTTTTCATAAACTTAGTAATCATTGCATACTTGTACATACATATTGTATATAGCCTAACACAACTTTTCGAATAAATTACATACTAGATATACAGGTATTTCCGTAGCACAGGTTATCTTACTGCAATTATAACCAATTAAGCGTTCTAAAGGTGAATTTTATATATTTTTTTTCTCCTAAAGATGAAAGTCATATGAAACCTCAAATTAAAAAAAAAGATATATGCATACGGTTTTTTTAATAACAAAATGGATAGTTGTCATTATTAAACTTGTGTACATATACTTTTTTGGTGAAGAATATTCTTTAATTTGAAGTTTCCATTTGTTTTAATTGCTTGCGTCCAGGAAGCAATTCGCCAAAATATTTTTCGTATTCAAATGACCTGACCATAACCCTTCTCGTAAAATCTGGTGGTCGCAATAAACACAGATCTGTCACTGAAATAAACTGCTATCTGATTGTACACGAGCTCAATGTCCACGCTTCTTTGTTGATTGTTTATTTTAAGGTGACAATTGGTTAACTACGGTTTAAAATATGATAATCATTGAGCTGCCATATTTTCACTTCATAACAAACAGAGAGAGAAAAAAATGTCTATTATACGATATTTTTGTGTTAAAAGACTCATCAGTGACGCTCGAATCCAAAAAAGTTAAAAATGCCAAATAAAATACGAAGTTAAAGAACATTGAGAACCAAAATTCCTAAACGTTTTGCCAAATACAGCTAAGGTAAGCTATGCTTGAGGTAGAAAAGCCTTATTTTTTTCAAAAAATTAAAAACTTTGTAAACAGTAAATTTATAAAAATAACCATACCAATGACAATTCATGTCAGCACAAAAAGTGCTGACTACTGGGTTTGTGATACCCTCGGGTAAATAAATCTCCACCAGCAGTGGCATCGACCCAGTGGTTGTAAATAAACTCATCATAGAAACCAGGACTAAATTTAGTATATACGCCAGACGCGTGTTTCGTCTACAAAAGACTCATCAGTGACGCTCGAATCCAAAAAAAGTTAATAAGGCCAAATAAAGTACGAAGTTGAAGAAAATTGAGGACCCAATTTCTAAAAATTTTGCCAAATACAGCTAAGCTAATCTCTGCCTGAGGTAAAAAAAAGCCTTAGATTTTCAAAAAATTCTAAAATTTGTAAACAGTTAATTCATAAATATAACCATACACATGTTTAATGTTTTCTTACCTTTTTCATCTTTCTTCGCAGAAATACACAACAAAGGACACAACATTAAATATTCAATTCTCATCTTTATACTTCCTGTCGAGTCAGGTTTTTCACTGAAGAAGGAAATTATTTTTCGTACACGTATTATAACAGGGACTATAATTCATATTTAAATGTCTTAAATGTTCATTGTGAAACCAATCAGTTTCGTCTATTTAACAAATACAAAATAAAGAAGGAGAGATAACCTTGTTTTAAAAACACTAGTTGTACACATGCAGTTGTGTCTTTTAGTCTTTGTTACAACTATGGAACCGCTTACACTCATGATATACATCTTCACTGGGGTAAAGCTGATGACTGCGTTCACGGTCATCCCAAGATGTCGGACGAAAAATTAGGTCAGTATTTGTATTGTCTGTTCAAGTGTTTCTATATCATTTTCTTTACAAAGCATACATTGGTACGATATAAATTTATAAAAGATTCACATGGTAATCGCATATAACTACCGAGAAATGTGTATTAAACTGGAAATTGAATTTGAAAAAAATCTCTAAGATGACCGTAAATCGTGATTTAAATATTTTTAAGATGACCGTAACATATAACAATGATGACCGTGCTTGGTGAATAGATGACCGTAATGTGTGAAGGATGACCGTAATTAATAAAAGTTGCCCGTAACATTTAAAAAATGAATATCAGTTCTAAGAAATATCCGTACATTGTATCTATATCACCTTCTTTTAATCGAATAGTAAATCGTGTTGGTATAAAACGGATTTATAAGACTGCATTTTCCTATAGGAAGAAGAAAAAATACTTAGTCTACCATATATAGCCTCAAGCTAGGTACAAGCCATTTTTTTTTTTAATTATTTGGATTTTTATTAATATCATATAAGACATACATATTTTGAAAAGTGCCAATGCATATACACCCATTTTAGTTCCAATTACCATTTCAAAATAATGTACTTTATTTCAGATAGGTACATGTCTTATCACTATACCACCTGCAATTCTCGTCATTTATTGTATACAGCAGTTTGATACACACTATAGACAATCATGTTTGTCCACAAACATTTTAATAGTTTTAGAAATAAAGTTTTCGATGAAAACACTTCTCAATCTGCATATCGGTCTGTGCATTTCGGAGTTGCAGTAACAAAACTTAAAATAATGCAAGGCTATGTGCTAGGTTATAAGCTAAATATTAATTAAGAAGAACAGACTGTATCAAATTTGAACGTCATTGGCAATTATGTAGAAGAAGGCTGTCAAACGGAATTTAAAATTAACTTTATTAGGTCGTAAGTTTTCTCGTTTGAATTGTTTTACATTTTTATTTAGAGGGCTTTTAAAGCTGATAACGCGGTTTGGACTTTGCTCATTGTTGAATGCCGTACGGTGACCTGTAGTTGTTAATTTCTGTGACATTTAGTTTGTCTCATTGGCAATCATACCACATCTTTTTTTTTATATTTATGAACTATTGCCAATTATTTAAGCAAAACTAGAAATAAGAAAGGGCGATAATAGGACTTTATTTCCGTATTGAAATCCCTATCTAATGGAATATTTACTGAACATATTGCTTTTCATTTGTTACTGGATGTCAGAACGTTTTATTCCCAGTCAACAATATACTCCATAAAATATGTTCCAGAAAAGCTGGCATTCTTGGTTACTATAAAGAAACTGTTCAAGGGTAAGGGAGTTAACTTTTAGGGGTTATAAAGCAAAAGCTCTATCAGCTGAAAACATACCAGTAAAACCAACTGAATGCAGAATAAATTTAATTTCGCATTTCCATCAGATCCGGTGTTGTCAAGGGAATGTGTCACTTTTCGGCAGATGTTACGATTTTAATGTGCTTCCTCTGTAACCATACACATTGGCTCGATTACTGGATATTCATATGTTTATATTTGACCAGGGATTTTTTCTTCAACTTTTCGTCGTATCGCTATCACTTTATATTCAAATTTTAATGTCGTTATCAATAGATATTTAATTATTTACGAAAAATATACTATTTACTATCATTGTCATAAACTCAAAATACGGCTAATAGTTAAAAAGAAACTGATTAAATATATCAATATCCACTAAGCAAGCCCCTATTGAAACAAACTCAACAAAAAGCTATAAATACAATTATGGATATTTCTTAGAATAGACGGTCATCCTTTAAAAATTACAGTCATCCTTTAAAAAATACAGTCAACCTTTACAAATTACGGTAATCTTTTAACCAATTACGGTCACTCTTGTTATGAATCGATGATCCTGTTATGGTCATCTCGATTATGATTTACGGTCATCTTAGCGATTTTTTAAATCCAATTTTCTGTATTATACACATTTCTCGGTAGTAATTTGTGATTTCCGTTTGAATCTTTTATAAATTTACATCGTAACAATGAATGTTTTGTAAAGGAAATGATATAGAAACTCTTAAACAGACAATACAAATACTGACGTAATTTTTTGTCCGACATCTTGGGATGACCGAGAATGTAATTACGGTCATCAGTTGTACCCCAGTGATCTTGTAGATAAAGAAAGGTACCGTTTTGGAACTACATTAAACATTAAAAGATTATTTGATTGATGTTTTTATTTGTGCGAAGTGATTTTGCCTTAATAAATGGATACACTGTTTTATTAGTATCGTGCGCTGTGTTGTCCTATAACCGTTTTACGTCTCAATGCCATATGCTGTAATATTGTTAAATTATGGCTTAAACTAATGTGATAACAACTGTCAATGACTTATATACTGTAATCACTTTCTATCAGTTTGTTTATTGGTATGCAAATAGTCTGATCTATTGCCATAGTGATACGTTTTTTTACCTTTCTGAAACACCAGAAATTACGACCGGTCTCGAGTCGGGTTCCTGTTGTTCGTTATTAGATTTTCTACGTTGGGTTTTATATACTATCGTATATTCTTTGGTGATTCTTTCATGTCAAAATATATAAATTATACCTTTAATGTACAGCGTAGCTGTCGCTTTTTAGAAATAATTCTATACATTCACACATGATACAACAAGGCTATTTAATCGTGGTTTTCTGAGGTACGAAAAATTATCTTTATGAAAAAAGTGTAAATTAATGATGGGTGTGGAATGTTTTTTAACCGTAAACCTTATATAAGCAACGTATTGTATGCCCTGCTTATATCTGATGTAGTGTGATATGTATGTTTATTTTTCGTATATAATCAAGCAAATCTCGTATTACAGTTTTGAGTTCTTTTATTTAATATGTGTTACAAGTGTAGCACTAAAAGGAACTTAGTTATCGAAAATGAACATAAGTTTACACTACAAAAGGTGGTCACGAAAAAAACCACCGCTTTAAAAAAAAATTGCTACATTATTTGATAGAAGCTGGCAGCAAGGTTCGATTACATTTTGACAAAGAATCGATATAGAAGTTTGAAGATTATAGTTCATGCTGTAATGGTAATTTAGAAGAAGAAAACATACATATGGTTTACGATTGTAATGAACAAGTGATTGACAGTATGTATAACGAATATTATTTGGCAAAGAAAAACTCAGGAGCTTCTTGATTATACTTTTTTTTTTTAAATAAAAAGAAATTTGAATTTTGTAATGAAATATTTTCAATGTTAATTTTCAATACTTCAAAATAGATAGTACGTAGTTTTTAATTATTACTTACTGAATGAATACAGTTACTGATAGTCTTTCCTGTCTTAAGTGATGAATGACTAATGAAAGGTGAAGTTCGTAAACATCCGTTTGTAGTTTCGTACTAAAAATAAGTTTTATTGGCGAATACCTTCCGTGTTTATATCATTAAAGGTTTGAGAATACGAATAAAGGATAAATTACAGAAAAAAGAAAACAAAAATAGAAGAAATTACGATTTTATTCGCCATTTGACTAGGTCCTTTCACTTTAAATTTTTCTCCGAGTTCAAACTTTTTTCGTTATTTTACTTTTGGAATGCAGTATTTTTCGTTTTGGGCAAAAAAACAATGCGAACAACGAATTGACACAAACAATTTCCCCATAATATGTATTCCTGCTGTTTTGTATTCGGTTACAATGAATGGATTACTTATTCACGCATTTCAAATATCTAATTGCATTTGTCATATTTGTGTGTGTGTGTGTGTGTTGGTGTGTGTGTGAGTATGTGTGTGTTGGTGTGTGTGTGTGTGTGTGTGTTATAGGTGAAAAACATTGTATTTATAAAAAGATAAAATAAACAAATTGAAAATTGTAGACAGAACATTTAGCGTTAACAAATCTTCTTTTTTTCAAGAAGATTATAAGCAAGTGGAGTGGTCAAATGGAATGTAGATTACACTTTGATATACTCTATGACTTTTATATCATTGACTAAAGACAGTTGTAGTTGTTTTTTGCTTGGCTACAAACATATATTATGATATTGATTATAATTTTGTTAGGCCTTAAGCATTGTTAAGTGAGCGTAAATTGAAGCCTAATAAGAAGACAAAGCGCACGATCTAAAGTGAAGTACAGCATGTCCAATACTGAAACAATTATCGTATTACTCTTACCTTTACGCAAGATTCGAATTCGTAACAGAAACAAATGTGTTTGTCACGCTCAAAAAATGATTAAAACAAATCGTTTGATATGTTTTTTAAGCAAATCCTGTTTGTCTAAACATGACTAAAACTTATAGTTTGTTAATACGAGTACATTGTGTCTTATATCGCTTATTTAACCAGATATGAAACATATTTTTTGTTTTAAGAACACATGAAATACATAAAAAATATCATATCGGATAAGTTGACAGTCAATATTGAGCAGAAATATCATGTTAAGGATGGGTATTTGCGATAAATACTAGTCTAGAGAATGTTGAATTTCGCGAGCCGTAAGGCGAGGAAAGTTCATACTCAAGACTGGTATTTTTCGCAAATACCCCCCAAGAACATGCTATATCTTTTTAATTTCACCAAATGTTTAAGTTTAAAAACGCATTGATGATCGTGACGTTTCAAGCGTCAAATCGGATAGATTTTTCATATACCCCGGCGGCATTAATAAATGAACGATATTCATTTGATAACAGTAAATTGGTGAAATATACACTCAGTCTGGCTATCAACCAATCGAATGCCTGGATTCTTGCATAAGGTGTTGTTATGTGCAATTAATCAAAGATACAGATTTAATATTCCACTGAAATAAAAGATAATTTGGCGAGTGTTTTCGTTTCAATCACTTTTGATATGTTGTCGTTGTGACTTTGAGATATAAACCAGCAAAAAGCGATGATCCTTTGTGGTTCTGCTTTTTCTGTTGTGCATATCCGGATTTTCGTGTCATGAATGCATGGCTATCAGATATCCGTTGTTTTTTTTTTTATTTTATTATAGTACAAGAAAAGAATCTTCTGAATCATCTGTTATTTTTGTGCAATTCATCGGAATGAAAACAAATTCTTGTTATAGGTATACTTACGGGCCATTTGTTTTTATTGGTGAAAAGTAGATTGTAAATACTGATCAATCGAATACATAAATGTGTATCATAAAAAAAGAAAAAGGTGTGGTATGATTATGTCTATTTTTAAATTATATAATTATTCATTATTTTTGTATGTCGGTTAACAGCTTTGGTGATTATTTTTTTTTATTATTAAGCTTAAATAGGTACATTTTAACATGTATTTATATCATGTATATAGTCAACAGGTACAATGAAAAGTGTCATATATCATTAATTAAATATTTGCATATCATTCTTTCTAAGACACTAATGGAATCAAAATGAAATATTCAAATTTCATGTTTTCCTATTCAGTAATTGACTGAAAAAAAAACAATTATACGTTTTTACAAATAAAAATAATGATTAAAATTCCATTGTATTATTTATCAATTTTGTGTATTTCACTAGCAAATTGAACAAAGAAAACATTGGAGATGATCCTGTCAGCTGTGTTTACAATACAATGCTGATGTGTGATGCTTTTCAATCATAACTGTTGGTTTGGACAAGGTATCGTATACCATATTTTTGTCTGATGTAAAATATGATTTAATAGTTATATATAACCAAGAACATAATATTGTATCCTAGTTTTGTGTTCTTGATTTCATTTTTCACGTGAATACACAATTAAGTGTGATCGGCGACGAGAGAGCAATCCACAAGAGATACAAAGACGATAATGTGAATAACCTGATGGTCTCTTTACAATGAAAATATTATATAAAAATATGAGATGGTGATTTTAATATATGCCTTATTAAAACAAAAAGAGGAGGAAATCGAACTTGCTTGTTTTGCTAAATTTACCAAAAAAATTGTATCAATCACCACATTTGAGGAATTTATATTAACTAACTATAGTAAATGAAGTAATATTGGCAACTAAGCTGATGCAAACTCGGTGATTATTAAAACATGTAATGATCGGGTATTGAAATTTTATTTTAATTCAGATATTTCTATTTGAAAACAGAATGAAAAAGAAAATTTTGCATCGGTTGTTGAATGCTTCAAAATATTTAAAAGTAGTTTATGACTTACTATATGATGTAAAAAATGTAAACAGTCTTAAAAGTTGGCATGTACGACTTATACAAGGTAAATAAGTTCATAAACATCCGTAAACATCCGTTTGTTATTTTGTAATAAAATTAAATTTAATGGGGGAATTAATACCGTCCGTGTTTAGTTAACTTAAGAAATAGGTTAACAATGTTTAAATGTCACTTCATATTTAATCAATGCGGTATATTTGTGTATGTTTTTCCCCTTTCAAATTGATAATACATACACATAATTTAAAGAACAGGTAAAACAGAAACAACTGAAATAAAAAATGACAGAAAAATGAAATTTCAAAAATCAAAAATCAAAACATTATGATCACGCACACCATGTGATGACCAACATACCCCCCCCCCCTTTTTTTTACTATTCAAGATTATCTAATAGCAATGGAAAGAACATTGCGTTCAAATCAACTGATTAAAACACATGATCTATTAGCTGTCGTTTATTCTGCATTGATAGTGAACGACTTATTTATGCTTAGGTGTTTTGTTGATAGAGTCTCTGCAGGTAGCAGATTGTTTTCTTTATTGAAAAATTAATGTGTTTTGTAATAAAATTAAATTTAATGGGGGAATTAATACCTTCCGTGTTTAGTTAACTTAAGAAATAGGTTAACAATGTTTAAATGTCACTTCATATTTAATCAATGCGGTATATTTGTGTATGTTTTTCCCCTTTCAAATTGATAATACATATACATAATTTAAAGAACAGGTAAAACAGAAACAACTGAAATAAAAAATGACAGAAAAATGAAATTTCAAAAATCAAAAATCAAAACATTATGAACACGCACACCATGTGATGACCAACATACCCCCCCCCTTTTTTTTTACTATTCAAGATTATCTAATAGCAATGGAAAGAACATTGCGTTCAAATCAACTGATTAAAACACATGATTTATTAGCTGTCGTTTATTCTGCATTGATAGTGAACGACTTATTTATGCTTAGGTGTTTTGTTGATAGAGTCTCTGCAGGGAGCAGATTGTTTTCTTTATTGAAAAATTAATGTGTTTTTCTAATTGGGATTAAGATTTTACCAAAAATTTGTCTGCTGTATTTTTTTTTATTATTTCATTCATTTTTTCTACAGTTATAAGAAGATGTGGTATGAATGCCAACTCTCAATCAAAATTTATGAAACTTAACGGTTAAAGGTCAAAGTCCGGCCTGCACTACGGAGCATTGGCTCACACCAAATAGCAAGCTACATTGTTTAAAAGGAACAAAAAGACACGTTTAAAACCTTTCAAACAGGAAAAACAACTGTCTAATCTTTATAAAAAAAGAAAAAAGAGAAACACTCTCGAACCACAACATTAAACGAATCGTAAAAAGTGGCCATAAATACAGCGTTATGACTTGTAACAATTCTTAAAAGGTAACAGGTTTGAAATCTGTCGTTATATTTGACTAATTGTAAATACGTGAATTTTTGCGACATTTATGAATTCGTCAGAAGAGTTTATGTACATGTATGGAACGGGGCTTAATCAAATCTCAAGAGAAGTAAACACTTCATGAATGTTGAAGAACAAATAACAGGTAGCGTTTTTGATATCAAAATTTTATTACGTTTTATCTCTGAAATGACATGCGCCAACTTTTTTTCTAACACACAACGGTACACAACAAACAGATTTAATGCCAGCATTTAAAAAACATATACATTTATATTAATTAAGAAATGAGATTGTTAAAATGATATGTATGTCGTCAAATACAATTAGTATTGAGCCTGTTTTAAAACATAGTATAGTATTACGATTCAAACAAAACCAGTTTTCTAAATTAACTGCTGTATTCTTACAACTATGTTTATCAAATTTTGAATCTGACTTAATAATTACAGGCCAAGTGATATATATTGTCTAGTAAACATAAAAGCGATTGTACATTGAATACCTCAGTCAGGGTTCACAAAGTATTTTAACAGGTTAACTACATAACAACACGACGAAAAATGAAATATTGCAGGCAACGACAAACTAAAATCTTGCTTCTGTATAAATGCTTCCTACTTAGAAGGTAACATTTAGTGTCTTGCCGTATATGTATATATAACAGTATACAACCTGAACAATAAGTAACAGCTGCTTGCAACTAATTGGCGGGAATTTGATATTGATATGGCACAAAAGCTCCATGTAAAGCTCGAGGCCCTGGATGATATAAGTTAAGGTGACCTGATGCAGAGAGATTTGTGGACCAGGGTTTGACTTCCCCAAAAGCCTATCCAAGGGCAGTATGCGGCCCTCATAGCTAAAATTTGTACGGAAAATCCAGCTCGATTTAAGAACTTTGCACATATAGATGTTTCTGGAACTGCTATATGTCGTTGATCTGAGGATCACGAAGATCACGAAGAACACTCCCATGTAAAGACAAAGCAGTTAAAGTCATATGAAACTTCAAATAAAAAAAATATATATACATTTGTTTTTATACATAAATGGGTAGTTTTTATTTTAAAACCAAAATACCTATACTTTTTTTTCTCAAGAACATTATATAATTTGTCCAAATTAAGGATGTATTCTTCTGACTTTTCAGTCTCGTTCAGTCTCGTTGAAATCTCGTTCTTAAATTATTTCCAAAACATATGATAGAAGTGGAAAATATCAATGAATTTTAAAAATATTATAACCAAACATAACTCTGTGAAAAAATTGTGTATTTACCATGAACGGTTTTTGAATAATCCAGTTTTCAAATTTTACGACGATTCAAGTCAGTATTTTTAGTCAAAATTTTGAGTAAAATGGGTGAGGGATACAAAAAATGATTTTACAAGAATAATATACATCCCATCTCATTTTGGTCTTTTCAACTTTCTTAGATATGTATTTTTTCAATCATTTATAACAAAAAAGTTGAATTAATATGCATTTTATTCTTTAAAATGAGAAAAATCCTAAAAATACGAAATTGGCAGTATGGTAAATTTTACACAAAAAAGCATCAAAATATGATAAAACTTTCTTATATTAACACCTACCTATAGTTTTTGTAAGTTAAATTTATTCAGATTGGTCCACTTCATCTTTATGGAAAGTATGAAAAAAAGTTTAATTGTGGAACTTTGATTTTTTTCACGATAATAGCCCAAAAATAGGTAAAAATCGATGAAAAGTGAGAAAATCATCAAAATTGTGCATTTTCAAAGGGCCGTAGCAAAAAAAGAAGCACACCACCATATGATTTTTTCTTTACCAATTGTTTTGTTACAGTCTAATAAACCTAAAAATCAGGTTAAGAAAAAAAGTTTAATTCTAGAATTCTTTGGCTCCTCAGAGGTGTACATCCTTAAGAAGAAGTTTACTTTTTTTGCATTGCTTGCTTCCAGCAAATAATTCGCCGACATGTTTTCTTATGCAGCCTGACATTTATGATACAAATCTGGTAATCGCAATACGCAAGTCACTCCGTCATCAAGATAAACTTTATCCACGTGCTTACTTGAATATTATTCGTGCTACTATGTTTATTGTTTACAAACGGGTGGCAATCGTTAAACTTCGGTTTCAAAACAGGACCAATAACTAGCTGCCATATTTTCACAACACCGACCGATTGAAATATTTTGTAACGATGATAAAAAATGTATGCGAAAGAAAAGGATAAAATCTTGCACAGAAGACTGAGTTTATTATATATGTACATGTGTATGCATTGGTTCAATAATTGGATTAAAACTTTTTTCCAGCGATCACTTACTTGTGCCATATATATGACTTTAATCATTTCATAAAACAAACACAATCAAAAAATTATTGATTAACTGACATCAAAAGCAAGAAATCATCAGCTTAAATAAAAATTATTAATAGCTTACATCAAGTGACAGTGTGTACTATTCCGTATAAGACAGTTCTTATTCGTATTTACTCTTACTTATACCATAGCACACTGATATGTATCCGTAGTTCATACGCCCCAACACGTGTCGTTGCTTATCAAACCGTGATATTTCCGTGTTACATGGTGTCGTACGATAATAATCTGTCTCTCTCAAATCACCTAATGACCCCTTTTCTACTTTACACTTGGTAGAGACCTCTAAACGCGTAGTCAAACCGTTGTGCATCGGTATAGGACTACAGAAACTGCATTTATCTGATCAAATATGGAAATTAATCCATAGTGAAACCGGCGAGGAGGTCCTTGCATTTTTGGACTAAGCATACTTCAAATATATCAAAGATTATAGCATTCATAAGTAGAACTTTAAAATAAAAAAAGAATTTAGGTAAATGTGTGTGTAGGTATGCACATCCTAGTACTAATCGTCTTTATTGTACTCATATGAAGCAGAACTAATGCGACATTCCTAGCGACAAACACATCTTACTAAATTCTTTAATTTTACCTTTATTTATAATAATGATATTCTGTCAATCAAAAAGCCTCATTAGACTGAGTGCTATCATGCAATATACTTGTAGTAAAGTTAAATTAAGATGAAGGATAAAGCATCAGCAAAATGTCTGCTACCATGATGGTCTGTACGGTAACCTTTAGTTGTTAATTTCTGTGTCATTTTGGTCACTTGTGAAGAGATGTATCATTGACAATCATACAACATTTCATTTGTTATAATTATCGTGAATATACACAGAAAATTTATGAAAATAGTGATCTCAACTTTACATTTCTCAGCAGATAAGTGAAACTCTTCTCTATAGTGTGCATAAAATATACCAGTCAATGCAATACGCTTCCACATCTCCTTATCTCAAATAATTTGTTGACAGGGGTATAATGCTTTCATCAAAGTAGATGTACGAATAATGACAAATGACCGAGCTCGACAAAACATTAATGGCAAAGTCACTTTTAAACATTGGTTGAACAAAACGCAGTGCCGGTGGTACGTCGCTAAATATTTAAACATCAGTTAAGTCGCCTGGTGTGGAATTTTACCAATTGTATCTTTTTCCTGATGGTTATATTTTTACGTAGTGTGTCACTGATCATTTTTTTAGACGATACGCGCGACTGACGTAAGCACAACATTTCAATTCTGGTTTCTATGATGAATTTAATGATTCCTATGGCGGGTACGGCATGAATAGAAGGAAGATCTTGCCCTGTCAAACTAGTTTTTTGATTCCCTTGTTTTGGGGTCTTTAATAGCTTACAAAACGGTAGGAGTTACGCTTTATAGTTGTTCATTAATATATGATAAGTACTAATTTTACAAATACACATTATCGAAAAAATAAAACAAATAGTACAAAAATCTGACATCGGAAAATATAAGCAACTAATTCTTTATTAAAACAACTATAAAAAAAATAACAAAAAGTGATGTCTTTGTTCATTTTATTCCATGTTATTGCAAAAATTTGGCGTTGCGTTATAATTTTTGTCGACTAGTGCGTTTTAAATGGCATATATTTCAACATTCTTATAACCAAGAAAATCAATCTTAGGAGTTTCAGTTGATGTGATTACATAATTAATAGTAAACTTCTTTAACTAAAGTTTTATACAAGATAATGTTGTGCTTAGTGGGTAACTTAGTAATTTGAAACGCCAATGTTGCATCCCTTCAAAACGTTCAAAACACAATGGTTATGTATACTAACCAAGTAAGTGAAAAAAAAACGAACCTTTTCATAAACTTATTCATTGCATACTTGTACATATAAATTGTATATAACCTTATTCCATTGGTTGCAATAAATGAAATTGATTTCTCAGTTAGATAAAAAAAGAACGATAATTTCAAATGTGAAATAAACGTGGTTATTTTACTCTCTGACGTCATACAACATAGGGCGTTGTGAAGACGTCGATATCGTCGGATCACAACAAATTAAGTATGCGTAGGAAAAAGATATAGTTCCTTACATTTTCTACATTCATTTTATAAAAAGAAGCCATTAGCCAATGTAATAAAAAGTATAACAAATCACCGTATTTGAATATCAAAAATATAAGGACTAAACTCGTTTAATCTATGCGTCGTTCGGTCACGCGTTGTTATACTATAATTAACACAACTTTTCGAATAATTTACATACAAGATATAAAGATATTTCTATATTACAGGTTATCTTATTGCAATTATAACCAATTAAGCGTTCTAAAGGTGAATTATATATATATACTGTGCCAAAAAAGTTGAGCAACACTTTTTATTTCAATTTTTTTTTTGTTGTTTCTGCAATTATTTTTTTTAAACATCATTGATATAATCCTTAGTTTTACCTGTAATTTTTAACAGTCTTACTTTATTCTGGATGATTAATTTCGCGCCATTTTAGCTTTCCACGTGTTATTGATGTTTTACCTTCTGTACCTGTACTTTTTACACAAAATAAAAAAAAATCAGTTACGTTCAGAAACACACCATTGGTAAGAAAAACACAAAAAAAAATTGCATGTGGCGTCAACCTGGCCTCCCAAAAAATGACCGTCAGAAGGCTATTGAAATGTTTGATGCCAGAATGAGTGTTTCTGATGTCGAGGCTTGATTAAATGTGCATAAGTCATCAGTTTAGAGACTAACAACCATATATCGACATATTGCAACTGCACAGGATAGGTTGATATGTCGTAGACCAAGAAAAACTATCGCCAAGGAAGGAGCCCTACTTTCGCTTTAAATCAACACGTGACATTTTTTTCCGGCCACAAAAGTAGTGCATTGACTGAGGGCAAATGCTGGTGCGCCTGCTAATCCTTCATTGATGCAGTAATGGCATGGCCGAGAAATTGCTTTTGAATAGCACTATACTCATTTCCGCATTATGACCCTCCAGCGCTCCACACAAAAAAAATATCCTAATGAATGTGAGTGATAAACATTCATGTTGCTTCTGATATGTCATAATTTCATTTGTTTATTTTTAAAATATTATGTTGTTACAATTTTGTAATAAAATAAACTTTCTTATTTTGTTGCTAAACTTTTTTGGCTCAGTATATATATTTACTCCTTATTCAAAGCCTAAAGTCATGTGAAACCTCAAATTTAAATAAAAATATACGCATACGGTTTTTTTTAATAAAAAAAATGGATAGTTGTCATAATTAAACGTCTGTACATATATTTTTGTTGTGAAGAAAATTCTTGAATTTGTCAACATTTAGATGAAGTTTACTTTTTTTATTGCTTGCTTCCAGGAATCAATTCACCAACATATTTTTCGCATTAAAATAACCTTAGCATAATCCTTCTCGTAAAAATCCGGTGATCGCAAGAAGCATATCCGTCACTGAAATAAACTGTTATCTGATTGTACATGAACTCAATGTCCATGCTTCTTCGTTGATTGTTTATTTTAAGGTGACAATCGGTAAACTACGGTATCAAAATATGATAATTATTGAGCTGCCATATGTTCACTTAGAGAAAACAAAATGTCGATAATACGATATGTTTGCGTAAAAAATGAGAAAATTGTGCACAGCAGACTAAGTTCATGATATATACATGCATTGGTTCAAGAGCTGGATAACAAAAATTTACCAGTCACTCGTTTTATATGATTTTAATATTCGATGAAATTGCCGGACGTATACAATAAATTGAATCATAATAAAAAAAGCAAAGTATCGCACAATAACGGCATTCCTTTACTTTAGCTATTAACTGTCATTGCATTTTGGCCTCAGTTTGCATTTTGCAGATTTTAGTATCAAATATATCAGCAATATTTATTTTTAAACTGTATGTCAATTTAAAGGCTTACGATGAGGTGGAACACAGTTCATCATTATAACATTACTATTTATCATAAATCAAATATCACTATGTTCTTTCCCTAAAATAATTGTTTTATTTTGCTCATATTCGGGCCAGGGTCTAGTGTGTGTTTGTAACATGCAATTGATCATACACGTTCGCGCATTTATCTTTATCAAAATTTTCTAATTGCTCATATTCCGAAGAAACTGCATTGTAATACATTTGTGTTGTTTCTTTAATTGCTTTATATTTGCTATCATCTTCTCTTGAAGTCATCATGACATGTGTGTTAGTCAGGTTCTTGTCATCTTCGTGTGTAACATGTAATTCGTCATAAGCGTTCGTGCTTTTATCTTTCCTAACAATATCTAGCTGTTCGTATTCCAACTTATCTGTACAATTGTCGGTTTCATTTGTTTTACGATCGCCCATGCCAACTGTACTCGATGGACATTTTTCTTTTGTAAATTTCCTACAATAAATAATAGACGTCTAAAAAAAACAGCATTTTAAAATATATTTTAATCCTTCCTTCATATTTTTAACCGATGGATACTAAATTATGACTAAATTGAAATACATGAAATCAAGACACTTATCTGAACTGAGTTAAGGAATAACAGTACTGTAGTTGAAGAGTTGCCACCGTCAATTGTAGATTTGACGGTCGCAAATGCAGTTTTACTCGCGACGCGTAGCGGTGACAGTAAAACGGAGATTTGCGACCGTCAAATCAAAATTGACGGTGGCAACTCTTCAACTACAGTACTGTTATTCCGATTTTAATGCATCACAAAATGAAATAATACGATAAGACTTGAAAAAAGTTCTAAATTTTACAAATTTAAAAACAAAATCCACGAAACTTCATGAATGATTTTTGTTCAAAGACGTCATGACTAAACATGACGTCATTCAAATGAAAACTTACATAGGTAGATTATTACGTTACCGGTACGATTCAAATTCGAATAACATTACATTACAACGGCTAATTCGAGGTAGGTGTTGTTTTATTTTCGATTATATAGTAGTAATCGAATATTTGTTGGTTCAACAATTTAAAAAGGCGGGTCCATCCTTAGTTACGCCTAGTCAACTGTGGATTTGACGGCAACTTTTAGCCAATGAAAATAAATTGTTACATACAAATTGCATTAGAATATGCTTTATACGGACACAAAAATAACCCAATTTATATTAAATTTAAGTTGTTTGAGTTTGATTTTCTATTTACCATCTTTAAGTATTGAAACTAATCAGATACACGTTAGATAATAATGTCCGTGAGAACACCACGTATTGCTGCGGGTATTTTTAAGGTGCGTTCATGTAACAGACAAAAAATATGGGGGAAAAACGCATTCAAACAACAAAAAAATTGCAGCGATTCTTGCTTGAGAGATAAGCATTCGTTATGTACTGTTATAATGAATTACAATGATTATGTTTTAAATTTGATAGATGCTTTTGTGCTTTTTTGTAAAATTGTTTGTTTTAAGATTGTAACACAGTGATGACGGATATACCCATATTTTGACTATTTTATTCATTATGTCTGTTTTGTTATGACTCTGTACTTTAAAATATCCTGTCAGTATGCTAATGTTCTATAATATAACATTCTGGTGCATGCTAGCATTGACCATGTGAAATTTTAAAATTGTATGCATTGAACGACAATTTTTTTTTACGTCAGACACGCGAAACAATGTATTTGTTTGTGTTGTAGATATATGTTTTTGTGTTCTGTTAAATTGTTCCTTTTAAAAATGATGACTGTTGTACCCATATTGTGACTTTTTTATTTTTATTTTGTCTGTTCAGTTCATACACCATTGTACATATAACAGAATTTGATGAGACTGTAAACTAGAGGCTCTGAAGAGCCTGTATCGCTCACCTGATTCTACTCGGGTTTTTGAAATCATATAAAAAAAAAATGGCTTAAAGTAACAACACAACCTCATAAGGAAAGGAACATTCAGGCTATGTTTGTTTTCATTCAATTCAGCGGTTCTATAAAGGTAGAAATTTGTATGCATTTCCCATAGGGTATTATGTTAAACTAAGTCCCCCAATTGGCGGATGATAGATCGGCTACAAATAAACAACACTTGGTCAGCACCTCATAATGAATACCCATGTCATGTTTGGTGTCATTCCACTCAGTGGTTCACTAAACGAAGACATATGTATGTATTTCCCATAGGTCCTATATTAAACTAAGTCCCTTACTGGCGGCCATCTTGGATGATGGATCGGCTACAAAGTAACACCACTTGGTCAGCACCTCATAAGGAACATTCATTTTATGTTTTGTTTTATTCCATTCAGTGGTTCTCTTAAATAAGTCATGTGTATATATTTCCCATAGGGTCCTATGTTAAACTAAGTCCCCCATTGGCAGCCATCTTGGATAATGGATCGACTACAAAGTAACAACACTTGGTCAGCACCTCATAAGGAACATGCAGGCCTTGTTTGGTTTCATTCCATTCAGTGGTTCTCTAAAAGAAGTCATTTGTATTCATTTCCAATAGGGTCCTATGTTAAACTAAGTCCCCCGCTGGTGGCAATCTTGAATAATGGATCGACTACAAAGTAACAACACTTGGTCAGCACCTCATAAGGAACAGTCGTGTCATTCCATTCCATTTAGTGTTTCTCTAAAAGAAGTCATTTGTATGTATTTCCCATAGGGTCCTATGTTAAACTAAGTCCCCCGCTGGCGGCCATCTTGGACAATGGATCAGCTACAAAGTAACAACACTTGGTCAACACCGCATAAGAAACATGCGTGCCATGTTTGGTTTCATTTCATTCAGTGGTTCTCTAAAAGAAGTCATTTGTATGCATTTCCCATAGGGTCCTATGTTAAACTAAGTCCCCCTGCTGGCGGCCATCTTTGATGCTGGATCGGCTACAAAGTAACACCACTTGGTCAGCACCTCATAAGGAACATTCATTTTATGTTTTGTTTTATTCCATTCAGTGGTTCTCTTAAATAAGTCATGTGTATATATTTCCCATAGGGTCCTATGTTAAACTAAGTCACCCATTGGCAGCCATCTTGGATAATGGATCGACTACAAAGTAACAACACTTGGTCAGCACCTCATAAGGAACATGCAGGCCTTGTTTGGTTTCATTCCATTCAGTGGTTCTCTAAAAGAAGTCATTTGTATTCATTTCCAATAGGGTCCTATGTTAAACTAAGTCCCCCGCTGGTGGCAATCTTGAATAATGGAGCTACTACAAAGTAACAACACTTGGTCAGCACCTCATAAGGAACAGTCGTGTCATTCCATTCCATTAAGTGTTTCTCTAAAAGAAGTCATTTGTATGTATTTCCCATAGGGTCCTATGTTAAACTAAGTCCCCCGCTGGCGGCCATCTTGGACAATGGATCAGCTACAAAGTAACAACACTTGGTCAGCACCGCATAAGAAACATGCGTGCCATGTTTGGTTTCATTTCATTCAGTGGTTCTCTAAAAGAAGTCATTTGTATGCATTTCCCATAGGGTCCTATGTTAAACTAAGTCCCCCTGCTGGCGGCCATCTTTGATGATGGATCGGCTACAAAGTAAAAACACTTGGTCAACAACTCATAAGGAACATTCATGCCATGTTTGTTTTCATTCCATTCAATGGTTCTCTAGAAGAAGTTCAAAATGTAAAAAGTTAGCGACGACGACGACGACGACGGACGACGACGACGGACGACGGTCGCCTTCGGACCAAGTGAGCTAATAAGTGGGAGGTTCAGCACTATAAAACTAGGTATAATCCACCATTTTCTACATTATAAAATGCCTTATCAAGCCAGAATATGATAGTCTTAGTCCATTCGTTTTTTATGTGTTTTGTTATTTGATTTTGCCATTTGATTATGGACTTTACGATTAGATTCTCCTCTTAGTTCAGTTTTTTTTTTTTACTTGTAATTTTAATAAGTTATTATTTGCAAACTATACATTAACATACTTTAAATTGGATATCTTTTCAATTAATACCCTTGAACATGTTTTTTTTTATTCATGGCTTAACAAACTTGAATAATTGGTCTGTAGCACATAAATTCTTACCTCCTGAACATTACTGAAAGTACCACAACTAATATGAGTATAACCACAGTTATTGATAGAACAATAGCAACTATTATTTCTAAAAAAAAGACATAGAAAGAACTTTTATCACATTTGATGGCAACGGTTGATGGTTCTGTAGTTACATGTATGAAGTGTTTATTGTTTACGAATATGTGTTAGCGATACATTTATTACATTCAGTTTTACTCAGTTCAACTCTTTTCCATGTTATGCATTTTTACTTATAATTATATAATTCTTTATACTATCGTCTTTCCTTCGTCAAAACAAATTTGCTGAAAGTGTTTAGGCAAGTAGGTAGAAATATGAATGTATAAACATAATAAACTACTAAATAATCACTATTTGATCATGTTGATATGCCATTTTAAATTACGCTGTACAATTAGCATTCAAAGATTTGTGTATACCATATATATGTATTTTTGCACCATTTCGTAGTTTGCGTCTAACATTCTCTTTGCATTGTTTTATTTAATACATTTACCTGAATTGATGAAAGTGGTTTCAGAGCTAATATAATTTGCAGTGCTTACTTCGTTAACTGCAAAGACACGTAAATATGATAAAAGTAGATACATTTATCTGTCTGCGTGTGAGATAAAAGTACCGTACAATTATCTTCGAATCAGATCAGTGAATTAAAAAAAATATTAGTGAGAGTGTTGTTACATCATTTGGTTTACCGCCAATATTTTCCCTTGCAAATAACCAATTAAATGTCAATGCATAAAAGCGCTACGGACACACCACATTGATACAGTGTAATGTTAATTTTCAATGTTGATGCTTCCAAAAAATAAAGACGAAATTAAACTACATAGTTATTTGAGTGTTATATGTGTATACACTGTGCCAGAATCATGGTAAAGTTAGTGTATCATGACTTGTGTTGACTGCAATCATCAATCAATCAAGAAATATTAACCTTTAACGTTATAAGTACAAACAATTTGGTACTAATTCTAGAAGATTATCCCTGACATAATGTTCGATGTAGTCCATTCTCTCATCGTTGATTTTGATATCATCATAATTATTCACATTATAATTATCACCTAAAAGTTTATTTGTAATGTCAGAAATTATTCCACAAAAAATGCATAACCTTCTGATACATCTATCTCCTATCATGCCTATGTTTGATAGTGTTCATGTAACTGACTCAGTTTCTGATTAGTTTGTTGTGGACAATTATTTTAAGTTTCTTCACAGTGTGTTGTAAACAGTTATTTTAATTTTCTGCGCAGTTTGATGTGGATAGTTATTTGAAGTTTCTGCGAACCGTATTGTGGACAATTTTTGTTTAAGTTTCTGTGCAGTGTGTTGTGGTCAGCATAATTGTTCTGCGTTCTTTTTTTCTGCCAAGTGTTGTCTGGGTTAATTGATTAACATATGATCACTTAGTGCCGAATATATCCAAACGATTGTACAATTGAAGAATTATTCTGAAGCATGACTGTTTACGTTGGATATTTTTCTTACTTTTTACACAGATTAAAGACGTTTACCTGAAGTGTTGGAAGTTGTATCCGAGGTTATATAATTGGTAGTGCTTAATTCGTTCACTACAAATACAAGAACAACACATTCAATTAATGCCTTCTCAAAGTAAAAGCATGGAATAGTTCTGTAAATAGATATCGCGCCCTTTTCAACTCATTACACTGTTCATTATCTAAGTGAACATTGTAATTATCTAGATAAGCTAAATTGTTTCTTGTTATGTGTTTAGACACTCGGTCCAACTCAATTCGTTTGTTACATGTAACCAGATGGAGTGATTTTGTCAAAACAAAATCAATTCCTTGCTGAGATGTTTACGCGACCGCCCGTCTTCTATCCTTATCAATTTTGATATCCCATGTGTGATTCATCGCCATTTCCTTTTCTTTAATGAGTGACATTAATAGAGTAGAAGTTGCGCATTCGTCTGAAATTCCTCGGATCAGTTTTAGGACGGTACTGTTTTACTCATCTGTATGTTATACAAATGTGCTGCTGACGTGTTCTTCTTCTCGAACGGGCTCAAATTATTTTCTTTTTTATTATTATTTTTCTTGAATAGTAGCTGGACTTAAATTTGTTACTGGTCAAACATTTCATGCAAAGCGATAGCAAGAATGGAAACGGGGCATGTGTCAAAAGAACAACAAACCGACAAAAGAATAGAAAACAGGCCTGGGACAGCAATAGTTCTTCAACATGTTCAACGCAGCGACAAAATCCTCAAACATCGAAAGTTGGATGACGGTTATTTATACGTCTGTATTGCCATATAGCGGTGGTGAACGATATATCTTACAATATGTAGAATATTGATATTATGGGTCGATCTAATACAACACATGATTACAATTGATTCCGATATTGACAAAAAAAATGTTATAACAAACCTCCTAGTACACAGAAAGCATCATAGTCATCACAACAGTTATTGTACATTTGACAGTCTGTGTTACATTGACAGCGATGTCTTTTGTCAAACGGTTGTCCACAACTATCGACACAAAGTTCTACAAAAACAATACATTTTTAGAAAGTCTTTAATTTAACTAATATAAAAGGTATAGAGTGAGTATTGTTTAGCAAATTAAAACAACATCTCTTTTTGACAGCCCAAATTAATTATAATTAAACAAGTTGGTTTTGCTATTCTAGTACAACCACACGATTTATAAAATGCATACCAAACTGACAATACGAGGACGCATTGATAGTATACGATATAACACAATGGTGTCCAAATTTTCTACTTCGTATATAAAATTATTAGTAGTATAAAATCCATTCCATTTTTTTGGGGTAATATTTCCGCTCAAGCTGGTGCAAGGGGCGATCTTAAATTTGCACTGAGAAGAGAGTTTTTTAGGGGTCCGTATTGCAGGCTTCATTGTGGTGACTTTGAGATGAACAATATCAATAAAGGCGCTGTACCTGTGCTTTTTGTGTGTTTTTGTAGTCGTATAAGAACAGAAGAGGAAGTATGATTGCATGTACATGTTCTGATTTTGTGTAATGAATATGTAACCTGTATCCTCTGATTATCTACTATTTATATATGTTGTGTTCAAGATATACGTTTGTACAAATTATAATTTTTAAAGAGTTTTTATTCAAGTTATAAGTTTTTTTACACATACAATGTACCTTCTTGCACCAGGTGATAGAGTTTTATGTTTTAAATTCAAATGTAAATACTTCAACCTTACATTTAGAGCTATTCTACTTGTCATTCAACTGGAAATGAGGATACCCGAATTTTAAATTTCTCTTAATACCATATCCGTACAAAGGCTTGTTGTGGTCTTTTGTATCAATGCTCTGTATTAGATTGTAGTTGTGAAAATATGCGAAACAATGTACTGTGTGCTTGAATCATCCATTTGTGTTAATAAGTTTATAAATCACTGATGATAACTTGTACAAACTATCTGTAAAAATTATAATTTGTACAAGTTTACAACTTGAACACAACATATACGAGTCATTGATCATATAACCTATGACACTTTTTGGCAAGATGTGAACCTTAGATAAAAGGGTTAGCATTTAGCATCTGGTTTCTTCGTTTTGTTAAACATAACCTCAACATACCTTTTGGACAAGAATCGTCATAATCCTCACAACAGTCTCTGTGCATCTTGCAAGTTGATGTACACTGACAAGGGAAGCTATCGTTAAAACCTTGTTCACACCTACCTAAACAAGAATCTAAATAAAAAAAATATTTTGAAACAAGTAGTCATGCCTCAAAACACAGTTCATATTACATATAATTCTGGTAAATACATTTTACAGATCTTTCATTAGGTCTTTCGACATATAATGATTTAGATTTTGTTTTAAACATTTTTTTGTTCTTTCGCCACATGTTTGTTTTGCAGTTTAAAGTGCAGTGATTTCGCAAGATGTCGCGTAGATATTTTACATATTATATTGAACAGTTACACTTTTCAAACTGACCCTGTATAAACAAACTATTTTTATTGTAAGAGGTAATTCCCTGAACACTGAGTCTCTACACCATGGATGGGCACGATTACTGACAAATGTAATCGATTAATAATGGATAACATGAAGGTGTTTTGTAACAACTATAGGTCACCGTACGGCCTTCAACAATGAGCAAAGCCCATACCACTTAGTCAGCAATAAAAGGCCCCGATAAGACAATGTAAAACCATTTAATCGAGAAAACTAACGGCCTTATTTAAGTAAAAAAATGAACGAAAAACAAATATGTAACACATAAACAAACGTCAACCACTGAATTACAGGCTTCTGACTTGGGACAGGCACATACATAAATAATGTGGCGGGATGAAACAGGTTAGCGGGATCCCAACCCTCTCCCTAATCTGGGACAGTGGTATAACAGTACAACATAAGAACAAACTATAAAAATCAGTTGAAAAAGGCTTTACTCATCAGATAGACAAAAAATTACAAGTGGACGTGGACGGGTACTTATACATCCTGACCCAAAAAGACACAAGGTATTTTGCGCAATTGGTTAATAATCGATTATTCAAATTTTTGTATGTAATCAATTGCAATCGATTACTTTATCACAAGTAAATGCATTGCTTTTCTATGATTGTCAATTACATGCTTCAAAATTTAAAAAAAAATGTAAAGTAAGTTGATATCAACGTTTTTATGGTGGAAGTTTGGAACTTGTTAAGCCAAAATAAACCATTTAAAGCCTTGTTTCCAAATTATAAGTTCACCGTTATTATATACATGTAGATGGAATCTCTTAATGAGGTTAAGAATTATTGAAAAAAATCTTGAACATGAAGCAGAGATGACATGACAATCCATCAATCACATATATATATGTTAACGTTTTTTTTTAATAATCTTGCTTTCGTAATGACTAAGATGTTTTGTTGTAATTCATTATCAGCAGATGTTTTTTAGCATAGTTATTTTCTTATTTTGATATGAAAGGTGTTGACTTATTTTCAAGCACATACATCCATTTGTTTCCAAAGCTAGATTTAAAGTTAATTATGATAGGGGATCTGGTTGATCATAATTCACCTTGAGACAATAGATATAAAGGCAGTTGATAAAACACTTAAGTTATATCAGTGCTGCAAAGTGATGAATACAAACATGTTTTCATGTAAAATAGATTATATTTCATTAAAATTAAAAACTATTGTATTAAAGTAATTGAAATGTAATCGAAAGTAATCGATGATTACACAATGATTTTGGCTGTAATCGATTAAATTACGATTACAAAGTACTGTCGATAACCGGGAAAATGTAATCAATTACAACATGTACAATCGATTACGGTTACAGATTACGAGAACACCCATCCCTGCCCTAAACACTGTGGTTCTGTACGCACCTCCTTTTCAACCGTATATAAACTCGTCAGAGAACACAGGGTTAACATTTTATTTTTCAGACACACGCGCGTTTAGTCTACAACAGACTCATCATTCACGCTCGAAATAAAACATATTTAAGGCAAGATAAAGTACGAGGTTAAAGAGCATTGATGACGAATACATTTGCCAAATTCAGCCAAGGTAATATATTTCTGATAAAGAAAAGCCTTAGTACTTTTAAATGTAAAGTTTTCTAAACAGTTATGAATTACGACAACATTGTTCCTAAATTTGCTCGTTATATCCTAAGGAAGTTAAGAATATTTTCACCGAAGCGGTCTGGATACTCCATATGAGAGTTATTTTCCCTTCTGTATTTTAAAGAAGTCAAATATACAATATGTAATTGTAACTTGCAAACTGCATGAACCATAAATAATAGTAGAGACCTGTGTTACTTGTATGTAGGGCCATGGTCTTCCCAAACTAAAATTAAGTGAAGTTCAAAGGTCAAGGTCAGGTTCAAAAATTTAATTTTAACTTTAAGGTACTGTTTTGAAGTGACCGTATAAGATACCTTAGAAATGTTTTACTACACTGTCATTTGCGACATGATTTACCATACATATTTTGTAACAAAGATGCGTTGACATTTGATGGAATTATCCTCCCTTCTAAAAGAGGGACGGAAGATACCAAAGGGACAATCAAACGCGTAAACCGAAAATAAACTGACAACGCCATGGCTAAAAATGAAAAAGACAAACAGACTAACAATAGTACAAATGAAACAACATAAAAAATTAAAGAATAAACAACACGAACCAAACTTAAAACTAGGGGTGATCTCAGGTGCTCCAGAAGGGTAAGCAGATCCTGCTCCACATTTGGCATCCGTCGTGTTGCTTATGTGAAACCAATCCGGGAAATAGTCTGATTCGGTAGGTCACATTCATGAAAGGGAACTTAAACTCAAACTTGCATCATTCACATTAAATGCAACAGTTTTTCAAAACTGTTTGCTACAGTTTACCAAAACAAAATCACCTCTTGAATTATTTAACAATTATGACCTTATTTTCGTGCTGTCGTCATTAAAAACTTATTATAAATACATATAAAAATGATGAAACTATGGTATCATGACATAGTTATAAGGTTAAAAGAAAAAAAATATTATGACGTCTAAACCTATTTCTCTTTTGTGTGTTACATTTTTAGATGTTTTTTCTTACCTTTTCCACCTTTCGCAGGAATGCCCAACAATAGACTCAAAATGAAATATACCAACTTCATGTTTATCTATTGTGTCAGATTTTGCACTGGAAAAGGAAGTTATTTATGTATTATATTATGTCATGAGTGATGAACTATAACACATAGAAAGAAATTCATTTTTGATAGTGAGACAAATATCTATCTGTTCCGGACCATATCAGTATTTGGACCATACGCGTATGGTCATGACCATATGCGTATACTCATATGGTCCGACCATATGTATATAGTCAGACCATATGAGTATAATACGTGTTTGGTTATTAACGGGCCGGACCATATGAGTATTTGGACCATATAGGTATTTTTTTTAAATAACATTATAAACGTTTTAATAATCATGATAATACAAAAACTTTTCCTAAAAAAAAACAGTGATGGTGACATGGAAATTTATCAATTTTAAAATCCAAAAACTTCGAGAAAATTAAATATTGATGCCATAGTTATTTTTCATTGCTAGTTATATTATTGCATGTAGGCTTGGTGTGACATTCACTTCCATAAGGTATCATAGCTTTTTTGCATTTGCAAGAAATTTGTGCACGATCTTTTTATTTACACCCTTTGTTTGTGAAACTATAGCTAGACTTTTTGCAGCTGCGTACAGTGATACCGAAGTTGTTGGCATTTCTAATGTCTACGATGTTTTCAATGAGCCCTAGGTCTCAAATAACGTAAAATGACTGTACTACACGATATTCACAATACAACTTAAATAAACTATGATACTTTCCAGTGACTTCTTGTGTAACAATTCATAAAGAAATTTTTGGAGTTTGATTATTTGAGTCGACATATTGTCATTCACTCGTAAAAACAGATCGGTAATGACCGACGATCGGTACTTACCATCGGTATAAAATGTGTTTATTATAAATTGACAAAAAAGTACAATTAACTATGTGAAACTTCTTATTTTTATGTAGCTTATCTTTTGATTATCATTGAATAATGAAAATTACCTATATTATAGTATGTTTTAAATGAACGGTCATATCATATGAAGATTTTAGAAGTATTGAAAGTAAACTGTAACAGAGTGTTAATTACCCCCGACCATATGAGTATATACACATATGGTCATGACCGTACTCGTAAGGTCCAAATACTCATATGGTCGGGAACATATCCAATAGAGACAAAAGGATGACGATGTAAACAAGCATAGTGATCTCGACAATAGTTAGCTACAAAACAAACCGGGTATGAGGAAAAAGAGAAGTGCAACAGCCTGAGCGAGGACTAATTCACGAACAAAAAAATATTGCTGACAAAAAACTACTGAATTACAGAATCTTGGCACAGGAGATTACTTTAATTATTTTGAGGGTTGATTTTGTTTTGGAGATCTCTTTAACATTAGACAAACAGTAAAATGTACAAATTAACCTTGAACTATAAAATCTCATTTGACAATACAAAACCATCGTTTTAATCTTATTATGTGACATCATTTGATTGAAGCCGACCGAATAGTTTGTGTAGTGGATGACATATTGACTAGGCACAATATAGAAGTTTTTAAAGATGATAGTAAATGCTGATATACCGCTTTAACGAAAAATGATTCATATTTTTTACTGTCGTAATAATCAAGTAACTGGCTATACAGAATATTTATTTCCAAAGCCAAACAAAAGTTAAACTTGCTGAGAATTGACTGCATAAGAAGAATATTTCAAATATATAAATTAAATGAGAAGCTTTATTATCCTAACGTTTCTAATGACTTCGCAACCATTATATTTTATAAAGTAGTTTGTACTTACTTACTATGTTCATATATTGATACTCTTTTCCTGTCTTCAATAATGGCCTGAATGATTCATAAAAGGTGTATAATTTGGTAAACATCCGTTTGTAGTTTCACCCTAAAATTAAGTTTAATAGGCGAATACCTTCCGTGTTTAGTGAAGTTGAGAAATACATTAAAACATTATTACACATTTATTCAATGAGATATATTTATACATCACACAATCATGTACTGTTTTATTTTAATTTAACACATGAACGGATAGTAGGAAGAAAAAAGTGTTTCAAAATTAAAAAGAAATGTTTAAAAGATTTTGATTCCACCATTGAGAATTATAAAATCCGTTTGTTCACCGAAAAAAAAACCTATTGAATATTTCACGACTATACTTTTTATTATAGACACAACGAACAAGAATAAGAATATTACTAGCTTTATTTGCCTTTTTGTGCTAATGCGGCGTAAAGCAACCAACAATCAAAAACTATTTCAACAGCAGAATAATTAAATAACGATATGATTTAAATTGATTTCATGTATTACAATGATGAAAAAAAACATGCATCATGGTCTTAAAAAAACTTGTTATCATATTTTCAATGGAAACATCGAATTGACACACAATTTCTCCCCAAACTATAGCCTTGCTGTATTATATTATGTAACAGTGAATGAATGACTTGTTTAATTTCATTTGCATGTGTATTATGGCTGTTTGTAAACTATTTAAAAAAAAGCATGTTAAAAAAATGAAGAACAGAACACTTAGGTTGAACAAAACTTTTTTTAAAGGAAGATTATTAACGAGTAGCGATGTCCATGGGATGCCGGAAATACTTTAATATACGTTACGTCTATTATAGCAATGGCCAAACATAGTAAGTAAGTTTAATTGTTATCATTTTTGCATGACTATGCAAATACCTAGTGACATCAATTTCCATTATGTTGGCATTGAAAGAAGCCTGGTAAGAAGACAAAGAGCACCACCCAGAGGGATATTTATTATGTCAACAACTGAGGCAATTTTCGTACAATACTTAGTATTACATTATACATGCTATAGTCATTAAAGGAAAATTGTGTTTTAATGTTCATTTTTAAATGGATTTATTTTGTGAAAATATGACTTTAACTTATATTTTGCTGATAACGTGGAAATGTGTTTTATCTGATATCAGTACCAGTGTATATAACATTTTTTGAACCAACTTTTTTAACCTTTCAATTTTCAAATGAATGTTATTAACAAATGACATACATAATCTATATCGGACAATGATCCAGCCCTAATTTTACAACGAAGCAGCAATAATGGTAAGGTATATAATTGAACTTTTGATATGTAGTCATACGGGAAAAAAAAGGTAAAAAAAGTATAACACAACAAAAGAGTCAAACATATTCATATATTTTAACAGAAAAAAAAATAATAGTTTTTTTATGGTCTACTTTTTTTTTATCTTTTTATAGTATAGCAGTCATTTCTCAAAAAGGTATAATTTTAAATCAATCGTTTATTGAGATGGTTTCCATCGCGGGTGAAAAGTCATACATTCCGCTGTCCTAATAGTGCATATACGTGTTCAGTAGCACCACAGACTAGTTTGATTATATACATGTTTTTTTTTAGATTTGGGGACGTAACCTACCGATAAAAAAGTTACCAGTGGATCCTGTCTTAGATATGAATATTATTCTGTATTTTTTAAATTTAATAACAAGGTATTATTGTTGTCTTCTAAAACATCAAACCGTCATGCACAATAAAGAATTCTTAAGAATTTTTGAAGAAAACAAAATATTTTCGTGACACATTTATAAATTTATAATGCTTTTTTTGTGCATTTGAAAGTCTATACACCTAGTTCTGAAAAAGCCTCATTTGAGATCGTTTTATTGATATAGAATACTTAATTTGAACATGCGTTTTCATTGAATTGTTTTTATCTAGACACATTTATAAATTTATAATGCATTTTTTGTGCATTTGAAAGTCTATACACCTAGTTCTGAAAAAGCCTCATTTGAGATCGTTTTATTGATATAGAATACTTAATTTGAACATGCGTTTTCATTGAATTGTTTTTATCTATGTTATATATAGAGAGACGTTGGGGTGAGGAAAATATATATTTTATATAGGCTCACTTTAATATACGAAAAAAATAAATGATGTAGAATTTATTTTAAAGATATAAACAGACTTCAAATTTCCCAACATTGTCAACTTTTGATGCTACAATGATCATAATTGTTATGGTTTGCTCTCCATAGTATGTTCTCTGAGTGGTCATAGGTAGGGTCAGTGTCTACTTCCTGTGTTATCTGCCAGTGATCGTAAGCTTTCACGGTTTCATCTTTTGTAACATTATCTAATGCTATATACTTTTTCTTTTCAATGCTGTTATCCGATTTGTCTGTGTCAGCGATTGGTTTTGCTAAACAATAATCACTTGAGATAGAATTATCTAGAATATCGATTGCAATGTGTTGATCAATTGGGAGATTTGAGGTCAAGGTAAAAACCTCCATTTCGATTCCCTCGATTTCCAATGCGTTTTGATTCGGGGTTTTAGTTGGAATGATTCTATTGTTCATTTGGTTTAATTGATCGTAAACACCAGATAATGCCCTAGTATATGTTGATTTATCATCTGCAGACCAATCAATTTTATTCATATTGTCTGACACAGGTTTTGCTAGACAATAATTTTCATTTGATGTTTCAATGTCATGGTAATGACCTTCTAAAATATTTTCTGGTGTATAATGATTCAATTTAGACGTACGTTCTCCTTTACCCATTGTCAATGAAACATGTTGATTTCTTTGATGTATCCTACAATGACACAAATAAGATAAAACTGAACCGTAACAGGGACCATTATTTAAACTACCAGTGTAAGTTATTTACAAATATACATTAGTTTTATAAATACAAGGATTTCAATTTGTATATTTGAAAGATTCTTCTCGATACATGTACACTTTTTCGGTACACTTATCTTGACTAACTAATGAATATGAAGAAATATTTTTCTTTATTCATAAAAAAAGATTGTTTAAGCTTTCAGTTAACGTTATTGAGAGTAATATTGTTTTCAAGTTTAACCAATCAAATTATTGGTGGTTCAATACATTAACATGGGATACGGGTTTATGTGTGTGGTCACTTTTTTGACAGAACGTCCAATGTCAAGACATTGAAACAATGGATCTGAATATTTAATCAATTATAAAATCTATTGAAGGCGAAAAAACTAAACAAGCTTTTTAAAACTGAAAACTGATTTGCTTGAAAAAGATAAAAGTTTGTGTTGAACAGTTATTGATTCACAGTAAAAACACAGTCTGATCTATGATAAGTGCAATAATTGTCAAGAGAAAAAAACATGGACAATGTGGGTTTTTTTTCTGTTATGCTTTCAAACGTTCTTTGTTTTCAAACTTTAATGGTAGGCATTAAAAAGAAATCATTACTATATTGTGACATTCGTACATATTTGCCATCCCCCCTGAAGACAAGACGTTTGTTTTCCATCCCACATTTATCGATCTTTTAAATGACCATTGATCAATAAATGTGTGGATTTCTAAACTGACCAGATTGACGTAAATGCTTACTTCCTAAAAACTAGGACCAGTATTACAACTATTATTATCATTGCAACCGTTATTGACACAGTAACTCCACCAATCATAACTGAAATAGAAAAACAAATGTTTTGTTTTCAAATGTACAGTTACTTACTCCTGATCTGATATTGTGAATATGGAAATTACAACTAATAAGTTGTGTCCGGGACATATACATGACAAATTTGAAATATTCATTTGATCTCTATCACATGCATGTATCAAAAGTTTTAACAATATATTTTTACGAAAGATGTGTAATTTGCGATTAGAAAACATCATTTAAAAATATGAAAAACAAGAAAAAGAAAAGAACAATATTGACAAAGGATCAAGGTTTATTTAAAATATTTCAGTAAACTATCTTTGCCTTGCTATCTGTTTTCTATATGTTTTTGGTCCGAGAAGATTATTTCTTACATATTTTTACGTATCTTAATGGGCACATACAACTTATGCATGTTATAATTGCAAAAAGCTAAAATTTAAAGGTGTGATTGTGACCATGTTTCAAGACAAGTATTCTAGATCAAAGTGTACTATCTTCTACTAATAAAATCCAACTCGTTTCAAAATTTGGCGAATCCTTATATGAGACAACGTGGCTTGAATCGGGCTTAGCATTTTATGTTTTACGTACGATAACTGCTTTCTTCTGTTGCAGTCACAATATTCTCTACAACATAAAATTATCATAACATGTTTGAAATTAAAATTTAACTAGAAAATTTCGTCGTTATTGTAATCAGTCTGTTACATGTAAGACTTTGGGATCTTTACCATTTTTACCATGTTTAATCACGGTATGAATCATGTATGGTGCAATATTAATTGTTTTTCAATCTTAATAATTTTCGTTAGGCAGAATGTATTTAGGTTTTATTTAATCATCTTGTATTTCTAGCGTACGAATGTAGATGAGTTGAAACTGTTGAAATACTTAAAGTACCATAGTTTAGTCCAGTTTGCCATTTAAGCAAGTATGTTTTTAACCTTGGTATTAAGCAACTGTTTTGGAATTAAGCGATTCACACTTCAGTTCACCATAACGACATCTACATTGACAAAACTCGTATTGTGTAGTCATATTTACACACAAAACTCGAATTGTGTAGTCATTTTTACACACAAAACTTACATGACACAACGTGGAAAAAAAACGTATTAAATACAGGCTCATGTAAGAATCAGGCAAACAGTGATAAGTCCATACTGGCAAATTGTTAAAATTTCATATTCTAGGTGTGAACATACCTTATTAGAATTATAATTTGTTAATTAAATTCTTTTTTAGAAAAAAATAGTTTTGTGTAAAAAAAAAACATTTTGAAATGTTGACTCGAAGGCCCATGAAAAGGAGCAAGGTAAACTACAAAAAGGCACGTTTTTTAAGTACTTAAGATTGCTTTCATAAAAAAAAATTGCTGCTGGTATATATAGTTCATAGGTATAGTGATATGAAAACAGATTGAAAATTCATTTCAATTATTTTCTTTCCTAGCAACAGTAACCCTGGAAATGTGATCAAAAGCATTTTAGAAAAATGATAATTTCTTCTAATTCCATTTATTTAAAAAAAAAAACATGAGTCACCCGACACATTTAAAAAAGAAATACCCTAATGTTTATTTGGGACCAAGTTTATGTAAATTTTTCTCAGATGTTTCAGGAGAAGACTTTTGTAAAAGGTGAAATACCACCATTGATTTTCCACTATGAGTCTTTGTTAAATTTACACGTTTCAAAAACAAAATAGCTGAAATTATCTTTGTTTCAAATAAAGAAATATTTGGCATTAGTAAAGTGTTACCCTGTATATAAAACCAGGAACATATAAAGTGTTGAGGAATTTAAGCCGTTCACACCCAGTTTGATATTTAACCTACCGTACTTCTTATATACTTATCACAAACGATATACGTTACAACCTCCATTAAATGAAACATTGTTATCAGTTTTCTCGTCTTATTTATCTTCATATGACTTACCAGTATCAGCTCTAAGTATTGTAGTTGACGCAATGGTTGACTCATCAGTCGAATCTGTAACGATACTCATCTTTAGGTCTCGTAAAAAAAAATCGCAAAGTTTATTCATATAGAAATATTAACTCAGTCTAGAAATGTGTACCAAGATTTAAGTACGTTCCATTTAAAACTAATGATTAAAACGTGCTTATAAATAGACAAATAAACGATAGAAAAAACAATGTCTTTTATTACGCTGTATATGAATACGATTAGAATAGCACTAATAAAAAATTGATAAAGTTCATTTTCTTTTTTTCATTTCTCGTTTCAGTAATAACTTGGTTTTCAACTACATACTTACCTGAATTTACAAACGTTGACACAGTGCTGATATAATCTGTTGTGTTCAGTTTATAAACTGTCAAATAAAGCAAATCCAATTTAGAGTAGACAGCTTTAGATTTATCATAGTGCAAAAGGGGTGGATAAAATGGTCATATATAACTGTAAAAAAAAAATTCTTTTCAATTCTACAGGTAAAGATATCATGTAACACAGATAGATGTCGCATGAAAGGTGTCAATTAAGAAATTATATTCCCTGCATTGCTAGAAATATGTGAGAAAAAGGACGCCGAATTATGGATATGATAGGCGGAGTTCCGATTATTGTTAATATTCAGAATGATGTGTAAATTTGTACTTATATGTATAAGTTCGGGGACGATAGTAATATATGTACCTGGTTTGCAGACAAAACTAAACTTTGTTGATCGGTTACCAAAAACTGTGTGATTGTTGAATTGTTGCAGATATGCAAATTTACGTATGAAACTTTGAATGTTCTGGAAGTCTGTCAAATCTGTAAGGTGAGTGAAAAATATATATTAAGAAGGAAAAAGTCACAAGCATTGTTTAACATATAATATTTTGATTTAAAAAAAACACTCATTTTCTATCAAATAATCCTATTTTAATTATAACACATGTATAACTATTACATATTTTTTAAAGATAAGAAATGTTATAATTTAATATTTAGGAATAATCTAAAAGCTGTAACTACATGAGCAACACGTCGTATTCAACATATGGAGCAGAACCTGTTCACCACACCCAGATAACCTAATACAATGTAACACGCCTACTCTTGTGTTGGGGTTTGTGATTCTCATCCGGTCTTTAAAAAAAACAATATTTTTGCCTATTATGTTCTTTTCAAGGCGTGTCATTTTGTCTGGACGTATTTGTCCAAAGGGGTCAATTTCCACAGTACGTATACGTATATCTAAAATTACTAAAACAAAATGAATGACTAAGGATGATTAAACATGTTTGACTCGATACAATGAATATCAAAGTATTCTGGCCACTTACTTTGGTCATGCTTTTTACTGACAATTTGCATTATCACCTTGCATTGTTTTTCCCTTACATTGTTTTCGTACTAGATTTTTTTTTAGATTAAATCATGTTTAAATCACAGTTGTTTTAATTCAAAACCTTCAAATACATTGTTTAGCCTTTGGGAGTCATGGTTGTAATTGAATTACCGGAACTGTATGCGTCTGACGGATATAAGCCTAGTATTATTAATTAGTTTCCTCATTGTTATATTGAAATAAAGTGCCCATAATTGCACGTATACGTGTTGGGTCTTTTTTGGCATTTCTTATATTATAACCGTCTTTTTTTCTCTCTGTTGCAATTACGTACCTAATTTATCCAGACTTGTAAGGTACAACTTTTGTCTGTATACACCAACCCAGTACATCCCAGTTGTATCTTCTTCCTTAGCGTTATTACAAATGATATCTGAACGCAACAACGGATACGTGGAATGCCTCACTTTACAATTTGCCACAAGGGTTTGGAACGTCATACTGCCTGAATATGCCTCCATTTTGTTACCTTTAATTTTTAAGACAACTTTAATATGCATTGCACTTTTTTGTGTGTATTGTATTACTGTTAAAAAGTATGACTTGAAACAAAATAGATCAATTTGATTTCAAGCGTACATGCGGTAGATGATTGATTATTAGTGGTCAGTTCGTTAATTAAGAAATAATTCATGGAAGCCATAGATTATTGGAAATTTACACATGGCCTGGGCCGTGATATTCGAATTTTATCCTGAGCGTTAGCGAGGGATAAAATCAACGAATATCACGGCCCAGGCCATGTGTAAATTTCCAAAAATCTATGGCTTCCATGAATTATTTCGATTCTAATAGGACAAATACGATCTTTAAAAAAACTGAAGCGAGGGTGGGTAAATCTGTGTGTATGGCTGTTCTTATTTACTCCCTGTTAGATAAAGCTCATCATTTTAATAGACCCGTAGCTTGCACGGATTATTTCGTGAACAACCGCTGAAAAAAATTATGTTTCATTCTCAAAACCAACAATTGTTATGTTGATTTATATGTTTTTTCCCGTGAGCTACCGTCAAATCCAAAGTTGACATTTCGTAACCAATGAGCCGCCATGTTGACTTGCTGAAATCAGTACATAGGCGAATAATGCAATAGAATAGAAAATCAAACATAACCTACCTTGATAATCAATTTTAATACAACAGTAAACGACATGTCAATAGTTAACGTAACAGAAAACGTTCAACTCTAGAGTTTTCATTTGTATGACGTCATGTTTTGAAATGACTTAAATGCGCCAAAAACATTAATAGACTTTCGCGGAATTTTATTTTATTTTTATTTTGTTGGTTTCTCCGAGCCCTTATGCATTACTTCTTTTTATTGTGCATCCGAATAAGAATAAAAGTGATTTGGCTTTTCTGAATTGCAATTTTTAAAACAATTAAATCGACAAAGGGTTTGCAAATAGGTTTCAATACATGTGGATTTACGTGGGAAGTATATTGTAACAGCCATTATTATGTACACCACGGAGTCTGCGCTAAGTATAGATATATCGAGAATTTTATCACAGTGTTGTTTACAAAGCGAAAGAAGCACGTCATATTAGAATTGACATTATATGGAATGTATGCCAAAATTAGAAAAAAGATCCAGGAGGATAATCAAATAAACGCCGAGAAAAGAAGAGTTGACTTCCGTCGTCAATAGAAACGAAAATAACACAAAAAATAGTTCATGCATAACTTGCACTAAACTGACGATTGAGTATGAACCCCTACAACTAACAATCGTAAATTACCAATGATCCAAATGAAAAGAAGATCGTGATCCACTAGTGACAACCGTTGTGTTGCTTATTGCAAGTAAAGTCGATAGAACACATTTGGTAATTATATCAATGTTAAAACAAATGAATATAGGATTGAATTGTTTTTACAACCAGGTGATCATATCCGTAATTTCAAATTTAGAAATGTTATATTTAATGTGCATTCTTAAAAGTAAAATAATATGTGGTGTAAACAAATATATTCATTGGTTTTATTCGTGCTTTATGAGGTGAAGTGCAAATCTTAAAATCTCTTCATTTCTCCGTTAAAAAAATATCAGCATTGTCTGCTGATATACTTACGACAGTATGCTTTGAAATAACGGTCACATTTTGACTTGGAATAGTTTGGAGTTTCGGTAGAACAGTTACGAGCTAGACAGAACTTGTCTTCATTCGCTTGATCTTCGTCAAATGATTCATTTACAACTAAAAAAAAAGCTATGAGGATTATTCAATTTCAATAAAACATTGTTGATGGGAAATAAAAAAAAATATATTTCTATAATTTGACCAATTCTTCAGCAAAATACATTTGCATCCAGAATAAGTCTATAATGTTTACTGCTTAATTAACCCAACATAACTAACACACGAACCCGAAGGCAAGTTGTGTATTTTGCCTCTTTACGGTTGGGTTCACGCATTACCGAGTCTTGCTCCCGTTTAAAATCAGAGAGCGATACGACACGCAAAGTAAAAAACTCGGATAACTATCCTCAATTATCTGGAACGTCCTATCATTGTCTGAAAGCAGTCGTATAAGTTCGTAAAAGATTCCTACGGGTCGGAAGGGTCCGAATAGTTCGGCGAAGAACATTGACAGTTAGGTGCGTCCCGTAACATTCGGGGAAACTCAGCCGATTTTATCTAGTTGAATTACAATCGTGCCTATGCCGTGACAGATTTTGCTGTATCGGATCACATCCTAACAATGTTCTGTGTATTCTGGACGGTGTCCTGTGGAACGGGAATGATCTAGAGAAAATTTTCATTGCCGATTGAGTCAAGATTCCATCCAGATCTTTTCGATTGCAAAAAGTTTTTGCCGATCGAGTCAAGATTGCATCCAGATCTTGTCGATTGCAAATAGTTTTTGCCGAAACCGTTCCGGAACAGTCCCTTAATTAATACGAAATTCGTCAATCGTCAGTCCCGACAATTACAGAATACAACTGATACCAGACAAAGCCGTTTAAAATGCGAAAGATCGGAACTTGATAGGATTACGTTCCGACAGTACCTGATCATCTCGAGTATGCCGACAGTTTTCGAACGGATAACTTCCGTCAGCGTCTGATCACTGTCTGGTTACTGTCTGATCTCTGTCGGATTACATTCGGTAGAATTGGGACGCAGTATTGACAGACTCGGTCGAATTTTAACAGGCGAAAGATACAAATTGGATTTGAATACGCTGGTAAAACCATAATTTTTCAAGGTATATTCAAATTAGGACGAGAAACAACAGATGCATAAAGAGAAACTAAAAAATTTGTCATCAATATTTTATATCAGCAACTTTTATGAAGCAATATCCGTATTTTGTTGCAAATGCTTGCAAATGCTTGCATACTAGTTACAATCTACTATATACTGTTTTACATAGTGCTAGCATTAATTCCATCAAAGCTGCTGCACCATATTTGTAATACTTTTTCATATATATAATTATTCGATGCAAACATATTTGACAAACAAAAAAAGAGGTAGAGCTGATAACAGTTAAAATGATCAACAGGAACACTAAACGTTGCCAATTAATCAGAGCTGTATTTTTTAACACATTTGATTAACTTCCTACGGAGCCGGTGAAAAATTCGGATATACAATCCACCAATCATTAAATTGCAACTACAATGACTTTGTAATTCATACATTAAATACAACAACTGCTGTTTGACACCAGTATTTCCTTGTATATAGATAAAAAGTAGTTAGATGAATTTTATCATCTATTATACCATTACTTGGTCTTTTCGAGGTTTGCATGAGTAAGTGTAATACTGTTTTATAACCAGTCTTCGTATTGTTTTAATTATTATTTACATAAGGACTACAAGGCAGAAAATAAATATTATTATTAAGATACCTTTGTATACATCGACAAATAGATGGCAAGCATTTGCAGCCATACAATTCGAACATAAGCTGGACTTTTCACTGCTTTTAGTGACAAGTCTTTCGTGTTCAAAACAAACACATCTGTGATCCTACAAAACGCAAATCTTTAGGAAAAGTCAACTAGGCAAAATTTACTATATACCATTAACAAATAAACCAATCTCAACTTAAATATTTCAAATTCTTCATTTGATAGAAAACAAGTTATTATGAAACTGTTTTTGTTTAAATAGTTTTCTAATTAAAACTGGTGTTGGTATGCATCTTCAGACTACGTGGTTTCCTGCAACGACGATTTGAGAAACAGTCTATAAGTGATATGTCAGTATCATTTATCGATTGATTGATAAATAAAACTTCTGTAGACTCAGTTGGACAATACTCTTTTTGATCAGATAACAATATTAACGATAATCCTGAATCTGTATTTTCAACTTTCAACCACCATTGGTTGATTGAAATAATTTAATTCCAATAATATAACTGATTAATTGTACTGGATTATTTGTTATTCAGTTGTAGTTATTGAGTGCTGTATTGTGTTATAAATAATACAGTGTTATAATTAATATGGTTGTTGATTTTCCTGATAAGTCTAATGTAGACGAAACGCGCGTCTGGCGTACTAAATTATAATCCTGGTACTATTGATAACTATTGTATATGTAAAATAGGAATCGTAATATATTTATCTTTTTTAAGGTTTTGCAGCTTGTATAACTGTATTGGAATTAATCATTGTTGAGGACTTTTTGTCAAGTATTCAAGTCTTTTTTTTATAGTTGTCTAATACATAATCATGTCATATCTCCTTATTGTTCTGTATACAAAGTATTTGAAAACCATATGCCGATTAATTAAAATACACAGGATATATATGAATTTATATAATTATGCAATCGAACAAAAATCATACCGATTATTCTGAACTTTGAAACCAAACTTTCAAAAAGTATTGGTGTTTTTATCTTAGCAAGTTTCAGTTTTCTAATCATAAGAAAATCAGCATAGTATTCAATATTCTTTTTGTATAGATTATGATCTGAAAACAAGTATTTTGAACTTGATTTTTGTATAGAAATTTATACTCACATGTTGATTAAATCCAAAATATTGACTGCTTGTTCTCCATGTTTTCGTGCACTTAACTTGACACAAAGCTGAATCATCAACATCTTGTATATCAGTTACAGTATCTTTATCAGCTGATATGTTATAACAACCTGTGAGGATGGTTGAATGATACATGACAATTCATTAAAGAAGTCTGCAATAAGGTCATGAAATTGATACCACTCAAAGCGCATAAAATTATGCAAAAAATAGTAAAAGCTAAGATACTCGTTTACAATGTTAAATAAGGTAGTCGCAGATATTTCTGCAAGCCATAACTATTTCAATTATGAAAGAATAGACAAACATGCAAACATGTATGCTCACAGTTTCAGAAAATGATGCATACAAATGATGGTATCCAAATTATAAATATGATTTTCTTTCCAACAATTCTTCGCAATGACATTACCATCAACTACATTTGTGAATTTACAGTTGCCCAGATTTCTTTTAAGTTGCAAGTTGCTTTAGTGATATCATGTGTTTCCGGATATTTTTGGTTTGTCCTAAAGGTGATAATGTTTCAATTTATGTTTGTATACTTCCTTTGACAATTACAGCTTCCGCGTTATCTCGATCTTTTGCTCTTATACAACATCATCTTAAAGGTTTAGTGTCGTATTATGTTAGTTGACAGTATCATATGATCAAAAGGAATGCGTAATAAAAATAGGTTTATATTGTCAATAGATATAAGAACATGTTGTATGAGTAAAAATGAGACAACTCTACATTCAAGTAACATTGTGTAAAAGTAAAAAATTATAGGTCAAAGTGAATGATACAAATACAGATACTGTTGTATGGTGGGTTTTGTCGTGAAGAAAGGTTAATTTCTCGCTACATTGAAGACCTGTTGGTGACCTTCTGCTGTTTTTTTTTTCTTTGGTCGTGTTGTTGTCTCTTTGACAAATTCCCCCTTTCCATTCTCAATTTAATTTAGTTTAGATTTTCTTTTGTTAATATATCATCCACAAAACATTAGTGAAGTTAGTTATCTTAATCTTCTCCCAGCAAAAGGTATGAAAATATATGAATTTTCCTTGATTTATTGACAGATCGGTAATATACTGAACACAGAAAAGTAAGAATTATGATTCAGTGTTGGCCAATTAACTGACGTTAGCTACACATTCACACGAATTATTGACAAAAGAAGAGGACAGTATATCGTGATAACATATTATCTGTCAACGAACTGCAATAGTTTGTTGTCAAGTTGTGTTTAAACGTTCCGTTCACCATACAAACCTCTCATTTCAATCCATGGTAACCACGCTATAAAGCTGCCAACCCATACGCTCTTTACGCTATTACTTGCATGGATGTAGTCAGTAAGTATCGTTATATTGTTTTCTAAAATAGAATGGTGATCATAACAATGTAAAGCTGCATCTATCCATGTCACGGTCGTTTCAGGGGATCCAGTGACTGTCGTTTCCGGGAAACTAGTGACCGACGATTCAGAGAATAGAGTGACTGTTGTTTCCGGGAATCCTGTGACTGTTGTTTCTGGGAATCCATTGACCGAGGATTCAGCGAATCCAGTGACTTCTGTTTGCGGGAATCCAGTGATTGTTGTTTCGTGGAATCCATTGATCGACGTTTCAGATAATCCAGTGACTGTTGTTTTCGGGATTACAGTGACTGTTTTTACGGGAAATCCTATGATTGTCGATTCGGGGACTTCAGTGACTGAAGTTTTGGAGACATCAGTGATTGTCGTGTCGGGAAATTCAGTGACTGAAGTTTCGGAGAATTCAGTGATTTTCGTTTCGGGGAAATCAGTGACTGATGTTGCGGGGAATCCATTGACTGAAAGCACATGCATTTTATTAAACCTGTAAAACTAAATCATGCTGATATAGAAGTTAAATTGGTGTCATAATAATGCTCCGTATTCTATTTTTGAACTGATGATGACCAGTAAAATTGAGAATGGAAATAGGGAATGTGTCAAAGTGACAACTACACGACCGTATGACAGACAACAGCAAAAGGCAACCAACAGGTCTTCAATGTAGCGAGAAGATCCCGCACCTGGAGGCGTCCTTCAACTGGCCCCTAAACAAATATATATATTATATACACTAGTTTTGTGATAATGAATGCCATACTAAACTAAAGTGTACACTAAAAACTAAGATTAAAAATGATACAATACTAACAAAAGGTAAAGGCTCCTGACTAAGGACGGGCACAAAAAGGATGTGGGGTTACACATGTTTATCAGATCTCAACCCTCTCCCTATACCTCTAGTTATAGCCCATGTAGAAAAGCAATTATAAAATCAATTGATTAGTGCTTTGTGTTCTTTTGTACTTCTAGTCATTCAGTTAAAGTTTGAAAGTCAAACATAATGATCTTTCAATAAACTACTTTATGGTCGGGTTGTTTTGTCTTTGACACTTTCCCCATTTCCATTCTCAATGTTACTGTCAATTGAAAGACAGGAGAAATTGGAGTATATAATGTAACTATTTTGTTCTTTCGAAATTTCTAAATTAGAGCGCGAAAATAGAAAGATAAAGAAAACAGAATCATTATTCCTCTGTTTTTTTTCAATTGTGGGAAAAGAGATTGTCATTCGTGTTTTTTTTATTGGATCAAATATGTTGTGTTAACTGGATATTTCTTTATTTTTAAGCAAAGCTAAAAATTAGTCTTACCTTCATTCTGTAACAAATTATAGTGTTCCAAATAATGTCGATCTAAAATCCTTTACATATAGCAAATAATGTGATAATTGTTGATGTATCTTGAAAAATGAAATTGATTTCTTCGTATATGTGTTGACAAAAAATAAAACGCTTTAAAAAAAGATGTATTTCATATTTTTTCATGTCTCATTACCATGATTACAGAAGCCTTCGTTAGTATTCAGGACAATTTGCTAAACAAATCAATCATAATCTATTTATTTTTTACAGATTATTTCAAGAGTTAATTCTGAATAGTAATGTATGAAATATTCTGACTGCTTTACAAATGTTGTACTTTTTAATTGTTTGTATTTGAACACCTGAAATCGTAAATTCAAAGATATCTTTAGGTGTTATGAGCAAACATTTTTTTTAGAAATATGTAACCGCCCTGAGGTCATGACTAAACTATTCTAGTTTTTCTAAATTATTTCCAGTCCTTGTTATTCAGTTTATTTTTGACTAATGAGTATGAATGTCTTTCTAACTATAAAGAATAAATATCTTGATCAGATACAATTAAAACATATTTCATAAAGATCTTGTTATTAATTATTACCTTGTTTGCCTTGTGTAGAGCCAGAGAATAACGAGAACAAAACAACGAAATATTCAATTCCCATTCTTACACTTATATATGGTGTTTTTATCTGAAAAAGGAAGTCATTGTTAAAAACTAAAGAATTAACAAAGTAAAACAATTGATATTCAGATGTCATTTTGTGTACAATATGATTTGAAAATAAACCATAAGGAAAGAAATCTATTAGAAATTTTAAGTGTGTATTTATATCTTATCGTTAAAATAAATTGCATTTCACATGGGCATTGAAGGAAGCGGGCAGTATTTTTTAAATGTATTTAGTCAATGTTGTTATATTGAATTGAAATGGACAATATTAAAAAAGACAGTTGTCTCTATAATATTAAAGTAAAATAGACAATTGTCTCTAGCAAATTTGTTCTTGCTTGTTATCTATACAAATATATACAACGAATATGGTATCGTTACGTAATTCCGCAAATGTCAAATTGTCAAAAGCATCTAATGAGAACCTAAAGATACCAAAGGGACAGTCAAACTCATAGATTGAGAATAAACTGACAACGCAATAATTTAACGCCTAATGGCTCAATATGAAAAGGACAAACAGACAAACAATAGTAAACAAGAAGCAACATAGAAACATACACTGCCAAAGTCAAAAAGTCTGAAAAGACCAGTTTTTGTCGGAATTTGCATGAATTTTTACCCGACATTCTTATTTTGTCTGAAAATATTTAAAAAATTCTTGACATAGTATGAATTTGTCTTATAAGATTCTTGATTTTTTTGACAAGTGTCTTGACAGTATGATTATTGTCTTAAAATTTCTCGACACTTCCTGTTTCATCTGATAAGAGTCTTGAATAGTCTCTATATATTATTGACTGTCTTAAATTTGTTTCGATCAGTATATTCTTGACATTCTTAATAATGTCTGAATACGTTTTGACACATTCTTGACCGTCTTAAAGCTGTTTGAATATATCTCGACTCGTTCTTGACAGTCTTAAATATGTATTGACACTATCTCAACAGTATAAATTTCGCCTTAAATGAGAGAAGACTTATTCTGCACTGTTTATGAATTTCTATTGCTGTTACATACTTCTTTTGCTTATATCTTAACTGAACTTTTGCAGAATCAAGAATCAAGGATCAAGGATTAATTTGGTATAGCAAGATACCCTTTGGGTGCATGCGCAACTAAGTTAGAATACCCTGACTAATTCCCCATGTAATATAATTTTGATTTATTTTTATTAAACGTTTATTTAATTGTTTTCACTTTGAATATATGTTAAAATTACTGACAAACAGCATTTTGATCTTTTCCGTTCGCAAAACTGCCTGTCAAATTTCCTTTACTTAAATACGTGTCTTGTACATGTAGGCAGTTTTAAAATCAGACCATATGTCTCTTTTGGACCCCACAGTTTATCTTTTGCGTTTGTGTTGCTAAAGAAAGGGGGCTTTCGTTTAGGTCAAAGAGTTTGTTCCAATTTTGATTCATAAACGTTATTGATTTTTTTGAATAACCCAAACAAAAGTTTTTATTCAAATTTGAGTGTTGAATTTCATAAATTTCAATCAAAAACAAATATTTCTGATAAATTCCTCATGAAAAGAAATAAAATGTTCAGATCTATATTATGCATGTCCGTTTGAGATCCATTTCATAAGAACAATAATTTCTGAAGAAATACATTTTTCTTTTAATCTTTAGGAATTCTTCAATTTGTTTTTATGTTGAAATGATTAACTTCATAATTTTGATGGAGAAAATCCATTTAAATGACGATTTTCAGTTTCATCTATCAACACATTTTTTTTAAATTGTATGGCTTATTACAGGTAAAGCAGTAATTAGTATTTGAAAGTTGTGTGTACCCTGCGGTGTGGGATACCTTAAATTTACGGAAAACATCCTGTCCATGTGTAATACTTGATATATATTTCAACAGATGACATTACACAACTTGTCTTCTGTTTTATGAATAAAGAATGAGGATAACATCATATACTTTGCTATTTGTATAAACCACATTTTGGTATTATAATTATTAACCATATAAACATTGATTTTTTTGGATGTAGAATGAAATATGTCTACAGTACGATTGGTTTTTATCATTTATTAATTATTTATAAGATTTAGGAATCAAAATTTGTAATAATTTAAAAACCCACATTTAAATTGTTTTATATCAAAATCCCCACATTTGCAATATAAATACTTTAGATTTCATAGCCATAATATTTGCTTTGTCAAATTATCAATTGTTTTTCTTGCCAAACTTTTATTTTTGTTGTAAGAAGTGTAACTTGAAACAATAGTATGTTAGATAAAGAGAAATAAATATTGAAGTTATATCATGAATATTGGTCCAGATGTAAAACTCTTGTCTAGTAAATTTTAGACACAATTTAAACTGTTTAGAATATGTCAAGCCATACTGAGAAAAAACAAAAATGTCGAGAATATTTCGAGAAATTTCAAGAATTTGTCAAGAAATTTTGAGACCATATTCAGAATGTCGAGAATATGACGAGAAAATTTCATACAAATTTAATTGAAATGAGAATTTGTCAAGTCATACTTTTGGAGAATGTAACGCAAATTATCATGCAAAATAAGACAAAAACTGGTCTTTTCAGATTTCTATACTTTTGTAGTGTAAAGATTAAGCAACACGAACCCCATCAAAAACTGGGGGTGATCTCAGGTGCTCCGGAAGGGTAATCAGATCTTGTTCCACATGTGGCAATCGTGCTCATGTTATTACAAACCCGTTGAATAGTCTTATTCGGTATGGCATATTCATGGAAAGGGAATGGGATTGTGGTAACAACGTAAGAAACATATCCAATATCATCTGTGAAACGATTATTCCATAACGGTAAACCAACTCTTGATGGCGTTCGTAATTAACGAAGGAAGGGATAAACGAGGTTCCTGACTTGGAACACAAACGTGTGCATGCCGCAGGGTTAAAGTAGTTTCTTTTGTTATCATATTAACTTATACAACGAATAAACCGGCCTACAAAGCGTACAATAGTATGATAAATTGTATCATACAAGGAGACTACAAGCAAACCAATTTGTTCGATTAAGTTAGTGCACTATTGTAGGACGATAACTAATCCTGCGTAATATTCATATAAATAAAATAAAGTATAAAACAACTAAATGTGCCGCCATCAATATATTTCAAATAAAAGTATTGAACACTAACATCAGTAGAAATAAGCTAATTACTATACTTACACGATGTCTTGTCATGATGTCATTCTTAATAATGATCAATAAAAATAACTTCCTTGATTGCGGATTTTCTTTCAAATCTGTATCTAAACAACAATGTATTTAAATATAAACATTCCGTGTAAGGTAGATGAAGTTAGTTTTATGTCACAACACAATTGTGTATATTAGTTATGTAAACTAGAAATGTTATTTAGAGAAGTAAACGGAAAAAAATAATAAATATGACGGCATATGTTTTTTTTCAAATGTCAGGTAATATGGCTTTAATCATATTATTTCTGGTTAAAATGTGATTTGACCCAAACAAAAACAGTATTGTGCATTTTTTTATAAACTAAGCTTTAAAGTACGTTATCTAACTTTAAAGAAACTGAATTGAAATGCATTAGTATTAAGGTAAAAAATCCTGAATAGCATTCGTTTTATTCTTTCTGTTATAATAAACATTTTTGTTCCACCTGAATGCCATAATTATAAGTAAGATTTCACAACATTTATTCATTTTTTGAAGCTTGTTTGTAAAATGTTTACACTACGAGTATTTTCCATTTTATAGAATACATGAACGTTACAATTCAATTGTTTGTTAAGCTAAATGTAAAAATTAGAAATTAATATAATATTTTATACCACATGAAACAACCATATCAAGTTCGTTGTCCCATAAAGATAATTTCGACTTGAAATGTTGTTTTTCTTTTTGTTTCATTTTGACATCTACATGTATAACAATTCAAGCCAGATACAAGGCCTATATAACACCTAGTCTGATAGAGACAATCAAAGTTCCTATATGTCCTCTTATAGAGAGTTTAAGGAAGTGGAATGTGTAGCAGACTCGACATTTACTTTTAATGTTTCCTGAAGCTAATATTATAGCAAAATGTGAGGGTAGTTAGTCACTTCATTTGAGATCGTCATGTCAAATGTTACATTATTTTATCTTTGTGTAACCAACTTAAAGCGGATGCCATTTGCAACCTCGAAAAGCTCCAAAGTCCAGATGCAATTCAATGAGCATCAGGATGCAATTTGTATATACTCCGGGACATATAAACGTTTTTTATACCGACATTTCAAGAGACAACACATATTTAAAAATATGCAAAGGGGTCAGGTGGCATTGTTTGGAGAGAGAAAAACGAAAGTGCGCATTAATTAGATTGACACTTAAAACATGAGGACTCACGACAAACAGAAATAACAAGAGGCGAAGAACATTTTATTACCATTGTGAACCATCTGAATAATACAATGACTTATACCGTTGATGTCAAATCTCCTCCTGTATGTGTTATCAATATTTCATCCGGAATGCATGGTTATGCAGTCGACGAATGTGCCTTAACATTGCATAGCTAGTTCTCTTTATGAAGGTCAATCTGGAGATTTAAAGTACAATAATAAAGTCAAAAGTAAAGACGTTTGGAATTATAACCTCAAAACACAAGCCTAATCAAAATGTAAAACTAAAGTTCCCTTATCCTTCTCTTATCTGTCAATTCGTGTATCTAAATTTGCAGAGGTAAACAAAGTTGTTTAAAAACAACTATCATATAAAATGAATGGCAGTTCGTTCAACACTGGTAAAGGGAGTCTACTGTGACATCTTTGCTATTCTGTTTCGAATTTCTTATACTAATCAGTTTATAAATAAAACAAATACAATTAAGAAATTAGAACCCAATGCAAATAGACTTTTGGTTCGTATGATAAAAACATATATTTACTAATCTTCTTCAAACCGCGATGGTTGGTGCAGTTGAACGAGCATTTTTAAAATGTTTGACCTATTTAACTTCAAAGTCAATTCTCCTCTAGTAAACGTATTGTATTAGTCAATCGTTTGGAACTCGTTTTTATCAAACAAGGTATTTTAATTTGATGGGATAAAATTTAAGATAATAAAATATTCGGCCATTGGTGCAGTTCTTTCACTGATAATCTGTGACATACTTAAGTTGGAAATAATAAATAAAATACTTTTAACATTTCAAATAAAGAAAACAATTTTAATCATTGCAGATATACATAGGCCGAACTACTTCGTGCGGGCATGAATATATCATGATTTTACCACGGGTTGGCCCTTTACGTGCTTTAAGCCAAATATATTAGCCTAAACGATAGCGAGGGTTAACCTTTCGGCTATAAGGGACAACCCGTGGTATAATGTAAATATATGCAAGCCTTCTAAACCTTTACGATTCTTATAGCTAATAGGACACATACATCAATTATTTTAGATCGAAGCGATCTAAGTGGTGGCTTGTATTTGCTGTTCCAATTATAACGCACTATAAGGTTTGGCGTAAAAAACGGAACAAACTGAATTAGTCCAATGCTTAAACTATTTATTTCAACGTATTTGGATAGTGTTGTATGAATTTAAATGATAATCTACCTATACGTCTTATATGTATAAAACAATAGGCTTTTACCACATTTTAACATCGTTTGTTCACGTTTCCTTGTCGTGATGATTTTAGGTTTCACTTATATTCTTACATCGTCGTTAGATGTTATCGGGTACCTCATTCATAAAATCATATGACGTTGGCGTACAATTGGGTCAGCCAAGGCAATATATACATATTTTTCCACGGGTATGTACTCAAAGCGTTTGAAGGACGTCATGTTAGAATTCATGATATATAATTGAACTTCAGATGATTTTTAAAATTGTATTGTCAAACAAATAATTGTAACTTTTAAACATGTTCACTTATTAAATCTAAAACGATAAAATGTCGTCTTAGTTGATGCTATCAAAGCTCAAATTTTACAACACATGACATTTTAAACAGTGATATAAAAAAGATGATGTGGTATGATTGCCAATGAGACAACTATCCACAGAAGACCAAAATGACACAAACATTAACAATTATAGGTCACCGTACGGCAATGAGCAATGCCCATACCGCATATAGTCAGCTATAAAAGCAAATATTGTTCCAAGCAGTCTTCAAAAGAGGTGTCACATACAACCGGTAATTGCGGGTTCATAACAGGTAACACGATACTGCAGATAAAACAGTAAATTGACAATAAAAATTTAATAAACAATCTACATTACGTTAAAGTTCAATCATATTATAGGGTTATAATAACGTAAAAATATGTGATAGTAAAACTATTACTGATGTTTTATAAATGGACAGTACTGAAAAACAAATCGAACGTAATATATATTCCAACGCGTTACAAAAAAGAACCCTTTCAAAAAAATCCAAACAATACCAGACAGTACACAAGTTTCGTTAGTTTTGAACATCAAAGTGATCATAATTGTTAGATTCAGATGTACGCATATTTATTGCTGAATGGTCATAAGTGTCATCTGAATCAACTATGTTCGGAACATGGTCATACAAATTCACGTTGTCTTTTTCTTGATGATGTTTTACACTATGTAAATGGTCGTAGTCTGCATTATCTGTGTAAATAGTCATGTCAACCGGGTCTGTTGGCTTTGCTAGGCAGTAGTCAGCAGTTGTCATAGTATTTGCCATGGAATTTAAACTTTGTTGATCTCCATTTTGAATTGTTTGTGTATCGACATTTACTTGAAGATCATTGTATCCTGGATTTGCAATAGCATGGATTATTGTTTTTTCTTTAATATTGGATGCATCAACAATAATTGAAACTACTCTAGAAATTTCGTTTTCATCTTCTGCTTCTTTTTGTACCTGTATATTATTGTTAGGTGGTTCTCCTTCTCTGTGATTATCCTCACGTTTCCAGGATTTAGAGTTGAATCTGAAATAATTTAATGATTATTTCACATTACAACGATATAATTCACATCATTAACATTTGATTTTAACTCCATATTTATGATATGTTTAATACATATTTTACATGTGATGCTGACATAACACTATGCACCCTACTAGTGAATCAATGAATCAGTATCTTGTGAATCGTATGGTTTAAGGTTTGGTTAGATATTCATTCGGTAGACGACCTGTTGTGTTCTGACACAAAGAGCATATGAGTGAAGCAGTAGCAATTCCCAACAATGTAATGTATCTAAGGACAAAAGTATTGTAAATACATTTTTTTTTGTCTTTTGAGGTAAACCTATATATGTATAGGACAATAAATATTTAGCAACATTAATGAACATTTAGATTGGTTTTTACTCAAACATCTTTATCTTAGTATTTACACAGTAATATCCAACGATACATAAGGATTCATGTATTAAGATTTGTACATCCTGTACAATACTATGAACACTCAGAACTATCACACAATGAGATATTACAGCAATCGTTTGTGAATTATAAAACTACATTATTTATACTAGGCTTAAACTGTTGTATACTTAACTATAAATGACAAAATAATACAGACCTTCTATATGTGAATACAACTATAACTACGACAACTACAATCACCAATATCGATGTTACTGTTCCGGCAATTATACCTATATCAAAATATATTTCATAATAATAATAATAATATGAATAATCTTAATCCCCTCCACATGTATCCTTGATAATAATATTCATTTCTTTTTCTGTTATATAAAATTTGTCGAGTACAAAAAAAGTAGGGAAATAACATGCAAAAAGTAAAATACTATTTCTTAACAAAATCTCCGTTTAAAATGAAATCGGTCGTATGTATATAAAGAGTTGATCTTGCTACATATTCCGTAGTGGCTTAAATGTTTACAAAACACACAACATTAATTTAATTCTTCAATAAATGACTGTTTTTAAATGTATTTAAGAATTTGGTGCTGCCGTCAAAGCTACTTTTTATATGTCTTTATTTATTTTTTTAATGGAATTAAGTTTATCCTCAGATTAAGATATGCCAATAGCAACACGTCTTCGCAAAGGTCAGATATAAAAAAAAAAAAAAAAAAAACGTTTTTCAAACTCTTGTAATTATGAAGTAGTTTTTCTCGTTTCAACTGTCTCCCTAAGCTTTATAAATTTATAGATAAAAGTACAAATGACTATCTTGATGTTTTATGTTTCGTTCGGTAATATTGAAGAATTAACAATTCCTTATTTATGATATGAATTTAACCTTTTTTTGTATTGTTGTAAGGATTGGTTAGTACAATGTACATGTTCTGATTTTCATATATCTTCTCAATGAGTGTGCCGTTTTCATTTTATATGGTATATAAAGGCAACAGTAGTATTCCGCTGTTCAAAACTCATTACTCCATGGACAAAAAACTAAATCGTGGTAACAAACTAAAACCGAGGGAAACTTATTAATTATAAGAGAAGAACAACGACAAAACACTGAAATGTAACACACAGAAACGAACAATAATATAACAATGGCCTTATTCCTGACTTGGTACAGGACATTTTTAAAGGATAAAATAGTGGATTGAACCTGGTTTTGTGGCATGCCAAACCTCGCACTTTAATGGCAATGTTTAATAAAACATTGAAATGACAACATGATATTACAGGACTACAATACAAATAAATAGGAGAACGTATTAGACAAAGAAAAACATGATTAATAGCTATAGATAACAAAAAGCATCAGGTTTAAAATTCAATACGCCAAAAACGTAATGCATATGAGCCAATACCTTTTTTTCGAAAGATGGCATTATTTCTAATCAAAATATAAACTTCTTTCAGCTTGTTCTCCGATAGTTCTTCACTACCATTAACACGGAAACTGTATTATATATTTGTATAACGTTTGTGTTGTTTAGTCCTTATCTTTTTTTACTGGGTTTTTATTTGGTGAATGCTAGTTATGTGTATATGCACATCGACATACTCTTGTTAAGGGTCATATACGGAATTTTATCATTTTTTTTCCCAAGGCTGACATTCCAAACTATGCATGGCGAGTTATGCATACAAATCAGGATATGTTAGCCATGTTGATGCCATCAGCTCGATCCGTTAAGAGTTTTTGCCATTTCCTTATATTTTGGGTGTGTTCTTGCTTTGTTTGCATAATCGATATAAACTGATGTCTTAATTAAGTCTTATTTTATGACTACGAAAAGGAAGCCAGGTTTACTAGTACACCAGATAGAAAACAGTCATTATCAAATGTGACACACCTATTTAAAAGCAACCAACCGTCTGAGTAACATGGTCATTGTATACAGTTGACAGTTATAGTCTCTATGTAAGGTTAAATACAGTTGTTCCACTCCATATTACATCGTCATAAAATATCAATCAACAAGAATATATCACAGATTGGAACAAAGTGGAACAACCTCGCCACAGCACACATTTCGGTTTTTTTTTCTTTCATGTAAATGTAGTCAAGTACTTAACTCAAAACGGTGTTATGAGCCTCTTGTATAACACCGTTTTGAGCCTCTTGGCACCGTGCTAAATGTCTTATTTTGACGTATAGATGAAATGATCCATGTAAACTTTGTTTTTTTCTGGGAATTTATTGTCGAGTGTTTGCTGTTCTGAATTTATGCACCATAATTTTATAAATTAAATTCAACCTGTAGAATTTACGGTATATATATATATATTTGTATGAAAAATTAATGGATTAATAAATGTCTGTTTTAAAAACATTCGAATTTAGTTGATTTTTTATTACATTTTACCTGAACTCTGAATATCTATGTTTCCTGTAGCAGTGTCTGAAAGTAAAATGAACACAATGAACAATGAGAATGAATAAGTTAAGGGGCTATTATAACGTATAAATCCAGGGATACTCTAAACAGTTACCAAAAAAGAAAAAAAAAACATATGAAGATAGAAACAAGCTCGCAAATGAAATATGGCAGTCAGTCCTGTTGTTTAAATGTAATTGTCTATCTGATCATTTTTTGTTTTTTGTTTTGTAGCACTGGTTTCTACTTTAATTGCAGCAAATTTATCAAAGTCATATTACATATGATGTGGATCTGTACTTATACATCCCGTCATTGTGTTATTGCACTATACTTAATTTGTATTTCCTTGTCTTCCATTTTTGTTAATGCACTTTGTCTCATGTCCGTTTCTACTTCATTGTAACGTATTTGTTTGTTTTATAGTGATTACGACTAAAACACAATGTAGACCTCTGTGCCCCTAATTTAGACATGTTTGGCTATTGTGTCTGTTTGTTTTGTTAACACATTTTTTAATGTGATGAACTTTTATGCAGGTTGAAAGATTGGATGATTGTAGGGCAAGGTTTAATCCTCCATCTTCTAGATTAGATAATCGATGTTACGTATCAGAAATATGACAGTTGTTGTCCAATACTTTGGTGTCCATGAGGCTTTTAACTTTGCCATAAATGTCCGTTTGGAATTTTTCTGTGAGTTTGATATGTGTTTTGTTTTACTTTAAACTAACATATCACATGAGATTGATTGCTGCAAGATTAATAGTACCGTACCTTTAGATTGACACACAGTTGAAGTGGTGTTGATTGGTTCAAGCTGAATATCTATTTGAGTGTCTGAAGGATAAAAAAAATTACAATTTAATATATCACGAATCTGATTGATACTCTCGTAGTATGTACACCATTAGTTTTACCCGTGTTATCAATTCTATTTTATCATTTTGTAGACTTGTGGCAATAGTTTAAGAAAAGGTTCCAATCAAAGGAATTGAAATTATTATGATAAAAAAAAATGTTGCAGCATGCTGTCATTGATACACAAACAAGGAATTACAGGTTACCATTTCAACTTTTGACAACCAAATTAAAGTACAATATTGATCAAATACATATGCACATGTACGGCACAACTGTTGTCTGAATGTGTCATACACCAGGAGTAAGATGATTAAATTATTTGTGATTCAATTCTAATTTATTTCAATATATGGAGGACACATCAGAAAGTACAGAATTCAAGATAGATTTTACCACATAGCAAGTGACTGTTTTCTTGTTTTACTTCGTTCTCAATGAAAAAAATAATCTTTTACGATGGACATACCAGGCATTTGTAGATTTCACACTTTTAGGTAAACCAAAGTATAAGCAACTATCTAATTTTCTAAAATATGCATAGAACATGTACCTATGTATTTTGTGTATTCTTAAATAACGAATTACAACCAAATTAATTTCGATTTGATTCTAGTTATACATTTTAATGTGTTTACCTGACGCGCATTTGTAATGATGTTTTTCGCTGCAATTTTCGGCTTGCTGTAACTCATCATTCGCTGCTATATGATCACACCGTAAAATGTACGGCTCAATTTGGTCGAAGTATTGTGTAACTATTAGGAAACAAAATTAAAATATGAAACCACATGGTAATGGATCAATGTGTCGGTATTTGATGTAAAAGTACAAATTATGATACTGTGAAAACAAATTAAAGAGGTAGAATGGAACTAAATTCGTTCACTGAAACTGAAAAATGATTAGTCATATTTAAACATTGTTTAATACTTTCTATGGATGATTTGTTTATATCTTTTTTTCAAGACAATAGGCAAAGACAGAATTCTTGTCAGTATTATCTGACAGGGTACGCTAATTCTTAAATAAAATACCAACTAAAAGATATAAAAATGTAAGCAATTTACTTAATCTTTACCCAGTTTTTGAGTAAAACATTAAGTCAGTTTGTAGACTATGTAATTGTTAAGATCACTACAACTAAAAAAACGAATAATGTACAATTATTGTGTTTAAAATAATCAGTTTAATACTAAATAAAACTAGTCTGCTTGAACCAATTTTGAAGCAATAGTATTTTATTATCATCCAATAGCGTTTTGAGGAGTTTCAACAAGTAACATATTAGTTTTCTGTCAGTACAAAAATTAAGAACTGAATTATGTTTGAAGGATACTTGCATATCGTAAAAATCAAACATTTGCGATGAAACGAAATATAATGGAAATGGCACTGCCTATCGAAGAGCATTCAAAGAAATTCAAATTCACATTAAGTTTATCAAATTTTGTGAAATAAATTTTCTGCCTCTTTTGTGTTGAACTATCATCGTAAAAACTATGATACGCCCGGTCTATTACCTGTTTTATCTGAATTGTTCATGTATAGTGTCTGTCTGTAAACACCAACCCAAACATCTGTTCCTGGGATAAGTGATTCTGATATGTTACAAAGTTCTACTGGATTCTCCGAATAAAGTAGTGGATAAGTGAAATGTTGATCCTCACAAGTACCACGATATTGCTGGAAAACCTGAACTTCAGGACCAACAGCTCTTCGCCCATCCCCTAGATATCATATAAAGGAGAGAAATTTAACAATGATAGAATTTTTGTACCGTGTGGTGCTTTTATGCCGTATGCTTCCATTATGTTACTCATACAATCAAGCATTATGCATCGGCTTTCATGATGACCAAGCATGTAAGATACATTCTGATGAAATATAATTAAATACCCCTATACCCCCATTACCGGGAGTCCGAAATATAACTTGGTTAATAGATGAAATATCATACATTCTATGTTCTTTTCCTATTTTTTAGTATTCAAATATATATTTAGTGTACTGAAAAAAATAAGGACTTTCGCCAACAAGACATACGCGACTTTTTAATATTTAGCACACCATTCAATTTTTATTTTTCAAGTTCAATTCTCTCCATTTCTTTACTCTTGGTCAGCGTCACTGTGAGATTTTCGTGGACAAAACGCTCGTCTGGCAATACAAATCCATTACCTACCGATTGTGTTATTCATAATATCATATACTTACGACAGTACGATCTGGAATATGTAAAACATTCTTTTGTAGAAAAAGTTAACTTTGAGCCATTTGAGTGACATTGGTAAAACAGGCAGTCATGGTTAAAACCCGCTAAATTTAATGATCCATCAAAAACTAGAGATACAAATAAAATATTTGTTTTGGTTTTAAGATTAAACAAATATGCAGAAACATTGTATCATATATCATGCTTTTATATAAAATAAAAAAAAGATATATCATTGAAAGGAGAAGTATGTTCAACCACGTAATACACACGAATACAAGCATTTGTTTATGTTATTTATACGTGTTTCTCGTTTTTAGTTTTTTATATAGATTAGACCGTTGGTTTTCTCGTTTGAATGGTTTTACACTAGTAATCTTGGGGTCCTTAATTGCTTATTGATCGATGTAAGCTAAGGCTCCGTTTTGAAGGCCGTACATTGAATTATAATGGTTTACTATTATAGATTTTTATTTGGATGGAGAGTTGTCTCGTTGGCACTCACACCATATCTTCCTATATCTATTGTGTTGGTTGTTTTCATATGATCAAGAGAAGAAGACATCACAGTGCATTTACAGTGCGACAAGTATTGTACTCAACAATGTGTCCTAATAATAAGAGTTAAATACATTACGGAAACCATAGTTCAAAGATTAAAAATACGACAACACACTTCGGGATTCTGTATTCAGAGTCTTTAAACATTTAACCATTTCTATACATCTTGACAAATGGAATGGCTTGAACATCGTAATTTATTTGGCCTCTTTAACTTTTTTGCATTCGAGCGACACTGACGAGTCTTTTGTAGACGAAACGCGCGTCGGCGTATATACTAAATTTAGTCCTGGTATCTATGATGAGTTTATTTTCAATTTTCAATAGTGGTTGTTTCTGACTTCAATCACTTACTTGGTGAAGAAATTGAATGTATGTTTCTGAAGAAATGATTCTAAATAGGTATATATATTCTTATCATAGTACATGCGAATAGCTTAATTTTGTTTCTAACATATTTCAGGGTTATTTTAGGCGAAAAAAAACCGTAAACCTATAGAGTAATGAGAATTTCCATTTTGCATGAGTAATGAGTGGTAATATTTTTTATTGACATGGTGGTGCATCGCAGATATAACTTAGTGAAATAAAATCTTTGATATATTCATTTATGGTTTCTCTGCTATCATGTTGTGATACTTAATCTATCATTAATGAACTTGACGAAAAAAGTTGAATCCTGCTGTTCTTCACATATGAACAATGATGAATGAAGACAACGTTACGATATGAGTTGGTTTTTTTTTTTTGGTTTATCGTAAAGAGCTTATTGTGAACTTTATGAAAATATAGTTTAAACTCCATTTGGAAAATGTTTGTTCTTGAAGACGGTAAATTCAATAATGGTTTGTACCATTACTTTTGAAAAGTATTTGTCTAGTTGTCTGCTCAATAGTTCACATGCTTGATTTATAGTCGGAGAGAAAAACAAATTGTTAATGAAAACCTTTGTACACGACAGCGTGTGTATTGCTGTTTCCACGGTCTATAAATTCTTGACAGAAACTTGCATTGTCAGTCTCTTTCTTTACTCTATCATGTTCATCAAAGCACACACATCTCTCATTCTACAAAAAAAATACGTTTAAATAGAGAATTTTATTTTCTGATTTTATTAATTATTATTTTTAGCTTTTTGTGTAATTTAGTTGAATCATAAACTAGTACTGTAAAATAACCCTTCAGTGTTTGATTTCCTTAGCTGTATTGCTCATTTTAGTTTTGAAATACAGATTCCAATGTATGTGTAAAAAAAATTGTTTGGTAGTATTTCTAAACCAAAGCACTATAAAGTCAAAAACCTAGAACAAAGTGAAAAAGAGCAACAAAATCGAACTCCAAAGAAAACTAAAATCTGAAAGTCCCTTATTAAAATAAAATGACAAATTGTCAAGCTCATACGCATGAAACGAAAGAAAAATAAGTGTCAAATTCCTAATAGTGTCATGTGTTGGTACAGACATTTAGTGAAAATCGGAAGCGGACAAAAATAAAACAGTAAACATGACGAGCGTTTCACTACAACAAGGCATTTATTTTCAATGTCACAATTTGGACGCGGCCAATTATAACCTAGTCATTTGATTCTTTTAAGGAATCAATGAATCCGCGAATAATTAAGGAAATATAATAAACCAAGTTAAATTTAATGACGTTTTCATTTATCTTGATATGACGCGTACGAGAACTATAAAAAAAATTACAAATTTGGAAGAAAAGATTTTGACAAACATGCCAAAATAGACAAACATGCCAAAACAGACAAACATGATTCTCTTAGTGAATTATTACACCATATATTGTTTGAGGGATCATTGTGGTTTTTATTTTCTATAATGTAGTACTTAAAAGACGATAACATAACAGTTTTAACTGAAAAAACCGAAGGTTTTTTGTCATGCGACTGTATCAAGGATATTATTCAATTACGTCCTTCTTAATTTTTTTTGTCTGTGTATAGAAGTTTTGTTTATGGATAAGACGAGTTCAACTTTGAATCAGATTTTTTCTAGTGTTTATGTTGTATTGTATGTCCGTAAACTGTTCAACCCAATAAAATATTCTGACATTTCTTGTTAAGAATAGATTTCGAATAGCTTTTAAGGTGGTCCCTTACAATACAGAAAGATAACTCTGTAAAATCAGCAGAACGCTTAAATGAATTGTGTTGTTAAGGGAAAATTTAGCTTCTCGATGATCAAAATAATTGTTTGTCTAACTACTTTATAGCGAGAGTAATTTTTCTGATTAAACGGTTGGTTCAAATTTTTTTTTAATTTTATATTTTTGTTAAAGGATCAAAGTAAATATAAACCTACCTTTTGGTTAAATGCAAAATATCGTCTGTTCATGCATTTGACTTGACACAGCTGTAAACTTGCAGCATTTGTTTCATCTATTTCTAAGCTATTGCATGTAAGTGGTATATTGTAACAACCTTTTTATGAAAAGAAATAAAATGAAAGCTTAAAACAAACAAATGGAAATGATTTTGGTCAAATTGGTTTCATTTTAAAACATTTTTTTTCACAGACATGAATGATTGGTACATATCTGCTTGTACTTGACCATAATTTTTTGAATAAATGAAAACAATTTTAGTACAAATCCAAAATAATATTACAGCACCAGATGCACGTTCCGACAAGTACTGTCTTTTCAGTAATGTGTTTGAACAAACACATTTGAACGTTCAAGACCTAATAAGATTGCTGAATAAGGACACAACATTATAAGCAAAACAGGACTACGAATTCGAGGTTTGCTTGCATGTTGTACATAGCTTCAAACTTAAATTCATTTTTTCAAATGACAATGTCTTATAGCTAGATGGTGTGATAAAATTTAATGTAACAATATCAACAAAACTAACAAATATGGTTCTTATCGAAATCATTTTTTTATGTGAAAATTTTGAAAATTATATCAATAATGTGGTCATTTTATAAATTTCCTGTTTACAAAAATTTGAATTTTTGGAAAAACTAAGGATTTTCTTATCCCAGGCATAGCTTATCTTAGCCGTATTCGGCACAACTTTTTGGAATTTTGGATCCTCAATGCTCTTCAACTTTATACTTGTTTTGCTTTATAAATAATTTGATTTGAGCGTCACTGATGAGTCTTATGTAGACGAAACGCGCGTCTGGCGTACTAAATTATAATTATGGTACCTTTGATAACTTCTGCACTACAGAACAAGCAATCAATCGGTTTTTTTTTCACTTTTAAATTATTCTATATATACACATGGAAAAATGTATTGCAACACCTTGAATTTTTAAAACTTGAAAAATCAGCCTCTTTTTTTTTGGATGAAATATAATAAAATATGTGTAAAATATTATTGAAACATAGTTTATAGTAACATTGGCATTGAAACGAACAAAAGATGTTTGAAAAAAAAATGATTTATATAACCACAATTTTAATAACAAAATGAAGTGTTTTTTGTACCAAAAAATGCATTTTACAACTTTTACTGTAGTCGAACTTGTCAATGTCAGACATTTCAAAATTAATCTTCAGATGACTATTCACATCATGGTTGATCGTTATACGCCATAAAATTAGTACTTTGTGCGCAGCCTCCATTCAAACGGAGAACCGCATCTTAACGTCTTCTGATACCTGCCATAATTCGAATATTTTTTTGCTAAGGTAGCAGCAACCATTTCTGAAGAAGGGCATTGTTTATTTCATGATGTGTATGAACTGGGGTGTTCTTTCGCGCACTTTCCGCCCAATATTGTCCCATATATGCTCGATATGGTTCAAAGCCGGGCTACGATCGGACCAAGGAAGATGAACCAAATTGCATTTGAACATTGGATCTTCCTCCACGATGCTAATTTCCAGCTTTGGCGAGCTCTGTACTACCTTGGATACGGAAAACTGTGTGTCTGTTCGTTAGCAAAGGTCTCCGAAATGGTCTTATCGCACGATAACCAGTAGCGATGAGTTGATCTCGAACAGTTCTTGTTAAAAGGCTCCTGTATGGCCACCACTCTCTTTTTAGGATTGTCTTGCATGCAATGGGTTTCCTTCTGACCAACCTTCATTATGCTTGATTTTCTTTAACAAATGGTATAGGGGGTCTTCATTATCTCGGAAGGTCTTTAACATCGTGTATTGCCTGATTTGTATTCTAAAAATGACTTATAGTGGAATGGAGATGACAAACAATACGTCCAGTTATTACAGCGACATCCCTGCTTCTCTTATGCTGATAATCTGCCATCTTGCTGCAGTTAAGAGTTGTTAAGGACCCATTACAAGCTAAGGTGTCAATCACATAACTTTAAAAACTTGGTTATTTAAAGTGTTGAAAACAATGAGGATAAAAACATCTGTTTTGCTGTTTACGGGTACAGTAGCTGTATGTGCAGATAAAAACTTATCGAGTCGATATTTATTGAATAAACTCAGATAGTACTTAAATAATGTTTAACTAGTTCTATTTTACCATATTATATCACAAAAAAATAAAGAGTGTTTTTTTCTAAACTTCAATTTCAATTTGGTGTTGCAATACTTTTTTCCATGTGTATATATGTAAAGCATAACAATTTACTATTCAAATACCAAAGTCAAGCTCTATTTTCTTTCCATTTCTTGCTCTAGTTTACAACAACTATGTTACCAGAATGGAATAAATATAAAAAAAAAAAAGTTTTCTCTTAGTAATATAAATCAACCGACACTTTAGAATAGTGTATGCATTACCTACCTCTTATTTCAATCCAAGGAAGTAAAGCTTGAAAGCTGCCAACCCAAATACTATCATTTATTTTAGTAGGATTGTCCATGTACTGTTTAAGAACAGTGGTGTTGCTTTCCAAAAACGAGTTATTCCCATAGCAATCTAAAACCGCTTGCTTCCATGTTTTCATTGTAGTTTCCGATCCGCTAACTGAAATTGATAGGATTTCCTCATACGTGAGTCTAGTATTAGAATATGCTGTAATCAAACCCTCTTTTGGAGAAGGAGACACAGTGACATGTTAATCATATTAAAAGAATATAACATGACCTACAATTGAAAGACCAACCAATCAGGACCTGATTAAAACAGGATTTGTTTTATTCCAAAAGGCAATAATGATTGTTTAGACTTGATATCATAACGAGGCATTATATTACTGATGAACAATAAAATCTTTAGTAAAAACTAGCAGAAAACTATATTAAGCACGTACACACGGTCATTATAAAAAACGACCACGAATACTTTAAACTACAATTTAATGTTTTATTATTTATTTGGCATAACTATCTTGTTGTTCTTTGAGTATTTGATTAAGTTGATGGACTGCTGTATCAAAACTAAGTTGTGGGGTGAAATTTAGTGAGAGAGCACTTCACAAGAGAGCAAATAACACAGACATGAAAACAATAGGTCATCATACGGCCTCCATAATAAGCAAAACCCATTGAATTAAGTTTATGTTTTGTAATTCCGACAGAGATAAGTTAAGTTTATTTTATTAAGAATTGAAGAAAAGTGTTCTGTTATCTGAATGTTGGACAACATGTAATAACACAAATATTGATATATATTTTTATGAGAATTAAAAAAGGCATAAGTCTATACAATTTTATTTAAAACAAACGTGCACAATATCCACTAACGGTACAAATGAAGACTTTTGCTAGAATAAGACACATTCGTCGTCCTGCTTTGGTCATTTATAAAAAGACTAGAACACACCCGTGATATCGCGGGTCCGTGACTGAATTAAAGCATATAACTATGCACAAGACTTATTTTTATATTAGTATTTTTATCTGATAAAGTCATGCCGCCGGTTATAAGATAGTTATCACAGTTTTCTCTGCTTTCAAATCTTTCTGTTTGAACCCGTCTAACTGGAACTTATCAATTATTGGTAATATTAATATATTTGGAAAACAAAAGGTCCTGGGATGGAGAATTTTTTTAATCAACAGCATTGTCCTATATTAGTTATAAATAAAGTTGAATTCTTTGATTCGCTGTTTTCATGACGTCATGCCCGCTAACAAATTAAAAACTGTACCTATACGCCTTATTTTTAGTATTCGTATTGTTATGTTATAAAGTCTTACTGATTAAAATACTACAATAGGTAACAATTTGACAATTTAGTAGTGTCAACCCTGTGATTATGACCCGTGTATATAGCATATCCTGAATACACCGTTTGGTGGTGCGCCTGCCAAATGCGGAACGTACAGATAAGGTAATTAGGTAACAGATGAATATACTATTGGTATCGGTATCGGACTCGACCCGGAACTTCTTAATTATTGGCAATATTAATTACGTGGAAAACAAAAGTGCCTGGAGTGGTGTAATTTTTAATCTACACCTTTGTACTATATTAGTTATATATAAAGTTGAATTCTTTGATTCGTCGTTTTTACGTGATGACGGCTGACAAATTGGACCTCGTAATTTTAGTATTATAGATATCTTGAGAATCCATCGTCTTAATGAATCATAGATAAAAAGGTGCATAAGAAACAAACACAATGTTACAATTAACATCATCGTAAGATCATTTTGTATACTGCTGAACAAACATTGTTCCGTTTAACAACGGACATTTATTTTCATGAATAAGATATACGGATTTTTATATCAGGCGCTTGCATTGTTTAGAGTTTCATTTACACATCCTTGTTCTATGAGATATAACTTTTATATAAATCGAGCAATTATTTTAGCAATTAACATAACGCTTTGTTTTTTGTAGACATATTATCTGAACCATATAAAACTTTCTTATTTTGACACTGGACAAAATCAGAAATTTCAAGATGTAACATAAGCATGAAATCATATTCGTCAGAGTTGAAAACAAAAGATGCTACCGTAATTTTGCAGATCTTACATTGTTGCAATAAATCTTTGGCCAGATGTATCGTGGTTGACTTTAGGTTATTTGTTATGTACACTATATATTATTCCAGTTCATTGATGAATAATATCAGTTGTATTCATACGTATGCACAAACCTATCAAAGGTAATCTCATCTGAGATAGCAGGTCAACTAACAAACATATCAAAAGTCTGTTATCCTCATGCCATATTATCAATGAACATACAGAAAACAGACTACGACGAGGAAACGTATAACTAGATATATGAAGTTTAGTGCGTTGTTTAGGCTCGGTAGATAAAACAGGGTTAGTTTTTAAGATATGACTGAAATATATACTGAGAAGTTAATTAAATTATCACTGTTTGTTATATAAATATAATATTTGTTAGCTTTTTAAATGAAATATTTCATTACTACTAACCCATACCACATTTCCAGGAAAACGTCAAAAATATAATCCTGACAAAGGTGTGTGTTCGGATATTCATACCTCGTCTTATTTCTTAAAGTTTCTCTGAAATTAACAAAACATTTCTTCGAATTCTAACTACACAGGCAAAATTTTCTCACATGAATTTCACATGAATCTCACATGAAATTCACATGAAAAATTTCACGTGAGATTCACCTCAATCGAGCTTATACATGGAACTCATGTGAAAATGTTCATGTGAATTTCACGTGAATTGAGATTCACATGAATTTGATGTGAAATTTTTCACATGAATTTCACGTGAAATTTACAACAACAAAAAATGATATTTTTCATGAATTTAATTAAATTTGAAAATTAAAAAGTTATTTGAAATACTCTTTTTAGAAAATTCATGTGAATTTCACACGAAATTTTTTTACGTGATTTTCATGTGAAATTCACATGAGTTTCACATGAGATTCACGTGAAACTCACAAAAACTGATTTCACATGAGTTTCACGTATAAGCTCGTTTGAGGTGAAATTGATGTAAATTTCACGTGAGATTCACATGAATTAAAATTCACGTGAAATTGATGTGAGTGAAATTTGCCTGTGTAGAAAAAGGTAAAATCATAACAATACTTAACTCCGATTAAAATTTATAACGGAAAGTCCCTAATCAAATGGCAAAATAAAAAACTCAATCACATCAAACAAATTGACAACTGTTGTATCCTTAACATGGTACAAGAATTTTCCGTCTGTAGACAATGCTGGATAAAACCTGGTTTTATAGCTAGCTAAACTAGTGTTTTTCTTGATATGACAGCGACTGTTAAAAGTAAGATTTTTTGAATTAAAAATGAAGATAATTTTCGAAGGACAAAAAGCAACAACATTTCAATTTCCTAGCTTAAGAATTTCCGAAAAAGGCTACAAGAGGGTCGGTTAAGATGGAATCATTTTGATCAAACAGATTCCTTTAATTACCTTTTGATATCGATGTATTTACGTTCCAGCATATCATTTAGGTACCAGTTTATTCGCCCTTATGTGCAAGCTGGTACGATAACTGACGGCTTGCCTTTCCTACATAGTTTAACTTGATTGTTTTACCGTTTATTTCCTGAAAGACGTTACAAGCAGTGAACGAGTGGGATATAAAGTATGTATGTGGACAGAGAATCAGACAAAACCAATATTCGCAGTTGAAATATCTGTGTCACGTGTACCTATAGTTAAATATATATGTTCTACTCGTCCCGACAACGACTAATCCTGTTTTTGTCAAGCATAATTCAGCACGTTAGAATGTTCTTAGTATCATAACTAGAAATTTGTAACAGGATAGAAAATGCACTACATGGTTACATTAAAAAAAAATAATCTTAATCACATTCGTTTAAAAATTGGTAATTGTTTTGGTATTTCAATTAATAGATTCGATTGTGTCGTTGTTTTTATATTAAGTAACGAGCATCACTGGAAAAGGCTACCATTCATGTGTGCAGATGTAGCATTCAAATATCATTAAAGTAAACTTGAATATTGATGTAAAAGTGACAAAAACTAAAAATTATTGTTAGGTACTAAAAGCATATATAATTTACCTTAGGTGATGGTGTACTATTCCAGTAAAAAATATTGTTTTGTCAGCTATTTTAAAGATCAAATATGGGTTACAATGAAGTCTGCTTTTTTACTCCGAAAACTCTGTACCAACTATATCCTTCAATCGTGAAGATTATAAATTAACTACCAAAAACTATTTTCGAATTGACACATTACAAACAGTAAACTTGAAAAAGGAAAACAAGCTTTAAGATGTGTTAATACAGTAAGTTAGTTAACATGTGGGTGTTAAACGGAACAGGAAGTTTTTTTTAAAATGTTTAAGTACACACAAAAGACTATTTCAAACTGAATGTCATACTTTACGTAAAGTTTAAATACATTATTTTATATATTGTCATTAACAAAGGGTTTAAAGATTTGTGTATCATAATGTTTAAATATTTGTGTATCATAATGTTTAAATAAATACTTGTACACATTTCGTGTAATGTAATGTAACACATACACATATTATTTAAAGTCTCATTCAGATTATTGATAACTCAGCTCGTTAATATATGTTTAGATGAAGTTATTCTAGAGAAGTCGTTTTTTTTTAACCGAGCCTTCGACTCTTGTCGAATAAGCGTCACTAAGCAATTCTACATTCCGGCGGCGGCGTCCACAAATTTTCCACAAATATTCACTCTGTGGTTAAAGTTTTTTTTTACATTTTAATAACTTTCTTAAACTGTCCTGGATTTTTACCAAACTTGGACAGAAGCTTGGTTATGATCAAAAGCTAGTATCTAGAAGGATTGTTTTCTTCCAGTCAACATTACATTCAGTCTGCAGTTAAAGTTTATAAACATTTTTTAGATTCATAAACTATCCTGAATGTTTACTAAACTTGGACAGAATCTTCTTACAATCAAAAGATAGTATCAACAGGAATATTTTATTGATTTATTTCCTCATTTTTGCTGAGCCTGCGATTAACAGAAAGAGTAGGCGAGACACTGGGTTCCGCGGAACCCTTACAAATTTTATAGTGTTATAGAGTAATGGTTGTTGCACTAAAATATACGGTTGTTCTTCTTTTACGATGTGATATTAGGGAATTGTTTTACATTGTGGTGGGAATCTTCACCAGGGTTACCACTTATTCTTGGTCCGTTTTGTTTTTTTAAGTTATTTCTGTTCTTAAAAAAATATGGAAGATGCCAAATGATATCCAAAATTCCGTGACTGAAAGAACATGCATTTTATCAAATATGCATGATATATAAATGAAAAAAAAGTGATATGCTGGTCAATGAGACAACAAGAGACCAAGTTGACACAGAAATTAATATTTATAGGTCATCATATGGTGTTCAACAATAAACAAAGCCCATACCGCACAGTCAGCTATAAAAGCCCCGAAATGACAATGTAAAAAAAAAAGCGAGAAAACTAACGGTCTTATTTATATATAGACATAATATTGCTGTGACATGATATTAGAGTGATAATAATTTTTAGTTAAATTCGTGAAATACATTTGATGATCAATGCATATCGTACTTGTCGTAGGGTTTCTGTAGATTATCCTAATTTTGACAATGAAATGAAGACTGGAATGTCAAATATATACAGAGGCGTTAGTTCTGTCCATACACTAATGGTACAAATATCACTTGAATGATCGCAGAATAACAATTTATCATGCAATAAGCTGGTTATTAGTTAAGTAAAAACACAGTATACAAATAATATTTTGCTTTAATTTTACATGTTTCTATTTTGTGCAACCAGTTTATATGTGGATATTTCTTTCTAGACTGTGTCGTCTTCGCAGTCTACGTTTCATCTTTGTCGGTTTGTAGAAACATAAATGAGTCAATTATTTGGATTTAAACAATTAACCCTCAAATGGTGATACCATCCGGGACTTATAGTCCACCAGCAGAGGCATCGACCCAGTGGTAGTAATACAATTTACGGTACCAATGGTCTTGCACCAGATGCGCATTTCGACAATACATATCTCCTTAGTGATGCTCGTGGCCAAAATATTTTAAATCCAAAGCTTATATAAAAGATGAAGAGCTATAATCCAATAGTTCCAAAAAGTAAAGCCAAATCCGTGAAAGGAATCAGAGCTTTAGTTTATAATGATTGCTAGTAGTAATAGTCTAATATCAATGTAGAGTGTAAAGTTTTGAACATGTATCAGGTCAATAATTAATAGTCACATGTCTAATGTTGCATACTTTAATTGTTCCCTTGTTGTCATAAAGACATGGATGTTTTTGAGCTGCTGTCTGATTTAGCCAAAAAAAAACACTATTAGTTCTATTCATAGTTTAATCAAAGGAGTAACAATACAAACTACATTAGCAAGATAAGAAAAAAAACCAAGTACACATGGTGGCGATAAATACGATCCTGTTCTCGGCTAAGATACGTCCACCATTGTTCACATGTAAGTTCAACAAATACTTATGTTACAATGTACGCGTACTTAAAATAAGTGTATGGGTTAACTGAAATGCTATGATTTCTTATAACACTATCACTTGGTAATGCAAATGGTGTGTCTTACAATGAATTATGATATCTGATGAATTCTGTTTATATTTCCTGTATCTTAACAAGTTTATCTCTTGGAACAGAGTATTCAAGTTCATTAAATTCTGTATCATGTTTGCACTATTCAAAGTGTCTTGTTAAAGATTTTTGTTATAGACATCTGCAGCTCATAATTAAAGGGACACGAACTTATAACTAACTAATGTCAATATTTCCGAAAGGGAACAGTATGGTGCACATTAAAAAATACATGGGCCTTTAAATGCATAATGGATGCTGAGTGGTAAACAATAAAGAGGCATCCTCCCTAAGACGTAAAAATAGGTAACAAACAAGTTAAAGTGGTTAATAAACTGTCTTCAATAATAAATAGGTGTCTATAATAATATATCCAGGTTTTAATCGAACTGATGATTAAACAAATATATGGTATTACTACGTAATTGTTTAAATGACAAACAACAATAACCGACAAGGTTATGGACTTGTAGCCTGATGATTAGGCCGTGAACAAGTGAAAGGGTTATAAAACCGCGCATACATGTACATTTCTGATTCATAACAATAAATAACACAACTTCGTTAGACGTCATAAATATATTTTAAGTGTCAATATTGAGTTCCAAAAAGAGTCAAAACTAGCTTAGAAATGTTATTACATACAAGTAAATTTGTATTTTATATGAAAACATTCGTAATAATCAACAGGTGACCATATTCAAAACAATTGTTTTAATTTCTTAATTTCTTTCAAACCTGTAAGTTAATTGTTAGACATGTTATAATTCCATGTTTAGTAGATGAAGTAAACATTAACAAGTACATGTTAAAGTTGCGTGGATACTTTGTGTTTACCAAATAAACAAATAGTATGATAGACCTGTACTCAACTAGTTCACGGCTTCTTTGCAATGTCTTATAAATACTTGACTCATGAACGTTAAACTATTAACTAGGCTAAACGAAGTCTAAACCCTACTAAACTAAGTCTGGATGAAAATTTCACAAAAAAATTTTCCTTTTTTACAGTATGTTGAAAGCGAAGCATGAACAGAAAGATATATTGCTGCATTTTGGTATTATATTATTAATTTGGATGTTCGACGTTGTTTTTTGTGTTGTTTTTTTTATCGAACCGACTACATGTACCTTTATATTGATATTTAAAAAAAAACAAATACGATTGATTGATTATTGGTTGCTTTACGCCGCATTAGCACAAAAACAAATACGTCATATTCCAGTATTCTTGTTATATTTTGTATTAAAATACCAGAAACGTTAATGGCAATACTTAATTAGTATTGAAGAATAATTTACATTTCCAGATTTAAAGTGAAATTACGAAACACATCATGCAATTTTTATTACCATTCTTGATATTTTCAAATATAAATAAAAAGATTCAAACAATACAGTCATGTGATTATTCCCTCATGGTCCTGTTATACGTCATATAAGATAATGTCAATGCATAACTGTCGCGGCAACTTACCGTTCTATTTTTAGATTATTATTATACTTGGGATTATCAAAAACGGGTACATTTCTAGATAAAATATGAAATGGAACAGCAGTTACAGTTACATATTTGTTAAACTACATTATGTAATGAAATAAATGTTACATTTACAATGTTCTCGTCAAACACGGATTTAGAGTGTTCGTTTGTACAGTCAAGGTAATACACGTGATCAATATGTAATTAGCATACACGTTCATCCTTTCATCTTTTATTAGAATTATCTAACTGTGTATATTTCATAGTAACTGTCATATAATTCTTTTCAGTTATATCCCCTATGTGTTTATAACTGAATCTCTTGTAATCATTGACACGGATTGTGGTGCGTCGGGTCATTACCAATCACGTTTGCAACATCCAGCTGATCATACACGTTCACGCTTTTATCCTTTTTAGCACTAATCCACTGTTCATATTCCGAGGTAACTGTCATATTATTCAGCGCAGTTGTTTCTTCTGTTTGTTCGTTCTTGCTTTGCTGGTCTCTTAAAATCATGGTCTTGGAGTTGTAGTTAGTCTGTTTATTGCCAATCGTGTCGTCTGTAACATGCAGTTGAACATACACGTTTGGGCTTTTATCTTTCTCAGCATTATCTAATTGTGCATATTCCGAAGTAACAGCAGTGGAGTTTGTCAATTGAATTTTGCTATCTTTTTCTATTGATAGTTTGTGTTTGAAGAAAATACTAGTCGTTTCAGACTGAACTATACGTGTAACATTCAACTGGTCATATGATTGTGTGCTTGTATCTTTTTCGGCTTTATGTAACTCTTCGTATTCCAAAATAACTGTATTAGTATGTATCCCATTCGAGTCTATAATACTTTCATATTTGCTATATTCCATTCTGGAAACAGAGGTATTAGTCTGTTCATTGTCTATATTACCATGATGAAGTCTAACTTGCAACTGATCATATGGTTTCGGTTTTTCCTGTACATCATCAACATTATCTCGCTGTTGGTAATCAGAATTTAGTGCAGAATTATCGATTTCGTTTGTATGACGATCTCTCCTACAATCCGTATTCAATGATAACTGGTCCTTTTTGTATTTTCTGCCAAAAAATAAACAGAGAACCATGTCCCTAATATTCTCATATAGCTAGAGTACATATTTTTTCAACGTTATCAAATAGTCTAAACTGGTAATGCATGAGTAAGAATGATCCAATATATATGAGGTTCAATGCTTTGAATTTTGCTTTATTAAATGTTGGTGGTACAAATAAAAACACAGACTATATTAATTCCATGCAAAATAAAATTGTTCTTGTCGTATGAAAAATAAATTTAATTTAAAAAAAAATGCAGCATATACGTTAAAGATGAAAACATTCTTAACCAAATTAATTACTAAAAATCGAAATATGATTAAAAGAAAAATTCACGGAACAATAGACGAACAACTTAAGAACCACCAAGAACCTCATCAGAATCTAGGGTTATATCCTTGCTCCCAGAAATGTAAGTAGTGTCTACACCATTCGTGTTATCCGTCTTGATACTCATGGCTATAACAATTTCAAGGATGAGTCACACTCGGTAATGAGCCATAATTGGTTATAAAAAAGTTAGAGGAAAAATGAACTGGATTGTGATCACGAAAATATGAACATATTTTTTTCATTATATTAACCTATGACGCGTCTATTCACAAATGTATATCATGATCTTTTTATAACCATGCGGTCAATAAACTGCTCATATTTATGGACATGCTCACCTCCGGCACACGAAAGCTAGTATCACAGATATTGTTAGTACTAACACAGATATTGATATCCCAATTCCAACTATAATACCTAAAAAGAAGACAATAAAAATTTGTTTTCTACAACACAATGTTTAGTTCATATCTCCAAACAATTTTGAAGCATTGAAAAAAAATGTTGTTCGCCGCTTTCTACATACATTCTTTTAAAACCTAATTCGAAAAAGAGTGATAAGCGTTAGTATTTAAAATTTAACAGCTATACATGTCTTATATCGATATCCATGACAAGATTACAAAATCTCATTAAAATCTAAAGTATCGCCAAAATCTTTAACATTACGATTGATGGATTTTTTTTAAGGATAATTCCTGCAGTTCAAATTAGAAAACGGTATAACTATCGGTTTTGTTCTAAAAGTAAAATATAATGCTTTCAAATGCAGCGTATAAATTTTTAGAGGGAGGGGTAAAAAATTGACAAGCAAACGATGTGTATCTATTTATTCCAGAACAAATAATGTCCTGCAATTTGTTAACCAGAGGTCACCCGTAACCAGGAATTGTAAAGAAAGGAAGAAAGAAAGAAAAGAATAAATGAATCAATGAATCAAATATATCAATAAATCAAACAATAAATAGTTAAAAGAAAAGAATAAATAAATAAAATACACTAACAAAGTAATTGAAAAAAATAAAAAATAAGTATATGTATTAATAGAAAGTGATGTCAAAAATAGATTGTATGGAGTGAACTGTCACGACCCTGTAATGTCTTCGTATCTTGAAACAGTAATCATGCTTATGTTCAAGGAACATCTTACATTGTTTTAACATGCACATTTTTACGGAATGTGCGATATTTTGTAATTTACAATGGTATTGAGAAATTTGGATTCACTCAGCTTGGTAGTCATGTACATTCGTATTTAACTATCTGCAATGATTTTGCAATCTTAAATGATAGTCTGGCATTTACACTCGTTTTTTGTTATCTCATGTTACTTACCAGTTGATCTACTTGTTGGAGTATCTGACAAATCTGTAAAGATATTTTGTTTTAAAAGTATACATGACTGTGTGTTTCTTTATTCTGCATTTGCAGTATATACATGTAGGGGGAGAGTAGAGATTTCACACAAATATGTTCAACCCCGCCGCATTTTAGCGATTGTCCTTAGTCACTTTATAACAGTGCAAATATAAATTCCATCATTGTCCAAAGGACCAAGGAACAACTAGTGCGATTTGAATTTTACATCTACAAAATGTACTGATTGTGACATCTATGAAAAATGTAATTATATGTCTTAAGCATTAAGAGAAAGTGATGTCAAAAATAGGTTTTATGGAGTTAACTGTCCTAGGGTGGAACTGTAAGAATCCGTTCTATGGAAGAATTACCAAAATATGTGATGTACCAGTAGACCTGTCAAAAGCAGGCCTAAGTTGAAACTGCTAGTATCCAAAATTAATCTTTATATAGATAATCAAATCTGTTCTAGAGTAGCACTGTTCAAAAATGTTCTAAACTCAAAAATGTCATAAACTGTCCATTAACCGTCCAAGGAAAGATTCAATTCTGCTAAGCACTGTTCTCAAGGTATAACCAACTAATGCAGATCCAGTCAGAAAGAACATACAACAAAGTAGAACATTTCTAAAAAACATAAGTTTTTGTGCATAGCTGTTACTTTTGTTAACAGGTAAATTATTTGGGTAATTTTGTTAACATTTGAAAGCTAAAGAACTTAAAATCACTGTAAAACTTTTATTGGAGGACAATTTTGACCTGCTATTCAGATTACAAGTATTCGTTTTGTTCTGTCAAACATCCAGAAACCATTGCGCTCTAAATTGCAATTAAATGTATTTTTTGCGACACCAAACAGGTATAACTATTTGAAATAATGTATTTTACAGATGACAAAGTATGTATTCATGCTTGAATTGCGGCATTTATCACCAAAGGCAACAAGTGTATGAATTAGTGGTGCTATGCCATAAGGAACCAGAACAACAATTCCTTGGACTGTTTCTGGAATATTGATTGTGGTGTTAGAACTGACACCAATTGTAGACAAAAAAGGTGTTTAGCGTTCTAAATAAAAAAGTGGTATATTTCTGGAAATATGCTGTCTGTATTCGTATTAAGCTAACAACTTCCTCCTTGAACATTGATAGCTTGCATGGTTATTAGGTAGAATTCCGGAATTAAGTCTTAATTTGTATTCCACTGTTAGTGAAAAATAGCATTTTTGCTCTCATCAGCGACACATTTATGTTAGACCAGTCATCCATCGCAATAACACTTGTAACATACGTACAGTATTCTGGTAATACAAAATGTCTTACTGTTACTGTGGTACTCTTTATTTCAATTTCAAGGGGGCTGGGCTAATCCTGAAAATCTGATCATATGTAACTATCTAAAAGATATTCTAAATCGGGAATATCCTTTATGATGATGGTGCTGTTTAATTTTAAACTATTGAACTGAAGACAGGGGACTCTTAAAATATTTACTTTTATTGTGTATATAAATGATCTTGTTGTAATGTTTTATTTTCATTTTGTTATGTTGTGTCACACACATACTATAAATATGTAGTTTTAAGTCAATAAAGATTTGCATTGGATATAATAATAAACTTTATGAATATTCGACAGAATTCCACCTAGGAAGTCTTGCTAATTGCTTTTGTATGTATTTGCCCGATAGTTGAGGATTCACCTCCATTTCCACACCCTGCTAGGAATTTTGCAACACATTCTTGAAATAAATACATGATCCACATCCAATACTTTGGAGGATCGACAAAAATACACAAAACATTATAATAATTATCAACTTTTCGAATTAACAATTTACAAATACAAATATCTATGCAAAAGTCACTATCAATAAAACATTCATATCATTTCTTAACTTAATTTGACCTATTTGTTATGATTATATTCTATGCCAATCTCTCTCAGTGAAACACACCAGTTAATTTAAGGCAAATATTTACTTATAAGTAGACGGACATGACTATACTGTCACAAACAAGAAGTTAGACGACGAGACAAATATAAATTACCAAAACACAACAAAAAACAAAGATTGATCAAAACGATCCTGATGAAAATAACGCATGGTAAAGCAGTTTTTGTTTCAATTTTCGAGTTGCAAAACTATCATTTGTGAAGTGATATGTTACATGCTGTGTTGCAAAACAAAGGAAAATAGAACGAACATGTGAATACGAAGAGTGAAAAATAGTAATTTGAATTTTATATTCTATAAAGGCTAAACAGTTCATGATAAGGTATATACAACACTGAAAAGTTGTTATCCACTTTTCTATTAGTGATTGTTTAAACAATAACTCCCAATTAGCAGAAACAAAATAAAGTTGGAAATACAAAATTATGTACATGTACTATCGTAGGAGCTCAGAGCCAATATGGAAGCCCATGGAAAATAATCAACCAACAAATTTATTTCCGGTTCATGATAGGCTTTTACAAATTTGTTATTTGATGTCACTGAATTCCAAAAAGCATAAGTGCATTCAAATAAAATGTAGTTGATCATCTTTAAAACATATTCATGATATTGCGTTGGTTATATTTTCTATTTATTAGATATAAATTTCTGCCTTATATGTTTTTCTATCATTCAAATATTTGTTTGCAATAACTTAACACATGGCATTAATTGTTGATATAGTGGATGTATCTTACCCTCAGACCGACAAAGATGTGTTGATGTAGAACTTGTATTTGTATCTTTCTGAATCTTTATCAAAGTGTCTGTAGAATTCGAAAATTAAAGAGATAAATTGACTATGAATATTTAATTTATACATTCTTAATCGATCTGTTATAAAATTATATTCATAAAAGGATATAGAAACTTCGAAGATGCTTTTTTTCTCATTTTAAATACCTTGCAATGTAGTTGTGCGTTTTTTTATATTTTTGTACTTTTCTGACAAGTCTTTGAAAGACAAAATGCTCGTCTGGTGTACATAGTTTCAATTATGGTATCTATGGAAAGCTTATTTGCACGTTTTTAAAATGAGTTGGTAGATTGAACATGTTGAAAGGTAAAACATGCTTTGTTATGAGGCAAGTGTTGTCAACTGCTTGCTGAAAAAAATGTGAATTTGAGAGAGCACAACCATCAAATCTAAATGTTCATTGCTTGAATTAATATGTAAGGAGACTGTTTATGCAGTGATAAATTAAAATTTTAAGTAGTCAACTTACGCAGATTTAGATATGTTGTACTAAAAATCATTGACTTTCATGATACAATCGGGAATATTCATTGTTAGTTTAAGTTGTTAGAATAAAGATTGAATCATTCAATAAATACACAAAAAGTTAAACACACGCTTATCCATAATTCTGTCAGCCAAAATTTCTAAATTTGACTACCAAATGTAAACAAAAGCGGAAACAATTTCAGTCAGGCTTATTGTACGTACAGGAAAATATAAATATTAAGTTGCCTTTCTTAAACAATGGATTACAGCTACACTAGAAATTATTCTGTTTGTGTTATTAGTTTTCATATATTTACCCGAAGAACATTTGTAAAACTGTTTGACGCTGCAATTTTCAGCTTGCACCAAAAACTCGTTTGTTGGTAAATAATCACAAGATAAAATGTATTGCTCAATTTTGTTGAAGTCTTCCATCACTACAAAACAAACAGAAATAAGATATGAAACCGCATAGTATAAATTGAGCGATTATTTATGTAGAAAAAATCAACATAGTGTGATAACACGTTGTTACAATAACATGAATAACACAATGAATGGTGGGTAACTGCATATTTTTCTTTTAAATTCAAACTGCTAAGACAGAGTATACTGAAGTTTCGTACAATTTCTCGTTGGATTGTCTTTTTTTTGGTAAAAAGAAAGAATACACGAAATATATCTCTTTCAGGTATTTTGCAGCATACGCATGCTGTGAGTATATAGCCAACTTTAAGATATGAAACATACACTCAAATGTATGAATAATTGTTATTCATGTTACACTTTATCTACATAGACTACCAGTTTACTAGAAGCAAGTTCGACGCATTTATAAATTTGCGAAATATGTTAATGAAGTCTTTTGTTTGAATGATTGATATGCGTTTGAACCAGCATCGGTAAATTAACAGTAGTTGCAATGAAACTTCATGATAATCAGCTTTCGTGAAACAACCATGTCTTAATGATAAAATTTATCCACTGAAATGTATGATAATTGACACAGACATGTATTATAACATGTGTCCTTATATAAGCAATATATGCTCAAAGCTGTATTTTCTTCGAAAAAAGGATTTTAAATTATGATAAAATTACGAATTTATAAGTACAGTAACTGTGATTCACAAATGCTCTAACCTGTTTTATCCGAATTGTCTATGTATAGTGTCTGCCTGTAAACTCCAACCCAAATGTCTTCTCCTAGGATAAGTGATTCTGATGCATCACAAAGTTTAACTGGATTCTCAGAATGAAGTTGTGGATACGTGTAATGATTTTTCTCACACGAATCACGATACTCGAAGAAGTTCTGAAAATCACTTCCATCAGTTCTTCGCCCATCCCCTTAATATTATACAAAAAGAGTAAGATATAGCAATATTAGAATTACTGAAGAAAAGGAAACGACGCGCAAGAGGAACAATGGTATATGAAAGTACAATAAATGGAGTTGAGTTAATGTTGAGTTTATTTACAATTATAAAGTCAAGTCCGTTGTCAAATCATTAACGTTATAGCAAATTTAAGATATAAAGTATACTTTTGGAAAACCTTTTTAAAGGATTTTATTTCAACAAATACGACTGAACTTTGGTTATATAATTCCATTCAATACTGAAACATGTTGTGTTCATTAACCTAATAAAAAATCAGCTTGTAAGCATGCAACTTTTGTTGAAAAGTCTAGATGAAATTCTCACTACTAATTGTATCAATGAGCTAGAGTGTCCACCTTTTGTTGTTTCAGTACAGAGTTCAGGTAAAGAAAGACGTCTACTAGATTTGAGACACGTGAACTTATATATAGAAAACAAAAAGTTAAAAGTTAATGAAGCATAAACGTTTGCATAAAATGCACATAATTCAATATATGTATACATTTGATTTGAAGCATAAATGAGAATTGTGATCATTAAAGATTAAAGGTTTTTCAAAGAAATTTTACTAATTCAAAAAAAATATAAAATCAGATTTTTTTCTTTCACAGTTTTACTAGAATGATGTAAGTATTCCTATTGTGGTTTATTTATATGACTGATAGTAAAAGACAGAAAGTTCTGAAATTTGTGAATTTATGAATTTGCTGGTTAAAAGTTAGTTAGGAGAAATATGGTTTTATTGTGAACTATTAAGAGTATATGGCCACCAGTTCAAATTATGGAATGGCTGGGTTTTAATTGTAATTTAAAAGTGAAAAAAATTGTGAATTTATAAAACATCATATCCGTTTTTTTTAATGCAATATATCTAATAATTGTAGAAATTAAGCTAAAATGGATTGAAAATAATTTTTATGTTAGCAACATTTTGCGGTATTTGTAAAATTATGACGAGGTTTTTATATATGACTCTTGTGGAGCTTATTTTGGGATTCTTTTGTTTATTTGAATGACAGAACTTAGGTTTGGGAATTTATAATGTGTCAAATTTAATTTTAGGTATATTTTATATTTTTATTGAGTGCCAGCGAATATGCAGGTGCATGTAATATGTTATGAGAGATAAATCGGACAGAACCAAGAGTTTAACTTGGAGAGTTCGTACATAACAAATTGAGTGGAATACTTGCTTAAATTTACACCGATAATAAGAATGTATCAAATATAATAAGAAAAGTAAGCATGGAGTCGGAGCGTCAGACATAGTTTGGGATTTTTTTTTATGTATGCTTAATTGTAATAGAAATGACAAAAAACTAAATGGATTCTTAGAGATAAAAATATAAAAGCTGACAAATGTAGTACAAATTGATTTCGATGATTCCGGTGTTTAAGGTATTAGTTTCAAATAGTTTTATCTGTTATGGGGTTCATTCACTTTTGATTTACTTACCAACAGTAGAAATGATAAGATATAGTGTGTCTATAAGTTTTTACATCTGGTACCTCCAGTATTGATGCTTTTGCATATGATTGGTCGGCATTTAATAACTACTAATTTGAATAGTTACGATTATTTGATTGATAAGGTTATTTAATTAATTATATGCTGCATATGAGAAAAGCAAAAGCTACATAAGTGGTACTCGAGTAAAAATCAGCTTTGTATTGGCCTATGATTGTGAATTGTTAACAGTATGAATATCGAGGTTATATAAAAGATTTCCGTGATTAGATAAATTCAAATCAGTTTTTATACAAGGATCGGACGAAGACAGTGTATTTGCTATGCAACCATTTAACAGTAATGTGTTAGTATAATTTGTTAGACACAATAGTTGATATGTCTACTAAGTAATAAAATATCGGTACCAATTCTCCTGCACCATGCAGATGCGCATTTCGACAATACATGTCTCTTCAATGATTTAGATGATAACATATTTAGATACACTGATTAGTGTATGTCACACAGTGTGTACAGTTTATTCGTGAATAATATAGATGTGCTGTGACATAATATGCAGTATTATGATGTATTTTGTTTGGAATTATAAGCTATGTTGCACAGTGTAGCATAAAGAATCACACAGTGTGATAAGAAGATGATGTATGTAAATATGAGATATGTGCATGATGTATATATGTATATATGTACAGGTTTTCATAAGCTCTATTGCACAGTGTAACATAGAGAATTGTAGTGTGATTAGAAGTATAATTTTTCACGTGTTGTTAGTATAGGGAGAAATTACGGTACTAGTGTCCCTATACTTGTATAATTAGTATAATTTCAATTTACTAGTTATAAGAGACGTGACTATTTTATAGCGGGAATTTCCTGATACTATCACATTCTAGCCCGGCGCAGACAGGACAACATTCAAGTTCAATTCACATGTATATACAGTTTTGCATGTATGTTTATGTTTTTAAATTCATACACGCCCGAGTATGTCTAGTGAGACAACTTGTCGCATTAGGTCGGATCCAGGCCGGCGAGGTAGTTCGTGATCGAGTTGTTAATTCAGATATTCAGTTTACGTTCATGCCAACCATAGTTATTGTTTGTATAAGATTAACATTGTTCTAGCAAACTTGTACCTAATAGTATATATCATGGTTTCGTTTTTGGTAAAATTCACGTTATCTTTCTTTCATATGTTTATACAGATGTGAGATATGTTGCACAGTGTAACATAAAGAATCACACAGTTGGATTAAGAATTGATGTATGTAAATATGAGATATGTACAATGTATATATGTATAGATTTTAGTGAGCTATGTTGCATAGTGTAACATAAAGGATCACACATTGTGATAAGAAGTTGATTTTATATTTAGATATGAAGCATGCATGCGAAAGAGAAAATATATCATATGTCATGTATGCATATTTTGTTTTAATTGACGAAATCTGTACAGTAAAGTAAAATAAAATATTGTATCGCAAGAGAAAATAATATATTACTGCGAGCAACTAATCATAAGTCTGTGTTTGTCTTGTTTATAGCCTATTGAATTTAGAGATTAAATACTTAATAAATTCGGACAAGCAGGACGAGGGAGAATTTAAATACATATTTAAACAGATAGAAGCATACCTATGGATAATTGGAGAGTGTTTTTAATGCATAACAAAAAGGTAAAATAAAGAGAATTGAACACAAGAGTAAATTATAACCATGAACGCAAATGACACCATGTGGTAAATAAATTGTTTGCCAGATTGATAGATGGCTGTTTAAAATGCATATTCAAGATAAGAACAAGTTGATTAGATATGAATAAAACCATTTTTGTAACTGATCAATACCCTGGGTTTCTAATGAGGGAGGGTAGGAAGGGTCCTGATCCCGAAATCCCAGGCTGTCAAAACATGAAATCCCGAGGTTCCGAGATTCGAAAAGGAATCCCCGGATCCCGAAAGGGTCAATCCCGAAATCCCGAGCGTAAAAACACCCGATCCTGGAGTCCCGATGAAGATCCTATCCCCCCTCTCTAATTGATAACTTCACAAAGTACCATCTAACTAGTCGTCGCTTTTACTTCTTAATGCTCTAATTTAGTGAATAGGCAAATCATAATAAGTTTTAACAGTTTGTTTTGACAAGTTTTCAAACCCAGGATTCTTTCACTAGATTGAATTACTCAATGCTTCCAAATTCTTGAACTTTTTTCTAATTATGTCTGTTTGTTTTGCTCACACATTTTGTATTATATTATTTATATTTATTAGTTAATTATATTCGACTGTCGTATATGTGAAAGAAAGAATTTGTTTGATATTGAGCACAGCATTTAGATTTCAAAACTCTTTAACTTTCCTCTAGTACTGACTTCTTGCTTTGAGCGTCTCTGTTGAGTTCAAGTTGATTAATGGTCGTCTTGCAGTAAACATTGTAAACCATGCTAACTTCTAACCTATTTTTTTCTTTCAGTATCTTATATACTTACGACAAAACGATCTGGAATATTGAAAACATTCTTGTGTGTAAAATACTGGCATTGTGCCATTATGGTTACATTGGTAAGACAGGCAGTCATGGTGTTTACCCGCTAAAGTTATTGGTCTATCAAAAACTGGAGATAGAAATTAAATCAAGTATTTCAAATAAAATTAAAATAATAATGCCAAATCTTTGAATCGTATATTTGGCTTTCATTTTCAAAAGATTGTACATTCGTATAGACTAGTTCATTCAATCCCATAATACACGAAATCTTGTTTCTCAATCTTTACTTAAAGAATATGTCTTTCCAATTGCAAGTAGACTATTGTCTCCGACTTTTTCAGATAGCCTTGGATTGAATTGAATTTGCATTTCTTTTAATCTGTTTTAGGTGACAAAATATTAAAACAAATGAGATTTTGAATTTTGCATTAGTGATGAGTGTTAGTATTCCTTATTGACAGGGTGGTACAACTCAGATATAACTTAGTAAAAAACTGATTGATATAGACTAATCTTACTTATTTTAATCTGAAATGAAGTTAAATCCTGCCCACCAAGCCTATACTCTGTAAATGTAGATGAAGACAATTTTACGGTATGAGTGTTCAATTTTTGTTTACCTTGTATAGGTTATTTGGAACATGACTATCTTTTGAACTAATTACAAATGCAGTTTCCATGCCGTTTTGAAATTTGTTTTCGAAATGGTAGTGTATATTTGATAATGGTTTGTGTCAATACTTTTGAAATCAATCCGTCTAGTTGTTTGTTCAACATAGCATATGCTGCATAAAAAACCTTAAAGATATTAATGCAAACCTTTGTATACAACAGTGCGTGTATTGCAGTCTTCACGACTGATACATTCTCCACAGAAACTTGCATTGTCAGTAGCTTCCTTCACTACATCGTGTTCATCAAAGCACACGCATCTCTCAATCTGTAAAATACATTTGAAGTAAGAATCTTGGTTTTTAATCTTTTAGCTCTTCGTAAACATCAGTTGGTAGGTTGAATGTTGGTGCGACCATTAAAACGTTTAAACCTGCTGTACTTTAATAATTGGTTTAGGAGGTGTTGGAAATACTTGATGGGTGCTCCCATATAATGCAATGTTTAAGTCCGTATCTCATATAAAGAAACCCCATAAAAGATTTTTACTAAAATTCGAAATAGTCGGTGCACAATACGGTATTTATCATTTATCATAATGAATCCGAGAAACATTAATTAATAGTTATATCAGTGACGGATAAAAAAAAAGAGGGGATCCGGCTGTTTAAAACCCTTTTTTAACTATCAATGCATTTGTATGGGAACAAATATTTTGGAATTCCCTTTTCTCCTGGAATGGACACCCTCTCCATTTAAAAATGGCTGGAACCTCCAATGTATATTAAGTGGTTTATGAGGAGATGCGCTTACAAAACCGGCGAAACATATTGTATCGGTCCAACGGACGAACATGTTAAATGAAATATGTAAGACGGACTTCATTATCACTATTAACCCTCACTTTATAACGTGGTGTACAATTTAGTGTGAAAGAGACAGCTCTACATCCAAAATAAAGTGAAGGAACTGTGAGCAATTACAGGCTACAGTACGGCCTCCAATGTGTGTAAATAAATGGATTTTTATATAACAATAAAAACTGTGTGTTTGTACAATTTTCTATATAACGGAGGACATTTCTGAAACCTGTATATAGTATAACAAACCTTGCTCTTAAGTTAGCAACATTTAAACATCCTTATACTTAATGTAGTAAGTCGAGTACACCCTATCAAGCTAAAACATGTTTCATAAGTTTTCAGGATGTGAATTTATTGAAATATATGTGTGTTATTTAGAAAAATGCCACCTTTTTATGTATCGTAAAAATCTTTGAAATCACCACTAGAATTCAGTGAAATAAAAACTGATCATACAGTTTCAAAATATACAAGCGAGACTGATCGTACAGTGAGAAATTCAAACAAGTGTAATTTTCTTATTTCTGGCTTCAAAGATCTGGTTAAAACTTTTACCAGCACTTGAAATATACTTCATTTAGTTGATTAAGTTTGCTTTTTACGTTTATTCGTACACTAAGAGGATAAAAAGATTGTTTTAGGTTCAATGACTGATTTTCCTTAGTGATGCACTTAAAAATCTCTTTATTAAGGCAAAGATACAAATAATGAATATGCTGAATTTAATTCTAAACCATTTGAGAATATACATGTCTGGTAAATTAATCATTTAGCAATGTACAGATGATGAACTTACCGTTAAATTCAGTATATCCATCAAATTTAAAATGTGATCCAAAAAGTTCTCGCTTCGAAAATCGCGATTTCCGGAAAGTGTACAGAATAGTATCTACACTGTGTATAATGGATCAATGTTTTTCTTTTCGAGAATAGAGTCGCTAAAAGCTGACAAAATAAGACATTTAATTACAAAAAAAATGGAATTTTATTGGTCCTTTGACTCTTTCAATAATCGAAATGTAAATTTAAGTTTCAAATAGATAATTGTAACAAACGTTATTACTGACTATAAAGTAGAGTTTTTCAATTACCCAACTTACTCTAAAAATATGTTCTTTTTGACTTTTCTGTTTCATTGTGTGTATGCGAGATTTTTTACGTTTTTTATTCTAGATATATGAGTTTCACTTTATTTTAATATATAGTGTATGTTGTTTTATGTCATTATAATTGTTTTTTACATTTCTACTCTTAACATATATCCACGAGCCTTTAACCTGGAAAATCTATCGACTGTGTGTAAAGCAAAAATCATTGAAAAGATCTTTAGAGTGCCCCACACTTAAATGAATATCATGACTGGTAAAAAAAACTTACCTCGTGGTTAAACGCAAAATATTGTCTATTCATGCATTTGAGTTGACACAGTTGTAAATTTGCGGCATTTTTTTCATCTGTTTCAAAGCTGTTACATGTAAGTGGTATATTGTAACAACCTTTTTATAAACATAAATAAACAAAAAGCTATTTACGGAAAATATATTGAAATGATTTATGTGGAAATTGGAGAATTTAAAAAAGAATAGGTTCACAGAAATGGATGATTATAACATATCTGCTATTGTTTTTGCTTGAACACTTCTTCTAAAAAAAAAAAAAAGTACGATTGATGTACGACATCTGACGTTTAAAGACAGTTAAAAATTAAAACACAAGATGCGCGTTTCGACAACTATTATCTCTTCGGTAATTTGCAGGACTAACATATTTGAATATTTAAAAATTTATAGAACATTTAGATTCGTTAACGAAATGACACAATTTACTATGACAACAAGATTATAATCATAAGAAGACAAATAGTCAGAGGCTACATTTGTGGTTTTAAACATGTTGAAAAAATTTAAATTCGCACATTCAGCAAACATTATGCTAATAAATATTCATTTTAAAACACATTTTCATTATATTTATGCACTACAGCACAACCAATCAATAAGCTCTAGTTTTTTATTTAATTATTCCATATTAATGTATAATCAAAAAACAGTACTATTCAAAAATCAAAGTCAAGCCCACTATTTCTTCCATTTCTTGCTCCGGATCTTTAGCTTACTTTGTTAATAGAATGAAATGAATAGAACACAATGTTCCCTTAGTAATAATTAACTGAAATTATGCAACACTTAATAAATTACCTACCTCTTATTTCAATCCAAGGAAGTAAAGCTACAAAGCTGCCAACCCAAATACTATCATTCACTTCTTTATGATTGACCATGTACTGTTTGAGAACAGTGGTGTTGCTGTCCAAAAACGAGTTATTCCCATAGCAATCTAAAACCGCTTGTTTCCATGATTGTATTGCAGCTTCTAATACGCTTACTGAAATGTGAAATGGAATGTTCCTCATTCGTAAATATAGTGTTAGACTTTGCTTTGGTCAAACTCTACATGGATATCAACAATGTGGTCATTTTTATAAATTTCCTGTTTAAAAAACTTTAATTTTTTCGAAAAACTAAGGATTTTCTTATACCAGGCATAGATTACCTTACCCGTATTTGGCTCAACTTTTGGGAATTTTGGATCCTTAGTGCTCTTCAACTTTGTACTTGTTTGGCTTTATAAATATTTTGATATGAGCGTCACTGATGAGTCTTATGTAGATGAAACGCGCGTCTGGCGTACTAAATTATAGTCCTGGTACCTTTGATAATTATCAACGTTACAGAACAAGACGCAGTTACCCGTACAACATTTTTAGATTCGAAAGGAGAAGACAACATCTCCAAAATGTGCAAGGCTTATCAGATAGAACCTACTTTTAAGCTGGAATTATGTTGTGTCAACAGGAAAATACTATTGCTATAACTAAAGATGCACCATTACTCCTAAACATTAAAATATTAGGTAAAAACTAGGTGACAGCTAAATACAGTACGTACATACAGTCACTCATATATAAAACTATTTAATATATAAAGAGTCCACGAATACTTAATTTATATAGAAATAGAATCATGATTTTTCATTATTCAGTTTTCCTGAGGAATAAGAATCTAAACATTTGATCACTACTCACCCTTTTCACATTTCCAGGAAAACACCAAAAGCATAATCCAAGCAATGGTGTCCGGTCGAATATTCATGCCTTGTCTTTTTTCTTACATGTGTTCTGTTGAATAGAATAATCAAAGAGCATGATTGCTCTGAGGGATACGATTGACATTGTTTTCATTGATACATGTATGAGTATAACTTTCAAAAACAATTCAACTGCACACAGTCATGTAAAATGTACTTTACGTCAGTTTAGTAGTTACTCAACTTTAACAATAGCTGCTAATCCTCGATACAAGTGTATGAACAATGTAAGTATTGTGTTATTGTTTAAACTATCAATTTCAAGTTTATTTTGCACAGCAGTCCCTAGAGCAAGAGAATATATTTCTATTCAAATCTCATCACCTATTTTCCTATGTGAAATATAGGAACCCCATTTTTAACTCTTTAAATATTTTATTAATTTCCATTGAGTCAGTGGGCATGACTCCTTTCCGTTAGCGTACACGTTCCTCTGTTTAAATTGCGATCGCTTTTAATATAATACGACGTCTATCGACAGAGCGAGTTAATTTTTCTCGACGTATCGTTACATTTTGTTTCAGATTAGACGAAAGTAACTTACGGAAGGGAGACAACTCGAAGCGATAATATGGAAGACTCCATTTCCGCTGAAGGGGTTTTTCTAGTTACACCTTTACGTCGTGGACTACATTTGACGTAATTTAAATGATGCATATGATTTAAAATTATGCAATAACAATAACCCTTAATAGCAGACAGACATAGAAAAGATATCATGAGTTTCAAATTAATCAATGGAGTTGGGAATCCAGAGCAACATTCAATCTGATACCCCTTCAAGTCGAGAAAACTAGACGCATGCGCATAATTGCCTAAACACACCATACACTTGTGATTTGTATCAAGGAAGTATATCAAAAGTGTATTAAACGACCTAGATGATTCTCCATTTCTTCATGGAAACATAATATCAGATATCAGTTTCATAACGGTGACATATAAGGAAAAAAACCACTTCAGTTCTTATTTGACGAAAATAGATTTATCGGAATTCAGAGAACTCTCGCATTTTATAAAAAATATGGAATTCCTTCTGACGTGTTTTGGTGACCTTCTGCTGTTGTTCCCCATTTCCATTCTCAATTTTATTCTAAATTTATTAAAAACAAACACTACATATAAAAACTGCGTAATTCTGACTTTCCGTGTTGTTAAAAACACGAATATAATAAGTCAAGGGAAAAATCGAAACATGAAGACTATGAGAAGAAAATTGATGGATTGTTGTTTAAAGTCAATTATTTTGTTTGTTTTTACCTTTTAAAGCAAGACAATCTTAAGAATCTGAGATGTTCCTTAATGCTTAGAATAAAACGGTTGACGTGAGGGTATGGACCTGAGTTAATGGTAAAAGTCTACAGATTGCTTAAGAGCAATCATATCCCAAAACCAATCTCAAACTTCCAATTTGTGAAGTGATTTTTTCTTGATATGACATCGACAGTAACAAGTGGGGTGCAAAACATTAGAAATGAAAAAAATGTTCGATGGTGAAAATATAACAATATTTCAATTTCCTTCTTTAACTTTATATAGCTAGGAAACGGACACAACAGGGTCGGTTAAGTATAGACACCTTTTGACAAAACATATACTATTAGATATCTTTCTACATCTAGATGTATCAACGTTCCAAGAAGACACTCAATTGGTGTTGTGTTCATATTTTAGGTATCATATAAAATATATATTTACCTTAGAATAAGGTGTACAATGCCATTTCAAAATATCGTTTTGTCAGCTGTTGTTTAATATCAAAGACGGATTACAATCAAGACTTTAACTCATAAAACACTAAAATAACTACATGTATTTCCTCCAATAATTAATAGTGTTAGTCATATACAGAATTCACAAATTACAAACAGTAAACGACAAGAGCGGAAACAAACTGCAACATTTATAAATACAGTAGCTTATTTAAATGTATTTTATAAACATAACAGGACATCTTTCAGGGATATTTGGTTGCACACAAAAGACTATTTAAAATGTAACACATACTGGTATCCATGATGAGTTTATTTCCGTATAATACTTTAAAGACATAATTTGATATAGTGTCACCAAAATATAGTTGAAAGGTGTTTTATGTAATTTTAGCGTCATAGACTTTAAATAAATATACATTTTATTTATTGTAACACATAAATGAAGTTATTCTAGAGAAGTGTCCGTTTATAGAGTGTAAGAGTGTATATAATGGGATGCTTGTCAAAAATGCGGTTGATGTGCAATTGCAAAGTGATAGTCATAATATGAGGCAGGCATTACCTGTTAATGGGGACGAAGTCTGTATGATTTTTTTTTTAATTCAAACATGTTCATCAAAGAAAATAATCAATGATGCTGAATAGCTCTGAGGAGAAAGACGGCCTTGTTTCTATTTCATTTTTTTTGGGGGGGAGAGGGTATCTTTTGATATTATTCATATAAAGAATGAAAAAAAAGAACAGCTAGAACATGTGGAAGGTTGACACTATTGCAATCAATTTTTGTTTAATGTAATTTCATTTCTTTAGTTTAGGATTCAATTTAGACCAATGGAAGAGATCTGCCTACATCTTCTAAATCTAAACATTCAATTAAAGTTGATAGTTGATTATCTAAATTTCAACTATTTGAATTCTGTCATTTAACAACAACTACAATTATTTTAGAAATCTTAATAGTGTACGACTGAACTGCAGGCTAGGGCCAATTTCAACTTTTTGTGACAGTACTCTTAAGATTTTTATTTTTTTTCTTAAAAAAGTGAGGACTGAAAAATCTATTCAGTTTTTTTATTTCCATTTATAAAGTTCCCAGTTACATCTCTCATCACAGGGATACAGGTACTAATAAAAATAACAATATGATTGTTGAAAACTGTGTGAAGCTTGTTTCCAAATCCTACGTTTTGAAATATTTGTAAAATTTCATGAATAAATAGGTTTAAACTACAAAATGCAACATTTGTAGTTTTTTTTGTTACTATTACAAATGATTATGTTGGTACACAAAATTTAGTTTGAATGGAAGACTACTTATCATATACTAATTGTCACATTTTAAGTGTTTATTTTAGTAGATAATTAGCTCATACATTGAGGTGCTCCTGAATTGGAGGAAGATTCTCAAAACAGAGGAAAAGATCGTTTCCCTAAGCTTTCTCAAAACTTACCGTGGCGATCTTGCAAGTATCAGCTAGGTGATTGGTAATATAGTCGTACATAATCCGATTAGCGTTGCTTCTGGTTCTGGTTCTACGTCTTGACTGACAGATCCGAAACTAGGCTCTTTCGTCTTCCGGATCTGTCTCTCCAATCAGTGGTGCACCACTACTACACTCCCCCTTTATACAAAAGGAGTAACCCCCGGGTAAAAACCAAAGATCCTATGCTGGGGAAATATCAGTATGGGATATATAATAAAAATATAGGATTAGAAATACAGTAGACCCCCCCCATACCCCTGCCCTATGGAAATTGAACTACAGTCGGTCCCCTATCCTTAACACCCCTGGGATCCCTAAGACACACACCCCAGTATTACACATATGTACATTATTCCATCTTGGCCAACGGGCCGTCAAATTCATTACTAGGAGCCAACTGGATATAACTAAGATTAATTTGGAAGCCAACGGGCTGTAAATTCATTTGCTATAAGCCAACTGGCTATAACTAAAATTAATTTGGAACATTTGTAACTGGCCAACGGGCCCTTATGTCGCTATTTACATGTGAGTTGCCCAGGTTAACTCCTTACAGACGGCTACCATTGAGGTGGGTCACCCGTAGAATTTCCCTTGGTGAGGTTGCCCTCACTGTTCCCACCTGTAAGGGGCATTACTCTCCACGAGGATCCTGTAGGGAGGCATCGACCTTAAGGCATCCTTCTGCTCGGAGTTAAAGGACCTGACACCCATCCCAAACCCGAAGTACGCATTGCAGTACGAGTCCTGCCACTCTCGTATCTGAGCAATCCCCCTGGAAGCAATGGAGATGAATCTACTGTAGGGGATTCACTGCAACGCTCTTCAGGACTCCCAAAACCTCACGATGGGCTCGGGCGAGAACCCTATCCAGTCTGTCACCCGAATGTGCAGGACTACGGGCTGGTCAAAACGACAAGACTGGAGTGCCAATCGCAAGGTAGAGATTTGACGGGCGTGCAATTTATCCTCCAAGGTGAAGTCTACTCCCACCTCTCCAAGGGCGGACACACTCGGATGGGACACCAGTTGGTGGAACCGGTGCTGAGTGGCGTCCTCAAACTGCCCAGCACTCTTGAGGTTGATCCCCACTGCCCCCGAACCACCCCGGTTCCAGCCTCAAAGGTACCCGGGCCAAGTCTTCGGGTCACAGAAAACTGCAACCCCTCCAGCCAGCTTGACTGGGTCCAAAGGGGCAGGGTCCAACCGCACCCTAAGGAAATCACCCATCTTGCTCAGCGACCTATCCAGATGCATGTGACTGTCGAATGCCTCTGGAAGGTCCCTGCACAATTGGGACTCCACTCCCCTACTTCCTGAGGGATTCCCCGGGTGCTTTGATCCCTGTGCCCCCACAGACGAGGATGAGCCTTGTGATCCCAGACCCGGAAGTGACCTGCTTGGACTGGGACACGGGAGAGACATGAGGGAGGTTACAGCCCGGGTAGCGAGGGACATGAGGGCGGGAAGGGGCCTTGGAGGGGGTCCCGTGGAACTGAACACCCCAACCTGCCCCAAGGGCCTGGGAGCCCCCTGTGTGCAAACCGGAGCCCCCAGCCTGCTGAAAACTCCTTCCTTGGCTGGTGGACTCCCGTGCTCACTAGAGGAGCTCGCCTGGGAAGGCTCACTGGAGCTGATGTTGACTTTCACCGGAAAGGCCTGACGCTGATGCCCCTGTAAGAGAGCCATCAACTCCACCTGCGCCCTCCAGTGCATGAGGACTGCATGCGAGTTGATTGGCGACAGCGTGAAGGATGGCGGAACCTCCCACTGCGCCAATTGGCACACTGCTACCATGGCTCCCCACTCAGCGCTCAAGTCATCTGGAGTCAGCCCCACAGTCTCCAGTTGGCTTATCACCTAATGGATGAGGTCCCCCACAGCAGGCCCCCCCTAGGGCCCTGAAGAGTGTGCTCAATGACGTGAGGCACACCCAGGCTAACCCTGGGTAGGAAACTCACAGGTTGGAACACCTCGGTCACGTGCTCCGCTAGGATTTGCCCTTCTAGGCCTGGTCCCCGGGCTTCACAGCCAGACACTGGACAAGACAGTCCAGTGCCAACTGATCCACCCTGCCCTCCATAGTGAGTTGTTGCCACCTCCCAGGGAGCTGGGGAACCAGACTAGTCCCGACACACCTCCTGACCCTGAGCCATCCCCTGGATTTTTTTGGGAGGGGTCCCACAAAAACTTAATGAACTCTCTCCATTGGTGCCCCGGCATGATGTTTTACCATAGGGTGACGGTTCGGATGGGTAGCCTTTTTGTTCTGGCTACACAGGGCACAACTCGCTACATACTGTTCAATGTCTTTCTTCATCCCTCTCCAATAATACATTGACTTAACCCTTAGGTAGGCTCGGTCCCCCCTTGGTGGCCCGCTGCAGGAATATCATGACACAACTTCATAAGCTTCTTGAGCCCGTACGTCCTAAACCTTTCAAATACCACCCTGAGGTTTGCCAAGTGGTCCCCAAAATCCCTTCCCAATACTAATATGTCATCCAAGAAAGCCAACACTACCCACCATGTTAACCCCCGGAGTACAAGGCTTATAATCCAGGCGTATGTGGCTGGGGCATTGCATAGCCCAAAAGTCATGCGTGCAAACTCAAACAGCCCATATTTGGTGATTAAGGCCGTTTTTGGCCGGTCCTCCTATTTTATTTTGACTTGCCAATACGCCGAATTGGCATTCAACTTGGAGTACCACACATTTCCTGCTAGGGTGTCTAGGCACTCTTCTACTAAGGGGAGTGCAAAGATTTGGTGGGAACAGGCCGCATTGACCCTCCTATAGTCCACACACCACCTAACGCTACCATCCCTCTTCCGTATGAGGACTGGGGCAGAAGCCCACTCAGATACGGATGGCTGAATTACCCCAGACTGTATTTTTTTTTTCCAAATGGGCCTCCTCTTCTTGGGCAAAACCTAAGGGTGTACGCCGCATTCGCTGTTTAATAGGGGTGATTCCCGGTGTGAATGCCATGGTCCAAGGCCGTGAAATGGCCCAGGTCCAAGTCACTGCTGGCAAAGACATCCTAAAATTCCTGTAACAGGAACACAAGGTCTCCTCCTCCCCTTTGGACAAATCCTCACAGGACCTAGTGAACATCTCTTGTAAGTGTTGGGGCAACGACTTTTCATTAACATCTCCAGCAACTCCATCTTGCACACTGTAGGGCCCGGGTTTCCCCCATGTCGACTTCCTGAGCTTGGGCTAGTAAGTCCACCTTCGAGATAACCAGGGGACTGACAGTAAGGTTTATCAGACACAACACCAGATCTTGACCCACATCATGTAAGGTTCTGGGTATGAGCAGACTGCCTTTGCCTCAATGATGTATTCTCGGCCTATGGGTTTGGCCTACACCCCCATTACTCTTTGAACTGAATTTGCTGGGACTGTGTGATTTTTTCCCGCCCGCACCTCAGTTGTTTGGGGTTAATGAACTGGCCTGACCCAATGACATTTGTATGACCTCTCCGTGAATGGACAATTGATTCCTATGTTGGTCAAGTGAGATTCCCTGCTTCCTTAAAAAGTCTATCCCCAATACTGTGGATTCATTTATTTTCGTGGATATCAATTTTCGTGGATAGAGAAAAAAAAGATGTTTCGTGGTATACGTAAATTCGTCGATCGCTGATTAAAAAAGTAAAAAAAAGCAGATACTTAATTCGTGGATTTCATTTTGATTTAGGAGTTCATATAACCTCCTTGGTTTGATCAAGAATAAAACAATCAAAAAAGAAGGAATGCATTGAAAAAGTTTTGAATTGTCAAATCCTCGCTTGGTCATTGTAGATTAAAGTGTTCATTGAAAACTGTTATTACAATAATGGACATAGACAACTAATTATTTGTTTGTTTTTAAAATTTATAAATGCTTGCCGGGATTCTATAAGGCAATCAAAACTTTATGATTGAAAGCTCATTTCCCTAATCACGATATAATAACAGTCATATAAGTAAAAGGTGTGAAAATAAATGTTCCTGTCATAAACAATATAACCTACGGACAATGCCCGTACTTAATCCTATTGATTTTTAATCACTTGTAAACCAAACTATGACACGGTAATTAACAACTTGCAGTTATTTTCCATAAACAGCTGTAATCAATTTAAAAAAAAAATTACCACTGATCTTCGATATATTAATTATTGATTTAATTAAAATACTTGTATCTTCTTTCAATAAAAGCACGTGTTATGTTACTCACAGATACTCACAGATACTCACAGATCCTCTTCTGACTGTAGGATTCCTCAGGAATCCTCTTCTGTCAGCTCCTTGTCTAAACTTTTTTTACTTAGGTCTTGTCTGGGCGTGTGTATTTTTTCACTATAATTATATTTTTGTGTTTGATTTTCCCAGTAACGGTCTAATCTGGCTTCAAAACATGGTATTGTTGGTGCTGATACTACTTTTTCTGGTAGACTGTTCCAAATTTCTACTGCTCTTTGTGTAACTGTATATTTTCTTACATCTAGTCTATATCTTGTTTTATACAATTTGAGATGGTGTCCTCGAGTGTTGGAGTCAGTACACGGTGATATAAAGTCTGATACATCATCATCATATTTTCCTGATAGTATTTTGTACATTTCTATCATGTCACCTCGAGATCTTCTGTAGGCTAATGTTGGAAGTTTTAGTTTTCTAAGTCGTTCTTCATATGTTAATGTTACAATGTTTATCGCTAGTCAACACTATACTAGAACGGCATAACAAAACCGGAAATAAACATCCGACTTCATACACATTTATCAGGATTATTCTTCGTTGAATTCTTAAATTCGTGGTTCGCTGCGACCCACGAAAACCACGAAAATTGGTATACCACGAATAAAAATGAATCCACAGTAGCATCTGATCCCCAATTGTTGCTACATATATGTCCCATATGAATTCTTGTCCCAACTTAATATAAAAAGGCCCAGCAACAAAACCATTCATTTGTCGGCCATTCCCTGCAGTGTTCATCACCACCTCTTTAAGAATAGGAGGTGGCTCCCTTAAACTTTTGTACGTTTCCTCTGATATTAGGGTAACCTGAGCTGCTGTGTCCACAACAGCATCGACCCTTTGACCCTAGACTACCACAGGCACCCGATACATAGTCCCCCCGTTAACTGACTTATGGTTATCATTTCTCTTTCCCCTTCTGTAACCAAGTCCCCCTCCCCATCACTGTTTGATCTATTCCAGAGTGTTTGTTCCCCTTCCTTCCCATACTCTTCGTCTTGTAACCCGATTCAGACATGTCCATGGCAATGAGACTGATAGGTTCCCTCTTAGGCCCTTCGATTGGTTTTTCTGTTCGAGCTAAGTCTATATCTTTTGTGGACGTTGGGTCTGGTGGGACGGGAGATAATAATTTAGTGACCCCTAGTTCTTTGGGGTGGGACTGTTCCTCTTGGCGTTCCTGCACAGCTTGGAAAATTACTTCCTCTGAAATGGCTAATTGACTCCCCGGTATCATTTCTATCTGACTGATGGTACCCTTCTTATTAAAGTAAGTGTGTTTTGGCTTATCACGAGGTCCTTTATACTCCGTGGATTAGAGGCCAGACTCAGACTTCTTCCCCTTCTCCCCAGACTCTTCGTCTTGTGACCCCGATTCAGACATGTCCATGGCAATGAGACTGATGGGTTCCCTCTTAGGCCCTTCTATTGGTTTGTCTATTCGAGACAAGTCTATATCTTTTGTCGACGTTGGGTCTAGTGGGACGGGAGGTAATGATTTAGTGACCCTAGGTCTTTGGGGTGGGACTGTTCCTCTTGGCGTTCATGCACAGCTTGGAAAATTTCTTCCTCTGAAATGGCTAATTGACCCCCCCCCCCCCCCCCCGGTATCATTTCTATCTGACTGATGGTACCCTCCCTATTCAAGTAAGAGAGTTTTTGGCTTATCACGAGGTCCTTTATACTCCGTGGATTAGGGGCCAGACTCAGACCTCTTGAGTCGACCCGTTGGAGTTTAACGGACCCTTGTTGTCCTGGAAGCTTACTGTTTTACCACCAGGTCTAGGAGAATTAGACCTTTGAAACTTTGGGCATTCCCTTTTAAAGTGACCTGCCTCCCCACAATGGAAACAACCACTATTACCAGCCCGAGGGGAGGGGCTTCTGGATGGAGGCCTAGCATTATATCGGACAACAAAAGATAGCTTTTGTATTTCAGACATGATATTGCCAAGGGTTCCGCTTACCTCCCCTTTGAGGCATGAAATTGGTCCTTTAAATCCTGGACATCTTTAGGGGGATGTTCTTTAGGGGGAATTTTGGGAGAAGCATTATGGGAGACGGGACCTGAAGTGGAACATACAGTATAGTGGTCCCCACCCCTGCCTCTGGTCTCCGGGCTTACACTTTTGACTTCCTTTCGGGCACTGCGGTCATATATGGCTTGGGGTTATGTTGATGCCAACGAATTTTATCCACCGCCTCCTTTGGAGCATTGGAGGCCAACATTCCCCCTCCTTATCTGAGGCCCCCTGACACAATCTCATGATTGCTTGTTGGTACATATGATCCTCAGGAAGATGACGGAAGGCTTTTGTGGCAAGGGATTGGACCCTGTTGGCCCAGTCCTCTAAGGTTTTGTCCCCACCCTGCCTGGCAATGTTAAATTGTACTTTGGCTGTTTCTGGCAACTCATTGAATCCAAACCGTTTGGCCAACTTACCCACCAAATACTCATAAGACAAGTCATGCCTTCTTTCCACGAGCAAGGCATAAAACTCACTGGGTTTCCCATCAAGGGACCAGCACAATTGATCTTTGCACACCCTTGAAGACCACCCACTGACCTGGCATAATCGGGAAAATTTGGCATAAAAAGCCTGCCAATTAGTTTTCCCATCATACTTGAGACTCTTTTGAAGGATTGGAGGTCTAACCCCCGTAGACCCCCTTTGTCTTTGGTTATCTGGCCCTCCCATGTTCCCCTGGTGGTCACATGCATCCCGACGAGAGCTTCTCTGGTCCACGGATCCCCGTCTAGGTTCCCCTGACCCTGTGGGGTACCCCATGCTACTGGCGTGCCTCGATGCTGGAGCCTCACTCTCCATATGGGCATCTCTAAGCCTTTGGCCCTCATTATCAGTATACCGGTTTTGAAAACTCCCTCGTTCCCTTCCTGTATCCTTGGCATTGTCAGTATACCGGTTTTGAAAACTCCCTCTTTCCCTTCCTGTATCCCCGGCATTGTTATATCGAGATCGAGGTGTTTCCCCTTCATACCTGTAATCTTTCGTTCCCCAATAAGCACTCATGGGCCTGTCCCATTAGTCCTGGTGGGTCCCCATGTTTTCCCTGAACCCCCGGTTAAGTTCCCCACCATCTTGAAAATTGAGATGCTGGGATGGAGATGTGGACAATGCCTCCCTGGCTCTGTGTGTTTCTACTGATTGACTGGGATACTCATTTGCACTTTGCCCCCTACCCCTTGCCTGTATGAGGCTATCAATCCGCTTCACCTTTTCCTGATGCCCTATCTCCTCCTTGCAAAATTTATTAGACCCCCTGTTGGGTGGCAAAGAGGTACTAAAATTCATAGATTCTAGAGCTGCCTCAGTGATTCTCATATAAGGAACCTCCCGTAGGTCCTCCAACTCTAGAATCACCTTATCCTCCCTCAATTCCCATATTTTTGCTGCAATTTTAGCCCCCACCCCTGGAATTGATAACAACTCCTCAAAAGTGGCAGAGTTTATGTGGACTCTAGCCATGGTTACACTTGGAACACAATAAATAAACAATAAACAATTTAGGTTTAAATTAGGGCTTGGGCAGGGGTATCTACTGAAAAGGGGTATTTATACAACTGTTTTGTATGGTTTTACAACAACAACAAACTTTTTAACTGGGGATCAAGCTTATAAGTTGACCCCAGAGGTAAATGTGTAAAGACAAGTGTATGTGTGTGGGTTGTTTAATTTGACACTTACAATTTCTTCTTTCTGTTTGCAACTGGAAGATTATTTCCAAATTCTGTTTGCAAATGGAAGTTGAACTGCGTAGGTCAACTGAGTGCAATACGCGGCGGAATTGGATTGGGGTTTACAAAATTCCCTACAAGGGTTTTGCAGAACAATTTTATTGACTATAAAGGGCAATAACTCCTACAGTGGTCAACTGACCATTTTGGTCATGTTGACTTATTTGTAGATATCTTACTTTGCTGAACATTATTGCTGTTTACAGTTTTTCTCTATCTATAATAATATTCAAGATAATAACCAAAAACAGCAAAATATCCTTAAAATTACTGATTCAGGGGCAGCAACCTAACAACGGAATGTCAGATTCATCTGAAAATTTCAAGGCAGATAGATCTTAACCTGATAAACAATTTTACCCCATGTCAGATTTGCTCTAAATGCTTTGGTTTTTGAGTTATAAGCCAAAAACTGCATTTTACCCCTATGTTCTATTTTTAGCCATGGCGGCCATCTTGGTTGGTTGGCAAGGTCACCGGACACAATTTTCAAACTAGATACCTCAATGATGATTGTGGCCAAGTTTGGTTAATTTTGGCCCAGTAGTTTCAGAGGAGAAGATTTTTGTAAAAGTTAACGCCGGACGCAGGACGACGACGGACGACGACAGACGACGGATGCCAAGTGATGAGAAAAGCTCACTTGGCCCTTCGGGCCAGGTGAGCTAAAAAATGACAAATGAGATCGCCGACTTAGAAGTTACACTTGAAATTACATTGGCAGTGAGAGCATCCCGTTGTTTCCTTGTTTTCTAACACACTTTTTCTGTTTTCGTGGTTAGGTTAACTGACGAGGTTGCAATTTTATTTTCTGATACAAATTAGAAAACTTTATTAGAAGTCCATTACTAAATTGACATATGCTGGCTTTGTTTACAGTAGGCGTTCCATAGTTCTTTTATATACTACAGTTATCTCCCTTTGGTCAGGTAATATTATTATGCTGTGAAATAAACATGACTTATTTTTGTGTTTGGGTCAAGAAAAGATAAACATGTAAGTAAACAATGATCATTTATGTATAAAGTATAATTGGTAAAGGTTTTTTTTTTAAACTGAATCGTTTTAACAAAATTACTTTTTATCGTTATAGCAATTTAATTTTTACCTTACGATCTTACGATGTAAAATTTAGTTTTTAGCTAACAAAGGATGTATTACGTGAATATAACATGGCTATTAAATAGTATCTGGTTTATATTATGAGTAATTTAGTTTCTTTACAAGAACTGGCCAACATATAAGTTCATTGATAGAAAATAGGTTTTTAACGTTAGAACAGTTTATGAAAGAAATTATTCTATGGAACGCCAAATTAACATATACATGTACAACATGTACAACAAATTATAGAGAATACATTGTATTTTTTTCATTATGATAAAGTGTCAATTTGACAAACTTAATATATAATTTGAAAATATAATTATCATAGCAGTATTGAACAAAAATAATAATTTACAAATAATAGCTTCTTTCAAATCTAGAGTTTCAACACATCAATTATAGTGTTAGGAGAATTAGGAAACAACGGAATATTGCATACTTTTGTAACAGATGTATAATTACTTATTAGCATTTCTAATGATTTCTATGGCAAGCAAAAGTGGACAAAAAGAGTGGTTTCATTTAAATATAAAAAAATAATGTTTGATATTAAGATTTCATGTTTTGATATTATTAGGCAATGTATAACATTGTATAACTTATATAACATGTATAAAGAAATAAATTTCTAAAATTGATAAAGTAAAACACTATTTCTTCATAGTAGAAAATGAATTTGTTATATAAAATGATCATATCTTTATATTAGAAAATCTATTTCTGATATTAACAAATCATGTAAAAATATTACAAATTCATTTTATCATGTTTATAATATAACAAATATTTTTTTCATAGAAGAAAAACATTTTTTTAATTTTCTAAATTCAAATATAATTTTCTATTGTTTGAAATTTATTTTTCATTATTACACAAGTTACATGTATTAATAAAAAAATCTTTTTTTTAGTACTAAAGTCAATTATCACAGTCATGAAAGTAATAAATAAAAAGCTCTGTCACCTAAAAAAAATGACTTATCACTTTTTTATAATCTTTTCAAAAACTTAATAAATTCCTATTAAATATTAAGAATAAGTGTTCTAATATTAAAAAGTTGTTTTCAAATGTTAAAAAACACAGTAAATTTTTAATATTTAAAAATATTGTTTTAATATTCAGGTGGTACCAAACACCTTGACTAAAATTGATTAGTATAGTTTAATTTTCACAAAATTTGGACATAAAATTTACTTTTTCTCTGACAAAAATATAAAAAAAAAATTTAAACTAACAACACACATCATCATCATCATTCATCGAAAAAAAATCATTGGATATACATTGTACAGCAGTTTGACAAACACTTAATTTGATCATTGATAGGTTTGATACTTCCTAAGCGATTAAATGATAGTAAAACTTTCAGCTGATTTTTACAAAACAATCTCCCTGTAGTGTTAGGTACCACCTTAATAAAGTATTTTTTTAATATTAGAAAGGGATTTTTTTATGAATGTATCATGTTAAAAATTAATTAATAACATTTCATATTTTAAGTAATGCATTATTGATAAAAACAAAAATTAAAAAATTAAAAAAAAGCTCTTTTTGTCGTCATACATTTCAGGTAATAATTTTAGACAAATTATTTCATATCATTTGTATAAACTTGATGAATTTAGGAGATGGGTATTCTTTTAGCGCAAATGAAATATAACCTTGTGGTCTCAAATGAAAGATTATATTTTGTAAACATTGGGACAAATGCAATGTAGCTGTTTTGCCAAAACTCAACATCTCTTGTCTGTCATGACTGAAGCTAAGACAGTCACAGGCACATATATAATGTGACTGGTTAACATGTTCGTCAAAGCTCAATTCTTCCTGATATGACTGAACGGGGACTAGTCACAGACACAAGCATGAAATATGAGTCATGAACATATATACAATATTAGAATGTAGAAAACAGGGTTGGCAAAAACCCGGGTTTTATGAGTATTGCCCAGCCCAGTGGGAAATACTGGGAAAACCCGGGTTTTACTGGGTTTTAGTGGGTAATACTGGGCAATACTGGGTAATAAAAAAACTGGTCTGAATTTAATAGAGTATTCAGTGAACAAAGACAAATGTTATACATTCAAGATATATATAACCTTTTTTGTTTGTCTGGATTGGTAAAACTGTAAATATAAAGCAATTTTTTTTTTTTTTTTTAATAAATATACACATGTAACTCCTTTTTTAGGATTAACAATTACATGTAAGAAAAATTATATTTAAATTATGTCTATGTACTGTCACTAATTAGTAAGTAATTATTCAGATTAGAATGCAGATTTGTTTATGTAACAATAATCAGCCCTTTCAATTCTATAAGTGATTAATGACATGACCCCTTAGGGTGTTTATATAGCAATATGAATGTATAACATTTGAAATTAACAATTCACTAAAATATTGCAAGGTTTTTTTTCTTTCAAAGTATGCATTAATATTGAAACAATGCTTGGAAATTAACAAGGTTTCCTTAAATGTGCAAATCTTGATGTATTCTGTCTACATATAGAAGGGAATGAAATAGAATTTTTCATTATTTTAGAAATGACTGTCAATGGCTTATATGTATAAAAAAAGGTATATATTTAGCTGTAATACTATGAAACTACACCAAGATTTTACTATTTTGTGTTAAAATAAGCTTAAAAAATCATATTGCCCAGTAATGCCCAGTATTCCCATTTCTGATAGTATTGCCCAGCCCGGGAAAACCCGGGTGGGAATTCCCGGGCGGGTAATACTTTGCCAACCCTGGTACAAAAGGAAAAACTATATCCGACCAATTAATCATCCCTTTTAAAAAAATATATATTGTTGTTGTTTTTTCTTGTGAAACTTGAATTCATATATCATGTATATCCAAATATAGAAAACTTGTTTTTATGATAGTTAACTTCTCTTATTTAGATTCCACGTCACTGAAAGAAAATGAAGTGAGACATAGTGTACAGGAACCCATGAATTATAGGTCTCACAAAATCAGAAAGATATGTAGTTATCTCCCTTGACCGAACAACAGTATAATTCGTCTCATCTCGGCCGATTCTGTAAGGAGAGTAGCGGATTCTACCGAGGATTGCCGAATGCTACAGTACCTGTAGCTATCTCCCTTGACCAAACTACAAAATATGTAGTTACCTTCTTGACTGAACTACAGTTTAGTTTATTATCTCCCTTAATCAAACTACAGTTTGGTTTATATTAGGAAAACATTAGCTTTTATGCTGGAGGAAACGGATTTGTAAAGATCAGGATAGTGATGCTGCATTACAAAAGGAACACATGAAAATATACTATGCCAAGTAAAACAAATCCTTGGTCAAAAAAATTGTTAAAACACATAAAAACACATAGCACAGAGTTTAACGAACAAATGAAAACACATACTGCAGAGTAACAGGAGCATATATTTATATGTGGTAAAGTACGTAGTCAAAGATATGAAACATACACCAGAGATTAACTTTTATGATCGTGATATATTATATATGTATGAAGGGTTTGATTATAGTTTAAACTTACAAATTCACATATAAGCACTGGTGATAAAACTTTATAAATGCGATGTATGTGGTTGAAGGATTTAGTCAGAGCCAGCTTTTGCAGAGACAACATAGAGATCACACCAACGATGAAACTTATATTGGTGATAAGATAAGTCATAGTTCAAATTCTCAAATTAAGATGAGTTCAGAAACTGGTGATAAACCCAATACATGTGATATATGTGGTAAAGGGTTTGCTCATAGAGTAGCCTTATTGAGACACAAAAGAACACACAATGGTGATAAACCTTATAGATGTGATGTATGCCGTAAAACTTTTACTGACTGTTCAAATTTAAACGACCACAAAAGAACACATACTAGTGATAAACCGTACAAATGTGATATGTGTAATAAAGGGTTTGCTCAAAGTTCAACCTTATGGACACACATGATAACACACACTGGTGATAAGCCGTATAAATGTGGTATGTGTAATAAGGAGTTTGCTCAAAATTCAACCTTATGGAAACACATGATAACCCACACTGGTGATAAACGGTTTAAATGTGATGTGTGCGGTAAAAAGTTTACTCAGAGTAGTGATGTAAAGATACATATGAGAATACACACTGGTGATAAACCGTTTAAATGTGATATATGTGGTAAAGGGTTTGCTCGAAGTTCAACATTGCAGAGACACTTGAGAATACACACTGTTGAAATTAAGATGAGGACACATACTGGTGATAAACCTAGTGCATGTGATATATTTGATAACGTTGCGGATAGTTCAACTGTAAAGAGACACACGAGAGAACACACTGATTATAAACTTTCTATTGGTGATGAGTTTAGTCACACTTCAAACTTACAAATTCAGATGAGAACACAAACTGGTGATAAACTTAATATCTGTGATATGTTTGGTAACGTTGCTGAAAGTTCAATATCACAGAGACACACTAAAACACACACTGTTGATAAACCTATAGGTGATGAGTTGAGTCAAAGTTCAAACTTACAAAACTTACAAACGAAGAAATCACATACCGGTGATAGAACTAATACATGTCACTTATGTGGCGTATGTGGTAAATTGTTTGATTATATTTCAACCTTAAGGGTCCACCTTAGAATGCACACAGGTGATAAACCGTATAAATGTGATGTATGCTGTAAAGGATTTGCTATGAGTTCAAATTTAAAGGTACACATAAGAACACACACTGGTGATAAACCGTATGAATGTGCTGTGTGTGGTAAAGGGTTTAGTGTCTCTACCAAATTGCGCATACATATGAGAACGCATACTGTTTATAAATAAACCCTATAAATGTGATAAATGTGTTAAAAGGTGTTATCAGAGTTACGCTATGCAGAGACACATGAGAACACATATGGGTGATAAACCGTATAAATGTGATATAATTTCTGTGGTAAAGGATTTGGTGAGAATTCAACATTGCAGAAACACATGAGAACGCATACTGGTTATAAACCTTAAAAATGTGATATATGTGGTAAAAGGTGTTATCAGAGTTATGCTATGCAGAAACACACGAGAACACATATGAGTGATAAACCGTATAAATGTGATAAATGTGGTAAAGGATTTGGTGAGAATTCAACATTGCAGAAACACATCAGATTCATACTGGTAATACACCTTATAAATGTGATGTGTGTAGTAGGGAGTTTGGTGATCGTTCAAGCTGGCATAAACGTGTTAGAAGACACATGTGTGATAATTAAAGATAATAAACATGATAAAAGTGCCAAGTACTGAAAACGAGTTTCTAAGCCTTGTACAAATAAAATTTATGTTTCGAGACAATGTCTGTTTATTCTATATTTATGTGGTAAAGGGATTAGTCAATGTTACAAGTTAAAACAACTACTAGAGATAAATTATTACTGTAACATGCGAAATGTATTGGGTAAATGGACAAGTCATTGTTCATGAATTACACATCAGAAAAGACACTGGCGGTAAATTATCACTGTAATGTATGTGGTAAATGAATAAGTCTATGTTACACATCAGAACACACACTGGCGGTAAATTATAACTAACGTATGTGGTAAATGGATAAGTTTAATGTTACACATTAGCACACACACTGGCGGTAAATTATCACTGTAATGTATGTGGTAAATGGATAAGTCTATGTTACACATCAGAACACACACTGGCGGTAAATTATCACTGACATGTATGTGGTAAATGGATAATTCTATGTTACACGTCAGAACACATACTGGCGGTAAATTATAACTAACGTATGTGGTAAATGGATAAGTTTAATGTTACACATCAGAACACACACTGGCGGTAAATTATAACTAACGTATGTGGTAAATGGATAAGTTTAATGTTACACATCAGAACACACACTGGCGGTAAATTATCACTGTAATGTATGTGGTAAATGGATAAGTCTATGTTGCACATCAGAACACACACTGGCGGTAAATTCAAACTAACGTGTGTGGTAAATGAATAAGTCTATGTTACACATCAGAACACACACTGGCGGTAAGTTATAACTGTAACGTATGTGGTAAATGCATAAGTCTATTTTACACATCAGAACACACACTTGAGAGCAATTATAAATGGAATGTATGCTTGTGGTTAATTGGTAAATATAAAAAAGACGATGTGGTATGATTTCCAATGAGACAACTCTCCCCAAGTGACCAAGTGAAATAGAAATTAACGAATATATGTCCCCATACAGCCTTCAACAATGACCGAAGCCCATTTAGCATAGTCCGCTATAACAGAGCCCGAAACGACTAAATAAATGTAAAAAAAAACACGAGAAAACTAACGGACTAAATTATGAACCAAAAATAAACGAAAAACAAATATGTAACGCACCAACAAACAACAATTTCTGAATTACTTGGGACAGACACATACATACAAAATGTGGCGGGGTTAAACATGTTAGCGGGATCCAAACCTTCGGCATAACCAGGGACAATGGTGTAACAATACAACGTAAGAACTAGCTTTAAAAATCAGTTGAAAAAGGCTGTGACTTAAAGTCAATGTTACACATCATAACACACACTACAAATACACTAAAACCATGACAACTATAATAAATGATGTGAGAGAATTAGTCAATGTTAGATATCATCCACACTGTAGAATGGCTAGTATATTGTGACTTACAGAGACACCAGAGAAAACACACTTTTGGTAGTATCTCGATGCGTTATGTCATGGTTATATAGAGTTTTGTTTGGGTCTGACATCAAATTTGGCAAACAATTTTGCACACTTCCCTTTTGGGCATGTTGGGATCGCCCCGATATTCCGACATTCATTGGTACGACACTCCAGAGGCGAGACCCAAAAAGTCCGACACACTGCTTAAAAGGTACTTAATAGAAAATCTACTTCATGTGGTTGTGGAAAGTGTAAAACAGAACAGATAAAAATTGACAAAATTATAAAGATAAGAGAAAGATGGCTGAGAAAAAAAAGAAGAGAGAATAGTGGGGCGCATAGATATAAAGATTATAAATATTGGGCTAAAAGTATTAAAAAAAAAATACAGAAAATGGCATAAGAATTCCGAAATGATCGACCACCTCCATCCAATCTAGACACTTTTTCGTTAAAAACACAACTAATCGATTGTCTTTTGAAAGAGTGCAAAACTTATTTACTATTTATCAAGATTTAAATAAAATTCTAGTTTTTGTTTACTTTCTGTATAAAAAACTATCATTCGAAGGTATTAATATGGTATATTTAACCCCGCCGCATTTTTCATTTGTGCGACTGTCCCAAGTCAGGATCCTCTAGTCTTTGTTTGTCTTGTACTATTTTTAATGTTAATTTCTTGTGTACAGTTTGGAGTTTAGTATGGCGTTCATTATCACTGAACTAGTACACAAATGTATATTTGTTTAGGGGCCAGCTTAAGGACGCCTCCAGGTGCGGGAATTTCTCGTTGCATTGAAGAACTATAGATGACCTTCTGGTGTTGTCTGTTCTATGGTCCGGCTTGTTGATACATTCTCCATTTCCATTCTCAATTTTATATCACAATATCAAGAAAAAGAAATATCGATGCATTCGGAAGTACTAATAGTTCTCGACTTTTCAATGTGTTTTTTTCCAACACCGAAAGCCGTGTTAACTGTTGTATTAAAAACTACAGAAAGTGTATTGCCAAATACTATACTTGTTTACTTGCTGAAATTGTCTATTATCAAACATATCAGACCATCTTTAGCAGCAATCAATTCAAAAGTGCCAGTTACGGCCTTCTTTTACATCATTTGCTGAATTGTTAACATGGCAAATACATTGCTGTACATGTCTTGCTATCATTTACCTTTCAAACAACACAGACAAAAAAATAATCAGTGTCCAGGATGAAATACAGGGTTTAAAATCAAGATGAAATACAGGGTTTAAAATCAAGATGAAATACAGGGTTTAACATCCAGAGTCGCGTGTTGTATACAGAAGACTAATCGGAGACGCTTGAATCAAAAAGGCTGAAAAGTCCAAATAAAGTACGAAATTATAGAGCACCAACTTTTTATTGATACTAAGATGAAAATGGAAGAGTTTACATACATTTTACATCTCATACTGTAATTTTATTTACTTGAACTTCATATGTTGTATGTTCTTCTCTTCACATTATGGATTAAGCGTGATGGTTTGTCTGATCATGTGTGCAATATGTAGTTCATTATACACGTTTTTTTTTCTAGGTGTAATCTTTATCGGCATTATCTTACTGTTAATAATCCGTCGTTAATGTAGGATTTTCATTTCATCTGGTTCGTCGATTGGTTCATAATTGCTTTGTTTTTCGCTTGAAATCATAGTGTTGAGATAGTAGTCATTCGAGTCTGTATTTTCCTCGTGCGCAGCTGCAATTTATCAAATGCCTTCGGGGTTTTATCTGGTGTGTCATTATCTAACGGTTCGTATACTGAATCAACTGTCTTATTATCAATTGCAAGAGTTTCGTTGGTTGGTTTATCATTGCCATGTCCTTCAGTTGAAATTTTAGTCTTGGATTTGAAGTTGGTCTTGTCAGTGTTTACAGCGTTTGTAGTATGCAACGGATCATCCGATTTCGTGCCTTTGTCTTTTTTGGCACTGTCTAAATGTTTGTTTTCTAAAGTAATTGTACATGTATTGGCATACATTTCGTTTGATGCTTCGATTGATTCATTATGATGAGAGGTGTTGGGGTGGTTTACCACACTTATAACATGCATTTGATCATAAGTTTTCGGTCTTTTTTTTGTCTCACATGTATCAACATGTGCCAACTGTTCAATGTCAAAAGTACCAGTAGGTGTTTCATTATTCATATTGATAGTGTAAATATCACCCCTACGAATTGCCCTAATTGATGTTAACCGTTCTTTTGAATACTTCCTACAAAAGAAATAAAAGACTAAAACAGGGAACCATGTTCAATATTGCAGAAATAATGAAATTACAAAAAAAGACAACAGATATGTATATTAGGTAGACATCTTATAATAATCTCGAGAAAAACTGACAACACCGTGGTAAAAGAAAAAAACAAGATGAAAAGATAAAACAAGTTCACAAAGTCCAATATAAAAATTAAAAGAATGAGCAACCGGAACTTCAACAAAACCTGGGGGAATCTTAATGTCAAAGTTTGGTGAAAGAGGACGAGCATGTTGTTAGGACAATTGAAATGTTTTCTCTGAATATTTGCCGATTTCATGCTATATATTGTGTGTTCTTAAAAAAACACCAATAGACCGTTTTATTCATTGAACAACCTACCTCCGGTACATGAATACAAGTACCACAAGTACTGGAATTATTATCACAATAACTGATACCACTATTCCAACTATCGCATCTGAAAAAAGAACCAAAAGCACTATTTTCAATAATATTTATACAATCATTGGACGAAAGTGAGTTCCCACTAAGTTGTAAAAATATTTTAAGTGTATAATGATATATGAGTCTTACGTTTAACCAATTATGAAGGATTTAATGTGTTTAAAGAATGTGTCTTACTAAAGAAATACACAAACTTTATTTTATTTGAAGTATTTTACATAGTTTGTGGTGGGTTCGTGTTGATGATTCTTTAGTTTTCTATGTTGTGTCATCAATACTATTGTTTGTCTGTTTGTCCTTTTTCATTTTTAGCCAGGGCTTTTACAAATACTTATATTTTTATTATTCAGTTTATCCATTGGACGTAGTTTTTAAACAGATCAACCTATTATCACGTTAAGTGTTTTATGCAGCTATTCATTAAAGACAAAAATGCATTCAGGCAATGTACCAGGAGTTCAAGAATAATGAATGATACATACATTTATTATTCTAAAATACTAAATTTTCTTAAGATTTGTGAAAAAGGTCGTAACCTTTTTAATGAAATTTTTGCGGTCTTATTTTCGAGAAAACGGTTTTTAAATTTGCGACTTTTTATCGTACATTCGTTATGTTCACAGTCTTAGACAAGTAACATATCACAAATCTGTAATATGCTGCATTCCTGGTACCATAACTGTTAATTAATATATTGTAATTTCGCATTAATGTCTCCCGCGCAAAATTGTGAATACAAATGATACATCACTGCAGTGATAATTTCAGTAGTAATCATATGTTCCCAAAGGTAATATAAATGGTATAAAAGTCGATGTTGGTATAAAGTAGGTACTATTTGATTACTTCGCATGACGGTGCGGACTTTTCTCGACTCAGAATAAGACATAAAATGCCGGAAAAGTAAATAGTATGTGTATTACAGTTCCGATCAACTGTCATTAATTCATGTTGGTTTACATTGCAAACTGAAATTCAATATTGAAACATCAATTATAGTACGTGTTTATTTGCTTTGTTAATCTGCAATATGCACCATTTGTCTTGCTGAACAATGTTCCTATACAATGTTTACAAAAAAATCATTATCTGAATTTTATAACTTCTTCCAAAGTAGGCACATATCCAGAGTAGTGCTTAAACTATGATAGAGCCAAGCAGTCATCAGCTTTTTTTTTAGAAAGCTCAAACTTGTACTATTATGCTTCAAAAGCTTTTTAAAACAACATGGCGGAAACCTGCTTCCGGGAAGTTCCTTAACATCATACAGAAGCACAAGATTTCCGTCAAATAGTATATCTAATAAACGACAACTACCGTGTTGTAAATAAAACTAAAAAGCACTATTCATGCTATTAACCTACGGAAGTTCATCGGGTATATGAAGCACCTGCTCGCATTTTGTAGGTACAAACGGGTTCGACGGAGTAATTTTACAGCATTATTGTTTTTTTCGATATGTTTTTTATATAATGAAAAAGTAACGTCGTGACAGTGTCATGCTACAAAATCATGTGTGTTCACATATTACACAAACTCGAATAATCTAGATAGCAAACACGAATCGCATGACCTATTTTTCTACCTTCAAGTTATTTCAGAAAACCCGAATTATTCACAGAAACATCATATCTTCTTTCAAACACAGGTTATATGTTGCCATTTTAGGAACTTAATAATGTACAGCGATATAAATCCATTTGCGATCAATTGTGTATCTATCTTCATTGGTATTTTGCAATTTGAGCTCAAATGGTTAATAACGAGTTCATTTGTATTTGCAAGTTTACTTACTAGTTTCATTGATCTGAATTGTAGAGGTTCTACTGGTTGGACCAAAAGATGAATCTGCAAAGATACATTTTCTTTTCAAGATCAAAGCTAAGATTAACTTTAAAGACGTTAAAGCAGAATCCATGATCCTGCTAGTCTAAATTGATTTATCATATCTACTAGACATTATACATTAGAAATCTTTAGAACTCTTATATATACTTATCAAAATAAGGTTAACATCAAAATTATAACATCTACTAGTGTCTAGTAATATCCAGATTATAGCTAGGATTTTCTTCTCTGCATTTAATTTCAAAAGATAGATCCAACTTATTACTAAAGATATAATCAGCCAAAAGACAAACAATAATACACAAAACACAACATAGAACGCTTATGACTGAGGAACATGATTCCCCATCAAAAACTTGGATACTTACATGTGCTGTAAAGGTAGGTGTAGAAGGCACCCGTCTTGTTGCATATGTTATTACAAACCCAATAAAAAGTCTAGCTATGTTACATTCGGAAAAAAGAACCGGGATAGAAGGTACAACAATAAGAAACCTATTCGTTATCATCTGTAAATGGGATATAAGATAACGGTCAATCCACTCGTGCATTAATGCCGTCCGTTAAACAAACGAAGCGATGATTTCAACTTTACCAGTTGCCTTGGAACTCTTGTTTTAATTGCCTCTTGTGAGCAGCAACCCTCCGTCAAGGAAATCATAATAGAAAATACAAGTTCTAGAATATCGTATCGCAAAAACAGAAAAAAGCGATAGCCCCTTATATTGTATCGGTAAGCTTGAAAAAAATAGAATGTTGCAACAATAATAAACTCCTCATTACTTCGTATAAATAACTCAAGCTATGTTTTCTCTTTTATTTGAAGTTGAAGTTGAGTAGTATGATTGTTCTCAATATTAGACTGGTATGTATCATTATTGAATTAAATTTGTTTGTCATTCATTTCCGTCAATAGGTATTATATCGTGATGTGTTTCAATTGTTTGAATCAAACAACTGTCAAAAACTAAATATTTCCTACAATTGTTCAGAAATTGTGAACGTACATTTCCTTCAAAAAATATTAAGAATAATTTCCGCACTAGCTTAAATTTCCTGTTATCAGTAACACATTAGTTTAATCCGCGCAATGTAGCTAGAGAACTCTACATATTGCAACTGTCACCTCAAAATGTCTTTTGATTATTTGTTGACTTTAGTTGCATCTTCAGTCTTGACAAGTTTACCGACATCTAGTTATTTTCACCATTACATATAGAAAACTAATCCTCCTTAAACAATAATAACCTTTATGATGCACTATTATATCGCTAAGATTTTTTGATTTAATTTGCTATTGAATTTAGCATCTTTATAAAAAATTCACAGGTTTGTGCAGATTTTGGTTTTACGTTTCTAACAAATAGTGCTGTTCAGTGTCAATATACTAGTAATTCAAAATATCTTGTAGAAAAACCGAACACATACGCGTATCAAGATTATTGCTGCTGTTATTAGTATGATGATCTGAATGCGTCGTGTTTTACATAGTTGTCATGTTTGGTAATGAACAGATATAGCCGTATCGGACGACACCTTGTCCATGAGGACGTCTGTTGCTTCATTGATAACTTACAACAGTAATGTGTGTAGCAGTGTTGATTATAAAAGGACTAGAAAATGTTTTATGATAGTTTAAAAAAAAAACTTAAGGCCAAACTTATTATTAAATTATAAGAGATGATCCAGTGATTCTGTCACATATCCATCTTTAGCGGTATTAGTTTTTCACTAGCTACGAGATATATAAAAAAATCTAAAGTTTGATTTTTTTTGTTCAATCAATAATGAAAGTGAAATAGTGAAATAACAATTCGCTTTTTTGCAGCCATAAAGGTTCATTTTTTTCAAATTACGCTAAGAAACTTGGAAAATTAGGTTTTCACTTGCAAGTGAATGAGTCGACCGTTTTAAATCCGTATTCATGTGAACTTCAATTTAACCCCTAGCTAGAGATTGACAACGCATGCATCGTACGTGTACTGGTTATTTAAAAAGAAAAAGAATGTCAACAATGCACGTGAAAATACGGTAATTCATTTGATTACTAATACGATGCACATAAAATCATTCTTATACGGTTTAAAGCAATGAGAAACATCTATTTTTTATCTATAAAAAAAATACAACAGACCTATAAAAATCCTACTGCACGTATTTGTTTAATCTATTCATGTCTTTATTTATGTTTACATTGCTTATATGGTCACCTGAGGTCAAATTGATAGTTAATTAGATGGCGTCTGGACTCAAACACTCACGAAACGAACCTATATATTATCTACACCATGCTCTGTATACTTTTTATTTTAGACTTGTGATAGTGTGGATACATGTTTTACATTGTTATAAATCAAATATGAAAATTTGAGTCAAATCGGTGACCATGGATTTGACAGCTAGTGCCCCTTTAATACTGAATTGACTAAGTCTATATGTTTTCCGTCCAGACGTTATTAGCATTTTATAAAGTTTAAATAGTTGATAATAGCGTTGTGTGTTACATGTATATATCTTGCGAATTATTTATAGTGAAATGGACGACAAACATAGTGCTTTATGTTTAAACATGGTACCTGGAATGACATATGCTGTTTTGATGGTTGATGGATATCCATTAGCATCTCGAAACTTTGCCAGACAGTGATTAAATGCACAATCCTCTTGAGTTTGGTCAAAACATCCTGACAATACGGACGATTTTAGATAGGTGAGCAAAATAATAAGCATAATAAAATGAAAAAATACAAATGTATCCCTCTCTAAACAGAGATAATATGGTGTTTTTAAACAATTTGAGCCCAACATATAGCACTGTAATTTCGCACCGGCACTGATAATACCGTTTCATAAGCTGGATTCGACATATATATAGCTATCTGCATATATAATCATTACATGTTTCCTCTGTTATGTACCCTTAACGTGTAATGTTAGGTATTACCATTACATAAAATAATAACTATTAGACTCCAAGTTTAGGTTAATCGATAATTTGCCTTAGGAAATAGATATGAAAATACCAAAGGCTCAATCATACCTTCGTATATTTGAGATGGAACATGTTTAATTGCCGAACGTTTTCGTTCGCAAGTTTCGAAAATGGCACCACAGTTAAGTATCAAAACAATATAGAGAGACGAAAGATACCAAAGGAACATTTAAACTCATTTAAATGATGAAACAGTTAAAATTTAACTTGATAACTGCAAAATCAAATTAACACTTAGTAACAAATCCTATTTTGTTTAACTGCAATCATACGCACTGGAGTGAAACTCTTCGGAATTGAATTGATGCTCTGTATGAAAATAGAGCTCTGTACTAATTTGGCAGTGTTGTAAGATGGAATCAAGTTAACGTATGTTTTTGTTTTGTAAACACAGTGATACGCTCATTACTTTACGCAGTGGCACATAGTACATTATCATACAAACGTAAAAGAAAAATACAAAGTATTTATGTTTCCAATTTTAACATGTTCAATGTCATTTCTTGTCGTAACTGTTGACTATATATAAGAAATACTACCAATTGAACAATGTGTGTACACATTTTTTACAAAGAAATTGAGTTGACCATTGTTGTAAAAAAATTAATATTCGATTGGTTTTACTGATTACATTTTTGTAATTTATATATGTTTTTTCAAAGTCCACTAAACACTTTTCAGTACAGGACCTACAAAGTTAAACAGTCAATTGAATGGGTAGGTTGGTTGATCTGTTTTCTGGTTTGACCCTTGGCTGTAAAATATGAAGTGAGGATTGAAATGATTTATGCTTAGCAATTGTTCTCTTGAAAACCCATAACAAAAACTGAAAATAACAGATACTTTTGAGAGAAAATGATATTATTTTTCTCTTGGCAGAGGAAAGATAGTACACACTTTGTTAATTATCAGGAAAATAAATAATAGGAAACATGTATTAACTGGTTAACAGTAAACAGCAATTGTGAATAAAGAAAGCGAACAGTAGTATATCGCGGTTTAATCGATATAAAACGTTTTTGCCTAAATCAAAACTGTTAATATAAACAGCATATAAACGAACAATCAATTAAAATAATGTCTTACCGCTTCTCCCCATCTAAATTCGTGTTTGTTAATTGTTTTCTACTCTAGTTACAGACCATATTTTACACGTTTGAACTTTGATTTCTAGTTTCCACCAGGAAGTTATTCAAGTCATAAAATGACATTTAGATAGTTAATAATATCGTTATTCATCATATATATGGTAAATAAATTTGTCATCAATTTAACAAACATAGGTTTTTTTGTATTTATGAATGTAAATTGTTATCAGCTCACCGCATGACTAATAATAAGATTAAAGACTACTATCTAAGAATAGAAAATGGGTATTGTATCAAAAAGACAGCAACTCGACAAAAAACAGAAAAACAGCCAAAGGGTCACTAATTGGTCGTCAACGCAGCAGAACAAAATAAAATCACCAACCGTTAATGGGCATCAGTTGATCCATAAATAATAGTTATACAAGTTCAGCTTTTATTCCCAAAAAAGCAAGCAGCAATGAGAAAGAAAAACTGTTGCAGCTTTGCTTAGTTGACATGCATTATATAGTGTGTTAATATGTCACATTATTGGGAACTAATAGTGGTTAGAACAATGATATTTCCATGGTATGCAGTTGTATTGACTTTGTCACTTTCTATGTAGCAAGTTTAGTCAGTACCCTCTGTCATTGTCTATTGACTTCAAATCTTTTTTGTTTTCGTTTACCTTGATCAGTTTGTGATTGAATAGGCCAGTTTATTTAAAAACACTATTGATAGGTCACTGCTATTAGGTGTGCAGTTGTATACAAATATACCACTTTTGAGTTCATCAGTGACCGGAAAATAACTTGTCAATTAGGCACGATTTTGTGACGTCATTTATTAGATAGAGGGGTTCGCCTGTATCCCTGCACTAAACTTCTTGGTGATCGTCATTGTGCAGGATAAACTAGAAAAAATTGTTTGTTAGTACTCCAACAATTCCCTAATGACAGCAGTGCTGATTGTCATTTGTGATAATTTAGTTTGCCGAATAAATCGTGCAATATAGTATTATAATTTTCCAACCACTCGCTCAACATTGGAATGGAAGTGACGGTGCCCCTAAACGCACGAATGATGTTAACTTAAACCAGACTTTTGACGGAAATGCATCGAACTAGAAAGTTGTCTATTGTCCCTTCATCTCATTTCCAATGTCAGTTTATGTTGAACCACTACTGGTAGGTAAAGTTGTGTTAGCATTGGTACATCACATTCCCATGAACATTGTTGGACCCTGAACTTTAAGCCATAATGGAATGACTTTGAATATTTGCATTAATAAAATGTTAGAGTATTACTATTTTATTTAATCATTTGCATGAGTTTTTATGGTTAAAATAACAAAATGTCGAGACACATCACTGTGTTAACAGTTTATATTTTACGTTCCGCTTTATCTGTGTATGTAAGCTTTTAATCAGTCTGCATAGGTAAAATGAAAAAGATTGTTAGCCCTCAAATATGTGGTGCCTGTATCAATAAAATTGAGAATTAAAATTGGAATGTATAAAAGAGACAGCAGCTCGACCAAAGAGCAGAAGGTTATAAATGAATTTCTAATGCAACAGGAAAATATCGAACCTAGAGGGGCCTCTCAATAAAAATGTGTACTAATTCAGTGAAAATTGGACGTCATGCTAAACTCTAAAACATATATTAAATGTATTGAAATTAATAAACAAACATGGGAGCATCTGACCTTTGTTATTTGTATGATTTTAAATTTTAGTTTCTTGTTTGTATTTCGGTGTTTTGTTTGACGTCCATTATTTCTTAACTAGGATACGTTTTTGTTAAGGAGCCAGCAGCTGAAACACGACTCCTGATGCGGGGGATTATTGCTGCACTGAAGACCAATTGGTAGCATTCGGCAGTTGTCTGCTCTTTAGTCGGGTTGTTTTCTCTTTGACACATTCTTCATTGAATCAGCTCAAAACCTCAATTTGATTTGATTGAACGAGTATGTCTCCATCTTATGAAAAACAAGCGCAATCTCTACCGTTTTGGGTTTCAACATCAAAACATCATCAAACAAATGAGCAGAACATAACCAATATTATGTAATGTTTTTGAATAAATGTGATTATTTCCGATGCAGCGAGCATGTTAAAGTTACAATATGCCATTCTAAGTGACCTGACATCAGAGTTGTAATTAAAACCCTTTCTGTATAACCCTGGTAAAATATATGGTTAGCTTTTGAGGTGATCGTTTACATATTTGTGCTTTGTAAAGAATATCAAAATGAGAGATGGATATGAAATACCCGAACACACTAGATGTCGGCATGTTGATTTATATTTATAAGTGATGAACGTGTACCAATGATAAAATTGAGTAAATGTTTTGACTAGTTTTTGATATCGAAAATCCTGTTATAATCATTTTTTTCGGTATTTCTATCTATAACATACACAAGAGCGAATCGAACAACATGAACAAGTTGAGATACCTAACTACCGTAAGATGCTGTCAATAAAACCCCACCATCTGAAAATGGACGATTAACAATAGGAAATGAAAAATCATCTCTTTTATCATAAATTTTGGTATAAGGCATACCGTTAAAAATATAGATATCAGGATCCAGGAAAGGACAGTGATCATTGTTAGTATTACGTTGTAACTGTATTTAAAGTCAATTCAGCAGGATGAATCTCTTAAGTGTGCATTCTGAAGTTGTTATTGAGAGCCAATTTATATATCATCCAAATCTACTAGGACCGTGTGTTTTCATCTCAGGCAGAAAACCCTAGCCGTATTGGTCACAATTTTTTAAAAATTTAAGTCCTCCGTGCTCTTCAACTTTGTACTTGTTTTGGCTTTCGACCCTTTTTCATCTGAGCGTCATTGGTTAGTCTTGTATGGACGCACTTCTGGCGAAATAAATGTTCTACCTGGTTCCTTTTGTTAGCTATTCTCTTCGTGTATTTCTCTGTCCTGTATGTTTTCCCATTTATTTGTATTGTAGTCCTGTCATGTAATTTTGTCATTTTAATATTATATTTAACATTGCCATAAAAGCGGGAGGCGGGCTTGCCACAGGTTCAACCCACCAATTTTGTCTTTCTTAAATTGTCCTGTACCAAGTCAGGAAAACGGCTATTGTTATATTATAGTTCGTTTCTGTGTGTGTTTCATTTTATTGATGTGTTTCTGTTGTGTCGTAGCTATCCTCTATCTCCCCTGTTTGATACATTTCACTCAATTTTAGTAACCGGGATATGTTTTTTTTCTCAATCGATTTATGAATTTCAAACAGCGGTATACTTCTGTTGCCTTTATTTTTTTGTTTTTCTTTGTGTTGTGTGTATGATTTAGAAATCAGGTGTTTCCGGTTTGTGTGGTTTATCATGCAATATAGTTTTGTTCGTTATCCGGTTATTCCCTTAGTATATACTATACTTTCTTGTAGCTATTATATATCACTATAAATAAAGAGTGAAATCTATATACAAAGAATGCGTACAAATTTATTATTCAAAATTTCAGATTAAGCCTGAACCATTTCGACATAATCAATTTGCATAGCAACATTATCTCCATGCCAGGTTGACAGCCATTCACCTCGTCTATCCCAGAATTCTCTCATTTGTTTATTTGAACCATCATTCCATGGGCGTGGTTGGTTGTAACTGCATCCAGATGAGAAGAAACCACCTCCAACGGCTACATTCATGATCAACTGGAACTGTAATGAGAAAACATCTATTTGATTATGGTGTACATGACAATCGGGTAGGGTAAAAGTTTATAAGCCTGGTACCATTGACGACTTTGACTTTTTCTAACTCATTTCTTTTTCTTAATCGTTTTTTATTCTATGGATGGTGAAACCAGTTAGTTTTTTTGAAGAAACAGCTGTAAGCAGTATTTTTTTTCATTTTAGAAATGAATGCCAAAAATAATATATCGTGGACACGTTGTACAAACATTAAACCTCGTCTCATGGATTTTTGTGATCCGACCATTTAACTATAATTTTTATGTTATGTCATAAAATTGAAAATGGAAATGGGGAATGTGTCAAAGAGACAACAACCCGACCACAGAAAAAACAACAGCAGAAGGTCACCAACAGGTCTTCAATGTAGCGAGAAATTCCCGCACCCGGAGGCGTCCTTCAGCTGGCTCCTAAAAAAATATATACTAGTTCAGTGATAATGAACGCCATACTAATTTCATTCCCATATGAGATCATTACTTACTGATACACGTGATATGCTAGTCGAATTATTTTATCAAAACTGAATTAATTCATACAATGCGTCATGAATACATTTCAGCTTATCCACAAGTCATGATTATGCATTAAATGGACCTATTGACCACTCAATGATTTCCTCGTCTTTCAACAAAGAACAAGGGCAATATGAAGACCGTAAGTATGTGCGGAAAAAAATCCTCTCAGCAAACATTATAAGGTCAAATTTATACAAAACTTTGATTTTTTGAAATACTAAGGCTTTTGACCAGTTATAGCATACATTATTGGCATTTTCAACGATCAACGACACCTTGACCTCACTTAAACTTACCGGCTGATCAAATGGAGCATTGTTGCCTCCACTTGCCCAAATATTGCTGCCACCGAAGCCTCCATAGTTGTAGAAGCCATTTCCAGGGGTTCCTACGTACATTATTTGTTGACCATCAACGGTTACTCTTTAAAAGCAAATACATTTTTTGTACTATTTGTTATCGATTTTTTACGAAATTACTTTGATCTTGCTGACTGATTTCCTTTCTCAGCGGAGTCGCGTGATATATATGATTTTTTTCCCCCGCTAGAATGAAATTGACACGAAATTGACGTCATTCGTAAACAGATTATCATTATTCATCTCAACTGGGGAATCACGTATGCGTACTGGCTCAAGCGAATAAATCAATCATTTGAAATGATCAACGATAATCTATAACAACATTGGTATTGGCGAAACAAAGTCGGTGGAGATAACTTTTCATTGATATGTTACGTTTTCATAAATACTTAATGTGATGTTTATACTTGACTGTACTGACTTTGTTAGTCTTGTATTATTAATTATTTTTAGTTTCTTGTGTACAATTTAGAAATTAGTATGGCGTTCATTATCACTGAACTAGTATATATTTGTTAAGGGGCCAGCTGAAGGACGCCTCCGGGTGCGGGAATTTCTCGCTACGTTGAAGACCTGTTGGTGACCTTCTGCTGTTTTTTTTTTATTTGGTCTGGTTGTTGTCTCTTTGACACATTCCCCATTTCCATTCTCAATTTCATTATTGACACAACTATCCATAATTTCTTAAATCCTTGTCATTTGATATTTTTTCTAGACAACCATTATAATGCCTGCATGTACTATGTATTTGCATGATTAGAACCGTACCGTATGATACGGTTCCAACTCATGGATATGGAATTCATCTAAGTAGTTATTTTGAAAATAAGACAATACAAATGAGAATAAGAAATGTGGTATGTTTGCCAAGGAGAAAACTACCGAACAAATTTCTAATGACCTGATTTGTGCAATTATAAGCAATCTTATGGCTTATAAACAATTCGAAAAACCCATTCCGTATTACCGGCTATCAGTCTATATAATCTATGAATGGGTCTTATAGAAAAAGGAAATTCAGGTAATGCTCGCATTCAATCCAATCAACTTATAAAATAAGCATGTCTTTTACTTCAGTTTTTCAGGAATTTATACCTCTTTCAAACGGGAATTGACCTTAAAGTTTTGACCCTTACAATGGTACATGAACATACCTGATATGATCTGCGTACCACTCTAATTTATAGATATGGAAGTCATCTGCCCAGTCGCCACCATTCTTGTCTCTGAAATAAAACTAATCTAGTAAGTAACTATATCTAAACAAAAAAGAAATAATAATGAATTATATTATGATGATGTCATATGAAACAGGTAGAGGAGTAAATAGTAAAAATGGGAAACAAGAAAAAGATGCTGCGTTACTTACAATTATTATACAGACGTCAATAAAAATAAATACAATACATGAACTTCCCTTTAATAATTATGTTTATTTACTTACAATTCACCATGAGTTTTCATGTGATTGTCCAAGTTGATAGCTCTCTGATTATCATTCATTTTCATGATTTTATGTATTCTTTACCTACTTTTTTTCATGAAGCCATTTTGACTAGGTGATGGTCCCATGATAGTTAGGATTCTTTACTTACTTTTCGCCATGTGTTTTCATGAAGTCATTTTGACTAGGTGAGGGTCCCGTGATAGTTAGGATTCTTAACTTACTTTTCGCCATGTGTTTTCATGAAGCCATTTTGACTAGGTGATGGTCTCATGATAGTTAGGATTCTTTACTTACTTTTCGCCATGTGTTTTGATGAAGCCATTTTGACTAGGTGAGGGTCCCATGATAGTTAGGATTCTCTACTTACTTTTCGCCATGTGTTTTCATGAAGCCATTTTGATTAGGTGATGGTCCCCAATGAAGTGTGGATGCAACTTCTCCTACTCCGTGATCGTTACCACCACAATTTACTTTTGCATTACCTAGAAATTAGATAAGTAAAACGTAGTTTGAGAACAAAAAAAAACGATCATCAACATAATACTGTTAACCATTCTAACACATTGTACTTTTGGGGATAACCATATAACTTCAAAGGGAGGAGAATATGTTTTTTTTTTGTCTCAGTCAGAAAAAAATTCATGCAGAGCGCGAACATTTCTATTTTTTTAAGTTTTTCGATGCTATCAATCATTTTTGTTCTTCTTCAATTTAAACAATATAAGGTAAAAGGAAAATCTGGATTTGGAATATTAATGTTGGTCATCTGCATAACAACAACAGTTCTTTTAATCAAATTGGGGATCATAATATTATTAGAGACCCTCCCCTTTTTTCCATCTTGAAGTTAAATGGTCGTTCCCTAAATCAAACTTTCTCTAAAAGTATAGTTGTTGTAAATTTTCATATGGGATTAAAGTCATAGAATTTATAATTACATGACCCTGACAAGTTCAATGATATGCATTCGAAATAAATTTTAGGAGCTCATTCGGTAGCACCTATCTCTAAATAATGTATCCGTATTTACTGAATAGTACTTCTATCGTCAAACATCGACATATTACGTGTATTCATGTATGATTTTCTATACTTACAACGTGCTTCCATCAAATCAATTTCACCAGAACGAGGCCAGCCACCATAATGCCAATCCTTTGGCAACATCCATATTGCTGTTAGTAAAGAGAACACAAACACAATTATAACCACTTTTGTGATAATAAGAAGGTCTACATGAGTTTTATATATTTTTTTTATATAAATAAGGCCGTTTGTTTTCTCGTTTGAATTGTGTTACAGTCATTTCGGGGCCTTTTGTATCTGACAATGCAGTATGGGCTTTGCTCATTGTTAAAGGCCGTATGGTGACCTATAGTTGTTAATTTCTGTGTCATGTTGGTCTCTTGTGGACAGTTGTCTCATTGGCAATCGTACCACATCTTCTTTTTTATATTTAAGAAATAGTTCATGGGGGCTTGAATATATTGTGATTTTACCACGGGTTGGCCCTTTATGACAAATATTTTACCCTGAGCGATAGCGAGGGGTAAAATATCGGCATAAAGGGACAACCCGTGGTAAAATCTAGATATATTCAACCCCCATGAATTATTTCCATTCTAATAGGACACATACGGCAATTCTTTTGGATCGAAACACTCTAGGTGGAGGCAAATATTTGCCGTTCCCATAGATAAACGCACTAGAAAACTGACGTAAAAGAACGGAGCTGACTGAATTAGTGACATGCTTTAACTATTTACGATAACATATTTAGATAGTTTTGGATGCATTTAAATGATAATTTACTTATATGTCTTACATGTTTTAAAAAAATTGGATTATACCACACTTTAGCATTGTTTGTTTAAATTTCCTTGTTGTGATGATTTTCTGTTTCAGAAGCGTGTATTTTCCCGTAAAATGCTTGTATTCTTACGTCATCTTTCTATGACGTCGGGTACCTCATTCTTAAAAAAGCTTATGACGTGAGAGTACGATCGGAACAGTCCAAACAATATATTCATATTTTACCACGGGTGTGTACTCAAAGCGTTTGAAGAACGTCATGTTAGAATTATAGATAGGGATACATAGAGATTAACGGACAAAAAGGGAAAAAATGCTAGTAATTAAAGAATAGAGAAAAATAGGCAATGATAATAACGAAAAGAAAATAATATTGTAAAATATTTAGAAGAGAACAATAATTGGTCAAAAAAATAAGGAATAGGGAAACGTGGTTATGCAAGTACAATAAATAAAGGAATCCCATTCCGACCCGCAAACGACAACTTCCATTATATGATCTTATATAGTCCGTAAGACATTTAGGTTACACACAATGATTGTTAAATACACTTCTCCGGGTCTATAGAAAGACGTATACAGAAGGCATGACCGTGTTGTGATGTGTAGGTTGGAATATGAAGTAACATTTGCATAATTTTTAGGTTGTTAAATCGGGTACCCAGTGTTGAAGATGGTTGAATTATGCGTTTTAAAAGTTTTAAACAACTCGTTTAGGAGGTAGATGGCAGTTGCTTGGTTTTCGGAGATGGAATAATATGGCCACTTTTTTGTCCCCTTGCTTTCGAAAATAACAAAAACATGATTATGAAATACATCTGTTAGATTGTTACACGATTCAGAATGTTGATGTTCACATGACATATATAAATCGGATAGCAGTTATTTTTTGTGACTTAGGTATAATATTTAATCAGATTTGGTTGCAGTATAAGTGTCAAGTATGCATCCGGGTCGTCCCATCTTTACTTTACTTATTTATCTGTAAATTGTGTACATGTAATTTGTTATTACTCTATTTTGTATGGACATTTTGAAATTGATGAGAAAGAAAAATGCACAAACATTGTAATAGCATATCATAATTATAAGAATTTATAGTGTAATTTGTAGAAAGTAAACATTACAAGAAAAAAATTAAAAGTGTAATTTAAGAGAGAGAAAGATATATTTTACCTGGCCAAATCCAGTCTCCCCTGGGAATCTTTGCTCTAACAGTGACTGTTCCGTATCGGATTGACGCATGCGTTGTGACTTTCCCAGACATGATTGGGTTTAAGACGTTGCCATTGACAGCCGTCCTGTCACAACCCGAGTTAGTGGATTGACTGCAATATCCACAAAAATCGTCTGCAAATAATAATAACATGTATAAGAATTAACTGTGTCTGAAAAAAAAATGTTAGAATAAAAACACTTGACTTTGCTTATTGTTGAAGGTTGTATGATGGTGACCATGATCAGTTACTCAGGATAGCAAGAAATGCTCCTTCATGGCACTATTATAGAGGGGCAGGACCTTTTTTAGGGACATCGGAATCGGGTGTTTTTCAGCTCGGAATTTCGAGATTGATCTTTTCGGGATTCGGGATTTCTTTTTTTCAAATTTCGGGATGCCGGTCGGGATTTTTTTTTTTATTCGGGACCTCTGGTTTTCATTATATCAATAAAATTTCAAATAACATACTATGGTTTAAATTGATTAGGCTGTTATCTTGGAAACAACAGATTCATCACAATGAGTCTATACATGAAGTTATACATGTATGTGTTAAATAAAAATCGAAAAAATACAAATGAAGAAATTTCCCAAAAACTTAGTAAGTATGTATTTGCTAAGAAATTGATTTTCTTAGAGTATTCATTGAATTTTTATGATAACATTAGTTACTTCAATAAATCCATGTGTTACATAGATATTGGAAAGATGTGATTTGAGTGCCAATTAGACAATTCTCAACACAAGACACAAGACACAATTTGTAAAAGAAAACCCATTATAGGTAAAAATGTACAAGTACGGTCTTCAACAAGGTGCCTTGGCTCACACCGAACAACAAGCTATAAAGGGCCTCAAAAATTACTATTGCAAAACCATTCAAAAGTGGAAGCCAACGGTATAATCTATATAAAAAACGAGAATCGAGAAACACTTATGAACAACATCAACAAACGACAACTACCGAACATCAGGTTTCAAAAACTGAAAAAAAAGAAATGAATGGATTTCCCCAAACAAATAGCAAGTATTATAATTCAATGTGTTACATGCACGTCCTAGTTTGAATAACAAAAACAAAAAAATGATAGCTTACCTTTCACTACCATACGTCCATGATATAGTCTGTTGGAATCGTAGTCAGGGTCGTCGATTGTCAAAGTCTGGAATGTAAAATCTGTATGTATATAGATACGTTTGGTCGTTACTCGTTTACAATAAAATTAATCACGTTCTATAATATCTTTGTTTAAAGATTTAAAGGTGTGTTTGTAAAAAACTATGTTTTAATGGGGAGAAGGGGCTTGGATGACATTTGTAAAAAAAAGGCAGGACAGGAGTTTTGATTTAAAAAAAGCAGAATGGGCAATTTGGAAAAAAAAGGCAGGTTGACAATATATGTTAATAAAAGTCAGGAAAAACTGATAAAAGAAGGCAGGACCGAATAGAGTGAAAATATAAAAAAAAAGGTAGGAACAGTAATTATTTCGAAGAAAAAAGGCAGGGCATTTTCTTTTTATCCTAGCACCCCCTCCCCTCCATTAAAAATCAAATGGTAGCTCCCGTATCAATAAAATAAAACAATATTTTTTTATATATATTTATATGTAATATAGTAAAATTATGTGGGCAGCAAATTTGTTGAACCTGCATTTGTGACTTATATTCGGATGTCTAACAATGTGATATTTTGGATTTCTTTTCTTTCATTCAGGTTTTTAAGGTCAATAACATCAAGGGAATAATTTCCGTCTATGCCTTGTTAGTTTTTACATCTACAACGATTTTTAAAGCTAAATAAACTTCCAAAGAATTGTACTCCGCAATCAGATTTACTGATGCCGTAAACTGTCACAAACATTTATAGCTGATCGGCAGCAATCTTTGTTTTTAAAACTGACATGACTTCAAATCATATAACTATTTACATACCGGTTTGATGTAGAGGTGACCTCCTCTGGAGAACAGGTTCTTCCCTTGGTTTGTGTTTACTTGAAATTCGTTATTCTGAAAAGGAGATAGACAGATAAATTAGACGACAAAGATAATAAAGTAAATGGGCTATATATTTCATACCAGTCTTTGTTATTTGTATTTGTACTATAAAATGCATGCATATTTCCTTGTATTGCCGAAATTTTTGTGCAGATTAAAAAGATACCAAACATCTCCGGCTGTTGTCTGCTCTATGGTCGGGTTATTGTCTCATTGACGCATTACCCATTTACATTCTCAATTTTATTAAAATTGTCCTGACTACACTAGAGTACAATGTGTATTTAAACAAAAACATGTATCGCGTTACATATGTTACAATGGCAGCAAACCTCGGGGGGTCCACTTCCACTATACATTTGTACGAAGTGGTAGGACGTGTCGCTGGAATGTATCCCCTTTTCAAGCTTGAAAATATGTGACTAGGTCTGGAAAACTATCAGCAATATATGATAAGGTCAATAAAGTTCCCATAACTTTTTCGTCTGGCATCTTTGTTTAAGTGTTTCTCAATCTGGCTGTGTTTTTATCAACAAATATTCTTTCAAAAAAAAAAATTATTCGCTTATTTGATGTGCTTTCTTTAGCAATTTTCTCCTCTCATGAAAGAATTCAAGCAGTAATATAGCAGAAAAAAAATAATAAAAGCATTAGTTTTCGATTTTTAGTTTAAGTCCATAGAGAAAAAGTTGTATATCTCAAATCTTACCGAAATCTTTAATATGGTCCATTTGATGTACCATTACCCTTAACTTAATTTTTGTGTTAAAAGAAATGGATAATTTCTTAAAAGTTTATCATTTAGGATCACTCTTCGAATAAAATCATGTAAAGCATTTTCAGGGGAAAAGGACGTCTCTATAAAGCAGAGGACGGTTTAGGTGGAGTGTCTTTTGGTACTGACGCCACCCTCTCCTTTTTGTAGGAAAATTTGGTTGATTATTTAGGGAATCACTTAAACACGACTAGAGTAGGAAGTCAGTGGGCCTCCACTTATGAGAATTTCTATATCCGTCACGGCAAAAGAGTACTGTTACAATAACCATAGCCACTTTAAAACTTTCCTAATGATTAGTCAAAAATAACTTACTCCGCCTCCCCATGCTGAACACTCTATACTGTAACTACCCTGGTTAAAGCTGTTGTAGTCATCTCTAAATACAACGGCTCTCTTCATACTTCTAACAGGTTTTAAAGGCTCTACTTCATCTGTAACATAGTAAAATATATCATCTAATCAATGGTGACTTTATTATTGTAATATGGAAATAATAAATTAAAATTTGGAGTTAGGCGTCAATGTGCCTCGCTACCTTCTATACTATAGACTAACACATAAAATCACTTGTTATAAATCGTGTCCAAAATGATTATAACTATATTTTCAAAACAAAGATATATCACATTCATATTAATGCAGGATCTGCTTACCCTTCCGGAGCACCTGAGATCACCCCTAGTTTTTGGTGGGGTTCGTGTTGTTTATTCTTTAGTTTTCTATGTTGTGTCATATGTACTATTTGTTGTCTGTTTGTATTTTTTATTTTTAGCCATGGCGTTGTCAGTTTGTTTTAGATTTATGAGTTTGACTGTCCCTTTGGTATCTTTCGTCCCTCTTTTAATGAATATTTGTTTAATAATTCTGCATAAATTTGACCTCCAGGTGATGAATTTTCGGGAACATTTTTGTTTCCGATCCATCACTTTTTTTTAAATAAAAAATAGGTTTATATAAGTAATACACAGATGACCAAAACATATTCGTCGCATACAATTAGAATGACCACACACGTTGACCTTTGGCCTCAAATATATGGCCTTTTTAGTAGACCTATGGATTTTACCATTGGGGTGTTATACCCCGTCCTTTCCTTTCATTCAATATATACTATATATGATTAAGATCTCCATCCCTGAACAAGGTATATTATAACTTTGAATCGAGTCTTTTTCAGTGCACGATTAGTGTTATCCTCGGGTAGTGTCTTACCCACCCACTTCATTGCAGAAATTGTTCAATATAATGAAAGTTTTCAATTTCTCATCCATAATCTATGTATATTCTTAATTTGCATGACAATACCTTCCACGTATGCAATGAGTTTATTTTTTGCATTTCTGTAAATGAGGGAGGGATAAAAGTTTCATTATATAAAAACATCTCAAACAGAACTGTTTTGCCTATAAAGCTCACACAGCATCAATTGATGAGTTGCTGGTCGCAAATTAGTTAACAATTTTAAATTGTCACGATGCCATGATATTTGGAGAAGTTAATTTATCCAATCAAAATGAACGTTACAAACGATGTTGCATAACAACTCCACTTATGTTATACACTTACGTGTCTTCCAATCAGATTCTTCGATGTTATTCTCGTAGTATGCTGTGAGTCTGTACCTCAGCTTTCCTCCAGGAACTATTTTAACTTCCGGTAAATGAAACTCCCATGCTCCATCCACTGTAGAAAAATATAAAATGATCGTGTTTGCCGTTTTACCATTTCATTGGAAAACATGAGATTTATTTGGTGTCAGTTTTTAACCTAATTTTCATAAAACAAATTACTGTCGGGTTATAACTTCTTTGTGTCTAGTACTTTTTTTTAAATATATCAAATAAAAAAATAAACTGAAAAACATAATGAAATATATATACAATAATGAAGTGAAAAACGCAATTGATAGAAATAAAAAAATAAATTAAAAACCGACTGTAGCTATGTATAATACGCACCCTATCTAACATCTACTTTTCGGGGTGAACAAATGCGTACTATGCACATCTAAGCTATTAGCTAAAATCAATTAGCTATGAATTTAAAATACAAATCTATGTAATAATTAAAAACCAATTGTTCAGAGAACCATTGATGGTATTTCCGTCAGTTAAGACTTTTTTTATATAAAAATATGAAAATTTGGTTTAAAATGTCAATTTTAGCCAAAAAATATATGGTTTCTATAAAAAAAATATATCGAAAAGGGAGATAATCTTTTACTTCCGGTTTAAAAAGTTTACTTCCGGTATTGTTTGATAGTTTACTTGACACTGATTCCAAAAATATATGGTTCTATATACTTTTACATTTATTAAGAAGAAAAAATAGCTACTTCCGGTTTAAAAAAGGTCACTTCCGGTTGTGTTTTTTAAGGTCACATTGCTTACAACTTAATGCAAAAAGTCCCATGGCTTTATCATGTGTACATATGAGGTAAAAGCAAAGGTCAAAATCTAGAACGTTTAATTAGCATATGACCTTGAGCTCAATTTCAAGGTTATAAACCAAGGACCTCAAATCAAAAGACTCTAGTCCTCTACTTTATATTGTTAATGAGTTATATTACCATACGTATGATATTAGATATAAAAAGGGGGAAAACTCGCGTCAAATGTCTACGTACCCTTTCGACTAAAATTTATGTGTTACAACATGTCGTAACCAACAATTGTGTGAAATTATTTTGTCGATATCTTGTATGATTTTTGAAAATAAGAGATAACAAGCCAAAATCAAAATTTTAATCATGACCTTGACCTTTGACCTTGACCTCATTTTGATTTTTAGGGACCAAGGACCTCAAATCAAAAGACCCTAGGCCTCTACCACTTATGGTTTTCCAGTTAAAAATGCATATCACTTATATCAAATATAATTAGTTATCAAAGGTACCAGGATTATAATTTAGTACGCCAGACGTGCGTTTCGTCTACATAAGACTCATCAGTGACGCTCATTTCAAAATATTTATTAAGCCAAACAATTACAAAGTTGAAGAGCATTGAGGATCCAAAATTCCAAAAAGTTGTGCCAAATACGGCTAAGGAAATCTATGCCTGGAATAAGAAAATCCTTAGGTTTTCGAAAAATTTAAACTTTTGTTAACAGGAAATTTATAAAAAAAAATGACCACATTATTGATATTCATGTCAACACCGAAGTGTTGACTACTTGGCTGGTGATACCCTCGGGGACGAAACGTCCACCAGCAGTGGCATCGATCCAGTGGTGTAAATAGTTATCAAAGGTACCAGGATTATAATTTAGTACGCCAGACGCGCGTTTCGTCTACATAAGACTCATCAGTGACGCTCATTTCAAAATATTTATTAAGCCAAACAATTACAAAGTTGAAGAGCATTGAGAATCCAAAATTCCAAAAAGTTGTGCCAAATACGGCTAAGGAAATCTATGCCTGGAATAAGAAAATCCTTAGGTTTTCGAAAAATTTAAACTTTTGTTAACAGGAAATTTATAAAAAAAAATGACCACATTATTGATATTCATGTCAACACCGAAGTGTTGACTACTTGGCTGGTGATACCCTCGGGGACGAAACGTCCACCAGCAGTGGCATCGATCCAGTGGTGTAAATAGTTATCAAAGGTACCAGGATTATAATTTAGTACGCCAGACGCGCGTTTCGTCTACATAAGACTCATCAGTGACGCTCATTTCAAAATATTTATTAAGCCAAACAATTACAAAGTTGAAGAGCATTGAGAATCCAAAATTCCAAAAAGTTGTGCCAAATACGGCTAAGGAAATCTATGCCTGGAATAAGAAAATCCTTAGTTTTTCGAAAAATTTGAACTTTTGTTAACAGGAAATTTATAAAAAAAAATGACCACATTATTGATATTCATGTCAACACCGAAGTGTTGACTACTGGGCTGGTGATACCCTCGGGGACGAAACGTCCACCAGCAGTGGCATCGACCCAGTGGTGTAAATAGTTATCAAAGGTACCAGGATTATAATTTAGTACGCCAGACGCGCGTTTCGTCTACATAAGACTCATCAGTGGCGCTCATTTCAAAATATTTATTAAGCAAAAAGGGGAAATAACTCTCATATGGAGTCTACGGATAGCTTCGGTCAAAATGAATCAAATCATCCTGAGGATATAACGAGCAATTTGGTAAAATAAATTTGTCGGTTTCTTATACGGTTGCGAAGATTAAGCGATAACAATAAAAACAGTGTTCGGGGAGATAACTCTTACATGGATAAGATTTTGGTTACGCGGTGTCAGTTTCAAAAGCGTATTAATTGTTCGATATCATATACCATATATCTTAGTGACATCTTGCTAAACAAAAAAATTGCGAAGGAACAAAAAGTTGGCGGAAGAAAAAACATAATAATTAAAAACCAATTGTTCAAAAAACAATTGAAGGTCTTTCAACTAATAAAGATCTATTTTGATATGAAAATATTAAAATTCAGTTGAAAATGTCAGTTCCTATGGCTTTATGATGTATAAATCTGAATTTAGAGCAACGGTCAAAATCTAGAACGTCCAATTAACCTATGACCTTGACCTCAATTTCAAGGTCATAAACCAAGGATCTCTAATCAAAAGACCCTTGGTCTGTGTTATGTATGGTTCATGAGTAATATCACTTTACGCATAATTCTAAATATAAGAGGGGCAAAAATTCCCATTTATTGTCTACGCACCCTTGCAACCAAAATTTATAAGTTACGACATGTCGCAACTAACAATTTAGTAAAAATAATTGGTCGATATATTATAAGGTTAATGAAAATAAGTGAAAATAAGCCAAAATCAAAATTTAGAATTTGACCTTGACCTTTGACCTTGACCTCATTTTCATTTTTTTGGACCAAGGATCTTTAATCAAAAGACCCTGGGTCTCTATCACTTATGGTTTACCAGTTAGAAATGCATGAAATGCATATCACCTATATCATATACAAATTTGAAAAGGGGGGATAACTCTCATATGGAGTCTCCGGTTATCTTCGGTCAAAATAAAACAGAACATCCTGAGGATATAACGAGCAATTTGGAAAAATAAATTTGTCGGTTTCTTATACGGTTGCGAAGCCTTAGAGATAACAAGAAAAACAGTGTTCGGGGAGATAACTCTTACAAAGTAAATTTTTTTGTTACACGGTGTCAGTTTTAGAAGCGTATTAACTGTTCGATATCATATACCATATATCTAAGCGACATCTTGTGAAGCAAGAAAACAGTGAAGGAAAAAAAAATTGGCAGAAGAAAAAAAAAATAATAATCAGAACAAAAGCAATAGGTCTTTCACCTGAAAGGTTGAAAGACCTAATAATAATCAGAACAAACCCTATAGGTCTTTCACCTTCAAGGTTGAAAGACCTAATAATAATAATAATAATAATAATCAGAAGAAAACCAATAGGTCTTTCCACGGAAAAGTGGAAATACCTTATAAGTGAGACATATTCTAACATGTCACACCTATTAACATTCTTTGTATGTTTTATTTCAAACATGAAATAGAAACAAAACGTGGTTGGTTCATCCAAGATGTCCAATGACAGTTATAGATATAATAAATAATACATGTTTTCACTCACATCTGTGTTCTATGAACTCTTTGTAAATCTTTTGTCCCTCTGGCTGTACTTCAAACTTAACTCCTAAAAGTGATGACTCATCTGAAATTAAAAAGATATAAAAACCAATCAGATCACATATCGAAAAGTGCGTCAAATGTACGAATAAATAAATGAAATAAAAGTGTGCAGACAAACTAGCAAATACAGCGTAATCAAACGAAAACTAAAACATGTGTGGAAAGATTAGCGAGTAAACAAGGAATGAACAACCGAAAAGGAACACTTATGTAGAGGGTTAGGCGCGCAAATATAGAGTGATCAAACGAAAACTAACACACATAATTATATACAAAGATAAGCGAGTAAACAAAGAATGAACAACAGAAAAGGAACACTTATGTAGGCGCGCAAATATAGAGTGATCAAACGAACACTAAAACATGTGTGGAAAGATAAGCGAGTAAACAAAGAATGAACAACAGAAAAGGAACACTTATGTAGGCGCGCAAATATAGAGTGATCAAACGAAAACTAACATTTAGTCCTGGTATCTATGATGAGTTTATTTACCACCACTGGGTCGATGCCACTGCTGGTGGAGATTTATTTCCTCGAGGGTATCACAAGCCCAGTAGTCAGCACTTTTTGTGCTGACATGAATTATCATTGATATGGTTATATTTATAAATAATATGTTTACAAAATTTAGAATTTTTGAAATACTAAGGCTTTTCTACAGCATGGATTATCTTAGCTGGATTTGGCAAAACTTTTAGGAATTTTGGTCCTCAATGCTCTTACTTCATACTTTATTTGACTTTTTTTAACTTTTTTGGATTCGAGCGTCACTGATGAGTCTTTTGAAGACGAAACGCGCGTCTGGCGTATATACAAAATTTAGTCCTGGTATCTATGATGAGTTTACACATATATAGAAAGATTAGCGAGTAAATAAAGAATAGACAAAATTTGAATCTCAACAATCAGCCACATACATTTTTTTTAAAAAGCACTCGGATATATATGCTGAAAAATCGCCGTATTTAAATCAAACAAACGGTATAATCAAGCACAATTTATCGATTCAAATGTTTTACATGTTCATGCTTTGTACTGGAAAATATTTTATAGAAAATCTAATACATGTATATAAGCATGCTAAAATTTATGGAAATGGTGCCTTTATTTCAAAAGAAGAAACTGTTCTAAAATGCACTTTTATTATATATTTTTACATTGTATGCTAAAACTCTAACTTCATGTATTAGTCCGGCCGATTGGTGCAGATATAGGGCAGAATTGCTCACTTGATGAGGAAAGCATGAAACTTTGCATAGTAGTTCTTGGTTATTTACCCTTTGATTTCAGCTATGGACCCCACTCCGAAAAATCCAATATGGCTGCCATTTTCAAGATGGTGGAAAAACGGTATAAATATCAAGATTGTCCTAAAATTGTTCTATATAATTTCGGAAATTAAAGTAGTGATTCCTTAAAAATGGACTTCATGTTCTTGAATTTGTTATCAATTAATTTTTAAATATAAAAAAAAAAAATTTGGATATTTCTATAACACATAGATACAATATGTAACATGTTAACATTGTAATTGTTCTTTAAACGCTTTCAGTTTTAATGGTAGGAATAAAATAGGTTGAAACGAATCGATTGAACGTTAATATATGTCGGTTAAATGTGGTGGAATAGTAAGTAACTCGTCTGAACTTTGAGGCAGTGCCGAGGGCACCTTGTCTCGTGTCTCATCATTGCAACGTCTTACGTCACTTATCGCGTTTTCATCTTCCCTTCCCACTACATCGTCAAATTATTCTATTTAATCAATAGGAGTAACTTTCTTCAGGCGGATTAAACGATTGCCATCATTTAAAATGTTTAAGGGGCAACTATATCCTTTTCCAACTACGTGCAGAACCAATTCGCAACTATTCAGCGAGCATGATCCTTAAATGCACTCCTGGTCAGCACTTTTATTAGTTTTAATGGTAACAGTCATTTTTGAGTTTGGCGGAACTGTGATGGTTCGTTCGTTTTATGCAAACTTGCTGAGTTGAAATCTCGTTTCCACTGTTAACAAATGCCGCATTTATCACTTTATTGTTGATGGTAATTGTGGGAGTACTCAGGTTTATCACTGCGCTCAATATGTCCAAAATATCTAGCCTAAATATAACATCGTCTGTTAATGGATCTTTGCACACATCCCATTGTATGTTTACTTTATTAATGTCGAGAGTCGTTCTTTATATTCTTCCCCAAAACAAGTTGTTAAACTAAACCACGTAGCGTTAGGTTCTCCAAATCTCCATTTTCTGACGGAATTAATTTACTAATAGTATATTGCAGCAGTGTCCACAATCATGCTCACATTCTGGTCATGTATATTACCTCGCACTGCTAAGCTATTTTTAAATGGTTCGTCTGATGACAATATCAGAGGAGGTCGTGGGCCTCTGTTCGATTTTGTAATGAGGTGATTTTTCATGACCAATAGACTTTGGAATCGTGCGTTTGCCTACTGGCCCGACCTTTTGATGTTTAAAGACTCCATTGTTGGGGATGCTTTTAAATTTGCTACGTATCCTGGTGAAGCTGCTCATATTTCCTTTATCGGTCGGTGATACTACGCCATCAGCAAAGTAGACTTTTCGATGGTCATAATTCGCACTTTTTTATCCATATATCGCATTCTGGTTTGCTATTTAGGTTTTCAATTATTTTAACGCCTTGTTGAATGTTTCTGGGTTCCTCTCTACTACATGCCTTAAAGAATCTTTGTCTTTACATCCTCGGAGGAATGTTTCGGTTCTAATCTGGTTTGATCGTCTTTCTGGCTGAAGCGCTGCTCCAAATGAATGCTTTTTAAGGCCTTGGAATCATCATCTGTGTTTACCTTGCGAGCATACTCCAAGGCAACATCGGCCTGGCAATCTGAGGCCTACATACATTTTATCTGGTTTCTCATTGTCATCTACCGGCAGTTCGTTCAAATTGGTAAATAAACGCCTCCAGATTCAAGGATCCTTTTCTATAAAGTTTTTGCATTTTTTGGAGCTGTGGGCTTGGACTCCGGTCCATTGCACCAAGATTTTCTTGCCATCGGGTATATTCTCTCTCCAATGAGGAGTCTGAAGAAGAGCTGTTGCCACACTCTTTTGGTTTCCTCTGAAGTTTTTTTGGATCGGCCAGTGGAGTCAGCTTGCTGTTATGGGAAGCTTATTATAGCTCCAGGAACTGACGAGGTTGTCATAATTGAAGTGATAAATGTGAGATTTGCCATTGACTCGACGGGGATGATACCGTAAGTAGGCACTGCATTATGCTTTGGAGAAACTTGGTTGAATCCACTTGCAGCCAATTGTTTCTGTAATGGTGTGCTGCTCTGAACCAAATATTATTGACTCATAGAAGATAAGGAAACATATAGGCCTTTTGCTGGTATCATTGATTAGTACTAGAGGTTTATAGTATGTTCTTAAATGGAAATTGTTGTTGAATAATTTGAACTGTCTCATGCAGGGCCAAGGGCCGTGACTTGGGACTTTTGACTTCAGTTGAAGACACCTTCAACAGAGTTGGCGCGGTTGATGGTTCATGCGAACTACAATTGGGGAAAGAACCAATGTAAGGATTCTGTTATGTACTTTAGGTAAACTTGCGTTGTACTTTTTTTGGTCAAATTTTGGCTTAGATGATGTGTCCATTGCAGGAATTTTAACTTCTTTATTTCGATTGTCCACCAATTCATTTACAACAGATGTCAGTTGTTGGAAGGTACCCTGCTGTTCAAATGCACTTTTAAATTGAACTGTGTCTCCTTCCTCAGTTGTTGTCAGCTTGTCCATCCGTCTCACCACAACATTGAACATCTTATTGGTCTGACTATCAATTTCGCAAAGCAATAACCACTAGCCTTGTGGTCTATCCTGTCTTCAGACTGCTGAATTTTCTGAGATATTGTTCCCATCTGTTTGTTATTAATATTCATTGCCTCTCTCTGTTCAGCTTGAATCGTAATGATAGCAACACATGTTTTATCTATTCTCGCTTCGCTCTGTTTTATATTACGGTAAATCTCACCTGTTCTTTGAGCATTATATTTTCTACCTGCTAAAAATTCTTGGTACAATTGTGTAATAGTCATTTCTGAGCTGTCCTCTGTTAAAGCGTCTTCAGTTGTGGATTTCTCCATATCTCAAGGTGATTCAGTTTCTGCCATTTCAATGTACTTGTCCTTCTTCTCCTCAATTCCTGCCACTTCACTGATATGTGTTTAAATGATTTGCAATCCACAGTATAATATCTCAAATTGAAAAATGTTGCGACCCAAGAAATAAGATAGGAACTGAATAATATCTTAAGGCAGATAAATCCCAAATCACAGCTTGTATGTGTGACAACAAATAGTGCAGCTTTTAATGAAAGATACTACTGCAGATTTTTATGAAAGCTACTACTTTGTGTATGGAATGACAAGCAAGGCAAAATCAAAAAGGACAGAAAGGGGACAGATACTAAATGACACTATACATAAAAAAAATGTTTATATTCAGGTCAATTCTCAATAATGAATATTTGCTTATTTTTTAAGGCGGCCATTTTGAAAATAGCCGTCATTTTGTATTTCAGAGATAGATCTAAACAAAATCAAATCAAATCAAAAACAAAAAAGTACACCCAGTCATTCAAATATGTTGACTTTTGTGCTTCCAGCATCAAATCCTGTGTGGTTTGTGTAATACCGGAAAATATTTTAGAACGTACGGCAGCCATCTTGAAATAAGCCGCCAAATTAAATTTTGAGGATCGGTCCATAGCTTATATTGCTCAGTACACAAAAATGTACCATCATGCAAAAATTGGTGCTTTCCTCATTATTTGAACATTTTTTTCACCGATCGGCCGGACTATATATAGGAAGCCTTTGTGATTGTCTAAGGAATAATTCGTTCTTACATAATGAGATAAGGCACATACATACAGACATAACGTGACGGTACCCAAATTGCACCTAGTTTGACAGTTTTTTCACCTACGTTTTTTTATGATAAAGACAATAATGTCCATTCTGTGTTTATTTTGTAGCCATATCCTTCTTTATTATATAGGTATACCAATTCGATTTTTAATCCATATGGAATCATAGAAAAATTGGTCTAAACTGACCTGCAAACCATCAATGATTCTGAAATGAGGAGTTCCCAAATTGCATCTATGCTTAAATTCGCATCGTCAAAAGTCGAATAACAGAGCTTTGTTTAATTTCTTCAAATATTTTGAACAATTGGATATAAGTCCATGCTTATTCTTAATTTTTGTTTAAATGGGTACTCGTAACATATTGTATTTGATCATTTTAAAAAGATGACGTCGCATGGCGACGTTTCAGTACATTTTGCTTTTTCGGTAAACACTTAATCTATTGATAAATACTGTGAACGTTTTGTGCATATCTAAATATTTTCACCTATGTTGAAAGATGTGCATAGTATCAAATCATAAAAATACAAATTGTGTAGTCTCTAGGAAATCTTGTAAGATGTCCGCTGCTTTTTTTGCTAAATAGGTGCAATTTGGGTACTCGGTGCAATTTGGGTACCGTTACGTTACATGTGAATTGGCGATGATAAGTTGAACTTGAATATTTTCGCTTTAAAGTGGCGAGTATTAATTTGAATATTATTTATTACATCAGTTCTTCGACCTATATATAATTATGATAATTATAATATATATATATTATATATATATTATAATTATATTGACTCTTAAAATTCAAGAGTTTATCTAAAAATGAGGGTACTTTTTCTAAAAATTAGGGTACTTTTTATATGGCCTTCCAAATACCGTTTCGATCCCTAACATCACTGAAGAGACATTTATTGTCGAAATCCGGATCTGGTGTACTAAAGAAATAATGACACCGTATGTTTGTGGCATAACATCGTGACCACAAGTTATTTTGTTTGTTTCTGTTTAGTATTAAATTTATATTAAGATCCATTTTGTTACATCTTGTGATCAATTTTATTTGGCAATCGCCAATGGCAGTCAGCAGGGTTAAAGAACATCAGTTGTTCGACCTGTTAGTCAAATGCGTTTTGTTAAAATATACTTTTTCACTTTTTTGGTCTTTTGGAAAATGTTGTTTGTGCTGTTTTTAGACCCTTCTACAACGAAATATATTATATATATACATAATTTATCAAGATGATAGATTCAAACAACAGAACACCACAAAGAACCTAAATGAAACTAGATTTTTTGAAAAACCTACGAGATATTTCAAACAACAACACATAACAGATACAATTTTAAAAGATTCTTTTTCCTTAAATAAGCGATATTTGACGAATAGAAAACAAAGAAAGCAAATTGATGTGACAAAATATTTCCATTTCCTGTTTACACAGAGGTAACCAATCAATGCACTTTATCGAATTGACAAATGAATAAAAAAGATAACTGTCACATTAACCAAGTACTGTGGATTCATTATTATTCGTTGGATACCAGTTTTCGTGGCTTTCGTGGGTACTGTTGAACCACGAAATTAAATGTTCAACGAATAACAAACTTTCTATCGGCTTGTATACAGACTTCAGCAAGTTTAAACCTCGAAATTAAATATCCACGATCTTGCAAGTTTTCCCTAATCCACGAAAATTGGTAACCACGAAAATAAATGAATCCACAGTACATGACCATTATATTTGCGATTGTTTTCTTGCATTGTAGGTATACTATTAGACACATTACTTTGTCTTACAAAAAAAATACTTGTAATTCAGACGTTGTTCTTTCAGCAAGATTGTCTGGAATATTCTCCATTACGTACACTCGGTGCAAATGATGTCATCATACAAAGGGAACGGATAGAAGTCATTCAGTACAAAAGCCCCAGTCCCACTAGACCACGATCGCACCACGCTCACTGCGATCGAAAATAAATTTAGATCGTGGTAAGGTCGCGGTATGAGCGGCATGAAAATGTAAATTTTTGTTGCTTTCACCATGCTACTACGTCCTCATTACGCTTATACAACGATCCCGCTACGATCATATCACGTTCTCACCGCGCTTATTCTGCGACCTCACTACGCTTATCAAGATCTTTGTACGGTGATCACGTTCTCAATACGACAATACCACGAGATATCCGATTATAACACGTTTTTATCACGATTATACTACGTTCATACCGGGATCTTACCACGTTCTCAGCAATAACGTCAACATCGTGTTCTATATCAATACAATTCCATTCCTTCTATTTTTTATTAATACGTAGGTTTCTCGGAAACAACACAGTCATGCCACCAAAATGTACTACAACATGTGGGTGTGGTAGTATTGGTTGATGTAGAGGCAGAGAGAGATCTGATAGTAACGAATCCTAATCAAGCAGAGATGTCGGACCAACCAATCCAATTTAAATACAACCTATTGCTTGTCCATAAAGCTCAAATGACAATATTTTAGCGAGCGATATTATAGATGACACAGATGTGTCAATAGATATATAGGAATATGTGATATGGGTGCCAATGAGACAACTCTCCATCCAAGTAACAATTTATAAAAGTAAACCATTATATGCCAAGGTACGGCCTTCAACACGGAGCCTTGGCTCACACCAAACAGCTAGCTATAAAGGGTCCCAAAAATTACTAGAGTAAATCCATTCAAAAGGGAAAAACAACGGTCTGCGTACATTGCCTATGTAAATTTTAAAATTGTTTGTATACACATTGAACGACAAATTTATGTGACGTATATAATTTTTCTGACGTCGGACACTCAAGTAGATCCATGTGTTCGTGGATAGGTTTTTGTGTCCTGTTAAATTGTTCCTTTTAAAAGTTTTGGATTCTCATAAATTCTATGTATAACTTTTGGACTAGTTTGATTTCTGTAATTTATTCTTACATACTTTTGATTTTTTAACCCTGTCTGCGCTCATTGCCTATGTAAAATTTAAAATTGTTTATAATCCAGGTACTTTTGATAACTATTGTATGCACATTGAACGACAAATTTATGTGACGTATATAATTTTTCTGACGTCAGACACTCAAATCAATCCATGTGTTCGTAATAGTAGATGTTGTTGTGTCCTGTTAAATTGTTATACGATGATGACTGATGTTCCCATATTTTGACTATTTTATTGATTGTGACTGTTTATTTAACGCATCATGTAAATGTAACGGAATTTGATGAGACTGTTATTAAAGTGAGAGGGTTAGCGCTATAGAACCAGGTTTAATCCACCATTTTCTACATTTGAAAATGCCTGTACCAAGTCAGGAATATGACAGTTCTTGTCCATTCGTTTTTGATGCGTTTTGTTTTTTGATTTTGCCATGTGATTATGGACTTTCCAAATTGATTTTCCTCTGAGTTCAGTATTTTTGTGATTTTACTTTTTTCTATAAGAAAAACCTGGAGAGATTTCAATATAGTTTATGTCAAAATGACAATGAGAATAATGGTCGTACTATGAACGTAGTCAGGTCGTAAGAAGAGCGTGGTGAGGACGGCAAGGGCGTGCTAAAATCGTACTATGGTCGTAAACAGCGTGGTATAGTCGTAGTGGAAGCGTGATGGTCGTAGTGAATTCGTAATAATGTCGCTGTAAGATCGTAGAGCAGTCTTTCCGAATAGAATCACGCTTTCACTACGCCCTTGCTACGATGGTACAGCGACCTTTGCGCTCTCACTACGCTTCTACAACGACCTGATTTCGCCACGACCGCACCAAGATTGTTTTGAACATGTTCAAAGTTTGCCACGCACATCACGATCTTGAAGACCTCACCACGACCGTGATACGACCTTACTGCGATCTACACGATCGCACTACGATCGTCAAAATTTTCACAGATCGTAGTGCGATCGTGGCCTAGTGGGACTGCGGTAATGCGGGGTTCACACATTGCCGATTATTGCTCCCGTTTGAGATCAGACAGCAATACGACACGAAAAGTGAAAAAGTCGGATTAGTATCCTCAATTATCTGGAATGTCCTATCATTGTCTGAACACAGTCGTTTTAGTTCGTAACAGATTCTTACGGGTCGGGAAGGGTCCGAATAGTTCGGCAAAGCACCCCGACAGTTAGGTGCGTCCCGTAACATTCGGGACAACTCAGCCGATTTTGTTTAGTCGGATTCAAATCGTGGCTATGTCGTGACAGATTCTGCTGTATCGGATCGAATTCCGAACAATGTCTTGTGTATTCTGGACGGTGTCTTGTGGAACGGGAATGATCTGGAGTAATTTTTCATAGTTGTTTTTCTGCCGATTGAGTCCAGATTGCATCCAGATCTTGTCGATTGTGAACCGTTTTTTGCCGAAACCATTCCGAAACAGTCCCGTTATTAATACGAAATTAATCAATGATACCCACGTCAGAGTCCCGATAATTACAGAACACAATACGACTGAGACAAGACAAAGCCGTTTGCAATGCGATAGAGCGGACCGTGATAGGATTACGTTCCGTCAGTAACTGATCATCCCGAATATGCCGACAGTTTTCTAACGGATATCTTCCGTCAGCGTCGGTTCACTGTCTGGTCACTGTCTGATTTCTGTCGGATTACGTTCGGTAGAGTCGGGACGAAGTCGTGACATACTCGGTCGAATTTTACCTGGCGAAAAATAGAAATCGGGTTAGAAGCGGCTTCAGAACGGGATTATCGGTACTAATTCGCTTAGAAACGGTTGAATATCGTCGCTTCCTGGACACTATCTGATTGTTGTCGTGATCAAATTATTTTTTTTTTTAAATTTTGATTTAAGTTTGAATTTCCATCCACGATTCACAGGATCTTGATCAGACTTTTGATCAATTTTAATCGGGAATGGTCCTGTCGAGGACGGTAGTAAAAATCGTGAATGTGTGACCCCAGCTTAAAAGCTAACGTTCCCTACAATCTTTATTTACGTTTCATAATAGTCTTAGATGCATGATTTTTTTTCAACTGTAATGGCTTTGAACTAGCCATCAGTTACTGTGAGTACTCACAGACCCGTACTTAGTGTTTATTTTGTTGCGGGGAAGTTTAAGTATACTGTCAAATCCAGTCTTTGTTTTTGTTAGATGTATTTCTGCTTTGTTTTGATTAAATGATCCAAAAACTTTTCAACTGAGTTTTATAGTTTGCCTGTTAAACCTCATACTATACGTACATGTACATAATGATATGATACTTGGATATTGATTTCTTTAGTTATAAGAACATTTATCATAGAAATCGCTTTTACATTGAGACAGACGTGGTGTTATATTTTAACCTTAGTCTAAGCAATAATCCATTTGGCTTCTATGGAAACACAACTCATTCTCTAGTGCATACGTTGTATTTTGAAGCCAACATGATGGCCTTCTGCTGTTTTCTGCTTTTTGGCAAATGTGTTGTCTCTCTGACACATTCCTCATTTCTATTATTAATTCTATAAATAATAGGCAAATGCAACAATTTACCTTTTAGTCTAAGCCTTAGTCCAAATGGCTTCTCCAGTATAACCTCTGGATCCAAGGCACATGCGAGAGCCAAGGTGAATACTAGACCTAACACCGAGTCCTTCATGATCTTGTGTAATGGACAGCCTTGATAACATTACAATTTATACTAGCGGTCTGTTGATAAGAAGCTCTGAACGAGACCGTGTTACAAAACGGGACAAAGCTGGCACTGTCTGGCCCCAAGACAAAAATACTTTTCAAGCTGATAAACCTTTGGCTTAATGATTAAAACAATAAATTTGCATAAATTCCATATTATCTGAAATGGTGCATATAGCGGGCTGATAGGAAAAATTTATCAACTTCTTCCGGCTATTATTGCATGCCTATCTGTTACGTGTTTGCATGACTTTAATTGGCAAGTTCCGGAATTATGATACAATCTTACGTTTTCATTGAAAAACATTGAAAAACAAAACGTAGGGTAAGAAAAATAGGGGTTAGCTGGCAACATTTTAAATGCACTACATGAATATAATCAGAGAACCGAATAGTTAAAAAAACAAGAGGGGCGAATTAATTAGTTTTAGTAGTTCTTCGAATCTCATCATAGATACCAGGATTAAAATTTTATATATGCGCCAGACGCGCATTTCGTCTACAAAAGACCCATCAGTGATGCTCGAATAAAAAAATGCCAAATAAAGTACGAAGAGCGTTCATGACCAAAATTTCCTAAAAGGTTTGCCAAATTCAGTTAAAGTAATATATTACTGGGTAGAAAACCCTTAGCATTTCAAAAATTAAAAGTTTTGTAAACAGTAAATTTATAATTACGACCACATCAATAATAATGATTAATCCATGGCAACACAGAAGTGCTGATTAATGGGATAGTGATAACTTCGGGAAATAAAAACTCCTTCTGGTGTGTACAGCAGTGGCATCGACCAAGGCACTGTTTTGAATATTTGAATAATGGATTATTAAACAATTAGCCCATGGCTTGTTACGAAATAAGTGTATATAAATTGGATCATTTCATAATTACCTGCCAATTACAGTTAAACGTATCTGGTCCGAGACCACAATTATTTCGTAGTGCATTTCTTTTAGAACATAAATGAAAATAAAAAAATAAAAAACTTTGCTTTCTCAAAGAAACTTTTACAGTGTGTTTAACTACTTTTGGGACAAACTATATCAAAATTATAGAAAACTTCATCGGCTCTAACTCAAAATATGGACAATTTTATGTTTAGGGCGTCTTGAAATCTTTTGACAGCTTCCGAAGTGCTAATTTTAAACCTTTTTCAGCTGAACCAAATCACTACTTTCCTTTAAAATTCTGGACCCAATTTTTTTATAATGTAATTTCATCCCCCCTACTTGCATTTGGAGGCATTAAACATGGAGAAATAAATTTGGAAGGGGTATAAAAATTAATGGCAAGTAACCCACTGTCAACACTAGGGACTATATTTGTGAACAACGAAAATCAAGGGACGACAATTGTGGTCTCGGACCTAATAGGATAGAAAAAGTTGACAAATCTTAAAAAAAACTTGGTATGACTAAAGCTTAAAGAATTATAATACTGCTTACAAAGTTTCATGACAATAGGATGTATATTAAAGACAATAAGTAAAGTTCTATACTCATCTTTGCGTGTAAAATGTTGACGTTAAAATTAAAAAATTTCAACTATCAACATTTGGGGCTTTAAAAATTAAAATATTGAAAAAAAAACACTTTTTAAATGCCTTAATATATAATTTATCATGTACTAAAAGCAATAGAGTACTCATTTAATTTATCAGACTTGGCATTATTATTCAAAAGTCAAATTTATATGAGCCTGTGCCTAAAAATTTAGGTTTTTCAATGAAGGGATATTTGCATGGTGTGCAGAATGGTAGGACAATAATATTTGCATGGTGTGCAGAGTGGTAGGACAATGATGTTTGCATGGTGTGCAGAGTGGTAGGACAATGATGTTTACATGGTGTGCAGAGTGGTAGGACAATGATGTTTGCATGGTGTGCAGAGTGGTAGGACAATAATATTTGCATGGTGTGTAGAGTGGTAGGACAATAATATTTGCATGGTGTGCAGAGTGGTAGGACAATGATGTTTGCATGGTGTGCAGAGTGGTAGGACAATGATGTTTGCATGGTGTGCAGAGTGGTAGGACAATGATGTTTGCATGGTGTGCAGAGTGGTAGGACAATGATGTTTGAATGGTGTGCAGAGTGGTAGGACAATGATGTTTGCATGGTGAGCAGAGTGGTAGGACAATAATATTTGCATGGTGTGCAGAGTGGTAGGACAATGATGTTTGCATGGTGTGCAGAGTGGTAGGACAATAATATTTGCATGGTGTGCAGAGTGGTAGGACAATGATGTTTGCATGGTGTGCAGAGTGGTAGGACAATAATATTTGCATGGTGTGCAGAGTGGTAGGACAATAATATTTGCATGGTGTGCAGAGTGGTAGGACAATGATGTTTTCATGGTGTGCAGAGTGGTAGGACAATGATATTTGCATGGTGTGCAGAGTGGTACATGTAGGACAATGATGTTTGCATGGTGTGCAGAGTGGTAGGACAATTATATTTGCATGGTGTGCAGAGTGGTAGGACAATGATGTTTGCATGGTGTGCAGAGTGGTAGGACAATGATGTTTGCATGGTGTGCAGAGTGGTACATGTAGGACAATGATGTTTGCATGGTGTGCAGAGTGATAGGACAATGATATTTGCATGGTGTGCAGAGTGGTAGGACAATGATATTTGCATGGTGTGCAGAGTGGTAGGACAATGATATTTGCATGGTGTGCAGAGTGGTAGAACAATGATGTTTGCGTGGTGTGCAGAGTGGTACATGTAGGACAATAATATTTGCATGGTGTGCAGAGTGGTTGGACAATGATGTTTGTGTGGTGTGCAGAGTGGTACATGTAGGACAATAATATTTGCATGGTGTGCAGAGTGGTTGGACAATGATGTTTGCATGATGTGCAGAGTGGTAGGACAATGATGTTTGCATGGTGTGCAGAGTGGTTGGACAATGATGTTTGCGTGGTGTGCAGAGTGGTACATGTAGGACAATAATATTTGCATGGTGTGCAGAGTGGTTTGACAATGATGTTTGCGTGGTGTGCAGAGTGGTACATGTAGGACAATAATATTTGCATGGTGTGCAGAGTGGTTGGACAATGATGTTTGCATGATGTGCAGAGTGGTAGGACAATGATGTTTGCATGGTGTGCAGAGTGGTTGGACAATGATGTTTGCATGGTGTGCAGAGTGGTAGGACACTGATGTTTGCATGGTGTGCAGAGTGGTAGGACAATGATGTTTGCATGGTGTGCAGAGTGGTAGGACAATGATGTTTGCATGGTGTGCAGAGTGGTAGGACAATGATATTTGCATGGTGTGCAGAGTGGTAGGACAATGATATTTGCATGGTGTGCAGAGTGGTAGGACAATAATATTTGCATGGTGTGCAGAGTGGTAGGACAATGATGTTTGCATGGTGTGCAGAGTGGTAGGACAATGATGTTTGCATGGTGTGCAGAGTGGTAGGACAATGATGTTTGCATGGTGTGCAGAGTGGTAGGACAATGATGTTTGCATGGTGTGCAGAGTGGTAGGACAATGATGTTTGTATGGTGTGCAGAGTGGTAGGACAATAATATTTGCATGGTGTGCAGAGTGGTAGGACAATGATATTTGCATGGTGTGCAGAGTGGTAGGACAATGATGTTTGCATGGTGTGCAGAGTGGTAGGACAATGATGTTTGCATGGTGTGCAGAGTGGTAGGACAATGATGTTTGCATGGTGTGCAGAGTGGTAGGACAATGATGTTTGCATGATGTGCAGAGTGGTAGGACAATTATGTTTGCATGGTGTGCAGAGTGGTAGGACAATGATGTTTGCATGGTGTGCAGAGTGGTAGGATAATGATATTTGCATGGTGTGCAGAGTGGTAGGACGATGATATTTGCGTGGTGTGCAGAGTGGTACATGTAGGACAATGATGTTTGCATGGTGTGCAGAGTGGTAGGACAATGATGTTTGCATGGTGTGCAGAGTGGTAGGACAATGATATTTGCATGGTGTGCAGAGTGGTACATGTAGGACAATGATGTTTGCATGGTGTGCAGAGTGGTTGGACAATGATGTTTGCATGGTGTGCAGAGTGGTAGGATAATGATATTTGCATGGTGCGCAGAGTGGTAGGACGATGATATTTGCGTGGTGTGCAGAGTGGTACATGTAGGACAATGATGTTTGCATTGTGTGCAGAGTGGTAGGACAATGATGTTTGCATGGTGTGCAGAGTGGTAGGACAATGATATTTGCATGGTGTGCAGAGTGGTACATGTAGGACAATGATGTTTGCATGGTTTGCAGAGTGGTAGGACAATGATGTTTGCATGGTGTGCAGAGTGGTAGGACAATGATGTTTGCATGGTGTGCAGAGTGGTAGGACAATGATGTTTGCATGGTGTGCAGAGTGGTAGGACAATGATGTTTGCATGGTGTGCAGAGTGGTAGGACAATGATGTTTGCATGGTGTGCAGAGTGGTAGGACAATGATGTTTGCATGGTGTGCAGAGTGGTAGGACAATGATGTTTGCATGGTGTGCAGAGTGGTAGGACAATGATGTTTGCATGGTGTGCAGAGTGGTAGGACAATGATGTTTGCATGGTGGGCAGAGTGGTAGGATAATGATATTTGCATGGTGTGCAGAGTGGTAGGACGATAATATTTGGTTGGTGTGCAGAGTGGTACATGTAGGACAATGATGTTTGCATGGTGTGCAGAGTGGTAGGACAATGATGTTTGCATGGTGTGCAGAGTGGTAGGACAATGATATTTGCATGGTGTGCAGAGTGGTAGGACAATAATATTTGCATGGTGTGCAGAGTGGTAGGACAATGATGTTTGCATGGTGTGCAGAGTGGTAGGACAATGATGTTTGCATGGTGTGCAGAGTGGTAGGACAATGATGTTTGCATGGTGTGCAGAGTGGTAGGACAATGATGTTTGCATGGTGTGCAGAGTGGTAGGACAATGATGTTTGCATGGTGTGCAGAGTGGTACATGTAGGACAATGATGTTTGCATAGTGTGCAGAGTGGTAGGACAATGATATTTGCATGGTGTGCAGAGTGGTAGGACAATGATATTTGCATGGTGTGCAGAGTGGTAGGACAATGATGTTTGCATGGTGTGCAGAGTGGTAGGACAATGATATTTGCATGATGTGCAGAGTGGTAGGACAATGATATTTGCATGATGTGCAGAGTGGTAGGACAACGATATTTGCATGGTGTGCAGAGTGGTAGGACAATGATGTTTGCATGGTGTGCAGAGTGGTAGGACAATGATGTTTGCATGGTGTGAAGAGTGGTAGGACAATGATATTTGCATGGTGTGCAGAGTGGTAGGACAATGATGTTTGCATGGTGTGCAGAGTGGTAGGACAATGATATTTGCATGATGTGCAGAGTGGTAGGACAATGATATTTGCATGATGTGCAGAGTGGTAGGACAATGATATTTGCATGGTGTGCAGAGTGGTAGGACAATGATATTTGCATGGTGTGCAGAGTGGTAGGACAATGATGTTTGCGTGGTGTGCAGAGTGGTACACGTAGGACAATAATATTTGCATGGTGTGCAGAGTGGTTGGACAATGATGTTTGTGTGGTGTGCAGAGTGGTACATGTAGGACAATAATATTTGCATGGTGTGCAGAGTGGTTGGACAATGATGTTTGCATGATGTGCAGAGTGGTAGGACAATGATGTTTGCATGGTGTGCAGAGTGGTTGGACAATGATGTTTGCGTGGTGTGCAGAGTGGTACATGTAGGACAATAATATTTGCATGGTGTGCAGAGTGGTTGGACAATGATGTTTGCATGATGTGCAGAGTGGTAGGACAATGATGTTTGCATGGTGTGCAGAGTGGTAGGACAATAATATTTGCATGGTGTGCAGAGTGGTAGGACAATGATGTTTGCATGGTGTGCAGAGTGGTAGGACAATAATATTTGCATGGTGTGCAGAGTGGTAGGACAATGATGTTTGCATGGTGTGCAGAGTGGTAGGACAATAATATTTGCATGGTGTGCAGAGTGGTAGGACAATGATGTTTGCATGGTGTGCAGAGTGGTAGGACAATAATATTTGCATGGTGTGCAGAGTGGTAGGACAATAATATTTGCATGGTGTGCAGAGTGGTAGGACAATGATGTTTGCATGATGTGCAGAGTGGTAGGACAATTATGTTTGCATGGTGTGCAGAGTGGTAGGACAATGATGTTTGCATGGTGTGCAGAGTGGTAGGATAATGATATTTGCATGGTGTGCAGAGTGGTAGGACGATGATATTTGCGTGGTGTGCAGAGTGGTACATGTAGGACAATGATGTTTGCATGGTGTGCAGAGTGGTAGGACAATGATGTTTGCATGGTGTGCAGAGTGGTAGGACAATCATATTTGCATGGTGTGCAGAGTGGTACATGTAGGACAATGATGTTTGCATGGTGTGCAGAGTGGTTGGACAATGATGTTTGCATGGTGTGCAGAGTGGTAGGATAATGATATTTGCATGGTGCGCAGAGTGGTAGGACGATGATATTTGCGTGGTGTGCAGAGTGGTACATGTAGGACAATGATGTTTGCATTGTGTGCAGAGTGGTAGGACAATGATGTTTGCATGGTGTGCAGAGTGGTAGGACAATGATATTTGCATGGTGTGCAGAGTGGTACATGTAGGACAATGATGTTTGCATGTTGTGCAGAGTGGTAGGACAATGATGTTTGCATGGTGTGCAGAGTGGTAGGACAATGATGTTTGCATGGTGTGCAGAGTGGTACATGTAGGACAATGATGTTTGCATGGTGTGCAGAGTGGTAGGACAATGATGTTTGCATGGTGTGCAGAGTGGTAGGACAATGATGTTTGCATGGTGTGCAGAGTGGTAGGACAATGATGTTTGCATGGTGTGCAGAGTGGTAGGACAATGATGTTTGCATGGTGTGCAGAGTGGTAGGACAATGATGTTTGCATGGTGTGCAGAGTGGTAGGACAATGATGTTTGCATGGTGTGCAGAGTGGTAGGACAATAATATTTGCATGGTGTGCAGAGTGGTAGGACAATGATGTTTGCATGGTGTGCAGAGTGGTAGGACAATGATGTTTGCATGGTGGGCAGAGTGGTAGGATAATGATATTTGCATGGTGTGCAGAGTGGTAGGACGATGATATTTGCGTGGTGTGCAGAGTGGTACATGTAGGACAATGATGTTTGCATGGTGTGCAGAGTGGTAGGACAATGATGTTTGCATGGTGTGCAGAGTGGTAGGACAATGATATTTGCATGGTGTGCAGAGTGGTACATGTAGGACAATGATGTTTGCATGGTGTGCAGAGTGGTAGGACAATTATATTTGCATGGTGTGCAGAGTGGTAGGACAATGATGTTTGCATGGTGTGCAGAGTGGTAGGACAATGATGTTTGCATGGTGATCAGAGTGGTACATGTAGGACAACGATGTTTGCATGGTGTGCAGAGTGGTAGGACAATGATATTTGCATGGTGTGCAGAGTGGTAGGACAATGATATTTGCATGGTGTGCAGAGTGGTAGGACAATGATGTTTGCATGGTGTGCAGAGTGGTAGGACAATGATGTTTGCGTGGTGTGCAGAGTGGTAGGACAATAATATTTGCATGATGTGCAGAGTGGTAGGACAATGATATTTGCATGATGTGCAGAGTGGTAGGACAACGATATTTGCATGGTGTGCAGAGTGGTAGGACAATGATGTTTGCATGGTGTGCAGATTGGTAGGACAATGATGTTTGCATGGTGTGAAGAGTGGTAGGACAATGATATTTGCATGGTGTGCAGAGTGGTAGGACAATGATATTTGCATGATGTGCAGAGTGGTAGGACAATGATATTTGCATGGTGTGCAGAGTGGTAGGACAATGATATTTGCATGGTGTGCAGAGTGGTAGGACAATGATATTTGCATGGTGTGCAGAGTGGTAGGACAATGATATTTGCATGGTGTGCAGAGTGGTAGGACAATGATGTTTGCGTGGTGTGCAGAGTGGTACATGTAGGACAATAATATTTGCATGGTGTGCAGAGTGGTTGGACAATGATGTTTGTGTGGTGTGCAGAGTGGTACATGTAGGACAATAATATTTGCATGGTGTGCAGAGTGGTTGGACAATGATGTTTGCATGATGTGCAGAGTGGTAGGACAATGATGTTTGCATGGTGTGCAGAGTGGTTGGACAATGATGTTTGCGTGGTGTGCAGAGTGGTACATGTAGGACAATAATATTTGCATGGTGTGCAGAGTGGTTGGACAATGATGTTTGCGTGGTGTGCAGAGTGGTACATGTAGGACAATAATATTTGCATGGTGTGCAGAGTGGTTGGACAATGATGTTTGCATGATGTGCAGAGTGGTAGGACAATGATGTTTGCATGGTGTGCAGAGTGGTTGGACAATGATGTTTGCATGGTGTGCAGAGTGGTAGGACAATGATGTTTGCATGGTGTGCAGAGTGGTAGGACAATGATATTTGCATGGTTTGCAGAGTGGTTGGACAATGATATTTGCATGATGTGCAGAGTGGTTGGACAATGATGTTTGCATGGTTTGCAGAGTGGTAGGACGATGATATTTGCATGGTATGCAGAGTGGTAGGACAATGATATTTGCGTGGTGTGGTGTGCAGAGTGGTTGGACAATAATATTTGCATGGTGTGCAGAGTGGTAGGACAATGATGTTTGCATGATGTGCAGAGTGGTAGGACAATGATGTTTGCATGGTGTGCAGTTGTGTTTACTTTGTCACTTTCCATGTACAATGTTTGACCCGTCCCCTCTGTCATTGCTTATTGACTTCAAATCTTCTTTTTTTGTTTACATTTATTAGTTTGTGATTGAATAGGTCACTTTTTTTGGAAGGTAGGTCAATACTTTTTGGTGTGCAGTTGTATAAACATTGGGACATCTAATTTCCATGGATATCATTTTGCCCCGTTTCACAGTCATGGATTATTGTCTTTAAAACTTTTGCTTAGTTTACATATATTAGTTTGTGATGAGGTCAGTTTATAGGGAACCCTTACTATAGTAGATCAATCATATTTAGTGCAGTTGTGTAAGCATTGGCACATCTTCTTTCCATGGACATTGTTTGGCCTTGAACATTCAGTCATTATTTAATGACTGAATATTTCCATAAACATTTCAACATTTGTATGAATTTTTATGATAACAATTCCAAATGTCGAGACGCATCACTGCTTTTTATGTGACTCGGAGCTTTTTAAACGGTCTGCATATGTAAAAAGAAAAAGATTGTGACTACTCAAATATATGGTGCTTGTATCGTTACGATTGAGAATGGAAATATGTAAAAGAGACAACCACCCGGCAAACATGACCAAAGAGCAGATGGAAAAAAAATGGATCTGCAACGCAGGAGAAAAATCTCGTACCCAGAGGTGGTCTCTTAATAAAAATGTGGACTAGTTCAGTAAACATTAACCTCATACTAAAGTCCAAAACATATACTAAATGAACTTAAATTAATGAATAAACATACAAGACTAAAAAAATCCCGACTCCTGACTTGGGACAGGCGCAAAAAGTTTTCGGGATTAAACATGTTTTATGAGATCACAACTCTCCCTGACTCTAGCAAATGTAGAATAAAGAATCACACAGCAATACACAGAGTAAAACACAGATTAAAAGAAGTCTGAGTCGGATGTCAGAATAGGTAACACATGAAACCAGTGAAAATGACAATTTTACTTAATTTAACAAAGGACTACTAGCAGTTACTGCTGGCACAGCTCCAGACCTCAATAGAACTGATTGAAAGATTTTGTCTCCATCATATGAAAATCAAGCAACATATCTCCCGTTTGGTGTTTAGCATCATACCATCATCAAACAACTGAGAAGAATATAACCCGTATCATGCCAACAGCTGCTTTTAGAATAAATATGTCTATTTCAAATGCAAAGACCCTATGAGTGAATCATGAATGTGACCTACCGAATTAGACTATTTATCGGATTTGTTATCACATAAGCAACACGACCGGTGCCACATGTGGAGCAGGATCTGCTTACCCTTCCGGAGCACCTGAGATCACCCCTAGTTTTTTGGTGAGGTTCCTGTTGTTTATTCTTTAGTTTTCTATGTTGTGTCATGTGTACTATTGTTTGTCTGTTTGTCTTTTTCATTTTTAGCCATGGCGTTGTCAATTTATTTTCGATTTATGAGTTTGACTGTCCCTTTGGTATCTTTCGTCCCTCTCTTAAAAGTCAAAATATGCTATCCCTAGTGACCTGACAACAGCATCGTCACTATACCCCTTCTGAATAAGTTTGTTAAAAGGTTTGGGTAGCTTTTGAGGTGAATTTTTACATATTTGCGCTTTGTAAAGAATATTAATATAAGAGATTAGATGTGAAATACCCGAACGAACTAGACGTCGGCATGTTGATTTATATTTACAAATGATGTACTTGTACCGATGATAAAATTTAGTAAATGTTTTGACTAGTTTGTGATATCGAAAACCCGGGTGTAATCATTTTTCAGTAATACAGAGATTTCTATCAATAACAATCAAATACCTTGTTACCTACAAGAGCGAACCGAACAAGATGAACAAGTTGAGATACCTACACTTACTACCATAAGAAGCTGACAAGAAAACCCCACCATCTGAAAATAGATGATCAACAATAGGAAATGAAAATTAGACGAAAAATTTTAGGATTTGTTTTTTTCTGCAGCGAACAGCGAATACTTTTGCCTTTATTTATTTGTTTTTGTTTGTTGTTGTGTGTATGTTTAAGATGTCAGGTGGTACCGGTTTGTGTGGTTTATCATGCCATACAGGTTTGTTCGTTATTCCGGTTATCCCTTTTTGTATATACTTTACTTACTTGTAGCTATTATATCACTATCATATATATACAAATAAAGAGTGGAAACTATATAAAAAGAATACGTACAAATTTAATATTCATTAATTTCAGATTAAGCCTGAACCATTTCGACATAATCAATTTGCATAGCAACATTATCTCCATGCCAGGTTGACAGCCATTCACCTCGTCTGTCCCAGAATTCTCTCATTTGTTTATTTGAACCATCATTCCATGGACGTGGTTGGTTGTAACTGCATCCAGATGAGAAGAAACCACCACCAACGGCTACATTCATGATCAACTGGAACTGTAATGATAAAAAGTCTATTTGATTAAGGTGTACAGGACTATGGGGTGGGATAACAGTTTATAAACTTGGTACCATAATGGGCTTTTTTTACTGTTTGGTTTCCTTTTTTCCTTTATTCTTGAATGGTTGAACCAATCAATTTTGAAAACAATACTAAAAGCACCTATTTTCTTTGTAGAAATGAATGTACAAATATAATATATCTATATATGTACCTTATATATGCTTTTAAAATTAATTTCCAAAACCACACCGTTGTTAATTACCAATAAAAAGCATAAATTGCTTACATTTTCAACGATCAACGACAATAGACCTCACATAAACTTACCGGCTGATCAAATGGAGCATTGTTGCCTCCACTTGCCCAAATATTGCTGCCACCAAAGCCTCCATAATTATAGAAACCATTTCCAGGTGTGGCCACATACATTATTTGTTCGCCATCAACGGTAACTCTTTAAAAAAATAAAATTTACTATAGACAAAACATAAAAAAAGTCGGTGAAAAGTAAAAACACAAAAATACTGAACTCCGAGGAAAATTCAAAAAGGAAAGTCCAAAATCAAAAGGCAAAAATCAAAATCCAAACACATCAAACGAATGGATAACAACTGTCATAATTCCTGACTTGGAACAGGTATTTCCTAATGTAGAAAATAGTGAATTGATCCTGGTTTTATAGCTAGCTAAACCTCTCACTTGTATGACAGTCGCATCAAATTCCATTACATTGTCATTACTTCTTATTGATAAGTAACGGTTTCATCAATACTTATATATAATTAATGTGTTTTATATAATAGTACTGTACATTGCACATATATCTGTAATTTCTTAATTAATGGTCATCTGATACCTGTACTTTCTTAATACATACATTTGTACGGTTCCAATTCATGCATATCGAGTTCGTCTCAGTAAATGAAAATAGTTATTTGTCTACATACTGTAACCAACTAGTTTTCGCGACTTTCGCCATATAAAAAAGCGAATATAAATCGCCGCGAATACATCAAAATTGTGGACTTTCCCTATTTAACTAAATCAAATATATTGTAAATCAGCATGGTCTGGAAGAGAAAGGGCGGAAGGCAAAATAAAGTGCATGTTACTCGAAAATAACTTGTTGTACTGTAATCTGTGAGTGGGTCTTATAAGATCCAGCCGAGTAATGTCTCTTATAAGACTTCAATCAAATTATCTCGGCAATATTCTTCATTCCTTTATCTACAGTTTTTCTTGATTTTTTGCTGCTATTCAATGGGGATCGATCGTAAAAGTTTTTACCCGTACAATACCGTATAGCGGGTTATTTTCGCGGGTGTAAAATTTCGCGATTTTCATTGAATAAGGTATACGAAAAATTTTGGCGGTTATTATTTTGGCGGATTCAACATTTTTAACATTACCTTTGCATGTACACTTTTAAATTGGCGGAATTTATTTTGGCGATTTTGTTCTATCCGCGAAAATAAGCGAAAATTTACACCCCGCGAAAATAAGCGAAAATTTACACCCCGCGAAAATAACCCGCTATACGGTAATACATGTACATACTTTATATGATCTGCATACCACTCTAACTTATATATATGGAAGCCACTTGCCCAATCGCCACCATTCTTGTCTCTGAAACGAAACTAATCTAATAAGTAACTACCTAGAAACATTCATAAATCACATTATGATCATTTCATACAAAACAGGTAGGGAAATGAATCGTCAAAATTTGAGAACGATACAAAGATAGACAATTAAAATACTGAACATTTTTCTGAAGTCGATAAAAAAAAAAGGCGACACCACGGCTCTAAGTAATAAAACATAGGGACGACGCAGGAAATAGTGACTTGTTATCGTTGCAACAACTAAATAACATTTAATGTGTGTGTGTTTATTTTACTAGTATACACTATGTATTGTTGGAATTCGTATGTCTAATGCTGAGTGAATAATGGTTCAATTTGGCTGGTTTCATAAGTCGAACATTTCTATATATCTTAATTTTCGAGGCAGTAGTTTTCCCAATTAACCAATGTTTACATATGTATACAGTGCTGGTTAAGAAGTAACTACTAATGTTTCAGAAAAGTTGTCATGAACATTGAAAACGGTAGCATGCTCTTTTTTTTTTAAATCTGATGAGAATACAGATCTTATGTAAAATAGTGTTTGCATACAAGAATCTGACAGCAATCAGTTCTACTTTCAGTTTTACAGCTAATTTCCTAATGCTTGTAGAGTAAATCTTTGGTAGGCTTGCTTGCTCTCTTTGTAAAAATGTTAATTCAAGCTTTGATAATAGGATTGACATCCTTAAACATTATATATAGGCTTATTTTAACCTGTACAAATTGTATTTAAATTTGATTGTATCCCATATCACAATTGTGCAATATACAAACAAAGCAAGCAAGCTAACCAAAGTATTTCTTTAGATGCATTAGGAAATTAGCTGTAACACTTTTCGGAGTCTTCTTGTTTAGTCGTTATACCAAACACCATCAACATTGATTGTCCCTTTGGTAATTATGCGTTTTTACTTTACAATGTGCCATGCGTTTTCATATGATTGTCTTTTTGATATCTATGTTTCTTTTCTTGCAGTTTGTTTGACTTTTCATGGTAGTAAATATGTCTTTGATAGTTAGGTTTATTTACTTACAATTCACCATGCGTCTTCATGAGTTGACTTGTTCCTTTAATAATTATGTCTCTTTACTTACAATACGTCCTGTGTTTTCACGATTGTTCCTTTGGTAATTAAATTTCTTTACTTACAATTCGTCTTGCGTTTTCATGGTGGTACCCTAGATGATTTTGTTTTTACTTGTAATAGGTCATGCGTTTTCATGATTGTACCTTTGATAGTTTGAATTCTTTACTTACTTTTCGCCATGAGTTTTCATGAAGCCATTTTGACTAGGTGATGGTCCCCAATGAAGTGTAGAAGCAACTTCTCCTACCCCGTGATCGTTACCATTACAATTTACTTTTGCATTACCTACAATACGTAAGATTTAGATTATCCGTTCCGTATTTGAGTTTACCGTTAGTCTCGCCCTAAATAAGTAAAATATACGAGAACATAAAATCGACAATCAACATAACACTGCTAACCATGCTAACAAATTGTACCTTAAGGAGCAACCATATAACTTCAAAGGGAGGCCGGGATATATTGTTTTTGTCTCAGTTAGAATAAATTCACGCAGAGCGCATATATTTTATTTTTTTCAGTTGTTCGATGCGATCAATCATTTGTTGTTCTTCTTTAAAATGTAATATCATAATTTTTTCTCATCAAATTAGGGATCATAATATCGACCCTCTTCTTGTTCCCCACTTGATATTAAATGGTCGTTCCCTAAATCAAACTTGCTTTAAAAGTATAGTTGTAAATTTCCATATGGGATTAGAGATATAGAGTTTATAAATATGAAGTACATGACCATGACAAGTTCAATTATATAAAATCTAAATAACTTTTAGGAGCTCATTTGGTAGTACCTTTCTCTAAATAATGTATCCATATTTACTGAATGGTACCTCTATCGTCAAATTATAATTATCTTCTACATATAACGTGTATTCAAGTATGATTTTCTATACTTACAACGTGCTTCCATCATATCAATTTCACCAGAACGAGGCCAGCCACCATAATGCCAATCCTTTGGCAACATCCATATTGCTATAAGTAAAAAGAACACAACCTTTATAATAACCACCTGTTTAATAAAATAGGGTCTATAAAACGAGGTTGATAAAATTGAGATTAACGGACAAAAAGGGAAATAGAAGAAAATAGAAATAATAGGCAATGATGACAAAGAAAAGAGATTAAATAGATGCGTCTTACAAAATCTTAAATAACTCTTTTGAAAAGAAGGTAGTTGAGCAGTTGCACGGTTTTTGGAGACGACATGATATGTCCTCGTTTTCGTCCCTTTGTATTTGAAAATTATAAATATAATTATATATATGTATAATAAATCTGCTAGTTATTACAGGATTTATAATTCTGATTTCATATCCTTACATATTCATCTGAGTATTGTGTAACTTGTTATGCCCAATCTATGAATCAACCTCTACTATAAAAAATATTGTAAAAATCTTATTTTAGAGAGAAAGATGTATTTTTACCTGGCCAAATCCAGTCTCCTCTAGGAATCTTAGCTCGAACAGTTACAGTTCCGTATCTAATTGAAGCATGCGTTGTAACTTTTCCAGACATGATTGGGTTTAAGACGTTGCCATTGACAGCCGTCCTGTCACAACCCCAGTTAGTAGATTGACTGCAATATCCGCAAAAGTCGTCTGCAAATAATTATAACATGTAAACGAATTAACTCCGTCTGTAAACAAATTTTTAGAATAAAAACAATTGACTTTGCTTAGTGTTGAAGGTTGCACGGTGACCGTTATCAGTTTTCCAGGATACCAACAAATTCTCCTTCATGGCACTATATACTAGTTATTATATTTCAAATAACATACTATGGTAAAAATTCGCCGTTTCAGAATCTAATGCATTCTGGGTAATATATTGTAAAGCGTACACCAAAACGTTGCGATTGGTTGAAAACGTTTTAAACAATTTCAACCAATGACGTACATGTAACGTAATTTTCATTTTTAATTAGTGATATAACAATGAGATTATCCATTGTCCCCTAGTTTCTGAAAAGGCGAATTGATTAGGCTGTTATCTAGGAATCAACAGATGCATCTCAATGAGTCTTTGCATGTAGTTATACATGTACATGTATACGTTCAATAATAATAATCGAAAAAATAAAAAAGAAGGAGATTTCCCAAAAGCTAGGTTTGTGTTTGCTAAAAAAATGATTTTCGTAATGTATAATTCATTGAGTAAGTTTATTTGTTTATATTTGTTAATTCAATAATTCCATGTGTTACATAGACATAAGAACGATGTGATTTGGGAGTCAATGAGACAATTCTCAACACAAGTCACAATTTGTTAAAGAAAAACCTTTATAGGTATAAGTACGGTCTTCAACACGGTGCCTTGGCTCACACCGAACAGCAAGCTATAAAGGGCCTCAAAAATGACTATTGTTAAACCATTTAAACGGAAAAACTAACAGTCTCATCTATATAAAAAACGAGAAACAAGAAATAGTTATGAACAACAACAACAAACGATAACTACTGAACATCAGGTTTTTTTTTAAAAAAACGAAATAAATAGGAATGAAGAGATTTAAAAAATAAGCAAGTATCACAATTCAATGTGTTACATGCACGTCCTAGTTTGAATAACAAATACAAAATGATAGCTTACCTTTCACAATCATACGACCATGATATAGTCTGTTGGAATCGTAGTGAGGGTCGTCGATTGTTAAAGTCTGGAATATAAAATCGGTATGTATATAGATACGTTTCGTCATCACTCGTGTACAATAAAATAAATCACATGTCCAAAAATATATTTGTATAAAGATGAATTGTGTTTGTAAAAAAACTATGTTTTTAGTGGGGCTAGGTTGACATTTGAAAAAAGGCAGGGCAGGAGTTTTGATTAAAAAAAGGCAGAATGGGGAATTTGGGGGGAAAAAAGGCAGGATGACAATTTATATAAATGTCAGAAAAAAAATGATTAAAAGGGGTAGGACTGAATAGAGTGAAAAATTTATAAAAAATTAAAGGAATTATGCTCCGCAAACAGACTTACTGATGTCGTTAACTGTCACACACGTGTATAGCTGCTTGGCAGCAATCTTTAGTTTAAACATATTTATTTATAGTGGATTGGGAAACATGTTTTCCAACTTATATTAATCCCTTTCAACTTTGCGGGTGTGAGTGCTGCCTTGTAGCGACATTAGCCTGCTCTTTCTCGAAAACTTTAAGGGTGTCTTTAACGTGCAAGAGATATTGTTCTCTCTTAACACGGGTCAGTCATTTATCGTCCCCTTCCGACGGACTATCGTCGTTTCCTCAAGACCATACTCGCAGATGGTGTCAACGGACAGCCGAAAATTCAGTCGCTGAAATGTTCATCCCAAACGGGAATCGAACCAGGAACCTTTGCGTTAGTAGTCCTTTGTATTGTAGATCCGTGTTTTTATAAATGATATGACTGCACATATACATATTTACATACCGGTTTGATGTAGAGATGACCTCCTCTGGAGAACAGATTCTTGTCTTTGTTGGTGTATACTTGAAATTCGTTATTCTGAAAAAGAAACAGACAGATAAATAAGACAACATAGATAACAAGTTTAAGATAATCAAGAAAATGGGCTATACAAAACTTATTTCATACCATTTTTTTGTTATTGATATTTGTACTATAAAATGCATGCATATTAGTTTCCTTGTATTGCCGAAATTTGTGTGCAGATTAGAAAGTTACCAAATATATAATGCTGTTGTCTGCTTTAAATTGGTCGAGTTGTTGGTTATTGACGCATTCCCTATTTACATTCTAAATTTTATAAAAATTGTCCGGACTACACGAGCGTATAATGTGTTATAAACAAAAACATGTATCGCGTTATATATGTTACAAAGGCATCAAACCTCGGGGGTCCACTTCCTATATACAGTTTGTACGAGGTGATAGGACGTGTCGCTGGAATGGGTCCCCTTATCGCGCTTTAAAATGTGTGAATATGTCGGGAAAACTATCAAAAACATATGATAAGGACAGTAAGGTGTCATCTTTGTTGGTGTTTACTCAATTTAGCTGTGTTGTATCAACAAATTGAAAAAAGGTTAACAAAAACTCAGCGGCACCCCCTGTCCTTTAAGTATTGAAGTAGCCCCCGAGCACCAAACATGACCTTTGAATCTTTGTACTTGAAATTGGCGATCTGATGACTTAACGACAAATCTCAGAACGTGTTTTGCTTATTTGGTTCGCTTTCTTTGAAAATGTTATCCTCTTATGAAAGAATTCAAGAAGTAATAATTTCAGACTATAAAAGAAATAAAAGCATCAGTTTTCGATTTTCAGTCCATATTGCAAAAGTGTTATCTTAAATCTTGCCGAAATCTTTGATATGGCCCATTTAATGGACATTGTACCATTATACCTTTAACTCTATGGATTTTGTGCTAAAAATGAGATTATTTCTCAAAGTTTATCATTTAGGCTCACTTTTCGAATGAAATCCTACGAGAAAAGGATAATCTAGGAAGTATGTCGCTACGTCTTTATAAAGCAGAGGCGGATTTAAAAGGAGGAGCTTTGGGTATGGCCCTTTTTAAAAAAAAATGGTTGATTATCTATGGAATCATTTAAGCAAGACTGGAGTGGGCCCTCTCTAAAGCAATAAACAGGTCCCCACTTATGAAATATTCTATATCCACCACGGTAAAGGATAACAATAATTATTATATAGCCATGATTAATGATTTTATTATTAAAAATGACTTACTCCGCCTCCCCATGCTGAACACTCTATATCGTAACTGCCATGGTTAAAGCTGTTGTAGTCATCTCTGAAAACAACGGCTCTCTTCATACTTCTAACAGGCTTTAAAGGCTCTACTTCATCTGTAACATAGTTCATCTAATCAATGGTAGCTTAGCTTGAATTGTTTTACATTGTATTATCGGGGCCTTTTATAGCTGACTATATGCGGTATGGGCTTTGTTCATTGTTGAAGGCCGTACGGTGACCTATAATTGTTAATGTTTGTGTCATTTTGTCTTTTGTGGATAGTTGTCTTATTGGCAATCATACCACATCTTCTTTTTTATATATAGTAATGTAATAAGAATAAATGGAAATTTGGGGCAATGCGTCAATAAGCATCGCTTCGCTCCTTGGAAAACATCTAAAGTCACTTTGTATAAACCATGTTCCAAATGATATAACAAATAGGTAAAGATAAGTAATGCAAAACGATTTTGTCGCATACAATCGGAACTACATCACACATTGACCTTTGATCTAAAAAAAATGGCCTTTATAGTCCACCTAAGGGTTTTAGCCCTGGGGTCATACCTAGTCCCTCCCCTTCGTTTTATCAATTATTGTTTAATATATTGAAAGTATTCAATTTTTCATCCATAATCTATGGGTTTTCTCTTGATTTGAATTACAATATCTTTCCGTATGAATTGGGTGGTTTTTTTTTGTTTTTTTTGTTGTTGTTGTTGTTGGGGGGGGGGGGGGGGGTTTGGGGGGGAGGCATTTCTGAGAATAGGATTCGGGACAAAAGTTTTATTCCACAACACCATTCCGACCTATGTTCTACACTTACGTGTCTTCCAATCACCTTCCTCGATGTTATTCTCGAAGTATGCTGTTAGTCTGAACCTTAGTTTTCCTCCAGGAGCTATTTTAACTTCCGGTAAATGAAACTCCCATGCTCCATCCACTGTAGAAAATATAACCATCGTGATTAGCGTTTTTGTCATTTCATAAGATTAAAGGAGATTTAAATAATTATATAATGTGTGCCAGTTTTGAACCTGATTTTCTTAAAATAATGTCGTAGTGTCACTTCTTTATGCCGAATGCTTTTTTTTAATTATCAAATAAAGAAATTAATTGAAAAACGTATTGAAATATACAAAAATGTAGAGAAAAACCAATATTAGAAAAACTAAATTATAACCGTCTGTAGCTGTGTATAATACGCACCCAATCTTAGACTAGCATCTACTCTTCGGGGTTAACAAATGTGGAATATAAATAAGACCGTTAGTTTTCTCGTTTGAATTGTTTTACATTGTCATTTCGATGCCTTTTATAGCTTACTATGCTTTATGGGCTTGGCTCATTGTTGAAGGCCGTACAGTGACCTATAGTTGTTAATTTCTGTGTCATTTTGATCTTTGTGGAGAGTAGTCTCATTGGCAATCATACTACATCCTCTTTTTTTTAAGTTAGACCTATTCTAACATGCTACACCTAATAACATTCTTTGTATATTTTATGCCAATCAAAAATATATACAATACGTGATTGGTAGATCCACGATGTTCAATGACAGTTGAATATATTACAATAAATCAGCACATGCACTAAACACTCACATGTGTGTTCTATGAACTCTTTGTAAATCTTTTGTCCCTCTGGCTGTACTTCAAACTTAACTCCTAAAAGTGATGACTCATCTGAAATTTAAAAAAAAAACTGCAATGAAAGTGTGCAGACAAACGAGCAAATAGAGCGCGATCAAACGGAAACTAAAAAAAGAAAAAAAAGCGATTAAACAAAGAATGGACAACAGATCTTGGCGTCCGTTGTTATTCGTACGTCGTCCATCGTCGACGTCGTTAACATTTTACTTTTTGAACTTCTTCTAGAGGACCATTGAATGGAATGAACCAAACATGGCATGAATGTTCCTTATGAGGTGATGACCAAGTGTTGTTACTTTGTTGCCGATCCAAGGGCCAAGTGAGCTTTTCTCATCACTTGGCGTCCGTCGTCCGCCGTCCGTCGTCCATCGTCGTCCGTCGTCGTCGTCGTTAACATTTTACATTTTGAACATTTTCTAGAGAACCACTGAATAGAACGATAACAAACATGGCATTTTAAATATTTCTCATGAGGTGCTGACCAAGTGTTGTTACTTTGTAGGCGATCCAACATCCAGGATGGCCGTCAGCGGGGGACTTAGTTTAACATAGGACTCTATGGAAAATGCATACAAATGACTTCATTTAGAGGACCATTGAATGGAATGAAACCAAACATGCCATGAATGTTCCTTATGAGGTGATGACCAAGTGTTGTTACTTTGTTGCCGATCCAAGGGCCAAGTGAGCTTTTCTCATCACTTTGCGTCCGTCGTCCGTCGTCCGTCGTCCGTCGTCCGTCGTCCGTCGTCGTCCGTCGTCCGTCGTCGTCCGTCGTCGTCGTCGTTAACATTTTACATTTTGAACTTCTTCTAGAGAACCACTGAATAGAATGAAACCAAAAATGGCATTAATATTTCTCATGAGGTGCTAACCAAGTGTTGTTACTTTGTAGGCGATCCATCATCCAAGATGGCCGCCAGCGGGGGACTTAGTTTAACATAGGACTCTATGGAAAATGCATACAAATGACTTCATTTAGAGGACCATTGAATGGAATGAAACCAAACATGGCATGAATGTTCCTTATGAGGTGATGACCATGTGTTGTTACTTTGTTGTCGATCCAAGGGCCAAGTGAGCTTTTCTCATCACTTAGCGTCCGTCGTCCGCCGTCCGTCGTCTGTCGTCGTCGTCGTTAACATTTTACATTTTGAACTTTTTCTAGGGAACCACTGTATAGAATGAAACCAAACATGGCATTAATATTTCTCATGAGGTGCTGACCAAGTGTTGTTACTTTGTAGGCGATCCATCATCCAAGATGGCCGCCAGCGGAGGACTTAGTTTAACATAGGACCCTATGGGAAATACATACAAATGTCTTCTTTTAGAGAACCACTGAATGGAATGAAACCAAACATAGCATGAATGTTTCTTATCTGGTGCTGACCAAGTATTGTAACTTTGTAGCCAATTTTTTTTTATATGAATTCAAAAACCCAAGTAGAGTCAGGTGGGCAATACAGGCTCTTGAGAGCCTCTAGTTTTTATAATTACACTTTAAGAATCCTGTGTTTTGATTTGTTGACAGCCAGTGTATTTTTCACCAATTTACTGTAATTAAATGAATATCGTTCATTTTCTAACGCCGTCGGGGTTTATGCAAAAAGAATATGCCTTTTTTACCCTCTCTGTCGCGGTATTTGCCAAAAAAACACTCTATCCGACTGGACGCTTGTAACGTCACGATCATCAATGATCATCAATGCGTTTTTGAACGTTAACATTCGGTGTAATTAAATTGATATAGCATGTTCTTGAGGGGTGTTTGCGAAAAATACCAGTCGGGTGAATGTTAAATTTCACGTCCCTCCTTAACATGATCGATATATCTGTTTAAAAGCATTCGGAAATATATGCTTGAAAATATCGTAGTATCTAAAACAAACACACGAAATTATCAAGCAAAACAGTTTACCTTATCGTTTCAAATGTTTTACATGCCTAGTCTTGTTAACAAATTGTAGAAAATCTAAATAAATGTTACCATGCTAAAATTTGTGCAAATGGTGCCTTTATTTCAAAAGAAAGAACTGTGTTCTAAAATGTATGTATTACTTTCTGTTGTATCTGTGTCTACTTAAACTTTAACTACATGTATGTTGGAAGTCATTGTCTAGTTGACGTATATAAGGAAGAATTAGTTCTTACATAATGAGATAAGGCACATGCGTACTGACATACATTTGAATAGTCTATGATAAGTTGAAGGATAAATTTGAATATTGTAGCTTTAAAGTAGAAAGTATTGATTTGATAATTTATTACTTCAGTTCTTCGACCTACATGTATACATGTGCATATAATATTTCAAGATGATAAGTTCAAACAACAGAACACCACAAAGGACATAAATGAAATTCAAACTAGATTGACCCAAAAATCCATGAGGTATTTCAAACAACAACACATAGCCCATACAATTTTAAAATATGTTCCCCCTTAAATTATTTAGTTAATAGAGAACAAAGAAAGAAAACTAATTTAACAAAATATTCCCCATTCCTGTATACACAGAAGTAATCAAGCAATGCACTTTATCAAATTGACAATGCAAATTTGGAAAAAAAGATAACACATTAACCAAGTACATGACCGGCATATTTGCAAGTGTTTTCTTGCATTGTGCCAATTTGTAGGTAAAAGCATATTATTTTGTCCTGCCAAAAAATTAATTGTAATTCAGATGTAATTCTTTCAGCAAGATTTTCTGGAACATTCTTCATTACAAAAACTCGGTGCATATGATTTCATCATACCGAAAGGAACGGCGAGAAGCTAATCAGTATAAAGCTTACGCTCCCTGGGTTTTGTCCTTCAATAGAACCAAATTCGATAACAGTAAACGTGGTATGTGTTTAAACGCAATGTATATTTCAAATGGCGATCTTAGAAACAACCCAAGCAGATTGAAGTACACCTGCCCTGTATTTCAATCTTATATAGAACCCAATCAGATTAAAGTGCACGTGGCCTCGGTTGCAATCATTCTTTTGCGATTCATTATAACCTGATTTGTTATCAATTGTGATTGGCTTTAAACTAGCGGTCAGTAACTGCGAGTACTATCAGATATGTACTAAATGTCTTTTTGTTGTGGGGTCTACTCTGTGATTTTGAGAGTTGCATTTCTGCCTTGTTTCGATCTGGACATGCCTTAAACTACTTACCCCAACCCCCGATCTGTATGTGACTGTCCAAAGTCAGAAATATGTAATTCCGTGGTTGTCGTGTGTTGCTGTATATAATTTCGAGGTTTTTTGAAGTTTCCTTTGTGGTATGGGTTTCGCTCATTGATGAAGACCGTACAGTGACATGTAGCTCTGTTTCATTTTGTCTCTTACCAGCTTTATATTTTCTGCTCGTTGGTCGGGTAATTGTCCCTGTGGCACATTCTCCATTTCTATTCTCTTTTTATGAATAATAGACGAATGCAAAATCATTTACCTTTCAGTCTAAGCCGTAATCCGAATGGCTTCTCCAATATAACCTCTGGTTCCAAGGCGCATGCGAGAGCCAAGGTGAATACTAGACCTAACACCGAGTCCTTCATGATCTTGTGTAATGGACAGCCTTGATAACATTTGCATTTATACTAACGGTCTGCTGATAAGAAACTGTGAACGAGACCGTGTCACAAAACAGGACAAAGCTGGTACCGCCTGGCCTTAAGACAAAAACTGTAACTTTTCACACAGATAAATTTTAAGCTTAATGATCATGAATAGCTTAAAGGTTTTTGTTTCTCCTGGTGGACCAAATTTTCAATAACAACGAAGGGAAGGTTCAAGGATGTATATAAAAGAAGAAGATGTGGTATGATTGCCAATGAGACAACTATCCACAAGAGACCAAAATGACAGAGAAATTAACAACTATAGGTCACCGTACAGCCTTCAACAATGAGCAAAGTAAATTCCGCATAGTCACCTATTAAAGGCCCCAAACTGACATTTTTAAACAATTCAAACGAGAAAGCTTACGACCTAATGTATGTGTATATTATGTAATAAGTACATAGTTATTTGGCCCTCTTAAATTTTAACAATAAATGGTTTATGTGTATGCCGAATTGTTTCTTATTCAAATGCATAACTAAAATTGAAAATGAAAATGGGGAATGTGTCAAAGAGGCAACAACTCGACCATAGAAAAACAACAGTACTATGACCGGACTATTTGGACAGTGCAATGAAATTAGTTTTTAAACAATATTTTAGTAATTCAATGTATATTTAGGTTTTGTATTTATTTAATATTCTAGACTTTGTCGTAAATTTAGGCATAAGTGTTTTACACGGATTATGTGTCATAATCTTGGACAAAGGTCTTAAATGCATTTACTCTATTTATCTCATTATTTATTCTCTGTGACAGTTTGGACTATAATTTACAAATACGTGTCGGACACTAATCACTCTTTTAATCTATTGTTATTTCTAATTTGTCATCTGTTAATCTTCTTAATCCTTTAATTGACTGTGCTTATATATATTGTTATTGTTTGTATGTTACGTTACATTTAGTTTGGAGTTTGTTGTTCGGTCTTGCCGGACTGCTAAAATAAAAGTTTAAGGAGCGAAATATTCCTTCTTGATTTACATTTAGTCGAATAGCCATTTTACCCGGCTATAGTACTGCAACTGTTCAATAAGTAGACGCAAGATTATGTTGTATATTGAAAAACAATGATGAAGTACTGTGACCTTCATCCAAATAATGTCTGTCGTTATTTTTTGGGCCGATCTCCGATTGCTACATTAAACTCAATTGTTATAGGCATCTTGATGACGCAGAATTAATGTATAAGAAGATGTCCAATGAGACAACTCTCCATCCAAGTCACAATTTATAAAAGTAAACCATTAGGAATCAACGTAAAGCCTTCAACACGGAGCTTTGGCTCACAACGAACAGCAAGCTTTAAAGGGCCCCAAAAATTACGAGACTAAGTGTAAAACCACCCAAACGGGAAAACCAACGGTCTAAAAAAAGATATACGAGAAACACTTATGAAACCACAAACACACACAACCTCTTCTGGACATCAGATTCCTAATTAGGACAGGTGCAAACAAAATGCAGCGGATTCAAACGTTTGTATAGTACAAAAACTTCACCCTTGTCTGAAAAAAATAGACTGTAATATATGTTTAATCTGCTACATGAAGAAGAAATAAAACAAGTTTTTAGTGGTCAAATTCCATAAAGAAACTACATGGATTAAACGTGAGGATTCCGAATATGGCGAAAATTCGAAACAAGAAGAGTGTCTGAAGCACGTTGTATTTCTTAATTAACTAAATTGTGTTATACTTTACAACATGTTTTTCATTTGATTATGTATATTGTTTGATCATCTGCATCTTCCTCTTAAAAATGAAAAAAAAGTATAGTAAGTTTGCAGTAAAAAATGAAAAAAAGTGCAATATAAACAAGACTGTTCTAAAAATAAAGCAATCAACAAAAAATACATAGAAAACCAAAGATGGATTCATATGAACCAAAACAACCAAAAAGGCAAAAAGGCGGCAAGTGCATATTCTCAGGAAGCATAAACAGTTCCTGCTCCAAACTTGGCAACCGTCACGTGGCGGCTTTCGGATAATAACTTTTAAAAGTATCTAAAATATGATGTCAAACAAGATACGCTTATGTGGTTTATATAAAAAGTTTTTTTTTAATTCAAATACGTCTCCCTCAAGAATCATTTGCCTTTTATTTTCACATGTTTGTCAACCAGAGGATATTTAAAAATTTCAAGTACAAAAATATAGCATGAAAATATCACCACAAATGAACGTCTGATTAAGACATCGTACTAGTAAGATTACATACAAAACTTAGGGTAAATGCTTGAGATTTTACAGTTGGTCGAGATAAACAGAATTGATGTTCCTGTTTTTGACATCCTTAATTGCGTTGTAATGACGAAGACTTTAAGTTAGAATAGTCAAATGTATAGGTTCGTGTAAAAAACAAAAGAAACCAAACGCATAAAAATAATAATGGTACCAAACTTCAAAAAATTTTAGTCACACGGTGATATCTTTTTTAACAAAAATTGAATACTTAATAGTATACATAGTTCATTTAATTATCGAATAAAAACATACTTTCGTGTGCTTTTTCTAAAGTTAATGAGGTGATACGGTGCTTTTTGTCCGCAATTTGCTTTTTGTCCGCTTTTGCTTCATGTCCGATAATTTTGCTTTTTGACTTTTCAAATTTAACTTTTTTGTTTGGAACATTAATACGAGCGATTTGTTTAAAATCGTTTCAAATATCTCGTTAATACCAGTTTGTTCAAAATTTTAGTATGAAAAACGAGAAAATGAAGATCTCATAAAATAGATATACAGAAAACCATACTTGTATTTAACCGACATAAATGTGCTGTTTGTTTGAAACGCCAGATGATCACGGGACAACACTCCGAAAGGTAGGTATTTCACTCATACCCAAACTCTGAGCCTACCAGCATAATAATAAACCGATTGTTTATACACTCTTGGCCTCGTTGTTTAAGTTTTGAGCGTTTCAAGTGAGGGTAAATCAAGAAAAACGCCTCCGACTATGTATTCAAATTAAGAACAACATTAACAAAGTGTTACATGTACATGCACATGTACTTTAACTTATTCATGAACAGTACTATCATGTCCCAGTTCTCCTGATAATGACGATTCTCCTGATAATGACGATTCTATTGTCCGTTGAAATTCATGGCAGCCTTCATGTGTCAAAGTTTCTTAAAGGCAGCCAAAACAGAGTACAAAATAATAAACCTCCTGCAATTTGAAATATTACAAAACCATGACATCAGGTCTTGTCCGCATTTATAATTCCTACACCATTAAAGGTCTTCATGATCCTCAGCATGCTGGAGAAACTAGACATAATGTTTGTTCCGTATGTACTTAATAACAATTTCCTGATGACAGCAATCCTGATTATCAATTATAAGAATCAAAATATAGCATTATATTTTTCAACCGTTCGACCAACATGGGAAATAATTGATCATGCCCCAAATCGCATAATTGATGTTCATTAAAACAAAAAAAGTATTTGGTGGAAATTTGAAAAATCAAAAACGAACTCTGCTTTTATGAATGGTAAGAAAAGTACAAAACACATTTAGATTTATTATTGCAAATACATCACACATGTAATTAAGCCTGAACCATTTCGATGTAGTCTATTTGCATTGCAGAGTTATCCCCATGCCATGTTGACAACCAGTCTCCACGATGATCCCAGAATTCTCTTTCCTTCCTTGGAGACGAATTGCTCCATGGTCTCGTGTGGTCATACTGACATCCAGACGAGAAAAATCCCCCGCCGACAGCTACATTTAATATCAAATGGAACTGAAATGGAATTATACTTTAAAATAAATGTGATGTCCTTAAGATTTAATAAAAAACTGTTTGATGATTGATAAAGAACCCGTGGAAAATCTTTATGCATATTTTCATTATGTGCTTGTTGAAGGCCGTACTTTAACCTATAATGGTTTACTTTTTAAATTGTTATTTGGATGGAGAGTTGTCTCATTGGCACTCACACCACATCTTCCTATATCTATTTAGGAGAACAAACATTTCCTGTTATTTGTGTAGGTATCTACATGTAGTTATCATAATAGAAGATAATATTAACCAAATCTTTTTTGATTTTAGGAGCAAAATTATTATATATTGTTTCAGGTGATTCAAGAAAGAATATTAAAAATATTTAAAAGTCTAAAACGAACATATTTACCTTGTCAAATAATAGTTGGCACTGGCTACGGTTACATGGAAATGTAACAATAATAAAAATATTATTGTTACATTGGAGACTAATTGCCGGAATGCAAAGTTGGGTAAGGAACCGATTAATTACGAATGTAACAATAATGATTGAGGCTACGGTTACATTGCGTTATTGTTACATGAAAAACAGCAATATACACTGGATTTATCAAATTTAAATCTTCTATAGTTTTGTTGCTTAATTCTTTCATATTTACCAAATCATACTTGTAATAATGACACATAATAAATATTATTATTCAACAAATTGTGTTTGAATAGTTTTATGTATTAATGGTTTTGATGTTCTTAAAGATACTGTCCCAAGTCAGGAGCCTCTGGCCTTTGTTAGTCTTGTATGATTTTTAATTTTAGTTTCTTGTGTATAATTTGGACTTTAGCGTAGCGTCCATTATCACTGAACTAGTATACATATTTGTTAAGGGGCTTGCTGAAGGACGCCTCCGGGTGCTGGAGTTTCTCGCTACATTGAAGACCCATTGTGGCCTTCGGTTGTTGTCTACTCTATAGTCGGGTTGTTGTCGCTTTTAAGTTGACACATTACCCATTTCCATTCTCAATTTTACTTCAGATAAGTAGTGTCAAAGGCGAAAATTATGGGTCAATCGTTTGTTGTTGGGAACCGAGTCAGGGTGAGAAAAGTGTCCTTTTCTCGGTATTTAACCTACACTCATAACTGTCATTTTACTTTGAACAAAGGATGAGGAGATTCCTATTACCAATTTAGTTTTGGGTGAAAAATTTAAAACTTTGGATTGGTTTGAAACGAATTTGATTTAATAATAGGACACAAATTTCATACACTTGATACAACTATACAAACGCAGTTCTGAAAAAATGATAAATCGAAAGCAAAGTTTGCTAACTGTGAACTTCTGTATACATGTATCCATGGAGGACGTAATTTCGTTTCAAAATCAGATGGAGCTGAAACCAAAGGTACCTTTTTTCCTTTTTTTAAATCTATACACCTATATACAAATATTGTTTGGAGAGGTTTAATAAAAAAAAAACTGTATCGGGCTTTAAAATGCTCCAAAAACCACTTACTGGATATGTAGAAACTGTCATTGTGAATAAAAATAGATCAAGAAATTGCATCATAATAATTGTATGTATTGTAAATATAAAATAAATGTTTTCAACTTTTATTATATAGTACATATTAATAGTCCCATCGTACATTGCCGTTTTTTCATGTAATAATAACGCAATATAACCGTAGCCTCAATACTTATTGTTACATTCGTAATTAATCAGTTCCTTACCCAACTTTGCATTCCAGCAAATAGTCTCCAATGTAACAATAACATTTTTATTATTGTTACATTTCCATGTAACCGTAGCCAGTGCCATAATAGTTTCATATTATCGAAGATCTAAGAATGATGACGTACATGTATTTATTTAATCTATAATAATACAAATTCAACCTATAGTATTATATCGCAGTCACCGACAAAAAATAAGGTATTTACGATAAAAAGTAAACGTTAAAATCATGTAGATAATTACCACTTTGAAACGCATCATACAGCATATTAGTATATTTGTAGAATTACAAGCGTATATAAACTTACCGGTTGATCAAAAGGTGCATTCCTGCCTCCGCTTGCCCAGATGTTATGACCACTAAATCCTCCCCAGTTCCAGAATCCACCAGATGGCGTATTTACTTTCAATACTTCGTGGCCATCAACAGTTGTTCTGATAAATAAAAAAACACCACATTTAGTCTTTGTGAAAGAGAGGATAACACCCATTAGTTAGTTACATGCAATTGATCTATAATCATTCAGTATTATTTATGCAAGTTATGTACATGTATATACTAAGCGATTCTAATTTTTCATTTATCAACTAAATTAAACTTCAAAAACAGTGTTTTAGAATACATATCATTATCTGAAAGTCTCTTACAAAACATACGAATTCAGTTTTCAGGTATTCCCTATGTTTGACAAAAGGACAATTTGCGATATTTAAACGATAAACCGCGACACACGAATCTTTGTCCCGGTTGGACGTCCTTGGTTTTATAAATAATTCAACGCCTAAAAAAAAAAAAAAAATAGTAGGCCCAAACATAATAGATATAGGAAGATGTGGTGTGAGTGCCAATGAGACAACTCTCCATCCAAATAAAAATTTAAAAGTAAACTATTATAGGTTAAAGTACGGTCTTCAACACGGTGCCTTGGCTCACACCGAACAACAAGCTATAAAGGGCCCCAAAATTACTAGTGTAAAACCATTCAAACGTGAATGTTTATTTTAATTGATTAATTTATAGGCTAAAATAGTCCAAACAATCTAGGGTAGAAATGTAACTTTTGATGTCACTGTGGTGTTACAAATGTATAAACTGTTATACATGTATGTGAACTTGACATCATTGATCCATTGTGCATTTTACACATTTTTTTACAAATTATATACTAAAGTACATGAATAGGCAGAGATCCACCCGAAGAACAGTTCAATATAAATATATCTTTGAATAAGACACTTTCTAGGGTTTTGTCAATCATGCTGTCTATGTCTTAGCTGGTATATTAATCAGGAGATTTCAAGCTGATCCAGTTTTGGATTCTGTTCTGGATCAAGACGATCATTTCGAGTCCTTTTCAAAAGGTTTTGAAATTTTCAGTAATCTAGATGGTTTGATGATTGACGTCAAGATTTCTTATTTAAAGTTAATATATTTCTTCTGTTTATGACCTTGCTCGTCCTGAACATTCATGAAATGTTTGCTCCTGAACGTTAATTAAGAAAACAACAATTGATCATGCAGTTATGGCAATGACTCATATCGAATTTGTTCAAAACATATAAATCCGTTATAATTGATCAAATATACAAAACTGATATGTTTATGACTGCTTATTACAATGTAAGATCACAATAATAGTTTGCACTAAATTGTTTAGATTATAGTGGACTAATCATTTTGACAAACGTTTTCTTATCTCGTATGATCTGAAATCTAGGTCATCAATCAAGTACTGGTTTGACGACCTAACACTTCCATCCATAACATATAGTCAACCTTTTAAAATATTAGGCAATCTAGAAATCAGAAGATATTGACCTATATATAAAAGGAATGATAATACCTAATGAATGGAAGAATAAGGTCATTGAGACAAATATAATATCCACAAGGAACAAAATAAAACATAAATTAATGGCGATAGGTCACCCACAGCATGGCCTTCACAAAAGCGTACAATCTATACAACATACATGTATGCAGCTATAAATGGTCCCAAAATATGACAAATGTAAAACAATTCAAACGAGCAAAGTAACGTTTAGTTTTGTGACAACAGATACTAAATTCAACATTTGATGCTAATATACATGTAATAACATTGACTCTTCTGTACAAAGGTTTGAGTTCAAAATAACTGTATTCAATAAGTCGGACGATGAAATACATAACATGTAACATTTTACGTGACAGAACCATTCAAATTGAATAAAACTGGCGTATTTAAATCCGATAATTTTAAACGGTTCGGGTGGAAATTTTCACTGAATTGTTGGAAGGCGGCAGTTAGAGAGGCACCCAATATCAAAATGAGAAATCTAGAGATCGCTATTAAAACTTAGATTAGTGGAAATTTTGGTCTTTATTTCTCTGTCTTTTTTTTCTCGTCAAGGTGTTGCCAGCTTGTTTTCGACTTATGAGTTTGAATATAACATTGTCGCATTAAATTAATAGCCCTCTAAATTTGATAAAGATTTCAGATCTCATTTTTACTGTCATCAAATTTTCAAAATTTGTTAAATACTTACAATGTACCATCAAACTAAGAAAGACTAGCAAGTCAACAATACATGTATAATAGGTACTTTAAGTTACCTTATATGGTTTGCATCCCATTCCAACTTATATGTATGCCAGCCATGCCAATCTCCGCCATCATGCTTGTCCCTGGTCAAACAAATACAATTGAGAATTAAAATGGAGAATATGCCAAAGAGACAGCAACCTCAACAAAGGGCAGAAAACAGCCCAATGCCACTTATTGGTCCTCAACAAAGGTTGGGCTCTTATTTAAAATGTGGTGCATACTGAATAACCCTCACAGCGGGTTATTTTAAAGTGTGCACCACATTGTTTATGTTATTTCGAATAGAACGAAAAAATATTACAGTCATTGCTTATAATTTAATTCTCAATTCCATTTAAATTATTGCAAAAGGTTGATGACTTCATGGTCACATGACAAAATTATATATATGAGCTGATAGACAAAATAAGATTAAAATAGAATCATATTCAAAACAGTGTGGTCCTGGCCATTGATTGACGACCTAAATTATCCCATTGACAGGGACAGATTAGGTGAACGTTTGTCTGTAACGACACTGCTCACTACTTACTTATTATAGAATTTAAACTGTAGGGTCACCAAAGGTTCTTAAACGCCTTTAATAATGAAATAATCCGAAAAAAAATAATCAGGAATAACCTTTATGTTTTGATTTATATTATTGATATAAATCATAACATCGTGTTATTCGTGATAAATTTTTCGAAATACTTTATTTAGGTATTGAGAACCTTTGGTAACCCCACAGTTTAAGTGTCTTTAACAAGTACAAAATGGTCGTTACAGACAAACGTTCACATAATCTATCTCAGTCAATGGGATAATTTAGGACGTCAATCAATGGACACAGCCACACTGTTTTGCATATGATTCTATATGAGCTGATAGACAAAAATAAGATTAAAATAATGTTACCAACCGTTCTCCATGCGTTTTCCCGTAAGCATTGTGGTTTGATGAAGGACCCCAGTGAAGTGTGGATGATACCTCTCCAACACCGTGATCGTTACCGCCGCACACAGCCTTCTGGTTTCCTGCAGTTATATTATTTAGATTAATCAGTTTAATAATTTTCAAATAAAAGTAGTGACAAATTAAGTAATCTTTTTAAAGATAGAATATATAAATCTATGCGTCTTCAAAAATTACGTTGTCTCGTTAATACTTGCACCCTACGTCATATTTAATTCACACAGACTATATATAGAATATTCCATAACTCTTTACATAAAAATAACCTTACCACGCGATTCCATGATATCAATTTCCCCAGAACGAGGCCATCCACCATAATGCCAGTCACGTGGCAACATCCATATTGCTTTGAAAGAAACAAGATCGTCTCATGACACACAATTTCTTTAAATAAGATTTTGTATTGGTTTGCAAATTATTCAATATTTCAATATGCAGAAACAAAATGGAATGCATTAGGGTAAATAACTTTTATTCGTATATATTTGATTTAAGCATCAGTCTACCAAACTGCAGTGCATGTACAAAAACCATGTAACATGCTAAATTTGAATCATGTGTTATGATTATGAATGCTTTATTTGTACAATTACGTAACTTAGAATAGAAAGAAATTTGTGAACATTTATTTATTCACTTTGAATCATAAATAATTCTAAATATGTTATTTCACTTGTTAAAATGGACAGCCTGAACAGACTTACAAGGCATGAGTTTTTAATATAGTGGTTGTTGTACGTTAATGCATATCATACTTGTTTTTCATTTATTGTTTGTTCATACATCACACCGATATTTTTCTCGTTTGAATTTGATGTAAATTTGTTCATTTTTTAGCCTCTTTACATTTCCTACTGTTGAAGTCTGTAATGTGACCAATATGCTATAACTTCTATATCATGTTGTCACTGGGCTTGTTTCATTGGCAATCATACCATATTTTCTTCTTTTTTTCAATCATTAGATCAATTATTATAGAATAAGTTGTACACAAACCATCATGGTTTAGATTGTTAAAAACTACAACTTTCTTCAGTTCGTTCATCAACCCGAAGTTGTTACATGAACATGGTGGCCTTCTACTTTTTTCTGTTTCTTTGACACATTACCCATTTCCATTCTCAATTATGCATATAAAATAAATGGTTTGCCTGTCACCAAAATCCAACAAAAACATTCCAATCAAATAAAAAAAAATATATATTCAAATACCTGGCCACAACCAGTCTCCTTTCGGAATGATAGCTCTAACCGTTACAGTTCCGTATGTTATAACTGCGTTTGTTGTAACTTTTCCTGACATGATTGGATTGAGTACATTGCCATTCACTGCTGATTTGTCACATCCCCAGTTATCACCCATCGTACAATAACCGTACATTTCTGTTAACGATAAAATGGAAAACATTGAATTATAACAGTTACATGTACTTAAACAGTGAATGAGAATAATTTTAAATTTGGATGTAATACGACCTGTTATCAGCCGAACGTTTTTTTCTTAAAATGAACTTCCCTCATATTCACACTAAGAAATGCTTACTATTTTACATGTAGACTTTTTCTTTCTATCAGCCCCTACATAGACATAATTGTGTCATATATCAGAATGAAACATGTGAGGAGAAACATAAACAAAAGAGACTTGATACAATAATGTATTAGTCTAAATTATTTGGAAAATAGAAAGCAAAATATAAATATCAGGGGAAGGGTGGGCTTTCCCCGAGGTTACATAGTGTCATTGGTCTGCGTCGAATTAAACTGTTTAAAGACATCCATGATATTGTGGTTATATTTATGTACTAAAAATGAACTTCTCTCATATTCATACTAAGAAGTGTTGACTATTTTACATGTAGACTTGCAAACTTTGAACCAGGAATGAGATCGACCCTGCTTCCCTACGCTGGTGTTATATGTACATGTATGTGCCGGTCTCAAGTCAGGAGCCTGTAATTCAGTGGTTGTTGTTTGTTTATGTGTTACATATTTGTTTTTCGTTCACTTTTTATACATACTAGATAAGGCCGTTAGTTTTCTCGTTTGAATTGTTTTACATTGTCATTTCGGGGCCGTTTAAAGCTGACTATGCGGTTTGGCCTTTGTTCATTGTTGTTGAAGCCCGTACGGTGTCCAATTATTTCTGTCTCATTTGGTCTCTTGTGGAGAGTTGTCTCATTGGCATTCATAGATATAGGGAGATGTGGTGTGAGTGTCAATGAGACAACTCTCCATCCAAATAAGCACATTTTTTTTCATATATATATTCATAGATTTCAAACGTCGTTTGATACGTAAATTCCCCTTACCTTTAAGGTTCATTCGTCCATGGAATAATCTGTTAGTGTCAAAATCTTTGTGGTCAACTGTAAGTGTCTGAAATAAATATCAATGAAATCATTATCTCTGTTAAGGGGGCTCGCGGGTCTAAATCATTTTTTTTTTATTTAATATAGGATTTCCCTATATTTTTCTATAAACGAACTTTATCTTATTCTTAATAGAAAAATGAAATAAAAAAATGGGGTCACCGTTCATTTACGCTCACTATCTGCCTTCGAAAGAAGCATACATTTTTGTTAATGTCCTTTTTTTCTGTTGAACTAATAGGAGAAATATCGGTAATATCGAAATAAAAAAAGAACTTAATTACAGAAATCGCTTAAATTTTACAATTATTTAGTTTATGTACAGCTTATTTGAAAACAACAATAAAAAATATAGGTCACCGATGAGTTAAAAAAGATATTTCAATTTTAATGCCAAAAATGGCATATTTTAACCAAAGGGAGATAATTTGGAGCTTTTTCAGTGATATCAACATTTTAAAGTCACCTGGGGCCAACACGAATTGATTTTTTGGAATGATTTTTGAATCATATGATAAAGTAACAACTACTTAAGGTAGTAAATAAAATTTGTAATGAAAAATTAAAGTTTATTTTTTTTCGGAAAATCTTATACCCGCGAGCCTCCTCAAAGTAAACAGTGGTATAAGACTTTATTTCCAAATAATTAAACAGTTTATACACGGATGAAGTTATTAAAAATAGTTATAGATAAATTTTACATTGGCTAGAGACTCAGGGGGTTGGGTTGAGATATCATAATTTTTTTTTAGTCCTGTACTAATTCAGTAGCCTCTAATCTTTTTTTAGGCCTGTATTTTTTTTCAAATTTAGTTTATTTATATGTTTCGGAGTTAAGTGTGCAATATAAAAATCTACATTGGAAAATAATCACCAAAAATGAATATTCATGCAATAAAAAAAGTATTAAACTCTGTTCGAAGTTTGTATACAATCCTAATTAGTATTGAACAATTTTCAGATGAGTTTTAATAAAAAATTCCCATATGTTCAATGTTAAAAGAAGATCAATGTTAATTGAATACCAAAACTAACTTACTGGCTTCAAGAAAAAATTCCCGTCTCTGGTAAACAAATTGGCATCTTCGGGTACGTAAACCTGGAATTCTCCGTTCTGCAACAAAAGAAGTGCATTGGTGTTGTGAAAACGAAAACTAAATGTTTTAGCTGTGAACCTTGGGTTTTGTGTTATTACAGAAATCTACTTACTGAACTTTCTAACATAATCTAAGACCGTTGCTGTGTTTCAAAATCTGATATCAATATAAAAAATAAGATGTGGTATGATTGTCAATGAGACAACTATCCACAAAAGACCAAAATGACATAAACATTAACAATTATAGGTCAACGTACAGCCTTCAACAATGAGCAAATCCCATACCGCAAATAGTCAGCCATAAAAGGCCCCGATAAGACAATGTAAAACAATTCAAGCGATAAAACTAACGGCCTTATTTATGTAAAAAAATGAACGAAAAACAAATATGTAACACATAAACAAACGACAACCACTGAATTACTGGCTCCTGAATTGAATCAAGCCTTTTGATGTAAATATTGCAAACACGACGTACAGTACTTGCAAAAATAGTAACTGTTATCAGCATGCGTTTAAAACAATATTGCTAACATGGGTCAAGAACAGGATTGAGAAAACAGGCATCTAGACTCTTTTTTTATTTTGGTAAAACTGGTGCTGAGTGAGTTTCATTTTATTCATATTTGCTTTGCTATAAATAGCCATATTTATCGCACTTAAATAGGGTATGTTGAGATGAATATAACAGCAATAAAGGAAGACAAATATTTTTGTCCTCCTGTTTTCAACTTTTTGACAATAAAGTCGGACGAGGAACAGTCACCAGTCACTGTATAATTCTTAGTTTACAATTTATTCTCAATGTATGAAAAACATATCAATTTTGATTCGCTTGAATCTTTCAGCGTTAAGTGTGGTGACCATTTCACTGAATACTAGTATTATCATTTAAGGGTAAGCAGAAGCCCACCTCCATGTGCGAGGTTTTGTTGCTGCATTTGAGACCCATTAGTAGTTTCAGACTGTTTATGTCTTTGCTCTTTGGTCGTATTGGTAACTCATTGACACAATCCTTGTTTCCGTTCTCTATGGTAACCTTCCATTCCCTATACGACCCGCATGCGTTATATTCTGTTTTACTTTGAAACTCCGATGAATGTGTAGTGAATACTTACTCCGCCGCCCCATGCGGTACAATCTATTTTATAATCATTTTTGTTAAATGAGTTAAAATCGTCTCTAAACACAACAGCTCTCGTCATGCTTCTTACAGGCCGTAATGATTCCAAACTGTCTGAAACATTCAATGGTGTAATCTTAATTTATTCAACATTTGTCATACCACAAACCAAATTGGTGGTTTGCATTAAAGGAACAGTGACACAAAACAACACATTTAGGGAAACACACAAGGTCTTTATTAACCATCTTCATTAGCCAAGGGTTACGCTCCACTCCCCTTCTCGCCACCTGCCCAGCAAAGATATCATTATTAGGTTACGATCCACTCCCCTCCTCGCCACTTGCCCAGCAAAGATGTCATTATTAAGTAATAATGGTATCTTTGCTGGGCAAGTGGCGAGGAGGGAGTGGATCGTAACACTTGGCTAGTGATCATGGTTTTAAAAGGAAACGATGTAGTCATAAATCAGGTTAAGTAAGATGTTCTGTCTCGCACGTGTTTTCATACGGAACAGGGTAAAAAAAATGCCCCTTAACACCATTCTTTCTTTCGTATGACTTGTTAAGCTTTTATAAGAATAACGTCTAAGTTAGATTTCCCCCGCCATTTTTTGTTATATCGAATATCTCGTACAGGAATTCTATAACCTATCAATATTTTTAGCTTAATATATTCTCGATCAAATGATCATATTTTAATATCAATTTTGAATTCCAGTGTGTTTTTCTTTCTTATATACTATACTCTCAATTGTCCCTTGCCTAGATTCAGTTCTGAAATTCCAGATATTTTTATGGAAGATGCAGATGGGGGTTAATACAATCTTTATGATTGTTTGTTGTTTATACTCTCGACTTTCATTTTGCATGAACTTACGAGTCTTCCATTCTGTGACTTGTGTATCGTCTTTATAATAAGCCGTTATTCTGTATCGCAAATCTTCGCCAGAGTTAACATTCAGTTCTGTGAATGATAGTTCCCATACTCCGTCATCTGAAAATTTTACATATGGACAAACTGTGAATGCTATATTTTATACAGGAAAATGCATGACATGTTATTTATACAGTACCAAGTCATACTCAGTACTTGCTTTGTCAGACTTAACACGTCAAGATGAATAAATTGGGAAGATAGCGAACAATATTTCAAGTACTACACTTTCCACACTTTATCTAAAAACAAAAGGCGATAATGTGTTATCGGTCCACAAGTACCTACATGTATGAGCCATCAGCATATCAAATATCCTTATCACATCTCATTCTTGAAAACTGACATATAAACACCCTATATCTTTTCGCGATTTTAAACAAACAATAACGCATGCGTGTAATCCCAGCCTTACATACATTAAACACACATTAACAGACGACAATCACTGAACATTAGATTGCAAATCCGTAAGTTCATCGTTCCTATTTGGGTACCTCAAGCATACACAATGTATGTCATCTTACGCTATTTTACTATCCTTGGCACATGTCGTGTCGTTATATTTACATTGTAACTTACCTATGCGCTGTGCATATTTTTCGTAAAATTGTTGCCCTTCTGTTTGGACTTCAATCTTTAAATTGGACAACAAAGGCTCATCTACAAAAATATATCAATTTAATTGAATTAAATTAGTTTATATGAGATTGTATTGATAGTCAACATGAATTCATCAACCTGTACATGTCCCCAACTATTATATATCTTTCTTTAAGTCTCAGACAATGTTGACCTTAACTACATGTAGGAAGAACTTCAAAGATAAGGCTTACTATACGGTATGGATTTGGCTACTGAATTTTGAATGTCGTATAGTGACCTGAACTTGTTAAAATTTGTATTTACAGATTGCTGTCTCATTGGCCATCACACCACCATTCGTATGGAAGTGAAAATGTAAAATGAAAAACAGTTTTCAATTGATTGATATTGACACGACTGATGCCGATAGATACCACACACACTGACGCACATAACTATACAAGTGAACTGTAAATAAACACGAACCCCTTTAAAAAATTGAAAGGGGGGAATAGTGCCCGGGAAGGTAGCATAACATTTCTAAAACACAGCAGTTTTCGAAATGTAACTTAGGCCGTGTTCACATTGACCTAAATTCGGTGTTGTGTTAGTGTAACTCACACGTAAACTAAACACAGTTGCGTTCCCATTGATAAAACTCAATGTTTACATGTAGTTTAAATCATGTTTTATCTACACACAGTCGATAGTCAATGTAGGCCTTGTGTAGGTTAAGTGTACACAAAACTAGGCATTTAGGACATTCGTTTTACCGTGTATATTTTTAAGGAGGAAACTTTTTTTGAGTAAAGTTGATATTTTTGATAATTATTAGTATAGTTCTTTACAGAAATTGTTGTTTAAATTTTGTTAAAAAAAAATAACGTGATTTATTAACCCCTGATCAAGACTCAAAGCAGCATCATTGCTGAACCCATAAGGCAGCAATCAATTGATTTTCGGTGGAGCCTATTATAGTTGAGTATAAAACATAAAGGCACGAGGGGTGGGGCTATGGATTTTGTTTTGGAAAAAAAAATGTTTCCAGTTTTTGGCCCTGAAAAAAAATTGTATGTTTCACCCTCAGCTGCCACTATATATATAATGCTAAAATTGATTTCGACTTGTCACCAAAATTTGTCCTGAAAAAATCTATAGCCCACGCACCCCCTCCCCCCCCCCCCCCCCCCCCCAAAATGAAATAAATAGTTGCTGCCGAATTCATTTGAAAAGGTCTTCCCGAATCGACTTGACGTTCGCAGAAATATTTGCCACTGGTCTTTACTCAAACAACGATTCATGCATAAATGCATGACTAAAAAAGTGTGAGGTAAATGGTATGTTTGTCTAGTATCTCAGATCCGTTAAATAGCACTCAAAATAAAAAAAAAACCTTACCAATTTCCTTTACCAAATACTCCTTGAAGAAGAAATACCATTTGAAACAAACAGAAAAGATAAAAATGTAATGATCCCTAATATCTCAATCTTTTTTTCGGCTGTAAGCACGTTACTAGTATATTAAAACTACTGCAAATTATAAAAATGGCTTTCATAAAGTAACAACCACTTAACTCAAAAAAAGGGGGAGGTGTTTTTTTTTTTTTTTTTATCAGAGAAAGATTTTTTTTCGCGCGTAATATTTATTCCGGTTTTTTTTCGATGCTGGTGATCAAATACTTTTATTCAATATTTAACACTATAATGTATGGGGAAACTCTTGATTCAGATTCTTTTTTTATCATCTGTATGACCAGATTCTTTTTTATCAAATTGGGGATCGGAATATTTCCATCCCCCCTCATTTTGAAGTCAAATGGCCGTTCCCTTACTGCTAGAAAAATTGTCCGAATAATTTGCATTCGGTTCTACGTAATGAACATTTAAATGACACATAGTTTACAAGTGTGAACAAATCTTATGTACAGGTAGCTAAACAAGGTGTATAGATGTGAACAAATGTAATGTGAAACCAGTGTGCATTACGGTAAACTAAATGTAAACATGTTTACTGTACATGGCTTTTGGTGTGAACACGGCCTTAGATGTATAAACACGGGGTTAATTTAATGAAAGCGATTTGTTTAACATTTTCGATGTATCAAATTATCCTAAACTTTTGGGTTATGCATTTTCGATCTAATTTTAATTGGGTCAAAGCCTAAAGTGATTTAGAGATTTAAAGAATACATGCAATTTCATTAAATATAAAAATAAGAAGATGTGGTATGGTTGTCAATGAGACAACTATCCAATTTGGTTTTAACAATAACATGTACGAATAAAGATGGACTTGCCTTTTAGAATAAAGCTGACGCCATCTGACGTAAAAAATCGTATCTCTGGTTTGAAAGCATACGCTAGATTAACAGCTAGAAGCACATTCAGCGCTAATAACCTCATGGCTATCCAATTAATCCGTCGTACAGCGACTACTGTTTATATCTACGGAATCGTTTGATAAGAGAATGTGAAATATAACATTCAGACTGATAGATCACTTAGACATCATTTCAGACCACAACATATCTCCGGTTGAACTTAATATTAAGTAACTGCATCATAAATCCTTGGAACCACGAGGGTGATAATTTGATCCCGGTCAGTTCAGAACAAAAATAAAAAAGGTATTTTTTTGTTACTAACATATTCCAAACATATATGTGCAATGCTGTTTGAAGGGAGACAAGTCTTCGTGTTGAAGACCGTACTTTGACCTATAATGGATTTTCTTTTACAATTTGTGACTTGGATGGAAGAGTTATCTCATTGGCACTCACACCACATCTTCTTATATTCAATTAATAGTTTTATGTTTTAATATAAGGCGTGTCAATTCGTTGTCAGAAAAAATAGGTTTTTCCCAAACGAATAAAGCGTTCAGTTGGATTTCACAATTTAAAAGAATTTTGATTTATTATATAAAAACAAAAAAACAAAAAACAACAAGTGTACATCTGTATGTATATGTGTACGCACACGTAAATAGATGGCATTAATTTGAAAATATGTCAGTGCTACTTTTGTACGTTTACGGACATCCGGGTCACGCTATTCATATTCTATATTTTAAAAGTTGTCACTATGAGATAGGACACAGGTTATACTAGGTTAAAAACCGACACATGCTTCTCCGTATCAAGATATTTCTATGTACATATTGTTCGGTTTTGAACACAGGTGCTTGAGGACAGGATCCTGTATGAGCTCCATATAGTCCCTCCCCCCCCCCTTTTTTTTTTAATCATTTATCTCAGATTTTTCGATATATATCACTTATTTGTACCATATATATACTAATATACCATATTTATACTCTAAATATGGTATATTGGTATATTAGTATATATATGGTACAAATAAGTGATATATATCGAAAAATCTGAGATTAATGATTAAAAAAAAAAAAAGGGGGGGGAGGGACTTTATGGGGCTCATACAGGATCATGTCCTCAAGCACCTGTGGATTTGAACTCCTATAATTTAGAGTTAATATATACCAAGGATTTAATTGATTGCTATTTTACGAAATTTACCTTTGATTTTACTGACTGATAATTTCTTTTATCGCTATTTTGTGAGTTTTTCCTTTGATCTTTTTTTGTGATCATTTTCATACCATGCTTCTCGCTTGAGATGGAAAATTTATCGCTAGAAACTAAGGAGGCCACGGGGCGTTGCTTACGAAATTGACATTGAAATTGACAACCTTGTCATCGGAAGAATAGCGATAAAATGGTTATCATTGGTCATCTCAACTCGATTGCATTTCTCACTTTCGCTGTACCAGCTCAAGCGAGAAAATCAATCTCGTTGAGATAATCAACGATAATCTATAATTCTCGGCACAGAAAATGATATGAAAAATTATCGTCAGAAACTAAGGGCGCATGTGCCCGTTGTCAATGAAATTTACAACATTTTCATAAGTAAAATAGCTGTATACAGATTATCATTGTTCATCTCATCTCTATCAATCTCGTTGTGATGACAAACGATTCATAATTTTTCATTATATAAATATAAAGAGTTATGGTATTGCAAACGATAATTTCAACTATTTAAATTGAGTTATCGTTCTTCTGTCGTTTTCTGTCGATACAAAGTTTCAATGTTAACAGCTACACTAACAATTATTTGACCTACAGCTTCAAAGTATTAAATGGAAAGCTATTGTTATTTGTTCGGATGGCCCGAGGAATAGTACCAGGACTATTTGTCCAGCCAATACAATGCGCATGTCACCTTCATATTTGTGTGCGCGTGATATATTATCTTCAGCAGCACTAGGAGGTAGCACGTTTGTATAATCTTTAGTGTTAGGGTCTAATCTTGTTACTGGTAATTGTAATTGTTGTTTTCTTCAAACTTGTATATAATCCAATTATGGATAACGAATAATTAGAAAATATCATATATATCCGATTTTTTTTTATATAAGAAGAGAGAAGACATAAAAAGTACGTGTACACCAAACTTGGATAGTGTTTGACTCGTGCATTTTAAGTTAACGTTAGGGATTTTGTCTAACTGAAAAAGGTACATAATTACTATGTCTGTAGCTGTCAAAAAGAATTATATACCCCCTGAAATGAAGTTAACCATATTATGTGTGAGAGATGAGAGATTTTTCTATAATGCCCCCCCCCCCCCAAAAAAAAGGAAAAATACTGTTTTTTTTTATTCTATTTACGTGAGGGGTCGGGTGACACGGTGTGCTCCTTTTCCCAAATTCCTCTTTTCTTTTTTTCTCCTGATCCCATCTTTGTTGTTCCGTTTATTCATAAACCCACTTTTTTACCTCACTTTTTATAATCCTATTTTCTATTATAATGCCCCCCCCCCCCACCCCCCTCAAAAAAAGGAAAAACACTGTTTTTATTTTATTTACGTGAGGGGGTCCGGGAGACACGGTGTGCTCCTTTTCCCAAATTTCTCTTTTCTCTTTTTCCCCTGATCCCATCTTTGTTGTCCCGTTTATTCACAAACCCACTGTTTTTACCTCTCTAGATTCGGATAATGCGAGCTATCCGCCCAGCAGTCACTTAGAGGATAATCAATTCGGAAAGTCCATAATCACATGGCAAAATCAAATAACAAAACGCATCAAGAAAAAATGGACAAGAACCAAATGTAGAAAATGGTGGATTAAACCTGGTTCTATAGCGCGAACCCTCTCACTTTAATGACAGTCTCATCAAATTCCGTTATATTTACCATGATAGCAAGGGTCAGTAGTGCTGAATCTTTGCAACATTTTGCCTTATAATATAAGTACGTGATATATATCAGAATTTATAGTCTTTGCAAAGACATTGATTTAGAATGGGTGTAAATAAACTCATCATAAAAAATTATATACCAGGATTGCAATTTTGTATTTGCATCGGACAAAAGACTCATCAGTGACGCTCAAATCCAAAAAAAAAAGTTAAAAAGGGCAAATAAAGTATAAGGTTGAAGAGCACTGAAAAAAATACTCTAAAAATATACTTAGTACTAGTATATTATTTCATTATTCGGATTTTCTCAAGGAAGTCAGTCATTGGACTAAAACACGTGAATCAATACAGTCAAGATCATTTAGGAATCTTGGCTACGATGTAGTACACTTTATTTATAAAATTTGATGACATATTATTTTTGTTGAACAAATTGTTAACTAGTAATTATTCTACAAAAGGTGGATGTCAACAGTATCTTATTTCCAATTAAAATCAATTAGATGGCAAACAACTATTTATGGAACCCTTAATGCACTTGTTTAGGTTTTTACAGCTTTTCTAAGAACTCGTCTACTGGATTGATTATTTCGTAAAAAGCAATATCTGTTGGTCTACAGGAAGCTAAATATATACTAAATTAATAGATATTTCAGTCGCTAACTAAAGTAATATGTTGTTCTTTTATAGAATGGCAGACTAAGCATCGTTAAAGTTTGATGACACGCAACGACTAAGGACGCTAAGTCCTGAGGTTGAATGTTCTTTTTTTTACTTCAGTAGGTGTTTTGTTTTTTGGACATTAATTGGTCAGAAGAAGTATATTCATCATAGATTACATATTGAGTATGTAGTTTTGTTTGTTCAGAAGAACACTCATAATTCCATCTGCTAACACTTAGTTTTGAATATTTGGAAAAGTGCTAATTAAAATTATAACTAAATTGCATATTAAGCGCGTAATTTGATTCGTCATTTTTTTTACGATTTTTGTATGTGGTGAAACTGGTTGGATCGTATTGTCCCTTTTATCAAACGTGTCGCCTTTTTTCTTGGAAACTACTGGAATGCATTTTTTAAAAATGAACAAAGCACGCTATAAATATAATGCAGCTTGGTTAGTTTTTGTCCCTAGGCCTGTACAAATAATGCCAATGATAATAGTTTGCCTTCAACTTTTTTCACGGACTACGTGCAATGTATCGAATAGAACAAAACACTTATCAATTTATTAATAAAAATATTTACTTGTTTATCTCTTGTGAACCACTGTTATAAAGTCATGGCTAATGCTGTTTGTGATTTATTGAAACCATAGTAATCAAATTATTATAGGACAAAACTCACAATCAAATGTAGGAGTATAGAAAACAATATTATGACGAGAATCTAATAATTAAGTCGTACCAAAATGATATATAATAAATAATAAAAGAAACGGAATAATAAAATTGACTTGGATATAATAACCTCGTTTACTAAGATAACAATCAAAGTATTAAGTTACGAACCGGTGTGTTACGATCGCCAGCTGGGATTACCCCGAGCGAAAAATATTTTATTTACAAATCTAACCTTGATGGGGTAAATTTAAGACGAAGTGTATTAGAAACGAACAGATAAAGTTCATTTGCAGTATCAAATACATATGTATGTGTCATCAGCGAAAGTAGTGATTATATATAAGTCCTTGCATGATGTCCGCAAATCCTGAAGTGTGTCGACGGTTGTCTTGACCACTGAAAATTCAAAAAAAAGTGATCATATATATCCTCTTTTCTTATCTTGATCTTTCTGGTAACATTTTAACGTTATTTTTGCCGTGTATAATATATTTTGCAGTGTAGCGTTTTCGATAGGCCAGTAATAGAAATATTTTTGATCTTTGTAATTTATGTTATGGACTCTAATCTTTACCAGATATTAAAATAGTGGCGAAAGATCATACCAGAGGTTTATTCACACGCATAAGTCGAAAGTGAACTGACAACGCCGTGGCTAAAAAGTGGGGGCGATCGCAGGGTTAGTCGTAACTTTCACCGTTTACTATACATTGTTAGTTTATAGAAAAGAAGATGTGGTATGCTTGCCAATGAGACAACTATCCACATAGTTTGTTATCATTTTTTTTTTAAAGTTCATTTAATCTCGATTGTTGACTCTTAACATCTGCATGGTATGAAGATACGGTACAAGTACTAAAATTGAGAATGGAAATAGAGAATGTGTCAACGAGACAACAACTCGACCATAGAGTAGACAACAGTCAAAGGCCACCTATGAGTCCTCACTGCAGCAAGAAACTCCCGCACTTCTATTCATTTATACCTAAGGCCCTATTAACGTTTTAACTTATAACCCTGATCTGACATCGGTAATCAAGCATCTCTTTATTATCTACGATCGGGATCTTTATCAATAATCCATCTTGAAGGTGCATTGTTAATTCAGAAAAGCACTTTAGATGCATATATAATTTGTAAAGTTTAAATTTATTTTTTTATCTAAATATTTACGCTACATTTATGTGTTCGTGTATAAAGAAGAAGATATGATATCTGATGATTATGACAGTCGTAATTTGGTCCTTGTTACGCCCAGTATTGTTTAAAAACATGGGTGTTGTTTTGTGTTTAAATTTTAAATTAATTGCAATTTGTTAAAAATCTCCTTACTTAAGGTATAGCAGTTAATAATAACGGTTAATAAATAGACCGAATGATTTAAATTAGTTTAATCTCGTTGACCTTGGTTCTACGATAGTTTGATGTTTTGTTAACGTTATGATTTAAACGATTGATCTGTGGATTGATCATTGGCCTATAATACTATTTGTACGGTAGTTCTGGTTATCCAGCGTGGTTCACGACACATATAGATTGCATATTATGTTTTTTTTCCCCCTCAAAGTTATATCTAGCATTTGAAAGTAATTTAGTCTTTTCTTTTTGAAATGTGTAAACTAATTATATATAAACTTGTATTTTTGTCTATCTGATGAGTTAAGCCTTTTTCAACTGATTTTTATAGTTCGTTCTTATGTTGTACTGTTATATCCCAGGTTTTGGGTAAGGTTTGGGATCCCGCTAACATGTTTAACCCCGCCACATTATTTATGTGTGTGCCTAACCCAAGTCAGGAGCCTGTAATTCAGTGGTTGCCGTTTGTTTATGTGTTTATGTTTATATATGTTTTTCGTTCACTTTTCACATAAATAAGGCCGTTAGTTTTCTCGTTTTACATTGTCTTGTCGGGGCCTATTATAGATGACTATACGGTATGGGCTTTGCTCAGTGTTGAAGGCCGAACGGCTACCTATAGTTGTCAATGTTTGTGTCATGTTGGTCTTGTGTGGATAGTTGTCTCTTTGGCAATAATACCACATCTTCTTTTTTATAAACTTTATTGCAGGAAAAGTGTGTTAAAATTCAATTCTCCAACGCATAAAAGCACAATAGTTACAATTTGATATTGTGTTTTTACATATCGATTCGAAAATAGTGTTACCTTCAAGATTAAGATTATATAAAATCTTCAAAATTTTGATAAGATCGACATCCTGCATATCGTTTTCAAGTAATGGATTATATATATGGTACCTTCGAAATTTTCCTTTCGCAAGTAAAGTTTAGCATACTTATTAACATCAAATGAAAAGTATTGTTAAGTCAGCGCTCAGACAAACATACAGTTAACTAGCAAACAATCTCCTTTTTATTTCGTCCTACGGAAACTTGATCTGAATAAATGGCACACCATCATTTCCGGTATTGAAAATGAGTCTTGTATATCGGACAATGTGATATGGTCCTAGATACAAGAGTTATTTTAAATGTCGGAGATAATGGTGTGCAATTATCTTCAGATTGAGTTAATTTAATATAAAAGCTCTAAAGAAACTTGAAAAGAGCATAGAATCGTTTTGTAAAACAATTAAAAATGTGAAGGTCAACTTGGCTTTGGCAGCAACCAAATAGCAACCATAAATTAAACTATACAGTTGCATTCGTTCATGAACTTAAAATTACAAAACCAATGTATCATTTGACGTTAAATCCTTGGTTGATGGTGAATATTCCAACCTAATTCTAAAATAGCGTATGGTACATTTGTATGTCTTATGTAGGAGATGTTCTATATGGTCTGTATTTGATGAGCTAAGCTATAAATCCTTCTTTTGTATATGCATTTTAACTTGAAATGAGCATGAGCACATGCGAAACTCAGTCTTTCGGCGAAAGTATTGCTCTGGCTTCAAGCTTCCCTATACATTTTCATAAGATTAGGAATGGCAATGTGGAATATGTCAAAATGAAAACACCCTGACCACAGAGCGGATAACAATTTCAATATCATCTGTGTGAGAATGTTTTGCATGGCCATTTTTAGCTAAAATTACTCGCGAGACAATCGCCCTGGAACTGTTTAGGTTTACATAATATTACGGAACATGTTTGACGCTTCCAACATCTGCTAGTAATTAACAAAAAAAAAACAGAAATGTGAGAAATCTGTTGCAGCTGCTGGTAAATAACATTTTAATTGAAACTTAAGTGAACACAATGTCATTGATACCATTCTAAGAAATAACATCTTCCCAAATAAACAAAACCATAAAGATGATGTACTGTTTACTAATGGACGATCATATACGAAACCGATTTTCAATCTCAGCTGACAACCATCGATGTAAATGTTGTTGTAGAAATTATCTGTATAATAATGATTACAATTTAGTGTTGTTTTTTTACAATTAGTCTGAACAAAACAGGGGTACTCATCGGATGGACTATGACTATACTGTTATGAACTGTGTGCGAGGTTTGTTTGGGGTTGTTTTATTTTGTCGAAAAAACTAAATTTTGAAAACTATCACTAACCTTTAATCATTTTGTTATTGTACATAGTTTTTTTTATTAGTTCGCATGTTGTTACACGGTTCCGGAATACTCACATTTATTATTTTCAGGAGTCAAATTTAGTTTCCCAAAGTACATGGTTTCCTAGATACTTACCGCGTCTCATGCTTTGTCATTTATTTTTCAGTGTTTTAAGTGAATCTTAATCGTCATTTATAACTATGTTTTCCCTTTCTTAGCAATCTATCTTCTTTAAACTAACTAATTTGCTCAAGCGATCCATATTTGAAACTGTCCCGAATAAGAAAATAGCGCTTTACAAATGGTACCCGTCTATGTTCAGTTGTAAATTGTCCATATGATGAGTTAAGCCTTTTTCAACTGATTTTCATAGTGCGTTATTATGTAGTAATGTTATACCACTGTCCCAGTTTAGGGAAGGGTTGGGATCCCGCAAAAAACATTTAACCCCGCCACTTTCTGTATGAATGTGCCTGTCCCAAATCATGAGCCTTTTATTAAGTGGTTATCGTTTGTGTTACATATCTGTTTTTCGTTCAACTTTTGTACATAAATTAGGCCGTTAGTTTTCTCGTTTGAATCGTTTTACCAGAGACATATTATATGTCTCTGGTTTTACATTGTCATTCTGGGGCCTTTTATAGCTTACGATGTAGTATGGGCTCTGCTCACTGTTGAAGCCGTACGGTGACATATAGTTTTTTTTTGTGTCATTCAGTTTCTTGTGGAAAGTTGACTAATTGGCAATCATACCACATCTTCTTTTTTACATTTTTATTACGATCAATAGACTTGTCCTATGTATGCATTGCAATGACCGCAGGTGTCGTCACACTTATATGAGTTTAATAAAAAAAACTTTTTAAGCTATGTGTCTTCATTGCTTTACGTCTTCGTAAAGGATTTTTAGGTGTTGTGATTAGAACGTCACTTATGAGTCTTTCAAAGTCAAAAGTAAAATCACAAACATACTGAACTTCGAAGAAAATTCAAAACGTAAAGTCCCTCATCAAATGGCAAAATCAAAAGCTCAAACACATCAGAAGAATGGATAACAACTGTTATATTCCTGACTTGGTTCAAGCATTTTCATATGTAGAAAATGGTAGATTGAACCTGGTTTTATAGCTAGCTAAACCTCTCACTTGTATGAGCGCGGTAAGCTAACAAATGTTTATCCTTGTACTTGAAATAAGTTCATTCATCACTAAGTTATTGTTTGATCTTTTTGGATAAGGAAAGTAAATGTGTGGCGGACGGATAAAATTTATATGTGCTATATTTCGTATAAAGGTATAATTTAACATTTCTTTAACTCTTAGATGTCGAAACAAAGAAGATATAATATACGATGAGGACAACCAGTACAGTTGTAATTTAAATATCGTTTGCTGTTTTTCTATTAAAGATTTTAGATAATTGAATTTTGCCGTACATCTTTCTAGGTATTATAGTTAAGAACAACGGTTAACAATTAGACCGAAAGATTTAAATTGATTTAAACTATTTAACCTTGCGTTTGAGATAGCATGATGCTTTGTTAATTTTAAACATCAAACGACTTATATATAGACCTTGATATATGATCAATAACACTATTTATAAAAAGCTGTTTTGTTAATACGGTGCGGCTACAGACAAATAGTGAAAACGATTTTCTTTCTGTTTTTTGTTCCCAAATTATTATCTTTACTTTGTCGGAACTCTGCAATTCTTTAACCATCTATTGTTTTCCTTTTGAATAAATTTGTAAATTTGAAATTGTTAGTAAGATATGTATATAAAAAAGAAGATGTGGTATGATTGCCAATGAGACAACTATCCACAAAAGACCAAAATGACACAAACATTAACAATTATAGGTCACTGTACGGCCTTCAACAATGAGCAAAGCCCATACCGCATATAGTCAGCTATAAAAGGCCCCAATAAGACAATGTAAAACAATTCAAGCGAGAAAACTAACGGCCTTATTTATGTAAAAAAAATGAACGAAAAACAAATGTGTAACACATAAACAAACGACAACCACTGAATTACAGGCTCCTGTTCTTCTTCGTGTCTTTTCTGTGTCGAAAATTACAATAGTTATATCCTAAATGTATGTTTATATATTTTTGAAAACAAATATGCCTTTAGAATTTTCAGCATATCTTATATTTAAGGCTGTTGCTTCTGCATGGGAGACTTTCGTTTTTATCAAACAAATAAACAAAAAGAGGGACGAAAGATACAATAGGGAAAATCAAAAGTAAACTGACAACGCCATGGCTAAAAATTAAAATAGACAATGAATAGTACAGAAGACGCAACATAGAAAAATTAAGACTATAAGAATATAGAAATATGATATTTAATTTTAATTAGTTTCTTGTGTATAATTCAGAGTTTAGTGTGACGTCCATCATCACTGTATTAGAATACATATTTTTTTAGGGGCAAGCTGAAAGACACCTACGAATGCGGGAATTCTCGCTACATCGAAGACCCAATTGGTGTCCTTCAGCTGTTGTCTGCTCTATGGTCGGGTTGTTGTCGCTTAGACACATTCCCCATTTCTATTTTCAATTTTATTTATATGTTTATATCCCAGTACATCCTTTCCTTTCAACCTATGCAAGAACAGCATAATTCCCCATTTCCATTCTCAATTTTATTTATATGTTTATATCCCAGTTCATCCTTTCTATTCAACCTATGCAAGAACAGCATAAATACAAGACTCGTTGTCAATGCATACGTCGAAGATGATCGCGTGAATATTGAAAGCTTTAGAGGCGATGTGTTGTTCTAATTTACACAGATTTTTCGATGTCTGTAAAAACTGGGTTTTACGTCATTCAAACAGAAGATACATGTACCAATATTTGTGAAAATTTTCATGCACTCCAAAGATCGAAGAAATTTTTAAGAGAATATATCTTAAAAAACTTCAATACAATAGCTCAAACCCTTTAAGTTAAATTGTCGCTGGGACCAAACTAAGTACTACATAATTCATGAACTGGAAATTACAAAAAATGCTTAGTATGACATTTTCCCCTCACTAAGACATTTGCCTTTAACTTAAATTAAACACCCACAACGCTGTTAACTTGTTTTGATTATTAAAAAAAAACAAGAAGAAAACTGACATGTCCATTGAAATACATAGCTGTTGATTTGTTAGTAAACAACATCTTAATGGATTCTGTATTGCATAAACTGCTATTGATACCATTTCAAGAACAGTTTGATTCTTAAAACAAAAACATGAAGATTGTATTACTGTTCATTAATTTAAGAGAACCTGAATTTAAGTAATAGATTCTAGTTTTTACCCAGAAGTCTTTGATGAAGGAGAGATTTTAGTAGGAGTATAGTTATAATTCTAGACAAAATAAGTTATGATAATGCTTAAATGTTTGTTCGTGTGTTTTTAAAAAAAAAATGCAATTGGATTCGTGTATTTTTAAAATAGTCAACTCAGTATGCATAGTTTTAAATTATATTTTAAAATGTTTCTGTTAATAAAAAAACCCACAAAATCTGAACATATGAAACAGATTTTTAGATCATTCTATTGTAACATAAAGATGTTAGCCTTAACAATAATATGATTTTGTGAGGTAGTTTTAGATATTTTTGACATTTTTACCTATTATGTATGTTTGTTTTGTGCACACATCATTGTCAATATAATGGAATTTAATTCGAGTGTCATACAAGTGAGAGATTTATCTAGCAATTTAACTTGGTTTAATCCATCATTTTCTACATGCCTGTACCAAGTCAAGAATATGACGGTTGCTTTCAATTTGTTTTATTTGTTCGAGCTTTTGATTTTGCCCTTTGATTAGGGACTTTATGTTTTGAAATTTCCTTGGAATTTTTTTGTTCTTTTACTTTTTGCTTCAAAAAATATTTTGTAAAGACGTAAATGATGGCAAAACATCGTTATGATGAAGGTATTGAATGACATCCTATTGTCCAAAATCAATGTATTAAATGTCAAATTTATCATAATGATATTAATGACATCCGTGCTGCCATTTGTTTCTTAGTGTTTAAAGATAGTACAAGTATATCGTCCTATTTATTTAACAACTGAAATAACATGATTTAGAAATGATAATATAACCGGCATCTCTTGAAAAAGACAATAGCTCACTGAATACCGCCTTCTGTAATGTTAAGATATAGCATGCTATGGAACAACATACATTCGTTAGATATCATCACCAAATGATGGCACGCAGGTGTCCTGCGGACATCATGCATACAGGAATTGTAGGCCATTGTTACAAACATTGTGGTAAACAAAAATTGAATAGCCTCAAAAAGAAAGACAAATACAGTTGATGGACAATAATTGTATTGTGCGTGTGTGTGTGTGTGTATTTATTGGATTAATTTGCTATAGATTAACTAAATGAACAACAAAAAAATGTTAAGAAAAGTTTTTTTAACCTTTCACCATTTTCTTGCTGTACTTTTTCATTTTGAAATGTTGTTACAATTTATATGAATTTCAATTTACATAAGGGATTAAACATAACTGTTCTTTTTATGTTTTTATTTTAATACTATCATTGGTAACTATTGGCGCCTATGGCTGAAAAATCTATAGGTTCCCAATAATTCATCCTATGTATGATTGTTTAACATACACATACCAGGTTTTCGTAGTTCTTCATTGTGGTGTCCACGTTTCTCCAGTATTTGCCTTTTTCCCAGTGTTTACGATTATTCTGTTTTCTAATCTCTATTTGTAAATAGTTTGTTTTTATTGTTAAGCTATTTATAGTAAACAATTGCGTGTTCAAGAGCAATTTTCGTAATCGTTATTTGTAAATGGCTCTCCGCTTTTATGTTATTAATCTTATGCGTGTTTACTGGTCATTTGTTTTTCTACTATCACGAGTAGGAACATAGTGCTTTACATTTCGTCTTGATTTTGCGTACATTATAAAGTTCAGTTAAAAAGAAATGACGTACGCATGACATAAAATGGTACAATATTTAGCATTGAACATCAAAGTCGAATATATCTAACCCTATAAGAGGATCTTCAGGGCAGTAGGGGTAAATGTACGAGGTGATGGATTTCTGTTTTTGTTTGTGTTATTTTCATATTTCTTGATCGACGTGACAAGAAAATGTCTTCTCACTAGTGCACAATCAGTTTTTGACAAACGATTCGTCGAAACTTAATAAGGACGTCAGATTTTCTTGTTTTTTTTCTGAAATATCTTTAATTGACGTTTCATAGAGAACACAACTTTCTGGAAACATTTAAAAAAGAAGAATAAAGCTAATCAGAGAAATATAGATTCCATAACTGCAACAAGTGTGTTACGATATTTCTCCACTCGAGACGGTTAAATTTTAATATTTAAAGAGCGAGGCTTTGACGAGCTTTTAAATAGTTAAAATTTAACTGTCGAGAGTGGAGAAATAACATAATACACGAGTTTTAGTGGTGGGATCTGTTTCTCTCATGATTTTTATCCTTCTTTTTCAAAGATTTGAAGAAAGATGTGTACTTTTTATGTGACGTCATCGGGTATGGTCGCCTTTTTTCATGACGTCACAATAGGAAAATTCAGAAGAAACAAAGAAAATTTAACGTCACAATAAAATTTCGACCAATCATTTGCTGAGTTCAAATTTTTCACTAGAGATTAGAAATATTTTTCTCACACCAGTCAAGAAATGTGGAAATAGCATGAAAATTAGAGAGACAAATTTCAACATCGTTACTCGTCTTTTATGATATTTCTCCACTCTCAACAGTTAATTTTTAATCATTTTAAAAGCTCAGCAAGCCTCGTGTTTTTATTATTAGAACTGTTTCGAGTGTTGAATCAGTAACATACTTGATTCATTGGTGGAATATTAAATCTCTTTCGCCCATTATTCTCTATTTTACATTTACTTAAGAATCCCATTTTTCTCTCTTTTTATGTTTTTGAAATTTATGTTCGTAGTTCTATATTCTTCAAATCCAATCCAAACCCTCATATAATATCTATTTACTTGTATTATCTTTGTGAGAAAGTACTTCGGATGATATCGATTGATGAAGTGCTTTTTCGTGTTTTATCTTTAATGCCAGGCTACATATTTTTTTTCTTATCTTCGTTGATGCTGTAGGTAAATCCTAAAGGTGATTTGGAAGCATACAAAATATTCAGTCTCTTTTATTTTTTTTATCTTATTTTCGTGCTTTATTTGTGCAACTCGTGTGATATTGTCTTAGTTATGCATTATAACCATAATAACATGTTTTTCTATTCAAGATTATTTCTAATTGCAATTTACCCTTCCGGAGCACCTGAAATCACCCCTAGTTTTTGGTGGGGTTCGTGTTGTTTATTCTTTAGTTTTCTATGTTGTGTCATGTGTACTATTGTTTTTCTGTTTGTTTTTTTCATTTTTAGCCATGGCGTTGTCAGTTTGTTTTAGATTTACGAGTTTGACTGTCCCTTTGGTATCTTTCGTCCCTCTTTTGTCGACAATCCGTTAAGGTACTATAGTTAACAATAACGTGTAACGCTTGAATGCATTACATTGTTTAAATCTATTTAACCTTCATTTGCGCTAGTGGGATGTTTTGTTAATATCAAGAATTAAAAGACTAATTTAAAGACCTTGATCTTTGATCAATAACATGATTTACACGACAGTACTGGTTATCCAGTGCGGTTCTAGTTAAACAACAAAACTCGTTTGCGTTGCAGTGTTGCCTTTAACAAAAGGTATATTGGAGTAACAAATGTTGACTTTTGCAGCATTACATGATCTTGCCATATCAGCATCTTTAAATCATTAAATATATTTATATTTGCAATTTTGTAATCAAGAAAGTTTTTGTTATGCTTGTTAAGTCTTATTCATTTCTTCGACGTGTAAAAATAAAAATAATTGCATATGGATATTTTTATAAATATAAATTTGAAAACTATATTGCCTGAAGGACTTTGATAATATATAGATTTTAAGGTTTTGTGTCTGTATGTTAAACTTCCATCTTTATCAATAATAAATGGAATATATTGCAGAAGTCACTGCATAGACATTAACTAATTCTTAATTATCATTTTCTCAAAGCATCCTATCTTTTCGCTTTACGAAAGACGATGATCTTGTCCTAGCTGCAAGACTCGTTGTCAATGTCAAATATTGTGTTGTGGATATTTATAAGTTAACAAAAGTATGAAACCAATATTCGTACCGACGTATTTGTTTCCATAAATGTCTTCATGTCTTATACCAAAATGATCGAATGGAAGCTTAAACGAATGAATCTAAAAGGGCATAACATACCTAACTCATAACGTGATGGTCAACTTGATATAATGACATCCGTGCTGACATTGGTGTCTAAGTGTTTAAAGATCACACCATCCTGTACATCTATCATCAGATCTTTCACGTTTTTGAAAGGATTGAAGAATATTACTGTATTTGGAATCTCTCGGGAAAGATTACAGCCTTCAACATAACGCCTTCTTTTAAGTTGAGGGATAGTATCGATGATGTTTCTTAGAAACGATATAGAGTGCTTAGTTTTGATCGTAAAATGTATAAAATGCACTCAGATGCCACATAGAAATCATGTTCAATAGACTTCTAGCCTAGGGCATATTTACACAAACCTTGGAATAAGAAATACATTCCGCGTAAACTCTATATGACATTGGTTTTCCATTGGTTTGATGTCCTTGGGATTTTTCTCTAGCCATTTGATAAGAGAGTGGCCGTTTTAAATTTTCTCTAGATTTCAGTATTTCTGTTATTTGAATCGTTTTTTCAAACGTCCGATACAAAAAAGGAAGATGTAGAATGATTGCAAATGAGTCAACTCTCAACAAGAGACCAATTGACGTAGAAAGTTGTTAGTTTGTTCTATTTTGAATTCGTTTAAATTTGTTTCTGATCTATTATAGGATATTGTGAGATAAGGGGTTTATCTATTGTTGAAGGCTATACGACGTCTTATAGTTGTTTATCCTCTTCCTTATTTTGTTTTTGACTGATAGTTGACCTATGATTATACGTTGTCTAAATTTTGAAATACATATTAACATTCTGCCATTCTGTTGCGTACGTTATACGTTTAAATTGGCAAAACATGGTGAACGCATGGCATCCAATGATCAACGTTTCAACATAGATCACCCAGGTCGGTACTTTCGAATCATATAAGAATTTTTGGATGGTGTCCTTCATTTTCTATATTCCTTAATTTTCCAGGAAAGCTTTCTGTCTTTTTTAGTCCGTTTTCCCATTATTTCGATCATTTTCTAATCTTTATATCTCTGCACTTCTACATTTTCCAATCTTTCAATTATTTAGTGTTCGCCATTCATTCAAACAAGCAGTTTTCCATTCGTTTGACGTGTTAGATTTTTTAAATCAATGTGACGAGGGATCGTCCATTTTAAATTTTCCTTACATTTCAACTTTTTTTCTAACGCCGACCAGGGACTAATTATTGTAGATGCTTGTTATGAAATGAGCCCACCGCTGTTTTTTCTATTGTTTGATAATCTCGTGGAAGTATAAAATTAATAAAATATGCAGCATGCTTTATCCTTATTTTGATGCTGCATGTGTTGTAACTTGTAGATGTGGCTGAGAAAAAGATATGATATATTATAAAGACAGTCGTAACTTTGCTATTTATAAATTTATCTCCATTTATATCTTTTCAAAGCATGTTTTGTTGTGTTTTGACTTAAGATTTCACCTCATCGCAATTAGTCGATAATTGTTTAATGTTATATATTTAGTAATGACGTTAAACACTTATTTCTAATCTAGTTAACCTTGCTTTTCAGATAGTGCGGTTTTGGATTAATAGAAATGATTTAAGACAAAATCTAAAGATATATTAACCTAGATATCAGACGCATTTTCATCTTTCATCAACAAAACTATTTACAGCTATGGTTATCCAGTGCAGTTCCACCCAAATAACAAAATTGCTTACGTTGCAATTTTCCTCAAAATTATTTTGGATTGTAAAATATTTTTTGAATTGCATAATCAAGACATTAAGCAATCCTTTACTTATTTTTTGGCCTTTCTTTTTGAAAACAAACATTTATGGCAAAACACGCATGTAATTTATTTTTATTCATTTCTTTATGTCAAAAATTAAAGTAACAAAAGGATATTGTGTTTTTAATTTAATGATTTCGAAAACAATGATAATATATAGCTATCCGGATTTTGCCTTTGTATGTGAAACTTTTATATTCATCAATATTAAAAGGAATCTTTTAACTAAGTTCTCAATATAAACATAAAACAAAATTCGTAATTATCAATTTCTTAGAAAATCCTATGCTTTATTTAGCTTTACGAAAGACAATGACATTGTTCTAGATTCAAGGCTCAGTATTTTGATATAGTGTATTCAGTTTTCGAGATATTCATCTATGAATCTTTCCTATTTATCAATATCAAATGAAATTACATTGATAAAGTCACAGAATAGACAGTAAACACATTTTTATTTATTCATTTCTCAGCGCATTTTTTCTTTTTATCCCCCGGAAGACAAGCACACTGACCTAGATATAAGACAAATTGTCAATTCCGAAATGTTGGTGTGGCGAAGTTTTGTTCTAGTCGATATTTCAGTTTTTTTTTTAATTTAGATACCAATAAAACTTTTTTTATCATAATAATTATGATACAAATATATGCCTCTGGAGACTGTTAAAAAATATTTCTTCATGTTCTAAAGATTAACTGGTAGCTTTAGTTTATATAAAACAGCTAAAAATATGTATGTCTTATTAGTCTATGGCGGTATTTAAATTAAATTACATACATTTTTGAACTGACTGGTTAGTTATTCTATAGCTTGGACCACTTGGCCACAGAGTTCCCTTAATAGGATAGAAAATACAATCAAAATTGAAATAGTAACATATAAGGGTGTGTGGGATGGCGGTAGTGAGAGTTACACAAACAGTAAAAGGTGTCTGCAAAATGAAATGCAAATGGATTCGAATATGAAAAAGTTCAATTTCTGCAAATGCAGTTTATTAGATCTTTGTGTTTATAGCAAACCGTGAAAATTGAAAAAAAAATTAAGGCCTTATCCTTTACGCGTTGTTTGCTACCGATATTTTATTCTGAACATTGGAAAACATCGTAAAGGTTATGATTAATGCATCATATCAAATATAATTATCAATGTTTTCCAATGTAGCTAATATAGCATGTTTATGACATAATGACATCTGTCTTGACATTTGTATCTAAGATTTTAAAGACCACATCGTCCTATTTATTTATCATCTTAAATGACATGATTTTTAAAGGATCGAAGATTATAACCCTTTTGGAATATCTTGGTAAATACAATGGCTGTTAACATATCGCCTTATCTAATGTCAGTGATATCAGGTTAGTTTCTGACAAACAACAGAAATTGCTTGGTTATAATTGCTTAATGTTTAAAAGGCACACACGTGCCACGTAGAAAACATGTATAAGAGACATGTCAAATGCTGTATAAAAATATGGTTATTGCTTCCACTTTACGTGTTAAGGTCGATGGCCATTTCGAAATCGACGTTAACATATATAGGAGAGCCTTTCCCCCTAAACAAGGAAGATTTCGATTACCGTGAATAAAATACGCGATTCCGGAATAAGATTCGGAACAAAAATTTGGAAAGTAATTTAACTGAAAGGTGTAAGATACTACGGAAACATAATAGCTAAAAACTAGTTTTTTTTAATACCAACACATAAACAAAGATTTGGTATGCATGCCAATGTGAACTCTCCATCAAGTCACAATTTGAAATAGAAAACAATTACATGTCAAGTACGGTCTTTAACACTGATACATTGACTCACACCGATCAACAAGACATAAAGGGCCCCAAACATTACTAGACTAAGTGTAAAACCACTCAAACAGGGAAACCAACGATATCATTTATATAAAAAAAAAAACGAGAAACAAGAAATTGTTATGAACCCCATCAACAAACTACTAAACATCGGATATCTGACTTAGGACAAGTACAATTAAATGCAGCGGGGTTAAACGTTTTAATAGGTACAAACCTTCACTTTCCTTAAACAAGAGTGTTACATTATAACATAGAAAGACACACTTAAAGATATCAATTGAAATATTTTATGAAAATGTATTCATTCAACCCCAGATAATTGCAAATGAATCCAAAAGCTCGACATTTGTGATTATAGCAAACCGTAAAAACAGAAAAGAAATTGCTACATTTTCAGTTCCGATTTGCGTAACCCTTGTATGTTAGGTAAGGCCTTATCCTTAACGCATTGTTTGCTACACATATTTTAATCTGATAAATTAATGATTGTAAAACATCGTAAAGGTTATGATTAAGGCATTATACCAAATATAATTATCAATGTTTTCCTATGCAGCTAATATAGCATGTTTATGACATCTGTCTTGACATTTGTATCCAAGATTTTAAAGATCACATCGTCCTATTTATTTATCATTTCAAATGACATGATTTTGAAAGGTTTGATGATTATTACTATTTTGGAATATCTTGGAAACGACAATAGCTCTTAACATATCGCCTTATCTAATGTCAGTGATATCATCTTAGTTTCTCACAAACAACAGAAATTGCTTGGTTATAATTGCTTAATGTTTAAAAGGCACGCACGTGCCATATAGAAAACATGTATAAGAGACATGTCATATACTGGTTAGAAATATGGTTATTGCTTCCACTTTACGTGTTAAGGTCGATGTCCATTTCGAAATCGATGTTAACATACATAGGAGGTATAGAGCCTTTCCCCCCTTGAACAAGGAAGATTTCGATTACCATGAATAAAATCCGCGATTCCGGAATAAGATTCGAAACAAAAATTTTGAAAGTCATTTAACTGAAAGATGTATGATACTACGGAAACATAATAGCTAAAAACTGGCTTTTCCGTTCCGGGTTACATTTTTCTTTTTATACCAACACATATTAGAAGATTTGGTATGCGTGCCAATGCGAACTCTCCATCAAGTCACAATTTAAAATAGTGAACAATTACATGTCAAGTACGGTCTTTAACACTGCTACCTTGCCTCACACCGAACAACAAGATATAAAGGGCCCCAACCATCACTAGACTAAGTGTAAAAACCACTCAAACGGGGAAACCAACGATATCATGTATATAAAATAAACGAGAAACAAGAAACTCTTATACATTGGTACCTGACTTAGGACAAGTACAAACAAATGCAGCGAGTTTAAACGTTTTAATAGGTACCAACCATCACTTTCCTTAAACAAGAGTGTAATATTATAACATAGACAGACACACTTTTAGATATCAATTGAAATATTTTATGAATATGTATTGATTCAACCCCAGATAACTGCAAATGAATCCAAAAGCTCGACATTGTTTTATATATTTCTCTTATGCTTTCCCTAACCTTTTCTCAAAACCTTTCGCCTGGTATCTAAAAATGTAATTGACGTTTTTTAAATTAACAACTAGTTTAATTATAATCAAGACTCCTGTTATCCACATATGACGAATGATATGATCCAATTTCGTAGCAACAATGAAATATGCTATTTCTATAATGTCACATCACATGTACTTGCGCAAGCAAAACCACGGGTATCAAATGTTGAGTAGATCTGCTTAGATGTAGCACCTTACCAAGTTTTTGAATTGGTGCATGTTCCTATGTGTGTAACTTTATATTTATGCTTTAATTTGTAGATTGTCGTTTGGTATTTTACTTTGTCTGACATGTCTTTTTTAAATTATTTTATTTCCTTTATGATGCTAAAACATGCATTTGCAAAAATCCATATTAACATTGGGCTTTGAAATTGCCTGTGCAAGGAGTTCATTCTCGCCCCGACGGTCGCACGAATAGATACCTGTTTCTCGAAGTTATATAACTTGTTTTTCCTATCAAGATTATCGTCCTGGTACTGTTTGATTTGTCAAGCAGAACATTCATATTTATAGGATTATATATAATTTCTGTCGTATTTTCTAGAAAACAACATCTTAATGTTTAGTTTATTGGCCAAACTGCCATTGATACGATTCTAAGAATTGTATGTTTCTCAAAACAAAAACATAAAGATGTAATTACTGTTTTACTGTCCACTAATGTTCGCTAAATTAAGTAATCGATTTTTTAAATCGAAGCTGCCTGCCATCAATGTATATAAAATTTCAATCAAGAATTAATCACTGAACACAATAAAAAAATATATAAAGTCTACAACATTAAAACGAAACCTGAAAGATTTTAACAAAGGTCAAGGTAACCATGATGGTACTGTTAATTGTTGAAACTTTGAAAATTTTAAATTGATGCATACTTGTTAATGTTAGATATATCAATAAAAGCTGGAGAAGAGAAGTTCCAATTCAAGTTAATTGGTAATGTTATCGGTCTGGTAGTTTATCAATGTTTTCTTTGAGTGATGATGAAATTTTAACCTTTGAGCACTATGTGTTAATGCGTAGAAGATACATTTACTAGAATGTATTTCAGTTCAATAGTTATCAAAATTACCAGGATTATAATTTTATACGCCAGACGCGCGTTTCGTCTACATAAGACTCATCAGTGACGCTCAGATCAAAATAGTTAAAAAGCCAAATAAATACAAAGTAGAAGAGCATTGAGGATCCAAAATTCCAAAAAGTTGTGCCAAATACGGCTAAGGTAATCTACTCCTGGGGTAAGAAAATCTTTAGTTTTCGAAACATTCAAAGTTTAGTAAACAGAAAATTTACAAAAAATGACCATATAATCAAAAACGATGTAGAAGTAAGATATCGTTTTATATTATGATAAATTCTTTCCTAAAATATTGAACACACATTAGGAATCGAATGACATCCGGCAGTATGACAATGTACTGAATACACTGCTCTAATTTTTATTCAAGTAATGCATCTTAACGATCAGTTATGCCATAAGCATTAAACGTTCACATAAATCAGTATAGTGCCAATAAATATGATATTCGTTCTTAAGAATACATAAATTCTAATGACACAAGTTTATTAAACGCTATGGTTTTTTTTGTTGTTTTTTTTAATTATAAATCGTGTGGGATGCATTACTGTTCCAATATCCTCTACACATGTAATGGAAACGGAGGTGATAATGGAGAATCAGAAATCTGCTATGTTTTTGTCTCACCTATCCTATTGTTGACCGTACAATTAGTTGATGGTTATGGATAAAGTGGGCGGGAAAAGAAAATACTTGATAGTATTATAGTTGAGTTTACACAAACAAAAACTAATTAATCACTGCAAAAAACACATTACTGCATTAGTTGAATTTTCATGGTATACACCAGTGGCGGATCCCGAAATGTTCATAAGTAGGGGCCCACAGACTGACCTAAATGGGCGCCTGCTCCAGTCACGCTTCAATGATTCCCAATATAAGCAACCCAATATTTTTCTAAAAATAAATTCCTAAAAAGGGGGAGGGGGCAGGCCCCCTGCCCCCTAAATCCGCCTCTGAACACAGATGGATTATTTTGTCAAAATATCACAAGAACGGTGACATAGGTAAAAAAATACTGTATATACCGTATTGCGGTTAAATTTCGCAGATGTAAAATTTCGCGATTTTAATTAATATGGTATACGAAATATTTTGGCAGTATTATTTTTGCGATTTAAAATCTTTGTATGTGTTCTTTTTAACTTGCGGAAGTTACTTCGGTGGCGATTTCGTTTTATCTGCGAAAATAAGCGTAAATTTACACTCCGCGAAAACAACCCACAAAGGGTATTGTATAATACGACCACCTCTCGCAGTCGTCCCTTCCAGTCGACGAAAGAGGAATCTTTTTTGCGATTTGAAATCTTAGCTGATAACTACATGTGAGGTCAAAGTTTCATACTCATCATTTATTTTTTAATATACAAATGTTGCGTAAATAAATCGCTAAAGATTGGAATGGCCTTACAAAATCAGGTTCACAAAAGTATTACGTGATGCTTTTTTGGTTCCTTTTTCAATCGATTGGCAAATATAGTTGTCTAACCATTTTCAACACTAGTGTCTAATTTGCAGCTGGTAGCTTTTATTGTTTCAAGTAGTTGGGGTTCCTAGAGAGAACCATTAATTGTTAGGTCAAGATTTGAGCCTAAAATATCTGCCAAGTGCTGGATTCAAACCAAAATCCTCAGTTTAGTTTAGTTTCAAAATATTTATTTATATTAGATTTGGAAAGAAGTTTTGCAACTTATATTAATCCCTTTCCACTTTCACAACCTCAATATCGACCTACAAGTGAAAATGTAGTAAAACTACATAAACTACTCGGCCACAGAGACACTTGTCTCTTACAATGATAATAAAAAGCTGCACTATTTTACATTGAGTATAAACAGGTACAAAATTGCACTACAGATAAACACCAAAGTGTTATAATTGGGAGTGTAAATTTCCCATCCTTAGTTTTGTAGAATAATGATGCTTTGATTTCTCAAATAGTTTACTTGTCCTCTGAAGTGTTCGAAGCGTAGGATTGTTGTTTTCTTACTTAAACCTGAAGGACGCCTCCTGGTGTGGGAGATTTAACCTACATTGAATACCCATTCGTGGTTTTCGGCTGCTGTCTGTTCTATGGTCAGGTTGTTGTCACTTTGACACATTTCCTATTTCCATTCTCAATGTTATTGAACTTTATTTAGGATATTCAGAAACAAAAACAAAATGTTGGAACATCAGTCAAAATTGTATATGTAAAATGTCACTCTAGTCAGTGACAACTTTTGCGTTTTTATTTAAAAAAGTTTAATCACAAAAATACCAAACTTCAAGTAAAAACTTAAAACTATACGATATTGTTTTGTCCGCTGCAGGTTGACTTTTGGCTTTATGTTTGTATTATTACTACCTTTGTATTCAATCAATTTGTTCAAAAAATAATCACTTGCCGTTACGCAAGCAGAAACATTAATCAATAATCATGGCAATACAGCATTCACGGTCCCATTTCGGTAGTGCTTATAGTTAACATTATAATGCTTATAATAAATATGATTCATCATTGACGGCACTCACGTACTACGATTGTACGAATTAATCGCCGATTATATTGTTGATAAAAATTATCAATTCTAGACAAAAAATAGGAGAATTCAGCTGAGAAACATGTTTGAACGATTATTAGATCTGTTACTAACCTCATACTCTTGAATAAAATAAACAACACTGTCTGTACATGTATTTGTTTTGTTATTATTGTTTTTGACTACCTTTTAGTATGCGAGTACTCTAGATCGGTACTGTGTCTTTTGTCAGAATTTTAGGACCCAGTGGCGTGTTTAAGGCCTCATGCTGATATAAACTCACTTTCACGAAACTTATCAGTAAAACAGTACATACACATTTATAATAGTATTTATAAATCACAATAACAATACAATAAAATATATATATTATAAACTGATAAACATAAAGGGTATTAAACAGTCGATAAATTAATGTATTTCAATACGTACTGGATTGTCATTTAAACTATCCTGAAGTGGGAGAAGTACGGAATAATCAAACTAATCAACATCCTTTCTGCTGCCTTTAAAAATAATTATGGTGTCATTATCTTTGCATATGATATCAGCCAAAAGATGAACGTTAAGCAAATATTAATCAATCAATCAATCAATCATTGTGTTTGCTGTTTTTACAATTTGTGTTTGATGTACTCTGTTTCAATATTATCTATATTGATATTGCATCGTGAACATTTGACACAAGACAATGTTCACACCAAATGTTCACCAGTATAATTGTGTATTGATATAAAAGGAAATAAAATTGAAATATGGCACGCTTATTTAATACTTTTTCAAGAAAACCCATGGTTCATTGTCAGATTTAGCCGTGGAACTCTACTATCAATCGTTCGGCTTTCGTATCCCATTGTACCAAATTTAGGGCATTGACAGTTTAAACAATGGGAAGTAGCACCAATAAATAGTTATGATAAAAAAATCTTATCCAACATATTGAGCATGAAAAATTGAATGGCATCCGTAAAATTGACAGAGTTGAGTATCTCCTTCCACCATAATTTATAAACATTTATTCCCGGGTATATATCTCCCAATTGATACGATATTCCCGTGCTTGCATTTCCTATCATGGTTTTCTTGATAGAGGATTGCTGCTCATAAGGACGCTATTAAACACAGAGTTCCAAATGGTGAAGTTGAAATCATCCCTTCGTAAAGTGTACGGACGCAATCACGAGTTGATTGACCGTTATGGAATAACCGTTTCACAAATGATATCGGATATGTTCCTTACATCGTAACTACAATTCCCTTCCCTTTCATGAATGTGACCTACCGAATTAGAGACTATTTACCGGATCTGTAATCACATAAGCAACACGACAGGTATTGTTAATTCTTAAGTTTTCTATGATGTGTTATGTGTACTATTGTTTGTCTGTTTGACTTTATCATTTTTAGCCATGGCGTTGTCAGTTTATTTTCGATTTATGAGTTTGACTTTCACTTTGGTATCTTTCGTCCCTCTTTTTTTCAAGTTCTACTTCTGATTATTCCATTGAACCTTTTCAATGACCGATAAATGATTCTGCTGAGTTGTAACATTTATAACGACTTTTTTTATAATATTGCATCTGTTTTTTGGAAATATGAAACCAGGAAAGTGGAACGATATGTTTTCAAATATCAGTTGTTTTGCTTATCTGCCTATGAAGCAGCCAGTTACAAGACTGAAACCTTATTATAATGAAAACAACATGAATATTAAAACAATAAAACCGTTGATTGTTTGCATTACTCTCACAGTAACATTTACGTATATAATGAATATATAAAGACGTGATTATAAAATTTTAGATCTCTGATATGTTATGGTCTGGCCTATCCTTTCTTTGTTAAAAATGTTGACTCTTTAGATACATTGTATATGATGAGTAAAGATTAAGTGGGCGGGAAAAGAAAAACATGGTATACAAACAAATATTAATTAATCATAAAAAAAGTACTGCATTGATTAAAATGTCCTCCTAAGCAATGGGTAATCATAACATGTATACATTATTATATCGCTAGAAAAAACGTTAAATTACTTTTTGCATTGTATTATTTGTCCTGTCTATTCAATTAAACGATGATTATTATCACCAGTTTACATATTCGTTATTAACTGTGGTTTAAATCAGGACAAAATTGTATATTGCGATAATTTATATGAGCTATAACGAAGTTATATTTCAATGTCTGTTGTACGAAAGTATTTAGTCAAACGCTTTCTTTCGTTTACTATCAATAGGCAGATATTGGGGTTTAGCGTTACTTTCAAAACGTGTGCCGTGTTAGTCAGTTAAATTGTTTAAAATAGTGGCAAGATATACCGAATAGACATTCAAACTTATAGACCGAAAACAAACCGACAACGCCATGGTAAAAAAAGAAACACAAGAGACACTAGACACAACATAGAAAACTAAAGAGTATGCAACAAGAACCTTACCAAATCTGGTGATAATCTCAAGTTCTGTGGAAGGGAAATAAGATTATGATCCACATGTGACACCCGTCGTGTTGCAAATGTTATGCCGGGTGCAGGTTTTTAAGAATGCCACAGTGCTCAGGATGAATCACTGATTCTCGGTCAAAAAGCTGACGACCCTCGTCAAAATATAATTCTAACTTGTTTGCCACCTGCTGGATTCAAATCCATAACCTTAAACTTTGAAAAACAAATATGCTTAAATATTAGCGGTACAGACATAACTGCTATGAAGTAGATAACAATAGCAAGTAAACCTGCTTCATGTATGAGGAAACTTTAGTCATCGACATTTTGACTTTTCAAATTACTCTCATCTTATCCCAGTACACTAACACCTATGCATTGTTAAATCCACAATATGTTACTTTGCACGAACATGGAATTTTCAGGTTCTTTACAGTAAAATATTATTTTTAATCCGATTTGAACAGAACAGAACAGTCTTTAATAATGTATTAACCTACTTATTGTATTGTATGAATTGTTGACATGATAATCGCTGGATGTTAAGAAATCAGGGAAAAAAATATATATATTTTTTTTTGTCAGATTGTTCTTTTTTTATTCTCTTTTGTTTAATGGGAGGGGTATGGGTTCCAGTGCATTTTATGTGATTCAATGTTATCTTGTTTTAATCTTCAATCTTTTAAAACAAGTCATACAAGTCGTAATCATACGTTAGTTAATTTTACGTTCAACGGTGCTCAAAGTTAACATTATATTGCTTATAATTAATATGAATGACGGCATAACGTGATACGGTCACATGAACGATGTCTGTTTAATTTAGGACTAATTATCTTCCAGACAGAAATTAACAAAAGCCAGCTGCGTCACATGTTTACAATACAATTGTAACTGTTTTTAACCTCATAATCTACAATAAAATTAATAATACAGTTTGTAAATGTATTTGTTTTGTACTTATCTACTTTTAACTAGCTTTCAGTATGCGAGTACTCTCGATCGTTACTTTTTGTCTTTAGTCCGGAATCTAAGAGCCCGGGGAACATAACCTAGTACTCCTGTTGTTTGGCGGAAAATAAATAGAAATAAGATATGAAAAGGTAAGATATTAGACTAGATTTCAGACTATTGTTTTTGACTATAAAAGCGCTGTTCCTTTGCTTTTTCTGTTTTTTTTTTGGCAAATTGAGTTCCATCGAATTACAACCCATATCTTGTCTTCAAATATAAGGATGAATTCCTGTAACTTTTTATTCATTTGAAATTAAAATTCCCATGACCGGGACATTGTTTATAGTACTGTGTATATATGATATGACAAATGGAAAAGGGAAATAAAATTAGATCACCCTATTTTAAAAAAAAATCATGTTAAAACATCGCCCAAATAATTATTTCATGTTCAGGACTTTAGGGAATTATAAAAAAATGTACAGTGGCAAATATTTCATGTATTTTAGGTCGACAGAAAGTAATAAGCAATAAAACAATTTTATTAAAGAAATATATCACGTAATACGATATTATAATACTCTGTTTTTAGAAAATCGTACTCACTCGTGCTACATAAATCTGAAGAGATAATTATTATTCCAAATAATATGTTTCCATTCCAGAATAAACAATAGCAGCTCAAGGTTCCTGTTTTATACTATTTTATAGATTTAATATTGAGAACAAACATAACATACCCAGATGAAGGTCTTGTAGCATATTAATCTATTGCAATAAAAATTCATAATTTCAAATAGAATTTGTAGATTTAGCTAACTAAGTCCTTAAATTTGTATAAAATAACATTCGTTTATAGTGGAAAATTGTTTTAACAATGAATTAGCTGCAATCAAAATTTGCTTGCTAGTCCCTCTCTGTCATCACAAATAGATAACTCTGGCTCATTTCCCAATCAATCTAACATGAAGGGAAGTAAGTTCATGCAATTTTTTTTCATAGTCTATTTCAAAAATGATAAAAAGTTTTTTATATTGGTATGTAAAAATTTTTAACGTTTCAAATTTATGAAATTATATTCGTACATCAATTGTTTTGATACATCAATAACAAAAACTGAAATATATTGCATTGATTCATATTGTAATTATTCAAAATCATATCAGAAACCTAAACATAATTATAAAAAAAAATGAACCTGTTAAGGGGAGACAATTCTTGTATAACTTTTTCGAATTTGCACATAATACCACGGAATGTCACTCATCATACAAATGGCACATCCATATAATTAATTAACTGCGCAATCGCGCTCCACCTTCAATGATGATTCTGAATTATAAATATAACCAAAAGTTGTTAATCTATAGATAGTGAAGACTTATGAAAGCTAACCCACTGTAAAAATATTTTTTTGCACTTTTTTAAAACTTCCTCAGGAAACATTCTCTAGCCACTTGACTTTCATAGCTCAAAATTAACGTTTTTACAGAATATTTGAATAAAGTAGTTACAGATTATTCGCTTCTCAATGTTTAAGACCGCAATAAAAATCGTATGCTTGCACAATCTTACCGAAATACGGTTTTAATTAAGTCCTAAACATTTTGACATTTCTTCGTTTATTTTTTATCGAAAACCGGTTTAAACAAATCACACGTACGTGTTAAGATCCGACTAAATACCTATTTCCCGATATGGTCAGGTAAAATTGCTAGACGGTCTTGTGATACAATGGAGGCTTATTTATGGTAGAGCAATCACGTGATGACTGCATGATATCAAAGATTGAATCATAATGTAGGTACCTTACTTGTAAATGTAATCAAAAGAATATCGAAGATGGAAAATAAAAACCAAAGTACATAAAAGGTGTAATACCACCAAATCATAGTACGGCACATCCGGTTACATACGAAAAAGGGTCGAAAATTTTAATTTGACAGTTGCAGGAAATAAATCCTACATTTGTATTGCAGTAAAACAATATAAGGTCATTAACACATATCCTTGGGTGTTCCTACGCACCATAATTTTTTTTATTAAAAGTGTCTGTAGAATATTTTGAAAACTTGTTTACAAAACTTGTATATATAGATAGAAAAAAAAAGGAAATAATTTGTATCGTTGGAGTGTTGTTTTCTTTATTAAAGGTGTACTGTATTTGGGAGACTCAGAAACAAAAATATAGTGCAAACATTAGCGATGTAGAAATATCTGGCATTAAATAGATATATCCATTTATTCAAACATGTACCTTGTGTACATGAATAAAGGTCACTCTTGTCAGCAACAGCTTAAATTGTCAAAGTTACTTTCCACGTGTTCCGGTCAGTTAAAACTTTGCACTTTGGAACTTAAATGCATTCTTTTTAGTTCATGTTTTGTCGTCTGAATATTGACCTTGATATAGAGGTTAGCTTTATTAAATAAATTGTCTAAATATAAGTTTGCACAAAAGCATTTACATACACTTAAAATTAATAAAACTGCAATATTAATCAGAATCGCACAGAACATTTTTTTTATACTTATAAACTTAGCTATTATATTAAACGAATTATTTAAATAATAATCACTTTACGTTATATAAGCAGAAACATATCAATCAATATACATAAGACACAATATTAACGGTTTCGTTTCTTTTCTACTTTTTTTGGGTCCTGTTTTGTTATTCTTGGGAGGAAGGGTGTGATCTTATTGCATTCAATATGATTCAGGAATATATTGTGAAACCATATCAAACAGTTTATTACATGTTTTATAGAAAAGCAAGTTAATTATAATATCTTTAAAATTATAATCATAAGTAAGTTAGTTTTCAACGGTGCAGTGTACATGTTGTACGTAGTGCTCAAAGTTGACAATGTATTGCATATGACAAATTTGACTTATGACAACCAATAGCTACGATCATGCGAAGGTTTTATGTTGAATAAATCACTGATTATATTCTTAATACAGATTAACAATTTCTGACAAAAATAAGAAGAAGCTTAAGACAGTTGTTTAAAATGTTGTTTGCAAGACAGTTCTAACCGTTTATAAACTCATATTCTTCAATAAAGTGAACAGTACAGTCTGTACATTAATTTGTTTTGTTCTTCTGGGCATTTAAATAATTTTTTTATATGCCAGTACATTTGATCGGTAATTTGTGGTCTCTGTAGCAAGGGGCAAATGCACCTCTCCTTGTTCGGTAATATAAAAAAAAAAAAGTAAAAACTAATATAAATATGAAAGGCCCTCAATTACCGTTTTTTTTTTTATGCTTTCAAGATCACATTGATTCATCTTTGTTAATGTTACATATATCAATAAAAGCTAGAGATACGAGGTTCCAATTCACGTTAATTGGAAATGTTATCGGTCTGATAGTTTAACGATGTTTTCGTTGCGTGATTGGGTAACTTTAAACCTTAAAAACATTATGTTTTTGATGAGTAGAAGATGTTTGTATATATTTTAGTTGCATAACGATGCAACAGTATGGTATCTTTTTCATTATTATAAAATCTAACCAAAAAGATTGAACAAACATTCGGAATAGAATGGCAACCGTCATTATGACGTGGTACTGCCGTCACTTTTTTTCAAGTTTTACATCTAAGTGTGGTCAGTTATGCGATAAACGGTCAATTGAATCAGTATAAAGCCGATAAATATGTTATTCATCCTCAAGAAGACATCATTTCTAAGAAACAAATATATTAAAAGCTACGTTCTTTTACAGCTTTTTCCACCTTTGTGTTTTTGCATTACTGTGACAATAGCCTCTACAAATATACTGAATAAAGGTGTACATGTGATGATGTTTTCTTAGAACTCTGATATGATTTGGTTTAACCTATCTTACAAAAATGTTAAGATACATGATGAGTGTGGATTAAGAGGGCGGGAGAAAGAAACACGGTTTTACAAACAATAATTGAGTGAACGCAAAGAAACAAATATTAGTGCATCATTGAAAAACAATTAAATTGGTTGAATTTTTTATAGTAAACATAATATGATCTCTTTAGTAAAAACAAGCAAGCAAAGTTGAACTTGTTATAAAACAATAAATCTTAGAATGGCTTTTATATAAAGTTTAAAGGAAATTCGCAGTTCAACCTGTATACAATGTATTTCAATTTAATAAGACGTCATCCCACATGAAATTGTAAAATATACAAACAAAGCAAGCGAGATACGTAACCAAAGAATAATCTACATGCATTAGGAAATTAGCTTGAACAGCGCAGTAGTGCTTAAAGTTAACATTATATTGCTTATGATAAAGATGAATGACGGTACCGCATGCTTGTATCATACGAACAAAACATGTTTAATATAAGAATGATTATCTTCTTGTAAAAGATTTACAATTCTATACATGAATTAATAGAAGATAGCTACGTACCATGTTGGTTCCAAGGCTAACTGTCTATAACCTCATATTCTTCAATAAAACGAACAATACAGTCGGTAGGATTGACATCAGAAAAAAAAATGAATAATATAGTTAAACCTGTATAAAATATATTTCACAAACAATTGTAAAATATACAAAGAAAGCTAGCAAGCCACGTAAACAAAGTCTACTCTATATGCATTAGTTCATTAGCTCTAACAGCGCAGTAGTGCTTAAAGTTAACATTATATTGCTTGTGGTAAAGGTGAATGACGGCACCAAGTGTTTCGATCATACGACCGACGTATGTTTAGTAATATGACTGGTTATCTTCTTGATGCAAATTACCAATTGTAGACACAAATTAGCAGAAGACAGCTGCGTACCATGTTTACAAGGCAATTCTAGCAGTTGTTGACCTCATTTTCTATAATAAAATGAACAATACAGTCTGTACATGTATTTATTTTGTTCATATCGGCATATGAATTAGCTTTTAGTATGTGAGTACTCTATATCGGTAGTGTTTTGTATTTTATCAGGAGAATTTGAGCCGAGGGAAAATGTCCTCCTTTTGTGTGACGAAATGAAATAATAGTAATAAAATATGAAAAGGGAAGATGTCAGACTAACTTTTAGACTACTGTTCTTGACTATAAAAGAGACTGTGTGGTATGGATGTATACCCATACCCTGTCTACAAATATCAGGACGAATTCTGGTGCCCTGGAAGGGTATCAATATTCCAACTCATCTAGAGGCAACTTGTGCTCTTTTTACGGTTTGAATGGACTTTGCTATTACCTTGATGTTGTTTGTAGTAATGTGTATACGATATACAAAATGAAAAAAAGGAGACAAAGTTAGATATCAGATTTCAAAGAACAATTGCCAAAACATAGTTCAAATAATTCTTGCATTTTCAGGATGATAGAAAATAATAAACAACGTACAATAATATTTTTTGAATGTGCAATACGATAAAAAAAACAAAAAAAAAACGTCCAGTGCCTAATATGTTCTGCATGTTCAGGACATTAGAAAATAATAAATATTTTTATCACAGAAATCAATCGATTAACACGATATATTAATACTCCTCTGTTTAAAGAATGGAGATGAATGGTAGATAACTTTGAAGAGATGTTTTCATTTCAGATAAAATGTCTCCTTTCTAGAATTAACAATTGATGCTCATGGTTCCTGTTTTTGTAATGTTATTTGGATTAAAAAGTATGAACAAACAGTAAATTACCCAAGAGAAGGTCTGGTGAATAAGTAAAGGCTTATTTATGGAGAACAATTGCGTGATGACAGCATAATATTGAAAATTTAATCTTAATATAGCTACATTAGTTGTAAATGCAATCAAAAGAATATCAAAGGTAGAAAATTCGAACCAAAGTACGTGAAAAGAAATGAATATCTGAAAATAATGACACAGTCTAATCAATTGCAATATGAAACAAACTATGATATTGCCACTCTGTGTGCACCTTGTTTTTTCAGATGTATTTCAATTTGATGAGTTATGCCTTTTTGCAACTGATTTTATAGTTCGTTCTTATATTGTATTGTAACACCACTGTCCCGGGATGTAGAGGGTTCGGATCCCGCTTACATGAATTAGGCTGTTAGATTTCATTTCTCGTGTGAATTAATTTACATCTGTTATTTCTGGATCTTTTATAGCTCAGTATGCGGTATGGACTTTGCTCTTTGTTGAAGGTCGTACGTTCACTTATAGTTATTAATTTATGTGTCTTGTGGAGAAATGTCTCATTGGCAGTTATACTACATTTTCTTTTTCAAATGAGTCGAAGTAGAAATCGAAAAACGAAATCTGATTGAGATGCATAACAGATATTCTATAATAAAATTGCAAAATCAAAACCATAAAACGTGTGTATAATAATTAACTCATTATATATAAAAGGACTACAAGTTTGTGTTGCGCCAGACGCGCATTGTTTTCTAAAAACGACTTATCAGTTACTCTCGAATAAAAAAAGTTTAAAAGGCCAAATAACGTACGAAGCTGAAAAATACCGAAAACTCCCAACGGATTTGCTAAATACAGCTAACTAAATGTAACATATGCATGAGGTAGAAAATATTTTTGAAAAATCAAAGTTTAGTGAACAGTTAATTTATAATTACAATGTATGACAATATCAATGATAACTCATGTCAACACAGAAGTGGTGATTACTGGACTGGTGATACCCTTGGGGGATAAAAACTCCACCAGCAGTTGCATTGACCCCATGGATGTGAAAAACTCATCATAGAATCTAGGACTGAAATATTTTATTTGCACCAGACGCATATTTCGTCTTCAAAAGACTCATTGGTGTACTCGAATAAAAAAAAAGTGAAAAAGTTCATATAAAGTACGAAGCTGAAGAGTATCAATAACTAAAACTTTCCCCATAAATTGCCAAATATAGTTAAGGTAATCTATTTCGGAGGTTGAAAAGCCTTATTACCTGTATTTAAAAACAATTGAAGTTTTGTAAACAGTAAATATATGATTATGACCATATCAATGATAATTCATGTCTACACAGATGTGCTATCTACGGTCAAATACTTGAATTGGAACCGGCATGTTTTTATGACGAAAATGGTGGATTTAATCTTGTTTAAAAACCACAAGCTTCATCTTTCACTTGAATGACAGTCGCAAAAAATCCAATTATATTGATAACGATGTTTCAAAAAAACAGACAGACACATAATAGGTAAATAGAGGTACAACAGTTATCTGATTCTTTCAATATTTTGATGAAAAATATTTTGCATTCTTTTATAATGCTTCTTACGTTAAGTCTGTGCATGATGCTATAAACATTTTCAAGAACGCATATGATCAATGAGCTTGAACGTTGCTTTCGAGGTGGAACGAGTAGATCAAATTTCAATAACTTACAATTTCCCTCTAGAAGAGCATCCTGGGACTGTTAAAGTTTTCAAGCAGAACAATATTGTTTATATGGTAATATATAATATGTGTCATAGCTTCTATAAAACAACATCCGAATGTTTATTTTAATGGCCAAACTGCCATTAGTACAATTTTAAGAATTGTATGTTTCTCAAAACAAAAACATAAAGATGTGATTACTGTTTTACTGTCCATTAATATTCGATAAATTAAGTAATCCATTTTCAATCTCAACTGACTGTCATCCATGTAGCTTGTTATAAAAGGATGCCATTCGTTTGTAGAAGAACGATTAAAAACTTTTGTAACAATAATCTCAAAAAACAAGCAAATGCATCTTATAGTATACAATTTTCTCTGTGAGTGTAATTGTTTTATGATGAATGGAATACACCAAACTATATGCAAATCGTTGATAGACTTTCCATCATTTGATTGCTTAACTGAGACTAATACTGTTTACTGACTGCATGTTTTTCTTTTTTCACATGTGTGTATGTTATTCCAGATTTTGTCATTTATTTATCATTCATTTGTCTTATTTTCTGTTTCATTATTGTTAATATTCAATTGGTCTATAAATTAACAATACAATAAAGTATGTTTATAATGAAATATTTTATTTAAAGAATTTGATTGTTTACAAAATCTAAAGAGTTGTAAGAATTTCAAGATTTCCTAAAATATATACGTCATTCAAGTACGTTTATTTGTATTGAGTCGATCCATTCATGTGACGCGCAGTGTGTGCTGTTAATAATTCAGGGGAGATGTCCGTTGTTAATCTGAGGTTTACATGTCGTACCGAACCATTATATTATTTTTACGTATTTCTATCGGCTACTTCTATAAGAAATTGAATTCATTATTCATTTTCACATTTAGTTTTAAGGGTATTGGCGATGGTAAAAATGAAAATTTGCATCCAGCAGAATTAATCATTCAACATATTAAAATGTCTTCAACATTAAAACTAAACCCGGCATATTTTACGAAAGGCCAAGGTAGCTATAGCCGTTACTGTTAACTGTTGATGTCTGCAATACTATATGGATGCATGATTGTTAATATTAGATATATCAAAAACTTGGAAGATATTTTCCAATTCAAGTTAATTGGTAATGTTATCGGTCTGGTAGTTTATCAATATTTTCTTTGCATGATTGTGTGATTGTTGACCTTAAAGCAATATGTTAAAGTAATACGTAGAAGATTTTAGAACGTAAGTATTTCAGTTGCATAACGATGTAGAAGTTAGATATCATTTTACATTATAATTAATTCTTACCAACAATATTGGAATAAAATTCGGAATCGATTGGCAAACGTCAGAATGACAGGTTAGGGAATCAAGTGAGGAGAAAAAACAATAGTGCATTTATTGAAATATCATGACAAACATTGGATGCTCATTACATGTATTACAAATTTGTTTTCCCTTTATTTCTTCCTTTTTGTTTTTTGCTTTGTTTCTCCCTATTTGTTTTTCTTTCCTTATCTTTATTGTAATCAGAACTTAGTTATTATTCAGTAGTGCTTAAAGTTAACATTATAATTGTTTAATAAATGTAAATGACGGCACCACGTGAACGATACATGTTTAACGTAGGACTAATATCGTCTTGATAAAGATTAACAATTCTAGACAAGAATTAGTAGAACATAGCTGAGCAACATATTATTTACAAGTCAATTCCAACTGTTTACGACCTCATATTCTATAATAAAATGAACAATACAGTCTGTACATGTATTTGTATTTGTCTTATCAGCTATTAGTAAGCGAGTACTTTATATAGATATATTTTGTTTTTTGTCTAGAAGCCTTGAGCCAGGGGTACATACCTTGCTTCCGTTATTTGGTGAAAAAAATTATATTTAGTCCTGCTCATCTAGAGGCAGCTGGTGCCCTTTTTCCCATTTAAATCATCTTTCCCAATATCACGACATTAATTGCTTGTAGTACTGCGTATATGCTATGGCAAATGGAAAAATGAAACAAAGTTAAATTATCAGATTTCAAAGAAAAATGCAAATACACAGTTCAAATAATTCTTGTTTGTTCAGGACGATAGGAAATAATAAAAACATTCAGTGGCAAATATTTCATGCATGATCAAGTGAAGTTAAAATCCTTTTGTAAATTTTACAGACTTCATCACGAGTTGGTTGAACGTTATTGAATAACCATTTCACAAATGATATCGGATATGTTCCTCACGTCGTTACTGCAATATGCTTCCCTTTCATGAATGTGACGTACCGACTTAGACAATTTACCGGATTTGTTATACCATAAGCAACACGACGGGTGCCACATGTGACATAGGATCTACTTACCCTTTCGGAGCTGTGCGATTATCCCTAGTTTTCGGTGAGATCGTGTTGCTAATTATTTAGTTTTCTATGTTGTGTCATGTGTTCGTTCCATTTATGATTTTCTGTTTGTTTTCTGTCATTTTTAACCAGGCGTAGTCAGTTTCTTTTCGATTTATGAGTTTGACTGTCTCTCTGGTATCTTTCATCCCTCTTTTTCAATACCATAGAAAATATAAAACAACATTAAATGTCAATTTGTCATGCATGTTATGACGATAGAAAGTAATTAACAAACACAAAGTTTTGATGAAAGGTATCAGCATGCAGTCGTGAGTGTGAAAGAAGAATCAACTGAAATACATTTTGTTTCTGCTGTCAAAAATAACATGATATTGTTAGTCAATAAGACCTCATTTGGACTCTTTTTTTTTAAATATAAATGGATGTGCAGGGGTAAAAGTTACTCTCGACTGCCTATATATAAACACTCGAAAAGCTTCTAATATAAATTAAAAGTGAATGATATAATACCTGTTCCTCATCTAAAAGTCGGATTTTTTGGATTTTTACTATAAAAGCGAAATATATAATGAATACTTAAATAAAAATGTAGTTTCGTAAACGGTCATATTTAAAGCCCGGAGTTATTCTTCTGGAAAATCAGTAAACATAACAAATAAGTGCGGTTAAATTTCCTATGAGACAATGGTATTTTTGCTATTGTTTCGGTAATGTATAGCAAATAATAGTACATAATTTGTTTTGATTAAGAGCGTTTTGATGCATCAATTGGAGAGTGTACATGTTTTATTAAAATATTCCCTTCAACGCAAATGTTTGAGATTAAAATGTTATGAAGGTGGACAACACTATTATGAGTTCCCAAAAAAGAAGAGTAGATCAAATAATAAGAAAATTAGGAAAAATTAGGGTCTGAAGAAGTATACAGCCAGTAGAAAGTAAGGTACGCAAGGATTTGTTAGCAAAGTTTCAAACCTATTATGTACACAAATTATAAATCGAGCTGTCTTTATCACTTGCTTCATTTACGTGAAATAAGAATTTTAACATTATGACTAGTTATCAAAATTACCAGGATAATAATTTAATACTCCAGACACGCGTTTCGTCTACATGATACTCATCAGTTACGCTCAGATCAAAATAGTTATAAATTCAAATAAGTACAAAGTTGTAGAGCAATGAGGATCCAAAATTCCAAAAAGATGTGCTAAATACGGCTCAGGTAATCTATTCCTGCGATAAGAAAATTCTTAGTTTTTCCAAAAATTCTAAGTTTTGTAACAGGAAATTTATAAAAATGACAATACAATTGATATTCGTGTTAACACCGAAGTGATTACTACTGAGCTGGGGATACCGCCAGGGACGAAACGTCCACCAGCTGTGGCATCGACCCAGTGGTGTAAGTAGTTAACAAAGATCCTGTTTATTTCAAATTTTCTAATTATTTAATAAGGCGACCGTATTAGAACTAAGTGACGATGCATAAAGGTGCTGTGAGCACTGATATCTAATGTTTCACGATAATAATTTGAGTCTATTTTGGATTTATGGAAAAGAAAAGAAAAATTTGAAATAGAGGGAAAAAAACATGAACAAACAAACAATGAAGAGAAAATAAGATAGTTGGGTACTGAAAAATAAGAAAAAAGTAAGGTATACTGGAAAAACGATATAAATGGGAAAACATGCGTAAACAATTAACGAATACAAAAATTAGTACACCTTTTATCCAGTCCCTGCTTTATTTTTCAATTTCTCAAAATAATAACATGAGTAAGTTCGATAAGGTACGATTGCAATATGACCATATCTTTAGGAATATATTAGGCCACAATGTATCGTTGTTTAACAAGGATATGAAAACAGCTTTTTTAAAGGTGGTAGAGCAGTCTCAGAGTTTATCTGCAGTGTAACACTGGTGTTCTTAGTTCGAACCCTGTTCGTTGCAAGGTGCGTTCAAATCCGATCTCAATTCAATTTGATTGTTGGTGTTAATACCAATATTCGTTGGTGCTCTCTACAGAACTACAACTTCCTCATCCAATAAAAAAACAAGCCGCAATCAACTAGCCAACATGGTCGAAGGTAGCGTTAACATCAATCAATTTAACGATACTCTGTTATGCCCACCTAGCATAAATTTTTTTAATATGTGTGTCTCTTTGTTCGTCCGTTTTTTCGTATATTTCGCTTCACTGAGCGTCACTGATGAGTTATATGTAGACGAAACGCGCGTCTGGCGTACTAAATTATAATTCTGGTACCTTTGATAACTATCAGTAACAGATTTTGGTCAAGGTAGTTTTTGGTGAGGCTATAGTTCATTCAAAGAAACCTAGTACATGTGTTCCCTTTGATATGATCTATCATGTTTTAATGTCAAATTAAAGTTTTTTTCACCAATTTCAAGGTCCACTGACATAGAAAATGTTAGTGAGAGTGGGCCATCCTCGCTTTATGGAACCTTCTTGATTGTTCTTAATTTACTACTTATCAATATTCAATACCATTTTATGACCAGTTTTAAATGTATAACGCTTAAGTCGAACACAAGACTTTCTTACTGTATGTATGTTTCAACGAATGAACTACCTGTCTTGAATATAAACCCCTCATAGATACCAGGATTAAAGTTGTGTACGCCGGACTCGCGTATCGTATACAATAGACTTATCAGCGGAGATCAAACCCAAAAATTCAATAATGCTTAATATAAAAAGAAACTGATGATCAACAATGCTTTACAATTCCATATTATTTTGTACAGGAAAGCTTAGGTAATATTTTCTTCGAAGATAAAATCCTAAGTAATAAAAAAAAATCAAAGTTGTGTAAACTTTATATTATTTATCATGAATTAGTTTGAGGAATTCTGCTCTCTCTGTTTTCATTGGACTCAGGGTAGTTAACATCAAGATGCCTACGGTAATGTTTAAATGTTTGCAAGTCTCTATATGTATATAGATATAAGGAGATGTGGTATGAGTTCCAATGAGACAACATACATAATATCAGTTGAAGTGGCTAAACTCAATCAAAGTACAAATGAACACAAACAATTGAACATACGCTTAGCAAATAATTTTTTATCTATGACCATATAAATATTTTTCCTATTAGTGTTTGAATGTCTTGTTTATAAGTATTTTATTGAAAATGCTTGTGAAATAGTTTCACTTGCTTGTTTTGTATCACTGGCATCATTGTGCCGCGTATGTCATATACATTTCATGAATCAACCAATATATACTTAAACAATGTTTGTGTGTTTTCTTTACTTTCTTGGAATTTGCCGATTATTGTAATTGGAAGGAAGTTTCACTTGCTTGTTTTGTATTACTGGCATCATTGTGCCGCGTATGTCATATACATTTCATGAATCAACCAACATATACTAAAACAATGTTTGTGTGTTTGCCGATTATTGTAATTGGAAGGATGACAACCTCGTACTCGAACTGACATTAACGAATGCTTCACTGACGTGGTTAACGCTTTATCTCGTGGAATAGTATCTGAACTATCACCATTACGAAATCCTATGAGACAAAATTTATAATCTTGTTTTGATTATATCTTGTTTGTATTCATGTTTGACGATGTTCCAATGGTTTTGTAAGAATAATATTTATTTATTTATAACAACGTTATACAAGAGAGAGAAAAAATATATACCAAAGGGACAATCGAACTCTGCAGTCTAAAAAAAACAATGACAATGCCATAGTAAATATTCAAAAAAAAACGACAAAAATAGTAACAACCGTATGCAAAATAAATAATATAAGCAAAATATGAAAGAACAAACACACATAATACATAAATCAGTATTGAATAGGAAAACAATAACATAAAAACATCTAAATATGTATATTACGATAGACAACAAACTATAAAGTATATAGGAATAAGGAAAGCATTGGACTCAAAAATAAAAGAGAGTCCGACGGTACCAAAAGGATATTTAAACTCATAAATTCAAGCAAAATCCAAACAATATGGGAGAAAAACTATAAATGGCAGTAACGAAAATACGGAAAAATAGTAAACAAAAAATAATATTGATAAAAGCATCAGCAAAATTACCTCCATTAAAAAAAAACTAGGGTGATCTCACGTGCTTTGGAAATACAAAGTACAAGTAAGCTACATCGCTTGTCAAACTCTCTTCGATTATGCAATCTTGATTTAGAATTTGAATACAATGTATTCGACAACCAAAAGGATGTGGACCTGTGCCGGGCTATACTAGTTAACCACAATGTGGAGATGTGATATGGTCAGAAAAAAATGGTTCCCCATACAAATAGGTCTTTAGGAAAAAGTGAAAATCAATCATGCACATGCATGTCCTCGTCTGGTTTATAGAAATAAGCGATAAACTAAAAAGGATTCAACCAACAATCAGAGTTACAAGTCTACAGTAATATTTTTTACTATGTTAATATGCTGTTTGGTACACATATGTATATATAAGGAAATATCAATCCAAGCAGTTGAATTTTAGACGCTAACACAACAAACAAACATACTATAAAAACGAATACAAACAAATCAGGCATCGGAGTACAAACACAAAGGTTCCTGGTGCAATCCCTGTTCCGGAGAGAAATCTTAGGAACCGAATTGTCGTTTCTCCTTTGACACCATATATGTGTCTGGTCTTGAATAACAGTGAAAGTCTGTCGGAAGGAGATGTTACATTATGACTGACCCGTATTAAAAGAGAGTAATATCTCTTGAACGTAAAAGACACCTATGTATATTTCGAAAAAGTACAGGCTTATACAGCTACAAAGCAGCATTAGCACTAGCAAAGTCGGAAGGATTAATTTAAGTTGAAATAACTTGTTTCATAATCCACTATAAATACATATATGTAAACTAACACAAACAAATAAAAAACCAAATGGCAATTTTGCCGGTATACAGAAGGGTATAAATAAGCAAAACGAATGTTTTTATTTAAAATTATTCTAGTCTTACTTGTAAAAAACCTTTCATAAATAAGAAAAGAAAATGCTGTTGTTTTTCGTCAAAAGTGTTATTAGATATTGAAGACTGTTCATTAATGCTCATGTTATATTAGGATAATAGCGTATTATAGATCTTGAACGACAAAACAAATACCTTAGAAGTTTATCGGTCAATCTGTTTATCTATAAATAGAACTATTTCTTAAAGATAAGGTTATATTTGTGTCCTGTTTGGTTAGTAATTCTTCCTAGTTAAGTATTTAGTATTGATCTTTTGTTACTTTAACGAGCAGATACATCCGTATTTAGAAAAGTAATTCAATCTCGAGGTAAGGTTCGCTGACCAATTTACCTTTAGGTTAAATATTAATATAAGTTCTTACATACAAGTTTTATCATTTATCATTTAAGAGTTCAGATTTTTTGCAATAAAACTACAGAAAAACACAGAGAGATGGTATGAATTTGATGAAAGAAAAATATAAGCAATTAATATTGCTTTATAAATCAATGATTACAAAACATCTTCTGAAAGTGTTGAAAATTGATAATGCCATTGTTCCTGTTGTATCAAAAGGATACATGTAAATCAGATGCAATCGTTTACAATGCTGATCAAGATAAGAAAACTAAAAAAAGAATGTGCAGGTGTATATGCAACTTTAATGTCAAATCAAAGCTAAGAAAAATAAACTAAATGAACAGGTCAACTGCTCGATTGACAAAACCGTATCTAGTTGAATGTGTCTAAAGTTGCATGTTTGTTACTTGAACGAGCAAATACATCCGTATTTAGAAAAATAATTCAACCCTAATCTGGTTCGCTGACCAATTTACCTTCAGGTTATATATCGATATAAGTACTTACAATGCACATTAAGATACTAGTAAGAAAACAATAAAAAAAAACATAAGCTTATAGGTGAATGTAGAATAAAATGTTCATCAAGATAAGAAAACTAATAAAATTTCAGGATATTGCAAACTCTAAACCAAAGAACAAAGAGTGAAATGAAAAGCCACTATGTGTAATTGTGTTATCCGTTTCATTAAATACTTATCCGGTTGAATATGTCTTTGGTTGAATGCCTCCAGTGTAAGTTCGAAAACAATGTAACTATTATAAAGATATATAATCTTTGTAGTCATTTTGTTACAACTTAAGATCTTGACAATGTCAGCGACCACTAGTTAATAGTTAATAAAAAAAATCAGAAATATCGTCCACCTTGTAAATCATATTCTAAAGACATCTGCAACCACTTTTCTTCTTGTTGCAAAACTTTGTGCAGCAAAGCGATGTCCGGTAAAAAAATGCAGGATTATGAGTTATGACATCGCATTTTATCCAATGTATCAAGTAAGAGTTGATTTCACAGTGAAGGACATAGCCTAAGCATTTCATAATATTTATTAAGTAATGTTTGCTATAATAAAACATTTACTGACTGGATACGCCTGTAGACAATAGTTGCACCTCGGAGACAATAAACTACTATTCCACTCATACCCAGTCAATAATTATACAATACTATCCATATATGTCCATATCATGTATATATGTGATAAATATTCCCTTCTCTTGTAGTGCATAATTCTCAGTTGATGTTGATACAGGTAATAAGATAAGAAGTTAGCAATATCATTTAACTCTACTTTCCGCTATAAAGATGATGTTCTTTCACCAAATAATTCAAAATTTGGTGACTACGTGGATCGCATCTATCCCATTACGCTAGAGATAAAGGATACTACAGATACAGTTAAGTCGGCTTCATATCTTGACTTACATCTAGAAATTGTTAATGGGGGTCGGTTGAAAACAAAACATTAAAACAAAAGAGATGATTTCAGCTTTCCAATTGTGAACTTTCCATTTCTAAGTAGCAACATTCCAGCATCACCTGCATACGGGGTATATATCTCCCAATTGAAACGATATTCCCGAGCTTGCATTTCCTATCATGATTTTCTTGATAGAGGGTTGCTGTTCACATGGAAGCTACTTAACCAAGAGTTTCAAATGGTGACGTAAATTTTACGGACGCCATCACGAGTTGGTTGACCGTTATGGAATTACCGTTTCACAAATGATATCGGATATGTTCCTTACGTCGTAACTACAATCCCCTTCTCTGTCATGAATGTGACCTACCGAATTAGACTAATTACCGGATTTGATATTACCTGAGCAACACGAAGGGTGCCACATGTGGAGCAGGATCTGCTTACCATTTGGGAGCACCTGAGTTCACCCCTAGTTTTTGGTGGGGTTCGTGTTGTTTATTCTTTGGTTTTCTATGTTGTGTCATGTTTACTATTGTCTGTTTGTCTTTTTCATTTTTAGCCATGGCGTTGTCAGTTTGTTTTAGATTTATGAGTTAGACTGTCCCTTTGGTATCTTTAGTCCCTCTCTTTAATAAACTGTAATATCTATAATATATAATATCTTGGTACAACAACAAAAAAAGCTAAGAATTGTCTTATTGCACCCTCTTTCTCGAAATTTATTTTGAAACAACGAGCCAACTTATTTATCGCCAGACAAAACTACGGAGTCCTGTTGGTCTTACTCAGACTAAATGTTGTGGTTTTTAAATTCTTGCAATGAAAATGTAAATTTTAACACTGTAGCTATAAAGTCAATCGCTCGAGGATGCAACATTCACAGTAGCGCATCTAGTGCCCAGGTACCTTCACTCTCTTTTTTGTTGACTATGAATGCATTTGAATTGAGACATATAGGGACCATCTTTTTTAATGGTGGAATCCGCCCCTGCGCATGCTTAAGTGTTAAAGATGTAAAGTCTTCAGCTGGAGATGTAAATAACAGATAAAACATTATATTGGATTAGCCACAAACTCATTTATCAATGAAAAGTCAACTTTGTTTTTAATTTGAATTGGAACATTGTCCTCTAACCTAGACCTAGACGTTTAAAAAGGTTTATATTCGTATATCATATTTTTTTCTGCATATTATTGTTAATTATGAGACACTGTGACGGCGCAAGATTTGTCGAATCGGTTGGTGATTTAAATTATATGTGTTAGTGTTTTAAGTATAATTAAAAAATTAAACAATACATGGCTGTAGTTCTGAAATCTTCAAAAATTACAATTTTAATATCCTTGATATCAAGAGTCTAGATAGAACATATAAAATGTCATTTTGCAAAACAATGTGTATTATATATATTACTTTGGTCTACGAGCCCTACAGTCAGTGTGAAAAGTTAACATTAAGTAGGCAATAAATATAACACATCAATGACGAATTTAAACAAAAACGTATATAGTCAATGCTAAAATAGAACTTGTATACCCATTAGTGTTCAGATATATCTAGAAATGTATTTTATAATTTGACTTTTGACGTCAGTGAGCTATCTTCAATGGAAATATGAAGACTGTAATATCGATATTTTAAGAACTAATTTGAAATATTTATGTAAATTTTTCTCCTCAGAGATATTTCAAATCATGATTTAAAACATCGAGTTGATATTTGCAGATTTTTCTTTTAAAAATAGTCATTGTTCGTGATTGTTATAAGCCTAAGCGTCTAATCAGTGTATATATATATCTAAGGATAATGAGTTGGTTCATCTGTAAAATGTCAATAAGACAATTAGCTAACGACAAATTATAATTTACGTAAGAAATCAAAAGACATTTAAGGATCAACATAGGGAAAGGGGGTTCGAATTGAAATATTTTACCGAACGACACATTACCTTAAAAGCGACATTTATCTATGCTAGACAAGGGTTACGATCCACTCCCGCTCTCTTCAGAGCGGGAGTGGATCGTAACCCTTGGCTAGCGAAGATGCATTAGATTTGGGTTCGATTCTCTTTTACTTCGAATTTGATTTTGACCTTAATGATGTACTATGGTGAGGTTTAGTAATTTGTGTCAGTTGTTCGGTTTTTATCCTACGATACAGGGTAAAATATGTTGTCCCATAACACTCATTGTTCTTTTCATAAGAGACTTCCATAGCTCATAAAATGTCACTTGATAAAATTTACTCCGATTTCAGATCTTTTCTTTCGATTGGAGACCAAAACCATTCCTTCTTTCCTTTCGATAGGAGACCAAACCAATGCAAATATAAGATAAAAGTTCGAATTAGCCTTAATTTTTTTCACCAACTTTTTTTAAACCTCAAACATATCGAAAAGGAGATCATATCAATATGTTTAGCTTTTTTGTTTCTTAAAGTCATATAAAACGAGTGACCGGTGGGAAATACTGTAAATCCAATTCTTGAACACGGTTTTATCATTTTTTCGCATAAATTTCGTATGATTGTCAAACAATATTTCAATCGGTCAGTGTTGTTGTGAAAATACGGCAGCAAAGAAATAGTCGTGTTTTGAAGCCGAAGTTTAACAATTGTCCCCCGTTTGAATTGTGAACAATCAACAAAGATGCACGGATATTCCGGTAAGCACGTGTAAAACATGTACAATATAATATAGTTTATCGTGATAATGGAGCGATGTTAACGTTCGGATTTCCAATCGAACTTGCGTATTGCGATCACTGGATTTTTCCGAAAAAGGTCACGCTTCACACGGAAAACATGTGGGCGAATTGTTTGCTGGAAGTAATTTTCTTCTAAATTTGGACAAATTATAGAATTTTCTTGAGAAAAAAGTATATGAAAATAAGTTTTATAATAAAAACTATCCATTTAGTTATAAAGCACATGTGCATATTTATTGTTTTTAATTTGAAGTTTCATATGACTTTAAGTACTTCCTTAATATAGCACAGTATTTTAGCGTCAATGATGGGTCTTTTTGCAGACGGGACGAGCGAGATTTATAAGGCTGTAAAATATGATAAGTGTTTAATGAACGAAATGCAATGTCCGCAAAGCACATGCTATTGCTTTGAAAAAAACAACAATATTTTGTACTTCGAAGTTGATGTCTCGAAGGTTTTTACAAACAAATCATGTGCGACTTTCAGTAAATATTGGAAATTATTTTAAAAAGGTGGGAACTAAAACCATATTAAACATAGAACCAACCAAAAATGAAAAAGGCAACTTTATTTACATAAGGATGATGACTTTTGGATATAACACATTTTTTCTAATTTAACAGAAAGCCTCTATCATATACAATATTATTGAAAAACTAGCATATTAAAGTACAAATGAGAAGATATTAGCATCAACGTAATATGAAAAAAAGTAACAACAAACCAACGTCATTCTCGCGTGATGAATACATATCTATAATAAAAAGGGCTAGTGTGAACATCAATGACTTTTCTGAGAAAGCCTAATTATTGTCAAATAAACGAATCGATCATAATTATTAGAAGTCTGGACAGATATGATCAAAATTTTGTTTTACGGTTGCAATAACGAACATGTTATTCGGTAAGCTTATAACACTTTACAGTCGATGGACGATGCAATGTTATCTTCAAGTTAGTGCATTGTTTTCAATATCAAAAGAAATTTTGTTTTACGGTTGCAATAACGAACATGTTATTCGGTAAGCTTATAACACTTTACAGTCGATGAACGATGCAATGTTATCTTCAAGTTAGTGCATTGTTTTCAATATCAAAAGGCAATTATATACTTGTATCAAAATCATCAAAGAGTATGGTTCCTAAACGTTTATTTTACTTATAATCAAAATTTTGATTTACGTTCAGTTCTATAGTTTTACACTTGTATCCTAAAAAAACCAAAGGGCTACATTTTGTTCATAAATTGTGTTAATTAATATGCTTTTCATAAATATTTTAATAAAACTGTATGTTGTGTTTATATCATTAAAATATTGTATGTGTTTATATGTTATTTTAATTTTAAGGGATCTCAGGAAGATTAGTTAAACGTTTAACACATGGGATTAATATCCTCTCAAATAAAGATTATTTATTCATATATATTTTGAACAGTGTCAACCGGCTATTTTTAACATCTTCGGCGGACAACCACATATTCAATAATCTTAATATAGTATTGTAGTTTCATAAAGAATTAATTTAAATTATACAGATTAATAATTGAAACGTAGTTTCTTTAACGTTCACTCTTTGCCAATTGCAAGTATCGTCTTGCTGTGAACCCAAAGACTAAATTAACAGCCATTTTAAAAAGGGGGGTCCCAACCTAGGTCAAAAATGGGGGGGGGGACCAACTATATGTCCCTATTCAAATGCATTGATGGTCCCCAACAAAAACTAGAGGCTCCAAAGAGCCTGTGTCGCTCACCTTGGTCTATGTGAATATTAAACAAAGGACGCATTTGAATTCATGACAAAATTGTGTTTTGGTGATGGTGATGTGTTTGTATATCTTACTTTACTGAACATTATTGCTGCTTACAATCATTCTATCTATATTGAACTTGGCCTAAGAGCTTCAATGGGAAATGTTAGTTAAAATTTACAAATTTTATGAAAATTGTTAAAAATTGACTATAAAGGGCAATAACTCCTTATGGGGTCAATTGACCATTTAAGTCATGTTGAATTATTTTTAGGTCTTACTTTGCTGTACATTGTTTCCCTTTACAATTTATCTCTATCTATAATAATATTCAAGATAATAACAAAAAATGGCAAAATTTCCTTAAAATGACTAATTCAGGGGCAGCAACCTAACAGCAGTTTGTCCAATCCATCTGGAAATTTCATGGCAAATAGATCTTGACCTGATTAACAATATTACTCCCTGTTAGATTTGCTCTAAATGCTTTGGTTTTTGAGTTATAAGCAAAAAACTGCATTTTACCCCTATGTTCTATTTTTAGCCATGGCGGCCATCTTTGTTGGTTATCCGGGTCACGCCACACAATTTTTAAACTAGATACCCCAATGATGATTGCGGCCAAGTTTGTTTAAATTTGGCCTGGTAGTTTTAGAGGAGAAGATTTTTGTAAAAGATTACCAAGATTTACAAAAAATGGTTAAAAATTGACTATAAAGGACAATAACTCCTAAAGTGGTCAACTGACCATTTTGGTTATGTTGACTTATTTGTAGATCTTACTTTGCTGAACATTATTGCTTTGATAGTTTATCTCTATCTATAATAATATTCAAGATAATAACAAAAAACAGCAAAATTTCCCTAAAATTACCAATTCAGGGGCAGCAACCCAACAACAGGTTGTCCGATTCATCTGAAAATTTCAGGGCAGTTAGACCTTGACCTAATGAATATTTTTACCCCACGTCAGATTTGCTCTAAATGCTTTGGTTTTTGAGTTATAAGCCAAAAACTGCATTTTACCCCTATGTTCTATTTTTAGCAGTGGCGGCCATCTTGGTTGGTTGGCGGGGTCACGCCACACAATTTTTAAACAAGATACCCCAATGATGATTATGGCCAAGTTTGGATTAATTTGGCCCAGCAGTTTCAGAGGAGAAGATTTTTGTAAAAGTTAACGACGACGGACGCAGGACGATGGACGACGACGGACGCCGACGGACGACGCCGGACGCCGGACGCCAAGTGATGAGAAAAGCTCACTTGGCCCTTCGGGCCAGGTGAGCTAAAAATGAAAACATCAAAAGACAATCGATGCATGGAAATGCTCTATCAAAATATTCTTTTTTGTAGCGAAATCGCAATAAGTATTTAAATAAACTCATCATAGATACCCGGATAAAATTTTGTAGTTATGACGCTCGAATCCAAAAAAGTTTAAAAAGGCACAAAAAAGTACGAAATTGCAGAGCATTGAGGACCAAAAGTTCTAAAGGTTTTGCCAAATATAGCTAAGGTAATCTATTCCAGAGGCAGAAAAGCTTTAGTATTTCAAAAGTTTAAATGTTTTGTAAACAGCAAGGATAAATCATGTCAGCATAGAAGTGCTGACTACTGGGCTGGTGATACCCTTGAAGAATCAATAAAATGAGGATGGAAATGGGGAATGTGTCAAAGAGACAACAACCATACCAAAGAAAAAAACAACAGCAGAAGTTCACCAACAGTTCTTCAATGTAGCGAGAAATTCCCGCACCCGGAGGCGTCCTTTAGCTGGCCCCTAAACAAATATATACTAGTTCAGTGATAATGAACGCCATACTAATTTCCAAATTGTACACAAGAAACTAAAATTAAAATAATACAAGCCTAACAAAGACCAGAGGCTCCTGAATTTGGACAGGCGCAAAAATGCGGCGGGGTTAAACATGTTTGTGAGATCTCCCCCCTCCCCCTATACCTCTAGCCAATGCAGAAAAGTAAACGCATAACAAAACGTACATTAAAATTCAGTACAAGAGAAGTCTGAGTCTGATGTCAGAAGATTTAACCAAAGAAAATAAACAAAATGACAATAATACATAAATAACAACAGACTACTACATGTAGCAGTTAACTGACATGCCAGCTCCAGACTTCAATTAAACCCACTCATACAGCAGTGGCATACCCACAGTGGTAACGATCAGGCCAAAGTTTCGAACTGAATAACAAAAACTGGTATAGGTAAAAAAGATTTAATGGATTTTGCATTAATGCAAGTTTCGTATTATTTGGAGGTCAATATCAACACAGGAAACACATTAGAAAGGTTGATCGATGTAATGAACAGACCACCAAGTTTGTAGGTGTCATACCAAGGATTGCAATATGCAAGTTTGTGTTTTGGTACTGAAGTTCTTTTCCTTATCTAGCTGCTTTAATTTTTTTTTTTTAATTTAAGGGTCTAAGGAACCTGAAAGAGATAACACTTCATTTGTATTGTTTTCGTTGAAGTCAGATTTGCACATAGCTTTATGGTAAAAGTACCAAAAGACTAAAAACCGGAACAACTTTAAAAACATATGATATTCAAATAAAAAGATTTTGTTTCTTGCACAAATTTTAAAATTGATGCAGTAAGAAGATAACTGTATTGTATTTTAAGCTCCGACGGCATCAATTGAGGATTTGATGGTCGCAAATTAAGTTTACTGGCCACGCGTGAGCGGAGACAGTAAACGGGTATTTGCGACTATCAATTCCCAAATTGATGCCGTCAGAGCTTAAAATACAAAATTGTTATCTCTTTTCTAATGAAACTGACAGAAAACAACGTTAAAACATGTATTTAAAATCTGTCCTATGCAGTCTGCGCTTGCGCGTACGTCCCATAACATCAATTGTCAATTGATGCCATGAAAGAAAATGACGTTATCCAATCAAAATGAACGTTACAAACGTTGTTGCATTAGAATTTTCTATATATTTGGAGTGCTGACATAAAGGTTAGTAGAGAAAATCAAAGGCACCGGTAGGTACCGGTGTGTAAAATTCATAAATACATTTTTGTAGATCTAGAGAAAACAAATCCGGGTTACAAACTAAAACAGAAGAAAACACATCAACTATAAGAGGAAAACAAAAGAAACAACAGGAACACCAAACTGCAACAAAAACAAACACAAACAAACACAAAAAAAACTAATATTTGATAACAACTGTCTTATTTCTTGGTACAGGATATTTTAAGAAAAAATGGTGGGTTGAACCTGGTTTGATAGCAGTCTAAACCTCATGCTGTATGTTAATGTTGAAAATATCGCTAAAACACTACGTGACAACACAAACACACGCAAGAAAGGTTATTAGAGAAAACACCATGCATTCCCTTGAAGCATACAGTTTATACATAAGACTACTTATTAAAGGTTATATAAGGTTTATATAAATGTTAAATTATATGTCATAAAAAATGATAAAAGCAATAAACGATATCAAAAAGTTCTGTGACGTGTGGCATAGAATTTTAAATGGCAGATAATAGTTCATCTCATTTATAATTTGTAGCAGCTTACGTCAATGTAACTATCAAAACCGGAACTAGATATTCTAATATAGAATTAATGTAATTAGTGTTCCGTTTTTTGCTACCACTTTGTTAATTAATTATCTAAGAAACAATAAGAAGCGAGAATGATATGGATTATAATAGCATCATCAATTGAATATCACGGGGAGAAAAGAAAAAAATAACAACGATATAAAACGAAAGGGAAATATATGCACACAAACATGATATTTCAAAGCAAAATGTTTTAACTAGTATCATGATCGATTAACGACAAGTTAAAAAGGAAATGAAATCGTACAACAACTGAAATTATATTTAACATTTTAACAGCGGTATCGGTAGATAGCGCTAGTCAGTAGGTATATCGTCCCGAACATGCCTCAAATATTCGCCACTGTACGTTTAACAACAATCAATCAAGTAAAACAAAACAAAACACGTTTACTAATATATAACGTATTCCTATTTAATCAAGACAATTCTACGACCTAAGGTGTGGTATGAATGCCAATGAGACAACTCTTCATCTACAATGTAGGTAACGAAGCCTTGAATCGCCTATCAATTTGATCTTTGACACAATGTAAAAAAATATCAATAAAATATAAGGGGCGAGATTTTGAACAATTGCAGAAGACAACCATAACCTTAAACAAAATGCCGCCAAATAAAATAATGTACAAAGATAAATGCAAATAGTTGTGTTGTAAGGTAAACAGTAAAGGAGAAGGGAAATAAAATAAGTAATTTTGTTGTTCTTAGTAAGAGAACCAAAGCGAAAAATTATAAGGTACCAAATACTTACATGTATCAAAGCTGGAACATATTAAAAATATCGAACATCGCTTATTCTTTTTCTAAAGAATATCCCTGCCACGTCCGCGATGAAAATACTTTCCCATACACTCGGACGCTGAAAAGGGTAGTGTTTTAAACAAGAAAATCATTTATAAAGATGATGCATGAAAATTCATTTGTATGTGATACATTTGTAAAACGAAAACTAGAGCATTTAATTTTAAGATTATATTTGAGAGGAATACTTTTATAACATGCTTTTAGATAAGAATAAGAAAAAATGGGATCACGTCACCAGACTTGCTTTCTTTCTGCATATTGGAAAAAGGTAAATTCACAACAATTATGAAATTGCTTTATCTAAGTTATCTCCCATGATACCTGAGATGCCTCCCCTTATTAAGCAAACTTTAAGTAAAAAATAAATGAATTTATTTTTTGGAAACACAAATATTGTGTTTTGTTAGAAAATAGAGTTGTATATAATATGATAAAACACGTATTTTCTATATTGCATGAATAGTCTTACACATGAATTATATAATTTACAAAACTTGTGCATTTCATTAAGATCTTAATAATCTGGTACTTCAAAATCCAAGATGGAGGAAGACACCCGAGACACCTTAATTTGACTTTAAAGATTTCGACATATCGACTTTTTAAGCTCCAAATTTCAAGTTAAAGTCATTTCGAACTTTGAAAAGTTCTTAAATTTCAAGTTTAAGATTTAAAGATTTAAATGTCATAATTTTGACTTTGAAAAAGAAGCAATGTCAAATTGATTTTTAATATGTCCCTAATACGTTTCCGTGTTACTACAATGAGGATATAACATGGCATTGCCAATAAATCAATTTACTTTTGTGTCTACTTTTGATATATAAAAGAACAATTAAATGACAAAAAGTGGTCCGAGGATAATGTATGAACAAAAGGGCAGCACTCCTTTTGCGTCAATTACTGTTTGTCAGGGGTATTAATTGCGCCAGTTTTCGGAACTCATTTGCGCTAATTTACCTGAACACATATTGATCGTACATGTTAAACATTGTTAAAGATTAATATATATTTAGTATCATTTTTGTCTTATAAATTTTTATTCGCTAAATAATTGTTACTCTTGTTGGTTCAAGCAGTGGCGTAGCTGGGTATTTTTTACGTGTACGCCCGAACCTTGGCGAGGGATACGAGGGGTGCCAACCGCTCAATGTTAAAGTACCTGCTGGTAGTGGGTTCGCAAGGGATGAAGCCCCCGACAGCTATCGATAATGAGATACCGTAATGATTACTGTCAGTAAAAAATCATTGATAGCAACATACTTTTGAATCTAAATGGTTTATTTGTTTTGGTTAAATTTTGTAATATGTTAACTTATTCATCGTGTTTAACTGGAAGCTAGCCTAATGGTCATTGGTTTTAGAGAAAACGTCCAAACCAATATTACTTTTAAATAAGTTTAAAGGGTGCCGTGAGTAAGCATACAATCGACAAAAGCACCTTTTAATGAACACGAAAAAAAATATTTTTAAGAGATGCAATATAAAAAAAAATTTGGAACACCTAGGATTTCTTCCCCAAAAAAGTGAATCAACTATCATTCCTTTAAATAAACTCATCATAGATACCCGGACTAAGTTTAGTATATACGCCAGACGCGCGTTTCGTCTACAAAAGACTCATCAGTGACACTCGAATTCAAAATGCAAAATAAAGTACGAAGTTGAAGAGCTATGCGAATCAAAATTCCTAAACGTTTTGCAAAATACAGCTACGTTAATTGTTATCAAAGGTACCAGGATTATAATTTAGTACGCCAGACGCGCGTTTCGTCTACATAAGACTCATCAGTGACGCTCATATCAAAAGAGGAATAAACCAAACAAATACAAAGTTGAAGAGCATTGAGGATCAAAAATTCCCAAAAGTTGTGCCAAATACGGCTAAGGTAATCTATGCCTGGGATAAGAAAATCCTTAGTTTTTCGAAAAATTCAAAGTTTTGTAAACAGGAAATTTATAAAACTGACCACATAATTGATATTCATGTCAACACCGAAGTGCTGACTACTGGGCTGGTGATACCCTCGGGGAAGAAACGTCCACCAGCAGAGGCATCGACCCAGTGGTGTAAATTGTTATCAAAGGTACCAGGATTATAATTTAGTACGCCAGACGCGCGTTTCGTCTATATAAGACTCATCAGTGACGCTCATATCAAAAGAGGAATAAACCAAACAAATACAAAGTTGAAGAGCATTGAGGATCAAATATTCCCAAAAGTTGTGCCAAATACGGCTAAGGTAATCTATGCCTGGGATAAGAAAATCCTTAGTTTTTCGAAAAATTCAAAGTTTTGTAAACAGGAAATTTATAAAACTGACCACATAATTGATATTCATGTCAACACCGAAGTGCTGACTACTGGGCTGGTGATACCCTCAGGGACGAAACGTCCACCAGCAGAGGCATCGACCCAGTGGTGTAAATTGTTATCAAAGGTACCAGGATTATAATTTAGTACGCCAGACGCGCGTTTCGTCTACATAAGACTCATCAGTGACGCTCATATCAAAAGAGGAATAAACCAAACAAATACAAAGTTGAAGAGCATTGAGGATCAAAAATTCCCAAAAGTTGTGCCAAATACGGCTAAGGTAATCTATGCCTGGGATAAGAAAATCCTTAGTTTTTCGAAAAATTCAAAGTTTTGTAAACAGGAAATTTATAAAACTGACCACATAATTGATATTCATGTCAACACCGAAGTGCCGACTACTGGGCTGGTGATACCCTCAGGGACGAAACGTCATCTTTGCCTGAGGTAGAAAAGCCTTAATATTAACATGATTAAGTGGAGAGGTTTTAAAGGGATTAAAAAAAAAACTAAAATTTTCTTTTGATATTTCTCTCTTGATCTGGAATATTTCACGACAATCTATGAAGGTTTTTAAATTGAGCATGTAAAATAATTAATTGCGTAAAGAAGAGTACGGCTTTCTGTCTATCAGAAAAGAACAGAAAAATGAACGAAAACAAAAGCTTTCAAAATTTGAGCTTTAGATATTAGTCATAGAAAAAGCTTCTTCGGCATTTTCATAAAATTCCATGAAGGTTCGACAAGTAGTTAATATGATTGAGGAATAACAAAATGTAAGCCCAAACTGCGACCACTTATTAATCGCAGAAAGAAATACATTTTGTCCTTAAAATGCGGGAAAATTAAAGATATAATTGCATTATTATATTGCTTTTAATATACTATTTTGATCATAAACATGATAAACAGTTTCTGTCCCACTTTCGTAAAATTGAGAGTCATTAAAAAGACTTTATCCACATTCGGAACCTAAATATTGACGCCGTTTTGTCTCGCTTTTGGGATATAAATCGCAGGCTCGACAAAAATACAAACAGCATATCGAATCTGAACAGATAGCGAATTGCTTTAAATATAAGAAAAGTACGTAGAATTCATAGTAGATGCACACTTTTACAAAAAAACGAACAAATATATTAAATGATCTATTTGAGTAAGTTTAGTCCCTTTTTATTCAAAATTACAATCCATTGAAAAAAGAAGTACAAGGTTGATGTGCTTTTGACCAGTTTTTCTTATTCTATTTCGATTATTTGTTTTATTTTCAAAATTCAAGTGTACGCCCGGGCGTTTTGACGTAAACGTAGCTACGCGCATGACGATATTTTGGACTAGCAAAACAGTATAAAGAAGTTGGCAGTGATGTTAGCGAGTGGTTACACCATTTTTTTTAATAACTTTTCTGAACTCTGAACCCAGATGAACTAGGTGATTTCTTTGCTGAAGATTTGATACAGGATATGCCAAAAGACAAGAAAAAAGTCATTTTTTTGTTTAAATTGGCGCAATCGTATATTTTATTTTTAGCGCAAATGATGCCATGTGATTTTAAAACAGGTGGCGCAAACGTAGCGTTGGAGAAAAAAGTTGTGGCGCAAAAGGACGCATTTTTGGCTCAAACGGATCTCTCCTAACAAAAGAACCTAGTTGATCCCTTCATAACTGATAGATGGAATATCAATTCTATTTTGATTAAAATAATAATAGTTTTATAGTGCTTTGGAATAACATTATATTTAAATAATACAAAAGATACAATACAATACATAAACAATAGGCTGTCACAACGACAGCAAACCGGATTTATTAGCATTTATTTGTGTCCTGGCAATATCACAAGAACATCAAATTTGACCTCTATTTTGTCATCAGTATCAACATATTAAAATTTGAAAAGCTTAGATTGAATGGTTCGTGAGTAAATGCAACAATGTGAATGGAAACTTCATTTTACGATGTTTCAAGAACCACAACTCCTGAACAGTAAAAGTCAAAATAGTCATTATTGAACTTGACCTCTATTTTGTCATCAGTATCAACATATTAAAATTTGAAAAGCTTTGGTTGAATGGTTCATGAGAAAATGCACGGACACGACTGGAAACGCCATTTTACGATCTTTCAAGAACCATAACTACTGAACGATAAAAGTCAAAATCATTATTATTGAACTTGACCTCTATTTTGTCATCAGTAACAACATACATGTATTATAATTTGGGAAGCTTTGGTAGAACAGTTCATGCGTAAATGCACGGACACGACTGGAAACACCATTTTTCAATCTTTCAAGGAACCATAACTCCTGAACGGTAAAAGTCAAAATCGCCATCATTGAACTTGACCTTCATTTAGTTGTCAGTAACAACATAATAAAATTTTAAAAGCTTTGGTTGAACGGTTCATGAGTTAATGCACGGACAACATTTGATTGCCGCCTGCCCGACCGACCGACCGCCCGCCCGCCCGCCCGCCGAGCATCCCCAAATCAATAACCGACATTTTTGTCACAAAAATCCGGTTAAAAATGAATGTGCTAAGAAAGTTATTTCAAATGAAACCAATATAAACCGAGTACATGGAACAGACAAAAGTGAGCAACACAATACCATATGTGTCTTTCTATGTTGTGATGTTACAGTATTTTTTTCAGGTTAGGGTGAAGATTGGCGCCTATTAAAACGTTCAAATCCGCTGAACCTTTCCTAAGTCAGTAATCTGTTTTTCAGTGTTTGTCGTTTGTTGATGTGGTTCAAATGTGATTCTCGTTTCTCGTTTTCATATAGATTATACCGTTGGTTTTCCCGTTTGAATGGTTTAACACTGGTAATATTTTAGGCCCGTTGTAGCTTGTTTTTGGTGTGAGCCAAGCCTCTGTGCTGAAGGTCGTACTTTGACCTATAATGGTTTACTTTTATAAATTGTGACTTGGCTGGAGAGTTGTCTCATTGACACTCATTCATTTACCCCATCTCCTTATACATATAAAAGATATCGAGATGAAATGACAAAATGTGAAATAATTTGAGCGAATAACTGCATAAAAAAAACAATAAACCATGATACTTTAATTATAATGTAGAGCAGAGAATATGCGATGTATTTTTCAAAACAAATGCGTCAAAATCATTACACATGTTTCAAATTATCGGACTGCACTAGAAAATCATTAAAACTTTTTACATTGATTGTTTAATTGACACCTGGTACATTGATTTGCAAATATTGTATTACCAATAAGATAAAAGATTTATACGTCGGTAAATTATTGATCATGACGTTTCCTTGCGGTAAATATTTATATACACATATGTACTCTGTAAATTGAAATTTAGTAAAATAGACAATAACATTACGATTTCTTCATATGAGTAGTATAATAAAAACATTTACATTATGATAATCACCAAATGCAAATTACGCCATACTAATTTCCAAATTGTACACAAAACATGTTATCAAAACTCTAATTTGGAAAACATATCAGTAATTCAATGTACTAAGTTTTCTCCTAAATTTATTATACTTTATTGATAAATTGATTAAGTTCGTATGATATAGCTGTGGATAATAACAAGCTACCATTTGATCTTGTTGTGATCTTGTGTTAATAATTTAGATAATTATACATAACAAAATAAATTTGACAGAATTGACAATCTGCATAATGACGTCATTGTTGTTTGCCGACAAAGGTATACCCAAACCTAATCAAATATTAAACACAAACTATTTAAACTGTTTACCATTTCATTCAAACATGTTTATCTACGCTCAAGGTCTCACTTTATGTATCAATTTGAATAAATTTTGAAAAATAACCAAAAATTTTTAATTAGAAAATAGACTTTACTGAACATAAAATGTGTACAGTTGAACATTTGTACAAACAAAACGTATCTGCTGGTATATTAAAACTAGCGCCTTTGCTTCGTCAATTTACCACCATATTATGGTTTTTAATACATGTCCAACACGACTGATTCCATGCTTGAAGCTAGGGCAGCATGATTACGCTTCAGTCGCACTTTATTTCATCAACCCCAACTGTTTTTCGGATCCTTTCTGTACATGTTTTGGTCGCAATTTTCCCCAGATTTCAATGTATTTGTTGATCACGTGCATGTCCGTCTTTCAGCCCTTTCGTCGCATTGATGTTTTTTTATTCGTAATAAAAAAAACACATGATATGGGGGTATCCATATATATGACTTAAAATCAATACATTCACAACAAAAAATAAGAATAAAACACAGAAAAAATGTGTGATTTTGGCTACAGTATTGTCTGTCAATATTTCAATGTGTTGGACTTGTTTGGCTTAATAACTTTTTTTGGTCTGAGTGTCACTCATGCGTCTTATGTAGACGAAACGCGTGTCTGGCGTATTAAATTATAATCCTGGTACTTTTGATAACTATTGGACACGTTAATACTATTTCGGCCGTGTAAGTTTCGGCCAAGGACTATTCTTTCTTTTTGTCAATTTTTTGGCCACGGTGATGTCGGTTCCTCTGTCTATAATTTAATCATGGTGATTTCTGTCCTTCTATCCATGTTTTAGCCACGGTGACGTCAGTCCGTCTGTCCATACTTTTACCACGGTGGTGATTGTCCTTCTGTCCATGTTTTAGCCAAAGTAATGTCTGTTCTTCTTTCCATGATTTAGTCACGGTTTAAGTACTAGTATGACCTTCTGTACATGTTTTAATCATGATGATGTCGGTCCTTCTGTCCATATATTAGCCAGATGCTGTCTGTCCTTCTGTCAATGTTTTAGCCAGATGATGTCAATCCTTTTGTCAATGTTTTAGCCACAGTGACGTCTGTCATTATATCCATGTTTCAGCCACGGTGTTGTCTGTCCTTCTGTCCATGTTTGGCAGGGGCGGATCCAGCCATTTCAAAAAGGGGGGTCCTAACCAAGGACAAAGGGGGGTTCCAATTACATGTCCCCATTCAAATGCATTGATCGTCCAAAAAAGGGGGGTTCCAACCCCGGAACCCTCCCCCCCCTATGGATCCGCGCCTGCTTGGTCACAAAGTCATCATAATATTCGTTCATGTTTTTCGGTCAATCTTGTAATCTTTGTTCATCGATCGCACGTGACTAACGTCAATTGATGTCCTTTCAATTAAGCTTTAATAAGCAATAGAAGTGCATAATAAAATGTATGAGGCTCGGTTAAAACCAATAAGATAGATAAACAACAACGACTTGTACGTGAAATATTTTTTTATGTGCCTGCAATACATAAATTTCCGGAACCTCGTCGGTTGTTGTTTCCAGTTACTATAACATCGTTATGGTTATGTCCGAAAGTTTGTTCATTTTTATGCCTTGAACGATTTTAAATGTGTCTTACCGTTTGTAAATTTTAGTGCCCGTTACATTTTCTATACTCTGAACGATTAGGAGATTGACGTGTAATAAAGCAATTAGCTTTCATTGATAGTTGTTGATGAAGACAGTAATGTCGATCAATTGAGTTCATCCAAGGTAACCGTTCCTGGTGTGGTATGAGTTTCTGTATGATCACTATGGTCCTCTTAAGTTATTTGTGTAGTGAAGTGTTTATGTGGGTTTTTTTCCGTTGAATTTGTTCTTTTCTTTTGTTTCCTCGGGTTTTTTTTGGTTTTTTTTTTATAGAACTCTTGCTATCTTCTCGTTTTGCACCGGGTAGAATTAGATCTAAGTTTGAAGAATCTGTCGAGGATTTCAGACCGGGTATCTTCTTTCTTTCCTAACCTTTTGTTTTGTGCTATGGATAATGTCTGCATTCTACAAGCTGAAATAGTTTGAATTCATAAAGAGGACTTTAAATCATACTAAGGACTAATAATTAAGGAAATACAGGTGTGCGTATACCTTCATGAAATAGAATACATTAATGTTTAACGTCCAGCTGAAGTCCACCTCCAGTTGTTGTGACTCCGGCATTGTTGGACTTGGGCTGTTTCTGTTCTAATGTCATGCACCAAGATTACAACATGAGGTTATTTCTCTGTGGCTTCATTTATTTTGTCCAACATGATCTATATGTCCTATATGGCACATAAGGAAAAAAGTATTATATTGATCCATATCCTATCTTGGTTTGCGCTCATTATTGACGGCTGTGCGTTGAACAATTATAGTTGTTAACATCCTCTCGTCCTTGTGAATCTCTTGTGAATCATGAGTTATTTCACTGCATGGCTATCATACAAATACTTAAAAATTGTGCTTTTATTTCAGGAATAAACCATAAAAAGATAGGCATAAAATAGTACCAACAATGGAATTGAATTATGTTTTAGCAAAACTCTAATTTGAAAAACATATCAGTAACACTAAGTTTTCTCCTAATATTATTATACGTTATTGATAAATTAATTAAGTTCGTATTGATATAACTATGGATAATCACAAGCTATCATTTGATCTTGTTGTGATCTTGTGTTAATAATTTAGATAATTATTACATTTTGTACATAGCAAAATAAATTTGACAGAATTGACAATCTGCATAATGACGTCATTGTTGTTTGCCGACAAAGGTATACCCAAACCTAATCAAATATTAAACACAAACTATTATAACTGTTTACCATTTCATTCAAACATGTTTATCTACGCTCAAGGTCTTACTTTATTTATCATTTTTAATAAATTTTGAAAAAAATACCAAAAATTAATTAGAAACTAGACTTTACTAAACATAAAATGTGTGCAGTTGTACATTTGTACAAACAAAACGTATCTGCTGGTATATTGAAACTAGCGCCTTTGCTTCGAAAAATTAACTTCACCGCATATTACAAGTTTGATCGAGACAGCAGATTGAAGTTTGTAAAACAAAACAATATACTCGACTACAATTACAACTTTTTTCGGAAACGTTTTTTTAAGTATTACTAAATGTTTACGCAGTTTGCATACAGCAAAGTCGCGCAAAACAAATAAGCGAGATTTGTCAAAATTGAAAAAGAAATTAGATTAAGAACAAGATTATCTAAAGTGAGCTCTGGCATTAAACACACAATGAACTCAATGTTAAAACACATTTTGAAATGGACTGACACTGATGAAGGTCATTTGAACCGCCGTAATATCTGTCTACACAATTTCATTTCGTCTTGCTTTTATATTTTATCTTTTATCGGTACTGTTGCACAAATCTTTAGACATTTTTTACTGAGTTTCACTGTTAAGGATGTTAAGTTTGGCTTTTAAGATTCAGTTTTAATCTAAACACCCTTCATTTGTCGAAACACATATTGGTAAAGTGCTAATCTAGTTAATTTTTGGATCATGTTCCTATATTTTTTTTCTGAGAGACATTGTTAAATTTGGCTTCGTGAGGATTCAAGAACAACTCAAACACCCATCATTTGTCGACAGCCGTATAGTTATATTGATAATCAAGATAATACAAGGATCATGTTTCTGACGTCATTATTTATTGACCGCTGCCCACAGAGGTCATTTCTTGTTTGCTTTGTACAGACAATTGATGATGCCAAAGATCTTTTCAGATAAGAAATTAAGCACTTGTAAATACATTTTTCGTGACTGATTACTGGAGAAGTACATTTTTTGCAGGTTAATATGATCACTTCAATAACAAACAAAGTAACTAGATTTTATTATTGAACTGTAAATAGGGTCAGAATGACTCCTAATATCTTGACAAAGACAAGAACATAACATGTTAGTGCATTTCCGGGATCGGGATTTTTCTCGCTGAGTTGAATATCCATTGGTGGCTGCTGATTAACTCTTTGGAAGGGATGCCTCTTTGACACATTCCCCATTTCCATTCTCTATTTTATACGTTTTATTAACCTCTTGAACTGAGCATAAACAAAATTGAATGGTTGCATTAATTGAACTTTTTATGGAGACATTTGAAAATAAAAAGCTGGAGATACTAATAGGATACAAAAATAATATAATAAGTCATCGTGTGCATGGCCTTCAACATGAGGCAAATTAAAAGCAAATCCATATAGTAAAAAGCTGTATTATCACATTGTCTAGAATGGCTAAATGTGAAATGAATAACAAAGTGAAAACTAAGAAACTAATTGCCCTAATATATGGTAATCGCAACAGCAGCATAAAAACGATAGCATTACGGAAGACATCCATCATCTCTGTTTAAAGGATTGTGGCATATTTCTCAACTTATTGATATCAAACCCAGGGTTTTGGGGCTGTCGGTATTTCTATTTTTTTAGTTATCCATGTAGTACATGTATTTCAAAGACTGTTGTTATGTGTCTTCTCGTCAAAATTGGTATAGAGTCATTATTGTGTTGTTACCACTTTGACATATCATTTCCGATTCTGCATATAGTATATTTCGACTCTTTATATTTTTATAATAAAGTTTATTTATATTCTAAAAAAAAAGTGAAAACCAATCTCCCCTACATTTTCAGAATAAGATTCAATCTTTACAACTGTTCAGTGGATAGTATCACATCTTCATACGTGTGTGCTGCGGTTCTGTCATCAGTATGAGGTTATTCATAAACATGTGATTTAGTTAATGGCTTATAATCAAAACAGAACTAAATTATGAAAGATTTTAATATCTTAAATGTGTTTGTAATGACAAGTCATGCAACTGTTTAGATAACCTTTTTAGTGTCTTTCCAAGTATTTCTGTATGATTTTTCTTTGTTTGCTCTTGTGGTTTGTTGTCCATTTTTCTTTTTACTAGGTAGAACAATGTATGCTCATTTTGTAGTTGTGGTTTTTTTTTAATTCTGCGTTTAAAGAAGAAAGTAAACGCCGAAAAAAACAGATCAAAAGAGTAAACAAAAATCTCAAAATATCGTTCCCTTTTTTAAAATGGTCAATCTACATTATCGTTAAGACTTCAATGGCTTTACAATTTTATTAACTTGTCCTTCAACGAGAAGGTGACACGCGACTTCAAGTGTTTGTTTAAATTGTATCATCTAAACTACTAGTCGGCCTTCAAATTTGAATAGGCGTTGTTTTGATATTTTCAAAACTCAATATTGACGTCACAATCATCGATCTGGTGAAAACAAGTGGAATTAAATTTCTGTGACACTGAATGTATTGTTATGTAGTTACCCATGTTAAATGTGCTATTTATTTGTATTACTGAAAGAAATAATACAAAATAAAATCAATAATTGCCCTTGTCACCTGACAGCATAGTATCTGCTCATATTGCAACTTTTCCAAAGTAGATAATACGTCATCAGTCAACGACGTAATATTTCATTTTTTTTACCAGAGTACTCGGTATCAATAAGCACTTGAATAAAATAAACATTGTCATAACATCTCAAGATTAACTAACGAATAACATGTTTGTTAAAGTGACCTGTGTTTTAACAAATAGGTTATAATACCTTATCAATATTTTCTAATACATGTACAACTGGCCTGATCGGCCGATAAACCACTTCACTTTACACATTAATGTCAACAGTACAACGAACAAAATTAAACAATTTGCATAATTTACACAAACAAATGTTTTTATCTTTGTGAAAGCTTGCAATAAAAGTTGCTGACAAAGTATAAAATAGCTACACTTTTCATGGCATACATATGAGAAATGCTTTATAACTTTCAAGTAATTGTCACAAAGTAATGAGGGGGATAGGAGGGGTCCTGATCCAGATATCCCGGACTTAAAATAACGAAATCCCGAGGTCCCGAATTTAAATAATGTAAATCCCGACGTCCCGAAATCCGAAAAAAAAAATAAAAAAATTCACGGATCCCGAAAGGGTCAGTCCCGAAATCCCGAGCTTAAAAACACCCGATCCCGGAGTCCCGATAAAGGTCATATCTCCCCTCAGTAATGGAACTCTATATGCATACACATAGGTTAATATATAAATGAAATATATATATAATATTATTATATAGTCTAGGTTCTTAAGGCTGTATTTCTTTGATCTTATATATTGTATAAAGGTGAATTTAGGGAGCAGGGGGTCCTCCCATCCTTCATAAGCTTCAAATATATGGCTAATTCTAACCCGAATAATTCAGTCGTTATATTCCGCTTACTACCCACCTCGCAAGTAGGAGAGATCGATTACGGGGAGGGACTGAATTATTCGGATAAGCCTAATTCGTGAACTTTTGACATGGTCGTCTCCAGAAGCTGCGTAGTTTGCCCCCTCTCCCATTTTTCTTACATATCCTGTATCCACATCTGATGTTTCTACTAAAGGCCGTTGTTTTTCATTTATCTTAATATAATACTCCTTTAAGTTATGTGGTTATTTTACTTTTGTTCTGTATTTATTATGCATGTTAGTCATGTCAGTACAAAAGCACCGACTACCGAACTAAAGATAGCATTCGGAACATTCTGTTATCTTCCTGCAACAAGAATATCTCAGACAAATTACAATGCAATTAATTATTATTGGGAAAAGCAGCTTTCAATTAAAAGTATCATGTTTTTATCATGCTCAATTTAGCCTCGTAATACGATTCTGACGTCATAATTGGTTTACTATCATTGTCCCCCATTGCTGATGATAGTTATATTATCTACAACATCGTAGCATCCAGAATGAATGAAAAGAATAGCATGAATATATAGAACAGGATAAAAATAGCAAAGCCGTATAAAAATAATACTTGTTGACAAACAAATTATGCAATGAGCATGTTCTGCTTCACAACGTCACTACATTAACGTTCGAGACTACTTCACTAGCTTCAAAATCATTTCCGGAGACATGCATTTTATTCTGAAATGATTCAATCAGCAGTTATTACAAGTGGTTCGTTTTATAAACGATAACAGTAAAGAAATACATTGTACCTAAAAAAAAATATCAGAGGAAGAAATTAAGATACATTAAACCACGGCCAATAAAAAAAAGAAAGAGAAACAGACAAACAATGGTCAACAAATAAATAAAATAGTCAAATCAAACCAAAGATAAGGCAGCACAAAAACTCACTAAAATCAGGGTGAACTCAGGAGCATAAGAGGCGTTAGCATGTTGTTACGTCATCAACAACAGCCAAGATGACGGAAAGAAGAGCAATTGTGAGAGTTAGAAACCAACATTTTAACAGCGCTATTAAGTCATGTTCATTTACGAGAAAAAACAAAAGTTGATTAAATAATTGACAATCAAATAGATATAATGTATGACAATAATACATTCTATTATACGAACCAAGACGATCAAATACATGTATGAACATAACAGATTTAAATATTTTCATTGCACTTACTATCGCTGTTGTTTTACGTTGAAGTGAAGAAGTTTACCTTCAGAGTAAATGTTGAGTAAAACATATTTGATTTTTTTTTTTTATTTCTGAGTATAAATAATATTTATAATTTATGTTTACTACTTTTACCAATTTATAATCAATAACTACTTCAAATTTATTGATTGATTGATGTATGAATATGTTAATTACGTCCAGTAACAAACAGTTCATTTTTGTAAGTACAAATTCGGTACAAAGTTTTGTATTGTAGAAGGTTTCCCTATTTAATTCATGAACTATCATGTTTGTAGAATGTCTGTTTTCTTTCTTGGCTTTTTTTTTTAATAAATTTAATGCATTTACCATTCGTTAAAGTATTTTCTGCAGGGTTGTTACAAAAACATGTAAAACAAATCAGTTAATCCTTTCTGCATGCTACCCCGATATAGCTTATCTTGTTTATTGTAAAAAGGTCAAAGAACAAATGTACTGGCCGAATTAAAACTTTTTACTTTATATGGAAATCCACAAAACAAAATAGTACTAAAATGTTACGATGATTCACAATCTGTGTGTCCATTTTTAAAATTTATGGTATTAACATATATGTGAAAGTACTTCCGACTAAAGACACAAAACACTGTATATATCACCACTCCGAGATGAGTTATTGACTTATTATACCTATACTATATTTGTTTATGAGTCATACACATATTATAAACAAAGCATGTTAAATTGGTTGTTGACAGTGTGACTCCTATCATACCATACAAATTTTAGTACCTTTAACTATAGTATATGTTATTGTTTACCTACAGTGCGGCGAACTGTTGAAAATCAATGGTTTACACATTAGCTAACGACCTTGACTTCTAATTTTAGATCCCGGTGATCCTCGGTAATCTCCGTCAATCAATAGCAGTCGGTTGAAATATAAACAGCTTTGCTCTGATCAAGCTACCAGTGTGTTTTGATCTTTCTGACTGTACAGACAGTATATCGTCTTATTCATTTACTTGCCGGCTGTACTAAGATACATCGTTGTATCTGTGTAGAGAAAATGCCTTGCTTGGATTTGGCTTATTGTGAAATGGAACTGTAAGTATTTCGTATGTTATTGATGCTTATTTACATATGTGGCATTGAACATGTTGAATGGTTTTTATTTTTTTTAGAAATTAATTATTATTTACCATTAAATTATTTATTTTTGTTCATGTTGTATTCTGTTAACTATTCTATAATTTTATTCTTGTCTAATTAGTGTATGCTATACTCGAGATGTTATATGCAGGATTCAGAAAAGGGGGATGTCTGGGGTTTGACCCCCCCTTTTTTTATTATCTTAACTCGTGTCAATTTCTTGGTTTCGTGTTATACTACATTAATCAGTTTTCAATATAAATCAATTAGTACACACACTTTTATATACTTTCTGACTCGATGGCTACACGTGGGACTACAAATTAGTTGCGGTTAATAATATCCAGTGTGAAGAATGTGTCTGTTTATACAACCCTTGTTGACAAACAATATAAATTGTTTACAATAAAAATAAAACTAAGTGGTACATGTACATGATTATGCATACAATCGTTTGAAGTCAAGCTAAGAAGGTTTGCGAATCTGACCATACATATAAATTATGAAAATCATTTACATGGTCATGATGCTAAAGACCATTTGTCCATACATACTTTAATGTTTTCTCTTTTTTATATTTGCAGGATAAAAAACGTATTTGATGGCAAAATTCCACAAATTCCTATGGTAGCACAGCTAAAAAATGGACGGTCAATAATTGTTAACTACATGACGGAAAACCAAATATCCGAAACCTACTGCATGATTCAAGAGGCAGCACAATGTGGCGAAGGCTATGGCATAGATGAATTTGAATCGGAAGAAGAGTTTCGAATGGAAATCAAAGACAGTGACTGCTTTGCAATCACCTGTAAAGAATCGGGACTCCTTTTGGCTGGATTTATTATTGCAGTTAGCAAATTTTACAGAGGACACGGTGCTATGGCAGACCCATTTGTAATTGTTAAGCGGACCGAAAGGAAACAATACCTTGGAGAATTTGCTCTGAGTACAGCTGTCAAATTTGCAACTTGTCTGGGATATTTTGGGATGTACACTGATACGTTTTCAACTAACAAAGGCATGCTGAGGATTGTTGAAAAGATCGGGGGATTCCAGAAAGTCGGTATTCTTCCGGTTGGCGGGAAATTACAAAATGGACAGATAGTGAGTTCTATAATATTTATAAAATATTTGAAACCTATCGAAGGAAGCTGATGAAAATAAACATCTTTTTAGGACTTCATCCCACGAAGTTTGAAAAATCTAACGTCTTCAGACATTATCAAGCGTGAAACACGTGACATGGCTAAAACGGACAATGCGGTAAAATCAAATACATGCAACATTTGTATGACGTAACAATTAGACATTTGAACATTTAATTGTTCCGTATATTATTATCCGTAGCCTATTGGCCAGATATGTGTGTATTGTGAGCGAATTTTTAATATATTAGAGGTCGGCAATTCAGATCATGTTTGAATAAACACTCTATAAGATCACTACACTTACATGACGTCATAGTTCATTGTCACCGGGATCAAAACATACGATTTAAACCCACCGAAGGTTGTGTTCCTTTATTTATAAATGGCCATATTGATATTTTATTTGATAATTCCAAAGATCTCAATTTATTGTTCCATCGAAATAAATTTATATAAATATGTAATTTGTTTGTTATCATATGTCATGTTTGTATGTCACACAATGCACACACTACACATGCTAAAAAAGCGGTTTCAGCAATAATTTCAAATAAACTTGAAAAAGGTAAAGGGGAATGTGTTAGGAGACAACAACCTGACCAAAAAGCAGAACACAGCCCCAAGTACATATATAGTTTGGGCATGTTGGTGTACGTTTAGAGTATATTATTATTCAGATACAAATTCCCTCATTCCTTTTTTTTGTGTTCGTTAATCATGTAAATAGTATATTATAATTCGGATACAAAATGTTCTCTTTCAAAACAGACAATCTTGTGGATGTTCATTTTCTGCTTGTGGCGGACAGATATCAGCAATATTAAATGTCCCGTTTCTTTGTACGGGCCATTAATTTACACACTTGGATTGCAAAGATCTCATTGTTACCCTGTTATCTTTTTAGTGGAAATGGAGAACATAGAGTTCTAATGTTGTGTTGCTTGTATGCTTGTTCATTAAAGTTTCTTTTACATCTCATGTGATAAATTATTGGCAGGAAGTCTCAGACGGCTTGCTTCGATCATTCATAGTTTCTGAACATGACACATGTGCTTTATAGATGCATGTCTATGGTCGAAAAAAAATGTATTGTTTCCGTTTAAAATATTCATCTTGGTCATGTTGGTTGCAAATAATTGGCGGATCCAGGGTGGATGGGTTCCGGGGTTCCCGATTCCTCTATAGAAAAGAAGGGTATCGGATATCATGAGGTAATATATACATCAGTCAATTCTAATACATTGAAACCAACAGACAAAACAGACAAAAAACATAACCAAAGGAGAAAAAGAAACACCAGAACTAATAAAATGACAAATTGAGGCAAAATTCAAAAACCGATAATTACTTTCAAATTGATGCTTTTTCGGTTCAGCTTTAATTGTTCCTGCTCCACGAGAAACACAATATTTTCCATGAGAAACCAATCAGAATTCAGGAAACCGATATTGTCTTTAATATTTTACCAGTATACATGCACTAACATGTTTGGAACTTTATAAAAGGATATAATTTTATGAATAATTACTCAATGAGACAGCAACCGAACCAACATATAAAAACCAAGACAATTGTACAACCCTTTGGAGACAAACAGCTAGGTCTCAATCAATGATCTTCAACTTAGAAAACTGTGTTGGCCTTTAACTTCGTTTGATTCGAGCGGCAGTGATGTGTCCTTTGTAGACGAAACGCGACTGGCGCAAATACAAAATTTCATTATTATCCTGTTATCCAGATTCGGATTCAGAGTGTTTTTCAGAGCCCCCCCCCCCCCTACTTTGATGGGGAAAATGGTTGATTATAAAGAGAATTCCTGATACATGACTGGAGCGGTCCTCTCTTTGGCAGTCAGTAGGTCCCCTTAAGAAAATGTATGGATCCGCCACTATTATCAATTATGAGCTTATTTACTAATTACATAGACCTGTTGTCATTTACCAGCAAGAATGCAGGTTCGGGCAGTTACATTTTGTAAATCAGGAAAAGGAAAGATACATGAAGTAAAGCGACTCATACTTGAGCCTTACACCTAATAAGTACTTTTATATTTTTCTGTATCGTGTGGATTCACATAAGCTTTGGTAAAATAAGAAGGGGACGGACAAATTGGCACATAGATATATGAAGGTAAATCATGCAAAAACAATCTGAATCCAAGTTGATCTTCTAGAACAATATTTTACCGTCAGATATTACCAATAGCTGATCAAAGATTATAATTATTAATTCATCAAAATAGGGAATCGTACTTTAAATAACATTCATTGTGTGGTATATATATAATCGATTACAAGCCAAGGGTTGGCACTCTGAGTGAGACTTTGTTTGTGTATTAACAATACCGTTTGCTTATTAAATGACATTGATAAAAGAGTCTTTTGACACCCTGCCTATTTATAAACATTGAACTTCAATTCAACCGTAATTGATTTTTTTTTGTGTTAAGTACTTTTAGAACTTCAATGTCCTTGGATTAATGTATTAATGGTACATAATGGCAATGCAATGCAAAATGAAAAGTCTTTAGAAATATGTGCTGATAAATAATTGATACACGTTTTCAGTATTAAAACTGCATTAAGGATGTCTACTACCAATAGATGTATACTTTGTTTCAATTATATTTTTTTTAAATTGTAATAAAATGATAGTATAAGTACATGTAACTGAAATTTGAAAAAGAGGGGGAGGGGAACACACGATTTGTTTTCATGTTTATGAGAAATAAGCCACTGAAAATTTGACGAATAGGTTTTTCATATATTTAACATTAGCACCTATTTGTTTCGTAACTATAATTTTTATGTAAATCAAGATTTCCAGTCAGCCAACTGAAGGACGCCTCCGGGTGCGGGAATTTCTCGCTACATTGAAGACCTGTTGGTGACCTTCTGCTGTTGTTTTTTTTTTTTTTTCTACGGTCGGGTTGTTGTCTCTTTGACACATTCCCCATTGCCATTTTCAATTTTATTCATACGATTTCAAATATTATCGGACTTGACATTAATGTAATATTTGCAGCCGGACGTTTTTAAAACAGCCACCATTATCCAATCTATAGTGCTGGAACTGTAAATTTACTTCCTTCGTAAAACAAAATTCTGTTGATTTTAAAAAGACCAAACCAAATATCGTTATCCTGTTACAAGAGTTCCAACAACATGCAGTATAGTTATGTCGCGGGCAAGTGTGAACAGATTTGCCATGTGCGTATAACTTTACCACGTGCGTATAGCTTTATACATGTAATAACTTGCGCATAGCTTTTGCAAATTTTAAATGCTTTTCTCGAATATAATTGTATTTCTTTCTTTAGTATATTGTCATGCACAATATGTATAAGATATCCTCGGTATATTCCGAAGTCTCTGAGAGAACCAACAATCTTGGACATTGAAATCTTGTGTCGACAGCACTCGTCGCGAGCGTAATGCAAACTCACCACATCCCTTGCGTTAGCAGTCTAGTAATAAGTGATTATTTGATTTTTGGCACTTTTTGGCGGTATCGTAATGTCCAGTTTTATAAGTGGAGATCCCCGGAGCGGCGGACAAATAGTGCCTGGAGAGAACCACCGATTTCAGCTGGACAACTGGCAATCAGTATAGAACGGATACGAACACATCTGATACATGGAGGGTTTTAACAATCTTATTATGTGTAGGCTTAGTGGAAATTGATGTTGACTAACAACTTACTTCTAAAAGACCTCTATAGGCCTCCGAGGATCGCTCGTGTCATTTGCAATCGTAACAGTCAATTTTTCTTGCTTGATGAAATAGTGTTGTCGTAATTGTTGGAGTTATTTTGATTTCGTATTACGTTTTTGCTAAGTTGTTGCTAAAGATTTCGACTTATTCAATTATTATTGAAATATATATGATAAACCCTTGAAAAGCATTCTTGTGAATTTGACTTTTGCCCTTCTCCTTGCTTTGAAGTAACTTCTCAGATCAACGCGCACTTTTTATGGCAAATGTATATTTTTTTTTTAGTTCAATACCGATCTAGGCCATGGGCATTTTAAGATTGTTTCAGATGAGCTCGAAGAAGATATATAGTACATGCAACACATACATAACATTTTTAAACTGAAAATGATCGTTCAAAAGAAGTACTTTAACTTCTGAGTCATATGTTTATAATGCAATGTATGTTACAAAGGCCAGATCAATTATTTCCGCGCCAGATTTTGCTATAAAAGTCGTTCGGTTATTGACAAAATGAAATTATTTTTAGGAATACGGTTTATAAACTAATAAACAGTCATGTTTCTGCATAACAATCTAGACTTGCTACACGTCCTTTCCTTATCATTTTTTTCTCTCATTTTTTCCCTTTTAACAATTTGACCGCTACAACTAAGAAATTACCATTTTACTGGCATCTGCAGACGAAGGCTCAATCCGTATATACTGGCAGTTTTCAGAAAACATATAAGTTAGTAATAAAGGAATAAAAGAAAGGGAATTGTTGCAAGTTTACATAAACTCTAGTACTTGAAGTATTTTTCTAATTAAAAGTAGTGCAGGGTGACCTTGTAGTTACTTGAGATTGTTAAGTATGTCAATGACTCTGTTTTATAATATTTGAAGATCGATGGTTGTATTTGCCGACCATAAAATTTACATAAAAATGGAAATAGATACAGTATAAATAGACTTCTGCAAAGTAATGCACATTTAACTTGACCCCTTTATATTTATTACTTTATTGATTATAAAAAAATCAGTGAACTCACGATTTTATATGAATATTCATTGGTTGATTAATTTAAGGTACTATGTTGAGATCAATACCATGTATCAGTTGAAAACAAATTTTAAATTGCTGACTCTGAAAAAAAAAATAAAAAAATAACTATTTGTTAGAAAAAAATCTAGATTTTAAAATAATACGGAGTTCTATTGAAAATTCATAAAAAGAAGGCAAATTTGAAGATTTCATTAACTTGTCTATCTAAACACACATCAAATAACTGTAAACTATTAAAAATGCTTGCAATATATATAATAAACATTCATGCATGCCTCCCTATATATGATACAACAAAAAATATTATGAACTTATCACTCTAAAGGTTTACTGTTAACATAATGTAGGTCATATGATACTTGTAAATTAATTTCCGTTTATAAATATTACGCTGACCATACGAATATTTAATCCTATATATTTCCCTCTATTAATATTTTTCTCTTTTACAATTGATCTATAGTGCACTTATACATTTGTAGTATAAAGGACCATTTTGATAAACATCCCTTTCAATATAAATCAATTGTCGCAAAAATATCGACAGATGCATGATTAAATATTTACCAAAATAAGATAAACGGTCATTGTACTCTGTATTGACTAACATACAATTTTTGTATTGTTATGGTGTTTTTTAAAAAGTTACATGTAATCACAAATATGTGAAATTATCACGCAATAAGCTGTTCAATGTATCACGCCGTCAACAAATGTCAACCGAATGCATATTATTGACGGCCATTTGGGGAAGAAAACCCGCATAAATGAACAGGTGGGAAAATGTCTAGAACTTGTTTTTGTTATGAAATTTTAGTTTTGCGGCGTAATCAATTTCAAAAAGTTGTATGTGGTAAAATAATAAGGCGCCATTAGAAATAGTTATTGTGATAGGCTTCCTGTTTTCATTGCATTATAAACAAGTCATGATAAAGTCCAGAAATCGGAACGTTTTTTTTTTTCTTATTTTTTGCATCCAATTAGACACCAAGTATCATTATTAGATACGATGACGCCCTCTTCTGTAAATTATACATTTTTTAACATAAATAAGGCCGTTAGTTTTCTCGTTTGAATTGTTTTACATTGTCTTATCGGGGCCTTTTATAGCTGACTATGCGGTATGGGCTTTGTTCATTGTTGAAGGCCGTACGGTGACCTATAGTTGTTAATGTTTGTGTCATTTTGGTCTTTTGTGGATAGTTGTCTAGATTGGCAATCATACCACATCTTCTTTTTTATACTTGGTGCACATTTTTGTTAAGGGGCCAGCTGAAGCACGTCTCTAGTGGCAGGATTTTTTATACTCTCCGGTCGGGTTGTTGTCTCTTTGACATATTCCCAATCTCCATTTTCATTTTTACACTTTTAACAACAGGATACGATTCTTCTCGTAATAGACCAAACAATAACTTATAATTCATGTTCCTTCCTTTCAAACAAGTTTCCTAATAACTAAGAACTCTACTCAAAACTACAACATAAAAAAATAATGAAATTCATTTTAAACACTTCCCATTTTGAAATTGATACAAATAATTGACTGTTAATTTCCGTTTCAAAATGTTTTTCTTGTTAATTTGTCATTCATTTATTTCTGTTATCATCCGTGGATGATGTACTGTAAACTTGCATGCAATAAATTCTTGGTTTAAAATTTAAAAATGCATCGGGTGTGGACGATCTGAATTACTTCGCAGATGTCCAATGTTCATTAATATTCATGTCGACAAATTGTCTTTAAAAATGAGGCGGCCAAAAAAAAGGACGTGAAATATTTGTAATTATTCTAATAAATATTACTAGCAGAATATTGATTTACACATACACGTACTTAGAATATACCATTGAAAATACTGATTTGTATGTTTAATTGCAGTCAAAATAGCAAAAACAAATATTTTCTTTGTGATTATGTTTTTTTTTCTTTCAGAATGATATTACTGCTCAATCTGAACCTGATAAAATGCACTTATTGACAGTTAGTCTTCGAAAAAGATCTGTTAATTAGTTGAAATTGTATTTTGAACTAACTATCAGTAACTGTGATTACTCTTAAAATTGGTAAACTATGTATCTTGAGTACTAGTATTTTGAAATGTTAATAGAAATGCAGATAGAACGAGTCAAGCCATGCATTTTGAAGTGGTATTTACTATTTGTGATATGGTTGTGATCTTATGAAATATCACAATGTTAAAGGTGGAAAGGGGTGTGTGTGTGGTGTGTGGTTTGTGAATGTTTAATTTTTCGGCTACGTGAAAAATGGTTGACTTGGAATACAATCTATTTAATTTATGTTGATCATGATCTTCAGCGGTATATTTAATCTGCCTGTTCAGATACATATCATATATATATACATGTATCATTAAATGTAAGACGTTAAGCCACGTCACACATTTTAAAAGGTATTCGTGTTGTCTAATTATAGAACGGTGCTGACATATTAATGGTCTTTTTATGGCTTCTTCTGAAAGATTGCTATATTTTTAGATACAGAAATTTTAATTTTGGCAATCTCAAATGTCGTAAATCGATATCTATACCTATTGAAAAATATCAAGGTGATTTTGATGATGTTTCGATATAGATCATCTCCTAGATATTGAAACACTAGAACAAGAATGTAAGAGGTTTTAACCTTATACATGTAATGCGCTTTAAATATCGGGGGCACGGGAAGGGTATAAATTATGATAAAAAAAAACAATAGACGGATACCTAACAATTATACAAAATTTAGTCCTGGTATCTATGAGGAGTTTATTTATTACCTACATATTTGATGCCCCTGATTTTCTCTTAATTCAATATTCTCTTTCAGTTTGTTTCTATTTTTTGGGTCCACATAAGTCCATAATAAGAAAATAAATAATGCTATATCATCAGATCTTTTCTGCCCTTTTTACGCCATTTTTTTAAAAAGCGCAATCACAAACTTTACAACGCTGAATCTTAAACGGGAAATTTGCAGTACATTTCTTATGATATAGCATTTTTTTTGGCTGTGTCACTGTTTTGTTGGCATATACCTCTCATCTTTTATTCATACATTTAGCTTATTAATACAAACAATAATGTACAAAGATCAATATCATTAGGTCAAGCTCTTAATTGTCCAAAGTCTAAACATGTTCTCAACAGAGGTTACCGAAGAAAAAATGCATTAAGGTGGTTCATAACACTACAGGGAGATAACTCTGTAAAATCAGCTAAACTTTTTAATTAAGTTATGTTGTCAAAGGAAAATGAAGCTTCTCAATGATAAAAATTGGTGTTTGTCAAACTGCTATATAACCAGTGTAATTTTTCCGACAAAAAGGTTGGTTCAATTTTTTTTTTTTTGTTAAAGGCTTTGACAAAATCTTATGAAAATAAAACGAGCCAAATTAAACAAGTGTTGGGTACCACCTTAATGAACAAAATTTATGATAACCATACGCAAGCTAGGTTTGGACTTCTGAACAGGTATTTTACATAGGAATGGATAATTGTAGGGTTTTTTTTTCATTTGTGTATACACGACATGCTTACCTGTATGAATTGATTGACACTAGTCATTTTGAGACCCTTTTTACATCAGAGGACCGTTAGGGCATTCCGGTGTATTGCTGTCGCCTTTTATACCTTGCTGTTACATGTAGGTGTGAGACAAGACTCCATGTTGAAGGCCGTACTTTGAAATGTAATTGTTTACTTTTTTCACTTTATGACTTACAAAAAACGTAGATGAAAAATTATCTCATTGGCACTCATACCCCATCTTCTTATTTCTATATGACAACGTGAAGCCTGCATGTTACACTTAGGGAGCTACCATTTGATTTTTATGGGGGGGGGGGCTAGGATGAAAAACTGTGTCCTGCTTTTTTTTTTATTTGTAATCTCTGTCCTACCTTTTTATTTTTTAGTCTATTCGGTCCTGCCTTTTTTTTTCTTAGCTTATCCTGATGTTTTACAACAATTGTCATCCTGCCTTTTTTTTTTGCCAAGTTACTCATCCTGCCTTTTTTTTTTACTCAAAATCCTGTCCTGCCTTTTTTTTCAAATTTCATCCTAGCCCCCCCCCCCCCCCCATAAAAATGAAATGGTAGCTCCCTTACAAACTATAACTTTTGCACTTTAACACGGACAAAGGTTCGCAGACATCTTTTTCCTACATTTTCGTTACACTGGTTAATTGTTTAATTAGCTGAGTGTAATCCTCTTATTTAACGGCTACATACATTTTATTCGTCAAAGAATTCATAATCATGTTCGGTTCACTTCTCTGTGCCATTTTGATAACCTATCATACATGTAGATGTATAATCAGTTAATTTTCTGGGTTCGTTATTATTTTAGTGATTCATACAAACACAATAACAAAGATTACATTGCAAGTAATCCCAAATTGCCTGTCACTAACAGCTATGATCGTGATTATTTTTTTCAAACAGTCAATGTAGATGAACTTTACTTCTTGTATACATGTAGACATTATATAATAGTAATAATTCAAAAAAAAAAATGCTTGGGCTCAAACTGGCCTTAACTTGCAGTACTGAGAGAGCTTTTGATCCGTTTTGAAGGTTTTGCTGACGGTGATTTTGAGTTGAAGATAAAAGCGCTGTTCATATACTTTTTTATGCACATTGTTTGTTATGGATGGCCTGGATATATACACCATACTATTTCATTCTATTTCATATGACATACAATATTATTAATATATTGATTTTTTACTAGTAAATTAAAACCATAGTAAATTTAATTTTATTATTGTTAAATGTAAAATTATTAAATGGAATTGGGAAGGTTTCAAAGAGACAACAATCCGACCGAAGAACAGGCAACAGCCGAAGGTCACCAATTGGTCTGCAATGCAGCAAGAAACACCAGCATACAGAGGCGTCTTTCAGCAGGCCTCTATTAATACAAATATATACTGGTTTAGTGATAATGGACGTATATATATATACATGTGCACATTTGTGAATGTTCTATAATCTGTCGATAGCGGTATTTTGGCCTTGCATGTGGTCAATGACATGTTTTCTCTCTGTTTGATATGATAGATGTGTTAACTCTAAAAGCATTGGATGTTGGATGTGCACTCATTAATACTGTACTATAGTCTTAGAATTATGTTTTTTGTATTATTTTTTTATTTGCTTTGAACTTGATTTCATTAACTGTAATTGTTTGTTACTTGTTTGTCTGCTTTGTATTAATCTGAAACATAAGTTCTTTATTTTACAGCTAGTTCGTATACGTATACTTTTTCCATTCATATGATGTACTGTTAAGTTAATGTATAAGCTTACAAAGGGGGGATGTTAAGCGCCCGACAATAGTGTAACCCCGCAGCCACATTATATAATATGTGCCTGTCTCAAGTTAGAAGCATGTAAATCAGTGGTTATCATTTTTTGCTGTGTATCTTTTAGTTTGTTCATTATTTTATAGATTAAGCAGGTTGCTGGTTTTTGTCGTTTGAAATATTTTACATTTGTAATTTCGGGGTCTATTATATATTGTAGCTCACTATGTCGTATTGATTTAACTTATGTTCGGGACCTGTGACGACCTACAGTATCGAGTGGAGAGTTGTCTCATTGGCGAACATACCACATGCATTTCTCGCTGCATTGAAGACCTTTTGGTGACCTTCTGCTGTTGTTTTTTTTATTTGGTCGGGTTGTTGTCTCTTTGACACATTCCCCATTTCCATTCTCAATTTTATTCTTGTTTTCTATATTCATATTTTAATAGTTCATTCTATTAACTAGGCGGAAGATACCAAAGAGACATTCAAACAACTAAGTCGAAAATAAAGTGATAAGACCATTAACATATAGCTAAAAAGGAAAAAGTCAAGCTGACAATTTGTAAACAAAACACAGCAAAGAAAACTAAGACTGGGCAACACAAACTCCACCCAAAGCTGGGTGTGTTTTCAAGTGATCCTGAAGGTTAAACAGATCCTGCTCCACACGAGGCACATACATGACAAATGTATGTATCATCAAAAGTTAAGAAACAAAAATTGAACAAACACGAAAAATGAATGTATTTTGCATGTTTACAATCATGTTCGCCTGTTTACTATCAACTCATTATGTAATTTTACACTGATGCCAACAAGTACTTTTTGATAGACAAATATTTTGGTATTAATGAATACAAATAGACAAAATAGGACGTGCTTACCAATATCTGTCAATCTACGTGGTAATGGGAACTAAATATCAATGGGAATAATCATCTCGTATGGATAACAAATTATAGGGAGCGTGTAAATACACACACAGCGTACACGTACGCTCAGCACGTACGTCATTCAAGTTATTACAGAAACGCGTGTTTTGTGCACAGAAACATATATCGTTCCTGACTATACGTGATTATGCGCATGCAATATAATAACATACATTCATTTTATGCGGTTTAAAATTTATGATACATGTAATTATAGGTCGTAAGCTGTTATATCTATTTTGACAGTTATTCATTTGTTTATTACGGATTTTTTTTTGCGTGTTCATGTACTACTTGTCGTTAATTTGTGATTTTACTATCCAGTGGGAGGCGATAATTATAAGAATTCAAACAAAAGCGAAATCATCAAAACTGCACGTTAACATGGTTATGTTCAGTATTTTTAAAGTTTGATTAAATATCTAAAATGTCAAATTTTAATACGAATTTAAGATTTTGGAATTTTTGGAATTGTACCTGGTAAAACATTCAAAATTAAGAATGTTGGTATTTTAAAACTTTGAAAATCCCAAAACTAAAATTTCATTTTTTTTTTAGATTTTTAATTGTTAAGTGTTACACAGACCCATAAACCAAGCTCTGGAAAACATCTAGTTAAGTCCCAAAATAAAAATAAGACAACTAGCATTCCGTGAGTCAACAATCGCACTAACGACCTCATGCTACAATGTGTACAACAGCAGGTCACCGTAAAACGAACATTCGAATATTGCATTGAGAATGTCATGAGTGCATCAAGTTCAGATTTACTGTTTTAGTGTTCATACAGCAGTCATTAACCCGTGGCAATATCAATCATTTTGAGTATTTTCAACTACAGGAATTTATTAGCAGTGGTCATTGACACAATGCCATTATATTATACTTTCCTTGTTATTAGTAAAACCGAGAGGTCAGTCACATATATAAACAGTTTAAAATAACATATTATATTGCACCCACTCATATATAGAAATGTAAATATTGGTGTTATATATAAGTCAATGTTCTTTTTATTTGTATTTTATAATTGTTAAATTGATAAAAGAATTATGCCAAGGTCACAAAAAAATCCACAAAAAAAAAAAAATTAAGATAAGGAAAAATAAGAAAAATAACAACACAGCAAAAAAACCAACAACGTTAGAAAAGGAACAAAATATAGCATACTAAAAACATCAACCATCTACTAATACAATGTAATAAATTAATCTAAATATTGACGTCCAGTGACACATATTTCTTATCAAAATTCTCTAGATATGAACAAGATTTTTGACATATGAAATTAGCAGCAGTATAATAACAAAAAAACATTAATTTAAGAAAAGATATCAAAATGTTTAGAAAACGTGCACAATAACATAACGTTTTTATTATTACAGACTACCAATGAAATGGAATGCTGACTGACGTGTAGTTAAACATGTTTGAATTTAAGGTGATAGATTGCGTTAACCAGAATCAAATCAGAAAAAGATTAATTGATTGTTGTTTGTGTAACTTCTAGTGTCAAACAACTGCTACAAGCTATGGACGGGAAGTCAACCAAAATAAAACCTGATGCAATAGGTACATGCAGGTCGAAGCCCAAGAATTTTGGACTGCAACTAGAAAATTGGTGCGTTTTGGTTCAGGGTATAAAATTTGTCTTGCAACATTCCAACTTGAACACCTCAAATGGTTGTATATAGGGCTTACAAATGAATAACATGCAGTAGAAAGTGCTTTTTACAGAGTTGTTCCCCTGTAGTATTAGGAAACTACCGTTTTTCGACTGTGAATACCATCGACTTGTTAGCAGCGCACGTTTACTTAACGAACCTAATGTATTTTCGAAAAAAAACACGTGTTTTGAAAGAAATCAGAACATGTGTTGATCGGTTTCTTTGCTATTTTTATATGGTATATTACGCTGTACCTTAACTAAGTTCGTATTACAATAAGCGGTTAAATCATAATGGCGAAACATGTCGTTGCATAAGCAGTCTATATATTATATTTATAAAATGTACATGTAGGCAGATGTTGCATGCATGGCCGTTTTCCTCACAGCTTCTTGACCCATTCGATGTGTACATTATGTCCCCGAAATAAACAAAACAGCAGGTATGATGAAATATTCATTGCATCAGCAATCCATAATAGCATAAATACATATTTAAAAAAATGTGAATGAAACAATGTTTTTAAACAGCTGTTGTCATGTGAATGACTAAAGCTGTTCTATAAAACGGACATAAATTGAAAAGGAGGGAAAACTTTGTCTACATATTTTATTTTATCAATAATAAAAAAAAACCTGTTTTTTTCTCTTAAACGAAGCATTGTACATTCATGTACAATTCAATGATCAAGTTCTACCGTTTTAATTAAACCCGCAAAAACAAACCTGCGCTGTTTGAAACCTTGTTTTCAAATTGTCTTCTGCATGTTAGTAATTAATTTTGTACAAAATATTTTTGATGTTTATTGTTGACCCTGTCTCATTTCCTTCTCTATTTTGATTTTGTCATTGCTCGGTCTTTATTAGAAAAACCCGTGAGAGTTCTTGATCTTAGACAATCGTTGTACTTTATCGCATTTTATATGTTGATTCAGCTTTGTTTCCCCGAGAAAAAAATCATATACATCTATCCCTGAAAGTTCTTGATCTTGGACAATCAAGTTGACTCAATGTACCTTAACAAAGGTTTAACAGAATTTTTGAACTTGTAAATATTGCACATTTTCTCCTAGCTTATGCAAATTACTTCTAAGAAAAGGATGCAATTGCCTGGCTGACCTCAAGGAACCTTGTTAATCCTTTTATTATACAGACATATAATGTATTTTAATTTTTCCTTTGTATATATATAATAGATCAAGCTGTTAACTTATATATGATTCATACACACATGTATATACTAGTAAGTACACTTATTCTAGTTTATGAGTTATGGGCTGAAATTGATTTATTATTATTTGCTGCTTAAACATGTCAATCTTGAAAGTGTTATACAGGAAAGTTTATTCAGTGAAATGACCTAGAAGAAAGAAAAAAATGAAATACAGACAAATAACATTGATTGGTTAAATATTTCTCAGTGTGTTTGAATTTGTTTGTTAGCCTTTTGGTCATGAATGTTTGTCTCTAATATTTAATTAACTGTGCATTTGTATTCAGATATCGCAGATCAAATTTATTCGTTCATTGTGTAATCATACGTTTTTTGATTGAGTTAAGTCTGCCAATTGATATTTTATCGTATGTTTTTATATGTTGTGATGTTATGCTATTGTTTCAGAAAAAGGGAGAAGGTTTGGGCCCATTAAAACGTTTAATCCCGCTGCAAATGTTTGCACCTGTCCTAAGTCAGCAATCTGATGTACAGTAGTTGTCGTTTGTTTATGTAATAAATACGTGTTTCTCGTTTCACGTTTTGTTTATATAGATTAGACCGTTGGTTTTCCCGTTTGAATGGTTTTACACTAGTTATTTTGGGGCCCTTTATAGCCTGTTGTTCGGTGTGAGCCAAGGCTCCGTGTTGAAGGCCGTACTTTAACCTATAATGGTTTAATTTTTGAATTGTTGTTTGGATGGAGAGTTGTCTCATTGGCACTCACACCACATCTTCCTATATCTAAATAAGACTATATATGTTAAGAGATTATATTAAGATTATATAGATACTGCCTCAGCAAAACCTTTCAGTTAAACATTAAATGCCAAAACCATCAAAATTGATTCGTATTTTATGGTTCATGACTCTATTTTTTTTATTGATCTATTGTAATGTCGTACATAAATATTTATTATGTTTTTATCACTGTAAAAAGAAGAAAGAAGAACAAAAACAAAAGATTAAGCTAAATGAGGGTTGCAAATTCATAAAATAAAAAAAAAAAAAAAAAAACCCAAACAAACGTAAAAATTGTCAAAGCTTTGACATTGTATGAGAACACACAAGATTTCGTTTAAAACTACTGCCATTGTCATCTTAGAACCAAAGAAATTCAGATTTGTAAGATAAAGAAAGGCTGCAACTCTTAATTGTCAAAACTACGAAAATCAAATTGCACTTGTTTTTGATGGTCAAGGCAATCTACTTTTGAAAACATGATCAAACGGTACTAAGACGAAAATCCAAACTTCCAATTGACAACTTTCAAAACTATATGACTTCATCTCGCCATTATTTGTTTTTATATTTTAGGATTGAAAGAATTGTGAAGTATAATGCTAAAGTTTTGGCATTAGTCACGAAACCAAAACGGTGTTCTGGGCGTTATGGACTTTACACCTAAGATTCATCACACCAATACTTAACTATTATTTAGAATAGTTAGTAAGACTTTAGTGTTACAAAATAAAATAATTACAAAATGCGATTCTTCCAAAAATGCAAAATTGTTGACCTTGACACCAATAATAATACTAGTACCCTAGACTGCATTTGTTCATCACACTTTACAAAATTATGTTTACTAACCATGGTCTGTAAAGGGTAACATGCACTGTTACAACTTTACCAAACGCGCCAATTTGCATGTAGCCGAGGATAGATACACAATAAACAGCCAGTTAAATAATACAAACAAGAAATATAAAAGTAAACAAAAATATGCATGTAAATATGTATATTGAATAATGTCAACCGGTACATTCAATCAAATGGTCATAGACCCGATGATTAGTATATAAACATGTAGTGAAATGATTTGATACAATTGATTAGTCATAAATAATGTGATTTGTACCGAACAAAACATATGCTGTAGCATTTTGTGTTAAACATAAAAATGGTTTAACTTATTCATAAGCAAAAATCAGTCTTAAAAATAAAAGTTATGTAACATCTTAATCAAAAGACGAAAACAAGGCAGTAAAGATTTCTTATAAGATAAGGGAATCAGGTCCAAACAGAAGCACATTTAAACATCTATATTTCACAATAGAGTTGCAACAATTTGATAAACCTCAATACTACAGTTATCCATTAAAAGTTGACATACAACAAATGTGAATCAATTCTAAACAAAAACGGTCTGAATTGCATTGTTATAAGATAAAATAAGGATTTATTTGATAGAGACATACATTCAATTTAACCTTTCAAAAGCCCACATTCTGACTCCTTAAAAAGTTGTTACAAAGGTTTTTAACGTCCATCGTAATACATGTAGAAGTACAAAAATGTAGTTTCGAATCGATAATTATATATATTTCAAATTATGATGAATTTGTCACTACATACAAGTACATGTATACGACACAGTCAGGATTAAGATATTTGCATTTGATTACTTCAACACTATTAACTTTATCAGTATTTGCTAATGAATATGTCTTTAAGATTTTGATTGTTTTTTATCTATCAAATATGAGTAATTTAAAGGCATTATTTTGAAGCACATAACTGTTTTAACTGTAGCATAGATTGGTGCATAATTTATAATGTTCTAATATATAAAACACTTCAATTAATTATAAAACCTAAATGACAATATTAGACCAAATATAATTCTTGTTGATGTGATTGTATATACATACAAAAGTCATCTTAATTCTCGATTTAAAAGAAAAAAAATTTGCTTAATGTGTTATTTCTTATTTATATATATGAATGCATACATTATTGTGCCTTATGCACCTTGCATATCAAAATGTCATATACATTTGTATTTGGCAAGATCTCAAAATACGCAATAGCAAATATATATTAGCTTATAATGAATATAAAGATTAGTTATATATAATATGAATAAGATGATATGGTACGAGTACCAATGAGAAAACAGCAAGCTACAGTAGAAATCATTTCTAATCTCTCATTAGAACTGTCAGAATAATATGTCATAATACTGATCTGAACTGTCTAAGAAAGTTCTACCTAGAACTTTTTTAATTAGAACTGTCAGAATTAGCTCTATGTAGAACTGACCAAATCAGTTCAAGGTAGAAATGTCCAAATCAGTTATAGGTAGAACTGTCCAAATCAGTTATCGTAGAACTTTCAACAGAACTGACTAAATCAGTTTTAACCGTAGAACTGTCAGCAGAACTGTCTAAAAATGTTCTGGTCGTAGAACTGACAAAACGTTTCTGTATTGTATAACAGTTCTAATTGACGTTTAATCAGTGTTGTGGTGATAATTTTTAATATCTATTATATTCTTTTGGCTTATTTATATATTTATTGACAAAGAGTTCGTAAAACTGTTCTATGGACAGAAATTACCAAATCAATTCTAGCCGTAGAACTGTTCATGTCGTAGAACAAATATTAGGTCAGTTATATGTAGAACTGTCTAAAACTGTTTAGGGTAGAACTGTCAGGATCCTAGATAAAACTGAAGCAATTAGTTCTAAGTTAGAAACTGTTCTAGCTAGAACGGTATAAAAGGTGTCAGGATGACAGTTCGATATACTGTTTTAGAACACTTCTCCTTGCAGGTTCTGACAGATTTGATGACAGGTTAGAAGTGATATCTACTGTATAGAGGAACCAAAATAACAAGTATAAAACAATTCAACCAGGCAAACGAAAAGTCAAATCTATCAAATAAAAGAATGAGATACGTGAAACATAATGCTTATTTTGATGTTTACTCTGTTCTGGACACGATTGCCAATCCGCTAGGTGAGTAAGTTAACACCTTTACCAGTTTCAGAAAAATGCAGTTACTAACATGGTAACATTCGTAGATTTGTCTTAAAATATTATGAATTAAGATATTTCGATAAACTGTAATATATTTGATTATGAATTAAAACAAATTATGTGTTTTACAAAACAAGCACTATGTGAAGCACCCATTTGTTTTCAAGTTCATTAAGGAAACATAATCTTAAATTATAAATTGTATGAACGACCATGGCCTTTTTATGAAACCAGTGAATCAAGTGAATACAAATGACCGTGAACTAAAGTCAAGTATTTTATAAATCATTAGACACATGTTGTGTTGTGAACATGAGTGTAATACTGCTTTGTTTTCTCTTACCATAGCTAAAGTAAATAAATATACTCTTTGACTTCAAATAATTTTCTAGTATTTGACTATTACACTTAAATCTACAAGTTTATACAGTGATCATCAGTCGTGTTTTCATTTCAAAACAAAAGAAAGAGACCGGAGTAAATATGATACAACACATGCGCATTTCGACAATTGTTTGTTTATTTGGAGCCAATACCAGCTACAGTAAGCAGGTGCAGAAATGATGAATTACAGTTAAATTATCATTTGAACGTCTTACCAAATTATCTTTCTTATAGTCCTTATATCTTTTTAATGAATTTTTACTCAAAAGACATATTGATTAACAATAATGATCACAATCCTCTTATACATTATATTACTTTAATGACATAAGCAAGTTTTTGTTAAGATGAGACTCAAATACAAAGATGATCCAAAGCCTTCTCATTTAAAAGTAAAATCACAAAAATACTGAACTTAAAGGAAAATCAATTCGGAAAGCCCATAATCACATGGCCAAATCAAATAACAAAACGTATCAAAAACGAATGGACATGACTTGGTACAGGCATTTTCAAATGTAAAAAATGGTGGATTAAACCTAGTTCTATAGCGCTAACCCTCTCACTTAATCTATATATTTATTTGCCCCTTTGCTTTAAATCAAAACAAAATAATCGACGAAAAGACGAAATTACTTGCATTATGTTTATTTTTTCAAATTTCAGAACACATGGGTTTCTGAAAACAATCGATTGTAAACGAGAAAAAAATGCATACGTGCCTTATGCTATTACAGTTCATCCCTTTAGTGCGGCTTGTGCTACATACAACCCAGACATGAGCATTTTGAGCAACATAACGGGTGCCATATGTGGAGTAGGATCTGCTTACCCTTCTGGAGCATGAGATCAACCCCAGTTTTTGATGAGGTTAGTGTTGCATAGTGGTGTTGTTATTTTTTTTTCGATTTATAAGTTTGAATGTCCCTCTGGTATCTTTCGCCACTCTTGTATTCCTTATTAAGGTAGCTAGTAAACGAATTACGTAAAATCAAATGCACCGACAGGTATCAGTAATAAATAATACTACACATATATTAATAAAGTACAAACGAATATAAAATTACTGACAATTTTTAAATTGGACTTAAAAAAAAGGGTACCAGTATTTTAAAGCGGTACTTTAGTCTTCACACAAATAACAAGGTTGGTGATAACTCATACAAAATCAATTGCTTTTGGTAGACAAATAAATATTTGAATAGTTTTTTTAAATAAAGTAATTTTACATTTAAGCATTTCAACTGGCTTTTTTTTGTATTCGGCGAGACTCACACGTCGTTTAACACAGTGAACGAATGTTATATTTATTATTGAATACACAGAATATTTCAATTTAACTTTTAACAAATGATCATCAAATCCAAAACAAATTTGGTCAATAAAATAAATAAAGTTATAGTTTGCAAAGATATATTTGGAAAATGGTTTAAGTATTATTAAAAATAGGAAAACTAGAGCAATGTAGATCAGACCCAGAGTAGGGTTTGAGGTCGACATAATTATGAATAATGCATAATTTCATATTTTTGTTGACTTTGCATTCTATTATAATCTATTTATGGCAACCACTCAGACATATATAAACTCCCCTGTGTACTGTTCAAATAAAGTATACAAACTAGACAAATGCTTCAATATACTGTTCAAGATGGATTTAATGATTTTAAAAAACTTGACATATAAACACATTTGATTAACATAGAAGTACGTTAGACCTTCATGTATATAAGTGCAAAAATTTGTACATGTGATTTACTTTGTAAAGCTAAAATCAGCAAAATGGACAAAAATGTATTTATTATAACCGAAAAACGGACAAGGAATTTGTAGGTTATAGTAGAGCATTTGTATATAAAAAAAAAAGCCAGCCATATCAGAACCTTCACATCAGTACAAGAGTTCTGATCCTCTGGACTTCAGATACTCTAAGTGACTTACTTCATTTTTCAACGGGGAATTTACGCAAAAACATGTTATAAATCAGTTCAGTTCCAAAGCACAGTTTACTGATTTGATGCTATAATCGACGACTAACTAGCATAAGGATCACCCAGATTGAACGAGTTTAGATTAGGTCACTACCATTTTGAAGCCTCATACTTCTTGTAATACATTTGAACCTTTATTGCAATCTATGATAGGTTTCATAACTATTTCTCTAACTATAAAACCAAGTTTTATCCACAATTGTCTTCGGGTAATGCCTAGTAAAAATATATGCTTGTTTTTCTCTCCATTTTTAATTGATAGGATTTCGTTTGGTCTGTTTTTATGGACTTCCCCTTTTTGAATTTATCTTGACATGTTTGTTATACTTTTTGATTGCATCTAAAATTAAACAAAAAACTCTGTAACATGCACAAAACATTGACAGTGTAAGAAATTCTTTGTACCAGAAAGTTATATTTATTTTCTAAATATTTGACAATAAAACATTACTAATAAGCGTACTGATAATTAGCAACTTTAAACAATGTCATGTAATGTTAACCAACATCCTTTTAATAATAATCGGCTTAATTTTGAATTTACAGATTGTGTTATCTTCCTCATTCCGACAAATTAGTAAATGGGTTTAGCATTGTAAGTGATGCGTCCATGGCAGGAGAAGCGTACCCTTGAAACACATCAGGTTTTTCGTTTTCCGGAGTTCTTACGACTTCCTCTGTGATTATTTATACTTCATAGAAGTTTTTCTGGCTTATATATTCATAAAAAAAAAAAGGAAGTCTGATTGCTCGCTTCAACGTACATACAATTCTAAGGTATAAATTACCTTCATTTCGAGTGGCTTTGTGGTTAAAACGTACACATTGCAAAACAGTCATACAAAAGTCATAGAAGATCGTCGAAAGACATCAAACGGTTTATTGTATTTAGAAGTAAAAAAATTATGTTAGTCCCATGACAGAAATCGAAAAATCATCAAAAGACAATCAATGTTTATCAAAACACAACAAAACAAACTAAAGACTGAGCAAACTGTACAATTCTCCAGATACTGACGATTTAAAAGCTCTTTATTTCTTCAATTTTGTGGGATTAACATGCTTTATATTAAAGAAATAAGTTTATTAAGTGTTTCATATAATAGGTACATAATGTTGAAAGGTAAATTGTTATCATTTAAATTTGATTTCAAAACCAATTTTTGTATTTACGCGTACCTATTCATGATAAAAGTTATGTTCTTGTCTTACTATAATTGATACTTCAATATGCGTTTAACGAAATCACAGCATTAAGAGGGACAATGAATCTTTTGTTGGTTTTGTAAAATGACCATAAACCATCTGAAATGTATTCATAAATATCAGCGGTTGACCTAAATAAATTAATGTGAATGCCGAATGCACTAAATGAACCATTGAATTGACTAAATGTGAAGGCAATGAAGACATTACTGATGGCCTTGACCGTAACCTCCTTTTTTCAGTTGTAAACAAACGTGTCCATGAACTTAAGGTAAGCAGTTTGAAAGATGATATCCAAAGTTAATAATCTGTGAAATTGGTTATAAAAAGATACAGTTTGTTCGTTTTCATTTTCTTTGTTAGAAAAGCAAGTTTAATGATGTGTATCGCAACAAGATACTATCAATTACTGTTATCATTCACACCGTTAGTTATCAACTCGTTTATCTGAAGAAAAAAAATTGATTATGAAATACATATAAAGATATGCATAAATAACAATTTAAAAAAAGGCAAGAATACTAGTATTACTTTCTTACATGTACAACCATAACAATTGCTATACACCTATATTTGTAAGTTAGCAGGGCAGACCTCCTTTTCAACTTTATTTTTAGATTTTTCTCCGGTCCCTGCTTGTAGTTACTGTTCTTGTTGTCAGTTATATTGAATTTATACCTTAAACCCACTTAATTGTGTGAGTGCTTTCATTTTATGTTCAAACTTTTATATTAATTTTTCAAAAGAATTTTGGTTGATATATTCGAAATATTAGAAGACAAAAAATCCCATTGTGTAATATTCGAACGACGAGTTATACGAATATCCGATTTCTTTTTCTACTATCTTAAGTCTCGAAAATCATTTGATTTACTGTATTGGAGTCAACTATTGGTTTTACAGCTGATATTTAGATTGTGCAAATTTTTCCATAGGTTTGATTTGGAATCGATGACCAACATTTGTAACATGCCGTTAATTACTTATAAAGGCATACTAAACTTTCAATGAACCCGGCTGATCCTTACAGAATAGATCATATTCATTGTTGTCTTATTGGCAGCTATAAATATTTGTCCTTCAGTTTGTTTTTACATTTGAATATGTGTCAAATTTAAGATGACAATTGATATTGATCTGTAAACTCACAATATAGGGAATTATTGATGATTTTTTATTGTAACCTAATAGAAAAATAAAAGAATATGTTGCAGGTATCTATGACACAAAATCAGTGCATGAATGCACAGAAAAACACTAGTTAAGTTAGAAAAAAAATGATTGTCGTCTAGGTTTGAAAAGTGAGTCATTATTGTTATAAGTATTTTAAGTATCCAAATGCATGTTTTCCATAAATAAAGGCAACAGTAGTATACCGTTGTCCATGATTTTTTAATGAAGTTTGTATTCTTCCAAATTTGGATACAATACACCTTTTTTCAGATTAGGTCCATTGGCATCTAAAACATATTACAAATATTCAAAAATAATTTTAAAAAAGACTCATCATGAAATGGAATGATGTATCTGACTTTTTGAAATGTAATAAATATGCAAATGATTTTTTTTAAGATTTACTGAATAATGATGAGAGAGAGAGAGAGAGAGAGAGAGAGAGAGAGAGAGAGAGAGAGAGAGAGAGAGAGAGAGAGAGAGAGAACGTTATCAAAAAATGTAACCAAATTCGTAATTCGTAGACCGCCTGAAAGTAAAAGAGAAAAAAAAAGAAGTTAAAAGACAACAAAAAAAATCCCTAACATACCTGAAAACAAGAGCAAAATCGCTTTTAATTTTGTATACTTTTCTATATATAATAAAACAAAATCTAACTTCATATATTCACTGAAGAAAGGTACAAAAAGTTTATGTTATTAAACTTAGATTATGCAACAAATAAATAAAATCAATTGAAGTTTGCACATTGCGTTCCATGTGGATGTTAATACGAATAACACAGCATAATGTTGTTGCCATGCACTTAATAAATAGAAATAGTTCAATATGATTATTTTTAGAGTTATACAAATTCAAACTTACTTGAATGATTTTCTTGTATATTTTAACCGATATTTGTAAACGAGGAGCGAAAATAAAGCAAAAACGCAATGGACAAAAAAAATGGACGAGCACAAAACACAACATATCAAAATAAAAACAAGAAAACCACAAGAAAACTGGGGATGATCTCAGGATTTTGTACGGAACGTTCTGAAACTAATCATATTCTACTATGAAGTATAATAAAATTTTATTTGAGATCTTCCAACAACAATTACATGAATATTGACTCTTCAATGATTTTTTTTACTTTTGAGGTATTATGTAGATCAATAAATGGTTTGCTAATAAATATACATAAACTATTTGATTTCGTGCTTTATCTGTCCTTTTTTTCTAAAATGTATGCATTTTAACCCTCGAACGACGTATTATTGTATCAACCAAGAAACTTCACATGGGTTTTACTTTGTAGTTCGAATTGAATGATTACTGTGTAATGCATTTAGCGATAAATACAGACTTAAATTATTATATAATATATATAAGCGGAAACATCGTCGTATTTACTGTTTCTGTAAAAGTGTATGCCGTTTAACATTTTTCAAATCAGTACACGGTATATTCCCTGAAATCCACGGACCATTTTGATACTGATAATAATACTTCGTATTGTTTGTAGCATAATTGCAATAAGGCAAAAGACAAACTGATCTCTCAATCATCAAATAATACATTCTGACTTCTTGTTTACTTCGTAAGGAATTCGGCTATACAGCTATGTCGACCGAATTCATGTCTATATATAGATGTCCTTGCTTCCTCTAACATATTAAAGTTCAATAATAGAACTTGATCTACTATACGGGATGATAAGTTGTTGAGAATAAAAGTGCAATGTATCATAATATGTCTTTCTATAACAGACTAAAACTTTTATTCGATATCAATTTTAAAGTTTTCCTTGTTGGTATGCATTAAATATAGCGTAAGTTTAATTGAGGATTCCTCAACATTGCCACCCTATCAGCTCTTCACTAGTACTACATATACCCCCAATACTACCAAAACAACCAGCAATCCTTTTTTGAAGCCTATTCTCATTGGAATCTGCTTCCATGTCAGAAATCAACGTATGTATATCTTTAAAGGCTTCGTTAAAAGGAAGATCAAAATAGCTTAAGGATAAAAATAGGTACTACATGGATCATAACTTTTAGTTTATGTCCCTCCCTTAATCGGAAGTCAATAACGGTACACTCAATATGCATCAGGGGAATAGAAACCACATATCAGGCATAATATACACAAGTCACCAATAAGGGAAAACCCTGAAAATGGTAAAAATCACAAAGTGCTCGAGTTTACAAAGTAGTAGCATAGATAACACTGTCAGGTTATATGCTTCTCTATAAAGGTAAAATAAGAGAAAAACGAACTTCCCCTAAAAGAAGATTCAGAGCCAGATCTATGCAGTATAATATTGAGTCTTATGTAGACGAAACGCGCGTCTGACGTACTAAATTATAATCCTGGTACATTTGATAACTATTGTAACGGGAAGGTTTGTTTGTTATTGGGCAAACACGATGCTTCACATTTCACATGTCTTGTTACTGATTCACATATAAGAGACCTGTTAGGTGTGATATATTTATCATTATAAAGATAAAATACTCATATTTAACACATGCAGTGCCCTCAATGTGTTTAAAGGGACACTCTCTTTCAATGCTATCATAGATTATTCATATAAAAATGTTTCCAATCCTAGAGTCTGTCATACAAAACTTCTGAAACGAACACAGTACTAAAAATTTATATAAAAATATCGTTATTCGAATATCTTATTTTTGGATGTTATTTGACTGTATCTTATTTAAAACTTTAACTACATTTCTAGTTTGATGACATGTGTTTCTCAAGCCAAAAACCTCTTTTGAATCGAAAGTGAAAACCTTTTTGGCCATGAACTAAGGTCATACAACTTATGACAACTTTTCGAATTGTAACATGTTGCGAAAATGATAGTGTACCTTTTGGAGTATAAAATTTCATTGATTACATTGACACGTATAAACAAAACTTTAAATTTGTGAAAGTGTTTTTATTAAATGTTTTTTTTTTAATTTTCATAATTTTGGTGTGGCACAAATATTGAATTTCTTTTGTTATGTCAGCACTACAAATGCATACCAGTCAAAACTTTGGTTTTAATTATAAAAAAAAAGGAAAAACATATGGACTATCAAAATTATCTACCAACCACGTACATTGAATAATGTTAAATACTACGATGGCCGAAGTAAGCCGACAAAAATACAATTTACACTTTGTATAGTACTGTACAGAAAGTTTGTACATAGTACTATCTTGTCGTTTTACTTCCTGGTTAAAAGATAGTACTCTGTACAGAAAGTTTGTACATAGTACTATCTTGTTGTTTTACTTCCGGGTAAAAAGATAGTACTCTGTACAGGCAAGTTTGTACATTGTACTATCTTTTTGTTTTACTTCCTTATCAAAAGATAGTACTCTGTACAGAAACTTGGTACAGTGTACTATCTTTTTATGGGATCAGAAAGTACAAACTTGTAACGCATACTAAACGTTGCACTAGTTAGTAATTTGTATAAATGACGTCGCTTGCATTTTATTTGTGCATTCGTTTGACGGATGGACATTAAAAAACTCGACGTTCCTGTAATAAAATCAACGATACCAATTTTTAATTGTTTTATAACGCCATTGTCTTATAATTTTTCGAATCATACTGTTTGCGACTTAAACTTTTTAAAAATATTTGGTTGTTGGATCAAACGGAAACAGTCAAAAATATTAATACTTCACTGTCCAAAGTGGGAGTTTGTTTTGAACTCACAAACACATAAAAAACCGCAGCATTCTTTAGCCAAAGTCAGAATACTTCAATTCAGTTGTTAAAAATCGGCTGTAAAAATTTATTATTCTAATGTTTCATAATACATCCGGTCGTTAGTTTCCGTTTTTGTAAAGTTTCGATTTTTGGCATGTTTTTTGTTGTTTACTATACAGTATGTATTTTTTGGCTCATTGTAGAAAACCGTAATGCGACCTTGAGTCTTTGCATCTTTTCCCGTTGATTTACGGTGGACAGTTGTTTCGTTGACAATTATACCACATTTCCTTTTCTTGTAACTAAACAACATAAACACAGAGAAATATAAATACGATCTCTTTACTCTGATTTCAAAACATACCTACTGACAACAGAAATTGTTTGTTAAAATTTAAAGTGGTTCTGAATATGTCAAAAGAACTATACATATAAATAGCTCACAATTCTTTACATAGTTGTGAACCTTTTTTTCAACTGTTTAATTTTGTATATCCTGTGATTCAAACCAATTCATAATCAAGATTGATTAAAATGGTAAACACTTGTTTTTTTTTTAGAATATTCGGGCTATGCAGGTGCTCTTTATATCTACAGATCTAACAATAAAAAAATTGCTTATGACTTAATATTCCAAAACTTAGCTTTCTTATTTTAATAGAACAACTATGCACAATGTAAAGTGTTATGAAGCAGATCAAAAAGCAAATTGAACTTTCATTGAACCAGTAGAAATGGAAGCTTCTTGTTTACATCTTTTGAAATGAGTACATACATCCGCGTTGACCGAATTCTATATTATAAAGAGATGTCCTTGGGTTTGTTCTGTTATTGTATGGCTCAGCTGTAGTTTGGTCTACATAAGCTTTACAATTTGCAAGCTGCTGCATATGAATTGATAATACATACTGTATTTTGAATTGTGGCTTGCGAATGCTTATTTAAAATTCACTAGGTTTATTATCAATATTTCTATACGCTCTATTGTTCTTTGATGTGCTTTATAGACTACAACTCTTATAACCATATTTTAAGCCACCACATGTTTTATGTGCCTGTCCGACGCCAAGAGCCTGCAGTCATTTTATGTCTGTCATATTGGATTTTTTTTGGGGAAAAACTCGGTTGAATATGAAGGAATTAACTGACGCTTGATTTTTTCATGCCCCCTCTTAGATAGTCAAGAGTCTCATGACAATGTCTGCACCCGACACTGTCATAAGGAAATCACAGATAATGCCATCAAAATAAAATGAGAGTTTTTACTTTGTGAATACTCATCAAAGATACCATGATTATGACTCAGTTAGACAGACAAGAATAAAAAAAAACTCAGGCTTAATTAACAATATGTTGGCGTTTGTTTTGCTGCAGTTCAGTAAATCAGTTGTTCCGTTTTATTCCTCTTATTGTTGATTTGTTTCCCTTTGTTTTGGTTTGTGACCCGGTTTTGTTTTTGCTTATTGAATTAAGGACTATTGAACAGCGGTATACTACTGTTGTCTTTATTTAATAAATACGTGTAGCTACGTGTAGGAATACTGTATGTTTGGGAATTTTCATACAAATAACTATAATTCATATTTTTTTTATTTGTATTTGGTCTTTCAATAGTTTTGATTTGAGCACAACTAATTAGTCTAGATAAGATGAAACAAGGATCTATCGTACTTTAATGTATATAAAATATTATACTAGTTATTCATTGTTATTATGATAACCGCAAAATCTGTAATCTAGATGAAGACTTCGGTTTCAACAAATATGTATGATAACCACTATCCCTTTTCGTGTATATTTTTTTTTCGAGCTGTTCGATTTTTTTTAATAAATTGTAAGTATTACATGTAATTGTGATATAAGTAGCATAAAACCTTGTCCTAAAATTTATAAATTAAGAACTTTATCCGACTACAAATGTTTGCTTCATTGTTTCAAAATAACTTTTTCTTTTTAAAGACTGGTTTCAATAATTATTGATAAAAAACGGAACTTAGAAACAAAGAACAACATGAAAGGTCGGGGTCCTTGATTTCAGATAAAAGCGATTAAAAATGACGGGAATTGATATTCTCTTGTGTTTTTACTACACAATATTTGTTTATTGACATAGGTATATTTTTTTCGCCATGAACCACTTCTGCATAGAAATACTTCTTCAATGTAAACATATCTGACCATGAACTAAGGTCACATGAACTAAGGTCGTATAAATCATAACATATTTCCGAATGGTAACATGCTATGAGAATAGGATTATATACCCATTTCTGGTTTAATTTACCATTAATACGATAGAGAAGAATGACAATATGACTCTTAAAAGGATTAAATGGTTTTACATTCGATCATGGCTATGAATTTCACAGCAAGCGGTCAACATTTATAATCCTTAAAATTCTTATTCAGATACATACACTGTATAGCTTTTATGTTTGTACTTTTATATCTAGTAATAATGACAACAATAGTAAAAGAGAGGCGAAACCGAAAGGAAAATAAAACTCGTATGTAAAAAAAACAAAAAAACAACGAAGCTCAACTTGTATTTCAGAGGGTCATCGTTTATTATCAAGATTACAGACTGGGGGTAAAAAAAGTAACAAAAAAACCCCCAGAAATTGTCACATAAACAGGAACAGTCCAGATTCCAGACAGTTAATATTAGGCTACAGTACATGGAGCAGCGAAATATATCAATATATATAATATAATTAGTTAATTAACTTTGGTTTAGTTAATGTCCAGTAACAAATATTTCGTGAATACTCAAGAGGAGAACAATTATAGTTTAATTGCTATATATAATCAATTGACAGGGAAGAAGGACACGAATCTAGATTTTGGTTAAAATTGATAGTCTATAAGCATAGGAAAACATAATTAGTTACCATTTTTTTTTGCAACAAATGCGCATTTCGACAATCAATGTCTCTTCAGTGATTCTCGAGGCCAAAATGATTGAAAATCAAATGCTAATATTATTAGATTAGAGATTAGAGATATCAACGTAGAAAGACAAAACAAAGTATAACCAAAGCCGGGCAAGACATCAGAGCTCGAGTTTTGCATGAGGGAGATATAGATTCCTTAATTTTAAATAATTTCCAAAATTTTGTAACAACAATTTTTAATAAAACAAATTGCATTTTAGTATCAATACGTCCCCGACAATTTGTTCCGAACGGCAGTCTCTCTACCAGAGGTAATAATATATGTAATGTCACCAATCAGAAAAAATCAATATTTATACAGTCATCCAGCAAAGACATACGGATTTCTTTCTAATAGCGATAGACTGGTGAGTAAACAGAGATCTTTATATTAAAGAAAAATGAAATCAACTGAGTATTATTAGCTATTGAAAGGGAAGCAACTCCGATTTAAAAACTAATGCAATCCGTAACATATAAAGCTTCTTTAAAATTAGTATGTGCGCGAGGGTCATCATAGCATACATAGGGTTATCAGCAAAGCGTACGGTTTAAAAAGTGCAAAGTAAATGGCAAAATATAAAGAAAAGAATAAATCAACGCGAATAATAGAGAATAATGCGGTGCTCATCTAAAAAATATTTTAAGATAAAGAATAAAGAACCAGTACTTTTCATATTCATTTCAGTGATAATATTTGTTTTAATCTTTTTTTTTTTTTGGTTATGACTTTTTATTTATTTCACAATAATTGGGTTTTTTTTCAGAATTAAACGTCCAGCAACTAAAAAGTAGTATATGAGCACGTTGATTCATTTGAACCAAATAGTAAAATTCTATTAGGGATTTAATGTCCAGCAGAAAATATTTCAGAAATATTCAGAAATCAATTAAGTATAGTCATGTCAATATATTATAAATATTCCTTTACTATACAAGACAAATACGCTGAGTCGTATTTTTGATTGAGTAGCGTGTTATAAGGTAACAAGGTTCCCGTGACTGCTCTTTTAAAAAATAACAAATAATAAATGTATAGTACACAAATAACATCACTAAAAAGAAGAAACAATGCAAGGTTGAAGTCCTTGTTATTAACAAGATAACTGAAGCCATTGAAAAATTTTGCAGGAATAATTTTTTTTAGATTGTTCATACATTTAAATTGATGAATTGACTCTTTTTTTTTGATGAATTTGAATAGTCATCAATTAAATATCTGTTGTTTCTCTGTCCTCATTTCACCTTATAAGAACGAGCTTTTGATTCTTTTTTCCTGATGGTAGTAATACGAATTTTAAATATTTCCCCACAAAAAAACACTATACATAATAACAATGTTAAAAGAAAAGCAGAGCTGTAAAATTTTAAATGACAATCCATTATAAATAAAAACAGAGGATTCCAATATTTAACAAAAAGTGAAAACCTATATCAACAATCAAACAAAAAGAAATCAATTTAAATACTCCTTCTTCTTATATTTGAGAATAAATAGAAAATAATTTTGAGTTTTATTTTTATTTTTCCTCCTGAATCAAGACGAATAGCGGATTACTTCAAGTGTTCATCCAATGTGAATAAAAAAAAGAAAAATGAGGTATTCACCAATAAAACAGCAACCCAACGACATACATGTACATGTAGATGTAGAAAAATAACCAAGTCGGTTCACAACTAAAATGATAAAAAGAAGGTACGTAAGCTGCAGAGAATTTTTCATGCAGCAAAATCATGAAGATTTACTTACCTCCTATATATTTTTAGGAATATGATTGGTTAAAAACGACAGCATGGAGACCGGGTTTATTTCATATTGGGTAAATGGGCGTGGTTTGTTCCAATACACGGTTAGTAGTAGTGTTACGTCCCCTTATAAGAACATCACAATGTTAAATAATACTAGAACACACCCGTGATATCCCAGGTCCGTGACTGAATAAAAGTATAAAACTATGCGTATGCCTTATTTTAGTATTGGTATTGTCATCTGATAAAATCATGCCGATTATAAGATGCACAGTTTTCTCTGCTTTCAAAATCTGTCTGTTTGAACTCGTCGACCTGGAACCTATCAATTATTGGTAATATTAATAATTTGGAAAATAAAAGGGCCTGGAATGGAGTTTTATTTACTCAACAGTATACAGCAAAATTCTAAATACACCGTTTGGTGGTGCGCCTGTCAGATGCGGAACGAACAGATAACTTAAGGTAATAGGTAACAGGTGAATATACTATTGGCATCGGTGTCGGATTAGATTCGGAACTTTATAATTATTGGCAAAATAAATTACGTGGGAAACAAATGGGCCTGGAGTGGTGTAATTTTCAATCAACACTATTGTACTATATTAGTTATATATAAAGTTGAATTCTTTGATTCATCGTTTTTACGTGATGACGGCTGACAATTTGACCTCGTAATTTTAGTATTCAACCGGACAATAGGTAAAGAAATTGACTGAATCAAATACAAAAACCAAATTGTTGCTGTTGCTACATTTGAATTTGTATAAATGAATGGAAGTTGGTTCAATATCTTGAAGACTTTTTTTTGATAGGCCAGGGGAGGGATCCAGAAATTTCGGGGACCCTCTGACTTCCTAAGAGGTTGCCCGCTCCGGTCACACTTCAGTGATTCCCAATATAATCAACCAATTTTTTCCAAGAAAATGGGGACCGGGTCCCCTGCTCCCTTCAAATCCGCCTCTGGCCACTAGTCTAAATACCACATGCTATTCGCTCGAATCCCATATGTAATTTATTGACCTCATATACATTGTATATAGTATTATAGGTCACTAGCTATAGCACACTGTGTCACAATTTATCTTTATTAACATATGTACTGTCTTGTCACTATCTAACTGAATAGTTGATAATACAGGGAGGAAGACCTGCAAAGTATACTTCATAAATTGGATAAAAAAACAACATTAACAAATAGTACATTAAATATGAACATACATTGGATTGTACAATGAAGTTATGATCAGAATAGGATGTGCACATCAATCTTGTTTTACAGAACCACACAATTCAGAGTTTGTCAATAGAAAACAATATACGCGTGAATGTATTCTCGTGGACTTTTTGCATAGCAAAGGTTAGACCTAAATCTATTTGATTCACAATATGACTATAAGGAGTATATTTCTGAGAAATGATTCATGCAAGCCATATATTTTTTGGAAAATCTCGCATGTCCTTGACAGTTTTTCAAATTTTATGCCGAGCGTTACAAAAGAGTTTTATGTAAAGGGTACGGAAGAGTGTCACTAATAGTACATGTTTTTGTTTTCTGTTTGTTATCTCTTCTTTCGTTTATTATTTTGTCAAGAATCAGGTCGTTGGATTTTACGTTTGATTTGTGTCCAATTGTATCATGACGGAACCTTTTATTAATCTGAAAATACGGTGTTGGGTTTTTCCATTGTTGAAGGCCGTGAGATGCCCTACAATGGTCTTACATTCCCGAATTGTGACAATGTCGGATAGTCTATTTGGTTATATTCAACACGTCGTCCTTTTCGTAGAAGGTATAAAGGTATATACAAGCATGTGCATGTGTTATCCTTTTATTATTTCACCCCTCCCCCTCCATTAGCTTAAAGACGAGGTCGATAACCTATCGTTATTACAAGTACTTAAGAATTTTTTCATTTAAAAAAAAAACCAATCAAACAGAGGAAATAAAACCAGAGACAACACATATTGGTTATTATAATTTTGACAGACAGTCTGACGACATCCTATTCATATTTGTTCTAGATACCTCGAATAAAAAAGGTCATGGATTTCAATGTGACATTGACTTTTTTTTTTATTTCTAAACTTTAAATTACAGTTTGACGCCAACTTGGATAAAAAAAAAAAGGTATCATCATTATATGTATCTGTGAAAATTGTTACCGTTTACTTTAGTCCCTCGCATACTGGAACAATGTTCAAATAATATCCAAAGTCAGGAATCTGATGTTCAGTAGGTGTCGTATGTTAATGTGATCCATAAGTGTTTTTTATTATTATGTTTAAACCGTTAGATTTCCCGTTTGAATGGTTTTACACAGTCTAGTATTTTTGGGCCCCTTTTTAGCTTGCCGTTTGGTGCATGTGAGCAAGTACACCGTGTTGAAGACCGTACTTTGCCCTGTAAGGGTTTACTTTTATACATAGTGACTTGGGTGGAGAGTTGTCTTATTGGCAACGCCATACATGATACCGTTGCAAATACTTAAAGTAGGGCAATACTGCTGATTTTGAATATTTGAATAATAATACAATATCAGGCATAAACATTCTATTTTTTTTATTTCTCAAGTTCGAATAAACAAAATCCCAAAAATATGATTATTAATTAATATTGCACATGTAGATATAGTCAGTATATGAACAAGGAATCCTGTTTGAATGGTTTGACACTAGTTATTTTGGGGCCCTTTATAGCTTGTTGTTCGGTGTGATGAACCAAGGCTCCATGTTGAAGACCGTACTTTATTTAACCTATAATGGTTTGATTTTTACAAATTATGAATTGAAAAGGAGTTTTCTCATTAGCACTCTTACCACATCTTCTTATATCTAGTAACACAAGGCTTAAACTGTATCAAAAATGTAAACCCGGAGTTCCAGTTTAGAGAATTTGTTGTTTATTGTTTTATACATAACGTTATCATTTTTTTGTACTGACATTGGCGCCAAAAGTAAGGTTTCATAAAGAACATATCCAAACAGAAACCTATATATAATTTTATGTCAGGATCACAAATTCGTCATGCACATTTTGAACTCCTAATGATGAGTTAGAATTTGGTGACCGACTTAACATTATTTTGAATGTTTGGGAAAATTCAAATATGTTTTTCGCAAAAAGTTTATAAGAACAGTGGCACCTATCATGCCTATGTGTTATATTTTCCCAGTACAACGTTTGTTTATTTGTCATTCAAAAATTGAAAAAAAAAACAGGATCAAAGACTGTGTGCGTCATCGAACATCTGTAATTGTTAGAGGTTATTTTTAAAATTACTGAATCATTTGTAAATTGAAAACAAACATTTTCATTTCATCTTACAATACATTTTTAAAATAAATTCATGGGGAAATATTATAAAGTTTGTATTTCTCTTGTAGGTATGCTTGACGTCGCTTGTTTTTAGATATCTTTGGGTCAAAACTTGCTGTGTCATTGGCGAAGACCCCTTACATTTGTGTATATCCACTGTATTTCTTTTCAAGCTAAATATGTAGCTCAAAGAAGTTCACCCACAATTGTGTATATTTATATATGAGGAATTGTGGTAGTAAAGTGAATTATACAGTAACTGTTGTATTTCTGTTCTTGCACTGGCTCTGTTGTGTTGTTTACTGTAATTATCATGATTATTATATTGTTTCTATTTTTCTTAAGCATTATGTTTGCTTCTACAATAAGGGAGCTACCATTTGATTTTTATGGGGGGCTAGAATGAAATTTGAAAAAAATAGGCAGGACAGGAGTTTTGAGAGAAAAAAAAAGGCAGGATGAGCAACTTGGTAAAAAAAAAAGGTAGGATGACAATAATTTGTGTAAAAAAAGTCAGGATAAACTAGTAAAAAAAAGGCAGGACCGAATAAAGTAAAAAATAAAAAGGCGGGACAGAGTTTACAACTAAAAAAAAAAGCAGGACAACATTTTTCATCCTAAGAGCGGAGAACAGAAAAGTGGCAGACCAATTTCGCCTAGGACTGCCAATAATGAAAAAAAGGCGCGAATATTTCTCAGTCTGCACCAGTGGCGGATCAAAAAATTTCCACAAGTGGGGGATCACTGACTGCCTAAGAGTGGAAAAACTCCGGTCATGTTTTAGTGATCCCAGTATAATCAACAAAATTTTATCTTGTATAGTGTAGGCTGAATTTTACTAGAATTTCCATATAATCATCTTAAATACAATGTATGCTAGAAAAAACGGGTAAATCGAGGTTACATGAGTGTATCCTTCCATGAAATAAACTTCAATTAAACATGCATTTTCTTCCGCCGTGTTGTACATACATCGTACCTGTTATCGTTATTTGACAAGGACATTCAAGTTTATGAACTTTTTTTTCTGGCTGTGTCTATTGAAGGTCCATGGTTCACTTCTAACACCTTGGTTCTTTCGCCATTTTAAATTGCCTGCGATATATATTTTCTGTCTTTGTCACAGCAATTCCCTCGTACAACCGAACTCGTCTGTTCTATATGTAGCAATTGTAAGCGAAGGCTGGCGTTTTCAATCGAAGTCAACAGCAATTAAATGTACACATTTCATCATGTTCATACATGTTAGAATGTTAAAAAGCTTAAAATTGTAAAGGGTACATGTAACAGGCAGAGTAGAGTATTGTATCTTTGGTTACATCTTCTGACATCAGACTCGGACTTCGTTTGAACTGAATTTTAATGTGCTTATTGTTATGCGTTATTTTCTACATTTACTAGAGGTACAAATAGGGCCTCTGGCCTTTGTTGGTCTTGTATTATTTTAATTTCAGTTTCTTGTGTACAATTTGGAAATTAGTATGGCGTTCATAATCACTGAACTGTATATTTTTGTTTAGGTGCCCGCCGTAGAACGCCTCCGTGTGCAGGAATATCTCGCTACATTGAAGACCTGTTGGTGCCCTTCTGCTGTTGTTTTTTCTATGGTCGGGTTGTTGTCTCTTTGACACATTCCCCATTTCCATTCTCAACTTTATATCATATGAATGTATACCTCTTCAACGACAAACCACTAGGGCCTACAGTCGCAAACATTAGAGATCGATTGTTGTACTCAGACTCATAAAACAAACCACTAGGCCCTACAGTCGCAAACATTAGAGATCGATTTTTGTACTCAGAATCATAAAACAAACCACTAGGCCCTACAGTCGCAAACATTAGAGATCGATTGTTGTACTCAGACTCATAAAACAAACCACTAGGCCCTACAGTCGCAAACATTAGAGATCGATTGTTGTACTCAGACTCATAAAACAAACCACTAGGGCCTACAGTCGCAAACATTAGAGATCGATTGTTGTACTCAGAATCATAAAACAAACCACTAGGGCCTACAGTCGCAAACATTAGAGATCGATTGTTGTACTCAGACTCATAAAACAAACCACTAGGGCCTACAGTCGCAAACATTAGAGATCGATTGTTGTACTCAGACTCATAAAACAAACCACTAGGCCCTACAGTCGCAAGCATTAGAGATCGATTGTTGTACTCAGACTCATAAAACAAACCACTAGGCCCTACAGTCGCAAACATTAGAGATCGATTGTTGTACTCAGACTCATTAAAACAAACCACTAGGGCCTACAGTCGCAAACATTAGAGATCGATTGTTGTACTCAGAATCATAAAACAAACCACTAGGGCCTACAGTCGCAAACATTAGAGATCGATTGTTGTACTCAGACTTATAAAACAAACCACTAGGGCCTACAGTCGCAAACATTAGAGATAGATTGTTGTACTCAGACTCATAAAACAAACCACTACACATACAAAACAAAGACTAAAGAAAAATGAAAAAAAAAGATATAAGGGTTTAGAGCACAACTTTATTACTATGTGTTTTGACCTATTTGTATGACCGCGGTCCCAGTATTGTGCGCCTTGTATATTTATGTACTTCATGATATTTCTATTGTGTTAATTGCTGGTATATGAAAACAAATGCAATTCTAATTAAGAAGTATATTTTCTATGATCTTTAGGAGTATTTCTAACATTCAAGTAAACTATCGTTTTGATTATTTAAGGTGTATCCATTCTGATAACACACACAATAATATTTGAATGCGTCATCTACAAATGTCGATTTATTATTTTATTAATCTTATATATTTTTGTCGAACCTGTAAAAAGGTTTTATTATTTTATGACTGTACTAGTAAGCTCGAGAATGTTTAAAACCGTGACGAACCAAAATGTGAAATCTTCAAATAAACACGTCAAGGGTTTAGTATTGTGTTATATTTGTCGGAAGTTGCGGAATAACAAAAAAAAAATGCAAGAGTTTCTCGAAAATTAGTTGATACAGACTTCTATAAATAAGTAGCCTCTAAACGTCTATCTACAAACATTGGTTTTTATTAAAAGTTGAAATTTAAGTATCATTTTTTTTATTTTTTTAAAATACAGCATTAACATATCCGCGCATGGTGGGTTTTTGGGTTGAAAGGAGGTTTATCTTTTTTGTAAACATTTGAAAGAACTTCGGCTATTCTCTAAACAATGCATTGACAAAGTATTTTAAAAAAAATCCTTTCATTGCAATAACTGTAAAAGCTACACATGCATCTCTAAAGTACTTTTTTTGCAGAATATGTCTAAGACAATCTGATTCAGAATATGGTAAAACATTGCTGATAACGTTAAAAAAAACAGAAAACTAGCTTTTCTGACAATAGAAAGAAAGTAAATATTTAAAAGGACCCACCAATTGAACATTTACTTATTTACTATAATTTCAAGATAGTGTACATTATTTTTCTGTCCCAAAATTGACTGGGACATACATGTAGTTATATGGTGTCATACTTCTTCTCTAGTTCTGACCGTTTGGTTGCGTGGGATGTGCAAGAACGCAGTTTTGTACTTTCAGAATATAGACGTGTTATATCCAATACATATTGTGACTGAGGAGTGTATCACGCTATTTGCACGTTTAAGGCACTTGCATCAACTCTTTGGTATAGGTGGTCTGTTTTAAACACAAACTATCCGTCTCTAATCAATATGCCGCCATTGTCCTTTGGCATTTCAAACTGAAAGTGAAGCAAACAACATTCAATCAATATATATAACTGTCCTTGAAGAAGACTTCATGTTAGAATCTAACATTTTATCAACGAAACCAATGAATTTGATAATTATACGGTTACATGTATGTTTTGGTTTTGAAAAGTAAATAGGTAAGTTTCATGTACAAGACTGGTAGTACATGTAATCACTGCAATGCTTAAAACATACAAAATGTACCACTAGTTGTAGGCTTTGATCCAAACCTTACTAATTAAAATGTTGATCTCTGATTACGTTATAATACCTGTACATAGACAATAATAGTGCATTGACTTGACATATCAACGATATAAGGATGAGGCTTACAAACGGGGAAATGCGAGGCTGTGCTGAGCATTTTCCCCGTTTCGGGCCGAATCCTTATATCGTTGATATGTCAAGTCAATGCACTATTATTGTCTTTATACTGCAATCTAAAAAAAAAACATTTTCAATTGTTGTTTATTGTGTTAATGTTATTTATTTGATTTAAATATTGGGGATAATTAGGAGATAACTGTATTGTATTTTAAGCTCCGACGGCATCAATTGGGGATTTGATGGTCGCAAATTAAGTTTATTGGCGACGCGTTAGCGGAGACAGTAAACGTGTATTTGCGACCATCAAACCCCAAATTGATGCCGTCGGAGCTTAAATACAATATTGTTATCTCCATTCTAATGAAACTGACAGAAAACAGCGTTAAACCATGTATTTAAAATCTGTCATATGCCAATTGATGCCATGTAAGAAAGTGACGTTATCCAATCAAAATGAACGTTACAAACGTTGTTGCATTAGAATCTCCCTTTAAAAAGGCATCATATCACACAGGCGAAGAAATATACAACACGATGAAATGTACAACTTACCCGTTGAAAACCGCAATCAATGGTGAACGAATTCGTTTGTTTACAGACTACAATATCAACAATAAACATAAAACATAATGATTTATAGGTTGCAAACAAAAAATATTAATAAGTGAAATATGTGTTTCCAAAATTTATAAAAGACACAAGTTTGAGTCGTTAAACGCATCGTTGTTTACATTGGAAACAAGAACAGGTTTAAGAGGTCGTATGAATAATTAAATATAATTTCGACTATTTCTCTTTAAATATTCATGAGGAAAAGTGATATCAGGTCAGTGACTGTGTATGACATAGAAATATATGTGTCAACGCATTTTGACTGCTCAAATAGAACGACTGCAGTATAAATATGAGTAATAGAACGTAATCAGAGATCAACATTTTAATTAGATTGGATCCAAACAAAATTAATAAAGGTTTTACATAAAAACATGCAAGTCTGGATCTGAAATCAGAAATCCCCTATACCGCATAGGCAGCAATAAAAGGCTCCGAAATGACAAATGTAAACGATTTAATTGAGAAAACTAATCATAACGCAGTGGCGGATCCAGGGGGTGGTCCCACGGCGCACCGGACCACCCCCATGACGAACCTCAATTTTTTTTAAAGTGTCTATTTTTTCAATAACTAGCTAATTAACAAATTAACACTTAAGAGTAATCCTTTCATCACACTAATTGGTTATGGATTACCTGGACACCTGTTGGTGTCACAATGATAGAATACGGATCAATGCGTTTCACCTGTATACATGTAATTAAATTGTCAAAACAGCTCGTCAATATGAAATAGTTGACTTCTTATTTTGAAGGGTAAATACAAATTATTTTTGTATTTTTAAGTGAAATTTCCATATATAATTGCATTCTCCAACTAACGGAGTCTCGGTTTTAAATTTCATATATGTACATTTTGGAAAAAAAACAATCATTATGAATGAATTAAATTAAATTTGTTATCTATCTCTTTGACCCCCTCCCTTTTTTCCCCCATTATCAACAGCAATTCAAGCACTGAAGTTGGTACCGGCATTTGTACAAAGCGCAACTTTTGATGAAATTAAACATTTTGTAGACTTTTACCATACTGATTTGCCGAGTCCTTCTACAATGCCTCCCGCAATGTGTTTGTGGCAAAAGACTTGCGAGTTAATGCTTTCAAAACCAGAAAGTGTAGCCGGTGCTCTGAAAGAATGTTGCAAAACCGACTATCCAATTATTTCTGTTATCTTAAAAATCAAAGCTACCATGGGGCTGACGAGTTGCGAATGTGAGCTATCTAACAGTGAGTTATCACTTCTAAAAACCTACCTGAGAACAACTATGGGACAATCGCGTTTAAACGGACTTGCGTTGATGCATGTGCACTACTGTTTGGATCTAAACATAAACAAATTATAGATAACTTTGCAAGGAAACCCCGAGAAGCATGATGTTGAATGACCTGATAAACGACTCTTAAGTTTGTAAGATATTGTATAAAGTCTTAAATAAAAATCAGTTTTACATGTCTTTAAATTCCTTTTACCAAGGAATATGTGCATCGCATGGTGTTGTCCAAATTCATGATCTTCCATAATGTCGAAGGTATTTTTTAACCTTTTTCATACCACTTAATATTCATTTGGGACCACCCCCAAAATTTTTTCTGGATCCGCCACTGTAACGGCTGTATTTATGTACAAAATAATGAACGAAAATCAAATATGATATACAGCAACAAATAACAACCACTGTATGACAGGCTCCTTGCGTGGCACAGGAACCGTTAAAATGTTGCTTGATTTCATTTTAAGGATGTTCATAAATGGCTTTTTTTTACAATTATATGTGTTTAAATTATGAAAATGAAAGTAAGGATTAGGTTTTAATAAATTGCATCACATAATTAAAACCAAACGATTCCGAATGTTCTAATGAAAATAAAAAAATAAAAAATCTGCTCAATTGGTGACTCCGTTGCTTATTTGGGTTAAAATGCAAAATTAGTATCGATTTTCATATTGCAAATCTCGTCTTGAAAATGCATGAAATATTTACCACTGAACGTTAAGCAACCACAATCATATTGCATGCTTTTTTGGTCCTATTTGATAATGTCGATCATTTGTTATGCCTTTTTTTTGTTGTCTCATTTTAACGACACATGAACTTAATCTATGCCAAATTGAAAATGCAGTTAACCTATATATAGGTGAAGTAATCATATATATCATTTATCTTGTTAGAATGACGGAAGAAGTTAAAAGGTGTAAAATGTTTTCAAATAGTATTAGACTGACATGAAATTGATAACGATTGACACGAAAACATGATGTTAAACAAATTATAAACATGAAAAAAAATGTACTAGGTTTCTTTGTATTACGTTATTCTTATATAAAAATAAGGAGATGTGTTATGCTCGTCGCCTTTGAGACAGCTTTTCATCAGAGTTCAAATGTCGTGGACGTAAGCGAGTACAGGTCAACGTGCGACCGCAACAATGAGAAAACCGTATAGTCAGCATAAAGGCCGAAATATGAAATATGTGAAATAATTCAAACGAAATAAAAGTTTGATGTTGTAATACTCTAGTCAGTGTGGAGAATATCGGAGCGAAAACTGTTGGCTAATTTCAATAAGATTGACGAAATAACTAACGACTTAATTATAAATTATATTGTTTCACCTTCATGTAGATACATGTATTATAATTCCATATTAGGTGTGCCTATGCATATGTATTTGATACTTTCGTTTCAGTTGATATAACTGCAAGACCAATAGCAGGAACTAATAACGCAGGTCAGATACTGACATACAAAGCAGTGGAATTGAAAAAATAGAATGAAGAATGTGACCTCATTTCAAACCTCCGTTATATTTACGTGTGAAAAACGAGGCATATATCAAATTTTAGTGTACATAACGACAAACACACACCATTCACGTTTGAATGTTTATAAAAAAACAAATCTTATATATAGCAGAGGTTTTTAATTCTTTTGAAAGTTTTTATAGCACTGGTACGACCATTATACAGTAGTTACGCACATGGACGTTTCTGACACTCTATCAGTCAAAGCTATAGGTGTAGGTTCGTTGGTACACAGTGGCTATTACGAAAGCGGTATTTCCATTGTGCAGTTACAGTGATAGACAATTTACAAACGCTGCATTTAAAAGCTGGAAAGAAATAATATTATAACATTTATAATGGGAATCATATTAAAATGCATATATTATATGACAATCAATGACCAGATCAATATGAAGTGACAACGCCACGTCAACAAAACTTGAGTACGCAACGTTGATTGCAAGACATGTTAACGGTCAACACTGCTTATCAAATCACCAAATCCCATGGCAGACAGAATCATGTCAAAAATGTTTCCTATTTGCTGCACATGCCAAAAAGCCTTAAAGTTTAAACCGCATAATTGCCACTACATATTGAAAAGATGGGACAAGGGCAAAATCAGAAGGTAAATAACGGCTCAAAACATGCCAAACAAAATTGGAATTTCTGACACTCTTTTTTGCGTTGGTTACAGGCAGTCATTACATTCGATGGTGACACATTTATTAATAAGGGAGAAAACAGGGTTTCAGTGCATATCACATGATTTCAACATGAATATTACATATTCAATTCAACTTTTGAATTGTATTATTTTTTAGACAATGAAGTAATAAATGAAATATGTTCAAACGTCATGTAATTGCAGTCATTCTGAATACATTTATAGTCCCAGTTCCCATGTTATAACAGGCGACCTTAACATCATTCGTGACCTTCACTTGAAATCATTCCTCAGTAAAAGACATACATTGTACATATCGTCCCCCGTCAATTGTTATTTGGAGTGAGTGTCGTAATACCCTCAAACACTCACTCCGTACTTACTGTTCGAAATGAATAAAAAAGAGAGACAGTTGACAAGAAGTCTTTGGACTCTATTTCCAATTCATGATCAGTTATGGACATACTTGATATACGTATACAACATTTTAAAGAACATAAAATTGTAACTATTAACAACAACCATAAAAATCCTATTTCTGATATCAAACAAACACCATAAGAACTCGCCAAGGAATTGGTTCTTGTACCGGCTGATAAAGCTGATAATAATACCGTTATTGTTTAACGTTAATTTTACATTGAGACTCTGCAAAAGGAAATTACGAATTTACCAACATTCCAACTCACTCCATTTCCGAAAAACGGCATCTGTAACAAACATAAACTTTTAGCTACAAATATTTGTCATAAAGGGCAAACCGTGGTAAAATCACGATATATTCAAGCCCCCATGAATTATTTCTTAATTTTATTATTGTGACGTTCCCTTGTCACCATTTTATGGTGTTTGTGTATCTCAACTCGCATGATTCGCTCGTGCATGTAACAACGTATTTTAGCGAGAGAACTTGTGTATAACTGAAAAATTATAACATCAAGGGTTTTCAATATCACAAACTAATCAAAACATTTACTAAATTTTATCATCGGTACAAGGACATCATTCGTAAATATAATTCAACATGCATACATCTTACACGTTCAGGTATTTCACATCCAATTTTTTATGGTAATATTCTTTACAAAAGACAAAAATGTCGTCATTCACATCAAAAGCCAATACAACCTTTAAACAATCTTATTAAGAAGGGATACTGTTTTCGGGGCATTAAATATTGCACATTTTGGCTTAAATATTAATTCACTTATAGGGTCTTTGCATCGGAAATAAACACATTTATTCTAAAACCAGTTGTTTGCATGTTCTTCACATATATTTTATGATGGTTTAATACTAAACCCCTAACGGGGGGATTGTACTTGATATTTATATGACGAAGACACAATCTTTCAATCAGTTCGATTAGGGTCTGAAGCTGGCATGTCAGTAACTGCCTTTGTTAATTTATGTATCATTGCCATTTTGCTACGTATTCTGACATCACACTCTGACTTAATTTAAACTGAGTTTTACTGTGCGTATTGTTCTTTAAAGAGATTTAAAAAAAAACATATTTAACCCTGTCGAATTTTTGCGCCTGTTCCAAGTCAGAAGCTTCTGGCCTTTGTTAGTCTTGTATAATTTTTGATTAGTTTCTTAGTGTATATTTCGGAGTTAAGTATGACGTTCATTATCACTGAACTAGTATTACCTTTTTTGTTTATGGGACCAGCTGACACACGCCTCGGGTTGCTTGAGTTTCTAGCTGTATTGAAGACCCATTTGTGGCCTTCGACTGTTGTCTGCTTTTTGGTCGGGTTGTTGTCTCTTTGACATATTACACATCTCCATTCTCAACTTTATTAGTTTAACAAAAAATGTACATTTGAAAATAGGAACAAAAAAGAAAAAAAAATCTAGTGTTACGTTTCTAAAGTCGGTCAGTTCACATTATTGTTTAGGGGACAGATAAAGCCAGACCTGTATGGGGTGGTTCTTCATTTCTGTTTTCTTTATTTCTATAGCTGTTTTATTCTTTCTATGTATTAGATACATCTAAGCGTCTATTATCCGGAACAAGGACAAACTATGATGTACAGGACGAATCCAACGATGAATAATTTTACTGAACAACATCATAAGGTTGTACCATTACAGTATAAAGAAAAATAAACTGTAAACCTCCTCTAGGTTATTTGTACTTTAAATTGTTATGGGGATCTCTGGTACCTTATCGTGGTGTTGAATAACATTAATAGTAATTAACATAAAACAAGAAGATGTGGTATGATTGCCAATGTGACAACTCTCCACAAGAGACCAAAATGACACAGAAATTAACAACTATAGGTCACCGTACGGCCTACAACAATGAGCAAAGTCCATACCGCACAGTCAGCTATAAAGAGGTCCGAAATGACAATGTAACACAATTCAAACGAGAAAACCAACGGCTTTATTTATGTACAACAAATGAACGAAAAACAAATATGTAACACACAAACAAACGACAACCACTGAATTACAGGCTTCATTTATATGTTTCGGAGTTTAGGGTGACGTCCATTTTCATTGAACTATGACACACATTTCTCTAGATGCTAGCTGAAGCCCATCTCCGAGTGCGGGATTTTCTCGCTGTGTTGAAGGCCCATTGGCGGCCTTTGGCTGTATTCTGCTGTTTCGTCGGGTTTGTGTTTCTTTGACATATTTTACATTCTGAAGTATAGTGATATTACGTATTTTGTTGTCGCTGATTGAAGGTTTGAAAATCAATGGTCATGGCAAACAAAATACCACTTATTGAAAATATATTCATACACAAAAAGGTACTTATTGGACAGATGAAAAAGTAATGGACAACAGTAACTGTATACCTGTAATGTAAAGTTAAAACAAACCTAATTTATCACACAAGATTTTCTGTAATATTCATGTTTTACAATAGACTGCATACCTATCAACGTCAGGACAAATATTATATTAATGATTAAAGGAAAGATCATAGTTTCTTTAATCATACTTTGTGTCTATAGCAGGCTTAAATGTTTATATCAATAGTTTAACTCGTGAAAGAATGATCTCAACTTCTATAAACCACATGTCCTATGAGTGTAAGGACGATATATAATATTACCAATTATAAAAAAGGATCACAGATTCAGAAATCTTTCTTTCATACCTTGTATCATCAACAGACATTTTTTTCCCTAATCCAATAAAGAAGTATTAAAGAGGCCCCTCATGGGGGGTCCTAGTTATCACATAATCACCATTTTTTTGCCAATATAATCACATACTCATTAAATATTTGCTTATATTTAGTAATCAAATAATCATAAACTAAAAATACAGTCCTAGGTAATCAAATAATCATGAAATATTTGGCTTAATAATCAAATAATCATTAAAAAAACGGCCAAGTAATCACATAATCAAAAACCCCATGAGGGCCCTCATTAAAATACGTATTAAGATTTTCACATATCAGTCTTGACTACAAAGAAAAATATATAATTACACTTTACATGTATTATATTTACTCTTTTAAGACATTTTGATCAAGACGTAATAATTAAAGTTTGAACAAGATTTTCGAGATGTAACAGGTGCAACATCCAGATGTACATAATTTGCATAATCAATTTGATAAACGAAGAAAAAGAAAGTCTGTTACAAATTATTTTTGCATAATTCGTGATTTAAGTAATTTAATTAGCCTTAACTTGCGAATTCAACGAAAAATACTTCTATAAAAAAATCTTAACAAAATAATACTACCAAATTAATGAAAGAACACAATTTCTGTAAACGATACTTAACATCAATTTAAAGTAAATATATTTGTTAGAATGAACCATAAATGTTATCATCTCTTCGATAAACAAAATGTTCTTTGTATGTTAGGAGAACATATCATATTACTGAATAACGGATGGATCACAGGATCAGAAATCGGTGGTCCATAAATTGTATCAATTCTTCGATAAACAACATGTTCTTTGTATGTAAGGAGAACATATCATATTACTGAATAACGGATGGATCACAGGATCAGAAATCGTTGGTACATAAATTTTATCATCTCTTCGATAAACAACATGTTCTTTGTATGTAAGGACAATGTATCATATTACTGAATTACGGAAGGATCACAGGATCAGAAATCGGTGGTCCATAAATTGTATCATCTCTTCGATAAACAACATGCTCTTTGTATGTAATGATATCAATTTTCTTGGATTTCTTTGGAAAAAGGAAATAGTTATCAAAAGTACCAGGATTATAATTTTATACGCCAGATGCGCGTTTCGTCTACATAAGACTCATCAGTGACGCTCAGATCAAAATAGTTAAAAAGCCAAACAATTACAAAGTTGAAGAGCATTGAGGACCCAAAATTCCAAAAAGTTGTGCCAAATACGGCTAAGGTAATCTACTCCTGGGGTAAGAAAATCCTTAGTAAACAACAAATTTAGATGTTCAACGAATTGCAAATTTACTACATGATGAGTAAATGCAGACTTCTGGAAAACCACGGAATCAAATATCAACGAAATTGCAAATCTTCCTCAATCCATGAGTATTGGTACACACGAAAATAAATGAATCTACAATAAATGTTTGTTATATATTGGTCGATTCCTCTGATTTAAATTTCATCCCGACACTGTAGCAATTGGACGAATTAAAACAATTTACTGACCAAGGTCAGAGACGACAGTAATTTCGTCGATTCCTGAACATGTATAATGTAAACTTTACATAAGCACCAGTTTTTTTTTACACATTTAAGATTTCACAATGGGCCAAACATAACAATGGATATACCATTGCCTTGATATATGCAATATCATAACTTGAATTAAATTAGTCTAATCTTATCTAACAATGTAGAAATCAGAGTTTACCTAGTGGTCTAGGTAGTAAAACTTCTGCATCAATAGCTTTTCAAGAGTGAACTTAATTCCTTCACATGCCAGCTGCGCTCGGCTCCAATCTTAATTGAAAAAGAATTGTCAGTTGTCACATCGCATGTCGATGGTTGACTGCCACGAAACATAGTGCTGCAAGTGGCGTTTAATACCAATCAATCAACAAATCAACTAATGTAGAGAGTATAACGTTTTTAAACGACCCTTAAAGTTGCAGATTTTAATTTTGTCAGCGTAACTTGATACCTTATGATTTTTTCTTTCTAAAAGGTCCTAAAATTATCATGTTTTGTTATTCTTGGGACACATGAGCCACTTCATTTCAGTGAACATATAAAAAAAATACCCTATGTTGGTTGCAGTCTTGTAAACTGCTCCATAGCCTTACATGCAAGATAGCTGATCTTTGAAAATAAATAAATAAAAAATGCTCCATGGAAAAACATTATGTTATAATATGTAATTCTGTGATTAAATTGAGAAAAAGTGGTCAAGCTACGAGGAATAAAAAGTTACCTAACCCTGAAGTCAAAACAGTTTTGTCTTCTTTCTGTTTGCTGTTTTAACAAGACCGCACCACTTCCAGTAACTAAAATAACCTCCCACTTTCCTGGATTGATATCCCGAAAAGGATGCAGGATTTTTTTAAATCTATATATATGTTTCAATTCAGCATAAACTTTTAATCAAACAAGAATAGTCAAGACTTCAGAAAAAAGTGGACTATTTTATTTCCCTCCATGATTTGACATGCACCGTCAACTGGACTTGTAATACAAACTTGTTCCTTAAAACGTAAAATTGGGTACAAATGTGACTGTATTAACATTTTGTGGATTTTAAAATAATACATACTTTGATATTGTCTTTCTGCTTGAAAGATTACATGTACAGTTAAAACCTCGCAGATGTGAAATATATTTGAATAATTGCAAATGATTTACATAATATTAAAGATGTTGCACGCTTAAACAAAGCTACACTACATATATCACTGATGATTGTTTCAAACCTACAGCATTCTTCGATTAAAAACACTAATTGCATCTGCTATTTAAGTAGCTAGTTCATCTAAACAGTTATCTTATTATCACTAGGCCTGCTACTACGCATTGTGGTGAGTGTACATTTATTTTCTAAGAAACGAAAATGCGTCTGATCTGAAATTGTTAGTTCATGTCATGTATGATGTTTGCTACGATTTTAAGAAACTAAAAACAAAATATTCAATTTGTCAATGAACGTAAGATGATTGACACAATTGATACTTTTCTTAACCCGTTTTATTAAATGTTGTCCGTCCTTAAGTTTCTTTATGTTGATACAATTTTTGTTTTGTACTTTTGTTGTTTTTAGTTTATGTACTTATGTTATCTGTTTTTATTCGCTGAAATAGAAAGCTGACGTGGTAGTTTTTTCTCTCTATTCTACACCTTGGGAAAAAATTCATCATTTTTTAAACGTTTAAAGAGATATTTGATTTATATTAAAATAAGGACATGTGGTATGATTGACAATGAGACATCTATCCACCAAATTTTAATGAAGGGGATATATGAAATTATAAACAATCGAACAGCCTTAAATAACCAACCCTACACGAAAATAAGTCAGCTACATTATAACTATACTAGTCAACAAAAGAAACGATACCAGAATTTTTTCAAATTAAAGATAAAGTTTCCGTTCATTTGACCAATATTGAAGGAAGTTATACTTAATCGTTATGGAAATGTAAATCCGTTAAAAAAAATATTTGTTTTGCTTTTGTGACGTTTTTTCGCGATTTTTTTTTTTTTTACAAAATTTACATAAAACCACAATTTTAAAAACAGAAGTTCCAACTAATGATGCCAACCCCTCATTTAAAGGTAAAGACAGTGTTTGCCATCAATTTATTTTTAAAAATCATACAGTTTCTTCGTTTATTTGAGAAGCACAGTTCGGCCCTCGAGAAATCGTTAAAATGTATACATTATCAACTGATTTACCATAGACAGTATCTGTAGAGCGGTAACAATCTTAAAACTAATCTGAAAGGTTTCAAATTTACTGTGTGTTGTTTTCATATCTAAAGCATTGATTTGAGACGAAAATCAAAAATTATTTTTTTGCATTTTTTGAGATTTCAAAAAACACTTTTTTCCCAAAAAAATTTGAAAAAACAATATTTCAACCCATTAGTTACAACATGAACATAACTTGATTAGCATATTGAATATTTTTAAACAAATTTGAAATCTTATTCAGTACTTAAAAAATTATGTGTCGATTTTTTATTCAACTTTCCGCAAAACTAATTTGCACCCTATGATCGTTTACACGGAATTTAGATACTTTCCGACAAGTTTTGATTTTCATTATCACATGTGCATACATTGCAAATGAAAGCTTTTTAAAATAGTGTATCTCATTTTATTTTACATTTAATACTTTTTGATAAATTTTATTTCAAAGTCGTGTATCGTTTCTTTTGTTGACTAGTATATATTACTCATATCAAACATACAAATAAGAATAAAATAACCTATGGTTGAAATAAATGAACAAGAGTTGGTAGAGAACGCAGAAAATGTGATTAAGAAATATTGTTTGCCTTGATTTAAAACCATATACAGACATTTGAATATTGGACAGCAAACATATATTGCAATGATTTTTTGTTTAAATAAGCAAAAATTAGGTTTACGGAAAGTCAAATGCACATTTCTATACCATATAGCACTGTAGAAAACAGTAAAGTTGAGAATGGAAATGGGAAATGTGTCAAAGAGACAAAACCCTGATCAAAGAGCAGACAACAGCCGAAGGTAATCAATGTGTCTTCAATGCAGCGAAATAATCCCGCATCCAGTGTCGTGCTTCAGGCTCCCCATAGCAAAAAAAAATTGTATACTAGTTAAGTGATAAGGGACGTCATTCTAAACTCCGAAATCAAAAACAAAACTAAATTAAAAATCAAACAACACTAACAATGCCAGAGGCTGCTGACTTGGGACAGGTGCAAAAATGTGGTGGGGTTAAACCTGTATTTTTTTTAATCTCTACCCTCCCCCTACATCTCTAGCCAATGGAGAAAAAACAAATACACATCCATACGCATTTTAAAATTCAGTTTAAAATAGTGCGAGTCCGATGTCAGAATAAGTAACAAAAGAAAATACACAAAGTAACAATGATATATAAATTAACATACGACTACTAGCAGTTCCTGACATGCCAGTTCCAGACCTCAATTAAACTGATTGAAAGATTATGTCTTCATCATATGAAAAGCAAGCACAATCCCACCCGTTAGGGGTTTAGTATTATACCATCATAAAATATATGAGAAGATCATAATTCGTATCATGCCAACAACTGGTTTAAGAATAATTGTTTTTAATGCAAATAACCAAAATAAATGAATTAATATTAAAGCAAAAATGTGCAATCTTTAATGACCTGACAACAATGTCGTTACTTTCCCTTATGAATAAGCCTGTTTAAAGGTTTTGTTAGTTTTTGAGGTGAATGCCGAAATATTGTGCTTTATAAAAAATATTACCGTAAAAAGCTGGATGTGAAAAACCTGAAGGTATAAGATGTCAAAATTAACTCCATCCTCAAGTACAAGTTGGATTGTTAGAAAACCAAACCCGTCTGTTCGGCTGTTGATTGCGAGTGCGAACTTTTGTATAAGCATATTTTATGAGCTTTAAGGCAACAGTCAATAATCGATGTTTACAAATTTTCATTTTAGTATTACAGTGTCATGATGAAATTTTGTTATTTGATTGTAATCCTCCTCTGCACAATTCCTGTTTCTCATGGCGAAAGTAAGTACTCTGTATGTTTTATTGTAGACAGGTAGATACTCCCATTACTTATACAATTTGTTCACTGAAGAACTAAACAAGAATTTTTTTACTGCTTTTCATAATCAATTCCGCATAAACGTTAGGTTTGAACCTGATTTCATATTAATGTATTAATGTGACCACTTTAAATCAATAAATGAAACCTAGAAAATGTCAAAGTAAACAGCGATTGTATACTTTAGAGGATATGGGACATTTCAAGTGGAATAAAAACCAAAGACGACAAATGTTGATGTTTGAAAGATACAGTACGAAAATGCCATAAGCGTAGCTTAGTTTAAACTCGCTGTTTATATTTTGTTTTTGATGTCCGAGTGTGCTGTCGTTAGTCTATTGGAGTTCTTCCTCTGCGGTTAACTTGTAGTAATGTACTAATATATCATTTGTTTATGTATTTCCATGTGCTGAGTCTTGTTGTGTTTAGAAATCTATTTTCTTATTTATTAATGCAAAGTTTGGAGCTCATATGTCACATTGCATTTAAAAACTGTACTTTTTAGGACTCACTAGAAATTGTCTGGCTAAAAATGGAACCTGTGGGAGAAAAGGCGCACCTTGTGATAATGCGTTTGGTGAAGGATGGAAAGATATAGGAAAGTGTTGTCATGGCAAACCATGTTGTAAATGTGAGTAAACGTATAAATCATGCGATGGTTATTGTCCCTAATATTCAAAAAGAGGAAAACAAAGGCATGTGTTTGAATTAAAGATCATATTGTTAATTAAATTAAACAATGTTATGTTGTTAGCAAAGAATAGAAAATTTTGCTGATTTCCTTTGCTTTAGATGGTGTTGTCTGAACTTCTAAGAACACCAATGAAACGACGACAGCCTTATTTCAAGTATAAAAATAACATAGGAAGTGCCCTGTCTTTTTGAGGGTTAATTAAACACAACGCTTTAGATGCATGGCATTTGTAAAGTCTTATTTTCATTCTTGATGCTGCTGATTCGGGAATTTTGATTTTTTTCTCGGTTGCTTTTGGCTTCGGTCTAACTTCATGTTCACGCTCACGTAGTCATTGAGGGTTTTAGGATTAGGTTTACTGCCCAGTGTCTGTATATTTGTCTTTTTTCAAGTTGTATTTGAATTCCCGCCCTTTAACCTTGGTCTACCAACTTTCCTATACCTCCATGTGTCATATACTTTTAATTTGTGTTCATTTTGATAACGTATGGAAAATGTCTGTAAGGAATTTATCAGGCACCAACTAACAATATATTTGGCCGTGAATCAGCTGTTCTAGATAAATAACAAGGAAAATATTTTTTTAGAACTCATCATCTCACTCAAATACATTTATTTGAATAAAAACCAACAAAGCTCTTATTCTTAATTTTGTGAGCTAGGTTTCAGAGTAGAAAATAAAATGTTTAAACAGACACGTACAAGAGATGATGTCACATTTGTAATATTTTGTTTGATATCTATTAACTAGAATAAGATTCCCCGAGGCTTTCATCATCAACAAATTGTGACCGCCATGAAAAAGCACAATTGTGTTCAGAACGGCGTGAAACACACAATCAATCAATTAATCAAGCAACTAATCAATCAATCAATCAATTAATCAAGCAACTAATCAATCAATCAATCAAAACATACTTTGAAAAAATGATAATCTAGCAAAATAATTGTTGCAAAGAATTTCGCTCAAGCCGGTGATAGGAGCCGTTTAAAATTTTTAGTGAGATGAGTGTATATTCAAGTCCTCATTGTGATGTTGAGATTAAGAACAGCAATCAGCAATAAAAAGGCTGTTCATTTGTTTGTGTGGTGTTGCTGTGCATGTGTTTTCCTTTTGTCATAAAAAGATACCCCATATCATTTGTTTTTTTATTAATGAATTATTAGTGTCATTGTATCGAAATAGATAAAAAAAAAACAGAACAAAACAATACGATAACAGTGAAGGGAAAAGCTATCATAACCAAAACACGACTTAATTTTAAAGTTTGATATAATTGGTGTATTTGAGTTATAATCTATAAACTTTTTTTGCACAGATTTATGTAGAAGTACAAGCTACAGCTGTGGATTTGAGCAAGTTTCTGAATTATGTGTTTTTAAGAATTCAGCCAATGATCAATTTGATTGGACACGAAATTCTGTAAGTTTTTTCAAATTACTGGTCTGCAATTTACAAAAAAATCCGTTCATTATACGGATGATACGTATAGTTTGTTAGAGAGGCGGACGATATACAAATGTCGAACAATAATTGTATTTAAATTGCCCGTATTCATGTCTACATAAGTGATTATTTCTTGGAATATTTTGTTTTCATTGTGCACCATTTTAATTCCATTATTTGCATTTTTTGTCAAAACTACATTCAGGTGAGACATGTGTGTGTTATTTTTTTTCTTATCTCCCTCAATAATGTGAAACATAGACCTCAGATCAGTTTGTATAACATAATCTATCAAAATAAATACTGACAGATGAATGGTTAAATGCTAGTGAAATAGTCCCGTGTAGGGTTACTAAAGTTGTCTATCATCTTTATAACGTTTGTTAGTATTCTTTCGTTCGTCGTTATCGATATTGCCTTTGCTGTTAAGTCTGTTCTTTGTGATATTATTTGACATGACTCTGTAATTAAACATTCAGTTATTATGTTATTGTTCTGTTGTAAACATTTTGTATTTTTACATTTTTGTTTTGTCTAGATGCCATTTTGTTTTTATTTGTTATATTTAACGTGGCTCTGTACTTGTACATCCTGTAATTGTGCATTGTGCAAGGTACATATTCTATTATTGTCCTTCATTTTTGCTAATCTACTTTGTCGATATGCGTATTTTTTTTTTAGCTTTTTTCTTTATTAAATATTTGTTTGTTTTTATAGTGATTAAGATTATAACACAATGTTGCCTGATGTGCCCCTACTTTTGCCATTTTTACTTATAATATCTGTTTATTTTGTTCACACATTGTTGTTAATACAATGTCATACAAGTGAGAGGTTTAGCTAGCTATAAACCAGGTTTAATCCTACATAATAGAATGTATATACCAAATCAGGAATAAGACAGTAGTTATTCATTTATTTCATGTGTTTGAGCTTTGGATTTTGCCATAATTCTTCAAATATGGAGCAATACCATGTCGTCTGCATTAGATATAAGGTTATGGGTAATTAAACATTATCAGGATATTTCAGCTTTCTAAGAGGGTTCAAAATAGATTTGAAACCACAAATTCCAAACTGTTTATTCATTTTTTATTGTCATTATGAAAAGGATGTTATTTAATGGATTAATTATTATTTGGATTTTGAATTATAGTGACGACGGATCGTTTTATCTATTATATAACACTATTCCAATAGAAAGAAACTGTGAAGTATCTACATGAGACAAAAAAGACAATGAAATACAAAGAATATAAGGGAACGATCATTTAATGTCAAAGGGGGTCGGAATTATGTTTTTTTCGTAAAATTATAATTCTGATCCCAAATTTTATGACAGAAAGTATTCTGTTTAAGCATTTGAAGTCAAATATTTGCATCTGTATGTCTTTCCTTTGTTGTGTCATCGGTTTGCTGTTACTCTTAATATATTCTTCATATCCTTTTATTAAAATAAGAAAATTCCAGAAATGATGAGACGAGTTCATTTTTTAATTTATATGAACAAAATATATTGTTATCTTTAGTTCACGTTTATATCTTAAACATCATGAAAATAATAAACGGAAAGCTAACTGTTGATCAACTTCTGATGTTATAGGGAAGTACAAGAACTCTGCATACTGGGCCCAAAGCAGCGGCCGAGGGGGCATATTATATATACACAGAGGTCAATTCCAAAGTGCTTTGGGATAAAGCTATACTTACAACTGAAGCTACAAACTTAGAAGGTATTTTCATAAGTACGACGTTGGCATTTGAATTATTTTCTCCAGTAATGGCATTCATTTAAAGTTTATTTATACAAAACAAAGGGCGTACTGGGAGAAGGTTATTATCAGACTTGATAGTATATATGTTCCGGACCATATGAGTATTTGGACCATACGCGTATGGTCATGACCATATGGGTATATACTCATATGGTCCGACCATACGCGTATGGTCGGACCATACGCGTATGGTCGGGGTAATTAACACTCTGTTACAGTTTACTTTTAATACTTCTAAACACTTCATATGGTATGACCGTTCATTCAAAAGACGATATCATATAGGTAATTTTATCATTATATTATAATAAAAAGATAAGCTAAATAAAAGTATGAAGTTTCACATAGTTAATTTTACTTAATTGTCAAATTTAAAGTAAACACATTTTATACCGATCGCCATTACCGATGGTCGTTACGGAATTGTTATTACGATTAAATGGCAATATGTCGACTAAAAAATTAAATTCCAAAAATTTCTTAATGAACTGTTACATAAGAAGTCACTGGAAAGTAGCATACTATTAGTTTATTTGAGTTGTGTTGTGAAGATGGTGTATTTCAGTCTATTTACGATATTTGAGATCTTCTTAAAAACACCGTAGACATCAGAATTGCCAAAGACCTCGGTATCACTGTACGCAGCTGCAAAAAAGGCTAGTATTTCACTTGCAAACAAAATGTGTAAATGAAAAAGATCGTGCACAAATTTCTCCCAAAAACTAACTATGGCATCAATATTAAATTTTAACGTAGTTTTTTGAATTATAAAATTAAAAAATTGTCATGTTTTAAACCATCACTGTTGTTTTAGATAAAGTTTTTGTATTATTGAAACGTTTATAATGTAATTTGAAAAAAAACATATACCTATATGGTCGAAATACTCATATGGTCCGGCCCGTTAATAACCAAACGAGTATTATACTCATATGGTCCGACCATACGCGTATGGTCGGACCATATGAGTATACGCATATGGTCATGACCATACGCGTATGGTCCAAATACTCATATGGTCCGGAACATATATATATCATCAAGAGTGTCAGAACTGAGACAATATAAATGTTCTGGACCATGTAAGTATTTGGACAATACGCGTATGGTCATGACCATATACGTATACTTATATGGTCCGACCGTAGGCATATGGTCGGAACATATGAGTATATACTCGTATGGTTATTAACGACCCGAACCATATGAGTATTTTGACCATATAGGTATTTTTTTTCAAATATGCATTACACCGTTTCAATAATACAACAAACTTTATCTAAAAAAACAATGATGGTAACTTGACAATGTATTAATCCAAAGGCTACGTTAAAATTAAATATTAATGCCAAAGTTAATTTTCCTCGCATATTACATTCTTGCATGTAGGCTTATTAGAGATGACCAGGATAATGACGAACGATCGCACGAAAGCGTAACTTGACGAATCGTACGAAGCGGGAGCGGTAGTTTATACATATTTATGAATTTAATCTAACATAAAATCGTCCAAGTGAAAGAAATTGCATGGTTCTGCATGTAGTTTAAAGAAATATTACCTGTTTAGAAGCTTCCTCCAATCATAAATAGCTTAATTTTTGCTACATTAGAAAAAGGTGCACTCGATATTCAAGACTGTTTTAAAATTTGAGGTCCCAAAAGTGTTTTTTTTTTTTGGGGGGGGGGGGGTATAAAATGATGAAAGCATAGATATCAAATTTAACCATATTGATATAATTTATTTTAATTTTAAATCTTGTTTTCTGTTCCGAAATTTAGCTATCTTCGTTGGTTTTTGCCCCCAGATAAGGCTGATCAAATCAAATACATAAGTTCCTAAATTTTTTTTTTTTTTTTAAATATTTTGCATGTTGTAAAAGGGGATGCTACAGAAATAGATATTGAAGTTTATTACTAGTGTATTGAAACTTTTGATAATCAAAGTGCAGTTGCATCTCTTATGGTTATTTTATTTTCAGCTCATTTAATGAGCTTATCCATTATAATTGCAAATTTAAACGAATACTAGTATCCAATTTACCACGTCATAGGAGGCGCATACGGGTGAGGGTTCACTCTTTGAGTACTAATGGATATAGCCCTAGAAAAGTTGGACCAGATCATCCAACTCTCGCACACAGATGGACCTAAAGTACAATTCAACTGGCTGAGTATCACATTAAGGCATAAAAAAAATCAGACAATATAATTAAAACATCATTTAAAAATGTTGGTTTAAACATTCTTGAGACAAATACATTTTCTTTGTGTGACATTTGTCCGATTGCTATATGGCTTCATGTGAAAATCGACAATTTAGGACAAAGCTCTTAATTTGATTATAGTAAAAATGTAATTATCGGAAATTAAGTTATTGTATTCCTATTTTTCTACACTAAATCAATGGGTGTATTACTAAACGAAATCCTTCCACATTTCAAAGTAAAAAATAATGACCTATAGACTTGAAAGGCTTGTTATTAGGAAGAAACGAAATACATTATTTTCTCGCCGAAACTCCAAAGTGATAACCAAGTTTACAATTTACACTCCCTTTGTTCGGTTTTTATCAAGAAAGGTTCTACCTCACAAACGCTATTGGTATTTTTTTATACACATTAGTATCTGCATTTATCTTATAAATTTGTTGCGAGGTTCCAATGTCGTCATTTGCCTTTTTGATGGACCAAGTAAGCCTTATATGGAGAGTTGTCTCATTGGCACTCACACCACATCTTCCTATATCTACTTATATGAAATCTGAGGACCAGTTTAACACTAAAACGATTGCTCCGTCAGAGGTTTACAGGTATTATAAAAGACTATCATATGCGTTTTAGGGGGAGGGGGCTAGGATGATATTTGAAAGGCAGGACATGAATGTGGTGTAAATAAAGGCAGATGACAATTTATGTATAAAAATTGTCAGGATAAACTTATATAAAAAGGCAGGACCGAATAAAGTGAAAATAAAAAGGACAGAGATCACAAAAAGTGCAGGACAACATTTAATGAACTGCCCTAACTGAAACTGATCGATGCTATTACATATATAACTCTAATACCCAATTAAAAAGACAGATAGAGAAACGATCCCACAGCATCACATTAACATATTGTTTGAGAGAATCTAAATTATGCATTCATATCTGTACGAGTATAGTTAAAGTTGTCGGTGCACTCGAATACTCCTGAGAGTGATGTTTAGTTCATCATGCGTTTAACAATTTTAAAAAAACTACATGTATATGATATCGTAAAATACGTAACACTTTTATACGTCTTTCATCGATAAATCAGGAAAACCATTTAAAATTTGTATAGTTAATGCATTTCTCTCTATTATCCTGATTACATCCGAATACAATTCAAACATATAAATCATAACTTAACATAACCTTTTGGTTTTAGGTACGTTTGTAAAAATACAATAACCGCTCCTTTATACGTTCGTTCGTCGAGATAGGTTCGTTCGTCAATATCCTGGTCATCTCTATTGTGACAATTACTTCCACACGCGCGGTAACATAACTTTTTTCGAATTTGCACGTCATGGCTGTGCACGATCCTTATTAGTTACACGTTATGTATGCAAGTGAAAAAATGGCCTTCTGTGCAGCTGCATGCAGGGATTCCGAGGTTTTGGGTTATTCCGATGTGTCTACGGTGTTTATGAAGCTCTAGATTTCAAATATTGTAATATGACTACAGTACACCATATTCACAAAACAACTTGAATAAAATATGTTCTTTGGAAGTGACTTCTTGTGTAACTGTTTATTGAGCAATTTTTGGAAGTTATCTTTTCAAGTCAACATATTGCTATTCACTCGTAATATTAAACAAATGGGTAATGGACATCAGTATAAAATGTTTTATTATAGATTTGATTAGGTAGTAAAACTAACTATGTGAAACTTTTTATTTTTTTATTCAGTTTTAAAATCTCTTTATTATGACATGATAATAAAATTACCTATATGATAGCGTATTTTTAAGGAACGGTTATACCATATGAAGAGTTTAAAAGTACTCAAAGTAGCCTGAAACAGAGTGTTAATTAGCCCGACCATACACGTATGGTCAGACCATATGAGTATATACCCATATGGTCGTGACCATACGCGTATGGTTCAAATGCTCATATGGTCCGGAATATAAACATTAAGCTCATGTTTTTCAAGGTTGGTTCTAGTTGAAGTTATTTATTTTATGGCTATCTACTTTCGTGATTTATGAAAAATATAGTTGGTTCCAAATGATCTAGATTTGTAGAATAATAATAAAATAAATAAACACATTTTGAATTATCTTGTAAAACGTTTTTCATTGCAAAGGTCATGTCGTAACTGGAAGGAACAAAATAAATCATCCCCATATATAATTGTATAAATGATTGCTCAATTATTACATCCAAAGGTGTGTTAAACGAAAAAAGGAAAACCGTGAAGTTTGCATTATTTCACTTACTAGTATATACCATGAATAATATTATTTGCCCGGTAAAAACATGCAGACTTGCAGGATTATGTATCCTATTTTACCTTTCTCATAGTATGAAATATTCTTTCTTGAAGTCTTTAGGTGTAATACCACTATGATTTTCCCCTATTAGTTTTTGTTAAATTTGCGCTTTCCAAACAAAATGCGCAGAATTTTTTTTTTTTATCTGTGTACAAACTCAAGTTTTCAAAATATTCTATGTAAACATGAAATAAAAAAAAAATACTGGACAGGTGCTTTTAAACACCTAAGTTATATTTTTATGACCCAGAGATTTGTTTATGCAATGATATGTTGAATTAACTTTCCTACAACTGTCAATTTAAGGGAATTTGTTTACCCTTTTTCGTATGCAACCGGATGTGACGTACTATGATTTGGTGGTATTACACCTTAAGTGTTAACCCCTTGTTATGGCTAAACTTATAAGGTGACTCATAATTTGAAAAATACACGTTATTAACCACTGTTTTATAATATAAGAAATACTAATTTCTGTCATATTCTGAAGCGAGAATCAAACAAATTGTCATGGTGTATGATACATACTGTACAAGCCACTATGTAGATAATTAAGCACATTTTATTGACAAAAGAGGAGAACTGTTATATTTTATTCTTCCAAAACAGTTTGTGTCCAGAGCAAGTCAGCACCAAATCTTTCAACTCGCGCTTAACCTACAAAGAATTAATCGAGGATGTTCTTACAAAAATGAACTATTCACAATGAATCGTATCACAGATTATGTCTTAATATTGTATAACATATTTATCACATATTTTGTACTTATTTTTACGTTTTTGCAATGTCAATTAAAACTGGGAGTCAAGATTGGTTATTTGATTTCTAGGCCAATTGTTATATTTCTATTTTGGGTCTTTTGGTTATTGGGACTGCCTCACACAATTTATACTATGATGTAAGAAAACGTGGAACATGTTATAGCTATTATCATTACGTTGAGTTGTCGTCTGCCAGTGCAGTAGCATGAAGATGTAATAAGAATTGATTTGAGAAACAGTTTATTCGTCTCTCATTTCTTGCGCTTACTATAGTCCCTAAGCCAAGTACACCAGGGAAATTAGTAGAGATCTATACTTTGAAATTGACTTCAAATGAAAATATCAAATTACGAAAGCTTACAACCAGACAAGCACACATCACTCACAATCACACACACACACATACAATATCAACACTACCATTATGCCGATATTTTATTACTGTTACTGTATACTAACTGAATTTAAGTCAACCAAATTAACTTGCATTTAAGACATATTGTGGAATATAAAATTGTGCTTGGTACTTAAGTTCGTGTGCGAGTTAGACATAAAATCTACTGTTTCATATGATAATGTTGATCTTGTATGTGTGTGTGATTTTGAGTGATGTGTGCGTGTCTGGTTGTAATAAAAATTGATTTGAGAAACAGTTTATTCGTCTATCATTACTTGCGATTATCATAGTCCCCAGCCAAGTACACGATACAATATCGATAGCAGCCCTCAAAAGGCCATATTGTGCCCCAAAATTTTACTTAATCTTTCAATAGAAAATTGAATAGAGGAAGAGAAAAATAAGAAAACCAGATTCTAAGTTATTCTGGTATTCTTGACAGCAGACAGCAGACAGCAGACAGCAGATATCTCAATATCAACTATAAGAGATATCTTTATAGCATTTTGATTATAAGCTTTATTATTGTAGCATGCCCTCATTGTCTGTCCTTCAAGTACCATATGAGAGGGAATGGCATTGGAACATTAGAAGTATTTGCTGGGGATAAAACATCTCTGCCAGTTCTGACAAGTATCTGGAAAAAAAAAGGACAACAAACCGCAAATATCTTTGTTTGGGACACTGCTACTATAGACATACCACACTATAGTAATCTTGTTGTAAGTACGACTGTGGATTCATTCATTTTCTACGGTACCCATTTTCGTGGATTGGAGAAAACTATTTTTAAACTATGGTTTTCATATATTCTGCAAACAAACCAATGGAAAATTTGAAATTCTTAATCATAGTCTAAATACATAACGGATATTGCGTTATGCCAAAAACAAAATAGCACAAAATTACGCAATATGCATCACACAAAAATACTTCCAAAAGCATGCTTTTCTAGTCTCTACAATAACATGAATAAAGAAGGATAACTGAAAAATTTACACCCCTAACAAAAACCTGATCAAATTTGGCTGTGCCTCAGGTTTTTTTTTGCTCGAGGTAACGGTCAGCTCCATCACTCTCTCAGTTATGTGTTATTGACCTTTGGTTGATACTTTAATTTGAATGAGCACAACTAAATTATGAAAATTAACTGAAACACAGTTATTTGTAAAACAAATAATTTTCGATTAAAAGGTCTATGGCCGATGTTTAGTTTTTGATTTGGAATCAAATTACATTCATATGAATAAAAATGTAACCAAGAGGTCACTTCATGTACATGGACATAGTAGTTCGTACTGTGTAAACTGGATCGGGGTCAGTAGCGTAGTAGATAGATGAAAAACTTCAAAATTGTACTCTTCTTTGTTTGATTTTGCAATTATTGATTTGATTGATTTTGGGTGTTTAACGCCTCTTTTAAGCACCGCATTTATGCTGTTTCGTGGCGGCCATTTTTTAGTTTTTGCAAGAAGCAGGAGTGCCCACGACAAAACCATCGATCTTCGATAAGAAAACTGACAATCATAGTCAATTACGACTGGAGTCGAGTGCATCAGCACGAGCGGGGTCAAACTCACAACCTCAGTGTTATAATAATTTTCCGACGATAGGATTTATATTGAAATGACCGACTGTTATTACAAATGATGTAAAAGTAAATTGCACACCGCTTAGAAATAAGTCAGGAATATGGCAATTGTTATCACATGGTTCGCGTTTATGTATGTTGACCTTTGTTTTTGTAGCAGTTGTTCCATTTGGTTTCCTTTTATAATTGATGCGTTTCCCTCCGTTTGGTTTGTGACCCAGATTAGTTTTAGTTAAATCGAGTAATGACTATTGAACAGCGGTATACTTCTATTGCAATTATTTACTGGTTGTTCTATAAAAGTGCAGGAAAAGTTACAGTAGGTTATTTAAGTAAAGATCTAATAAGTTAGGGGCAGACCTCTTATTTGTAAACAACTTATTTATAAATGAATATTTACAGAATTAATTGAAATTAATGTTTCCTTCTGAACTGTTTAGATTTCCTGAATTATAAAGTCAGTAACCTGTTGTTCAGTGGTTGTCGTTTATTTAAAAGAAAGCCTTTTGTATTTACTCTATTAATTATAGTCCTTCTAAAAAAAAGAAAGAGCAACAGGTGTTCCCACTATTTTTATTTAAGGTGGTACCTAACACTACAGGGAGATAACTTTGTAAAATCAACTAAATGTTTTAATAACGTTATGTTGTTAAGGGAATTTTAAGCTTCTCAATGATCAAAATAAGTGTTTGTCAAACTGCTATATAACCGGTGTAATTTTTCTGATAAAACTGTTGGTTCAATTTTTTTATTTTTTTTATATATTTGTCAAAGGGTCAAAGTAAATACTGTGTCCAAATTTTATGCAAATTAAACGAGCCAAATTAATTTTAGTTAAAGTGTTGGGTACCACCTTAAATTTCATTTCACGGGGTATCTTTTTTGCGATAGGGTTTACAACTTATCAGAGAAGCATGCTAAACTACACTTGCAATACAACATGCTACACACTTTCAAGTATAAATAATACAGGTGAAACAAGAATAACAAAAAACAAATGAAGTTGGTGTCTTTGCATGTCAATACTATTTTAAAATGTTTTGTTTTCCTTTTCAGGTCACCATAGTGGGGGACGTTGGTTTTAGTTCGAGGGGTGATATTGCCATTGATGATATTCTCCTAAAATCTGGTGCATGTAGTAAGTGTTATTTTATCATTGTCGTCATTATGCCTATTTGTGAGATATTTCCCAATGAAAATTAAGCTTACATCAGCCAAACAAATATATTATTAGTTTTTAATAACAAGAGGCGACCATCAGTTATGGGTCTATAAGTTTAGATTTTAACCTTCAAAATTGAAAATTAAAGCGCGCATGTTTTTCATTTACAAATATTCGTAAATAGGATCATGTTGGATGAAAACCTATTTTTTTTTCAGATTAAGCATTTCAAATTGATTGTTGACTAGTTCTTAACAACTTTTATTGTTCACAATTTTTTTTTGTGTTTTACATTTAGCAAACATTAATTTATCAAAATATCTGATTCTTCCGAAATTTCAAGAAAGAATTAAATTGAAATCTAGACAAGACGTGTTAGTTCACTATATTAATGTGTTCAGATATTTGTAAAAAAAAAAAAACTTGATAAAATACTTCTTTGGCCTATAAAATGGAGTAATTCCTGTCTGGCGGCCGTAGAATTTTTCACCCAACGATAGTTTGTAGTATTCGTATATATTCGTATTCTACCTCTCGCTATCATAAAAACAATCAATAACAAACGTCCAAACCAGGATTGTAAAAATCTACAAATACCATGAAGTATATATTAATTTAATGATGTTTGCTCTTGTTGCTTTTGATGTTTTGTCAGATATGCAGAATCCTCTCGTTTTATCCATTTACATGATTTAGTGCCATTAAAGTATTTTTCTCGCTAATCCCTACTTTTTCTTTTCATAATGTTTTGACATAAAGTTTATAAATTACTATCCAAAAATGCTAGAAAATCCTTGTTATATTTAATTTTTTCATCTTTTTTAGATGCTGGAAAGTAAACAGACAAAAAAAGAACACATTAGAACCGTAACAAGAATTCTTCGATTTTGACAGTTAATTATTCATAACACTGATTATGTTATATTAACAAAAATATTATGTTACCTTATAACAGTGGACAATCCATTGTAACCATTGAATTAGAATTAATAAAACTTATTCAACAAAACTAACCAAGTAGCATTGATACACGTACGGCTAATTTAATCTAAACTATATTACACAACTGGAATTTTAATACACTACAGTAATTTATGTCTGCAGCTACAGTACCGTAAATGCAAATAAAAATTCAGAATGTGAGAGAATTCTATTGTATTATCGAAAATCAAATGAAAAAAAAATGTGGATATAAAAAAAAACAAGATTTCGATGTCATTAATCTTGTAATAAAAAAAATGAATATATCATCATAGCAATGACTATTCGGTGAGCAAGCCGTTCATATTTTTTTTGGCCGTTAGTTTTCTAAATCAAATAGTTTCAAGTTTATGTCTAGGCCTTTTATAGTCGATTACAATCACTAAAAGCGAACAATTGCCTATAATTTCTTACATCCACTTCATTCTACTGATACCCTGTTACTTTTTCGTTCCTTATTCGCTTATAAAACGTTTGTTATACGTTGCACCTTTAAGAACTAAGATTTTCCTTTTTTTGTATTATCTCTGGTAGTAACTTTGTGTTCTTAGAGGTTAAACAACGCTATTAGCCCGTAAATATCCATTTCAGCGCTCGATTCATACCCTGTTACTATTCGTTCCTTATTCGCTTATAATACGTTTGTTATACGTTGCACCCTTTAAAAAAGAATTACGTGTCTCTGGTGGTAATAATGTGTTTTAGAGGTGAAATAACCCTATTAGAACTCATGTAATCGTTTAAGCGATCGATTGATACCCTGTTACTTTTTCGTTTCCTTTTCGCTTTTAATACGCGTTGTATACGTTGCACCTTTTAAAAAAAAATCTTTTGGTTTTTTGCCTTGCCTTTGTCGGTAGTTTCGAGTTCAAAGTGGTGAAATAATTACCTTGTTACTGATTGGCTTATAAAACGTTTGCTACACTATGAATTTAAACAAAAATGTTTTTCAATTGTATTCTTGTCTCGGGAGGTAACTACGTGTTCAAAGGGATTACATAACCTTTTAGCGTGTATGTACCCGTGTCAGCACTGGACTGATACCCTGTTACTTATTCGTTCCTTATTCGCTTATAATACGTGAGTTATACGCTGCATCTGTTAAAAATAGATTTTCAATTTCTGTTTTGTCTCTGGTGGGAACAATCGTCTCTTACAGGTAGAAATAACTGTACTAGTGCGTATGTACCCGTTTCAGTGCTCAATTGATACCCTTTTTATCTATTCTTGCTCTTTTCAAGTAACATTTTTTTGGTGATAAGACATGCTAAAAATAAGCTGAAAGAAATGTTTTTTTATTAGTTCTTTCCCATTTTTGAAATCATAACAGAATAATTTAGACTTAGAATCATGTATGTCCCGGCTTTGGCAGGTAGCTGGCAGCTGTAGTGCTAATTTTTGTTGTGGGAGTGCTGCTTTATGATAGGCACTATTGTAGGACTGAGCATACTAGCCTTGTTGTCCGAACCACTGAGTCTCGTGGGCAAATGGGTAATAGAATCTAGATAAAACTCTGGGTCATGCCTGTTGTACCTACTGGATTGTAGCTACAGACCATGTGGTGCTTAGTTCATTTCTACAGTGCTCAAAATATACTTCATTTTAGGACTTACCTTCTAAATCCTTAAGTCCGGACCACTGACACTGGTTTAAAAGGGGCAACAGAAAACATAAATGACCACAGCAGGTCAATTTTGACCAATACCGTCCTTGTTAGCTGTATTGGAAGATAGCAGCAGCATGTGTTGCTGGATGTGTTTTTTTTTGTAGAGCTTATAATCATTTGAGATAGGGATAATCTCAAACTTGCAGACTGGACCAATGGGCTGTGTTAATCAGATAATATCATAAAACAAGTGATTTAGACCCTTTTGCTCTATTTTATACCTTTTTGGAGATAGCTCCAGTCCGTGGTGCTTAATAATTAGTCATTGTTTTGCTTATAAATATATGAGATAAGGTAGCAATACACAGTTAGGAAAAAAACTTAAAATTGACACTCATAATTTTTAAACACCATCTTTCCCCTCCTGTCTAACAAAGAAGGCTTTATATGTGTGTTATGCGTGTATATACTTGTAGAAAGAGAATCTTCCATAGATTTGATTTCTAATGGTCATAAGGGTGAAATTATCCCTTTTAGGTGTAACCATGACAACAATCTGCATTTCTTAGATACAAAATATAGCAAAAAAGGGGGGTGAACATGTCACAAAAGTCTCCAAAATTTAGTCTAAAGGAAAATTTCAATGAATTACAGTGATACCTTTCCTGAATCCATAGGTTTATATCTATCAAGTGGTCCATAAAAAATCATATGTCTTCCTGCTCGTTTTTCCATAAAATTGAGTTGAAAAGATCGAGCGCAAAATCTTTGTTGATAAACACTACAATAATTTATGAACCTATGAACGGTACGGATAGGAAAATACGGACTGTCAATCATTGACGTGGCCTATAAAACATGTTCAAATCAATCTAAATGTTCATATAAACCCACTAAGAAGGCTATATTAGTCTTCAATTATCTAAAAATCAATTTTATTGTACAAAAACTTTCATATTTAAAAAATTCACAGGGGCCATAATGCGAAACTAAACTTCTAACTGTGTATTGCTACCTAAGAGGACATTTTCAAGTCGCCCGTATACCAATGGGTTATACTTATCGGATAAGATCTCAAACAAGTGGTTTAGATCCAGAACCATGCAATTAAGACCGATTGGAAGAAAATTGCAGTTATGGTGCTTATTCAAAGGTGTCAATCGGTTTATCGAGAAAACTGATCGTGAAAGAATACCTAATAACATTAACGGTACCAATTGTCCTGCACCAGATGCGCATTTCGACAACACATGTCTCTTCAGTGATGCTTGTGGCCAAAATTTTTGAAATCCAAAGTTTATATAAAAGATGAAGATGGGTGGTCAAGCATTCCCTTGAAACCGTTCATTTGTTTGTGTAAACTTTGAATTTTGTCAATTTTTTTATCAAACTTAATCATAAAAGATCAGGCAATGCATTTTTTGATCGTGAAAGACATTTGCGTGACCAGACTGAACAATAAAAAAATTAAATTTTGTTTACCAATTGATATTTTTTAACTTATGGCTGCGTGCAGCTATTTTAATCAGAATTAACTTTCAATTTTTCATTTCTTTTTTCTAACTTCCACCCTTTATTTACCTCGAGAATTATAACAATATCTAAAAACGTGTCTAGATATAAAGTTGGTTTCCAAACAATGACATTAACGAGCGTTAATTATAAAAAAAAAGTTATATATGTATCTTTCAGTACATATAAGTAAAAATTCAATCATTAATATCTATGCACACGCATAAGGAACGATAACTCTGCATGGGAGATTAAACGGGACAATACTAATGCCTTCTGAAATTACAGAAGGGTGTCCACTGTGCACTTGCACTGCACAATTATTAATAAAGTGGAATAGAATTGCATACAAATGTATGGAAATTATATATACATGTAACTATAATATACAAATAATAATATAATATATCACTATTATAAAACAGAGTATACTGGTGTGTAACACTACAATATAATAGTCATTACGATGAGGTATAATTCCCTGTCATTAATTTATCATCCACGCCCTAAGAGAAACATTATATCTGTACATTAACCTCACTTTCGAATATAGGCATGTGATTTTATTTACCTGGACAAGTGCTTGTCGGACCCTCCACAGGAACTTACGGTCAATTCGATGTTTAGTAGTTTAGCAATTTGATATATTTTGTACAAATGTAGAATTTTATTCCGTTTGATCAGATTCCTCTTGTCGTGGTTCGGTATTTATTCATTTAGCTTTCAGATGATTTTTTACTTTTAGCGTTCTTTTATATGACACGCAAGGGTCTACTTAGTTATGCTTAACTATACTGGCTATATAGTTAACTACATAATCTTTGGGGTTTTTTACTTGCGTATTTGTTTGACTCTATTGTTACATGTATGCATGTTTAACTGTTGGTTGTCCTTCTTTGTTTCTCATTGCTCTATGGTGTTGTCTGTCTTTCTTTTAGAGCTTATAATTGATCGTCTTTAAGGATGTTCTTAGGTGAAGTTTTGGAATACGTTTCATATGTTTTTCCATACGATACAAGGTAAAATAGTTTGCCCAATAACACCTTTTTATTTTTTAACATAAGACTTAATGGACTGGTTCTCTGTCCTTTTCCTGTTTGGCTTTGACAGAACAAAGGTATCTGTGATACCCGTGTGTCGCAAGGAAGAGGACCAACCTTAAGACTTAATCATGTTAATAGCTCACAAAAGGTCATTAAAAAAATTTCAAACAGATTCTTAATTTTCTTTTATTTGATTTGAGACCCAAATAATACCAATGCAAATATAAGGTCATAGTCCGAGTCAGCCTTTTTCTCGCCATATTTTATAAATCAAGTATCTCGAAAAGGATCTCTACGACCTATCAGTATTTTTAACCTAGGTTGATCCTACCAGCTTAAAGTATCAATTTAGAATTCTTGATTTATTTAATTTTACCTTAGATCACCTAGTAAGTACATCCTCAAGATTGTCATTTCGTCCACGGTTTTAAACGCGTGACCTTAAATGGGACTCAGAAGAATAAACCAAGCATGACTCCAATGACCCTTTGAAACTAAATATACAAACTGATCAAATAATTATAGATGAGTATCATAATATATCGGTTGATGGTCTCTGTGTAGTATTATTATATGGACAAATATTTGCATAATTAATTTTTTTTCAAAGGTACAGAAAAGGCATAAGGGGATGAAATGCTTGTTTTCTCATTTTTTTTATATTTAAATCGACTAAAAATGTCATTAAGTGATATATAACGGAAACGTTGATTTTATTTCTGTTTGTACAAGATCTTGTGACCTGTGAGGTCTTTTTTAAATTTGATGATCGAAAATCGAAATGACAAATTGATGTGCCAATCTATTCTTGGTTGACACAAAGTTCATTGTCCCGATAGTGCACTGCGAAACCAAGTTAAAATATCTATTTCCCTGGATTCGGAGTGCAGTACATTTTTTAATCAGATCAATGCAATCGTTACGAATTGGTGTCAATACACACCGTTTAAGCACGTATACGTGGCATTAGTTTACGCAAAAGATACAAAAGAAATTCGATAGATACTTAAAAATTTTAAATTACGATAAGCGAATGTGTAAGAAATCTTCTACAATATAACTCTCTATCATACCTCAGGAAATATTACCTTCAAGTTAGCTGTACTTGGCAAACTTTTTAGGAATTTTGGTCCACATTGATCTTCGTACTTTATTTGCATGGCCTTAATAACTGTTTTAGATTCGAGCGTCACTTCTGAGTCTTTTGTAGACAAAACGCGCGTCTGTCGTAAATTCAAAATTTAATCCTGGTATCTATGATAAGTTTATTTATTAATCATAAATTAAGTTTCAATTTATCCTATTATCAAGTCAAAATATCATCGTATACTAGAGAGCATCAACAACTGATTTATAATTATCAAAACTTGATAAAATCATGATACATAAAGTCTACCACGACGGGTCCCTTATTTTACAAAAGGCGCATATGAATTAAACATATGAAAACTATGAGATATTATCTGAGAAGAATAAATCAAAAAGGAAAAACACAGTGAATATGATTTTAAAACAAAAATGACATCTTCTGTCTAACCAAAAGAAACACGGTGGAAACCACAACTCGTAACTGAAATAAAATCAGAACAACCTTCATAATCAAGGAACTTGCCAATTGAACGATAATTGAAAATGGTAATTACTAAGCCATTAGAGCGACCCATTCACGTGTTATAAGTCGACAAGAAAAAATGAAAATAAAATAGAAAAAACGGAAAATAACGATAAACAAGATGATTGAAAAATTATAAACAATGTCCAGTTAAGGAGGTATATCTTAGTAAACGGAAGTAACTATTAAAATCATAAGTACGTTTTTGTCAGCCCTTAATATAAAATTATACTAAGCTTCTGTGATACAAAGACTATTTCCAATATGTTTCAGGTAAGTGATTATATTCATTGACGAAACATTACTTTTGCAAGCGCATAACTGATTTATAGAGTTATCTTCCTGAGCCAAGGTCTACCCTCCTAAGCTACTTTGTAATTCATAAATAAGATTTCGTTCTTTTCTTCATCTATCTTTATATTTTACTTTTTATCAAAGATACTAAGAAATGTATATGTATGATTCCGGAAGTAGTTTGTTGATCTGTAATATATGAGGTCAGGTGTCATTTTATACACTGCATCAATCAATTTAAAAACAAACTTGTAAACATTAACAAATGGTTATTGAACAATCGATGAACAACCGGTGTGGAATGTAGTACGGAAGTCATTATGAACATATAAACTTTGCACGATACAAGTAATATTATAAAATAGAAATATGGCTATAATTCAGAACTTTTAATTCCTGAAGAGTAACTGACCAGTACAGTAATTAAATCCATATAATAAATTAAAACACACGACTTCTTTTTTAGATTACTGCGAAAAGGAAATATGTGCCTTTTTTAACAATTTAAATTACAAATATGCATATACTGTGGATTAATTTTGCAGGGCTTTAAATAACGTAAACTGTGAATTTATGCTGAGTCATCAAAGGTAGGGCCCAAGATTTTTTCGATCTCCATGAAATGTTCAGAAAACTGTTTGAATTAATTTCACTAAAATCTCTGACATGTCTGAGATAAACAAGATTTCATGAAATTCTACAGGTTCTCTTTTTCATCCCATATAAGTTGCTTTTCTGTAACTATAAACCATGCAATTTTCCATAAGAACTCCCTTTGCGACTAAAACTGATACATTTACTATGAACTTTTGTTGTAAATATATCCTAAAATGAAAATTTGATATGCACTACTATTTTATTCGAAGGTCAAAACAGAGGGATGTGTGTCACATTTTCAAAAGCCAGTCGGAAGCACTTCGATCTAAAAATGTGCGCACGGTAAACGTATTAACAACCCTACGAAGTCACAAAAGAAGCATTCAATACTTGTAATTACATTTTTTTTAGCTAGGATCATGAAAACATGATTTTTATCAAGTTTTTATTAAATTTACCTGTGCACTTTTTTTTGGGACCTCGTGTCATCATAAATAATGAATGTTATTGTTTAATGAAGTTGATTAAGGAATAACGCGAGATTGCAGTTAGCCAATCAGAATAAGGTATTATAATGAAACATGCATCTAATGGAATTATTTAAGCGTAAACACGATGTTTATCTTCCTGTTATCAAATGATATGTTTTTTTATGTTTCGTTGACCTGAGATTATCTTAAGTTAGGAATTTTGGTTATCAATGCTCTTCGACTTCGTACTTTTTTGGATTGGAGCGTCACTTATGAGTCTTTTGTAGACGAACGCGCGTCTGACGTTATACAAAATTTAATCCTGATATCTTTACAACCACTGGATCAATATCCCTGCTAGTGGAGTTTCAATTTCCCGAGGGTATCACCAGCTCAGTAGTCAGCACTTTTGTGCTGACATAATCTATCATTGATATGGTTATATATATATATTTACTATTTGCAAAACTTTGAGTTTTTGATACAAAGGCTTTTCTACCTCAGGAATAGATTACCTTAGCTGTATTTTGCAAAACTTTTCGGAATTTTGGTATTCAATGCTCGTCAACTTCGTACTTTATTTGACTTTTGGTTTGGAGCGTCACTGATTAGTCTTTTGTAGACGAAACGCGCATCTGCCGTTAATACAAAATTTAATCCTGGTATCTATGATGAGTTTATAACATGTAGTAGTGTGCTTCTTTTTCAGTTTGCCTATATACGAAGATTGTGTCATTGCATAATGTGTGATATTTTACCAGTTTGACAAGACAGGTAAATTTGTCAAATGTAATAGCGTGGCTTTTCGAGCATTTATCAAGAGATATGCTCGCTCATATTAAGTCATCAGGTGGTCGCCTTTTATCGTGACGTCACTATTGGAAATTCAAAGAAAAGATGAAAAAAATTGACGTCACAAATGAATTCTTACTAATGAAGAACTGAGATCAAACGAACCACACCACACGAAATTATCAAAGGGTATGACAAAAGGATGGTTTGCAAATATAAAAATGCAATGTAGTTGACTGAATTTAAATTGATTTATTTTTAATTTTCATGTTCCGGCTGCAAACATTTATCGATGTGCATATTTTTCAATTTATAATTTTTTTTTTTTTTTTTTTTAAAAGTTGTTTTGACTAATGAAACGTGTTCTTGATATACTGTGTTAATTAAAAACAAGGTAAGTATTTCTGATTCATTATGTAATGAGTGTCATTATCATTAGTGTCCTAGATGTGTGTCTTTGTACGGTAAGGATATAACAAGGTAAAACATGAATTACATTATAAGTTATGACGTCAGTCGATCTTGTAAGGTGTTACATCGTTAATTTACTTTTTTACTCGTTTGTTAATTTCAAATTATGATTAATGATTCATTGTCCGAAAAAAGGCAACATGAAGTTCATGGCTTTTATATTTTCTTAATAATCACGCCTTTTTTATATATACAATTGAATTTTACATTTTTATCATGATTATTTTTTTTATGAAAAATTTAAAAACATTTATAAACCGTTCCCTATAATTTTTCATAACTGCTTAATCTACTATAGTTGAGCGAGGATTAACAAAATACTATTTCCACAACTAGGTTTAATTTACCATGTTCTACATCAGAAAATGCCTGTACCAAGTCAGGAATAAGACAGTTGTTATTCATTGGTGTGGTTTAGCTTTCGATTTTGCCATTTTGTTAGGGACTTTCCGTTTCGAATTTTCATCAGAGTTAGTATTTTTGTGATTTTTTTTTTAATGAAACAATGCAACAAAATATAAACTATCTTTTCAAATGTTGTGCGTTCATTTAGTTATAGTCATCTGAATTCAACTGATCATAACCCAAATAATCAACTATTTAGTACACATGTACTAACCGAAGCGTATTAACAGGGATAAAATGCAGTTTTGGTAACAGCTATTCGAATCTCGTTTATCCATCAAATTTAGTAATATATCAAACAAGTTCAAAACTGAACATGATAAAACCTGATGGAATCGCAAACAATCGAAACGAAATACGGAATGCGTAATGGCGATTACATCAGTAGACAACTTTAGGGTACGATGCGTTTGAGTAAAAAACTTTGGTTTCAGGGAACAACATTCGTGAATTTTGAGACATCGTCACTCCCGTTTAAATGTTGAGCGTGTGGTTGAAAACTATGGTGCTTTATTGCACGAATTATTTGGCAAGTTAAGTTCTTAGTATTGACAATCAACCCCTGCCATCATGAGGGAATTGGGATTTGGTACCTGAGAAAAACATTATTTCTAGTTGATCCTGCACAATCACGATAACTTGATGAACGTTATAATTGTATGAATACAGGCGTTCCCAAGATCTATCTGGTTAATGACGTCACCAAAACGTGCATTATTGACGATTTCTTTCCGATGAAGGACATAACGCAGAAGTGGTCTATTAAGATATGTAAAGGCCTTAATTTAAAAGTATACATTTGCACATTTTACACAATTAGCGTGCATTGTTCGCTGGTTTCAAATTAAAAAAAAGAAGTATTATTAATAATAAATTATTATTATTATCATTATTATTTATAATAAATTTTACCCTTTATAAGTTTAATATTTACATATAGGCCTGCATGCATGCTTGCTTGTTTTTTTGTTGTTGTATCTATAAAAAAATAAAACATGCATGTCAAAAGGTAAACAAAAATATACATGTTGTCAAAATACGACAAATAAACGAGACCTTGTTTAGTAAACATACATCCGAAATAATTTTTATTGATGTCAACAAAGATGTTCACAAACTATTTTGAAAAGTAAAACTATATGATAAGTCGTCGAATATATTTGTTCAAATTTCCAAATATGGAGAAGGATAAGTATTTGCCGTAAGTACTAAAATGTTTGGAAGTAGTAATTTAAACAGTATTAACAAATGAAATAGGTTTATCGTGATTTGCTGCATTGATGACAAAATCGTCAACCTCACCTCATATATAAGTAGGTATGATTGTCACTATCTGGAATGCAAGTCATGTGACAAATCACGTGATAGCTTGATATACTATTATTGCACAGGTGTATATATAAAGCTATGGATTACTATTCATTTGAATTATTTTATTGATTCATTACGAGAGCCTTTACATCAAGTGATAGTATAACAGCATATTTTTACCTTTTATCGTCATAAATTGAATAGTCAGATATTAAAGGTAAGTTGTTTTAAATCTTTTGTCTGAATTCAGAAGTATGCAATAATACGTTAAAAAATTATATTCTAGATTCGATGCAAATTTATGTTTTAATTTTTCTCAATTATTAGTATTATTATTAGTATTATTATTATTATTATTATTATTATTATTATTAATAATCTTTTGTTTTCGAAAATTTATTAGAAGTAGTTAAATCATTAATCTAGGTGAATTTTGAAGAATAAGACTCTCTATGCCTTATGTCAACTTTGACTTAAAAATTAAGTGAAAAGAAAAACATGCTATTATAAGTAAATGATAAAAAAGAAGATAAAAAAATCATGCAATGTCGTTAAACATTCGTGTTTCTTTTTTAGAATGTTGACGTCTACTACCACATCGCTATTATCCTTGCCAGAAATGGACACACTTGCTACCGGCCGAAGGGTTGTTATAGACTACATGACAGAAACAGAACTAACAAAAACATACAATATGATTCAAGAAGCTGCAAAAAATGGAGAGGGGTACGGTATTGACGAATTCGATTCAGAAAAAGAGTTTCGAAAAGAAATAAAAGGCAGTCATTCTTTTGCAATAAAATGCCCAGATAGTGGTTCTTTCTTAGCTGGTGTTATCATTGCGGTTAGTAAGTTTTATCGGGGACATGGTGCTATAGCTGATCCGTTCGTGATCGTAGAAAGATCAGAGAGAAAACAGAGATTGGGAGAATTTGCCTTGAGAAAGTCAATAGAATTTGCAAAACGCTTAGGATACAAGGGAATGTATGTCGACACATTTTCAAATAATGTTGCAATGATTAAGATAATCGAAAGCATTGGTGGTTTCATACAAGTCGGATGCTTACCAGTTGGCGGGAAACTACAGAATGGACACGTGGTAGGATCTGTGATTTTCTACTGTAACTTTGTTGATGATAACAATAATGTTGTAAACGAAACTTGAGCGGATTTATTGTATGTTTGACGAATACATACCACCTATGGCTCTCCATAAGGCGAAGAGAAAATTCCACATGAACAGCTTCAAGCTGATACGACAAAGAGGAGACAATTCAGTGTGAGGGATAATTGAATCAGTGATATAACGTTATAACATTATAACGATATAACATTACAAAGAGTATTACAAGTATGTAACTTTTTATCGGCCTACACGGGAAAGGTCCGGTTTCATCTTGAAAAGATACAAAAAACACTTATAAACAATGTAATGATTGATGTTAAGATAAATAAATATACAAATATATTGATGTATTGTTCTTTTTGCTTGCATTGTGAAATGAAATCAGAATGATATCTTCATGTTTTTTTCTAATAGGCACAGGTTAGTGTTAACGTTGCAAAAATTCTTGTACAAACCTTTTTATCTTATGTTGCAATTAAATGGACGTAAAGAATTTGTTCATAATGAAATTTTAAAAAATAAAGAAATCTAGAACCTCCGCTCTGAAAGTAAAAACACCATACATATCAAAAAGACCGTGCAATGTCTTCATTCGTTAACGTACAGAAAGATTCGGGTTTTTTTATTTTTTGTTAGTTCGGGGTAATAAAAAGCTTGGTGCATGTATAGTGTAGGAAAGCCTGTCTTGTTTTGAGGACTATATTTGTATACATTATATCGTTGAGTTGAGAGAACGATGAGAACACAGTAATGTTCGTGTTTCAAATAAAAACGTCACATAACAATGCATAGGAATTCAATTGAAAAACCATACATACCTAGTAATTTCATGGTTCTAACATACAAATACAAAATGACGAAAGCATGCCTTTTTTTTGTGGTGATTATAACAAGTTGTAAAAGATTTTTTTTGTCATATTCTAATTATGGTGCCTCAACTATAAAACGCGTTTGCGCTGGGTTAAGTATGTGCTCCAGGAAATACTTTTATAATTCATTCGATTCCCTAAGTTTTGTTTGTCACAATGATTTATACTTACATAGTCAATCTACGATAATCAACTTCTTGAAGCTACTGTAAGAAATTTCAAAGCCAACTACTAGTACATTTAATAAATAGATCATGTTCTCTGCGATTAGAATATGAAATTACTAATTGTAATAATTGAAATGATGTACTGTTCCTTAAAGGCAACAGTAGTATACCGCTGTTCGAAATTTATAAATCGATGAAAAAAACAAAAAAATCTGGGTTACAAACTAAAACTGAGGAAAACGCATCAAATATAAGAGGAGAACTTCAACACAACAGAAATACAACATTAAAATGTACAGTATTCTAGAAACTATAAAGATTCCATTAACATGTCATAACTATAGCTACTGATTACAAATAAAAATGTCCTCAATTTGATATGACTTAACAGTTTACTGTTACCATTAACCTTTACATGTAGATTTATGTAAATTGTATTTTAATATTAAGACTTAAACCTTCCGTCATATTCAGTTACATATATCTTGCAAGTTTCCGTATTAAATCATTTGAAGGACATATGTGTTATGTATATTTTTGAGTTTTAGAATATATGTATCATACATGTAAGGTGACATTCAAATATGCAAACAAGGACACATCTAAATTCATAGTACTTAACTTTATTAAAACAAATCCACTATATGCGCAAAAGTAGAAGACAACAACAGGATTGAAGATTTATTAAGCTTTTATATTGCGTGAAGTTCATTTAATTTTAAAATTTGTAAATCATTACCATTGTACTTAATTTTATTACGATAAATTCCCCACATACAAAGCTCGGTTCTGGATGTAGCTTAGTCAACCTCCGTTTTATTTTTCATAATTATATAAGGAAACGAAAAGGTCAAATCAGTGTTAGACGATAACATCGGTATTATCTATCACTCAAAGGAACAAATCAATCAATCATAAATTATCTGAACCATTTCGAATGCAACCTTCCATAATAGTCATCAGAATAACATTTTGCTTGCAATGGGCGTATTATATTCTTTCTGAATACTTCAACGCAGTGGCAATGCATATGTTATTATGCAATGATATCAAAATAAAGATGCTATTATGCAACTCAATTACAACATAATATGATTTTATAAAACGACAAACAAAAAAAGGCAATAGTAGTATACCGCTTTTCAAAAAAATCGATTGAGAGAAAAACAAATCGGGTTACAAACGAAAACCTAGGAAACCCCATCAACTAAAATTGGAAAACAATGAAGAAAACGAACCGATGTTGCACCTTTGTTAGTTCATATAATTCCCTACATTTTGTTTTATTGTTTCCGTGTTTTTTTAAAAATTCATTTATGAAAAAGAAACATCAGTAAACTACTGTTACCTTTATCGTAAAATACAGTAATGTAAAACGATAAATGAAGTTACATCAAAGATGGTTTGGCATATCTCTCATGAGTCATTTATTTAGTCGGCGGGCTTTAACTGGCCCCTTTAATTTATTGTCAGTATATATGTCATTACCAAAATTATGAGTCCGGAAAATAGATCAGAAAAATAATACAAGACAAAATATTTGATACATAATTCTAACGTAATAGATAGGTTTGCATTGTATATTTGTACATAGTGTTTGTCAAGCTTTTAGAGAAATAAAGGCCTTGTAGTGGTGTATCCTGAATAATGTCTATCATAGCATCAACATTCATATCGGTTCTGATTTATTGTTCCTTACAACAACGAAAAAAGTTTTGTACAATGTAATACCTTTTTAATGTGAACTGTTCAATTATGCATAGAAAATAGTTCAGTACTATTTTCTCCGTATACCTAATCAATATATTTGAAACGAAAACTAAGGAAACAACTTAATGAGACAGTAAGCTAACATTTATTAGAGCACAATACATAAACTTACAAAACTAACTAGCATTTCATGGCTAAATTTCGATTTTCAACAATGAACAAGTTTCTATTCAATACTGAAATAAAAAAGCATATCGTGTATAACATTTTTGAAAAAAAATCATTCAATATTTCCAAAACAAAATCAAATTCACAAGTTGATACTTCATTAGGATATACATATATCGAACCACATCAAAGTCTTCACTTGCAATCCTTGTACACACATTTTAAACATACTAAGACACTACCAGTACATTCTTGGAATTCTGCATATATTTAAAACACCCTTTGCCTTTTTCTTTTTTGATTTCTTTTAATGTTTCCTTGTTTGTTGAAAACCCATTGCTTATTATTTTATAATTTCATCATTGCGTTTCCTTGGACAGTCTTGCGGTAAAGCATTTAACGAAATATACAAATTTAATGATGATAAACATGACAAAAATTGTTATGTAACATATCACTGTCATCATTATGTTAAAGTGTGTGAACTCTTTAAGGCGGAGGTGATAAATCAACGCTAATTTTCACTTACATCAAAAGAACTTTTATTTCATTTTTTTGCATGTTTGATATACGGAGATATTGTACTTATTAATGGTTAGTGTTGAGAAAACAATGCACGATAAAGCTTCTTCTCCTAAAATGAAAAAAGCACAGATGCACTAACGCTTATAATTATGTTGATAGTACACATGTAAATGTCGTGTTTATTTGTATAGTCTCATTAAAATCAACTTTAATTTGGATTTTTTTGCAATTTATTGAGACCGAGGTTAACATGTCAAGTTCGAGTTTTGAATTGTATAGCTAAAACAAAGTAAATTAAAAAGATTTGGTTGTGAATATGAAAACATCAATAGAAAATTAAAATTTTTAGTTGAAATTAAGACATTTTTTGGACTCGAAAAAGGCATTTAATACTATATTATCAAATCATTACATGTGAAAATTTATCAAAGATCAGTATTAACCAATCACAGACTATACTCAAAGAAAAGAAACCGTACGCAATGTTTACTATATATACTATGTTCTCTTATATTTAATATGTTCCCACAGTTTTAGTTTGTAACCCGGATTTGTTTTTTCTCTGTCGATCTATGAACTTTGAACAGTTTTATACTACTGCTGCCTTTATATACTACACTAGCATGGTTCGTGTTATTTTCTCCGGATTAAACGTATGATACTAGAAACACAAGCAATAGAATAAAAAGAAAGGAAAGCAACATTCAAGATCAGCATTGTGTAGGATAAAAGTAATTTAGAGCTAGGAAAAGTATCTCATTAACAAAAATAGCGCATATATATACACTAACTATTATTCTATAAACAACATAGCATTCACATTATTGAGTTTAGTCATATTTATTTATAGTGGATGGGAAAACAAGTTTTACAACTTATATAAATCCCTTTCCACTTTGAGGGTGCCAGTGCTGCCTTGAAGCGGCATTAGTCTACTCTTTTTTTCGACATCTACAATGGTGTCTTTAACGTGCAAAAGTATGGCTCTTTCTTAACACGGTTCAGCTATTTATCGTCCCCTTTAACATTCAAATTATGTCATACGAATGAAAGTAATCACAGAAGTTGTTCAATTATTGTCAAATAGTAAAACAACAAAACTACCGAACTGTAAGGAATATTCAAAACGGAAAGGTCTTTTTATCAACATTATGTGAGATTACAAAAACATGATGCATATGATTTAAAAACCAGATATGTGACTTATATAGAGAGTTAGCACTCATACCACATCTTCTTTTTCTTGTGACTATTGAATTGACAGAAAAAGGATTCATGTCTGTCGCCCTTCACGTAGTATAAGTTGAATATTCTGAACCTTGTTAATGAATTCTATATACTAGTAATATGCATATGCATTTCTTATATATCATACTAGTGATCAGACGACTTTTTTTTAAATTTTATTCAAATTTTTCCCTGAAGCTATAAATAGAAATAGACAACTTATTTCTAAGTATTAGTAATACTTTGGACCCTCCAAGTTTATGTAACAGTTCCGAGAAACAATGACCTGTCTGATTAACAGGTTCAAACAGTTAATAAAACAATGTATCAATCGCGTTCGAATGATGTAAACATGAGCACAAAATAGATATATGAACGTAATTGTCTATGAGAAACTTATCTGGAATGTATTTGGAAAAACCAGTACTGGATTGGAACATCTGATTGATAAAAACTATGTTTTTGGAGTATCACGTGTTTTAACAATGACGCAATATCAAAATAGTGATCAGGCACTCTTTGAACCTTTATTTGTGTACTCACTGTCTCCCCTGAAGCTATAGATAATAAAAGGCAAAGGTTTTCTAAGTATAAGTGATAGTTTGGACACTCCAAGTTTATGTTGCAGTTCCGAGAATCAATGAACTGTCTGATTTATCGGTTCAAACATTCAATAAAACATGTATCAATCACGGTAGAATGGTGTAAATAAGAAATAAAATAGATATCTGAACGAAATTTTCTTTGAGAAACTAATGTGGAATGCCATTGGAAAAACCAGTACTGGTTTGGAACATTGAACATTGAAAAAATATATGTTTTCGGAGTAGCAAATGTATCAACAATGACGCAATACTAAACAATTATATGATGAACTCCAAGTAGACGTACATTGTTATAAAAATAGTGAAATTAAAGTGCAGATTGTACAATGTACAAACTTGTGGTCGTCATATTAGGCAAAACATTACATACTGCCTTACACGACTCTATAGACAAAACGATAGTGCCCCTTTCTGCTCCTGTATTAATCGTTGAAAACATTGTTGAATGCCTTGAGTATATAGTTAATGATTCGGTTTCATATGCTGAGGTTTATATATTACGACGTTTCATCGTTCTTTATTATTTAGTTTGATCATGTTTCTATTATACAAATACTGTTTAAATTAGCGTTTATCATGTTCAGATTTAACTTCTGTTTGGAATGTACCCTTTGCTCATCAAATGATCGAGCTAAAACATTCTTGTTGCGATTGTATAAGCACGTTTTAATCTACCAAACGTACTTGTGCTTGTCTCCAGTCGTAAACACTGACAGTGTTATACGTAACTTATTGTCATTCCATAAATGTGTCGTTGTTTTACTTTTATATCTGATGTGGTTCCCTCAGTTTAAGTTTGTAAACTGTTTTTTTTTCTCAATCGACAAATGAATTTCGAACAACGGTATACTACTGTTGCCTTTATTGAGTCTTTGACGGTTTATGGAATTATAGGTCTTGCATCGTTCTGGGTTATTTATCTATAACCAGTTTTAATATACCCGTTGCGATTAAGACAATGAAATATAGCATTATTTTTACTTTAAAATATTATATTGCTATACAATAAAACATAAATATTGGGGAATATTGTGCTATATAAAATTCTACTCGGAACAATATTCCCAAACATTCATGTAATAACCCTATAATATTGCACTAGTAAAAACATTCATGACCTCATCAACAACAAAATCTCAGTTTAAACTTATTTTCACTTTCAAATATTGAATTGCTATACAATAAAAGGGTAAATGCATTAATATTGTCCCTCTTAGAACATATAAAATTCTACTCGGGACAATATTCCCCCAATATTCATGCAATAACTCTATACTACAATATTTGGATGCTTCAATGAGACATCAACGACAAACAACAAATCACCAAAATACATCTACCACCTGTACCATTTTTTTACTAATGGACTTTGGAACATGTTTTGAAAACATTTTAGAAATAAGAATAATTTTAACTATATAGTTGTTTTCTAGTATAATATATATAATGAAGTAATCATAAACAACTTCATAACCTGCATTTTTAAACTCCAAAACGAAACCAGTACATACTGGTTTGAGTTAATTATTGTGAAACACATTATATAGTTAATTGAGTTATGATCTAAACTGGGAACTGGCACAGGTGGAATGTAAAACAAAATTTCAATTCAAAACTAAATAGAAATAAATATTACTGTTCAAAAGTATTATTTTAAACATATCAGGATAAACATGAATATTTGATATCGATAGTTTTCTAGTATGCTGGTTAAGTACGAATTCCCTCAATGCAACTACATATGAAACACATTTTGATAATGTTGATATTGATCTGGATCCAAGTATTCTGTTTTCCTTTTTTATCAAAGGCACTGAAATGAGTTGAGAAGAGAAAAATAACGGCCTTTTTAATACAATACAATTCACAAAAACATATATAGGACAGATATAAACCCATTCTACCTACTGAATTAGAGGCTACTAACTTTGGACAGGAAATACAAAATAAATAAGTTAAACATGTATGCAGGTTAACGCCCCACTTAAACCCAGACAATGATGTCATAGCACAACAAACGTTATATAAGTTTGTTCATTTAATCGTTTTATTGACGTGTAACACTTTCCGTTTTCCATCACTCATGATACAGATTAATATAAAAAAGAAGATGTGGTATGATTGCCAATGAGACAACTATCCACAAAAGACCAAAATGACACAAACATAAGCAACTATAGGTCACCGTACGGCCTTCAACAATGAGCAAAGCCCATACCGCAAAGTCAGCTATAAAAGGCCCCGATAAGACAATGTAAAATAATTCAAACGAGAAAACTAACAGCCTAATTTATGTAAAAAAATTTAACGAAGAACAAATATGTAACACATAAACAAACGACAACCACTGAATTACAGGCTCCTGACTTGGGATAGGCACATACATAAATAATGTGGCGGGGTTAAACATGTTAGCGGGACCCCAACCCTCCCCTAACCTGGGACAGTGGTATAACAGTACAAAATAAGAACGAACTATAAAAATAAGTTGTAAAATGGACGTGGCCGGGTACTTATACATCCCGACACAAAAAGACACAATGAACAGATCTGAGAGTACTCGCAGATATTTGACAGCTAGTTCAAAGCCACTAACAACTAATAAAAAAAATCATGCCGCTAAGACTAAACATAGATATGGGTGTAAATCAGTGAGAGAGTAAACCGACGACGAAAGCTAGATGGCAGCATTCAGCCTTCAAAATTAGGAAACAAATTGCGAGATTTAGCGCTATAAAACCAGGTTTAATCCACCATTTTCTACATTTGAAAATGTCTATACCAAGACAGGAATATGACAGTTGTTTTACATTCGTTTTTTATTTGTTTTGTCGTTGTTTGATTTTGCCATGATAAGGGACTTTCCAATTGATTTTCCTCTATATCATATAAAAGAAGAACTGTCTTTGTGTTACAAATAAGCAAGTCTTCATCACAAAAGAAAAGTTCAAGATATAAAAATGAATGCATTTTTTGTTGTTTTCGCAGCGTTTTGTTATAGCCACTAGTTAAATTGCTCTTCTGGAAAATCCAAGAACAAGAAAAGTGCTCTTATCACTCAAATCGGGGATTGGTACTTCTAGGTAAAGATTTTCAGAATTGAGTCCATGGTATGATCGTTATAAATTTGTTAAATCAACTGGTAATTACACATAGCATTTTAAGTTCGTGTATATTCGTATCGTTTACATTGTACTTACATTTTGTTGGGGTTTTATAAGCAAGCATGACGTTGTCTACTGATTTTCAACCCCTTTTACCATGTTGATGAACACTTAATCATATTTATTTATCTAATGTTTTTAAAACCACTGTCTTGTTGTAGGTCTTTTGTTTATGTTGTCCTCATGTAGAAGTTGAGGTAAGGTACTTTAAGTTCAGAATTTATTGCGTGCATTTCTAATTGTCAATACACTTTTGTAGCGGTGTTCTTTTTTATACTGCTAAGGTATAGGAATAGTTATGATGGATGAGGGGTTTGTCATGTTTATTAGTTGATTTTGTGTAGGAAAAATATAATCCGATTTCGTCAAAACCATGTTCTATACGTGATAAGTATGGTCAATATCTAAAAAAAAGTATTAATACATAACCAGTTATTGCTACATGTACCTTCTCTGAAGTTAAAAAACGATTTAAAAAGTTATCACTGGCTTGATATTTTTATGTTTTTTCTCATTCTTAAAAGTAAATTATACTAGGTGTTGACGTTTGTGTATTCTTATGTTCAGATAAAGCAGAATATGCACATTTAAATTGATGTTTTCTACGTCCCTTAATCATTTAATTAAATTTCATATACTATTAAAATCAGCTGTTTTAAAGTAAAATATATCAAACTCTAGTATTTCTTCTAAGAATGTTATAAATTTCACGCATTTTTTTAGAAAGTAAAAAAAAACGATCAAAAATGAAAAATCTGTAAACCAAAACTACATGAACCTATCACTGTACTATTATGCATATTTAGGGGCCAGCTGAAGGACACCTACGGGTGCGTGAATTCTCGCTACATTGAAGACCCATGTGTTGCCTTCGGCTGTTGTTTGCTCTATGGTCGGGTGGTTGTCGCTTTGACATATTCACCATTTCCTTTCTCAATTTTATTTTATGAACTAAGCTTCTGAAATTGTAAACAATGTGTGTAAATAAGCGTTTTAAAATTCCCTTATTTAATTACGGCTATTATGGGTCTTCCTTTAAAGGTGAGATAGGATTGTCTTTTTTTTGTAAATTGTTGTTTTTAATTCTTTATTTTTCAATCACCCTCACATTTAGTTTTATAACAAATACTTTCAATATTTACCCAACAAATGCATTTCCTTTATAGAAAATATATTTATAGTAACAACATTCTATATTTAGTATCCTCCTCGGTAAAAGATTATTTTTGTTTACAGACATATTTAAATTTTGTTTACATATATTACCAGGTATGATACGATAAATAGATAAACCCGAAATATGTAGACACAAGCCCAGTACTTTCATCCTTAATAGGTCACCTTATTGTTTATGAACCTATGTAAATGTACTTTTATTTTTGGAAACCTACAATTTATAATTCCTTTTTGTTTTGATGAATAAGAATTCAAATCCGTTGAAATTGATCAGTTGACAATTTAAATTTAACAAAAAACAAATTTTAATCAATTTTTAGGGTGATACTGAAATTATAGTGAAAATGAAAATATGTACATATATGAAAATAGACTCCTCATAGATACCTGGCCTTGAAGGCATAAAACTTTGCTCAGTTCTCCGAGCACAAAAATCATGCTCGAAACATGAAATCCAGCAATTTGATTGGTTGTTTTTCAAGTCTGAGTACAAAAATAATGCTCGAAAGTTTTATGACCGTGAGGCCAGGATAATAGCAATCAAAACCAAGGAGTAAACAAACACTCACAAATCTAAAGGACATGTACATCAACAGTTATAAATAATAATGAAGAAAAACACGAACTCCACTAAAAACCGGGAGTGAAATCAGGTGCTGCTGCAGGGTAAGCATTTCCTGCACCGTATACGTCACCCGTCGTGTTTTGACATATTGTATTTGCACCAGACACGCGTTTCGTCTGACGCTCGAATACAATAACTATTTTATACAATTTTGGCCAAATAAAAATTATAAGAAAAAAATTAATTAAAGCTATTCTAACAATGTAGTATGTTTACGAATACCATGAATTATCAATGAGCAATAAATGTTATCAAATATTTAATTTTTTTTAATTTATTTTAACTACATGTACGTATGTATCACCTCAACTTAAAAAACAAACACGATAATCACTTAATTGTTACCCACATATATTTGTAAATCCCCATCATTAACATTTTTTCATAATAGTTCTAGCACACATTCATGCAATACATTTTTACCATATTATTGTTAATATCATCAAAGCGATAAATAAACACAACACTTAGAAAAGTAACCATTGATTCAGATTTGTTGTTTGATTCAAATAAAATTGAGAATGGAAATTGGGAGTGTGTATAACAGATAACACCCCAGCTAAAGAATAAACAACAGCCGAAGGCCACCAATAGGTCTTAAACACAGCGAGAAACCGTGCATCTAAAGGCATACTTTGGCTGGCCCCTAAACAAGAATGTATACTACATGTAGTTCAGTGATCATGGACGTCATACTAAACTCCGAAATATACAGAAGAAACTTAAATTCAAAATCATACAAGACTAACAAAGGCAAGAGGCCTTGCAACAATTCAGCGATGTTAAACATATTTTGACATCTCCACCCTTCCTTTTGCCTCTAGCCAATTTAGAAAAAAATAAACGCACAACAATACGCACAGTAAAATTCAGTTAAAAAAAGTTTCTGAAATGTTCACTGTTTATATACAAAAGCAAAACAAAATATACCAAAATAACGACTTCACCTTTATTTTGTTTATGGTTATACTTCGTATAATACTTGAATGCACTGAACACTTTTTGTGAAAAGTTACAAACCAAAAACTGCTAATTTTCCTTTAAATGGATATTTAAATCGAAATTTATGCATGTGTCTTAATTTTTTTACTGATAAAGCAGACCAATGTATCGAAAAATCATAGATTCTTTATGAATTTTCTAAAATTTGTATTACATATACATTGTAGTAAGACATTTTTAGTTAAATGTTGTCATTTTTAGTAACAAAATGCTATATTTAGTATTATTTGAACAATAAGATTATGATTGTTTACAAACATATTTTAACTTTGTTTATATGTATAACCCTGTATGATACGATTTAAAGATCAAACAGAAATATATGGACACACACTCCGTTCAAATACAAGATGTGTCATAAATTGAAATAGGTCACCAAATTGATGTTAAATATAGGTCATTAAAAGATTGATAAAATTACTTATATTATCAAAAACCAAAATTTAATGAATATTAACATGATTAACGTCATGTATTCAGCTAAATTATTGTACGATATCAGTCAATTAGTCCAGTTTTAAATTTTAAATTTTCATATCATTTGCCTTCGATAACTTTTGTCTTTTTGTGACTGTTTATTAGTGACATTTAATGTTATATTCTTTGGGTCTACATAGTGCAGATTTTAGAATTATCTTAATTGTATGACAACATGTTAATCATGTTAAATGCATGTTTCCCTGACATTAACATCTTTTTCGTTTAGAAAATTCGTTCACGACTTCACTGACATACAAACAGACTTCCAGAAAATATAATTTACATAACATATTTGATCAGGCATTGACTCCGTATCATTGAATAAAAAAGGGTATGCATAGAGTTTTTTTTTGTGATTCTTATCATTTTTTAAGTTTAATATTACTAAATATATAAGTTTTATTGTCTTTTTTTTTCTTTTTGCATTTTGTGTGTACTGTCAGTTTCCTTCTATTTATGCTATTTGATTGACTCTTGAATGCTTGTTGCATTGTTCTGAAGTGAGTCTAGTCTTTGCTTAAAAGGAGAAATTAAGGCCCGGTTTTGCCAAAGAAAACAAAATGTATGATAACTATTTCAAATTGGCACATAATGTTTGGAAATGCATAGATTCAAGAAATAGAAATAAAAAAAAAAAATCAGTATTTTTTTAATTTCATGGCGCCACAGTTTCGTCATAATAAGTTCTGTTTTATGAAAATGTAAAAAAACACAGAATAAATAATATATGAGAAGCTTTGTTATATTGAGATAATATCACCAAGTATAAAAGTTGTTTCTTGCATGCTCAAATAGTTTGTCAATCTAACGTTTGCATGAAATTTGATGAAAACAAGGAAAATTTAGAAATTTTCCAAAATATATACGAATTTCGATTGTTGTCATCATAGTTTGTTGCCATTGGTATTAGATAAATGTAAAATTTGTTTTTATACCTTGTAACTTAATGCTAAGGATACATTGGAAAATATGTAGGATAACTTTTCAGTTTTTCGTAGTGTTTTGACCGAATAATTGACCCTACTCCCTTGAATACAAATAAGGTCGTGTTCACACCAAACGCCGTGTAGAGTAAACATGTTTACAATTAGTTTAGTGCCGTGTACACTGGTTTCACATTACATTTGTTCACATCTATACACCTTGTTTTTCTACCTGTACATAAGATTTGTTTCCACTTGTAAACTATATGTCATTTAAATGTTCATTACGTAGAACTGAATTCAAAATTTTTGGGAAATTTTTTCTAGTGGTAAGGTAACAACCATACATTATAGTGTTAAATATTGAAAAAAAAAGTATTTGATCACCAGCATCGAAAAAAAAGACTAAAAACGTACGCGCGAAAAAAAAAATCTGTCTCAGATAAAAAATAATAACCCTCCCCCTTTTTTTAAGTTAAGTGGTTGCTACTTCATGAAAGCCATTTTTATAATTTGCAGTAGTTTGAATATACTAGATATGTCTCGATAACGCATTAGAAAACGTTAGATGCAACAGCATTCTTACAGCCGAGAAAAAAGGATTGGGATATTATGATCTCTACATTTTTATCTTTTCTGTTCGTTTCAAATGGTATTTCTTCTCCAAGGAGTATTTGGTAAAGGAATAGGGTAACGATTTTTTAATTTATTTTACGTGTTATTTAACGGATCTGAGATACTAGACAAACATATCATTTACCTCACACTTTTTGTAGTCATGCATTTATGCGTGAATCGTTTTTTGAGTAAAGACCAGTGGCGAATATTTCTGTGTACGTCAAGTCGATTCGGGAAGACCTTTTCAAATGAATAAGGCAACAACTATTTACTTCATTTTTGTGTAGGGGGAGGTGGGCGTGAGCTATTAATTTTTTTCAGGACAAATTTTGGTGACAAGTCGAAATTATTAGCATTATATATAGTGACAGCTGAGGGTGAAACAAACAAATTTTTTTTCAGGGTCAAAAACTGGAAACATTTTTTTGTTTCCAAAACATCCTTAGCCCATCACCCCCACCCCCTTGCTTTTATGTTTTATACTCAACTAATAAAGCCCCCCCCCCCCGAAAATCAATTAGTTGCTGCCTTATGGGTTCGGCAATGATGCTGCTTTGAGTCTGGATTAGGGGTTAATAAAGTACGTTAATTTTTTTTAACAAAAAATAATCGGTAAAATTTAGACATCTAATAATTATCAAAAATAGTTTTCTCCTTAAATATATACACGATAAAACTAATGTCCAAAATGCCTAGTTTTGTGTACACTTAACCTACACAAGGCTTACATCGACTATCGAGTGTGTGTAGGTAAAACATGATTTAAACTACATGTAAACATTGAGTTTTATCAATGGGAACGCAATTGTGTTTAGTTTACGTGTGAGTTACACTAACACAACACCGAATTTAGGTCAATGTGAACACGGCATAAGATGCATAACGAATGCTTATGTTGAAGTATTTGCACTACTTAACTTTAACTGTATCTAAAATTTGAAATAATTTGGGATACATTAAGAATACTTAGTGGGCTAATGGTTTCTTGAGTAACAGATAAAATGGGATAAAAAAGAACATGTCATACTCGATAGAATAGAATATATATTACTTAACCAATAAACCAAAACATAATAAAAATCTCTCTTGAAATATATGTACATTGTCTTTATACATTTTGAATTTAATTTAAATTTTTCAATAATACCCCTTGTGTGATATAACACACTTTGTTCTGGTGTGAGTATTGCCTGTCCCAAAAAGCATTGCGAATATTTTTCTTGGTTTTAATTCTTTTTTAAATGTTGCACTTATGATAGCACTTTCGAAGTCGGATCCTGACCTATATTTTCAAGACAGCCTTAATATGTTTTCTCTCTCGTAAGTATCATCAGTCCACAAATGAGATGATTTAAACTAAAACTGAGACATAGAGCCAGCCAATTAACAATCAATTTTAACTCTTAATTAATGTCAATCTTCTGTCAGATCCAGGCGACTACTCACATCAAATGAACATACTGCCGTCAATCTCAATTTTGATATTACATAATTGTCTTGATTTGAAGGTATTACGGAAGAACTGTTTACAATTTAGATGATAGCAATCAGGATAAACAGGAATAATAATGTAATAAAACATGTTACTGTCATCATATGCATTGAGCGAAAGTAAATTATGTTACGATCAGGAGGACTAAGCATTGCTAATTTTCATCTATATCAAAACGTGTTTTAAGGGTTGTAATAAATCGATGTTAACAAGGAATATTTATCAGACAACACATGACAATACATAAAAAGGGAGGTTAAGTGGTAAATCAAACATTTGATATTAATTTTTTTAAGTTATGATATGTGCTATAATGATGCTGATGATGATTATGATTATAAGATAGTATATACTTATAGATTGAGAGCCTGCTAATTTGTTTAATTACCCTTCGTTGAACATGACAAAAATAGGAAGATGCAGTTTGTTTTAATATTACAACTACCCATCACAGTGTAAATGTAGTGAATGTAAGATTTGATAGGGCACTGTACAGTCCTTAACCACAAATTATCAAAACACAGTCAGCTTAAATTTTTTCCGAAATACAAAAATATGAAACAATTGAATTAAAAATAATACTTTTGAAAAAAAAATTATCCGCTTAACTATTATTACTTTTACTTTAGTTTTGAATTGAAAAACATAACTTGAATTTTTATTTTCGATAGCTCTCTAAACATAGACAAGTGAGGTTGATTTTTCGGTATACAGGTTTGCAAATTTGGTTCCCAACTGCCATATATGTCTTTCACAAACCTCCTGTCTTAAATATCTGCAGATCAACAAGTGTAAAAGAACTATTTGTAAAAGCTGACGTCTCCACTTATAAAAGGTATACAACTTTAGGTTGGTGCAGTTCATGTGGTAACAGACAATGCCTAACTTATCAACCATAATACCCAAGCATTCTCTAGACACTTTTCTGGGTTTTTGTAGACAATATTTAGTAATGTAACTTGCAAAAACCCAAATGGTGTATACTTTCTTCGGCATCGATGTGGCATGCACTATGTTGGCGATGCATAACATCTATTAAATAAACGCATGAATGGGTATCGAAGTGATTATACCTGCAAGCCCGACCTCCATGCTAGGCGGCATTTGAGATAACAAACGCACGCCAAATCTAATCTCAAAAACTCATATCTGTCTTTGTTTCTTGTCAATATGTTTGACCTTAACAGTTTGGCTTTCCTATCCATTTTGTGTTCTATTCTCAAAAGTCTTTTATACATCATTTGATGACTACGTTGTATACGTACGGAAATCAGAGCAAACGTTTGTATTGTCGTAATGTTATGTTTAAATGACCCACGTTGTTGCATAATAACCGTGGCATTTAGGTTAAGTAGGACACTATGATACATTTAACATCAGATTCGTTCCATTTTGAAATACGGGTCAGACTGCTTGTCTAGATTTAGAAATTATAAAGAAACGAATGTTTAACTCTCTCAGGCAAATCTAGCCTTTAAAAAATCACAAAAATACTGAACTTCGGGAAAAATTCAAAATGGTAAGTCCGTAATCAAATGGCAAAATCAAAATCGCAAACACATCAAATGAAAGGATAACAACTGTCATATACCTGACTTGGTACAGGGATTTTCTTATGCAATAATTTTGATATTATTTTAGGTCTTTTTTTATTACTAGTATCATCACTTCATCTTTTTTCGGTTTTGAACACCCTTGGCTTTCAAATATTCGTCTTTGAATGTCCCCGATGAGATGGAACACGTTGTATACTTACCGATATCATATCAAACGTTTTGATTGTTGTGATGTTATATGTGGATGACCCGTTTTGTGTTATAATAACCCTGGCATTAGGGTTAAGTACACTTGGAACGTTATGATATATTTAACATCAGATTCGCTCCATTTTGAAATATGGGTCAGACATCTTGTCTAAATGTTTTGTTATACCATCAGACAAACAAAGTTGTGTAAACAACATAAAAGTTACTATACTTTACCGAATGAAACCGCAAATCGTCAAATGTTTAGACAGAACGTTGGTTTGTAACATTGATTCAACAGAACGCTGGTGTGTAACATTGATTAAACAGAACGCTAGGTTTTAACATTAATTTAGCAGAGCGCTGGTTTGTCACATTGATTAGACAGAAGGTATTCAAAACATTGATAAGACAGAAGGCTGGTTTAAAACATTGATAAAATAGAACTCTGGATAAAAACATTGATTAAACAGAACGCTGATGTGTAAAATTGATTAATCAGAATGCTGATTTCTATCATTGATTTAACAGAATTCTGATATGGAACATTAATAAAACAGAACGCTGATGTGTTACATTGATTAAATATAACGGTGGTTTGTAACATAAATAAACAGAACGCTGGTTTATAACATTGATTCAACAGAAGGCTGGGTTTTAACATTGATTAAACTGAATGCTGGTTTGTAACATTGATTAAACAGAACGCTGGTTTTTAACTTTTTGAAATACTAAGGCTTTTCTACCTCAGGCATAGATTACCTTAGCTGTATTTGGCAAAAATTTTATGAACTTTCGTCCACAATGCTCTTCAACTTCGTACTTTATTTGGCATTTTTCACTTTTTGTGATTCAAGCGTCACTGATGAGTCTTTTGTAGACGAAACGCACGTCTGGTGTATATACTAAATTTAGTCCTGGTATCTATCATGAGTTTATTTGTACCATTGATTAAACAAAATGCAGGTTTGTAACATTAGTTAAACTGAACGCTTATTTATAACATTGATTAAACAAAATGCAGGTTTGTAACATTGATTTTACAGAACGCTGGTTTACACCATTGATTAAACAGAACTCTGGTTTGTAACATTTATTAAACAGAACGCTGGTTTTTAACATTGATTAAACTGAATGCTGGTTTATAACATTGATTAAACAGAACTCTGGTTTCTACCGTTGATTAAACAGAACGGTGGTTTGTAACATTGATTGAACAGGACTCTGATTTGTATCATTGATTTATCAGAATGCTGATATGTAACATTAATAAAACAGAACGCTGATGTGTTACATTGATTAAACATCACGCTGGTTTATAACATTAATGAAACAGAACGCTGATGTGTAACATTGATTAAACAGAACGCTGGATTGTAACATTGATTAAACAGAACGCTGGTTTGTAACATTGATTAAAGAGAACGCTGGTTTGTAGCATTAATTAAACAGAACGCCGGTTTACCATGTTTATAACATTGATTAAACAAAACGCTGGTTTGTAACATTGATTGAACAGAACGCTGGTTCGTAACATTGATTAAAGAGAACGCTGGTTTATAACATTGATCAAACAGAACGCTGTTGTGTAACATTTATGATATTAAACAGAACGCTGGTTTGTAACATTGATTAAACAGAACACTGTTGTGTAACATTTATGATATTAAACAGAACGCTGGTTTGTAACATCGGTTAAACAGAACGCTGTTGTGTAACATTTATGATATTAAACAGAACGCTGGTTTGTAAAATTGATTAAACAGAACGATGATGTGTAATAATAATGTTCCAACACATAATAAAAGTAAAGAGCTAGAAATAGATTCAAAACCTAGCATTGTGAAATAAATACTTAACAAATAAGATTACTCTGTCTGAAAATCAAATCAAATAAACTTACCAGCGACAGGCTGACAATGATTAAATAAGAAATAAGACAAAAGGGGCATTTAATTTATCAGATTCAGTCTTAAGATGTTCAGGTAGCCAGGTTATCTTCCTCTGTCTTGAATTTTGACGTAGCAGATAACAATTGGTCTAGATCTTGATTGAAGTGTACAAACTTTGAGAGTTGTATGTAATTCATGTTTATGACTTCTCATGTTTATGTAGAAAATTATGTGTTTTCTCATGCATATTTGCAGCTGTATGTTATACATTGATTTTTTTCAACTTTGCCACGTAAAGATTGTGCAGACAGAAAGAGATGACCAATTAGTTAAGTTATTCTTTTAAATGTTATAATAGTTTTATTTACGTGGTGCTTACTATTTAGTTTTCTATGATGTGTCTTGTGCACTAATATTTGTCTGTTTGTATGTTTTTTTTCGTTTGCCATGACATTGTCGTGTTATTTTCGATCTTTGATTTGGACTTTCCCTCTGGTATCTGTCGCCTCTCTTAAGGTGGTACCTAACAATACAGGGAGATAACTCCCTAAAATCAGCGGAACGTTTTAATGACGATGCGTTGTTACGGGAATATTAAGCTTTTCCATGATCAAAATAAGTGCTTGTCAAACTACTATATAACCAGTGTAATTTTTCTAATCAAACGGTCGGTTCAAATTTTTAGAAATTTTTACTTTTTTCAAAGGGTCAAAGTAAATACTTTGTCAACATTCTAAAAAAATTAAACGAGCCAAATTAATATTAGTTCTGGTGTTGGTTACCACCTGAAAAAATGTATGAGAATCATAATATCAAATTTATTTTTTTATCTAGTTTATTCTTTTTACTGTAATATTCTAAGCCTAACACGTGACAATAAACATCACAATAAATAAACTTTCCATGATGCAATACTTTATTATAAATATTATTTTTGCTGTTTTTATATGTCGCATTACCATTTATATTGGTCACTGGTGCAATTTATTACTTAAATAAACCATGTTTGATGCTAAAACAGTACATTCAAATTTTGTAAATATGCCCTTTGACACATGTTTGTTATTTACATAGTATCACTCATGCTCTACGATTGTTCTAGAAATGTAATGTTAATGAATGCTATATTCAATTTAGGGAAAATAATATCTAATACAACGAAACAAATCTGAATAGCATTTTCAGTAAGCGAGAGCAAATATATGAAATACATATTTATGGACAAAATGAAGGAAGTTCGCTAAACATGCTTTGGATTTTTTTCAAATTTTCAATATCCTCTGGTTTTATCTATTTGAATGCTGTAAACAATTTTGCCTTTTGAGTTTGACCCCCGTTTTTATTTTTATAAATCTTTCACATGCACACTATAAGTCATATGTAAAAGTCTGATAAAATCTTAATTATTTGTCTTTGCTCCTTTTGTACCTTTATTATTCACCTATTAATGTATACTAGTTTTATGAAAATCTCATAATTTTGAAAAAGAGAAGCGAACATATTTAATAACATTTTAACATGTAGAAATAGAAGAAAGGAATCCAGATAAGCACAGTTACATCTTCTGTTCTACGAGCCCATATCTAGAAGAAAATAAGTCATAGCTGAGGAATTCAAACTTAACATACATATTAATTGATCAAATTTTATGTTCTGCATCCTAGCAGAATCATTACTATGTATTGGCTTAATTTGTGTATGTAGACAGCAGCATTAAACCAATGCAAATGTGTCATTTGAAAATAATTTAAACTGATTTAGATATTTTAAAACTTTAATGAATAAATTAAAAAGCAAGTCTTCATTTAGTCATCTTTATCATATTATAAATTTATAACAGTTTAAAAAGTGCCGAGTGTCGATAAATTTTTAGATTGGATGTTGACCTGCAATTATAAGACGAATTCACTTTGATCTGAAGTATGATTATAAAACAGCAAATACCTTCCAATATAATGCACAGTAACACACACGTGTGATTTTGATACTATCACTAGTGATCCCATATTGGTCTAAAGTGTAATGGAGGTGTACATAAATGCTTTTGTTTGTTATCAAAAAAATAATTATTCGGTTCAATACAACGTCAAGTATAGGAATAGCACTTCAAATAAGTAAGAATTATATTTGACTTTAGGAATAAAGGTTTAAAAATGAGCAAATTTAAAAGGAATATCTTTAATTATAACATTTTATAACTTTAAATAACATCACATAACTTCAAGTCACAACAAATAACATCAAATAACAGTACATCAAATAACAGCAAATCGCATCATAGACAGTCGAATAATACATTGTAGCTGTGTTCTGTGAATTTTAAGTTCTAAAATAATTTACAGTAACGGAATTCATAACAACAAATGAATGCAAATTAGTTACCTGCTATTATTTAAATCATATTTGTTCGTATGAAAACTTATACATTTTGTTTTTGGACTATAAGACAGAATATGATTACCCTTTCGGAGCACCTAAGATCACCCCTAGTTTTTGGTGGGGTTCGCGTTGCTTATTCTTTAGTTTTCTATGTTGTGTTATGTGTACTATTGTTTGTCTATTTGTCTTCTTCATTTTTAGGCATGGCGTTGACAGTTTATTTTCTATTTATGAGTTTGACTGTCCCTCTGGTATCTTTCGTTTCTCTTTTAAACCTGTCGTTTACAAAGTGTACAAAATAATGTATTAAATAATGAGCCATTACAAAAATCTAGTTAGCTTATCCCTCACGAAAACAAATAAACACCACTTTACGGAAAATATACGTGTTGTCTGATTACCCCAAAAAGAAAACTTCGTTGATTTCAAAAAATCTCCCTTTTCAGTTCGGAACTCTTTTTCACCTACATTTAAAACTGCCAATATAGTCATCGGACACATAAATCAGTTTTAAAGGATAGATGCATTACATACAACATATTTTATATGAATATAGTTAAAAATAACATAGCTATTTTTAAAACTGAGAATATGCAATAATTAATTGTAAGCAAATCGTTCTTAGACGTGTCTCTATTATATCATTCGCAAATATGTGTTAATACCGATACGTTATAATTTAAGGAGATTACAAACTCGTCATGACAAAAGTATTCAATTTAATGACACATACAACAACTTTTTCACAAGCACTTTAAACCTTGAATACTTTAGGAAAAAATTGAGAAAAGGACAAAATGGAATGACATAATTTGTCATTTAAGTTTATATAGGTAACGCTATTACTACAGAAACGTCAGAGAATTGAAATTTAGAAAAAGAGCAATGAAAGAGCTCCTTATAACAGGAGGAAGTTAGTGAAGGAGTAAGTATGCCATATATTCAATTGATTTAATAACTGTTATATTAGTGTATTATAACACTTTAAAAAACGAACAGCAACATATAGCTGAAAAAACATCAAATCCAAATGAAATTTTAAAGATGAAATTACTGAACTACAAATATACAACTGTGAGGACAAATCAATAAATGTTTACACGTTGAAAAATAATTATGATGCTTTTTCCAATGACAGCTTAACCTTAATTATATGATGCTTTCAAAAATAAAACAATTTTATAAAGCACGCTTTTTTTTCTGTCTGTATCATTGACGTACATTGACGTACATCACACATATTCCTTTTATTTGACTTCCGTCTCTGGTTTTTTCGACAGAGGCTAGGAAAGTAATAAATTGTTCCAATACAATATAATATACGGCGGGTTTTAAAATCCATGATTTCATATAGTACATTTCCGTCTCGCTTAAAATAGCATTCAAAGTTTTTACTGAAAATCAAACATATCAAAGAAGGTCACAGTTTATATATCAGTTCCTGGAAACCATGACCTCTTTGTTCAACATGTTGAGCAATGTTAACAAAACAATGTATCAATCAATCAAAATATATGCATGTAATCACGAACATGAAAAGATGCTTTAACGTAATTGTATTAAAGTATCGTGGAATGCGTTCGGAAAGACAGTACCTGTTAGTAACATTCGATTGATAAATGATACGTTTTTTGCTCACTACTGGATGTTACAACGTTGACTCAATACTTATCATTCATCTCAATTACGTTCGTATGCACGTGCACTGTAATAAAAATCAATAATATAAATTGAAGACGGATTAAGATTGGCATTTTTGTATACCAAAAAAATACTAATGGCAAACAACCAATCGAGACAAAAGAAGATATACAAAATATATGCAAATAATTAATAATCACAACACAGAAAATACAAATTCGAGTAACAATTAGCTATCAAGTTTTGCAGCTGATATTCTGTTCTATAGTAAGGCTAGTCTTTTCTGATCCCCAATGTTTTAACCGTATTTTTTTCTTTATTTAATCGATGGTTTATGCTGAATCATCATATTGGAAGCTTGCTTTGAGCGTTGAGATTCATAGACATGGCATGACATTTTTGTTTTGATTAGAGTGCCACTAATCAGTCTTATGAAGACAGAATGCATGTCTAGTGTACTTAAAGTGCAGTATCGGACAGCAGTAATATGAGGGGGAAAAAACGATTGAAAATGAAATATATATAAATGACTTTACCAATTCAACAAAGTAAATAGATCATTAAATATTTTTTTGATTGGTTTTAATATTGATTTTGTTATCAGTAAATTAAACGTAAACTAATTATGTCTGTTGTATACATATACAGATTCATGGATCTATAATCGTCGATACCTTTATCTTGGCATTGCACAAGGTAATGTTTTTCTCGGACTGTTTATGCCATCTTAACACTACATCCATTGCATGTTGGATGTGTCCTGATTGATATTTATGTCTTGTGTTGATTATTATTTTTATTAGTTAGGTGCTTTGAATTAGTTGTTAGTAACTGCGAGTACTCTCAGATCAGTGGCTATTTTGTGATGGGATATACAAGTACCCGGCCATGTACATTCTGTGTTTTTGTTGGATGAATTTCTATTTGTATCCATCTGATAAAATAAGCCTTCTTCAACTGATTTTTATAGTTTGTTTTTATGCTGTACTGTTACACCACTGTCCCAAGTTAGGGGAGGGTTGGGATCCCGCTTACAAAAGGTCATGTTTTTCTCTGATTGTTTATGACGTCTTTATACTAAATCCATGGGATGTTGGATGTGTACGGATTGATAGTTTAGTCTTAGATCCATGATTGTTTTATTAGTTGTAAGTGGCTTTTAACTAGGTTTCACATAACTGCAAGTACTCTCAGATCTGTTCCTAGTGTCTTCTTGTTATCAGGATGTACAAGTACCTGGCCACATCCACTTGTATTTTTGTCCATCTGATGAGTTAAGCCTTTTTCAACTAATTTGTATAGTTCTTTCTTATGTTGTACTGTTTTACCACTGACAAAGGTTAGGATCCCGCTCACTAACATGTTTAACCCGCCACATTATTTGTGTAGGTGTCTGTCCGTAGTCAGGAGCCTGTAATTTATTGGTTGTCGTTTGTTTGTGTGTAACATATTTGTTTTTCGTTAAAAAAAAATTATGCAAATAAGGCATTAGTTTTCTCGTTTGAATTGTTTTACTTTGTCATATAGAGGCCTTTCTATAGCTGAATATTCGACATGGAATTTGCTCATTGTTGAAGTTCGTACGGTGACCAATGTTGTTTATGTCTATGTCATTTTGGTCTCCTGTTGATAGTTGTCTCGTTGGAAATCATACCACATCTTCTTTTTATATTAATCCCGCCACATTATGTGTGCATGTGCCCCTCAAAGTCAGGAGCATGTAATTTAGTGGTTGTTGTTTGTTAATGTGTTACATATATGTTTTTTGTCCATTTTGTGTACATATATTACGCCAATATTTTTCTCGTTTGAATTGTGTTACATTTGTCATTTCAGGGTCTTTAAAACTGTTTAAGTGTATCAATCGTGCATATCTTAATTTGTGCATAGTTATACAACAAAATGTTAATCATTTAAGGGAGGAAAGCACACGACAAAACCACAAAACAATAAAATTTATAATTATTGGTTGACTAAGGTGTTAAAATATTTTATGTATAACTTAATGTCATAAAGGTATGTTAGTGATATAAGTCATTTGTTATGATTGCCTCCATAAACTAAGTGTTTCATTGTTGATTAAATTAAGTGGCATTGTGTCGGTAAGGGATAAGAAGAGTGGTAGTGCTTAAATCTGTAGCATTTACAAAAAATCATTTTTTTTTTGTATTGCTAGTATTCCCGACAACAAGTCTAGATTGAAAACTACGTTCAACTCTTTGATTGCGTTGGATAAAAACCGCAATTTATATACGTGTGCATGTAAAACAAATTTCGTTGTAGAAGGGTATAACAACAGCACAAACAACATTTTCCAAAAGACCAAAGAAGTGAAAAAGTATATTTAAACAAAACGCTTTTGATGTTCTTTAACCCTGCTGACTGCCATTGTCGATTGCCAAAAAAAAATGATCACAAGATGTAACAAAATGGATCTTTATATAAATTTAATACTTAACATAATTTTTTTTTAACTTGTGGCCACGATGTAATCCCACAAACATACGGTGTCATTTTTTTTTGTACACCAGATCCGGATTTCGACAATAAATGTCTTTTCAGTGATGTTAGGGATCGAAACGGTATTTGGAAGGCCATATAAAAGTACCCTCATTTTTAGATAATACATATATATTTATAAATTACACTTATTTATAATTTGAAAGCTTGATTATCAAATAACACCTCTTCAAAAGAGGGGCGAAAAATACGAGAGGGGCATTCTAACAATTAGATCGAAAACAAACTGACAACAAAAACAGTTAAACGACTTCTTAGTACAAACATTGGCCTTTTGATTTATTACTTATCTTAATATTTCTTATGAAGGAGGTAAAAAAACGATGATATAATGTGTTTCAATATTATGTATTTCTTGTTAAATGAGTATATAGGGCTTTAATGCACTTCAACTATGTACTTGTTTTGGATTTGATAACTATTTTAATCTGAGAGTCATTGAGCGTCACTGATGGGTCTAATGTAGACGAAACGCGTGTGTGACTATAAAATTATAATGCTTGGTAACCTTTGGTAGTTATTTACTCCACTGGGTCGATACTACTCCTGGTGGACGTTTCGTCCCCAAGGGTAACATAAGCCAAGTAAAAAGCACTTCGATGTTGACATGAATATCAATTATCTGGTCATTTTTTTTTTAATAAATTTACTGTGTACAGTTTCTTATGCAAGGCATGTAATACCTTATAAATTAGTCGTCTTTGGCACAACTTTTTGAAATTTCGGTCCCTCAGTGCTCTTCAACTTTTTACTTGTTTTGGCTTTTTACTTTTTGTTATCTCAGTATCACTGATGCGTCTTATGTCAACATGTCATCATTCTCTTCAGATCTTGTTCTTTTTGAAAAAAACGAGAAAGAAGAAACAAGATTTTATAAAGATTTTTAACTACATGACTTTTTGATCAAATTATGGAAAAAAAGTAGAGGTTAGTGTTTAAATTTTTACTGCCAATTCATGGACACAACCAGATTCTTAAAATCTGGCAAAATTACAAAAACCAGAGGAGATAACATATAATTACCACGCGTACAACACGTGTTTCTGGAACAGCCTTCACCTTGCTTAAAAAAACTCATCATAGATACCATAATCGAGATTTGAAAAAAAATGAATATACATTTCTATTATGCAATGATTTATGAGTTATAATGCATATAATCAATGTCATTTTTTTATTATTTGATGAGATATTAAACAATGTTTTCCTGACAACTCCCAGTTTAAGGTTCAAATCAATGCTACGGGGTTAATGTTGTTATCAACAACAATACAAAATGACGATATACAGACATTTATTTTTCTCCCGTTGGTCTTTGCTGGATTGTTGTCTCATTTGGAATCAAACCACATCTTCTTAAGTTTATATTTTAAACAATCGGGAATTCTGTATGAGATAAATATGTGTATATGTGTACATGTAGATATTTGAATTTGAAATTGAGATAAAAAAAAAATCTTTTTCTTTGTTCTTTTCAACAAACACAAAACAAATTAGGACTTGTCATAAACATGATGAAATACAGATGATGAATAGTGCACATAATATAAAAGTGACCGTTATTGTTCTGATACAGTGAAATGTGAAATTGTCTTTCATAAACCAAATTTCGATATTAGAAATATTACATCACGAAAGCTGTATGTAATTTTCTATAAGCTCCAATGACATGTTTATTACAAAATAGGCATATCGAAAAATAGGCATAAAAGCGTAAATGTGTCTGTCTTGAAAAAGACAAATTTTCGAAACATTACAGTTTTGCTTACCAGTTGACCATCAATTGATGCTTATTTAAAAAAAAGACTGGGGGATAATAATAATTTTACTTTTGAACCTGAATGCATAACAAAAACATCATGACATGTTAAGTTCAATATATGAAGGATCTTTCATGATATGCAACTGTATTGACAGTCATCAAAACATGCAGAACAAATCGATGCTAGGTCTGCTTTGCACGTTTTCTTTTATATTTTTTTTCAGATCTAATTATGAAGTGACAAATTATCAACTAAACGTATGTTCACTTGCTTCAAATATTAGGAAAGTATGTATAGTGATGCCTTTTTTCTTTTTTTTTAAATAAGGAGAAAAGCTGATTGTCAATGTGACAATTTCCTAATAAAGTCCTCAGTTCTGGATTTCATGAGTATACATACATGTTAAGGCAATGAATAGAACTCATTTTGAATACTAGTAGTCAAGTATAAAAGTCGCCGACATGAAAAAGGTGATTCAGATTGAACGAAAATAAACAAAACAAGCCAGTTTTATGAAAAAACATCAATACAATTACCAATATCAGGGACAACCCGAATACAGTTTTTGATATTGATCGGGGATGTCAATAAACGCAAACTTAACACACCAGATCAAACTAGTGGGAAAACAGTATTATTCTAGTGTTTTTCACTGATGCTAGCCTGTTTGAAATATATACATCTATTTATAAAGTATATCAAGGCATTTGTGACATGATGGTGCAATGACCGAAGACCTAAAACGATTAATGGAAAATTGTTCACACCGATTGAAAACAAAAATGACCTTTGTACTATAAAGGGAAAAGCTAAAATCAGTTTTCGATACTGATACTTTGTTTTGGATTATATTTATGTCACCATATTTAGAAAATGTATAACATGGAATATAGGTCAGAGACACGCTGGGAATTCGTAAACATACATTCCAACCTAGAAACATAATAAATAGGTTGGCAAGGTACCAACTCCATATTAAAAACAAGAACTGAAATTATTTTAAAAAAGAATTCTAAGATTCATAAACAAAACTTTACTATACTGTATCTTATAAGACCGACAGAGTTATCGCGGGAAATAAAATCTATTTCATCGATTATAATTGTAAATTGGTATAAGCAAACTATACTTACCGATTTTCTTAAATAATAACAAATAATGTTGACTAGATGTTAATTTGTTCAGTGTTACTGTTTCACCGAAATGGACATCACATCTCCAGATTTCGACCATATAATGCACAAATTAAAATTTATTGTTTAACAATTCGTTGTTTAATCAGCACATAGACATATACAGAATTTTAGATAGTTGATTATTTTGTATTTCTTTGTACTTTAAACTCATACATTTAAGAGGGAACACAACCCGTTTAAAAACAAATAATGCACAATGCTTAAGTTAAAACATTAGAAATTAAAAAGCTAGTTTACATGATATGTAAGGGGACTACATAATCGTTTTTCATATGGCATTGAAATTCAATCAAAGGTATGTTAATTTTACGTATATATGAAACAAAATGACAACGCCATTACCAATAAAAAGAAACAGACAAACAAACAAACAGTAATAAAAAAAAACACAACATCGAAAGCCAACAACTGAGTGATAGGAACCCCAATAATAACTTAGGATGATCTCATGTGCTGCAGAAGGTTATAGCGGATCCTCTTTTTTACAAGTTGCACCCATTGCTTTGCGAAAGTTAATCAAACCCGGTTATTGGCCACATCGGTAGATCAAATTCGAAAAACATGGACGAGATTGTAGTTATCACATTAGGAACATATCCGCTGTCATCTGATAAACGTTTTTCCACTAAGAATAGTAGCTTCTTTTTTTAATAAAGATCGAATTTGAATTTCTGTATAACTTCGGTGTTGCCATGAATATCAAATATATGGTCATTTTTATAAATTTTCTGTTTAAAAAAGCATGTTTTTGAATAAGGATTTTCATATCCAAGGCGTAAATTACCTTGGCCGTATTTTGCACAACTTTTTGGAATGTTGGGTCCTTAAATGCTTTTCTACTTTGTACTTGTTTGGCTTTATAACTAGTTTGATCTGAGCTTCACTGTTAAGTCTTATGTCATCAAAACGCGCAGCAGGCGTAGTAATTATAAGCCTGTACCTTTATTAACTATTGCATGATATTCTTTCACATCAAATAGTCGTAAATACAGAAAATATTTGAATTAAAAATTAATATCAATTGAACATGTATTCTTTTTAGGAAATGTCGCTATTCTGCCATTGATACATGAGTACATAAGCTAATCAATAACTGTTGACATGTGTCTTTTTACTTTTCAATCGACATAGTTGAATAATATGTAAAACTGCAATAATATACATTGATTTGACTACTGACCCTATAATGATGTAACATGTTGCTAACATGATTCATTGCTATCAGCTGTTATATGAATTCTAGCTAAGACAGTGGAGCTGAATGGCATTAATTGATAAACAATATTGTCATTAAAAAATAAACTATCAATTTTTTTCTTGAGGATATACGTGTTTATCTTAGTTTCAAAGGCAATGCAATGCAATGGAATACTAAAAAACATTTCATATGGAGGTATATCGGCTTATCAAAATAGATTTGAGTTGCTCAGACTATATTTTGCTATGTGTTGTTTATAATTGTTCATGCCCTGCCGTTGTCAGTTTATTTTCGTCCTCGGGGTTTAAATGTCCGTTTGTTGTCTTCCGTCTCTACTTAAAAACTATTTGCATAGAAATGCAGAACGCTGACATAAATAAAAAACCACATATTAACTTTATAACTGATTTAATATTGATCGAACCTGAAAATCCTGTTTTTAATACTATGCCGATCATCCAAAGTTTCCACTCAACTTTTTTTCAGAACATCAATAAAAAGATCTGTAAGAAGTATCTGTTTTCTTCTATTGCCATGCTGTGGTAATGTTTTGTTGTTTATTGACAAAATCGTCATCATGCTTCAAACTTAAATCAGGGCTTTAGTTTTTTAATTGATTCCCATATTGTCATCCCAAAGCTTTTTATATCTTTCTATACAATATTGCTTTTCACTCGTTGTTTACATATGTGTGTTTTAGTCTTCTAAGTTGATAGATATGTGTAGTTTTTGTATTGGAAATAAAGACATATCTCCTAGATTTATATAATGTAAGGCAGGGTTAAAATATTTTGTTTAATAGGGTAATTGTTAGAAAGCTCTGTGATTTATTAGCGTCATTTGTTTTAAAATAAAAAGTTAATAGGTTTCAACATATGTTTCTACATGACTCACATTGCTGTCCTATATATAAACAATTGAACGATCTTTTAATCGTACTTTCAATCATGCTTTACACAAATATTTTTCTTCGTATTCTTTCTTAAGAATGTCCGCTACTCTGTTTCGAAAGATAACATGATATTATATAAATAAATAAACGGTTGAAGAAAATAGGGGTCCGTGTGCTTCTTCTTGAGATATGAGCCATTAAATATTTGACGGGAATGGGTTCTATCTAGATTGTTCGTACATTGAACAATGTCAGCTTTGGTCTTTCAAAACCTTTGAATAAGCCTTTCAGATATAGTTTTAGAAACTGTATGCAATACAATTATGAAAAGAAAATTAGGGCTAAATTGGCCTTTAAAAAAAAAGAATTGATAAATGGTTATCAAAGGTACCAGGAATATAATTAAGTACGTCAGACGCGCTTTTCGTCTACATAAGACTCATTAGTGACGCTCATATCAAAATATTTTTAAAGCCAAACAAGTACAAAGTTAAAGAACGTTGTGGATTTAAAAGTCCAAAAAGTTGTGTTAAACACGGCTAAGGTATTCTATGTCTGGGATACATTTTTGATATGCATGTCAACACCGAAGTATTACCTACTGGTCTGGTGTCACCGTCGGGGACGAAACGTCCACCAGCAGTGGCATCGACCCAGTGGTGTAAATGTTTATCAAAGGTACCAGGAATATTAAACAAGAAGATTCTGAATCTGTCAAAAACTCAAATAAGAGGAGCAAACTTCCGCGATTAACAACTTTAAGATTTTGAAATACTTGAATTGATTTCTATTTTTGCTTATTGCACTCAATAATTTCATGCATCGGCCATACTGAAAAAAAGGTAAATAACAAAAATAGCGAGCTCCGACGAAAATTACTGAATTTGCATCATTCAGTACGAATATATAGCACGAGATTTCGGGAATACATTTCGCGATTTAAATTCTTAGATATTTTAACTTTTTGCATGTTAAGAGTAAAATTAACAAAAAGAGACACGGAAATACATCTTTTAGTCAATGAGATCAATCTTCGTTATAATGATACGTCACTGCGAACCTGCTGACGATACCTTTTTTATTGTATGACGTCAGAAAAAGTGAAATTACAAAATGGTACTCATGAGGAAATTATCAGTGTTTCCTTAACAAGGACATCAAGGTATTGTTTTTTAACCTAAGTAATGTTTTTTTTACAAATCCTAAATTACGTAGATATCGTAAAAAATCAAAATAATGATATGTAAACTGACTAGTCTGATGGTTTAATAAATCTCTTCCTTTTGATACAATCTCTTTCAAATCTATTCGTTTTTGTTATCGTTTTCGTGTTAATATTGACTAAAACCTATTAGATTGGATAATATTCGTTTATACTTTAAAGTAATTTGACTTTGTCAAACCATTAACCGTACTCCTTGGTGTATTTCACATTATTGCATCCCAATATAAAAAAACAATTTAGTGAAGCTGTGCTTTCGAATCATGTTTCCGGTTCTCTTATAATATTTCAAAGTACGCATCAGTAGTGCATTATGTGATGTGTTTTACTAACTATAAAGGGCATCTAAAGAAAAGTAGAATAGACAGTGACGAAATTGTCGTCGTTCCTCTGTACTTTTATCTGCAAGATGAATATGCGTCATGTTGATACATTTGTCACAGTTTCTTAACCAATATGTCTTCTTTCTGGCTATCTATTAAACCAGGTTTATAAGGGACTTTGAATTTTCATCGGAGTTTTTTTTATTGATTTTGCTTTCTAATTACAATGTATAATACCTTCCCTCTCTGTAATACTTAATTTCGAACACGTGACACTTATCTTCACATGTTATTCATGTTTCATTCAAATAATGCATAAATCTTACTGAATCGGATGTACATTAAATTGCATGCCGGGAAACTTGTATTATGTTTAATATCCGCAACAGGCATAAACATGGAAATAGGATATACCTAACAGGACACAAAATAATTCAATTCCGCACGAAACATTGAAAAGATTGTATGTGGAGATACATTCCTTAATCTAAAATAGCGTCGACTTTATGTTAGATAAAATTAAAATTACTTACTATACTGATTTTTTAGCCCTTTTCAAAGTACTGGCCACTGAGCTGGTGATGTGCATGCGGTGATAACAGTCCACGGGAAAAGGTATTGACCCTGGGAAACCATTAATTTAGATTTGCAATCTCACTTCACCAGATATGCTTTCGAAACAAATGTATCTCCAATGATGTTCGCATTATATTTTGGAAAGTCAAAAAAATCTATAAAAAGAATTAAATAAATAAAAGAACCACGCGATAATTAAGAGCCTGATAATCAGGCGTGTTTTTTTCCTATATATTTATGTATCTTCAAATTGAAGTTTTTTTGCTTAACACATTTTGTAAAAATTAAACTTTTTCTAGTAAAATAAAATAAAATCTGTTGAAATACACATTAACAGGATTTAAAAGTATTTATCAGTAAAAAGAAAGAATTCAATTACATTGTTATAAAAAAATGTATATGGCGTTGTAAGCATTGTCTTTCTTTTTCAGTTGCCCTTCAACTGATTAATTGTTACAGGTGTCTTCACTATATCATTTGTATTGTCAGTTCTAAGTTTATTTCAAATGTTTGATGTACATGACTCACTAAGTATCAATGTAGGGATCTATCTCTTAGGTAAAGTATATACTAAATAAACAGTCAATGTAACGATTTCTGATATATTTGACGATTTAAGAATGGTGAAAAATGTCGTCTGTGAGTTAAAATATAGAGATTTCATTCTTTTTTATAACTATACTGGTCAAAATTCACAAAACGATAGAAAAATCAACCAAAAATTCATGACATTAAAAAGTATAAAAACGGCCGTATGATGACTATAACTTTTAATGTGTCGTCTCTGGTACATACATTATACAAATATGTACAAGTACATCTAAATTTGAGTGACCCCCTAAACAATGGTAAAATTATTTTTATCTTTGATTATTTTCTAACATCCTTATTAGAAACATTCAAATTAGCTCAACATCCTACTTATGTTCTTGATATTGGACAAATCTTATAATTATTAATATTGACGACATAGACAATGAAGTTAAGAACACGAACCTTAGAAAATACAAGGTTAATCACATTGAACAGTCCACGTCATGATAAGTGTATTACTCTGAAGTTCACTTTGCAGAACAATTTTCTGCGGAATTTTCAACCCAAGCATACCAATAAAAACGAAAATAAAGTCTACAAAAAAGTACAACAAAGCCTTTGTTAGTCTTGTATTATTTTAATTTTAGTTTCATGTGTACAATTTGTAAATTAATATGGCGTTCATTATCACTGAACTAGTATATATTTGTTTAGGGGCCAACTGAAGGCCGCCTCCGGGTGCGGGAATTTCTCGCTTCATTGAAGACCTGTTGGTGACCTTCTGCTGTTATGTGTTTTTTTCTTTGGTCGGGTTGTTGTCTCTTTGACACATTCCCCATTTTCATTCTCAATTTTATAGAGGTATACTGCTGTTAATTTTACCACGAGTTTTGGATGTTTCCACTTCGTTTATCACAAATTGTTTTGGAACTCTCTGTTATAAAATCTGTAACCACTTAGTTAAACCATGAATTTTTAAAAATAGGTCAACCAATTAGTGATTGTAACCGTAAATTGCTTGTAGTGCAAATTTAATTCATTCTTCATCATAACTATGTTCGAAGAAATTAAATGAAAAGATAGATAATACATTGCATCCAAAGGTTAAATAATGACCGTATGATGGCCATATTATACTTACTTGTGCCGTGCTGCTATCTCTCGTATATATATATATATATATATACAAGCATGTATTAATATTTCACTATTTAAATGGCCTTCTTGTAAATAACAATTCAAATTCAAAATCAAAGTTTTATTGCCATTTAAACTTTACAATGTGTGACATTTTACAACAACAAAAACAAATAAAGACAATAACTAATTTACTCAATATATATATACAAATTCAGGTAAATATCAAAGGGTCCCTTGACCTCAGTTCCATTGACTTTTTATAAAGGATCCTAGTTTATTCACTTGTGTTGGTGTTGATGGGTTAACTATATAACTTTGTCATTGTCAGTGAGATTAGCAATTGAATTTCTTTCTCTGTTAATGCAATTAAAATATGTTAATCTAATATTTGAATTGTGAGAACAATTTATTTAGAAATGTTTCTCATCATATAGTACTATGCAATTTTTGCAAAATCTCACTTTGCGAGGAATTTTAAAACGCCCTCCTTTTTAGCTCACCTGGCCTAAAAGGCCATGTGAGCTTTTCTAATCAGTTGGCGTCCGTCGTCGTCGTCGTCGTCTGTCGTCGTTAACAATTTTTCAAACATCTTCTCCTCTGAAACTACTGAATGGATTTGGATGAAACTTAGCATGATTGTTCCTTAGAGTATCCTGCACAAAGTATGTGCTTCGATTTTTGATTCGTCAAAAAACATGGCCGCCGTTACTTAAAATAGAACATAGGGGTCAAATGCAGTTTTTGGCTTATATCTAAAAAACGAAAGCATTTAGAGCAAATCTGACATGGGGTAAAAATGTTCATCAGCTCAAGATCTATCAGCCCTGAAATTTTCAGATGAATCAAACAAACCATTGTTGGGTTGCTGCCACTTAATTGGTAATTTTAAGGAAATTTTGCAGTTTTTGGTCATTATCTTGAATATTATTATAGATAAAGTTAAACTGTAAACAACAAAAATGATCAGCAAAGTAAGATCTACAAATAAGTTAATATGACCAAAATTGTCAATTGACCCCTTAAGGGGTTATTGTCCTTTAATGACAATTTTTCACAATTTGTTCATCATATTTGCTAACTTTAAAAAATCTTCTCCTCTGAAACTACTGAATGGATTTGGATGAAACTTAGCTTGATTGTTCCTTAGATTACCCTGCACAAAGTGTGTGCTTCGATTTTTGATCCGTCAAAAAACATGGCCGCCGTTACTTAAAATAGAACATAGGGGTCAAATGCAGTTTTTGGCTTATATCTCAAAAACAAAAGCATTTAGAGCAAATCTGACATGGGGGTAAAAATGTTTATTAGCTCAAGATCTATCAGCCCTGAAATTTTCAGATGAATCAAACAAACCATTGTTGGGTTGCTGCCACTTAATTGGTAATATTAAGGAAATTTTGCAGTTTTTGGTCATCATCTTGAATATTATTATAGATAAAGATAAACTGTAAACAGCAAAAATGATCAGCAAAGTAAGATCTATAAATAAGTTAATATGACCAAAATTGTCAACTGACCCCTTAAGGTGTTATTGTCCTTTAATGACAATTTTTCACAATTTCTTCATCATATTTGCTAACTTTAAAAAATCTTCTCCTCTGAAACTACTGAATGGATTTGGATGAAACTTAGCATGATTGTTCCTTAGATTATCCTGCACAAAGTGTGTGCTTCGATTTTTGATCTGTCAAAAAACATGGCCGCCGTTACTTAAAATAGAACATAGGGGTCAAATGCAGTTTTTGGCTTATATCTCCAAAATTAAAGCATTTAGAGCAAATCTGAGATGGGGTAAAAATGTTCATTAGGTCAATATTTATCAGCCCTGAAATTTTCAGATGAATCAAACAACCTATTGTTGGGTTCCTGCCACTTAATTCATAATTTTATATAAACTGTTAATAGCAAAAATCTACAAATAAGTCAATTTGACCAAAATTGTCAATTGACCTCTTAAGGAGTTATTGCCTTTTAAAGACTTTTTTTCACAATTTGTTCATCATGTTGACTTACTTTAAAAAATCTTCTCCTTTGAAACTGCTGTATCAATTTCAGCCAAACTTAGGCTAAATGAGTTTCAGAGTTTCAGAGTATCTAGTATAAATTTTATGTTTCATTTCCTTGTATGTCAAGAAACATAGCTCCTATGGCTAAAATAGAACATAGGAGAAAATGATTTTTTTTTTGCTTTTGAAGAAAATAGGATGATTCAAAGAACATTTAAATAAATTGAAAAGCCAAAATAATCATTGATGAGATGTTATACCAAAAAAAATTCAGGTGAGCGATTCAGGCTCTTGAGAGCCTCTTGTTTCAATCAATAATGAATTATCACTGATTCTAAGTTTTGTAATTAACAAATTCAGGTAAATATCAAAGGGTCCCTTGACCTCAGTTCCATTGACTTTTTTATAAAGGATCCTAGTTTTTTCACTTGTGTTGGTGTTGATGGGTTAACTATATAACTTTGTCATTGTCAGTGAGATTAGCAAATGAATTTCTTTCTCTGTTAATGCAATTAAAATATGTTAATCTAATATTTGAATTGTGAGAACGATTTATTTAGAAATGTTTCTCATCATATAGTACTTTGCATTTTTTGCAAAGTCTCTCTTTGCGAGGAATTTTAAAATGCCCTCCTTTTTTCAATTAATAATGAATGATCACTGATTCTAAGTTTTGTAATTAATTTTCTAAATTAAAAGTTTGAGTTAGAGATGTAAGGTTTGATCAATAGATTTGGCTCAAATCCTCATAAAAATTTAATTTACTTTTATCAATAAATCTCAACTTATCCATCAACAGGTAGTTGTAGTATGAGTTTATTTGGGGTTTAATATAGCTTTGAATATTTTGTAATTGTGTTAAATTATCACAGGTTTTTAGTCTATCTATATCAATGGTAAACCGATTGTTATCTTTCATTGGTTGTTTTTCCCGTTTCTTAGAAACATTGAACTAAGCTCAATACCACAATATGTTCTTGATAATGGACAAACATTTTGTTAAATTTGACGACATAGACAAAGGATGTTTAAGAACAGAAACCTTAGGAAATACAAGTTTAATCATAAGAAACAGTTTCACGTCACGAACATGACGAAGAGAGTATTAGTCTGAAGTTCATTTTGCAGAACGATTTTTCTGCGTAATGATTGATCAAAGTATAACGATATAAACGATAACAAAGTCTGCTAAAAAGTACCTTAAAACAAAGACAATATAGGTTATTTGAAAGTGCTAAATCAATATATTATTTGAACACCGGTAAACTGCTGTTACCCTTATTTAAATGGGAATCACGTGGTGTTTATTGCGGCATTATTGTTTTTCAAAATATTTAATTTGAATACGTTTTTGCCATTTCTCCAATTGGCTTTTGTAGTTCTCTGTATGGAAAATCTGTACCAACTAAGTTAACCTAAGTATAGTAATATACATGATACAAAGTCTGCAAAAAGGTACAACAAAACAAGGGAAATATTACAAAAAGTGTTTGTAAATTAAAGTTCATTGAATTATACTCTGTTTTATTAAAACATTGAAACAACATGACCAGATACTTTTGATTGAAATATAATCATGCCAAAACTAGCCAGGACTTTCCTTTAAACCTATAAAATGACATTTAATGTATTATCGTCGATTGAAGTTTTGTAAAATTAAACATTTAATATTAATGATTGTTCTAAAATATTTGAGTTGAATTCAATGTAGGTTTCCTAATGAGCAAATTAAGTTTGAACTCGTTCCAAAGTCAATCTTACCATCAGACCTCATTTTATGCCAGCGTTTAGTACATTTGGCAGTTACCAAAACAAGTCACCTTTGTTATATGGTAGTTGTTGAAAACATGACATATTTCTACGTTATTGAAAAACAGTGAAATCTAAATAGAATAGGCCAAAAATACAAACAATTTTAAAAAAAACAAATGTTTTCAAATACATATTGTTGGAAACCCATAATTTAAAGTAATCCATAATCAGAGCGAGTATGCGATTGAAATGTTTATAGTTTTTTTTATTAACCAACACGTTGTAGTTGATAAAAGAAAATGTGTCTAATCATGCTAATATTAATAAACACAACATTAAAAAAAAGTTATGTGCGTTGTGCTGGTCAAGAGGAAGGTGGTTTAAACAAAAGCTAAAGAAGTATGCTTGTATTGTGATGTCTTCTGTACAATTGTTATAGACAATAGGCGCGTCAAAATCCTGACATCCTTGGTGATTTTGTTCTCTTCAATGTAAAAGTCTTTTCAAGTTTCAACTTTTTTATATCATACCTCCTTCACCGACGGGATTACATTTTTTGTTAGGGTGCAAATGTCTCTTTCCATTTATTAAGAACTTATTTAAAAAAAAATTGAAAACAACACGTTTAATAATTATATGCGTCCGAAGCGCTTCTCTGGATCTATCTTCATCAGGAGCGCTCAAAGCCAAAACTTTGAAATTCGAAGATGTAAAAGTAACGAAACCGTTGAAGAGCTACTAGTATATGAAAAAAATACCTAAAATAAATAGCCAAATTCATCTTAAGTCTCTTAATAATTTCAAAATTTATAAACGGACAATTTTAGAAAAGTTTATTCAATCATATCAGTACCGAAGTATTGACGACTGAGCTGATGATACACCCGGGGACTCATAGTCCACTAGCAGAGGTTGATTTAACTTATGTATTGTCCTTTTAAAAAAGTTTTGATGCGAGCGTCACTGGTGAGTCTTTTGTAGACGAAACGCACGTCTGGCGTTAATATAAATTTTAATCCTGGTATCTATGATGAGTTTAATTAGTATTTGAATACATGGTCTAGTAGAGGTAATTATTAACAATTTCAAAAAATCAATATTTTGTAGAACAAACGTAGATTTTCAGGATTTTTTTCAATAAGTGTATTTTTTTACATGGTATTCGCTACACAATTTTTATATCCATAGTAGAAGACATGTTTAAGACGTTTTGAAATGAACTAGCAGTTCTGATAACATTAACGGTACCAATGTTTCTGCACAAGATGACAATAAATGTCTCTTCCATCCTTTTTCCATGATGCTGACGAAATTGCTTTAATCATCTAAACTTGGAAAAAGAGGGAGAACCAATAAACAATTGGAATATAGAAAACCATTCCAAAAAATAATCCCGCTGAATTTTGTTTGACATTGTTGAATGATGCAGATCAAAGATTAAACGAAACAATGTATCAATCATGTGTAGATCCCGGTAAACAAACACAGAACAATACAAACTCTGATGAGAAACTACTTTGGAATGTACTACAAACAATCATGTGATGGATTATTATAAAGCTTGTGTCTAAATTTGATATTACACATGTTGATAAAAATATCGAAAAAAAGTTATTTTTAACTATTTTCGTGGAACACTACTCTTTCCAGAATTTTCGTATTTGCGCACCAAAAAAAATCAATTATTTGTCGCGCGCATATTTTTAAAATCAAAGAATCCTGCAAAACAGTTGGAAAATAACAGCAATGCTTTAAATTTTCATACGACTATCTACTATCAGTTTCCCTTCCGACTGATAATGAACATTTTTGTTGGTAGTTTTAATAAATACTTTAAAGAAGAATCGATCAGTGTAATGTCGTTTATTTTCGTGGCCACCAATTTTCTTAGATTAAGGAAAACTAACATGTTCGGTGATATTTGATTTCGTGGTTTTACATAAGTCTCCATACAAGCCAATAACAAAACATGTTTATCGTTGTACATTTAATTTCGTGGTTCACATATACCGATGAAATCCATGAAAACTGGTATGAAACGAATAATGATGAAACAACAGTATTAAAAAAACACAAATAGTAATAGTATCAGACGGTATCATAATAAAATTAATGAAGAGCCGACACAAAAGAATTCAAGAATTGACCAAGTGATTATTGCTTATTAAATATACAATCTTTAGTTTTCTATGATGTGTCTTTTGTAGTATCATTTGTACATGTTGTATTCAGCTGGTTTTAATAATCTTTATTTAAAGCTGTTATGTATTATCATGGTTATTATTGAACATTGAAAGATCTTGAAGTCGCTGCTATGATGTATTTCTATGGATTAATCTATTTTTTTTGTTGATACCAATTTACGTCGTTTAACGTTTGTATTTTCGTGAAAAAACAATTTCGTGGTTTTGACAAAGTCTACATATACTCCTTTAGAATATTTGCAATTCGTTGAATATTCAAATTCGTGGTTCTCCTGTTCCCAAGAAATTGTGTATCTAATGAACGTTAGTGAATCCACAGTACGAGAAATTCTGAGAAAAAAATGGTTAACTTGAAAATAACATACTAGGTTGATGTTTTGCGGTTAATGGTCAGTTCTGAAAAGTGTATTCTGAATTCTTTATCTTAACAGATACTATAAAGTGCTTTACTTAGCTTTTGTAATTTATTATGACAGTGGTTTAAGCAACCACAACTGTGTTGCACAGGTTTAAATATTCGTTTTCCTTAAAGATATACATATTTTACTTCTATATGAATGATTACACCTGAATAACTATATTCGTTGTATGCGTCAAGATAGGCTCATATTCAAAATTGAGATGACAAATAGAGAAATTATGTAGTTAAATGGTTCATCTTAATTTGTTAATTGAAATATTGATTTGTTGATTTTTACAATTAAATTTGATAAATGCCAAAGAGCGAAACCTTGAACTAAGTACACTGTAGACATATGTTTCACGCCTGTACCTTAGTGTTGATGGCCTTTAATATAACAATCTTGTAAAAGTGCGATGGATATCCATCAGAAATTATATAGACCAAAACAAAACTATTTCCATGATTTGATATGGTAAATATTTTTCTCAATAAATACAAAACATAATCAAATGACTAAACATTTTAGCTTATCTTGTTAACTTTTCAGCAAAGTTTATACAAGTATAATGGTTAACTATTATAAGTTGTTACTTGGATGGACAGTTGTCTCATTGGAACTCATACCACATCTTCCTTTAAATATATGGTATATTTTTGAAGTCCCAAATTATGTCTGTAGGTCAGAGAATAAGTAAACAATGGTTCGCCTTATACACATGAGTTTTAGACAGTTCTTTCTTTTTCTATGATAATGATTGTTTTCCTTATTTAGTTTTGTGTTGCTATTTGTGATCGTTTTCGTCGCTTAGATTGTTTATAATAAAATATGGAAAAGGGTTGAAATATCAAAACAGCTGAAACCTTTGACATAACATTATCAAAAGAGCAAAAGGTTTATCCAACACGTTCCCTACTCCAGATCTGAGAAACAAATATCTCCACTTTGTTTTTCGCATACTGTGTGACCGTATAAAATTAGTTTATTGGTCGTAAAATGTCCAAGATTTGAAAAAAAAAAAAAAAAAAAAGGAAAAGAAAAAAATGCCAGAAAGCTGACCTTGGTTTGACCTAAATTTGAAAAAAAACAAGGGATGACTATTTACAGACTATGACTATTTGATCAGAGAAAACGAGTTGCATTCTTTCATGAAGTCTAAAATTGTATGTTCGTTATATCAATAAATTGGAATATATGACAAACTTTCTTGAGTTTTGCCTTGAAATTGCATTCATGAAAATAAAGGAACAATTCTACATTAACAAGGGTGCAATACCTTAATACCTTCAACCTGTCAATTACTTTGTAATTCCGAAACGTACATACATATTCCATTATATTAATGTTCTATTCCTTTGGTCTCTTGTGAAGATTTGTATCATTGGCAAATACATAACATGTCTTTTTTATATGATGTTAAGAAAAGGCAAATGTGCTTGATTTGAATTCCTCAAATTTATTCATATTTTACTTTTAAATAACGAAAATAGTCGTCATATTTCGTAACTAGAAAAGTCTCACTATTTAATTTTGATATCCATGTATTTTATTTATAATTTCTGAAGCATATAAACACATGGTCAAAACTGAATTGGTAATCTCTTTGTTTCAAAGAGCTTATCTATGACATGGATAAATTATACAGTTTCAGAACCAAACACGAGAGCAGCATGTTTCAAAATTTTATATTAATTTAGATAAAAAATGGAATCTTAACAATAACTTAAAGGTTAAAGGTTATGTAATAAGGATGAACAATGAGATAATCCACGAAAATTTATACCAACGAAAAAAAAATGAATCCACAGTAGTTTAAGCTACAAAGACGAAAACAACATTTTGCGGATTTTTTTATATACTTTACTAAAACACATAATCCGAAACAGTTGAAGGTAATGGTTTGAAAAATGAAACAGATTCGCTAGTCATTCGGAAACCTGTTGCAAACTAATTCGAAATTTTTAACTGGTTGAATTTTTTTTTTATTTGATAAACTAATTGTTCAAGAATGTCCGAAATCTTTATTGGTTTATTTTGTAAAATATTGTAAAGAGAAAGAATTTCATTTCTACATTTATCATGCAATAATAAGTTTCTTTCATAGAATTGTAATATTGAATGTTATGAATCTTAACGTCAGTTAATCAAGACATATAATAAACATTAATAATAAAAATAAATATTTGTAAAAAATCGAAACATGTACTATTCAATTAGGAAACATTATAATAAATCATTAGTTATATGCAACCAATAATTTAAAAACGATCATTGGTTGTTATGAGATTTGGTGACAGCGTTTTACATCAGACATAATAAATGATTTGCATTATCAGGGCTGTATTAAATTTAAACATAACACACGTGACAATTAGATGAACAGGTATATAAGGCTGATTTACGATTTTGAGAGATCATTCGTGTTTGAATAGTTGTGCAGCATTTTACCTGTAGTATCATTTAACAGTACTATTGTGGTTATAGTCCTTGATCATCAAACTATAAACTAAGGTAAATATATGTAAATTTAACAAATCAATGTCAGATAATTATTTGATTTATAAAATATGTTGCTCAATTTTGCATGTCAACAAAAGATAATTTTGTTTTCAACAACTAGTTAATTTTTATTTTCATTATTGATTAATTTCATATCGACAGGAAAATTTAGTACAACTTTTGCACACATTTGAAAGTAAAAACTGTTCTAATTTCAATCGTTTTTCATACGTTAAACTGGAGAATGTTAATTACTGAATGAAAACCTGTATAAAACTCTTATGAAATTGTTTATCTTTCAGAATGCTCTCCTCACCGACTTCAAACGTTTTAGATTTACCAGAAATAGATACACTATATACAGGGCGTCCAGTAGTAATTGATTTCATGACAGAACAAGAGCTAACTGAAACATACAACATGATTCAAGAAGCAGCAAAACATGGTGAGGGATATGGTATTGACGAATTCAATTCGGAAAAGGAGTTCCGAGAAGAAATAAGAGGAAGTGATTGCTTCGTAATAAAATGCGCAGAATCAGGCACTATTTTAGCGGGAGTAATAGTTGCTGTCAGCAAATTTTACCGCGGCCATGGTTCAATAGCGGATCCTTTCGTAATTGTGAAGAGTACCGAAAGGAAGCAGGGGTTGGGAGAATTTGCTATGAGGACATCAATAGACTTTGCAAAGCGATTAGGATACATGGGGATGTATGTCGACACGTTTTCGAATAACATTGCAATAATCAAGATAATAGAGAAGATAGGTGGTTTTGTTCAAGTCGGCTGTCTTCCAGTCGGGGGCAAATTACAGAATGGAAACACGGTTGGTTCTGTTATCTTTTATACCAATTTGTCTGACGTAAATAACAATGTTGTCAACGAGACGTGAAGACTTTGTTGTGAATCTTTTAAAAAATGCCTCTTACGGTATTTAGCAATAGCGAATAACACATTGCCTATTGGTTGGGATTAACCAAGTCAGACGCTGTGATAAAAACTGTTATCAAAAAGATATCAAGGACAAGAATGCAATAGTTGGACAAACTGGTCTTGGCGTAAAAATAGTATTCTTTGTTTTACATAATTGATGAGATAGTCACGGACATAAAATAGGACATTATTCAAACAAATTATTGACATTCTATCACAATGGAATAACGTCCATTGAGTGTTACTAAATGATTAAATGAAATGTAGAAATTACATTGAATGATGAAAAAGTATCATGTTGTAGTTTTGTATTTTGCATTTACAATATAAAGTGTATATACATGTAAAATACTTAATGTTCAATCAAGGACTAGTCTAGGATCTTTCAAAATGTTGAGATCACAGAAATATCTTGATAAAATCAATCATGACATCGGATGAATAATGTCTAGGATGTCCTTTAAGAACCATAACAAAATAGTTTCTTTGATTTGTCCGGAGCTGTTTACCCCAAAAAATTTGAGACGTTTAATCATTCTAGGGTTTTGTTTTTGGCATTAATTGCATGGTTCATTCTTTAAATGTTGGTGTCTTCCATTTAAATTTTAACATTGAATTATTTTGTAAAAATGTTAAAAGTTCATATCTCTTACAAGAAAAGGTATGGTATGAATACCAATGATGTCATTTTCTTCCAAAGACCAACGGACTAATATTCTAATGCAACAACGTTTGTAACGTTCATTTTGATTGGATAGCGTCACTTTCTTACATGGCATCAATTGACAATTGATGCTATGGGACGTACGCGCAGGCGCAGACGGCATATGATAGATTTTAAATACTTGTTTTAACGTCGTTTTCTGTCAGTTTCATTAGCGTCGCCAGTAAACTTAATTTGCGACCATCAAATCCCCAATTGATGCCGTCGGAGCTTAAAATACAATACAGTTATCTCCTAAATAGAACGGTTGTACTCTTACTTTTATAGTTCTAAACAGTCTAGCTTGTGCAGTCCAAATCAAATTGTAAGCTTGAATTTAATAAGTTCTCTTGATTAGTTTTTGCTGCTGACCAGTGATTGACACAAAAAAAACAGTGGCACTACGGCAAACTTACATGAGTGATTAAAATGTCAAAGCATTTATAAGGAGCATTTTAACGGCAACAAACTGTGTGCCATATATTATGAAGCATTTGTTTTATATGATGATGCTTTAAATTTGTCATCTTGCCACGCTCATATATTTTCACATACGTTGTCTAATTGTTGTATTTTGCTTGCCATGTCGTTCTTCCTTTTCCCGGTTGAACACTAAATGGTAATGTTTGGGGGCCTTTATAGCTAGCTGTTCGGTGTGAGCCGAAGTTCCGTGTTGAAGACCGAACTTTGACCTATTCTGGTTTACTTTTACAAATTGTTTTTGTCTCATTGTTACTTATACCACATCTTCTTTTATTTATTGTATTGGTTTGCAATCTTAGGCTTTTACGATATTGTTTTAATGCAGATGATTTGGTTTTCTTGTTTACTCATACTGTCTTTTCCTTCATTGGCTATTGGTCATAGGAATGTATCTGCATATTTCTTTGGTGCATTTAATTCTATATATAATATGTTAAATAATACTTTTCAATCTGTGCATTAAAGCTGATCATCGTAACTACCGTCAATAGTATACAATGTACCATGAAAATGATAAATATTTATCATGTTTTAAACTGTCAAGGTGATGTCAAAAACCACATAACAATACATCAATGTTAACTAATTAAAATGTAATGGATAATAAAGTACATCTAGACAGTAAATGCCAATTTGGTATGTAAATAAAATAATTTTGACATGTTTTCCTTTAAAGGCTTATAATTGGTTCAATCAGATGTCACTAGGTTAGCAAATGAGTTATCGCTCAAGTATCTAATGGAAAACAGGACATTGTTTTACTGAAGTCGAACATGAAAAACAATCATGAAAGACCGTAGGTCTATAATTCAGTTGTCAGACGCTCGTTTTGTCTACATAAAACTTACCAGTGATAATCGCACAAATATCATTGCATTTACAAATACTTAAATGTTGTGTCAAACACCAAAAGACTACTTACGCCTTGGAGAGAGCAGAAACAAATAATTCGAATAATTCAACTTTATGTTAGCGGCTAATTCCCAAATGAAAAAAATATAAAATATCGTAAATGTTTTACTTGTATTAACTTATCTCATTCAAAAATACATGTTGCATGCTTAAATCACCTAAATACATAAATGTTGCGTGTATCAATACCGTGACACGCCGTAAAGCAATGCGAATTCACACTCTGAATAAACAACAGTCATATTCGGGAATAATTAATGTTCAGTACTTATTGACAGTTTAGGAAAAGGGTAAAGCACAGTATAAGACGTGGTACAATTGACGTTAATTAGTTTAGACACAGCCACATCGTATCAACCAATTTGTGGTGTCCATTAAGGAGTGTCATTTTTTATCTTTCATCCTCATAACTCTGGAGCAGTTAATCGTAAAAAGGACACCTATGTTAATGAATATTGTATATTGTAAACATGCACGAGCATAACGTATCAATTGAGAGATATGTTAGCAACATACGACGGAACATATGGTATGTTACTGCTGAGCAATAGAAAATTGACAATTGGAAAGTTCTAAAGCATCCAGTTTGTCATAGATTCAAGTGCGAAGTCGTCAATCTGTTTTGAGGAAAATGTCAAGGTACAGTCCTTCTCGTATCAGTATTTTATGTTTTATTTTAAGTTCAGTGTGATATGTAAGATGCAAGTTCTGACTGAAATATGGTTGATGAATAAGATGGTAAATTTGGTCTTTTAATTGAGCATGGGGAATAGTGCAAAGCGTAGAAAAATCAAATACACATTTAAAATGTGGGCCACACTGAATGCTTCTATAAAACAAAGACAAATACAGTGTAGGAAAAAGACAATTTAGTCCATTCATTCCGTTTGTAAAAAAGTCAAGCACTAGTTTTATAACTGTCCTCGTATTTCAATTCAGTTGGAGTTCTTTACTTTTGTTAATAGTTTTTAGTTAAGCGTTCACCAGAGTTCTTTTTTTAAATTAAGGTTTAGAATAAGGTAATTACATTTGGTACCATGTTTGTAGTACAAATTATATATAGCGTTATTGTATTTAATCAGTGTAAAAAAAATGTCTTGATTTGAGTGCGTTCTGCTGTTATTTTGAGGCTGTTTTAAGAAAACCTCGATTTTCAAGATGGACTCCGTGAGACATCCATTTTGAATAGTTGAGGAAAAAAATTAATTGGTCAGTGTTTTAATCCTTGCAAGCTTTTGTTTTCATATACAATTGTCTGATATAAAATGGATAGGTAATGTATGGTTTTGAATATGACGGCAATATATACTTTTTTCAAATATTCTTGCTGGTATCGATAACATGTTTTACCTGTAATTTTGTTATACAATAGCTATAAAGTCAGGTTCAACCCTCCATTTTCAACATAGGAAAATGATTGTACCTAGTCAGAAATATGACAGCTGTTTTCCATTCTTTTCAGTTGTTTGAGTTTTTGATTTAGCCATTTGGTAAGAGACTTTTCTATTTCAATTTTTCTCGGAGTTTGGTATCTTTATTATTTTTCTCATCATCTAATCATTTGAAATTCCTGTATTTCGTCTGTTTAACAGAAAATATACATTTACCAGAAAGAAATTTCATTTATCTGTATCTTCCAGGAAGTATGGCGGTCTTCATTGTCTTCAATTGATTTGAATGCAAACTGAACTGCATATTAGTCATGAGAAAACAAAAAAAGTGGAGCAATGTTTAAGATGATTCACCAAAAAATGTGCCGTCTTGCAAATAAAGAATTGTGATTGATCTTTTAAAAACAGATTAACCTTAATTTCTTGTAAATGATTGTGTACTATTTCTGAAATTCGTTCCTGACACATGACACACACACGGCATAATTAAGTTATAACTAAACTCCTTGGTTTTGACAGAGCAACACAATGTTTCTGTACACAATGCACTTCCCTATTCGGTATAGAAAAAAATCTACTACTATAATCGAGAGAAAAATTAATGAAAAGGTGGTAACTAAGATAAATAAGCTAACCCAAAACCATACAGAACAATAGACATTAAAGGATCAACTTTATTTGAACTGCTTTAAGTTTGTTTAAAACATTCCAACAAGCAACATATAATGCTTATTACAACACAATGTTGACTGACGTATCCTAAGTTTTGACATTTTTGCCCATTTCGTCCATTTGCTTTGTTCATATATCTATGTCAAAAACATGGAATTTATTCCAATTGTTTAATGTATGTTTGTGGAATTCTCTTTAAACAATTGTAACATGAAAGCAAAAATAGAAAGAATATGGGGTTTCAATCCATGACACAAAATCAGTACATACTAGGCAAAGGAACATCGCTTGTACTGCTTTTCCTTATAGCAATATTAGATAATCTTTTGTACACTGATAGGTTTTTTCTGCTTTGTTTATGTATTGCAAATACTGATAAAAAGGTCTAAAATAAAACATAAACATAATATTGAAACAGGTAAAAAATAATTTAATTTGCAATTGCATTCGTCATAAAATTTAGTTTAAGTTACATTTTTTGCATCTTTCTGAACAACACATAACGTTGTAATACATGGTCATTAATTTGATTAATGATCTAAAGTTTCACGTATGTTCGATCTTGATATGAAAACAATGTCTTACATAAGAAAATTGACAACATTTCAACAAATGGCCTTAACTGCACTTTACCTTGTAAATTATTAATTGTGGTTTGTGGTTTGGTCGTAAACCTTGACTCATATTTCACCAGAAACAACATTGTTTACAAAATAATTTTGAAAATGTTTCAACATGCATACTTGTATATGTTATTGTTTATAAAGTTTGATGAAACAAAGTTTATACTTGAATTTAAAAAATATATATGGAGCTTTTTCAAAACTACACAGAGCGGAACATACATACAAATTTTAAAAAGTGTCATTTAATTCAAAGTCAATATTGAAGTTCTGTCTCGTAGTTATGTCAGCATTTTAAAAACAATACTCATATATAATAGGTAAGCGCGAAACATGTGATAGGTTTGGCTAGCTATAACTCCACCAGTTTCTACCTAAGGAAATGTCTGTACAGAGTCAGGAATATGACAGTTGGTATCAATTGGTGTGTGTTAAAGCAATTTAGTTTTTTTTCATTTGCATAGGGGCTTTCTATTCAAAATTTCCTCGGACTTCAGAACATTTGTTATTTCACGTTTTTTCTACACATATGAAAATAGGAAGAATGTATTTCATACCATTATATTTGCTAAAAGGTTATATCAAAATAAGAAAGACGTGTTTGATTGGCAATAAGACAACTATTCATCAGAGTTCAGATGACAAAATAGTGGTATTTACCATGGTCTAAAACACATAAATCTAGTCAGCTAATAGAAGGTCCGACATGAAAATTATGAAACAGTTCAAACAATATTGTTTATAATACAATTAACGGAAACCAAATATGACCGTTGTGAACCAATGGCAATCACTGAATAGAAGGCTTCTGGCTTAGGATAACCACATGAAATATGTGACATGGTTATTACCCTTATTCCTCACTTTAACATATCAAATTGGTATTACAGCACAACATAAGAGCAAACTGTAAATATCAGCTGTACATGGATAACTTAATTGTTCAGTATAAAGTTCAACTAAACCAGGTAACATAAAAACAATAGACACAAAGCATCGACATAACAGAACGGTTACTTACTGCAAGCTAGTTCCAAGCTAATTACAACTATAAAATACATTATATTTTCCCAAACCAAATTATCATGAAGTACATCCAACATATGAAGTGTTTGTTCTTAAAAAATACAATTAAGTAATACCTTAATGAATATATTACTGTATGCATAATGCAACTTTTTTTTTAATTTTCAGTGCATCAATTATAGGTTGCAAACATTGTTCAAAGTATGCCGAAAAAAATCCCTACTGATGGTAGTATACTCAAGGGGTGTTATATTTGGTATGAAACTAGTCTAAGAACTCAATTAGCTTAATGTAATGGACACTGGTTTCACATTAAATTTGTTCACATCTATACACCTTGTTTAATCACTGTACACACGATTTGTTCACACTTGTAAACAATAATATGTCATTTAACTGTTCATTACGTAGAATCGAATGCACAGTTTTCGGACAACTTTTCTAGCAGTAAGGGAACGATCATTTGACTTCAAAAAGGGGGATGGAAATAATCTGATCCCAAATTGGATAAAAAATTTCTGATCATACAGAGGATAAAAATAAATATTCTGAATCAAGAGTTTCCACATACATTATAATGTTAAATATTGAGATTTTTTTTTAAACGTTCGCGAAAAAAAATCTAATGCAGAAATCCCCCCCCCCCCTTTTTTTGAAATGAAGTGGTTGCTCCTTTATGAAAACCATTTTGATGATTTGTAGTAGTTTAAAAAAAACTTGAGATGCCTCGATTGCGCATTAGAAAACGTAGGCTGCAGCAGCGTGCTTACAGACGAAAAAAAGGATTGATATACGGTATTAGGGATCACTACCGTGATTTTTATCTTTTTGGTTTGTTTCAAATGATATTTCTCCTCCAAGGATCGTCCTGAATATGCATAAAATATTTGCCACTGGACATTAAGCAACCAACAATCAATCAATCTTCTCCAAGGAGTATTTGGCGAAGGGAGAGAGTAATGTGTTTTTTTTTCTATTTTAAGTGTAATTTGACGGATCTGAGATACTAGACAAACATATCATTTACCTCACACTTTTTTGTAGTAATACATTTATGCGTGAATTGTTGTTTGCGTGTTTGAGTAAAAACCAGTGGCGAATATTTCTAAGTACGTCAAGTGAATACGGGAAGACCTTTTCAAATGAATTAGGCAGCAGCTATTTAATTTTCGTAAAAAGGGGGGGTATTTTCATGACAAATGTTGGTGACAAGTCGAAAACATTTGTTTTCTCTCAATTTTAGCATTAAATATATTGGCAGTTGAGAGCAAAAAAAAACATCAGTGTAAAAAACATTTTTTTCTCCAAAAACGAGAAACAAAACATCCATAGCCTACACCCCCCACAAACATGCACATTCCCCCGAAAATCAATAGTTGCTGCCTTGTTGGTTCGGCAATGATGCTTCTTTGAGTCTTGATCAGGGGCTAATAAAGTACGTACTCTAAAGATTTAATGTGAAACCAGTGTCCATTACATTAAGCTAATTGTAAACATGTTTACTGTACACGGCGTTTGGTGTGAACACGGCCTAAGATCGTCAGACATATATAGCATGTGTATTGAGTTCTTAGACTAGTTATATAACACCCCTTGAGTATACTACCATAAGTAGGGATTTTTTTCGACATACTTTGAACAATGTTTGCAACCTATAATTGATGCACTGAAAATTTAAAAAAAGTTGCATTATGCATACAGTAATATATTCATTAGGGTATTACTTAATTGTATTTTTTTAAAACAAAAACGTATTATATATTTTTCAAGATTAATTACATCACGAAAATATGAAAAATATAATGCCTTAGAGAAAAAAATACATGATGTAATATGTCTAGTAACCCATGCTTAATCTGATTCACGAACCCATGAACATTCATTCCTATGAAAGGAGTCGATATAACTAAACAAATGAAAGATAGTAGGTATCTTTCGGTCCAAATTTGCGATAACTTATAATGTCAGTTTGAATGTCTAGATAATAAAATATTTTAAATGTTTGGTTCTCAACTTTATATACTTGTTTGGATTTCTTTAATGTTCTTACTATTTTGTTCTGATTTGATTTGATTGGGTTTTTCTTAAACGCCACTTTTAAGCACCGCTTTTGTGCAATTTCGTGGCGGACATTATTTTTTTTTGGTGTAGGTAGCCGGAGTGCCCGAAGAAAACCACCGACCTAAGATAGAAGAACTGACAATCCTAGTCAATTAATATTGGAGTCAAGTGCAGCCGCAAATGCGGGATTCTAACTCACAACCTTAGTGTAGGCTAGTGATTACAGTTGTAACTACTAAGACCATTTGACCACCGATGCCCTTATTTCGTTCTGAGCGTCACTGATGAGTCCTGTGTAGACGAAATGCACGTTTGGCGTATCAATTTATAAGCCTGGTTCCTTTGATAACTTTTTGGAGAAAAAAAATGACCTACAAGTTAAAACAGGTATTGGTCTTAAGTTTTTTGCATAATCTACCTGATTTTAGTACTGTTCAAGTCGATCAAAGTCATCTACTCATTAATATTTAACATCTTTAATTTACTTTCTAATTTAAATGAATTTGTAATCAATGTTAAAAAAGTGATATCTAACCCAAATGGTAAAATGTATACTAAGCAAAATTAAAAAAAAAAAACTTCTCTGAAATGAATATTTTTTCATTCAGAAGGCTTCTCTTGAAAAACAAGACAGCTAGCTATAGATATGAGGTAAAACTGCGAACTAACAGTGCTGTGTTTGATTAGTTGAAATCGTCGATTTTAGGATTTTACAGTTGGCAATGCAATTAATAATGGTTTTTTTTTGTTTTTGTTTTTTTATCGCAGACAAAGATTACCTTAGCCGAACTTGGCACAACTTTTGGGAATTTTGGGTTCTCTATGCCTTTCAACGTTGTGCTTGTTTGGCTTTTTAACTATTTTGATCTGAGCGTCACTGATTAGTCTTATGTAGACGAAACATGCGTCTGGCGTATTACCTGTTACCTTTGAGAACTAAAGATGTTAATAATGCGGTTTTTTTCTAAATGCTAAGTTTGATATAAAAGAACTGGCCTAAATATATTTTTTTAATGTCATTTACTTGACATTTCTCAAATTTAACATTTGAAGTTTTGCAGAAAAGTACACTAATATGTTAGTGCTCATTGATTGTCAATGACTCCGACTGTTGTATTGGTAGCAGGTCTCGTCCAATAAAAACATGAATAGTTTTTCAATTTCATGATAAATATAAAACTATTTGAAAACTGTTAACGTTATTTTATGCAATGTAACTCCATTTCAATTAAGGAAGAAATATTTTCAGTAATTTATTTATTCTTTAAAGTTTATTCTAGGAAGTGATCTTTAAGTAAAGGTTAATTTTCACATACCTTATATGTTATATCTAGTTTATGCAATGTTCACCTAAATGTAAATCAAATTAAATGTTACTATGTTAAAGTGCTCGCAGTGTTGAGTTATCCTATAATATTTTTTAAACAGTCGAAATAATATCACACTTTAAAATATTTTGTGGACGTTGATATATATGATAATAAACAAAAGTCTTTGTTTGAAATCAAAATATTTTTTTTTTTTAAATAGGCTATCATGGTGAATGGTTGAGATTTAAAAAACATGTTTAACCCCGCCAGTTTTTTTGCGCTTGTCACAAGTCAGGAGCTTCTGGCCTTTGTTTAGTCTTGTATGATTTTTAATTTTAGTTTCTTTTGTATATTTCGGAGTTAAGTACATGTATGAAGTCCATTATCACTAAACTGGTATACATTTCTGTTTAGGGGCCAGCTGAAGCACGCCTCCGGGTGCGGGAGTTTCTTGCTGCATTGAAGACCCATTGGAGGCCTTCGGCTGCATGATGTCTGCTCTTTGGTCGGGTTGGTGTCTCTTTGACAAATTCCGCATTTCCATTCTCAATATTACATTTTGGAAATTAATGTAAGATGTTAGCAAACAGTGTATATATATAATTTTACGTTAGATTTCTAGTATCTTTGAATAATTCCTTGTCAGTTATTTACAAATGTGTGCCGTTAGCTTGACAATATTTTCGTTTTTTGTTATTTTTGCTGAAGTAGTTAGATATTATTTGATGTCGTCATTTGTGCAGATGTGGCTGCGATCTGTACATCCTGCACAGCCAAACTAACTCCCAACCTAAGCAAGAATCTTACTGTCAGTCGACAGAAAACCTCAGTAATTATATGTCTATCCCTCGGTCAACTTTCGGGGATTTTTTATGCCTGTTTGATGTCATATCATACGTTTGATGCGATTTTCTAGTTTTGTTTAATGTCATGTCATACATTTAATGACGATTTTCTAGGTTTTTTAGAAGTCATGTCATACGTTTAATGGCGATTTTCTAGTTTTGTTTGATGTCAATTCATACATTTAATGACGATTTTCTAGGTTTGTTTGATGTCATGTCATACATTTAATCGCGATTTTCTAGATCTGTTCGATGTCGTGTCATATGTGTTTAATTGCGATTTTCTAGTTTTGTTTAATGTCGTGTCATACTTTAAATATATCATTTAAATCATCGCTTTGTTTGTACAAGAATGGGCATTTTGTTGACAAGATCGTTTAACAAAATTGTAGTTCCTGGTGGCCCTCATATTTCACTTAATGTTGACATTGTTTTCTTTTTTTTAACGACTGAACATGCTTACAAAATCCGAACACATGCTGATCATATGCTGATCATATGAGGAACTCGTGGTCAGCCAAAGATTGAATGACCGTAATGCCAAATTTACATTAGCAATATTTTCAGATTATTTTGAAAACAAATTAAACATGTAAAATAAATTTAAATTTTATTTCTATGTTCCACTATTATTATCTTTCATTATCTCTTTCTATGAAATCTGATGTTGCCCATCCGTCTTTTAATCTTCTTCATACAACTAGTCAGTTAGATCATCCTTGGAACCATCTTAACAATATATTATATGCTCCACTTATCCGTCTTGCTGTTCCTCTTTTTTATCAATACTCCATTGAGCTTCAGCTATTTGTTCACAATACCATCATTCTGCCCGTTTGTTTTTATTTTACATCTGTCTCGTTGTGTTACTTGGTTGTCGTGGTGACAAGAATGTGTTAAGTACAGACAGTATTGCCCCTTTCAGATGTGTATCTGAAAGAGAGAGGCAGACTTCTTAGATTCTGCTATTAGCAGCTGCCTACATATATGCCTATGGGAGAGAAAGAGGGTAATGGGTGAAACCTGTTAAATGTTGTATTGTTTCGTATAAGTTTTAATACCGAATGGTCTAGTTGTAGATATCAGTTCAAATTACTTTGCTGTTAACTTTATTTACTATTTTCTTTCTTTTTAATGGAAGTAAAATCCCGTTTTATTAATCATTATTTTACCATTTCTAAAATGTCAGTGCAAGAAAGATAATTCAATCATGTTAACTAAAGTTTTGTGCAATTACCATCGTGATGATGATACTTCTGTTATAATCAAACAGAAGTCATGTTTTCTGTCCAAATAGGTAATACGGTGACCTATAGTTGTTGATGTCTGTGTCAATTTGGTCTCTTGTGGAGAGTTGTCTCATTGGCAATTATACCACATCTTCTTTTTTTATAATAACAAAATGTTTTGCAACACAACGAGTTATCGTGGAAAGATCTTTTAATACATACATTAACACATCTATATGTTTTCTATTTTGTGTTTTTGTTTTGTTTTTGTTTGTTTTTTTATTCTTCGTTTTCTAGGCATAGCGATATCAGTTTGTTTTCGACTTATGAGTTCGAATTTTCTTTGATATCTTTCTCCTCCTTGTTTATGGGTATTCACAGATAATTATAAAACGTCATCAAAAACAGGAATTAAAAGGTCTAAGGGAATTTATAACATTTGCTGTAATAATTTTACCACAGCAGAAGTGCATTTTACCATTTTGATGTATCTTCATTAATTTGGTTAAAAGTCCAAAAACAAATTCAGACGTCGAAGAGTTTTTTGTTGCTCCGTGTTGAAGGACTCATTGTGATTTATAGATGAAAAACAGCAATAAAAGCGCTATTCTTTTGCTATTTGTGTTCTTTTTATTATTTTTTGTTTTACCACCTTTCATTTGATACTATAATAGATGCTACTTTGTTTAAGATTCAAAACTATGCAAAGGAACTATTTTGTTTTAAATATGTTCTTCTTTCCACCTTTTTTACCGGGTCGATAAGGGGTGTTGAATCTCACAAAATTTGTCCAAAATTTATTTGCAAAGAATACTGCTCAAGCCATTGCGAGGGGCCGTCTTAAACTTGTAGTGCGGTAAGAGGTTTATTTTTTAGCTCCGAGTTGAAGGCCTCACTCTGAATATATGAGATTATGAGCATTAATTAAAGCGCTGTTCCTTTGATGTTTGTGTGTGTGGTGTCTTTTTTTCTTATTTTCTTTGTTTTTGTTGTTGCTGTTCATGTATTGATTTTGTTTCAATGAAAGATATCCCATATTCTTTTTCTTCTTCTATTATATTAATAGTTTGTTTCTCGTTCTATGTACCGACCGTAGAAAGTTGGTTTGTATGTTCTTCTGTATTATCAGAGTTATGATGTATTTATTCTTGAGATAACTTCTCTTTTGTATGCCAATTCATTTTGTTCAATTGGAGTACCGTTTTGTACACTAAAATGTTAATAAGACTAACACCACCACCCATTTGATCCTCATTCCTATCCACGTTAATATTTCAACTATAAAACATTTAATTGATGCGGCATCAATCTCCATATATTTATAAATTATTCCGTATTGCACTGGCTACCGGAATTTGGATACACCAAACCAGGCTTTTCATATCTGGGAAATAGGCAGACATGTTTAATTCTGTATGTATGTGCCTGTGCCAAGTCAGGATCCAGCCTGTTATTCAATGGTTGTCGTTTGTTGATGTGTTACATATTTGTTTTCTTTCATTTTTGTACATAAATTATGCGTTAGTGTTCTCGTTTGACTTATTTTGCATTTGTCATTTCGGTTCCTTTTATATAGCTAATTATCGTATGCGCTATGGGCTTTGCTCATTGTTGAATGTCGTACAGTGACCTATCGTTGTCAATTTCTGTGTCATTAGGTCTCTTGTAGAGAGTTGTCTCATTGTCAATCATAGATACCATATCTTCTTTTTTATATGTTTGCCCGAATCTTTAGAATATATTCAGATTTTCAGTATCGTACATTAACCATCACAGTAAATTGTGTGTTCTACAAAAATCACCAGTCCTTCACCTTTCCTTTGATACCTCAATTTCTCAAATACATGCTACATTGTTTAAGATTTACAACTATGCGCTCGTAGAAGCTATTTTGTTTTAAATATGTACTACTTTCCACACATGTTCTTTTTTTACCGAACCCGAAAAGGTAGTGTTAAGTCTCACAAAGTCTATTCAAATTATTTTTGCAAAGAATACCACCGCGCAAGCCGGTGTAGAGGTCGTCTTAAATTTGCAGTGAGGTAAGATTTTTGGTTCCGTGTTGAAGGCCTCACTAAGTTGTGATTTTGAGATGAAGAACATTAATAAAAGCGTTGTTTTGGGGGAATTTTTGGGGGTTGCTATGAATGAATTGATGTGTCATGGATAGATACCCTTTGCGTTTTTCATGATTATTAATCATCTTCCATAGGATAGTGAATGTCCAATTACATCTAGTAGCTTATAATAATAATAATAATAATATAATAATAAATTCTTTATTTAAAGAGGGTAACTCAATTAGAAATAGTCTAATTTTCATTGAGGCCCTCAAACAAAATACATGCATACAGTTAACATTGATACATTAAATTACAATATATATTACTAGTATATGGGCGTTTTTCAATAAAAGCGTTATTTTCAGACCTAAAAAAAATGGAAAATCAACTTGTCTAAAATTCAATTTCAAGGGTTATTTTGAATACCTCTATAATAGACCTGTTTGTAAACAAAAAGTGCAATCTTAAATATTCTTTAAAATGATATTATTTTCATAATTTGTGTACTGTTTCGTAGGGACGAAACTTCTTCTAAACCCACATATTTTTGCAATTTAAAATGTTTCCTATAGACATTTCAGTTAGTTTACTTCAAATACTAGAAAAATATCATTTTTTTTCTGAATTGGAAAACCATTTTTATCGATAAAGATTAGACAGTACTCTACATATGAAGGTTCAACTCATGTTACGTAGTGGACATTTCGATGCGTTTCGTAGTGGACAAAACCGTTTCGTAGTGGACAAAACCGTTTCGTAGTGGACAAAACCGTTTCGTAGTGGACAAAAAGTTTCGTAGTTGACATCAACCCTATTATATGTTAATAAAAACATAATAAAAATTACATGAAACTAATCCTTGTTATTTGTTTTGCACGAATATAATTGAAAAAAGGTTAAAAAAAAAAAGACTGCATGGTAGTGTCCACTACGAAACGTTTTTCTCCCATACTTGTTTCGTAGGGGACCGTTTCGTAAGGGACGTATTCGCATGTTTTATTTTTTTCCCACAATCCCTATATTGCAATAGTAACAAGACTGATTGTATTCATCAAAGCATTTATCAAAGTGTACACTGATATTTTTTTCATAATTTTAAAACCAGATACTGCAGGAGATTTGACCCGTTTCGTAGTGGACAATAACAAAAATACGGTATCACTCTGGTCCATTTGATGTGCTCAATTTTTCTTACCAACAATTTAATTGCCGTTATAAAAGCATCACTTCTTTTGTAAGACCCTAATGTTTATATCTCTTGCAAACAAAAATCACATAAAAATCACATTGATTTTATAAAACTGTTTATTGGCAAATTTTAATGACTTCGTTTCGTAGTGGACATTTATTGAGGGACACACCTTCTGAAATTAAAAAACCTATATTAAAAGCTGTTTATTAAAATATGTTGGCTCTGAACTTTTGAATTATTAAAGAACTTATGTAAAGTAAAAACCCCATTTATTTCTTCCTTTTTTTATTAAATTTTAGAGTATGAATGTTGAACAGGCGATTAAAGGACATGCCATTTTGGTTGTTTTGGACCATTCAAGAGTCAATATCTTATCAATCCCTCTAAAAATTAACTGTTTCTTTCCTTAAAATTGTTAAATCTAATTCAATGTACAAAAAATTACTTGCAAAGATCAAACACATTTTTTTTAAAGTGGCTGGGACAAGAAAATACGTTTTTATTGAAAAACGCCCATATACAACAATTCAATCATTGAAATATACAAAGGGTAATAAATGACAATATTTGATATAGTTTTGTTAGAGAAAAACAAATTATTTGACTTGCATATAATTTTCAAGAAAATGATTATAACTATGTTTCTTGAATAATTCCACATTAGGACATTTTTTTTATTTCGAGTGGTAAATTATTCCATACTTTGGTTGCAAAGTAATGAAAAGATTGTTTATAAAAATTTGTATTTGGTCTTGGAACAAAAAGATCATTATAAGAGACAGATCGTAAGTTGTGGCGTTGCACATCATCAATATTTAGAATTGCTAAGTAATCAGGTGTTAGCCCATTTACAATTTTATACATTAAAATTGATTGTTGTTATTTTATTCTTTTGGTAAAAGATAGCCATTTTAAAGAAGAAAACATGAAATTAGATGGAATAGAAATATCGCATTCCAGTATAATTCTTGCTACTCTTTTTTGAAGTTTTATGATTCTATCTGAATCTTTTTGTAATAAATTTCCCCAAACTGAACTACAATAGTCTATATATGGTAGAATATATGCATTATAAAATAGTTGCCTTGTGTGTATTGGCAAATATACTTTAATTTTATATAAAAGTGATACTTTAGATGAGATTATTTTACGTGACACGATCAACATGATCTTCCCAGCTTAAATTTTCATCAATGTCAATTCCAAGTAATTTGAAAGAATGGACATTCTCAATACATGTTTCGTTGACGGTAATGCATAATTCTGATAGTTGTTTAAGTTTTGGTTTAGAACCCAATTTCATACACTTAGTTTTTTGTGCATTGATTTTCATACTGTTATTGTTACACCAAGATTGTATAGCATTTAAATCATTTTGCAATATGCTGTTTATTTTTTCAATGTTTTTATCATGAAAATGCAATGTTGAATCATCAGCATATAAATCCATATTGGATTGTTTAACATGAAGTGGTAAATCATTTATATATATTGAAAAAAAACAGCGGACCCAAATATACTTAATTTGAGCTGGTTGGTTGTTTGCACTCTTGCATTGGAAAAGGTGCGAAAGATACCAGAGAGACATAAGTCATAAATCGAAAAGAATAAGCAACACGAGAACCACCAAAAACTGGGGGTGATGAAAACTGATTTTCATTGTTTACAAGATAAGTTAAAGTTCACGTACGTGGTATTTGACATGACTGTTGATGTTAAAAACATTTTCAAAGAGAGTCTCAGTTAAAATATTTTCGAAAAAAAAACCCGAAGAATTTTTATTTTATTGGCATTTTGCTTTTTTTATGGATTCGTTACATCAGATGATTAATTTTTTATACATCTATTGTTTGAATATCATAGTAAATAAACTTTCAGTCGCTAATATTGTTCTCCTTGTCCGTTATATTTTCTTCTTGTCGATCGCTTTTTGTCGCTAAAATTCTTCTTGTTCCTAATTAGTAAGACCGGAAAACTCGGTTACCGGTCCGTGCGAGAATTTACAATCCACTTGCTACTTCCGATAGAAAATGGTCAAAAAGCGAAAATAGCTTTTTATATTTAGCGTAGCGATTTTTTACTGACACTCATGGCTATATGCAAATTTTTTGTTCAAGGCCATTGTAAATATGGAAGCAGCTGTAGATTTGAGCACCCAGTTGGGGGAAATGCAGGTACATTTTGTACATTTTCACTTTTCAGATTTCTACTTCCAGTTCCAATTTCATAGAAAATTATAGTAAAACAGGAACTAGTGTCTATTGATATTTACACATAAAAGTTGATAGTATTTCCATCAATAGTTAGTCCAAATAATTATGACGTCTGGGACGGCTATTTTATTATTTTTCTGGGAGGAAGGCGTCCCAGAAAAAAAATAAAATAGCCTTGCCAGACGTCATAATTATTTGGACTAATCAATAGTAACAAGTTCTTATGATTGTAACAGATTAAATATGACTATGAGTATTTCCAGCTGATCATGTGATGACCTCTTTTTTCATAAATTTGTTAGTTAGTCTTTCATCAATTAGTATAAATTTAACAAAAGCCATAGCTTCTTTTGAGTCAGACTTATAATCATACAGTCCTATAATCTGACAGCTGGATAGTAGGATAAAACTAAAGGCGTCACTCACCCAGTAGCTCTTGAGTCTTCTGAGTTATCTGAATAAATATGCCTATATAGACATGATACATGTAGTTTGTAAATTGTTATATTTTTTCACACAGAAAACTATCAAATCAGTCAGTATGATGTCTTGTACAGGGCTGCAAAAATTCTAGTCAAATAATTATGACGTCTTGAAAGGCAAGGAAAGTTGTCACAGAAAAAAAAGAAAATAGCCTTTCAAGACTTCATAATGTTCATAATTCAGTCAGAATGGTCAGGGGCTACTTATAATTACTAGTACAAGTTATTTTTATTTACTTGAAGAGTAAAAAAAAAAAAAACTTACGTAAGTAAATTAAATGAATTATAATGTTTGAATAATCTCCCCTTAATTTTCTCAAAAATATTGCAAAAATTAAAGTTGCATTTTAGTCTTAAATGACGTAATTGCAATATAAATTCATGCAGTTACTAGAAAATGTACCACTGCCATGGTTACAATATAAATATATTTCAGGATATGCTTACTCTGCACAGAGACAGTTATTTGGAGGAGGGGGAGGTGGTAGAGGAGGGGGAGGAGGAGGAGGGAGATCTCAACAAAACCAGAACCAGTACAAATGGCAGGCTTCGGACTACAATAACCAAAGGCAGGGACAACCCCAGGCAACACAATACAATAACCAAAGGCAGGGACAACCCCAGGCAACACAACAAATGTCTACTAATGATGTTATGTAAGACTTAACATATCTTTATGGACCTATGTTTACATGTATGACAGTCTTTTAATATTATAAATAACCAGAGGCAGGGACAACCCCAGGCAACACAACAGATGTCTACTAATGATGTTATGTAAGACTTAACATATCTTTATGGACCTATGTTTACATGTATGACAGTCTTTTAATATTATAAATAGCCAGAAACAGGGGCAACCCCAGGCAACACAACAGATGTCTTCAAATGATGTTATGTAAGACTTTACATATATCTTTATGGTCCTATGTTTACATGTATGACAGTCTTTTAATATATAAATAGCCAGAAACAGGGGCAACCCCAGGCAACACAACAGATGTCTTCAAATGATGTTATGTAAGACTTTACATATATCTTTATGGTCCTATGTTTACATGTATGACAGTCTTTTAATACTATAAATAGCCAGAAACAGGGGCAACCCCAGGCAACACAACAGATGTCTTCAAATGATGTTATGTAAGACTTTACATATATCTTTATGGTCCTATGTTTACATGTATGACAGTCTTTTAATATATAAATAGCCAGAAACAGGGGCAACCCCAGGCAACACAACAGATGTCTTCAAATGATGTTATGTAAGACTTTACATATATCTTTATGGTCCTATGTTTACATGTATGACAGTCTTTTAATACTATAAATAGCCAGAAACAGGGGCAACCCCAGGCAACACAACAGATGTCTTCTTATGATGTTATGTAAGACATACATTACTTTATGGTCCTACAACATTGTACAAGTTTTGAAATCGAAGATGGCCCCGAAAATTTGGTGTGGGTTACTAAAATTTCTTTTGTGTAGGGACTATATATGTGGGCTACACAATTTAAGCTGTGGGCTACAATTGCCTAGTCCTAAATTCAATCCCTGTTCTAAGTTTTACATGTATGACAGTCTTTAATATTTGAATTGAATTCCTTTCTGCACAGATGATTTCAGCAATCCATATATATAAAGAAAATTTAAGGGGCCCTTGACCAATGCCACATCCACTACAAGATATATAGTACATGTAAGGACAAAGTTAGAGTAGATTGGTATATTAGGCCAGACTTTTTTTATTATCTGTTTAACGAGAAAATTTGTAAAAAAATAGGGTCGAGGGGACGAAATAAAAAAAAAAAAAAAGTGCAAAATTGGTCCAGTCGACACTAAAAATAAAAATAAAACCAATCTAAGTGACCTTTTTTTTTTTTTTTTTTTAAGAATTTATCAAAATACAAGAACAATGGAAGAAAACAGACCTCTAGATTGGGAGCTGGGCTACTAAAATTTTGATAAAATTTAGTTCAAAATACAAACATCAATTAGGAATAATTTGGTCTGGGCTACATGTACCAGCTTGAGTTTCCTAAGTTTTATTCCGGTGTAGGGTGCAAACGTGTACTGTAGGAAAGGGAGGACAGGGGTAAGGGAGACAGGGAGAAAGGGGGTAGGAGAAAGGAGAAAGAGGGTGAGAGAAAGGAGAGGAAGGCTGGGAGAAAGGAGAAAAAGTTGAAGAAAGGAGAAAAAATAAAATATCTCTCCTTTTAAAAAATGATCTAATATTTCAAGAAAAAATATCAAAAGGAGATGTTTTATTCTAATGGGAGAAAGGAGAACGGGGTAGGAGAAAGGAGAAATGGGGTGGGAGAAGGGAGAAGGGTACCCCCCTGTCCTCCCCCTCCTGTAGGGTGCGAAAGTGAAAGGGGGTGAACGTGAATAAAAAAAGTTGTTTTTCAAATGATTTGGTCCCATCCATACACAAAATTCAAAAAGCATTATTGATTTTAATTGATATCTTTGATAATATTTTGATATGCATACTACGATACTACTTCAAAGGAAAAATATAAACCCAAACTCTTCCAAAACGTTGACCGGCATGTCAGGTTCAACATCTGCCTCGTTGGTTATAATGCGGCTGATGCCAACATCTTCCGGTAACTCATTGGACAACATGACCCCGATTGCCTCATCTCTATTACACTTAACAAATTTGAGTGAACACGAACTTCTCTCTAGTGATCGGACTTAAAGTTTAATGTAAAAAAACGGTCCCTTCCCGGAAGTCGTCGTTTTGTTTGACCATGCGACAAGAGATAAATTAATAATCGCAGACCCGAACTCATACTTTTTTTTTTTTTTTTGAGGATTTCGTTACAGTCGGCGGAAAAAATAAAAATAAAAGTAGGAAGCACTACTTTTATTTTTATTCTGAAATCGGACAATGTGGAGTCGGCGGATCTCGTTAAACAGATAATAAAAAAAGTCTGGCCTTACATTTGAGTTACTGAGAGCTAGTTCAAAGCCAATTACACCACACGAATATCAAAAGGAATATTATTTTATGTAGAGAATTACAAATATCAAACAAATAAATATTAAAGATAGTATCTGACACAAGTCTGACAAATGAATATGTATACATCATGTACATATAAAAAAAGAAGATGTTGTGTGGTTGCCAATGCGACAACTCTCCACAATGACACAGCAATTAACAACTATTGGTCACTGTACAGCCATCAACAATTAGCAAAGCCTATCACCCATGGTCAGCTATAAAAGGCCATGAAAAGACAATGTAAATCAAGTCAAACGAGAAAACTAATAGCCTTATTTACAATTTGCAAGAAATGTTTTAAATAATATTGCACATGTTGACTAAATATAGACTTTGAATGTTAAATGTTCATTGCCAATTTTTGTTTCAGAAACACGCTGATTTCAGAAGTTACAGAATGGGAAAGCAACAATATGTGGCCATTTTCATGTGTTGGATTCGAAAAAGATTCTCCGTCTATACCAGGTATATCTTGCGCTGTCTGCTGTCTGTATTAACACTGGTATGACAGTGGGGGTCATATTAAGGGAATTTCGCTTCTCAGTTTTTAAATAAATATCTTTTCAAAACACTAGTATATATTGATAAGGGATTAATAAAAGAATCAAATTGGCAAACAAAATATTTAGGTCAACTTGCTTGTTTTGGAGATGTAAGCCTTTGAAATTTTGGCGGGAAAATGTTCTCTCTTGACTTTTCATAGTTTTATCATTGACAAGTTAAAGTTCTCAAAAACTATTAAAAAATAATTAAAATTTTATAAGACTTTACAGATGGCTTATCATTATACAAGTAAAAGATTTATAAAATGAAAAATGGGGGTCAATTGGCAAAACTTTTAGGCATTCAAATTGATAAAACAAGAGGATTCTGTAAAATCTGACAAAAATTCCTAAACATGACAAGCATTAACATCTTAATCTACCCCTGTCTGTTCCTCCCTCCATCCATCCATCAGTCTGTTTGTCCAGATTTGGATACATTGTTTGTCTGACTATCTCCTCCTACAGTTTACAGGTACATTTTCATTATTTTGTAGGATTTTAATACCCATAATGAGGTGTGCATGGCCACATGATTTAGTTTTTTTTCATAAATATTCTGAAAATGATGGGTAGTTGCCATAATTACTAAGTCTTTTTTTTTTGGTACAGACTGCCTGAAGAGATCATGCTTGGTATAGCTATCTTCTCCTGTAGATGTATAGTTACATGATCATCATTTTTTTTTATTAAATAGTGTTAAATTTATAATTACTTGTTGTCAGTTGTCAATGTTGTCCATATCTAGTTTTCTCTTTATTGCTTTGTGGACTGAATGCCTTTCAAACTTTTTTAGGCTTTTGTTTTGTCTGTTTTTTCAAGATTGTTGGTAGTGTTTTGAGGACTATTACATGTATTAACTTTAGTGGCAGATCCAGAAGTTTTCATAAGTGGGGGCCTACTGACTGCCTTAGAGGGGTTCTTCTCCGGTCAGGCTTCAGTGATCCCCCCCCCAAAAAAAAAATCTGCCTCAAAATTTTCTTTTTTTAATGGTTTGCATGTTTTTCATTAAGGGTTCATAGCTATAGTGTTTTGAGGGCAACTGCCTTTCAAAATTCCTTCTTTTAGCTATTGTTTTTGTCTGTAATGTATTGAATGTTTCTAGTGTTTTGCGTTAAATTGAAACAGAATGTTTTAAGGTATCAAACCTGATAAATTCCATATTTGGACAATTGCACACTGTGTTACAAGTTTATCCTGATTTTTTGTTATGTTACATTTTATTATATTCAAATTCAGTTATTAGGACAGTAGCTAGTGTCAACCAAATATAGTTAGATATTTAATCGTTGAAAAATGAAAAATATTAGGACTAAGCAGTAACTAAAAAAATAGTTTGTTATTAACTCCATGATATTTTCAAGGGAGATAATTCCAATTAACATAATAAAAAATGGTACTGAATATCATGATACAGCACACACAATCATGACAATGGAGATAACTATTTAGAGGTCAACAGAATGTATGATACAATCAATTCTAATATTACAAACATGCTACTATTTTTTATTCATCATGCCGCAGTGCATCCATTTTCCATCTGTGTTTTTTTTTATTTTACAGAATTCACAGATCACTCTCCAGAAGAATTACGAACAGCTGCCTATGAAGCAATGCAATCAGGAAACATACAGCCTTATGTAAGACAGAACTTAAGGATTTTGCTAATCTGTTTTAAAAATAACAAGTTTTTATGTCCCACCTACGATTAGAGGGGCATGATGTTTTCTGGTCTGTGCATCTGTTCATTCGTCCATCTGTCCAACTTCAGGAAACCATTTTTGGTTAAGGAAGTTTTTTATGAAGCGGAAGTCCAATCAACTAAAAATTAAGTACACATGTTCCTTATGATATAGTCTTTCTAATTGAAAAGACAAATTAGACTTTTGAACCCAATTTCACCTTCCACTGAACATAGAAAATGAAAGTGCGAGTTTAAGGTTGAAGTTGTTGGTCAAGGTAGTTTTGGATGAAGTTGAAGACCAATCAACTTGAAAATTAGTACACATGTTCCTTATGATATAATCTTTCTAAGAAAAAAATCCAAATTAGACTTTTGACCCCAATTTCACGGTCCCCTGAACATGAAAAAAAGTTTGTGTGCTTGTTTTTAAGATATATGATACTGGAAATTTGGCAGGAAATAATTCTCTGGCAGATGATATTTAAAAACAAGAGAAGCATTAAAACAGCATGATTTTAAAATATTAATGAGTAAATATGTTCAGGACATGGGGGAAGGGTAAACAAGTTTTCTTTTGACATGTTTAAGGATGTTTGCTACTCTGTTTCAAAATATCAACCTTGTTAAAAGACTGTGTTAACTGATAGTACATGTATATCAATTACGGAACTCAAAAAAAATAATTATGGGTCTGTTTGAGATTTAATCCATCGTAAATAAGGGGGCCAAATGATTCTCTCTTGATTTTTCATATAATTAATAGCTGATTTCTTTTTAAAAAAAACTATTAAAGAATAACAAGGATTTTATACGATTTTCAATATGGGTTTTAAGATTGGGAAAGAAAAGTAGATGGATAAAACCAGAGGATTCCTAATATCTGACAAATATTCAAATAACAGAGGAACAAACATCCATAATTTCACTTTTACATTTAAAATTTCAGCATAACTGAGGTTACCTCCCTTTGCCTAGTTAATTACAATGTGATTATTTTACTTTTTCCAAGATTCACCTAACCAGGAATATAATTTCATAAAAATGACAAACTTGTATAGGAATTGGAGAAGATCATACATCAATTTTGTAGTTAGAGTACGTACAGCAAATGGCTGGATAGCACAAACATCAACACCACAAGCTGCTTGCTTTAAAAAGCATATATATTGTCAGCATTTTATGAAAATTAAATGAGCCAAATTGTCAGCCTTCCTAAGATGAAACATAATATCACCACAAGCTGCTTGCTTTAAAAAACTTTTTTTTTGTAAAAATTTTATGAAAATAAAATGAGCCAAATTGTCAGCCTACCTAAGATGGTACATAACACTACAGTGAGGTAACTGTATAAATCAGATCATTTTAATCATATTGGATTGTTAAGGAAATATTAACTGTCTCAATGATATAAATAAGTGTTTGTCAAATTGCTACATATCCAATGAAATTTTTCTGATAAAATATGTGGTTGAATTTTTTGAAATTTTGTCAAAGGGTCAAAGGAGTATGTTCGATAAGGTCCTAAAATGGCCCCCCTTTTTAGCGTAAATTTCAAATTCAGATTTATCGACCAATATCACGATAAATTATAGCTAATACATTGACTAGCTAGGATATAAACAATTTTGTTGAAAATTTTACGTTTCTGCGTTTCATTATGACGTCACAAGTTGTACTCATATTGATTTGTCACGAAAAAATCAATGAAAATGGGTAAATTTCCATAGATTATTGGACTGGAAACATAGAGCGCATACGTCGACAAGAAAGATCTTTTGAAATAATGTTTGTGAAGACATTTCACATGTCTTATTTGAATCTTAAGCTTGTCGACGCCTGCGCTTTATGTTTCCTGGTCCTTCATTTGGTTGAAATCTAGCTGATTTTGTCAAATTTCACTAAAATCCCTTATTTTGACCTTTTTTGGATGTAAAAATCAACGTGTTAGAATTAAACTTTGACAAAAACAGTTCTGTTTAACTTTCTAACATGTCTTTCAGGCAACTTAAAACATTTATTGTCTTGTAACTATGAACTTTATAATTGGGGCCAAAAATGGCTCTTACCGAACTTGCTCCTTTAATATTTTTGTCAAAATTTTAGAAAATTAAATAAGCCAAATAAATTGAAGTCAGAGTTTGGTACCATAAAAAAAGTCATCTGTCATGTCTGTGTGCTCAACTCAAGAATATGTTTGAGGGGTCTGACGGGTTATTTTCAATCATAGTGATCGGTGCATTTTTGCTAAAGTGATCCGTTTTTCTACAGATTATTTTTCTTTTTTATATTTTCCTGATCCGTGATCATGGAAATTTAATTTCCTTGAATCGTGATTGACAAAAAAATCAACTTGTGAATCGTGATGAGAACTGATGTTTAACTTTTCCCATGGTTACACCTGAAACTAGCAGCATAATTTAAACAGATGTTTATATCACATCCAGTGACAAATATTTCATGAATATTTAGGACATTTAAACTGTTGAGAATGTTTTTTTACTATTTTTTGCAGATTCAGCAAGCTGAAACATTGATAAATGAATACAAACAGAAAAGATCTCAAGTAAAAAATATGACAATGACACTGAAACAGAAATTAGTAAGTTCATACTATATTGATTTTTTTCATAGATCAGATATGCCATGTATGCAATGGTGTTGTATTCTGGTAATCATCCTTCTTTTGGACTACTCTGCTTTACAAAAAATAATTTAGAAAACTATTTCTTACAAAGTTTGCAGATTGAATATTTTGACTTTTGAGTCATAATATAAAGGGGTTGAAAGTATTCAAATAGACACAATATATCTTCTATTTTATATACAAGAAGATGTAGTTTGACTATGAGTGCCAATGAGATAAGTCTCCATCCAAGTCACTATTTATAAATGTAAACCAGTAAAGGTCAAAGTATGATCTTCAACAGTGTGCTAACTCACACTGAACAGCAAAATATAAAGGGCCCCAAAAATTACTTGTGTAAAACTATTCAATTAGAAAAAGCAACAGTCTAATCTATATAAAAAACCAGAAACACTTATGAACCACTACAACTACTGAACGTCAGATTCCTGACTTAGGACAGGTACTTAACTGAATATGAGATTCCTGACTTAGAAAAGTGTGTTCAAATGCTAGGGAAGAAATATCATCACACAGAAACACAATACACCATTTCTACAATTACCCTGTCCAACACATTAATAGGATATTACTTCATGTAAATTTGACATTTTTTAAATCAAAAAGGATATTTGGAATGATTACCCGTGTGTAAAAAATATCCACAACATATAAAACACCTAATTAGTCTATCAATATTGATCACTGGTCTATTAATTGTGTAAAATCCAAGAAGTTTTCCTATCAAATATTGATGGTTTTCCATCTTTCTCCTTAAAAGAACTGGCTGCCAGGATAAAAAAAAAAAAGAGCAAAGATTGCTGAAATTGTTTTTTATTAAACAAAAACAAGCAAAATAATATAGAAGATGTTATTTTTCTGCTCGTGAAAGACACAAAAATAAATTGCTCACCAAAATAATTTCTTTTATAATATCCATCAGAATGTCTTTTCCTAAATTTGCCATTGCAGGTTACACATATTGATGTGTCAACGGTTTATCTTAATCATGTAAATAATTTGACTGTTATCAAAATCTGAACCATGTGTGTCTGTTTGATATTTGATATATATAACTGCTGTGGTGGATCAGAGGGGGGTTTCAGGGATTGGAACCCCCCTCTGATCAATGCATTAGTTTGAATTGGGACATATAGTTTTTTTCTTTCTATGTTACAGATATCAATGATTGAAGATTACAGACTGAACAAAAACAAGTATGTATAATTTAAAAACTAACATTGTTGTGCACACAAGGGGCCTTCTTGTTCTCAGGGGCTTTCTCTTTAGATTTTGAAATATATAAATTCCATCATTAAAACAAAGGTTAAGATAAGAACAACATTAACAACTGATTTGTCCAATTGCATAGTATTTCCTGGAAGGTTTGGTCCATTAATACAAAGCCTCGTGGGCCAAGTGGGTGACATAGTTCATTTAAACTGCTAATTAGCCTGATAACACTAGTGTGAATTAAAACCCTTTAAGTGTCAAGGTGATAAACTCTCTCCATAGTTGTCAGTTTTCTTTCTGAAAGTCAGTAGTTTCCACACAGTACACAGATCCTGCTTTTGGTACTGATAAATCAAATTGTGATGAAATTTAATTATTGGCCATTTTCTACAAATATATGGATGATTTAATTTGTGTCATGAAACCCTTCCTAATTTCTTTTCTTAAACTTTTTTATTTTTTTATTTAATCATATTTATAGAAAAAACGAAAAATTCTGTGTTCACCATTCTTGTATTAAGAAGTAGATACCTTCATCAGGAACACTTGGGACTAAATTTTAGATACCAATAAAATTTATGCAGAGCAAAAGCAAAATTATGAAAATGGGGCTCTATATCATGTACATAGTACAGCCAAACATTTATTTTGTGTTTCATTTCTTTTAGACAGTAAATTCAAATCCCTAAAAAGATGAACCTAAGCTTACTTATTTTTATTTTTAATGCATGGTGCTCTTCTTTTTGGACAAATTATAACAAAACTAGAGAAAACCTTGTTATTTCTAACTAACACATGTAACAATATGGATACTTTTATGTTGTTTAAAGTAATCAAGAATTGTTCAGCAGCTTATAACATACTTAACCTTTTATCAACAGAACTTAAAATTCAGAATTTTTAACCCCATATTTTTAATGTCCCATTTATGCGGTATGGTCATTGTGTTTTTTCAGTCTCTGCATCCGTTTGTCCTGCTTCAGGTTAGAGATTTTGGTCAAGGTATTTTTCGATGAAGTGAAGTCTAATCAACTTGAAACTTAGTACACATGTTCTCTTTGATATGATGTTTCTAATTTTAATACCAAATTAGAGTTTTGACCCTAATTTCATAGTTCACTGAACATAAAAAATGATAAAAAAGAATTACTGTAATATTTTTCTGTCTATGTAAAAATAACATAAACAAGGTGGTGCACACTGCTGGTTATTTTGAAGTGTGTGCACCTCATTTTTTATGTTATTGTGGATAGACAGAAAGAGTATTACACTCATTCTTTAATTTCTATTTAGGGCCGAAGTTAATCATGAAAAAACAATGATGAAGTCATGGTCACATGAAAAATTATATCTATGAGCTATTTATTATTAGACATAGCACTGCCTGCCAATCAGAAGTAGCATTATATTTAAATTTAAATTATTCAGTTTTAAAAGATTTTTTATTTTTTTAAGCAGAAGTGGATCATCTAGTTCAAGTGAGTACTAAGTAATTGAAATTTAGAATTCATGAAAACTGAGTTATATCCTTTTTCTTATTCCGTTAATATACATATAGATCTTGGATGTTAAATGTTGTTCAATTTATTTAAAGAAAGTTTTCGGTCATTTAATTTGAAAACAATATTTTGTAACTCACACTTATGCTCTCACCAACTGTAGATATGTCAGAACTGTTGACAACCTCACAGGTTTGCAGTTCCTGCTGCAAATGGGATTATTTGGTACCAACACTAATGCAATATAAGTCCATGCAAGAAAGTATTACTTATAAATACATGTATTATAATACACATAATATCAGATAATGAATTATTGTGATGTATCTATAAATACATGTATTATAATGTAAAATACCAATGTCTATATTTACAGAAGTTCACCCTAAAATGTGAAAATAATTTAACATTGACAAACTAATAAATACTATCAAATGCATTTTTTTTTACAAATAAAACTATTCCATTGTATAGATATAAGAAGATGTGGTATGTCTGCCAAAGTGACAACTCTCTATCCAAGTCACAATTTGTAAAAGATAACCATTATAGGACATAGTAAAGTAAGGTCTTCAACACAGAACATTGGCTCAGACTGAAGAGTAAACTATAAAGGGCCCCAAAAATGACTAGTATAAATAAAAGCAACCGTAGTATACCACTGTTCAAAACTCGTAAAGCGATGGACAAAACAAAAAATTGGGGTAACAAACTAAAATTGAGGGAAACGCATTAAATATTATAAGAGGAGAACACCGACATTCAAATAGGAAAACCAACAGTCTAATCTAAATGAATACTGTGGATTCATTATTATTCGTTGGATACCAATTTTCGTGGTTTTCCTGGGTACAGGAGAACCACAAATTTAATTGTTCAATGAATATCACATTTTATATAGGCTTGTATACAGACTTTGGCAAGACCACGAAATTAAATATCCACGAACATGCAAGTTTTCCTTAATCCATGAAAATTGGTTCCCACGAAAATAAATGAATCCACAGTAACCAGAAACAAGAAACATTATTTATTATAGACTCATGAAGATATGAAAGATAAAATAGATGTATCCAGATTTAAATAGCGAATACATATTTTATAACAAATGAAATTACTTCATATTTAAGACAAATTATTGTTTTATCATGTTTATTGTAGATTCATCATCACTATTTAGTAAGTCTAACTCAGCCTTTGGAGGTACATCTTTTGGATCTTCAAGTTCATCAAATTCATTTGGATCAACTGGTTCTGCTAATGCATTTGGCTCATCGGGCACCAGTCCCCTTTCCGCTACTGGTACAAGTTCAGCATTTGGAAGTTCAGGAACCAGTCCACTTGGTACACCATCCATATTTGGTGCAACAGGTTCAAGTTCCACTTTTGCTTCAACAGGTTCGAGTTCCACGTTTGGTGCAACAGGTTCAAGCTCATCGTTTGGTGCAACAGGTTCAAGCTCTACCTTTGGTTCAAAAGGAACAAGTCCACTTGGTGCCACTGCTGCAAGTTCCGCTTTTGGGACACAACCATTTGGTGCTTCAGATATTCAAACTCAGCCTGGATCACAAGCTACATTTGGAACCTCAGCTTTTGGAGCAGGAACCTTAGGAAGTACCAGTGCTGCATTTTCTGGTACCCCAACAGGATCTTCACCGCAAGCCTTTGGTGCACAGCAAAATCAAGCATCTTCATCATTTGGACAAGAAGCTAGTAGCTTTACTTCAAGTGGGTTTCCTACTGTTGCCCAATCTGGTTTTGGTGCAAGTCCGTTTACAAGTCAGCCACAGGCCACAGGATTGTTTGGGAAACAAGCACCAGCTCCTGCAGCTAACCCCTTTGGAGGTTTTACAGCACAACCATCTGCAAGTGGTTTTTCTACTGCAGGGACTACTCCGTCTGCTTTTCCGTCAGGTGGGGCATCACCAAATGCTTTCCCCTCAACATCAGCAAGTAGTATTTCAGACAGTCAGAAATATACCCCATTGGATCAGTTAACAACTGAAGAACTTGAAGCATTCCAAGCACCTACGTTTACCCTTGGAAAAATTCCAACAAGACCTCCGCCAAAAGAACTTGTGTTTTGATTGTGTTATTAAAAAATGTCTTTTTTATTTATATGAAATATCATGTCTAAAATATGAAAAATTACATGGTGACATCAGCACTGTTTTAGTCAAGCCTGAGACTTTTGTTGCAGAAAGCTTGACATAGGGATAGTGTTCCGGTGGCAACAGTGTTAGCTTGCTTCTTAAAAGCTTTGTATTTTAGAAGGTGGAATACCTGGATGCTTCATACTTTGTAAATTGATGCCTTATGTTATGAAGTTTTAATTTCTCTCTTATTATGTGTAATAGGATAACCATATCTGGTATGTGTGCATCTTGCAAGGTTCTCAGGTCCATGAGACAGTTTTCACTTGATCTTAACCTCATTTAATTGATTAGCGAACAAGGTTAAGTTTTGGTGGACAAGTCCATATTTCAGATACTAAAAGCGATAGGCCTAGAATATTTGGTGTATGGAAGGATTGTAAGGTGTACATGTCCAACTAGCAAATATCACTGACCTTGACCTCATTTTCATGGTTCAGTCGTTAAAGTCAAGTGTTAGTGTTATGGGTCTGTTTTTCTTATACTGTATGTAATAGGTCTACTATATTTGGTATATGGAATGATTGTAAGGTGTACATGTCCAACTTGCAGTATCATCTGACCTTGACATCATTTTCATAATTCAGTGGTCAAAAGTTAAGTTTTTGAGTTTTAGTGGGTTTTTTCCTAATAATATATGCAATAGGTCAACTAAATTTTAACACACGGCTTATAATCACAAAAGGGAGGTTGTGATTGATTTTTTGGGTTATGGAATTAGGGGCAAAAAGGGGCCCAAATGTATATGAATCTCTCTGAAATTATACCACAATAATCCATACCACAAAGGGATGGTTAGGATTGACTTGGAGGGGGGGAGCATGGCTCAAACATTTTAAAAGAGTTGAAGGGCAAAAAAGGGGGAAAACGATTTTAAAGCAGTGTAAGGGAGGTAATCCAAGCACATTTAAATAGGGAATTAAGGTTGCAAACTCCATTAAAATATGTATTGCGATTATGACCATATCTTGCGGGAAAAATTCATTTTGGAAAAAGGGAAAAGAGAGAGGTGTAAAAAGGGGGGGGGGGGGGGGGGTATTCAGAAATTGTTTGATAGGATATTTTTTTATCATTTCAGATTTCAGAAAAAAAGGGGGAGGTGTCAAATTGTAACCGGATAGTGTGTTGCACAAAAGCAAAAAAGTGAATATAAATTCAAATCATAAAACCAATTTTAGTTCTTTGACTACAGTTATTCTGTGTCAGAAACATATTATTATGTGTCAAATATGTAATTACTATTCAAATTCAGACCTGTATCAAGTGCTAATATTGTGCCCATTTTCGCCCCAACTTTTCAGGGTTGGACCTTTGCGGTCGTATCCAGCTGCGCTCAGCGAAGCAATTTATTTTGGACTTGAATTTGAACCCAACAGAAGTTGTCTATAAATTGGACTAAACAGCAATAAGGTTTATTGACATTTGAACTTCGGATGACACATAACCCCATAACTATCCTATGTCCAAGTTCAGTGAACCGTGAAATCAGCTCTATTTGTCATCTGAAATAAGTTTAATTTAAAAGTACTAATTTCAAACTATTACAGTTCTGTGTTCAGTGAACCTTGTAATTGGGATCAAAACCGCCATCTGCTATATCATCTGAAAAGTTTACATAATAATGAACAATTGTTCTAAACTTAAAGTGGATCACACCTTCATGATAGACTATATATTCAGACCTATCAGCTCTTCATTATTTAAGATACATTGAAGCAAGCTTTCAATTTGTTTCTGTTTTGTTATAATTAAGTTTAAGTTACTTTTATTTGTACTCGGATACTACTCATACGTGTCTGTTAATGAATTCTATTTTTGTGATTCATTATAGATACATACTTATAAAATTTCCGTATCTGAGGGTCTGGCTCCAATGTCTTTCAGATCTGTATTCTATATATATTGTTTTTGTCATTTTTTTCTGTTCTTTATCTTCTAGCCACACATTTTTGTACACGTTTTTGTTTTCAAGCCGCCCATATTTTCTATTCTTTATTTGTTTTGCATTTTATCTCTCGTTTTTTTTTATATTTTCTGTAGATTTGCCCCATCCAGACCATCGGCTATAAGTACTATTTCGTGATTTCAAGTGTTTTCTGTTACATGATTTTCATTCATATCTAAATCAAACAATTGTCAAAGTTCAAGTACTGTCTATCATTGTTGTGAACTCCTGAAAGTACGATGTTTGATACAAAAAAAAGGGAACAATTATTTCCATATCAGTCATATTATTTGACTCGGTACGATGTAAATGTAACATGCTGCATAGACATCAGCCTATATGTTTTCGGGGGGGGGGGGGATTGGAGGTACAAAACCTTTTTGTGTTAACCTGTTTTAGGCTTTTTCAAGGTGTTGTTAACTGTTATAAGCATTTTTGCATTTTTTGTAAACTGTCTTTGACAAAATCGAGGTGTTGTTAACATGTTAAGGGACCCCCTATCCCACCTTTCTATTTATTTGCGTCATTGGTTGCTTTCGCATTCCTACAAAATCTAAAATGCTTTTAAGGCCACATCCTTTTTAATCTATTCATTTATTAGTTCATCATTCAAGTAATTAGTTTAAGACACTAAAAAGTCTGTTATATTGTATTACCTTGTAAATATATATCGGTTGTTGTTCTGTGTATTTAAGGCAATGTTAAGATGTATGTATGAGCATGTAAAATAATCAAATAATCTTCATAATAACAAAAATATATATTTAAAAAGTGTACAAGCTATTCTATTCAAAATCAACCAGTTAAATTAAAAAAGAAGGTACCTAATTTGTGTTATCAACTCGTTCTAGAGTTGTGAACCCAGATCCATGAATTTTCAGAAATATTACACATATATTGAAACTTTCCATGCTATTATTGAACTGTTTGACATTTTTTACCGTGACATTAACGAGTCCTTTCCCTTGTGATAGTCACAGGTCTATTCCCTGGTGAAGATCACAGACCTAGGTCCTTCTTTTGGTGACAAACACAAGTCCCTTTCCTTCTGATATTCATATGTTTTCCCTAGTTACAATCACGAGTCCTTTCCTGGTGATATTTGTGAGTCTTTTCCCTGGTGACGGTCATAAGTCCTTTCCCTGGTGACATTCACTGGTCCTTTCCCTTGTGATAGCCATAGGGCCATGCATGGTGACGATCACAGGCCCATCTCCTTCTGGTGACAGTCACAAGTCTCTTTAATTTCCTGATGATATTTGCAAGTCTTTTCCCTGGTGACGGCCATGAGTCCTTTTCCTGGTGACGGTCACATGTGTTCCCTTGTGACAGTCACAAGTCTTTCCTGATGACATTTGTAAGTTCTTTCCCTGGTGACGGCCACAGGTCCTTTCCCTGGTGACCGATCATAAGTCCTTTCCCTTGTGACGGTCACATGTGTTCCCCTAGTGACAGTCACAAGTCTTTCCTGATGACATTTGTAAGTCCTTTCCCTGGTGACGGTCATAATTACTTTCCCTGGTGACGCCACAAATTCCTTTCCTGATGACAGTTGCAATTTCTATTTCCTTGTGACGGTCATAAGTCCTTTCCCTGGTGACAGCCGCAAGTCCTTTCCCTGTTGATTGTCACCAGTCCTTTCCTGGTGACAATTGCATGTACTTTAATTTCCCTGGTGACAGCCACAAGTCCTTTCTCTGGTGATTGTCACCAGCCCTTTCCTGATGACAGTTGCATGTCCTTTCCCTGGTGACGGTCATACGTCCTTTTCTGATGACAGTTGCATGTCCTTTCCCTGGTGATGGTCATAAGTCCTTTCCTGATGACGGTTGCATGTCCTTTCCCTGGTGATTGTCAAAATTCCTTCCCTTGATGAAGGTCACTGTTCTGTTTACATGGGACATTCATGGGTCCTTTATTTTGTGACAGCTGCATGCCCGGCTATTTCTGGTGAAGGTCGCATGTCCTTTAAATGTGACAGTTACAGTATACAGGTCTTTTTCTTGGTACCAGTAAACGTTGATTTCCTTTTGGGACGGTCACTGGTTCGTTCCCTAGTGACAATGAAGTGAAGTCTTCTTCCTGGTGAATGACACGTCCTTTACCTGATGACAGTCACGTGACCTTTACTTGGTGACAGGCTCATGCCTTTTCCCTTGTAACATTCATAAGTTCCCTCCCTGGGAAAAGTCACAGGTTTTTTTCAATGATGAATGCAAGCGTCCTTGCACTAGAGACAGTTACATGTAATTTCAATGGTAGAAATAAAAATAACTAAAATACGAAAAATTCTAATAGTCCAGCAGCTAAGTCCAATATTTTGGGACAATTGATCACTTTATGGTAAAAGCATGAAACTTTGCACAGTGTTAGTTATGATGTTTATAAACATTTTTGGATATGGAGCCATAAAAAAAAAATCCCTAATGGCCGCCAATTTCAAAATGGCCGCCAAAAGTCGTGAAGCAGAGTCCAAAAATATAGTATAATTTTTCATTTGAAAATGAAAGCATAAAACTTTGCATATTGCTAGTTATGATGGTTATTTATCTTTTCTGAATACGGAACAATTAAAAAAATCAATAAAGGCCGCCAATTTTAAAAATGGCCGCCAACAGTCATGAGGCAGAGTCCAAAAATAATATATAATTTATCATTGAAAATAAAGCACAACACTTTGCATAGTGTTAGTAATGGTGCTTATTAATCTTTCATGTATTTGGAAGAATCAAAAATAATTCCATAATGGCAGACAAATTAAAAATGACTGCCAACAGTCATGAGGCAGAGTCCAAAAATAATATATAATTTATCATTTGAAAATAAAGCACAACACTCTGCATAGTGTTAGTAATGGTGCTTATTAATCTTTCATGTATATGGAAGAATCAAAAATAATTCCATAATGGCCGACAAATTCAAAATTGCTGCCAACAGTCATGAGGCAGAGTTCCCTCAAAAAATGGTATAATTGATCATTTGAAAATAAATGCACGAAACTTTGCATATTGCTAGTTATGATGCTAATTAATCTTTTCTGAATATTGAACAATCAAAAATAATTCCTTAATTGCCGACAAATTCAAAATGGCCGCCAAAAGTATTATTATCAGAAACTATTTCGTGTATATCTAGATCTACAATCAACAAATATTTGTGTTTTGCAAAACTTTCATGATTTCAGGTCATCAAATCTTGAATTACGGTCATAGTTCCTACAACATGGCTACTGAAAATATATACAGGGTATCAAGTGTAGAATATGACAAACCGACTAAATCAAATAATATTGATTGGGCAAATTGCATCATATGTCAAGAAATTATAGTTTAAAAACGTATATGCCCATTTGATTCTAAACGTCTCAATGTTGGTGCTGGTTATCAATCTTTAGCTGACAATATTAAGAAGTTTCATGAATTACGATTGATGCCTGCAGGCATTAGTGTGTGCATTGAAAACTTAGATGAGGGATCTGGAATAGCAATCTTTCATTGACCAAAAGGCATGTTGGCTCAAATCTTGCAACTTAAAACTGTACATGACAAAGTTGATTAGAGCAGATAAACGAACCTCACATGAGAGAATAGATAATAAAGCAACCACATCTAAAAGAAAACTAGACAAAGCTTTTCAGTTCAGTCCACCAGTAACCCGTCTGCGTGCTTTTTCTGTAATGAAAATGGTCAAGAAGTCCTTCATGAGTCCTCAACGTTTGAACAAGATAAACCTGTGAGATTATGTGCAGTAAAATTAAATGACATATTGTTACTTGCAAAGTTAAGTGGTGGTGATCTACTTGCACAGGAAGCAAAGTACCACTTTAAATATTTAGTTTTCTTATATAATCGTGCATCTTGAATTGAAATGATAAATGATAATGTCGAATCTAAGAAGGAAAGTCAAATCCATGGTATTGCATTTTTAGGACTAGTCTCTTATATAAATGAAACAAGGTCATGCAATGAGACCATAAGTGTTTACAAGTTGTCAGATCTATGTAAACTTTATACGGAAAGAATAACATGTACACGACTAGAATACAGAATTGTGTCTAATTTCCCTAACTTATATGCTTACAAACAAGGCATTAAAACGTTCTTGCTTTCAAAGATGACATTGGTCCTGCATTGAAGAGAGTCTGTGTAGAAGACTTTAATAATGAGTTTGTAAACAAATCAAAAGCAGCTAGGTTTGTTTGTAAAGGTATTTTTGCATCAAATTCAAAATTTAAAGGAACCTTCCCAAAGGGTTTTCAGGAAGCTTCTGTACCCCAGTCATTGCTTTCTTTGGTCAGTATGATTCAGTTTGGACCCAACATTCAGGATCGTTCATATTTTTAGTCGACATTAACAATAGTACAACTTTTGATTTACAGAGAAACTATCCAACCGTCACATGAAAGATCATGAACCTCCAGTTTGTGCTTATTTGAGAACGTTGGTCCACTGTAAGACAGTAGATACTTTCTTAAAACTTGGACTGTCTGTCAACTACGACCGAGTGTTAGAAATTTTTACTTCCATGGCCAATGATGCTTGTCGTCGTTGTGTCCAAGAATGTTTTGTTTGCCCTACCAATCTACTACGAAATGTATTTACTTCATATGCTGTAGACAACATTTATCACAATCCAAGCACTATCTTTTTAAAAGATTCATACCATGGTACAGGTATATCTTTATTCCAACATATTTCAGAGGGTGTTCAAGGCGTTGTTCAAACATTTGACCAATCTGAACCTATGTTGAAATGCCAGTCAAAGAAAGTGTCTCTTTTACCAGAGAGATATTAAAATCTTCCACCAGCTGTACTGAGATTAGTGAACCAGATATCCCATTCGTTGAAGGAGAACTTTCAATTGATATGTCCTTAACCCCAGCTGAATTAAAAGGAGAATTCAAATGGCTAAACAGCTGTGGATAGGATTTGGCACTGGAAAGAACTTTCGATATATTTCAATTCATGGATTGTGCCTTGCTCTAGGACCATTTTAATTGAGATTATTAGCACTGTTCCATTCATTTAACGGTTGTGACACACTCTCAGCTTTTCTGGGAAAGGTAAGAAATTAGCTTGGGATACATGGTTCGTATATGAGGACTTGTCAGAAGTATTTCTGCAGGTAATTGAGAATCCAAATGAAGTGGAAATTTTAAGTGTTTAAAAGTAATAGAACTATATGTTGTGCTTTTGTATGAACGGTCTAGTACAGCTAATATGGTGAATGAGTAGCGTACTAAATTATAATCCTGGTACCTTTGATAACTATTTTTCAAGCAGAAGACAAGAACAATTGACAATATTCCTCCAACACGACATGCACTTCTTCATTGAACATACGAAACGTGCAGCTTACCAAGGTAGCGTTATTTGGGGCAATTGTTTAGTTGCAAATCCAAGTATGTCATCACCAAATTTATTTGGTTGGCAAAAACTTGATGGTATCATTCTGGTCTGTGCTTGCTGAAGTTTCAATGTCATGCATGTAAACTCTTGAAAGCAGCATTAAAATGCACAGACTGTTAAAGAGAAATTGATTGAGACTATGCTTTCTTTTGATTTTTCTGCATTTGTATCATATTTTAATTATAATTTCAATCTGCTGTTATGTTAAATAGTTACTTGTGAGTTTTGTTTTATTTCTTATCTCATTTCTAAAAAAAAAAATCTTTGCACAGATTCAATACTGCATATGTTGGATTTTGTTTTCATTTCAGGAAAATTGTGATATTTTCTAAGGAGATTACCTGTAACTGTGAAAAATAAGAACTCGCAAAAGACGCCATTTTGAGTTGTATCGGCCATTTTATTTCATAGATAATGTCACCTGTTACATTAAATAATAATATGTTTGTTTATACGTGCTTGTATTGAAATAATTGATCCATTATTTTTTAATTATTTTTATACCATTTAAAACAAACGTAAACTTTTGAATCTTGCCGCCATTTTGAAAATATTATCTATGCACCCAGGCATTAATGATACATTGTAGGCCTTTGTCGATATCAAATGACCAGTTTCACGGATTTGGTAAATTTCTATTACACAATGATTGTGTATACCTACGAATACTGTAAAACTTAGACATTTTACCCGCCATTTTGAATTTGGACGCCATTTGATGATTACTGTATTATAAGGTTAAAAAAATAATAATTGACATATCTTAATTGTATTTCCTTAAGTTTGTGACATCTTCTGAACTCATTCAAATTGGAATACTTCATCAAGTGAATTATGTTATACTTATGTCGGCCATCTTGAATTTGGCGGCCATATTGGATTTTTTTTTCGTGGCTCCATATCTGAATTTTTCCTAAAGACCTTAATCTTTCACTATGCCAAATTTCATGCTTTTACCATAAAGTGATCAATTATTCTGATATCCGCTGGACTATAAACGGAAAGTCTGTAAGCACAACGTCACCATTCATTTCTCTCGAGACCGTTACAAATCCTTTTCATGGTGTCGGTAACAAGTCCTTTATCTTGAGAAGTAAAAGGTCATTTCCTGAGTAAAAGTCGAAGGTCCATTCTCTGGTCATAGTCATACGTCCTTTCGTTGTAATAGACATATGTTTTTTCCTAGTGATATTCACAAGTTTGATAGACAAATTATTTACAGTATGGATGAATTGATTTTGCAAAGAAAGAATAACAAGGATTGCTTAAAAAGTTGAACAGAACAAGTACCAGGTTAAGGTTATTTATAATTAGCGACTGGTGGAAACATCGAATGCATATTCAAGTCAAGACCATGTTATAATGTGATACGACTATAAACCCTGCTTTGTACTAGCAAAATAACAAAATACCGAACGCCGAGGAAAATTCAAAACTGAAAGTCCGTAATCAAATGGCAAAACCAAAAGCTCAAACACAGCAAACGAATGGATAACAAGAACGTTTTGCTGATTCAGATTTGTTACGAGCTAGTTCCTAAGTAAAACGGTGAGTATGAAGACTTAATTTTCATTATTGCGACGAACAGAACTAAATTAAAGCGTCACTGCTCTGACTCCCGTGTACCTCATGCTTAGCAGGAAGGTGGCACAAGTACAAAAATGTATTTAACTGTGCATTTGTTTAGAGTACTAGTAGCAACTTTTCCAGAAACTCAATATTTTTCAACGAATTGCTGCATCGAAACTTTTCCAGTAACTCAATAAATTTCTACATAGTGTTCCATCGATATGTTCCTTTTTCCGATAAGAGAGAGAGAAGAGACCAATGGGAAATCGAAAAACCCAATAAAACATAAACACCTTTGTTTATTAAAAGCGACAAATATACCAGAAGAATTAACAAGACTATACAGAAAACTAAATTTTGAACACCAGTTTTTGAGTCCAACTAAAAAATCGGGAGTGCTCCGGAAGGGCATGCTCTCCCTGTTCCGCATGGAGATCCTATCGTGTTAGTCTTAGACTAGATTGATTATTCATTGCCATCGATTAGTTATCCCACGATAGCGATTAGGTGAATGTCATAAAATTTAGAATGGAAATGGGGAATGTGTCAAAGCGACACCAACCCGACCATAATGCAGACAACAGCAGAGGCCACCAATGGGTCTTTAATGTTGCGAGAAACTTCTGCAACCGGAGGCGTCCTTCAACTGGCCCCTAAACAAATATACATACTAGTTCAGTGATAATGGACGTCCGAATTATACACAAGGAAATAAAATTAAAAATCGCTTGTTTGTAATACTAACATATCCCCAAATACAGATATCTTTGTATATGGTAATTCTCCAACCAAAAGACTTGACTGAATATGGAAGGTTGAAATAAAAAGGCTTTAGAGATCGTTTGATAAACCATCTATTTTTACCGATAGGCAACATATATAGGACTTGAAAACTAAAATAACACGAAATAACACTGAAAACTAAAGCAAAACAGCATGAATCAAAGTTAACTAGGGTGAACTTATGAGATACGGAGGTTGATATGGTGCCTTAGTAATACATGTATCGCGAACAAACATAGAACAGGTTTATAATAGCTGTACACGTATAAAAAGAGAGAAATAAAAAGAACCACTAGCTCTGCAATATTTCTCAAAATTACAAAAATAGTATATGAAAACAATAAATCGAACCATTCTCCCTTTTCCCTTTCCCTTTTAATATAAAGTCAAGTACAATTATTTGTGCTTGAAGTGTGCCAAGCGCTATGCACGTAGTCAGACAAAGACATTAACCAACAGCTACATGTATGAGGTCCTACGAGTTAACAGTACGTCAGTGCTTTTATTATTGTCTCGATTTCACTACACATTTGTGTGCCTGTGATCATTACTCATCGAGCTTTGGCCAATTTGCTAACGTACTGCCCAGAAAGATAAATGTGATTAGTTATATAACAGTCTGACCATTTTACTTCACTATGCAAAGGTTTATTTTAAACTTTGAGGAATATAATAGAAAGGCTTGTTTAAATCGTAAAACATTTATTTTTAAATAAAATATTTTGAAGGTGTACTGGGATTATACAATAAATATGATAGAATTTGTTCATTCTTTGCCAAAAACGCAGTATATATTGTGATCTTTTCAAGACCATAATAAAAATGTTTCTCAATTTCTCAAGCTACAGGTTGTGACATTATGACACATTTTGTATGGATTATACAGGGAAAAAGCACCAGTATGTGATTAGAAGGTAAACTAAATGACATAATTGTAAAATAAAATACGAGATGCCAGCGTTTAGAAAAATAATGCTTTGAGAATATCAAAAGAAAAGATAGGCCCACCGTATGTCTTTTATAAAGATAAAATACAAAATAGCAAAAGTTCATGTAGATTTCTTCAGATAATGCAGTTTTTCAGAATTTTCTCCCCTTAAACTGCCAAAAAAATATCAAGCAAAAATAATCTACGCTTGTAGAAATATTATGATTTATAAGTTAAACTCTTATAAATTAACTCGTTTACATGAAAATTCACATACGATTTCCGCACTACTCATAAAAAATTGCTAATTAGATTGAAAATCTGAACCTAAGGTTCTCTGTCAATTACAATCCAAGATGATGATAGACACCAATACTACCGTTCACGTTTTATAGTAGGATTAAAAATCAGAAGGATCCTAAAACTATTTTTTATTGATCATGTTGACATCAATGACAACAAGTATAAAAATGATTTGTAAAATATACAATCACAATGAAAGGTCGACCGGGTGATTTAATCGACGACAGTTTTGAAATAAATTACCCAAACACTAAAATGAATTTCTTAAAACATGTAAAAATTCTAAATCCTCTCATAACCATGTTTATATAAACATGATTGCCAATATAATTTTTCAGTTATCAAAATTTGATTAACTTCAATTCACAAGAAAAAAGCTAATTCCGGGACTAGCGGAATTATCTTTTCGTGGAAACATTTACAAGGCGGATATTGAAATTTAAACTTAAACTTTGAACGGTTTTAATTTTTTACATTTTAAAACGGAAATTAATTTTATGTATAAACATCATATCAAGTTTAATGAACGATGCGTGTAATACAATTTTGCATCTTTTAATTTCTTTTGAAAAAATCACTCCCGAATCAGTTATATTTCAGAAAATAGAACAGAAAAAATCAAAGGTTATTTCTAGTGATCCGGAATGATAAGCAGTTCCTACTCCACGTTGGGATCCCGATGTTTTACTCTTAAAACATGTAAAACACATTGACCAGTTTTTACTATTACTTCGATGTTTTACTATGATTTGATAATGTTTCTTGTCTAACCATAAGACGTCACCAAATACAAAAACATTTGGTACATGATAAATTTTCATAGACTTGACAGAATCAGAAAGTTTGAAATCAAAACAATAATTTAGAGGACGATAAATAAGCATTACTTTTGCGGAAAGGGAACATGGAAATTAAAAATTAAATTTAAAAAATATAACCCTAAAATCTAATTAAAATCTAAATCAATAAATCAACACGAACCGAACTAAAATAGGGGCGAACTTATGTGCTCTGGCAGGGTGAACTGTTCTTCCTCCACAAGTCAAACTCGCTGTGCCCAAAAGACATTCATAAATCATATCCATTGACCGGACATCATATAATAGCGATGTGATTTATGTTTATTTACTATCATTAAGGCGTCATCAAATACAAAAAAATAGTGATGCATGTTAAGTTGTAAAACCCTAAGACTTGACTGAAAGAGAAAGTCAGAAATTAATTATACAATATTTCGAGGACGACGGAGGTTGGCAATATAGATTATTGATGACAAGTCAGAGGAAAAGAAAAGAGGGCTTTGTAGTTATACTAATAGGGATTGACAATATTGCTATTGACGAGAATACACGTTTAGGTGCAAAGCCTAAGAAAGGCTCTGGGAAATTCAGACTTACTAGGTTAGTTGTTAAAGATAATACCTCTAGGAACAATCTTATCCGTAATGCTTACAAGTTGAAAGACACCAAGATAGATGCTCACAAGAAAATTGGCAGAGACCTAACAAAAATCAGAGAGAAATTAAGAATGCTCTACGTATTGAATTGGGTCAAATGAAAAAGGATTTTTCCCATAGGAGCTAGGCCATTCGTAGAGAGAAGATAGTTGAATTGCCAAAATCGGGAATTCCTCCATGGGCCCCCGATCGCGATACATAATGATAACAATGATTATTCAAATACTTCAAATGTAAATATGTTAACAGTAAAATGTTGATAATTTTGTTCCAGTTAATAGTTATGTTACAGTTACAGTTAATGACAATACAAATCAGTTAAATATTTCGCAGGGTGTTTCCGATACCCAATCAGTTAAGGAGAATAAGAAATTTACTTCGGAAGATAATATGAAGTCGTTGAGAGTTTTGTTTTCTAATGTTGACACCCTGCGTTCAGAGTTTGAGGCACATTTATCGATTTAGAAGCCACATATACTAGGTTTATGCAAAATATATCCTAAGAACTCTTTGGATAAATCTATAGCATCCATGCTAAATCTAGCTGATTACCGGACAAAGTGGGTGATAGAGGTGTAGTTATTTATATTCACAAGTCTTTGATAGCTTTCAAAGTTGACCTTTTATCAGAATCTGGTTTTAATGAATCAGAGTGGCATGAAGTTAAATTATAAGGAACTGATCAACTGTTATTGGGTTGTATTTATAGGAGTCCGTCGTCTGTACCATGTAATGATAAGAAATTGAACGGTTTAAAATGTCATGCTCGTAACTTTAAGTTCAGCCATTATTTAATTATGGGAGATTTAAATTACCTTGAAATCAAGTGTGTTGATAATGAAGTATAGAGTGGTATTAACACAGATCCTTTTAAATTTTATGAGTGTATGCAAAATAATTTCCTTTTTCAACATATATATACACCAACACGTTTTCGTACTGGTCAAAATGCTAATTTACTTGACCTGGTTTTTACAAATGAAAAAAACATGATAGCCAAAGACTCTATACAAATGGATTCGCCAGTTGGGAAGAGTGACCATTGCATGATAACTTTTGATTTTTGTTGCTATTTGAATAATTGAAATACTTCTGGAGATCGTTTTTCATATTTTAGATGTAACTATGAGCTTTTTAATGAGACTCTAAACGACATAGTTCTGCTTAATAATAAAAGCATTAATGAAATGTTGAAATGTTTCTCTTCTATTATGTCCGATAACATTGAAAGATTTATTCCGAAGTAAAAAACTGACCGTAAATTTACAAGCCCCACCTTTGTGGATGGATAGAGCTACAAAGTCTGCAATTGTCAAGAAACGTTAATCATGGAAAAAATATAAATATTCAAGAAATAATTTGGCATATGTTAAATATGTGAAGGATCGCAATGAATGTACAAATGCTGTTAAAAATGCCAACTTATATAGTTTTGAACAAAAAGTGGCCTTAGAATCAAAGACTAATGCTAATTCGTTTTGGAATTATGTTAACAGTAAACTCAAGACTAGATCAGGAATAGGTATGCTTGAGAAACCGGATGGTATTTTAGCATCCAGTACTGCTGACAAAGTTGAAGTTTTAAATAAGTTTTTTACTAGTATTTTTTTCTCAAACAGAGGACTTGAAAGATTATGATACTAATTCAGAGTCCAACAATTTTTTAAATGATGTTGATATTTGCCAGGAAGATGTGTTAAAGAAACTGAATAAATTAAAGACAGATAAATCTGCAGGACCTGATGGTCTTCATCCGAAAATTTTATTTGAAGTAAGACATGCAATTTGTTATCCATTGTTTCTAATTTTTAATAAGTCTATCAAAGAGGGTAAAGTTCCAGACGATTGAATAGTATCACCGATATTTAAGAAAGGGAAAAATCGGAAACCTGGTAATTATAGACCTGTAAGCTTAACATCAGTGGTATGTAAGATATGTGAATCCATTATTAGAGACAATATTATGAAGTTTATTTTCACGAACAATCTTTTTACTAGTAGTCAATATGGCTTCCGTCCCGGTAGATCATGTGTTACTCAACTCCTAGAGGTTTTTGAATTAATTGATAGTGGTTTTCCACTGGACTCGATTTTCCTTGACTTTTCCAAGGCGTTTGATACCGTGCCACATCAGCGTTATTTTTGAAACTTGGAATAAAGGGCTGCATTTTGAATTCGATAAAAAGTTTTCTATCTGGGCGTAAGCAATGTGTTCGTATAAATAACACAACATCAACATGGTCAGACGTGGTGAGTGGTGTACTTCAGGGAAGTGTTTTAGAACCAGTTATTTTCTTAACATTTATAAATGATCTTCCTGATGTAGTAGAGGGTATAGTGAAAGTTTTTGATGATGATTGTAAAGTTTATTCTAAAGTCTCGTCAGATTATGAGCGATGTAATTTACAGGAAAATTTGGACAGATTATGTGAATGGTCGGATATGTGGAAATTAAAATGTAATGCTGCTGAATGTAAAGTATTGCATATTAATCCTGACAATGACATGCAATATCGTTATACCATGTTGGATGAATCCGGAAATTTTATTGCATTATCTACAGTGAACGAAGAAAAAGATCTCGGAGTAACTTTCGAGTCTTATTTGAAATTTTAAAAACACATACGTGATATTTAAAACAAAGGGCAGAGAGTGTTATCTCTTATTCATTATTCATTGATTACTAAGTACATGGATCAAGATATGTTTCTTACTGTTTATAAATCAATAGTGCGTCCGCTGTTTGAATATGCGACATGTGTCTGGTCACCGTTTCTTAAAAACGACATCCGCAAACTGGAATCTGTACAAAGAAGGGCCACAAAACTGGTAAAAAATATTTGTCATCTTAATTATGAAGACAGACTACGTTCATTGGGTTTGCCAACCTTGGAATATCGTAGGGATAGGAATGATATGATACAAGTCTACAAAGCGTTGCATGGTATAGATGACATCGACTGAATGAGCCTATTTACTTTAGCACCATCTAATAATACTAGAGGTCACTCACTAAAACTTTTTAAAAAACCGTGTAAGACTACACATAGACTTAATACTTTTTCAATTAGAGTAGTGGATCAGTGGAATATAATCTTTCAGATTTAACCATGTTAACGGTGACGGCAAAGACTCTGAATAATTTTAAGTCTGCATTAAATGGCGAAAATTGGAAACCATATAAATTCATATGTTCGTAGTGTTTCAGCTGCACACACCTAAATAAGTATTTTTGATAAGTTTAATATATTATATATAAATAGATTATAATGAGATGAGAAATCATATACGACAATCCAAGATGAGGGGTCAGTAGAAGCCATTGGCTTATGTAACGACCCGAAGATAAAGGTATAAAGGTATACATGTATACTGGTAAAGCACTACTTAAACACTGGGATATTAGAATCTTAACTGTATTTTTTTCTTGTTCTCCGTGTGGACGCTTCTGTTTATAAGTTCACGAGAAAACGTTCTGGTATGTAGTTAAAAAGATACAAAAATCTACAACTTAATATCTTGTTAATGTAGCATAATATGGTGACAGTAAGCTATAAGCTATAGGAGTGTAAATTAATTGAATTTGTTGCGAATTATGACTTTGGAGCTATACCTAGTTTGTCTTTAATATTTCGGGATTTTTTAATATGGCCGCAATTCCGTATGGGTAACATTTTCATAAATTTTGTTCATCAAAACAATTGGTATAATCAGTATCACTGTTTTTATCAGATTTCACGTCAATTTCTTCCCTAATAAAAAAATCATGAATTTTTAGAAATCAAACGTCCACCATTTTAAAAATGGCTGCCTCTCCCGCTAATTTCGACTCTCAGACTGGGTCCGTAGCTGAAAATGTTTTCCATAACATATACTACCATTATTCTAAATTTCATGCTTTTACCACAGTCTGAGCAATTTTGCAAAAATCTGTACAAATCGACTGGACTATTATTAATACATGTATCGCCTACACACCTGAATTTATGTTTTCAATAGCTGTATATACAGAAAGAGCAAAACAAAAAGAACTATTTTTTAAAAACTTTTTATGATCTCACTAGCCCTACAGTATCTTATAATTACAAACACCATATAATAAAACAATTTATTAATGTATCGAACCCTTCACCCCCTTTTCCTTTTCCATTTATTATAGATTCAAGACTGCCAAGTGCTATTCGCGTAGGCAGATCAAGACATGAACAAAGAGTTATATATGGGGTCTTGCGAGTTAACAGTACGTCAGTGTTTTTATTGTTGTCTCGTTTTCACAACATATTTTCTCTTCCTGTTTTCCTTACTAATCGAGATGAGGCCTTTTTAGGCAGCAAGGCGATTTTTGTAACGTACTGCTTAGATAGGTAAATATGATTACTAGTAGTTATATGACAGCATGATCATTTTCCTTCACTGTATGCTAAGATATTTTTTCAACTTTTAGGAGATATTTTTTCAACTTTTAGGAAATGTGATTGGAGGTCTTTTCTGAAATCGTGGGAAAATTGAACGTTTAAAAAATTGTTATTTTCATACGTTTTTAAAGAAAGACTAAGCATAAGAAGGATAATAAAACGGATTTCAAATAATATATACATGCAATAAATCTTACAATGATTTTTAAAATACACGAAAACACAAAGAAAACCGGAAGCCTTCATTGACGACAATATGATAGGAAAGAATGAGTTATTTTGCCAAAAACTCTGTTATCGGGAAGGCGGAAATTAAGCTGTAAGCTCATAGAATTGAAAAATTTCTAAATTCTGTCAAAAACTGTATAGTGACATGATAGTGAAAAGAATTGTTTTGTTATCAGAAATTGCTTGACTTCAATTCATAACCTATAGAAAAGAGGTAATTCCTGGAGAAACGGATACCTCTTATCGTACACGTCGTCACATGTACGTCGACGGAAATTTGAAATTGAAACGTAAACTTTGAACTGTGAAAATCGTTTTGCATCATTAAAACGGAAATATATTTATCAGCAATACATTTGTATATCAATTTTGAAAAAAAATCTATGCATTAGTTATTTTGATTATTTCAAGATAAATTTAATATTAAAAAGAAGATGTGGTATGATTTCCAATGAGACAACTCTCCACAAGAGACCAAAATGACACAGAAATTAACAACTATTATAGGTCACCGTACGGCCTTCAACAATGACCAAAGCCCATACCGCATAGCCAGCCATATATAAAAGGCCCCGAAATGACAATGTAAAACAATTCAGACGAGAAAACTAACGGTTTCATTTGTGTACAAGAAATGATCGAAAAACAAATATGTAACACATAAAAAAACGACAACCACTGAATAACAGGCTCCTGACTTGGGACAGGCACATACATACATATCGTGGCGGGGTTAAACATGTTAGCAGGATCCCAACTCTCCCCTAACATGGGACGGTGGTATAACAGTACAACATTAGAACAAACTATACAAATCAGTTGAAAAAGGCTTTACTCATCAGATGAAAAACAATACAAGTAACGTACGTTTACGCCTATTTAGAGGTATATATCAATGAGACAACAACCAATCAATAAAGAGGTCAACATTGTAATGAACTATAGAAAAGCATTTTTATAACATGCTGTTATTTCTTCAACCTGATCATGAAAAAGAACATTCATATTCTCAATTAAAACATCTATCATCAGTATTTATTTGATTCTTGTTCAATCAGGTTGATCCCAGTCCAGTGAATTGGATCCATGTCCAGTGAATTAGATCCCTGTCCAGTCAAGTTGATCTTTGTCCAGTGAATTTGATCCCTGGCTAGTCAAGTTGGTCCTTGTCCAGTGAATTTGATCCCTGTCCAGTCAAGTTGATCCTTGTCCAGTGAATTTGATCCCTGTCCAGTCAAGTTGATCCTTGTCCAATGAATTTGATCCCTGTCCAGTCAAGTTGATCTTTGTCCAGTGAATTTGATCCCTGGCTAGTCAAGTTGATCCTTGTCCAGTGAATTTGATCCAAGCCCAGTCAATTTGTTCCTTGTCCAGTGAATTTGATCCCTGTTTAGTAAAGTTGATCTTTGTCCAGTGAATTTGATCCTTGTCCAGTCAAGTTGATTCCTGTCCAGTCAAGATGATCCCTGTCCAGTCAAGTTGATCCTTGTCGAGTGAATTAGATCCCTGTCCAGTCAAGTTGATCCTTTTACAGTGGATTTGATCCATGTCCAGTCAAGTTGATCCTTGTCGAGTGAATTTGATCCCTGTCCAATCAAGATGATCCTTTTACAGTGGATTTGATCCATGTCCAGTCAAGTTGATCCTTGTCCAGTGAATTTGATCTCTGTCCAGTGAATTTGATCTCTGTCCAGTGAATTTGATCTCTGTCCAGTGAATTTGATCTCTGTCCAGTGAATTTGATCTCTGTGCAGTCAAGTTTATCCCTGTTAAGTCAAGTTGATCCTTGTCTAGTGAATTTGATCCCTGTTCAGTCAAGTTGATCCTTGTCCAGTGAATTTGATCCCTGTCAAGTCAAGTTGATTTTCGTATCACTTTTTCTTATCACAATCAGTATACATACATTATGTAATGAACAGACTATATATACGTTCGTGGAATATAATGCTCCAACACCGTATGAATAACAAGTTATGAAGATCAAAGCACTGGCGGATTATGACCAGATCAAAATATGTCAGCCACGAACTGTCACTGGACTATTGCTTGTTTAGCCTGTTTTATGGTTGTTGAAGATTTGCTAATACAACTTTTTTATTCTCAACCACTGCATGAATGTGAATTTATTTATTTTATTAAGCCGATTTGGATTATAGATTAAAGCCTGTGATCGATATACATAATTGGATCATGGTCCTGAAAGTAACTATCAGATCTGAATATATAGCAAGATTCCTCCAAACTTTGTAACAACAATTATAAGATTTTAATACTCAACATGTACAAGAGGTAAAACATATGCAAACTGTATATAATCAAGAATGATGTTTTGCATTAAACCCGAATCTAGCATACAATTGCTGCTGCAAGTGTAGAGTGCCAAATACGTTGTAAACTATTTATCTAACATTACTAGTAAATAGATCATAAATCTTTAATTAAACAATAAATTATAAATATTCTTAATCTTGCTTCTTTTAAACATATTTAATTTCTTGTGATACTCGACTAATACGTATCATGTATTGAATTCTATTTTTGTTATTCATTATAGATGAATACGTTTAAAATTTCCGTCTATTTCGTGATTTCAAGTGTTTTCTGTCACGTGGTTTTCATTCATATCTAAATCAAGCAATCGTCAAAGTACTGTCTACCATTGCTGTGAACTTGTGAAAGTACGATGTTTGATAAAAATGGGAACAATTATGTCCGCATCAGTCATATTATTTGACTCAGTACGATGTAAATGTAACATGCTGCATAGACATCTGGTTATTGTTGAAAACTGAAAGTTTCATTCTCAGCCTGGATTTTTTTTTTGGGGGGGGGGGGGCAAAACCTTTTCGTGTTGACCTGTTTTGGGCTTTTTCAAGGTGTTGTTAACTGTTATAAGCATTTTTGCATTTTTTGTTAACTGTTTTTGCCAAAATCGAGGTGTTGTTAACATGTTAAGGGACCCCCTATCCCACCTTTTCTATTTATTTGTGTCATTAGTTGCTGTCGCATCGGTAAAATGATTTTAAGGCCACATCCTTTTTAACCTATTCATTTATTAGTTTATCATTCAAGAAATTAGTTTAAGACTAAAAAGTCTGTTATATTGTATTCCCTTGTAAATATGTATCGGTTGTTGTTTTGTGTATTTAAGGCAATGTTAAGATCTATGGGCATGTCAAATAATCAAACAATCTTCATAATAACAAAACTATTTATTTAAAAAGCGTACAAGCTATTCTATTCCAAATCAACCAGTTAAATTAAAAAAAGAAGGTACCTAATTTGTGTTATCAACTCATTCTAGAGTTGTCAACCCAGATCCATGAATTTTTTAGGAATATTACACATATATTGAAACTTTCCATGCTAATATTGAACTGTGACATTTTTTACTGTGACATTAACGGGTCCTTGCCCTAGTGACATTAACGAGTCCTTTTCCTTGTGATAGTCACAGGTCCCAATTCGCTAGTGAAGATCACAGGCCTAGGTCCTTCTTTTGGTGACAAACACTAGTCCCTTTCCTTGTGATATTCATATGTTTTCCCTAGTGACAATCACGAGTCCTTTCCTGGTGATATTTGTGAGTCCTTTCCCTGATGACACTAATAAGTCCTTTCCCTGGTGACGTTCACGAATCCTTTCCCTTGTGATAGCCATATGGCCATTCCCTGGCGACGATCACAGGCACATCTCCTTTTTCTGGTGACGGTCACAAGTCTTTCCTGATGACATTTGTAAGTCCTTTCCCTGGTGACTGTCATAAGTCCTTTCCCTGGTGACGGTCACATGTGTTCCCCTAGAGACAGTCACAAGTCTTTCCTGCTGACATTTGTAAGTCCTTCCCTTGTGACGGTTACAAGTCCTTTCCCTGGTGACGGTCATAAGTCCTTTCCCTGGAGACGGTCACAAATCCCTTCCCTGGTAATTGTCACCAGTCCTTTCCTGATGACAGTTGCAATTTCTATTCCCTGGTGACGGTCATAAGTCCTTTCCCAGATGACGGTCATAAGTCCTTTTTCTGGTGATTGTCACCAGTCCTTTCCTGATGACAATTGCATGTCCTTAAATTTCCCTGGTCACGGTCATAAGTTCTTTCCCTGGTGACGGTCACTAGTCCTTTCCCTGGTGATTGTCACAAGTCCTTTCCTGATGACAGTTGCATGTCTTTACCCTGGTGACAGCATCAAGTCCTTTCTCTGGTGATTGTCCCAAGTCCTTTCCTGATGACAGTTGCATGTCCTTACCCTGGTGATTGTCACCAGTCCTTTCCAGATGACAGTTGCATGTCCTTTCCCTGGTGACGGTCATAAGTCCTTTCCTGGTGACAGTTGCATGTCCTTTCCCTGGTGATTGTTAAAAGTCCTTCCCTTAATGAAGGTCACTGTTCTGTTCCTTTGGGACAGTCATGGGTCCTTTATTTTGTGACAGCTGCATGCCCGGCTTTCTCTGGTGAAGGTCGAATGTCCTTTTTCATGTAAAAGTAACAGTGTAAGTTGATTTCCTTGGGGACGGTCACTGGTTACTTCCCTAATGACAGTTACAAGTCTTCTTCCTGGTAAATGACACGTCCTTTACCTGATGTCAGTCACATGACCTTTACTTGGTGACAGGCTCATGCCTTTTCCATTGTAACAGTCATAAGTTCCCTCCCTGGAAAAAGTCACAGGTTTTTTCAATGATGAATGCAAGCGTACTTGCACTAGAGACAGTTATAGTTTATTTTAATGGTAGAAAGTAAAATTACTAAAATACGAAAAATTCTAAACGGAAAGTCTGTAAGCACAACGTCACCAGTCATTTCTCTGGAAAAAGTTACTAATCTTTTTCATGGTGTCGGTAACAAGTCCTTTATCTGGAGAAAGTAAAAGGTCATTTCCTGAGTAAAAGTGGAAGGTCCTTTCTCTGGTCATAGTCATACGTCCTTTCGTTGTAATAGACATACTTTTTTTTCCTAGTGACATTCATAAGTTTGATAGACAAATTATTTACAGTATGGATGAATTGATTTTGCATAGTAAGAATAACAGGAATTGCTTAAAAAGTTAAACACCACAAGGACCGGTTTTAGGCTATTTATAATTAGCGACTTAAAATATCGCATTCATATTCAAATCAAGACCATGTTATAATGTGATATGACTATAAACCCTGCTTTGTACTAGTAAAAAATCAACAATACCGAACGTCGAGGAAAATTCAAAACTGAAAGTCCCTAATCAAATGACAAAACCAAAAGCTCAAAAACAGCAAACGAATGGATAACAAGAACGTTTTGCTGATTCAGATTTGTTACGAGCTAGTTCCTAAGTAAAACGGTGAGTATGAAGTCTTAATTTTCTTTACCGCGACGAACGGAACTAAATTAAAGCGTCAGTGCTCTGACTCCCGTGTAGCTCATGATTAGCAGGAAGGTGGCACAAGTACAAAAATGTATTTAATTGTGCATTTGTTGAGGGTACTATAATAGCAACTTTCCCAGAAACTCGATATTTTGCAAGGAATTGCTGCATCGAAACTTTTCCAGAAACTCAATAACTTTCTACATATTGTTCCATCGATATTTTCCTATTTCCGAAAAGAGAGAGCAGAGACCAATGGGAAATCGAAAACCCAATAAAACATGAACACCTTCGTTTATTAAAAACGACGAAAATACAAGGAGCATAAAAAAGACTATACAGAAAACAAAATTTTTAACACCCGTTTTTTAGTCCAACTAAAATATCGGGAGTGCTCCGGAAGGGCATGCTCTTTCTGTTCCGCATGGGAATCCTATCGTGTTACTCTTAGAATAGATTGATCAGTCATTGCCATCGATTAGTTATCTCACGATAGGGATTAGGTGAATGTCATAAAATTTAGAATGGAAATTGGGAATGTGCCAAAGCGACACCAACCCAACCATAATGCAGACAACAGCAGAAGGCCACCGATGGGTCTTCAATGTAGCGAGAAACTCTTGCACCCGTAGACGTCCTTTAACTGGCCCCTAAAAAAATATGCATACTAGTTCAGTGATAATGGACGTCCGAATTATACACAAGAAACTAAAATTAAAAATCGCTTGTTTGTAAAAAGTAAAATCACAAAAATACTAACACATCCCCAAATACAGAAATCTTTGTAAATGGTAATTATCTTACAAAAAGACTTGACTGAATATGGAAATTTGAATAAAAAGGTTTTAGAGATTGAATGATAAACCATATATTTTTACCGATAGGCAACATATATAGGATTTGAAAACTTAAATAGTACGAAATAACACTGAAAACTAAAGCAAAACAGCTTTATGGTATCAAGATTGTGAAAATAATTGTTTCGTTATCAAAATGTGTTTGACTTCAATTCATGACATATAGAAAAGAGGTAATTCCCAGGGAAGCGGAAACCTCTTATTAAACTTTAGGAAGACGGAAACTTGAAATTGAAATTAAAAATTTGAACTGGGTTTTTGTTTTACATTAATTTATTAAAACGGAAATACATGTATAAACAATTATATATCAATTTTGAAAAAAAAATATATGGATTGGTGATTGACAATTTTAATAATTAAGACACATTTAAATACATTGAACGTGTTCGCCTATTTAATGTGGGTTTTATAAAGATGTTTATCTTTTTGTAAGGATAATTTTCGTTATATTTCAGAAAATCAAACAGATGAATGAATGATTTATTTTCATTTTCAGTTGTAATTCAACGAACTAAAGTTCCATGCAAAACTTTACCAAAAAGCTGTGACATAGCTCATTTACTTTACCTTGACTTTCACTGAATTGTTACTGTTGATAAACACAGCATGTCGATATACTGTCAAGTATAATTATCTGAATTGTATTATTTATATTTTTCAAAGCCATTTCCTAAATTGTAATGGAAATAATATATCTGAGCTTTTAGCTCACACGCTCGATTTTATAAGTAGAGCAGTTCCTCAGTATGGTATCACACCTCCAAGTTATGCCTCAAATCAGCATTAAGAAAATGTAAAACCTACTCTGACAAAACATAGTGCTTTGAGTGTTGTTGTTAACTTTAACTAGCAATAAGATGGATATACATGTAGATGAAACTTCACTGAATCAAAAATGTTGAGGCAAAATTTACCTTTTTATGAATTTGAATAACAACTTAAAGGCAAATATGCTACCTTGTTTGCTTACATCTGGAAACATTTTTATCTAACGAGTTATAATTCTGATAGGTTTTTTTGTATACAATTGATAATATTTGGACTCTGCCAGATATATGGATAAAGATTGTTAGCAGTAGAAAACTTTCGGATGTCATTAAACTGATTTACCTCTCCCGAAAAATGTGATTTTTTTTTACATTTGGTTCGTAATGCAAAGTTATTAAAAAAAAAAAGTATCTGTAGATTTTACTTTTTATACCTATCACTCAACCAGAAAGTCTAAAATTAGCAGTAAATGAACTCAACTCAGTATTACTCCATCAATCAGAATAAGGCTATATATTATATATAATAGTTTTGCCTCGACAAGAAGCACTTATGACTTACATTAGGGTTCTTTTACATACACAGGGATTGACGTTTCCCTGCACATGGGACCTCGGATTAAACGTCGCAATCCGACGGACTTTACATTGATATATTTTTTCTATGTGTTGAGTGTATTTCAACACAACTCAACACTTACAATAAATATAACATTAATATTTTATAACAAAAAAACACCATGGCTATCTACAATAACCGATTAAATTTCAACAAGAGATTGAAATTCTTTTCGAATTTTCTCCTCAACCTCATTTCTATTTAACATACTTCTTTATATAGACTTTATAACAGACTTTTTATATTTTCTGTACTTCAACATGTTCAATAACTCTTTCTGCTTTGAAGCCACAATTTTCTCTTGTCGTGTTGTCTTTCTTTTGCTAAGTCCTTCCAGAAACACTTTATCAGAAGTATAAACATTCAGGCTCTTTAAGATCATTATCTCCGTTTTCGGAGCTGTCATTTTCTGAGACTTCTTTTCGGTTGACATCTCTGTCTAGAGTAAACGTCATGTTCCCTTGGTAGCTCAATGATTGTAACGTCATTATTCCTGTGTAAATTTCTCATACGACGTCTGCGATAAGCCGACTTCTTAAAGACTTTGCGACACTGGTAGCAATGTGATAAGGTATTCTCCTCATCTTAGCCAATATTCCTTTATTTGTATCTACAATACTTACTTTTTCTTTGATTGGTAGAGCAGGCTCTCTGATGGTTCTAGACACCAGTACTTCACACCGAGGAGGCAGTTGTACAGTCAATGCTACACATACCCCGAAGCAGCCTAACTGACCTTCAAAATGTATTCGGGTGTCTCTTCCGTTTACCCAAATATTACCTATGGTAATATTAATTACACAACTTTGGCTCCTTTGGAAGTCTATTCCCAGTGTACCATCTAAGTTCAGATCTGCTATCACAGCTATGTTGGAACAGACATCACCATTTATTTCAATATCAGTGATGGGTTTCCCAAATACAATCAATGGAGAACCGTTGGTAGTTAATATCTCTCTGTCCATTGGTGACAGAACCGGAGAATTCATGCTGTCAAATAATTTCTTTGAAATTAGAGTTACTGTCGCTCTTGTGTCTATAAGCAACTTGGCTTTACAACCATTAACTTTAGCTTCTATAAACATACCAGCCTAGTTTGCTAATTTGTTAACTTCTATCACACGGTTCTGTTTTTCGTGGGAAAATTCGGGTACGTTTTGGGAGTTTGAATGTCCTCTTTTCACACTACTTTCTAGATTATGGAATTATTACCGGTTCTGCTTTAAAGCATTAACTTCTTGCTGCAGATCAGACAAGGCTGTTTGCATGTTTTTAAGTAGCTCTACTGTTTTGTCGCTTGCGTCACTGTTGGTCCCGTCTCTAGTTATAGCCCTTGAATAGCCCTTCCCATCACCTTGCTTAATTTCGGCCTTATTAAAAGTTTAACAGCATATCGAAATGGTCGTTCAAGTCAGCAGGCCTACCTCGTTTTATCCTTAGCCTCATGTCTACACTCATGAGTCAGGCGATAAATTGCTCCTTAGGAAGTGTTTCTCCAACTTCTTAAGGGGCCGTTGGGTACGCAGGCAGACTTTTGAAAGCCTTTTGACGAAGCTCCCGTAATTGTGTTCGGTACAATTCCGTTTGATTGACAGGCGAAAATCTCTATTCAAGAGACCTGACAAGTTTTTTAGAATCTTGCCTTTTATCTGTGAGTAGATTTCCTGATACCCCCTGGTCCTTTCAATTAGACTGCCAAATACAAACCCTTTTCTACATCTGTCCAACTATTTATATTTGAACATGCATCGAAATGAGACATGTAATCTATCCATGACCCTTGCCGTCAAACGTAGCGGCCTTTATAATATTTTTGCTTTTATGGATAGACTTGTCTTATATATATCTAATTTGTCTTCTGATGCTAATTTTTTCGAAGCTGTGATATATTTATCAGTTATTTACATGCTGTGGAATAATCTTTGACTAAGCCCCTATCTCAATATTTGTACTTTGGAGTATGTTCCTGTCTGTTCCAAAGTCAGTGTGAGGAATTCTGACAGTATTGACAATGAAAAAATGTGATTATTTAAATACAATATTGAAGTTTCTCAAATCCCCCGCTGCTAACCAATTTTTCAAAGTGTTTGACCTCTGAACTATATGTCCGTATCCGTTTTCACAGAATCAGAGATACTCCAATATCAATCTTTTAATTAACTAAAAAAACTTACTACAACTTGGAGGCTTTACTTAAATACTACGAAACCAATACTTAACCTTTAAAACTTAATAAAGGAACAATGATATTAACACCATTAACTTTGTATCAAAAAATAGTCACAAACTATAACCTCAATGTATCCTTAATTCTTTCACTGACTCCGAGGTCCTAACTGATTTGTTAAACAATTATAACTGCTAAAAAAAACTTTCAAATATGAACAAGCTCCAAAACCGTAGGTTCCCGAGACACCTAGTTCTAAAACGATTAGTCTCTAAAGCACCTTGTTCCTGAGACAACTAGTTTTAAAACACATAGCCTCTATAGCACTGAAATCACCAGACTATTACAAGCTACCTGTTCGAGGCACTGTGACCATTCTCGAAGGAAATTACAGTAGCGGAACAACCCGATAGCTTGCAAATATTACAAAAAAATACAAATATTGTCTTATGCCTTAACTACATTTTTGACACACTACTATCAATGAGAGACAACTCTCCATCAGAGACAATTCTTAATCAGAGACAACTTTCCTTAGTCACATCTCACCGTCAGAGACAACTCCGTCAACTCTCCATCAGAGACAACTCCCAACAGAGATTAATATCAATGAGAGATAACTCTCCATCAGAGACAATTCCTTATCAGAGACAACTTTCCCTTGACACGACTCATCGTCAGAGACAACCCTCTATCTCTCCATCAGATATAAATATCTCAAGTCTTCATCAGAGAACATATGGGCGTCTTTTCTGTAAATTTTCAGAATGTCGTCTAATAGTAAAAAAAAAGAATGTGAACCGCTTCTGTAGAAGAAGCAAAACAAAAAATCGATTTGCCGTCAAAAAATCGAGAATTGTGTTTATGTGACAATATTGTAGTTTACGCGTATTAATTAGAAAATTAGAGTCCGTCAATTCAGTTCGTATACATGAATGTAGTAGTGTGCTCTGCTTTGTAATAGATGTCATTATACAAGAAGTATTCAAAAACTAAAACAAAAATATTGATTAAACATTCAATCAATGTTGAATTATTATAAGATTTTGAAAATTTGTATCAACGTTGAAAGTCTATGTTGAATCAACGTTGACATTCAAGTTTGAATCAATATATAAATGAATGGTTGCTTCATCATTGTTTCAACCAATAGCTTATTTTGAATTCAGGTTGAATTCTGGGTAAATTTGTTCAACTTTAAATAAAGTCATTGTCTGGTTAAAGAGATAAAGAATACTACAGATACAGTTAAGTCGACTTCATATCTTGACTTACATCTAGAAATTGACAATGAGGGTCGGTTGAAAACAAAACTTTACGACAAAAGATATGATTTCAGCTTTCCAATTGTGAACTTTTCATGCATTTCTAAGGTGCAACATTCCAGCAGCACCTGCATACGAGGTATATATTTCCCAATTGATACGATATTCCCGTGCTTGCATTTCCTATCATAATTTTCTTGATAGAGGGTTGCTGCTCACAAGGAAGCTATTAAACCAAGAGTTCCAAATGGTGAAGTTGAAATCATCCCTTCGTAAATTTTACGGACTCCATCACGAGTTGGTTGACCGTTATGGAATAACCGTTTCACAAATGATATCGGATATGTTCCTTGCGTCGTAACAACAGTCCCCTTCCCTTTCATGAGTGTGATCTACCTAATTATACTATTTACCGGATTTGTAATCACATACGCAACACGACGGGTGCCACATGTGGAGCAGGATCTGCTTACCCTTCCGGAGCACCTGAGATCACCCCTATTTTTTGTGGGGTTCGTGCTGTTTGTTCTTTAGTTTTCTATTTTGTGTCATGTGTACTATTGTTGTTCTGTTATCTTTTTCATTTTTAGCCATGGCGTTGTCAGTTTGTTTTAGATTTATGAGTTTGACTGTCCCTATATCCTGGTATCTTTCGTCCCTCTTTTATATATGACATGGTGTGGGCTTTTGCTCATTTTGCAAAACTGTTGCGGTCGTATATTGGTATCACGTCGTCGTCGGCGGCGTCGTCGTCGTCAGTTTTATCCGAAGACGGATGGTTTCCGGATAAACACTTAAGTATAAGTTAATAGAAATAGATACAAATTTCATATAATGTTCATAACCACATAGGGAAGCTTGAGATTGATTTGGGGGTCATGTGTCCAAAGGTTTATAAAAAGTAAAAAAACAAAAATACTGAACTCCGAGGCTTAGTATTATTTGTATTCATCATGCATAAAGCTACCAAGTTAATGATGCCCTCGGGGAATAATTCACCAGCAGTAAAGTTTCTTTTAGGAAGAAACTTGACATCGACTTGGTTGTAGTAAAAAGTAAAATCACAAAAAATATCAATTAGGGGCCCAAAAGTGTCCAAAACAAGCATTTATCTAGTTTTAGGACAATAAGTTGTGTGTAAGTATTTTAATTGCTCTGAAATTGTAGCACAATCTTTAATATTATTATTATAGGTAGAATGTTGGAAATTTTTTAAAGGGTTATGGGACAAACAGTCAAGAAATAAAGGGCAAAAAGGGGGCCAAAAACAAGCATTTTTGTAGTTTTACTAGTGTAAAAGTGTATGAATCTTTCTGATTGGTATACCACAAGATTCCATACTACTGAGGGATGGTTAGGATTGACTGTGGGGGTTATGGCTAAAACAATTTAAAATAAGGGGAAAAAAAAACAAAAAAAAAACAAGGTTTTTGTTCTGGTGAAATGACAGTTATTTTTGCCAATATATAAAACTTCATTATTAGTAAACTTCATTGGAAATTTGCAAATAACAATTTAGTATAGTAAACTTCATTGGATATTTGCCAATAACTTAAGTATAATTTGAAATTTGCCAATATATAATTTAGCATAAGTAAATATAAATCTTAGAAATTTAAACACGAAGTATGAAATCAAAAAAAAGGAAGGTTTGGATTTATTTGGGTTTTATGGGTGTAGGAAAATATACACCGAACTTATCACTGTATGGTGATATGGGCTGGATACCATGCAATGTAAAGCAATGGACAGCTGTTTTTAGATTATGGTCCAGATTTTGTAAAATGGACAATAATAGCTTGAACAAAAGAGTATGTATGTGGTCATATAAGTATGGAAATAAGCCAATTAAAAACTCGTGCTTCATTCTTTTTTTTTAAACTCAATTTGTTCATAATTATGATATTAAAGTTTTGTGTCATATTAAAGATGGTACATCACTCTTTCATTTGATACCATTTTTTTATGATATCTTCATTCGGGAATTTATTATTAGAGTTCCTGTGTTTGAAAATGAAAAAGACAAAATCCGAAAATACACTTTATTGCGATTTCACAAATCGGAGTTATTTTTAACTGACTTCTACTGTACATTTTACTGTATGTTTGTTTATTCTACATTGGCTAGTGATATAGGGTGCGGGTTGATATCTCTAAACACATGTTTAACACCGCCTAATTTCTGCTCCTGTCCTAAGTCAGTAACCTTTAGCCATGTTTAGTCTTTTGTGATTTATTTTAATTGAGATTCATTTATAGGTTTCGGATTTTAGTATGACGTCCATTTTTTATTAAGCTACATGTAGTACATATTTTTGTTTAGGGGCCAATTAACGCCTGCTTCCGGATGCAGGATTTTCTCGCTGTGTTTAAGTCGTATTGGTGACTTTTGGACTCTGTTCTGCTCTTTGATCGGATTGTTGTCTCTTAGACATATTCTCTATTTTCAGTTATAGATCTCAGAAGAAAGCCTAAAACTGCAATATTGACAGAATTTGTAAATTTATTTTCAATTGCAAAAAAAATATAAAAACGACCTACATAATCCAACCCGAAATTCTGCAGTATGTTAGGTTGATTATTGTATAGCAAAGTATTTAAACGTTGAGCGTAGCGAAGAGTTAGAATGCAACTTTATATGATATCGCACTTGTGCAAATGTATTTTTAAATTATGGACGTCAGGTTTGTAGAATAACAAGGTTATTGCATTATTACTACACATTTTTATTTAGTCTCTAAAGTTACATTATATTAATTTTATATCCTTGTTCGTGTTGTTGCTGTTTTGTTTTGCATTTTCGTAACAGATCATTAAAGACCGACATTTGTTTTTTTTTGTTTTTACATAAATCTTTTTCGGTATTACTATATCCTTCTTAACAAATCTGTTTAAATGTTTTGTTACCTTTTGAGGTGAAAACTGACATATTTGTGCTTTGTAAAGAATATTACCATAAAAGATTGGAAGTGAAATACCTGAACGTAAAATTTATAAGAAATCTGCATGTTGGGTTATATTTACGAAAAATGTTCTTGTACCGATGATAAAATTTAGTAAATGTTTTGACTTGTTTGTTTTATCGAAAAACCCTGGTGTAATAATTTTTATATCTTTTTTATATCTATATTTTTTATATTTTGCATGTATATCTACTTTAGCACACATAATTAAGTTTCCAAAATCCCTCTCATGCATCAACAATTAAGTAACATGACACATTTAAATAAAATCCGGGCTTTTAAACATGGGTAGTTATTGAAACAATTTCCTCATGTGTTACTTACTTACCCACAAATATTTGACGACGCATATTTTAGGTGTCCTGAATTACATGTAAGTAGATTTCTTTCTTTAAAAGTTGATATTTTGACATTTTAATTGAATTTCTTAATTCAAAGTATCTAACAGTATTTTATTATTTTATCATAAAACGCAAGGCGAACAATATCATGGGAAAGTCATGCAAACAATGTTTCAAACATAAAAAAAATCCACTGAGAAAATTATGTAGCAACTGAAATATATTCCTTCTAAAAAGTACTATACAGTATTTGATGCCACTTGTATCAATTCCAATTAATTAGATAACAACAACAATTTAGTTTGTCTGAATGCGCACTGAATATTTGAAAATAACGAACTTAGAGTAAAGTGGCAAAACTGGTAAAAACTATCTTTCATATCAACGCTTTTTGGTCAAAGATTGGTCTCTTGGGACTATTGAAATATCATTTTCCTCACAAATCTTGAGGGTAGACAGATATAAATAGATAGAAACTTATGAATTAATTAAGACTTGAAGTTATTTATAATTTGTAACCCAAAACAATTACATATGTATCTTAAATAAGTGTTATGACTAATTCTTTCAAAGATGTATGAAATAACTTATTCAAGTAATATTTTTGTCATTATTTCCCTTAATCTCTATACTCTTCTTAAATCTAATAAATTCTTCATTTTATGATATAAAATTCTGTACAAATTCATGAAAAGTACATTAAGTCCATGCTTCTTTTGAAATTTAAAATAACTCTATTGAGTTATTTTATAATTTTTTAAAACAAAAATTACCTATATAAGTAACTAAAAAAAATACTTGTTTCAGTAATGCCTCTGACTGATAAAAATATGTCCCTTGTCAATACAATTTCGTTTGTTTTTTATGCGTTCTTTGTATTAAGAAATATATTGACAATACGAGTCACTAAATTCTTGTGTATAATAATAATAATCCATATTCCAAATAGCAATGCAGCAATGCAGCAAGGTTATCATAAATATGTCATCATTTTTTTTGCTTTAATTATTAACATGTATTGCTCATAGATATTCTTGTTTAAAAAAAATTGATTTGTTCATATAAGTTTAAAAAATATATAAATGCAATGACCATATAATAAAATATGAAGTAATTTCTTCATAAATTGGACCATGTGATCAAGAATATTTTTTTGGGAGAATGATCTTTTTTTTTTTATTTGCCCACTTTAAATTGTTTTCTATCTAAGACTTATTATACGTTCAGGTATTTCACATTCAAATTTTTAAGGTAATATTCTTTATAAAGCACAAAAATGTCAGTATTCACCTCAGAAGCTAACAAAACCTTTAAATAGACTTATTTAGATTGGATATAGTTACACAATTGTTGTCAGGTCATTAAAGATTGCATATTTTGGCTTTAATATTGATTTATTTATAGGGTCTTTGCATTTGAACTAAACACATTTATCTAAAAACCAGTTGTTGGCATGACACGGGTTGTGTTCTTCTAATATATGTTATGATGGTATGATACTATGATAGGATAGTGTATGGTATTCATGTATTGAAGGTATAATCTTTCAATCAGTGTATTTGAAGTTTGGAGCTGGCATGTCAGTTAAATGCTAGTAGTCTGTTGTTATTTATGTATAATTGTCATTTTGTTTAGTTTCTTTTGTTACATCTTCTGATATCAGACTCGGACTTCTCTTTGAACTGAATTTTAATGTGCGTATTGTTTTGCGTTTACTTTTCTACATTTGATAGATGTATAGGCGGAGGAATGAGATATCATAAACATGTTTAACCCTGCCACATTTTTGCGTCTGTCCAAAGTCAGGAGCCTCTGGCCTTTTTTAGTTTTGAATTATTTTTAAATTACGTTTCTTGTGTATAATTTGGAGTTAAGCATGGCGTTCATTATCACTGAACGAGTATATAGATATATATCTATTAGGGTTCAGCTGAAGGACGCTTCCGGATGTGGGAATTTCTCGCTGCATTGAAGACCTATTGGCGACCTTCTGCTGTTGTCTGTTAAATGGTCGGGTTGTTATCTCTTTGACACATTCCTCATTTCCATTCTCAATTCTTCGGTACTTTACATTGTTGTCAATTTAATAAAATTTTATGCGAATGGCATACAAGTCAGAGGCTAAGCTAAAGGTTTAAAATCAAGTTTAATCCTACATTTTCTACAGAATTAAATACATGTACTAAGTCAGGAATATGACTGTTGTTTTCCAGTCGTTTGATATGTTTAAGCTTTTGATTTTGCCATTTGATAAGAGATATTCCGTTTTGAATTTTCTTTGACTTCCGTATTTTTATTAAAAAATTGTTTAATATATTTGAAGTTCGCTGAAGCTAATAGTGAATTTTGAAATTGCTTTCCCTGGTGGCTAACAAGTTGTACATTTTGTGCAAGCAACTCCTCCCAAACACTTCCTAATATATTTATTCTTGTTTTGAAACTATTTCAGAATCTTTACCAATGATTAGCCTGTGATGCTAAATTACTTTTATATTATTTTACTTGAAGGGTTTTGATTTATTTTCTATAAGCTTAAAATGTAACATATAAAACAGTCATGCATTTTTTTTGGTCTTTGTCTGAATTGATTCACATTTTCATCATGGGGTTTTGATAGCTGACTATTTAGTATCAATTTTGCTTATTTTTGAAAATTGTACGTTTACCCATAGCTTCGTAAATCTGCTACACTTATACTATGTTAGATGGTGATATTATTGGCGTATACCGCTTATTCTTATTGTATATTTATTTGAAAAATGGGTATCATGTATATAAAAGGCGAAAGATAAATCGAAGAAAAGGAAGCGTCAAAGAAACCAGAATAAATAAAAATGAGAACAAACCGTATTGCTGAGAAACAGATAGCATTGCATACAGCTAAGCTTATGAAAGCAGTCAAGTCGTTCATTAAAAAGTATATAACAAAAGGTTAAGAAAAAAGAAGTAAAAATTCCAGACATTAGTTGTGTACTTGAACCAAAAGCCCTATAAAGTGGTACGTAAATTATTAAAAACCATTACATTGTTACGTATCAGTTTTCAATTAACCAAATCTGGGACCAAAACAATTTATCCCCTTTCACTGGTATTAATTTGATTTTTTTTAGAGTTCCATATTTTTACATTATTTCTTACGTTGTTTTCTTGATTTTGTTGATTGTTGTTTTTTGTTTTTTGGTACAGATCCTTAAATACTTGCATTTATATTTTTTCCGTTTTTATTTTTTTTTTTGTAGTTATTGTAGATCAGCTATACATTTATATCTACTCCAACAACTTTAAAATAAGACAAATATTTCATGAGTCTGCAACAAGTAACAGGCAAAATTAAAGGGTAATCTAGACATTTAACTCGGATAGTTATTTTTCTTTATGATATCTAACATACTTACTGTAAGATCATATTTCATTTCATTTTATCTTAATCTTCGGCCATTGTTATTCTTGTATGTTTTTTTTCAATTAAGTTCATTTATATGTTTCGGATTTTAGTATGACGTTCATTTTCTATAATCTAGTTCACATTTGTGTTTAGGGGCCAGCTGAAGCCCGCTGTGTTAAAGTCATATTGGTGGCCTTGTGCTGTTTTCTGCTATTTTGTCGGGTTGTTGTCTCTTTGATATATTCCCTGTTTCCATTCTGAATTCTAATAAATGAATAAAATCAACTTAAAAACAAATTTAAAAAAAACGACCCTAAACTAAACGACCTTATTGCGTTGCAAAAACGTCGACAGAGTCATATTTCGATGGACCACTTATCGTGCTAAAATTTTGCGGATGCTCTGCCTTTTAACATCCTAATAAAATTATAAAAAGATCTAGAGTTCATTTTTTAAAACTAACTGTTTTTGATACAACTTTAACATTACTAGCCAGATCAAGCTTTTCCTTTCTTGTTCCGTGCATTTTCCTAATGTTGTCACGGGAGCACGTTCAATCTTATTTTTTTAAGAAAGAAAATTAGCTTTCAGCTTGTCACAATAACGATATGATAATGATATGAAACTTCTATCTATTAACATTATTTGAATGATTTGAAGCGTCCTACTTCGGGAAACTATAGATGATATGGGTTCACATACGTTCTTGTATACATGAGTATATGCAAATACAACAAACTTATAAAATATATACTGGGTTTTCATATTATATAATTTTTCGCACCATAAGAATAGTATGAAGTAATGACTCTTTGAATATTCACTTTGTTTGCCTTTGTAACCTTGATTCATGATTCAGTTTATCTTACCTCAATTTGTATTTTGTATTGTTCAATGCCCCTTTTTGGAATAGTTTTACTCCCCCCCCCTCCTGTATTTTTCTATTTTCTTTACTTTATTATTTTTGTATTCAGAAAAAACGACGAAACAAGTCATAATAATTTTACAATTTATTGATTCTCTTTTTTTACGATCTACAGTGCAATAATTTTTGTACTCTAGTCACACTAGTGTTATCGCATGATTTTTGTTAAGTTCTGTATAGAAAATGATGTTGCTATACAATACTTAACCAGGCTTACAGAATAATATATATCTTACTTAATAATAGACTATAGAAAATCCATCAGATATCCTTTCAATAACATCGTGCTTTTTCAAAGTCTGTCATCACAACAAAAATTTTGAGATTTATATCTGTATTTTGTGTTCATAAAAATAATCTTGATATCATTTTCCTTTGTTTCGGTAGGTTTCATATTAACAAAGACTCGTGAGGCGTTGAACAAAATGTTTTAAATACAATTACAATTTGGCATTCGATATATGTAATAAACCCTTCTTAGATATCACTTTACACTGTCGATCAGAATAAAAATGCTAAACATTGTGAAATAATTATGTCCGTGTAGCTATAACCAGTTCACAAGTCTAGTGGCGGAGAGTAAGAATATTTTGTTTTATTCTAGATGTATTCAAAAAAATATGCTTCAAAAGGGGAGTGATCAATTAGTTTGTTTTCATTGATATTCGACAAACTTTATGGTACCAAAGGTGCTTTTATTAATTTCAACTGATTATTACAATTAATTGGGCCTTTTTATTCGAATGTCTTATCCTCTACACTACTCAATACAACTTTTGAGAACAGTTCAATAAAATTGAGATTGGAAATGGGGAATGTGCCAAAGAGGCAACAACCCGACCATAGAGCAGACAACAGCAGAAGGTCACCAACAGAACTTCAATGCAACGAGAAATTCTCGCACCGGAGCCGTGCTAGGCCTTCAGCTGGCCCCTAAACAAATATATACTAGTTCAGTGATAATGAACGCCATACTAAACTCCAAATTTAACACAAAAAACTAAACGTTAAAATAATACAAGACTAACAAACGCCACAGGCTCCTGACTTGGGACAGGCGCAAAATGCGGCGGGGTTTAACATGTTTGTGAGATCTAACCCTCCCCCTATACCTCTAGCCAATGCAGAAAAGTAAACGCATAACAATACGCACATTAAATTCAGTTTAAGAGAAGTTCGAGTCTGATGTCAGAAGATGTAACCAAAGAAAATAAACAAAATGACAATAATACAAAAAAAAACATCAGACTACTAGCAGTTAATTGACATGCCAGCTCCAGACTTCAATTAAACTGATTGAAAAATCATTCCTTCATCATATGAATATCAGGCACAATCCTCCCCGTGAGGGGTTTAGTATCATACCATCATAACATATATGAGATGAACATAACCCGTGCCATGCCAACAACTGGTTTTGAAATAAATGTGTTTAGTTCCGATGCAAAGACCCTATAAGTGAATCAATATTAACGCCAAAATAAGCAATCTTTAATGACCTGACAACAGTATCGTAACTATATCCTTTCTTAATAAGTCTATTTAAAGGTTTTGTTAGCTTCTGAGGTGAATACTGACATTTTATTGCTTTATAAAGAATATTTCCATAAAATATTGGATGTGAAATACCTGAACGTATAAGAAGTCTGCATGTTGAGCTATATTTACGAATGATGTCCTTATACCGATGATAAAATTTAGTAAATGTTTTGACTAGTTTGTGATATTGAAAACCCTGGTGTAATAATTTTTCAGTAATACATAAATTTCGCTCGTTTAAATCCAAAACATTGTTACATACACGAGCGAATCGTACAAGTTGAGATATATAAACACCGTTAGATGGTAACAAGGGAACGTCACCATCTAAAAATGGATAATTAACGATAGGAAATGAGAAATCATCTTTTTTATCATAAATGTTAGTATTAAGCTTTCCGTTAATGATATAGATATCAAGATCGAGGAAAGGGCAGTGGTCTTTGTTAGTATTAGCTTTATTTAAAGTAAGTTCGTCAGGATAAATTTCTTTAGTATACATACTGAAGTCGTCATTATTGAGAGCCAAAATATCATCCAGATATCTAAACGTGCTTAAAGTATTATTAAATTTGTGTATATAAATAAACTCATCATAGATACATGTACCAGGACTAAATTTAGTATACGCCAGACGCGCGTTTCGTCTACAAAAGACTCATCAGTGACGCTCGAATATCAGATGTTGTTTCGATGAGTCTTTGCTGATTTTTGTCATAAATTGTGACTTATAGCAATACAAAAACAGGTCCGAAATAGGTGGTGCACAGTTAGTCCCCATTGGAATTCCGATAACCTGACGATATACGGAATCTCTAAAGCGACCAAAAATGTAATCTAGTAAAAATTCAAGGGCAGATAAAGTATCAAAGCATGTCCAATTAACATAGTTTTTTTGTTTATTGCTACTAAAAAATGACCTAAAAGAATTTGAACATATATATTCACATTCTGACTTTTCAAATGCCCATTTAATTAGGTGTGTGATTTTTTCTTAATGAGAACGTGAGGCAATGTGGTATATAGGGTAGAAAAATCAAAACTTTGAACAGATTCAAAATCACCAATAGACAGGGTGACACCCTTTCATTTTAGTCCAAAAAATATCTCACTGCTGTACATTCGTTCATTTTTTTATCAATCAATGATTCCGTTGATTTTATATAATCATTTATATTTCATGTGTTAGAAAAGTCAATTCGATTACTTGCGCTGACGTTAGATATGACTACCACAGGCTATTAGGGGACCATCCCAAAAAGCACATATACTCATTCAGTATAGTTACCCGTATGGATGTGTTTGATATTGCTAAGATGATTTTTAAGTTAAAAAAAATACAACATGTACCACAATACACAAACGAGGATCCAGCATAAAATCTGATCGTTATTTATATATGTCGTGTACAAGTTGCGATTTTGTACAGGTTACAAAATGTACAAAAATGTTGTACATGTTATAACTTGTATAATGCAAAAATACAAGTTATAACATGTACAAAAGTACCTCATACATGTTATAACCTGTACAAAATATTTCTTAAAAATGGTTTTAACTTCTACAAAATTTAAGATTAATCTTAATGAAGTCAAAAATACATTTAAATTCACCAATGCATAAAGAACAACCATAAATAGGCCAGAACGTGTCTTTTCTGTAGAGGACAATGATCACAAAATTTCAGAAATATATGTTTCATGACTTATGTTGGCAAAATGTGTTTTCATGTAATTGTATGTTTTATGCGTTCCAGCATGGCTTGAATAAGTGTGACACTATTTACTAAAAGCTTGCATTTCCTCAATGACAATAAAATTATATCATGTATATACTAGCAACTAAATTCGTCCAAAAATTTTAAGAACAATGGCTTATAACTTTGGGTTATACTCCTCTATCTCGTGTTATAGCATGCATTTATTTGTGGCCTTTGGATGTTGTCTGCTCCATGTGCGGGTTGTTGTTTTTTAGACACATACCCCATTTTCATTCTCAATTTTATTTGTAAACACATCTATCCTGGCTATCCTCTTATGTCTTTTAGTGTCAACTAGAATGAAAGTAGTTTACTATTGCCTTCAAAGTGGACACTCACATTTATAATTCATCAAAAACAGATATGTCCATAGATAGTCATAAGAGGATCATAAGACATGTCCTAAGATATATCTTATGACAGGTCTTAGGAATGCTTCGTAATACCGACCCCTGGACATTAAATGTATCAAAAAAGGACAAAACACACTAGCATGAAGGAATAATAAAAAAAGTTATGAAAATATTATTGAGGTTAATAACATCTGTTGCAATAATAGAAACATATCCTTATTTTTCGATTTTGTACAAGTTGAAACCATATTTCAGTAATATTTTGTACTGGTTATAACATGTACGGGGTACTTTTGAACATAATATAACTTGTATTTTTGCATTATACATGTTATAACATGTACAAAATCGCAACTTGTACACGACATATATATTTATATTATTCTTAGCGTAATCATACAATTACAATGATTCACTATAGTGATCAATAAAAAAATTAAGATCGTTGGTTTACCTTTTCCTAAATATTTGATAACAAAATGAATTGAAACTGCTACATGTATAAGAATAAAAACAGCAAACAGATCTAAATAAATTCATCAAAAAAATAATGCATCTTAATCACATCCGAATCCGATTTTGGACTTGAAAGTTAAAAAAAAAATGTGTTCAAAATGTTCGTGTTCTTGAACATGTTAATATTAATTTAAAATCTGCTTGACCCTGAGATATAGAAAAGCGATAAAGGAGCTGTTCCTTTAATTTTTTATTGGATGTGCAAGTACTAGTTTTGTCTCATGGATGGATACTCCATATCCTTTCAACGGGTTTTCAATTTCCATGATAGGGAATTAAATAGCTCGCTATGCGGTATGCTCATGGCGAAAGGCCGTACGGTAAGATGACATATACTTGCAAACATCTACGTCATCTAAGTCTACATAAGAAATATAATTTTCATTATATAACTCCAAAGTGCACCTCCAATGTTTTGATTTTATCAAAAATATATTCAAACTTTCCTTTCGCAAATTATGGATTTCGCCATTGTTTTACCCGGAGGACAACAAGATGTACCTGTTGTTTCAACAACACCACACGAACACTTTGTAATATTTAATCATTTTGAAATTTTATCTTAATCCTATCCAAGGATTATCATTAAATGTTTTAATGTTTTTTTTTATTAAGATATTCATACAGTCATATAAAACATAAACTATAAAATATTTCACATTCTTATCATGTCCGGGGCTCTAATAGCCGACTATACGGTATGGGTTTTACTTATTATTGAAGGTCGAACGGTTATCTATAACTGGTCTAATCCACTTCCCTTATATCATGTTAGATGGTGGTCTCAGTGGCTTATACCTTCTGTCCTTATTTTACATTCATTTGGTAAATGACAGCTCATGCCAATGTAATGCATGTCATTAGTGCTTTGAGATGGAGTTTAGCTTTGTTCCCCCCCCCCCCCCCCATTTTTTTTATAAATACTTAAATTAGCTAGCTATGATTTTATATTTTATCTGTATGAACAGTATTATTTTATTGCTTATGTCATGTATGTGCTTTTAATCATGTTAATATCCTGCTGTAATGTATGTATGTTTGTCTTAATATGTGTGTTTTGTTTGCAATGTTTTTTGCTTTTGTGTAATTTATTATAATGTCGATTTTAAAAACTCACTAGAGCTTGTGTTACTTTGTATCGACAATAAATAAAACTTTGATTTGATTTTGATTTGATTTGATTTGATTTGATTTAGATAAATAATAGTACACAAGACACAACATAGAAAATTAAAGACTAAGCAACACGAACCCCACCTAAAACTTTAACCGGCTATAATTTCTATTACTTTGGTCCACACGTATTCCTAAAAAATATGAAAATGTGTTCCATATATATTATATAATGTGAAACATTTTTATTATACATTGTGTATATTAATTTTTTTGGGGGGGTGGAGGGGGTGTTGATATTTTAGAAATTTAATAGTTTCTACATGTGACATGAGTAAAGGTATATTTACAGTATATTTTTCTCATTTTTTAGATTGTCATGTCAGAGAAATCTTCAGGTGTGACTGAGGGACAAGGGATAGAAGGTATTTTTTTTAAACTCTTATCATTATAATATATATCTTCGATGGGCTTCAAATTGTTGCATATGACTTTTCGTTGCTAAAACTATAGCTACCTGTTGATTGCATTCTTGTAATTGACTGCTCTATAGTCTTACATGCAAAACAGCTGATCTTTGAAAATAAAAAAATAAAAAATGCTACATAGAAAAAAAAAATGTTCATATCATGTACATGATGTATGTACTAATGTGAAATTGTGATTTAATCGAGAAAAAAAGTGGGCCATGTCACGAAGAATAAAAATTAACGTAACCCTGAAGTCAAAACAATTTTTTCAACTTTCTGTTTGCTGTTTTTACTAGGCCGCACCACTTCCAGTAAACATTATATCCTTCCACTTTCCTAGATTGATATCCCCAAAAGATGCAAGATTTTTTTAAATCTATATAATATGTTTCAATTAAGCATAAACTTTATATATATTGGACTATTTTATTTCCCTCCATCTCTGATATTACGGAACCTAATAGAAAAACACAATGTGATTAATTTTAATTAAACTTGGCATGTTAGATCTACGCTTAGTGAATTATAAGCCAGTTCATTAAGTGTCATGTCAATATGATATATACTAAAGACAATAATGCCATTTTGTGAACTTAAGGTGTTCAATTTTGAAAGAACCTAATATTTCGCTTGCTTCAAACAGACTGTGAGATCAGGACCACTGTTAAAATAGGCCGTTAGCATTTTACAAGTCTCAGCTTGGATATTTAACATCAAATACATGTGTCCGATGATTCTGCCTGCCAACCAAAATGGCAGAAATGTCTAAAAAAAAAAGAAAAAAGGGGCAAAATGCAAGTTTTATTTATTATCTTGAAAACTGTTATATAAAGAGAAAATCTGACAGGGACAGAACATTAATGTTAAAAATAGTGGGATTCGTCTAATTAATGTACATTTACGGGTCATTATAAAAAAACATGCATATTTCGATGAGGGAAAATTGGGAAAATGATGTCATTGCTTTAAAAAATTAAATATGTCATCCTATTCTATAATATGGTAGCAACTATATTCAGTAATATGCAATGGGAAAACTGAAGAGTTCCTTCAATTTTAAAAATTTTAGGTCATCCTTTGATAGAATCATGTCAATGGTGTTACCAATATAAAAACATGCATTTAGTTACAATGTATTAAAACATATTGTTATATACCAAACAACTGTTCCAATTTGTTGTTAAGGTTTAAATTACTACTTATTGACATTATTTTTATAGATATGCATTCTACTAATATTTAAACATAAATTTGTTTTAAAAAAACTTGGCTGTTCTAAATATGGCCGTTGTTAATATTAAAAAATACACTAAAACTGAATATATGTAGAATGTGTAAGACTGAAAGATTAGATAATGCATAATCCTTCGTATACGGCATAAAAAAAACGTTCATTTATTAATAAAAAATAACAATTATTGCATTTTTATATAGTAACACCACTGACCCTTCAGTAAGTACAATGACACATAAGTATCACCACTGACCCTTCAGTAAGTACAATGACACATAAGTATCACCATTGACAACAAATTTCAAATTTTACTTTAATTAAGTACTGAACACAATCAAAGAACACTAAGCAAAAAAAAGAAAAAAAAACAATAATTCTTAGGCTAAAATTTTTTTTAACTATTTTATATGTTGTTATGTGTGCATGTTTCTACATTCAATATCTTTTCTTAAATCAAAGTTTAGGAAATCTTCCGGAAAATGATTTTTATACGGGTGCACAATGGACACTATTTTCATTTACGATATAGCTTTTACTTACTTTTAAGATTTTTTCACTAAATTTGAACATAAGATGGTTTTTTTTTTTTTTGCATAACATGCTTACAGGTAACATTGATAGGGGAGAAACTATTGTAAATGCTGAAATCTTGAGTAAGATAACTCTTACCCAACCAAATTGTATTTTGGTTACACCAGTGACTAAAAAAAATGAGACTCTTCTTTTTGTTTAAATTTGTCAGTATTATTAAACCGAAATACATCTCCCAAATCGTTAAAAAATGTTTGTATGTATCAAAATGCAATAAAAAGTGATAAATCCTAATAACAAATGATATGAATAATGGTCCTATTTCAGGAAAGGTATTATAGAAAAAAAATAACAGTTAATTCTGGCTATATCCAAGGGTTTCAAAAAAACATAAAGGATGTTTTCATGACATGTCATACTGTTTACTGTATATAGTGTATCACAAAACATTCATATCTAACATATACAAATGTTATTACGATATATTTTCATGTCTGTGACTTAAAAGGACCAAATAACATATATGTGCATGCTTTTTTTTAAATGACCCTTACATTAAAAATTGTAAGTGGTTCCTCGAAACCCTGTGTCTCGCCTGCGATTGCTGCTATCAGTGTTAAGTATTATGTTGACTAAAAAAGTGAGTTCATTCATCAGTAAAATACAGAATTTAAAAAAATATTCCAACTTTTTTCTTTAGATGTTTCTTTATCTTGAATATTAGCTTCTGTCCAATTTTCATAACAATTCATCTCAAGGCCGTACGGTGACCTATAGTTGTTAATTTCAGAGTCATTGTTGTCTCTTGTAGACAGTTGTCTCATTGGCAATCATACCATATCTTCTTTTTTATATGAAAGTTTAAACATTGAAAGTCAACATTACTTTTTTACACTGACAGCAGCAATCGCCGGTGAGACCCGGGTTCTATGGAAACACATGAAATATAATTATAAGCACGTTGCGTGAAAATAACACTGTACCATCTGTGTCATAAAAGAAGTAGATCCATCCAAAGGAAAAGCGAAGAGATCGGTTTTACACTTTGGAAGCAATCTCACTTTTAATATCCAAATGGACTGTACGAGCATTTTATTTCGATCGATGAACAGGCATGGGATAATCTTAATCAGTAATCGTAATCAGCTGTAATCGAATACATTTCGAAGTGTAATCACGTGTAATCAGTAATCATGCATTTTTTTATTACAAGTAATCGTAATGTAATTGATTACGAAGCAAAAACCAGTGTAATCATGATTACTTTTAGATTACTCTTAGATTCCAATTCAAATGATTACTTGCTGACTACAAAATTTAAATATAAAATATTTCTTTTATACACAAAGAGAAATAAAAAAGTCATCATACTTATGCTCAGTATGATTGATCCTATTAACTATCAAATACTTTCAGTTTCAGATACTCATGCTTAGGGGAATGTAGGGTGTAAATGTATGTCTTTTTTTAAACAGTGAGTCCTTGTGATACAAGATACCAGTTTTTTTTAAATATTTTGTTGTTCCTTGGATTGCAAAATATTCTGAGACTGTTAAGGTTAAGTGGACATTTTGATCTTTATATTTACTTTGATGTTCGACCTATTATAATATAAGAATTTAGAACAATAGTTTTTTCACAATTTTTGTAACAAAAATTTCATAATTTTTTATGCCGTACCTAGGGGCATAACGTGTTTCGGTCTGTGTGACCGTTCGTTCGTCCGTTCGTCCGTCCCTTCGTCCACCTGTCCCGCTTGAAGTGAAAGTTTTTGGTCAAGGTAGGTTTTGATTAAGTTGAAGACCAATCAACTTGAAATTTAGCACATATGTTTCCTATGATATGATCTTTCTAATTGTAATGCCAAATTAGAGTTTTGACCTCAATTTCATGAACTTCACTGAACACAGAAAATGATAGTGCGAGTCGGTCATCCGTGTACGATGGACACATTCTTGTGTATCCTGTGTTTTCCTAATATGTTACAGTAACGTTTGAATAAAAATATAGATTTTACAATCATGTACTATATAATAAAAATAATTAACTGCATACAAATCTATTGATTATTCAAATCAAAACAATTCATTTTAATTACCCAAGCTCGCCTGTTATAAAAGTTGATGTAGTGATTTAAAACCTGTAAGACTTAGAATACATTTAAGTGTCACGTCCAAACAGACAAAAGACTACTTGCAATTGATCATTAAATACTCACTATTTGTTAGTTTCTTTTTTTCTTAATTGAAAATATGTTTTGGACTAATATAAAAAAAAAACAATGTTATTCTTTTAACAAAGAAAGCACAGAGACATTAACATTCAAAGTAAATTTGTCAAATAAAATAATGTCATCAAACAATACAAATATTACACTACTCCATTGCTAAGTTGTTTTCAACAACATGATTATATTTAAAATATAAAAAATACACAATTATTCACTCATACTAGCTTTTTTATATGAGGATAAAATGTTTACAAAAAGTTTTTTTCAATACCACAGTATACAATGTAATCTAACGTAATCATGATTACTTTAAAGAAAAGTAACCGGATGTAATCAATTATATTTGAATTTGAATTATGTGTAATTGTAATGTAATCGATTACATCAAATTAGCAAAGTAATTGTTATGTAATTGATTACATTTTAAAGTAATCGACGCCATCCCTGTCTATGAACAAGACAATGCAAATATCTATTAAAATAAGTAGAAGTGGTATGATTGCCACTGAGACAAGTATCCCCCAAGTTCAAATGAAGTGGATGTAACAATTAAAGGCAACAGTACAGCCTTTCACAATGAGAAAAACCCATAGTATATAGTCGGCTGTAGCTATAAAGGCCCTGACATAAAAAAAAAAAAAAAAAAAAAACATGAAACAATTAAATTGAAAAAGCTAACGGCCCTTCTGTAATTTTTAAATTGACGTCTGTCACGTTTGAATGTGTCTATGAGATGGAAAGAAAGAGAGAAAAAAACTTATTGTAATGGTATTTTAACACAAGTATCGTTTTTAGATTTTTATTGTTTTAGAAATATTTTAAAGTGCCAAAATAGCGCATTTAGTTTCAGGAAAATGTTGCTACGCAGATATTTTATTTAAATTTCAGGGACATGTATTTGTTGTTTTCGGCGGGAATAAATAAAGCATTCTTTCTTTTTTGAAAATCGGAAAAATATGGTCGGCCGATATTTTTTCACAAACAAATTAAAAAACCCTGGTCTTAAATGAAACTGTGATTACTGTCATACAATTTTGAGGCTTGACACACTTGACAACTGGTTCCATCCACTTCTTTAAGTATTATATAATTTTGATATACAAAGGTAAATTAATACAAGTCAATCGTCAATAGTTTGAATAGTTTTTCACAAATCACTTTGAAGCCTGCCTCCTGATGGGGTTTTCTGGCTGTGTTGAAAACTCATTGGTGGCTTTTGGCTGTTTTCTGCTCTGTGGTGGGGTTGTTGTTTCTTTGACACTTCCCCCAGTTACATTCTCAATTTTATTTTTACAGTAAATATAAACATTTATTATTATTAGAATAATTTAATATTAATAAGGTCTTTCCTTGTCCAATAGGGAAAGAAGGACCTTGCTGTATTTCTTCTGATCATTATTATTATTCCGCCAAACTTTGACAAAATATCCCTTCTTAACCGTAAGACATTTCGCAATCAGGTTTACACTTTGTAATGTTGTCACAAATACTTATTTAGATCTCACCCTGTGAATCGTAAAATTTTGTTAGTCAAGATTATCTGTCTTAGTTACTTAGTCATAGAGGTATTGAATAGAAGAAAATGTTTGTTTGTGTCATTAAGGGGCAACTTTGTTATATTTTGACCAAAGAGATTTTACCTTTCTTCCTGGGACACAAACTCAATTGACAGTGTTTGAAAAGACAATATTATGTATAACTCTTCAACCAAAGATCCTAGATCCATTGGGTCTATTACAATGGCATCTTGAATTGATGATTTGTCAGATCAAGGTCACAACCTAGAGAATGACCTTTGTACTTTTGACCCTGTTTTAAGTTTATGTGTTTTTTTAAACACTTTTCAATGCACTTTGCGTCTATTTGAATTTATATTTTACAATATGAAAAGGAAAGGAAACCCACTCAAGTCTTGCAATTGTTCGCCAACAATTGACATTTTATTGTCATTCTTTTTTATTAAAGCTAGAGAAGTATCAAAATGTTCCCTGTTCAAAATTTCATCTGATCTTCAATATGACTTCCATAGGTTTAATTTAAATAACTGGACGTTACACGAGCAACAATCAATCAATCGATGTTTGACATAGTCTTTTAATGATTTGTTTATAAAATATAATAAAAACAAATTCAAAAAATCAGTGAACAAATCTTTATTGAACTTGGACTTGATCTTTTTATAGAAACAGTTATAATTACAGATCCAATCCACACACAGACAAAGTCCACTATGTTAAACAGGTTACTTGGCAGTGAAACGTATGATTCCTTTGACATGCGCTGTATGGTAACAGGCCAGTTCGGGGTCGGAAAATCGAGTCTTGTCAAGCTCTTAATTGGTGATGTCATCCCAGAAGGAAGACAGCCCACCGATGGGATTTCCGTTATAGAAGGTCGCTGTGGCCTCGATGTGGAGACTAGAAGCTGGATTTATATTGATCCAGGTAGGAATATGTACATAATTTAAACTTTTCTTTTAAATTTTAATAGCTCTTTAGTATCTTCCACTTCTTTATCAGCTTCAGAATTAGTAAATCTTTATAACTTGAAAAGTAATAGTGTAAAATACTTTACCAAATTATGTCTACAAGTGCTTACACATTGATTGTGCACTTCAATTAGCATGTGCTTTCACAATTTGACAAAAGTTTTATGGAATGACTTGCCATAGGATCTATAAATATCCAATAGGAAATAGTACTATTCATTGAATAACTTGTAGATAAACTCATCGAAGTTTTAAATCATCCCCTAGTCTTTAAAAAACAATCATTTAACACTGTGGTTCAGTAATTTTGTCTGTTTGTAACCCTTATTGTTCTAATGCCGGTACCTTCCAAGTTAAATATACATAAAAATCATTAGCAATGTAACCCAGGATATCGTACAGGGAGACCATAGCTGTATAGAGTATACAGTATGTATCTCCCAATACATCCAGGGTATTGAACGGAGAGACCATAGATATATATAGTATGCAGTATGTATCTCCCAGTCATCCAGGTTATTGTACGAGGAGACCATAAATGTATAGAATATACAGTCTGTATCTCCAAGTACATCCAAGTTATTGTACGGGGATATCATAGATGTATAGAATATACAGTATGTATCTCCCAGTCATCCAGGTTATTGTACGGGGAGACCATATATGTATAGAATATGCAGTATATAACTCCCAATACATCCAGGGTATTGAATAGGGAGACCATAGATTTATACAGTATGCAGTATGTATTTCCCAGTCATCCAGGTAATTGTACGGGAAGAGCATAGATGTATAGAATATACAGTATGTATCTCCCAGTCACCCATGTTATTGTACGGGGATATCATAGATGTATAGCATATACAGTATGTATCTCCCAGTCATCCATGTTATTGTACGGGGAGACCATAGATGTATAGAATATACAGTATGTATCTCCGAGTCATCCAGGTTATTGTATGGGGAAACCATAGGTGTATAGAGTATGCAGTATGTTCATTGTATCTACTAGTCAACGCTTGGAAAATGTTACCGACGCCATCACTAGTTTGTCGACTGTTGTGGAATATGCATCCCACAGATAACCTCTGATACCAGTTGTAGTATTACAATCATGCCCTCTTTATTTGTTCATTCCCAAATGAGACTATCACAGACTTTGTACAAAAATTAGCAACAAATATATGTCACATGTAGAGCTGACAAAAGTGGACATTATGAGAAACGATAATGGCGAGTTTACACTGAACTCTTTTTATTTAAAGTTTTCGTGTTTGTTGATTGTATGAGGTCATGGTGACTAGAGTTGTTGTTTTCAAATATTAATTTGATCGACATGCTCAATTTGCTTGAAAATTTATGCTGTTATTGGGAATGATGAATTGATAAATGTCCCTTTCCATTATAAAATTATACTGATTTGTCTTTCTAGAGTTACAAGACTTAAAAATATTAAAAAGTGTGCACTTTCTAGGGTATGCTTAAATAGATTTACTCAAAACTTTACGCTGTAATTGAGAGTGATTATCTCAGAGTGTGCCATTAAAACAAAATACATACATGTATATGGATTGGCGATATCTGACACAGCTTTTACTCATACTCATATGATATATATATATATATAGAGAGAAAGCCCAGGTGGTCGTGTGGTCTAGCGGGACGGCTGCAGTGCAGGCGATTTGGTGTCACGATATCACAGTAGCATGGGTTCGAATCCCGGCGAGGGAAGAACCAAAAATTTGCGAAAGCAAATTTACAGATCTAACATTGTTGGGTTGATGTTTAGACGAGTTGTATATACATTATGTACACAGCCATGTATCACCATCATTGGTGGCGATCCGATGGAAACATCTGTTGTAGGGTTGTCACTGACTCAGACGTACTTATATATATATATCTATATATTAAGACTCGTTTATATTTTTTCGTTTGGGCTTGTATCATATTTTCACTCCGGTTTATATGATTCGTTCATCCTATATTGACTTTTAAAATTCAAGAGTCTATCTAAAAATGAGGATACATTTTATATGGCCTTCCAAATACCGTTTCGATCCCTAACATCACTGAAGAGACATTTATTGTCGAAATCCGGATCTGGTGTACCAAAAAAATATTGACACCTTATGTTTGTGGCATAACATCATGGCCACAAGTTAATTGTTTTCTGTTTAGTATTAAATTTATATTAAGATCCATTTTGTTACATCTTGTAATCAATTTTATTTGGCAATCGCCAATGGCAGTCTGCAGGGTTAAAGAACATCGACCTGTTAGTCAAATGCTTTTTGGTAAATATACTTTTTCACTTTTTTGGTCTTTTGGAAAATGTTGTTTGTGCTGTATTTGGACCCTTCTACAACGAAATTTGTTTTACATGCACACGTATAAAAATTGCGGTTTTTATCCAACGCAATCATAGGTTCGAACGTAGTTTTCAATTTAGACTCGTTTACATTTTTTCGTTTGGGCTTGTATCATATTTTCCCTCCGGTTTATATGATCCCTTCATCCTATATTGACTCTTAAAATTCAAGAGACTATCTAAAAATGAGGGGTACATTTTATATGGTTTTCTAAATACCGTTTCGATCCCTAACATAACTGAAGAGACATTTACTGTCGAAATCCGGATCTGGTGTACCAAAAAAATATTGACACCTTATGTTTGTCGCATAACATCGTGGCCACAAGTTCATTGTTTTCTATTTAGTATTAAATTTATATTAAGATCCATTTTGTTACATCTTGTGATCAATTTTATTTGGCAATCGCCAATGGCAGTCTGCTGGGTTAAAGAACATCAGTTGTTCGACCTGTTAGTCAAATACGTTTTGTTTAAATATACTTTTTCACCCTTTTTGGTCTTTTGGAAAATGTTGTTTGTGCTGTATTTAGACCCTTCTACAACGAAATTTGTTTTACATTCACACGTATAAAATTGCGGTTTTTATCCAACGCAATCATAGGTTTGAACGTAGTTTTCAATTTAGACTCGTTTATATTTTTTCGTTTGGGCTTGTATCATATTTTCACTCCGGTTTATATGATCCGTTCATCCTACATTGACTCTTAAAATTCAAGAGTCGATCTAAAAATGAGGATACATTTTATATGGCCTTCCAAATACCGTTTCGATCCCTAACATCACTGAAAAGACATTTATTGTCGAATTCCGGATCTGGTGTACCAAAAAAATATTGACACCTTATGTTTGTGGCATAACATCGTAGCTACAAGTTAATTGTTTTCTGTTTAGTATTAAATTTATATTAAGATCCATTTTGTTACATCTTGTGATCAATTTCATTTTGCAATCGCCAATGGCAGTCAGCAGGGTTGAAGAACATTTTTTGGAAAATGTTGTTTGTGCTGTATTTAGACCCTTCTACAACGAAATTTGTTTTACATGCACACGTATAAAAATTGCGGTTTTTATCCAACGCAATCATAGGTTTGAACGTAGTTTTCAATTTAGACTCGTTTATATATATATATAAATATATATAACAAGTCTAAAAGGTACAACATCACCAAAAACACAATAAAACGAACAATATGTTATATATTTCGGATAACAGATGGTTATTGCATGATGACAAATGAATCATGTCAATTCAAATTAAGACTCTATCAAAATCTTGAAATTTATACAATTTAAGCGAACGCTGGAACAATTTTAAAATTTCCAAACACGGCGCAAAGACGACAAAGATATGCCAAAATAAAAATAGTTATTTACGATGTGAACTGGCACAACTCTAAATTCCCAAAGGTGGTGACAGTTGAGATGTTAAACAACTGTGTGGAAATACAGTCCCAATAAACAGTCCTGACCGATCTAAGCTGGTATAATATTTAAAATATGACAACGGTAGAGCAACATGAGCAATTGCAACAGAGACTGTGTATGTAAACATCCCAAAAATATAGTAATTTGATTATAAGAAAAATGAGTAATAAATTTTTACTAAGGTTAAGCAATAGAACGTGGCTGCGTATTTACACATCCCTGCTAACTGTAATTAAAACTAGTACAATTAAAAAATTCCTGAAAAGTGTAAGAGTCCAGTACGGAAGCCGGAGTTACTGGACACAAGTGATGGCTGGAAATTAGTGATGGTAGGGAAAATGAGTGACTCTTCTATGTTTGTTCGTTAATGCCCTCTGGGGAAACTGTCCTGAGCTTTCTTATCCAAAAACTTTCCCGAGCAAGTCTGTCGGCCTTTGACCAATCCTCGTTGTGATCTATGATGGTGATGGTAAGTTTTTTAAGATCAGCTTGGGCGTGCCCATGTGATCTTAAATGACGACTTACGGGGAGATCGGGCTTGCAGGTGTAGCCACTACGATGAACATTCATGCGTTTGTTGAATGGCTGTTATGTCTCGCCAGCATACTGCATGCCACATCGGCACTGAAGAATGTATACAAGATTCTGGGTTTTGCAAGTTACACAAGGCGACAGACTTGCTCGGGAATGTTTTTTGGATAAGAAAGCTCAGGACAGTTTCCCAAGAGGGCATTGATGAAATAACATAGAAGAGTCACTCATTTTCCCTACCATCACTTATTTCCTGCCATCACTTGTGTCCAGTAACTCCAGCTTCCGTACTGGACTCTTACACTTTTCAGGAATTATTTAATTGTACTAGTTTTAATTACAGTTGGCAGGGATGTGTAAATACGCAGCCACGTTCTATTACTTAACCTTAGTAAAAATTTATTACTCATTTTTCTTATCAACAAATTACTATATTTTTGGGATGTTTAAATACGCAGTCTCTGTTGCAATTGCTCATGTTGCTCAACCGTTGTCATATTTAAAAAAATATTATACCAGCCTAGATCGGTCAGGACTGTTTTTTGGGACTGTATTTCCACGCAGTTGTTTAACATCTCAACTGTCACCACCTTTGGGAATTTAGAGTTGTGCCAGTTCACATTGTAAATAACTATTTTTATTTTGGCATATCTTTGTAGTCTTTGCGCCGTGTTTGGAAATTTTAAAACTGTTCCAGCGTTCTTTTCAATTATATAAATTTCAAGATTTTGATAGAGTCTTAATTTGAATTGACAGATTCATTTGTCATCGTGCAATTACCGAGGAAGGATATCTGTTATCCGAAATATCTAACACATTGTTCGTTTTATTGTGTTTTTGGTGATGTTGTACCCTTTTAGACTTGTTATATATTATATTTTGTAGTGTACTGAATCATGTTTATATGATCCATCGCCCCTTATGATTTATCGTTGACTATTTATTCAGTCATTTTATATATATATATATATGTATATACAAGTCTAAATTGAAAACAACGTTCCATACTATGATTGCGTCAGATAAAAACAGCAATTTTTATACGTGTGCATGTAACAAATTTCGTTGTAGAGGGGTCTTATTACAGCACAAACAAAATTTTCCAAAAGACCAAAAGAGTGAAAAAATATATTGTAACAAAACACATTTGACTAACAGGTCGAACAACTGATGTTCTTAAACCCTGCTGACTGCCTTTGACGATTGCCAAATAAATTGTTCACAAGGTGTTACAAAATGGATCTCTATATTAATTTAATACCAAGTAGAAAACAATAAACTGGATAGATAGATATTTATGTAGATAAATGAATATAATATGGCAATCTTGCAGATAGATATATATGAAAATGTAAAGAAGCACCGTGGGATACCCTGGTGCTTTAAATTTAGAATGCACCGTGGGATACACAGGTGTAAATATTCAAAAACAAAAAATGTCATAGTTTACATTAAGATTATATGCAGCGAATTCTGCAATTTAATAGGAATATATTTATGATGCATAACGAAAATGCATCAGATGTAAGTTGATGGTTCACATACCATGGTTTAATAAAGTAGGGTGCCCGGTATAAAAAAGGCGTCTAGTTAACGAGTTTAAGTTAACGGATAACACACGGCTTTTTTTTTTTATATATGCAAACGATTAGAAAATCATTATATTTTCCAATCATGAATGTCGTCGTAAGCTCCCGTGTTAAAAATTTTGTTGTTTCTTAGGGTACCTAAAGATACCGCACCATACATGCCATCTTCAACGCGAAAAATAAAATTATTGCTGTCTGTGTTATTTGTTCATATGCTACTTAGCATTTAGCTTAAAAGTTAAATTAAATATATAACGAAAGCTGAAAATATATATATAATTTAAGTAAAAGTGTTTCATGATTTTAGTAAGACTATTTTTGTATACGCCCGTTTACGGTATACCGTTGACTGTCCGTCCGTCATCAACATGTCGGACATTAATTCAAAAACGCTTAAACCAATATGCATGAAACTTTGTTAAATTGTTTATCTCTATTGACGTGAGCTCCCCTTCTTTTTTTCAGAAATTTCTGATTTACCGTTGCCGAGTTTTGGGGTTTTATTCATTAAAAAGGGGGATTTTCCATTTTCCGACAATAACCCAAAACAATTTCACTAATTTGCATGAAACTTTTGTGAATTGTTTATATTTATTGACGTGAGCTCCCTTTGTTCTTTTTTTTTATATAAATTTCGGATTTACCGTTTCCGAGTTTTGGGGTTTTATCATGTTTATGCATTAAAAAAGGGGGGATTTTCCAGTTTTCAGACAATAACTCAAAAAAAAAATCACCAATTTGCAAGAAACTTTGGCGAATTGTTTATTTCTATCGACATGAGCTCCCTTTTGCTTTTTATAAATTTTAGACGATACGTTTCCGATTTTTGGTGTTTTATTCATTACAAAAAGGGGGATTTTCCAGTTTTCGGACAATAACTCAAAAATGCTTTCAGTATTTTTTATGAAACTTTGGTAAATTGTTTATATCTATTTTTGTAAGCTCCCTTTTGATTTTTATAAATTTTCGATTTTACGTTTCTGAGTTATAAGATTTTATTTGTTTATTCTCTGATAACAGATTTACTAAGTGTTGCGCAACATCACAGTGTATAGCACAACAGCAAGAAACCTTTAATTAAATATAAATTCAATTCATATAACCAATTTCGAGGTTCTTTGACTACGTTTATTCAAAAATCAATTATATGTCAAATTTTTAATCACAATCAAAATTCAGTCCTGTATCAAGCTTGAATATTGTGTCCATTTTTACCCCAAGTGTTCAGGGTTGGACCTCTGCGAGTTATCCAGCTGCGCTCAGCGAAGCAGTTTATTAGATGAAATAAACCACATTTTGAACGAAAGAAAATTTATTACGGGTTACTTTCACGGGATTTTTACTCTCATCAAAGCAATAAGACATGGTCCATATGTGTGCCAAATATCTTTGTGTAATGTTAATCGATGTGAAGAAAATAGCAATGTTAAACACAATTAAATAAAGTCAAAATTTCTGCCTTGATTCAAACACGCCTTATCTCCTGCCGTTAATCGTTTTGTGGATTACACTATCATATAATAAAGAAGCTGTGGTATGATTGCCAATGAGACAACTGTCCACAATAGACCAAAATGACACAGATCAGGTCATTGACTAGGACAATTGTCACTCACTTAATTTCTCTTTTTTGCTTGTTGTATGATCGATTTGGATGTTTTTGAATGATCCAGTAAGTTTGAAGATCAGTGGCGGATCCAGAGGGGGCGTAGAGGGCGTACGCCCCCTCCCCCTTTTTGATTTTTTTTTTTTTTTTTAAATGATTAATCAGACTAGACTTCGTGAACTTTGCCATTTCCCGTGTATTTAATTTTTATGCGACAATTCTTCACCATTAAAGATATTTTTCGCTGGTATTTACTGATTGTCAAGTCGTGTGAGTCGCTGCGGTGGAGTTGACCAGTGCGTCGAAAAAACGTCACTCAGTCATTTTGAAATTCAAATTACAGTAACACATGGCTAAGGCTGAGGATGACAATCATGACACCTTCAAAGCAACACAGGATTGAACAAGAACGTATTGACTTCTATTTCACTATTCCACCAAACAGATTGTAATACCGTCTATAGATTATTACACTCTCATGAATAAAAGTTCCACAGCATTACATACGAAAACATGTTTAACCCCAAACACCCATCCTATTTTAAAATTACAGCTGAATAATGATCCCCAGTCAGTATTTATAAGCTCGAGATAGATTTAAAGTCTAAGGTACTGATGATTACAAAATATTGTACAACCATTCTTGCTACAAATCTTACACAAGCAGACACAACTGCAGGTTTTTTTTAAAGCTAAATCAAGTTCTTGTTCGTCTGTAAACGTGTTTCAGGTCATATATAGAAGGTCGCCAAATTCCTGACTGGATAAAAGTGTCTTAGAGTCGGTGAGTACAAGCAGGCCTTAGTCAGATTTCTTGGCGAATCGATTGTTCAGTATCATGGTAGACCAACAGTTACTATGACACATGCGGAAGTCATTTATTTAGCTGGCACTTCAATTGACCCCAAATCTGCTTTGAAGATCAGATTTCAAGAATTATTTTGTACGCACAATGAAGCAGATTTTTGCATGATTTTACATGCTTCTCATGAAGACAAAGAGTTCTGTGTGATAGGAATCAATGGTAGGATAAGATGTGTGCGTTCATTACTTCCCCTCTATGCAGCATACGCATGAGCTATGGTTTCAAACTCCTTTGCCAAATTTCCTCCTTGTGAATCTACCTTTAAAAAACAGGATTATTTGTAATAAGAGCTTCACTTCAGACAAATATTTGTATATATCTTCCCATATAGCAAAACTACCCTTACATTTTCCTCTTCAGTTCGGGTTGGAAAAGAAGAATGGACTTATTCCTGTCTATTTCGCAGGTCCGATGCATGTCATCCGAATTTCTGCAAGATTTAGTTTGCACTTGTAAGGGGAAATGTGTGTGTTGAAAGGGTTGCATTTGTTTCGATCAAAATCTCTTATGTACAGATGTATGCCCATGTCAGGCAAATGACATAATTATGTCACAATGTAAATACTCGTATGGTTGCAGTTAGAAACATTGATGACGAAGAAGATGACGATGTATAAGATTTCATTTTTTCTGTTGGTAATCGAATGAAAATTAAGCAGTCCATAATATTTTCCAAACAATAAAATAACATCTACTCAATTTTGAAATCGTGGGAAATATAGTAATCATCTATACAGTGGGGAAAGATATGTCAAAAAAAAAAAAAAAAAAAAAAAAACTCTGACCTTGAAGTTGTTCGTGGGTTATCAAACTAACAAGAGACTATCGAAGGTAGTAGCTAATACTAGCTTCGATCATAATTTTGTATTTGCATTTGTTCTTTCTTCCGTCGTTTTTCGTGTTTTTGCCGTGCTGTTGTCAGTTTGTCTTCAATTTATAAGTTTTTAGTGTTCCTTTGGTATCTCATGCCTTTTTGTTTGTAATTGTTTGTAAAATACAGTGGTCCTGTGCATAACCCTATCCCTGATTATGTTCTTTGAATACTTAAAATCACTATAGCCAATTGTTACTCATTTAGTCATCTGTATATGTAGGATGGGGTGTTTTACCTGTTTCTAACAGACGTTTTGTTTTCATAACTTTAACCCCTCTTTTTCTCCTTTTACATTAATCTTCACTTCTTTAAAGCAAAGATATACACAGAGCTTTTTTTTTAACCAAGTTCGGCGTTTATGTTACGCAAATGTCGAAACAAATCAATAATATATATACGCTTTCACACTAAAAAACCGAAATTTGATACTTACCTAGAAATTGACGAACACCTTACTATATATCTAAAGACGTGAAAAACACATTTTGTTTTCGACAAATTATTAAAGTTAAGATCATTAAAACATTTTTTGATCTTACTTGTAACGAATTGAATATAAAAATTCCAAATTTTGAAATTGAAATGGGTCAAGGTTCATTGTTAATTGTTATACAGATGTTTGAAATTTCAAATTTGCACCCCATAGGTAAAAAATGTCAATCTAAAGTCAATTTTGGCGATAAACATATAAAATAAGATCTAAATGTAGAAACAAAAGATATTTTTCTATAAATTAGTTGTATTTATTTTTCTTTAAACACATATATGTAGGAGAAACAAGTTCTCTAAAAGTGACTCTGTATTTTCCTGGAATTTTTGTTTTGCCCTTTGACCGTGATTAAAAAAACGTGACCACTACAGACAACGACGACAACGGTATTTGGATGAGGCTTGTTCTCCTCCTTCCAATGATATAAAATATAGCCGTGTGTTATTCCCTTAACCCAAATCGATAAAATTCGTTGATTGGGCACCCTACTACTATTCACCGCGCTGAAGTACGTCCATTATTTACGGAAGCTGATAAGGGCCATTCAAAAAAAAAAATTTATGTCGTTATTACGTAATTTCGACATAACATGTCGTTATTACGACATCGGTATGTCGTAATTTCGACATAACATGTCGTTATAACGACATCGTTATGTCGTAATTTCGACATATCATGTCGTAATAACGACATCACTATGTCGTTTTAACGACATAGCTATATCGTAATAACGACATCGCTATATTTAAAAGAATATGTATTATGATTGGCAAGAGACTAAATGACAAAGAAATTAACAATTATACGTCATCATAATGTCCCCGATAATTATAAAAGCCCCCGCATGGTCAGCTATAAAAGAGGGAAGAAAGCTACCAGAGGGAGAGTCCCCGAAATGCTGTGTGGCAGACAGTGTTATAATTCAATTATTAGCTCCCTTGGTAAAACTCCAAATTTCATATTTAATGTATTCTATTGTTAAATAATTTACATGAAGCTTAATAAGTGTATATTTGTTAATTGCATAGCTTTTGCTATTTGAATTCATTGGTTAAAGATATTTATTTATATTGTAAAGTTTAATATTTGCATCGTCGCAAAATCTTTGGTTACCTTCTTTGGATACCTTCAGTGAGAAACTTATATATGTTATAGATACCAGTTTAGGTGAACATCACCCATAGTGCTAAGGCTGTACAGTCACACAATGTCGTTTAGATTTACAAGTTACCGGTCGTAGAATAGCTATGCAGTTACACATGTTGGAAGAATGAAATGAGGAATAATTAGAGGACTGAAATTGTACAACCAACTCAAGCCAAGCTTTCCATCTCCCTTTACATAAGCGCAAACTACATGGTTTCTTGGTATAAGGGTGTATTGAAGTATTGATAGCTCTATTTCTACTTTCAAACGTTGTACACGCGCGATGTTCCTACAACCCCTAGGATTTAAAACAGAATCTTCGAAATTTCATCCGCAAAACAAAATAAAAATGTTAGAAAACACGAGCCAATATTTAAACAAATTCAATATATGTTTTGAATTATGTTTTTACAACTCTTGATCATCTCCTAAGTAATATCTAGTGTATTTGAGGATTAAAAAAAGAAAGCTATGTGAAAAAAACGGATGTCCCCATCCAACGTTACATTTATGAAAAACTGTTTTAACTCTTATGTATAGGGATCCTATTTCTTATTCTCTGATCTTCTTGATTCTTGACAGGAACAACGACATGTGTCGGTTCTTTGTGGCGTTAAAGCCGTTATTTTACCAAATTGCATTTGACTCGACTGCATATTATAGTAGAAAATGAATAAAAATAGTAAGACAATAATAACATCTAACAAAAGTACAAATATTTGCCCCATGTGAGTTCAAATATTGCTGATTCAATAAAATCTTCTCTACACAGTCGTTTTTCAAACGGTAGCCATTTTGTCCAAGTTGATATTTCATTTTGCAAAGCAGTTAAGGCGTATTTTTCTTATAATTGATCAAAACAAAACTCACTGCATTAGATATACGAAGAGTAAAAAATGTCAAGATTCTTTCCTTATTAACTACATATTTGGGTCTTAAAGGAATAAAATGCTTCCATACATTACAAAACGGTAGCCAATTTTTTCAAATGTCTGAAAACGTCTAAAATCCTAAAGACGCTAATTTCCGACGTTAAATGTACTAAAGTTTCGATTAAATGTTTATGATAATTAAAACAAATCGTGTTATGAAATTTGGAGAAAGATGTTAATGATTGCTGCCGAAAAAAAATAGTGCATGTTGCTTAAGACTCCGCCAGGGGAAATAGGTTCGACACAGGTTAAATTTTGCAATTTTTATCAATTGTATAGCTTTTAACGATTTATTTAAAAGAATTTTGAAATTGGGGGAAAATCCCATTTTGTAAAATAAATTGAAATTTATGTTACGGAAGTACTCCGAAATAGATCATTTAAAGTCGTCACTTCAGTTAGGTGCAATCACCAATATCAAAACACTTAATACCAGTTCACGGAATGTTTTACTTCGCGATTTGTCCTGCTATTTCGTGATGAAAGTAATTCCTGTACTAGCGAAGCCGGAACTTTTCGTCAATATAAACTTGTGCATGAAAGGGAGGTAATTGAAAGACGAATCCCAAACAGCAACGAAAACCGTTTCATCGAATTAAAAAAAAACGGGATTATATTTTTGTTTGCCGTTTTCGCGGACGACCCAGGAGTAGATTACTATATTTTAAAATGTATATATCTGAAGATGACTTGGGACATAATTCTCAAGCCAAGGTTCAAGTAATTGAAGGGGTGTATTTCGACAATGTATGTGTCAGGGAAAATACAATTCTATTCAAATTTAACCAAGAGTAAAGATGTTCGATTTACTTGCAGAGTGTCAGATATATTTGTATTTGGGATGAATTAAGATATAGACATTTTACAATGACAGATGATATGCAACTTGAAGGTTAAACATCCTATGATAAAAAAAAATATGAAAACCGTATACATGTACTTCCGTCCCATCTTTCCTTCCTACATTACTTGCGACAGTACTGCATTTTAAGTTGAAATAACTTAAAGGGTAAACATTATTATATCGAGGTATTTTTTTGATAAAATGACATCACAAAACGAACAGAACCAGAATCAACCAACAATATAAAAAAACGAATAAAACTGGCAAAAATTAATCGAAGTCAAAGACCCTCGTCGACGTCGCATTTTTTAAAGTGTAACGTGTGGTAGAAATATCGTGCCCAACGTTTGAAAGTAGCATTAGAGCAATTGATACTTTAATTTACCCTTTATACAAGAAGCAATGTAGTATGCGCTTATTTTGAGGAAGATGGGATGCTTAGCTGGCAAGTTAGGCTCGCATATTCACAAATTATTATCTACCTAATGTGAGTGTACAGCCATTTCACAAACGTTAAATTATGATCCTCAGTTGTGTTTTAGAAAATATATAAGTTTCTCACTGAAGGTATTCAAAGAAGGTATCCAAAGATTTTGCTACGATGCAAATATTAAACTTTACAATATAAATAAATATCTTTAACCAATGAATTCAAATAGCAAAAGCTATGCAATTAACAAATATATACTTATTAAACTTCATGTAAATTATTTAACAATAAAATGCATTAAATATGAAATTTGGAGTTTTACCAAGGGAGCTAATAATTGAATAATAACACTGTCTGCAACACAGCATTTCGGGGACTCTCCCTCTGTTTCTTTCCTCCCTCTATTATAGCTGACTATGCGGGGGCTTTTCTAATTATTTGGGGCATTATGATGACGTATAGTTGTTAATATCTGTGTCATTTAGTCTCTTGGCAATCATAATACATATTCTTTTATATATAGCGATGTCGTTATTACGACATAGCGATGTCGTTATAACGACATAGTGATGTCGTTATTACGACTTGATATGTCGAAATTACGACATAGCGATGTCGTTATAACGACATGTTATGTCGAAATTACGACATGTTATGTCGAAATTACGACATAGCGATGTCGTAATAACGACATGTTATGTCGAAATTACGACATGCTATGTCGTAATTACGACATAATTAATTTTTTTTTGAATGGCCCTTATCGGCTTCCGTACTACCTTACTACGGCTATATCCCGTATTTCTAAATTCGTCTTTTTAGTGTTATCTAACAAATATTCAAATCAATATCAGAAAAAATAAATAAAAACACTCTTTAAATTTTTATTTGATATATTTATCTAGTTCCTAGTTTCGGAGGATTAACTAGTGGGTTTTCCTAACTATTTTTAACAAAAATTCCATGGTTCAATGTATGGACGACCTGAATACCAAAACATATTGTTTTCAAAATTAAAATACTCTACGTGTTCTTTCTTTTTTAATTTTCACTGAACCTTTGCTATTCTTTATCCTTTAATAAATTATAGATAAAATAAGTCGATTGCGCCGCAATGACAATTAGAGGGGGTACGGAGGACCTATATGCCAAAATACGAATCAAGAAATAGCCAATTTTGAATAATGAAATAGATATTTTGAATAATGGAATGGAATGCTGCTACCCTTTAGCCCCTAATTAAAGATAAACCCTATACCTCATTCGAAAGCTTATTACGAGAGGAACAAAAGGTTTATAGTCAACTTATTCCGCAACGCATATTAGAGGAGAAACGAAGGATTTAAATATCGAAATACGCGTGAACATGAATATAGCTTATTTTGAATAATGGAATGGACTGCTGCAACCCTTCAGTCCCTAATCAAGGCAAAATTTATACACCAAATTAAAGCTTATTGATAGAGGATATGGATATTTAAAATAATGGAATGGATTTTTGGTATACTTTAGCCTTAATTACAGATCTACCTTAGACCTCATTCGAAAGCTTAATACGAGAGGAACAAAAGGTATATAGTCAATTTATACACCAAATTAAAGCTTATTGATAGAGTAAAAGACTGAGACTAAACAATATGTGCCGCAATGACCATTACAGGGGTTACGGAGGACCCAAATGCCAAATTACGCGTGAAAATTAGGAAATAGCCAATTTTGAATAATGATTACATATTTTGAATAATGGAATGGAATGCTGCTACCCTTTATCCCTAATTATAATAGATATACCTGATATCTCATTCGAAAGCTTATTAGGAGAGGAACAAAAGGTATATAGTCACTATGTTTGGCAACGTATGTTAGAGGAGAAGTGACGGTCTTAATTATCGAAATATGCGTGAACATTAAGAAATAGCTTATTTTGAATAATGGAATTGACTTCTGCAACCCGTCAGCTCTTAATTAAGGAAAAATTTATACATCACAACATAGCTTATTAACAGAGGAATAAACTGAGAAGAAACAATATGTGCCGCAATGACCATTAGAGGGGTTACTGGGGACCTAAATGCCAAAATAAGCGTGAAAAATAAGAAACCGTCAATTTTGAATAATGAAATGGATATTTTGAATAATGGAATGGACTGCTAGGACCCTTCAGCCCTTAATTACAGATCTACCTTATATCTCATTATATGGTATATAGTCAATTTATTCCGCGGAGTAACGAAGGACTTAAATATCGAATACGCGTGAACATTTTGAGGGGAATTTCTGCTGGGACTGAACCTAAAAATCCAACATTCTTGCACGCTCGTTGACGAGGTTAAGAGGGCAAAACATGGGTGGTTGGGGTTGAAGGGGAAAAAATGGGGGGTTGGGGTCGTGGGAAAATGCATCTTTGTGAAAGCAAGAAAACACACCAAAAACAAATCCACAGATAGAATAAACACAATGGATTGTAAGATTACAAATATGTCTGATCAGAGAGTAGATATGGCGCAAGAGGTAGAAATTTTGGAAAATACTGATGAGGAAACTCTCAAATGGTGAGAAGTAGGTCAGGACTCACCCTGGATTGTCAAAGATATTAAAGATGCTGACACGAAGTGTGGGTTCGCAAAAATTATAACATTGTGCTGGAAAGAGAAAAATATCCGCACTTGGGGATGTGAAAGACTAAACAAACAGCTGACCGCCGTCTGGACCGATGGAACTGTGCAAATCGTGAGCTATGGGATGAAAAAAAAATCAGGCGCACCGGGTATGATTACCACGACTTTCAGATTTTTGATAAGGACGGTATGATTGGAAGTGTGAGGATATGTTGTTTAGGCCTGGAAATCGGGTCTAAACCCATTGAATTGGGGATGGTGGGAAAAACCTAAAAGGAACATTTTGACAGATCATCGTTGAAATTGGACATGGGTTGCTGCAGCTGATCTTTATGATAGTTTTTGAGGCAGGTGACGACTTTCCCAAACTCGGCATTATCGATCTGTTCATCATCAGCTAAAACAGAGCTGACACATTGCTCAACCAAGGACTTTTTGGACTGGACCAATCGCAAGGTATCGTGGTGTTTCTTTTTCTTTTTGGTTAAATGTCTAGAAATTAGTGTAAGATCCATTACGATGGTAGAATTCAAGCAAGCTAGACACTACAGACGAAGGGTGGCTTTAACACCAGTACCGGTCAAAGCTGAACCCAGGGTACTGCTGGTTAACACCAAACTACCCACTGAACAAGCACTCAGTGCTACAGATACAGCTTTGTCCAGACGTTTATAGGCGTTCAAGGTAGTTTGATACCTTCAAATTTCTGCATCGAGTTGATTCTACACACATTCGACTATAGTCTGCCGGTACCAAAAATCTAAATCGTGCATTTATTATATAGTAGCATACCGAAGAGGGGAATGTTTTTGAAGGGGCTGTAAGCATCTAAATATAAGATCAGACCGGCTCCGTCGTTGAATTGCTGACCACGCTTCAAGTAGAGTCCATATCCATAGGTAATCCGGGCGTTTGTGGATTTGAAATGGATATTCCCATTGCCCCTGGGATTCACTGTGAAACCGCATTCATCACGTTTCAGGTATAATCTAGACATTAAGGCCTTGTTGACAGCTACACCACCCAAACCGCTCGAGACTTCAACACCCAAGGCTGGTAGAATAGTCTTTTGCTATCATGGGGAGTGCCCTCATTGCCAGCCCTGCCAACATGGGTAGGAATCCACATACTTTTTGCATGTTTACTTTTTTTGGGTGGTACTCAGCTCCCGATTCATACCACCAGTACCTTTTTGGAGAAGCTTGGTAATCTTTTGAACCTACCGAGAAGTGAGCCAGATTTGCATTGGACAAACGAATGGCGAGTGGACAACCTTTATTGGCAGCCCGTTGTAGTTTAATATGTTGACCTTTTGTCAACTTTAAACCATGTTCGTGATAAGTAATTTATTCATACCTCTCGAAGATGAAAACGGATGGTGAGATGTTCACCTCTAAGATCAATGTGCCTACCGTTTTGATCGTTGAGATATGTTTGCATGCGATTGCTGGTTCGTAAGATCACTGGCAAGTATACAAGGTTCTCCGTGGTTTTGAATGATTTTAATACCAGGACCTTCTGTGGGAAAAAAACTGTAGATGGAAGACTGCTGTGTACAATTTACATAACTTCCATGGTGTCTATCACTATTCACCACAATGCTGTTGATTCTGATGATATTTGCAATGTGCTCCCCTTTTGTATAGCCGTGTGTGATCATACCGAACTTTTAAATCTGCCACTTGAATCCCAAGACGGTGTTGATGCTATAATTGACAACGTTGAAGTCTACTTGATAGAGTCTGGCGAGGGTCAGCGTTACTCTCATGGTCTCCCGGTTGGCATCGATGATGATCTTCGTTTTGTGTTTGTTGAGCCGTAGCTGCCGCTGGATTTCATTGTTGATGTCTTCGATGTCATAGGAACATGTGCTCAGTGCGATGGAAAACCAGTTGGCACCATCGTCGGGAGAGTAGCAGAAGAAGTTATTACCTGTATACATATGAATGTTAGGGATGGAGTTGTATGTTTCCAGGTTCACCAATACCATCTCGTAGGTCTTTGATTCTTTGAGTTGCAGTTGGGGTTGAACCGGGTAAGGATTTGGCTATCGTTTCTAGAAACGATGAAGGAAAGCTCATGCTTGGGGTTGGTGTTATTAGCAATTTTCTGCAACCATGTATTATCCATTTATTTATGGTACACCATTGTGACTGTCACATATTTTTGCCTCCTCTCTTCGATACCGTCATACTTCTCCGTTGTTAATTACCTTCACCACGATCGCATAGACTTCGGCAGGGTGCTGGTAAAGAGGAGTTACTTGTAGGTGAATTTTATCATTTTTTTTACTTTTTGTACACGACGTTCATCTTCTGACCATCGAATTCAGAATGCAGGATTCCGTCGGAAATCACAAGTATAAATGCCTCAGTGTTTGCAGGTACTTTGCGCTCGAACTCGATCAGGATCTGAATGTCAACGGTCGAACTGGTGACTGACATCAATGACAAACAGTGGGTACAGATCGACGAAATCACAAGGGTTAATGTTGCAGTTGCCGATAAAACGGTCCATGTTGAAGTAGTTTTTTCAGACCTCTGCGACATTCTTGTACACTCTGGCGATCTTGGTTTGTGTTAAACTGGCATTAAAGTCTACCGCCGGGTAGCGTTCTGCGTTGAGAGTGACGTCGATAGTTCGCAACCGACAGTGGTCGAACACGGCTGCATTTTGAGTCCGATCGTACTTTTACCGGTCTGAAAGGCTACGATAATGTATCTCGGTTTCTCCCGACCGCTCTTGGCAGACAAACGCCAGTGGAACTGTAAGGTTTGAGTAAAACTTGTAGAATCACACTGTCGTATTCGGAAACCACAATCGATCTTACTCTTGGTCTGGATAGTCTTGTACAACCGCAGTTTTTTTTTCATCAAAAGGAAAGAAGGACGTGTGAAACAAACCAAGAGATCTTACTCAGGTTGATTTTCGCTACGTTCTCAGGTTGATTTTCACCACGTCGTTGACGGCAGCAGCAGGATGGCATTGTCGTCCGAGGCGCGCACGAGTGACAATTTGTGTTTGAATTCATACACAATCTTCTTGTAATCGTCTGCAAAGCCGAAAATATGTCTCAGGGGTATGGTGAATGAAAACTATCCTTTGTTGGCGGGCTTGGTGATAATATACCCATGACGTGCTACAAACCGTGTGTTTTCGGCCTCGGCTTCAGTAGATGAATCTTTGTACCACAGCTAGTTGAGACCTTGGGATTTGGAGAAATTGTTGGGACAAATCAACATTCCCAGCATGGTGATGGCAACGACTGGGTCGCTGATATGTTCGATCAGGTGGCCTGAGAGCTTGCATTTATTGTAACTGATGGTCTGAAAGAGATACATGATTCCATTGTGAATGAGAGACACTAGATTCGCATTAGCATATACACTACCGTGGTTCTTTTACAGTCGCCCCTCTACCAAGAGATAACTTTCAGTGGGATGGAGTAACAAGTCTTGTGTTTCGATGTTGATTCGTTTCTCACCTGGATTATTCAGGTTGGTACCAGCTTGAGGTTCGTATTTGTGAGCCTGATATTCTTGGAGACTTTCGTCGAAGGTCAACCCTTCGGTGATTATGAGGATGTTGGACATTATGTATTTATTTATAGCGCTGCACGAAGTCGTGGGTGGTAGCAATGCTAGAACCGGAGATCAGGTTGTTTAACTAGGTTTACTCCGGTTTGCTGCGTTGAACATTAGACTGTTCAGAAGACATTCTGCGTTCTCGGGGAGGATCACGTTATCAACCACATGGATGACGGCTTTGTGGGCCTCTTTTCCAACACCTTTCAAGACTGCATTAGTGGTTGCACTCAAGGCCTTACTTACTATGGTTTGGTGGCAGAGGAAGTAAACATGCGTCCAGCTAAACTGGCGATTGTGTCAAACAGTCTCCTACCACCTTATGCAAACTTTCAGCGTAACTTTTCTTGATTTGCAACATTTACTTATAAGATGCTATGATGAAGCGCCATATATTCTTCGATGCTGATATTTCTACCCTTTTCTTAGCATGGATAGTCGACACAATTTCGTTGCGCACACCTTTATTTCCTGCTCGGTATGCTGCAACACACAGTTCTAAGCGATCGAAAAGCTGATTGAAGTTGGTAAAAAAAAACACGGTTTGCAGCTCACTGCCAAATTTATACTTCTGGTAGATGTGGGACACGATTCCCTTTCACTTGTAATTCTTATTCGCCTTCGAGCCCGGTTTCTTGAAAGGATGGAATTGCCTTTATACATAGCACCGGAACTTTTCAGGATCTCTGTATAGACGTCAAGGTCGTCGACCTCGAACGATTCTGGTTTCTTTTTCACAATGTCTTCCCAGATGCCAAGGGTTCCTTTGCTCTTCACACTATCCATGAAAAAATTATCGCCGTCAAAAGTAACTGGTGAGCTTCCGATGACGATACCATCGTTTTCAGATCGCAATCAAAAGGTGTGGTCTGCGGTTACAAAAATCTATGGTTACAAATCCATAGGGATTGGACCAGCAATGATTACAAAGAGCGTCAAACTGTTCCTTGGTGAGATCGTTGCAGTGATCGCTTCGGATGTGGTCGATATACTTAGCGTTCTGCTGGAAGAGGCAGGTGAAGTTGGCATTCTCCTGGATCGACTGGCGGGGCAGTGTGAAGTAGTTCTGGCACAGGTAAAAACAATCGACGTTGTGTTCACACGTGTTCTGTTTTCTCAGCACCAAGTCGTCGAACACCATGAGGTTCACCATGAGGTTCTTGCGGCTGGGATCAAGTTTTCGGGGTCTGGTACATCGCTCCCTTTCTTGAAGAAAAAAGTCTCGATATGACTTGGGTGTCATGGTGGTGGTAAGGTGTTGACCACATCGATCAACGAGTAGGATGACTTGCCCTTTCACTGTAGGAGGTCCCGGATATATTCTTTATGGAAGCTTTTTTCCAGCGCTTGCTCCAACAGCTGGTAGATGGGTTGGTGAAGCGATTATCCGAAGACGTACAATCGTTTGTAGTCGGAGCCATCCATTGCGCAGGAATATGTTGTTCAGCAGCGTCGTCTTACCACAGTCCGAGTTCCCTATGATCAACCGTCTTGTCTATCGCAGAGGTAGGAGGTAGTGATTATTCCTCGTGGGGGCGTTGGCACTGTAGGAAATGTCTTCAACGTTCATTTATTAAAATAAAATAGCGATGATTTTCTGCGTGAAAGTCGTAGGAAGACGGACACAGTTAACACCAGCGAGGTAATGACCAGCAACAGGCGACGGAGAAAGGTTGGAAACTGCAAGGTGTGCGATGCCAAGAAGTCTTAGTTTGTTGCTACAACCGGTACAGGGTTCATGAACAAACTAATCAATCGATTATCAATGGAAATGCATTTATCCGGACACAACTTCACCGGGCCAGTGACTAAACTAAGCAAGCGACTACTTCCCGATGGCACCCCGAATGCTTGGTCAAACCCCATTAATCAAGTTGACCAGGCAGACTATCACCACAATCTTTGTATTGCCCAGCACAAGAATGCAACCGCACGCAACTCCATATGTGACCAAGCTATGCTAGCCTCCCTTAACACCATTCCCAACTCTACCACACTCGAACGTTTGAACTGCAGCATCGTCGGGCCCATCATCGGTACCGAAGTTTGATTCGGTCTGGACCGATGAGCTAGCTGAGGAGTTGCACAAACCAGTTCGACGCTAGTTTCATAAACGATGTGTAGCGGTTGGTGGTGTGGATGAGACCAGGACGGTCGAACTCGTTGATATGAGTGACTTCTCCAGGGACAACAAGGGAATTAAATTTATCCTGAGCATTATCGATGTCTTCTCCAAATATGGCTGGCTGATACCACTAAAGAACAAGAAGGGGTGACGGTGCGGGATGCCTTCCAAGCGGTGTACCCAAGAAGCTATGGACAGACAAAGGCACTGAGTTTTACAACAAACATGTAAATCAGCTGCTCCAAAAGCATGCTATCGATCTCTACTCCACCGGGAAGAGAAGTCGAGTATTTTCAATCGTTGGAACCGCACCATGAAAGAGAAAATGTTCAAATACTTTTCAGCCAACTCCACACGCACCTATATCGATGTCCTGGACGATCTTGTTCGCCAGTACAATACCACCAAACACCGCTATCAAGATGGCCCCTGTTGCCGCAAGTTATAAGGAGCATGAAAACAAGTTAAATTGGAACCTTTACGGCAGCATATCTCCCATGAAACCACCGCGATTTTCCGAATCACCAAGAAGAAAGGTACATTCAAGAAGGAATAACCCCCCGCTGGACCGAGGAAGTATTCACCATTTCCCTAGTTTTGTCAGAGGTCCACTGGGCAATCTTTTCTACGATCTTTTCATCCATCTCCTCAAGGGTTTCAACCAAGTCCGTGGCCGCGGTGAAAATCTAGTTTTCCGAGTGAAAGTTTCCCTCGTTCAATCCCAATCTTCTATAAGTTCAACCCGTGACATCCGAGAGACCTCAAGGGAGGTCTGCATATTCATGCCAATAATTGGGGTCATATTCCAGGTAGTGAATACAAATTTAACGGCTTTCTTCGGCGAATGTACCTCAATTTTATCCCCAATTTCTTTCCTATCTTGCCAAATATTTTCATGTACCTTCTTTAGCAGTCGATCTAACGACAGCCTGCAAACTTCTTGTAACCCAAGTTATTACGCCTGGGTGATACATGTACCCTCCTTCCTCGTGTGGGGTTTGGGACGACGATGAAATTTAAGATTTGTGTTCGTTTCTATCAACTCTCAACCAACTGATCTTTCCCCAACCGGGAGTGCCCTCGAAGGTGGTTCATTTTGGCTATACCTCTCAGGGCTTTGACGTTTTCAACTACTAACTCCATGTTCACTATTGGATCCATGTCTTTATCCTAACAATAAAAAAAAATCAATTTAGGTTACCCCAAAACCACCATCCACAATTCACTGGTTTTTAGACTCAGTTTGCGGGCCTACAAAACATATCCTAACACTCCCGATCCTACAATCCTTATAAAAAATAAAAAGTCGTGAAACGTACTCGGTGCGTCTGGATTTTTTCATCCCATAGCTCGCAATTTGCACAGCTCCATCGGTCTCTCTCTTTGCCAAGACGGTAGTCAGCTACTTGTTTAATCTCTCACATCCCCATCTGAGAAAAGTTTCCCCTTTCCAGCACAAGGTTATTATTTCGCAGACCTTAACTTCGAGTCGACATCTTTAATGTCTTTGATAATCCAGGGTGAGTCCTGTCCTACTTCTCGCCATTTGAGAATTTCTTCTTCATTGCAGCGCTGTTCTCGTTTGGCCTTAACAGTGGCCAGTTTTTTTTCAGAATTTCTACCTCTTGCGCCGTATTCTATCTGCGATCAGACATATTTGTAATCTTAAAATCCGTTGTGTTTTTTCTATCTGTGAATTTTTGTTTGTGTGTGTGTGTGGTTTTTTTTTTCTTCCACAAAGACACATTTTCCCTCGACCCCAACCTCAAATGGGGGTGTGGTAGAACTCTCATAATCATACTACTGCTCTATTCTTAATAAGCTTTCAAATGAGGTATATGGTATATCTGTAATAACGGGACAATGGGTCACAACAGTCCATTCCATTATTCAAAATATCTATTTCATTATTCAAAATTGGCTATTTCTTAATTTTCACGCGTATTTAGGTCCTCCATAACCCCTCTAATGGTCATTGCGGCACATATAGTTTGTACTCAGTTTATTCCTCTATCAATAAGCTTTAATTTGGTGTATAAATCTTGCCTTGATTAGGGCCTGAAGGGTTGCACCAGTCCATTCCATTATTCAAAATAAGCTATTTCTTCATGTTCAAGCGTATTTCAATATTTAGGTCCTTTTTCTCCTCTAATATGCGTTGCGGAATATGTTGACTATATACCTTTTGTTCTTCTCGTAATAAGCTTTCAAATGGGGTAAAGGGTTAATCTATAATTAGGGAATAAAGGGTCGCAGCATTCCATTCCATTATTCAAAATATCTATTTCATTATTCAAATCGGCTATTTCTTAATTTTCACGCGTATCTGGTCAGGTTTGTTAGCTACCTTCTTTACATGTGAATTATTCACTAGACATGAGTATTTGACACATACAGGGTTTGCGCATGCGCGAAAATGTAACAAAATTCATTAAAAAATATTTTAACTATTAACTATAAAATAAGTGTTTTGGGATTTTCAATGATATAATGATTTGGTTTGATAACATTTTTCAAGGTTATGACACACATGATTTAACAATTTTGCGCATGCGTAAACTATTTATCGACATAATGAGTGATTTGTATGCACTACCAGGGCAAACTGGTATACATCGTAGTTCATCTCATTACTCTTAAAAGCAAGTAAGTGTAAAATCTATGATGCCAATGTTTAAAAACAAGCCAATTCAGTTTCAATGATCAGGTATTTGATGGATAAGACGGAAAATGTGGTTAAAACGAGAAAAACATCAATAGTAACGGCAGATCAGCCACTTTTGGTAATGGATATTCAGTGGGAATTGCCTGATTTGTACAGTGAAGATAAGTTTATCGTCATGTTAGGTGGATTTCACATTGAAATGACTTGTTATAAAATTCTGAGTGATATATTACGTGAAGGTAGAAGGTAAAACCATTATTGCAACACCTAGAACGGCATATTCTTGTATGTATGTTCAAATGTACCTAGGACTAGACACGCGCATCAGATAACTCTATGTCTTTTAGCTTGAAAAGTATATATATCGGCTTAAGAAAGCAAAACACAGAAATTATAATCATGTCGTGACTCTGGCGTAAGAAAATATCGTCATCTCTACCACATTTCAATTCCTGGCATTTAATTATAAAATAAGAACTTCTTGTGAATTTGGTAGTATGCTTATTTCATGAGTCAGATTTTGTACAAACAGTCCATAAAAAGCATGATACTGTATTCATTTAGATCTTGATCGTGTAACATATTCTCGATCGCGACCAACCTTCCCCGAGATATGGCTTCCCTTCTCTTAAGTCACCCACAGGTGGCAATTGATTTTGAAAATCATAATTTTACTGTACGTAAGACCAGAAGATATTTTTCTTATAACACAATTGATCAGACAAAAACAGAATAATGCAATTGTAAAAGTCGATGTGTTGTCATAGGTTTAACGGAAGACCTCATTTAGACGTATTGATGGTAGCTAGACCAGAAGTCAGTAGACCATCAAATAAATTTGCAAGATCTAGTGGTTTGAGGCATTCTATAATAGATCAACTACTTAATGAACACACAAGGGTTTCTTTAAAAAGATCAAAGGCAAATTATTTGAAGATCGTTTGAAGCAAATACAAAACAAAGAAGAACCGGTTTCTTATACCCAGATTAAAAAGAACAACTCCTATTATGTCAATAAAATAAAACTGTAAACGTTTTTGTACAAAACAGAGCAAGAGAACCTTAAATATCTTTTCTAGACTTTTATTTTTTGTCTCAGTGGACAAATTGATTTGAAATATGTTTTAATCCAGACAACCTGCTCCTCCATTTTTGTCTTCGGATGTCATTTTAAACAGTGGTATTTAATCGGTGCAAATGGATAAACTTGAAACATTTTGTAATTTGCAGATCCAAATTCTGACGCATTTATCGTTGATAGATCGTAAAGTTGGGTTCTGGAGTGGTTTTCCCTATCTATGAAGATGACAACGAAACGAAATTTTTCAAGTGTCTTGCCGACAGAAATGCTTCTGTAGAGACTAATAAGGATACTTTCCAGCCACCCCTTGTAAGCATGGAGAAGCAGATAGACGAATGTTTGTCCATGTTCGGCCTGATTATGAAAATTGTTGTAGGACGGTAATTTAAGGTAGCACCGACACAGATGTAGTAGTATTAAGAATTGCAGCACTCCAAAAATATGGTGGTACAAACTGTGAATAGGTTTTGGCAGGAATGAAGACTTTTGATGTCTTCCTGTACGTGATATATCAAATCCGATTGGTCTTTGTGTAGCTACTCTTCCTTTCATTCATACATATAGTGCATGTGACACTAAAAATATATAAGGGAATAGGTCAGTTTGGATGACACAGGAAGTATTTCAATATGTAAGGGACGTACTTATTTCTTTGCTGAAGTATAAAGACACATACAGAGACATAAAAAAAGCATTTGTTTGCATCATGTATGACAAAAAACATCACTATTTGCTGTTAACGAGGTACGATGTAATTTTTTACCCAGGAAGCAGCGGCATTGTGATGTAGTTCCGCCTTCAAGAGTTTTTTTCGGAGCACATCCAAAGCGCAGCGTTTCAAGGAGGATAAGTTTGGGCTCAGCCTGATTTATGTACCAATTCATGAACACTGGGGTTGGATGAAAGAGAAAAATCGAGGACTTATTCGGCTACCGTTAAAGTTGCATCCTCCTGTCGGGAACTTTTGAAATGAGGAGGCGAAAAATCAAGTTGTGTTGGTGACTGTAAATGCTACCGTTCTGTCCTTCCTTGTACGAGTTTTGTTATTGGCTACTGTCCGATAATTTTAAGATAACGAACCTGTCTTTCTAACAAAACTAGGCATTTAATCTTAACAAAGAATATGATACATGTATCACTTGTTAAGTTGATGAAAATTATAAAAAAATACATTTTCAAAAATTGTGCCGCCATTTTCAAACCGGAAATCACTCTTTTTGTCATTTATGTGTTGTTTTTCCGTACTTTAGGAACTGTAGTTTACGCTGAATAAAACCTTACATTGGATTATACCTATAACACAACTTTCAAAGATTTACAACTTGATATGACGCCATTTGCAAAATGATCGGTGGCCATCTTGAAACAATGGAATTTGTTTATGGCCAGCACCTGATTTCTTTTAATTATCGTTTAGTCCACCTATATACCAAATTACAAGCTTGTATTTCATGCTTGAGGTATTACTTGTTAAGTTGATGAAAATTATCAAAATATTTTTCACGTATTTGCATCTAATTTGGAACCGGAAACCACTATTTTTCTTCAGTTATGTGTTGTTTTGTCGTACTAAGGAGCTGTTTTTAACGTTTTATCATATCTTACATTGAATTATACATAACACATCTTTCAAGGATTAAAATCCCTTGTAAAATTGCTGGAAAATAAAAAAATCGAAATGTTTGACTCGTTAGCCGACATTTTGAAACCGGAAGTCACCTTAAGTTTCATGAATGTATTGTCTAGTCGTTAAATATGAACTGTCATTTTCTTTTTATCAAATCTTACAATGGATTTTACATATAACACACCTTTCAAAGGATTAACAAATATTGGCTAATTTGTTATGACGCCATTTTCAAAATGTGTGGTGGCCATCTTGAAAAAATAAATTTTTTTTCTGGCCAGCAGCGGATTTTTTATAAATATCATTTAGTTAACCTTTATACCAAATTTCATGCTTGTATCACGATTTGCACAATTATGTCCATAATATCTCCCAATATAATGGTCATTGCGGCACATATCGTTTATACTCAGTCTATTTCTCTACCAAAAAGCTTTAATTTGGTGTATAATTTTTTCCTTGATTATGGACTGAACATTGCTGAAGGGTTGCAGCAGTCCATTCCATTTTTCAAAATAAGCTATTTCTCTATGTTCACGCGTATTTCAATATTTAAATCCTTCGTTTCTCCTCTAATATTCGTTGAGAAACATATTGACTATATACATTTTGTTTCTCTCGTAATTAGCTTTCGAATGAGGTACAAGGTATATCTATAATTAGGGGCTAAAGAGTTGCAGCAGTCCATTCCATTATTCAAAATATCCATTTCATTATTCAAAATTGGCTATTTCTTAATTTTCACGCGTATTTTGGCATTTAGATCCTCCGTAACCCCTCTAATGGTCATTGCGGCACATATCATTTATACGCAGTTTATTCTTCTATCAATAAGCTTTAAATTGGTGTATAAATTTTGCCTTGATTAGGGCCTGAAGGGTTACAATAGTCCATTCCATTATTCAAAATAAGCTATTTCTTCATGTTCAAGCGTATTTCGATATTTAGGCCTTTTTTTTCCCCTCTAATATGCGTTGCGGAACATGTTGAATATATACCTTTTATTCCTCTCGTAATAAGCTTTAGAATGGGGTATAAGGTTTATCTATTATAATAAGGGGCTAAAGGGTCGCAGCATTCCATTCCATTATTCAAAATATCTATTTTATTATTCAAAATTGGCTATTTCTTCATTTTCACGCGTATTTTGGCATTCAGGTCCTCCGTAACCCCTTTAATGGCCATTGCGGCACAATCGACTTGTTTTACTATAATTTATCAAAGGATGGAGAATAGCAATGGTCCAGTGAAAATTAAAAAAGAAAGACCACGTAGAGAATTTCAATTTTGAATAAATATGTTTTGGTATTCAGGTCGTCCATACATTGAACCAAGGAATTTCTGTTAAAAATAGTTAGGAAAACCCACTAGTTTTTCCTCCGAAACTAGGAAATAGATAAATATATCAAATTAGAATTTAAAGAGTGTTTTTATTTATTTTTTCTGATATTAATTTGAACATTTGTTAGATAACACCAAAAAGACGAATTTAGAAATACGGGATATAACTATACTGTCACAGTCAATTTTTTTTCACTATTCACCGCTTCAAGTTGAATAATGAAACATAAACTATTTCATTATTCATTATTCATTTTTAAACATTGAATAGTGAATAGTGAACTATTTCATTATTCATTATTGAATTTTGAATAAGTAACTATGAATAATGGACGTACATCAAAGCGGTCTACTATTCTCTGAACAAATAAATACAAACTTTACACTGGTGTTGGGATTGGTGAATGTAGTATCTCTTTTGATTTCAACAAAACTCTGGTCTGCTGTTCCGGAGATATTGTCTATTTATCATGTTTACAGCCGTATTTTTGGCAATTTTATATGCTTTAAGATATCTTTGTGCAATTTTTTTCTACAGGCCGTTACTGACTTCTGAAAAAAAAAACTTTTGCATATTATAATTGATTCTTACTCGACAGCAAGTTCAAAGGGATATACTATAATGTACTCATTGCATAGCTCTTTATTAGCTATTAACTTGGAGTTTATCTTCTGTACATTTACTGTCGTTGCTTTCTATCTGCAAACGTTTTAAAATTATACTTCTTCTTAAACTTAACTTAAATAATTCCTGAAGTTTCTAGTTTCCAATTTATTCCTGAGATTCCTGCTGATCAACCAGAGTTAGAACACAGGAATAAAACAGACAAAATGGTAGTTTTTGTTTTTGCAAAAAAAAACAGTAAGACATATCAGTTCCTTATTTATTCTGTTTAAAATGTGTATTTTTTTGTTAACAATCATTCAATGCATTTTGCATTGAGCATGTCTGTTGGTGATTATTTAAAAAAAAATGATGGTATCAGTAGATCATGAGCTAATTAACTTAAACCAAAATAAATCTTTCTTGGAAATGATCTATTCAAGTGATATTTAATATTTTACAGAATCGTATAATGCCTTGGATGTTGTGTACAATAAGGTTTTAATGGCATTTGTAGAAGGGAATGAAAGGCAAGAATCAGAGTCCAATCCTGTTAGAAGTGATGATAACATCATGACAAGTGGTCCTTCTCAACAGCCTCTAGCAGCCAAATCTTTGTCACCTCAAATGTCTGACAGTGTGTCCCAGAGAAGACCAAAGTTGAAAACACACATAAAATCGAAAATGACAAAAGAAAAAATAAGAAAGAAAATGGAAAAAGTCTTTAAAAGTGGAAATTACAAGATGAAAGTTGGGAGACTAATTTTTTGGGACTTCAGTGGACATTATGTCTATTATACGACACACCAAACATTCATGACTTTCAGGGCTTTGTTTCTCGTGGTATTTGATGGAAGCAAACAGTTGCATGAACTAGTCCCAGATGTTCTGTGTTTTCCAGGACAGCACATGACCCCAACCCCGGCAGGTAGGTGCATATATACTACATGTTTGTTACAACACAAAGATTCATATCATTTACTATGTAAAAAAATCCATTTTCAGCAATAAAACAAGGCTTCAGGTTTTCTGTGAAAAACTATGTTAATTGGACATGCTTTGATACTATATATGCCCTTGAATTTTTACTAGATAACATTTTTGTTCGCTTTGGGGATTCCGTATATCGTCAGATTATCGGAATTCCAATGGGGACTAACTGTGCACCACTTATTGCGGACCTCTTTTTGTATTGTTATGAGTTACAATTTATGACAAAAATAAGCAAAGACCCATCAAAACAACATCTGATAAACAAATTTAATAATACTTTTAGATATTTGGATGATATTTTGGCTCTCAATAATGACGACTTCAGTATGTATATTAATGAAATTTATCCTGCTGAACTTACTTTAAATAAAGCTAATACTAATAATGACCACTGCCCTTTCCTCGATCTTGATATCTATATCACTAACGGAAAGCTGAATACTAAAATTTATGATAAAAGGAATGATTTTTCATTTCCTATCGTTAATTATCCGTTTTTAGATGGTGACGTTCCCTTGTCACCATCTTACGGTGTTTATATATCTCAACTTGTAAGATTCGCTCGTGTTTGTAACAATGTTTTAGATTTTAACGAGAGAAATTTATGTATTACTGAAAAATTATTACACCAGGGTTTTCGATATCACAAACTAGTCAAAACTTTTACTAAATTTTATCATCGGTATAAAGACATCATTCGTAAATATAGCTCAACATGCAGACTTTGTATACGTTCAGGTATTTCACATCCAAATTTTTATGGAAATATTCTTTATAAAGCACAAAGGTGTCAGTATTCACCTTTGAAACTTACAAAACCTTTAAATAGACTGATTAAGAAGGGATATAATTACGATACTGTTGTCAAGTCATTAAAGATTGCATATTTTGGCGTTAATATTGAGTCACTGATAAGGTCTTTGCGTCGGAATTTAAGACATTTATTCTAAAAACAGTTGTTGGCATGACACGGGTTATGTTCTTCTCATATATGTTATGATGGTATGATACTAAACCCCTAACGGGAAGGATTGTGCCTGATGTTCATATGATGAAATCATAATCTTTCAGTCAGTTTAATTGAAGTCTGGAGCTGGCATGTCAGTTAACTGCTAGTAGGCTGTTGTTATTTATGTATTATTGTCATTTTGTTTATTTTCTTTGGTTACATCTTCTAATATCAGACTCGGACTTCTCTTGAACTGAATTTTAATGTGCGTATTGTTATGCATTTATTTTTCTACATTGGTTAGAGGTATAGGGGGAGGGTTGAGATCTCACAAACATGTTTAACCCCGCCGCATTTTTGCGCCTGTCCCAAGTCAGGAGCCACTGGCCTTTGTTAGTCTTGTTTTATTTTTATATTAGTTTCTTGTGTACAATTTGGAAATTAGTATGGCGTTCATTATCACTGAACTAGTATATATTTGTTTAGGGGCCAGCTGAAGGACGCCTCCGGGTACGGGAATTTCTCGCTACATTGAAGACCTGTTGGTGACCTTCTGCTGTTGTTTTTTATTTGGTCGGGTTGTTGTCTCTTTGACACATTCCCCATTTCCATTCTCAATTTTATTTATTACGTATTGCGAAGTTTTGCAAATTTTATTGTCCCAATGAATGAATACAATAGCTTTTGCTCTATGTGGAGTTCTTTCAATGGAGACTTTATATGTTTAAATATGTATCCTTGCAAAAACAATCATTCGTTATGTGGCTGTACAAGAATATAAACTAGTGATGAAAAGAGAAGTGAAAAATGGCACATATTGTCAGAGCAAGAAGTAATAATTAAAGATTATGTCCATTATAGAATATTAAAAGTGCATCGTAATTGTTTTTGGTCTGAACAGAAATATGAACCTTGCAGCAATAAACAAGAAGAAACGGGAGACAATTAAAAAAATAAAGTAGCATTGAATTTCAAAATATTATTCAACATGTTCAATATCAGCATACTTATTTCTTCTGTAAAAAAACCTGTTTGTAGTGGGTAACCAGATAATACTTATGATTTTTGTAATAATAGTCTGTTTAGTGGGTAACCAGATTGTACGAGGAAATGCTGAACTGCTTTAAGCATTTAACACGGGTGTCATTCGGTTTAACGAGAGAAATGATCGTGAAAGAATATCTAACGGTGGTCAAGTATTTCGAGGCGATCGTGAAAGCTCTGGTACCGGATCGTGAAAGAATTTAAATGTATGTTTAAGTTCATAATTTGTGAAAAAATCGCTAAATTTTCAAAACGCGGAACAAATCTGAACAAAAACTGATGTCTGTCAAAATGGTTCAACACCCTCATTATTACTGTGCAATAAGATAAAGAAAATATGGAGTACTTTACGAAAACACCCAGGAGGCGCAATGCTTGTCTATAAAACTTATTTTAAAAAACACGCTATTTGTACCTATAATGGTCATATTTCAATATATCATGATATATTTGAAATTTAATCTTTGGTGTATCTGATAGTACAGTAAAATAAATATATGCTCTTCCCTTAAAAGTATTAATCTGTTAATGAAAACCTTGAATGTTGTTGAATTTTCATCAAACTTGATCGTGAAAGATCAGGCAACACATTATTATGTATTATCACTAATTTCCTGCCACCACTTGTGTCAATAAACACCGGCTTCTGTACTGGACTCAAACACTTTATTACTCATTTTTCTTATCATCAAATTACTATATATTTGGGATATTTAAATAGTACGCAGTCTCTATGGCAAATGCTCTACCGTTGTCATATTTTAAATATTACACCAGCTTAGATCGGTAAAAAAAATAACAATGAGGTCAAGGTCCAAGGTCAAGGCCAAATTTTAAATTTTGATTTTGGCGTATTTTCACTTATTTTCATTAACCTTATAAGATATCCACAAATTATTTTGACTAAATTGTTAGTTCGACATGTCGTAACTGATGAATTTTTGTTGAAAGGGTGCGTAAACAATAAATGGAAGTTTTCGCCCCTCTTATATTAAGAATTATGCGTATAGTGATATTACTCATGAACCATACATATTAAGGAACTAGTGTCTTTTGTTTTGAGATGTTAAGTCTATGACCTTGGTCATCGGTCAATTGAACGTTCTAGATTTTGACCTTTGCTCGAAATTCGTATTTATGCATCATTAAGCCATAGGAACTGTCATTTTCAACTGAATTTTAATATTTTCATATCAAAATAGATCCTTATTGGTTGAAAGAAAAGACTTTAATTATTTTTTGTTTTTAATAAATATCTTATATATTTTCAACTTAAAATAATTAAAATATTGATGATATTTATTCTAGTCAATCAGTATAAATATCAACTTTGTTTTGAAATAGGAGCATGTTGGCAAATAAGTAATTTGTTATTTCTCCAATGATTCATGAATTCATTCATTGGTGTAGTTAGGCAATTCCTATCATGATGTCATTTCACGTGGTGTTTCGGTGTAGGTCAATATTACCAAGGCATTATCCTCATCAGGTACTCTAGCCTTAAAGCAAAATAATAATTATAAAACAAACCGGGGCACAACACCCGTTGAATTGTCTTTCTGTTTTTGTTTTATTAAAATGAAAATATTGCGACATAGCTTATCTTCTGTACTGTAGCTTAATTTTATTCTAGATGCTAATGATGTACTTATGCGATCTTAGGTGAAATTAAATAAATCAAGAATTTAGAATTGATACCGGAAGCTGGATGTGTATTAGTGTTAAGGATCAAAATATTTTAAAGTATTGATAGGTCATGGAGCTTCTTTTCGAGATATTTGATTGATAAATATGACAGGAAAAGGCTTAATCGAACCTTACATTTGCATTGGTATTATTTGAGTCCTAAATCAAAGGAAAGAAAAACCAAGAATCTGCTTTAATTTTGTCAAATGATCTTTGATGAGCTATTTAGTTTTATATCAAAAATAAATAGGTGGTATAGGGCAAAATATATCGTATGTAAGAATGATTCTATGACCCCTAAGCAGGCCACAAGAACCATACTTACTATGTCTTAAATTAACAATTTAACATGTTTAAGGGCACTGATGAAAACAGCATTCCATTGTAGCCTCCCATGAAATTTTCTTTAAAAATATGAGGTGAGTTTGTCAACTTACATTTTTTTATATTTTGCATTTTTAATGGGAAACCTTTGTAAAAACCAGAGTAAGTAGTCAAAACTTAACCATAAAAAAAAATTTTGAACATATGATGGGAATAAATGAAAATCTGTAACATTTCTTTAATTTGATTGTCAATATCTCATGTATAAGTTATGTGTACGTATTATCTATATTATTTTCAATGTAAAGTAAAACAAATGATCAATTTAATTTGATTTAGTAATGTTTTGTATTAATGGGAGATAACCCTTATTTCAGGAAACATTTCATTGTATTACAAGAATCAATAATATTAGAGATTTATGTCATATTAATATTATATTTTCAGTAATTGCTTGAACTGATTAGTATCAATTATTTGACATGCCAGTTAGCTTGTTAAACTTTTATCGAATGTTCTTTTTAAATATTTTCAGTATTTCTACAAAGTTGGGTGAACTTAATCCTAACCTATTGTAAGGTGGTATATGTAGGCATACCGAAGATCTTGTTTGTTGCCACCCATAAGGACAAGGTACCAGTGGTAAGTTATTTTGATTTAAATTGGATAAAATTGAGAACGGAAAAGGGGAAAAAAGACAACAACCCGACAAAAGAGCAGACAGCAGCCGAAGGCCACCAATAGGTCTTCAACGCAGCCAGAAAATCCCGCAACCGGAGGTGGTACTCAGCTGGCCCCTTAATAAAATTGTGTACTAGTTTGGTGAAAATGGACGTCACACTAAACTCCAAAACATATAACTGAACTAAAATTAAAAAAAGCATACAAGACTTACAAAGGCCAGAACCTCCTGACTTGGGACAGGCACAAAAATGCGGCGGGGTTAAACATGTTTTGTGAGATCTCAACCCTCCCCTATATATCTAGCGAAAGTAGAATAAAGAAAAAAACTAAATGACAATGATACATAAATTAACAAAGGACTACTAGCAGTTACTGACTTGGCAGCTCCAGGACTCATTTAAACTGATTAAAAATCAAGTACAATTCCTCTCTTTAGGGGTTAAGAATCATACCATCATACAATATATGAGAAGAACATAACCTGTATCATGCCAACAACTGGTTTTAGAATAAATGTGTTGTTTTCCGATGAAAAATCCTATGAGTGAATCAATATTAATACCAAAATATGCAATCCTTAATAACCTGACAACAGTATCGTAAATATATTCTTTCCGAATAAGTCTGTTGAAAGGTTTGGTTAGCTTTTGAGGTGAATGCCGACATGTTTGTCCTTTGTAAACAATATTACTATAAAATATTGGATGTAAAATATCTAAATATATAAGATGTCTGCATGTTGATTTATATTTACGAATGATGTTCTTGTACCGATGATAAATTTAGTAAATGTTTTGACAAGTTTTGTGATACCGAAAGCTCTGGTGTAATAATTTTTCAGTACTACATAGATTTCTTAAGTCAATCTTTCTCCGTATTCAGTTACCTATCAATAGTTGTATATTGTAACCATTAAACAGTCAGGATGTCTTTTATTTATTATATATTAATCCATGGTCAATTTTAAATCGTGACAAAACTCGTGTTTAATGGATCATAATTGTTTCATTTGATTAATGCATATGATTAAAAGCAGATGTTTGTCAGCAGCCTTACAACAAAAATTACCAAAAGAACATCTAGTCAACATATAGTGTTCCCCAATAGGCAGGTGTCTATACATTATATCTTGCGGTCAACATATAATGTTACACAATTGACAGGTGTCTATTTACTATATCTAACAGTCAACGTATAGTGTTCTACAATAGACATGTGTCTATACACTATATCTGGCAGTCAACGTATAATGTTACACAATAGACAGGTGTCTATACACTATATCTATCAGTCAAAGTATAGTGTTCCACAATAGACAGGTGTCTATACACTATATCTAGCAGTCAATATATAGTGTTCCACAATAGACAGGTCTCTATAAACTATATCTGGCAGTCAACGTATAATGTTAAACAATAGACAGGTGTTTATACACTATATCTGGCAGTCAAAGTATAGTGTTCTACAATAGACATGTGTCTATACACTATATCTGGCAGTCAACGTATAATGTTACACAATAGACAGGTGTCTATACACTATATCTGGCAGTCAAAGTATAGTGTTCTACAATAGACAGGTGTCTATACACTATATCTATCAGTCAAAGTATAGTGTTCCACAATAGACAGGTGTCTATACACTATATCTAGCAGTCAATATATAGTGTTCCACAATAGACAGGTCTCTATAAACTATATCTGGCAGTCAACGTATAAGGATACACAATAGACAGGAGTCAATGCGCTATATCTGGCAGTCATCATATAATGTTACACACTAGACAGGTGTCTTTACACTATATTTATCAGTCAAGATATAGTGTTCCACAATAGACAGGTCTCTATAAACTATATATAACAGTCAACGTAAAGTATTCCACAATAGACAGGTGTCTATACACTATCTGGCAGCCTACGTATAATGTTAAACAATAGACAGGTGTCTATACACTATATCTGGCAGTCATCATATAATGTTACACAATAGACAGGAGTCAATGCGCTATATCTGGCAGTCATCATATAATGTTACACAATAGACAGGTGTCTATACACTATTTATCAGTCAAGATATAGTGGTCCACAATAGACAGGTGTCTATACACTATATATATCAGCCAATCTATAGTGTTCTACAATAGACAGGTCTCTATAAACTATATATAACAGTCAACGTAAAGTGTTCCGCAATAGACAGGTGCTTATACACTATACCTCGCAGTCAACATATAATGTTAAACAATAGACAGTTGTCTATACACTATATCTGGCAGTCAACATACAATGTTACAAAATAGACATGTCTCTATACACTTTATCTAACAGTCAACGTATAGTGTTCCACAACAGACAGGTCTCCGTACACTATAATATCTAACTGTCAACGTACATGTATAATATTCCATAATACACAGGTCTCTAAACACTTTATCTAACAGTCAACATATAGTGTTCCATAATAGACAGGTGTCTACACGCTTTATTTAGCAGTCAACAAATAATGTTCCACAACAGACAGGTGTCTAAACAGTAGTTTCAAGAAGAAATTTTAATTCACAGTATTGCACAATAGATTTTTAAGATCTTTGACCACATTTTATTTAGTGTCAGAAACCTATATTATGTCAAAAGTTTGGTCACAATCCAAATTCAGACAGTAGCAAGTTTGGATATTGTGTCCAAACTTGCCCCAAGTGTGCAGGGTTTGACATCTGTGGTCGTATTATGCTGCCCTCAACGAACCATTGTCTTTCTTGATGGGATCTTGTTGCCAGTGTGTGATCTTTCAAGAGTATGTTCCCCTACACTTTTTTTCGATTCCTATTTTTAATTAACCGTCAATTTCCAGTTGCCATAATAGTCTTTAAAGCCAATGTGAGGCTTTGACAGCCAAGATTCAAGTTATTTGCTGCACCAAAACTAAAATTAAATTTACGCTACTGTCGATTGATTGATAGTTAGTAGCTTAACGTCCAGTAGCAATGTATAATTAACGTGTAGAAAGCGAGGCATTCTTTCTACGAGAGGCATAAGATTTGTCTTCCACAATCTGACTGGACGGGACTGCGTACTTGTACATTTGTACATCCCGCACAACCAAACCGACACCCTACTTTGGCAATGGTTTAACTGCTAATCGGATCAGGACCAGTAGTGACCATATTTCTACTTCCCTGATCAATTTTGATTGTAACTGTCGAGCGCGCGACCAAAGAGACAGTTATGAATATGGAACATACATATACATGTACGTGTATCAAAGTATGTGTATTCAACGAGCCCAAAATTCATGCAATCTATGCTCCCCATACTTCAATGCAATAGGCCAAGATACGGTTAGATAGATTGGTTATGCCAAGTCATGTCATTTTATTGGAAATATTTAGTACAACAATGCCATATGCGTATAATAATATAGAAAGCATCATATCTACATATTTTGATAAACCCAAATTTAAACAGTTGGTGTCATCTGCCAGATCGTTTAGATAAACTGAAAACAACGTCGCGGATAATTTACATACTTATTTCACTCAGTAATTATATCTGTCACGTACCAATTCATTTGTACTACGTAACGAATTTCTACATACAGCTGTGGCCTCGTTGGCTGAGTGGTCTACGTAGTTGCTTCTGTAATCACTAGCCAGTCAACACTGAGGTTGTGAGTTCGAACCCTGCTCGTGCGGATGCACTTAAACCCAATCTTAATTGACTAGGATTGTCAATTTTCCCATTGAAATCGGTGGTTTTCTCCGAGCATCCTGTTTTCCACCACCAATAAAAACTGGCCTCCACGAAATAGACTAAAAGCGGTACCTAAAATTTGCGTTAAATAACCAAACATCTAATCAAATCAACGTACAGAATGTTCAGTGATTGTAATATTTTCAAGAACTTTCAATTTATACCAGATGCCATCCACTTATACCATTATATATTTAGCTCACCTAGCCCGAAGGGTCAAGTGAGTTTTTCTCGTTACTTGGCGTCCGTCGTCGTCGTCCGTCGTCGTTAATTTTGCCAAAATCTTTTCCTCTGAACAACTGGGCCAAATTTAACCAAACTATGCCACAATAATCAATAGGGTATCTAGTTTACAAAATGTGTTCGATGACCCGGCCAACAAACCAAGATGGTCGCCTTGGCTAAAAATAGAACATAGGAGTAAAATGTAGATGTTCAGATGAATCGGACAACCCGTTGTTATGTTGCTGTCCCTGAATTGATAATTTCAAGGCATTTTTTTCCGTTTTTGATTATTATCTGGAATATTATTATAGATAGAGATAAACTGTAGACAGCAATAATAATCAGCAAAGGCAGATCTACAAATAAGTCAACATGACCAAAACAATTTTCGTTAATCTTTTACAAAAAAAATCACCTCTGAAACTACTAGGAAAAATTTAATAAAACTTTCCACAATAATCATAAAGGTATATAGTTTTAAAAATGTGTCCGATGACTCCGTCCGTAAACCAAGATGGTCGACATGTCTAAAAATAGAACATAGGGGTAAATGCAGTTTTTGGCTTAGATCTCTGGAACCAACGCATTTAGAGCAAATCTGATGAGGATAAAATTGTTCATTAGGTCAAAACATATCTGCCCTGAAATTTTCAGACCAATCAGGCAATCATCATTAGGGTATCTAGTTTAAAAAATTTGTTCGATGACTCGGACAACCAACCAAGATGGCCGCCATGGCTAAAAATAGAACTTAGGGGTAAAATGAAGATGTTCAGTTGAATTGGACAATCCGTTGTTAGGTTTCTGTCCCTGAACTGGCAATTTTAAGGCAATTTTTCCGCTTTTTGTTATTATCTTTAACATTATTATAGATAGAGATAAACTGTAAACAGCAATAATGTACAGCAAAGTAGGACATTCAAATACGTCACATGATCAATTGACCCTTTAAGGAGTTCTTGCCCTTAATAGTCAATTTTCATAAATTTTGTAAATTTTTACAAAATATTTCCAGCTGTAACTACTGGGCCAAGTTCATTATAGATAGAGATAATTTTAAGGAGCAAGAATGTTCAGTAAAGTAAGATCTACAAACTCATCATCATCACCAAAACACAATTTTGTAACGCATCCATCTGTGTCCTTTGTTTAATATGCACATAGACCAAGGTGAGCGACACAGGCTTTTTAGAGCTTCTAGTTTTTGTTACGGTCTCAAATGCATTTTTGCTTCGACAAAGCACGCAAACGTTTATGTTCAATTTTTATAATGGTGATTAAAGTTCTGTATAGCATAAATGTGTTCCATACAGTCAAGATCCTTCCTGAATACTTTTTGTTTTTAAGCTATTATTTTATTGTCTTTTAAGATGATAATCGTACAGACTGAGTTATGATATCAGCGTAAAGTATACAACGAATTGACATAAGAGCTATTCCTCTATTCCCCAGATGATCACAGTCGTCTTTGTCAGTTTTAAAATAGGATTGATCAAAATGTGGTACCAAGTTTCCAGTAATTTGAAAATAATTTTGTTTTCAAATGCAAATATTATGATCTTGAATAACATATCAACACATGAATTGTTGCAAAGAAATTCTGTGCATATCTGGTCTAAACAAGTGGTCTTATTCAACTATTCACGATATACTGAATTATCCACGTCCTCATATGACATAGCTAAGTTTAATTTGTCCGAGTTATTTTCAATTTTGATTATTATTCACTAGTTGTTGAATAAATTGAGAAAGCTTTCATTAAATTTACTCTAACTAGTGTTGTATAAATGTTCGTATTCACTTTTCTAGGTTCAATACACAATATGTATATCCTTGCTGATGTTCCCATTTCCTAGGCGAACTGACGGTTGTATTATTTTATTCCTATTCTTCGAATTCCTAGTTTTACTATTTTTCGCCAAAATGCATTCGTACTACTTCCTTTCGATATTGTCTCCCACGCAGTCTTTTTCCCTTTTCAAGCAAGCAGAGAACCGTATCACCACCGGTAAGGGCATGGAACACAATAAGTGTGTGATATCACCCATTGTCTATTGCATTTAAAGCCATTGACTTTAATCCAAAGTTAATTGGCCTCCTAAACCCAATCCAAAGTTTGTCTACCCTTATTTCACGGAATAGAGAAACAGTAATGACAACATCATCAGTGACGACTGTTCGAGTCATGACTCAGTTAAGTCTGTGTTTCACTGTATCAAACACATGCATCATGATTCTTGTGTCAGCTTCTTAATGTGAACATGATGCTAAACTTGAAATACATCACGTTGTGGAAAACACTGAACATAAATAAAAATTAATAAAATACTTTGAAACTGTAACAAGAGTGGATAAAGTCTTGGATGTGTATGGTAGTTGTAGCAACAAATAATCAGGATGTTCACTATATCTATCCATGACATTTCAAATGCACTAGGCATTGAGAGATTACACGTTTGCCGGAAAAGGAACTGCGTTGGTTACATGGATGGCGTTTGGAGATGTGACTTCAGCATTTAGAATGATGATTGATCAGCCAACAACATCAGCTATGGATTTGATAATGTCATTGATCAAAACGGTACGTGGTTTTGTTGTAAGATCGAAAAAAGGTATCCGATTGGGTTTATCAAGCAGGAAAACATGTGTTTTTGGAAGAGAAAAGACTTACTGAGGCCATTCCCACGACTCGGTCTAGTCCAGAAGCTTATAAATGGCGATGGAAAAATATGAACCATGGTAACCCTTTTGGACAACTCTTTATGATGCCTCTTCGTCTTATCAGGAGCTTGTACATTATGGATGTAAGAAACAATATCACAGTCTTTGTTAATGTGGAAAATCAGCTCTACGATTGTGAATAAACATGTATTTGCAGCCTAACGAGTATACTGATTGGGTATTATGTCCTTACCTAAATAAAATACCTTGAAACTTTAACACGAGTGGGTGAAGTCTTGGATGCGTATGGTTGTTGTAGCAACAAATGCTCATCCACATCATGATGTATTTCAAGTTAAGCACTAAGTTCACATTGAAAGGCAGACACTACAAGCGTTACTGATGATGCAGTTATTATTTTTTCGCTCTTTCGTGACATAGGGGTAGACGAACTTGGATTGTGTTTGGGAGGGCAAAAACACTTTGGACTAATATCTATCAATGGCCTTTCAAATGCACTAGGCAATGAGTGATCGCACACACTTATTGTGATCCATGCCTTCACCGGTTGTGATATGGTTCTCTCTTCGCTTGTAAAGACGCAAAGGAAGGCTTATTGAGGCTATTCCCTCAACATGGTCTAGTCATTCCAGCATGTAAAACGTGCAACATACTAAGGCAGGTGTTTAGGGGTACGAGTCTGGAATTGACCCTTATGGTACCAATTCGAGGCGCTAATAGATGGCAAAGGGACAAAGAGGATCCCTTTTAAAAAACTCTGAGACCTCTTCATTTTGTCAGAAGCTTGTACATTGTGGATGAAAGAAAGGTTTCCGCGGTCGTTGTTAATGGGGAAAATCGGGTCTCCCGTGCACTGCCTTCTGTGCATGTGGGATGACCGTGAATAAACATGTATTTTTGGCCAAATAGAAGTAATTTTATAAATGTTTTAGTACTTAAGTTATTTAATATTGTTTTAATCGGTCTATCCAAAACTCTTTATGGAAAATATGGATTGAGGACTCATCTTTGAAATTTACGCCATATGTTGTTTTTTTTTACAGGAAGTGTTAAGTTTTTATTTGACCCTTAACAACATAATTGAATTAGTGGTTTTGGGGCTAACCTTAAGCCAAAACTGTAACGACCAGCAGAAAAAAACATTTTCTTCATTTTGAGAAAAAAAATGAATGTTAAAATAAGAAACTGATATTTCTATGTCCGCCATTTTGGATAATAACAGAAGCTAGGATTTTAAAGACATATGTCTTATACATTGTAACCATGAGAAGCACCAAAGAAAAGTTCCTGCACACAATGTTATGTTAGTAGCAATACGTTAAAACACATTTCAATTACCCTCCCTTAACAAATAAGCTAATTTTAGTACAATGTCCGCCATGTTGGGTTTTACCGGAAGTAGGGGATTTTAAGACCACTAATCTATGTAATATATCCAAAAGTAGTAAAAAACAAAAGTTTTTTCCAAATATTAATATAGCAGGATGATAATAACACCTATTCACATGTTAGCCTTCAATATTGGGCTGATTTAAGTACAATGTCCGCCATTTTGAATTTAACCGGCAGTGAGACCTTTTTTTCAAATACCTCTCTATTTTAAATGAAAGAGTAATAGTAGAGGAAGATCTATGCCAAGTTTCATGCTTGTAGCAGAATGTGCACAATTTTTCACCAAGCTGCCGTACTATAAATATAAAAGTCCTTTTTGTTGGCGAAATTAATAGTTTCGTTTTTCCTTTAACAGAAGTTCATCAAAATCATTTCATGCTGTTACGAAATGCTCAGTACATGCTCTAAGCTGGACTTTTGTCTCGGTCCACATATCTTATATTCAAGCTAGACTTTCTCCTCTTAATATATGTTGTCTCAATATTCCTGACGGGTTTGATTCCAATATGGTTTGCATTTTGACTTTCTACTAGTTATTTCGTGCTGATCAACATCTGAACCCCTTTGTCCTTTTTTTGAGATTACTTCATTTTTCTCTAATTAAAATAAATTACTGTAACAAGCGTCCTCAACGTCTCGTCTGTCTTAAAGCGCATTTTCTATTTTATATCAAATTATCGATTGATCATTTTTTTTTCCGGAAGCGTTTAAGAAATCGTTACAGATTTTGCAATACTTCGGTTTATTTGGAAGTATTTTTGAATTTGTCTGAAGCTTTAACACTGTATAATGAGATACAACTGCTTCTTAGTAATAACTGCCTGTAGCACTAAAATATATATAATGTCTTATATTATCACTTTTAAGGAAGATGTGGAGTCCAGGCGTGAGCAGTTATACAATGAAGTAGAGGAGTTGTTCAAGGATCATGAGGGACGAAATCACCTTGTCCTATCAGAACGGATATTTGTCAATGCAAGGGATAAAACAGACCCAGAAATTGAAGTCCTCAAGAAAACCATCTCATATCTTACGTTTGAACATCCATGCTGGGGCGAAGCAATGCCAAATGCATGTGTCCCCCTTGAGCTTGAGATTGCAGAACTGGTGGCCGAAGGAAAACAAATCTTGTCCTTAGAGGATATAGAAGAGTTAAATGCTATTAGCAAGGTGTCTGTATTGTCCCCAGAACAACTCAAAGATTTCCTACATTTCAACCACTCACTTGGAAAGATCGTATACTTTGAGACTCCACAGCTAAGAGATTACGTTATTATCAAACCACTCCTTATTGTGGAAGTTATGAGATCCTTTGTGACAGGTATTTGTATAAATACTTAATATAGAGGTTATGAGGTCCTTTGTGACAGGTATTAATGTCAGTACTTATTATGGAGGTTTTGAAGTTTTTTGTGACAGGTATTTTTTTCGATACTTATTTAGGAGGTTATGCGATCCTTTGTGACAGGTATTTATTTTAATACTTATTATGAAGGTTATGATTTCTTTTGTGACAGGTATTTATTTCAATACTTATTATGAAGGTTATCAGATCCTTATTGACAGCTACACATATGTCCATGCTTACTTTAGAGGTTATGAGATCATTATGACAGGTATTTACTAGTACATTGTAGATCAATACTGATTATGAAGGTTATGAGGTCTTTTGTGACAGATATTTATATCACTAGATATAGGAAGATGTGATGTGAGTGCCAATGAGACAACTCTCCATCCAAATAACAATTTGAAAATTAAACCATTATAGGTTAAAGTACGGCCTTCAACACGGAGCCTTGGCTTACTATGAAGGTTATGTGGTCTTTTGTGACAGGTATTTCTGTACATACCTATAACGGTGGTTATGAGGTCATTTGTGACAAGTATTTACGTCAATACTTATTCAGGAGGATATGAGGTCCTTTGTATTTATGTAAATACTAATTATGCAAGTACTAAGGTCTTAAGTGAAAAGTATTTATGTCAGTTCTTATTACATGTATGAAGGGTCTTTACTGAGAGGTATTTATGTTGTTCTTATTTCTGAACATTCCGAACTTATTGCGATGTTTTTATGTTTGCGAACAATGCGACAGGGTAATAATCGCAATAAATTAAACTCCCATTTTGATTTTTTTTTGTATAAATTAAAAAGGATTTTTCTCAAGATCGGTTTAAAATGACAAGATTGCAATAATAAACACACGCAATAATTTATGATTAACAGTATAGAGGTCATGAGGTCTTTTGTGACAGGCATTAATTTCAGTTTTTATTATAGAGCTTAAGAGGTCCTTTGTGACGGGTATTTATATCAATACTTATTATGGAGGTTATGAGGCCCTTAATGAGAGGTTTTTATGTCAGTTCTTATTATGAAGGTTATGGGATCCTTTGTGACAGATATTTATGTCACGTCTTAGTATTGAGGTTATGAGGTCCTTTGTGACAGGTATTAATGTCCATACTTATTATAGAGGTTATGATATCATTAGTGACAGGTAATTATGTCAGTTCATTTTTGTGACAGGTTGTGTTTAAAATACTTTTGATACATACATGTATATATATTTGTGTCAATACTGTACGTTGGTTGTAGCTATTTGATATTTTATCAGTCAAGTGTTATTCTTATGTGTTATAAGATCTGTTGATGACATATATTTATGTTTCAACTAATATTGATACTCTGACATCTATAAGAACAATTTATGAATTCTGTGGCTTGAAATGAGTCATAAAATGTATGTTTCTGATATTGAACAATGATTGTTTGGGACATGCTTTTGATGCTATTCAGAAAATCACTTCATATATAATGAGCATACAGTTTTGCGTGACCAGGGTTTTCACTCGTATTTTACATCCCGATAAAAACAAATTTAAGCTAAAATTAGTTCGCTTACTTTCTGTTTTTGATATAATATTTATCTTTTAATTTATTTCATATACAATAGATATTAGAAGATGTGGTATGAGTGCCAATGAGACAAAGTATATGTTAATGTTATGTAATGTAATGTAATTTCCTACCACTTATTGTGAAAGTAACGTAGATCTAACTTAAAATTAATCGATTTGGTTTTCAAACTTGTACATCGAACCTAAACCAACCCATTGCTGTGTCCCTGTTGTGCCTGTTATAGTGAATGGGCATTAGGGGTTACCCGTGTCCGCACGTATGCCTGAAACTGCATTCTGTTCTGTGTTTCATTTCAATCAAATGTTCTGAAACTTATACAAAATGCTAATCTTGACGATGTTGAAGTTGTGTTCAAACTAAGACCTCTTGATCATTTTGAAATAGTAAAATACAATGTAAAGTTTTAATCCCATTTTCATGGTTCACGAAACAAAGAAATCTTATTTTAAAAACTCATTCTATTCACTTGTCAAATATGTTTGTAAAAGTAGTTTTCCATGAATATTTGTTCACATCAATTTGAACCTTTATACATATATTCTCTGTGAGGTGAACTTTTTCGATTATATGGTAAGTAACAATTTACACCTATATTTCACAGCACACATATATCGTGAATAAACTCTATATTGTTAGCAGGGCATATTTTATGGTCACTTATTCTTGTTTTAAACTACAATCTTTAATTGAACTTCCATATTTGCTAAAAACTGAATAAAAATTTACTTTCAAGGGAACTTTAATTAGTCACAAACACGTTAAACCCAACCTTATATACCAAGCAGTTTTGTCTGTGATTGATAGTCGTTATCTTGCAATTCATACCACTATTTGTTCAATTTTTTAAAGATTCTATTTTGTAATATTTTGCAGATATAGTATTTTGGCCCAAAGAAACAAGAATGCGGGGAATTTTCAGACGGATGTCAGAAAGTGGGACCATTAGACGGGAGGACCTCCAATTGATTTTGGGACAAAAAGATTTCAGTGCAATTCTGCCATACAAAGAGTTTATATTTGACATTCTTATTTATTTGGACATCTTGGCAGAGCAGCGAAGATATGATACAATTACAGGAAGTCGGTTACCAGTGGAAACATTTTTTGTTCCCTGCATGGTTATAGAGCGAAACACTACCAGCTTCATGGACAAAGAGTGTACACCAGAGAGAGCTATTTGTTTAGCATTTCTTTTCAAAGGGACCATCATACCACCAGCCCTACCAAATCGTCTCATCAGTGCATGTCTCAGCATGTGGACCGTCAAGCAGTATGAAGGGAAAAAACTCCTGTTTTCAGGATTTATTGGTTTATCATTTGACAAGTCACATGATATTGTTGTATGTGTTGATGGTAACAAGATTCTGCTTTACATTATCCACAAAATCTCCTCCGGGTTGATTGTACCTGATATAGCTACATGTGTTAAGGAATGCTTGGTTACAACAATGGAAAGAATTTCAGATTTCTATCAGTCAACAATCCATGCAAATCGCAGTCGACAATTACCTTTCCATATAGAATATTCATGTTCTAAGATGGAATGTTTCATCAGTGAAGAGGAAGCTTTGCAGACCAATGATTGGGTGTGTGACAAACATAAACTAGCACACAGAACAGGAAACTTGCTGGTTTGGAACCAAGATAAGGTACACTGTATATATTTTTTGTTTAAAATTGGTCATTGAAATAAAATCTAATAAAATCTCAAAAATATAATAAAACTACTGTGAAAGTACTTTTATTCGTGGGGTACGAATTTTCGTGGTTTTCATTGATGACCTTATCCACGAATTTAAGTGTCCAACGAAATAGATAACCATTGTTTAAATTAAAGACATGGAAAGATTCCCATCGGTAGGTTTGACTACTGATATGATCTAGAGAATATATTGAATAACGCAATTTTTTAATAGCAGTCACAGAACTACAACCGCATGCAGGATTATACCCATTTAATCTCTAGTAACCTAAATTGTACAACGTTTGGTCTTTTAATTTTCATAAAAAAATATTTTTAATCCATGAAAGTCAGATTTCCGGTATTGATATGCTAGAGTGATAAAGTGTTCATTTTATATCCCATATGGGAAATTATTATTTCTTGCTGGACTTGATTTTGATAAGAATTATTAGACAATTCAAGATACGTTTATAGCATTTGTTAATGTTGCTGGGTTTTTTTATGTGACATATTTATGGCCTAATTTTTATGGTCTTTAATCTGTTGATCACTTTATCATGGGTTAATTAGTGTTATCACTACGATTTACACGGGTCAATGTTTACTTTGCAATTTCCTTCACTACAGACTATTTGTAATATTCAATTCTAAAGGCTTTAGTTTTTCATTTAGGTTTTTTTTAGAAAACTAAAATCCACGAATTTATAAACCCACGAACATGCAAATATTGCTTAAACCACGAAAATTGATACCCAAGAATTAAAGTACTCTCACAGTATAAACCCAAAAAAGTAACAATAATGTTAATTTATATTTTTTATGGGCATTTTATGATTATAAACATGAATAATATAGTTTACTACCAACATGAAGATAAAAAAAATGTGGTATAAATTTCAATTGGACAAATATCAAGCAGATTTATTGCAAACATTATAGGCCAGATGTATAAAATGTATGGTAGTTAACTCCTTACTTTTGGCAAAACTTTTAGGAATTTTGGTCCTCAATGCTCTTCAACTTCGTTCTTTATTTTAACTATTTTGGATTTGAGTGTCACTGAGTAATCTTTAGTAGACGAAACGGGCGTCTGGTGTATATACAAAATTTAGTCCTGGTATCGTATCTATGATGAGTTTATTTACGATTACAAAAAAATATCATAACAAAACTGTACACTATCAGTTTTGTATTTAAGATCGGGTTCATATTGAGCTTCACATGATTTGGTGTTGGTATCCTTAATGTGTAAACTGAACTTTACTTTGTTCCTATTAATAAAAATCAATGTTTATATGAAATTCAAAGTTAAAATCAAGTTTGATTATATGCTGACTTAGTCAGTTGTGATTATGTCAGTTTGAGGGTACCATCTAAGGCAAATCATTGATATTTGGTACGCAGTGAACTTTTTCAAAAAGAATTATTAGGCCCTGTCTATCATAATGGGCTATTGACTTTGAAACTTTTTGCATATTTTACATGTTCCTCTTTTGATAAGTCAGTTATATTTGGTATGCCGATTTATGAGCATTTACATATCTTATTTTCATGGAAATGATTGTACACACTCATGGTTCATTGATTCTGAAAACTTTGCATAAATTAGATTTTGAAATACAGCTTTTTAATTTCAATATCTGCATTTTGATATCAAATTAACATACATTGTACAGGTGAAACATGTCTCTGTATAGACGAATTATTTATAAATATTTAAGCAAACACATCTACTATTTATACAAAACGGTAAAAAAATTATATCACCATTGCTAGATTCTAACTAGAAAAACGAAGTAGCGAAAAATTGTTATTTACCCAAATCAGATTGCAGCATGTACACTATTTTTTTGGAATAAATCTCATTGTTTCACATTGTAGCGTCACATTGAACGTTTTCTTACAGACCTTTTCCCTACTTGCCCTTATATTATTGGTCATGATGTTTGATTTTTTTGTCTTACTCTGCATTAACAGATATTTGATGTAATCACTTTGTCAGGATACATGTTCAAAATGTTTTCACCGATAAGATAATAGATGAACATTCATTAGAAAGCATATCAAATAATACACAGCTTCTTGCTGGTTCATCATATATATATATATTGATGTTCAACTTCTCGGCATTGATGTAAATGTCCTTACAAAAGAAAAAAACAGTTTAGGTCGGTGTTATTTTGATCGAAGATTTCAGCACATTGTTGCTATGGCAACCGAATTAAAGTTTATCGGTTATTTACTTTTTAAAGCAACAATAACATATTTTGATTAATTAAAAAAAACCACTTGAACCCCCCTCTTAAAAAATCTATACTGAGCCAAAAAAGTTTAGCAACAAAAATATGAAATTTTATTTTATTTCAAAATTATAACAACATAGGATTTTAATAATAAAAAATTAAATTATGATTAGTCAGAAGTTACATGAATGTAACTTTGTTTATCACTCACATTCATTAGGATTTTCGTTGTATGGAGCGCGGGATATGAGTATAGTGTTATTCAAAATCAATTTATCGGCCATACCCTTAGTGCATCAGTGAAGGATTGGCAGACACACCAGCAGCTGTCCTAAGTCAACGCACTACTCCTGTGGCTGGAACAAAACTTGTCACGTGTTGATAAAAAGCGAAAGTGCGCTCCTCTCTTGCTGATAGTTTTTTTCTTGATCTACGACATATCGACCTATCCCGTGCAGTTGCAATTTGTCGAAATCTGTTTTTTTATTCTCTAAACTGTTGACTTATGCCCATTCAATCAAGCCACGACATCAGAAACGCTCATTCTGGCATCAACCATCCAATAGCCTTTTCACTCTCATTTTCGGGGAGGTCAGGTTGACGCCGAAGGGATTTTTTCAAACTTTTTTTTGTGTTTTTCTTACCAATGGTGTGTTTCTGAACGTACAGGTATAGAGGGTAAAACATCAATAACACGTGGAAAGCTAAAATGGCGCGAAATCAATCATCCAGAAAAAAGTAAGACTGTTAAAAATTACAGTTGAAACTAAGGATTATATCAATGATGTTTAAAAAAAAATATTGCAGAAACAACAAAAGAAAATTGAAAAAAAAAGTGTTGCTAAACTTTTTTGGCTCAGTATATATTCTAAAGAAAAAATTAGTAAAAACAAAACCCAAATATACACGGAACTAACAAATATGACCATAATTTGAAGAATTTATGTAAATTGCATAAAAATGCAAAATACTCAAACCTGGTACCTCTATTAGCCTGAAAATCTCATAGCTGTCACATATATGACTTTTTTTTTAAACAACTGTTTAACGATGTTTTTCTAAGCCAGCCATGGTATAAGGGAACTATCTTCTTTTCTGACTGACTTCGGTAAACCACCTACATGTAATTTTTGTGAACAATTTAATTACGGAAATGTTTCACGAACCTAAATTGGCAAGCAGAAAAAAAAATGTTGCAAATATGTCAAAATTGGATCTCTTCTAATGCATGTTTAATTATTACATTTATAAAAGCTACTAAGTCTTAGAAAATACATGAATTATAAATGTCAGATGAAGGGGATAAACACAAATACAGTTTCTGTGAAAATAAATTAGTTTGCACACAGTCTAATGACCATATTAATAACTTTCATCTCACTGAACTGGAAAATGTAAACTTAAAAAGTGATACCAGAGATATTTCATTTGTCATACTACAAATATGGTCAAAACATGTATTGTCGATGGATGCGCCATATATATGTTCCTCGGTCCCCAAAACCCAATTGCATTTTATTGTTTTCATTTAATATGGTGATTAATACTTGATTACTCGCTCAGAAAATACTCACGAAATGGAAACACAAAATTATAAATTTGAGAATGGAAATTGGGAATATGCCAAAGAGACAACAACACGACCATAAAGCAGAAAACAGACGAAGGCCACCAATGGATACCCATTTTGCGTATTGTGGGTAGTCCCAGGAATTTTATACCATGATTAATAGCTCATATACCATATATACTTATAATGTAAACAGTATAATCTAATTTATAATTTTATAATTCCGATTGAAAAATGATGAGATGAAACCAGATCAAAAACCAGTATATCACCATTGCTAGATATTATCTAGCAAAATGAAGTACCGAAAAAATGTTAATAACCCAAATCAGATTGCAGCATGTACACTATTTTTTTGGAATAAATCTCATTGTTTCACATTGTAGCGTCACATTGAACGTTTTCTTATAGACCTTTCCCCTACTTGCCCCTATATTATTGGTCATGATGTTTGATTTTTTGTCTTACTCTGCATTAACAGATATTCGATGTAATCACTTTGTCAGGATACATGTTCAAAATGTTTTCACCGATAAGATAATAGATGAACATTCCCTAGAAAGCATATCAAATAATACACAGCTTCTTGTTGGTTCATCATTTATATATTGATATTCACTTTCTCAGCTTTGATGTAAATGTCCTTACAAAAGAAAGAAATAGTTTAAGTCGGTATTATTTTCATCGCAGATTCCAGCACATTGTTGTTAATAGCTAACTTTTAGGCCTTAAGGAAAACTAAAGTCACTTTGATAGGGTTCAGGATATCTTTAATCAGTAACGTTAAACACCCTGTAATAACAATATGATAAAGTTATACTAATTTCACAGATCAAATAATAAATTATTTTGACGACTATTTTATTAATTGTGACTGTTTATTTAACGCATCATGTAAATATAACGGAATTTGATGAGACTGTTATTGAAGTGAGAGGGTTAGCGCTATAGAACCAGGTTTAATCCACCATTTTCTACATTTGAAAATGCCTGTACCAAGTCAGGAATATGACAGATTTTGTCCATTCGTTTTTGATGCGTTTTGTTATTTGATTTTGCCATGTATTATGGACTTTCCTAGTTGATTTTCATCTGAGTTCAGTATTTTTGTGATTTTACTTTTTAGTATTTCACATTATAAGTATAATATTCTTTCATTACATACAATGGTATTATACAAAACATTACACTTTAGAAATACAATTAAGTTATGAACATAATGAGATCAAATATTATGTTTAATCATCAAATCATAGTATTAATGTCTTTACATATAATATTCAGTTGTTCAGATTAACAACATTGATAAATTAAACAAATATTAAGAGCATCCAAAATCAATGGAAATAACGCTTTATTACAATTATGTGCTTAACAAACTCCATAGTTAATTCAACCTTTTAAACGAAATACATTATAATTCTAATAACATTTTACTAATCCTTACCAACTTGTGAAGCAAGGTAGTTACTGTCGTGGAACAAACCAATTCAAACGTACTTACTGTTATATCACACAGTGATATCTATATGACAGCTTACAAATTATGTAAACCAAAATTACAATGTTAAATAACGGATTTTAATGAAACCGTATTTAAACATAGACCTAATTATAAAACATACAATATAAATAATGTCCTTGTGTATACAATATCACATAACTCGGACAATACTTTAAATATGTGCAGAAACGTAGTTCGCTATCTAATACAACTTTGTTTATGTTTTCTATTTATAATCAATCAACAATGTTATTGTGTACGGACTATAGTGCCTAACAAGATTGTGTGAGGTAGACGAAATTGACTTTAAAACGATCGTATTGACTTTTGATGTGCAGAAATAGGCAGATCGGATATATTTTGACTTTGTGTACTTACTTCTTATGTTTGGGATTAATTGTAGTCAACATATTCCAATGAGACTGAAAAATGTATTTTTTATAACGATAAATAATAATTTTACCTGCCGTGGTCGTGCGTAAAATATATTTCGGCATTTCTCTTACGAAAAATGACTTGTCTAATGGAACAAAACGTATTATTTGTAAACTTTTTCTTTACATCTGCACATTAGGCTTTAAAAAATAACCTTTCAACTGTATATTCCGAAAATTTGGTGAAAATCGAATAAGTGTCAATTCTTACCTTTCATACATTACCTTTCATTGATAAAACATAATATTGACTCGTCCAGTGTCCAGTCTGAAGGTCATTTTAGTTACCGTACACATTCATGCTAGTTTAAATTAATCAATAGTCATGTATGAAAAGCATAAACATATTTGAAGGTAAAGTAATAACTACTTAATCCAATCAAATTGCCTATGATTCAATAACAATGACCAGTCCACACCATACAAATGTATAGGGGTAAACTGGGTAGGGAGAAAATGTCAGATATTTTAAGTTCATTATTTTGCAATAACGAATACAAATTTGTTAACCAATAGATTTGTTATAAATTCATAAACATGTCATTATGTATTGGTATAGTTTTTTGATCTTTCATTAGCGTATTTAAGGCTTTAAAAAGTTTGGCCTTCAAAAGTCAACATTATCATTGACTTTGTTCAGAAAATTCGCCTTTTTAAAACATTGAATGTTTCTCAAATAATACGCGACAACAAAGCAAAATCATTTCTTAAAACACTGCAAAAAAAAATAATTCTGATTGATGCAGTGGTATTGTCATAAATTGCACTGCAGTGAACAGTGGTACAGCAAACGTCGAATTCCCTCACACAATGTTATCACACACTATAGTTCACACAAGTAATACACAGTGGTATTTAAATCTACTCATAACAAAGTCTTATCGAATACACCTCAAAGTATCGATCGGAATGTGTGTACTTTCTAAAGTGATTTACACATAGCTCTAATGAATGACTTCCAATACTTTATATAATAAAATAAATGTATAATATATGCATTTTATGTAGCGATAATACTTTTTGGGATCGTAGAAAAAAACAACCTTTCATACCAAAAAAAGCTATGAAAATATATTAGAAATATTAATAAAGAAATAGATAAAAAAAAACTCACGTCAAAATGTCAAGTCTGTCAATACAAATAGAATCATGACTATTCTCTATAAATTCTCAAACACTTCAATGGCTACTGGACATATACGTCTGACCATTTCGACTCCATTAGTCCTTCTAACTCAAAATAAAGAACCTCGGAACTGAGCGGTAAAACTTTAAACTAACCAATCAAATCCAAGTAATCATGAATAATGTATGGCAACGTTACAGTGTAATAAAAGTTTATATTAGACAATATGTTTTGAAGTTTTATTTGATATTAACATAATTATACATCTTTATTTTACATGTTTTACAATTACAATATATACAAAATAAAGAGGCTACCACATGGCAACGGAATTAAAATTCTTCGGTTATTTACTTTTGAAAGCTACAATAACATATTTTGATAAAGCTACAATAACATATTTTTATTACGTAACCATTAAGAAAACACAATTTAGTAATTTATAAAAGGGGTGATCATTAGTTTAAATACTCTCGGAGGGTTAACACAGGGTGGAACGATTGTGGTCATATTTTTAAATATGATCTTGTCAACTTTTTCTGTGGACTAGTCGATTTTTCGACTTTGTTACGTAAAAACAGTCCTGGTGATAAAAACAATTGCCCTGGTGGTACAGACTTGGAAGAATAACAAAGACACGTTTTAGCCAAATTGAATGTAATCCTAGAAAAGCTGCATAACCCACTTCTTGTTTTTATAGAATTCAATTGACAATTAAGCGGAAACATTCAAACAAATTTTAATTCATCAAAGATTATCATTTAATTTTCCAACAGGCGTTTATTATTACAATTTTACTGGGAAGGTGAGAGCCTAACAGAAAACCCTAAGTCGAGTATCATTTCGGTATTCAGTAATCGGTACTACTGTACAATACTGGCGTGTTCGAGTTCTCGTTGACACATTTAGTTTGTGCTTATCAAGACATCATTAAAAGTTTGTTGAAATGTAAGTTTATAGACTAAAATCTGATTTATTAAGGCTATGATACATGGTGATAATGGCCATTAAATCTAAATTTGAAATAAAAGCTTAGCTAGAAATAGGGTCTTATTGGGGTATAATCAGAACATAAAGTAATCTTTGTATGAAGTAAGAGTAAGGGTGTATCCTTTTTGTGAGTTCATTCACATTCCTTGTCGATATATATTTGAGAACTTGTATTACCTGTACTACATGTAATATAATTTTTTTCATAAATGGTTGTTGCTCCCGAAGTTAAAATTATCGCCTTAAAAATTTAATTGACACAATTTTATCTTGTTATAGGTGAAACCTAAATAATATCTGCTCCTGTGGACACTTTTGATGATCTTGTAATAGTATAGCTATCCTTCTTTCCTATCTTTCATGCCCTTGAATTTTACATTTTATCAGACTATTTGAGCCATGAACAACATGATAAGAGCCAGACTATTTTATTGTGTATGTTATTCAGGATCACATTTAGTTCATTCCCTAACTGTTTATTGGTTTCTTGTTACACAATCTAATTTGTTTTCTGTTAAGTTTTAAATTGACTTGTATGTTAAAAGCGGTTTATTCTGATCCCTTTATCCTGTTTATATGTTCTGGACTTACAGTAACTGTTTATATGTTTTATTCAAGTAATTATTAGAACATATTCTTTTATGTTTACAGAAGAAGGAAGAGTGTGAGCAGAATTGTCCAGGTAATTTTTTGTTGTTTCGAAATGTGTGTCCCTGCTAGGCCATGTGAATTATATGTGGTGATTTTCTTCTAGTTGTCTAAAAATTGACAAAGTAGAGTGTGAACAAAGTTAAGGTCATGTTATGGTCATCATTACGAAAACAGTGACGATCAATTATTATGCCTTTTGCAAAATCAACTATATGAAAAAAAATGCACTGTAATCTTATTAAAAGAGAGATGAAGGATACCAAAGGGACATTGAAACTTATATGTCGAATATAAACTGACAATGCCATGGCTAAAAAGAAAGACACAAAAAAAAACAGCACACACAACACAACATAGAAAACCAAAGACATAGCAACACGAACCCCACTAAAAACTGGTGGTGATCAGAGGTGCTCTGGAAATGGTAATCACTGCTCACTAATCAGATTCTGCTCTACATGTGAAACCCGTCATGTTACTCCTTCAAAATACGTTGATAAGTTATATCAAGTGATTAGATATCACATAATATCAGATGGTCATTGACTCTGGATCACTCTTATCTAATTGTAAGTCATCACCAAATTCTAGACCATCGATCATGTATAATGTTTTTACCCTAAACTTGACCGAATGTGAAATTTTTATATCTTAACATGTTATTTCATGACATACATGTGGCATAAAAGAGACTGTTCAGCATGTGATACTTTTTTTTATAAAATTTATATATAAGCAATGGCATGCTGAAGTTTAAAGATTAGTATTGCTGTACTACTTTTAAAGAATGTATGCCATACGAGGAATTTAATAAAAAAAAAAAATGGAAAATGCATGCATGATTTTTAAAATATTTTGGCCACGAGCATCACTGAAGAGACATGTATTGTCGAAATGCGCATCTGGTGCAAGAACATTGGTACCGTTAATTTAATTAAGCTATAGGAAGCTTTTATTTCTTCTCAGGTATTTATTGAATTTATATAAATGGTTCATATCAGCAAAGGATTGTATGAGATTCAAAAATCAACGGCGTTAAATTAGTTGGCTGATTGCATTGTAAGCACTTGTACGCTCTCCCATGCATTAAGTGTTATATTATAACTTTAGATTAATGGTTTATATCAGCAAGGCTTTTAACAAATTTGACTAAAGAAGTAGTGCTTATTGAATATACTTGGACAATTGTATAACTGATGATTGAGCAATCTACATCTACAACATGTACAACACCTATATTTCTAAATTTATCTGATATTTATGAAAAAGTTAAAAACAACCAAAAAACAATATTATTATGATATTCTACCTCTACTCTAGGGTTTGAGCCTATTCCGCATTTACCCTATGCGTCCAACAAATATGTATGTCAAACTTTTCACATGCAATACTATACAGAATGACTTCATATATTTGGTAGTTCGACAATGTCAGTTGTAACGTGTCAGCTCTTTTGCATCATTTGTAATCAGATTTCCTAATTGCAGATACTTTGAACAATGTTGAATTTTTCTCTATATTGAATGAACTTAAGGAATTAAGTCACACATTTCTCTAATACAACCTAACAGAAGGACTTGTTATTTTGTCAACAGCTTCGATGGTTGTAGAACACCTACTTCTGGTTTTCCGATACTTTATAATACTATTCAGGATATACAAACCACCTCAAACAATAACATAGGTCTATTAATTGTTATCATGATGCTGCATATTTTGGGGTCAGGTAAAATCAGTATGCTATTACAGCATATTTGCCAATGTGCTTAGAAATAATTGTCCTTATTTAGCAAACTGACTTTTTATTAATAGTTGGACATTTTTAAAACTCTATTACAACTGAAACTGGAAAATATCTATTCGGAATCAGCGAAAATTAACATCAAATACCTTAAAAATAAATTGCATAAAAATAGAAAAATATTTCTTATTTTAGGCCAGTGTGAGCTTTGAGTGTCAGATTATTCATTCTTTCAACCAATATGGCTACTTAGAACACAGAGTTACAATCCAAGTACTGTCAATGATATTTTACAAATAAATACATATTTTATCGTATGTTTTTATATGTTGTGGTGTTATGCCATTGTTTCAGAAAAAGGGAGAAGGTTTGGGCCCATTAAAACGTTTAATCCCGCTGCAAATGTTTGCACCTGTCCTAAGTCAGGAATCTGATGTACAGTAGTTGTCGTTTGTTTATGTAATATATACGTGTTTCTCGTTTCTCGTTTTGTTTATATAGATCAGACCGTTGGTTTTCCCGTTTGAATGGTTTTACACTAGTAACTTTGGGGCCCTTTATAGCTTGTTGTTCGGTGTGAGCCAAGGCTCCGTGTTGAAGGCCGTACTTTAACCTATAATGGTTTAATTTTTTAATTTTTATTTGGATGAAGAGTTGTCTCATTGGCACTCACACCACATCTTCCTATATCTATGTAGATAGAAAAAAATGTTTTAGAATGTCTGGCAGAATTTAACCAATCTTCCATGTGTTTCTTGCATTTTCATCGCTGAATACAAGACATATGGATAACAATGATGTTTTCAAAAGAATTTTACGAATTTGAAGAGTGGCTCAGTTGTTCCGTTTTCAAAATTTATCAGTCATTTTAAATGAAATACATCCCTCAACCGTTTTTCTCTTTTTTCCTTCCTGTTTATTGATAAACATGACAGGTTGTTTTGTAAGAAGTACATTCGAGTTGTTACCTAACCATTTGGAGATAATACACATTGTATTTTCTTACAATGCAAGGTGAAGGTCTCTTTATAGGAGTGATTACCCTTTAATGATAATTTGTTTACCCTCTTTTTTCTTTTTGATAAATAAACTAAGAACCTAGAAGATAGAGATAAACTAAACAGATTAGTTATGTAAATGATCAACAAAACAGAGTCTTTTTTTCATGAATTCCATTCTCGTCTACAATGTTGGAGAGTGTCCTTTGTTGAATATGCACATATACCAAGGTGAGCGACATCATTTAAGCATTTAATAAACATGATGTTGCCTGTTTTTTTTTTCAATGTATGATTTTGATTAGCCCCTATGACAACTTGTTCCCCTTCAACTTGCCAAAAGGTCAATCAATAATTTGCTCATCATTTCATTTACGCCATTCATCGTTTAATCACTTTTACACTTGGAGTCGACACAACCTATTGGCTCTTATATTTATTAAGCCCAATTCTTGCTATGTATTTACTTTTTAAAATATTGTGACATGTGTAACTGAACATACGTAATTTCTTGAAAGATACTACCTAATGTAAATATTACTGCAAGGAAGATTTAAAATGTTTAATTGTTATATCAATGTTTTTTTCAGGTTTAAGCGATGATGCGTTAAGCAAGACACCGAGTGATATTGAATTACTGCGTTTTTCAACCAACTGTGTATCAAACCAAATGCATGAATTAGTGTCATATCTAAAAATGTCAAGGAAATGGGATAGTATCACACACAACTATCCAAATGATATAGAGGTTGCGAAGTTTTTGTTATTATCAATATGGAGAGAGATAAAAGATCAAAGGAATTTCAAAACCTTGGCAGATGCTCTGACCAAAATGGATATATCAACACATGTTTTGTGTCAAGTTAGTTTGTATTATTTAAACATCGAGATATTTTCCGTAAAGCCTTTGTGTCCTGCATGAAACCATTTCCTCCTTTAGATATATTTAGTTACATTGGGAAATAGTAAATTACAGACCTAGCTCATTTCTATCTATAAGAGAATATGATTCTCTTCATATGCCATGCACATTTATCTTTATATAAGAATGAAACTATTCAGAAGCGAAATATATCAAAGGGACTTTCAAAAAGTCGAAAATAAAACGAGAAAGTCATGGCTAAAAAAAGAAAAAAAGACTAACAGACAAACAACGTACAGTACAACATAGAAAAAAAATGGCTGAGCAACAGGAAGGGTAAGCAGATCCTGCTCCACATGTGGCACCCATCGTGTTGTTCATGTTAGTACAAACCCTTTTTAGTGTACATAGGTAGGTCATATTCTGGGAAAATGGGGCGGTTTGTAGTAACGACAAGTGGAACATATATCCTTTGTCATCTGTGAAACCGATATTGCAAAATGGTCAACCAACTCGTGATGGCGTCCATACATTAATGAAGGGATAGTTTTAACTTCACCACTTAATATATACAAACTGAAATATCATTCTAAATACATCACATAGGTAGGTTCAGTATGACCCTTTTTTGGCCCCAAAATATAGCAGTTTAACAAAACTGTGAAAATATAATTTTTATGCTTCTCCTTCAAGAATATGGGCTGTTTTTGACAATACAATGCCCATATATCGTGTACTACTATCATAAAGTCATACTAAGTTACTGAAATCTTCACAATTTTAGCATTTTAGTTAAATTTAAGACGGTGTTCGTCTTGAATCAATGTGACCGCATTCGTGTTCATTCATAATATTGAAATGTAAGTTGTATTTGATGATAATACATAACATATATAAACATGATAAAGGTTGAAGATGAACACGGTTGCGGCCATTTTCATATTTGACAAAAAAACATCTGAAAAGTAACGATTTTTTGCATATTTGATAGATTTTTCATATTTAAGCTTGAATCGTTTTTATGCCCCACCTACGATAGTAGAGGGGCATTATGGTTTCTGGTCTATGGCTCCGTTCTTTCGTTCGTTTGTCCGTCCGTTCAGGTTAAAGTTTTTAGGCAAGGTAGTTTTGGATGAAGCTGAAGTCCAATCAACTTGAAACTTAGTACACTTGTTGCTTATGATATGATCTTTCTAAATTGAAAGCCAAATTAGATTATTTCCCAATTTTACGGTCCATGGAAAAGCATAGTGCGAGTTGGGCATCCGTGTACTTTGGACACATTCTTGTTAATGACTTAATCAGTTAAAAACTTTCACATCAACGAATTGAATCAATTGAAATAGACACTAAAGTGTTAAAAAGTGTCCAAAATATTTCGTTAGATAAATCTAAAATTGAGAACAAAATCGGCCCTTACCGGACCTACTCCTTTGTAGAGCAATATATTTAGGTTGTACTTCTACTATATACAATGCAATTGTCCATATGAACTTCCTTTGTGCTGTGACACAAGTATGTCCATTGTAAATGTTACCAAACTTTAACTGGGTGCTTTCTATGAAATCTAGTTTTAAAATTGTATATAGGGATCTGGTCAATCACAAATCATGGCCGCTGATGCTAAACAAAAATTGGGATAAAATGTAGCATTCGGCTTATTAAAACAAATCAAGCAGTTTTTAAAATAGATAAAAAAAAGCTAGAATTTTCAGTTCGGACTAAATTCAAATATTCACCTTTAAAAATTTCTATAACATTTTAAAATCAACTTTGATTTTCATAAAGCTCCACAGTTATCTGAATTATATATTGATCTTACAATATGGCAGATTATTTGTTAGTTTAGCTTATTGCTTTAAAATCAAACGATTTATGTAAAAAAAAAATAAAGTTAAGTTCGCATTAAATTCAGATAGTCACCTTTAAAGGAAAGAAAATTAGGTAAATTTTGCAAATCAATTCATTTTTATAAAACTGTTCAGGTATGTCAACTTAATATTGGTCTTGTAAAATTCCAAGTTGTTTGGTAGTTTGGTTTAATACTATAAAATTAAAAAGGTTTAATCAATAAGTGAAAAAAGCTCTAATTTTAAGTTCATATCTAATTCAGATTGTACCTTTGAAAAATCTATAGCTTTCTAAAATCAACTTGGATTTTGATCAAACTGTAGAGCTATCTCAACTACAAAGTGAGTTTACAAATGGTAGGTTTGTTGGTAGTTTGTATATTGCTGGTCAAATTTAAGGATTTGATTTGATACAAATACTAGGTTTTTTTGTAGTCGAATTTTAGAATTTGGTTTGATAGAAAAACCAAAGTCAAAATTTTCAGATCGTACTAAATTCAGATTCAAATTTATATAACTTTGTCCTGGGATACAATCCATTGCCAGGTTAATAGTTCTCGCTTTTTCAAATTAACTTAGATTCTCATACAATTTTACATCTATTTCAATCATATATTGAACAAAGGAGGTTATATGGGAAGGAGAGAGGACGAAAAACGATAAGTCATTTGTAAGTTTAATTTATTACTATAAAATTAAACGATGTAGGTAAAAAAAAAAGTTAATACTTTTAGTTCGGACTAAATTCAGATAGTCACCTTTAAATGAAAAAAAAATATGTAACTTTTTCAAATCAATATATTTTTATAAAACTGTTCAGGTATCTCAACTAAATATACTTTGAAATTAAAAAGATATAATCAATAGGTGAAAAAAAAAACTATAATTTTCAGTTCATATTAATTCACATAGTAACCTTTGAAAAATGCAATAGCTTTTTTTAATCAACATGGATTTCGATCAAACTGTAGAGCTATCTCAACTACATAGTGATTTTACAAATGCTAGGTTTTTGGTAGTTTGTTTATCGCTGTCAAATTTTAGGATTTGATTTGTTACACATGCTAGGTTTTTTGTAAGATGTTTATTGCTGTCAAATTTAAGGATTTTATTTGTTACAAATGCTAGGTTTTTGTAGTAGAAAGGGACAACAAAAGTCAAAAATTTCTGATCGTACTAAATTATAAATTCAGATTCAAATTTTTATAACTTTGTTCTGGGAAATAATACATTGCCAGGTTAATAGTCCTCGCTTTTTCAAATTAACTTAGATTTTCATAAAATTCTACATCTATCTTAATTATACATTGAACTTAAAGAATGAAATGTTATTTGATTTAAACGGATTTGAGCATACTGGTTGCTAGTTGAGAATTAAGATTTGGTATTTTCAAACTATGAGCAGTTTATAGTGTGTACAGTCACTTAGGGTCAAGCTTGTTCTGCCATATAGTTTGCTCATACACTACATACAGTGACCTATAGGTGAAAACGTTTACATCATGTGGTCTCTAGAAAGTTTGTTCGGCAAACATACCAAATGTTATTATCTTACATTGTCTTATTATGTCAGGTTAAAAAATAGATTAACTTACAATAACTGTAGTTGCCTCTACCAGAAGATGTGTTGCATACAAGATTAGGGAGAGATACCAAAGGGACACTCTAAAATAAACTGACAACGCCATAGTAATCAAAGAAAAAGAAAAACTAGAGTCCAAGAAACACGACATAGAAAACTAAAGTCTGAGCAACAGGACCCCGCTAAGCTGTTCTTGATTTTTTAGAACTGTTAATATTTGTTTTGTCCATACTCTTACTGTTGTATCTACTGATCAAACGTTTCATAATCGTACTCAACAATTGACATTAGTTCATTGACTCTAAAGTATTTACACACACTGGGCCATCTAGTCCCATAGACACATTCTTCTTTTATTTCATATCTACATGTTGTATGTTTGTCATTATTATATTTGTTTTTGTAGGTTAGAAAAATAAGAAGAGCAGAGACAGGTATGTTAAAGTGATAGTTAACATAGTACAGGTTATATGTATACACATTATTTACATTTCTATTACAAAAACAATCATTGACCTCTTAGATTATAGTGTTCTCAGTCAGGCTGTCCTTCTGAAATTAGTTGCTTAGACGTTTGTTTCCCTTTGCCTTTTAGATAATCATATTGATTTCATTGCAGGTGTTGTATGATTTACAGTTTGAGTAATAATCTGTATCTTGACCTTTAGTGAATGTATGTCAAAACTTTGAGTTAAAACATACAAAAAGGGAAGAACTACATCTATGGCCCATTTCATTTTTCAAATTAATTCTGAGAAATTGTAAATTTGACAATCATGCAATAGGCAAGGGCATTCAGTTGTACAGGCACGTAAAGTTTTATCCAAACAACATTAAGAAGTACTATATACAGAATCCGTGAAGAACAAATAGGCAACAATAATCACTATCTATGGAACGCCGCAACTGTCTTATAGTGTGAATATTAAATGTGTGTTGTCGCTTTGCCTTTACGTCCTGTCATTTTGTCTATATGTTATGTGCAGATGCCTTTATTTCCTGAAACTACATCTCTGTCTTATGTCAAATTTATTAATTGTTTGGTCAAACATATGTATGACATGTCATTGCTAAACTTTGTTGTGTGCAATATGCATTACATAAAACTGTAACTACTATATATTGTCTGAATACCTTCACACTTTATGATCAACCACCTTTACATTCTTTCAGATTTTCACTATTTTGTGTCTATTTCTCTGTTAAGTAAGTCAGTAACTAATTGTGTCCTGTCACAAATAAAATTGTTTTGCCGAATGTTCTAAGCGTTTTGTTTGGTACATCTTTGTTCAATGAAAACCTCAGGATGTTAAAGTCTAACGGCTTTATGTTCTGTTTATACATGTGTATCTCAAGTGAACAACATAATACATCATGGTATATATAGTTCATATGTTTTTATCCGAACAATTAATACTCTCTGTTAGCATTCATTACGTCTTGTGCAAATGCCTTTTACATTATGTTTAAACACCTAATACATTATGTGCAAACACTTATAACGTTATGTGCAAACAACTTATAGGTTTTGTGCGAACATCGTTTACGTTATGTGCAAACACCTATTACGTTATGTGCCAATGCCTATTGCATTATGTACAAACACTTCTAACGTTATGTGCAAACACTTATTACGTTATGTATACACATATTTCATTATGTGCAAACACCTATTACGTTATCTGCAAATACATATTACATTATGTGCAAACACCTATTACGTTATGTGCATATGCCTAAAACATTATGTCCAAACATCTATTACGTTGTGTGCAAACACCTATAACGTTATGTGGAAACACCTATTACGTTCTGGTAAACGCCTTTTGGACACAGATTAAAATAAAAAACTCATCAATGATATACACTTTGAAAATAAAGAAAATTGCAAGTTTGAGCTTTCTAAAAAGCTGTGGACTGCTTAGCTGTATCCTTTAAAGTTATATGTGTGCATCGGGTTGTTTGTTGATTTACTATTGGAAATATGGTACTTTTAGATATTGATTGATATAAAAAAAAAATTGAGAATGGAAATGGGGAATGTGTCAAAGAGACAACAACCCGACCAAATAAAAAAGCAACAGCAGAAGGTCACCAACAGGTCTTCAATGTAGCAGGAAATTCCGTCACCCGGAGGCGTCCTTCAGCTGGCCCCTTAACAAATATTTACTAGTTCAGTGATAATGAACGCCATACTAATTTCCAAATTGTACACAAGAAACTAAAATTAAAATAATACAAGACTAACAAAGGCCAGAGGCTCCTGACTTGGGACAGGCGCAAAAATGCGGCGGGGTTAAACACGGTTGTGAGATCTCAACCCTCCCCCTATACCTCTAACCAATGTAGAAAAGTAAACGCATAACAATACGCACATTAAACTTCAGTTCAAGAGAAGTCCGAGTCTGATGTCAGAAGATGTAACTAAAGAAAATAAACAAAATGACAATATTACATAAATAACAACAGACTACTAGCAGTTAACTGACATGCCAGCTCCAGACTTCAATTAAACTGACTGAGATATTATGATTTCATCATATGAACATCAGGCACAATCCTTCCCGTTAGGGGTTTAGTATCATACCATCATAACAACATGTTTAGTTTGAAAGGGAAATTATGTTGTATACTCAAAGAGTGTGCGCTATACACCCATGCTTTTTAAATTTTGTTCACTTAACTTGATGAAAGTCAAAACATTTACAAATATACAGACACGATTCTTGAGTTGTGTCTCTCGTTGGAATTGTGCCTAGATTGGCAAAAGTTATAAAATTCATATAATGCATTTTTGTGAACATTGTTTTGGAACATTTGTTTGAAGAACAAATCGTGCATATTGCAGATTAACAAAGCAAATAAACACGAATTTATGATTGATACTTCAATTTTCATCTTCAGTTTGTAATTATATATGCATTCCTGTTGAAATCAAAAATATAGAAACGATAGAACAGTTCAAAAAACTTTTTTATAATTTCTTGTTACTTAACTAAAATGTAATTATCAGATGTAATTTATCTTTTATATAAAGATCCATATATTTGTCTTGCATATCTGACATTACCTAAATATGTTCATGAACCGATTCTGTATGTTAATCGCCATTTGTGTATGTAAACGTATATATTTTATAAATTAGTTAGAAATATATGGTCTATGAGCGAATATTTGACGCTAAATTATTGTTCATTCGAAACATTTATTATTCTTATATGTATCAGCTTCCTTCAATTAAGAACACATCCATACGGGATATTAATGATATATAAAACGTCACAACAAAGATTGCTATTTCACTAAATGATATCTGCTATATGTAATAAATAAAGTTGAAAATGTATATAGAAAAAAAGAAATAGATGCCAAGATATATCATTTTTTAAAGAATAATAATGATTCAAAACACGGACAAGTAAACTCATCATAGATACCAGGACAAAATTTAGTATATACGCTAGACTCGCGTTTCGTCTTCAACAGACTCATTAGTGACGCTCGAATCAAAAAAAGTTAAAAAGGCCAATTAAAGTACGAAGTTGAAGAGCATTGCGGACCAAAATTCCTAAAAGTTTTGCCAAATACAACTGCACCTTCTTCCAAAAATTCCTAAAATTAATCTAGAAATGATTGATGAGGCATTGCGAACTAGTCGACTAGTAGAAAGCATTAGTAAAGATTCCTAACAAAACATATTTAACTGCATTTGTCAAATTAATTCTAAGAAACAAGGAATTTGAGTTAAATGAACACCCCATTGGATGGAGAGTTGTCTCATTGGCACTCACACCACATCTTCCTATATCTATCTCATTTCGTACATCCATTGGTAGTACACATTAAAATGAAAATTAATACTTGCCGTAAATGAATATTGAAAGTTAAAATAGTATGTGTCTCATCACATAATATTTTTAAAAACACTATCAACATGCCTAAATTGTCATGATTTACTATTTAAAGAAAATAGTATCCTCAACACACATGGCCATAAAAACACTAAGATATCATTTTTATTTCAGTTGGATTAATAATTAGCATGAAAAGAAATAAGGTTCACGTATTGACTTATTTTTTAAAAACAACTTGTATATTTTTAATTATTCAGAGTGTATCAGGGGAGACTAGTATTGTACCCTCTTTAAATAAAGTATTTATTATTATAATATAATTATGCCTGGTCATGAATAATTAATAACATTTGATCGGAAATGAAACACACATAGTTAATTATCCGTCATTTGATGTCTTTTCCTGAGACGAGACAAGTTTTTAATTATTTCTCACATTTAAGCGCATTTACGCCAATAGTTGTTGCTGTATATATCAGCCACGTCATGAAGAATGTATATGTGACTAGTAGTTATTTCAAGATGGCGTGTATATCGACTGAAACTAATAGATATATGTACCGTTATTCGAAGCAAAAAAAAAATGCTACATGTTGAAAACAAAATGCAACCGCATTTCTTTTCGGAGATTGTGAACGGAAAATGAACGAAAAATGAATACCCCTCCCCCGCTCCTAATCAAACTGCTTATAGAACCAACATATGAAGCTACACCTTTCTAAAACAATTGGTTCCGACACTGGTCATTGATTGAGAAATCAAAATTATCTAAACAATAATATAGATCCGTTTGTTTGTTTCCCAGGGATTATCTAATGACATTTTAGCGAGAACAATTTCGCTATTCTTTTTTCAAATCTTTAACATAAAGATGTTCTCAAAAAGTAAACCACATAACAAGGGTTTTATGTTTTATTCACAAATGTCTTATTATCATTACTTTATTTTATTTTATTTCATTTCGAGAACTAAAACGTATAAATGACATGTATATGTAAAAGATTTTAGAAAACTTGGAGTTAGCTGGCAAATGTTTTCATGGAATTTACACGGATGAACAAAAGCCGGTTCCGAAATTCTAACAAATTTTTAAAAACTTGACAAGTTAACCTTCTCAACTTATCATCAGTAACATGAAATTGACAGAAGAATTTCAGCTTTCTCTTTCTTGTTGAAGTCTGGCCTATATTTTTTCCTTATATAGGTGATTTTTTAAAAGAATATTTTGGATTGAATTGTATGTACTACACGCCTATTTAGCTGTTAATTCATTTTTTCGCGCTTAAACGGCAGCCGTGAAATTGGGGGCCGATATTTCTAAAAATGGCAATAGTTGTCAAAATAATGTATATTTGAGAATGATAACATATAGATCCAATAGAATATATTTGTATGAAATTTTAATGTTTCTTGAAATATGATTTCTCAAATGTGCAGCAAATCCCTTTTATGAACATTTGGCATAAATGTGTATTTAGCTATATTTATTAAACCATTCGCTTTCATAACTAAAAGTACCAAAGTTAACAGTAATACCGTACCCAGCAATAATATTCATTGAATTTATGACGCAACCGTTCTGAAAAAAGTAGATGTTTCTCATTTATGCGACGACATTTGTTGAAATGTTGAAAAAAAAGATTAATTTATATATTTAAATAGTCAAATGCGTTTTGTTTAAATATACTTTTGCACTTTATTGGCCTTTCGGAAAATGTTGTTTGTGCTTTATTTAGACCCTTCTACAACGAAATTTGTTTTAAATGCACACATATGAAAATTGCAGTTTTTATCCAAAGCAATCATAGGTTTTAACGTAGTTTTCAATTTAGACTCGTTTATATTTTTTCGTTTGGGCTTGTATCATATTATCCATACGGTTTATATGATCCGTTCATCCTATATTGACTCTTAAAATTAAGAGTCTATCGGAAATTGAGGGTAAATTATATGGCCTTCCAAATACCGTTTGATCCCTAACATCACTGAAGAGACATATATTGTCTAAATCTAGATCTGGTGTACAAAAAAGATATGGACACCTTGTGTTTGTGGCATAACATCTTGGCCACAAATTTATTGTTTTCTGTTTAGTATTAAATTTATATTAATATCCTTTTTGTTACATCTCGTGATCAATTTTAATTTTCAATCGCCAATGGCAGCTGTCAGCAGGGTTTAAGAACATCAGGTGTTCGACCTGTTAGTCAAATGCGTTTTGGTTGAATAAGTTTTTTCACTTTTTTGGTCTTTTGGAAAATGTTTGTGCTGTATTTAGACCCTTTTACTACGAAATTTGTTTTACATGCACACGTATGAAAATAGCGGTTTTTATCCAACGCAATCATAGGTTTGAACGTTGTTTTCAATTTAGACTCATTTATATTTTTTCATTTGGGCTTGTATCATATTTTCCCTCCGGTTTATATGATCCGTTTATCCTATATTGACTCTTCAAATTCAAAGTCTCACTGAAATTGAGGGTAAATTATATGGCCTTCCAAATACCGTTTTGATCCCTAATATCACTGAAGAGACATATACTGTCGAAATCTAGATCTGGTGTACAAAAACAATATGGACATCTAAAAGGTTACCTATTCAACACTGTAATAAGATCATTGAATATTGTTTTTATTGGAATAAATATGGATTTTGTTATCAGTAGATTAAAAGCTTACTAAATTTTACTAGTATGTTATATATATACATATTCATTGATCTACAATCTGTCGATACCTGTAACTTGGCATTGCACAAGGTCATGTTTTTCTCTGGCTGTTTATGATGTCTTTAACTAAATCCATTAGATGTTTGATGTGTACGGATTGATAGTTTAGTCTTAAATGCATGATTTTTTTATTAGTTGTCAGTGGCTTTGAACTAGCTGTCAGATAACTGCGAGTACTCTCAGATCTGTTCATTGTGTCTTTTTGTGTCGGGATGTATAATTATCCGGCCACGTCCACTTATATTTTTGTCCATCTGATGAGTTAAGCCTTTTTCAACTGATTTTGATAGTTTGTTCTCATGTTGTACTGTTATACCACTGTCCCAGGTTAGGGGGAGGGTTGGGATCCTGCTAACATGTTTAACCCCGCCACATTATTTATGTATGTGCCTGTCCCAAGTCAGGAGCCTGTATATTCAGTGGTTGTCGTTTGTTTATGTGTTACATATTTGTTTTTCGTTCATTTTTTTACATAAATAAGGCCGTTAGTTTTTCTCATTTGAATTGTTTTACATTGTCTTATCGGGGCCTTTTATAGCTGACTATGTGGTATGGGCTTTGCTCATTATTGAAGGCCGTACGGTGGCCTATAGTTGATAATGTCTGTGTCATTTTGGTCTTTTGTGGATAGTTGTCTCATTGGCAATCATACCACATCTTCTATTTTTTATACATTTGGTTTGTGGCACAACATCTTGGCCACAAGTTTATCGTTTTCTGTTTAGTATTAAATTTATATTAATATCCTTTTTGTTACATCTCGTGATCAATTTTATTTGCGATCGCCAATGGCAGTCAGCAGGGTTTAAGAACATCAGTTGTTCGACCTGTTAGTCAAATGCGTTTTGTTTAAATATACTTTTGCACTTTTTTGATCTTTTGGAAAATGTTGTTTGTGCTTTATTTAGACCCTTCTACAACGACATTTGTTTTACATGCACACGTATGGAAATTGCAGTTTTTATCCAACGCAATCATAAAGCTTTGAACGTAGTTTTCAATTTAGATTCGTATATATATATAGTTTAAAAGTAAAAAACACAAAAAATTACATCATAAATCGAACATTGTTTCTGTTAGCGCTTTCACCGCATCTCCTGCGGTTCATCAGACAGAATTGATAAGTCTATAAAAAGGACCAACCAGTAAATTTAATATGAACCGGATCGTCTAGAATACGCACGATTTAATAACAACATTTTCGTATAATAACATCTTATATACGTACCGTTGTGCAAATCTTTAAACTGATATATATAGTAACGAGTCTAAATTGAAAACTACGTTCAAACCTATGATTGCAGAAATATACTGGTCCGACTCAAATTCTACTGGTCCCGGACCACCGGACTAGCGCTAATTTCGACCCCTGGGGACGGGCCACATGCCCCTCCACTTTTCGGGACACCTATATATAATTACCTGTCTCAACACGCACTGTCAGGGCAAAGGAAAAAGTAAGTCTTAGGAAGGATATTCAGACTAATATGCACGACTGTAATGGGAAATTAAGAACGATAAAATCTAAAACATTTTGCAGGACTCTTTAGCTGCTACATGAATCGTGGGAGACGTCATTGCATTTGTAGCATTTAGACTGATACACGTTTCTCGCTAGAATAGCCTCCTGGGAGGGTTCATGATAACAAATCATTCTGATACCCGACACCCGTTATATTTCTCGTTCGATGTTAAAGTCGGGAGAAACAATGGGAACTTTAAACTAGCTATAAGTAACTGCGAATACTCTCAGATCTGTACTTAGCGTGATTTTTTCGTTGGGACGTTGATGTATTTCTATGTGTATGAAGCCTTTTTTTACTAATTTCCAGAGTTTGTTTTTATGTTGTATTGTTACACCACTGTCCCATGTCAAGAAGAGAGTTCGGCTCCCATTAAATGTAACCCCGGCACATGTTGTGTGTACCTGTCCCAAGTCAGGGGCTCGTAATTCAGTGGTTATCGCTTGTTGTGTTACTCATTTCTTTTTAGTTAAATTTTTGTTACATACATAAGGCCGTTACTTTTTTGGTTTCAATTGTTTTACATTTTTCATGTCGGTGCCTTTTAATACCTGACGGTGCAGTACGTGCTGTGCTCATTGGTGAATGCCGTACGTTGAGCCATCGTTTTTAATTTTGCGTCATGTCGTCTCTTAGGAAGAGTTCTCACACTGGCATTCATACCACATCTTCTTTTTTATGTTATATTGTTCCTTTCGGTTACTCATCTTGGAAACTAGACTCGTGTCTGTATATTTATGTGACGTATATAATTTTTCTGACGTCAGACACTCAGATCAATCCATGTGTTCGTAGATAGTAGATGTTTTTTTGTCCTGTTAAATTGTTATACGATGATGACTGATGTACCCATATTTTGACTATTTTATTAATTGTGACTGTTTATTTAACGCATCATGTAATTGTAGCGGAATTTGATGAGACTGTTATTAAAGTGAGAGGGTTAGCGCTAAAGAACCAGGTTTAATCCACCATTTTCTACATTTGAAAATGCCTGTACCAAGTCAGGAAAATGACAGTTCTTGTCCATTCGTTTTTGATGCGTTTTGTTTTTTGATTTTGCCATGTGATTATGGACTTTCCAAATTGATTTTCATCTGAGTTCAGTATTTTTGTGATTTTAATTTTTCATCAATATTTTAATCTAAAAGCATGGGTGTATAACGCACACTCTTAAAGTAGGACAACATAATTTCCCCAAAAAACTAAATATTTATATAGCATTTTTACATCAATCAATATATAAAAATACTACATTTCCATTACTAAATTAGCAACCCGATGCACACACATTACCTGCAATACGGATATGTACAGCGCGCCGGTTCACAGCCTTTGAGAAAGCTCAAATTTGTAATTTTTAAAATGCATATCATTGATGCGTTTTGTTTTAATCTGTGTCAGAAACGCGTTTACCAGAACGGATTAGGTTTTTGCACATAACGTAATAGATGTTTGGACATAATGTAATAGGCTTTTGCACATAACGTTATAGGTGTTTGCACATACTGTAATAGGTATTTGCACATAACGTAATAGGTGCTTGCACATACTGTATTCGGTGTTTGCACACAATATAATAGGCATTGGCACATAACGCTATAGGTGAAATGTAAAGGTGGTTCATCATAAAGTTTGGAGGTAATCACAGAATATATAGTAGTTACAGTATAATTTAATGCATATTGGACACAACAAAGATTAGCAATGACATATCATACAATTGTTTGACTATTAATTAATTTGACATAACACAGAGATGTAGTGTCAGGATATAAAGGCATCTGCACATAACATAAAGACAAAATGACAGGACGTAAAGGCAAAGCGACAACACACAGTAAATATTTACACTATAAGACAATAGGCAAAAATAATCACTACATGTATCTATAGAATGAGTAGAGAACAAAAAGGCAACAATGATCACTATCTATAGAATTAGTAGAGAACAAATAGGCAACAATTATCACTATCTATAGAATTAGTAGAGAACAAATCGGCAACAATAATCACTATCTATAGAATTAGTAGAGAACAAATAGGCAACAGTAATCACTATCTATAGAATTAGTGAGGAACAAATAGGCAAAACTAGGTATAATTTATTAAATTAGTGGAGAACAAATAGGCATGATAATTGTAGGAGAAAATACACTCTTATAAATTATAATCAGTTCATTTGAGTGATGGTGTAAATTTATAAGAAGAAATTTAATTCTCATTAATTTACATGATTTCCTACTTTCAGACATGCATTATTTCACAACAATTAGTTATTAATTCATTTTGACATTTCAGACATTCCTTTGGAATATCTAGATTATATTCCGACGGATGAGATACTAGATAAATTAGCACCACAAATTGGCCATGTATATTTTCAACTTGGCACTGAAATCGGGTTGTCAATTCCAACCCTGATAAATATTCAGAGCAATAATCCTAGAGATTTAGCAGCTCAGAATAGAGAGGTATTATTCGCATGGAGAGAAGACAAAGTAGTAAAACCTACAATACGGGTACTGGTACAGGCTTTAGTTAACATTGGGAGAGGAGCACATTGTTTACAGGAAGTTTTAAAGGATATGGATCCAAATACCCTTGGCTCTGAAGAAGAAAGAGGTAAATGTGAATACCCATTGACAAAAAAAAAATAGAGAACAAATCAAGGCAAATACAACTTTGTCAGGAAGGGTGCCAAATATATTTTCAAAAGCTACGTTTCTTTCAAATAGATTTATTTAATTTACATTCACAAGGTTGCATTCTGTTAAACATAGTCATATAGAGTTATTTAGTGTGTGGAGTGATAAATACATGTATGTGTACTGTCAAGTAGGTATATCTGACCTTGAACTCATTTTTAATGGTTCATTGGACATTGATAGTGTTTTTGTGGCTTCATCCGTTTCTCAAAAAATTAAGCAAAAGCTAGACAATTATTGGTGAATGAATTTATTGTAGTTATAAGGTTAACAGTCCTGCAGTGGTAATCTTACCTGGTCCTCGTTTTTTCATGGTTTAGTGGTTTGTGTTAAGTTTCCATGTTTTTGTCCTTTTCACAGATACTATATATAACCAATAATGTAGGTTATATATATATAGGTAGTTCATGGAATGATTTCAAGTTGTACATGCTTTTTTACCGGGGCTTATCTTGTCGTGGTTAATATTAAGTTTTAATGGATAAATGAGTTTCTCAGATATCATAAGCATTATGGTGAATACATTTGATGTATGAAATTATTGAAAACACTTTTGTCTTATAAGTTTCATCTTACTTTGGCCACATTTTAATTGTTCATGGGTCAACTTTATGCTTTCATGGTAAGATCTGTTTCTAAGAAACTATAATCAAAAAGTATATTTAGTATTTGTATGATTGTATCGTTTATGTGTTTGTTTGGCAGGATAAATCTATAATTTACCTATTTTTCCTTGTTCAATGGTCAAAATTAAGTTATCATGGAAGAGTCTGAATAAAATAAGCAATATATTATTTATACAATTGATTCTGAGGTTCACATGTCTGTATGGAGAGGTGCATCTCTCATTCATTATTTCTATATCGTCCATTAGTGAACTTCATGTTTTCATGGTTAAGTCGGTTTATTAGAAACTATAAGCAATAGGTTAACCAGACCTTTATCATACATTTAATCACAAACAGTAAAGAACGCAAAACATTTCAGCGTTCTGCGTTATTATCTAAGTAATGGTATTTCCAGATCATTCTTCATTTTAAGAATATACAAATGAGATCACCCCAACCATGTATTCATTTTATTAATATATATATATATATTATGCGTTTGATTTCCACATTGGTTAGAGGTATAAGGGGGAGGGTTGAGATCTCACAAACACTTTAACCCCGCCGCATTTTTGCGCCTGTCCCAAGTCAGGAGCCTCTGGCCTTTGTTAGTCTTGTATTATTTTAATTTTAGTTTCTTGTGTACAATTTGGAAATTAGTATGGCGTTCATTATCACTGAACTAGTATATATTTGTTTAGGGGCCAGCTGAAGGACGCCTCCGGGTGCGGGAGTTTATCGCTACATTGAAGACCTGTTGGTGACCTTCTGCTGTTGTTTTTTTTTATTTGGTCGGGTTGTTGCCTCTTTGACACATTCCCCATTTCCATTCTCAATTTTATAACACATACTACGAGCCGACCTAAATTTGTAGGAAAGCTACCGTATGTTCCCTTTATATATTGACTTCAGTATTTAAGCAAGTCCCACTTAAAAAAAGAAGTGATGGGCACTATTTATTCAATTTCTCAATCCATTGTGAAATTTCAGAATCCATTTTGACCAAACTCGGCCAGTTAAATAGTGATGACTTCAAGAGTCTTGTAGCTTTCGGAACATTTGCTTCTTACGAAAACAGGGTATATTTGGCTGGACCTTGTAATATTGGAAAATCTTCTCTAGCAAGTATTCTGATTGGCGAGGCAATTCCAAAGACATGGTTATCAACTGATGGACTTATTATTCATTTTGGACGAAATGGCATCGATTTACAACAAAGAAAGATGATTCCTTTGAAAAAGGGTATGTATTATAAATGTGTTTGACATGTTTATGCCCAAGATACGACAAGGAGACATTATGTATTACCCCTGTCTGTCTATAAGTCAGTCCGTTTGTCCAAACGTCAAAAAAATAGTTTCCTGTTCTCTTACTTTAGTTTGCCTCAACCAAATGTTATGAAATGTATACACATTGCTTAGTATGCATATAGCATTTTCTAGTAACCGGAAAACAAATGTGTATGAATCTCTATGAAGTTGTACCACAATGTTACAAATCACAAAATATCAAAGGTAAAGTTGGGATTGATTTATAGGGTTATAGCCTAAACCCTTTAGGAATGAGGAGCAAACAAAGGGTGTTTTTTTGTGAATGGACAATTACGTAAGTATTAGACTATAGATCTCTATGAAAATGAAAGACAAGGTTCCATATCTCAAATGAAAGGTTGGGTTTGAATATTGGGGTAATTGTTTAAACCATTCGAGGAAAAGCACAAAAAAGTAGAGGGTAAAGAAGAATTTTTTTTCTGGTTTCCGGACAAATACTCTTAAGTATATGTCGATGGATCTCTATGACATGGTATCACAATGTTCCATACAGTACGAATCAGCTTGAGGTTGATTTTGTGAGTTATTGCTGTTATCGTTAAGAAATCAGAAACCAAATAGGGGTAAAAACAAGACTTTTCTAATACTGGAAAAGCTGCTTCTAACATAGATGATTCAAAATCTAAATAAAGAAACAATAACTACTGATATGGCAGGAGATACACACCTAAAACCTGTCAAAGATTAAAAAATTAGCACGTGCACCAAATTCATGAGACGGTTAAGAAAGCATTGCCGTCTCTACCACAGACATCATAAATCTTGTAATAAAATGTGTATCGTCCACCTAAATAAATAATGATTTTGACAGAAGCCGAGTCGGATAGAACATGAAACAATAATATAAACATCAATTAAAAATTTCTAATTTAAACAACTTGTTTCAAACATTATAGATACACATCAAGCTTATGATCCAAAGTTAGTACCGACACATCAGACCAAATCCAATTAACTAATAAAACCTCAATGCGTTGACCTTAATAGACCACTTGATAAGAGAATTACAGTCGTGAATAATGATTAGAGATATACAAATAAACATAAATAAACCTTGACCGTAGATAATTGATGGCTTTTAATGACCGCTCTTATAAGAACGATCACAGACAATATACTATAATTACAAAAGTAGTTATTGTTGATATAAAGCCTGTAAACGTCCAGCAGGAAGAATTTCAAGATACCTAGTCTGATATTGTTGAAGTACTGAAAAATATAAAACATGATAGATAAAAGGCGATGAATGTAAACTAACTGGCACCAACATTAAACCTACATGTAACTATCCGAAATCTGAATATATCTGGTTCTATGATATGCTGAATCAAATTGTACATTCAGATTTTTTATTTTGGGCCCGGTTTTAAAACGTAGGCATATTAAGGTCCAAATGGTTAAACCTGAACTTTGTTTGAATTCGGTTTTTTGTTGTTATATGCTGAACCTAGATTAGATTATAATTACATTTTGGATATTGTGCCATTTAGTAGATTAATTGTCCCGTTTCAAATTATTTAGTTATCTGACAACATTAAGTCTGTGTAAGAAATCTATATTGTGTCAGAAATTAAATCATTATCCAAATTCATAGCTGTATCAAGATTGAATATCGTGTCGATATGCCCCAACTGTTCAGAGTTCGACCTGTGCGGTAGTATCCAGCTGTTTTATGTGAAGCGCATTATTTGTAAAATACAATTGAGCCTATTGTTGTCTGAAATTTTCTTTTCAAGTACCAGACATACAATGATATATGTGTTTAAACGTATAAACATATGTCAACAGTCAGTATGTTTGCAGGTAATCAATCTGTTTAAAACTCAACAGCTTGAAAAGGTTAAAACAGGAAAGGACAGAAATGCCCATCTTAATTCATTTGCAGTGAATACGAACAGAAAAAAAAGATATTCATATTATGACACAAATACACCAATCGGCTCTCTAAGAAGTGTCTTTTCATAAATTCAATATCTTGAACAAACTACCTCTCTTTCCGCAACAATAAATACAGCGTGTGGACAAACTTTGCATTTTAATTTTTTTTCACTGTAATTCAAAAATGTACGGTGGATAGTATACCGCAATTGTTGAGGAGAGATTAAAATATTGTAATGTCAGCAAATGCCACATCAATAAACGCATTACATGTTGACATAATAATCCTATCGCAAGAATATCAAAATCATTGCAACAACTATATAGTCCTAACGTATACACTTCATATACATGTATTTATCTTGTGTTGTCACAATACTTTGGTGATCATCATGTTTTTTTATAACAAATATTGAGGTTTTTTTTAAACAGTAGCAGACAGGGGTGATGTTTTAACGAAACTACTACTAGGAAATCCTGAAATAAGGAAACAGAGACAGACAAGTGAATACACAAAAAGGCAGAATTATGACGAACAAAGGGATGTAGATCAAGATCTTTCAGAGTCAGAACTAACTAAAAATAAAATTCCAAGCACATCAAATGTGGATAAAATTTCGCCAAACCAGCACCAATCACAAACAATGGCAACATCTAAAGAGGAACCATCTGTTAGATTTCAACAAAAGACATCTAAATCTGTTCTGGGGATATTAAAAGGCTTTCTAAAACCTCAGAAACATACCGCCCATTCCATTCAATATGAATTAGCAAAGAAATTAAAGAAAAAGGCGAATATCATGAATACCGCACCATCTGATTTGGTTGATTTCGGAGGACAAAAGTCGTTCGATATGACACACCAGCTATTTATCCAGCACAGGGGAACATTCGTTCTGATGTTTGATGGACGTAAAGGTCTAAATACAAAATTGGAGGAATATGATCAAGGAGATGTAACAGCAATGTGTGAGTAACTTCAAATATACCATTTAATTTTTAATACTTTACATGTTCATAACTAATTACCTAAATGCATTCATTGTATTTATATATACAAATGATTTTATGAACACATCTCTATAATAAAAACGAAAAAACTGATGTTTCACTGATAGCGGGGTTTAGAATTGCCTACATAAAATCTCATATATATAGAAATTAGAAAAAAATCTTAAATTTTGAAAAGATTATACTTTCGCTTCTGGCGATTTTTTATAGTGGAATAGTTTGATATCAGCTCTTCATTGTCAAAAAGATATGAACACATTTTAATTTTGTTTTCCTCTAATTTTCATATTGTGACGTCACGAAACTAGAGGCTCTAAAGAATCTGTTTATTTCACCTGATGATTTTGTAAACTGCATTTTTCCCCTATGTTATTTTTTAGCCATGCCGGCCATGTTGGTTGGCAGGCGGGGTTATTTGACACAATTTAATATTTGACACAACTAAATACCCTAGTGATGATTGTAGCCAAGTTCGATAAGGGCCATATCAGGCCCAAACTATTAAGTTCAATGATAAAAAAGGTATATATTGACTTATCGACATGTTAGAAAGTTATATAAAACTATATCTGACAATTTTTTTTCTAAAGCGTTCATTTTTTACATCCCAATTTGGTCAAAATTAGGCAATTTGATGAAATTTGACAAAACTAGTCAGATTTCGGCCAAATAAAGGACAGCAAACATGAAGCATTGGCGTCCACTTACTTAATATTCAAGTTAAACATGTAAACTGTAATTAAAAACTGTTAAGATTGACTTGAAAGTGCAATAACTCTTTAATGGGTCAGTTGACAATTTGGTCTCGTTGACGTATTTGTAGATCTTACTTTGCTTGACAATCTTGCTGTTAACAGTTTATCTCTTTCTATAATAATATTCAAGAAAATAACCAAAAACTGCAAAATTTCCTTAAAATTACTAATTCCAAGGTAGCAACCTAACAACAGGTTGTCTGATTCATTAGAAAATTGAAGGGCAAATAGATATCAACCTAATGGTAATTTTACCTCCTGTTAAATGAACTATAAATGCTTAAAGTTTCAGAGATAATAAATGTTGTGTCACTTTCATCTAACACCATTCGATACAGTTATATTTTTACGTGTATTTTCTCATTCAGCGATATACACAGTATTATGTTCATTAATATTTCATAGAAATCAGACAACCAGTTGTTGGGTTGCTGGCTTGAATTGGTAATTTTAAGGGGAAAAAAAGTTTTTGTTATTTTGAATATTATCTAAGGTAGTGTTAACTTTAAACAGCAATAATTTTCAGCAGAGTAAGATCTAGAAACATGATTAAAATTGTCAGTTGACATATAATAATAGTTATTGTTCTTTTTTGATTTTTGTAATGTTTGGTAAATGGGTTTAAAAATTCTTCTGTTTTTGATTTAACAACTGTGCCACATTTTACCAAACCTGGCTCAATCGTTATTAGAGCATCTTGTTACTGTGTTAATAAGTTGTACAATTTTATATGGTTTTAAACATGATTCCAGAACCACAGTATATACAGCTGAGCAACACATACTCTCGAGAGCCTTCAATTGTGAATTTTTGAGGACATTTAGCATGCCCAGGCCCCTGTTTGACAATTTAGTCGGATTTTACAAATTATCAGCCTTCCTCAATGCAGACCTTATATTTTAGAACATAGAATCTATTATTTAATTTGTTCTGATAAAGATACATGAAAATGTAATGTTTGACTAAAACATTACCACCAATTAAGCATTCATCAATCAAATGAAGAAACTAAACAGTTTCAATCCCACAAGTCTATACTTTTTAAAGTTATTTGGGACTACTGCAATTAAAAGATGCTATTTTCAACATATTTAGAGTGCAGTTACTTCGGAAAACTTTGTATTTGTTGGTGGTCCTCACGACTTGCAAATATTTGAAATAAAGTCAATGATATTGAAAATGGTCTGTTCTTTATTCAATGATAAAATTTCCCCTCTTCACTTTTCAAAATTTGATGAAGATCTTCATTTACAATATCAAAAGTACTTCATAGACCCTTTGAGTTGACTGGGCTTGTATAGAAATATGATGACCTGGAGTTCTCAACTCTGATAGTTAAACATTCCAGAGAGATAAGCCATTGTATGGAATAAATATTGGCCGGCAAAATCTTTCAACCTTCATTGTACTACTCTCATTGCAGAACCTAGTACCTATTGCAACTGTCATACACAACTAGAGAATATATATTTACATAATTTGTCTAAACATCAGCCAAACAATGTTAGATCTGTTAATTTGCGGAAGCACAGTTTTTGTTCTTCCCTGTCCGACATTCAAACTCATTCTACTGGGAAATCGTGGCACCAAATCGCATTGCACTATGCCCGACGCGATATACACACACGTTATGACATTTACCAAACATAAATGTATCTTTTGGCATTTTCGATTAACAAATGATGTTCGACCCTAGGAATAGAGTGTCAAAGCTGTATTTAACAAAACCTTTTTGAAATATTTGGTACTCAATGCTCTTCAACTTTTTATGGCTGTTTTATTTTTGTTTTTATTCAAGTGTCACTAATGTCACTGATGAGTCTTTTGTAGATGAAAAGCGTGTCTGGTATATACAATTTTTATCCTGGTATCTATGATATATGTATTTACAACTACTTGGTCGATGCCACTGCTGATGGAGTTGTATTCCCCGATGTGTCACCAGCATAGTAGTCAGTACTTCTGTGTTGACATGAATCCTCCTGATATAGTCATAATTATAAATCAACTGTTTCCAAAGCTTTAGAACTTTTCGATTACTAGTTATGTTTTACTCCAATAATATATTTTGTTTCAATATAGCTGTATTTGGTAAAACCTTTTTTGAAATATTGGGTGCTCAATGCCCTTTATATTTGTACTTTATTTGGCTATTAATTTCTTTTTGTTTTATTCGTCACTGATGATATGAGTTTAGATCATTTGTAAACGAAAAGCGCGTCTTATTTATAAAGAGTTTATTCACATTCACAGGATTGATGCCACTTCTGGTGGAGTTTTAACACCGAAGGAATCACCAGTACAGTACTCAACACTTCTATGTTTACATAACTTATCATTTACGTGGTCATAATTATAAATCAAATGTTAACAGATCTTTGAAATTTTCAAATTACTTAGGATTTGCTATCCCCAGAAATAGATTATCATAAGTTAACTGTATTTGGCAAAACCTTTTTGAAATGTTGGGCCCTAAATATGCTCTCTATCTTCGTACTTGATTCGGTCTTTTAAAACTTTTCGATACGAGCGTCAATGATGAGTCTTTTGAAGACGAAACGCGTCTCAGGCTTGTAAAATTTTATTCCTGGTATCTATGATAAATTTATTCCGAAGTTTCAATCTCGAAAAAGTTTCTATTAAATCAATAACATTAGGGAACCTGAAGTTGCAGGTAAAAGTTGTGTTTCCTTCAATATTATTCAATTTGTGTATTCAATTTATGTGTGCAGTAAATAGGGAACACCCCAACTTCAAAATGAGTCATATTTACCTCGGTAGGTCTATACTTCAAAGGTTTTATCATGACGTTAATGTTACAGTTCATGCTGTTAATATATTTTTTGACTAATTTTGCAATTTGGTTTTGTGCAATCATCATTACAAAGTCATCTATCCATCAATGGGTTGAAAATGAATCATACTCATTTCATTCCAAACATTTAAGTTCTACTTTATACTTTTGCAGTGATTCTGGAGCATTGGATTAATTCTGTACTGACCTACTGTAACAAAAGCAAAGATAAAATGCCGAGAATTGTGTTTGCTGCAACCCATAGTGATAGATTTTCTGAGGTATGTTTGAGCAACAAAACATTCTACTACCCTTATTTTTCAAGAATATTTTCACATCTACATGTACTTCGAGAATGACTTGAAATATCATGCATGCTCACATTTAATTGAAGGGACATACACTACGAGCTAATAAAAAAAAGATTTTTGTTTTTGTTTCGAGTAATTAATTGTTTATTAAAGTAAAATAACAAAATAACAATGATCGTCAAGCAGTCAGTTTGATTCAATTTTGTCAAGAAAACCTAAGAAACATAGCTGATAAATTATTCACTTACAAGTAAACCAATCGACTTCATTGAATCAGTATTCATTAACAATCCTTTAATTATCAAAAAGAAAAGAACGTTTACATTGAAAGTCAAAAAGGGTTACCCACTCTTTTGACGGATTCCCCATGATCCAACCACAATACCTCTTTCTTATACAGGGGAAACGGGTGAGTACCATATATTTTTGGCTTATGATATGACATAAAGCCGACCAAAAAGTTAGGACTCCAATTGTATATGTTTGCTATCTATTTAAATCAATATTTATGCTTATTACGAGTCAGTGTAGACACTATCTAAAAATCATTAAGATGATTAAAAGATGGCGTCTAAACTGAAATACACAGAAAATGCTGATAGGTATTGTTGTTATTATGTATAGTACATTGTTTTTTAGGCCTTAATTTAAATATTCGTATAAGTATTTTAGAAATGAAATAAGAATATTTTACAGCTCATGCCCCGTTAAAAGAAACACCAGCTTTCAATTAATGCCAGCTTATTTTTATTTATTTTCATTGCTTTTCTGTGTCACCTTTAAATACTGGCAAGACTCAATTGTTAATGTATCACAGTAAAGAGTTAAATCCAAATAAATTTATTTCATAAATAAGCAAAACATTAAAGACTGATATGTTAACAAAAACAAAATCAAGGCTTTGTGTCATTTTGGTCTTTTGTGGATAGTTGTCAATTGGCAATCAAACTATATACTTTGTTCAATTAATGTTTCTTATGCAAGTGTGTCCAAACAAATGATTTTGTTTCGCAGCTTTACTTAGGAACCTTAATTTACATAAGTGTCATAACAAACAACGTTTCATTGCTTGGTCTTTCAAGTGCTCCATTAAACCTCTTTCTAGATTATTGCATCACTTACCAGCAATGAAAGCCTCGCTTTCAAGTTATTGTTAAAATAGATATTCTAGGGGAGACATGAATCGTATATGAATACTAAAATATTTCGAAAACCTTATATCTTGATACACTATCAAACTGTTTTACTCGCAACAGTATTAAAACATTTGACCTTTCCACCCCTTAAGGAGGCTCGTGGGTTTTTTTATTTTTTTTTATTTTTCATTACAAATTTTATTAATTACCTTTAGTAGTTGTTACTTTATCATATGGTACAAAAATCATTCCAAAAAAATAATTCGTGTTGACCCCAGGTGACTTTTAAAATGTAGATATCATTGAAAAAGCTCCAAATTATCTCCCTTTGGTACAAAAATGCCATTTTTTGGCATTAAAATTGAAATATCTTTTTTAAATCATCGGTGACCTATATTTTTTATTGTTGTTTTCGAATAAGCTGTACACAAACTAAATTATTGTTAAATTTAAGCGATTTCTGTAATTTAGTTCTTTTTTTATTTTGATATTACCGTTATTTCTCCTATTAGATCAACAGAAAAAAAGGACATTGACCAAAATGTATGCTTCTTTTGAAGGCAGATTTAGAGCGTAAATGAACGGTGACCCCATTTTTTTATTTCATTTTTCCATTAAGTATAAGATAAAGTTCATTTATAGAAAAATATAGCGAAATCCTATATTAAATAAAAAAAATCATTTAGACCCGCAAGCCCCCTTAATCATCAAGTATTCCCCATCCATAACTAAATAAAAAATAGAATGACAAACGCATACATAAATATTTTGTCTCAGGGAGGGATAAAAGAGTGGCGAATTTACGATAGGGACAGTCAAACTCATGTATCAAAAAAAAAATGACAATGCCATGGCTAAAAAATAAAATAACAAACAGACTAATAATTGTACATGAGACAATTCATAGAAAACTGAAGACTAGGAAACACGACACTACCAATAACTAGGGGTGCAATCATGTACTTCAGAAGGGAAGGCAAAATCGAGTTCCAAATGTGACACCGGTTCATTTGATCATGTTATTACACATTCTGTATCGGTCTAATTCGAAAGTTCACTTTCGTAGTAAAAAAGGGAAGTGGTTTGTTATTACAACATAAGCAACTTATCTGATATCCTATGTGAGACGGTTATTCTATAATGGTCATATAACTCATGATGGCGTACGTAAAATTGACGAAGGGATGATTTCTATTTCACCATTTTGAAATTTTAATAGGTTCCTTGTGAAGAGGCAATCCTCTATCAAGGAAATCATGATAGGAAGTACAAGTGGGGAATATTGTATCAATTGGGAATGTGTACCTTGTAAGCAGGCGCTGCTGGAATGTTGACTACATAAACATGGAATGGTCACAATTGGGAAGCTCAAGTCATCTGTCTTGTCGTAAAGTTTTGTTTTCAACCCACCCGCCTTGTCAATATCTAAAAGTCATTAAAGATATGAGGCAGACTTAATCGTAAATGGTGTATCCTTTATCTCTGGTTCGATGTGATAGATACTCAGTACTCAATTAGAGGACATTATCTTTACAACGGAAAATCGAGTTAAAGAATATTGCTAGTTTATTTTCATTTTTCCTAAATATAGGAAGAAAAAAAAATGATTTCAGCTTCCCCATTGTGAACATTCCAACAGCGCCTGCAAAAAAAGGATACTCCTAGTTAATACGATATATAAGATGTTGTATTATCAATAATTATGTCCTTGTTAGAGGGTTGGTGCTCAATATGAAGCTGTTAGCCAAGATTTCCAAGTGGTATAGTTGGAATTACTCCTTACATTATATGGATACAATAAAGAGTTGATTGACTGTAACATGTGTAATAAAATATATGTTTCACAGATGACAATGGATGTGTTCGAATTGTCGTAACCACAATCTCCACTTCTTTTTCTGAAATGAGACCTGCCGAATTTGACTTATTACCGGTTGTATACTAACATAAAGAAAACAAGGGTTGCGATATGTTAAGCAGAATCTGCTTTAACAACTAAATGCCCTGATATGTTTAAAGCCCTAAAACAACTTATACAGTAATTACATTATTAGATATGTTTAACTTGAGAAATACAAGGCTATGGTATGATACATTTGGTCACATTGTTACAGTAGATATAAACTATGTCTATGATAACTGTAAAGTGATCATTTATTGTCATATTACGTTTCTAGAATATATTTAGTTAACTTGAATTTAGTTTTCGAATGTTATCAAAGTTTTTTTCTTCAAAACAATGTGATTATTCTGAGCATTAGTTATTGGTTATCATGGAATCAAACTCTCTCATAATCATTATTATAGGATTAAACACATTTTTTCTAGAGGATATTGATGTGGAAACCGGGGTGATTATCTCACAAACTGAATAAAAGTCCGAAGGTGAGTTGTGAGTAAGAGCCCCGGTTCACACATCAATAACCTCTAGAAAAAATGTGTTTAATCCTTATAATTCTTCAGCCAAACATTTGTGATATTTAATGAACATGTTTTGTTGTTGATGGCTACTATATATATTTACAATCAAAAGCACAATGGCAAGTCGTAACTAAGGAGTACGCCGCCATATTGACTTTCTAAAAACCATAAATGTCCGATAAATACAACGGAATCTTTAATGAAAAAGCACCTACCTCAAAAACTTTGTTATCCGAATTTGAAGCGTACACGTAACGAAATAATCTTTCCCTTGAAAATTTCCATTCGTATGACGTCGTGTTTTGCCATGACGTAAATTCGCCAAATTCTTCATGAAATTTCGCGGAATTTTATCAATTTTATTTTTAGACATTTTCAAAGCTTTAGTGTTTTTAATGTATTTCTTTTTTTTTGTTATATATGCACTAGAATAGCACAACTGTTATGCAATTGTTTTTAAATCTCAATTTGGTGAAAATCGCTGAATCACTGACAGCTTGTGTATCGCGCATGAATAGATTACAAAAGTAGTTTCGTAAACATGGTTTATCGAAGTGTCAACTTAGTGAAAAATTCTAATTGACCAATCCAATTCAAGTGTTTATAGATATGCAAATCATTTAAGAATTATTGCAACATATAGTTTTAAAAAAATGTATCCGTTATCTCGCTTGCCAACCAAGATGTCCGACATGACTATAGAAATAGAACAAAGGGTTGAAATGGAAGTTTGACTATTAGTTTGAAAATTATATAAACTAGAAAAATCTGACGGATTTTTTTTTTTTTTTTAGAATGGTGAGCTCTGCCAATTGTTCATTCAAATGATAGTTGACATCTTATTGGAGTTACAACCCTAAAACGACAATTTTTACCATTTTTTATTTTTTATTTTTGCCTATTTTTGGGAGGAAAACAGTAAAAGAGAGTAAGAAACTTTCAGTTGCAAACATGGTGGGAATTATCATTCGACTCCTTGTTAGAGCTACATGTATTTTACTTTCATGACGATTTTTACCAATATTTTTCATAGATAGATAGAAACTTAAACAAGCAAAATTAATCAGCAACACAAGTTCTACATTTCAGACCAGATGGAAGAAATTTTCCAACTCCTAATGTAACCAATTTTTGGCGTTTTGAATTAGATTTTTAAATTCTAACAGATAATCGAAACTTTATATAACAAAAGTGACGGGTAGGGCAAAATCTAAAAACAAGTCAAATTTTGCCGATATAGTCATAAGACTGTCACTCTGAATAGGAGTGATTGCCCTTTAATGAGGAGCAATACATATTTATTTTACTGTTTTGTATAATGAAACAAACAACACCAACAAAGATAAATGTCATGGTTAACAAGTAGAATATCATTTATATGATAAACTGCATTCATCTTGTCAGAGTGTATTTGCAGACTGCAGATAAGGATTCAAAGTTGATCTAGATTTACTATGATTGCGTTAAGTGCTCACGTACACAAATTTGTCCCTTTCATTGTTCTGAAGTCGTTAAATCATGGCAAACGAGACAACAGTAATGGCATACAAGGTGTTTGTTGGTAATATGTGTAATGTTTGACAAAAGTACCAAATATGCGTTTGTCGAGCCTACGAAAGTGTTCTACTGTAATTTTCACCTGGATGTTCTATATTTGACCTCATTAACATGATTCAGTGACTACTTAAAAACAAATTCTTTTATTATGAGTAATACATGTAATCAGATATAAATTATGTGTATACCTTATATTTTCGGTCCCTAGGCCTTTCAGACCGGGTTCACTTGACCTCGACCTCATTTTCTAAATCAATGAACATGGTTAAGTTTTCGTGATCAAATCAATATCTTAGATACTTTGAACAATAAATCTACTATATTTGGTGTACGAAGTGATTGTAAGAGTGTACATGTTCAATTGGCAAGTGTCATATGACCTTGATCTCATTTTCATTGTACAGTGGAAAAAGATTTTATGTCTTGATCTGTTTTTCTTAAACTTTATTTGGTGTATGGAATAATTGTAAAGTGTATCTCTTTGTTCACCATTTATCATCTGACCGTGATTTAACTTTCATACATGTCGTTCATTGGTCAATGTATATTTTCCTGGTTAAGTTTGTTTTTTAAAATGCTTTTTGCAATAGGTTACATTAGAGCTTTCTTACAAATTGACGAAATGTACGAACGAACATAAAGGGAGCACGTATTACATTTCCATAAGAAAAAGAGTCTTTGTCTATCCAGTAAAACAGCATTCTTTTCTCAATGACGTTAATTTTTCAAAAATAATAATATCGCAAATAATTCACGATTTTAATATAATCTAACAGAGAAAAATAGTGTCAAATACACTTACGTCCGATACGTTACTCACGTAAACCACGAATACATACATTTCCGCGGGGACTTTTTAAGCACGAGTTTCACGATTACAATTTCAATAGCATTATTGAAGTACTTTAGTCTAAATTTAACGACACGATTCACATTTATTTTTATTTTTGGTAGTACACTTTCAGTAAATTGTCAACATAGAATATCGAGATTTGCTTAAAAATGATGCTACAATGTTTTTAGAAAATAATGGTGAATAAAACTAGAAAACAGATTTTTTATATCAAGAAAATAAATCTACAATATTTCACCATATATATTGGAGATTTTTTATGACGATTTAACAGTGCACATGTTCGGGAGATAGTCGTCACGCGAAGCTGTCATTTATCGTTCAGATACTAAATTAAAGGGTCTTGGGGGGATGAATATTACCAGGGGAGAGGTGATGATTCAAACGTTATTAAACGAGCACCAGCATATGGCATAGTATGAAGATCATCTTTTTATCTTCGTTTTCATTTTATTTTTTTGAGCGTTGCAAATTTTGAATCACGAAGGTATTTGTGTTTTGATTTTCTTAATTTTCTGTAAGGGAAGAACACAATGTATCTGCTTTGACATTTGCTTATGTTAAACAATGCAACATTATGATATTGAAGAGTTGGGGAGAGGCCGATTTTTAGTCTTTCAGGGGCTTTTTTGTTTCGTCTGACTACCCTATATTTAGGATATTTTGTAGCGTTATCTCCTCTGACCTGGAGGCATTATAATATTATCTTAACATATCGTACCTCTTAAAATCCTAAATATATCTCAAGAAAAATCCAATTTAATAAGTGTCGTTGCATGTAGGATGATTGTTCGAAGTTCCACGACTATTATTTAAACATGTCAAAATACAGGATCCCTAAAACGAGTCTTACGTATGATTCGTCAAGCATGCGTACCTATCGTCAATTTGTAAGAAACCTCTATTGTAACTTAAGTTGATACATGGGATGATTATAATGTGCATATGTCTGTCTGCATGGTTTATGGGTCAGAATTAGTCTTTATGATTTGGTATGTTTTTTAATACCAAATGAAAGAGGTCAACTATTTTTGTTGGATGGAATGGTTTAAAGGTTAACTGGATTGTTCTGGCTTGGTTTAACTGACCCTGGCCTCATTTCTTAAATCATGTTAAGTTTTTGTGATACTTGTAGTAAACTTAATTACTCGTGTTCTTAATTGGTCTTGAACACACCGAAAAAATCCCGCACCCGGAGGCGGCTTCAACAGGCTCCTTGTCAAAATATGTACTAGTTCAGCGAAAATGGACGTCACACTTCGAATCATATAAATGAATCAAAATTTTAAAAAATCATACAATAAAATTGAGAATGGAAATGGGGAATGCGTCAAAGAGACGACAACCACCCGACCATAGAACAGACAACAGCAGCCTATAAGATTAACGGTACCAATTTTCTTGCACCAGATGCGCATTTCGACAATACATGTCTCTTCAGTGATGCTCGTTGCCAATATATTCGAAATCCAAAGCTTATATAAAAGATGAAGAGCTATAATTCAAAAGGTCAGAAGATCATTACTTTGGACAGGTACAAACATGCGGCGTGGTTGAACATGATTGATTGACCAGGATTACAAGTTTTCCATTTGGTGTTGGTTATTTTCGACTTCCTTGAAAACACAAACACTTTAAAAGCATTTTTTTTCAAAGCGTTGATGCCATAATTAGCTCAGTTGGCTATGCCATGGCCACTAGTTTGAATTAATTTCATCAGATATTTGTTTGGAACCATGAAATTGGATTAAAACAAAAAAACAATGGAGAATTATTTAAAATTTCTTAAACTTAGATCATATTTTAATAAAAATCAAAGAGCGAGATGCAATTTTATATATATCAAATTATTCCAACATTCATTTTTCGTGGAAAGTAAATAATTTGTTGTTGTCATTGCTTATTTGTTTATGATTGACAGGATGAGAAAAAGAAACAAGCCCTACAATTCAACTAGGAACTAACAAAAACGTTTTCCTCACATAAACTTCATGAGCATATCATGTACGACAAAGTTTTTTTCATCAACGCAACAGACGCAGCTGACCTACAAATTGATCGTTTAACGGATACATTAGTTGATATTGCCTTCCAGCAGTCAACATGGGGACAACAAATGCCAATTGTGTGGGTGCCTCTTGATTTACAGATATCAGATATGAGAGCAGATGGAGTAAAGTTGATAACAAAAGAAAATGTTTTGGATATGAACAGGTCAAATAAAGAATTTTCTTTGAGTGAAAAAAGGGTCGAAGATTTCTTACTTGTTCAAAACTCAATAGGAAAGTTGTTATACTTCGACGAACCAGCGTTAAGAGATTTCATTGTCATTCAACCGTCAGCAATGGTCAATATCCTGAGAGCTTTCATCACAGACAGAATGTTTTGGCCAAAGAAAGGACATATGCGCGATATACTAGAGAACTTATCAGTCACTGGAGTTCTACAGAAGACAGACCTTTTCACTCTTTGGTCACAACGAGCTTTCAAAGACGTGTTGGGGAATGACAGAATTAAGGATTATGTGGTACAAGTTCTCCTCCATCTTGATATCCTTGTTGAACCTAAACGCTACACTGAAATGGATACAGCTGCAGATTTATTTCTGGTACCCTGTATCGTGACGTCTAACATCCCAACAAAAATGAAAAATGCTGCAACAGATGACAGAACAATATGCATATCTTATCATCTAAAGGAGACCGTGGTTCCATCCGCTTTGTCATTTAAGCTTATAGGAGCTGCAATTTGCATCTGGCCTTTAAAGGTAGTGGAGAGTCGATTTTGTCTCTATTTTCAAGCTGCAGTTATGGATGCCGATTCCGAAAACGAACTTCAAATTCATGTGGAAGGCCAGAGAATATATGCCTTCTTAATCAATGACAAGTCAAAAGAACTCATATCACCAGATCTCGCAACAACGACACAGGAATGTTTGACCTTAGCACTAGAACGAATCCTTCAGTTTTACCATCGTGCTATGTGCAACCAAAGTTTCCAAGTTATGTCAGATTTGTTTGAAATAGAAGTTGGAGAAATTTGCAATGGAGAAACATGCGTAATCCCCTTGTTGGATGCCCAGAAACGTAAACATTGGATTTGCAAAAATGGGAAAAAACATGACACAAAATATCTTCTGAATTGGGTTTTCGATAAGGTAGGCTATTTTCCCGTATATCCCCTATATTTTGACTGCACATAAACGAGAGGGTATAATTGATGATTACTGACTGCAAATAGATTTTCATAGTCTGAAAAAGAAATATTTGGTACTGTAGTACTTATAAAGGTTTTGCAAAAAACGCAGTCAAATGTAAATGTATATTTCTAGAAAAATAAATTACGATTAGGTATAAAAACCGAAAACCTACACACAGTTAGAAAATTCAAGAATGAAGTAACATGAAACAACCCAAAAAAATGTGAATGCAGACTGAAAGATCACTTTCTGATATATATTTTTCAGAACAAAGAGAATTGTGACCCAAACTGTGAAGGTAATTATATAGCTTAAATGATTGAAAAAGGGGTCGCATTTACCTAAAGGGTAATTAAAATTCAAAAGATAAAAAAGACAACACTGGTCAACATGGTCAATACGGTTAACAAGGTCAAACGAAACAAGACAAACAATCAACAGTCTAAATCAAAGAGCAGATTGCTCTGAGGGATACGATTGCCATTGTTTCATTGACACATGTATACATGTAACTGGATCATATTATTTTCAAAACTAAGTCAACTGCACATGTAAAATATAGAAATCTGAATAGTTACAAAATGGTCAATCCCGGATAAAAGTGTACGAACAATGTACTTAGGCCTATTGTGTTTTATTTTTGTACTATCAATTCCAGCAGTCACTGAGACTCAGAGTGAGAGAAGGTATTTCACTTTGTATCTTATCGCCTATTTTCCTACATTAATTCTAGGAGGAACCCCATTCCTAACTCTTTAAATATTTAATTTCCTTTGGGTCAGTGATCATGACTCCTTTCCGTACACATTCCTCGGTTTAAATTGCGATCGTTTTCTATATAATACTACGTTTATCGACAGCTAGAGCTAATACTCGACGTGATGTTTTGATTCAAACTTCATTTCCGTAAGGGAGACAACTCGAAACGATAATATAGAAGAATCCATTTCGCCTGAAGGGGTGTTCTCGTTATAACTTGACGATGAGGAATACATTTATTTTATTTTAAATGATGCATATGATTTAAAATTATGCAACAACAATAACCCTCAATAGCAGACATACATAGGAAAGATCCCATGAGTTATAAATTAATAAATTGAGTGGGGAATCCAGAGCAACCATTCAATCTAATACCCCTTGAAGTCAAGAAAACTACACGCATGCGCATAATTACCAAAACAAACCCTGGAACAAGAACGTATATCAAATATGTTTATTAAACGACCTGGATGGTTCTCTTTTTATTTATAGGAAGTACAATCTCAAATATCAGTTGCATAACGGTAACAAATAAGAAAAACTCCACTTCAGTTCTTATATGACAGAAATAGATTTATCGGAATTCAGAGAACTCTCGCAATTTTATCACAACTAGGGAATTCCCTCTGACGTGTTTCTAAATTTATAAAAACACTAAATATAAATACTGCTTAATTGACTTTCCGTGTTGTTAAAACACGCATATAAGTCAAGAGAAATGTCAAACATGAAGATTATGAAAAGAACATTATAGTAAAGTTGTTCAAGTTCAATCTTTTTGTTTGTTTTTACCTTTTAAAGCAAGACAATCATAAGAATCTGAGATGTTCCTTCATGTTTAGAATAAAACGATTGACGTGAGGGCAATGCTCTGAGCCACCAGTATAAGTCTACAGATTGCTTGAAAGCAATCGTATCCCAAAAACTATTGATTAAATAACATGCATTTATCCATAAAAAAAATTGCTGAACTTAGATGCTTTGGAATAATAGAGCAGTTACAATTCCACTAGCTCAAAGCATACAATGTTAACCAAAGCATGCCATGTTAACCATACGAATGGATATATATCAAACCAAACAATATAGTCTTAACGAGGCATTACATCTCAAATTCCTGATCATCAAATTGAATGTGACTCAATTTCTCATATTTTACTTAGACTACAAGCCAATTTAATGTACCATCGAAATGAAGATAACTGATAGTTCAGTCATATCTAAACGAACATAAACATGAATATTATTATACGACCACAAAATGTTTGCGGTCGATTATTGGTATGACGTTGGCGTCGTCCGAAGACATTTGGTTTTCGTACTATTACTTTAGTATAAGTTAATAGAAATCTATAAAATTTTACCACAAGGTTTATGACAACAAAAGGAAGGTAAGGATTGATTAAGGAAGTTTTGGTCCCAACAGTTTAAGAATAAGGGGCCAAAAAAGGGTCCAATAAGCAATTTATTGGTTTTCGCACATTAACTGTAGTATAAGTAAATAGAAATCTATAAAATTTTACCACAAGGTAATGACCACAAAAGGAAGGTTGGAATTGATTTTGGGAGTTTTGGTACCAACAGTTTAAGAATAAGGGGATAAAATGGCTTAAATAATCATTTGTTTGGTTTTTGCACAACTGTAGTATAAGTAAATAGAAATCTATGAAATTTTAACACAAAGTTTATGACCACAAAAGGAAAGTTGGGATTGATTTTGGGAGATTTGGTTTCAACAGTTAAGGAAAAACCTAAGGGGCCAAAAGGGTCCAAAATTAAACTTTGTTTAATTTCATCAAAAATTGAACTATGGGGGTTCTATAATATACCGAATCTAACCGTGTATATAGATTTTTAATTTTTGGTCCCGTTTTCAAATAGGTCTACATTAAGGTCCAAAGGGTCCAAAATCAAACTAAGTTTGATTTTAACAAAAATTGAATTCTTGGGGTTCTTTGAGATGCTGAATCTTAACATGTGCTTATCTTTTTTTATTATGGGCCCAGTTTTCAAGTTGGTCAAATTGGGGGTCTAAAATAAAATTTTGTTTGATTTCAACAAAAATTGAATATATGGGGTTCTTCGATATGCTGAATCTAACCATGTATTTAGATTTATGATATTTGGGCCCGGTTATCAAATTGGTCAACAGTGAGGTATAAGGGTCCAAAATTTAAACTTTATTTGATTTCATCAAAAATGAATTCTTGGGGTTCTTTGTCATGCTGAATCTAACCATGTATTTAGATTTTGGATATTGGAATACCACAAAGGGATGGTAAGAATTGTCTTTGGGAGTTATGGCTCAAACCATTACGGAATAAGGTGCAAAAAAAGGGGAAAAGGGTTTCCAGGTTAATGGACAATTACTGAAGTACAAAACATAATTTAAAAGCAGTGTAAGGTTGGTAATTGACACTCATTTGAATATCTCACCTAAACTGCTTTTAAATTAGGTATATTGGAAATTTGTCAAAAACTTTATATTAATAAATTACATTGGAAATTTGCCAATAACTTTAGTTCAATGAACTTCATTGGAAATTTGTCAATATAAAATGTTGCTGATGAAGCTTTTTGTTTATTTTTAGCCATGATTATTTTTCTTTGAAAATTGGAGTTGTCTTTATTTGTCCAGAATAGTAAATGAATCAACTTAAATCATTGCTACATACAATATACAATGCAATATTCACTTTTACTACCAACTGATAAATTAAAACAATCTTTGCCATTCAGTCATTACAAGCACTGTGAAAAGATTTTTTTCGTTTTTGTTCTCTTAACTTAAGTTTTTCTCAATTAAATTTAATGAAATGTTTATATAATTCTTAGTACCTCTAAACTCAGTTCAAGTTCAAGTTTTGGCAGCTTCACTTTTAAAATTCTTGAGTTATGTCCCTTTTTAACGTTATATGCTAACGGGGGTATCATCTGTGTCCTTTTGGACACATTCCCCATTTGATTTTTTTAGAAGTTATTATCAATTAAAATTACTTTTAACCATGACATTTTATATTTTAATATTTTATGATGTATTTATATGAGGAGTTATTGTTTCAAACTCCATCAGAAATTTAAATTGATATCATTTTTGGAAAAGGGAAAGGCGGAGATGAAAAAATTGGGGTGTTCAATTTTTCAGATTTCAGAAATAATGTGAAAATTTTTTCAAACTTTTTTTTTGGAGAGGATTAATATTCAACAGAAAAGTGAATTGCTCAAAAGCCAAAAAAAAATGTTCTTTAGATCACATTCTTTCTGTGTCAGAAACCTATGCTCTGTCAGCTATTTAATCACAATGCAAATTCAGAACTGATTCCAGCTTGAATTTTGTGTCAATACTTGCCCCAAGCGTTCAGGGTTCGACCTCTGCAGTCGTATAAAGTTGCGCCCTGCAGAGCATCTGGTTATAACTTATATCCACATGCAAATTTATTATTAAAAGACAAGCAATCAACAATCAAGAAAATTTAAGATTTAGTTACATGACATTGTATTGGTCGTTAAAAACAGGTTTCTTTTACTTCTGCCATAGATTAAACAAATTTAAATAATAGTTTTATCTGTATACATCTGTACTAGTATACATTATATTTATATATATGATATACGCTTAATCAGTTAACATATATGGTTTTCCTTGTGCCTCTTATGTTTCAATTTTGTTGCCATTCTTTTCTTTTTGATAACGGAACACGCTTAGCATATGCTTACTTATCTCCAGCTAAGGATTATATGAAAGTTTGCATGCATTCAGATTCAAATGATATAGAATTAATTACTTGCAAGCCGAAACAAATGTCAAAATCATGATATCTTCCTATTACCTTTCACAAAAAATCTGACAACGTCTAGAAGTTACTGCCTTGAAAGAACGAGTTTAAATATTTAGCCTATTTTCAACAAAACTGACGTCTTATATGAGCTATTGCCTTTAAATTAAGACTTTAATTGTGTCATATGTTTTTGTCTTTTATCTTCAAAATTGTAATAGATAGAGCAAATTATTTTAGATAGCAACAAGTGCAGATCGACAAATAATTCAACATTGTCGAAATCGCCTGAGTTTATTGGAGTGATTCTCCTACATGACGATTTTGTCATTTTGTGAGCTTCTTTCGCCAAATGAGGCAGAAAATCTAAGATTGGCAAACATTTCCAAATATTGACCTCTACCTATTGTATTCCTGAAGTGATTGCCCTATAATAACTTTTTGACATTTAACGTTATTGCCTAATGTATTAAACACTAGAATATATAACAAAGAACAAAACGACAGGATCTACAAATAAGTCAATATGGCCAAAAATCTTCAGTTGATTCCTTACTGGAGTAATGGAGGTTTCGTCCTCGAGAGTATCACCAGCCCACAGTAGTCAGCACTTCGGTGTTGACATGAATATCAATTGTATATTAATTTTTTATACATTTCCTAATTACAAAACTTTGAATTTTTCAAAAAAAATAAGGATTTTCTAATCCCAGGAATAGATAATCTTAGCCGTATTTGAATCAACTTTATGGAATTTTGGGTCCTCAATGCTCTGCACCTGTGTACTTGTTTGGCGTTATAACTATTCTGATCTGAGCGTCACTGATGACGAAACGCGCGTCTTGGGTATCAAATTATTATCCTGGTACCTTTGATAACTATTGCCCTTTAATAAAGTTATTTCATAAGCTAGTGCCTAAATAGAATTAAGAATGAAAATGGGATATGTTTCAAAGAGACATAGAGCAGAACACAGCTGAAGTCCACCAATGGGTCTTCAACACAACGAGAAAATCCACAACCCATAGGCGGGCTTTAGCTGTCCCCTAAAAAATTATCAGCAAAACAAGATGTACCTATTAGCTAACATTCCAAATCGTTAGTCAAATATTGCTCTTAAAGGGTGAATTTGATCAATCTTTGACTTTTTCGTATTATCCTTTAACTATAAAAGATTTTTTTTAAATAGCAAAAAGTTATCAAGAGGACCAAATACACAAAAAATGTAATTTTGCCAGAATCATTAAGACACTTCATATGAATGGTTGCACTTAAATGACAAGTAGTTAACCTGTTTTTGTATTAAGGGAAAACATTGAAGAAAATAATGAAAAACAACTGTTCAATTAATATCAGCAAAAAAGATATTGTTTTCATGAATTGTATTCTACAATATTTGAGAGTGTCTTTTTTTGAAAATTCACATAAATCTAGGTGAGCGTCACAAATTAAACGACCTCTAGTAAAGGAGTAGGTCCTGTAAGGACCGATTTTGGTCTCAAATTTCAGGTTCATCTGACGAAAGATTTTAACTCTTTAAACACTTAAGTAATTGCATACAATTAAAAAGAATAAGAAAGCTAGACAGATTATATCATCAACATTGTTGCTGCCAGTAAGGTTCAAATTAGCATCCTGTAAAAGTGGTTACATAGTTGAACTTATTTTTCATTCAAGGTCTTGAAAAAGAAACAAAAACTCTACTCTTGAGACCAAGTAATCAGCATTTTGTCCATCTTACCAAGTATCTAGGGATTGGTGACTTCTACAACTTCTTCATTTATCTTGGTATGACAAAAGCTGATTACGACAACTTAAACTTTCGTTATTTTTCCAATCCAATGGATATGATGTTGATGGGAATGTTTCAGTGGAGAGATAAAACAGAAAGCGACCAATCACCCGCTACATTTGGAAAATTGCTGGAGGCATTGAAGGCTATTGGCAGTCAACACTATCTATGTCAGGTTAGTTGGGTAAATTGTGTTAGCTTTATGTGTAAAAGGGAAAGAAACTAGTTCAAACATGGAACAATTGTTAAAATTTTTAAGTATATATATGTAAAAAAATATTTATAATTATATCATTTGTTATCTATACTATTAAACGAGAAGACCTCATTTTGGGTGTCGCTTCTCTTCTTTCCACAATAAATTAATCATCATGCCTCTGTGTCCTATGGGTACAGTGCATAATCGCATTTGTCATCTATTCATATGATTATTCAGATTGAGTTATTTTGGGTGAAAAACGAGAAAAAAGACGTCCGAATATGTTTCCGTCATTGGGCGAAATTTTAATTCTGATTAGACTTCCGGTTTGCGTTTTTCTGTATACTATGAACATACATTGATACTACGAATACAATGTGTTTTCTGTCTTATATCCGTCATTGGACGAAATTTAAGTCAGATTAGACCTCCGGTTTGCGTTTTTCTTTTTACTTTGAAACAAATACATATCCTACGAATAAAGTGTATTTTCTGTCTGATATCATTTTCAAGTTTACTATCCACGGCAGTCACAGGGTTTATTTGATAGAGAGGGTCTGAATAATATATCAATGATCGCTGTGGATCAATTATTAAACTGAGAATAGACTGTAAAAAGAAAATACACTTTCGGGACGTTTGGAACGGGTGTTTTTAAGATCGAAATTTCAGGATTGACCTTTTCAGGATCCGGGATTTCTTTTTTCGAATTTCGGGATGTCGAGATATTTAATTTGTATAATAAATTCCGAACCTCGGGATTTCATGTTTTTAAGCCTGGGATATTGGGATCAGGGCCCCTCCGCAGTGGCAGATCGAGAAATTTTCATATGCAGGGGCCCGTTGACTGCCTAAGAGGGGCCCGCTCCGGTCATGCTTCAGTGATTCCCTATATAATCAACAAATTATTTTCCAGAAAAGGGACCCATAAGTCCGCCTCTGCCCCGACCCCCCTTTAATGAATGTTCATAATATACAGATAAGCGCTAAAATTATTTCTGGTCATTAAAATTAATAGAGAACAAACAAAAAAAAAGGATTTATTGTGGAAAAAGGAGGAGCCGGGCTAGAAAAACAATTATCCTGTCCCAAATTACCTATGACTTTTGATACCTTTTCTGAAATTCTCAAGTCACTAAATGTTTTACAAAAAAAGAAGATGTGGTATGAATGCCAATGAGACAGCTCTCCACAAGAGACCAAAATGACACCGAATTAACATTTAAAGGTCACCCTACGGCCTTCAACAATAAACAAAAGCCAATACTGCATAGTCTGATATAAAAGGCCCCGAAATGACAATGTAAAACAATTCAAATGAGAAAACTAACAGCCTTATTTATGTACAAAAAAATGAACGAAAAACAAATATCACTAAACCACTGAATTACAGGCTCCTGACTGGAATGTTCATAATACATGTCACTAAATGTATTTTCATAATGAAATTAATCGAAAACAAAAAATGGGAATTTTGGAAATAAAGGAGGAGGGTTCAAAAAACATTTTCCTGTCCCCAAGTACCTATGACTTTTGATACTTTTCCTGAAATTCTCAAGTCATTAAATCTTTTACATAATTCTTCCTACAACACTTTACATCCTTTCAAATACGCTCTGAATGCCCGCGATTTCGCGGGTGTGTTCTAGTAATTCCTATACTAAGGAATGATCAGTTAAGTATAGGTATATTGCAGTAAATTTCGATTCTGTCTGTTAGTTGAGCGTTTTATTATACCCCCACTTAGAGGCATTGTGTTTTTGATATTTGCGTCCATTCGTTCGTCCGTCTGTCCCACTTCAAGTTAAAGTTTGTAGACAAGGTAGTTTGTGAAGTTGAAATCTAATCAACTTGGAATCTAGAACATATGTTTCCAGTGATATGAGCTTTCTAAATTTAATGCAAAATTAGAGTTTTGACCCCACAGAACATAGAAAATGATAGTGCGATTGGGACATCCGTGTACTGTGGACACATTTTTGTTTTGTCAAATTTCATTGACTTACCCCTTTTTTCAATTCAACTTTCTATTATATATGTTTGTTAATTCCTTTATACTTGATGTAAATGTACCAGCTTATTATTTAACTTGCATATGATTGCTTACCTTGACAGAAAACGTGATTGAACAAACAATATCACGGTTATTCTTTTTAAATTAAGGACACATCAGTGTGTGTAACATAATAGTTATTCTAGCGTCATAGGATAAATGTACTGACTTCAATAATCAGTGACATTCTATGGTATAAGGTGTTGGTATAGACTTGTCTGGAGCAACATATATTAATGTTGATGTGTATTTTCAAATTTCTTACACACAACTGTAAGATAACGCTGCGAAGACAGGTATAAAACAAAACAAGAACATATTTCAAAACTTATACAATGTATGTGTTCTATTGGATGGATAAATTCTTTATTATCAAATGATAAATTAATACAAAATCTTCTGTTTACCTCTTTACTAACTTTAGTGGTAAATTGTTTGCAAAATATGATATGTTAACAAAACTTTGTTTAATTTCCAAAACAACCATTAAAACCATCAAAATTTAAACAATGCAAATACGGAGTGGTTACTTTTACTGTTTTTTGTTAATGTTCAATAATTTATGTAATTATACTATATTTATACTACCTTTAAAAATGATCTGATGTCCATTCTTTTTTACATATTTCAGATACTCAGAGAGGACCATAGTTTAGTTGGTAAGACTATTGTTATAGTTTTTTTGCTGCTTCAATTATATATATTTGTATCTCTGTCAGTTCACAGCTTGTTTATTACCATTTCCTTTACTCAAGTAAGCAATACAATACATGTTATTGCAGTCTGTCATAATAATTTTAGATGTATTTTATGGTTGAGATTTTAAAATGAGAGACCAAATTGAATGTTATTTTATTTACCGGTTGCATAATTTGTTTTCACAATGAAAAATAAATGTAGATGATTACGGTTTAATATCATTTATAGATTACGATTTATTTTCATTTTTTTTTCAGAAAAGGCCAACAGTCACCTACAAGTTGTTCCATCTGATGAAGTCATTAATGCTATGACAGAAAAGAAGCTGATAGGTGATTGTGTTGTTTACTTAGGGATTGAATTAGGTCTTACCATTGGTGATATAAGGGAGACTATGCACAACTTTCCAAGGGATTTAAATGGTCAAATACATGATATCCTCATCAAATGGAAGGAAACGGATCGGGTAAAACCAACAATATACTGGCTTATGGTAGCGTTGAAACGTGTTCAGGCGGCAGCAGGACTAGCTTTCCTAAAGAAGGAATATGGTGTGAAGTAAGACGATGCCTTAAAATCTGAAAACACAGATACTACTTTATTTACTTAGATATACAGCACTTTCAACTCACTTTAAGTTCATGTAGTACCATATATTATTATTCAAGATTAAGGTTTATTTGTTGGGGTATTATAACTAAAAAAAAAGATCTTTGGAATATTGCAATATTGGTACTTACATTTTACAGATTTGGGATTTTTGCTACAAATGATATAACCTTCTATCTGCATGTTTTCAAACAGTAGTTTTGTAGTATAATGTGTTTTCATCTTTATTTTCTGTATCTGCAAACATGCATTTCTGTAAATGGGATAATGATGCCTTAAACAGTTTTAAGGGTTATGCGTAGCACTGCTGGTTGCTGTTTTTAACTAATGCATTTTTTTTTAAATGGCCTTATGTAATATTTGTAATGACAATAATTACAGTGTGTTTGTTGCGACATCATATGTCTTCTTTTGTTTACCTGTTAATGTTTTTTCGTTTTAAATTTAAATATGATGTATAAGACTAGAACTAACATAACAGGAACTGTAGGCAAATAATAGATCATCGATGGTTTATAAAAATGCATGGCTTTTTATAGAATTTGCACAGTAGCATGTGACGAATATACAATATCCGAGTTTTGAAAATATGCGGGTTTTTTTCTTATTTTACTTTTGAATTGTTTTTGTTTTTGGGTGCATCTTACATATATATATAAATACTGGTGCTTAAGTTTATTTGGCCATTTTAATAGCAGGATTGGCAGAATTGGTTTTTTTTTTCTGTTTAATAAAAAGATAATGTCTGAAGCAAAATATTGACACTTACAAAAACAATCGTAGGCGAGAGACCGGGTTTAGCATAACCATATATAAGTTTCTTATTATAATCTGGAGTAAAGGGGTACATTCGTGAATCAATATGTGTATCCTCGGAATGAAATGAAGATAAAGAAAGTAAATGGCATCATATTTGTTTTGGGTGTAGGGGACCAAAACATGAACATATTGTGCAACGCAATATAAAAATAAGTTAAATAATGCTACATTACAGCCAGTATGTCTACATTTTTTTAAAGAAAATGTGTTAGGTAACCCCTAATTAAATGAAGTGCACGTCTGTTCTATTTCGAAGTTTGTTTCTTTATTGGATTTTTCAAGATGAAAACACCCAATAGTTCATGGGTAGGAAGGTTTGCTCAAGGAATGAGTTTTATTTTTCACACTGGAATTACATTTTTTTTAAAAGTACCTATTCACATAAATCTACAGCACACTATTTTTGTCTTTAGCTTTGCAAATAGTTGGCTGACTTTTTTTCTTCGTGCATTCAAACATTGTAAATACCATATGTAGTTGTACATATTTGTATCTTTGTTTACCAATATTTTAAATTATGAGTCTCTTCTGATAAAATATTTAAAAGTCTAATTTTATGTTGATTCCACTGTATGCATAGTAAGGACAAATGTACAACGAAGAAATAATATAATTGATGTGTAATGTAATGCAGTGTTATTAAAAAGAGCTGTTTTTCCTCTGCATAGCAAGGATTCCTTGATAAATCAAACAAAACTACATATATACTGTTGAATACGCTCAGATAGATTTCGTATCTATTTTGATGTGAATTGTGTTAATAGATTTATGAGATTAGAACTTCTTTGCTCTAACTGTCCACTTAAAACAAGCGTTCCAAACCTAATGAAATATAGATAACTTAACACAAACTTGGTAAATCATGCATTATTATTAGGGATAACTGTTAACAATACATCATGTATATGTACTCCTAGAATGAATATTAATGAATCAGCTTGTACATACATGACTTTGAGTTTTAATTAATATTACTTTGTGTATTATATGCTGTTGAACATTAATAAGTATTAATAAATGTTTTCTTTGTGTTTTAATTGTATGTTTTCAATAGTTTACTAAACTACACTGCAAACATTGTACATAGTTAATAAATTTATTCAGCAGTTGTGTTGATGTATATAAATCATTGTATGTTTATTACAAAAAGTAAATAAACACAAATAAATATATATACTAATAGTTCCAATTTTCTATTTATCGATGTATGATATAAAATTTAGACATACCATACAATATAGAGACTTAGCGTTATCTTCAATGGATATCTATTTGCATTTCAAAACCAGGTTTGTTTTTTTAACAAATAGGTATTTAAAGGACCAATTTAAAATTCAAACCTTCTAATACGGTAACCTTATAGGGTATAAAAGATAAAAATGCATATTCTAATATGACGTGCTTCTTTCGCTTTGTTAACAACACTGTGATAAAATTCTCGGTATATCTATACTTAGTGCAGACTCCGTAGTGTACTTAATAATGGCTGTTACAATATACTTCCCACGTAAATTCACATGTATTGAAACCTATTTGCAAACCCTTTGCTGATTTCATTGTTTTAAAAATTGCAATTAAAAAAAGAAAAAACCTCTTCTAGTATTTTTATTCGGATGCATAATAAAAAGAATTAATGCACAAGACCTCGGAGAAACCAACAAAATAAAATTAAAATAAAATTCCGACAAAAAACATGACGTCATACAAATGAAAACGCTAGAGTTGAAAGTTTTCTGTTACGTGAACCATTGAAATGTTGTTTACTATTGTATTGAAATTGATTATCAAGGTAGGTTTTGTTCTATTCTATTGCATTATTCGCATATTTACTGATTTCAGCAAGTCAACATGGCGGCTCCTTAGTTACGAGATGTCAACTTTGGATTTGACGGTAGCTTACGAGAAAAACATGTAAATCAAAATGAAATTTGTTAGTTATGAGAATGAAACAGATTTTTATGTTAGCGGTTGTTCACGAAATAAACCATGCAAGCAACGGATTTATTAGAATGTTTGAGCTTTAACTAACAGGGAGTAAAAAAAGAACAGCCACACACACAGCTTTACCCACCCTCGCTTCAGTTTTTTTAATGATCGGGTTTGTCCTATTAAAATCGAAATAATTCATGGAAGCCACAGATTATTGGCTAACGCTCAGGATAAAATTCGAATAACACGGCCCAGGCCATGTGTAAATTTTCAATAATCTATGGCTTTCATGAAATAGTTTTCTCAAAAGAAATGTGAGCAATATTTTTTTATCTATGTCAAACTGTATTTTAGCGAATTGGTTTCATTGCTATTTTGTCATATCTTTTCAGTAATTACAGTTATTCTGTGTAGATAGTACAAAAGTAACTCTAAACAATATCTGCCATTACATTTTAAAGGATTTGGATTAGAACCTCCGATAAAATTCTTGACTTGGTTAAGGTTCCTTGTATTAAGTAAAGGTACAGCACTAATGAAGTATGTGTCAATGAAAGACACACCAATAGATGGCAAATTTTGTGAGACATGTGTGAGAATAACTCAATGAGAAAAACAACAGACAATACCTCAATTCCATAGAAATAACTGACTTTATGTCAATGGCACAGTAAGGGGTGTATGTCAATGACTCAGAAATAGCGTATATGTAAATGAAAAGTTAATATATAGATATAAGAAATGTGGTATGAGTGCCATTGATAAACCATTAAAGGTCAAAGTACGGCCTTTGACAAGGAGCCTTGGCTTACAACGAACAGCAAGCTATAACATGTGTAAAGGGACCCCAAAAAGACAAGTGTGAAATAATTCAAACAGGAATACCAACGGCGAATATTTCAATGATACACTAAAAGAATATAGTACAATAACACAGTCATGGGATATATGACAAGTACCATATTATGGAGTATGTGTCAATGACATAGTAAGAGAAGCATATGTGAATGACACATAAATGAAGTATATCTCAATGACACTGTTGAGGAGAATATCAATGCCACAGCAATAGAGTGTATGCCAACGACGCATTAATTACTTATATGTCAATGACATGTGCACAGTAATGAAGTTTATTGTCAATGACACAGTATTATAGATCAAGTATATGTTACTTTTATGGAGTGTGTCAATGACACAGGTAAAGATGTGTCAGTGACACATTAAGAAATTATGTTTGGTTTACATGTCAATGACACAGTATGGCGTATATGTCAAGGACAAAGTAACGAATATATGGCATTGAAAAAATAAGGAACAACATGTATATGCCATGACACAATAATTGAGAATGTCAATGAAAGTGATGAAGTATATGTCAATTACACTATGACCACATTATTGATATTCATGTCAACACCGAAATGTTGACAACTGGGCTAGTGAAAACTTCGGGGACAAAACGTCCACCAGCAGTGGCATCGACCAAGTGGTGTAAATAGTTATCAAAGGTACCAGAATAGAAATTTAGTACACGTTTCGTCTACATAAAACGCATCAGTGACGTCCATATCAAAATATTTCAAAAGCCAAACAGTTACGAATTTGAAGAGCATAAAGAATCCAAAATTCAAAAAAAGTTGTGCCAAATACGGCTAAGGTAATATATGCCTTGGATAAGAAAATCCTTAGTTTTTCGAAAGAATTTCAAGTTTTGTAAACAGACAATTTATAAAAATGACCACATTATGGATATTCATGTCAACACCGAAGTGTTGACTACTAAACTAGTGATACCAAAGTCATATCAACCCTGTCAGACCGACCTGTACATCTAACAATCATCATATGCTTCAAATATATTTGACCTTTTGCATATAGTATTTAAAAAAACAAACTAAATCAGGAGGACTTAAGATAATCTAATGAATCATGGCAATAAGGTCATGGTCAGATGATAACTGTCAGACAGACATATATACATTCCATAAACCAAATATAGTTGACATATTGCGTATAGTATTAGAAAAAACACATAACACAAATTTAGCATTGATCAAGGAACCCGTTAAAATGAGGGCAAGGTCAAATTAAACATGCCACACTGACAATTACATCAAAAATATGTTCATATATCTAATGTAGTTGAACTATCACCGATACAGTTTTAGAACAAAAGGCTAAAACACAAACAACTTAACTCATACCATTGAACCAAATAAATGAGGTCGAGATCAGATGACTCCTTCCAAATGGACATGTACACCTTACAATCATTCCAAACACCAAATATAGCAGACCTATTGCTTATGTATCTGAGATATGACCTTAAACACAAATATATAACAATGTTCACTGATCCATGAAATACGGTCACGGTCATATAAAACCCTCCAGATGGACATAAACACCTTACAATCACTTTATACATCAAAATATAGTAGACATATTGCTTATAGTATCTGTGATATGGACTAAATCACGAACATATAACCTTGTTCACTGATCAATGAAATGAGGTAGAGGTTAAAAGAAAACTATCTGACGGGCACAGGAACTTGTGTTATATATCAGTATCACTATGTATGGTCGGAGTATGTTTCTGTTTTTAGGTGTCCGAATATAATCGCCTCCATCCATGCTACCAGAGATATTCCCCTAGTCTGTAATACTTGCAAGGTACGCACATACCAAATATAATTATCCTATTAGTCATAATAAAAGAAATTAAGAATACTTAAAATCTGAACTCTTTTTTCAAGGATACAGGTCTTCTTTCTTTTGAAATATTTTAAGCTTTTGAGAGTTGATATAATGCCGCCGTCATAGGATAGACAAAAACTACATATATATTAAGTAACTGGACCATGAGAATGAGTAGAAGAACAATGAACATATGACAGACGGAAACATGTAACACAAGATATCTGTAAACATTTGAAGTGTTTTACCAAGTCAGGAATATGACAGTTGTTGTCCATTCGTTTGATGTGTTTTATCATTTGATTTTTTCCATTTGATTAGTGACTTTTCGTTTTGAATTTTTCCTCGGAATTCAGCATTTTTGTGTTTTTACTTTTTACCCTGTACTGGAATAAAGCTTTATGCAAATAGTTAAACAAGGCTATAGTAATCCTTATGACTCGCATTCTGAGAGTTTCATAGCAGACAAGACAATAAAAACTGAGTAAATGTATATGTGTACGAGACAACTGTGTATACTAAAATGATAAGCCGTGCATACGGCAATGTGCCTATAAGCAAGTATTATTCAAAACCACAGTAAGGAGGCACATGTCGGTGACTCAGTAATGTGTAGTGTCTATGACAGAGCTTGTGAAACAGATTTTTTTCTCTCATATCTTTATCTATACTTCAATAAGAAAACAATCCAGCATACATCAATGAGACATTAAGGAAACATCTTTCACTGTAAGGGAATATATGTCAAATACACAGTCACGGAGTTTAAAAGACAACTGGTTGGTATTTAATGAGAAAATAGCCGAGTAGTAAAAGTATATGTAAATGAAACAGTCCTCTTGTAAAGAATATGTGACTATTTTTGGGATAATTTAATGAGGATACAACTGCGCATACATCAATGCGACAGTAATAGAGTATATGTCAATGAGACAGTAAATGAGTATATGTCAATGACACAGTAATGAAGTATTTTCTATTAGACAACAAAGTATAATTCAACTGAGAATTAACCAAGCAAACTTCAATATGAAAGTACATGAGGATATATCAATTATTATGTAATGTTGAGTATTTGTCTATGAGACAACTGATGTTTATTCAATTTAAAATAACCAAGCATACACAAATTAGACAGTACGAGAGTTTACTTTAATAACACGGTAAAAAAATAGTTACCAAGCACACAGATTAACAAATAAAATTGCATGAAAGTATACAACTCCAGAAAATGAAACATCAATCGGCAACTCCAAAATTCATGCGGCTTTCAACATGAATTATAAATCATTGCATAAGTTCACCATTGGACATCGATTGACGTTCTGTGTTCACAAACGACACTGGGATCCATATGACAATATCCTAGTAAAATGGACCAATAAATCATTCAATAAAATATCCAAAATAGTTTTTTAAATGTTTAACCCATTGGATGTCACACATGGAGCAGCATCTGTTTACCATTCAGACGCACCAGAGATCATTCCTGGTCTTTAGTGTGGTTTGTGTTGCTCAGTTTTAGTTGGATTTGTGTTGCTCAGTTTTAGTTGGATTTGTGTTGCTCAGTTTTAGTTGGATTTGTGTTGCTCAGTTTAAGTCTTCTAGATTGTGCTGTGTATACTGTTGTTTGATACTGTCTTTTTCTTTTTTGACATTGTTTTGTCACTTTATTTACGACTTATGAGTTTGAAAATCTCTTTGATATCTTTCGCCTCCCTTTGTAGAGTTTAATACTTCTATGTGTATCGATATAAGTAAATTTTGTTGACTGAATGTCCAGTGAAAAATCCAGCACATCATAACCAATTTTATTATGCACTTTAATAAAGTAACATGACTAGTTTTTTTTCAACTTTTGAATTAAAAACATAGTTCAAATTGTGAGAGAAAGTTACTAAGAATGACTCAACATTCTGTTTGACCTTTAAATACTGTGATTCTATTTTTATAAAACAATTTACAACTTATCAATATTATCTATTACAACCAAATCCATACATGCTTTAACTATTATTTTGCAATTCTAAAGTTTATCTTAAATTGTATCAATCCCTTCCAAAAGTTGTTTAGTATTGAATTCATTTCCATTGCTCAGGTTAACAGGTCACAGCAGTGCAGGTGATTTTACATAGGACATTTCTCTGGAGTCATTTTGGTTTTAATACCTATGTAAGGAAATAATATTTTTAGTCCATTTTTATCGAATTGAAGTTAAATTGGCAGTCAAATGTTTTGTTTAAACTGAATGTGCTAATACAACAGTGATCTGGACATAACAAATTAAATTACTAATGAACAATAACTTTATTATTACTTCAAATCCTAGAGAAGGGTAATGTTGGCTCCCAAAATCATATTTCCCATCCCCATACTCTCAGTAGAAAATCGTCCCCATTTCTTATTCACCCTTTTCGACCACTGCCCACCCCTTTCTTCTGCTTTTGATAAGAAAATTCAACCAAAACTTCTGATGTATACAGTACATTTTTAAAATTGAAAACTAATGTTCTAATGCAACACCATTCATAACCTCCCTTTTTATTGGATATATAACTTCACCAATTTACATGGCATCAATTCACAATTTTCATATGTTCCTCCATGTACATGCTGTAACACAAATGTATGTTATTAAGCACACTGTATAGTTGGTGGCTGTTTAATGTCGAGTGGCCAAGATAATGCATATTCATGATGATAACATGTAAATAAACTCATCATAGATACCAGGACTAAATTTAGTATATGCACGTTTCGTCTACAAAAGACTCATCAATGAAGCTCGAATCAAAAAAGTTAAAAAAAGGCCAAATAAAGTACGAAGTTATAAATATAACCATATCAATGACAATTCATGTAAATAGTACCAGGATTATAATTTTATACGCCAGACGCGCGTTTCGTCTACATAAGACTCATCAGTGACGCTCAGTTGAAGTTGAAGAGCATTGAGGACCCAAAATTTCAAAAAGTTGTGCCAAATACGGCTAAGGTAATCTACTCCTGGGGTAAGAAAATCCTTAGTTTTTCGAAAAATTCAAAGTTTTGTAAACAGAAAATTTATCAAAAATGACCATATAATTGATATTCATGTCAACACCGAAGTGCTGACTACTGGAGTGGTGATACCCTCGGGGACGAATCGTCCACCAGCAGTGGCATCGACCCAGTGGTGTAAATAGTTATCAAAAGTACCAGGATTATGTAAGTGAGATATGAACATAAACCATGCTTTGTACAAGACTAACACGCTAAGTTAGATTTTCAACTTGCTAGTTGACATGGGTCGGTCCACAGGAAAACATATTGCTTGACCAACACACATTATTCAGACATCTAAGCAGCCTAGTCTTAAATTGTACTTCTAAATGCCACATGCTTAGCAAATAAGAAAGGAATAACCCATTTTACAGTCTTTGGTATGACCCAGATGGGGGTCTGAACCCGCAACCTCACTCACTCAAGGAAATAGGAAGTAAATACATAGTAACTTAAATAGTCATAAATAACTGTTTTACTGGTCAAAAATGACAATTTTCATAATGAATAATTCTTGGCAGGACTTAAAACAAGATGCATTACTGTGGATTCATTTATTTTCGTGGGTATCAATTTTCGTGGATTGCTAAAAACTTGCATAGTCGAGGATATTTGATTTCGTGGTTTTGCCAACCTCTGTATACAAAGCCTATTGAAAATATGATATTCATGGAACATTTGAATTCGTGGTTTACCTGTACCCACGAAAACCACGAAAATTGGTATCCAACGAATAATAATGAATTCACAGTATCAAATTAACCATTACACTGATTACTCATTTACATATAAATCAGATAGTTAGGACCCAACATATCTGTCAATCATAATATCTCACTGTGATTCTGTCTACACACTCCAGAAATGATATCTTTTAAATTTCTCTGGATGTACTATTTAACTGTATATATCAATGATTGAAACATAGTAAGCTTTATAAAAATACAAATAAAACAGTTTTAAAAATATTTGAAATAGCACTATGTTAATCTTTAATATCCTATATCTCCACATATACTGGCATGAAACTGTACTACATCTGAACTGTAAAACTGACTACAAATAGGACATTCTACATATTCTGGGGACCTTAAACTGTTGACTGCTGCAGGGCCTGACACACCCACTTCTATGACATCTGGAGATACAGATCTGCCATTGGTACAAGTCATTATATGGTTTTTCATCTGTCCTGGAGGGAAGGTTTCTAGAAAAAAAAACACAAATATACACATAATCAATTTTCAATGACAATACTTTTCTCTGATAGTGTATAAAATGTATTCTCATTTCCATAACTGAGAACCTTCAAATATTCTGTCCTGGTTGAAGGACATGAATATAGAACCTTCTGTTGTCTTGTTTGCTATTTGAATGAATGATTGCTGTACCAATGGATTACACATAATGTTGTAAATATGGCATGAACACAAAGCGGGATCTTATATTGTAACGTAAAGACTTTGTGACGTGTCACTTGTATACTTTGGCATTATAAAGATCGATTACACATATTTTGTTAATTTGACACCCATTTTCTCACTTAATTCACGTATTACCAACACATACCTTTGCATTTCTTCATAGCAACCCATTATAACAGAAAACTCAAAAACTAATGGGAGGTTTTTATTAATGCGAATAATTCTACTCCTTGAATTGAGTATAGCAATAATGGGAACTTGAATTCTTGTATATATTACAAATTTTTATATGAAGCTTTTCCTAAAATCACGATTATTAAAGTCTCACATTTTTGTTAATTCTTAAAAAATCTAAATAATTGTTATAATATCTGAAATAACAGTAAATGAATAAGATCATTGATTTTTTCAAATTATCTTTTTAATATTTAATCAATGAATATTTTTTGTTTAAATTAGGAATTTCATTTGTGTTTTTATATTTCTATGCATTTTCTTACCAATTAAATATCTTACATATTCCAAAAAGTGCTTGCATGTTTGATATTTCAAAAAAGAATCTTCTAGTGTTCCATACAATCACACAGTAAAAGTTCATCACCTGACTGAACTTAGCTGATTTAATAATCTTGAACTGTTTACTTTCTTGAAATAATTCAAAACAATGGCTCATAAATATTACATTTATTTCCATTGCATGAAAGGAACTTTATAAATTAGGTCATTAGTTCCCTCAATTGAATTGTATCATATTTTTCATATCAGGCCTTTTATAGAGGCTTGTCTATAAAACATTGTATTGAAATAAAAGGGTGAACAACATGGGAGATGGGTGGGTCTTGTGATTGTTTTTGGGCAGGTGGGATGTCACAAACTGAGGAAAGTCCTATAAATAGTATTGATGTCCAACTGCAGTGTATTATAAAAAAAAAATGATGTGGTATGATTGCCAATGAGTCAACTCTCCACGAGAGATCAAATGATACAGATTATAAGCATGTGCTTTCAAAATCAAAGAACCTATGTCAGCATGCTCACAAACACCATGCCCTGACATTGTTACAGAGTACACAAAACCTCAACAAATTACCAAGTTTTTAGACTCATTTAACACCTACAAAGTCAACTGATAAAAATTGTTGTAGCTATGCTCATCTTCATATGAGCTATATAGTCATATAGAAATCAACTTAATGCAAGTGCACGTATACATGGACATGTACAAGACTTTGGATTATTTTTTACCATTCAAATACAAAACAGACGTTCAATTTTGGTCTGTTACATGGGGTTCGTAGGGACGACATCAAAAGATCTATGTAGGATAAAAAACTTAAACAAATAGTTTGGGGGTGGGGGGTCAACATTGCTGCAAGTTTTGTTAATCTAAAATCGATTTTACATATATCCATATAGATAAATCAATTTTTCCCAAATTAAGTTAAGAAGGAGGGTGTGGGGGGTCAGTGAAAAAAACTATGTGAATTCAGTTTTTTATCCTACATTGAACTTTTGATGTTGTCCCTTATAACAACACAGTTTTCAAAAAAGTTACACTTTTCGTAAAGATTTGTTGAACTCGAATTAAGTGAACAAATGTACTGGTATTCATTTGCATAAGGTGGATTTTATCTGATGCAACTCATCTTATGTATTTTTTTTCCACAAAGTTTCATCAAATTCTGTTGTGTGGTTTCAGAGGAGTTGTGATGACAAACTGTTGCAGTAGTATATTTAGGCAAAACTTCTTACATCAAAGGGGAATAACTACTTTTCTTTTTTCTTTATTAGATTTTCACCATACCTTGACAGTTTTCACATCGTTCAAATGATGTTGGTCTGGTTTCCTTGCCAGCCACTGTATTTCCACGTCCTCTGCCTCTTCTACAATAAATAAACATACACAGTATATGTATAATCGTTTTACAGTTAGAACTGTATATATGTATTCTTTTTTTTTAAATAAAAGTATGGCTGCTTTACTTATCAAGATGGAGTTAGTATTCAAAGTCATTAATATGAAGGCTTACCTACAAATATCCCATAAACATAACCTATACATCTTTTCTAGTAGTTTAGGCCGCATTTCTTTCTAACCCAAATTTTGTAAACGTTGTGTCGCGTTTGTTGTTGTTTTCTAAATGCTACAAAAGTAGAAAGTTTAATAAGTCTTTACTGACCCTATTTGAACTTTTAATAATGCATGCACATGTTGTTGGTAAACAGACTTTTTACAAACGTAGAAACAAATACTTTGTTTAATCAGGTTGAAGTAAGAAACAAATGTAGTGTTTGTCAAAGTTTATGTAAACTTTGCAAACGTATGTTTGAAAGAGATGATCAAAACATGTGCACCTACCTGTTTTTATCGTTTGTGTTAGAAGGAAATGCACCTTAAACCATATACCAATTTTCATTACAAATATTTTCACCTCAGAACCAAAATCTATCTAAATTGAGGAATAATCTCTTTCAACCAGTTTGACATGAATATTCGTTTAGTAATATCACCTATTGTCAATTAAGAAACTATTGCATGTATTTATTATTGTGATTTTGACATTTTAGACTAATATGTAATTATAATTGTTGCGATATTGAGAAAAATCCTGTTTAGTTCATATAACAAATTTCAAAATGCAAGTTTTAACTATTGCCATTATAACCACTATCGCATTTTTGCATTAATAAAAACATTGCAATAATTTGTAAATTCACAGTATCTTTTAATTACCCTCTTTTAGGAGTCCCAGATTTTGATAGATATTCAATCTCCCCATCTGAGTTCTTTGAAACTTTGGAGGCCTTCCCTCCAATAGCTCCATTTGGACCTCTCTTCCTTTTACCTCTTGTAGGAGGTGAAATCATCACATCGTTTCTAGAAGGATTAACTTTGGATAACCACTGATCATTAGTACTGGGAGATGAGACGGAATTCTTCACTGGTGACTCATCATCATAGCCACTGTCAGATTTACTGGGTCCAAAACTCATGCTGTTGCTGTTTTTATTGGCCTTGTAAGGATTTGTAAATGCAAATGCCTTTCTTTCAAGATATGACATATTTTTATACATTTCATTGTCTAATGCCATTTTTTTGGCAAAATTATCATACTTGTTGTTTGAACCTGATTCTGACAAATTTTCTTCATGACTAAAATTATTAGTTACTGTGGAGGCAGAGTTTTCGGGTGATTGTATTTTATCTACATTTGCTGTGTAATTTTTATGAGCATTTTGTCTTATTTGTTTCAGTTGATTTGTAATATCAGACTTCTTCTGTTCATCTGCTGGTGTTGATTTAGGAGATGCAAAGTCATTTTTAAGATGAAAGTTTCCATATTTTTCTGCCCCATCTTCACTAGTATTTAGTCTTTCAGGGGAGTTAATTCTGTCCTTAATCCCTGATTTCCATTCTTTGCCATTACAACTTTGTTCAGTCTTTTTACATTTCTCTGTTTTAGAATACACAATTTTCTTTTGTAAAGAGTTATTTTCAATGTTATCTTTTTTTATATTTTCAATTCCCTCCCTTGATTTCCCAGAATTCTCTTTTTTCTCATCATCACTTTCACCAAAAAGTGTACAGATATAATTTCGAGCCATTTCAGCAAAAGTTTTTCTTTCATCTTTGTCAAGTTTTCTCTTTTTCTTCCTTTCCAATTTATGTCTTAAATCTGAAAAAAAATATCAATAGTATATCATTTATTGGTCTCTGTAAATTTTCAGTTACAGTCAAACCAATTTGAGAAGGATATTTTTACTCACAGTAATACTTTTTTTTATCAAACTTGTCAAATCTACATAAATAGACACCTAGAAAAAATATTAAGAAAAGTTTATTATATATGAAGTAATATCCAAAATAACCTTGTTTTCAACATTACTTGTACATGTATAGGGGTAAATTCAGTAAATAAATATACGTCATCAGGGACCGCCCATTTAGGGGAGAGCTTTCTGTCTAAAAGTGAAGTCATGTGCTCTTCTGATTGGTAGATAATGTTTGTAATAAATATTTTTTGGTAGTTGGATCAAAATAAGAGTTGAAAAATATTAAAAAATAAATGCTGACTGTACTAATTTTTTTCCCTACAGGGTTGAAAAGTTATGGGGGTCAGTATAGGAATTCAGTGCAAATCTGCATTGTTTGTAAACAAGGCCATGTGAATGCCCCAAAATGCCACATGACCCTATGTTTTTATTGTTCCAAAAGATAGGGCTACATTTGTACTTTCATGAATGATATATGAAAGTTTTTAATTTCTAAAGGTAAATCAGGTATAAATTTATTCCCACACATAGATTAGCATTAAAGTCAATGGGAGATTTTTTACTGAATTACCCCTATAGGTAATTTTAAAAGTTAATTGTTTAAGTAATGCCCTAGACTATATATATATATATATAAACTTACAGTGAAATCTTCTTAAGAAAGGATGGATAGTTAAATTGTACAAACCAGTAATTGTAACTTTGTCAACTGGTTATATATATATCTAACCTTTTAAAGAATTCTCTTCTTAAGGGTATAACTCAAATTTTTTTTTTAATATAGGATTTCGCTGTATTTCTTTTATCAATGCACTTTATCATGTACTTAATTGAAAAATGAAATCAAACAAGAGGCTCTCAAGAGCCTGAATCGTTCACCTTAATTCTTTTGGTTAAATCTCTCATCAATGATTATTTTGGCTTTTCAATTTATTTAAATGTTCTTTGAATCGTTCTATTTTCTTCAAAAGCAATAAAAAATCATTTTCTCCTATGTTCTATTTTAGCCATAGGAGCTATGTTTCTTGACATACAAGGAAATAAAATATAAAATTCATACTAGATACTCTGAAACTCATTTAGCCTAAGTTGGACTGAAATTGATACAGCAGTTTCAAAGGAGAAGATTTTTTAAAGTAAGTCAACATGATGAACAAATTGTGAAAAAAGTCTTTAAAGGGCAATAACTCCTTAAGGGGTCAATTGACAATTTTGGTCAAATTGACTTATTTGTAGATCTTACTTTGCTGAACATTATTGCTGTTTACAGTTTATCTCTATCTATAATAATATTCAAGATAATAACCAAAAACAGCAAAATGTCCTTAAAATTACCAATTCAGGGGCAGCAACCCAACAACGGGTTGTCTGATTCATCTGAAAATTTCAGGGCAGATAGATCTTGACTTGATAAACAATATTACCACTTGTCAGATTTGCTCTAAATGCTTTGGTTTTTGAGTTATAAGCCAAAAACTGCATTTGACCCCTATGTTCTATTTTTAGCAATGGCGGCCATGTTTGTTGATAGATCAAAACTTCGGATACAATTTATAAACTAGATACCCTAAGGAACATTCAGTTAAAGTTGGAAGTATTTGGCCAAGTAGTTTCAGAGGAGAAGATTCTTGAAATAGTTTACGACGACAGACGACGACAGACGACGACGGACGACAGACGACGGACGCCAAGTGATGGTATAAGATCACTTGTCCCTTCGGGACAGGTGAGCTTATAACCAAAAACAGCAAAATTTCCTTAAAATTACCAATTCAGGGGCAGAAACCCAACAACGGGTTGTCTGATTCATCTGAAAATTTCAGGGCAGATAGATCTTGACCTGAAAAACAATATTACCCCTTGTCAGATTTGCTCTAAATGCTTTGGTTTTTGAGTTATAAGCCAAAAACTGCAAATGACCCCCATGTTCTATTTTTAGCAATGGCGGCCATGTTTGAGTTTGGAAGTATTTGGCCCAGTAGTTTCAGAGGAGAAGATTTTTGAAAAAGATCACTAAGATTTACGAAAAATGGTTAAACATTGACTATAAAGGGCAATAACTCCTTAAGGGGTCAATTGACAATTTTGGTTAAATTGACTTATTTGTAGATCTTACTTTGCTGAACATTATTGCTGTTTACAGTTTATCTCTATCTATAATAATATTCAAGATAATAACCAAAAACAGCAAAATGTCCTTAAAATTACCAATTCAGGGGCAGAAACCCAACAACGGGTTGTCTGATTCATCTGAAAATTTCAGGGCAGATAGATCTTGACCTGATAAACAATAATAACCTTGTCAGATTTGCTCTAAATGCTTTGGTTTTTGAGTTATAAGCCAAAAACTGCATTTGACCCCCATGTTCTATTTTTAGCAATGGCGGCCATGTTTGTTGATAGATCAAAACTTCGGATACAATTTATAAACTAGATACCCTAAGGAACATTCAGTTAAAGTTTGGAAGTATTTGGCCCAGTAGTTTCAGAGGAGAAGATTTTTGTAAAAGATCACTAAGATTTACGAAAAATGGTTAAAAATTGACTATAAAGGGCAATAACTCCTAAAGGGGTCAACTGACCATTTCGGTCACGTTGACTTATTTGTAAATCTTACTTTGCTGAACATTATTGGTGTTTACAGTTTATCTCTATCTATAATAATATTCAAGATAATAACCAAAAACAGCAAAACTTCCTTAAAATTACCAATTCAGGGGCAGCAACCCAACAACGGATTGTCTGATTCATCTGAAAATTTCAGGGCAGATAGATCTTGACCTGAAAAACAATATTACCCCTTGTCAGATTTGCTCTAAATGCTTTGATTTTTGAGTTATAAGCCAAAAACTGCATTTGATCCCCATGTTCTATTTTTAGCAATGGCGGCCAAGTTTGTTGATAGATCAAAACTTCGGATACAATTTATAAACTAGATACCCTAAGGAACATTCAGTTAAAGTTTGGAAGTATTTGGCCCAGTAGTTTCAGAGAAGAAGATTCTTGAAATAGTTTACGACGACAGACGACGACGGACGCCAAGTGATGGCATAAGCTCACTTGGCCCTTCGGGCCAGGTGAGCGAAAAAATGGGGTCACCGTTCATTTAAGCTCACAATCTGCCTCCGAAAGAAGCATACATTTTTGATAATGTCCTTTTTTTCTGTTGAACTAAAAGAAGAAATAGAGGAAATATCGAAATAATTTTTTTTACAAAAAACGGTTAAATTTTACAATTATTTAGTTGATGTACAGCTTATTTGAAAACAATAATAAAAAATATAGGTCACCGATGATATAAAATAGATATTTCAATTTTAATGCAAAAAAATTGTGTTTTTGCACCAAAGGGAGATCATTTTTCAATGATAAACTAGTAAACATTTTAAAAGTCATGTGGGGCCAAACCGAATCGATTTGTTTGTGTGATTTTTGTACCATATATATCAGAAAGTAATAACTAATAGTGTAATAAATAAAATTTATAATGATAAAACTAATGTTCAATTTTCACTGAAATTTTGTACCCAGAAGGAGGCTATATGGTGGCTTAATTAAAAAAATCCACAGATTTTTTTTATAATTTGTCAAAATAAAGTTATTATTATGCTTTTTTCAAAAATAAAATAAAAAGTATGAATCACTGGATTTTTTTACTTGCTACATGTTATGCAAAATTTTCAGTTTTTGTATTGATTATGCAGGGAAATCTAATTTTGTGTAATACAAAGAAAACTCATAGAATTGCATGATAAATATGAGAAAATAACTCTTATAACATGCTTTCAGATAAGAAAAAGAAAAAATTGGGTCACTGATCATGTTTTCTTGCCACATATCAGAATAGATAAATTCGCATTTTCTATAATAAAATTACTTTTCTGAATGATCCTCCCTTATTTGGAAAAGTTCAAAATAAATGAATCAAACACAAATACGTTTTTTTATATTAACATTAAAAGTTTTTTACACTCAAAATTTACACATTTCATTTAAGATCTAGGCCAATGGTTATCTGCTATTCAAAATCCAAGATGGAGGAAGACATTTTAGACTTTTAGACTTTTATTCGATCTCAGTTTATATTTTTATGTATCATATTAACTTTTTATTGCATTTTTATTACCTTTACACTTTTTAATTTATTTATTTTTTAAGATATTTCTCATACCTACTTTTTCCTTTTTATTTCCTTTACTCTTTTTATTTTAGACATAAAGCTATTAGTCATTTTTTTTTTAAACTGAAGCACTCCTGTTGATTTGCTTTTAATACTTTTTTTTTCAAAATTAGCTTATATATTTTAAATCATTTTTGATGAATAAGTTTTAATTTTCATATATTTAGTCGTATATTTTTTTTTTACGGTTTCTATTTTTATTTGAATTTTAAATTTGTTTATATGTACTTGTTTCATTGTTTTTTATGCATTGTAAAGCGCTTAGAGTAAATGTTTATTTAGATAAGCTTTATATAAGCACTGTAAATAATAATAATAATAATCCAAGCCACCTTAAGAAGGGAAAGTTATATTGTACATACCAGCAATTGTAACTTTGTCAAGTTCTTCTTCTTTTATTTGCAAACCTTTCAAAAAGTTCTCTACTTCCTCGCTGAACTGTAAATATAAAACTAATGTGTAAATGTGTCTGATTGTATTATAAAAAATGCATAAGCTTAATCTCAAAATTTCAGAAAATACCATTCAAACTTTAAAAAAATACTGTTTCAAGTTATAAAAGAAAAGAAGAATTTCATAAGAATATCTTTTAACTTGAATATTCTTTTCGCTGGTAAATAATCCTGGGTTGTTTTGTCTATGGATATATGACAACATGTGAATCAATATAAAAAAGAAGATGTGGTATGCTTGCCAATGAGACAGCTATCCACAAAAGACCAAAATGACACAAACATTAAATGTCTGTTTCAAACTTGATATAATACAATATATATGCAAGCTGCCAATTAACTTTGAAAGGAACACACATTATGGCAAACTTGCTGATTTAGAGACACATCTATAATAATGGTTAGTAGTTTCATTTGTAATCATACCACATCTTTTAACTCATTTTTACTTAAGTCAATTTAAAAGAAAAGAACATTTACCTCTGGTCCATATTTCTGTGCTAATGTATCAGAGTAGAAAGGTGTCTTATTTGGAGTAGCTTCCCTTGGTTTACTTCCTGCTGAAGCTGCTAACACTAGTTTGGCTGTACGTGACATGGCACCTTCCATCTCTGTACCATTTTCAGATGAGCCAGCCATTTTCAGTAATTTTGTTTTCACTTCATTTGTGGGGGTCTCACTAAAAAAAAAAAAAAACAATATTGACTATTACAAAATACTAATGGGCTGCTTGAACTGCACATGTTTTAAAAAAATAAACGTAAAAAAAAAAATTATAAGGAAACAAAATAGGTTTTATCAGAAATTCAGATATACTGCTTAATCTGTGCTTTTTAAACTATCATTTTATCTATATCTTGTCATTTCACTGTCAGTACATACCATGCTGTTATAGATATCTTTTTTGTTTTTAGTTGTAGTAAATTGATCTTAAAACTAAGGCTAATGCATATGGTATCCATTTCAAGAATATTTTTAACATACATAAACCTTAAATGATGATTTTTGCTTTTATACTTTGCTAATATGAAGTTTAGATCATACTTTTTCCAAAATTAATATCATCAAAAGTATGGGTTATAGAGCTTTATTTCAAGCTTCATGTGAGGCTAAACTGTCAAGTTTTGTATGCATTGTACAAACATGAACATGAACTAGACATACTAGATGTGTGGAAACAACACGAATGGCCTTGTCTGAAAAAGTTGAAAAATTTGAAATTTCAACAACACATGTGGAAATAAACATGATGGCAGTCTCACAAATCAGCTCAATATATAAAGGCGTTTAGAAAAAAATTCTGTATATATAACTGTGATTTTCAACAATTTATCAAAGTCCAAAAGCCGTAATTTCTGCCAAAATCAGCAGAGCAGAACTAAACTTAAACTTGATCTGTATCTCATCATGGTTAACTCACATACTGAAAATAAGCCCAATATCTGAAGGCGTTTAGAAAAAAAGTGCGTTTAACTGTGATTTTCTACAGTTTATCAAATTCCAAAGTCTGTAATTTTAGCCAAAATTAGCAGAGCAGAGAACAGCTCTTATATTTCACTTGCAGAAAAGTTTTCCTTGCTTCACAACCTTAAAATTCATAAACATAAACATAAATTTCTGTATATTCAGGCCCGTAGCCAGGAATTTCCAAAGGGGGGTTCGTTTGACTCACAAACTCAACTTTAACATTCACAATTCGAACAGAACATCTACTTTAACAGTGCTTATTAGTTTTCAAGGGCTACGGGTATGATATTCCAGTATAAAATTTCTGAGTTGTCTCCCCTACTATGTCTTAGTTGAAAAAAGTTGAATTGAACAAAAGATATTAGTTTCGTATTCGTAAAAACCGTTGCAAAATTCAGATAAACCATATGCTCATATAATCTTCATTACGATAAAATCATAACAAATGAATTGCATTCCCCTTTTTATTTTTCTATTTGCATCCAAATGACTTTTTTGAGATATTTCAAACATGTTATTGATAGAGTAAAATAATTTGTCAATTAAAGAGATTTTTTCCTAGCTTACCTTGATTTTGTCTTTCCAAAGAAATGTTTTTGAATGGATCGTATTGTCTTCTGTTGGTTGGTGGAAACTGAAGACTGATCTTTACTAGGTGTGATAGTGTCCATTGTTTTAATACAAAGGAAAGACAACCCAAATTGTACATCCTTCTTCAATGGTTGTCGACAAATGATTCTTATTCTGTCCCAAGTCTTTGATGCAACATGGTCTTTAAAATCCTCTGCAGACGACAAAAATATATGACAATTATTATGAAAAAAAGGCAATGCCAGAACTGAACAATGTTTTTTTTTTACCAGGAACACTTCAGTAACATATAATTTTAAAACAAAATTAATTTGTTTTCAACATAATTTTGATATTCAAGCCCATGTAACACATTTGAGTCATGGTAAAATTTCTTGGTGTAAAAACAAAATTTCACTGTTAGTTTTCTCGTTTGAATTGTTTTACATTTGTCATTTCTGGACCTGTCATAGCTGATTATGCAGTACTGGCTTGGCTCATTGTTGAAGGCCATACGCTGACCTTAAGTTTTACATTTATACATCATTTGGTTTCTTGTGGAGAGTAATCCCACCACATCTTACTTTTTTATATCAACAGCAGATACCGGTACATAGTTTCAAGCATTTAATACAATTAACAAAACATAGATGAGGTGTACATTATCAATTTACCTGCTGTGCTTTTCTATTATGTGTATTGTTATTTTTAAGAGTTAGAGAGTAAGTAAACTTTTTTAATAAACATTTAGAAGTTGAGCGATTGTGCGATATTCTATGTAATCGATATTTTTTAGAGGTATGGTTTACTCAAGACAAATCTAACAATGCTCAATGTACTAGTATACATATTTTTTAAGGGGCCAGCTGAAGGTCACCTACGGGTACTGGAATTCTCGCTACATTGAAGACTCATTGGTGGCCTTCGGCTGTTGTCTGCTCTGTCGTCGGGTTGTTGTCGCTTTGACACATTCACCATTTCCTTTCTCAATTTAATCAAGGTGTTGCAGCCTGACCTGTCATATATTATAAAAGGAAAATACAGGGATATTTCAAAATGTCAGAATCATAAATATTCACCATGTTCACCATGTTCACTGTGAAAAGTAACCATCAATAATGGTCAATAGTATGAACTGTATATTGAAAACAGCTCAATTTTAGAGTTTGTCTAAATACAAGGGAACAGTTGCATTCTTACTTGATGAAAACATTCTAGTGCTGGTACAATTCCGTGCTAGATTACAATCTATAGGTGTCATCATTATACAGGTTGGAGCCAGTGTTTCATAGTCTACACCCTGTGGCCAGTCTGATCTTCCAACCTGAATTTCTATATTTGCACACCAGTGAGTACCTAAAATGTAGATGAATAAAGATGCAGTAATCTGGATCTGAAAAGTTCGGACTAATATATGTGTACACTACAGCTAGATGGATTGGACACCTTGTCTGAAATGAATGCATGCATATGAAATCTTTAATAAACCAAAATTTAAAAAAATGTAATGTTTGTGGGGATAGTCATCTGACCTTACTTATCTTTTTTTTACATTTGTATTGAGCACTTTCAGAAGACTCCAGGAAATGCCAGTTTAAAAAAAGAAAGAAAATTGAAAAAAACAGACTTGTATGATCCTATTATTTTAATAAATAAAATCATGCGATAGTAAAATAAACAAACATGATTAATTTTAATGGTTTTATAATGATCCCTCAAAAAATATAAAATATTATGTATAAATATAATATTTGAAAACAAAACGTGCAAAACAAGTCTAATCAAATCTAAATATTCAATCAACTAAGTGTTTGAATGGGACAGTTATAACTGTATACAAATTAATTGTTTAATATATAAAACAAACCAATATCTATATAGGATATGGAGCATTCTCTTTCTAGTTGCAGAGTTACTGAAATCTCTCCTGATCTCTCCTTTGGATGGGATAACCACTTCTTGAAACCATCAGAGGTGATTAGATTGGCAGCCTTATAGTGTTCATCCTATAAAAATAAATAAAATTTGAGTGTGATGATAATGTCATGGCTTGGTGTTTTGCATCCAATTGACAATATTACACACATAAATGTATCAGGAGAAATTTAATATGACATTGATAATTATGAACCTTGATTTGTACCATTGAAGGGTCCATGAACCAACAAATTCAAAAACCCTGGCCCTATCTACAAGATTTAATATATCAAAACACTTTTAAAAGTAACAAGAGGCTGTCAGAGCGACAGCAAACTGGATTTTTTAGCAGTATGAATTTGTGTCCTGACATTTTTCAATATCCCCCCAAACACACTGCCAAGGATGCAGAGCAAAATTTATTTCAATCTGATACACATTTGACTTAAATAAAACAAATTTTATCTGATGATGTAGTTTTTATTTTAATGGAAATAGGCCAAATATGGTAAATCACGGGATTTCAGTTATTAACTTACTCTTGAACTTATCAATTTATTCTTTTCTATCCGGAAGGCTCAAACAATAATAAGAACTATTTTATTTGTGTTACTGTGGTAATATGATGAAATCAGCGAATTTACGACATCACCAGGGACTCCACTGTACATATATGTCTTTAAATCCTTTCTAATTCAGCAATTGTATCATATCACCTATCAGTTCTAAGTAACATGAGTAAGTTTGAGTGGTCATTTTATGAAGCGCATTAAGTTGTTGGCCGAGTTTGTTATATATGTGTAACGTGTCACTGGGCGGTATGTTTTGATAATTTTAACCACAGGCACTTGTTTCTGTCAATGTTGGGTTTACTATCCATACCCGTACAAATATTTTTTTGTACTGGTATGGATAGTAAACCCAACATTGACAGAAACAAGTGCCTGTGTTTTTAACCTTGGGTTGGTACCATTTTCCTTGGATTTGAAGAGCAATGCAAAAATTATAAAATCAAACGGTTAACCCTATCACTACCAAATCTAAATCAAATCCTACATGAAATGAATATGTGCCGATTTGACTAGATGCCTATTTAACCAAGTTCCGATTTGACTTTTTCTATGGGTGCCGAATTGACCGAGTGCGGCTGCCGATTTGACTAAAGTACATGTACCCGAAAACATATGAAACGACGATATCACAGGCACTTGTGTCTATCCATTGAAAGACTTACTATCGAAATATATGTTGATAGTGGGTCTTCCAATGGATAGAAACAAGTGCCTGTGGCTGTGGCGATATGTTTCATCTGCACTTTTCAACGGAAATAAATGGTTTCCGTTACATTTGCAATTGCCAAATCGTGCGGAACATCTCGTATGAAGGAGTAATGATAATATGCGTGTAATAAGTTTCTCACCTGTGACGTGAATGATACAATAAATTTGCTTTTAACTTGTGGCATTGTTTGGATTTGTTTACGTTTATGTTTCCGCGGGAAATTCGTAAACTGGTTCCTTCGGTAAAATGAAACCAGTAAAAGTATAAAACATGGGAACGAGTCCCGGTTTTGTCTTACATTTCCCGGATTTGTCTACATTATGTGTTACAAGTGTCCATATTATCTTATCCTTACAAGTGTGGTTGTTAGGCAGCAACCATTTGATTTTCGGGGGGGGGGGGGGGGGGGGGGGGGGGGCTATAGAATTTTTTGTTTGCAGTTTTTGGAGAAAAAAATGTTTGTTTCACCCTCAGCTGCCACTATGCTACGATTAAAAGAAAAATGTTTTCGACTTTGTCGCCCAAATAATAGATTGTTTTTCACCGAAGGCGATAAAAAGGTCTTTTAAAAACACATTATCCCCTCCCCCCCATAAAATCAAATGGTTGCTGCCTTACACTGCAGGTGTCAATCTGACTGTTCGTGTGATGATGGCCCGGCCGTGAATCTGATTGTTATGATAGTCAATCTGATTGTTACAGTGCTAAATGAGTTTGTGACAAATTCAATATAAAAGTTAAAACAAGTTACAGGCATTGTATCATACAGTACAAATTTAATGTAGTTAATTACAGTCTTCTTCTTTAGTTTTGGAATACCATCATTTTTTTAGGATTACTGAATGAGGTCGTTTTAAGTAAATTTAATTTTTTTCTTTTATTTATTTATGAAATTTACAATTTTTTTAAGTTTTAATTTTTACATTCTACATTTTTACAATCTAATTGGGCATTAAATTATAAAGATCATACCATATATAGGGAACATGTGTACTAAGTTTCAAGTTGTTTGGTCTTCAACTTCATCAAAAACTACCTTGACCAAAAACTTCAACCTGAAACTCCCACTTCCATTTTCTATGTTCAGTGGACCTTGAAATTGGAATTAAAAGTATAATTTGGCTCTTAAATTAGAAGGATCATATCATAAGCAACAAGTGTACTAAGTCTCAAGTTGATTAGACCTCAGCTTCATCAAAAACTACCTTGACCAAAAACTTTAACCTGAAGTGGGGCGAACGGACGCACTGACAAACAACGGACAGACGAACGGACGGACGGAGGCATAGACCAGAAAACATAATGCCCCTCTATTATCGTAGGTGGGGCATAAGTGGGGCATAAAAACAATGAGCACATTTAGTGTAGGTGATATGTTTTAAGGAGCACCTTACAGTAAGGATTCTACCACGTCAAAATTATCTCCCCATTACGCCAGTTAATTTTCACAATCGTAGAAATGGAAGCTATTGTAGGGATGACGCGCTACCAATTTTGCTCTTGGAAACCGATAAATTTATACACATTGCACCATTACGATCCTTATATGTCAGTTGTATTTTTTTTAAATGTATCAACTAGCTAATGAGCATCATTTAATAATCGTGTCTGCATTGATTCAACTTAAAACTATTGTCTGATCGGTTGTTAGGTGGAATTTTCTGTGTTATTAAGTCAACCTGTATAGCTATAATATATAAAAATGATACAATCTGAAGCGAGACGATGTATGAAATATTCTTACTTTGTACGATATCAAGACAAAATACTCAACTCAAACACGCCCTAACATAAAAAGGTGCACTCGATTTTCTCTTTTCGATACAGTTGTTACCCATTTTTTTGGATTTTTTTCTTCAGACACATAATGGAAGGGCAGACACGAAAATTACTGAACTAATAGATTGATATGTTTTCCGTCCGTGGTAATTTTTTCATAAAAATCGGAGGTTATGCATTTTCTTCATCCAACTTGAAGGATACCCATATCGTCGACTTTATATCTAATTGTTCTGCTTAACTATGTACTAGATAAATTGAAAACTTATGCAAATGGTGTTTTTTTTTAAAATAAAACACCTCGTAATTGAGAAGAAAATTGCATTTTTTTTTGTTTCTATTATAAACTTTTGAAAATTTTGTCACTTTAGTAAACAATACAGTAAACATTTTGTTTCTATATATTATAAACTTTTGAAAATTTTGTCACTTTAGTAAACAATACAGTAAACATTTATCGCCTTCTCTAACAAAGAGCTTCGATTCTTTTGTTCTATTTCAACCTGGTTTCCGACTGCTTATGAGTAACATGAGTAAGTGAATCCTCACAGCTGTCTGTAGAGGTTACGTTTGAGATGTCGGGTGGTAATTTGTTCCAATCTTTGATTGTCTGGTTGAAGAAAGAAAATTTAAAGCTGTCTTTATTACATTGAAGTTGTCTGTATGTTTGTTGATGGATAGATCTTGTTTTAGACTGGCTTTTTATGAGTATATCTTGCGATAGTATTGCAATATTATTGTTGACTATGTGGAACATTTGGAGTCTGGTTTTTAGTCTGCGTTCTTGTAAGGTTTGCCATTTTAGATTTTCTAACATTTCAGATACACTGCTGGCATTGTGATACTGATCTGTTGCAGGTATATCGTGCAGCTCTTCTTTGTACTTGTTCCAATATATATATATATATATTTTTAGGTATGTGGATCAAAAAATGTACATCAATATTCTAGTTTTGGTCGAACTATTGTTTGGTACGCTCTTTTTTTTTTATTTATTTTTTAGATTTCTTCTGATGAATGATAATGATCGGTTTGCTTTAGCTGCTGATTGTTGAATGTATTTGTTTCATTTGATCAAGAGGTCTGAAGAAAGTGTAGTGCCTAGATTTTTTTCAGATTGAACTTGATCTAGGATATGACCATGCATATTGTGATAGAAGTGTATTTGGTTTTTTTTCTTTATTGAGACTCTCAGGATATTACATTTGTCCAGGTGGAAAGACATGAGCCAGTCTTTCTCCCATTTTATAGCTGATTTTATGTCTTCTTGAAGCTTCATGCAATCATTTTGGCAGGTTATAGACCGATAGATTATACATGTATATGTATGCTGTCGTCTGCAAAGAGTCTTATTTGGATGTGTTTAAGATAATCTGGTAGGTCGTTTATTTATATGAGAAAGAGTATTGGACCACTAGTCCTTCAAAGGAGTCTGTCTCATTTATGTTCTTGAGGTTGTGCTTGGTTGACATTAATTCACATTGGTATTGAATCATGAGTTCACCCCTATTTACTAATACCCTTATGCTCACTTTGACCTATTGGCAAATAGAGCCGTATTTACACCACAAATATCACTCTAAGTACAGACACAAATGTGCATCTAGGAAAAATTAAGTATGAATGGACCTAGATGAATACAACTTGAAATACATTTAAGATGCTTATAGAATAACTTACCGAAGATTTCAAATAAAGAAAAATATTCAACGAGTGACAGAACAACATTTTTCTAATATTTTAATAATCATAAAGTAGATAAATCATCTGGGTTTTAGATTTTATTATTTTGGGTATGGTGCACATTTAAATTTGATCTATCCATGGGTATTGATAGTCGACCTTCCCATGGATAGAAACAAGCGCCTGAGGGTGGTTTAGTTGTTGGTAATATTACTACGTCACCTTTGGAATCTATCGCTCGGCTTTGCTCAATTTCAGATGACACATGTATAGCCAGACTATTTGCTGGGTATTAAAATGAAGATTCAAGTCGGCATAAAGTTTAACAATTTAATAAACGATCCAACAAGAATATAAACGATGGCACAATATTGAGTCCGGTGTTTACGGTTTAAGAACCTATCCAAAACTGAATATAAATTATTTCTAAGAAGTATATAAAACAGAATGACAAAGAAATACATGTAATAAGGGATTAAGCAATTATTGTCCATTGTTCAGATAATCTGCTAAAACTGTCTTTGACACGTAGATTCGAAGTCCATTATCGGATTAGTAGAAACATACATTTTAAACCAAAGATAATTGTGTGGGAATATTTGAGCTAAGAATGACAATTGAAAGATATAGTAATTAAAGTCAGAAAGATGATAGTCCAACTAATTAGAGTGCTTCTCGTCCGGTCATACATGTCTGCGGGTCTACGTATCATCATCATCTGCGCTGCTGCGTGTAGGCGACGACGTACATTTAGACTTTAATCGAACAAAATGAGAACCTTGACTTTTCTGCGATTTATCCATTTAGTTTACATAGGACTATATAAAATATAAGTATATGGAAAAAAAACGGACCTACACCCCATATTACTTCGGAAATAACTTGGCGTAATCGTCATATGCTTAGCCTTATTACATTCGAGTTTACCTGCTGCGAACACATGTAATTACATTTATCTTTTTTCGAACACATGCAATTATATTTATCTTTTTTCGAACACATGCAATTATATTTATCTTTTTTCGAACACAAGCAATTATATTTATCTTTTCACATGCAATTATATATATCTTTTTTCGAACACATGCAATTATATTTATCTTTTTTCGAACACATGCAATTATATATATCTTTTTTCGAACACAAGCAATTATATTTATCTTTTTTCGAACACATGCAATTATATTTATCTTTTTTCGAACACATGCAATTATATTTATCTTTTTTCGAACACAAGCAATTATATTTATCTTTTTTCGAACACATGCAATTATATATCTTTTTTGTTGTTGTTTGTCAGAATGATGTGGACGCTATAACATCTCAAGCATATATGCAAGGTAAGGTTCATGTGGACCCTTTGGCTAAAATGGCTGCATTTTCATCTCAAAATTTACCTTAAGTACAGGTGAAGATGTGCATTTGGAAAAGTTTTAAGACAAAGCATTTCCTTAGGCCTAGATAAATAAATTTCACTGAAAATATGTTTTTGAAAAATAAAGACTATTTTGAAGTGCACTTTTTTCATTAATCCTCCGGAATTTGCCAATTTTAAATAAACAAAATTTATAAGTTGGAAAAGAGGTTTGAGAACTTCCCAACAGAAAATAGTTTAAGTGAACCGTATTGATTGACATGGACAAGATATTTCCATAGATACCTGAAAATAAATGGTTTAAACTGTACCTGATAGGACCATATCAAGTGGAACTGAACTGTTTTTAGCTCACCTGGCCCGAAGGGCCAAGTGAGCTTTTCCCATCACTTTGCGTCCGGCGTCCGTCGTCCGTCGTCCGTCGTCGTTAACTTTTACAAAAATCTTCTCCTCTGAAACTACTGGGCCAAATTGAACCAAACTTGGCCACAATCATCATTGGGGTATCTAGTTTAAAAAATGTGTGGCGTGACCCGGTCAATCAACCAAGATGGCCGCCACGGCTAAAAATAGAACATAGGGGTAAAATGCAGTTTTTGGCTTATAACTCAAAAACCAAAGCATTTAGAGGAAATCTGACATGGGGTAAAAATGTTTATCAGGTCAAGATCTATCTGCCCTGAAATTTTCAGATGAATCGGTCAACCCATTGTTGGGTTGCTGCCCCTGAATTGGTAATTTTGTGGAAATTTTGCAGTTTTTGGTTATTATCTTGAATATTATTATAGATAGAGATAAACTGTAAACAGCAATAATGTTCAGCAAAGTAAGATCTACAAATAAGTCAATATGACTAAAATGGTCAGTTGACCCGTTTAGGAGTTATTGCCCTTTATAGTCAATTTTTAACCATTTTTCTTAAATTTTATATATCTTTTACAAAAATCTTCTCCTCTGAAACTACTGGGCCAAATTAATCCAGACTTGGCCACAATCATCATTGGGGTATCTAGTTTAAAAAATGTGTGGCGTGACCCGGTCAACCAACCAAGATGGCCGCCACGGCTAAAAATAGAACATAGGGGTAAAATGCAGTTGTTGGCTTATAACTCAAAAACCAAAGCATTTAGAGGAAATCTGACATGGGTAAAAATGTTTATCAGGTCAAGATCTATCTGCCCTGAAATTTTCAGATGAATCGGTCAACCCATTGTTGGGTTGCTGCCCCTGAATTGGTAATTTTGTGGAAATTTTGCAGTTTTTGGTTATTATCTTGAATATTATTATAGATAGAGATAAACTGTAAACAGCAATAATGTTTAGCAAAGTAGGATTTACAAATAAGTCAACATGACCGAAATGGTCAGTTGACCCGTTTAGGAGTTATTGCCCTTTATAGTCAATTTTTAACCATTTTTCGTAAATCTTAGTTATCTTTTACAAAAATCTTCTCCTCTGAAACTACTGGGCCAAATTAATCCAGACTTGGCAATAATCATCTTTGGGGTATCTAGTTTTAAAAATGTGTCCGGTGACCCGACTATCAAATCAAGATGGCCGCCACAGCTAAAAATAGAACATAGGGGTAAAATGCAGTTTTTGACTTATAACTCAAAAACCAAAGCATTTAGAGCAAATCCAACACGGGGTAAATTTATTAATCAGATCAAGATCTATCTGCCCTATAATTTTCAGATGAATCTGACAACCCATTGTTGGGTTGCTGCCCCTGAATCGGTAATTTTAAGGAAATTTTGCTGTTTTTGATTATTATCTTAAATTTTATTATAGATAGAGATAAACTGTAAACAGCAATTATGTTCAGCAAAGTAAGATTTACAAATAAGTCAACATGACCGAAATGGTCAATTGACCCCCTAAGGAGTTATTGTCCTTTATAGTCAATTTTTAACAATTTTCATAAAATTTGTAAATTTTTATTAACATTTTCCACTGAAACTACTGGGCCAAGTTCATTATAGATAGAGATAAATGTAAGCAGCAAGACTAGTAAAGTAAGATTTACAAACACATCACCATCACCAAAACACAATTTTGTCATGAATCCATCTGCTTCCTTTGTTTAATAGTCATAGACCAAGGTGAGCGACACAGGCTCTTTGGAGCCTCTAGTTTAATTTTATCATCTTCTGCATAAACGAAAAAAGTGCACTTCAAATCTAGTTAAGTTTTAAAGTTTCTAAATCATTCAATTCAATTTATTTTGAGGTGAAAATACAGCTATTTTTGGCCAAATGGTCCACATGAACCTATACACTTATTAATTTGCATGGACAATATAGGGAACAACAATTGGTGTTTGTTAACATCTTCTGCAGACAAGGGGGAAATAGCATCAAAATCCAGGAAAGGTTTTTGGTTTATCTGAATAAAATGCATAAATTAAAACTTTTACATTCTCTATATACATCTAGGTCTTTATTCATTAGTTTGTCTTTTCACCGACGAATAAGAATATGTGGTCAGTTTTTTTTCAATTCTTTGTTTATGTTGACGTCACGTAACTGTTGTCTTTATAAAGGAGAAGGCTTCATAAGTTCGCCAAACCTGTGTCCGACCCTTTTTATCTCTTTGAGTTAAAAACTTACCAGTACTATAATAAGCAGTGGTGTATCAAGGGGGGGGGCGTTTTCCAGGGTTTGGGACCCCCCTTTTTTGGGACGATCAATGCATTTGAATGGGAGCATATAGTTGGAACCCCCCCTTTTTTTAAATTGCTGGATCCGCCCCTGATTAGTTATATTTTTTTGTTTTTTTTTCGAGGTGAAGTGTGTATAGTCAAATTACGTAACGTTATACATAGACACGTGACTGTGTAAATATTGACGAGTATTGTTTACAATCAAGCGGATTGAGTATTTTACAATACAGGATATATAGGAAAATGTTTTCACATTTGAAGTTATTACTTGGCTTCGAAACAGGCGTAAGTTTGTATCGCATTGGTGTTGAGGTTCATATTTATAATATATATATATATATATATACGGTTTAAGATGTTATATCTAACGTATTTCCGACTACATAATTAAGAGGGGGCCCGCTCTCGTCACGCTTCATTGGTTCCATGTGTAACCAACCAAAATTTACCCACAAAAGTGTGGCCGGGCCCTCTGTCCCCTAAATTTGCCTCTGATTACATTTACACACGACAATTCAATCGGTGGTTCTTGCTGGACACTATGAAACCATTCTAGGTTTAATAATAAGTGAGAATTGAATGGATTATCGGTGGTTCTTGCTGGACACTATGAAACCATTCTAGGTTTAATAATAAGTGAGAATTGAATGTCGTTTCATATCAACTGGAGTTATTTAAGTCAACGAGCCTATGGCCACAATAACCATAGGTAAGTCAGATATTGATTTTATGTAAAGAGAAAGAAGTATGATAAGCATGAAAAGTAGTTTTAGGAGAATCAAACAAGATTTGGTAAAAAGAAATCAACAAAATTAGGGTTGTGTTCTTAAAATCGTTCAGTATACAATTAGATAATTGGATATTTTCAAATTGGAGTACTCAGTATATATGGTATATAAATAGTTCTCGTATGCATTAATATGTATTTATTGATTGTCAATGGAATACTGTAAACCTAAGAACAAAGACATTCCTTTTGAATTCATGAACAGCCTTTGTGGTCTCTTCGGTAACCGGAGCTCGGTTTGCGTGCAGGAAATCGTGAGATCTAACCCCATCGGATAAAACTAAAAATCTTGAAAATTGGCATTTTGTTATTGATGTGTGGTAAGCACACGACAATAAGAAGTGAGCTTACACGGGTCGGCACGAAGTCTAAATGTGTCCGGGTACTGTTACTTTTTTGCCGGACCTTTACCGTTTGGACCAGCACAGAAAATTCAACTGAGTTTATACGTATACCACATCAACATCGTTTATTGTCCTCGTGTGCATGTATATTTGTTACACGTGTTTAACACCAACATGCAAAACGTCAAATCAAAAGATCAGTTTTTGTCCGATTGTCTGTTCATGTTTACAAATTAGTATAATACCAAATTGAATTTGCATTAATTGAAACTCTTTGATTTTGTTTTTGATTTTGTTTTATTTCTGAAGGAGCTAGATAGTTTTTTTTATGGATGTATGCATGCATGTTTTAATTTGTTTGTTTCATTTTTGTGTAATGGCCACAAATGCGTGTGCGCATAACAAGAATATGATTTGTAGTGTTAAATTCATTTAGGAGCCTGAACAAAACAGACCTTATCACCAAATAAATGATGGGAACCCAGTATTTGCATATGTGAGTATTGTTATTTTTTTTTTATTATACGTAAAAGAAGATGTGGTATGATTGCAAATGAGACAACTGTCCACAAGAAACACAGAAATTAACAACTATAGGTCATCGTACGGCCTTCAACAATTTTGGAGATTCTGTTCTCATCATGGAAACAATGCAAAAATGTCAAAATGCTCATCAAACATTAAAATAGGATATATCTGTTCCAGACCAAATGAGTATTTTGACCGTAAACCTATACTCGTACGGTCCGACCATACGCGTACGTACGACCGCATGAGTATACGCGTATGGTCCAGTACGAGCATACCATACTAGATCATATGGGTTAAATTTAAACAAATTAACATTAATCGCAATCTTTATTTTTAGTTTTACTAATATTATTACTACAATTATATACACGGATAAAATGAACAAATGAACAATTGAAATTAAATATGTGTTTAATTGTATATCTTGATCCTAATTTTGGTACTCTCAACCAATGTTTCACTTGCTACCACAAGTAATGTACTAATATTTTATACATTTACATTTTTGCAGTTCGTGTTTTTTCCATAGCATTTGCATTTTTTTTGTAAAGTTGCTAAATATTCTTAAACAATTGGCCTCCCACATTCTACATGTTCTATTGATGCCTCGTTCACACGGACATTTAATTCGAATTGAATTCGAATCGAATGCGCTTATTCACGGGTGTCATTCGGTTTATCGAGAGAAATGAGCGTGAAAGAATATCTAACGGCGGTCAAGTATTGAGCGACGATCGTGAAAGTTCTGGTAACGGATCGTGAAAGACATTTAATCGAGAAGACAAATGAAAGGTCAATACATATTCTAACATAATTAATTACGCAGAAAAATTTACGAAAAAATAAAACTGTCTGTCAAAATGCTTTAACATTGTGATCAGTATGTGAGAATATATAGTTTTAAAAGTACATAGTTTTTACAAAACAACAAAAGGCAGATTGCTTCTCGATATTTCAATGACATAAAAAATGTAAACAAACATGATTTTTTCACAAATTCTACTAGAAAACCTACTTTAATACGTATAATGGCATTCTATTTGAATTAATCAAATGCTTCTTATACTTATTTTAAACAACATTATCTGAAACTTGGTAAATAAAGAACTTTTTACACAAAAATGGATTTTTTGGATCGTGAAAGATCACGTACCGCATTTTTGAAGATCGTGAAAAGGATCGTGAAAAATATGATGCTACGAAGACGTTCAAATTATTCTTCAATTATATCATAGTTAATATTTGTTATTGGTATTGAGAAAAGCTATTTAGGTCAACATCCTCAATAGGTTTAAACTTTTCAAAGTATTATATTTATATTAAATGAAATGTAAAATAGTTGGATGATTGTAGGATGAAGCGTTTTATTGTCATGTGAAGTACTCACTTATCACGAATTATAGGATAACCCACATTTTTTTTTTATATTGGATCATATAAACTACATGTCCATCAGACAGGTTATACCTGACCCCGAATTTGCCTTATTTCATGGATGAAGATTCATGTTTGTGGTCAAGTCCGTTTCGCGGATTCGTTCAGCTTTAGGATTACTGTCTGTTGTTATGATTGTGAGGTGTACATTTTCGACTTCTGCAAGGTTTCAAATAACATCGAACTCATTATCATGCATCATTCGGCAATGCTCATTTTATGTTGTTTAGCCTTTGGATATATACCTGTATGATATAGCGCCATGGTATTTCGTGTATGGTGTACATGTCTGTTTGCATGTTTCATATATGACCATGATGACGTCAATTGTATTTGATATATTGAATAATAGTAAGATGTCTATGTCTGGCTGTCGGTCAGGGTTCATATACTTTTGACCTTATGTTTCTAATTAATTGGCCAAGCATAACTTTAACATTTGTCAGTTTCTAAGGCACTGTAAAGATCGGAACACATTTATTTGGTCTACGGGATATTTGTACAGATCTGTATGTCATGGTTCATCTTGACCTTGCACTCTTTTTATGAACCATTGACAATTATAATATTAAAAAAAGAAGATGTGGTTGCCAAAAAGACAGCTATCCACAAGAGACCAAAGTGACACAGACTCTAGGTCACCGTACGGCCTTCAACAATGAGCAAACCCCATACCGCATAGTGAGCTATAAAAGGCCCCGATATGAAAATGTAAAACAATTCAAACGAAAAAACTAACGGCCTTATTTGTTTAAAAAAATGATCGAAAAACAAATATGTAACACATAAACAAACAACAACCACTGAATTACAGGCTCCTGACTTAGGACAGGCACATGCATAAATAATGTGGCGGGGTTATAGACGTTACATAAAACTAACTATCATAAGTAAAGCAGACGAGACAGGACAGTATTTTATGCTCTTGTATTCTATAGTCTGTAGTATATAGTTAAATCAATCCACATCTGCGTTGTATATACAGAACTTAAGAAAGTACTGTTGCACACAATGTTGGTTATCGTTCAATCTCAAATTATTCATAAAGATGCTGTTTTGCTGTAATTTTTTGTTTGATGGATATCATTTTGGTTTAAACGTTGCATATCCATATTATTGGCTAAATAGTGTCGGTCTGTATGAATTGCACTTGACCGATTCTCAGAGCTGAATCTTTCAAACTTATTTAGAGATGTTTTAGTTGTTTTTTTTTTTTTTAACTTTCGAGGTAAAGTGATGAATAAAAAAAATGGCTTTAATGTTCATCCTTATTAAATTAGTTACAGGCTTCAACCAGTTGCAGGTTTATCAAATGGTAAAAGAAATACTGATTTCTGATTACTAGTAATAATTTGGTCACGCATTATCTTTCACGATCGAAATCATGCGTTGCCTGATCTTTCACGGTCAAGTTTGATGGATATTCAACAAATTCAAGGTTTCAATATACAAATTAATGCTTTTAAGAGAAGAACATAACATAATTTTACTGTACTATCAGATACACCAAAGATTAAATTTCAAATATATCACGATGAACTGAAATATGACCATTATAGTAACAAAAAGCGTATTATTTGTAATTAATTTCATAGACATGAATTGCGCCTTTTGTGTTTATTCATAAAGTACTGCATATTTTCTCTTTCTTATTTCACAGTTATGTTGAGGAAGTTAAACAATTTTGACAGACATATTTTTTGGTTCGGATTTGTTCCGCGTTTTGAAAATTAGGCGATTTTTTCAAAGATTCTGACCTAGAATTTTCATTAAATTTCTTTCACGATCCGTTACCAGGGCTTTCACGATCGTCGCTCAATACTTGACCGCCGTTAGATATTCTTTCACGATCATTTCTCTCGATAAACCGAATGACACCCGTGTTATTGCGTTCACACACTCTTCTTTTTTAATTCGAGGTTAAAGCGAATTTAACTAATTAGAATTGACGTTAGGACGTAAAACGTTTGGAATGCGAATTCAACTAATTCGAATTAGTTGATGCGAATCGAATTCGAATTACGTGTGAACTCAGCATTACTTCCGATATTTTCAATTTGAGTGATCATGATTCATTTATTTTACTGAGTGATCGACATGCTATATACAAGACTAACAGATTCAATTAGCGTGAATTTTTTAAATCATAAAAATATAAAGTGTTTTGTTTTCAATTACAATTAAACTTGTTTATATCAATTTGAGAGTTAAATTATATTGATCTGTTATATGATGATCTAATTTTAACTTTCCAACTTCTTAATATTAGTCAGACCGTATGCGTACGGTCCAAATACTCATACGGTCTGGAACATATCCATTAAAGTTGTAGTTAAAACTCAGTGAAAATTCGAAGTTATGTGCCCTCTCATGTACCAATACGGCATCTGTCATTAAAATGTAGGAAATGCAGTATAATCGCTTATTTTTGAAATTCGAAAATATGTGTTGCTGAACTTTAAAAATTTTTCCTCAATATAAATATTACAAATGATTACTTACGCAATCATTTATTTTTCAGCGGGAATTCCAAGAAGACCCTGCCGAGGTGGTAAAAGATCTTGAAGATGAATTGGTATGTATCTGTAATTTACTTGTCACATTCAAACTTTGAATTTCGTAAACTTATTACTAAATTTAGAATATGTGATCATAGTCTGGAACTTGAATTATATAGGTATAGATATAAAAAGAAGTACCACGAAATCTTAGATTATGTAATGTTTGCCCTATTAAAGATAAACATGTAGATGATGAATTTCACTTCTTTTTTCATTGCGAAATAAATAAAACAAATAAGAAATAATTACTTCTCTGAAATTGCTTCTCAAAATCCCGACTTTATGAGTTGCACTATTAAATAACACAAAAGCTACAATATATACTCAATCCATCAAATTTTCAACAAGTATAAAGTTAAGGTTCTTTTAAAAAAAATCATTTGAACTGAGGACAAGGGACTCCTGATTTACCATGGTTAAAAGTTTTGTGGTAATACTATATTGATATGTCGTAATTTGTATTTTGAATTGCCACTATATTCTATACTTACAACACTTGATATTATTAGTAACATAGTGTTTTAGTGACCTAATATGATATATACAGGGTCAGTGAATACCATATGGGTTCGCTCGAACCCCATATGGAATTTACTTACCTTGTATATATCATATTAGGTCACTAGCACACTATGTAACGAATTTATCATACCGACTATCTTTATTTGTTGAAATTAGACTAAAGTTGTTTTATATGCTATCATAACACATCTTCTTGTTTCTGTATTAAAGTGTTCAAGTGTTCAATTCTAAGAACCCTCTTCAGTTGTTCTGCACTTAAACGATAAATATCTAGTATCAACAACCTTAATATAACAATATTAAACAGAACTTTCAATACTTTTAAATAATCAAACAGTGCCTAAGTCGTAAATCCACTACTAACCGTGTATTGAAATAAGCCCCGCCTCCCTACTAACCTAATATTGAATATTCACGGTCTCCACGAGGTCGCTTTCAACCGATCATATTCCTAGAAATGTATAGGAGGTAAGATAAATGTATTATATGTATGAGTGTATGTTAGGTTGGGTTTTTTTTTTGTTTAAGTTTGTCACAAACATGTTTCATTTGTTTATATGGCAAAAAAAGATTATAATATGTGATAACTATATTTTTTATTACTAAAGGTGTTTTAATAGCATCTGCATCGTACACATAGCCGTGCAAATTTCTTCATAGAGCTGTTCACATTGTTAACAATTTGAAATATACTGCTGTAAATTGGTTTCGTCGTGTGTCAGTATATTGGTGCAAAATTGATGAGAGGTTTGTCTTGTGTAGGTATATTGCTGTAAAATCAGTGCGCGGTTCGTTGTGTGTTTTAAAGTATATTGGCGTAAAATCAGTGAGCGGTTCGTCATGTGTAAGTATGTTGCCTAAAAATCAGTGAGCAGTTCGTCATGTGTAGGTATATTGGCATAAAATTCAGTGAGCAGTTCGTCATGTGTAAGTATATTGCCTTAAAATCAGTGAGCGGTTTGTCATGTGTAAGCATATTGCCGTAAATTCAGTGGGTGGTTCGTCATGTGTAAGTATATTGCTGTAAACTCAGTGAGCGGTTCGTCACGGTAAGTATATTGGCATAAAATTCAGTGAGCGGTTCGTCATGTGTAATTATATTGCCTTAAAATCAGTGAGCGGTTCGTCATGTGTAAGTATATTGCCGTAAAATCAGTGCGCGGTTTGTCATGTGTAAGCATATTGCTGTAAATTCAGTGAGCGGTTCGTCATGTGTAAGTATATTGCTGTAAAATCAGTGAGCTGTTTGTCATGTGTAAGTATATTGCCGTAAAATCAGTGCGCGGTTTGTCATGTGTAATTATATTGCCTTAAAATCAGTGAGCGGTTCGTCATGTGTAAGTATATTGCCGTAAAATCAGTGCGCGGTTTGTCATGTGTAAGCATATTGCTGTAAATTCAGTGAGCGGTTCGTCATGTGTAAGTATATTGCTGTAAAATCAGTGAGCGGTTTGTCATGTGTAAGTATATTGCCGTAAAATCAGTGCGCGGTTTGTCATGTGTAAGTATATTGCCGTAAATTCAGTGAGCGGTTCGTCATGTGTAAGTATATTGCCGTAAAATCAGTGAGCGGTTTGTCATGTGTAAGTATATTGCTGTAAAATCAGTGAGCGGTTGGTAATGTGTAAGTATATTGCCGTAAAATCAGTGAGCGGTTCGTCATGTGTAAGTATATTGCAATAAAATCAGTGAGCGGTTTGTCATGTGTAAGAATATTGCTGTAAAATCAGTGAGCGGTTCGTAATGTGTTAGTATATTGCTGTAAAATCAGTGAGCGGTTTGTCATGTGTAATTATATTGCTGTAAAATCAGTGAGCGGTTCGTCATGAGCATAAGTATATTGCTGTAAAATCAGTGAGCGGTTCGTAATCTTTAAGTATATTCTTGTAAAATGGTTTGCTTTGTCTCATTTACTCGAACAAAAATCACTATTCCAACTGAACACTATACCTACCGTGAACATTGATTTTTAGGAATTCAAAAGGGAACAATTATCTAAATTGGAAAATACAGAAACAAGAGATCTGAAAAGAAAATTGGTGGACATCCAGTTTAAACTTCAAGACAAAGACGTAATGAAAAATAAAGAATTGTCTGTAAAGAAAAAAGGAACTACTCGTCCGCTCTTGTTAAATAAAGAGGTAAAAATTGTGTTATAAAAATATAATAATGCAGTTTGTATATCCCCTTGTCGATATTCATGTGTCTGTTTTTTCGCTTTTAAAGTTAAATTAACGGCTGTACGCAATAATAACAAACAAATATAATTCGATAAAAAAAACAACGTTGAAAAGACACGAAATGAACATACGAAGGCTTAGATTATATAACCTAGTCCTGTCCTTTTTCGTTTTGCAAGTTTTCTTGATGTCAGGTATTGATTTTGTGTTAGGCATGAATGAATATCCCATATATAATATATAAAACACAAAAAACTGAGAAGATGTATCAGATTGCCAATGAGACAACTCTTCACAATTGACACAGAAATTAACAACTATAGGTCACCGTACGGCCTTAATCAATGACAAAGCCCATACCGCCCATAGTCGGCCGTAAAAAGCCCCGAAATGACAATGTAAAACAATTCCAAAAGAGAAAACTAACGGCCTTATTTATATACTAAAGATGAACGAAAAACAAATATGTAACACATAAACAAACGACAACAAACGATTTACAGGCTCCTAACTTGAACATGCTTTATTTTTCTATGAAAACTTTACTGACCATTTCCAAAAATACTACTGTTAATTACGTCTTTCAATTTATTTTATAAATTAATTTCAATCGTTCATTACATGCATCAATTTCTTCGTCTGTTGAATCCTTTCAGATTTTACCTCAACACCGTGTTGTTTTTATAAAGGGTTGTGGCATCTTTTTGTTTTGAAAGGGAAGTAACTACTTACTAACCCCCATATGGTAACTTACCATGTATGGTAACTAACCCTATATTTCTTTAGGACACACTATATCATGAATATATACATAGTCCTTTCACCAATCATATCTCTATAAATCTATAGAAGGTAAGATAAATGTACGTATAGCGGAAGTTCAAACATTTCAAGTGAAATACACGTCATATTGGCTTTCCCTAATGGCGAACTGAATCAAAGTATATTAATTTATTTTATGATTTGAATATGCATGACATGTTTGCTACTAGTTAGATATAATAACACCAACAAAACTTATGCAAACACACATACTTACAATTTAGATACAATAGATACAATTTAATATTTTACAAATAACTGATTTTTTTTGTACAATATTTTTAGATTATAAAGAGGGTTGGTCCGGCAGACCAGCTATCAAAGTACAATGGTGGGTTTATATAGACTTTTATGTAAATAGGCATCATTACTTAACAGAAAAATATACATGAAAGCGATATGAATTGTTCAACATTTTCATTGGGATAAAAAAAAAAGTTCATTCATAAAAACAATTACAATTGCTACAACAAAACTTCGATCAATATAAAAGAAAATGTGGTATGATTGCCAATGAAACAACTATCCACAAAAGACCAAAATGACACAAACATTATCAACTATAGGTCGCCGTAAATTTGAAATTGGATACATGTTGTCAATTTTACCGTAACAGTTTGTCAGTAATGTCTAAAATAACTTTATGTGCAAGCTAGCATATCATGTATGTGTGACTGTCCAATGGACACATTCACCATTTCTTATAAAAGCATTCCCTTTTAATCCTCTTTTTTATTGTGTATTTTTCTTATATGTGCTTTTAGACCCTTTAAAGCTATCAGTTAGATGAACTTCAAGTATGGAACTTTACTTTTTACACATTAATAACTTTGTCACCCCTTCATGAAATGCTACGGAATTGGGAAGCTTCTTCAATATCAAGAAATATCAATAGAAAGAATTTCAATCTAACTATTTTTCGTCTTTAGGTGATACGTTGACTTTGATTTAGTTTTAGCAGTCAGCATTACTATGACAGCAACAATAGCAGAAGAGACACAAGGTCCCATGTACGATTTTTTTCTCTCACAAAAAACCCGTTTGAAGATGGAGTGACTTTTGTTTCAACTTATTATTTAAAATGCCATGATGAATCATTATGGGTTATTGTATACTAAGCTATTATGATTGTCATAACATAGAAATAGTATGTCGCTTTATTGACGTGTATCCAAGCTTAAACACATAATTATTTCTTTGAAGCATGGGTGTTAAATGAAAAGTCAATATAATATACTTTCATGTTTGAACACAGCTACTGTTTACGGTACAGTCTGATTGGAAATCAAACCGTCTCAGCACTCCCGTTTTGTGTGTGGGGTGGGGGGACGGGTACTGACCCCTAAAACCCAGGCTTAAAACACGAAATCCCGAAGTCTCGAATTAAAAAAAAATAATCCCGACATCCCGAAATTCGAAAAAAGAAGTACCGGAACTCGAAAGGATCAACCCCGAAATCCCGAGTTTAAAACACCCGATCCCGGAGTCCCGATAATATAATGTTACCAAACAGTGAATCGTTGGACTTGATGCGAATGATATATATCCTCTTTCCATAACCGTAACAGTTTTAATTCTTATTCCAGTTAATGCTCAAATGAACGCACAGAATGAACCCAAAGAACAGAAACAAAATGTCCGAACTAGGAGCTACAGGGATGTACTCCGCCGTGTCGAAAAAAATAGCAGGAACGATTCTGCCGATGGCACTACAGACGATGTTTATGTCAAAGATATTCATAAACCACAAAAGATGAGTGTTACTCTTGAGAACAGTCACTATAAAAGTGAAACTGATCATACTAGTTTGAAAATGGATGCTTTTAACGAAGATCTACAAAATCAGAAAGTGTGTACTAGTAGTAGCATGTTAGAGGACAGTCAGTGCTTTGGTACGGAAACAGGTATATTTCCAGAAAACAGTCATAGTCAGAACATCTGTAATAAAATATAATAGGATTGGATGCAAGTTAAAACAACTTTAAGACAAGCCTCTCCAAATAAGTACAATTTACAAAATTTCAAGATGACAGCAATAATATAATTCCGTACGATATGAAAAATATATATAATTAATATATTATGTCCAAACAGTAAAATTTGGATACAAGTACACTTTAAGATATAGCAATATTAATCAAAGAATCTTTTTGTATAGCGTATATGTTCCAGACGATATGAGTATTTGGACCGTACGCGTACGGTCCGGACCGTATACGTATACCCATATGGTCCGACCATACGCGTACGGTCCAGTACGATCTGACAATACATGTTATTTGATCATATGCATGATAATGGTTAAATTGAAACAATCTTTATCTTTTAGTTTTACAAATTGTTATTGATAATTTATTACAATTAGATAGATAAAATGAACAAACAAACAATTGAAATTAGGTATTCGTTTAATTGTATATCTGAAATCTATTTTGGTACTCTCGCCTAAGGTGACACAATTCAGGTGACGTAATATTTTTTGCATTTTCATGTGATACATGCAGTCCATGCATGTTCTTTTGCATTTGCATTTTTTGGTTAAGTTGCTAAATATTCTAAAACAATTGAACTCCCACTTTATGTTAACTTCCGATATCTTCAATTTCAGCGTTCATAATACAATTAATGTACTACTCATCGACATGCTTAATACAAGAGATTAGTATATTTAATTAGCGTGAATTAAAAAAAGTTAAAATATAAAGTTTTTGTTTCAATTACAATTAAACTTTTTTTTATATTAATTTGAGAGTTACGTTATGATGATCTGCTATATTAATAAACTATTGAAATTGAATTGCTATATGCATTTTTATCATATACTTAGCATTAATATGATAGCTTTTGCATATGTGTAACGAACGGAAGTACACAAGCCATAATTTCCCACCCAGGCTGATAACCCTTATCAGCCCGGTCTGATAACCCATATTAGGTGCGTCTCGTGCAAAAACCCATAACAGTGCTTCTCGTGCAAGTTAGTTCCAGTGTTTCCGGTATCGGTTGTTTATTTTTCCATTGTGACGTCAGATATTGATGACGTTAAAATTTACGGGACCTTTTGTTGGGATAGTTTAGTACTTGCTAACAAATGCCATTGGCAATTATGAATCATATGCATTTTATAGTACAACAACACAGGCACTTGTCTCAGAATTTTTTTCCCTATATACCTTAATATAACACTAAGGTATATCGGGGGGGGGGGGAAATCTGAGACAAGTGCCTGTGTACAACAAACATGGAGTAATAATGATCATGAATTCTTCCAAATATTCAATGTTTCAAAATGCCTCTATAGGAAATGTAACCATACAATGTACATATATATGGAGGTAGTGATGCTGTTGGTTGACAATTATAGTATATTGGATTTATAATTTAACTTCTTTATAAAGTTTTTGACTGTTTTAGTTGTTGCATTTGGTTTTTTTTTTGCCAAGGTACGGTGTTGGTGATAATACGGGTTTTGCAAATCCAGTTCGCCTTTATTGCATTTGTTAGAAATTTCGGAATTGATAACTATATAAATGTATATATCAAAATGTGCGTAATTAAAAGTAGAAATGGAATATGCCTTAAAATCAATACTTTTATTCATTTTGTTACTCGAATGATCCCTAATAACACTGATTTTGAGCGTGTAGACAAGTAACACCGCGACATATGATCAGCCTTGCTTTGAAGTTATACTTGTCATTTTTGTCGAGCCTTCGACTTTAGTCGAAAAAGCGAGACTAAGCAATCCTACATTCCGTCGTCGTCGGTGTCGTCGGCGGCGTCAACAAATATTCACTCTGTGGTTAAAGTTTTTGAAATTTTAATAACTTTCTTAAACTAAACTGGATTTCTACCAAACTTGGACAGAAGCTTGTCTATGATCATAAGATGGTATCCAGAAGTAAATTTTGTAAAAATAAAATTCCATTTTTTTCCATATTTTACTTATAAATGGACTTAGTTTTTCTGCGGGTAAACATTACATTCACTCTGTGGTTAAAGTTTTTTAAATTTGAATATCTTTCTTAAACTATACTGGATTTCTACTAAACTTGGACAGAAACTTGTTTGTGATCATAAGATAGTCATGATAGTATCCAGAAGTAAAGTTTGCAAAAATAAAATTCTGTTTTTTCTGTTTTTTACTTATAAATGGACTTAGTTTTTCTGCGGGGAAACATTAAATTCACTCTGTGGTTAAAGTTTTTTAAATTTTAATAACTTTCTTTAACTATCCTGGGTTTGTACCAAACTTGGACAGAAGCTTGTTTATGATCATGAGATAATGTCCAGAAGTAAATTTTAAAAAAAAATAATTCATTTTTTCTGTATTATACTTTTAAATGGACTTAGGTTTTCTGCTAGGAAACAACACATTCACTCTGTGGTATTTTTTTAAAAAAATAATGACTTTCTTATACCATTTTATATGTGTACCAAACTTGGACAGAAGCTTGTTTATGATCAAAAGCTAGTATCGAGAAAGGATTTTTTTTAATATTTGGTACCTGTGTATCTGTATTTTACTTATAAATGGACTTAGTTTTTCTGCGGGGAAACATTACATACAGTCTGCAGTTAAAGTTTTTAAACATTTATTAGATTCATAAACTATCCTGAAATTTTTACCAAACTTGGACAAAAGCTTCTTACAATCAAAAGATAGTATCAAGAGGAATATTTTTATGGATTGTTTTCCTCATTATTTTTTAGCCTGGGAGTTTACAGCAAAAGTAGGCGAGACACTGGGTTCCGCGGAACCCTGACAAATTTTTTAAACTTATTAAAAAAAAGTTGTACACCACGCAAGAATAGTCTTTGGTGTTAATGGTGTATGTTTTCTTTATGACGTCATCGTTAACTGGACGCGTCTGATCAGGACGAAAAGTTCACCTGTTTTGTGGTCAAGCCGAAAATTGAAAAAAAATATGGATATGGGTGAAGTTAAGAGAGATTTTCAAAGGTAATTCAAATAGATTATTCCAAAACTGATATGTCTTTTTATTCCATATATAATAAGGAAAAAATAAATAAAAAGTTTTGTTACGACATTTCAAAAGATCGTAGCAGAATTCATGATTTTTTGAAATTTGTATTTCTGTCACAAACCCAAATCTCGCATATTTTTTGGAGCTCTTCAAAATTCGAACGAATGCTGCAGATACAAACCACAATTTACATATCCACCCTTCCTGTGTCAAAATTATGCAATAAATATACAACGTTCTATGTCTTCAATTAGTAAGTATTGTTTAAATTATGTCCTAATTTGTTCATTTTATTAAATCCGTTGAAATGTCACACTCGCCGTTTTCTGACGTTTTGGCGTATTTGTTAAGTGTCTTATGAAAAGTAATAGACAGTTGCAGTCTTTTCTACGATATGAAATTTTATTCAAACGTGAAAACTTTTATTTTAAGTGTATGAAAAAATTGTGTCGAAGTTTTAAGAGAAAATATTGAAGAAAAAATAAATGCGATCTTTTTGGTTTTGTCTAGTCAAAATGTCACAAAACGCCGTTTTTTAATTTTTGTTACAAGTATGATAAGTCATATTTTACAGTTTTGGAGGGGGGAAATTTTGAAATTATAATAGCACAAAAAATACTATATAACATTAAAATCTACTGTTCAGGGATTTTTTTTAACCCATTTTCGATCACATGTCGGAAGTATTAACGACACAGTCAGCGACTACTTTTGTCTAGTCATAATGTCACACCATGCTTTTTTACTTGTTTTGACGTTACGTTCTGTAAAACTTTACATGTAGTGACTAACGCCGAAAATTGCGGAAGCCTTTACGTGCCATGCTAATTAACCTTTTTCCAATTTGATTCAAAGAATTATGAATTTGATATAACAAATTATCAATTTGATGTAACAGATTATCAATTTGGTATAACAAATTATTAATTAGAAATAACAAATTGTCAATTTGATATAACAAATTGTCAATTTGATTAACAAATTGTCAACTTTTGATATAACAAATTGTGTATTTCTCTACCAATAGTATGATTTAATTATAATAAGGAGATTGGTTGAAACATTGCGTAACCCAAATTGGCGCATTTTTTTGTGTATTGATTCATTGTTTATCTGACGTTCAGCGACAAATATGTCATTGAATGCTTATTCAAAACTTTCTTAACAGGTTTAATGTTTCTGAAACCCTCTCTCTCCCCTTTTATCTATTATTCGAGGCAGTTTGGGGGACTAGTTTGAATGTTCTCTATTCAGTACATGGGACCTGGAGTCTTAGAACGAACGATTATAATAGAAAAAGGATCAATTTATAGTGCACATTTTCAAATCAGAAAGAATGGATAGTGTGTTTCTCGGGACATAGGAACATGCAAGGATACAAAATGCTGGCATGCTTTTTATCAATTTCGATGGGCACATACAAGGTTTAATGAAACATCCTTAAGTTCATCCTTGCGTTTCCTTTATATATTTGTTTCCATATTTATTTTGTTTGCACACTTTTTATTAAAAAACAAAGATCCATGCGCGAGATCTAGAAGAGAAAACCCATGCACAATCAGTACAATACTGTTGATAAAGTTGCAGTAGGAACTGATTTTTCTCTTTATCTTGTCTCATTCGCCTGTACATTGTATTTCTATATACATGTGTGTTGTTGTTTGCAATTTGATGATAGTATCAAGAAAAATGTAAATAGCTGAGTAACAACTATAGAATTATTTTTATTTCCATGATGAACCAAAGTGAACATTTATATATACATACAACTTTAATATTAAACCAGCATAAATTAATGCTCGTGGTTTTAGTATTATTAAGGGTAAGTGACCATATTTTGGAAATTGAAAGGAGGAGATACAAAAATATAAAAAGGGAAGAACGTTTATGTCAACATTGTTGTCTAAATTAAATAGATGATGAAGAACATTTTTTGTTTACATGTATTAAAAATAAAGATTTGAGACTTGAACTTTTGCATAAAGTTAGAAATATCTATTCTGATATAGATAATATGGATAATGTGGATAAATTGGTTTTATGTCTTTCGTGTCCGTCAATTATGCAGTATACGGCTCCATTTTTAAAAAATCATGGTCACTGAAGAGGGTGGACTCAACAACTGCATGATAGATACTTATATGTTTATAATGTTTTGTTCTTTTTTTGCTTTTTAGCTCACCTGGCCCGAAGGGCCAAGTGAGCTTTTCTCATCACTTGGCGTCCGTCGTCTGTCGTCCGTCGTCGTCGTCCTGCGTTAACTTTTACAAAAATCTTCTCCTCTGAAACTACTGGGCCAAATTTAACCAAACTTGGCCACAATCATCATTGAGGTATCTAGTTTGAAAATTGTGTCCGGTGACCTTGCCAACCAACCAAGATGGCCGCCATGGCTAAAAATATAACATAAGGGTAAAATGCAGTTTTTGGCTTATAACTCAAAAACCAAAGCATTTAGAGCAAATCTGACATGGGGTAAAATTGTTTATCAGGTTAAGATCTATCTGCCTTGAAATTTTCAGATGAATCTGACATTCCGTTGTTAGGTTGCTGCCCCTGAATCAGTAATTTTAAGGAAATTTTGCTGTTTTTGGTTATTATCTTGAATATTATTATAGATAGAGAAAAACTGTAAACAGCAATAATGTTCAGCAAAGTAAGATCTACAAATAAGTCAACATGACCAAAATGGTCAGTTGACCACTGTAGGAGTTATTGCCCTTTATAGTCAATTTTTAACCATTTTACGTAAATCTTAGTTATCTTTTAGAAAAATCTTCTCCTCTGAAACTACTGGGCCAAATTAATTGAAACTTGGCCACAATCATCTTTGGGGTATCTAGTATAAAAATTGTGTCCGGTAACTTGGCCAACCAACCAAGATGGCGGCCATGGCTAAAAATAGAACATGGGAGTAAAATGCAGTTTTTGGCTTATAACCCAAAAAACAAAGCATTAAGAGCAAATCTGACAGAGTTGAAATTGTTGATCAGGTCAAGATCTATCTGCCCAGGAATTTTCAGATGAATTGGATCATCGGTTGTTAGGTTGCTGCCCCTTAATTGGTAATTTTGAGGAAATTTTGCTGTTTTTTTGTTATTATCTTGAATATTATTATAGATAGAGATAAACTGTAAACAGCAATAATGTACAGTAAAGTAAGAACTAAAAATGAGTCAACATGACCAAAATAGTCAATTGACCCCCTGAGGAGTTATTGCCCTTCATAGTCATTTTTTAACAATTTTCACAAAATTTGTAGATTTTCACTAACATTTTCCACAGAAACTACTGTTATAGATAGAGATAATTGTAAGCAGCAAAAATGTTTAGTAAAGTAAGATCTTCAAACACATCACCATCACCAAAACACAATTTTGTCATGAATTCATTTGTGTACAATGTTTAATATTAACATAGACCAAGGTGAGCGACACAGGCTCTTTAGACCCTCTAGTTTTTTTGTATGATGTATTGTGTTGATTTATATATGCCTTCAACCCCATTGGGGTATAAATGTGCATTTATTCAATAAACTAATTTGTATTATTCAACTAGGAAAGTTTTCGCTAAAATGGGCTATCGAAAATACAGCTGAATGGATTAATCCTGCGCTAAAATGACCTCTAATGTCTGTGCTAAAATGTCCCCTAGTAGTTTTTCGCTAAAATTATCTGCGCCTATCTGTTTTCTTGTTCATAGTTGAGAATAAATATCTTTTATAGAATTGGCAAATTTGATTACATTAATTTTAGTGTGGTTAATTTTGAATTTGCTTTCAACTGTTGATTCTTTTAACATTTAATACAGGCCGATGAAACAAACGATTCAACTAATAAATGTTTATTCGGAAATATCAAAAGCGGATAAAAGAATAAGCCATTGACATCAATTGCAAGTATGATGGTCTTGTGAAACAATGAAAGTCCGTCGGAAGGGGACGATAAATGGCTGACCCGTGTTAAGAGAGAGCAATATCTGTTGCACATAAAAGTCAACCTTTTAGATTTCGAAAAGAGCAGACTAAGGCTACAAGGAAGCACTCGAACCCTCAAAGTAGAATCTGATTAATATAAGTTGTAATAACTCGTTTCACAATCCGCTATAAATAGATATGTGTTAACTAAAAGAAAAAGCAGCAGAAAATATCTTTGCTCCAAGGGGATACTAATTAAAATGAATATTATTTTTCCGTTTTAATTTAACAGTACTTTGAAATATGTACCGCTTTTGCATTTCGGTTCTATACGTAGCAAGTCAAGCAAACCGCTCATATAAATTATGCTGTACGATTGAGCTGCACGAAATAAAAAAAGAGTACGACGTTATTTATACAATGCATTAAAAATAACGTCAAAATAGCGTTACCAAAACTAACACCAACACCGTACGCGACGTCCTTACATAAAACTATTGTCGGAAGTATATGATAAAGCGATTAATACATGGCCTTTACCATATCAGCCTGGGTATCATCCCTCGACCCATATCAGCGCCTCGACTCCGTCTCGGGCTGATATGGGGGTCTCGGGATGATACCCAGGCTGATATGGAAAAGGCCATGTATTAATCTCTATGTATCTAATTAACTTGACCAACTTTTTAATATTAGTCAGACCGTACGCGTACGGTCCAAATACTCATACGGTCTGGAACATATATAAATAACTATGTATATTTCTGAAACGGATTGTGTTTTGTCCAACAGTATAATTTCGTCAGTTTCATATAAAATATGATCGATGGAGATAGCAGCTAAGCGTTGAATGTTTTCAAAGAGCTGATTTCTAAAATGTATGTAGAGTGGACATTCTAAGAAAAAAATCGAATCTTCTAATGGACACCCACATTCACAACTTGTGTCAATTACTAAATTAACAGTATAAATCAGCTTTTTAAGGACAACATCTTAACTTAATTGTATATGCAGTATATTTCCCAACCTGTTTCCAATAAAGTAATAACTTGGTCCCAAAAATGAAATATCGTTTCGCCGGATTGTTTTTTTTTATATTTGGAGGTGATTGTATGGATCTAATATCTAACGGTAATAAATTCCATGCACGATTTTTTTTTAAGAAAACATGTCCCATCTACATCTCGGTACTCGATAGTGAGAACGGTTTCTAGTATCATAATAATATTCTGGAACATTATTGCTGTGAATTTTATGAAATAAACATAATATACTTCTATTTCTTTTAGAACTCAAAAGTTTCCCACGAATCTGTAGTTGACAGTCAGACCCCGACTGAGAATCATAGGGAGAACAGTCCTAATCACAGTACTTGTTCTAGTACAACTTCAGATGTGTTTCCTGAGGAAGACCAATCAATTATACAAGGTATAAATACATTTGAATAAAACGAACCGGTGAAAAGTAAAACAAAAAATACCGAAATCCCAGAAAAAGTCCGTCATTTCTTTTTGTTATCTTATATAAATCCTACTTTGCTTTGCCAATTTTCCTCTTGTATTTACATATTATTCCGCCGTTATTCTATAATTTTTTTTCTATTTTTGCACTTTTTGCATATTATTCTCTATTATGTAAACCCCAGCCAGACCCTCTTGAAGGTGGCATTCCTCGTGACAACAGATAAGTTATCAGTCCACTGTCACGTGATTATATATTAGTCTGACGTTTTTACCCTAATCTCTGTTTACGGATTTGAAAAGAGGAATTTGGGATTAATGTCCTGGTACTGTACGTATAGTTTTAAACTGTACAGCTAATAAATAACGTCACTCTAAAATTAACAAATATACGAGAGAGAAAAAAATATATTAAAGAGCAGAGGTTACAATAGATTTGAAGACGAAAATCTATCTCCTTTTCACGTGGGAATTTAAAGAGATATCGGCAAATGATTTTTGTTTTTCCCCTGAAATGAAAACAATGAGATGCGTTATATTTCAATATACAAATGTATGTTAGAAGGCGTATTCATATTACGAGTCTCGTTTAATCAGCGAAACATAAATTCTGTTATTGATGGAAATGGTTTCTTCGAGGTTTGCAGAGTTTAGGAAACCGATTTTTGGTTTTCAAGAATAACATTTCACGGGGTTTTCGATGACGGAGTAGTTTAAGTCGTTCATCGAGTGTGTAACCTCTTTTGAAACCGAACACTGAAAATGTCGAGTTGGGTTCGACTTCAAACTTAAATGACAAAAAATGTCTATTCTGGGCAAAAGTTGATGATTTTCGACCGATACTCCGGACTCCTCCAACTATAAAACAAATTGCTACCATGATATATAGCTGCTGAAATGAGTCTGCGCTTTAGACACTAACTTGAAATAATCTAAAATTACTAGTATCATCTGATAATTCTTCATTCAAGATGGCAGCCAAAATCTTTTTAAGTTGTGACCTAGAGGTTTTCGGGGATCACTGAAGAGACATAATTTATCTCATATATGTGTCCTTGATTCTGAAGTTTTTCGTGGTTTTTTTTATTATATGATTACTTGACCGTTTATATTATGATTATTTGAAAACATAAGACTGTTTTCTTTTTTATTTGATCATTGTGTTTAAAATAATAATAATGATTATGTGATTATATTTAACCCGAATAATTCAGTCGTTTTATTCCGCTGATCTACGAAGGCTACATTAACGCATGAACGTCTCCCTCGATCAAGACCGTCAACCGGAAAATTCACACCGCTATGCAATATGGGAATTTTGATTTAAATTGGCAGCTAAGGAAGGAGGAGCTCCAGATGTTAATTGATGTTAAATGAAGTTAACTGATGTTAATTGATGTTAATTAATCATTATCGGATTTGTGTTAATTGAACACACGTGTTTGGTAAGACAATTACAAGACAGTTGCGCAGACTCATTATCCTGATCGCCGCCGATTTGCTCTTTCTCACAGAGAGCAGGCGACGCGGCCAATGATCATAAGGAGTTCAAGCCCTCGTGTGGGAGAAAATCGGACACGGAAAGGGCTTGAATTATTCGAGTTAGATTATATTGGGAAACAAATTGTGAATATGTGATTACTTTAACATCGCCATGAGGGGCCACAATAGTGTGTAACCGGAGAGCACGTATCTACTCTACAAATTCATATCCTCACCACCGGGATTAGAACCCCGGTCGCCTGCGTGACAGTCAGTGCGTTCACCCACTGAGCCAAAGAATCGATTATCTAGCTCAGTTGATTAAGACGGGCTTTATATGTTCTATCTGTACTGAGGGGAAGCAACCCCGCTATGTACAAGTGGTTCATAGAGATGTTTCGATAAAGATATTAGATACCGCATAATCTGCTTTCAGATATTAAACAAAGATCAGAAGGTATTGCAAACAATGCTAGAACCAGGTTAGGATCTGTTGAATCTTTGAGAAACAAATTTGAAAAGAAACAAGAATCAACTGAGGTAAAGTATCTAACTATCAAACTGATCTCAAGTTAAACTTTAAAAAAATCATATACTATATAATATGTAAATGTTTCCAAGTCTCACGGTAGGTAAGGTTGTCCTGCGAGAGAACGTTATGTGCTTGTGATTCGGACATGCGGGTGCTGGTGATCGTTAAAACAATGTAAACAAAGAAGAAAATTATGATTTTGACGATTTATTCAAAAATGGAACAAAATAAATAGGTAAGATTTTTCATGTTTGTTTCCTATATGTTCAAAAGCAAGCAAACTAAAGATAAACCGTCTACACCGCTTAAGTATGATGAGCACTTAATTGCTCATTTTTACAAAATCTCGAAAAGAAAAAAAACAAACAAAAGTGTTTTTCAAGTTTGTTTACTATACCTACAACTGCTTGGCACAATTATTTTACATAAAACTGTAGCGCTTTCTTATATATCCATATTTTTATATATTATGTATGTCCTGATACTGTGCTGGTGATTTACAAAAATGTATCACAAAATGTTAATGTTATTATTATTTAAACATCGCTAAAATAACTGTTTGCTGTACAGACTTGTGCTATAACTGATTTATAACACACATTTTATCATTCTGCAACATGTCTTTTGATTGAAGTATTAATTAACGTTTTAAAATAATTGCAACTAAATATTATTATTTTGGGCAAAATCATAGCACTAATTCTTATTTTTGTACTTATATTTTTTTTCTTCTAGGAACCATAAACCATTTGACTTTCCAAGAACAACAACTGCTAAAAGGAAACTAGCTACATTTGCTTCATATTACAACTGTGCTCAAGGAATACGTCAATATGAAAGAAAAGATGAAGAAAACATTTTGCCGCACAAAAGAGCCTGTCTGACTGTAGAATGAAAAATGCGTCATTTTTCATACACAGGGATGAAAAAGACTGCTGAAATTTTGAAATCAATTTATTGTTAGTCAAATCAGTATTCAATTAGTGTTATTACATTTACTCATGTGTCTATCATAGCTTGTCAAGTACGTGTAGCTCTTGCCACATTGACATATCAGTTCCTGTTGTCCATGTTTGGTCTTATAGTGTTCTTCAAAGGCTCTTTTGAATCCAAATAAAGATGGACATTTGTCACATGCGTTTTTACAGTCGCTTATGTGACGTAAATATGATGCTCTATATGCAAATGTTTTAGAACATTTTTCGCATTTAGGTTTATAGTTTAAATGTTTACTTTTTCTGTGTCCCTCATAGTCGGCTTTATTAAAAAAATACATTTATAGGTCACCGTACGGCCTTCAACAATGAGCAAATCCCATACCGCATGTAGTCAGCTATAAAAGGCCCCGATAAGACAATGTAAAACAATTCAAACGAGAAAACTAACGGCCTTATTTATGTAAAAAAATGAACGAAAAACAAATATGTAACACATAAACAAACGACAACCACTGAATTACAGGCTCGTGATATGCATACATTTAATTAATTCATAATAAAAAATGAACGAAACAGATTTAAATCTAGTCTTCTCGAACTATTATTCCCCAAAATTTATGCTAGGGGTCTTCTCTATATATTACACACATATTCTGCCTCAATGATCTTGAATATTTGCTACTTTTTCTTCTAACATAAAGAGCACAAAACCAGGACATTTTTTACAAGGCACTGGCTACGGTTACACGGAAATGTAACAATAATAAGAATATTATTGTTACATTGGAGACTAAATGCCGGAATGCATGGTTGGGCAAGGACTTGTTTAATTACGAATGTAACAATAATTATTGAGGCTACGGTTACATTGCGTTATTGTTACATGAAAAACAGCAATGTACGATGGGACTAGTAATATGTACTAAATTATAAAAGTTGTAGAAATTTATTTTATATTTACAATACATAAACTTATTACATACAATTCATTTACTGTAACTTTTTATTTACAATGACAATTTCTACAAATCCAGTAAGTGGTTTTGAAAGTCCGACATTTTTTATGAACACAATTACATCCTCCACGGAAACGTGTACATACAAAAGTTCTTAGTATTTAAGTTACAGTTAGCAAACTTTGCTTTTGATGTATCAATTTGCGTCAAGTTGTATAGCTGTATGAAATTTATGTCTTGATATTGTTTCAGTTTCGTTTAAAACGCATCCCAAGTTTTCTTTTTTTTCTCACCCTAAACACTATTTGTTGAATAATAATATTTACTATCTATCATTATTTCAAGTATTATTTGGTACATATGAAAGAATTAAGCAACACAACTATAGAAGATTTAAGTTTAATAAACTAGTGTACTGTTTTTCATGTAACAATAACGTTATGTAACCGTAGCCTTAGTAATTATTGTTACATTCGTAATTTTTCGGTTCCTCGCCCAACTTTGCATTCCGGCAATTAGTCTCCCATGTAACAATAATATTTTTATTATTGTTACATTTCCATGTAACCCTAGCCATTGCCTTTTTACAATCACGAGCACATCGACAGGACATAATCGTTTAGCATATTTCAACGACTTTTGCATACACAAAACGTTGTATTATACCTAACGAGGTACGATTAATGTGTTAGAGAAAAAATACACAATAGATCGGTTGTTTTACTGTCGTTCTGAAGTAATGTAAACAAACCCATCAGCACCCGTCCGGACCGAATCACCAGCACAGAATGTTCTCTCGCAGGACAACCTTACCCACCGTGAGTCTGAAGAATGTGGTTGAGGGGGCATCCAATAATCTTCATTGAACTAGAGCATGTTTATGGACTGAGACCACAGTTGTTCTTTGAATATAGTCCCTAGTGTTAACATTGGGTTACTTGTCATTCATTTTTATACCCCTTCCAAATTTATCTCTCCATGTGTAATGCCTCAAATTGAAAGAAGGGGGTTGAAATTACACTGTTAAAAATTTGGGTCCAGAATTTTATAGGAAAGTAGTGATTTGGTCCAGCTGAAAAAGGTTAAAAATTAGCATTTCGTAAGCTGTCAAAAGATTTCAAGACACCCTAAACACAAAATTGTCCATATTTTGAGTTAGAGCGGATGAAGTTTTCTATAATTTTGATATAATTTGTCCCAAAAGTAGTACGACACACTAAAAATTTCACTGAGAAAGCGCAGGTGGGATTTTTTAAATTTTCGTTTATGTTCTAAAAGAAATACACTACAAATTTATTGTGGTCTCGGTCGGACCATATCAAATACTAATACAACTGTATTATACCATTGACCTATCGTTTCTCTGAAACTAATATTGCCACCAAACTTGTCGTAAATATTGCACAAAAAAAACTGGAATAGTGGGATTATTTTTACATTTTGTTCTACTCTTCTTAACCAAAGCAAAACTAACTTATTCAGACCAAGTATGTCACAAACATCATCCTGATTTTCTTGCCAATGTTTATTTATTTTCAGACAAAAGGAGTCTCTCAGACGGATACGATACAACTAGCAACAGACTTCAAAGAAAAATTAAAGTTAGCAGGAAATGACTCGTGAAATTGAAAAATGTTCTGATATTCTATGATGGACATGTGAAGGTTTTGTTTGTGTCGTGTTCTGCTTTCTATTTGTTTAAAAAAATGACATTTGGAGGTCAACACGTGTTGTAGTCTTGTACTTATTTAAAATATGTTGACTGTTTCGTAAAAAGTTGTTTGTTGATTTGTTTTCCAGTGGTTTTTTTTCTCTATATGCCACAGAAGAAGTCCGTAAAATACGTTACGATTAAAAGTGGTATATGTGGTGTATACGTCGATGAGATATAGCAACACAACAACAAATACACCAAAGATATCTATAGAGCAAATAAAGTCGACAAACAGTCTTCAACAATAGTGAGCTGATGTCTTAACAAACTTAATGTCAAGCACTGTCTCGAGTCGATAAAAATATTGGGGAGCGATACTATTTTTTACTCATACTACATACGTGTATAATAACTATGACAGATCACACTCACGGCTTTTTCATGTCCAGTGGCACAACTGCATTAACATCAGCTAAGAAGAAGATTATTATTTAATATATCTATGCTCTCGGTGTTATCATAGACCGAAGTTGAGAGTCGGATTTGGAAAGTCCTATTTTACTAGGTGAAGTTTTACAAAAAGACCCGGCCACATAATTATTCCGACTGCGAATTAAAACTATATTAATTTCCTTGGTAGGAGATGTGTAAACCTAAGTATAGAAAATAAAATATCGTATTTATGCCAAGGAGACCTTTTTGTACAAGAAACCAAATGCTACAGAAATTAAAACAATAAAAGGCCATTGTTCGGCTGTCATCCATTAACACAGTCCATTCCGCATAGTCGGTTACAGATAAACCCGAAATGACAAATGCAAAACTAATTTATGTACACAAAAAGTACGAAAACAAACGACAACCACTGAGTTACAGGCTCATGACTTGGGACAGGCACATATATATATATATATATATAGGATCCTTTGCAGGATCCTTTACTATAGATAAATTAGCTGATCTGTAACAATAACATCTTCATGCCTTATATATCATGTACTGTAGTACGCCGCTAGATTAAAAACTGACGTGGAAAGGTAACACATAGCCAGCGAAAGCTCTTTTTTTGAGAGCCCAGGTGGTCGTGTGGTCTAGCGGGACGGCTGCAGTGCAGGCGATTTGGTGTCACAGTAGCATGGGTTCTAATCCCGGCGAGGGTAGAACCAAATATTTGCGAAAGCAAATTTACAGATCTAACATTGTTGGGTTGATGTTTAGACGAGTTGTATATATATAGGCGAGGGAAGAACCAAAAATTTGCGAAAGCAAATTTACAGATCTAACATTGTTGGGTTGATGTTTAGACGAGTTGTATATACATTATGTACACAGCCATGTATCACCATCATTGATGGCGATCCGATGGATACATCTGTTGTAGGGTTGTCACTAACTGAGACGTACTTATGAATATAATTATTTTCTGTGACTGTATCTTACATTAATTTGTAGGATCCTTTACTATAGATAATTAAGCTGATCTGTAACAATTATAACATCTTCATGCCTTATATATCATGTACTGTAGTACGCCGCTAGATTAAAACTGACGTGGAAAGGTAACATATGCCCACCAAAAGCTCTTTTTTTGAGAGCCCAGGTGGTCGTGTGGTCTAGCGGGACGGCTGCAGTGCAGGCGATTTGGTGTCACGATATCACAGTAGCATGGGTTCGAATCCCGGCGAGGGAAGAACCAAAAATTTGCGAAAGCAAATTTACAGATCTAACATTGTTGGGTTGATGTTTAGACGAGTTGTATATATATATATATATATATAACTCGTCTTAACCTCAACCCAACAATGTTAGATCATTTTTTTTATTCTTCCCTCCCCGGGATTTGAACCAATGCTACTGAGATATCGTGACACCAAATCGCCTGCACTGTAGCCGTCCCGCTAGACCACACGGCCACCTGGGCTTCATAAAAATGAAGCTTTCGGTGTCCGGGTGTTACCTTTTCACGTCAGTTTTCATCTAGCGTGGTACTACAGTACATCATCGATATATAAGGCATGAAAATGTTATTCTCACAGATCAGCTAAATTATCTATAGTAAAGGATCCTACAAATTAATGTAAGATACAGTCACAGAAAATAATTATATTTATAAGTACGTCTGAGCCAGTGACAACTCTACAACAGATTTATCCATCGGATCACCATCAGTGATGGTGATACCTGGCTGAGTGCATTATGTATATACAACTCATCTAAACATCAACCCAACAATGTTATATCTGTAAATTTGCTTTCGAAAATTTTTTGTTCTTTCTTCGCCGGGATTCGAACCCATGCTACTGAGATATCGTGACACCAAACCGCCTGCACTGAGACGTCGTTATATATATAGAATGTATCGGAGTTAAAAATGTTAGCAGGATTCCAAACATCCTCCTAACCTGGGACAGTGGTATAGCAGTACAACAAAAGAACGAACTACAAATGTATTAGAATCAGCTGGAAAATACTAACTTACCGGATCGATACAAATAGAAATATATCTAACAAATATAATTTATGTATAGTAGAAGTTGCCGGGTACTTGTACATTCCATCACCGAAAAGACACGTAAGTACAGATCTGAGGGTACTCTCAGTTTGAACTGACAGCTTGGTCAACGCCACTAACAACTAATAAAAAGTCATCCATCTAAGTGTTTGGCAAGATTAATTAACAAGCATTCTATGAGTATTGCATTGCAATACATATAGTCCCCTAGCTGTCTGTTAAACATTCATTGTAATGGAACAAAATTCTAACTTGATCTACAACTTGTCATGGTGTAAACTACATGAAATAACAAACAAACCTACCACTAAATTCTTCAAACAGTTTACTGTAAGAAAAGGGAAAAACATCAAAATGTAATTTATCATGATGTCTTTTAAAATAAATGAGTTATATCCCTTTGAACAGAAATCTAGTAATTATTTTAAAAGTATTTCATCAAAAAATTAATTCTAGGGAAAAGGCTTTAACTGAACACGTAGAAAAACTAAAATCGTTAAATTGAATTTGACCTGTAACTTGTCATGATAAAATTATACATCAAATCAAATATGAAATCAACCTCTTCAGGCATGAAGAAAAAAATCTGAAAAAACAGATTTGCCGGATTGACGGATGGACAGACGGACATTCGTCGGAGGGGGACTAATTAATTGGTACATGTACATCAAGATTTTGGCAAACGTATGATATTCATTGCCACATTTGCACGGATTAATTTTCCGGTTTTGGATATATCTACTGAAATTATAGTTTGATCAGTTTGGGATTTGACCGAAAAAAATGTTTTTTGATTTTTGCCTTCATTTTCATTCTTTTCCATGGCCGTGGTATCAATTAACAGGTGTGGATCCAGGATTTAAACCCCCCCCCCCTTTTTCCAACTTAAATCATCTCCTTCTGATCAAGTTTCCAGTTTGTCGATATATAATTTTAACATTGTCCTCGTGGAATCTTCTGTATATGTTCCTCCAAAGACAAACAAAATAATTTATAGCTTGACCAGTACCTAAAAACTCAATTTCCTTTCGAACCAAACTAAAAAAAAAAAATCAGGAATTTAACCAGTTTTGCTTTTCCCAAAAATGTAACCAATAAGTTTTTTTGTTTTATTTACTTTAAACTCAAAAATATGTAAATTATAAATGTAATCCCGTCCTTTTGCGAGATCCTGATCGTGATAATGATACTTATTATTAGGAATAGGTTTAAATAAAATGTATCCATGTGAAGTCTTCCATTAACTTAACCAACCAAGTGTCAAGTTTAAAATACGTGTTGATCCAACGTATTTAAATATCGGAATAGAAATTTCATATTTTTGTGAGTAATTATAAAAAATTGTGAAAGTTCGTGCCACGAATTATATTGTTAGTTGATAATGTTTACAGATATATCTGTTTTTAATTGGATAATACAAAACGTTTCAGTGGATTTTATTTATTGGTCAAAAAGGTGATTGTGGTCATTAGTTTTATGTTTTTGGGTCAGAAAGGTGAGTTGACATTTTTTTGTATTTGGCTTATGGCTATTCTGCAAATTTTAAATGAAAAACGTCTTCTTGATTAAATGCCTTTTAGTTTTAAGCATTCTTTCTCAATCTTTTTCTTTCTCTCTCTCTCCCCATCTATTAAGATAACAAAGGCGTGTTCTTACTTCGTCACGATATAATGAACCCTAAAGTGTCAGTTGCATATATGTTGGACTGCACGGTCTTTTGATTTATACAACTCCTTTGTATAAGAGCTTTTGTATAAGTTGAATGGTGTTTTATTTGTATGTTTTATATGTTCATGATGCTTTGTTATAATTGTGACCAGCCACGACATATCCAGGCTTATGGAGGTAAAACGTCATTGTGAGAAAATCGCCGTTAACTATATGTGACTAGCCATTTCCAGGCTTAGTTGGGTACATTGTCTAAAATTTTATTTTTGTATATTTATCTAAAATATTCCGAAACAAAACTCTCTGTCATGTTATTATGACATATTTGTTGTAATAGCAATGAAACGAGTCATTTCGAATACCGGTATGAAAATGAGACTGTTCTATGACGACTTTTATTTATTGAAGCCACTAATTTATAAAACACAAAATTATTGTATTTATCGGCTTTTAGTGATGTTGAATAGCGTATTTGAATAAAATTTTAAAGACTTAAATTTACTGCAATGCAAACAATTCTTAGCTCTATTTTAGAACATGTAATTTAAACTTGTTGAAATGAAGTTAGTTTGAAATTTGTCAAAGTAAGCTTTAAGAATTTCTGTTTTTAATTTAGATTTATTATGCATGTCTCTATACATAGTAAGCGACGCGTAACAGTTTATAAGTAGGTGTTCTCTTATATGCATTTGATACGGTGCATTTATTATGGATATATTTCAGACTTCATTTATGAAAGGAAATCTATAAAGCAGAAATTTGATTTTTTTTGCATCAATTTAAAATGTAGATTCAAATATTTTTCACTTCACACGATAAAGTAAAACTTCTTCAAAACTTATATATGTTGTATAGTTCGGCGTCCGCAAAAAAGAAGCCAACGAAAGTGTTTATCTTTTCTTCACAAATACGTATTTCATTGAATCTCGATATTTATCATGTTTATAATTTTTCTAACAATGACGTTCTACCTCCATAAGCCTGCAAATGTCATGGCGGGTCACAATTATTTGTTTTAATTACTTTTTTATATATTAAATCAAAATTTCACCATAGCTTATTTATACAAGTCATGTTGTTTTTATACATGTGTTTTATCTTATGTTGAACTATATCATGTATATGTCTATTTTTATTTCCATTCGTGGTATTGACGTCCTGAACATGCATGAAATATGTACACTATCAAACTTTCTATTGGATGCTGTCTGCCATTCCAGTATTTATTTCTCTTTGATTATTTTGTTTTAAATTATATGCTGTTTGTTCTATCTTTTCCCCCCCTGATGCGACCTTTAATGACTCACTATACGATACGGTAAAGGTTTGTTCAAGTTTGAAGGCCGCCATGTGACATACCGTTGCTTTAGACTATGGTGTCTTAGTACAGGTGTCTCGCTCGCAATATTACCACATTCCCTTATTTTTATATTTAAAACAGGCCAAGCATGCGTGCTTCAATTACTCAGTGCATGCACATCAATCATAGCAAGTCGTAAGGTTGGTCCTAATTTTTTTTGTATACGGAAGTAAAAATTTTAAGAATCGGCGGACCAATACATCCTTAATTTTGCTAATAATGAATAATTTTTCCCTGATCAAATATTCAATATTACAAACAAACTTTGAGAAGGTTGTTTTTTACCAGTGTAGTTCAAATATAAAGAGCGCTAACTAAACATTGTATTTAAACCTTGAGTACATCAAAATAATTTAAATTTAAAGGTTTAATCTTCAGCTAAGTAAACTTATCAGTAATTTAAATAACGTTGTCTGTATAACACGTTTGTAATTAAGATCTTTTAATTGATATAATTATTGCCACAAATATATATTTTTAATTGTACCGTGTCATGCCTATCCTGTTCTGTGGTCGTTTGCACTCTGATTATATAAAAAAGAAGATGTGGTATGATTGCCAATGAGACAACTATCCACAAGAGACCAAAATGACACAAACATTAACAACTATAGGTCACCCTACGGCCTTCAACAATGAGCAAAGCCCATACCGCATAGTCAGCTATAAAAGGCCCCGATAAGACAATGTAAAACAATTTACATTCCATGTACATACAAATTCGTTCCAAGCATTGACTTGAATCCATAAGAACTGATTCAGGGAGGATGGGTAGCAAAGGGACGGCGCTTTTTTCTGGAGGAATATTCCTTTTCGCCTGTTGAGAGACCTTCGTATTTAAAAAAAAAAATATGTATATATACATTATTATACATAGTTCCCTTTTGTACAGCTTATATCCTCATCTTATTTATGAGTAAAATACGTATTTTCGTTATGTTTTGGGATGGTTATTTATTTTAAATTCTGTTCACATGGCACTCTAAGGGTTTACAAAGGCATATTGTTTATTTTCACAATGACCTTGATCCTGACCCCCCTCCTATGTTTGTTCTCATGGCCGTTTTTTTGGTTATTTTACTGTACACTCTGCTCTCTCTCAGTCTGATCGTAGATATAGGGTTCTCGTTATTTCCTTTTGGTGATAGTAATAATATTTTCTGTTATACCTAATAAAATAACTGTTTCATAGGTTTACTTTATTTGTATACAAGTAAAAACTTTCTCATAGTTTACACCGTTAAACTTTATAATTTTGGAAGTGTATAAAATCTGTTCGTTTATAAGTTTTAACAGCAGGCGCTACTGGCGTGGATCGCCCTTTTTGTGTTAGTCGTAATTTTTTTATTTTTTTTTTGGGGGGGGGGGGTAGACGTTGTTAATATATTCTGTAATATTACTTATTTTCACTTGTTTTATATGTCCTGGCCGTTTCCATACGTTTTTTTGCAATGTTATACATTTTTACCCCCTATTATTATTTTCAATACTAAAGAGGGTCTACATAATTTCTAAACGGTAAACTGTTATTGGTCGTATAGAAAAGTAGGATTTAAAGATGACAGAATGATTACAAATAAAAAACACACAAAAAATATATAAATTAAGCGCATTTGATTTGAACATGTCGAACAAGTTTTGAATTGTCCGTTCATGACTGAAAATTAGATCTTCTTCTTGTTCTTTTTCTTCTTTTTTGAAATTTGAAATCTTCGAAACAAGTGGCGAAGAAAACAACATTTTTCAGGCAGTCACTTTCGAATCGTTTGTGCTTCTTCTTGAACATGTTGAATGACTATCCTGCCACATCCTAGTTTTGGAGTGAAAAACAATTTCAAATTTGATAACACAATTCGTTGTTGGTTAAAAATTGAAATTTCGCCAAATTTCGAATCCATCTCGCTATAAACATTAAAGTTTTATTTCGTTCCTTGTGAATATGTTCCATTTTCATATATGCATATCTCGATGCACAATTACATTGACGGTACAAGGTGAATTTTACAGATAAAGCCGTCAAATATATATCAAATATACTAGAACACACCCGTGATATCGCGGGTCTGTGACTGAATTAAAGAATATAACTATGCGTAAGCCTTATTTTAATATTGGTATTGTCATCTGATAAAGTAATGCCGATTATTAGATGCACAGTTTTCTCTGCTTTCAACATCTTTCTGTTTGAACCCGTCGACCTGGAACTTATCAATTATTGGTATAATTAATTTTATTTGGAAAACAAAAGGGCCTGGAAAGGACTATTTTTTAATCAACAGCATTGTCCTTTATGAGTTATAAATAAAGTTGAATTCTTTGATTCGCTGTTTTGCGTCATTCCGGCTAACAAATTAAAAACTGTACATGCTGTACCTTTACGCCTTATTTTAAGTCCAGATTTTTATTATTCGTATTGTCATCTTAGAAAGTCATACTGATTAAAATATTACAATCGGGAACAATGTGACAATGATTGAATTTAGTAGTGTCAACCCTGTGATTACGACCCGTGTATATAGCTAAATCCTAAATACAGCGTTTGGTGGTGCGCCTGTCAGATGCGGAACGTACAGATAAGGTAATAGGTAAAAGGTGAATATACTATTGGTATCGGTATCGGATTCGACCCGGAACTTCTTAATTACTTGCAATATTAATTATGTTGAAAACAAAAGGGTCTGGAGTGGTGTAATTTTTAATCAACAGCGTTGTACTATATTAGTTATATATAAAGTTGAATTCTTTGATTCATCGTTTTCACGTGATGACGGCTGACAAATTGGACTTCGTTATTTTAGTATTATAGATCACAGGCACTTGTTTCTGTCAATATGGGGTTTACTATCAATACAAGTATAAAAAAGTGCCTGTGTTATAGATATATTGAAAACGTCCTAAAGATTGACCTGTAATAAATCAATTGAAAAGTTTATCTGTACACTTTACATGTTCAATTGTTAGTAATCAATACCACATGGGCTATCGTTTACCACAAGGAAGTAGCAATCAGAAGTTTAAACAATTGATAAAAGATGATTTAACAATAGTGGCTAAAAGTAAAAGAAATTAAAGAATTACTTTGAAACATAGATCGGATGGACTATTATGCTGTACACATGTGGTACATTCAAAGGTTTTTTAAAATACATTTGTTAACGTAACTTTTACACCGTGGGACAGTCAGGCCGTTTGTTATTAAACATTCGTGATTTTGAATAATTGTGGAACGTTTACTTTTCGGCTTAGATTGAAGAGCAAATATGAAGTTTCTACGTAAGTTTAAATTGGATAATGAATTGGATCATATACATCATCTTTTACATGCATTTTAAAGAACATACATAATTGACAATCCTTAATTTTTGCAGACAGTCGCACGCACGCATGCAGTTTGAACAACATGAATAATTTGATTTGAGCATATGCAACGTCCTTGAGAATGGCAAAGGTCAAAGGTATAGACGACCTAGCAAAGCTGACTGATCTTGAAGACCAAGTTATTCTTCACGAATTGAAGAAACGGTATGAACGTAATATTATTTACGTAAGTAGTTTTATCTATATTTTTATCTAAACACCATAAAACAATTATGATGGATGTAATATTCAATACGCAAAGTAATATTAAAAATAAGATGTGGTATGATTGCCAATGATACAACTCTCCACAAGAATACCAACATAAAAAAGAAATTAACCAAATTTTATAGGTCACTGTATGGCCTATTTCAGAGAAAACTGTTTTAAAACTTTTTTTGCAATACAGTTCAATTTGATTTCAATAGCAGCTAGCATTTAAAGCAAAGAAACTCAGCTTTGAAATATGACCAAATATAGCACAATTTTTATAGATGTAGGTAATAATATTAACATAATGCAATAGCCATAATTATCAAATTTCTTGTGGCCTACTAGATACATGTCTGTTAAAGCTAAATTAAATAGCAAAATCAGAAAAAAAAAATATTATAGTATTGGTAACTGATAGTCAATGATCGAATAAACTGCATTTGTAAGTCATGGCTCCAATAATATTTGGATAAATGTGTATTATTTTTTTGTTTGTTAATATCAACACAATTAGATATATTGAAGGAAGGAAATAAATGTTGGAGATTTCCTTTGATAAAAACACATAATGAGGGTGCAGATGTGATGTTTCAATGTCACAACAGTTGAACATTGATCATGTTGATGATTAAAACAATTATTCTTCATGTTCTTGTGAGATCACAAAATACATGATAATATATATATTTATTACCCCAAACATGTGCAGCTTGTGCTTGTTGTGAAACGTTAATACAATTCAGAATTATATAGGGAATCTCTGAAGCATGACTGGTGCGGGCCTCTCTTAAGCAGTCAGTGGGCCCCCACTTATGAAAATTCCTGGATCCGCCACTGCAATCCTTTTGGTCAAAAGTTAAATCTTATTTACATTTTTGATTTAACACCTTTTTCAGCCCCTTGGGTGAAAATATAGCTTCATTTATTGTTATTGGGAAAACTACATTTAAATAGAATGTTTCTATTTGAGAGCCCCAGAGGTTTTAAATGTAGCATTATATCATGTTATTTCCTTCACACATTGTGTCTTTAAACACCAGGTCATTTAAAAGTCATTTATGATATGTAGAGTATTTAAATTTCTGAAATGCTGACTAACAACACACATTTTATTTATTTTGAAAGGGTAACACCAAATCGTGACACATTTCGGGTTATTTTCAGTGCTATTGTACCAGATAACTAGAAACGGGTAAAGATTGAACTTATTTAAGGCTTCAGAGACAACAACGAGGTGGACTGATTTTTTTAAAACATCAAATGATAAAATCTGAGACTATAACACATGAATAGCATTAAAGAGTCTAAGGTTGCATGTACCTGTCCTGATCGCATTCCAGTAATCATGATAATATCCAAAGAATTTTAAAGTATTTAAATATTTAAAAAATTAACCCAACTATATAAATGATAATATATATATTTACTCAAATTATTATGACTTGTTTTAGATTTATGCATTCTTATACACAGAGATGCCCAAACCTTGAAAGTATCAGTCCTTTGCAGGGGCAGATCCAACCATTTTAAAAAGGGTGTGTGTGTCCCAACCCAGGAGAAAGGTGTGGGGGGGGGGGGGGGGGTGTGTGTGACAACCATATGTCACCAATCAAATGCATTGATCGTCCAAAGAAAAAAGTGGGTTCCACCCCCCATAACCCTCCTTTTGGATTCATCACTGCTTTCTCACTTTAGTGCAGAGACACTTTGAGAAAAGACTTTTACTAAAAAAAAAAAAAAACTTGTTAAAACTGTAAAATGCTTAACAGCATCCAAGACATGCAAAATAAGTTGGCTTTTAATTCAAGAAAATCTTGACGTTTCGAAATCATTTATATTAAATGTTTTGAACTCAGATAATGGAAATCTATTAATGTCCCACAGAAATGCTGAAGAACTTTTCAAGCATATCCCTTATTTACTCCCCTCTTTTCCAACAGGTGTGGATCCATAATTTAAAAAAAAGGACCCCTTAATAGCAAAGCAATGTTTAGAGAAATACATGAAGTTGTAAAAATTATATGCATTCATGACATTATATATGAAACTCTAAAAGGGGGACCTGACCCCCTGAACACCTCCTTAAATCCCCCTCTGTCCTAGTTACATGTATCTTCCACCTTCAACAGAGACTTGCGAGATATATCTACCTGGTTATCTGTGACAGCAAACTGGAAATAGCATACTCTAAAGTCAATATCTTATGCATCATGTGCATGTTATGTAACAGCTGCAATGAAAATTAACCAATGTTTGATATGCACTTTATGTAAAGCAATATCTTTTGATCATATCACATCAAAACATTCTGGGGTCAAACATTGAATATTATAGTCTCTTTGACACTGATCAAGGACATTCAGGCTGATATCAGGGTTATCTGTAGTCTCATGTTCCAGGAAAAGGATGAGGGTAATTGTCTGAAATGTTGAAAATACATTGAAATAGTGCCACATGTAGAAAATGTAGAAAAACACTTTTTTTGTTGGAAAAAAAAGGGTGGCAGTTTCACAATGAACAAAAAACATCTAAAAAATTGAAAAATGTTTTGTACTTTGCTTTTTTACAAATTTGTATGAAATTTAGTGAATAATCATGTAATGACATTAAAATTAAGTTTCATCTGGACCTTTGGCTAAAATGGCATAGTTCATGTTGTTTACACAATAATCTGATCATTGCTGATTGCAGACAAAATTTAGTACATGTTTTTGGAAATATTCAAAAAGCATAGCCAAAAAAGTTTTTTTTGATAGATATATATATATGGAAGATGTGGTGTGAGACAACTCTCCATCCAAATAACAATTTAAAAAAAAGTAAACCATTATAGGTCAACATGGTCAATGTACGGCCTTCAAAACGGAGCCTTGGCTCACGCCGAACAACAAGCTATAAAGGGCACCTAAATTACTAGAGTAAAACCATTCAAACGGGACGGTCTACTCTATATAAAAAAGGAGAAACAAGAAACACATATATAAATTACATTAACTGAAATGACAACTACTGTTCATCAGATTCCTGAATTAGGACAGGCATGACAGGTGCAAACATTTGCATCGATCAGGATTAAACGTTTTATAGTCTGTTTTATGCAAACAGAAGTTGTCTTATTTGTTTCATGCAAAATATCAGTAACTTACTTACAAAATGTACTTAATATGAACTAAACTACTAATGACATGCTATGACTATTTAATTCTATTCAATAGTTACTGAAATAATTATCTTTATCATTTTATACGAAAAAAGTATCAACCATTTGTGTGTTTTTCTAGCTCAAATTGCCTCCTTAAAAGACGCTTCGTCAGTGACCTGTTACAATTATTTAGGTCAGGAATCTGGGCTATTATCTCCAATGATTTTCCACTAAAGGTAGTCAACATCTCTGTAACAATCGTAAAAATAAACTTTTAAAGTTGGGAAAAACTGTGAGATGCCCCCCTCAGGTATAAACCATTGTATTGTATCATGTATTGTATTGGACAATACATATCCACAATCTACACTGTCATGACTGTAATAGGTGATTTTAACAGTGTTTAACTGAGTGGACAGTATCAAACAAAATTTAGCTTTTTGTTTATTTTGCTTGGTTGAAAAAATTATTTAATTATTGAATAATCGAAGAATTCAAATAGAGAAAAATATTGAAGGAGTGACAATGTGACCAAGCAACGAATTATTTCATTTATAAATGCATGTACCGCATGATTTGATTATCAGTGTTGTTCTGTCACAGTTGAATATTTTGTGATATTTGAATTCTTTGATTATTTATTCTTTTTATTGCATTTGCAAATGGCTTTTTAAAATTTAAAGTAGAAGACATGTAAAGAACTTAATTTATCTTCTTCCTTGCGTTCTTATTAATTTGGTTTGTTCGAACATTATCTATGTGTTAATTGACAATGCCAAATTATCAGTTTTTGTTTCACTTGGAATTCAATGTAATTCATTGCAACCAATGAAATAAGTAAACACTTTTTACTGAAGATCAAGTTTTTAATTTTCTGATATATACAAAATGCATCAGGTGCATTTCACTTTAATCATGTCATGCATCATGTGCATGTGTGCATCAGTAATCACTTGGAAGTGTAAAAGCCTGCAATAACTGCATTTATATAGCGATTAATTCTGTATATATTTTGTATAAAACTATGATGAAACTAATTGACTTAACATGCTTAAGTTTAAAACAAGTTTTAAAGAAAGGCGAAATGTACCAAAGGAACTTTCACACTCACGTTGAAAACACACTGACAGGCAAACCATGAAAACGACCACAAAAGGCAATAAACAGTAAACAATATACAACAAAGAAAACAAAGACAAGCTATCCCAGGCAACATAGGATCCAGAGGGGGGGGGGGTCTGGGGGTTGGTACCCCCCCTTTTTTTGGACGATCAATGCATTTGAATGGGGACATGTAGTTGGAACCCCCCCCCCCCCCCCTTTGTCCTGGGTTAGGACCCCCCTTTTTAAAATAGCTGGATCCACCCCTGCAACATGAATCCCACAAAAAAGGGGGTGATCTGAGGTGCTCTAGTAGGGTAACCAGGTCCTGCTCCATATGAAGGATCCAGAGTGATAAATTGCAATTAATCAAGCACCAGTAAAATACCATTGATAATGTTTGATATTCAAGTGCAATGTTTCATATCCATGTACATTTCTTGAATTTTTGTCAAAATAGAGACTTTTCTATAGAAATCTTAATCTTAACTTATTGACAATGACAATGTAAGATTGTAAAATCCTCTTTTTATTCCAGACATATATTGGAGATATTTTGGTATCTGTAAACCCATATGCTTCATTGAATATTTATGGAGATCAGGTAAGATAAATGTTTTATAAATTTTAACCCTCTATAATAATCGAGGGTAAAATTTTATAATTTCGGTACTACAATTTGTATATTATGTATATATTATAGAAAGTCAAAATTTATAAAATACTGTTATTATAATATCTGATGGAAAAGAACAAGAACACTGCCATACTAAATAATTGGAAATAAGATAAAATATCCAAAAAATTTTTACTTAAAAACAATTTACACATTTATAATTACATGGCAAAAAAAAATGAAAAAAGAGGGGGAAGGGCTTCCCCAAGCACCTTTGAAACAATCTACCTATTAAAAATCATGGCATTCCAGATTGGCTTTTGACAGTTATATAATTTTCCACCACCAGTTTTGATGATGATCTTTTTATCAGTTTAACGATTATTTACATTGACATAAGATTGACTTGAAACAATACACAGATCTGGTGATATTATACACCTTGGTATGATAATATTGATAAAGTTTGTGTAAACATACTTAAAAAGTCTACAAACACCTGTAAGCACCTGCTCAGGTGAAGAATTTTCCTGAGATTACCTCAATATATTTTGACTATTGATTTTAGATTTATCATGTTTATTACTGTCAATTTCATGGATTTTATGACATGATAATAAAACTTTTCTTTTTAGATTTCTGTGATCAGATTAAAAATTTATAGAGAAATAAGTCATTGGGTTTATACCAAGGCCAATTATAGAATTTTCCAAATACACATACAGACTGAGAAGCCAATAGGTGAAAAGATTCCATCTGAGAAATAAGAAACTCTGTTGAACATTTAAAATAGCATAATTTTATTTAATTAACTGATTCATTACCATGGTAACACATACAAAAAATGTCAAACAGAAACCAAAGAAAACCATTGAATTAAATGCAGACTTCAGACCAGAAATTATCTGACATTTATTTTAAATTTGGGATGGCACCTAGCTATACATAACTCTGTCTTCAAAAATTATCATCTGAACTTAAGATCATTTGGGAATTGGCCGTTTCAGAATCTAAAGCATCATGGGTAATTTCATTGTTTTCGTACCCTAAAGTGAAAATAACGTTACGTCATTGTTTATTACGTTTTAAACCAATCAAAATGCTTAAGTGTAAGCTTTTGAAAATACTACCCAGGATGCATTAGATTTGAAACGGCGAATTGACCCTTAATTATGACATAGAATTTCTGATTTTTTGTTGAATATTGCTGAATAGGTTCTGGACCCTAGCTGAATGCATACTGAACCAAATTTTAAGATCTGTAAATGCTGAAGCACTTTCTCCACATTTACAAAGGTCTAACAAATACTGAAAACTTACTGGACTGTTCACATATGCTGAAAAGGTACTGTTTTATTTTCTGACAAGTTCAAACTGTGCTAAAATTCAGACATTAAGCACCTTAACCAATTTAAATTATTTTAAATTATATTTTGCAGATTGGGCAAGATTATGGCAACCTCAAGTTACTTAGTGATATGCCACCACATATATATGCCCTGGCAACAAAGGCGTACAAATGCTTGATGAAATCTGGTGTGAGTCAATGTATGTTAGTTAGTGGAGAATCAGGGGCAGGTAATTTACTATAATAATAATAATTCTTTATTTAAAGAGGGTTACACAGTTCTTCCCTCATGAAATACAATGAAATATAACAAACAATTACAAAATATCAAACAGACACACATACAGGAATAATGAAATAAAAAATTGTCATGAAGTATACAATTTTCAAAACAGGTACTAGCTTGTGTAAGGTCATCATACCTTTAAACATATTTATAAGATTTACCAAATTAAAATCTTCATTTAGTCTTTGTTGATAAATTAAGAAACCAACATGACCAAGGTTCAAACACTTTTGAACTTGTAAAGTTGACCTGGCTAAGAGAGGCAGTTTTTGAATATATCATTTATCCTTCCACAATGTTCACTGTTCAAAACAGCATACTTGGGTACCCCATATTTCAAAGTGCTTTCTGTGGGTTCCATGTATGATTGGAACAGCGCTGAAACACAAACTAATGATAACAAAATACACCAATCTTGCTGATCAATGAGAACAAGTAAAGAAATCATCAGTTTCATTGTCACAGCTTGCTATTGAATCAATGGCATTTATATAATGTAATTTCAGAAATTGCGTTAAATTTTCATTGCTTTTGAACAATGGAAAAAAATCCAACCTTTATTGTGGTGTTTACTGAAAATGCTTCATACAATAACACTTATAAATTTGAAATGTGAGTTTTTATTATTTTGAGAATATGACGTATCTTCAAATATAATTTTCACTGTAAATAGAAACATCACAAAAATATCCAAATTTACTGTACATGGAGACAACAGATGAAAGGTTCAGATATATATATGTATAAAAATAGACTTGAAAACCATCTTTTATGTGAAAAAAATTTATAAATATTATATTTAATAGGTAAAACAGAATCTACCAAGATGGTTGTGGCTCAGCTTGTCAGAATCTCAAAGTCAGCCTCTTCAAACTTAGTAGAACAAATAAAAGAGGTAAAGAAATGTTCTATCTGCTCAGTTACTTTTACGTACTACAACTAAGTCAAATATTTAATATGAAAAAGTTGTAGATTGGGATGGATAGTTGTGTCATTTGCAACCATACAACATCTCTATATTTTATGCACTCAATAGTGCAGATTTTAAAATAATGTGAAATAAATACTGTACATTTTATATCAGATATTATCAGAGCAAACATTAATAAAAGTTCTCCATGCAACTTTCTCCATGTTTTTTTTTTTTATTTCAGTTTGATCTGCATTGCTTTGGTAATAATTAAGTTGAATATAAAATATTCAAATTGAAAACAATACTGAGAAATTATCTCAAGACTGAAAAAACTTCGAATTGCAAAACATCAAATAAAAAACATAATATTAAGATGTTATTTTACAGAATCAAAAAGACTTTTATCGTACTACACAATGATAGCTTGATCTGTTCAATCTATACTGTTTTTTAGACTCTGAATGATTCAAAGTTTTACATAATATATCATTAGGAATCAGTCATTATTTTGTTGACCTTTATACATGCTATAAGTGTCAATGTATATTTGTTCTGCCTTACAGAAGTTCCCTTCAAAACTATGTTCTAAACAATGCCTTGATATAATTTATTGTTTTTGTTCGAACAAATATTCTACATCCATTATATCATTATGAACATTTTAATACTACAGTTTTTATAAGCCTGTTTAAGGGACGTATTATGGTACACTGTAGTCTGTTCGTCTGTCTGTCCGTCTGTCTGTCTGTCTGTTATCAACATGTCAAACATTAACATACATGAGCTCTTTTTTGTTTTTCTTTAATTTTAGATTTTTACATTTCTGAGTAATGGTGTTTTATTCATTAAAAAAGGGGTGATTTTCAAGTTTTTGGATAATAACTCAAGAATACTTTCACCAACTTGCAAATTATTTTGGTGAATTGTTCATATCTATTGACATGAGCTCCCTTTTGATTTTTATAAAGGAGTAGGTTCAGTAAGACCCCTTTTTGGCCCCAAAATATAGCAGTTTTACAAAATTGTAAAAATGTAAAATATAATTTATTTTTTTGACCGTTGAATGCTTCTGCTACATAGATATGGGCTGTTTTTGACAATACAATGCACATATATCAGGTACTAGCACCATTAAGTCTTGCTGAATTACTGAAATCTTCACAATTCTAGCATTTTAGTTAAATTTTAGACGGTTAATTTCCGTGCAAAACGAAAGTGATTTGTGTTCATCCTAAATATTGAAATGGAAGTTGTATTTGATAATAATACATAACATTTTTAAGGTTGAGGATGAACACGGATGTGGCTACTTTCATTTTTGACAAAAACCATCTGAAAAATGACATTTTTCGGCATATTTGGTAGATTGTTCATATTTGAGCTTGAATCGTGTCGTTTTAATGACTAAATCAGTTAAAATCTTTCACATACACAAATTGAATCAAATAAAATAGACACTCAAGTGTTTAAAAAGTGGTCAAAATCTTTCGTCAGATGAACGTGAAATTTGAGGCCAAAATCAGTCTTTACCGGAATTAATCCTTTATGATTTTATGTGTTTTATTCATAAAAAAAGGGGGATTTTTGTTCCTGGTTTTCTGACAAAAAATCAACAATAATTTCAGCAGTTGTTATATATGAAACTTTGATGAAATGTTTATATACAGTATATTAAATTGAGCTCCCTTTAAACTGTTATAAATTGTACATTTCTGAGTTATGGTGTTTGAATTATTAAAAAAGGGGAGATTTTCCAGTTTTCAGACAATAACTCAAAATTGCTGTCAGCAATTCTCATGAAACTTTGGTAAATTGTTTATATCTAAAGTAAGCTTGAAATCTTTTTGGATTTTCATAAGTTTCTAATATGACACTGATAATTCATTGAATTTTTTTTTGTAGTCTGACAACAGATTTACTTAGCACAGTGTACGTATTGCACAACAGCAAGAAATCTTAAATTGAATATAAATTCAATTCATACAACCAATTTCAAGTTCTGTGACTACATTTATTCAGAATTAACCTATACTATGTTAAATATTTAATTACAATCCAAATTTAGACCTGTATCAATCTTGAATAATGTGTCCATTTTTGTCCAAACTGTTCAAGAGTTTGACCTTTGTTTGCATATCTAGCTACGCTCAGTAAGGCAGCTTATTGTTCTAGTGGAAATAATGTTACTGAATGTTTCTTCCTATTTTAACTTATATTATGAAGGAACTTCTATTTCATGACAGAAAATGCTGGGTTTTTTTTGTAGTCTTTTATGCAGACCGTACATTTATTCATATTTAAGCTTTTGAATCTTTTTGAAGGATTATTTAACTACAGGAAACAACTATTTTGCAGGTGAATCCACTTCTTGAAGCTTTTGGTAATGCACACACAGTGATGAATGATAACTCAAGTCGCTTTGGTAAACTGATAGAAATACAATTTCTGAACACTGGTGTAGTCGTAGGAGGTAGGTGAACGTTTTTAGAACAGTCTTCAAATACAGTGGCTGCTTCATGTGTTTTAGGTCTCTTGGTCTGATACATTATGATAAACAGGCCCTTTGCCAGGAATTTCCAATCCCCCAACTCATATTTAACAGTCACAATTCGAACAGAACATTGACTTTAACAGTGCTTATTTGTTTTCAGGACGAACCCCCCTGGCTACGGGTATGATAAAACCAAGTTTTTGTTTTGTAATCATGTTCCCTCTGTAAGGGTATTACCTAAAAGGGTTATAATTATTAACATAGACAAATAAAATACACAGTGTATAATTATACACTAGTGTAAATATGAAGTGGAATAATATTAGGCCTTCAACAAAGAGTAGAGCCCAATGACCATACTGTATAAATCAGCTTTAAAAGGCTTTTAAAGGCTCCTTAATGGAAAATGTGATTAAATTTGTACAATATAAACTATTGGATTATAATAAAACAATTTATAATAAACAGTTATGACAGAAATGAACAAATGAATATCACTGAACAACAGACTCCTGACTCAATGTAACAGGAACTCACAGAGGTGCTCAGGTTTATGCATGTTGAATAGCACACAACCCTCTGTAATCTGGAATAGTGGTCTGACTAATTATATCGCAACATAAGAACAAATATCTGCTACCCAAGAGAAAATAAATCTGGAATTCCACTGGAATCCCAGCTGGAATTTTGATGGGATTCCAAGTGGGATCCCACCTAATTCCACCGGGATAAAATTTCGGGAATCCCGCCAAAAGTCCGGGATTTCCGATGTAAATCCCGGTTGAAATATACTGGGATCCCACTGGGATATTGTGGGAATTCAATTGGGATCCCACTGGGATAAAATTTCGGGATTCCCGCTAAATAAGCGGGATCCCGATGTAATGTACTGGGATAAAATTTCGGGATTCCCGTTAAAGAAGCGGGATCCCGATGTTAATCCCAGTGGAAATATACTGGGATTCCCGGAAAAAAAAGCGGGATCCCAAAAATAAATACCAGCAGGATATACATGCACCAATTCAAATTGCACTGCCACTGGGATTGAGCCGATTCCTGGGTTATTTATGCAAAAGGATACATGTCATGTTTTCCTTTCTGTTAATTAATTTGCTGTCTGTACGTCCAACTTAAGTTGCTGAGTAAATCATGGTAACTGGAATATCTGCATGCAATCTGTTTCGTCGGCAGCTCCATTTAAAAAGATCAGTATATCCCCTAAAAGTATGAAAAAAATCCACAAAGAATCATTTGTTCAATACGTTTTGAAGCAACAAATTCAATAGAAATATTATTGCATGTTAATATTTATAGAATACAGTAGAATGGAAGCTAGTCCAAATAATTATGAAGTCTCGGAAGGTTATTTTAATCTTTTTGCAAATTAATTACCTTCCCCCTTTTTTTTATCCCCTGACGATAAATAACTAGCGACTTATTATTTTCACCAAATAAACATAGACACAACTGAATTAAATTTTGACATACCTACTATTTATGCCTGTTATGTGACAAGTTAACAAGTTTATTCAGTGTATATATGTTAAAAATAAATACGTCTGAGTCAGAATATATTTTCAGTTTATGCTTTCAAGACTTTCTGATGTTGATTTGCTCAGATAAAAACCATACAAATCATAGTTCCTCAATTATTTATATTTATATTCATTATATGCACATATACACATGTTTAATTAAATTATTAATGCACTTATCTGAAAACATCATCTTCGTCCTCAATGTCCATAATTCAGCGTGAACAAATTTTGATGACGTTTTTACCAGTACACAAACGTCGACGTGACAATCTCGCCCCAAATTATATCGGCCAAGTTGATCTGTCTCCGTAACGGTATTATAAATAAATTAAAGTTATCGCATAAAAGTATTAATTACTGGCCAGTTTTTACTAAATATAAGAAAGGAATACTTTAGTAATCGGCATCTGGTGCATGCGGATAAGATAGTGGCTCCATTATTTAGGACAGTATTTTCTTGGGTCGAACTGTTCAGTACAATTGAAAACAAAGCACGTGGTCATCATTTTTTTTTTTAACTTTTTACATAAGTTAAGAGGCCAACGTTTTACGACGTCAGTCATTATCTTATCATTGATACCGGACGAAAACTAATAGAAACGCACTTATGAGAACTTGGGGAACATTAGAAACGCCGAAGCTTGTCTGGCAAAACACCCGTTGACATTTCCTCGGACGACTTGTCATTATATCGCGAAAATCTCAGCATTTTTCTGACTTATAAATATCTGTCAAACTGGATATTATGTGACACTTAAATGTGATTGGCTTCACCTGACAGCTTTGGTGTCATACACATTGTTAATTAACACCAATAACCTATACTTGATGTTTAATATTAGAGACATACGTATACACAAACAAAACACTTGCATATTTTCAACAACATAAATTAATTATGGTTCATACAATTTCCCGTTTTAACTAGACTGGGATCCCAGCATCAGAAAATTTTCCCGATTGGGATCCCGGCTTTAAACAGTTCCTATTGGGATCCCAGTGTCTGATATTTATCCCGTTTCATCTATACTGGAATCCCGGCTTCAGACAGTTATCCCGAATGCGATCCCAGTTTCAGATATTTATCCCGAATGGGATCCCGCTTCCAGATGCTTATCCTGGCTTATCCCGACAATTTCACCGGGATTGCATTGGGATCCCGATCGATCCCGTTTTCGTTTTCTCTTGGGTACTCATTAAAGATATTCTACAGCTATCAATATTTTACACAATTTATTTCATCAGTTTGTCATTAAATTTAGTCCAGCTAGTGCAAAAATGTATTATTCATTTGATTTTTTAAAGTTGAATATTTGACTTCCAGCAAAAGTGACAGAACATATGTTAGAGAAAAGTCGATTGGTCCATACATCAGACAGGGAGAGAACTTTCCATATTTTTTACTGTATGGTAGCAGGATTGAATAAGTATGAAAGGAAAAGATATTTCTTAGCAGACAGACCAGAATCATACAGGTACAGAATAATGATTACACAGGGCCCCAGATAACTTCATTTTGTTTGAAAGTGTTGAACAATTAAAAACTTTTCTGGATTCGAATAAATAGCAAAAGGGGTATTGATGTCAATTATTATCTAAACATTAAGAATATTTTTTTTAAGTCTTCTTTCAAGTTAGTAATTATATAAACAAATTATTATGATGTACACCATGGTTGTCATAATGTTGTCTTAATTAGGACCCAGCCTTTAGGCGAGTCGCCCTATAGTGATCAGTCTGTCCGTCCGTCCGTCTGTAACACTTTAACTTTGTGTCCGCTCCATATCTAGAGAACCATTATGATTTCGTACTTTATACTTAACATGTTTATTTACCACCACCAGAGGGGGTGTCATGATGTTTGTACAACTTCCTAGGTCAAAGGTTAAGGTAAAAAAACTTTGGTTTAAGTTGACAACCCTGTGTCCTGTGGTGAAGATCGTGGCTGCTCTATATCTTGAGAACCATTATGATTTCAAAGTTTATACTTGACATCCATTTTAACCAACACCAGAGGATGTGTCATGATGTATGTACAACTTCCTAGGTCAAAGGTCAAGGTCAAAAACTTTGGTTTGAGTTGACAATCCTGTGTCCTGTGGTAAATATCGTGTCCGCTCCACATCTAGATAACCGTTATGATTTTATACTTAATACTAAACATGTTTATTAACCACCACCAGAGGGCGTGTCATGATGTATGTACAACTTCCTAGGTCAAAGATCAAGGTCAAAAAAACTGGTTTCAGTTGACAACCCCGTGTCCTGTGGAGAAGATCGTGTCCGCTCTATATCTTGAGAACCGTTAACCAACACCAGAGGGTGTGTCATGATGTATGTACAACTTCCTAGGTCAAAGGTGTGTCTGTCTGTTGGTCTGTCCATCGCTAACAAATTTGATCCACACTATATTTTGAGAGGACAGCTGTTATTATTTCATACTTTATACCTGACAAACATTTTCAACTTAACATATATATTAACCCACACCAGAGAATGTGTCATAATGTATGCATCCTAGGTCAAAAGGTCAGTCCGTCGGTCTGTCCATCTGTTCGTTGTTCTTAACAAATTGTGTCCGCTCTACCTCTCGAGAACCGTTAATATTTCATACTTTATACTTGGTGGGTCATAATATATTGAAGGTATGATTCTAAAAATATGTGACAAATATCAATTGGGCAGCACCTTTAAACATATTGTTCAAACATCAATCCATATATCCAGAAGTCACCTTAGAGTAGTCAACAATGAGTTCACATCATGCAGTCATATCACTATTATACTATGAAAGTAAGTTGAGAATACTTATCAGTTTTAACTTAAAATCTTAGAATAAAATCACACATGAGACTATGTAATAACTTCAAATAATGCTTCATATCAGATTATCCATACAACTTATTTACCCCACGTTATTGTCAGCGGGGCCCACAGAAATGGTATCTAGATGGTTTTGTATTTTGTCAATTTGAGATTGACAATAGCATTTTTGGCCGAATTTTAACTGTTATAATAGATCTGTAATTTGTTAATATGATATATACCATGCTTTTTGTGCTGTCTTGAAATATTAGTGAAGTTAGAGGTTGTTTTCCTATGTTTTATCCCTCACTGTTTCTTTTAGATCAATAATACTGTAATTACATAAGTTTTTGAGATTTTTTTAGGAAGGACAAAAATGCAAGTTTATTTTATTACAATTTCAGGGATATCTGCCTACAGATATTTGTATCAGATATAAAAATGTTCTTTCAGAATCTATAAGTTGGTATTAATTGTTACCATTAACCGTACACCACTTGTAACTTTCTGTCTTTCCATTTGCCCATTTTCATTTAAAACACAAGCCTTAGTCCCCAAACACATACTGTATAAACATTAATTTTTGTGGGGTTAAATTTTCGTGGTTTTGTATCCAAAAGTAAGTTCGTGTGGATTAATTTTCGTGGATTTTAAGATTAGAAAACAATTATGTAAATGTAACTTTATAATTTACAATATTCAATAAAACTTATCTGAACTTTCACCGTTGGGAAAAATCAATAATTGCATTTTATAGTAACATTGAGCACTAATCAAGTGGTGTAGTCTGCACACGCTAATATGGGCTTTTACACACCTTTGATGTTTTATCCAAGGGCAATGATTGTTTAATAAATATATTACTACTTGAGGGCATTACAGACGCATTAGACTGTTGAATGACATTGATTGACAGTTATTGATCATTACTAATTACTGTTCAAACAAAGTATTAGGATTATCATCTGACTTAAAGAAAACCTTTGAATATCGATGTCTAATCAATTAACCTATTTTTATTTTAATGTATGCATTTGTGACCCGCCATGACATTTGCAGGCTTATGGAGGTAGAACGTCATTGTTGATTTTTTTTTAACTACATAATAATTTTATTCATCAAATATTGCTTGTCATTGTTAAAAAATTATAAACATGATAAATATCGAGATTCAATGAAAACGTATTTGTGAAGAAAAGATAAACACATTCCTTGGCTTCTTTTTTGCGGACACCGAACTATACATCATATATACGTTTTGAAGTTTGACTTAATCGTTTTAAATGAAAAATATTTGAATCTACATTTTAAATTAATATACAAAAAATCAAATTTCTGCTCTGTAGATTTCCTTTCATAAATGAAGTCTGAAATAAATCCATGATAAATGCACCGCATTGAATGCTTATAAGAGAACACCTACTTATAAACTGTTACGCGTCGCATACTATGTTTAGAGACATGCATAATAAATCTAAATTAAAAAAGGAATTCTTAAAGCTTAGTTGGACAACTTTTAAACTAACTTCATCTCAACAAGTTTAAATAACATGTTTTAAATTGAGCTACAAACAAAACAAAAATGCTCTAAAGACTTTCTTTCATAAATGAAGTCTGAAAAATATCCATAATAAATGCACCGTATCAAATACATATATGAGAACATCTACTTATAAACTGTTACGCGTCGCATACTACATGTATGTTTAGAGACATGCATAATAAATCTAAATTAAAAGGGGGAATTCTTAAAGCTTTCTTTGACAAATTTCAAATTAACTTCATTTCAACAAGTTTAAATTACATGTTCTAAAATAGAGCTAAGAATTGTTTGTATTGTAGTAAATTTATTTTTTTTAAATTTTATTCAAATACGCTATTGAACACCACTAAGAGCCAATAAATACAATAATTGTGTATTTTATATATATGTGCCTTCAACAAATAAAATAGATTTCGAAAAAGAGTAGGCTATAATGCCGCTACAAGGCAGCACTCGCACCTGCAAAGTGGAAAGGGATTAATATAGTTGCAAAACTTGTTTCCCAATCCACTATAAATAAATATGTTTAAACTAAACTAAACAAATAAAAGTCGTCATAGAACAGTCTCATTTTCATACCGTTATTCGAAATGACTCGTTTCATTGCTATTACAACAAATATGTCATACATGTAATAACATGACAGAGAGTTTGTTTTGTTTCTGAATATTCTACATACATATACAAAAAAGCAATTTTTAGACAATTTTCCCTCCTAAGCCTGGAAGTGGCTAGTCACATATAATTAACGGCGTTTTTATTACAATGACGTTAGATACCTCCATAAGCCTGGATATGTCGTGGCTGGTCACATTTATGTTCATCAGTTATATAATTGTCAATAAGATGTTGTCAGATCATAAAATAATATAAATCTACAGTTAAATTTTCGTTGGGGTTTTAATTTCGTGGATAATTCTTATCCACGAAATAAACGAAATTAAATCCCCCACGAAAATTTCTGCTTTTACAGTAGTTCTTTTATTTTGAGAAAGTTTGCATACATTTCATGCATTTATAACCATAGATGGCCCACGGTCTGTGTTAAAAAATAAAACTCCTCTCCTTTCCTTTGCATTCTTTTCAAATTTTGAGGGGACCTCAGTGGCCGAGTGGTCTTCATAGTTACTACGCACTGTAATCACAAGCCAGAAAAGACTGAGGTTGTGAGTTTGAATCTCGCTGGTGATGTTGCACTGGACTCCAATCTTAATTGACTAGGATTGTCATTTTTCCTATCGAAAATCAGTGGTTTTCTCCAGGCACTCTGGCTTCCTTATCCAATAAAAACTGGCTGCCACAAAATAGCCTAAATGCGGTGCTTAAAAGTGGTATTAAAACACAAAAAATCACAATCAAATCAATTTTTGATGGAATGATCCTCTGGAACAGATTATTCTCTCTCCATGTCAATCATTCTTTTGAATTACTTGTAGAATTTTGTTTTAATGACATATTAACATCAAATTGAACATTTATATTAACAGGTTAGTTGACCCTGGTGATGGTACACCAGTATTTACCAGTAATGAAGACTACCAAAGATATCATGAAATGATGGTTGATATCAAACACACAATGAAAGCTGTAGGATTTTCAGAACAGGTTAGAATAATGGACTTGTAAATTTTGTATCTTAAGAGTATGCTTATAAAACATGTGCCTTCAATTATATTTCATTTGCAATATTAGAATTAGAGGATATGGTATGAATTTGCCAATAGGCTATTTTTCGAATCATGTCTTTCACTTGAAAGACTGTTAGTTTTGTATGCCTCTACAACAATAGAAGACATGCCTGTATCCCTACACTATCAATGTTTCAAGCACTTTCAGAATCTTCAATATGCAGGGTAATCTAGAAATGATGAATTAAAATATTTTAGAAATAGATGAGACAACTCATCACCAGAGACAAATGATGTAGAATTTAACATAGGAAGACCTATGGCCTTCAACTATATATGAGCAAAACAAATACTGTATAGTAAGATAAACATTTATGAATAAACATTTTTTATTGAAATGGAAGATGATTATATTATGCATCTTTACTTATTTTAAAAAGAGCCATATATTTAGTAATATAAGCAGTTTTTTTATTTCAGGATGTAGATTTGATTTTAGCCATTATGTCTGGCATCCTACACCTGTGTAACATAGAGTTTGTCCAGGAACCAGAGTCAGGACAAGTTATTATACTCAATGAAAATGAGATTGATGCAGGTTAGTACAGATCTAAGATAGGGTTAAGAACCACAAAATTAAAATATGTGTAGATTAGGCATTTTTCTGTTTTAATTATAATGGCTGCTTATTTACTTTTCTGAAATGTGGTAGAGGACAGTATAAGAAATTGAATTGTATGCATAGGTGTATTACCACCATTGATTTCCCCCTATTAATCTTTGTTAAATGCACTTTTTAGCTCACCTGGCCCGAAGGGCCAAGTGAGCTTTTCTCACCACTTGGCGTCCGTCGTCCGTCGTCGTCGTCGTCGTCGTCGTTAACAATTTACATTTTGAACTTCTTCTAGAGAACCACTGAATGGAATGGAACCAAACATGGCATGAATGTTCCTTATGAGGTGCTGACCAAGTGTTGTTACTTTGTAGCCGATCCATCATCCAAGATGGCCGCCAGCGGGGGACTTAGTTTAACATAGGACACTATGGGAAATGCATACAAATGACTTCTTTTAGAGAACCATTGAATGGAATGAAACCAAACATGGCATGAATGTTCCTTATGAGGTGCTGACCAAGTGTTGTTACTTTGTTGCCGATCCATCATCCAAGATGGCCGCCAGCCGGGGACTTAGTTTAACATAGGACCCTATGGGAAATGCATACAAATGACTTCTTTTAGAGAACCACTGAATGGAATAAAACCAAACATAGCATGAATTATCCTAATGGGGTGCTGACCAAGTGTTGTTACTTTGTAGCCGATCCATCATCCAAGATGGCCGCCAGCGGGGGACTTAGTTTAACATAGGACCCTATGGGAAATGCATACAAATGACTTCTTCTAGAGAACCACTAAATGGAATGAAACCAAACATAGCATGAATATTCATTCCTTATGGAGTGCTGACCAAGTGTTGTTACTTTGTAGCCGATCCATTATCCAAGATGGCCACCAGCGGGGACTTAGTTTAACATAGCACCCTATTGGAAATGCATACAAATGACTTCTTTTAGTGAACCACTGAATGGAATGAAACCAAACATGGCATGAATGTTCCTTATGTGGTGCTGACCAAGTGTTGTTACTTTGTAGCCGATCCATCATCAAAGATGGCCGCCAGCAGGGGACTTAGTTTAACACAGGACCCTATGGGAAATGCATACAAATGACTTCTTTTAGAGAACCACTGAATGGAATAAAACCAAACATAGCATGAATGTTCCTTATGGGGTGCTGACCAAGTGTTGTTACTTTGTAGCCGATCCATCATCCAAGATGGCCGCCAGCGGGGGACTTAGTTTAACATAGGACCCTATGGGAAATGCATACAAATGACTTCTTTTAGAGAACCACTGAATGGAATGAAACCAAACATGGCATGAATGTTCCTTATGAGGTGCTGACCAAGTGTTGTTACTTTGTTGCTGATCCATCATCCAAGATAGCCGCCAGCCGGGGACTTAGTTTAACATAGGACCCTATGGGAAATGCATACAAATGACTTCTTTTAGAGAACCACTGAATGGAATAAAACCAAACATAGCATGAATGTTCCTTATGGGATGCTGACCAAGTGTTGTTACTTTTTAGCCGATCCATCATCCAAGATGGCCGCCAGCGGGGGACTTAGTTTAACATAGGACCCTATGGGAAATGCATACAAATGACTTCTTCTAGAGAACCACTAAATGGAATGAAACCAAACATAGCATGAATGTTCCTTATGGAGTGCTGACCAAGTGTTGTTACTTTGTAGCTGATCCATTATCCAAGAAGGCAGCCAGCGGGGGACTTAGTTTAACATAGGACCCTATTGGAAATGCATACAAATCACTTCTTCTAGTGAACCACTGAATGGAATGAAACCAAACATGGCATGAATGTTCCTTATGTGGTGCTGACCAAGTGTTGTTACTTTGTAGCTGATCCATCATCCAAGATGGCCGCCAGCGTGGGACTTAGTTTAACATAGGACCCTATGGGAAATGCATACAAATGACTTCTTTTAGAGAACCACTGAATGGAATGAAATCAAACATGGCATGAATGTTCCTAATGTGGTGCTGACCAAGTGTTGTTACTTTGTAGCCGATCCATTATCCAAGATTGCCGCCAGCGGGGGACTTAGTTTAACATAGGACCCTATAAGGAAATGCATACAAATGACTTCTTTTAGAGAACCACTGAATGGAATAAAACCAAACATTGCATGAATGTTCCTTATGAGGTGCTGACCAAGTGTTGTTACTTTGTAGCTGATCCATCATCCAAGATGGCCGCCAGCAGGGAACTTAGTTTAACATAGGACCCTATGGGAAATGCATACAAATGACTTCTTTTAGAGAACCACTGAATGGAATAAAACCAAACATGGCATGAATGTTCCTTATGAGGTGCTGACCAAGTGTTGTTACTTTGTAGCCGATCCGTCATCCAAGATGGCCGCCAGTGGGGGACTTTTGAATGAAATTAAACATGTTCCTTTTCTTATAAATGAGGTTGTGTTGTCACTTTTAGCCAAATTTTATATTTTTTTATATGATTTCAAAAACCCAAGTAGAATCAGGTGAGCGATACAGGCTCTTGAGAGCCTCTAGTTAAAAAATTGTACAGTATTTACCTTTATTTCTCCAAAGCAATACTTTGCATGAATAAAGTTTAATCCTTCCCAGTGCTACAGCAAAAATTTCACACTACATTTCATTGCATATAAGAAAGTAACCATCACCGGAAGTAAACAACCCAATTTTTACACTGTTTACCTGCTTTGCTAACTATGTAACCTTAACTTTCCAAAATATTTTATAAGACCATCAAATAGATAAGGAATAATGCTTTTAGACACCCAACATACATTTATACGTTTATGACTCAGAAAAATTTAATTGCTTTGAAATACAGGGTTTATTTTCTACAACTGTCAAATTTAAGGAATATGTTTTTAGGCCTACTTTCATACACAACAGGATGTGACGCACCATGATTTGGTGGTATTACACCTATAGCTGTGAATTCATCATTTTAAGCTTCACAATACATTAAATAGATGTGCGTCCATGATTTTGAAAAAAAGTTATGAACATGCTGAGGGTCCCCAAACTAGGCAATATGGGAATTGAATTTCCTTAAACTGCCTCTAGTATCAATTTATATTATTGTAGTAATTGTATACATGTGTATACAAAAAAAAGAAGATGTGGTTTGATTGCCAATGAGACAACTATCCACAAAAGACCAAAATGACACAAACATTAACAGCTACAGGTAATCGTATGGCCTTCAACAATGAGCAAAGCCCATACCGCATAGTCAGTTATAAAAGGCCTCGATAAAACAATGTAAAACAATTCAAACGAGAAAACTAACGGCCTTATTTATTTAAAAAAATGAACGAAAAAACAAAACAAATATGTAACACTTAAACAAACGACAACCACTGAATTATAGGCTCCTGACTTGGGACAGACACATACATAAATAATGTGGCGGGGTTTAACATGTTAGCAGGATCCCAACCCTCCCCCTAACCTGGGACAGTGGTATAACAGTACAACATAAGAACGAACTATAAAAATCAGTTGAAAAAGGCTTAACTCATCAGATAGACAAAAAATTATAATGCAAATTATATCATCTTTCTTTTCTTTACAGCTTCAGTATTACTGTCCTTACAGCCAGAAGATCTAGTAACAAAGTTGTTGGCCAATACAGCATGGGTAAGAGGTAAGGTTTTGATCTATTCTCTGAATATGGAGGCTTTTTTTACAATTTGGGTTGTTTACCTTGACAGTGGAATGATCGTTACCCTTGTCATTTAATTCTTTAGTCAGATACACTGTTATTTTTTTGTGTGATGCCTTAAGGTGGTACACAACACTACAGGGAGATAAGTCTGTAAAAATCAGTTTTTTTTTTTAAATAATCACTTTCTTGTGTTATACGGAAATGTTAAGATTCTCTATGGTTAAAATGAGTGTTTGTCAAATTGCTCTTTATCCATTGTAATTTTTCTGAAAAAGTGTGTGGTTCAAGTTTTTTTTGAAATTTGAACAGAGGGTGTAATTGAATATTTCATCAAAATTTATTTTAGATTGAACAAGCCAAATGAATTTTGGTGAAGTTTTTTGGTTGTAACCACCTTAATTACTGCTCTTAAGGTGGTATGGGAGTCTAAAATAAAAATGATAGAATTTGTTCATGCTTTGTCAAAATGAAGTATCTATTGATACATGTTCAAAAATGTTATAAAAATGATAGGTCACCGCGCATTTTCTCAAGCTACAGATTGTGACAAATTGACAAATTTTGTATGGATTATACATTATATACAGGAAAAAGCACCATTTTGTGAATAGAAACTAAACAAAATGATAGAATCGTATAATAAATTAGAAAAAGCTTTCAGACAATGCTTTTAGAATATCAAAAGAAAAGATAGGGTCACCGTACGTTTTTTCCGGCTAAAAGACAAAATAGGAAAATATTCATAAAAACAACCAAAAATAATCTGCACTTGTAAAAATTTAATATTTCTAAGTTATATTCTTATAAATTGATTCTTTTAAATGAAAATTCACATTAAATATTGCATTCCTGCATCAAATTTTGCTAACTTGATAGAAAATATGGACCTTAGATTCCCTGTTTTTTACAATCCAAGATGGCGAAAGACACCCATACCACCTTAATTACATTTGAAAGGTCTATTAAACTTTAAAACTTTGAATTTATTTTACATACTCTAATTCTGAGACTACCAAAACAACAAAAAAAAAGCCAAACTATTCTGCTTATGTAGATAACAAACAATACTGTAAACTAAGACCTTACTGAACAATATGAACTTACCATGAACAAGCAATGTGGTATTGTATTCCTTAAAAAAACTTTATCCTGTAACTTTATCTTTAAGACTGTATTTCACACCTATCAAATTATACATATATACTAGTAAAAATAAGCTATTTGTAACAATTCAAATAATTTAGTGTAAGAACAGGACACATAAAGGAAGAAAATATCCATTCATTGACCTATACTTGTTCACTTTTTATACATTGTGACTTGGATAGATAGTTGTGTCATTTGCCCATCTTCTTATTTATTCTGTCATCTTTTTTGATTGAGTTGTGTCCCTTTGAATTAGAAAGAATAGTAAAGTTACAGATTTTATATTGAGTTGAGCCCCTTTGTATGAGAAAGAATAGTAAAGTTACATATTGTATATTAAGTTGTGTCCCTTTGTATGAAAAAGAATAGTAAAGTTACAGATTTTATATTAAGTTGTGTCCCTTTGTATGAGAAAGAATAGTAAAGTTACATATTGTATATTAAGTTGTGTCCCTTTGTATGAGAAAGAATAGTAAAGTTACAAATTAAATATTGAGTTGTGTCCCTTTGTATGAGAAAGAATAGTAAAGTTACATATTGTATATTAAGTTGTGTTCCTTTGTATGAGAAAGAATAGTAAAGTTACAAATTAAATATTGAGTTGTGTCCCTTTTGTAGGAGAAAGATAATGTAAAGTTTAATACAGATTATATACTTGAGTTCAGTGTGTCCCTCTGGTGGAGAAAGAATAGTTTAGTTACAAATTAAATATTGATTTGTGCCCCTTTTTTAGGAGAAAGAATTGATAAGTTACAGATTATATATTGAGTTGTGTCCTCTTTGTAGAGAAAGAGTTGCTAAGCTACAGATTATAATTGAGTTGTGTCCCTTTGAAGGAGAAATAATCGTAAAGTTACAGATTGTATATTGAGAAGTGTCCCTTTGTATGAGAAAGAATAATAAAGTTACAGAGTGTATATTGAGTTGTGTCCTCTTTGTAGAGAAAGAATTGCTAAGTTACAGATTATAATTGAGTTGTGTCCCTTTGTAAGAGAAATAATAGTAAAGGTACAGATTGTATATTGAGTTGTTTCCCTTTGGAGAGAAAGAATTGCTAAGTTACAGATTATAATTGAGTTGTGTCCCTTTGTAGGAGAAATAAAAGTAAAGTTACAGATTGTTTATTGAGTTGTGCCCCTTGGTAGAGAAAGAATAGTAAAGTTACAGATTATATATTGAGTTGTGTCCCTTTGTAGAGAAAGAATAGTAAAGTTACAGATTGTATATTGAGTTGTGTCCCTTTGTAGGAGAAAGAATAGTAAAGTTTAAGTCTGTTCCTGAAGCTAATGATGGAAGAGATGCCTTAGCTAAGACAATCTACAGTCGATTATTCAGTTGGATGATACAACAGATCAACCTCATGTTACATGTAGAATATGATACGTAAGGTCAAAATAGTCAGAACCAAGTTGTATATCAAGGCCCTGCATGGGGTGTCCAAATTATCACATAATTACAATTTTTTGCCAATATAATCACATGATCATTAATTAATTTTTCAAACAAGATAAACAAATAATCAAAAATACAGTCCTAGATTGTCAAATAATCAAATAATCATGTAATATTTGGTATGGTATTCAAGTAATCACTATAAAAATGGCCAAGTTATCACATTATGAAAATCCCTTTGATGAGGCTTATAAGTGAAGTCAAAATAGTCGGAAACCAAGTGCATTATCTCAATGTTTTAAAGTCTTAGACTTATTACATCAGGAGTGGACAGGTGTGAGATTTCTAGAATTTCTTCATTTGCACGGGAGACTTCCGCACAAAACAGGATGGTTGGTAGGTATGTGTTTCTTTCTACTGGTTGCTAATAGGGTTTCATAATTCAAATGAGTTTAAATGGAAAAAAAATTTTTTTTATACCCGGAGTTTACGTCTATTATATTTTACTTCTTGTACATTTTAGGAGATACCCTGTAGGAGTAATAAGTATCCTTGATATGGCTGGGTTTGAGAACTTCCCCATCAACAGTTTTGAACAGTTGTGTATAAATGTAGCCAATGAACAGATACAGAATTATTTCAACCAAGCTGTGTTCACTGCTGAGATGGTGGCATATGACGAGGAGGGAATCAAACCACCAAAAATCAAATTCACCAATAACAAAGAAATATTAGATCTATTTTTACAGGTATACACAATTGCATTCAGAGTGTTTTTGTTTTATTCACATGACATTTTGGATCATCAGGTATTTATTAAATTGTTGTCATTCTTCAGTATACTTTTGTGAAACACTACTTTACTTCACTTTACTTTTTCCAAACACTACCGTAGGATTTGCATATACTGATAGCCAGTCAAGGTTGTTAAAAACTTCCATTTATTGTATACCAGTAGTTCTTGTCCTATATCTTAAAAGGGAGAAAATCAATTGTAATACTTCAATTAAATTGGCTGAATAACTTTATTGAGTACAATGTTTTGTACATGCCAAAACGTTTAGAATAATATAAAAAAAATGGGGATTGTTTAAAAGATCAATAGTTAAAATAATATGCTTATTATCTTAGATAATATGTTTATTTTTTCATGCAAGCAAACTTATAAGCAAACTTATATTTGCGCCTGTCCTAAGTCAGGAATCTGTTGTACAGTAGTTGTCGTTTGTTTATGTAATTTATACGTGTTTCTCGTTTCTCGTTTTTTCTTATAGATTAGACTGTTGGTTTTCCCGTTTGAATGGTTTTACACTAGTAATTTTGGGGCCCTTTATAGCTTGTTGTTTGGTGTGAGCCAAGGCTCTGTGTTGAAGGCCGTACATTGACCTATAATGGTTTACTTTTTTAAATTGTTATTGGGATGGAAAGTTGTATCATTGGCACTCACACCACATCTTCCTATATCTATAAACAACATGCAAAAAGAATTGACATAATTATTATTTGTAACCTCTATAAAGGCATGCACCAATTGAAGAAAATTGATTTATATTTGTAAAGAGTTTCTTCCCTTGTTTTGTTTTATAAAAAAACACATTGTTTGTTGATACAGAAATGACTTTCCAGAGATAATATTTAGATCCTAAGACCTTAATACTTCTTTGTTTTTCAGAGACCTGTAGGATTGTTTGCTATGCTGGAGGATGACTGTCGTCTGTCCACCTCTATGGATATCAGCTTTGTAGAAAAATTAAACAGAAACTTTGTGAAGAACAGCTATTACAAAAAGTCAAAGTCACGAGATCCAATCTTCACAATACTTCACTTTGCTGGACAGGTATGGAGTTTATTCAGAAGTTATAACTATTATTAATATTTCAATTAAAATATTATTCAGTTTTAGATTTGAAAATTTTCATGTTTCAAGTGGATAAATATTGTATCACACTCGCTGCAGTGGTAGTATTTATATAAATACATGTACTTAAAGATTCCAGCAATGTGCATTAAGAAATATTATCCCTATTTTGTGCAATTTTCCTTGGATCTTTTTTTGTGATAATTTTCATATCATGCTACTTGTTTGAGATAGAAAAATATCACTAGAAACTAAGCATGCACGTGGCGTTGCTAATGAAATTGACATGGAATTATAGGTCATCATAGGTAAAATAGCGATAAAAAGATTATCATTGTTCATTTCAACTTGATTGCCTTTCTCGTTTTCGCCGCCTCATTGAGATGATCACTGATAACCTATAATTATTGCTGCCTAAAACATGTTTAAGGGGAGATAATCAAATTTACTTAAACTTCAACATTGCTACATGTGGTAATTATAGAATTTTGTAGGCAGAACTTCTCTAAAATAGCTGAAAGGAGATTAATGAATGTCTGTATGTCTCCAATTGTTTTTTGTTCTCTTATCGTAAGTTGTGAAACTTATAATCAATGCTTATTTCTTAAAAACACAGATTAGGTTTGAATTTGGGTGGTATCACTTTAACTTTCTAGAGTTATGCCCCTTTACAAATGGAAAACATGCTTAATATTACATTTCTGTTCTCTAACTTTAGTTTGCCTCAACCAAATGTTATAAAACTTATCTACAATTCTAAATACCACAAATCACAGAATAAGTAAGAATTTGGGTAGCGTCACTTTAACTGTTTTTGCATTTATTGTCCCTTTATAACGTTATATGCAAGCAGGGGAAACATCCATGTCCTATGGACACATTTTAAATGAAAAAATGTACTGACACAAATCTTAGTTATATTGATAAAAGATGTAAAGGGATAAATGTTATTATTGTATAGCAATATAATATTTCCCACAGAAATTAACCAAAATTTAGCATGCAATAAATTCTAATATTGCACTAGTGCAATAAATCTTCAAAATTCATGACGTCATCACTGAGAAAATCTTAGTTTAAACCAATTTTTACTCTCAAATATTATATTGCTATACAATAAAAGGGTTATTGCATGAATATTTGGGAATATTGTCCCTTGTAGAACATATATTGCACTCGCAAGCTCGTGCAATATAAAATTCTACTCAGGACAATATTCCCCAATATTCATACAATAACCCTATAATACATACTTTTGCCTTGCATCTGTGTAAATTTAGTAAAAAATATATTGAGAATTTGCATTCTACAAATTAATTTTGATCTTGTTTCTTATACAACTGTTTATTTGAAGTTCCTCCCAACCCTTGCCTAAGAAAATAAAATCCAAATGTACAAAAAAACCTTTTTTTCAAATCTAACTGAAGTTTTGGTTTAAATTACACAGGTGACCTACAGAGCTGAAGGATTTATAGAGAAGAATAGAGAAACACTGGGTACAAACTTCCAAAGTCTAATGGAAAATAGTCAAAACAGACTCATTACAGATCTCTTCACAACACAATTGTCAGAGGCAGGCACCTTAAAAAAGGGGTGAGTACACTCGTTTTATAGTATTTTGATAGGCCCTGCCTGTTTTGAGATACAACACTTGTATGTACGTTCAATCATTTTGTATTGTAAAAAAATCTCTTGTTTTTGACATTTAAACCTTTGAACCTTCGCATCTGCATTTTTTTCCAGAGATACTTTACACAGAAACCAGTGGTCTGTCCCAGAATGGCAGATGCCAAACAGACCTACTTTGGCTGGAGAAGAAACTTTTTCCAGGCGAGCAGGCAGAGATTTACAGAGAAGGTAAGTTATGGTCTACAGAATTGACATATATTTTCTGTTTCCAACCCCAGTTTTAAGAAATATAAAACTGTTAGACTATGGCATTTGTTCAATAAGTATAAATGGGATATTGAAATGCGTGCTCAAAACAACAAATCTGGAATCATACTCCCAAGTTTTTATGACAGCAAGGCGAGAAAATTTTGAAATTTGTTTGAAAAGTAATTTACTTTCATTATACACCTCAAGCAAAATTTTGTAGATGTAGAAAAAGGGGGGAAATGAAGGTTGACAAAAAATTTTAAGGAGGGAGCCACTCATTTGCACCACGTTTACAGAATATGTTGTGTACAGTTCAAATATGCTACACAATCAGCAATTGGTGTCTTATTATATAGAAGATAAAACAACAAAATAATGAAAGATTAAAATTTATTCAGAATTCAACACAAATACCATAATTTACACTTTTTACCTGTAAATTACCTGAAAATATAGGTAGCTTGATGAAAATGACAAAAATAATTGCCTAACATTACATTTCATATTCTCCTGAGCATTTTTCAGGCACTAAGTTTGTTTTTATCTCTTATAATGAATAAGATGTAGCACTCTGAAAAGGAATATACTTTTCTAAGGAATGAACAAACAAAAAAACAGCAGCAGCCATTTTTCATTTTTTTTTTTAGCTTTGTAAGGGTTAAAAAAGGTAAATGCACAACACTATCTATCATAAAATTACTTTATCTAAGTTATCTCCCGTATTATTTGAGTTATTTCCCCTAACTTTGCAAAGTTGAAAAAAATGTATTGAACAAAGGTATTGTACTTATTTTTAGAAAATCCAGTAAATATGATAAAAACACGTAATTTTCTATATGATCATTAAAAGTCTTGCTCATTATACATAACACACTCAAAGGATCTTATTTTATATTGTAGATTAAAAAACAGTCAACAAGTGGATAGCAATACTCCACCAGTAACTACTGCCAGTGCCTACTTCAGGGTAAGTAAGTCAACTGGTGTTTGTAATAGCTTACCATGATGTGTTTGTAGTGAATAATAAATGAAAATTATTTGTGGTACCCTGTATTTGATGTACACACCACTTAGGGGAGATAACTCTATGTATTTAACTTAGTAAATGTTATTGTTGTATTCTAACATATTTTAAACTACTTTAAAAAAATAAACACATATGCACAGTGATCTAGCAAAAACTGTAAATATCTTATAGAAAAAGTATATATTTAAAAAATAATAATCATGTACTAAAATTTAGGCAAATGAATTTTCCTGGAATTAAAAAAAGTTTGAAGTTCAATAATCTTAGATATTTTGTATGATTGTACAACAACTGGAATATATGGTATAGTTCTTACAAAGACCCCAATCTGTGAAAGACCACATTAATTATATCATCATTTTATAAATGTCATATTAACTTTTGAAAGACAACAGTTTGTTATAAAAAAGAGAAAAACACTGTGTAATAGGCACAAACTTATTTCCCATTATAGAAAAACTTGTTCCAAAATAGAATTTCAATGTAACTATTTGTCTTTGAGAAGATTTTTCAAACAATTATGCATTGTTTTACAGAATTCCTTAGCCAAGCTGATGAAGAAGATGGCTAAAGGAGAGCCACACTTTATTAGGTGTATAAAACCAAATTCTAATCAAAATCCACAGCACTTTGATGATAAAATAGTACTCAGTCAGTTAATAAGTACAGGAGTGGTGGAGACTACACGGATAAGGAAACTGGGATATCCAACCAGGATGCCTTTTGTAGACTTTATACATAGGTATGTCTGTTAAAATAGGAATTTCAGATTGAAAAAAGGGAGATAATTTCAATTTTCACAGATTTCAAAGACTTAAATTTAACTATATCAACTGCTGAAGTATGGCTTTTACAGATTTTTCACAAGTTCTGTATGAAAATGAGACTAAACTATCTATTGATAAAGGGAGAAATCTAGAATTCTTAGATATCTAAAAAAAATAAAATAACTACCATATTTAAAAAATAAAATAAACTTTAGCCTTTTTTATTTTAATTGTAGCCCTGAGTCTATGATAAACTTTCAAAAGAATTTTTCTTATGATGTGTGTTCTTTAAAATAATTGTTAAATTGGTCATATTTTGAACATACAATGAGTGGTTTTTTTCATCTAATACTCTCAATGCTTTTATTTTCAGATATTCAGTGATTGCTTTTTTAAGACGTTTGGACGAAAATGAAACTGGCCCTCGGGTTTGCCAACACATACTAAAGTGTGCAGGATTAAAGGGTTGTGAAATAGGAAAATCACGGGTAATAGATACATTTTGTATTTACACACTTACTGGTTATTAATAAACTCATCACAGGTACCAAGCTGAAAGTGACACTAGAGTACAAAATGTTAAAAAGGCTAAAAGTTTTCTTTTAAAGAACGAAGTTGAAGAGCATTGAAAACTCAAAATAGTATAATGTTAAAATAATGTTAAAATATAAGTCTGATGCTTGATCATTACACATGTAATATGAATGTGCACTTTTAGAATCTGTCACACAAAGACTTTCTGTTTTCTAATAATTTGAGTAATGAGTGGTGGTTTTGCTTAGAACTTTTGACAAAGCTATCATTCTTGTTTAATAGTATAGAAAACTGCTTTAAAATAGCAAAAATGATTTACTGGTTTCAGATGTTTAGCAAAGTCAGAAAAAAATTTTGATTGTGATGTTAAAAGTCTAAAATACATTTTGATATACACATATAAGATAATATTTGTTGTGCTTGACTGATCTTTAAACATCTTCAGCATACAGTGGTCACCAACATATCATTTATATCTAACCATAGTTTCACAATATTAAACTTGAATTATATAATAATTTACATTTTATTTCAGGTATTTCTTAAATATTTCCATACTGAACAGTTAGACTTGTGTTTGGAAAATATATACGAAGACATTATAAATGTGCAAAAATGTGCGCGGGGATATATTGCCAGAAAGTTCTATCAAAGGTTGAAACAGGTTCAACAGCACCAGTACCGAGACCTGGCTGAATTCAGTATATCCTTAAACAGAGACTGTGATAGAGTTTATCATATGATGCTTTCTTCAAATGACCATGATCACCACAAGTTTCAAAAACTGGTAAGGGTTAATTGGAAATATCTAACACAGTGTTAATCCTCCATCTACCCATACCCTAAACAAAGAGATATTTAGAAAAAAAACCTATATAGATATAAGATGTGGTATGATTAACAATGAGACAACTATCCACCAAAGTTTAAATGAACGGATGTAAGCAATTATAGGCAACCAAATGGCCTTTAACAAATTAATGAGAAAAACTGATACTGTGTAGATGCCTATATTTGATGAAATCTTGAAAGCAGGTTAACATTTTATTAAGAAAAGCACAATCATTCTTGAGCTTACAAATCAGAAAAAAATAGCTTTTAATAAGATTGATGACTCCAAACATCATCACACAAAAACTTATGATATCTTACAAAATAAATTATCATTTCAAGATGATGCCACAATTTTTTTTACAGGGTGATTAATTTTTAAAATGTTATTTATTAAAACTAGTGTTAAACCCCACCACATTCTGTACATGTATGTGCCTGTCCCAAGTCAGGAGCCTCATTGTCTCATTGGTAATCATACCACATCTTCTTTTTTATAGGTAGAGGAGAGACATATTAGAAGACCACACAGACAAAGATCTGAGGAGATTGAAGAATTTCCTGATTATGAAGAACCATCTTTTAGGTAAAAAATTCATCTAGTTTTAAATTAGGACATTCATATTGTTTTTGAAAAGGATAAAATCAGCAAAAATACTTGGTACGACAACAGGTCATACACCAACAACCAACTCCTCTAGAATAATAACAGACATAAAAACAATGAACCTGACAGTTCAGATTCTCTGACATGGTATAATCGCGAAAAGAGTAGTTCTCAAATATTATATTTAACAAAGATATTATTTGTTCAACTTCAAAGTGAAACATCTTCCTTTGACAAATCACAATAGGAAAGTTTTCTAGAGATATATTTTTCATTTATCTCCTTTTGCCTTTAGCAGATAACAATCGGAAAATTTTCTAGAAAGATGTTTTACAATTATCTCCCTGTGGCAAATCTCAATGGGAAAGTTTTCTAGAGAGATATTTTTTTATTTTTCTCCCTTTGGTAAATCTCAATAGGAAAGTTTTTCTAGTGAGATATTTTTCTGTTATCTCCCTTTGGAAATTCACGATAGGAAAGTTTTTCTAGAAAGATATTTTTCTGTTATCTCCCTTTGGCAAATCATAATAGGAAAGGTTTTTTAGAAAGATATATTTTATTTATCTCCCTTTGGCGAAGGAGGGTTGAAGGGGTCCTAATCCTGATATCCCAGGCTTAAAAGAATGAAATCCTGTGGTCTAGAATTTAAAGAAACTTTAAATCCTGACACCAGAAATTCAAAAATAAAAATCTGGGATCCCTAAAGAATAAATCTTGATATTCTTTGCTTAAAAACACGTCTTGAAAAAGGTCCTGCCCCCTCTTTAGTGAATCACAATGGAAAAGTTTTCTAGGGTGAAATTTTATTTTTATTGGTACGAATCCTACAGCTGAAGGATACTCTGTATATTTTGACTTCTTATTATTAGTGGGATACAAACAATATTTCCTCAAGCCACAAAAATTGGAATACGTGCCAATAAAACAGTATGAAAACATTTTTTTTATATTAATAATTGACATTGTCTCATTGGCACTCATACCACATCTTGTATCTATTTCACTTTTTAATGGAAGATGTCTTATATTTGCTTTCCAGAAGATCAGAACCTGACTATTATAACCAATCATCTAGAGGTCTGAATAGAGAATCCATGTCACAGGGAGGTTCAAGCAGAGAAAATGTCTACTCCCCAGTTATACAACAAGATATATCAAACAAGGAATACTTATATCAGGTAAATTATCTGTTACATAAGGGTAACAATTCATGTGAGCCAAGGCTCTGTGTTGAAGAAGTACCTTGACCAATAATCGTTTACTTTTATAAATTGTTACTTGGATGGAGAGTTGTCTCATTATTAGCACTCATACCACATCTTCCTATATCTAAATACAATTAGAACTGAGTTCATTGTTTTAACACTAATATCTAATTGTATGGATGTCAACTAAAGTGTGAGCTTGTGATAATTTATGAAAACCTTTCTCCCCATAAATATATGATGTGGTTTGAGGGCGCAAGTTCCATATCAGGAAAGTCGCCTCCCAATACATCAATATAATAATAAAAGTGCCAATGAGAAATTGATAATGAAGGATAGGCAGGGAATTCCTAAATTCCAAAACAACTAATACGTTTTTTTGAAGAAATTTTGCATACATCAAATAGCTATATAGACAATAAAAAAAAATTAACCCATACTCAAGAATTAAACTAACCTTTTTGCTTTACCTTAATTGTATAGGGGGCCTCAGTGACCAAGTGGTATAAGTTGTCCTATTACTGTATCACTAGCCTGTCAACATTGATATTGTGAGTTTGAATCCCTCACAGAGCAGGTGCACATGACTACAATCTTAATTGTCCAGGATTGTTAGTTTTCCTGCAGAAGTTTGTTGGTTTTCTCACGGCACTTTGGCTTCCTCCACCAATTAAAAACTGACCACCATGAATGGCACAATCGTATTGAAAGTAACTTAAAACACAAATCAATCAATCATTAAAATTCAATCAGTCAATTTTAAAAAAAACAAGTATCAAAAAGTAAAAACACAAAAATACTGAACTCCGAGGAAAATTCAAAAAGGAAAGTCCAAAATCAAAAGGCAAAATGAAAAGTCCAAACACATCAAATGAATGGATAACAACTGTCATATTCCTGACTTGGTGTAACGGAGGGGGTCGGTGACGACACCTTCCGGGACGTGTAGCGGCCAGTACTTCGCCCCTATTCGACCATTGGGATACCTGATATCAGATTATGGCTGAACAACAGACAATGAATCAAACGAAACTATATTTTATTCACAAAAGTACAATAATTGCATGTATTAAACAAAGTCGGATATAAACAGGAGTCAAAAATAGAGTAATTATTTCAAAGTTAAAATGAAAATGAAGGGTTCCCAGAGCTAGTCTTAAAAGTTAAGTAAATTTGCTTCGCGTTGTGTTTTAAAGTAGTGAAATTTGCACCATAAAGGGGTGACTAACTCTGGCGAACTGCACCGAAGTGGTGGCTAACTCTAACTCAAGTGAACTGATACAGTCCGGCGAGTATTTGGAGGCCTGTGCAAGGCCGACTCCGACTGAATATCAAATGATATTCTAAACTTGTCATTAAACCGGGTAACTTTAACTGAAACGGTACTGAAGAAAAGTTGAATAAATAAATGTTCATAAAACATTATAAAAACACCGAAAGTTAAATACTAAAACAGTTAAATTAACAATCCTTACTTTTATCTTACTGTGTTTAAATCAAATTAAACTTAAAATAAACATTTAAATACTAAATAATTAATCTGTCCAAATTAAGGGGAATTAACCTAGGCAAATCAAGGCACATCTATTACATTCCTCCCCCCTTAGGACAAATATTAAAGAAATTAATATTTGGGAAAAAAATATTTAAAATAGATGTGTTGAAAACAATAAACAATATAAAACAATGCAAACAAAATGTCAATTAATGTCACAAAAATGTCAAACTAACACACGGCCCAACCATCGGGAAAGTTCCACACGGTATAAACGTCCAGGAATAGGCGGTAAACACAGTTTATAAAGTACAATAATCCATAGCATATATATCCAACGGTAAATAAACACAGCATATGTACAGCATTCGACAAATAGTCCTTCAAACGGAAACGGAATGTAAATACGACTAATCTGCATGGTTCAAGTTGTACCAGGTATAGTCCACCAATTGTTGATCTCACAAAAAACACTTTTAACTTGTGTTTTCGGGTTCTTAAAGTCCATCGTTGTACCAGGTTTAGTCAACCATTGTAGATCTCACAGAATCACGTTAAACATGTGATTCCGGGTTCAAGATGATCAAACGTTGTACCAAAAGTAAGAAAGGTGTTCTCGATACAAGAACGGCTTACTATATCAGCTGGTTGTCTTCGCGCATAAACTAACTGCCACTCAATAGATTTCTGCCATGACTTTAAAAAGTCACAAAAGGAATACCATAACCCAATGAAACAAATTTATAACAATAAAACTTGTTCAGAGAGGTTAAAAATCCAAATAAATGAGCAAACTCATAAATAAAACTATTCCAACAAGAAACTAAGCTACAATCTAAACAAACCAACATCTAAAGAAAACACAATTTAATCAAACAACGTTTTTGAGGGTGGTTTCGATAACAAAACCGGCTCATTAACGTGACCAAGAAAAACAACAAATCCAAAAACTTTGAAACCATACCTTCTAAACAATAATATAAACTGACAAAATAAGTAAAATACTAAATATACAAATTAAAACAAATAAAACATATTATATGAAAACTTTAACTGGCTTATCCTTCCAACAAGAAAAATCATCCATGCTAGAAATCAAATAATCAGATAAAGAACTATGCAAATCAGTTGGAAATAAACTTTGAACTCTTTTGACAACTCTACATGATTTTTTCACATTCTTATTACATGTATTAACTGAAGTAGAAACTGGTTTTTCTGGTTCAACAACATGAACAGAATTGACACTTTTACAAACTTTATTTGGACAATTAGCTCTGATATGTCCAACTACCGAACAATTAAAACATTTTTTAACTTTAAACTTCCTATAAACCAGTTTTTTAAGAACTTTGACAATTTGATCAAAACCAGACTTCAAACAACTAAAATCTAAACTTTCTTCACTTTCCTTAATTTCACATTCAACAGGTTCAACTGTCAACTTAAAAGACTCAAACTCTGTAGCCAAAAATATAGCATCATCAAAAGTTGCAGGATGCTTAAAACGAACAAACTCTCCCATTTCCTTCTCTAATTTGTCAATGAAAATGTCCATACCAAAAGGTTCCATACTATGGAAATTATCTGGATATGCACGATGGCATAAAAGTTTTAATCTATGTCCAAAATCAAACACAGATTCATCTGGCAAAATTGTACAATTTTTCAGTTGAAATTTATTAAAAAGTATCCTTTCCTTAGGATTAAAACGTTGCATTAACAACCTTTTCAAAAAACTGTAGCTTTGCAACTGAACAGGAGTAAGAAGACGTAAAATAGTTCGAGCTTCTTCTCTTAAATTTATTACTAACTGAAGAGCCATTTCAGAAAAATTCCAGTTATTCCAAAAACTAACTGCTTCAAATTGAATAAAATAATCTTGTACATCAGCACTAACACCATCAAAAGTACAAGGTTTCTGTTCAAACTTTATCATTTTAAAAATCAAAAATTTAAACAAAATCAAAAATAAATGTAATTAAGATATTCAAACCAAAACCTGAGGGATCAGATATCCTGGTCACGGCACCATTTGTAACGGAGGGGGTCGGTGACGACACCTTCCGGGACGTGTAGCGGCCAGTACTTCGCCCCTATTCGACCATTGGGATACCTGATATCAGATTATGGCTGAACAACAGACAATGAATCAAACGAAACTATATTTTATTCACAAAAGTACAATAATTGCATGTATTAAACAAAGTCGGATATAAACAGGAGTCAAAAATAGAGTAATTATTTCAAAGTTAAAATGAAAATGAAGGGTTCCCAGAGCTAGTCTTAAAAGTTAAGTAAATTTGCTTCGCGTTGTGTTTTAAAGTAGTGAAATTTGCACCATAAAGGGGTGACTAACTCTGGCGAACTGCACCGAAGTGGTGGCTAACTCTAACTCAAGTGAACTGATACAGTCCGGCGAGTATTTGGAGGCCTGTGCAAGGCCGACTCCGACTGAATATCAAATGATATTCTAAACTTGTCATTAAACCGGGTAACTTTAACTGAAACGGTACTGAAGAAAAGTTGAATAAATAAATGTTCATAAAACATTATAAAAACACCGAAAGTTAAATACTAAAACAGTTAAATTAACAATCCTTACTTTTATCTTACTGTGTTTAAATCAAATTAAACTTAAAATAAACATTTAAATACTAAATAATTAATCTGTCCAAATTAAGGGGAATTAACCTAGGCAAATCAAGGCACATCTATTACACTTGGTACAGGCATTTTCTAATGTAGAAAAGGGTGGATTGAACTGTGTTTTATAGCTAGCGAAACCTCTCACTTGTATGACATGACTTTCAATATACATGTATACTGTTTTCAGAATCAGATGAGGCAGATATTGGCTAAATGGAAAGAGATTCCACACGATGCTTGGTGTAAGATAGTGTACATGGAGTACGCCAAGCCTGTAGCTAAATTCTACATCGTGGACAGGGATGTTATGATTGATGGCACATATGAGAGTTTTGAAGGTGAAAAGTAAGTTTGTTTATAAGAATGTTTTGGGCTATTTCCTGCTTTTGTCAGGTTGTTCTCTCTTTAGCCCTGACTTCCACTAGTGCTCTTAATTTTATTAGATGAAAACAAAGCTATGGCGGCCATGAATTATTTTGATTCTAATAGGTCAAATTCTGTAATTTTGTTAACAGTGAAAGCCCTATACATACAATACTGTTTTGGCTTTTCCATTTTACCCAATTTTGATAATATTAGTAGTATCATATAATGCAATGATTATTTTTTTTTTTTGTGCATTTTTCACGTCTATATTTTCTTCCAATGTAATTTTATTCGTTCTGAGGCGTACAAGAAGCTTTAAAAATCTCGGTATTTACCATTGATTTTTTGTTTACGGTAACATAACATTGTGATTTTACTTTATACTTGTGACGTCACCTTGTTTCGTTGCCATGCCAAGACAATAACATCATTTCGCGGAATTTTCGTTTTATGAAATTTTACCATGAAAATTAAATTGAAATGGACTGATTTGTTTATTTTGGCTGTAAAATAGAGATAAAGATATTGTATCTGAATCTTGGCCTACGAAAAATGGGGGTTTTGATGTCGAAAATTGAGAATATTTGGCAGTACAAATAATCTGGTCATGGGAGGAACAGCCGTTTTTGTGTATTACTGTGTTTGCGCTAAAGGTAGATATATTGTGATTATACTGGTTAACAATAATAGGCTGTCATATTAGAATAAGTATTCTTAAGTGGTCAACAACATGAGTCCATATGTTTGTTTTTCATCTTTCCCAATCAAGATAATTTAGCCTTAATTAGGTTTGTTATTTTTGCACTTTGCATCAGTCAAATTCTTGATGAAAACAAAAAAATGGATATTACAAAAGGAAATTACTGCACCCCAGCTCAAAGCATGGCATTAATGGTGAAGAACAATGGCCAAGGTTGAGAGTTGGGACAATTTGTAAATATCAAAATATTTTTTTTACTATAATACTGTGTGTTTTTATAGAAAGCTTGAAGTGAGCTTCCTACAAAAACTCCCAGTATAATAGTAACCATTAATTATCTGAGAACTTTTATAATGGCCATTAAATTACTTTTAAAATTGTAAAAGAAAAAATATCATCAACAAAAGTACATGTATGAATTATAAAATTGTACCTGACTGAAGATTTACATTTGGGTGATGTTGTTTTTGTAAGTCTTGTATATTTATTACAGAATTGGACTTGGTGCTTTTAGAAATCCTGATAGAGATGCAAGAACAGAAGAAATAAGGAGTTATATAGGAAAGGTAAGGAAGTTATATTCAATAGAAGTGTAATAAATGATCGTTCGTCTGTCTGTCTAACTGTCCAACATCAGGTGAAAGCTTTTGTTCAATATTCTTTTTTATGCCCCACCTATGATAGTAGAGGGGCATTATGTTTTCTGGTCTGTGCGTCTGTTCGTCTGTCTGTTCGTTCGTCCGTCCGTTCGTTCCTCCATCTGTCCCGCTTCAGGTTAAAGTTTTTGGTCAAGGTAGTTTTTGATGAAGTTGAAGTCCAATCAACTTGAAACTTAGTATACATGTTCCCTTTGATAAGATCATTCTAATTTTAATGCCAAATTAGAGAATTTATTCCAATTTCACGGTCCACAAAACATAGAAAATGATAGTGTGAGTGGGGCATCCGTGTACTGAGGACACATTCTTGTTATGAAGTTGAAGCACAATCAACTTGAAACTTAGTACACATGTTCCCCTATGATGTGATCTTTCTAATGTTAATTCAAAATTGTAGTTTTGACCCCAATTTCAAGGTCTATGGAAAATAAAAAATGATAGTGTGAGTTAGGCATCCCTGTATGTACACAATCTTCTTTTAAAGAAAATTTAGATGCATAATTTCAAAATAAAATTTAAAAAAAAAGTTTTGAAATTCAGTAATTTTGTCTTTTAATAACAGGGAATAATTTTAAGAAAGGAGGAGGATGGAGGGATACTAGCAAGGCAGATTGGTAAAAACAGTTGTATAGTCAAAGACTTTAAACAACCACACAATTACTGTTTCTCAGAAGACGTGATAGAAAAAGAAGGACAAATACCAAAAGATGAATTTATGAAGGTAAAGAGAATTATGTTTGAATAATTCTCAGACTGGTATGGATAAACTTTTCTAACGTGTGATTTAGGAATGGCAATACCTAGCCACAATCAGTAATTGTCTTACAATATAATATTTTGGTTGTCACATCTTGTTATCCAGTTGATAAATAGAGAACTGTTTCATAAAATAATTTAAATATTAATGGAGTGTTTTCAACTGCTATAGATAGATAGATACTTCATTCTCGAAAAACTAGATACAAGTTTACAGAGAATCATACAATAAGAATACAGACACAATAGTTAAGGTAAACAAATACAGTTATTATGATGACATACATGTTTAGTAACATGTAGAATTAATGATATAAGAAGGAAAAATGATCTGTAATTTTCTATAGACACTAACCTATACAGTTGAACCCCATTGGTCAAACTCAGTTTTCCTTGAAATTGAAAATCAGTGCAGATAAGTTTGTGTTGCTTATTTGTACTTATGCTGAATCAAGATAAAGTTTTCGTATCTTATCTTATCAATTATCTTTTAAAGAGTTGTGCCCCTTTGAAATATTGTTTATTTTGCAGAAAATTGCATTGTATTTCCTTTCAAGTCTTCATTTCTCTTAAAAAAAAGCGTTAAAGACACATTTTGTTTAGTTATGCCCTTGGATTGACTAAAATATGCAGTATGGGGGACCTTTGACCTCTGTTGTCTTGGGCCTCAATCCTTTTGTTGTCTGGGGGGACTATAAGATTGAAGAAAGCTTTAAGTATCTCAACTTTATATCGTATGACTCACCTATCCATATACTGTGAATTCAGAAATTGCATGCATTTATTATTGCGATTTAGATCTAAATGTGATTTTAATTTTTACGATTTTAAGAAACATCCTGTTTAGTTCATATAAAATATTACAAAATACGAGATTAAATTATTGCGTTTACAACTCTGTCGCATTTGTCGCAATAACAAAAACCTCGCAATGATTTCAGAACTTACAGTAAATAAAATTTTTATTTTTCAGATATTTGATGTAAATCAGTTGCATAGTCACATGGGACTGGCTCTGGAAGCAACAAAGACATCATCAGATACCAGATCATTACTCTACAGGGCACCAGGTTTACAGCTGCGAACCATAGTTGGCATCAGTCTTCTAGAGGACCATGAGGATATTAGCCAAACCCCATGTTGGCTGTTGGTCATTAATCTAGAAGCTCTAAGGGCATTAGATGATCAAGATGGTTTGTAGTGTTACTGAATTTACAAATAAGCTAAGTTTGATCACACACTATGTTGTACATCAATCTTTCAACACTTTAACAGAAGAGGGGCGTAAAGGGGTGGGTATATGCATGGAAGAATGCGAAATAAAGTTGCCATTTCATGATGAACAAACAATTAAAAATGTCTTGCACGTTGATCTTTTTGCAGAATTTCACAATACATAGTGAATAACGAACCTTTTTCACAACTGCACGTGAAATAAAAGTGACAAAACACATTGCAGGAAAAATAACCCTTTACCACCCTCTTAGAACATAAAGTTAAAATTTACAATACTGTTATTTCATTCAGAAATTATTTTAATGTTGTTTTTTTTTTAATGCGAGTGTGAAACAGTTTTGTAAAAATAAAAACTTGCTTTCATAATTTCACAAGTGATTTTCCTTTATTATTTGTTTGCAAAGCATTATTTATTAGAATTCACATTTTTGCCAGAGGTCAAGGATTCTCAGATATGAATTCACACATTTTTATCTGAATTAACAGTAAAAAAATAAAGAGATGCTGTATGACAGTCTTTAAAGCAATTATACATAAAAACTAAAGTTATTGTCGAGTCTTCAACAATGGTCAAACTTTACCATATATTATAAGCTTTAAAAGTCCCTGTGATGACAAATACCAATCTATAGTGAAGTTGAATAATTAATACTGTATGGCTGATATGAATTACTTATATTTCAGTGGCTCACCATGTTCTACATTGAATATATTTCAGTGGCTTAATTATCAATTAACTTATTGGTTAAATATCAGTGTACTACATTACAGCCGTTTTCATTGAATGTGAAGCCAAAGGAAATATCTTTGCTTAGCTTACTTGTTAGGTCAGGTAAACTACCCTCCTTTAAAAGTAGATTTGTCTAGCAGATAACCAATCTATCTGTCTGTTGGAAAGCTATTTCAAAATGAGGGTAGTATCACTGACCTAAGAATGAGTTCACAGTTCAGCTAACAAGCATTGGCAAGCTAACCAAAAATATTACATTTGGGTACACACTCAATAAAATTGGCTGTAATTATATTTCAATGTCTAATCATGTTCCACATTGATTTTATATTTCAGCGGCTAACCATGTGCTACAGAAGATAGCCCAGATGAAGATCAGGTCTGAAGAAGAGGTTGAAGCTGAAGAAAATACAAATGAAATAATACACAGAGTATGTTTTTATCGTACGTTTAATGGTTATCAGGTTGTTTATAATTGAACAAGTGCCATTGGTCTTCTAAAATAAAAAAAATGTTTTAGAGAATCTTTCCTGTTTTTCTTCTTCTGAAAGCTTTGAGTTTGATATTTTCTTTTACTTTTTTTCTATCATGATAAAAATTGGACAAAACTAGTTGAGTAGTAAAAAACCAGATTCCTTTTATAAATATATATTAGAATTAACATTTTCTGTTTTGAATTTGCATTGAATGGTTACCACTGTACATAGAGCAGTCATCCTTCTAACATCATCATTATGCTTGAATAATCAATACATACAACATGTGGTAATTGCTCACTGCATTGAAGAACCATTGATGGCCTTCGGCTGTTGTCTGCTCTTTCTTCAGTTTGTTGTCTCTTTGATACATTCCCAATTTTCATTCTCAATTTTCCATATAAAACTTACAGCATAGAACTATTTTTATATTTTTTATGCAGCATAAAGGAAGAGAATGGTCAAAACATAAACAAAGAGATGAAAAAAGTAGTAAAGCTCCACTAAGAAAGACGAGGATAGAATTACGACAGAAAGGTCTGGACATTAAAGAATTCATGCCTTATAGCTGGGATGATCCATCAAGTAAGTTATATCACCTTGTGTAAAGTAGTGATGTGATTGGTTCAATGTTGTCACATGGTGAACCCCTATGGATATGGACATTAAAGAGTTAATGCCTTATAGCTAGGATGATCCATCAAGTAAGTTATATCAATAATCACCTGGGGTAAATAAGTGATTTGATTGGTTCAATGTTGTCACATGGTGAATCCCTATGAATATGGACATTAAAGAGTTAATGCCTTATAGCTAGGATGATCCATCAAGTAAGTTATATCACCTCACACTAGTAGCACGATTTCAGTCTGAAACGGTCATTTTGGTCTGATCACATCTTGATTGACTGGATTTACCGCTAGAGGAAATCGTCGAGACATTTTAGACCGTTAAGACTGCGTTACGATTGATAGCCGCATCAGGTAAATCAGTTCGTTAAGGCATGTCCAGACGGAAAAGACTGAATCGTCTAGCGGGCTGTTTAGACCCGTTAAGACAGTGTCAGACCAAAACAGACCATGGATACAAAATTACGTTCAAAATTTTCAGACCCTGTTTAGATCCGTTCAGTATATCGGTTTGATACCACGAGTTGCGCCCCTTCTACTCGATAATGCATTTTAGATTAATATACATGTATTTTAATATAATTATAATTTGAAGTATATTTTGGTTAATTAAAAGATAAATAAGGATTAAATCTTCTGTTGATTCTTTATTTCTTTTCTTGTTTTGTTGAGGAACTACTAAATTATTCGTCTAGATAATTGTTTATTTTTTAATAAATGTTAGTTTATATGAATATATATATTGATAATTAAATGCAAGGACGTATGTTTATTGCATACACACCAAAATGTATGCCATCAATTTAACCTTAAAATGTGAACACCGGTGAAAATGTGTTTTGTATTTGAAGATTAAAAAGTAACGGAAAATCCTAAACGTTACCTTAAGAAGTTAAGGAAATGTGGTATGATTGCCAATGAGACAATCCACAGAAATGCTTCGAATCCGGATCCCGAAAGCTGATCATGATACTGCATTCAGTCTCTGTCGGGACCGTGTTAAAGTATCACCGTATAAAAATGTTCATTCAAACAGAGACATAAGTATTATATGTCTCTGATTCAAACAATGTTGTATCCTTATAAAATTTATTTTCTAATTCATATAATATGTATATATAACTTAGTATATATGTATGGCGTTAATTTAAAAAAAATCTGCGTTAGTTAAAATGGTCGAGTTCAATGGCACGTGCTAGTAATTAACCGGGTCAACAGGTAACAAAATCAATGATCCATAACGTAAGAAAGAACATGCCTATTATATTTTACAATTACTCTCATCATCATTCTTAATAAAAAGGTGCCGTAGGGCTAAACGTTAATAAAGAACTAATGAATTTGTGTATACACGTATTTAAATAGTGATGTCTGACCGTCAGTTTTTAATATACATGTCTTTGTTTTTCTTATATTGAACAAAATAACGAATTTGAATCTATTATACGTTAAAGGTTCTTACAATGTCATATGTCTAAACACTAAAAGACCATGCAAAATATTTGAGCGCCGTAGGGAAAATCATTAAAAAACATGTACTGTTCGGAAATTTGTTTACTATTCAAAAGAAACTTTTCGCTTCTCTACTTGTATAGTTTAGAGATTATTCCTTTAAATTATGTCAGTTACTTAGTATATAAAATAGTGTGTGTCATTGTATTCTATTTATTTGGCTAATTGTATAATTATAATATACATTTTGTATTTCACAACTATATATACTATAAGTTGTAGTGTGATTGATTGTTGGTTGTTTAAAGTCCAGTGGCAAATACTTCATGCATATTCAGGACCAGCTGTAAGTTTATGACATATATGGAACTCACTGGTGTAGTTTTCACGTGTTAACATGGATAAAAGAATAATTATTTTTTAAAATATCGAAACATCAGGGAGGAAAGGCGCATGGATTCCCCGCACTTATCAGTTCTTTTCTCTGTTTTGTGTTAAAAAAAATAATGGTTTCTTTTCGATTTTTTTTATATGTTTTTATAATTTACGATAACTGTGGTGTATACCTGCTGTCAGACGAAAGAAACATATGTGCCCTCTAAAAAAAATTATGGATTTTTTGCTTTCGCATTGACGTTTAACACACAACTTTAATTACTTACTGTGATGTGTATGTAGAAATTCTGGAGTACTGGAAAATGAAGGATGCAAATCCAACTGACCAAGCTTTGAATTAAAATGGTCATTAAATAACCACACAAATAAAAGAACAAGTGTAAGTGTTGGAATGACATATACAATATATCACCAGGTGCATTGTCAGAGAATTATAAATTTTGATTTTACTTTGGTAACTAGACACAATTGAAGAGAGGCAGCCCAATCTTTTCTTCTTTGTATTACGAGTACACATAAACTGATCTTAGTTATTTCGTGAAGCATTTCATTTAAATGATAAAATCGCGCGTGATTATCTAACAAATACTCACAGTGCAGTGTACTGCAATCAGGCGCGGATCCAGCCATTTTAAAAAAGGGGGTCCCAACCCAGAGTAAAAGGGGGGGTCCAAGTATATGCTCTATTCAAATGCATTGATCGGCCAAAAAAAGGGGGTCCAACCCCCGGAACCCCCTGGATCCACCGAGACAAATTATATCAAATTATAGAGCAGTCTAACGGCTCCAACTCAAAATTTGAACCATTCTATGTTGGGGGTTGGGGTAACCATTTTGTTCGAAAGCTCAAAGTATACAAGCTGTTTCACCCTTTTTATTGTGATGATTGGGAATTTTCATTAAAGGGAAACTTCGCAAAAAAATCAAAAATTGATATTATGTTCATTCTGTATAAAAATGCTCAAATGCATGAATATTAAAGTTTAATTCTGCTAGATAAGAGATCACCATCGATTTTGAATTTAGAGTATCAATTCTCTCCGGTCGGCCATTTTGTTACCTTCTGGGCCAAGACCACAATTAATGACCCCGCTTTTCGTTGTCCGAATATAGTTCCTTTTAATTACAGTGTATTTTGCCTTAATTTTTTTTCTTTCCCTTCCTCACTCATTTCTTAGATTTTTTTGGGTGGAGATGGAAGAAGAGAGGTGAAATAATTGTTTGCATGTTGTATTTAAACTGATTTTGATATGGAATGAGTGATTAGGCCAAGTGCAAAAAGGTAATATTTAAAGTTTTCGGAACATCTCTTGACTTGTCAATAGGGGTATGGATGTGTATTGGCTAAATTTGTAAGATGTGTGAAAGCAATCTTTCTGAATTTTGGATATATTTTTGGACTTGAACTATACATTACACACACAAAAATATTAGACAAAAAGATTCGGTGCAATTTTTTAAATGATACAAAACGTTCTAAAGAACTGATAGAGGAATTAATTGTGGTCTGTGGCCTTCTCCGCTTTGCACCCAAGATATATCTAAGGAACAAAACTACAGTAACCCGATGTAGTCGTAATTGCGTGTCGATATCTTGTCAATCGTACGGTTGTTTTATCCGACTAGTTAACTATACAAACTATGTTGATACGGAAAATTTTCTTATCTTTTTTTTTTAATAACCATGATCTGTTATTTTTAACAATAATGATAATATTGGAATAAGTTAAATAGTAAAAATTTCAAATCATAAATAATTGTTCCGTGAAACTTGAATTGTTTTCGGAAATCTAATTAGTTCATAATTCTTTTATGTAATAAACTTTATTCAAATAAATTAGGATCTTCGTTCCACTGATCACCTGCATGGCTAAAGGTATTACTCCCAAAGGTATTGCAGGGGGTGTGACACGTCCAGGTATTCAGGCGATTTCCTGTCGAGCTCGCAAATTCATGCATCGTTTCACGTCTTAGGGTATTGGTCAGTGTAAACGGCCTGTAACTTATAACTTTCCATTTTGAACTATTAGGTGTATAACGGAAAAAAAGTCACAATATCCCTAGGAAATAAAGTCACAGGAAAAAAAGTCACAAGAAAAAAAGTCGCAGGAAAAAAAGTCACAATTTGTTTAAGTAAACTTATTTGTCAGAAATATGTTGGAATGCATGTGAAAAAGTCACTATGTACATGTATGCAATAAATAATTAAACTGTAGTTTTCGAATGCATTGAAAAAGTCATAATATATTTGTATCGGATTAATTTTTTAAAACTATAAAGGAATTATATACGTGATACATGTATATATACTAATAAAAGTGTATCTGAATAAATCATTTTCTTTTTTTCAAAATTGACTTTTTTAACTAACAGGGAAAACTGATTGTGTTTCCTTTTATTTAATATTGAGCATAAGTTGTATTTCATTGATATGGCTTCCTACGAAGACAAGAAATAAAAGGTCTACAAAGGGGGGAGGTGCCACAAGAAGCCACACATCAATATCAACAGTCCCTAGATAGGGCAGAATCAATTTGCGCCAATTGCAGTTTTGAAAAGGTATTAATTGCGCCACTCTCTTTTATTTTGATGGTATTAATTGCGCCAATAAATGAAACGAAATTGCACCACATTTACCTGTTAATATTTTTTACCTATATCATACCTGTACAAGTTTTACCTATATCAAGACAAGACAAGACAAATACTTTAAAGTCTCACCACTTGTTACATATTAACTATACAACTTTTTAAAATACAAGATATCAACAAGAACCACTCTATAAAAAGTTTTGAGAGACTATAAAACATTTTTTTTTTTAAATTATGAAACAAATACAAGTCAACTATCACAAGTATAAAATACATTTTCGCTTTATGAAAATTTCACAGCAGATTTTGGCAGTATACAATACCACATTTTCATTTGTAAAAAGAAATATAACTATTTCATTATCAGTTTCCAGAAATCAGAACGTCAAATTTTGAGATCTGCGAGCATATGATAAGCAACCAATATGTTTTCAGATCTTCAAAATTGAAGAAGAAAATTTAGAAAAAAAAAGATTTAAAATATGTGCGTCAGTATATGTATAGAGAGAGAAGAAACCTGCGTCCAGCTTAACCTAAAAATCAAGCAGAAATTCAGAATATTGGATGATATTGGTGTTGTTACAAACAAAGATGATGACTTTGTATTGTGTAACGATCCACAAAGCGGGATAATTTTATTAGGATGCGAGGCTTTTTTTTTATGTACGATGTCAGAGTAACTTTTTGCTGATGGAACCTAGTCAATCATTTAGTTGTTATTTAAAAATAAATAAAATTGGCGCAATTGGAGGATTATTTTATTGGCGCAAATGATACCTATAGGTTTGAAAATAAGGTGGCGCAAAAGAAGTATTGGCGCAATTAAGTTGTGGCCCAAAAAGATATCGCCCCCTAGGGGCAGAATCAATTTGCTGATGGAACCTAGTCAATCATTTAGTTGTTATTTAAAAATAAATAAAATTGGCGCAATTGGAGGATTATTTTATTGGCGCAAATGATACCTATAGGTTTGAAAATAAGGTGGCGCAAAAGAAGTATTGGCGCAATTAAGTTGTGGCGCAAATGAGTTTCTTTTTGGCGCAAAAAGATATCGCCCCCTAGTAGATATATATGTATAAAATGTTAAGCTATTATTAATGGCAATGAGTTGTTTGTTTAACACTAAATTACAGAATACTTATCTTTATAAAAATCCAAAAAACATGTGGTCAAGTTATATACTGAACTTCTAACTTTTATTAAAATTAGGGGAAATTGTTGCTGTTAAACTCACATCTCTAAGAGATATAAAACAAAAATAATTACAACAAATCCTTGAAAACATGTATCAATCTAGTACACCAGCATGAACATGTTCCATAAGAAAAAAAATACAAATTGGGAATGTTTCTCCTGTTAATACATGTTTGTGCAGACCCTATGACTATTTCATGCAAAAAATATATATTGTGACTTTTTTTCCTGTGACTTTTTTTCCTGTGACCTTTTTTCCTGTGACTTTTTTTCCGTGACTTTTTTTCCTGTGACTTTTTTTCCTACATTCGTATAATATGCATCTCTATCTTGTGTGTCCGAAAGTGATATTATATATACTAGTCATTACTAAACTCATAGAAAATTATTTATAAAAATATAGATAATACCTAAAAATAAACAACAGATTTGATGAAATAAAAATCTATATACATATTTTTTGTCAATGGTGAAGGACAGATCAGACTATACCAGAAATTTTGATTAAAAAAAATGTACGCACTTGTCGACCATTCGTATATACGCCAGGATAAAAAGTTACGGAACTATAGCGCAAATTCAAATATATACATGTATACATTGTACATAAGAAAGAAACATACATTTTGTGTGAATTGGGGTAAAAGTTTTGTTACATGTAGTAGACTAGTCCACGTATGCCAACAGTGTGTAATCATCAAATGTCGAAAGACTATTGTATACCAAAAGAAGAAGAAGAGATTTAAATACAGGTCGATATAAAACTTTCTTTGGCTCATTTATGGACATTTATATATCAATTAGATTGTTCTCGAATAAAGGAAGAAATTCGTCATCATCACAATTGTTCCGACATACATGTTATATGTACGCAACTGGGCGTACACTAATAATCCCTAAGGGATGTGAATATTTTCAAGGAAAACTATAGAGTATCAAAGTTTCAAATCAATTTCGGGATTTATTTTCAACAATATTTTGTAACAATATGATGAAGATAAATAAATATCTTATTCTGGGGTATCATTTGGGGGGGGGGGGGGGGGGGGTCTGATACCTGATCCCGCTTACTGCTTTGTCAGATTCCCGTATCCCGCTTATACTATGCAGTTCTGATTTTTTGAAATTTTCATTGTCCTGCTATACTTTATTTCTCGTTTTCACGACACAATCATTTAACTTTCACGTGTCACGCTTACAAAACAATCGGCAATTTAGCGTCACGCTTATACCCCAACGCGACTCACTATTCATACTCTTTTCTGACTCATATTAAGCCCATTATAAATATATCAAAAAAGTGTGTTTTTATCCCTTTTTGTCCCGTTTCGTTTCGGTTTGAGCCATAGATAGATAAGATGTCGTATGTGACAATGAGACAACTCTCCATCCGAGTCACAATTTATAATAGTATATAATAAAAATAAGTCAAAATACGGTCTTCAACATGGAGTCTTGGCTGACACCGAACAGCAAGTTATAAAGGGCCCCAGTGTAAAACCTTTTAAACGGGAAAACCAACGATTCAATCTATTTCAAGATGTACGTAATTAGTGGTGAAGTGTCATGGAAATGGATAAAAAAAAATACAAGGATATGGAAATGGATAAAAAAAACAAGGATAAAGATCCCTATACGATTTATAAGAAATTAAATGGAATACATTTGAAATAAATGAAATTTCTCTTGAATTTATTTAGAGTGTTTTAAACCCAAACTTTCCTCCATATGTTAAATTTTATCAAATCCGTCTCTTACTTTATCTATTGTTTGAGCAAGTCGGCTAAATTAAGGCTTTACAGCTAGTTTCCTAATGCATGTAAAGCAAAACTTTGGTTTACTTGCTTGCTTTGTTTGTATAATTGTTTATACAAATTTTGTTAAAGATTGACATCTTTAAACAATATGTATCGGCAAAGTTTAACCTGTAATTATATAAGTATTATATTTGAATTAAATTTGGTGTTATCATAATGATTGTACAATAAAAAAAAAACCAAAGCAAGCACGCTAACTAAAGTCTTGCTTTACATCATTTCATCATTTAATTTATAAGTGCACTTGAATTGTTTAGGTTTAATGTGGTTTGCAATTGAAGGATGGAAGAGTTATCATTGATATGTTCATAATTATAAATTTATAGTTAACAAAATTTTGTATTTTTGAAACACTAAGGCTTTTTATCTCAGGAATAGATAACCTTACGGAGGATGAAATTGGGAAAACTTTTAGGTATGTTGGTCCTCAATTCTCTTCAACTTCGTACTTTATTTTGCCTTTTTTTAATTTTTTGATTCGAGCGCACTAGTCTTATGAGCCTTTTTTTTAAGACGAAACGCAAGTCTTCCGTAAATATTAAATTGCAATCCTGGTTAACATAACCATAGTGTCATTAGAGAGAAAATTCGTCGATTAAAACACACTCGGGAATAGCAAGAAAGTTCACAAAAAGAGTATTGGGAACTTTACTGATTTTTTTTATCATATATATTTCTGATAGTTTTTCCGACCTATTAACATATTTTCAAACTTGAAAGGAGACCTCTTTCAGCGGCACGAGCCTGGAACATGTACATATGACAGTTTTAAGTAATAGCTATATAAATATAAAAGAGAAGATGTGGTATGATTGAGAATGAGACACTGTCCACAAGAGACCAAAATGACACAGACATTTACAACTATATGTCACCGTACGGCCGTCAACATTGAGCAAAGCCCATACCGCATAGTCAGCTATAAAATGCATGTCAAAGATACTAGTATTAGAATTATTAGAATCAAAGGTTAAAGTACTTACAAAATATGTCATCTTGTAGAATGTGATTTCACAAATATATTATTTTCAAATTCGCAGTCCAAGTCAACGTTAAATCGGTTACACACATTTTTCATGTTATAAATCCATTCCAACAATATCATTTTAAACACACACTAGCTTGCCTTTTCATTAATTTGAATAATACAAATTCAGCTAAATTTTGTTTATTCCCATCAACAGAGATTTCTCACACTCATCCAAGACGTTAATAATACTCATGCACTTCAATTTTGATATTTAACAATTTATTGATACGGATGACTACGCTTTAAAAGTACGGTTACATCAGGGTGTAAAAAATGTGAATTTGTTATTAATTGAATTCAAAGATAGATTAAACGGTAGCTTTAATAGTGAAATGAACTAATTTTTTGAAGACTCGCCTAAATGTTTGTTGCATAGATGTATTTGACCCCAACAATTTTATTTAGATCATGCTGTATTAAAATTATATTTATAGAATCATTTATTTGAAAATAGCGCATACATCTGCTCACCGTTTGAATATACTGAGAAACTTGTCGATTTCATAATATTGAGAGATATCAAAAATTTTGTAATATGTGTGATAAACAAGTATTTGGAGATGAATATCATTTTATTTTAGTATGTGAAAAGTATAATGAGTTTTCGAAAGAAATTTATCAAACCATATTGTTGAAGAAAACCGTCGAATCTTAGACTTTTTAGACGATCAATGCATTTGAATAGGGACATATAGTTCGTCCCTTTTTTTGATGCTCGGTTGTGACCCCCTTTTAAAGTGGCTGGGTACTCACCAGTATCTGTTCATTATGTAAAGCAACTTAACAATTAAAGGGAAATTTTTATTTTTGACTGTGAAGGCACAAAATTAAATTCATTTGAAAATGTGTTATATTTGATTATACTGTACTGTACTGTTATATAAATGGGTATACTTACTTATATGGTTATTTGACTAATATAAATATATTTCACTGATGTAATTGAATATTTGTAATAATTATTTTCTGTAAGTTGTATTGCTTACGAATAAAAGATTATATTAGTAATAAAAATAAATATTATGACTTTCCTTTTTTCATTGGATGACCATGCAGTGGTGTTGCAACGCCAAAGAACTGATAATAGAAAGCTATTTTAATTTGATACATAGGACAATGAATCTTAACAAAAGGTTCTATAAATTCAATTGTGAAAAAAAATCACAATACCGTGCATTAACTCAACAACCGTTCATCGACAAATATTACTTGATATTCATTGAAATGATAACAAGATAACAGTTATTATAAAAGCAGGGCAGCCTTAAATTCTAATAGTTTTGTCAAAAAAGATTCAAAGTTTTACCGATGCAACGATATTTTTATATATTTTGAGTTGAAATGGCCTAGCGATAGTATGATCACTTCGAATCATGCGGCAACACGTTTAATCTGAGCATTCGTAAAGTTTTTAAACTAAAATAAGATCTATATTAGCTATCGAAACATATGTTATATGTAAGCTATCTATTATAAATCTATGAGGAGTTTCATGAAAAATAGGGGGGTGTTGAAGTCTAACTTTAAATATATATAAAAAAAAAAAGAAGATCGAGATGTGGTACGATTGCCAAAGAGACAACTCTCTAAAAGCACGAAAATAGATTAACTTTACTGAAACAGAAATTAACATCCATAGTCACGTACGGCCTTGAACAATTTGAAAAATTCATACGTTAAATTCCCTTTTATATTCAGTATAATTCCATAAAGTTATTATAGAAGTTATATTATGATAAAAAAAGGCTGTAAAAAATGATTGAGAGTTGACGAATATCATTATATCATGACATGTAAAGCGTTGGATGTAGCTATAGATAGACAGACATTTTATACTGGATAATTGCTGCAAATTTTATATCAAACGAATCGCTTTCACGTTCTATACTATTCTGTACTATATACATGATACTTAATCATGTTTTTTAATGTTCAATCTCTGAATTGAGTCAGCACTATCGGTCATCTTATATAAAAAAAAATCTATTATACTCTTAAATAAGCAGCGTGTAATGAATATATTCACCCATCCCGTCCCGTGTGCAAATAGGATGAATATGAAGGATCCTGAGTGCACATTGTATGTCCTGAGTGCACTAAGGAGGTCATTACCGGTGTTTAGACGTACCCCAAATAAAAATTTGGATTTTTGTTCAAAATTAGCGCACATGCAATGCACCACCTCTTCGGAGTCCTCCAAAAAGGTAAAATTCCCCTGTATTAGTATTTCTGGTGTATGAAATTCATTGTGTATATTATCCGTTCCATCTACAATATACGCGGAAGTGACACGGCCGGGTATTGTAAAGCTGGTGAGGGACTTTAAATGTCAAATTCATATCCCTGGGCGAAGAAATTACCGGTTTGTGAAAACTTATATTAGTGTGTTACCTTGGTTCTGGTCTTTCACGCTGTCAGAATGAAAGGTTAAGCAACTTTCGTGGGTTATAAATGAAAAAAGAGAAGACCGTAAAAAAAATTAAGAGAACAGAAAATGAGCTTTACAAACGTGTCTCTAACGATAAAAACAATGTAGATTATTTAGATCATTCGAACTTGTGTAAATAATGGATATTAAGTTGTTAAGACTATTTCATATAATTGTTTTTATTTATTGTATTTACAAATTTTATACAAACTTATGACGATTGATCATTCAGACCGTGACCTTTTGCATAGACACCTGTTTCTTGTTGAAGACTAAACATGCGCTCTTTATTCATCTATGTTTTTTGTCGTTTGGTTGCTGTCAAATTGAAATATATCCCACATCTCCTGTAGTATGTGTTCCGTTTATTTACTTTAAAATCAGTTTATAAGTATTTTTATTGAAAGGGTTATTTGCATGAGTATAGACCAATTCAATACTAATATATACTTATGTATATATATGATATTATGAACCTCATTAATTTCGATCTAAACAAGATAATTATAAAGAGATCGATATTTTAAACAGTCTTAATAAATTCCAACGATCACAAATCTAATCTAAATTCGATTTCAATTATTTCGTGATACTAAAATACGTTTTTTTTTGCGAATTCCGTACACTTTCCTTTTAATTTCTAGCATTATTAAAATCGTAATTTGTGTATCCTTGCTATCCTTGCTAAATCTTTTGCTGTATATCACAGCTAGTGAATAAGTCTAAATGTCCGTACAGTGTATAGTAAGATCTCTTTTCGACACATGGACATTTCATAAGTATAGAAAGTTCGCTATAGTGTTCCATCATGGTCTTAGTGCAGTTTCGAGACCTTAGTGCGCCACGGCGGCCAAGGTTGTTTTTAGACAACAAAGTCCCTGTCACACCATTGCAACAACGTCCTTTTTGATATTTTTTTTTAAATTGCTAGGACCATGATACTAATAGTAAAATATTTCACTTTTAAATAGTAATTGTTATAAATGATAATAGTTTATACATGTATATATGCTGTCTCAGTTTTTAAATAGTTATTTGGTATAATATGGTGTCACGTAAGTCATTTTTGGACAGGATATTGTTTGTTTCATAGTATATGTATATTCTGCACGAATATTTTTTATCGCTACCATTACATGTATAAAAAACTAAACTATGTGGACCTTATGAGATCGCACACAAGACAGCTGATTGGATAAGTGTGATGAATTGTTACGCCTACATAAAACTGATATCCAATCGAATGCCAGCAGACACCTGTCAGTAAAAACAAATTGCAAGCGTTGATGGTTAGAGATTTATTTGTGTATTCGATATATTTGAAAAATAAGTTAGATAGACACTATTCGTTTTCCCTTTTTTTCAGCTGGATTTCAATAACTGTTTTTACACTTTTTTTATGTAACAGAAAGGTATTTGAATAAAAGCGCACCACATGTAATGGAGATTTACAAGCATTTAATATAGCGACTTGTGTTTTCGGAACATCATATTTTCAATAATTCACAGACTTTTGCAATGATATTTAACCTTTATTTTTTAACGAACGCCTCTAAATCTGGTATGTAAGAAAGTTATAAATGGTTTTTGGATTATAGACACAATAAAAAAAAATATGGAAATCAAACGCACAAGTCTGACAAAAATGAACGGACAATGCTATGACAATAAACAGAAAACAACAAAAGACATACATAGTACTGTTATAGTTTTTCCCTGTCTTAAGTTTACAATTACTTAAATGAAATTTATATAGAAAACATGAAAAGTTAAATGATAATGCATATTATTTACAATATTAAAGAAAAGTAACATCAACAATTTAATAAATTAAACATATTTAGATAAACATATTTAGATTACGTTTTCAAGTGTTAATCCCGACATCCGTAATTTTTAAGGGTATACAAATTATCTGTAACATCAAGTTGACACATTTTCCCCCACGGCACCAGTCTGTAATTGCATAAATATTTATTTACAATCACTTGTAAACCATTAAATATAAAGTTTTTGATGTGTTTATTCAATGAATAATTATTAAATATAATTTCGGCAATCTGTTGATTTTAAACTCAATTCACCACGGTTTGCGCAGCAGTATGACTTTGAACCACTTATGTTTTTTTTTAATATAGAAAATGTTAAATAATTAAATAGGAAGAGGTATGAATTAGAATTGATTATTTTCTTTATTTAATTAAAACATGGCAGACTTTCAGTTAACATAAACCGTCTTCTTTTTAATTTTAATTTTATTCTTAAAAGGGGAGCAACCCCTGATAAACACTGGGAAAGTTTTACCCGTTTTCTGTCCAAATTAATAAAATCTGAACACGACTAAACACGGTCTGACAACATCTTAAAGTAATTTTGTATCCATGGTCTGTTTCTGCCTGACACTGTCGTAACGGATCTTAACAGCTCGCTAGGAGATTCAGTCTTGATAATCTGGACATGCCTTAACGGACTGATTTACCTGATGTGACTATCGATCGTAACGGAGTCTTAAACGGTCTAAAAAGTCTCGACGATTTCCTCTAGCGGTAAATCCAGTCAATCAAGATGTGATCAGACCAAAATGACCGTTTCAGACTGAAATCGTGCTACTAGTGTCATGTAAATGAGTGATGTGATTGGTTCAATGTTGTCACATGATGAACCTCATGCATTGAATATATATGTAGGTGGTTAGTAGCTTTCAAATGTGTAACTTATATTATGATAGAATTTAATGCAACTGTTATACAAGTGAGAGGTTAAGCTAGCTATAAAACCAGGTTAAATCCACCATATTCTACATGAATATTTCTGTCCAAGTCAGAAATATGAAAGTGGTTTTAACCCTTCATTTGATTTGTTTGACCTTTTGATTTTACTCTTCGATTAGGGAGTTTCTGTTTTGAATTTTACTCAGAGTTTGGTATTTTTGTGATTTGACTTTTTAGCTCACCTGGCCCAATGGGCCAAATGAGCTTTTCTCATCACTTGGCGTCCGTCGTCCGTCCTTGTCGTCCGTCCTCGTCGTCGTCTGTCGTTGTTAACTTTTACAAAAATCTTCTCCTCTGAAACTACTGGGCCAAATTTAACCAAGCTTGGCCACAATCATCATTGGGGTATCTAGTTTAAAAAATGTGTCCGATGACCCAGCCAATCATCCAAGATGGCCGCCATGGCTAAAAATAGAACATATGGGTAAAATGCAGATTTTGCCTAATAACTCAAAAACCAGAGCATTTAAAGCAAATCTGACATGGGGTAAAATTGGGGTGAAATTTTCAGATGTATCAGACAACCCGTTGTTAGGTTGCTGCCCCTGAATTGGTAATTTTAAGGACATTTTGCTATTTTTGGTTAATATCTTGAATATTATTATAGATAGAGATAAACTGTAAACAGCAATAATGTTCAGCAAAGTAAGATTAACAAATAAGTCTACATGACTGAAATGGTCAGTTAAACACTTTAGGGGTTACTGCCCTTTATAGTCAATTTTTAACCATTTTTCGTAGATCTTAGTAAAGAAAAATCTTCTCCTCTGAAACTACTGGGCCAAATTTAACCAAACTTGTCCACAATCATCATTGGGGTATCTGGTTTGAAAAATGTGTTCAATGGCCCGCCCAATCATCCAAGATGGCCGCCATGGCTAAAAATATAACATAGGGGTAAAATGCAGTTTTGGCTTATAACTCAAAAAACAAAGCATTTAGAGCAAATCTGACAGGGGTAAAATTGTTATTTAGGTCAAGATCTATCTGCTATTAATTTTTCAGATGAATCGGCCAACCCGTTGTGAGGTTGCTGCCCTTGAATTAGTAATTTTAAGGAAATTTTGCTGTTTTTGGTTTTTATCTTGAATATTATTATAGATAGAGATAAACTGTACACAGCAATATTGTTCAGCTGAGAAAGATTTACAAAAAGGTCAAATGACCAAAATGGTCAATTGACCTCCTAAGGAGTTATTGCACTTTATAGTCAATTTTTAACAATTTTCATAAAATTTGTAAATTTTCACAATCATTTTCCACTGAAACTAACTGGACCAAGTTCGTTATAGATACAGATAATTGTTAGCAGCAAGAATATTCAGTAAAGTAAGATCTACAAAAGCATCACTATCGCCAAAACACAATTTTGTCATGAATCCATCTGTGTCCTTTGTTTGATATTCACATAGACCAAGGTGAGCGACACAGGCTCTTTAGAGCCTCTAGTTATATTGACAACAATGTGTGAACAAAAGTAAGAAATTATGGGTAAAAATATAAGAAATAGAGTTTGGTGATCAACATTGTGTTATAGCATTGATACACAAAATGGCATGTAGACTAAGCATAATAATAGCAAAAATAAAACTTCAAGCAAGTTAGTATAGTATATTAACTCAAATTCAAAAATAGGTTTTTAATGTCAATAAAATAATTTTCAGAGGCTAAGAAGAAACACAAGACTTTCAATGAGTTACAGGAAGAGCTTGATAATTTTGATGATGAGCCTGAGTCAGTTATAGGTGGCTATAGAGCTAGCAGAAATACAGGTAATTATGAAAAATAAAAAAAATGCCAAAATATTTTGTATACTTTATTGCCCTTAAATCTGGAAAATTTACACCCATGAAAATAACCCGCTTTTCAGTATGACCCTGTTTCAGTCATAGGTTGATATGGGGCTAGCAGAAATCAAATTGATTGTATTTAATTAGTCAGTATTTTGCTTAACAGAGGTAACCTTTATAGCTAGGTGGACTTAAGTGAGGTTTATAAATTCATGTTACATGATTATGCTGCTGATCTGATCAATGAGATTGCTGCTTGCAGTTCGATTTTTATGTGAAGAGCAATTATCTTGTTTATAAAGGACATGAGAAACGGCTAAATACATCTCCTGCTGCAATGCTTACAATGTCTACACAGATTTAAATAATTATGAATAAAGGAAGAATGTAGTATGAAATGTCAAGCTTGATGATATAAAAAGAAGATATGGTATAATTGCCAATGAGACAACTCACCATAAGAGACCAAATAAATAAGAAATTAACAACTAAAGGTCACGGTACCCCCTTCAACAATGAGCCAAGCCTATGCTGCATTGTCAGCTATAAAAGGCCCCTCAAAAGGCTGACAAATATTAAACAATTCAAACGAGAAAACTAATGGCCTAACTAATGTACAAAAAATGAACAAAAAACACATCAACAAACAACAACCACTGAATTACAGGCTCCTGACTTGGGATAGGTACATACATACAAAATAAGGCAGGTTTAAACATGTTAGTAAGAATCCAAACCTCCACCTAACCTGGGACAGTGGTGTTGTCATGGAATAGAAGTTCCTTCATAATATTAGTTCCAAATGGAAAAAATATTCTGGAAAATTATTTCCGGGAGAAAATATTACAGTAGATGTTCCTAACAGAAAAAATAGTATAGTATATTTGTTCCATCAGGTACAGGTATTATGACATTGTTTATAACAAAGTTTCCACTGGAACTTCTGTTAGATGGAACAAATATACGTAGACAGTGTAACATTGCAACATAAGAAGAACTATAAAATTAGTTGAAAAAGGCTTAACTCATCAGATGGATACAAATAGAAATACTACAAAGAGTGGACTTTTTTTTGTAATTTATTTTTATTTCATCTGAAAATACACCCAAGTATATATTGTGATATATAGTTATATAGTTATTTCATAATACACATATTGATATTAAATTTTCCAATAACAGTCTAAAATTAAAAAGTTAGTTATGCTATGCTAATTAGTCTAAATTTTCTACCAGATCATACACATCTTTTATCACTCTGGATTAGAATACTGGAATATGTTGATAAGGTTAATGATGGCATCAGCCTTCTCCTCTAGCCACATGCATCACTCCCTATACAATGATGTTGAACATGAGAAGTACCAGGAGAGGCCACCAGAGATCATTAACAAATAACATATTGGACAACATGTTGGACAGAGTCACATAAACAAATGTCAACCTAAGTCAAGGGGAGATAATTCAAATACAATCAAACAAAAATTAGTATAACAATATATATAACACGTATAACAATAGCAATAAACATAGATAGTACTTTTAAGATGCACACAAATCACTGTCCAGTTGTGATGTGCATCAACATATAATTAATTCTACATGAACTATTATAAAGCCTTAAGTAAGTACAAAATAGAAAGATCTCTCCTCACATGTGAACTATGTTTTTAATTAATTCCCATTTACAATCAAATTTCTCTCTTGCTCTAGGGGATCTGTAAAAGGAGGTAGATATTTTTTCTATTTGGTAGGAATTTTTAATCATAGCTATGACACCCGTAAGAGTCGGTAATGAATTATTAAAGCGACATGTATAAATGTAATATTTAACCAGAATAGTGAATAAGTTTAGGGAAATATCCCAAGACTCTGACCCAAGAACAATGTTTTCCACATTAAGAATTAAAGTTATATTATTTTCAACTTGAAAAAGTGCTGCAATTTCTAACCACAAATTTCTAACTAGGTTACATTCCCAGAATAGGTGACTTATAGTTTCTTTAGTTTCATTACAGAAACTACATAAATTAGTTTCTTTTAACCCATATTTCTGCAATAATGCATTTGTAGCGAGAGTTCTATGTAAAATCTTAAACTGGAACATACTAAATTTGTTGTTTTTAGTGCAACAAAAGGGTAAACTATAGATGAAATCCCAATTTTCTATATGAGTGCCTAGTTCCTTACACATTTTGTCTTCTTGTTTTGTAGGACGTTCTGTATACATTGACAAGAATTTTTTATAAAAGAACTGACATGACTTTTTATTGTTTTTTATAAATTCAAATTTATCGTTAGATATGTGCATAATTTTCTCTGAAGTAGTGATTAAATTTTTCCAGTCTTTTGGTATCATATGCAGCAAAGAGTGGTATTCCAAGAAATTAATATTAAGATTATATTTTTCGCAGAATTCCTTTAAAGTAAAAAAATTGCTGTTTTCATCAAGTAAATCACCTATAAAGAAAACTCCTGATTCAACCCACCTCTGGTAAAAGATAGTTTTATTATTAATTTTCGAACTCTTGTTTAGCCATATGGATTGTTTCATGATCCCTTCAGCAGTGTCATTAGTGGCAGTGTTTAGGATATTCCAGTTTAGTAAAATATCTTTCCAGAAATTATTAAAATTTGAAGAAATCTTTTGGATACCATCAGGGGTCATCAACCATATTTTGTCTGCTCCTAATCTGTTGTATTGATCTATTAACAATGTTTTCCATGGGGATATATTCAAGGGGTCTAAAAGTTTATTTATCCATGTCATCTTTAATGAATAACAAAAGGATCTTATATCTGGCATTTTCAACCCCCCCATTTTCAAATAACCCTATCATAACTTTTCTTTTAATCTTGTCTGGTTTTCCTGACCACAAGAAACTAAAAAAAATATTTTGGATTTCTTTTATTTTATCATCCGGCGGGTTTGGCAAAACTGTCAATGATTGAATAAGAATAGGTAGAGCAAGTGATTTAATGACAGTGATCTTTCCCATATATGTTAAATCTCTATAAACCCAGGAATTTAGCAGGCTCTGTATTTTTTGAATTTTTTCTTCAAAATTTACAAGCGTTTTATTTTCACTGAACAGATCAAATTTTATTCCTAAAAGTTTAAATTTTCCTGAATGATTCCAGTTTAAATTTCTTGTAGTTGTTAATTTATCCCTTGAGTGAATCTTTGACCCAATCCATATGGCTTCAGTTTTATCAAAATTAGCCCTAAGTCCCGCACACTCAGAAAATTTTTCTAAAGTATATAAACATTTTTCTAAAGATTGCTCATCTTCATCTAATAAGAGACATGAGTCATCTGCATACTGGCTTAGTAGATACTCAGAATCATTTATTTTCATACCATTTATATCTGGGTTATTTTTAAGTGCAGCACTCATAAGTTCTAAAGATAATATAAAGAGATATGGAGATAGAGGATCACCTTGTCTAACACCCCTCCCAATATTAAAAAATTGAGAGCAATGTCCATTATTTATAATACAGCTCTGAGAATCTGAATATAAGGTCTTGACCCATCTACAAAAAATAGGACCAAATCCTAGAAAAGACAAAGCCAAGTCTATAAATGACCACTCAAGAGTATCAAAAGCTTTCTCAAAGTCTAATAAAAGTAAAAGACCTGGTAGATTATCGTCTTCTGCCTTTTCCATAATGTCAAAAATAAGCCTGGTACATTCTCCAATATACCTACCCTTTATGAAACCTTGCTGTGTTTCACTAATTATATCCCCAAGAAAAGGTTTTATTCTATTTGCTAATGCAGCTGATGCAATTTTTGTATCAACATTTAATAAAGTGATAGGTCTCCAGTTTTTACATTGAAATTTTGATTTACCCTCTTTTGGAATGCATGTTATTACTCCCTGTTTCTGACTAACCGAAAAAGATCCAATTTCTAAGCTATAATTAAAAGATTTTATAATAAACTCGTGGAGGTCTATCCAAAAAAAATTATAAAATTCTGTTGTAAATCCATCCATTCCTGGAGATTTACCATTTTTCATATTTTTCAATGTTTTTAAGCATTCATTAGTATTCAACTTACCCTCTGCCTGTAACCTCTGTTCATCAGAAAGTTTGCGGATAAAAGGATTATTTTCATCAAAAAATAGATTTTTATGTTCTTGTTGAAGAATAGGATTTGTAGTGGAGTACAGTTTTCATAAAATGATTTTTGTTCTTCTAAAATTTCACTTTGATTGAAAATTTCCTCCCCATTATTCTTAATTAATTTTGGAATTATCTTTTCATTATAATTTCTTTTTTCAAGATTACAAAAATAGTTAGTACATTTTTCACCTTCTGCTACCCATCTTGCCTTTGCTCTTGCCATAATACCTGTTACTATTTTCTCTCTGTGTTGAACAAGTTCATTTTCTAAAATTTTAATTTCTGAATTTAATAATTCTGAGGGGTCCATTTCATAATTTTCAAGTAATTTAGCTAACTTGAGTTCTAAATCATTTTCAGTTTTTGTGTTTTTCTTTTTTATATAACTGGCATATGATATTGTTTTCCCTCTAATCATACATTTTAAGAGTTCCCAAAACATGTGTGGGTTTACTGATAGTTCTGTTTCCAGGTCATTCCCAGGCAGAGAGTATTGATTTATAGTTTCCCTAATGCAATTTTTTATTTCAGTTACATATACCATATCATGTAGTAAGCTATTATTAAACTTCCATGTGCCTTTACCTTTAATTTGATTATAAAACTGTAAGGTCAGGTACACTGGAGAATGATCAGACCTATAACTTATATCCATGTCTACATTTTTTACAAATGGTTCAAGATCAGATGAAATCAAAAAGTAATCCAAACGGCTTTGCTTAAGCCCAGGACCACGCCATGTAAATCTTTTTGAATCTGGATTTAATGCTCTCCATATATCAACAAGGTCCAGGGACTCTATCATATCTAAAATTTTATCATGTGCTCTTATATTGTTTTTTGCACTATAATTTGAGGTGTCCTTATCAAAGTCTTGCACAACATTCCAGTCTCCAGCCATAATTATGGAGCTATTTTTTTATACCAGACACTAGACCTTTTATATTTTCAAGAAAAGTTGGAGAGTCCCCATTGGGACCATATATTGCAACAAGAGAAAGTCGATAATCTTGAATGGTCATATCTAGAATGATAAAATTGCCTTCCTGATCCTTTTTTTCTTGGTGAATAGTAAATGTAAAACTATTTTTTAATAGAATTGCTACCCCTCTTGATCGGCTAGAACCAGAGCTAAAGAATGCCTTATACCCCCACTCATGTGCCCACTGCTTTTCTTTTTCTTTAGTACAATGTGTATCTGTTAATATAATTATATCATATCTTTTCCTATATCTTGAAAAAAAATCTCTTCTCTTCACCTCCTCTGACAGACCCCTACAATTAAGAGATCCTATTTTTAAACTAGTCATTTCTCAACCAGTTCAATAGGTGTAATATGTAACTCTATCCAACAGTCAAATGTTTTAAGTATAATATGATGGTATGTCATTCCTGATTTTTCAACATACTGATAAATAAACAATATCATACATTTAGACATCTGTAAACAATATATAAAGTAAATAAGATCACAATAAGCTTGGTAGCAATTCAGGGTTTTCAAAATGATAACTCCCCACCCTTTAGAATTCCCTCCCTTTTTACTCCCTCCCTTCCGGGTCATTATAAATAGTAACCAAATTTGCAAGACCATGAATAAGTTGTTTAAATTCATAATAATTCAGTAATAGTTATGGTCCTGGTATAGTAAGAATTTTGATAACAGATCTGCAGGTAAATCATTTTCTCCTCTTAAACTGTAGAACACTATATACATGTAGCCAAAATTTATTAAACATATATACAATTCCCCTGAATCCCTAATATTGTTGGTATAACATAGTACAAAATTCACTTTATAATGAATGTGCAAATTTTTACAAGCCCCTTAAGCATTTATTAAGGCCATGTTTTAATAACTTTTGAACTAAACAGTGAATTTTGAACAAAGCAAATACATGTAAAATATGGACAATACACACATGTAAACAGAACTTTACTACTACTCGTCATGCATGAGTAACAAACAGTTAAATAAATCATAAGCATAGCATGCAGCAAGCAAATAAGCATATCAAGCAACATGCTATCACAAAAACAAAGCTTAAACTAAAGTAGCGAAAGCAGAAAGCAGTAAACAGCTCCGCATTTTGTCAACATTAAAACAAAAGATAAATACTGCATTTAAGCACCAAAAGCAGTCAGCATGCTCAACATTGGTCTAAGCTGCCATTCAATGTAGGAGTTGATTTTGAAAGTTCTAAATGTTTCTAGTTACTAACTATATATTATGGTGTTGCAGCTCACTCCAAAATTGGAAGCATAATGCGTAAATTAACGGAGACCATACCTTGTTACCTAGATTAAGTTTTATCTGTAATCTGATTGTATCTAAAAAAAAAAATCTGTTCATTTTAGTATTGAACAAATCATATAAATATAATTTACACTTTAATATTGCATGAATTCGGGATCTGAAATTTGAAAAAATAATTAAATCAAAAGTTGCATGTATAGGACTTGTGGAAGTGTAAACCCTGATATTATTGCTTTTACCACTACACAGCACTTATGTGACGAGACTTAGGATTAAATAATAACATGTGTTTATCCACGGAGGCTTCCATTGTGTTGTATGATTGTAGCAGAGCAAGACTATAGAGAGATTCCGAGTATCCAAATGTTTACATTATGAATACACAAGACTCCGCCTACAGGAATGTGAAATGCACAACTATGCCACACCCACTATTTACGTTAAGAAAAGTTAATACTGAGAGGAGAACTCACGATTAATACAAATAGTGTTACATAAAATTTTGTCTGGCGCAGTACAAAACTAAATAAAGAGAAAAGGTAAATTTGAATAAAAATATAAACAAACTAACAAAAAAAGTAACTACAGGTGAAAAAGAAACAGAAAAAGTTGCATCATTTTATTACAATGTTCCAATAAATAACCGCTAATTATTCGATTTTCAAAACGATCTCTATACTAGACGCGTAATGTTTATGATCTTTTCTTTACGAGTTGGACGAAAGGTGGATCTTTCAAGTATACAAGTCTGAATTTTCTTTTTTCCTCATTGGACATCTTGCTTCTCTCTGCCAGGAGTTCACCGCGACGAACTGCAAGTGAGGGTGGGAGGTCCGGTACCACACTATATCCGCACCCCCTAGGCAGTTTTGTGGCAGCACTTAGGATATCATCCCTATCTATTAAGTTTGATAACCTAAGGATTATATTGCGGTTTTTTTCGGGACCATTCGGCAATCTATGTACTGCTGTGAATAGCATACCTTTCACCTGCGGAGCAGTGAATCCAAGCCCCTTTTTATCATTATGCAACCATATTCGGACGATGTTTTCAGTGATCTTAGGGGATTCACCGACTTTCCCCTCAATCCCACGGATAACCAAATTCCATTTTCTTCCCCACACCTCCAATTTCAGACGCTCATTAGCCTCCTCGGCAATTAGTGACTCCAAGTTGGGGATTTTAGAGTTGTGAATATCGTGAATCTCACCATTGGCAAACTCTGCCTGGTTTTCAAGAACTTTAACCCTCTCGTCGATCTGTTCTTGTTTTTCTTTTAGTTTCTCCACCTCAGTATTGATGTAGACATGTAGTTTCTGGAAACATTTCCCAATGTCAGCAAAATCTTTGCACTCGTAATCAGCCATTGTTATTGTTTAACAGGTAGAGGCGGGAAAGACTGGTTAGTTAAGAAGATAATTGAATGAAAGTCACCTCGCTCAGTGTAAAAAGGAAATCCTATATGAATATTACGCTCTGTGTATTACTCTGTTTAATTGAAATGTTAAATATAAGGCAGATACAAACAATTTACCAGGAGCAATTTTTCCGCACGTCTCACAACATGGCTGTCACCGGAAGTCTCTACAAAGAGTGGACTTGGCAGGGTACTTGTAGTCTGGCTTACTGTGAATTCATAATTATTGTGTACCATTGTTATTATTTGTACACTTTTGTCATTTGAGATAAAATGTGATTTTAGTTTTTTTAATATTGAGAGAAATCTTGTTTATAAATTCATATGAAAAATTTCAAAATGAGATTGCAATTATAACCCTGTCACATTTTTCTGCAATAATTTCTGAATTTACAGTAATACCTCTGATTATACTTTCTTTCTGACATTCAATGTAATTTAAATTTGTGTTCTAATTACAGGTAAACATGGTACAGGTAGTGTTGTGAGTAGTCTGGCCTGGGGTAAATCACCAGTGAGGAAGGATTGGGCTAAAATTAAAGTTTCAATTAGAGAGGAGGAGGTGGAAAAAGAGGAGGATTGATTGACATGTTTTTATATGCAAAACCAAATTTGCAATAATAAGAGACATATATTTATTGTGGATCCTTTGTTATTCATAGGAAATGAGTGTTTATTGATTTTGTGGTGAACCACAGATAATGAAGTACAAATTTGCAATAGGCTTGTTTGCAAACCTGGGCAAATCATGAAATCCAATATCAACGAAAAATACAATTTTTCCACAAAATTGGTACCCACGATGATCGATGAATCCACCGTAAATGGAGAAGCTACTTGTCCAAAGGACTAGCATATCAGCCATGATTATGTTGCCATTTTAAAAAAGAGGCGAGTGTAATTTGTATTGCTTTAATACTTAACAGTAACATTTTAATCAAAGATATTTTTAAAGAAATCTATAAACAATGATACATTTGTAATAATTCATACAAGTAATATTTTAATATTTTTTACAATCAGCATTGATTTTTCTATTTTTAAATTCATCTTTTATTTTTTATGCAAATTCAAAATGTCAGTAGATTTTGAAATTGCTGAAATCTTGAGAATTTTGACAGTTTAACTCTAACATTGTGTGAAGTTTTAAAGAGGACACTTGAATATGAGGTTCATGAAAAGATATTCACATGTGCAATGTTTTTATGAATTTGTATTTCGTATAATAATATTTTGAAACTTTCTAACTTAGTTTTAATATAACATCTTATAGAATGGAATTGTACTATTTATAATTTTCAGTGAATTGGCCAAAATGAACTTTAATGTTATTATGAGTTTATTGATTGTATTATTTTTATTCAGAAGGGTGTCCCTTATAAATTTGTAAAATCAGGAAAGCATTTTAATAATAAATTACTAATAATGAAATAACTATTTGCATGGTCTTCATGATAAAAATGCACAACAATTAAAAACAAAAAATGCAAGGTGCAGCTTTTTCAGAAATCTTTGAACCTTATGGTTCTTGAATAAAATCACTTGGCGTCCGTTGTTGTTATCTGTCGTCGTTTACTTTTACAAAAATCTTCTCCTCAGAAACTACTGGGCCAAATTTCACCAAACTGGGCCACAATTCTTATTGGTATATCTATTTTTAAAAATGTGTATGGTGAAATGGCCAACTAACCAAGATGGCCATCATGGTTAAAAATAGAACATAGGGATAAAATGTAGATTTTGGCTTATATATCTGAAACCAAAGCATTTAGAGCAAATCTGACACAGAGTAAATTTATTTTTTAGGCTAAGATCTATCTGTCTCGAAATTTTCAGATGAATAGGACAATCTGCTGTTAGGTTGCTGCCTCTGAATTGGTAATTTTAAGGAAATTTTGCAGCTTTTTGGTTATCATCTTGAATATTATTATAGATGGAGATTAACTGTTAACAGCAATAATGTTCAGCAAAGTAAGATCTACAAATAAGTCAACATGACCAAAATTGTCAGTTGACCACTTATAATAAAGGAGTAATTGCCCTTTATCGTAAATTTTTAATAAATTTTGTAAATTTTGTAATCTTTTATTTCCTCTGAAACTACAATGACAAAGAAGTAGGTCCAGTAAGGGCCGATTTTGGCCTCAAATTTCAGGTTCATCTAACGAAAGTTTTTGGATAGTTTTTAACCACGTAAGTGTCTATTTCAATTGATTCGATTAGTTTATGTGAAAGATTTAAACTGATTGAGTCATTAAAACGCTCTGATTCAAGCTTAAAGATGAAAAATCTATCAAATATGCCAAAAAACCTCACTTTTCAGATGGTTTTTGTCCAAAATGAAAGTGGCCGCATCCGTGTTCATCCTCAACCTTTATATATGTTTTGTATTATCATCAAATACAACTTACATTTCAATATTATGAATGAACACGAATGCAGCCACTTTCATTTTAGACGGAAACCGTCTAAAAATTAACCAAAATGCTAAAGTTTTGAAGATTTCAGCAATTTAGCATGACTTAATGATGCTAGTACGCAATATGTGTGCATTGTATTGTCAAAAACAGTTCATATTTATGTAGCAGAAGCATTTTACTTTCCAAAATATCGCTTAAAGATTACATTTTAACAATGTTCTAAAACTCCTATATTTTGGGGCCAAAAAGGGGTCTTATTAAACTGCTCCTTTAACCAAACGTGGCCACAATTATCATTCGGGTATCTAGTTCTAAAATTGTGTCCACTCATGAACCAAGATGGCGGACATGTCTATAAATAGTACATAGGATAAAATGCAGTTTTTGTCTCATATCTCTGAAATAAAAGCATGAAGAGCAAATCTGACAAAAAAATAAAACTGTTGACTAGGTCAAGATATATCTGCCCTGAAATTTCTGACCATTGTTGGGTTGCAGCCCCTGAATTGATAATTATAAGAAAATTTTGCAGCTTTTGGTTATTATCTTAAATATTAGTATACTAGATAGAGATAAACTGTAAACAGCAATAATGTACAGCAAAGTAAGACATACAAATAACTTTAAATGACCGAAAGGGTCAATTGACTCATTAAGAAGTAATTGCCCTTTATTGTCAATTTTGAACAATTTCCAAAAATTTGGTAAATTTTTACAAAATATTTCCCTCTGAGCCTACTTTGCCAAGATCATCATAGATAGAGATAACTGTAAGAAGCAAGAATGGTGAGTAAAGTAAGATCTACAAACACATCAGCATCACCAAAACTTCATTTTGTCGATCATGATTCCATCTGTGTCTTTCGTTTAATATGCACATAGACCAAGGTGAGCAACACAGCTCTTTGGAGCCTCTAGTTGTGTTGGTCTGTTTTGCAGACTTTTGGTGGACAGGCCCCAGTACTGTGTCAGGTATTAGCGAAGGGTTATTATATCTTTTATGTGTGAGCTGTTGTCATCAGTTAACATTGGAGTTTATCAAGAACTTATCGAAGCAGTGGGACAACCTCTGAAATTTCGATGCTTATTAATTGCTCCTTTTTGGATAAAGAACGTGGTGTGTGTTTGTCTGTAAAAAAATGCAGTTCTTCCTTATATCTTATACACAGAAAATAGTGACAAACAAACTGAACACGTTTGAATTATCAGCTTTTAAGATCTAACCAGAGCAGTAGGATATCTTCTAAATAAAGGCAACAGTAGTATACGGCTTTAAAACGTATAAATCGATGAAAAAGAAGTCAGGGTAACAACCAAACTGAGGGAAACGCATTAGATATGAGAGGAAAACAACGACACAACATTCAAATGTAACACACACAGAAACGCACTTAGTATTAGACAAAATCCAATGAAAATATAAAATATAACATCAAAACCAAATACATGAATTTAGGATAGATACGTCCTATGGTAATGTGAATGCACAATCAAATATAAGAGAAAACAAAGGACACAACGGAAACACAACGTTAAAATGACAAAAACGAACTATAATATAACAATGGCTATATTCCTGACTTGGTACAGGACATTTTTCTTAAAAGAAAAAAATAGTGGGTTGATCCTGGTTTTGTGGCATGCTTAACCTCCCGCTTTAATGGCAATGTTAAATGTAACATCAAATTGACATCATAACATTACAGGACTACAATACAAATAAATAGGAGAACATACTTTAGTATTAAACAAAGAAACACACGAAAAAAAGCTAACAAAAGGCACCAGGTTTAAAATTTAATACGCCAGGGGTGCGTTTCGTCCACACAAGACTTACTAGTGACGTCCAGATACAAAGGTTCGAAAGTCAAAACAAGAACAAAGTTGTACAGCATTGAAAAAATTACAAAATCTCCAAATCTGTTAATTTCTCCTTTTTGGGCTAATAGTTTTGTGGAATTAACACAGTTTTAATACGAAATCAAGTTTTTTTTTGGATCATCATAAACGAGGGACACAAGATACTAGAGGGACAGTTTAAAAAAATAAACCGACAACGCTATGGCTTAAATAAAAACAAATAATAGTACAGAAGACAAAACATAGAAGATTACTAATGGTTTGATATCATTGTCGTCTACGTTGTTGTCCAAGACATACTGGTTTCCGCACAATAACTTTACATGAAGTGAATGGATCTCTATGAACATGTTTTCAGAAGGTTCAATACCAGAAAAGGAAGGTTGGGATGATGGTTCCTACCAGTTCGGAAAAATGGGGCCCAAAACAAGCATTTCCTAGTTTAAAAATAATAATTTGTGTATAAGTATTTCCATTGCTCTGAAATTTTACCACAAGTAGAAGATTTGGATTTATTTGAGGGGTTTTAGGGCGAACAGTGTAGCAAATAAAGGGGAAAAAAAAGGGATAAAAAAGCATGTTTCTAGTTTCCAAACAATAACTTGTGTGTAAGTGTATGGATCTCCCTGATAGTGTACCACAAGGTTACATATAACAAAGGGAGGCCGGGATTGAGTTTGGGGTCAATTGTCACAAACATGTAGGAATTGCAGTCCTCAAACTGGGGCATTGGTGGCTTAGTGGTCTAAGAAATTAGTTAACTGTATTCGTATTCAACCTTGGGATCATCAGGTTTTTCGGCTCAAATCAGTGGTTCTCTTTTGGCATTCTAGATTCTTCCACAAACAAAACGAACTTAAAGGAAACAGTTGGCAGTTGCGTTAAATCAACAATCAATCCAACCCCTAACACTGCTGAATGATCAATGGATGAGGACCAAGCTTGACCAAAATAATCGTTGGGTAGTTCACTGGTAACATTATTTAGATTAAAATTCATGACTAGATCACGTGTCCATTTTTACAGTAAATGGAGCAAAGAGTTGTGTGTGTGTTTATGTCTTATGTATACACAGAAAACAGTAACAGAAAAAACTGACAAAAAATAATCATCTAATCAGAGAAATAGGCAACACATTTTGAGGTAATTGCATGTGTTCATGTGTAGTTATTATCATTTTATCTAATCTTGATGTTTGGAAAGTATGTAAATAAACTTTGTATATACGCTAGACGCGCGTTTCGTCTACAAAAGACTCATCAGTGACGCTTGAATCCAAAAAGTTAAAAAGGCCAAATAGAGTACGAATTTGAAGAGCATTAAGGACCAAAATTCCTCAAATTTTTGCCAAATACAGCTAAGGTAATTTATGCCTTTGGTAGAAAAGCCTTAGTATTTCAATAATAATTTTTTTTGTAAACAGTTTATTTATAAATATAACCATATAATGAAAACTCCTGTCAGAACAAAAGTGCTGACTTCTGGGCTAGTGATACCCTCAGGGAAATAAATCTCCACCAGCAGTGGCATCGACCCAGTGGTTGTAAATAAACCCATAATAAGATACCAGGACTAAATTTGTTTTATATATGCTAGACGCGCGTTTCGTCTACAAAAGACTCAACATATACGCTCGAATCCAAAATGTTTAAAAGACCAAATAAAGAATGAAGTTGAAAAGCATTAAGGACCAAAATTCTTAAAAGTTTTGCCAAATACAGCTAAGGTAATCTATGCCTGAGGTAGAAAAGCCTTAGTATTTCAAAAATTTAAAAATGTGTAAACAGTTATTTATAAATATAACCATATTGATGATAATTCTTGTCAACACAAAAGTGCTGACTACTGGGCTTGTTAATTTTATCATCGGGGAAATAAATCTCCACCCGCAGTGGCATCGACCCAGTGGCTGTAAATAAACTTATCATATATACCAGGACTGTATAAACGCCAGATAATAGGTGAACAAATAGAAACTTTAAATTGCAAACATGATCAACCATATACAAGATCTAAGAAATGACTCAATAGAGTAAATATTTTCAGTTGCCTTCAAACGCCAATATTTTCACACTTTTGGTCTTTAAAATTAAAAACTGCAATAGATACAGAATCTTCCAATATTATATATATTTTCTACTAGATAAAATATAAGTTTTGTTAACACACTTTGTATATTCCGGGAAAGAGGTAATTTTATTTCTTGAATGTTTACACATTTTTGTATTCTTGTCTTTAATTTTAGCTAAATTAAATGTGCTTTGACTAGGCTTTTTGCTTTTCTTTATTACATTTTTAACCTGATTTTATAGCTAGCTTAACCTCTCACTTGTATGACAATCGCACACAATTATTTTATATTGACAACTATGTGTGAAAAAACCCACACAAAATTTGTCAAAAATAGGGATACAGCAAAAAGTCAACATAACCTTAATCATTATAAACAAAATCAAATTTGTCACCAAAGATAAGACAAAAGGGTATATATATAGTAAAAGCACTTAAGAAAAAAAAGGCAAGAATGCAAAAATTTACCATAGCACAATATCACAATGACGGGATGTACAAGTACAGAGCCACGTCAAATGGATATTGCCAGGAAAAGACTAAATAGTAAAAGTAATAATTTACAAAGACAAATAATAGAATACTATAACATGTATATTATAAATGGAGATAATCAACGTTAGTTCCTAAAACCTATACTCTAACACCATCGAGTATTACGTGTGAAGTTGATACGGAGTATTTATCAACAAAGACCTGGCCTATCGGTCATAAAACTTTCGAGCACGATTTTTGTACTCAGACTCAAGAATCAACCAATCAAAATACTGGATTTCATGTTTCGAGCATGATTTTTGTGCTTCGAGCACTGAGCAAAGTTTTATGACTTCAACCCCTGGTATCTTCCAATGAACTTTTTTTATTGAAAAAAGGCAAGACGTTCTTTTGTATACCTCTGCTTCATCAACTCTCTGCTCAGACACTGGTGACGTTTAGCAAAGTCTAAGTAGCAACTGCAAGCTCTTGAATACCGAATAAGTTGGACAATGTATATTTTATATGCAGGTGAATCTGGTATATTGCTGCTTCTCTACGCGGAATTGATAATTCCGAAATTCAAAATCGTCTCGTTTATCATAGATTCTGGTACTGAGATAACTGCTTATGTTAAATACGAAATATTCATCTTAAAAGGAGACAGAGGAAGCCATGTCTTTACTTTTAGGTTATAATTATTCTTTGGGGTAACCACATTCAAAGAAATTTTATCGGTTTGCAATCATATCGAACTTGATCTCCAGTGCAACTGATGCAAGTGCTATACCAATTTTATTTAGATAACTGTGTAAACTTATTACATATGCTTTCACTATTTTAATCTTTCGAGAAAAAAAATTTGTTTACAAATTTTCAATAGTAAAAATCATACTTAGGTTCTAGTAAAAAAGTTTTCTGCTTGTAAAATTCAACTGATACGGTCTGCTGTATTCTCGATGTCCTCAGTGGTTTAATAAACTCATCAACGTGCGTTTCATATGATGAGTTTATTTACAACCACTGGGTCGATGCCACTGCTGGTGGAGATTTATTTCTCTGTGGGTATCATAAACCCAGTAGTCAGCACTTTTTGTGCTGACATGAATTTTCATTGATATTGTTATATTTATAAATTAGCTGTTTACAAAATTTTGAAATTTTTGAAATACAACGGGGTTTCTACCTCAGTCATAGATTACCTTAGCTGTATTTGGCAACACTTTTAGGAAATTTGGATCTCAATTCTCTTCAACTTCGTACATTATTTGGCTTTTTTAAACTTTTTTTGATTCGAGCGTCACTGATGAGTCTTTTGTAGACGAAACGCGCGTCTGGCGTTTGAATAAAATTTAGTCCTTGTATCTATGATGAGTTTATTTTCGTACGTATATGACTCAGTAGAATTTTGGACCTACAATGTGAGGGGCAACAGGGTAAACGAAACTTTTTAGCAGTTTCCTCCATTCCAATATATTGGCGGGTACGGGTCTACTGATATGGTTGCAGTTAAAAAGATAGGAAATTTGACTACATGGTGAAATGATTACTAGTATTTTAACCTGCACGACGCATTGATGACATTTTGACACAATCAATCAATATAATACCGGTACTAAGGTATTTGTCACAGGCGTGCAGACTTTTTGTAAATGATACGGTTGATATGTATTGTAATTGACCGGACCTTTTATATACTAATTAGATTATGGATTTATCAAAAATGACTTGCAAATGTTATATAATTTGACACGTATCATTAGGAGAAACATATCTGAAAGAGAACCTTACACTCTCATATTATTTAATACCAATAAACTAATTAAAAACTGGCAGCCTTTCATAATTTTTATATAATACATGTATATGTAAATAATAACCTTTGACATTCATGATATTCAAATTAGCATAAAATGTTATTGAACCGTTGACCTTGAAAATAATAGATCATTTTTAAAATGCTTTATTTATTAGAAAGTACCGAACGTTTACATAAATGTTTGTTGAATTTAAATATCTTCGTGATTCTCTTTTTATGAATTCACATTACTATAAGACGTGTCACGGCACTTATCTATCACAAATTCATGTATTTGGTTTTGATGTTAATATATTTGTTATTCTCATAGGATTTTGTCTAATGCTTAGTCCGTTTCTGTGTGTGTTACATTTTAATGTTGTGTCGTTGTTCTCCTCTTATATTTAATCCGTTTCCCTCAGTTTTAGTTTGTTACCGTGATTTTGTTTTTTTGTTCATGGATGTATGAGTTTTGAACAACGGTATACTGCTGTTGTCTTTATTTATCAAGCAAAACAAGCAAAAATAAACCAATATACGGTATTCTTTTCTTTTTTCTTTTATCTTTTACGCTCATGTAGTTTTTCTTGTCGTTACATTTTACTTTTCATGTTTATCTGACCACGAGTTGAAGAATTCTAAATACTTTTAAATTTAAATATTCAGTACCCATTTACGTTTTGTACTTTCTCATTTTTATTCTACACAGTTGATATTTTAAGAAAATGAATTTTATTAAAACCATGAATTTCAGTAGCATTTATATATAAATCATACAGGTTGCAAATGTTCAATCTACTTCTTAATTCAAGTTATAATACCTGCATTGACAATATTTCATTTTCTTATTATTTTTTGCTCCACATGTGGCACCCATGGTGTTGCTTATGTGATAAAAAATCCGGTAAATAGTCTTATTTGGTAGGTAACATTCGTGAAAGGGAAAGGGATTGTAGTTACGACGTAAGGAACACATCCGATATCATTTGTGAAACGGTTATTCCATAACAGTCAACCAACTCGTGATGGCAGAGTATGTAAACTATTTGAAGGGATGATTTCAACCTCACTATTTGGAACTCTTGGTTTGATAGCTTCCTTGTGAACAGCAACCCTCTATCAAGAAAATCATGATAGGGAATATGATAAGAAAATAATTATTAACTGCAACATTTTTAAACGCGGCTTTGCATTTTAGCGTTCAGAGACTCACTTAAATTTTAGATGAGTAATCTTTATATTAGTTTAATGATTAAATTGCTGATACGATGCATATATACATTAATAAAATGACGTTAACTTAAATCTGATATAAACATATTTTGTTGTTCAGGATTTTGCCCTCATGGTTTATTTAAGAAATAATTCGTGGGGACTTGAATATATCGTGATTTTACCACAGGTTGGCCATTGATGACAAATATTTTACCCTGAGCGATAGCGAGGGGTAAAATATCGGCATAAAAGGACAACCCGTGGTAAAATCTAGATATATTTAAGCCCCCATGAATTATTTCGATTCTAATAAGACAAATACGGCAGTTAATTTGGATCGAAGCGCTCTAGGTGACGGCATTATTTGCCGTTCCGATAAATAAACGCACTATTTTGACGTAAAATAACGGAGCAAACTGAGTGAGTGACATGCTTAAACTATTTAAAATAACATCTTTAAATAGGTTTGGATGAATTGAAATGATAGTTTCACTTAAATGTATTATATATATACAACAATGGCTTATATATAACTCATTTAGCATCGTTTGTGTACATTTCCTTGTGATGATTTTCGGTTTCACAAGCGTGTACTTTCTCGTAAAATGCTTATATTCTGACGTCAACGTTCTATGACGTCGAGTAGCTGATTCATAAAAAAGCATATGACGTGGTAGTACGATCGGAACAGCCGAAACAATATATTCATATTTAATCACGGGTGTGTACTGAAAGCGTCTGAAGGACGTCATGTTAGAATATTGATTTATATTAATTACGGTTGTTGTGTTCCTTTGGCGATGCCCGTTCCTACAATTTGTTTTTAAATTTTGGTTTACCCAACTTGTGTATAATTGAATCGTTATAAAAACAGAATTTTCGTTACTATAAAAAGTAAAATCATAAAAATACTAAACTAAAAAAAAATCAAAAAGGAAAGTCCTTAATCAAATGACAAAAAACACATCAAACGAATGGATAAAAACGGTTATATTCCTGACTTATGTATAAAATGGTAGATTAAACCTGTACTGGTTTTAAAGCTAGCTCAACTGCTTGATTGTCTTTTTTTTACATATATATAATTTCATATATACCTGGGTCGAATATTTTGCACTACTTCTTTAAAGTTGCACTAGCTACGAGGTATTTAAAAAATCTAAAGTTGGATTTTTTTGTTCTATCAATAATGAAAGTAAAATAGTTAAATAACTATTCGCTTTTTGACGCCAAAAAGGTTCAATTTTGTCAAATTACGCTAAGAAACATTGATAATCGGCAATTCACTTGCAAGTGAATGAGTCGACCTCTTTAAATCCGTATGCATGTGAACTTCAATTTAACTCCTAGCTAGAGATGTTCAAAGCATGCATTGTATGTGTACTGGTTATTTAAAGAAAAAGAATGTCAACAATGAAAGTGAAACTACGGTAAATCATTTGATTACTAATTTGATGCACACAAAATCATTCTTATGCGGTTAAAAGCAATGAAAAACATATATTTTTAATCTATAAAATAAAATCAAACAGACCTATAAAAATCTAATTGCACGTGTTGGTTTAATCTATTCCTATCTTTATTTATTTATGTTTCTGCGCTTATATGGTAATCTGAGGTCAAATCGATAGTTAATTAGATGGCGTCTGGACTAAAATACACACGAAACGAACCTACATATTATCTACCCCATGCTCTGTAAACTGTTTATTTAAGAATTTTGATAGTTTGGATAAGTGTTTTACACTGTTATAAATCAAATAATTTTATGAGAATTTGAGTCAAATCGGTGACCATAAATTTGACAGCTAGTGCCCTTTTAATAAATGTGATATGTTGTTAATAAGTTTTTAAATTAAGGTAATTCAAATAGCTGCATATAGGTTTCTATAATGTCTTTGGCAGTATCAATATTGATCATATTTTTATTCTAATGATTAAATACATTCACTAATCAAGTATTATTATTCAGATATTATCACTTATGGTCAGGCATATAGTTGTTAATGTCTGTCATTCTGGTCTTTTGTGGATAGTTGTCTTATTGGCAATCATACCATATCTTCTTTTTAGCTCACCTGGCCCGAAGGGCCAAGTGAGCTTTTCTCATCACTTGGCGTCCGTCGTCTGTCGTCGTCCGTCGTCGTCCTGCGTCCGGCGTTAACTTTTACAAAAATCTTCTCCTCTGAAACTACTGGGCCAAATTTAACCAAACTTGGCCACAATCATCATTGAGGTATCTAGTTTGAAAATTGTGTCCGGTGACCTTGCCAACCAACCAAGATGGCCGCCATGGCTAAAAATAGAACATAGGGGTAAAATGCAGTTTTTGGCTTATAACTCAAAAACCAAAGCATTTAGAGCAAATCTGACATGGGGTTAAATTGTTTATCAGGTTAAGATCTATCTGCCTTGAAATTTTCAGATGAATCTGACATTCCGTTGTTAGGTTGCTGCCCCTGAATCAGTAATTTTAAGGAAATTTTGCTGTTTTTGGTTATTATCTTGAATATTATTATAGATAGAGAAAAACTGTAAACAGCAATAATGTTCAGCAAAGTAAGATCTACAAATAAGTCAACATGACCAAAATGGTCAGTTGACCACTGTAGGAATTATTGCCCTTTATAGTCAATTTTTAACCATTTTACGTAAATCTTAGTTATCTTTTAGAAAAATCTTCTCCTCTGAAACTACTGGGCCAAATTAATTGAAACTTGGCCACTATCATCTTTGGGGTATCTAGTATAAAAATTGTGTCCGGTAACTTGGCCAACCAACCAAGATGGCGGCCATGGCTAAAAATAGAACATGGGAGTAAAATGCAGTTTTTGGCTTATAACCCCAAAAACAAAGCATTAAAAGCAAATCTGACAGAGTTGAAATTGTTGATCAGGTCAAGATCTATCTGCCCAGGAATTTTCAGATGAATTGGATCATCGGTTGTTAGGTTGCTGCCCCTAAATTGGTAATTTTGAGGAAATTTTGCTGTTTTTTTGTTATTATCTTGAATATTATTATAGATAGAGATAAACTGTAAACAGCAATAATGTACAGTAAAGTAAGAACTAAAAATGAGTCAACATGACCAAAATAGTCAAATGACCCCCTGAGGAGTTATTGCCCTTCATAGTCATTTTTTAACAATTTTCACAAAATTTGTAGATTTTCACTAACATTTTCCACAGAAACTACTGTTATAGATAGAGATAATTGTAAGCAGCAAAAATGTTTAGTAAAGTAAGATCTTCAAACACATCACCATCACCAAAACACAATTTTGTCATGAATTCATTTGTGTACAATGTTTAATATTAACATAGACCAAGGTGAGCGACACAGGCTCTTTAGAGCCTCTAGTTTTTTTTATATATCATTGATAGTTATATTTAACATTTGATAAGCTCATCTTATCGCATTAATTAACTGGAATTTGATTTTGAAATTTTAAGAAACCGTATAATTTATTTGGCACAACTTTTGGGAATTGTTCGGATAACAATGCTCTACAACTTTATACTTGTTGGACTTTCTAATTATTTTGATCTGAGCGTCACTGAAAAGTCTTATGTAAACCGCTAGGTCGATGCCACTGCTGGTGGTCGGTTCGTCCACAAGGGTATCAACAGCCCAGAAGTCAGCACAATTTACTGTTTGCAAAAGTCTGAATTATTCCAAATACCAAGGATTTTCTTATCCCAGGTATATATTACATTAGACGTATTTGACACAATTGTTTTGGAATTTTGGGTTCATAATGCTCCTCAACTCTATAATTGTTTGGCTTTCTAACCAGTTTGATTTGAGCGTCACGGAAGAGTTTTATGTAGACAAGACGCGCGTCTGTCGTTTCAAATTAGAAGCCTTTGATAATTAATTTTTTCAGACTATGCTTTGTGTTGCTTTTTTATTTAATATTTTATTGGTTTTGTGCTATAAAGAAAACATCTGATTTTTTCGGGAACAGATGAATGAATACTCTGGTCTGGTTAAACCTGCAAATACATACCTCTATAACACAAAATGGAGAATATAATTGTTTTCAAAAGTAAAAGTACATTTTCGATTTGCGGAACTGACAATTAATACAATTATATATACAATTTGTTTTAAAGTTGTGTCGAACAAATTAAAGCTTTTGTGTAAATACTAAGCAGTCAAGGATCCAATGATACAGTGGTATCGTTTGTTACTTATATGTTATATAACGAGCAGGAATGGGATATCGCTTGATATCAACTAAAGTTATTTAAAGGCTCGTTTATTCTTACACAACTATTTGAATTAAATAATATTAGAGTGGATATTAAGCGATATCCAATTTTCATAGGTTGTTAAACCTATTTATCTTATGGTTAACACTATTTTAAATGTGTTTTAAATAACAAAATCCGCGATATCTGGATCTAATATATTTTGGAATTTGATGAAACTGTCATACCAGTGAGAGGTATAGCTAGATATAAAACCAGGTTCAATCCACCATTTTCAGCATATGCATATGCCTGTACCCAGTCAGGAATATGACAGTTGCTAATAATTCGTTTTATCTGTTTTAGCTTTTGATTTTGACATTTGATTCGGGACTTCCCGTTTGATTTTTCCACACTCTGAACTCTGAACTCTGACACCAACTATGAATTAATTCTCTTATTTGCTTTTCATTGTATATATTTTTCAAAATTTTTCAATATAATATACTGAACAAGTATTGTCTAAAATTGAACAAACAGACAGATTGAAAATTTAAAGATTGTAGAATATTGTTTCTATATAAATATATTTTTTCTGTATCGTTGAACAACTCTTTAAATATAAATACAATAAAAAATAAAATACAAGTAATGTGTTGATTTTAATGAATACGTAATATATTCTCAGAGAAGCAATTAGTTTGTTCTAAACTGAGGAAAATGCTGATTTCATTTTCTACTTTAATATATACATATGCGGTGAGTGAATAGTTTTTTGTCGGTGAACTATAACGACATATATATTATGTATACACAATTAGTTATGAAGAAAAAAACACTGACCTACAATTGTCACATTTGCTATAAAACATATACTAATGTATACAGTGCACAAAAGTTAAATATGATTAGTAAACAATAAATAGCGTAGTGTTGTAATATAGATTAACTCTGAAACTAAGATTTTGCTTCATTGTCTTTATTTCAATATATGTTAAAATGTTTAGACTAGTAATGGTACATTAATATTTTGATTACCAAATTTAAAAGATGTGACACAACTGCCATTGAGACATATATCCATGAAAGATAAAAACAAATCATAGTAATTTGTTAACAACTATACTTAAATGTACGGCTTTCAACAATACAAAGTATAGTTTTTTAACACACCATAGCCTGACATGCTGATGAAATAACACTAGGAATAGGAATAATCAACACAAATCAGTTTGAAAGCACTTAATACATCAAATAGCTTCTAACCAGACAATGAGACAAAAGACACAACAGCAACAACGTGTCGATTAAAGAGACCACACAGTTATCCAAAAAATCATACAAAGTCCCATTTCAACTTATTAATAATGGAGTCTTTATTTTTGGACCAGATACACAAATACATTCAACGAAGAGAATTAAACGCACTTCGGTATAGCCTTTACAAAAACGTGTATGTCAAGACAGTATGGCAAATAGAAACACTAGCAGTAAATATTCATCATGAACGATAAGAGCAAACCAATACAACGCAAAGAAGCAATAGATATAAAATGGATTAGACGAAATAATGATAAACGCAATAGATAGTTTTTGGAAATCTCAATATTATTTACAGACGAGATAATTATATATAAATAACATAAGTTTTTCTGTACATTCAAAACAATAACACGAATAAATTATGAAAATGACCGTTAAGCGGCTTTTCCTTATAACAATTATTAATACAATATGTACATGATTAGGCAAAAGTTGATAAACTGCTATATTTACATAAAATTAACTAACAGAACAACTGTAAAATGATTGACATACCCCTGACTCATCGGACAACTGTAAGTCACATTTAGTACGCTGCACCAAAAACCCTATACAAAGGTCATTCAATAACAATTTTAACACGAATATATACAAAATATACACCATAAATAAAGAAAAGACAATTGCAACGGCACAGAAACATTTACATTAACATAATGCAATTAAAATAACCCTATCTAACTGTCTTTGGACCTGTCCTCGAACTAAATGTTAAATCTGAAGTCGAATGTTTTGATTTATGTGCACCGTTGATGTATCCAAAGTTCCATCTATCTTTTGGTACTGAATGATGTGTTCAGGTTTTTTGACGGAACCATTTTTCTGTTTTGATTTATCAGATAAAAAGAACGATACATCGATCCCTTGTTCGATCAGATGTAGAGGTATCCTGTTTGGCTTATGTTCCAAAACGGCAACCTGAAAGACAAAAATTTAGTTTTATAGCTGCGACGATGACTTTGGAAATTTGAGCATGTTTTGCAATTAATAAATGTTTTGGAAACGCGCGTCTGGCGTCTTAATTATAATCCTGGTACCTTTCATAACCATTGAAACCAGCTATGATAATAATATAAAAAAGGTTTCACTAAACACGGGTTCTTAAATATTGTTGCATGTTAATTGCCTAAATATCGTTAGGGTCTTAATCATTTGAATCCTTAATTTCCCTTGTTCCTAAATATGACCAGCACTTCAAATATGTGTAATTGTAAATTCTAATGCAATTGGTTTGTAACGATAATTATCATTGGACATTGACGAATATTTTGACGGGTTAGATTCTACGTTCTACCAGCTCTGACTAAGAAACCACAATTTTAAATTCCAAATATTTCTCAAAACATAAACCTGAAAGTGACATTTTGTGCCTCAGACGGGATTTCTTTTACCAAGGTTACATGTCAAATAAATAGTCTCCTGCAATTGTGTCCATGTTGCATGAATAATAAACAATGAAGTTTACGACATGTTTTGTCTATTATTTAAAGTCGTATAGATGACATGAAATTGTTTATATCTTTTTCCATCACTCTTGATGAATAAAATTGTCTCATTGAAAATTATACCACATCTCATTCTTTATATATATATATATCACGCCCAAAAGAAGAAAGAAAAGAAAAGAAGGCAATACAGACAAACTCATTATCATCTCTTGACTTGAATTAAAAATTAAAATTTAAATATACGTGAGGGCGGATATACTTGTCAACTTGATGTTCCATTAAGGAAATAAAACATGTCTTTCAAAAATAAATCTGTCATCAAAGTCTTGTTAACAATTATGCCAGTGTACTTTAAAACCTCACTATTAGATAAGTAAGTACATGGCCTATCAATATATTGTTACATAAAAAATATGAATTTAAGGTGGTACCCAACACTTTCCCTAAAATTAATTTGGCTCGTTTAATTCTCATAAAATTTTGATAAAGTATTTACTTTGGCCCTTTAACAAAAATATAAAAAATTCAAAAAATTTGAACCAAGCGTTTTATCAGAAAAAATACACTGGTTATATAGCAGTTTGACAAACACTAATTTTGATCATTGAGAAGCTTTACATTGCCTTCATAATGCAACGTAATTAAAACGTTTAGCTGATATTACACAGTTATCTCCCTGTAGTGTTAGGTACCACCTTAATTACCTTATAAATGAAAATACGAACACATGACAGCTCAATTATGAAATACTAATTCAAAAATAAGTTTGTATATTATTTTAAGTTTGGACTTACAAATCGCTGAGTCAAAGCATTATGATATTATAAACATTTAAAAGGAACTCTATTCATTTCCAAAGGGAAGTCAATAAAACAAAATTATGTTTTAATTAAACATAATTCATTTCCGTTATGCATTCCGAAGTGCGATTAGACATACATTTAAGCTATCATGACGTTAACTATTAAATGATAAACAGCCATTCATTTTCAATAAAAAATATTTTCATTCTGGTTCCGGGTTAAATATCTTGAAATGCCATTTTCAGCAATTAAATTATCGTTTATAAGAATTCCTAATAGTGTGCCGTTAGGACGTTTACACAATAATTATCGCACCTAGAGACAATCTGAAATCTTAACCAATTGCTTGCCGTAAGCACGTTAACACAATAATTATCTTACCTGGAGACAATCTGAAATCTTTGAGGTCTTCCGCGACATTTGAGTTCTGCTTTCATCCCCGTACAGAAAGTACTCTTGCCGTCCGTTGCTAGGTTCCACAGTCATATCAACATGTTTGTACAATGGAATGTCTTCGACTAATACTTTGACATTTGAAAGAAATGGACGATTTTGAGCAGAAGGAACATCAAAATAACAGCTGACCGTAAATGGGGCGTCTTTTGAGTTGTCTAACAGCTTCCCGAGAACTTCTGGTGATTCAATTTGTATAATAACTTTACTTTCTGTACATTTTTCTTTTCTTTGCATGAACTCTTCAGCATCTGATTCTTCAAGAAACTTCATCTTAACAATTGCTTGATATTGATGACTTGGTATCTGGAGATTTGTTATATAATCACAGAAGACTGTATTTCCCGACATATTTCCTACTGCCATAAAACTATGTAAAACAGGATCATCTGTAATCTACAAGAAAGCAAAAAAATCTTGGTTTTTAAACTCGTCAATGAAATGTTAGGCTTTCAAAAATGTTGGGCTTTTACCCTACATGCAAGTTAGGAACACGTATTGCATAAGAAAGTTCTTTTTGTTTTTGAGTGCTGAAAATCAAGCTTAATCAAAACAAGCAGCAATCAATAGCATATATGTTGGAACAAGCAGAGATTAACATGGCATGTTATACATAAAAGAAGTAACACAAAACAATGTTATTTCATAGGAGCAAAAGAAAATTTTTGTACTGTGTCGCTATTTTAAGGATTTGATTAGAAAATTTGGATAGTTATGGGTGATTTATTTTAAATCTGCGTATAATGTGTAAAAAGCTCTAAATGATCGAAAGTCCACAATAACCAACCTACAATCAGTGACCACAAAGGATAATAATATGAATAAATTAAGCCCCATCCCTGATAACAAAAAAAACAAAAACAAAAAAACAATAGACAAAACAAAATGAAATAAAGAAAAACAAATACCGTTTGTTCATTAAAATAACAAATTTCCTTTAATAAAACAGAAAAGAATTCGCTAAATATGCAAATTTACATGACATATTTCATACGGTTAACCGAACTAATTATACCACCAAACATATGTCAAATATTTGATTGTAATGCAATATGTCAGTTTCATTATACTAGTATATACATTAAATGATGTTCACTAATCAGCACATTATCCACACCTTCAATGTTTGACATCGAGTTCTTGGAATCACATTGTTTATTGATATTACGAATTTCATGTCAGAGTCCTCATGGTTTTGTATTTAAATCTTCACGTATTTGTAAAATAAATCATTTATCAGTGGTATAACACATATGTTGGTGTTTGTTTTTGTTGCACAACAGTGTTCCTGTTGTTGGTTTGTTTTCTTTTTATTGTTGATATGTCGGTTGTAGTTTGTAGGCCGGGCTTGTGTTGATTTGTCCTAGAATCAGTTTCAGTGATTTTGTGAAATAAGTGATATATTGTGTGACAATATGTGTTCTATCATAAAAAGGTAAAATTGCAAAGCTACCAAACTGTAAGAAATTTCAAAAGGAAGTTCTTTTCTCAAACGCCAAAATCAAAAGCATCAAACAAATATTAAATTCCTGACTTGGAACAGGAAAATCCTCATATAGGAATTTCTTGATAAGGGCTGGTTTTATAGCTAACGAAACCTCTCACTGATATGACATAAGCATAGAACTCAATTTTATCATCAAACTTATGTGAGTGAAACAAACAAGACAATTACGATTGCATGAGATTCTGCTATGATTAAAAAAAGTAGGTAGACTCTACTTTTGCTACAAATATAACATACCTTGCCTATAGAATCCAGTACTATCTGTCGGAATGTTGATGCAAACATGTCTGTGTTGTTATTGTAGACTAACCAGGGACTCAAAACGATATGTATGGAGGCTTCTAGACCACCACTTCCTTTAAGCTGGAATATAAGAAATATATTTATAAATTTGTGTGTGATTTATATACTTTTGAATACATTAAGGAATAAGACTCATATTTATTTTTTTAGAATATGCATTAATGTGGTGGCAAAAAATACGTTTTTGATTTAGCCCATGCTCAAATCAAGTAAAATGTTGCATGCATGCTTACAAACATAACATTGAACGTTATATTGTTAAAATTAAACGTTGTTAAAATTAAACGCATGATATCGATTGTAACTGTTAGTTATAAAAGGGATTATAATTTAATACGTCAGACGCGCGTTACGTCTACACAAGACTCATCAGTGACGCTCAGATCAAAATATTTATAAAGCCAAACAAGTTCAGGTTGAAGAGCATTAAGAGCCCAAAATTCCAAAACACTGTGCCAACAAATACGGCTAAGGTATTCTATTCCTGGGATAAGAAAATTCTTAGTATGTAGGATTACCAATAAATATAATATACTAATATGAATACTAATGAGACAGAAGTTGACATACTATAATAGATGAGAAATGGAGGATGTAAAAAATGTTCAATAAAATATGGTAGAAAAAGAAAAAGACCCAAAAGACAAAAAACAGTACACAACATGGAATACTACAAACTGGGGAACATAAACCCAACCAAAACCAAGGTATTCTCGGTTACTTCGAAAGTATAAAAAAGCTTGCTTCACATATATACTTACACTAAGGTTTTCTTTCAGAATGTCGAGCATGACTGGATAACTGTATTCGTCGATCACTGTATGAAATACTGTCAACGGTACTCTGTTGTTATGTTCTGTTTTGTTGGTAAATGTCATTCGACGAAATATTTCACTGTTAAGCTTATTGCATAGTCCAACGTCATCATTTATTGTGTTCCCGGTTTTGAAATTCACTACAAACGGATTCTTGACCAAATCTGGACCAATCTGTTTCAAAAACTCCATTGCAGTTTTGTTCTGTAAAGATATAATTTGTTGTTATCCATTCGTTTGAAGTATTCGAGCTTTTGATTTTGCAATTTGACTAAGGGACAACATCAAAAGATCAATGAAGAATAAAAAAACCTCAATTCAAATAGTTTGGAAGTGGAGGGTAAAACTTGCTGCAAGTTTTGTTTATCCTACATCGTTTTTACATATATCCATATGGGTTAACCAATTTTTCCCAAATTAACTTAAGAGGGGTGTGTGGGATTCAGTAAAAAAACCAATCTGAATTATTTTGTTTTATCCAACAAGGACCCTCCGTTTTGAAATTCCTCGGAGTTCGTTTTTTTGTTTTTTTATGTTAGGATATTTCAAATATACATCTACATTAAATTAATAGTATTTAATCTAAGTATTTAAATTTTTTGGAGAAAAAAAAATCACTATTTCAAAGGCATGTTACAAATTGCATTGTATGCGAAGCGCGACATTTCCTATTATGAGGTGATATGTATATGTATAAAAGAGGGTCGAAAGATACCAAAAGGACAGTCAAACTCATAAATCTAAAACAAACTGACAACGCCATTAAACTGAGAACGTATCAAATTATAATATAAATAGAAATAGAAATATAAATGGGACAGTTATAACATGAATTATATATAAGGAAAAAAGTTGTACCAGTTTGCTTTAAAAAAAAAATCTACGTTATATATCAATTAATATCTGTCAAAGTTTTGGCATTTATCCGATTTGGAAGACCTGACAAATATATATTTATCTTTATACTTTTTGTTTGAACTAGCAGTCCGATTTGGGAGACCTGACACAGATTTGTTCATCTTTATACTTTTTTTTCGGATGTAGTAGTATTCATTAATATCTTTTTTTTTGTTCATATGATTTGGGCCTTATGGAGCCGTAAATGTAAATATATGACCCATTTATGTTGGTATTTCCATTAATTTAAACATAATATTACTAAACAGTTAGTATGCAAAAAAGAAAAGCGGTCTCTAAATGCATGATTTTATGTGCATTCATATAGATTGACAACTTTTCTTTATAAGCAAAAAATGTAAGATTTTAATGATTAATAATACATGGTTATATGAATTGAATTTGCCATTGCTTTTATATTTGAGTATCAATGGGAATACTGCTAGCTTTACCTCTCGGATTTTGTCAGCGGGTTTTCCTTCGATGTATTTCTTGATGAACAATTTGACACTCTCCAGTGCTATTCCAGTTGGCAGTGGTTTGACGGGGAAGCAGACAAAGTTATCGTCCTCCTTGGCGAGCGTAAGCCATTTACAAAACATAATTTTGGCACCTAACAAACAATGTTCTAAGATTCGTCCATATCCATATTTATGTAATCCAATTACCTGCAAAATCATTAATGATGTTATACGTTAAAAGATGCGAGTATTCAAATGTATGTGTTGCGCAAGACACGCATTTATTCTACAAAAGACTTTGAGTGAAGTTTGAATAAAAAATAGTTATAAAGGCCAAAGCAAGTACGAAGTCGAAGAGCATTAATGACCAACACTTGCTAAAAGTTTTGCCAAATACAGCTAAGGTAATCTATACCTGAGGTAGAAAAGCCTTAGTTTATAAACAAGATTCTAAGTTTTGTAAACAAATAATTTATATTTAAGACCGTATCAATGATTATCCATGTCAACATTTGATGTTGAATAGCTTTCATAAAATTTATGAATACATTCTAATATTATATTATGACAATGAAACTTCCTTTGTTTCTATAACAATAAAGATAAACATAATATTAACCAGGTTCAATCCACCATTTTCTACATAAGAAAATGCCTGTACCAAGTCAGGAATATGACAGTTGTTATCCATTTCTTTGATGTGTTTGAACTTTTGATTTGGGACTTTCCTCTATAAGTTTTCCTCCGAGCTCAGTATTTTTGTTTTTTTAACTTTTTAATCGAATAATTACATCTGTTAGAACTCGTTACATTGATTAGCAATAAATATTAAAAAGGCGCCTTTAGTTTAATTTTTAGCCAGAGAATGATCTCTAGACTATATAGCATATCAGTGTTTATGCTCGTATAATTAAACTCATTATAGTTACCAGGTTTACAATGTTGTATGCCATTACCTCAATAGTTAGAAAGGCGAAATAAAGTATGAATAAACTCATCATAGAAACCTAGAATAAAATTTAATACATACGCCAGACGCGCGTTTCGTCTAAAAAAGACTCATCAGTGACGCTCAAATGAAAAATGTTATAAAAGGCCAAATAAAGTTCGAAGTTGAAGAGCATTGAGGTCCAACAATTCCTAAAAGTTTGCCAAATGCAGCTAAGGTAATCTATTCTGGCGGTAGAAAAGCCTTGGCTTTTCAAAAATTCAAAGTTTTGTAAACAGTTAATTTATAATTATGAAGTTGAAATAGTTTAGTCATTTTATACACGATTTGACAATCTAGTAATTAAGAAACAAAGAACGAATGGAACTCATAATATTCATTTTCTTTTCCAAACAAAACTGTTCTATCAATATATTCTAGCCTTTGATATCTTCCCCTTTATAAATCTTAAAAATAGAGAAATTCTTACCTTATGAGTCATTAGAGCCCCAACTGCAGCAGCGCTTTGTCTTGAACCTTCTAAGGTAAACATTCCTGTGCTCTCATCATTCCCTGAATCTGTATATGATGTTTTCAACATATTAAAATGTTTCATTAGTCCATTTCTATAACAAATGACACTCGTTGGTAGGGGTGTGAAGCCACATTTTTGTGGATCGACAGTAATGGTATCAGCTTGTTTCAAAAAAGAATACTGCTTTTTGGCATAATCACTCAGAAGAGAATGAGCACAGTAGTCATCAGAACGAAGCTTGTTGGGCAAATTTTCGCCATCTTCTCTGAGCATGGAGGCAAAATATCCACCAAAGGCAGCGTCAGCATGAATAGAAAAGTAGAGACCCTACAACAAAACCAAATACTAGTATGCACATATAATTCATGAAATATCACAATATACAACTAAACGCGGAAATGAAAACAAACTTTTCATATATATCTTTACAGCCGGTTTCAATGAATAAATTAGAAATGGTAATAGTTTGTGCTGGATGAGAGTAAATTCCATTTCTATATATGTACAGTTGATATTAGAAGAAAAGCGCAGTAACAAAAAAACTTAAACATATTAAATTTGATGGGTCTTTAAAAATACACGGCACTTGAAGTCGATATGCATTACTTAAATGAATTAATCTTATTATATATATATATATATTTACCTTGGCCATGTACTTATTTCTTAAGTTAACGATTTCTTCGAGTGGATCGATAGCTCCGAATTCTGTTGAGCCATGATTGGCCATTACCGTGATGATAGGGATTTGTCGTTGTAGACAATCGTGTAGAACTTTATCCAACTCTGAAATATACATTAAACTTAAAGTTTAAACAGATCGAATCAAAATTGAGGAAAACTAGTCATACACAATTGAAAACATGAAATTCAAATATGAAGCCAATGGAAACAAAATTGATAAAAATTATACCAAAAACAATAACGTCTTCTGTTAATTAGGTTCATATCTTGTTTGGTTAAATGTCTCCTGTTAATAAGGTTCATATCTTGTTTGGCTTAAAGTTAAAATAAAAAGGTACAAACCTTGCATATCTATGCGGGCATTTCTATCAGTCTTAATTCGAAGTATGTTGTCTCTACCCAAACCAAGCAACGAAGCAGCTTTCGGCAACGAATAGTGGCAAGCAGCAGACCCTATTATCACTGGTTCATTAAGTCCGTGCGTTTTCAAGAATCTGTTCCATCCAAGGTATGAAACTTTGTGTTTTTCTATAATTTTAATGTATTTATCACTTCTTATACTTGACGCCATATTCACGATGCTATCAACATCAAGGTTTGCAACATTCCAAGTAGACATATCCTGAATATTCTGATGCGATGTCTTTTCCGGAAGATTAACCTATGTAATAAATAATTAAAGTGAGTACAGTTAAATTAAGATGACAGCAGTTTCTTGTAATTCGATTAAAATTTTTAAAAAACAAAACAAAGGTCAAATCAAAACCTAAATGAAGCGCATTACTTCTAAATTCAAAACGAAAGTCCATCATCACATGGCCGAAAGTCCATCATCAAATGGCAATATGGAATGGTCATAAAACATCAAATGCATTGAAGTTCAAATGAGAATATTTTTTTCATTAAACAAAAGCCCATCAACGTACAAAGCTTATGGTAAAAATAAAAGATTTACTTGTTTACCTTGGTTTCAAACATGATGTCAGCTATCTCAGGACATTCTTTCATTGCCTTTTGTACAGCCAGTGGGTAAAATTTAAGATTCTGTGCTGCCCAGAATGCTTCAATATTAGAGATACTGCCACAACTGGTGACATGACCCCAAGGTTTGGGATTACTCTTTAAGTCGTATCCCAACATTTCACAAAGTTGTTCTCCGACCTCAATCTCCATCGACGTGACAGCTGGACTATGACTGCTGATGATGTTGTTTGGAGTATACAACAGGGCTGCCAAATAACCAACAACCCCTGGCAGAGTTCGATCTCCTTGAGGCAGTCCCTATTATTTAAATATTAAAAGCATTAATTAAAATATTTGAAAGACAAAGGTCAATTCTATAGTAGTTCGTATGCATATATATATTATACATGAATTTAGAAAACTATATGACCGTTGGAGATGATATTTGCAGCGGAATTGGTGTCAAAAAACCCGCAAGACTTTTGCAGAGATAGCTAAAATTGTGTCAATATCAAGATTTAAAAATTCAGTTGCAAGAGTTGAGGAAAAAAACATTTCAGTGTTGCTAAGACAATAGCAATCAAAACCAAGGAGTAAACAAAGACTCTCAAAACCAAAGGACATTTACATCAGCAGTTTTAAATAATAATTGAGAAACAACACGAACTCCACTAAAAACCGGAAGTGAAGTCAGGTGCTCCGGAAGGATAAGCATTTCCTGCACCTAAATGAATATCCACAAAAGGTCCTGACTTAAAAAAAGGGAAAAAATACTAATAAGAACAACATACACAAATGTTGAAAGAACCTTCTATGTTTTTTTAATTGATATAAGTATACGTTTTTCCCCAAGAACAATGAGTTTATATGGGTCATTTTTAAATTGACAATATTAACGTTAAAATAAGGAGATGCGTTTTTCTTTGTTATAATACAGCCAAACAACAAGTTTAAAGTAAATATGTATATCGATGAACGAATAGTGGAGGTTTTAAGTCATTTGTGGCAACGAAATCCGTGATTTAATCATTACTGTATTAAGTAGATTTTCCTTTGTTTCTAAAGGAATTACTTTTTATGTAGACGGAACGCGCGTTTGGCATATTAAATTATAATCCTTGTACCTTTGATAACTATGTTCAACTTTTTTCCAGTCTATGATAAAATATCATTAAAAATTGGATGCATACTAAAATAACATGCTGATCATTTAATTTAGAATTCGATTTTTAAGGGGTTAATCATGAAAAACGTTGATGACGTCACGATCATAGGAACAATCATGTCTATGAGTTCATATACAAAAACTTTTATCAAATCAGAAGACGTATATCATTGAAAGTTAAATTATCAAATTGTAAACATAATGTATAGAACATACTGTATATTTTTTATAATCTGACATATACTAGTTTAACAATATATCAAAAGGAACATTTTATATTTAAACTTGTACATAAGTTTTTGATGCGTTTTGTTATTTGATTTTGCCATGTGATTATGGACTTTCCTAATTGATTTTCCTCTAAGTTCAGTATTTTTGTGATTTTACTTTTTTATATTCAAAATGATGTTTCTATTATATTAATTTTAGCTCTACAAACTGCCTTTTCTGACTAATTAATAAACAATGAAGTGTCAACTAATTAGACAAACAAAAGGACAAGCGAAAAAAAAATAATGGTTAACCACATTGTGTTACCGCCATGAAATACATCAATTTGTCATCTGAATCGCTTACTGTTTGTATTTCAGTAATACACGTCATTTAAGATGTTACGAAATAGAAAACTAACTGATGAAATTGAAACAAAATTTTGACACATTAGGTCATGTTAATTAAACACGTATTACAATAAAGAGGTTGTATCCATGTATGTATGTAAAAAGTTATGATACATTCATGTATGTATACATTAAGTACGTTTATTTACAGTCACATTATAATTTTATTTGTAACGTTTATCTATGATTAAAAGCTTCAGGTATATATCTCTGAATCCCTGAATTTATCTGACCAGATTTAACATGACAGGTCCGAAGAGTGTTTAAAGTGGAGAGAAAAAAGTAAAATCACAAAAATACTGAACTCATAGGAAAATCAAATCGGAAAGTCTTTCATCACATGGAAAAATCATTTGACAAAATACATCAAAAATGGATGGACAAGAACTGTCATATTCCTGACTTGGTACAAGAAACTGCTGATCCGTATTTTGATGTATTTCTTATTCCTTTACCTTCAGTTATTAATGTGTGCTTGAATTAGAAGATACACGTCCAAAAGGTAGTACATAAAAATCCCCCTATTTTGTTGATTTTTTGTTCGTAAACTTTTGTACTATTTAACTATATAATAAACAATAAAGTGTCAACTAATTAGAGGAACAAACAGACAAGCGAAAAGGGAAAAAAAATAATGGTTAACCACATTGTGTTACCGCTATTAAATAAATCATTTTGACATCTGAATCGCTTACTGTTAGTATTTCAGTAATATACGTCATTTTAGATGTTACGAAACAGAAAACTTATTGATAAAATTGAAACAGACGTGAATCGCCTGATTTCAGAACATTTTTAGGGACTTTCCGTTTTGAATTTTCCTTGAAGTTCAGAATTTTTGTGATTTTACTTTTCAGAACATTAGGATATTCGTTCACTGCGATTAGAACAAGCTAATTTTTTTTAAACTGTCTAAAGCGGACAATATATCTCTCTTTTGGGGCTAATTCATCAAAGAAAACGGTCCTGTTCATTTTTTAACTTCCTTTGTCTGTCTTAATCTAATGTGTATTTATTGCTAAATGTATTATTTTAGAAAATGTAGTTAAAAAAAGTTGCACATCTGCTTCAAACATTAAAAACATATGAACCTTCATTTGAAATGTTTTATATAAGTCCCTTTTCTAGAAATTTGGCACCTTTTTTATAATTTCATATTTTGTGCCACCCCATGACAATTCATTTTTTTGTTTTTAAAGTAAATACTATAGTATATATATATATATATACAACTCGTCTAAACATCAACCCAACAATGTTAGATCTGTAAATTTGCTTTCGCAAATTTTTGGTTCTTCCCTCGCCGGGATTCGAACCCATGCTACTGTGATATCGTGACACCAAATCGCCTGCACTGCAGCCGTCCCGCTAGACCACACGACCACCTGGGCTCTCAAAAAAAGAGCTTTCGGTGGCCATATGTTACCTTTCCACGTCAGTTTTAATCTAGCGGCGTACTACAGTACATGATATATAAGGCATGAAGATGTTATTGTTACAGATCAGCTAAATTATCTATAGTAAAGGATCCTACAAATTAATGTAAGATACAGTCACAGAAAATAATTATATTCATAAGTACGTCTGAGTCAGTGACAACCCTACAACAGATGTATCCATCGGATCGCCATCAATGATGGAGATACATGGCTGTGTACATAATGTATATACAACTCGTCTAAACATCAACCCAACAATGTTAGATCTGTAAATTTGCTTTCGCAAATTTTTGGTTCTTCCCTCGCCGGGATTCGAACCCATGCTACTGTGATATCGTGACACCAAATCGCCTGCACTGCAGCCGTCCCGCTAGACCACACGACCACCTGGGCTCTCAAAAAAAGAGCTTTCGGTGGCCATATGTTACCTTTCCACGTCAGTTTTAATCTAGCGGCGTACTACAGTACATGATATATAAGGCATGAAGATGTTATTGTTACAGATCAGCTAAATTATCTATAGTAAAGGATCCTACAAATTAATGTAAGATACAGTCACAGAAAATAATTATATTCATAAGTACGTCTGAGTCAGTGACAACCCTACAACAGATGTAACCATCGGATCGCCATCAATGATGGTGATACATGGCTGTGTACATAATGTATATACAACTCGTCTAAACATCAACCCAACAATGTTAGATCTGTAAATTTGCTTTCGCAAATTTTTGGTTCTTCCCTCGACGGGATTCGAACCCATGCTACTGTGATATCGTGACACCAAATCGCCTGCACTGCAGCCGTCCTGCTAGACCACACGACCACCTGGGCTCTCAAAAAAAGAGCTTTCGGTGGCCATATGTTACCTTTCCACGTCAGTTTTAATCTAGCGGCGTACTACAGTACATGATATATAAGGCATGAAGATGTTATTGTTACAGATCAGCTAAATTATCTATAGTAAAGGATCCTACAAATTAATGTAAGATACAGTCACAGAAAATAATTATATTCATAAGTACGTCTGAGTCAGTGACAACCCTACAACAGATGTATTATAAAAAATTGTCAGTGAGGAGTGGCGCAACCCTAAATATGTTCCGGAAAATATTGCCAAACTAAACAAAACATATTTTTTTCACGGATATCACCTACAGGTATGACGGTACACCAAAAATGCCGCAATTCGTGAAGATCTTCTATAAATGAAACAGTTGAACATTTTAACATATGTTTTTATAAAATTTTCACATTACCGCAGTTTCAATTTTCATATCTTTAAGGCCAACATAGGTTGCCATATATAATAAAAGGATGTGTTATAATTGCTAATGAGACAGTTCCAACAGAGACCAAAATGATATAGAAGTTTACAACTGAATTCAACAATGAGCAAAACCTATAATTGTACATACATTTCTTGTACTTGCAAAGTTGTGCGATTTCTTTAGATCCTTGCATACTACTGCCAATTCTTTCTGTAACTGTTCAATATAATACGAGTATGTTTCACTCCGTTTGGTCTCGCTGGTGATACATTCGAGGTCTTCAGCATGTCTACACTGTCGAAAATTAGCAGCTTCAGAAAATGCAGATTCACACAATTTTTGTAGGATATCAAGGTTTTCTAATTTTGGACCAAGGAACCATGATCCAAGGGATTCTTTGCCTTGTACTCCAGTAGTGGTAGTCGCCATGTGTACAAGCCTGCCTTTCTTTAAGACTACTTTTTTCAAAATGAAATGATCTGAGCTGTAGACTCCGCTTCGTTAGACTGGAAAGGAAGATCAAATACTACTGACAAATTTGTCCTTCAGTGGAATATATAACGACATTGTAGATGTAATTTATTATAAGATAACCTGTCATGTTAATTCATTCTATAATTAAGTTTTTTTTGTACTTTTAAAACATAGTACATGTAATGATACATCCATGTAGTGTTAAAATTGCGAATTTTATATAAAATAAAAAATATGCATTTATTATATTTATTTATTCGTTGTAATCATCGTACATTATTTTATCATGTAAAAGACTATAAAAAAAAATCCAAAACAGGCAATTGTAATGATACATTCATGTAAAAAATAAATGTTAAGGTTGCGGATTTTATTATAAAGAATAATGCATATATTATAATCATTTATTCGTTGTTTTCATCGTAAATTATTTTATTATGTATAAGATTATAAAAAAAATTCCAAAAACAGGCAATTGTAATGATACATTGATGTAAAAAATAAATGTTAAGGTTGTGGATTTTATTATAAAGAATAATGCATTTATTATATTCATTTATTCGTTGTTTTCATCGTAAATTATTTTAAAATGTATTAGACTAATAAAATATAACAAAACATGTAAATGAAGGTCTCGGTGCACTAAGTTTATTAGGATATAGTATGAGGGTCTGTTTGGAGTTCACAGATTTCAGAATAATGGCCCGGCAATTATCTCATTACAGATAAATGGGCCAACAAAGCATGAATATATAGAGAAAACATATGAAGGATAGAGAATAATTTAAAGTTGCAGTATACAGAAATAGAAAAAAGTGGTCAAATTTATAAAGAATAGAGGAAATTAGTTTCAAAAAGAATAAAATGCAGAAATGAAGGACAGCAATTCTAGACCCTAATGTATTACATAAAAAGGGAAAATATAGGGCACATATAACAACAATCAGTCAAACGCATTTTTTTTCACCAATAAAAATTGACTTGGGTCATTTAAACTGTTGCAAATTTCAATGATGACTGACACAAAAAAATACATATAAATGCAATAAAATAACACTGACTATGCATTTTAAATAACAGATATTAAAGATGTCGTAAGACCGGACTTAATATCTGTATATGTATGTTTCAATCGAGCAAAACACCGAACATTTAACATAACAGGAGAGTTAAGATAAAATGTTTTAATGTTGGTAAATGGTGAAAAATAGTCTTGATATAGCATTTCAATATACAAATTATAAATATATCATACATTGACCAAAAATTGTTGTAAAAAGGGAAGGGAAACTGGTTAACTTTAAGTGCCGATATAAAATATGTAAAAGATGTTAAAATACACCTTAGATAAATTTATGTAAAATTGGGCTAAATATCCGTATGCTTTAATGAGAAATCAACAAATCGAGGGACTAAAAGTAAAATGTTACAAAAGCATACCCCAAAAAAAGAAAACAGTTGCAAATGTTTTGCTTTACTGTTCGAGTTGAAGAAACTATATCAAAAGTGTACCTTAGAATATCAACAGTAAAGCTGCTACGTGTAGTCCAGAAATCTAAAACGTAACAAACTCACTAGATCTATAAGATCGTAGTCTATAGAATGAGAAAGACTGAAGATTTCACAAACTAACTTAGAAGTATATATATCCATTGATATCCTTGAAAACCACATTTTTAAATGACAAGTAATTAACACTGTTTGACAGTGACCTTTAAACAATTTAATAATATATTAGACTAGATCTGTGTGGTTCTAAATTTCAAAAACATTGCACAATACCTTGTTTTTTATCGACTTTGACAAGATATAAATACATGTTATAGCATTTCCTCATGACACGCAATTAATACGTTTCTTTCTTTCCTTATTATCATGTTAAATAAATCTTTCAGTTTACAAACTTTTCAGGATTTGGTTATTTATCATGATGTGTTCCCTGAAAACATCTGTTAGAAATATACCTAGCAACCATACAGCTGTGTTAGGTCACATACGAGAATGCATGTGCATTAAAAAGGGGATCATAAATATAAACAGTGTACGTGATAATTTAAAGAAATTATGCAATTTTTGTTTATTTAAGAATTCAACTGCGCAATAATTTATATGGGTGTTTCCTTGTGTTGTTTTTTTATCTCCTAAATTTTTTAAAACAAATGAGTTTTTCTTTTTCTTGGAAACATGAATTCGATTGACTTTTAACTTTGAAAGTCATTATAATTAATCATATTTTGTTTTTGTCATTTCATTTTTTTTAAATTTTTGGCTAAATGTCTAAAAATAAAATGAGAAACGGTCTTCATAAAAATTCGCTTGACTCTTAAAGTAATAACTTTTGAAAATCATTTAGATTTACGTGACATACAAAAAACAAAACTAAATATTTTTTTTAATAAATTTGACATTTATAAGTACCAAAAATAAATAACATTGTCATAATTTTACGTTTATTCTTTAACATCATAATAAAACATAAAATATCATTCGATAGGTTGGTGTCATATGCCTGTTGTTCTTATTTTTCGATTTTTTACCTATCAAAGTATGTATGAGTGTTCGCCTTTTCTAAAGGAACCGATTTTAGAACATTCAACACGTGTTTTGGAAATAACCGTCATTAAGAAAACATTCTTTACCACACAAGATGTGTTCATAACCTCAGACACATTCAGGTGTGCAAGAGGACAATATATACAAACATAATAGTAATACATAGCGAGACAAGACAGACGAAACACAAATAGTACATAGTATTATAAAAAAAACAATTGGTATACTAGTAATTAGTTTAAGTATTTTACAATTTTCATCACGAAAATTGATAATTTCCTTTGGACTTGCACGGTACATATAGACATCAAGCCAGTAAACTTGTTCTTGCTTGGATTTATTACATAATAATTTGGTATACACTTTTATCTAGAGCAGAAACGTCAGCATTTTTACAGATAAACAATATACGAAACTCATCCCCTATTCCCTTATTGCATAATGTACATATTTTATTTTCCCTCGTGATCCCCGCCCATCTACCCGTCTCAATAGGTAACTTCAAATTCGAGTATCGAAATTTAGATATATAATATCTGTCCTTGGGTAATAATCGCAATAAATATGGTTCAAAACCAAACTCAAAATTGAATAATGAATATAAGTCCCCCTGGATGCATTATGTACATGAACCTGTGAGAATCAATGCTGATAGCACTGATCTGTCAATCGTTGTTTAACCATACTCTTTAACCAATCAATATTTACAACTAATTGATCGTTCAGTATAAGACTAAGACCTGAATCATCAAATTTAGATTTTACACAAAATATATACATGTGGATCCAAGTGAATATTTTCTATAGAAGAAGTCGTCGTCTTTTCTTTCGATTCAAACTAATTTGACATTTCATAGTGTGTCTTTTTATGATGTACTGCATGTTACACTACTATTTCAGCCAATTTTCAGGTTAGGGTGAAGGTTGGTGCCTGTTAAAACGTTTAAACCCGCTGCATTTTTATGCACCAGCCCTAAGTGTGGTTCATAAGTGTTCTTCGTTATTCGTTTTTTAAATAGGTAAGACCGTTGCTTTTTTTATTATTGTTTTATACCAGTCATTTTGGTGCCCTTTGTAGTTTACTTTTCGGTGTAGGACAATGTTCCGTGTTGAATGAAGGCCGTAATTTTTTACCTATATCTTCTAACTTTTTATACATTGTGGCTTAAATGGAGAGTTGTCTCATTGGCACTTATACGACATCATCTTATATATATTCATGTGAATTTGCATGACTCTTAACTTTCAAAAGTCATTTGAATGAAAATAGAAAAAAAACACTAAATTGTTTTTTAAATAAATTTCTTATATACAAGTAACATCTTTCTATATCTATCTATTGTGGTATTACTTTTATTCTTTAACATCATAACTATTATCTTCTTATCTATAAGTAAAAATAAGTCCATATCCATTTTTTTCAATAGAGCCTTTATGTTTTGAAAAGGATGTTATTGCATTTTGATTTATAATTCTCCTTGTAGAGGACACAATAGTAGTCTACGTGACCTTAAGGATGTTCGCTACTCTGTTTCAAAATAACAACATTGTTAAAAACTGTTTTAAATTGATACAGTAGTATATAAATAACGGAACTAAAAGGAAACAAAAATAATGAAGGATCCGTGTTCTTGTTTTTGAGATAATATTCTAGACATAACTAATTTGGCTGTAAACGATTCTTTCTAGATTTTTTATAATATTCACATTGGCAAAAAAAAAATCTTTCAAAAACTATGAAAAAATATCAAGGATTTTACAAGATTTTCAAATATGGCTTTTTAGATTATAAGTTATAAAATTATGAAAAGAACAGAAAAGAAGTTGGCAAAACGTTTAATAGTACTCAACTGCAGATTGTATTTGGCCTTTTAAATATTTTGGATTCGAGCGTCACTGATGAGTCTCCTGTATACGAAACGCGAGTTTGGCGTAAATACAAAATTAAATCCTGGTATATTTGATGAGTTTTTTCGTACAAGGATAAAAGGTGTGGTGTGGTCACGCTTCTCCAACATTTGGTAATTAGACTAAAATAACATTAGGGATTATGGGGTCCTCTTAAGTTCAGGACTGGATCTTGATATCTACCTGTAATTCACCTGTTCTTAACCAAAATATTGTTACAAAGGTATATATTTTTTTAAAGACATATATATTTTTTAATAGTCTCCCAAAATTGTAAAAGTCGATATAATCTAACGCAATGATGTATTTTTATTTTGTATAAAAAAAGATGTGCATGGTATGATAGACAATAAGACAACTCTCTACAAGAGACCATATGACATTGAAGTTAACATAAAAAAGAAGATGTGGTATGATTGCCAACGAGAAGAATTTTTACAGCATACATATATATATCTTGAGTCATTAAGCTTATATAAAAGTACAAAACGCAGCTTATTATTACCGATACAGTTTATTTCAAGTTCTTAGCCAACTTGCATTAATTGTGCAAATCGAAAATACTAGTGCATGTAGTGCACAATATTCGCCAAGCCAGTTCCCACAGTTAAACACTTTATATAGATCACGACGCGATGTGATGTACCCAATTTGTATCAGCTCCGTTTTCGTCGAAAAAGTGGACAGATATACGACTGACTCTTTCGTCTGCTAAGACAGCATACCATGAAAACTGACTTCGGCTCTTGTCATATACAGACAGAACGACTAAGTAGATATATGGTTCTTCGCACTAGAAGATAATAGCTTTCGTTGACTTTTTACATAAATAAAACTTGGCTGTTTTGCATTGGTTTAGATGTTAACATTTACATGTAACACAATTACAAATATATATCAAGTAATAGAATAAATAAATAAAATGAGGAACAGCAGTGAACATTTCTATTTTTCATGTTACTTTTAATAAAAAAAAAAACTTTAAAAAAAAATAATTTCGAGATTATTTCTTGATATTTTTTTATGAAATTTTCAGTTTGATTAAGATTTCACTTGTCTATATAAGGATTTTTTTGTTGAATAACCTTTTTAATTTTGTGAATCAAATACGGATGAAAATAATTACGTAACAGTTTCGGGTTATACTCGACCAAAAATATATGGTTTGTTAATGTTTTGATATAAAATAAATTTAACGATAATATCACCTTTTACAATATTTTAGTTAAGACCTGATATAGATGAATTACAGGTAATTATCACGATGCCAGTCCTTATGAGGACCCCTAATCCCTAATGTTGTTTTAGTCTTATTATCAAATGTTGGAGAAACGTGACTAAACCGGATAAACTAGAGCATTACAATTATCTGGCAAAAATTATAATACAAGATGAGCGAACATCTTTAAGTATATACAAGGATTTAACATAGACACATGGTTTTGGGTATTTATCTGGCAAGGATGAGCGCACTGCGATCCCCCCGCCCAAAATGCAATGAAAAGTCCATAATTTGCTAAAAAAACACACCAGCGGTGATTCTAATAAAAAATGAAATATTTAAAGATACACAATATCATTCAAATATATATATGAAAAAAGTGTCATTATATTCTGACAAAGTAGCTAATACTTTGTATGAAAAATGCAAGAAAATTACCGAATGGACAAAATATCTGCTGCAAATGTCAACCAAAACACAACCATTACGGAGAAGAAACAAAATTGGTGTTGTAAATTGAGTAAGATGGTACTTGTTACAAATCGTTTGATTTAAATAATTGCCTTGATTAAAAAACGCAATTATGTATTGTAACATTGTCCTTTTAACTTGACCAACATGCTTTTCTGTATTTTCACAGTTATAGTAAATCACTGGGACTTTAAGATGAGGAACACAAATGAAAGCGCTGTTCCTTTGCTTTTTGTGTGTTTTGCTGTGCATATACTGAGATTTGTGCCATGATACCCCATATTTTTTTGGTTTACTTTCTCGTACATTGTCGGACATTTAACGTTCTAGGTTCATAAGTTTAGGGAGCTACCATTTGATGTTTTTGGGGAGGGGTAAGTTCATGGGCGGAAGTGCTAGAATGAAAAAATATTCGTGCAATTTTTTGTTTTGTAATCTCTCCTTTTTTCCCTCTATTTGGACCTGCTTTTTTTCTAGTTTACCCTGACTTCTTTTTTATACATAAATTGTCATCCTGTCTTTTGTTGTCATGTTGCTCATCCTGTAGGCTCTGAACTTAGCGGGACGGGGTAGGTGGTTAAAATAAGTCCAACATATCCGTGACCATCTGTTTTCTATAAGTAGAAAATTAAACATACGTTCACAACATATCAAATAAATTGATACCCTTGATATATACTTGATACTGCAGGGCGCATTACGTCCACAAACGTCTCACCAGGGACGCTCGAATCAAAATAGTAAAAAATGACAAAGGAATGTTGGTATTGAAGAGGATCAGAGGTAGGGTCAATTTTCTGGCTTACTAAATTATAATACTGGTACCTTTGATAACTATTTACACCACTGGGGCAATGCCACTGCTGATGGATGTTTCGTCCCCGAGGGTATCACCATCCCAGTAGTCAACATTTTGGTGTTGACATCAATATCAATAGCGTGGTCATTTTTATAAAATTCCTGTTTACAAAACTTCAAATTTTACGAAAAACTAAGGATTTTCTTATCCCAGGCATAGATTACATTCGCCGAATTTGGCACCACTTTTTGGAATTTTGGATCCTTAATGCTCTTCAACTTTGTACTTTTTTGGCTTTATTAATGTTTTGATATGAGCGTAACTGATGAGTCTTATATAGACGAAACGCGCGTCTGGCGTACTAAATTATAGTCCTGGTACCTTTGATAACTATTCTCTATTATCATATCGCTTTCACTCACATCGTCAAATTCTAAAATATGTCAAATCTTACAGTTGTAGAGTATTTTGATTCAACTTTTCATGTTTATGCCAAATTGTGCAGCGAAAGACGCCGCGACCAAAAATCTTGACATACATTTGTTTCTAAAAAATATAAATATAAATTTGGTTTTTGTTATTTATTTATTTCTTGTACATTCTAAAAATACTGAAAATTTGACAAGATATGTCAAAACTGCGGTTTAATACTTTTTTCTGGCATATAGTTTTGTGGTTTGAATGGGAAAGTCATACCATTAATAATAAAACCTTAACAGACACATATTGATACTGTAAATTTATGTAAAGATTGAAATACTTTTTGAAAATTTCCCGTGCTAAATGAATTGAAGATAAATTAGCCCGACCTCTTTGTTTTTTCATATGAATATATTTTAGGTATATTTGTTTTAAATGGTAAGACATCATGTTTTTTTAGGGAGACGGATTTATAAAAGTTTTTCCAAACTTGTTTCCGAATCCCATATTTGAACTTTATGTAACATTGTAATATTTGTCTTGACATTTTTCATTAATAAATACTGTTTAAACTAAATATTGTTTTTTTAGCAAAGATGATACCATAGGAGACAATCAAAAACCAAAATCCGAAGAAAAACAGAAACCACCATGTCCAAAACAAAACACGAATAAAAGACAAAGAACAGACTACAAAACACGCACAGAAAACCAAAAACTGAGCAAAACAAACACAGAAAACTAAAAACTGAGCAAAATAAACACAGGAAACTAAAAACTGAGCAAAACAAACACAGAAAACTAAAAACTGAACAAAACAAACACAGAAAACTTAAAACTGAGCAAAACACACACAGAAAACTAAACACTGAGCAAAACAAACACAAAAAATCAAAACTGAGCAAAACAAACGCAGAAAACTTAAAACTGAGCAAAACAAACACAGAAAACTAAAAACTGAGCAAAACACACACAGAAAACTAAAAACTGAGCAAAACAAACACAGAAAACTTAAAACTGAGCAAACAAACATAAAAAAACTAAAAACCTGAGCAAAACAAACACAGAAAACTAAAAACTGAGCAAAGCAAACACAGAAAACTAAAAACTGAGCAAAAAAATCCAAGCAAAAAACGACTGCTTTGAATGCTCTGAAAAAATAGTAAGTAAATATAGCTCATTTATCGCTCTTCAAAGCAATTTAAAAATATGTTATAAGACTCATTCGTTCACAAGTGAGAAAAATAGGGCAACTACTGCAATAATTTTAACATATCAGTGGTCAGCTGTGCCATTTCATAAACTGTCAACCAAATCATGATGGCGACCGTAATTTCTCCATATTGAACAATAATAAACAATGTGGGTTTCGCCCAATTGAACAATTAGAAACCATGTCATGTCCCCCCCCCCCCCCCCCGTCCCCTATTTAGCAATTATAATTAAACCGTGTGGGTTTCCTTCTATTTAACAATTATAAACTATGTGGGTTCCCCCAATTTAACAATTATCTACCATGTGCAATCGGTTTTCCCCAATTTTGCATAAATTAGCTCTCAAATTGTAAAAATAGTGTGTACATGTATTAAATACTTACATAATTAATAGAACACTAGTGCTTTATCTGTCTACATATTAATATTGCTAGTCGGATGTCCTTACCTGGAAGGTTATGTTCGTTGTTTTCCCTGCAGAATAAATCCAAAACTAATTGTCACAAACATTTACACAGGGGCCTCGGTGGTCGAGTGGTCGAAGTAATGTAATCACTAGACTGTCAACACTGAGGTTGTGAGATCGAAACCCGCTCGTGTGGGTGCACTCCACCCCAATCGTAAAATTTAATTTTTTAGAATGATTTAAATTTAATATAGAATAATTTTTAACAAGTTTAAATAGAATAAAGATATTTATTGTTTTCCTCTATTAGAGAAATACTTGAAAATATTTGTTTTACTTGTTTGTACATGTAACTGTTATGCATTCTTTTTTTTTTTTATTCTCTTACAAGGTTTGAATTTTAAAACTTATAGGTGTCAGTCGATCCCGGCTTGCCTCTACATCGGCAACAACGCGCGGCCTGTCTTTACATTGGCAGCAATGCCATACACCATCCAAGGCATTGTTCACAGCATGTTATTAATTGCAGAGTTTTCAAAAAAGTTACACAAAACCAACATTTCAATCAGAACCGTACGTAAGAATCGGGATTTAGTGTTATTGTGAAACTACGTAGTACACTAAATGGCGCTGTAAATTAGATGTGGATGAGGCAAATTTTCTAAGAAATGTCATAAAAGTAGAGAGCAATCAATTTAAGTTAATTTCCTCATGTGATAAAATGGAGAGAAAAAAAACCAACACTTTAACACAAAATTTTACTATAAAATTGATCGAGAAAATTGTATCTAAATAAAAAAAAAAACATTCGTGGATACAAGATTAGCATCTGGTTGAAATAAATTACAAGGAATCACAAAAGAAAACAAGTAAACAATTAGAAAATTAGATAATGCAATAACAGAAAAAAGTAAAAAGAAGACCTTTTCTCAAAAGGAAAACCCAACCATAATTACTTAAAACATGTTCCATAATTTATCACATTATACTCAATAAGGAATACAGGTTTTGTATTTTTTCTTCCAAATGATCAAACATTTTTATTTTACATATCTATTTAATGATTGTGCAATTCATCACGTAAGTCTACATGTTTCTGTCTTACTATCTGACAATAAATTACATAAAAAGGTCATTTGCGATTACCAACCTTATAAATAACACAAGAGCCACTCAATTCAATATCAATTATAGAAGATACGAAACAACTTATTTAAAAATATCACTAGCTTACAAATGAAGTCCGACCCGCCACATCCTTAACGTGCCTGTTCAAACTCGGTGTTTGTTGTTGGTTTCAGTCTGTCATGTTTGTTGTTGTTTATTGTTATAATATTAACAGGCAGTATGTTCTCTTTTTGAATTGATTCTCTTTTTGCCATAGTTTATTATAGGGTTTGGGTTTTGCTTATTGTTGACGATCGTACATATAGGTGTTGTTTCAATACTATTTTCTCCTATCAATTGAAATGATTGGACTTTAAGTAAGCCCAGCGAGGTTTTGGATACTTTATGTTTTTTCCTTTCTCTGTAAATTCAAAACAGTCTGTTTGGTATGCAAGGTGTTGCAAATTTGTCTGAGGCTTGGCCAAACTCTTTATCTTAGAGTAAATAAGATCGAAATTATTGATAAGAATCTTAGATAACTAGTAAACTGTGTTATAGTGAAACTTTATATATCAAGGTTTGGAAAATGCTGCTTATTCATTCCCATTTTACTAACATGTTAAAATAACTGGAACCACTTTCAACTACATTGATTTTGGATGATACATGTTTTCTGATTGATTGAAAGTTTTGTGTGTCTATAAGGACATAGACAAAATTTTGTCATTGACGTTATTTTTTTTATGATTTACTCCTAAAAACTGGAATTTAGAATTAAGTTACAAGGAATGATTGCTATGGTGATTTTTTTTTGTCTTTTCGAAATAAGCTCAAAATGTGGTGCACACTTTTCAATAGCATGCTACATTTGTACGCAGGCTATTCAGTACGCATCATATTTTTGAAGTTTTTTTTTTTATCCTAGACAGTCATTCTTTAATTGATTTTAAAATGAATTGAATCAACATGATCAAATGTTCGATCTTATAAGGATATTGTATCTTTCATCTACATATGTCGTACTGGCTGCGGATAATATATATATATATAATTCAAAATTAATTTCTGAGAAATATAAAGAAATGCAATATTCAAAATTTTAGTAAAAACTATAATAAATTTACTTCATGCGATTCTATAAATTAAGATACATTTTATTTCCAATAGAGGACCCATTATAGTCATAGTCAGTACATTAATTTGTTGTTATAGCAAACAATTGCAATAGACAATACCCAAGAAAAGAAAAAAAGAAAAAAAAAAGAAAAAAAAAATGAAAAAAAAAAAAGAAATATAAATTAAGTAGTCACGTAAACCAGTATGTTGAGTGTTATTTGACCATGCATCAGAAGCAGCATCAAATCCATTATAAATTAAAAAAAAAAACACCACTTTTTGAGGTAAGTCCTTCCCCGTGGCTGGTGCATACGAACAACTAGTAATGTTGTTCATATGCAGGAGTCAAGTGTAAATGACACTCAAGCCAATACACAGAAATACGAATGCTTGAACACTTTACAACACAAGCATAAACTATACTTAAAAACAGGATTACTATATTAAGGTCTTCCTCATAGCTAATGTTCATTTTTGTACATAAATAAGGCCGTTAGTTTTCTCGTTTGAATTGTTTTACATTGTCTTATCGGGGCCTTTTATAGCTGACTATGCGGTATGGGCTTTGCTCATTGTTGAAGGCCGTAAGATGACCTATTGTTGTTAATGTTTGTGTCATTTTGGTCTTTTATGGATAGTTGTCTCATTGGCAATCATACCACATCTTCTTTTTTATATTGAATAAGATTAATATGTAGTTATCCAAATGCAGGAGCCACCAATATCATGTTCTTAAAGGACATAGTAATATATAAATTTAAGTGTTATGCTATAAAAACTAATTTTTATATCAGGTTATATATATAGAATGGATTTTTTTTAAATTATATAAAATGATACATGTGGTTTTATATATATGTAGAACAGATAATTTTTAAAATTGTATAAAGTGATAAATGTGGTTTATATTCGCTCGGACAGAAATAGTTTAAAACTTGTTTAAAAACATAAGAATAATGTTGATATGCACGGCACATGTGACAGTTTTAATCTAATATTATATAACAATTATGCAACATCTATTATAAAACTGCTAATATGCCATAGTTAACGATGAGATTTCATTTAGCCTCGGTCACACATTAAAGCCTCGGTCTTACCGGATAGCACGAACGGACGATTAACGGGTGAAAATAAAAGTTTTCCTTTGACAAAATTGTTATCCGTTGGGAGTCCGTTAATGTACTGTCCAAATGAAACGGACGCGTAACGAATTTAAATTTATACAGGAAAGTGGAAGTTAATTATGTGAACTGGAGTGCGGACTATGAAAAACAGCAAACAATATGTAGAAAACAAGTTGTTTTTAGTCAGAGTTTCATAACTTTTTATTGTTCGTGACATGAGGCAATTTCCCCCTATGAAACCATAGGTTCATATTGCAACATTCATGATTTTCTTTCTCTATTAAGCCTTTAAAAAAATCAAAATCAGCGGGGTTTTGTCATATATTCACCAAACTGCAACCTATGTCAATATAAAATAAAGAGATGTGGTATGATTGCTTATGAAGTTAATATCCACCGGAAACCAAAAGACGTGAATGTTAAAAACTACATTTAAATGTTGTCATGGAATAAAAGAAATTTCAGTTCCAAAGAGAAGAAATTATAACAAACACATACTAATTGTGCTTATAATAATGACAGTCATTCGGTAAACAATTAGATAGGCAATTATCGATAAATTTTAAAGAATCAGAAAAGGTGGTCAAGTATGGTGATTGGATCGTGAAAGATCTGGTGAAGGATTGTGAAGTAAATCTTATCAAAAAGAAACGTGCAACATGTTATAATTATCGACCAAGCAAGTCGGTATATAGCATTTAATCTGCACGGCTCGAGTGACCCTTATTAACCCGAACGACGTAGGACAACATTATTAACTAGTATATAAATATGGTGGCCGGTTAAGGCCATTTCGCCCATCATATTATATAGGGCGAAAACGCGAAATCGCGAAGTCGAAAACGCGAAAACGCGAAGTCGAAAACGCGAAAACGCGAAAACGCGAAGTCGAAAACGCGAAAACGCGAAGTCGAAAACGCGAAAACGCGAAGTCGAAAACGCGAAAACGCGAAATATTTTTTCTTTCCGATTTCGCGTTTTCGACTTCGCGTTTTCGCGTTTTCGACTTCGCGTTTTCGCGTTTTCGACTTCGCGATTTCGCGTTTTCGCCTTTTCGCGTTTTCGCCTTTTCGCGTTTTCGCGATTTCGCGTTTTCGCGTTTTCGCGTTTTCGCGATTTCGCCTTTTCGCCTTTTCGCGATTTCGCCTTTTCGCGTTCAATTCATTATTTCTCTATTGAATAAATATATTCAACATATATTTATTACACATACATGGCATATTTTCATAATTGATTTATTAATTATTACAGCAAAATTTTATAATATTTTTTATTGTCATATAACTGAGACTCTGGCTACTAGCATGATGGGTGTGTCTAAACACTGCTTAGGAGTCCTTAGTGCACTAAGGACTAAGGACTCCTTAGCAGTAGTAATTTTGGGGCCCTTTATAGCTTGTTGTTAGGTGTGAGCCAAGGTCGTGTTGAAGGCCGTACTTTAACCTATAATGGTTTACTTTTTATACGACTGCAAATTTTGAAAAAATTTCGTCGTATATTGCTATCACGTTGGCGTCGTCGTCTGCGTCGTTGTCGTCGTCGTCGTCCGAATACTTTTAGTTTTCGCACTCTAACTTTAGTAAAAGTGAATAGAAATCTATGAAATTTTAACACAAGGTTTATGACCATAAAAGGAAGGTTGGTATTGATTTTGGGAGTTTTGGTCCCAACATTTTAGGAATTAGGGGCCAAAAAGGGCCCAAATAAGCATTTTCTTGGTTTTCGCACTATAACTTTAGTTTAAGTTAATAGAAATCTATGAAATTTTGACACAAGGTTTATGACCACAAAAGAAAGGTTGGGATTGATTTTGGGAGTTTTGGTTTCAACAGTTTAGGAATTAGGGGCCAAAAAAGGGCCCAAATAAGCATTATTCTTGGTTTTTCGCACAATAACTTTAGTTTAAGTAAATAGAAATCAATGAAATTTAAACACAATGTTTATGACCACAAAAGGAAGATTGGTATTGATTTTGGTAGTTTAGGTCCTAACAGTTTAGGAATTAGGGGCCAAAAAGGCCCTAATAAAATTATAAAATTATAAAATTTTGCTGTAATAATTAATAAATCAATTATGAAAATATGCCATGTATGTGTAATAAATATATGTTGAATATATTTATTCAATAGAGAAATAATGAATTGAACGCGAAAAGGCGAAATCGCGAAAAGGCGAAAAGGCGAAAACGCGAAATCGCGAAAACGCGAAAAGGCGAAAACGCGAAAAGGCGAAAACGCGAAATCGCGAAGTCGAAAACGCGAAATCGGAAAGAAAAAATATTTCGCGTTTTCGCGTTTTCGACTTCGCGTTTTCGCGTTTTCGACTTCGCGTTTTCGCGTTTTCGACTTCGCGTTTTCGCGTTTTCGACTTCGCGTTTTCGCGTTTTCGACTTCGCGATTTCGCGTTTTCGCGTTTTCGCCCTATATAATATGATGGGCGAAAACGCGAAAACGCGAAAACGCGAAATGGCCTTAACCGGCCACCATATATAAAAGAAATGTTCATGATTTTAAACTTTGAACTTTGATTGTCACGATACGATGACACTATACGATTTCAAATTCTCTTTTCAAAACACATTGTATCCAGTTTACAATACTTTCTGATACTATTTTATAATTACATTTGAAATCATGTAAAACTATTTAATAATACTTTTTTTATAGATAAGTCCGTTTGTTTTCACGTTTGAATGTTTTTACACTAGTAATGTTTGTGGCCCTTTATAGCTTGCTATTCGGTGTTAGCCTAGATCCCGTGTTGAAGACCGCGCCTTGTCTTATGATGATTTACTCTTATAAATTGTGACTTGGTTGGAGAGTTGTCTCCTTGGCACTCATACCACATCTTCCTATATCTATATGTAAGAAACATTTCGTAAATAAGTGTATTGATTGGTTTCGTCTTTTAGTGCTTTATATTTTCGCTGGCGTTTTATTGTCGCATTTCAATTCTCACCGCGAAAAGAGCGAATATAAAACTGCCGCGAAACTTTCCCTGTTTACAGTAATTGATAATGTAACAGTTGCGGTCAGACTCATTTATTATTGTTATTATTTCTAACTCTTATATAAAAACCACTGTCATTTCCTTATAACTATACAATTGTCTGTTTGATTGAATGTATTTAATCAAGCAAAAATATTTAATGTGAAAGTTTTTGTGCAAATAAATATTGTCTATTGTCTTTTGTCCAATTTTGAATAAATTATTTTTTTTTCAAATTTATTTATCTAAACAATTTGGTATGGATGACAAATCTCAAGGTTAGACTTATGCGCCGTAAAGTTTAAAATTCACTAAGAATTCGAATTTTGAAATATGGTTAGATTGAAAATAGAGGTAATATATTGTTGCAAATACACATAGTCATGTTCCATCTGATAGATAGTTCATCTTTTTTCCTGCGGCAGATATTTCAATCGGCATAAATATAACAAATAATCATAAATTTAGAGTAAGCAAAATGGGTTTACCAGGATCAAGGGCGAGACATGTTGACTGCTGTTGCAAATGATGAGTAAATTACACCTTTAAAATGAGTACATTGTACATCTCAGGAACTAGAGTGAATTGTTTCAATGATTCTATAGAATGTAAATAATATGGCACTAAATCTATCTGTACTCGATGCACGCCCCTCTTAAGTTTTTTGGGACTGTCAGACCTGAGAAAACTAGACACATTTATCTACAGTGTAAGTAAGCCCCGGAGCTTACCTTCCCAACGTCTTGTTTATCATTATGGGCCACCTGACGACCGCCTTCTGGTGCGGAGTTTTGTCAATGTTTTGAAGACTTTTTGTTGACTTCGGCTGTATCTGCTCTTTGATCTGATTATTTTCTCTTTGATACATTTTCTTTTCCCTTCTCCATTCTCAATTTTAATTAATACATTGACTACTTGTTCCCATCCTACATATACATGAACTCTTTCATTTGTTTGCCTTTGGTTGTTGCAGGCACCAAAAATAAATCAGTACGTCGAAGATCATTTTTTTATGCAAGTAGCTTAAATCAAAACTAGTATATCATCTAAGCTGTGTGCCAGATTAAAGCTGCGTGTCAATATATTTGATGTCTAGATTCTATAGAAAATATAGTTGGAATAATTGAAACTTTCATTTTGTCAAATTAAAAGACAATGGGTTTGTGCATTTTAAATTTTGATCATAAGACTTCCCAAGTTAGGTATAACATTAGCAACACGACGGGTTCCACATGTGGGGCAGGATCTGCTTACCCTTTCGGAGCACATGAGATCACCCACAGGTTTTGGTGGGGTTTTTACGTGTTGGGCATTCTTTAGTTTTCTATGTTGTGTCATGTGTATTACTGTTTGTCTAAAGCGTTGTCAGTTTATTTTCGATTTTTGAGTTTGACTGTCTCTCTAGTATCTTTCGCCCCATTTAAGGTAGAAGAATGCCACTCACAAACATGTTAAATCCCGTCATATTCATTCACTGACTTCCCAGTTTGAAATCCAGACTTTAGTTGCTGTCGTCATTGTTTTAGAATAGATAAGATTGTTTATTCTCTCTGTTGAATTCTTGTAATGTTTTGTTATCACCTTTTTACACTTACTAAAATAAAAATGTGATATAGGTTTTGCTAAATTTTGAAGTTCGTTCAGTGAACTGTAATTGTTCGCACCATTTGACATTTGATCTGGTCTCATTGGTATGCATGTCACATCTTCTTATCATTATACCAACAAGTACAATTTGGATCTGTAATAATTCATTGTTTATGTGTTGACTTTCAATAATAGCTTAACCTTTTAAAATATTACAATAATAACTTTTTATTTCCCCTCGATAACATAATAAGTATGATGCTTCTATTCTTTCTTTTTTTTTTATCAAAATTAAACGGTTTTTTTAACTTCTCAGTCTTGAGATAATACTAAGCTGCAGTAGAAACCTATGAAAGATGAATTGTGACTTAAGTTCATGTTATGAAACAAAAGAATGAGAAATAAATAGAAGGAGGTCTTCTTTAAAGAATCATTATGGGTTGTCGCGATATACCGGATTAGCATATTAAAGACATCAGTATATAATTGAAAATCGAAATGATTTTATCAAGATAAAAGTAAGTCAGCACCGAAGCAAAGTTAAAGAAAAATCACAAAAATACTGATCTCCAAGGAAAATTCAAATAGGAAAGTTCCTCAGTATTAAAATGACAAATCCAAGATCTCAAACACATAGAACGAATGGATAGCAACTGCTTGTCATATTCCTGACTCGGTACGGAATTTTTCTTATGTTCCAAATGGTGGATTAAACCTGGTTGATACACATGTAGCTAGCTGTACATCTCACTTGTATAACAGTTGCATAAAAATCCATTATATGGACACCCTATAAAAACACAATGTGTGTTATGGTAAGGATTCGAGTGTCACTGATGAGTCTTTTGTAGACGAAACGCGCGTCTGGCGTATATACAAAATTTGTTCCTGGCATCTATGATGAGTTTAATGGTAAGGTTCAATTTATACAGACAAAATGTGTGAAATGGAAATAGAATCTGACATTAGAAGATATAACGAGGAAACAATAAGGATCCTTTAATTTCTCTTATTGCGGGAATATGTATGGTTCTGGATGAGGTGTGAAGAAAAGAGAATAGTAGGCAAATAGTGTTGAATAATGGCTATTCAAACTAAAGAATCGAGAGAAAAAAGCTAAAATATAAAGGTTATAGAATACTGGGGTGATAAAATATCAAGAAGAAAGAAAATATGGGAATCCAATGATAAAGAGTGAAGAATAATTGCGTAAAGCGCTATTGCGTAAAGAGCTAAATAATACAAAAATGAAGGGCACCCATCCAGGCCCTCGTATGCACAAATATTTGTCAGCGTTTTTTACATAATTATTATCGCAATTATACTTGAAAGCTCTCTGATTTATAGGGTCAGGGTTTTGATATGAAAACTTCTATAAAAAGGAGAAAAAGTGCTATTCTTTTGATATTTTGTATTCTATATAATTAATGATAATGAGTGGTTTAATATCCAAAAGTTCCCTAAATCTGGTTAAGTCTAGTGTGAACAAAATATAACAAAACGGGGAAATTTTAAATAATTACGTGATGTAAGAAATATGTTCATTATTTGGATTCTATATGTAATTAGAAATAATAATGAGTCCTTGAAATACCCAAAGTTGCCTAAATCTTGTAAAGTCCAGTATGAAAAAATTATAATGAAAGGGGGAACTTTTAAACAATTAAGCGATGTAAGAAATGTGTCCATTTTAAGATTCTACATGTATCTAATTAGAAATAATAATGAGTCATTAAAATACCCCATAGTTTCCAAAAAAATTTAAGTCCAGTATGAAAAAATATAATAAAAGGGGGGTATTTTAGATTATAACGTGATGTAAGAAATATTACCATTCTTTGGATTTTATTTAATTAGAAATAATAATGAGTCCTTGAAATACCCAAAAGTTTCTTCAATCTTGTCAAGTCCAGTATGAAAAAAATATAATAAAAGGGGGAACTTTAAAAAAAAATAAGCGATCATCAAGTAAGAAATGTGTCCATTTTTGGATTCTTTATGATTAGAAATAATAATTAGTGACGGCCATTAAAATACCTCAAAGTCCAGTTTGAACAAAATAGAATAAAAGGGGGACATTTTAAAACATTTACGTGATGTAAGAAGTGTGACCATTATGTCCTATAGGCGGTTCAGTGTCATCAAAATATCCAAAAGTTTCTCAAATCTTTTTAAGGTCAGTATGAAAACATATAACAAAAGGGGGAACTTTTAAACTAGTACGTGATATAAGGAGTGTGACCATTTTGTCGTTGGCGGTCGAATTCGGTGTCATTAATATACCCTAAAGCTTCCAAAATCTTTCATTTCTAGTATGAAAACATATAATAAAAGGGGGAATTTTGAAACAGCTACGTGATGTAAAAACTGTGACCATTATGTCCTAGGCGATTCCGTGTCATGAAAATATCCAAAAGTTTCCGCAATCTTTTTAAGTCCAGTATAAAAAAATATAAGAAATAAATTAATAAAAGGGGTGAATTTTAAACAATTACGTGATGTAAGAAGTGTGACCAATATGTCGTAGGCGGTTCAGTGTCAAATGTGGTTACATGTACACGCACATGCGCAAGGACCAGGAAGTCTGTTTTATAAAGACGTCTCTGTTACATCCTTAGGTACATATGTTTTAAAGTTCAAATCAGTATTTTAGGGAATCTCCCGGTAAATAACTACTGTAACAAGCTCTCAAACACGTTTATAAATTACATAATTAGTTGAAACAGTGCACTTATATCTTATGTTAAAGTAATGGATTTAGATTGAGTATTATTTTACACGTTATGCATTCAAATATGAGTGTTTTTAGGAATCTGACGAAGTTTTGAAACACGAAATTTTTAACTCGTACTTTAATATTTATACTGTAAACTTAAAATTCCGCGCAATTGACTGTCAAGTTTGGTAATGAATTACTGAGAAGGGAGAACGACTAAATCGTAATAGTATGTACATATTGACGTCATCATAGCAAGAAAATGAATGGAGTGATGGAAAGCAGATCATTTCAAAAGTATTGTGAGGGTAAACAGGGGGCATTATTACCACTTCTGTAACACCAACCCCACTTAAAAAAAATGGTTCGAAAAGTTTAGATTTTCGAGTTCATGAACCCCTCATCCAGACCTATTACATGTATAAGTAAAAATATCCTGTTAATACGGTGCGCCGAATGGGACTCTTGTGGTTTTGTGCAAAATTCAATTCTAGATCTGTCATAACAATATCAAAAGTCAATTTTGTCAACACAAAAATAGACACAAAATTGAATTTTGTCATGTCAAAAATGAATATTGTCTACAAAAATGAATTTTGTGTTTATTTTTGTGTAGACAAAATTCAATTGTGTGACACAACATTGTCTTTTGTGGCACAATATTGACTTTTGTGGCACAACATTGACTTTTGTGTTAAGTTTTCACTTCTGTTTAACAAAACTCAATTTTGTCTACACAACAATAACACAAAATTGAATTTTGTGACAAAATATAAGTTTTGTATGCAAATTAGTTCACAGAATCCAAACTAAACTAATTTGCATACAAAATTGACTTTTGTCGCTCAATTTTCAAATTAAGTAACAAAAGTAGAGTGTGTGTTACAAAAATAATTTTGTCATGACAAAAGTAACCTTTGTCAACTAAAAGATAATGTTGTATGACAAAATTTTTAATTTGTAGTACATGTATGCTACAAATGTTGTGAAACTGAACTAATTTTTGTTGAACAAAACTCACTTTTGTCGTACAAAATTTAATTTCGAGTACAAAACCACAAGAGTCCCATTCGGCGCCCCGTAGCTAGCTAGGCAGTGGTTGTTTTTTGCTATTTGTTTATTGTTATCTGTTAAGGGTTTTTAACATAGAATAGACGGTTTGTTTTCTCTTTTGAATTATTGCACATTTTGTCAAGTCAAAGCCTTTCTCTTAAAAGCTTATCATATTACGGTGTGGGTTTAACTTTTAACTCCGGGTCGACTCGGAGTAAGAATAAAGCGCACGGGTAAGGTATAACATGTATTCCTGCGGAATGTTACCTTGTGAATTAGGACGTTAAATTAAAAATCTGACTCAGCATAAATGGAACTGGGGAATGTGTCAAAGAGACAACAACCCGGCCATATAAAAAACAATAATAACAGCAGAAGGTCGTTCTTGTACGAAGCAGAGTTATATCATATTACATAAACATTTTCTAGTCCTGAATATGCGTTATCAAGGGGGTACCAAACACTGTGACTAGAATAGAATTAGCTCGTTTAATTATCATAAAAATTTTACAAATAATAATTTTGACCTGTTGAAAAAAAATTAAAAAAATTAAGATTAAATCACACAATTTAGGGATAATGTCAATGGAAATATATAGCAGTTTGACAAACTCTTATTTTGAATATTTATCAGCTTAATTACATGTACTACTTACTAAAAGTATGGTATTTTAAACGTTCTGTTAATTGTTTCAGGGTGAACTCTCGTGTGTGTTCTCTACTACTGGGCGTTTAATATCTATCCATCATCATCACCATGTAAGCTATTTATAGCCTTGGCCTTGGTCTCTGACCAACAAATGTCTCATTTATAATCATACCATAATTCTTAAATGACCCCTTAAATGAAGATAAACCATCAAGGTTAAAGCAATTTGAAATTCTAATTCAAAACATACTTTTAAATTATACAAGTACCGGTGCACTTGCTTATAAGTTAATACTAGTTATGTTCTACATCTGTATCAGTGGCCGTGCGCAAGTGTAGTGCGAGCCGCTTATCACGTCGACGCCCCTGAGTTTATAGTCATTCCGTTGTTTGGATAGTTTGGCGCTTTCTTAAGTTGCTATTATTATTGTTTTGTGGACTGTTTCTCTGTTCGCCTTTTTAATTTGACAGAGCTTTTTGAGTATTTTGTAAAGGTGTGTTTGTCTTTGAGATTGTAACACAGTGATGACTGCTGTAACCATATTTTGACTATTTTACCGATTGTGTCTGTTTTGTTCACACATCGTTGTTAACTGCACCAAGTCAGTAATATGAGAGCTGTCCATTCGTTTGATGTGTTTTATCCTTTGATTTTGCAATTTGATTAAGGACTTTCCGTTGAATTTTCAGTATTTTTATTCTTTCTTGTATGTGTTTTTGTCTTTCGGTGACTTATGATTTTATCCTCATCCGTGTCTTTCTTACCTTTTTAGGAGGGCCTGCTCAGTTATAAATAGTGCTTTACATTCTTAAAAAAATTCACTAATTGAGAAAAAAACCCAAAAACCTTAGAAATGATCTACATGAAACTTGCTGCCAAAATCGGCCAACGTTTAAGAAAAAAAAACTAAGTTAGTACACTTAATTTTAAAACAAGCTCTGATACAATTTCAGTCATTCACGAACAACAAATGGTACACATAATTGGATAAAGGGCATTGTACGCAAACAAATGGTACAGAAAGCTTGGTTAGGGGCTTGTACGCAAACAAATAAGAGCAACACATGGCACAGAAAGCTTGACTAGGGGCGTGTACGCAAAAAACAAGGAAACAAGGAGCAAAATATGGCTTAGAAAGCTTGACAGAGGCTTGTACGCAAACAACTAAGAGCAACAAATGGAACAGAAAGCTTAACAACAGGCTAGTACGCAAAAAACTAAGAGCAGCAAATGGTACAGAAAGCTTAATAAGGGGCTTGTACGCAAACAACTAAGAGCAACAAATTGTACAGAAAGCTTGATTAGAGACAAATAAAATCGAGCAACAAATGGTACAGCAAGCTTGACTAGGGGCTTGTACGTAAACAACTTAGAGCAAACAAATGGTACAGAAAGCTTGACTAGGGGCTTGTACGCAAACAACTTAGAGCAAACAAATGGTACAACAAGCTTGACTAGGGGCTTGTACGCAAACAACTTAGAGCAAACAAATGGTACAGCAAGCTTGACTAGGGGCTTGTACGCAAACAACTTAGAGCAAACAAATGGTACAGCAAGCTTGACTAGGGGCTTGTACGCAAACAACTTAGAGCAAACAAATGGTACAGCAAGCTTGACTAGGGGCTTGTACGCAAACAACTTAGAGCAAACAAATTGTACAGAAAGCTTGACTAGGGGCTTGTACGCAAACAACTTAGAGCAAACAAATGGTACAGCAAGCTTGACTAGGGGCTTGTACGCAAACAACTTAGAGCAAACAAATGGTACAGAAAGCTTGACTGGGAGCTTGTACGCAAACAACTTAGAGCAAACAAATTGTACAGAAAGCTTGACTAGGGGCTTGTACGCAAACAACTTAGAGCAAACAAATGGTACAGCAAGCTTGACTAGGGGCTTGTACGCAAACAACTTAGAGCAAACAAATGGTACAGAAAGCTTGACTAGGGGCTTGTACGCAAACAACTTAGAGCAAACAAATGGTACAACAAGCTTGACTAGGGGCTTGTACGCAAACAACTTAGAGCAAACAAATGGTACAGCAAGCTTGACTAGGGGCTTGTACGCAAACAACTTAGAGCAAACAAATGGTACAGCAAGCTTGACTAGGGGCTTGTACGCAAACAACTTAGAGCAAACAAATGGTACAGCAAGCTTGACTAGGGGCTTGTACGCAAACAACTTAGAGCAAACAAATTGTACAGAAAGCTTGACTAGGGGCTTGTACGCAAACAACTTAGAGCAAACAAATGGTACAGCAAGCTTGACTAGGGGCTTGTACGCAAAAAACTAAGAGCAGCAAATGGTACAGAAAGCTTAATAAGGGGCTTGTACGCAAACAACTAAGAGCAACAAATTGTACAGCAAGCTTGACTAGGGGCTTGTACGCAAACAACTTAGAGCAAACAAATGGTACAGAAAGCTTGACTAGGGGCTTGTACGCAAACAACTTAGAGCAAACAAATGGTACAGCAAGCTTGACTAGGGGCTTGTACGCAAACAACTTAGAGCAAACAAATGGTACAGCAAGCTTGACTAGGGGCTTGTACGCAAACAACTTAGAGCAAACAAATGGTACAGAAAGCTTGACTAGGGGCTTGTACGCAAACAACTTAGAGCAAACAAATGGTACAGCAAGCTTGACTAGGGGCTTGTACGCAAACAACTTAGAGCAAACAAATGGTACAGAAAGCTTGAGTAGGGGCTTGTACGCAAACAACTTAGAGCAAACAAATGGTACAGCAAGCTTGACTAGGGGCTTGTACGCAAACAACTTAGAGCAAACAAATGGTACAGCAAGCTTGACTAGGGGCTTGTACGCAAACAACTTAGAGCAAACAAATGGTACAGCAAGCTTGACTAGGGGCTTGTACGCAAACAATTTAGAGCAAACAAATGGTACAGCAAGCTTGACTAGGGGCTTGTTCGCAAACAACTTAGAGCAAACAAATGGTACAGCAAGCTTGACTAGGGGCTTGTACGCAAACAACTTAGAGCAAACAAATGGTACAGAAAGCTTGACTGGGAGCTTGTACGCAAACAACTTAGAGCAAACAAATGGTACAGCAAGCTTGACTAGGGGCTTGTACGCAAACAACTTAGAGCAAACAAATGGTACAGCAAGCTTGACTAGGGGCTTGTACGCAAACAACTTAGAGCAAACAAATGGCACATCAAGCTTGACTAGGGGCTTGTACGCAAACAACTTAGAGCAAACAAATGGTACAGAAAGCTTGACTAGGGGCTTGTACGCAAACAACTTAGAGCAAACAAATGGTACAGTAAGCTTGACTAGGGGCTTGTACGCAAACAACTTAGAGCAAAAAAATGGTACAGCAAGCTTGACTAGGGGCTTGTACGCAAACAACTTAGAGCAAACAAATGGTACAGCAAGCTTGACTAGGGGCTTGTACGCAAACAACTTAGAGCAAACAAATGGTACAGCAAGCTTGACTAGGGGCTTGTACGCAAACAACTTAGAGCAAACAAATGGTACAGAAAGCTTGACTAGGGGCTTGTACGCAAACAACTTAGAGCAAACAAATGGTACAGAAAGCTTGACTAGGGGCTTGTACGCAAACAACAAAGAACAACACATGGTACAGCAAGCTTGACTAGGGGCTTGTACGCAAACAACTAAGAGCAACATATGGTACAGCAAGCTTGACTAGGGGCTTGTACGCAAACAACTAAGAGCAACACATGGTACAGCAAGCTTGACTAGGGGCGTGTTCGCAAACAACTAAGAGCAACATATGGTACAACAAGCTTGACTAGGGGCTTATACGCAATTCTAATATGACGTCCTTATTACGCTTTGTAAACAAAGCCGTGTTCTAATGAACATAAAAAATATGTTTGACACACGGGCACGAACTTACTGTGTATATTAACGTTATTTCCATCGTTATCCTTTTAAATCTATACATTTAAGCAGCCAGCATAAACTTTTATTATATATTTTTATAAAACAACATATATTTACCCTGTTCGTAGTTTTTAAACTTATCAAATATGAAATGTAATGCACAGACTCCTCGGGGAGGAAACGGGAAAAGCCAAACATTTTTACGGTATTGTCGTACGTTTCGACCTATAAAAATACTGTATTTGTCCTATTAGAATCGAAATAATTCCTTCGTGTCATGCTCTATGCTCATTTTAACATGGGTAGGCATTATATTTTACCACATTTTACACCTCGCTAACGCTCAGTGTAAAATATCGACAAATATAATGCCTACCCATGTTAAAATGAGCATAGAGCATGACACGAAGGAATTATTTCTTAAACAACTAAGAGCAAGACATGGTACAGAACAGCAAATGATACAGAAAGCTTGACTAGGGGCTTGTACGCAAGCAACAAAGAACAACACATGGTACAGCAAGCTTGATTAGGGGCTTGTACGCAAACAACAAAGAACAATACATGGTTCAGCCAGCTTGACTTTTGGCTTGTATGCAAATAACTAAGAGCAACCAATTGTAAAAAAGCTTGACAAGGGGCTGGTACGCAAACAACGATGAGCAACACATGATACAGAAAGCTTGATAACGGGCTTTTATTCAAACAACAAAGAACAAAAAATGGTACAGAAAGCTTGACTAGGGGCATGTTCGCAAATAACAAAGAACAACACATGGTACAGCAAGCTTGACTTTGGGCTTGGACGGAAACAACTAAGAGCAACATATTGTACAAAAAGCTTGACTAGGGGCTTGTGCGCAAACAACTAAGCGCAACACATGGTACAGAAAGCTTGTTAACGGGCTTGTACGCAAACAACAAAGAACAACAAATGGTGCCGAAAGCTTGACTAGGGGCTTGTACGCAAGCAACAAAGAACAACACATGGTACAGCAAGCTTGATTAGGGGCTTGTACGCAAACAACAAAGAGCAACAAATGGTACAGAAAGCTAGACTTTTGGCTTGTATGCAAATAACTAAGATCAACCAATTGTACAAAAAGCTTGACAAGGGGCTTGTTCGCAAACAACAAAGAGCAACAAATGGTACAGAAAGCTTTATGATGGACTTGTACGCAAACAACAAAGAGAAACAAATGGTACAGAAAGTTTGGTGAGGGGCTTGTACGCAAACAACAAAGAGCAACAAATGGTACAGAAAGCTTTATAATGGACTTGTACGCAAACAACAAAGAGAAACAAATGGTACAGAAAGCTTGATTAGGAACAAATAAAATCGAACAACAAATGGTAAAGAAAGCTTGATTTGGGTCTCAATCATTTGTTATATATACATATTTCGTTATAAATAATGGTTGCTAGTTCACAGTCTGGTATCTGTATCACTCCGGAATCGGAAAGGGTTATTCCGTATCCGGACTGATATTAACTCTCTCTCTCTCTTTTTCTTGTTACTGCGGGTGGCAGACGTAATTTTATTGAGAGTAAAATATAACAACTAAATCTATTTTATACGTATTTGATAGTGTCCTTTATATACAAAAGTCCCCCAAGGATACAGAATGGTGGAGGTCCCTTAAAATAATGTAAAATTGAGATATTTATAAGGCTGTGATCGGTACAGATTATTTTACACGAGGTTATGAAAATTGAAACCGAGACAAACATTTCAAGGTCGCCATTTTTACATCGTTACCAAATAATATATTTGCCTGCTGAAAGTTGGTATGTCCCTTAGTAGATAAAGGGGTCAGATGGAATATCATAGAAACGCCTTGTACACCGAGACCTAATATTGCTGTTGAGAATTTGTCGACGAGTGATGACCGACTGTGCATAATAAACAGTCTTTTGTGTGTATACATTATGTATTATCTTGGTGATAACTGTATCGCCAATTACCTTAAATAATCCGAATTTTAAATTGCAACAGTGTCGTTAGCGTTCAATGATGAGTGTATATATATATATAGTCAATGTGCGTGGTATTTCTTTTGAATGGTTCTGTTTCTTCAATTTGGATTTAAAAGGTTTGGTAATAACCGTATTGCTAATAACCAGTGATTTTTTTAAATACTGTATCTCTATTACACTATACTTTATATTTGGTGCAGTTTTTGCAATATTTTTAATTGACTCTATATGATAGTTACACATGAATGTTTGGGTGCAGTGGCGAATGTTTGAGAAGGTTTTAGGTTTGAATTGTTTAATTAGTTGTTTTGATATTGCATAATTATATGAATATATGTATGTTGATTATTACAATATTGTATTCCGTTTGTGAAACTAGCAACCATTTAGAAATTTAAAAATATTCTTTCTTTCGGGGCGGGGATGTTATATATACATATTTCGTTTTAAATAATGGTTGCTAGTTCACAGTCTGGTATCTGTATCACTCCGGAATCGGAAAGGGTTATTCCGTATCCGGACTGATATTAACTCTCTCTCTCTTTTCCTTGTTACTGCGGGTGGCAGACGTAATTTTATATTGAGAGTAAAATATTACAACTAAATCTATTTTATACGTATTTGTTTGTGTCCTTTATATACAAAAGTCTCCCAAGGATACAGAACATTGTACAGATACATAATGTGGTGGAATTAAATATCTTTATAAGTCTACTAGTACAAATACCATGTGTCATAACAGCAAAACAAAAAACAATAACTGAACAAAAAGTCAAAAACTACTAGCTTCCAAATTGACTTAATTGTCAGAACAAGAAAATAAGACGGTAAATTATTAAGAATGTAGGGTCAAAATATGTTCGATACTGTGACTAGCTAAGGTACACCAACAAAAACAAGAATACCTAGTATCCTAATGAATTAAAAAAATCTGCTGATAAAAAGCTGAATTCGGAAGCCGTTGTGAGATTGAAGAACGTATTTTAAAAAGTTTGACAATGAGAAGGAAGAACCAATTCTTTTTGAATAAGTTCCAGACTGTAGATCTGTTATTTAATAGACGATAGATCGAGAAATGCGGTATCATCTTAAGGATGTACTCAGGTGAGGTTTTGGAATAAGTGTCAAATCTTCAGACTCCTTGGTGTTTTTTTGTATCTGTTAAATCAGATAGCGTTGTTCACAAATGTAAGGTACTTATAACCACTGTGTAAGGTTATTTTTGTGTTTTCTTGTGTTGGTATGTGTTAGTCCGAGAAAATGTATTAATAAGTTAATCTTTGGACTTCTGAACCTATGTAAGGGCAATTTTCTTACGTTACTAACATAATAAGAAGCATTTCCAATAACTTTCACCTTCGGTTTGGACTCTGCTACAATGGGTCAATAGTAAATAAGGAATGACTGTCATATTTTTCTGTCTATGAAGAAATAACATCAAAAATGTGGTGCACACTGAATAACCCGCGTAGCGTGTTATTTTAAGGTGTGAACAACATTTTTTATGTTATTTTGATAGACAGAAAAAATATTACAGGCATTTCTTATACTTTAATTATAAACTCCATTTTAAACCCGAGTTAACCATAAAAAACGTTGATGACGTCAGGGTCACAATGCAAAACTCCATGAGCTGATAAACATAACAACGTCAGCCAATCATGCAGAAACGCGTTACATCCAAATAGACCACTTTCGAGTTCATCCGTCACCTGAAAAAACTCGTCAATTATACGCGCCTTTATCACCGTCATTTGTGCGTTTAGGGACGTCGTCACTTCCCTTCCAATGTTGAGCGAGTGGTTGGAAAACTATAATTCTATATTGTACGAATTATTCGGCAAATTGAATTCTCAAAATTGACAATCAACACTGCTGTCATTAGGGAATTGTCAGTAAGTACCTTCAGAGCAACCATTATTTCTAGTTTATCCTGCACAAAGACGATCACTAAGACGCTTGATGAACGTAAATAGTGCAGGGATACAGGCGACCCCCTCTATCTGGTAAATGACGTCATAAAGGCGTGCATAATTGACGAGTTTTTGCCGGTGACGGATGAACTCGAAAGTGGTCTATTAAATTATAAAATAATATACCAGAAAATACATAATACGATTGCTTATCAAACAGTTCCAGCATAGAGATAATGGATACCGACATTGACCTTGTGTGGTGGGGCTTGGATTCCTTTTTATTCTAACACCACAGCACTGCGAGGAATCGTCTCGGTTCCTACTGATTATACTTATTGTAAAAAATGTAATTTTATCTAAAAATAAAGATTTCATTGCATGAATTAATAATTAAAAACGTTTAACCCCTTTTAATCATATCATAATGTCATTTACGTATTTGAATGTTTTGGTGAACGGAAATAAAATAGTAAAATTAATTGAGATTGTCACACGGAGTTTAATATTTCCGTTTCAAGTCTAGCAAAACACGGAACACAATTTATGAATTATACTATTATTGAAATAGTCACCTTTTATATCATCATGTCATTTTAAATAATGGGGATAATTATAAATAAACAAAACATCATTTGCATCAATTAACGTAGAACGTCACAGATAAGTGGGCGTGAATAAAACCAGACGTCACCTGCAGTTATATATCCTGTATTGGACAGGTCAAAAGTGGTTTCTGTCTGTCTTAATCCATGGACCGAAAACTTGATATTGAATATCAAAAGGGTAACGTCCTACGTATTTTTTAAACTAAATAAGGGTTGATGTTATAATAAATAGCACATTACATAGTTGTTGTTGTAAAAAAGTGCTTCATATATTTATGTTAATGTCCCAAGTCTTTAATTCCCTTTCAAATAAACGGGTATCTGAGACACACTCGATAGAGCCAAACAGATCAAGAACAAGAAACCAGTCACGTCTCGAGTTGTATCGAGTTGTGTTGTACTTAGGGAACGACTTTTTACCTTCAAAAAGGGGGAGGCGAAATAAGGATATTCCGTACAAGCAGAGGAAAAAAATATTTTTAATCCAAATTTCCCCATACCTTATAATGTTAAATTTTGAACAAAATAATTTAATTGATAGCGTTGTAAAACTCAATAAAAAAAACATAAACCCTTCCATGCCCTTTTAGGGAAATGGTTGCTATACGTACATACATTTACATGATTTAGTGTTTCTGACTGATCTTTGATATACATTCCTAAATGTATGTCCACACTTTCTGGAGATTATATAAATATTTTTTTTATTTGCAAGAAAACAGACAAAAATCAATTTTGGTTATGGCAAATACATGTACGTTGACAAAACAAACATGATCAAACATAATGAAAACAATTAATAATATTTTATTACAATATAGAATTGATGGCGTTTTACGTTTCCGGAAATGGCATTACGTACTTTTCAGGAAAAAAAGATGACATGTCCGGGGAAAGAAGTCTACAATACCGGAATTCAATATCTTAATTTTCTTGGAAAATAGTAACGATTCCGGAAATAATTATGAAATACTACTTTTCCGGGAAAATAATTAATGAATGCCTCTTGAACGAAAGCAAAGCCACTATAAAATGTGTAGCGAACAAAGTATATAGTAGTACATTCACATCGTTTACAATTTTTGTGTTTTTAATTGATGGTCAGTCAACAAAGTAGAGCATATTCTCCTTTTCAAATCTTCGAACGGGTGCTATAATAGATAAAGTTCTCATCTTTACGATGATGTTGTTTGCAGTTTTATTATCACATCGATCAAGAAAAAAAACCAGTTAGGATTGCTAGCATAAAGCTAATCGTTTAAGTGGGCGTAAAATAAACAACTCGGCACCATTGGTTGGCGGAAATTTTGAATTACGATATATTTAATTAAACTTCCAATATGTACATGTGATCTGCAAACTTCAGATGTCATCAGATGGAGCTTTTTCACAGTATTGATTCTACAAAGCATTCTCCAATCTTATTGTTTGCCGGCAAGTAAGCCAAACCAAAGAAATCTGTCATCCATTTTCCAAATCTTTCTCCTTGTTATCAGAGTCAACTGGTAATATATTTAAGATATCATTTTAGTCTAAGAGATCATTTTTTGTATAGAAATATAAAATAAAAATTATCTAACATATGTTTATAATTTACTACAAGGTAATAGAAACGTATACTTTAAGTTTTCTGAAAAGTAGTATTAGAACTTTGAAATATTGACGGAAACGCATTACGCTCAAAATTGAGAATGGAAATCGGGAATTTGTTGAAGTGACAACATTCTGTACTGGGTTAGATCTTCAAATAACACAGCGAGAAAAACTCTCATTGGAGATTAATTGACATCTATTGACCTCTGTATGCACGTCTCCCTTTTTTGTTTAACTGCTTTATAGCGTTTACACACATAAACACACGAAGTTGCATAAAAAATATAATATTATGATTATTTACAAATGATTCTGTCTCTACGCCCATGAATCATAGACATGTATTCATATTTAGAACAGATGTTTTAAATGACTTTTTTCTGTAGATGCAATATGCAAAATATTATTTTTTTTGATTATTGTACATCAAACACTGTTGTAATTTTAAATGATTGATTTAAAATTAAACTTGTCGTTGTTTGCTGTCTGTCATATTTGATTTTCGTTTATTGTTTTGTCATAAATCAGGTTTTTTCATTCGATATGTTTCATTTTACATGTCTGGACCTTTTTATTGCTGACTATTCGGAATGAGTTTTGCTAATCAGTGATCAAGGTTGTACCGTGACATGTAGAGGATTATCCTCACACCATTTGATTTTCTTTGCAATTGTCTCATTAGCAATCATACCTCATACAATATAAGAAGATATAGTATGAGTGCCAATGATACAATTATCAATCCCTCCTAATCTATATAATTATATCGAGATAACGACATAATTATACCGAGATAAATATAAAATTATATCGAGATGACGAAGTAAATATATCTATATAACGATATAATTATATCGAGATAACGAAATAATTATACCGATATAAATATCGCGAAAAAGATATTCATATATCGAGATAACAATTTGATTATATCGAAATAACGATATATATATTGAGTTTACGATATAACATATTTTTTGTAGGTCCCCTCTGGGCTTTCGTACTTATTCCTTGTGTTTTGTCAATGCAAATTCTTTTTTGAAGCATTTAATTTTTTAATTTTAGCATTTTCGTCTTCCATGGCTTATCTCCACTGTACAGAATTCCGAGCCAAGATTTCAGCACCTGAATTGGATGGTACATGAAAGCAAAAACATGCTTTATCGTTCTTGTCATTGACCCGACACCACAGACTGTATAACTGTTCATACGGGTTACGTTTACCTATTTACCAATATAATCATTATACTTTATCTGCTATGCTTTTAATTATCGTTTTCTCATTAGAAAGGGAATCATTGGAAATTATTCAAACAAAATGGTGATAGGAATGATATTCTTTTCTGTACTGGTAAGTTTTCAGCAGCATATTTATAGTCATTGAACTAATTTTATAGTCCACGTCTTTCTAACTGCCGATTATGGAATGGCAGCCTAACTTCAAAATAGGGGTAGAGGGGGTATAGATTTTTCCTTCCCTAATAAAGTAATCTGACCCCCAATTTGATGAAATAAAAAAATAAAAGATATTGCATCCAGATTTTCCCAAACACCCTATTGTGTTATATTTTGGAAAAAAATATAATTGATTATATATATATACATGTAGCTTCGAAAAACTACCAATTTTGAAAATAGAAAAATGGTTGCGCTTAAAACAAATTTGACTCACAAGTTAAATGTTTGCTCTTCTAAATGTTTTTCTTTATATTTTAACTTTTTTTTGTGATGCTTCGTCGGAACCATGAACAATATAGAAAATAATTTTCGTATCATCTATTTTATAAACAAACCATCGAAATACGGATATTGTGGTATTAAAATGTGTTGCTTCAAAATCTTGGAAATAGTTTTTAGTTAAGAAATGTATCGCTCTCGTACAGAGCTGATTCAATGTCCGACTATGGCTACATGTTTTGTACATTTGCTAAAAATGCTGATTTTAAAGATCTTAAAGATTTTAAACATTTTAAAGATCTTCGTTTTTTCATTATGAGTTTGAGATATTTTGACCTCAGGCATTACTGAAAAGTCAAATGCTGAAGTTGTCGAAATGCTCATCTGATGAAGAACCATGGTACAGTTAATGTTATTACAAGTTTTTTTTAAAATTGTAAACCAGTCAAATCATAAACATTAGGAGGTATGGAATGCTTGCAAATTAAACAAAACAAAAAGTTAAGCAATTCTAGATTTTTTCTGGCGATTATGCCAAATTTGATTTTTAATATAAGGTAAAAATACCAGACAGCCTTTACCTGCTGTTTAAAACAAATAAAATATCTCAAAATATTTTTTGCTTACTAGTATTATGTTTCACCAAAGTACCTCCTTAATACAAAATTATACATCAAAAATATACTAGAAAGATCTTTTCTATAGTTTCAAAAATGTATTTTATATCATGTGCTATTTTCACTAATATGACAAAAATTGTCGTTCAAAGATTTGTTTAAAGCTACATACAAACTGTGCATAATTGTCTGATTTTGTAAGAGATATGCACAGAAAAAACACTTTGTGGGCCGGAGAGAAAGAGATCTAAATAATTCATTTTTTAGTAAATTGTGAGAAGAAAGTTATTTTAATGTGCTTTCTGGAAATATGCTTGATAAAATAAAACGTAAAATTTTGGTCACCGCTCTCGTTTTCTTGCAACATAAGACATGTTCAATGCTAGCCTACTGTTTATTTTTTAATAAAAAAAAAATGCTTTATCATTCATGATACATTTATAACAAATATATAAGAAATAATCTCATTCAAATAAAAACTTTGATACTTTAATTCTATTTCTGAATCAACAGAATCCGGTGATAAGATGAGAAACTTTTTTGAAATCGCAAAAACAATAACATTCAAACGATTTAAAATTTTCTTAATTTCATTGACAAAATAATCTGGACATATAGGTGAAAAAAGGTCACTTATAATGTAACTTTGACAGAGTTTTGTTTATTTTACGTTATATGTTTTTCGTCCAAATATTTAATACCAACAACTTTAATCAAAACGATAGTATGTGCACATTAGAATCTTAGCAATGTGTTTTTTAGCAAAATATTTGTCGGGTAAAGCAACTACTTATATCTAAGAGTATCCAAATATTGATGACAAGATATTAGAATAAGGTTATTAGTTAGATATAGGTAGATGTGGTATGAGTGCCTATGAGACAACTCTCCATCCAAGTCACAATTATAAAAGCAAACTATTATAGGTCAATGTACGGCCTTCAACACGAAGCCTTGGCTCACACCGATCAGCAAGGTATACACGGCTCCAACAATTACTAGTGTAAAACCATTCAAACGGGAAATGTTTAGCTGTTTGCACTTAAAGTAAGCAAAGTGAAGCCCTAGTGCTTATATATTTAATAAAATTCAAAAATATGAATACTTATGTCATAGTTTGAATTTAAAGGCCATAAACATGGCATTATCATACTTTCTCCCTTGAAAATTTCAGTAAAAAAACAATGCTTATCATTTGAAACTATTTGCGATCAAAAGTTAATTTAGATCCGCGATTTTAGGTACATAGGTACGATCCATTTAATTTTTATTCTGGAAACCATGATATCTGTATTCATACGTTTTATTTATATTTTCTATATTCCTATTATTCTGCACTTGTTGCCTATTATTCCATATTCTGTTATTAGATATACAGTAAGAAGATGTGGTATGAGTGCCAATGAGACAACTCTCCATTTATAAACACGGAGCCTTGGCTCACAAGAAACAAACTATAAAGGGCCCAAAAATTAAACGGGGAAAACCAACGGTCAAATCTATATATAAAAAAAAAAACAAAAAAAACGAGAAACACTTATAAATTACATAAACAAACGACAACTACTGTACATCAGATTCCTGACTTAAGACATGTGCAAAGAAAACCCATCAAAGACCCTCATATATAGCATGCATGATGCTTGTGATATGCATATTAATTTAATATGGTAACATAATAACAAAAGACAGGGCCTTAGTTAGAAAAGGTACGAAATACAAATAAAATGATCAAATCGAAAATATATACAGGGCGTGTGTCAAAGAAATAACAACCCGAGCAAAGAGCATGCATAAAATAGCCGAAGGCCACCAATAAGGCTTCCACACAGCGATAAAATCTCACACACAGAGGCAGGCTTCAACTGGTCCCTAAACAAACATGTGTACTAGTTCCGCAAAACTGGATGTCACACTATAACTAAAAATGTAATTGAATTAAAAAAATGAATACCCCCCCCCCCCCCAAAAAACAACAGGGGTCGGCTTCACAGAAAAAACTTACTACTAAGATTGGTCCTTCGTCATGAACAAATCAGTATACTAACGATTAATCATAGTCGTAAGTTTTTTTTTTGTGAAATCGACTTCAGACTTGCAAAGGCGAATTGTTCCTGACTTTGGGTAGGCGCAAACATGTGGCGGCGTTAAACATGTTTTGTAAGAATTCATTCCTCCCTCTATAGCTCTAGCCAATGTAGAATACAAGGATACAGCAATACGCAACACGAATAAAAGCCTACTTACAAGCGAGACATGCCTACGTTTTCAACACTTCTGGATTTAGAATATTAAGCTCTTATAATACCAGTCATTCAGTATGTTACCTCAGTACGTACTCAATATGTATCACTGCAAAGTATAGCATATTGTTGTAAGTCAATTGATCGTGCTTGTGGTACAAGAAAACATCATTAAATATCAATGTTAAGTTCAGTGACGAGGTTTAGTTCATTAATTTCTGTTTTGCTGCTTAATTGCACCTTTTCAGGTGTAAATGGTTTGAGATGCTCTAACTGAGATGATGGAACACTAATTTATTTACCATTGAACACAACTTTAAAAGATAGAAGCTAAAATGAAATTTGCTTACAAAATAGTTGTTTGTAGAACTTGATATGCGATTGATGCGTGAAATTTACTTGATGATATTTAATTTCATTCTCTAAAGATGAAAGACGAGTAAAACGTGTATTAATTGAAATGTATTACAATAATATGAAAAAACAAGCATATGTGGAAAACATTCACATGAAGTAGAAACAATTACCACAGAAAACGAATAACAACAAGGTCAACAAAAACAGTCTTCACTACATCTCACCGTAGTGTGAATATGGAATAGTGATTTTCCAAACTTCCATCAAAATCAACAATAAAATCATTGAAGATCTAACCGAGACAACTACATGCGAAATGTCTGGCAAAGTACACACACATTTTACAGCTTTAAACAAGTTCAATTTGTACTTAAGGCTTAAGGAGATAGACCTTGGTCCAGGGAGATAACTCTTTATTCAGTGATGCGTTTGTAATAGTCAAGTTTTATTAATGTATTTTAAGCATCTACCTGAAACAGACTGAAAATAATCTATGTATCCTAGAAGCTTAGAACCTATTTATGAAAATGGCTGACACAAACGTACTGATGATTTTAAGAGTTATTTCCCCTAACCTAGGTCTACCACCTTAAGCGTCCTCTTTGGACAACACAATATACGTCGATAAGCATAGCCTGTGTATGAAGTTGATACTATATTGTTATCAACTGACTGTTTCTGTATTGGCCCTTTTATAGATTCGAGGTTAGCTGTATTGGACCCGAGACTCGAAGAGTCGGTTTTTAGATATTCTAAAAATAACCGTGCAATATTTGTTTTGCTATCCACTGTTTTCTATCCACCTTCAAAAATATAGTTTAACGCGTGACTATCCCTGAACGAATCAAATTACGTAGCTAAAACGTACTCATTAATAATATTTATATTCAATGCAACACTATACGAAGAATAAGTGTATACTGCTCAGTGGCAAACATCTTACTCATATTCAGAAAAAAAACATCCACGTTCTGGGAAATATGCTAGAATGATCCACTGAGTCGCGGATTTATAAAAAGTGTGAGTGTAAGAAAATCACAGAAAATTGGCCTCTTTGATATGCCAGCGTTTCGTCGTCAGACAGCTTATGTATAAATAATAAAACTTCTACAAGAGCACAACGGAAATAAACTATGTTTGTGCTCTATATGTTAGTGAGCTTATAGGCAATACAAGCTCTACAGGTTTTAACTATACATTACCTGGTAAATGTCATACAAGTGAGAGGTATAGCTAGCTATAAAACCAGATTTAATCCACTATTATCTACATTAGAGCATGTCTGTATCAAGTCAGAATATGACAGCTGTAATCCATTTATTTGATGCGTTTGAGCTTTTGATTTTGCCATTTGATTAGGAATCTTACGTTTTGAAGTTTAATTTCCTCGGATTTCGGTAAATTCGTCATTTTACTTTTTGTAATAGTTATGTTCTTGGATCGAGCGGTCTTGGCACTTGCTATAAATTCACAGTAAGATCAATTATCACAATACTGTTATAAGTTTGATCAATTTTTAGTACACAATAAGTTATAAATATCAATAATTTCAAATAACCTCAAACCGCGAGAAACTCAGCGGACACCATTTGAATAACAGAAGAAAAAAATAGAATGCATTAATGTCATTATTATTGCTATAACGAAGTGTATATTGTGAGACAATGACATTACTACCAGACCATACGTAGAAGCTATGACACATTTAATGGAATCAATGGATTGCCTCGTCATACTCTGAAAAAAATATCAGATTTTGTGAGTCAGTTTAGGAATCATTGTTGAGATTACAGCATTTGTTTCATTAGAAAATCAACGAAACATAAAATATTGAAAATCGATGTATACAGAATGATAAAGATTTTTAATACAATAGTAGAGGGTCTGAATGGGGGGTCTGTTATTCTGTTAACATTTAATTTTCACCCCTTTTTTCTCTAATCTTCAAAAAATAAGTCTATTCTTTAAAAGTGATTTTTTTCCGCATTATTACCTAGTTTTTCCCCCAGTTTTCTTTAATCTTTAAAAAAAAAGAGTAAAAAACATTCTTTTAAATGAATGAGAACGGTGATTTCCAAACAACAGCAAGGCTTTCATTTGTTTCTCAACAATGAGTGTTGATGTGTATTGTTCTGCATGATTAAAGTGCTAGTTCCTTGAAGTAACAAGTCCAAGTTCTCATCAGTTCTTTCCAGTGATTTTGACTACATATAAGAAGATGTGGTGTAATTGCCAATGAGACAACTCTTCAAAGAGACCAAATGACACAGAAATTAACAACTGTAGGTCGACACTGTACGGCATTCAACTAAGAGCAAGAGCCAACCGCATAGTCAGCTATAAACAGGGGCGGATTCAGGTTTTTTGAAAGAGGGCCTGTAGTTTGTAAAGGTCGCCGAGTGGAGCAAGGTAAAAACAAATTTTTTGTCCCTTTTTAGGACTAAAAACATTAAATAAGTAAAATATACACTTTTTAAACGGTTCCTGGCGTGGGTCATGCATATTTTGTAGTTGTTGGTAAGGTGTAAGGGTTAAACATTTTAGATGCTGTATCTCCCTATTAATTTCTATCATTAAATGATAGTTTGGATCCAAGAGCTAAATGTACTGATACATTAAATGTGTGATTTGTCAGTAAAACATAGGCATGGAAAATTCTCGCACGTTTGTTGTAAGTTAAGTAAGAATAACCTCACAGAGTTCTTGTTGTCAACAAGATATATGCTGGTCTATACGATTGAATTTGAAATACGACCGACACGAGTTAAAAAAGACAAACAAGTAATTTTTATCCAAATGTTTCACCCAACAACATTAAGGGAAGTAAAGGGTTCCAAATCAATCAAAGGCTAAGAATGAGTCTGAAATAACAACGAATTTATGAATGCTGGCTGACAAATGAAGACATAAAGGCCACACCCAACAGGCAGGTTGCAGGCTGGTCTTGAATAAAGTATTCCATATATATATCAGTTCGGCGAAACCAGAGACATATATACATGTGTGTATATATGTCTCTGGCGAAACAGACATTCCAGTCAGACACGAAAACACCTACCACAAAAAATATGCCCGCTTTTATTCATCATGTTTTTATGTGATTCATAATGTTAAATAATTCTGTTGGGAATTTTCGTTTCTCATAGCAAAAAAGTGGACAAGATTTTTGTTTTGCGCCTAGAATTTTTGTTTAAGGCAAAAATCAGAGTTATTTTTTTTCTCTCTCAAATATCTTAGACTGTCTCCTCAAATCAAATGGTTCGTACTAACGACTGTAAATCTATATACATTTTGTAGAGCTTATACTAACTAGGGATCATTATTCAGCTATATCATTTTAAGATAGACTGGGGCGTTTGGGATTAAACATGTTTCCGTAGTTAGATACTATTGGCGTGGAACTTTTTTTTTCATGAGAGTGTAATAGTCTATAGAGCATTACTTTCTGTTTGGTGGAATAGTGAAATAGAAGTCAATATGTTCTTGCTAAATCCTGTGTCGCTTTGAAGGTGTCATGATTGTCATCCTCAGCCTACGCAATGTGATATTGTAATTTGAATTTCAAAATGACTGAGAGACGTTTTATTCGACGCACTGCAGGTCAACTCCACCATATCGAATCACATAACTTTAATAATCAGTAAATATCTTTATAAGTCAAGAATTGTCGTATAAAAATTAAATAAAAGAACACGGGAAATGGCAAAGTTCACGAAGTCTGATTAATCATTTAAATTTTATTTTTTTTAAATCCGAGTACGCCCTCTACGCCCCCTTCTAGATCCACAACTGAATTAAAAGTCCGAGTAGAAGTATCGGAAACCAGTTCACATTGACTGAATCCTATAGTCTGTTATCACAAAACCCAAAAAAGGTTTACCAAGTTTGTTTTCACTTTTATCATATTTTTACTATGATAATTTTCTTTAAATTTTAAGAAGGGAAAATTCTGTTAACAGTTAATTTTTAGCGTTTTCTTTTAATAATTATTCAATATTCGTTATATTTTTAGACCACGAATTTCTCTAATCTTTATTTTTTTGCCCATTATTCTCTAATCTTCATTTTTTAAGGGCATTATTCTCTAATCATTTAACCCCATCCAAACCCTCATAGTACGAGTAGAAATGCATTGACCCTTTGGGAAATAAGTAAGGACGACAATCCATACCTGTTCAAAGCCAACAAAAAAGCCTAACCGTCCAAAGCAACAAAAAATAACCTAGGCTGCATATAATTTCTTATTCTTGTAATTATATATGTCCAAAACTCCATTTAACATACACATCCGTGCAAATTTTATACAATCGAAGCAAGCTGTAGACAGACTTTCACAATCTCCCATGCAGAGTTCTCGGTCCTTGCTCTCTCTCAATCTCTGCTACAATCTCCCATGCAGAGTTCTCGGTCCTTACTCTCTCTCAATCTCTGCTACAATCGCCCATGCAGAGTTCTCGGTCCTTGCTCTCTCTCGCAAGGACCGAGAACTCTGCATGGGAGATTGAGACTTTCAAACAATCTATTCTTCTAAACGTATTTACTTCCAATTACGGAACACTTTCTCACTGGCATTATTTACGGAACGATGAGTATTAAAAAGGTTTATGTCGCACACATAAAAGTTACTAGTCTAGTATATCTATGTACAATGTATATTTACTATAATGATACAACGTTCAAGTATTGAAATTAAAAAAAAAAAACGAAACACTTTTAAAGCTTTATAAAATAAAAAGCGGACACGCTGCCTCTACCATATCACATATTTCAAAACAGTTCATATCATAAATGTTTCATTTTATTTAATAAATGTTAACCAGACGGACTGTCAGATGATTTCTGAAAAATACAAGATCTCTGGGTATGTAACTTAAAGCAAATATCAGTAGACTTTTTTCTTCTGAGTTTTATCACCTCTTCTAATTTCAACTACTGTTTTAAGATGGGGGTATCCCCTTTGTCTAACCAACGCCCTTATTCGACACGAAAAATTCAAATTAATTACAGCTAAAAATAGGCTAAGACTATTTCCGTGCGTTTCATGGACATTAATGTTTATATAAGTATACATTTAATAAATGTTTATATTCAACATATAGTTTAACTCATGTTTTTATTTACTTTCAGGATGTCTTGATTGAGGAAATGAACTGATTACACATTTTAATATGCACGCCGTTCCTTAGCACTTAAAAACATATTTAACTTCGTCAAGAGAATACTGGAAAAAAATGAAATTTCATTCAATTAACGAATCAATTATGATATTCGGTAACAATTCGACAGAGAGTGATTTGGATCATATTAAGATTTCCCAACTGAATAAGTTAATATTTGAAACAACTTTAATACCGTCTTATATTTACATATTACTTTTAATGATAATTGGAATTCCTGGGAATGCGTTAGTCTGTTATATTTACCAAGTCAAAATACGTAACAGACAGCTATCAACAAATATTTTTATTCTTGCCTTGTCGTGGTTTGATTTGGTCAATTGTGTAGTCACGCTTCCTATAGAAATTAAATTCTTGACGAACCTTATAATGTTTGACCAACCAATCCTTTGCAAACTTTCTCGATTCCTGACATTTTTCTGTAATAACGCCTCGTCAATTATACTTCTGACAATTGCTATTGATAGGTTGAATGCTTTTCTATCTGGTCCAGTAAGACGTCGTTTGAAACCAAATACAGCAAAAGTTATAGTTGTTATTGCAATTTTCATTTCCGCTGCTGTAAGCTGGCCAATGATTATTTTCTTTGGGACGTTTACTTTTCCGTTAGACAATGGTGGAACAGGAAAATCATGTCTAATCGTTAATAAATATGCAAAAAGTAAACAAACCATTGTTTTCACAATTTTACTGTTGTCCCTACATGTAATATTTGATTTAACATTTTTTATAATATATTCGATTATTGGAAAGAGAATATGTTATGACAGTGGTTTGATTGCACTGCATTCAATTGAAAATGGCCGTGGTGGATGCTCTCCTGTAATAAAGATAAGAAAACAGAGCGATTCGTCAAACGGGGATGCTTTTTTAACTCAAGACATGTCCAGGAGTCGGTCAACAAGCCCTTACGTACTTGAACTAAACTGCATATCCAAAGACTGCGAGACCAATGTGGGATTGCCATCAAGTCGGGATTCTCTGGAAATGAGCAAACTAGTGACAGAATCCAATGAGCATAGTTTTAAAAATGGTAGTTGTAAAACACGTCCGACGCTATGTACAAAGAAAATATCCCCTTCGTCGTCTGAATGTAAAATATTCAATCGAAGAACAACTGTAAATAGAACTTCATTTATACTATTTATAGTAACAATGGCCTACGTCATCTCATTTATGCCGTATTGCGTCATTGTTGTGATACGCCATGCATCTAAAACATCGTTTTATGATGAGCTAACCAATGCTGAAAAAGCTGTGTACCAGATATTTTTGCGTTCATATTCTCTCAGTAGTGCAATTAATCCTATCATATATAGTTTAATCAATCTAAGTTTTCGGAAAAAATGCAAACAGACGTTTTACGAATTTGTGTATTTTTTCCGAAAAAAGCCGGAAATGACGTAAATAGATTTGTTACTTAAGGTTCTGATGTAATAAAAAGGATAAAACAGTCCTTAATTTGTTGTTGAAAAACTACAGCTTTATTCATAGAATCATATTCAAAACAGTGTGGTCCTGGCCATTGATTGACGACCTAAATTATCCCATTGACTGGGACAGATTAGGTGAACATTTGTCTGTAACGACCCCTTCTCACTTCTTACTTATGATAGAATTTAAACAGTGGGGTCACCAAAGGTTCTTAACGCCTTTAACAATAAAATAATTCGAAAAATTATTCAGGAATAACCTTTATGTTTTGATTTATATTATTGATATAAATCAACACATCGTATTATTCCGGATTCGTTTTTTGAATTTCTTTATTTAGGTGTTGAGAACCTTTGGTTACCCCACAGATTCAGTGTCTTTAACAAGTACATAGTGAGCAGTGATTGTTACCGACAAACGTTCACCTAATCTGTCCCAGTCAATGGGATAATTTAGGTCGTCAATCAATGGCCAGGACCACACTGTTTTGAATATGATTCTATACACTTAGTAATGTTGATTCTTATATTGATGCCAGTGGATTTTCAGATTAAACAAAACCTGATGACACAATCGTGAACATTATGATAATTCAATATATTTGCATTTTTGATTGACCAAAAATCCCCTTCAAGTGCCTCCATGTTCCTGATATGCACGTCATACACTTACGATATTAAAGCGAACAATTTTATACAATCCTGCATCTCTGGGTCAAATGGAAGCAAACATTGATTCAAGATTAATTTTTATAGTTCTTTTTGTCCTAAATATTTGTTATAAAATACACATACACCAAAAAACACTAATTTTTCACATTTGCCATTTGGGTTTTATAAACTGGAGAAAAAAGTTCCATGCCGATTTTCTATCTAGTTTTATTTTAAACAGACATAGTAATATCAGACGAAATGCACTAGTTCGTGTTATAAACTGGGAATTATTAACGCATAAAAGAAAGATTTATACACGTCAGAACTAAGTTCTATATACATGTATATAAATGCTCTTGGATTTTGGGTCCTCAATGCTCTTCAACTTTTTACTTGTTTGGCCATTTTGATCTGAGCGTCACTAATGTGTCTTATGTAGAAAAAACCCGCGTCTGGCGTATTAAATTATAATCCTGGTACCTTTGATAACTATTTACACCACTGGGAATGGGTCGATGCCACTGCTGGTGGCCGTTTCATCCCCGAGGGTATCACCAGCTCAGTAGTCAGCACTTCGGTATTGACATGAATATCAATTATATGGTCATTTTTATAAATTTCCTGTTACAAAACTTTGAATTTTTCCAAAAAACTAAGGATTTTCTTATCCCAGGAATATATGACCTTAGCCGTATTTGGCACAACGTTTAAGAATTTCGGGTCCTCAATGCTCTTCAACTTTTTACTTGTTCTGCTTTACAACTAGTTTAGTCTGATCGTCACTGATTAGACGAAACGCGCGTCTGGCGTATTAAACTATTTAAAAAAGGGATATACCAATGGTTAACCCGTATAACATCTATAAGTGCAGAAAGTTAGTTTTTCTATGCTCAAACTATTCATTCAAATATGATTACTTTAAAACAAAATTTCATATTAGAAAAAGCAAAGTTAAAAATTTAGTTGTAAAACTGCGAAATTTTCTTACATGTATCATAGCTATAATTTCTTATACAAAATAAAGTTTCATAAAAAAAAGAAATGTGTTAATATTACTTTGTATGATTGCCAAATGACCTAACCCAAATGATCTTGATGAAAGCAACTATTATAATATGTCACCGTACGCTAGGTCATCAAAGCATATTTGTGCAGTACTGCTATAACATCTTATTATAAAACGATGCACTTTAAAGCAGGAAGTTTGGTAATTATTTTATAATTCTAGTCTTATTTTAAAAGTGACCTTTCTAAACAAATAAATCATATGTATTATATATAGATTATAAATAAATAAAATCATGCGGTGTGATTGCAAATTAGACAACTATCAGGTATAGAACTTAGGACAAAGATCTTACCAATTATAGGTCATCGTACGGTCTTTAACATGAGCAAACTCCATACAATATAGAAAGTTGAAAATAACACGATGTTCATAGATATCAGAAGATATGGTATGAATGCCAATGAGACAAAACTTTATCCAAATCACAATTTGTAAAGGTAAACTACTATAATATAAAAAAAAAGATGTGGTATGATTACCATTTAGACACCTGTCCACAAGAGATCAAAATGACACAGCCATTAACAACTATGTGTCACCGTATGGCCTTCAACAATGAGCAAAACCCATACCGCATAGTCAGCTATGAAAGGCCCCGATAAGACAATGTAAAACAATTCAAACGAGAAAACCAACGGCCTTATTTATAAGAAAAAAATGAACGAAAAACAAATATGTAACACATAAACAAACGACAACCACTGAATTACAGGCTCCTGACTAGGAACAGGCACATACATAAATAATATGGCGGGGTTAAACAATGTTTGCACATCGTATAAGTATATATGCACATCATATAAGTATATATGCACATCATATAAGTATACATGCACATCATATAAGTATATTTGCACATCATATAAGTATATATGCACATCATACAAGTATATATGCACATCATATAAGTATATTTGCACATTATATAAGTATGTTTGCACACCATATAATGATGTTTGCACACCATATAATGATGTTTGTACATTATATAAGGAAATTTGCACATCATATAAAGGTGTTTGCACATCATATAATGACAAGTGCACATCATATGAAGGTAAATACACATCATATAAAGGTAAATGCACATCATATAATGAAAATGGTCATAACAAGACAGTGTTGGCGTTCCATATTAACACTTCTACGTTATTTGGTCTCTAGTTGAGAGTTGTCTCATTGGTATATGTAAGCATACTATATCATATAATCTTTAATTTTAATCGTAGCCTTTATTTTTCTATGTTGTGTTTTGTGTACTATTGTTTGTCTGATGGTATTGTACCCATGGCGTTGTGAGTTTATTTAAAAAAAATGAAAAGATCTGAGTTTGATTGTCCCCTGGTATCTTTCGCCCCTCTTTTATACTGTCTTTATACGTCTGCTGGTCTGAGTAGTCGGGTTTAGGGGTTAAAAGGGTATGCGGTAAATATACTGTTCAATACTCAAATGGCTATACAAAGCTGAACAAAAAGATTTCTAAATTTTTTTCGTTTTTGGACTCACAATAAACTAAATGAGGATTATTGTACTACAAATCCATCTTATGACTGAACAAAACCAGAAAAAAATTGTGATGAACTATATATGTTTCACAGACACACATGTTTTGCTGCCGCCTCAGACAAACGTTTTACAGTTTACCTTTTGTCCCATTGTCGAACATCTAAAGCCAGATTTGACCACGTGCACATGGTAAACTGTTCAGTTAAATGTCAAACTAGAAAAAAACTAATTACCAAAATAATCAGTTAATGTATGCTTTGTGCAACGTGGTTTTAAAAGAAATGTTACATAATGAATTGCATAATTAAACTCCACAAAGTACTAGTGTACTGTTTGTGGTAGTCTGTACCTGATAGTGTTAGTTTCGTAGCCGCTGATATGTGTAGATATAGCAAGGCCAAATCCGGGTTTGGACCGACGTCGGTCGCTACATGTAGTTCATAGAGGTTACATGTATTCTTAAGCATAATTATCAAATTGTTCCTTTCATATTATACCAAGAAATCATTATGACGTAAATTTTCCTTGTATTCTTAATTTAAAAAATGAACCTAATAAAAATAAAAAATACAACATAATCAGCAAGTGATTGCATCGCTAATGTAATTAGTTCATTAGCTTATTGAACATAATCAAGCTGAAGACGAACATACGATCATTCAGGACACACGTAAAGAGAAATTGATGTTGCAGATGTTTTTTTAAATCAGTCTTCATGCCTATCTGAATAAAACAATCTTTATCACATAAGGACATGAAAAGAGTTTGTATAGGCAACTATATTTTGGGTAGGTTAGAGTTTGGGTAAACAAATATATTCTTCCATATGGCCTCATTATCGTAGAAGCCAAAAAAGCTGAACGAATATCTGTCTTGGACAATGAGTGTTGTAATTTGCAAACTCCCAACAAATTGGAAGTGACTCCATGGCATATGTAAAAAATTGCTCACAAGCTGAAATTGAATATTATCAAGCTTCAGACCAACTATAAAATCATTCACTTAAATAAAAATTTAATAGAAAAAGTGTGACGATACAAATCCATTTACAATGAGTGTTGTGAAATTTCATACCATTGACTAACAGGAAGTGGCTATATGGATGATGAAATATTTAATAACAATTCAGCATTTTAAAGCTCAATCCCTTTCATAGAAGCCTAGAAAGGTTATACAAAAATTTACACAAGGACTCCAAGGAAAACTCAAAAGGGAAAGTTTACAAATGGAAAAACCAAATGGTAATACACATCAAACGAATGGAAAACAACTGTCATATTTGTGACATGGTACAGGTATTTTCTTACCTAGACAATGGTAGATTAAACCTGATTTTATAACTAGCTAAACCAGTGTTACGATTAAAAAAAACCCCATTATTTCAATAATATGATAGCCAAACATAAACACTGTAATAGTGCAACAGCATTACACAAGTTGTCTCCCTCCCTATTAAACAAACCACGATTTATACTGATTTGACTAAAAATTCATTTATATTAGGACGTGGCATTCAAAAGTCATCAATAACGGATAGATGAAATGTTCTCTAAAAGTGACGGGACAGAACGCATAAATATTTTTTTTTTTTTATTAAAAATTGAATCCATGTTTTGTTATTAATGTGCTATTTGGTTATGTTTAGATTGCGTATATATTCGTGCCATAACAAAAAAAAAGGGAAGAAGTTGAATATATAGATTGGTATATAACAGAACATCTTCTTATTATATCATCATTCAGTCGTAACATATTTCTGAAAGTGTATTTAGTGATGTTCAAAGCAGAAACATTTATATACATTAGTAATGATATCGTATGATTCTTTTGAATTATTTTATTAATTTATTTTCTTAGTTTTGAATGAGCTCTTCTTTTATGTTTAATCGAAATCCGAACGCAGTAGATGTAATTTTCTACTTTTCTCTATTTATTATTAATTACAGGTAATTAGCAACAAACTTATTTCAAGCTCCGTTTCGTCTTCCATCTGTAAAACAAATATGTTTAAAAGATTCATAATTATTATTTGTCGGTACAAGAAAATGCATTTCATTTGAATGGTATAGCATATTATAATATACCGTATCGCTATGTGTCCGTCATTACTCATATATCATTGATATTCCCTATATTTTGACGCAGTCAGCGAACACATCCGACGCCACAGCACAGTAGTGTGTGTTGCTTGTCACCTAGGGGTCAATATCACCGATGCCAAAACATGTAACTGATTTTGTATTCATAAGTTCATTTTATATGAGGTTTTTAAAAGATTTTCCAATATTTTGCTTCAAGTATAACTGGCAAGACATTCAATGTCGAAAAACGCATCTGGTACCGTAAAATTAGCACCGTTTATGATATGTGTTCGTATATAACTGGTTCGAATATTAAGTAACGGGGGATATTTCTCTAGAAAATTATCCCAAGTTATTTGAGTTTCAAATTGCCAATATTCTGGAAAATGTACATTTATAACTTGTGGTCATTGGACAAAACGTCTGGACTGAATGAGCCCCGAACTGTACAAACTAGTTTATAAAGACAGTTCGGGATGGGGTGGCTGGTGGGGTCTAAATGAAAAAAAAACCGATAGAACCTGTCATTAAATTGTTTATATTCAGATTTCGTGGTGAGGATTTTGACAACGATACCCGTAATAATGTGTAAAACTGATTATTAGGTCTTTCCACTTTTCTGTGGAAAGACTTATGGTATTTTTCTGAATATTAGGTCTTTCCCCTTTTTCTGTGAAAAGACCTATTGTACTGATCTGATTATAATTATTATTATATCTTTTGTTGACCTTCAGAAAACCGGAAGTAGCCATTTTGCACTTTTTACATGGAAATAGTACTCGAAATCCATGTTCTTTGTAATTTCAATACATTAACTTATCAAAATGGACTAGAAGTTACTTTCCATAAACCGGAAGTGGTCAATTATCTCCTGGTTTACAATGAATGATACAGAAATAAATGTGAAAGAAGTTATCATATGAGACCGGAAGTGTCATTAACTTCACCAGAAGAAGCACATTATATCCACTCAAAAATATATAGAAACTATTTATTTATCTCATCAGTATGTAGAAACTTATAACTGGGAGACAATTTTAACTTTCAATAAACCGGAACTAGCCTCTTTTCAATAACTTTGATGTGGAAAGACTTTAAATTGTTTTTTGAACAATTAATTTTAAATAATTATTATAAGCTATAAAGATCTTTCCTCTTTTCTGTGGAGAGACCTATTGTATTTCTTCTGATGTTTAGGTCTTTCCACTTTTCTGTGAAAAGACCTATTGTATTTCTTCTGATGTTTAGGTCTTTCCACTTTTCTGTGGAAAGACCTATTGTATTTCTTCTGATGTTTAGGTCTTTCCACTTTTCTGTGAAAAGACCTACTGTATTTTTTCTGATGTTTAGGTCTATCCACTTTTCTGTGAAAAGACCTATTGTATTTCTTCTGATGTTTAGGTCTTTCCACTTTTCTGTTGAAAGACCTATTGTATTTCTTCTGATGTTTAGGTCTTTCCACTTTTCTGTGGAAAGACCTATTGTATTTCTTCTGATTATTAGGTCTTTTCAATTTTCTGTGAAAAGACCTACTGTATTTTTTCTGATGTTTAGGTCTTTCAACTTTTCTGTGAAAAGACCTATTGTATTTCTTCTGATGTTTAGGTCTTTCCACTTTTCTGTGAAAATACCTATTGTATTTCTTATGATGTTTAGGTCTTTCCACTTTTCTGTGAAAAGACCTACTGTATTTTTTCTGATGTTTTGGTCTTTCCACTTTTCTGTGGAAAGACCTATTGTATTTCTTATGATGTTTAGGTCTTTCCACTTTTCTGTGAAAAGACCTATTGTATTTCTTCTGATGTTTAGGTCTTTCCACTTTTCTGTTGAAAGACCTATTGTATTTCTTCTGATGTTTAGGTCTTTCCACTTTTCTGTGGAAAGACCTATTGTATTTCTTCTGATGTTTAGGTATTTCCACTTTTCTGTGGAAAGACCTATTGTATTTCTTCTGATGTTTAGGTCTTTCCACTTTTCTGTAAAAAGACCTACTGTATTTTTTCTGATGTTTAGGACTTTCCACTTTTCTGTGAAAAGACCTATTGTATTTCTTCTGATGTTTAGGTCTTTCCACTTTTCTGTGGAAAGACCTATTGTATTTCTTCTGATTATTAGGTCTTTTCAATTTTCTGTGGAAAGACCTATTGCTTTTCTTCTGATTATTAGAACAATTGTATTTGTTCTGATTAATTTTAGATCTTTCCACTTTTCTGTGGAAGGACCTATAGTATTTGTGAAGATACTTTAACAGAGGACAACTCAGAAATGACAATTTAACAATTGTACCAATAATTTTTAGCAGAAAGGAAATCTAATGCTCAAAGAACAGCTAGGACTGACCGCAATACAAAACAGAGCGAAGCGCGAATTGATAAAATATGTTTTGGTCTCATAACGATACAAGCTTAAAAGAAAGAGAATATGAATCGTAATACTAAAAACAGATGGGAGCAATATATCAGCAAAGTCTGCACTATCGATAGGGGATAGACCAAAAGGCTAGTGGTAAGCGCTTGGCGGAATTGACGGTCAGACCAAAGAGAAATTCAATGCTGTGGTGAGACGGATAGATGAGCTGTCATCAACTGGGGAAGGAGACACAGTTCAATTTAAAATTGCATTTGAACAGCAGTATACTTTCCAAAAATGGCATATGTTGTAAGTGAATTAGTGGAGAAGCGAAATAAAGAAGTAAACATTCCTCCAATAGACACATCAGCTAAGCCAAAGTTTGACATTAACCAGTACAACGCAAGAACACCAAAAGTGCATAACAAACTCCCTCCCTCGATTTTTCCAAATTAGTTCACTTAAACCATCAACCGCACCAGCTCTGTTGAATGCAAAGTCGGTGTCTTCATCTTAAGTCGGAAATCCTATGTCAGAGCTCTTTGCCCTGATGAGACAGTTTAAATTATTCAACAACCTCCATTAGGACCAGAAACCTCTAGTACTGATCAATGATACCAGCAAATGGCTTAGGTGCCTTCTTACGCACACTTACAATCTACTATAAATCAATCATATTTGGTACAGAGCAGCACACCATTTCAGAAACAAATGGCTGCAAGTGGATTTAGCAAGTTTATCCAATGCTGACTGCAGTGCCTACTAACAGTTTCATCCCTGTCGAGTCAATGGCAAATCCTCCTCCTTAATTTATTACTCAAATTATGACAACATAACCAGCTTTTTGGGCTCTAACAGGCTTGCCACAACAGCAAGATGACCCAACTGACCAGGAAAAGGCAAAAACAACCAACAGAGAGTGGAATGAGCTCTTCTTCAGACTCATCTGTGGAAAGAGAATATACACGATGGCAAGAAAATGCTGATGTAAGGAACCGGAGCCGAAGCCAACAGCTCCAAAACATGCAAATTTTCAATGGAAGAGGATCCATGACTTGGGAGGCGTTCATTTACCAATTTAAACGGACTGCCAGTAGACGACAATGGGAAAACCGGAAACAGGTGAGTAGTCTCTTAGATTGCCTGACTGGTGCTTCCATGGAGTAATCTCGCAATGTAAACACAGATGATGATTCCAAGGCTTTAAGAAAAGCATTGAAGCTGCGCGTCAGGGAAAAAAGACAGTCAGACTAGATTGGAAAGGAGGATGTAAAGATAAAGATTCTGCAAGGAATCTAATAGAGAGGAACCCAGAAACAATTGGCAAGGCGTTTATACAATTGAAAATCTTCTTTGCTGATGGCGCAGCATCACCGACCGATAAAAGGGGAATATGGACAGTCCTTTGGAAAAGAAAAAAAAGAGGGACGAAAGACACCAAAGGGACAGTCAAACTCGTAAATCTAAAACAAACTGACAACGCCATGGCTAAAAATGAAAAAAACAAACAGAAAAACAATAGTACACATGACACAACATAGAAAACTAAAGAATAAACAACACGAACCCCACCGAAAACTAGGGGTGATCTCAGGTGCTCCGGAAAATGAGGTGCGTTACTTCACTCAAATTGTCACTAATCTAGTTGGTGTAATGATTTCGACTAATCAGCGTAAACGTGGATTAGACGATCAATATAACCTTGTGCCGTCTGAACCATATTCTAGTTATCGTGAACAATCACCATATCGATGGTAGATCACCTGAAAAATTTAAACGTGAAAGTACCCCATAACAATATAATCGTGGTAGATCGCCAAATAGAAATACATTCAAGTGTAATGCCTATCGACCAGCATCACCCGCACAAAGCCAAAGCTGATATAGGACAACGGTCGGCATCGCTAAAGACAAACTCCAGAAATCTTAGTTATTTCATGCAACGGTCATCTACACCAGGATACAGGGCAAAGCAAAGCACTATCCCAAAGGAGTCTTTAAACAACAACTTGTCGGGCAAGTAGGCCAACGCTTCACTCCCGAGTCTATTTACCACGAAACATCACCTCATGGACAAATCAAACATAGGCCCACGTCCTCGTCCGATATTGTCACCAAGACTATCACTTAGAAGAAGCCTAGCAGTACGAGGTATTATATATGACCAGAATATGAGCATGGATGTGGACACTGTTGCAATGATAACATTAGTGAATAAGTAATTATTTCTAGTAGAAATTGAAGATTCGAAGACGATAACGATAAGTTTGGTTGAACAGTTGGTTATTGGAAAGATTATAAAAAGCACCTCTCTCGACACTGATAGAGTAAACATATAATGGAATGTATGCAAAACGCCCTGAACAGGCAATACTATACTTGAGCTAGATATTTTTGACACACTGGGGACAGTTTCTTTTTTAGCCATAGCGTTGTCAGTTTATCTTGGATCTATGACTTTGAATGTCCCTCTTGTATCTTTCGCCCCTCTTTTTTAAGACATATTTTGCTTGACATTACATAATAAAAAATAGTTAAAAGAACCTTAATGAGAATGGTTGTTTTATTTTGCGATATCTAGTTAACCTGCTGATGTTTTATTATTATTTGATGTAACGACATAACGTATATAATGCCAACGTCTAACTTGTGTTTTCTTATCATATAAGTGACCCAGTATCAAGTACTATGTCTAGACCATTTTATGATTTTGTTTGTTGGTCTTTTATAATAGTATTTGTATCCAAAAAACGTATAAGGCGTTCGTGATTGATACTGTCCAGCGAAGTCTGTGATATCTTGTAAGTGAAAAAGGTTTATTTTATTACATGCCATTATATTAACATCAAAGCACAAGAAACATACTGTTACGCGATATATAAATATATAATGTATACAATTGAAAGTAAATTTTAAATTAAAATGATGATGAAAGACTGCGAAAAGTCCGGCGGCAAATTATTATGCATATTCGTGATAATGCTAAATGAATATTATGACTGCTTTCTACTAGAACTATACAGTGAATTGGACATTTAACATGCTTCACTATGCCACAACCCTCAGGTAGACGTTTAACCTAACTTGTACCCATTATTTTGATTTTGAGTCGACCATTCTTTTATTTTTATTAATTATTTCGTGTGCTTAGTGTAAAAGCAGCAAAAACAATTTTAAATTCTTTGGTGCGACCGGGGTTAAAACAAACGCCCCCTCCCTACCCCACTCCCGTACTCGAGGCGTACACGCTACCACAATACTATGCACCGAGACTTTTCTATTTAGAATTCAAATGAAATCAATCTTCATATCAACCATGGGTGGAAAAGTTGAATATCGAAAATCAATAAAAGACTAAAGATAGCATCGAAAATACAGATTTCAATATAAAATTGTTTGACAAGAAAATGGCTTTCGTCATTAATTGTCACAAAACCAACAACTACTTCCGCATATATAATATTTGGATTCTTTCAAAACATCTTTTATCTGTTATCTGCCTACATACATAACTATCAAAACAAAACCAATACTACAGATATTTATAATGATAAACAAACATGGTCGGCAAATGTATTAATATCCTACATTTGGCAATCATATTTGACATATAATTTACTTCATTTGTAAAAGGCTAATATATTCATATATAAATCGAAGTTGATTTAAAACACTTACATACTCATAGCAGTTTTCCTAGATATATTTTCTTCATCTATTTATTGTTTTACATCGAGGTAATGAAAATGGTGTAACTATTTAACATTCCCAACAATATTGTTAGTGTGTTTTTTGCGTATACTGCATGAATTGATATGTAGATTGATCAATGGGTGATCTCAGGTAAAGTGTTTGCTCCAAAGATTTTATAATTCTTTTATATTTTTAAATCCGTTTACTTTTTATAAACTTATTTATGAGAATTAAAGTGAAATTTAAATTTAAAACTTTAAAGTTAGTACCTTTTGTGAGATATTATTCGTGTGTTTTCTGTCCTATCTGTTCTCCCATTTATTTGAATTGTAGTCCTGTCATGTAATGTTGTCATTTAAATGTTATATCTAACATTGCCATAGGTTTGGCATGCCACAAAACCAGGTTCAACCCAACATTTGTTTTCTTAAAATGTACTGTACCAAGTCAGGAAAATGGCCAGTGTTAAATTATAGTTCGTTACTGTGTGTTTTACATTTCAATGTTGTGTTTCTGTATTGTCGTAGTTCGTCTCTCATACTTGATACGTTTCATTCAGTTTTAATTTGAAACCCGGATTTATTTCTTTCTGAATCGATTAATGAATCTCAAACAGCGGTATACTACTGTTGCTTTTATAGATTATCGATGCACATCTCAAAAAGATGGATTTTCTTGCTTGAGCCGATATTGCTTTTCGCAATTTTACCAATGACAACGTTATCAATTTCGGTGACAACGGCACGTTTGCCATTAGTTATTTGCGATAATTTATCCTATCACTCTAATTTGCTGAGAAAGGAAGTATGTATTTTGTAATTTGATAAAAAAATTTAGATAAAACAATTTAATATACATTGATTAGAATGGCATAAATAAGAGAATTTATTTAATATATTAAACTGTTTCGATTTAGATGCTCAACGAAATGGATTTTCGTGCTTGAACCGATAATGTTTATTGCTATTTTACCTAAAACGAAGTTGATAATTTTATTGACAACGGCACGTTCGTCATTAGTTGATAGCGATAATTTAACCTATCACTCTACTGTGCTGAGATAGGAAGTATGTATTTTGTTAGTGGTTAATTAAATTAAATGTTTAGAGACAGAACAATATTTAAGTAGTTAGTTCGTTATTTTGTTTACAGTGGTTTAACTTAATTTCGTGGGTACCAATTTTCGTGGATTGAGGAAAACCTTCATTTTCGTGGATATTTGATTTCTTGATTTTGCCATGCAATCCTCGAAAAATGGTATCCCACGAATAATAATGAATCCACAGTATCTGTTTTGTTGATAAATACATATGCCTTGAATTTGAGGGAATACAAATGGGCGTGTACATTAAAGTGCACGCAGTTCAAACTCCATTACCATATAGACATATAGACAGCGGAGAAGGAGGAACGCATTCGTCGATACACCAGACAACCTAGATCATGGAATTCAAGAGTTTTAGATAGATATAGGTTAAGTTCAAGCACACAAAGTCATGTTTCTATACAAATTAAAGCTTCCATTGCTATTTCATTTACTCTTTAATATGTCATTACCAGTATTAAATAAAAAAAGCGTAATTCGCTTTCGCAATTAGAGATACCAGTCCCTGTGCATTTAACCAAAATGGTGCAAAACATGATGAACCTATGCTTAGACCTATTCAGTCAAAATGATGAGTTTGAATAATATATCTCATTTTCTTTAAAGAGATATTTGGTACATGAAATAAATCAAATCTATATTTCTTTTTTTTTCAAACTTTTGTCAGTCATATTGACTGGCCTCAAATTGATTCAATTTATGTAATTATGATAACACCAAAGGTTTACTTGTTTAGACGCCAGAAAAAAAAACCCAGCAACGTTAAATACATGCACAATATTGACATATTGACAGATGCATAATGATTTATATGCAAATATTTTTGCAACATTTTCCAAATTTAGAATTGATTACTTATATCATGTCAATCATTAGAGGTATACATGTATGTTTTAAAAAGATTTATTGCTGTGATCAGCAATCTAGGATTCGATTGACAAATAATATCACAGGGTCTGGGTCTTCCATTGATGTCATTTTATGAAACACGGTCGAAGCCAATGGAAACCCAAAGGATATTACAATTCAGAAAACAAGTGTAGGTAATTCACCATGATGGAACTAAAATGTAAACGGTGTTCGTTTCCAACAGAACTGTTTTTATACCAATTCTGGCTTGAAAAGCGGAATTACCTTCCAGTTTGTTTTATGTACAAAACAGGTAAATCGCAATCAAAACTATCCTTGCTATCCAAAAACAACCCATACACACATCACTATACTATATATATATGACCGGTTACAATGTTGCATCTAGGACTCGAACACATTTTAAGGACTCCGAGGCAGATTCAACAAAATGGCTGCATCACACACATTTGATAATCTAATATTATCTTAGTCAAAATCTTTAATTAATATGTTAGAGGTATAGTGTTTTGGGTTATCTTCGATCAATGATACATAATAAAATATTATTATAGTATAGCATCTAAATCAAAACGAGCATGACGCTGTGATTTTATATAAGGTTTTCTCCAAGTTTTAGTTAGGTTAAGTTATTTTAGTCCACGACGTAAGATGAGATACATTAATTTTGATCTGTCACCCAAAATCCTGAGGTCGCAGGAAAAAAGAGTAAAAAGATATGGGTGCTTAACTTAGTCATTTTTTAATATAGACCTATATACTGATTTAAGGAGTGGTTCATAAGAAAGCAGGAGGCTTGATGTTGAACTTTTAAAAACGCACATATCCTTCCACCATATTTTAGTGAAAACGACTACATTGGTGACAAATTCTACTGTAAATAATTTGTCTTTTTTACAATGGTATCGATCTGATTACAATATGGTGTGTAAAAAGTGAAATAAATGAAAAAAGACGAAAAGAAAAAAAGAAAAGATACGTCTACGTTTAGATTATTTTCAAATTGTCCAGTGGATATTGATCGATTAGGGCGTGAACTTAACTATTTCTTAGATTGATCATTGCCCATTGCCCATAAGTTTATATTTGCCGGAACAACCAATCCTAAGGTTTGCAACACAATTGATACAATGTGACGTCGTCCGGCAAGTCCAATTACTACTGAACAAAACAGATGGACATGAAAGAAAAATAACTTGACTTGCTGAGGAATACGAACAAACTGCGAATACAAATTTCTACTAACGACACACTTTTTTTTTAAAGTATTGCAGTTAAATTTTTTAAATTAAATATAAATTGGTAGTTGATATGGAAAAGATAACTTTAAGGGACCTGCAACCTGTTTTGTGGGTATTTAGCTTTTTGTTCATCTGCAAGCAGAGCATTTAGCAGACACATGTATTTAGCGAACAGTTATGCAAAGGAATGTATACTGGTCAACAAAAGAAACGATACAAGACTTTTTTTTCAAATTAAAGATAAAGTTTTCCATTCAATTGACCAATATTGAAGGTAGTAATACTTAATCATTATGGAAATATAAATCCGTTAATTTTTTATTTTTTTTTCCTTTCGTGACGTTTTTTTCGCGATTTTTTGTTTTTTACAAAATTTACATAAAACGACAATTTAAAAAAAAGAAGTTCCAAATAATGATGCCAACCTCTTATTTAAAGGTAAAGACAGTGTTTGCCATCAAGTTGTTTTTAAAAATCATACAGTTTCTTCGTTTATTTGTTAAGCAAAGTTTGTCCCCACGAGAAATCGTTAAAATGTATACATTATCAACTGATTTACCATAGACAGTATGTGTAAAGTGATATTCAAAAAGCGGTAACAATCTTAAAACTTATCCGAAAGGTTCAAAATTTACTGTGTGTTGTTTTCATATCTAAAGCATTGGTTTGAGACGAAAATAAAATATTTTTTTTTTGCATTTTTTGAGATTTAAAAAAACACCTTTTTTCCCAAAAAATTGAAAAAAACAATATTTCAACCCATTACTTACAACATTAACATTACTTGTGTAGCATATTGAATATTTTTAAACAAATGTGAAATTTTATTTAGAAAATTATGTGTCCATTTTTTATTCAACTTTCCGCAAAACTAATTTGCACCCTACGATCGTTTACACTGAATTTATATGCTTTCCGACAAGTTTTGATTTTCATTATCACATGTGAATACATTGCAAATGAAAGATTTTTAAATAGTGTATCTCATTTTTTTTTTATATTAAATACTTTTTGATAAATTTTATTTCAAAGTCGTGTATCGTTTCTTTTGTTGACTAGTATATATCCAGCTTGTTTCTAAGAAATCTTTTATTTACCGGATAATATATTTGTTTTTATTCCAAAACAAACATCACTAGAAACATTTAAAAAATATCCACATTGTTTTTTATATGGTTGGAATTGTAATCCGTTTATTTGTGGCGAATTATCATTCAATACTTATAGTCCAAACTATAACGTTGGTTTAATGTACTTGATTGTGTGCATACTCTAGTTCGCCCAGCTGTTGTGAACTTTGGAAATATTGATGACTTCATGGAACGCCCTTTCGTTCACCATTTTTAGGTCAAGAAGCTTTGAAACAATGATTTGTTAACCTATCATCAATATTTTATTGAATAACAAATAATTTGATTGTGCATTGATGTTATTCATTGTTATAGATATTGTGTGAGTTTTAATTTAATGTTGCCATGCCAATTCAATGAATAAAAAACAACAACTCAGATGATCAAAGGCGTCTGTATGATTGTTTGTGTTAAAATGTACATACAATGAATTACCTTGATAAATAAATCTTCTAAAGTTTTATGGCTCTTGACCCAAGCAAATGTTACTCTTACTTATATTCAGTAAACGTAGGCTGTTTTTCCCGTGTTTGAAAACAGGCTGCACATTACTTGTACTTAACATATTAGTAGATTATATTACACTGCTTAAATATTATTTTTCTGACAGATGAACTTGGCGTCAGTGAGTTTATCTCATTTCCATGCAATCTTTTCTTTACATCGAAAAAGCAGTGACAACATGGACAAGTACGTCACACGTGTAGGTGTTGTTACACTAATAATATCGATAAATGACTATGTATATGCCAAGCTTGACATCTGCTAATGCTATCGTGCAGAGATAAAAAAAAATATGATACATAAACAGTTAGCCGTCTGAAGAATAAATAGTAATAAATGTTTTAAAAAATATTAAATCAAAACCTAAATTAAAACAAATGATTATGTGCAGATACACAAAAACCACTTTCTATTATTATATTTCAGTTTTGCAGTTAGGAAAAAGACAGTTGTTATCAATTCGAGTGATGTGTTTTAGTTTTTTGATTTTGCCTTTAATTTTGTTTACTGACTTTTTGTTTTGAATTTCCTCTGAGTTCGTTTTTTATAACCATTCTGAATTTTCACCATACAAAATCAATGGTATAAATTACTAGTTTCAATATGTGCATATTTAAAAATGTAACTACAAGTTTGGAAACGAGACCGATCAATAATAACCTCATCATAGATACCAGCATTGCAATTTTATATTTGGCAGACGCGCGTTTCGTCTAATAAAAAAGAAACCTCGTGACTTTCTGTTTACGTAGGACAAACGAAAGTACCAAACATCAGCAGATGTAACTAATTTCATTGAATTGTTTTGCAGTAATGCTTTGACTCAGACAATGTATGAATACACGTTGTAGGTTTCCACATTGTTGAAGATCATAATTATCGAGGCCTATTATTACTTACATGTACTTCATTTGAACTCTTGTGGATAATCGAACCACCTCTCCATACCATCATCCACATGATGTATCCCGTTTTTTTTTTATTTATTACAAACTATTTCTGGTTTCTGTCGAAATCAACGTCGCAATGATATTACTTTCCAACGAACACCTAAGTCAAAGTGTGTAAATTAAGACCCGGACCCGGTTTCTGGAGAAGCACATATTTAATCTTGACGACCTTTCCCAAACATTCAGAAGTCTGACGAAGAAGATGACTTGTTTGCATTTCCTAAACAGCTATTGTGACAAATATTTTGTCTTTTATTTTTCAATTCATTGAATTTGGAAATTTCTTTCGGTATATTTTACAAAAAACAAATTGTAAACTGCGTTGATAATTGATTCATTGTGTTTCTTCACTTCTTCATATTCTTACATTTGAAGAAAGGAATGTTTTACTTTTTAGCTACTTGCTTATAACTACATGTACTAGTGCTTATTTTCTCATATGCAATGATGTAATATTTTGAAGTATATAAATTTAGCATTTCGGAGCACCTTTTCAAAGAGACTTGAAATAAGGAATTTCAGGGTTTCAAAGGAAAAATATAAATCATGTGTCTATTGATATGGAATCTCTATATGTGTCACATATGATCACTACGTTTTCCAATGGTTGCAACTACAATCCTGTCGTAATTTTCTCTTTCGTAACATTTACAACTTACGGAACTTGCAATCACTATTAGCAGCAGAACAGGTGACCCATGGAGAGCAGGATCTGCATACCCTTCCAAATCATCTCATATCACAGTCAAAAGGGACTATCATGTTGCTTGTATATTTGTTTTCAGTTTTGTGTTTTGTACAATTTTATTTTTCAAACATTTGTGTTGTCTCAACTGAAAAATTTAGTTGACCCTTCGTCCAGAAAAACGTTGTTTGTTTCATCTAAACTGTTCGGCGCAGTCTATTCCAGAGCACCGAAACTCATCCCTAGATTTTGTTCGGATTTTGTTGTTCTGTCTTTAGTTATCAGTAAACTGTTTTTTTTTATATTTTGTTTTTTCTTTAACACATTTTTTGATTTATGTCCCAAGGCGTTGGAAGGTTCTCTTTTTTTGACCGACTTCAGATAGTTCCTTTAACGAATAGTTGTTAGCAATGCCCCTGTATTTGGCAAAACTTTTGGGAATTTTGGTCCTCAATGCTCTTCAACTTCGTAATTTATTTGGCCTTTTTAACTTTTTTGGATTCGAGCGTCACTGATGAGTCTTTTGTAGACGAAACGCGCGTCTGGCGTATATACTAAATTTGGTCCTGGTATCTATGTTGAGTTAATAAGTGGTACAACAAATACAAGGCGTTGGAACTTACTCTTCCATAAATGAATTTTGGATATCCCTTTGATATGTTTTTGTTTTATTTTTGGATTTACATAACCTGTGTAAATCACATAAACTTCATCTGTCGTAGTTGGCTCTTATATCATTATTTTTACAATCATATGGTAATTTGCAAACATCAAGCCAAGTGTATGATCATCGAAAATATACATGTGTTAATAACGTATATGTCAAATCTTACAGAAATGACAAATATATGTGTTCATAATTAGTCGTCCTGTATTATGTGTGATTTAGCCATGGATTTATTGTACTGGCATCGATGGTTATAATATATGAAATGTACACGACAGAAGCCCTTCTTTGTATTGCTGTTTTGTTGATGTGAACAGGAGATATTTCTTCATTCTTACGTCAGTATTTCCTTTTTTTTGTAGAAATTCAATAAAAAAGTTTAAAAGTTCAACTGTTAAAAGTTTAGAATATTAAGTTTATTCGTGTGATGTCTTAATGATTTATATAAGAATAGAAAAAAAATCAGAATAACAAAGAAATCATGCATATATATATTTATTTCAGATGTAATTTTTTATAACATTGCATTTCCATTAGGAGTTATAACCTATTTTAGAAAACAGTAGTTATCCAACTTTAAACACAGTGAGACATGAATAATTGAATTTTTCAAGCATTACATTTGAATCTTTAGCCTTTATTTTGATTATGTCTCCAGGTTGAAGTTCTACTGAAGTCACATATGAAGTGGAACGCCAGTATATGTCGGTAGGATGTGCGACATAATAATCATCAACCCAAATCCTACCTATATAATTGTTATTTTTGTAAATAGAAAATTTCTTACTTTTACCAAGCACAGTTAACACGACAGAAATATGGTAAACACCCGAGAGTTCACAAACAAACAGGCCTGTTGATTGTAAAGATGTCTTGTTGGTGATTCCAAAACTATTGATTATTGTTGTGAATTTGATGGGTGTATCTTCTGTGTAGTTTGTATGCGTATTATCACAAGCAGTCACAGCAACTGTTAAAAAAAATGTAAACAAATTATTTTATAAATTTGCAAAAGTTAAAGAACAAGTTTTAAATATACAAGGCTTTTCTCAAAATAAACAATGTTAATGCAGTGGATAGATTGAACAGACACACTAAAGAAAATACCTAATTTTGGGACAATTATAGAAAAAGCAGACTGTAGACAGTGTGTATAAAGTTGTTAAATTTGTAACAGCATGAACTTGATAACAAAAATGTAGTCATATCTGAAAAGTGAAGATTCTATGTAGACTTATCTTTTACACATGTTACAATGACAATTGAATATTCGACTGTTTAAGACTGTTTTTGCACACTCGGAACATGTATGCATGCATGTGATAGCTTTGGTGGATGTGGTGTATTGGTGTTTAATTGTTTTTTTTTTTTAAATATTTGGCCTTGAAGAGAAGAGATATTATTTGTCGAAATACTAATTTGGTGCAGAAAAATTGGTATCGTTATTTTTATTACGTGTAATACATCAGAACTTGATAATTTCTACATCAAATATACCTTTCTCGTTATTTTCGCTGACGTTTAATTGTAACTGGCTAAGTGTAGCATTCATCTCATTCGTTACTCCCGCTAAATATTGGAAGTGGTCATTTGCGATCGACACTGATTCATTAAGTGATTCTTCTAATTTTTGTATCTTCGTAGAGTCGTTATAAATTTTCACTTGTGATTGTAATGTCATATTGTATAACGCCATGAAATCTTGATCGCGTGCCTGTTCACGATTACGTATTGACAGAACGAACGAATCAATAGTTTGGACTTTGTTTTGTAGACTACCCAAGGTCTGCAGTTGTTGAATAGTACTGAGATGTAGTAGTTTCTGAAGACTTTGTCTAAGTACAGTTGTTTGATCATTCAAACTTTCGTATTTAACTTTTATGTCTTCAAAGTTTTTAGCCAAACGGGTATTGTTGTCCTGCAGATCCTTAATTAACTGCTCCAAGTTATCGTTGTTCTTGCAGGTGTCATTCTTTAAAAGTTTTTCTAAAATGTGTTTTTCCATGTCTTTTACTTTGTCCTTCAACTGTGTCGTGAGTAAGTTAATCGTCAATTCTTGATGATTCCTAATTTTCTCCAACTCGTGACTTATATGTGTTTGATCCTCGAGATATCTAGAGACCGAAAGATAATGTGGAGTATTATCATCCAATAGAAATCCAGAAAGACATGTAGTGAGCACAAATACGAAAAATATTCGCAACATTATTGAGCAAATCTATTTTTGTGCCGAATGTTTTAAATTAATTACACAATATAGTTGTATAATGAAGTAGATAACATACAAAAATTATCATACATTTTGAAATAGTTAAGATAAACAATTTAAAAGTTATCTTAAAATATGATCCCAGATAGCTTTATGAAACGAATATCAACGATGATAGTATGACAAGGGGCAACCACAAATGTAGACAAAATATAGAGATTGATTTCTACTATCACTCGTTCTTCCTAGTATCAACTAGAGAGTGCAATAAATTCACCGAATCTGTATTACGTAGTGCAGTCCAGATCACTAGAGGACCTTGGGGCCAGATTGAACACCATCTCTGGGACCCAGCCACATTTGACAACAGGATAACCAGTGTATATAGTTTTTACTAATCTCAATATTTTACTGTTAATACCATTCAGTTTTCTCTGTAATTTTACTTTTGGCCAGAGGAGTGGGCTCCTGTCTGTTAGAGAGGCGCCCGAGTCTATTACACTTAAATACAGACTTCGACTCGTAACCAGACAAAAGAAAAAGCAGATACGAATTGGAGCAGATTTGTGTATGAATAGAGTTCTATTTCGGACAGAAATAACTTTGTACACAAGAACGATTAGTGTTTTTTACAATAAAATGTACAGGAGTGAGGGCATTTTTTTTATTGAAATAAAATGCTAGTAACTGAAAATAACAGCTAAACAAATCATTTGGAAAAAGGCAGTGTAGTGGTCTATAATAGTAGTAATAAATATTAAAATGAGGTACATTTACGACATTATAGATGCAAATGTTAACGTTCGAATAAGCAATATGTTGATTAGACCGTTTCAGTTAAGGGGCGCCGTATGGGACTCTTGTGGTTTTGTTCAAAATTCAATTCTGTCATAACAAAATCATTTTTGTCTTACAAAACTATGTGATACAAACTTGTTTAATGAGAATTTCAATTTTGTGATGACAAAATACATTTTTGTAGTCAAAATTCATTTTTGTCATGACAAAATACATTTTTGTAGACAAAATACATTTTTGTAGACAAAATACACTTTTGATGACAAAATACATTTTTGTTGACAAAATACATTTTGGTAGACAAAATTCAATTTTGACATGACAAAAGTAAATTTTGTCAAAAAGGTATGCAAATACAAACTTATTTGCATACACAATTGACTTTTGTAACCTAATATGGAAATTAAAACACAGAAATAAATTGTTTGAGACAAGATTCAATTTTGTGAGACAAAATTTACTTTTGCGAGACAAAATTGATTACTGTGTGACAAATTTGATTTTTGTGTGACAAATTTGATTTTTGTGTGACAAAATTGATTTTTGTGAGACAAAATTGACATTTGAGAGACAAGTTGACATTCGTGAGACAAAATTGGCATTTGTGAGACAAAATTGACTTTTGTGAGACAAAATTTACATTTGTGAGACAAAATTGACATTTGTGAAACAAAATTCAATTTTGTTAGACAAAATTCAATTTCGTTTTGTCTTACAAATATCAATTTCGTTTTGTCTAACAAAAGTCAATTTTGTCTCACAAAAGTCAATTTTGTCTCACAAAAGTCAATTTTGTCTCACAAAAGTCAATTTTGTCTCACAAAAGTCAATTTTGTCTCACAAAAGTAAATTTTGTCCCACAAAAGTCAATTTTGTTTCACAAAAGTCAATTTTGTCTCACAAAACTCAATTTTGTGATTACAAATTTACTTTTGTGACAACAAAATTGACTTTTGTTAGACAAAATTGACTCTTGTTAGACAAATAGACCTTTGATGAGCGAAATGGAGTTTGTTAAACAAAATAGACTTTTGTGAAACAAAATTCAATTTTGTGAGATAAAAAATGTATGTTAAAGCGTAAATTTCAATTTAATCCTGGCAAGTATATTTTGAACTATGATTTTCATGATAGGTTTCTAAGAAATTTTCCTAATGTTTTGTGTCAAGGTTAAAGAAATGCAGTTTTACACCAATCTAGTACATCACGACCGCATTTTGATGAGAAACATTTGATAAATTTCTTGGAAACATGTCATAAAAGAAAAAAAGTTAAAAAAGTGTACTATTAAAGTCGAAAAACTGTCACCTTGTAAGAAAAGATAAATGATAAATAGTACATACACACATTACAGCCATAATTTGTCTTATTTTGCATATTTCAAACTATAAATTTTACTTTTTTTTCCGTCAAATTATATTACATTTACATGTCAAAATTAAGAAAGTCGGATTTAAGGATGTACTAAGGTGATGTTAAGGAATGAAAGTACGATGTTTGGACTCCTTGATTTTTTTCCGTTAAAACAGGGTTAAATTTAAGCAAATTATAGATTTCATTTCTTTCAATTTGAGACCAAAATAATACCAATACAAATAAGTATCAGCTAAAAGTCCGAGTCAGTCGTTTCCCGCCATTTTTGTTTAGTTAAAAACCAAATATCTCAAAAAGGGGCTCCATAATCTATCAATAGGTTTAGCTACTTTTGTTCCTTGACCAATGCACTTCCGACAAGATTGTTTTTTTAATTTCATTATCTTAATATGAAATTATTATGATCCAAGTGGTAATTTCAACACTTGATATGTTAATCATTCAGACGTTCAACTGAAGAGGAGCAAGAATTTACATGAAATGTAAATGTATATCTATATATATATATATAAGCAGGTGTATTTAAATTGAATTAAAGGTTTTTGATGCATAAATTGTTCAAAGAGTATGCCTTTATAAAACTAAAAAGGGCTTTTTCAAATACGGTTATCATGACAAATGAAAAACATTATGACGAAGATTAAGGAGTTATAATACTCTTATCTAACTCTATCCATATATATAGTCTCCCTTCTTAATTGAAATGCTGTTTCAGTTTGATAGATGTTATCGAAATGATATCAATATAGTTATAATTAGAATACGATTTTCCTTATTTCATACTGTTGCAGTGTATTTCTTGTTTTGAACAGAGCTTTGTCATTTTCGTTTTGAATCCTCAGTGTCACCTACATGAAAATAAGTCCGACGAAAATTAATATTTGTTAATTCATGACAAATATTGAAGCAAAAACAAAACAAACACTGGCTGGCGATCGTAGATAACTGACTCTTTGTTAATACGGCGGTATATGGTGTATCACGTGTCAACGAACGCGTACGCATTATAATATTGTCGACGGATATTACACTACGTGAACTTTTGTAACTAATTTGAATCGAATACCCAAATACTAGAATTTTTTTGTTTATATTGATATATGAAGATGTGGTGTGAGTGCCAATGAGACAACTCTCCATCCAAATAACAATTTTTAAAAGTAAACCATTATAGGTCAATGCACGACATTCAACATGGAGCCTTGGCTCACACCGAACAACACCCTATAAAGGGCCCCAAAATGACTAGTGTAAAACCATTCAAACGGGAAAACCATCGGTATAATAAATATAAAAAACGAGAAACGAGAAACACGTATGAATTACAAAAACAAACGACAACTACTGTACATCAGATTCATGACTTAGGACAGGTGGAAATATCTGTTTTTTTTTATAGTGCTTAAGATTATTCGCAACGTTGACGGCTTTAATTTTACCTTTTTTCCTATAAAGGTAGTTTGTTTTGTTTACACATTGTTGTCAATACAATGGAATTGTTTATACAACTGTCATACAAGTCAGAGGGTTAGCTAGCTATAAAAAACTGAAGCCACCATTTTCTACATAAAAAAACGCCAGTACCAATTCAGGAGAATGACAAATGTTGTTCATACGTTTAAAGTGTTTGGTGTGTTTTAGCTTTTGATTTTGCCATTTGACATCTTTGATGAGGGCATTCCCATTTTAAATTTACCTCGGAGATTTTGTGCTTTTACTTTTCACTCTTACTTTAAACGCAGTATCAAAACATCATAGAATATAATTTTTTCAAAAGGTTTTGTAATCTTTACAAAAGGTAATGTTATAGTTATTTTTTTACAAAAGGTAACGTTATTTTTATAAAAGGTGATTTTTTTAAAATTTTTACGATACAAAGAGAACTTATATAAATTTGATCAGCTGCGCTTGTTTATTCATACGAAAAAGACAATTGCGCTTGATTTGGTTCAAAAAGTTTTGCTGAGAGAAAATGAAATAAAATCTTTCTGCATAAAAAGCGTTTGATACATAAAGAAAGATAACTGTAACTGCTTATCAAATGTCACTCCTGAGTTGAATTCTACAAGCCCTAAACATATCTTTTATATGACCCTTTAGGCCTTTTATCCCTTAAAGTAAACCTTACGTTTGCTATGTATATAATAGACGCAAGGGTTCTAGATGGTAATATTTGAATATCTTTATTCCTATAACATTTACGTCGATACTTAAATGAGAAAACTATGTAATGTATCTCACTGCTACCCCGTCCTCCACATCAAACAACTAATCTAACCAATACTTGACCAACTCTTCAAGTGCTGTTATAGTTAATAGTTATCAATAATTTATCACATACTATTACCAATCTTCATTTTCGAACAGTTAAGATATATTCTGTTTACCTCTGTATTCAATATACAGCTGTTGAGTCTCGATGCTATTTGTACGTTTGCTCTTCTTCTTCTTAGAGACGATTTGTGAAATGACATTTTATTTCTTGTAATATTCCCGAGCCAAGTATTGTAAGTTTGTAAATGAAAATAAATCTCTATTAACTGCATTTGTTTGAATCGATTTTCTAGAATATCCTTAATCAGGAATACTCCATTTTAAACAGTTGAACGATGTATAAATACGTATATGTTTAAAACACGAATTTTGAAGTTTGATAGGATAAATAATTTATAACAGATCATTCGATCTTTTATGAAACCACATTAACGTCATAGGTGTAACAACACTACTTTTTCAAAGATATCTCTACGCAAATATATAGATGCAATCTACTTAAAAAATTTGTGTAAACCTACATGAAGCTGATTTTAAAATGATAATGGAGAACGTTAAAATGTGTTTTTATCAACGTCTATGGATAGAAAATTGAAATGTTCGTAATAGTATTATGCAAATGAAATTATCAATACCCATATCAATATTTCAAATTTCACATTACATTTTATATGTTTATAAGAAACGGCTTCGACCAACCATTTTACTTTAATTTTTACTACCATACCTCTTTCATTGATAGACTACCCTCCTGAACATTTGTGTTTACAAGTTACTGCTTAATTAGACATTGTAATCAATCTGTCAATTGAGAAAAAGAACAACGTTGACATGTCTGAAAATAAATATGTAAAAATTGTGATCATTTAAGTATTTTTCAAATTGATTTTGACCGAATGGTTTAGTTTAAACATATTTTATTTGGTTAAATTTGCAAAAGGGATGAGACACAAGTTAATCAAACTTATGGAGTCTTCTCCTATTAAACCTATTACCATTGAGTCTAGGAATAGAAAATAAGTTGAATCTACAAGCCTTTAACACATCCTCTATATGACTCTTTAGCCCCTTTTATCCTTAAAAATAAACATTACGTTTATTATGTATACAGTAGACGTAAAAGTTCTAGATGATAATATTATAAAAATTAAGTTATATATCTTACAAATTAATTTTTCATTCAGGAATAATCTACGAATTAAAGGAAAGTCAGCTTATTTGTTGTTGAGAAATGATTATTTTCGGACAATTTGAAGAATATTTTGGCGACTTTCATAGTTTATTGGGACTGGTTTGTCAATAGCTACACGCAATATGTTACTTATAATTATAATTTATTGTCGTTTCAAAGACCTAAATGCTGAATGATGCATGTTTCAATTGTTAGTAATTTTTTGATTTCTTGTACATCAATATTTCCTTTTTGTTGTTTTTTGCATTTGAATTTGTTTTAATCAATACTCTACTTATTTGCATTTTGTATTTCTTTGATTTGTGACAAGGATTTATTTTTGCTTAATCGGTTTATGATCATTTAACAGCGTCATACTATTTTTGCCTTTATTTGATATTTTATCTTTTCCCTTGATGTCCATGGTCTATAGGGTAAATTTGATTTATACATTTCAATAAGGTTTGATCTTGTATTTTAAGATTGGAGGATTATATGTTGTTTATCCCAGTGTGTTACTTTTCATCAATAAAGTTTCTTTTGGTGATATGTATGTAGTGTTATTTGTTATTACTTCGATGTTGCTGTCGGCGAGTGTTATGACTTCTATTTTGAATGTTAGCATTTTCTGTCTACTTTTTCCTTCCCTGGTTGTATTTGGCAAAACTTGAAAAAAATTTTGGTCCTCAATGCTCTTTAATTTCGTACTTTATTTTGCCTTTTTATAATTTTTTTTATTTGAGCGTCACTGATAATTCTTTAATAGAGAAAACGCGCGTCTGATGAGTTTATTTAAGGACATGCTTTATGTCATTTCGCACTGCTTTATCTACATGAAATCAGCAGACATAAGCGATACCATGCGTTCAGAAAGACATATTGTTATTTCCGCTTTCAGATGAGTCTTTAAATTAGTTTGGCTGATTGGTGAAAATATAGAGCAGAATTGCTCACTTGATGAGGAAAGCATGATACTTTGCAGAGTAGTTCTTGGTTGTATACCCTTTGATTTCAGCTATGGACCCACTCAGAAAAATCCAAGATGGCTGCCATTTTCAAGATGGTAGAAAAACATTATAAATATTAAGATTGTCCGCAAGGTATTCTAAATAATTTCGGAAATTAAAGAAATGATTCTTTAAAAATGGTCTTCATGTTCTTGAATTTGTTATCAATTAATTTTGAAATATAGATAAAATAGTTTGGTTATTTCTAGAACGCATACATTTTCAAATATGGCTGCATATACACAAACAAATAGTGAGAATCAAAATGTTAATCGATATGTAACATGTTATTGTAATTGTTCTTTAATCACTTTCAGTTTTACCGGTTGGAATTAAATAAGTTAAAGTGAGTCGATTGAACGTTGATATAGGGCGGCTTATTATGTAACTTATCTGAACTTTGAGGCAGTGCTAATGGCACCTTGTCTCGTGTTTCTTCAATGCCACGTCTTACTTCACTTATCGGATTTTCATCTGCCGTACCCACTATATCGTTAAATTATTATATGTAACCAATAGATGTACCTTTCTTCGCGCGGATGTGACGACTGCCATCATTTGAAATGGTTAAGGAACAACTATTGCCTTTTCCAACTAGTCAGCGGTCATAGTTTTTAAATGAACTCCTGGTCATCACTTTTAATAGTTTTAATGGTAACAGTCATTTCAGAGTTTGGTGGAACTGTGATGGTTCGTTTTATGCAAACTTGCTGAGTTGAAATCTCACCTCTGCTATACAAAAATGCCGCATTTTTTATCGCTTTGTTGCTGATAGCAAGTGTGGGGGTACTCAGATTTATCACTGCGCCAAATGTGTCTAAAATATCTTGCCCAAGTGTACCATTTTCTGTTAAGGGCGCTTTTCACACATCCCATTGTATGCTTACTATATCAATGTCGAGAAAAGCTTCTTTACTTCTTCCCAGTAACCAGCTGTTCACCCAAACCACGTAGCGTTACGTTTTCAGAATCTTCAATATTTGCTGGAAATAACTTCTCACTAACTAATGTTATCATTGCGACAGTGTCCACATTCTTGCTCACATTCTGGTCATATATAATACCTCGTACTGCTAGCTATAGGCGTTTTCCCATGGTTCGTCTAATGACAATATCGGACGAGGACGTGGGCCTCTGTTCGGTTTTGTCATGATGTGATGTTTCATGGCAAATATACTTGGGAGTCGAGCGTTGGTCTAATGGCCCGACCCGTTGCTGTTTAAAGACTTAGTTGTTGGGTTTGTGCTTTGATTTGCTCTGTATCCTGGTCAAGGTGACCGTTGCCTGGGATAACCGAGATTTCTGAAGTTTGTCAGTGTAGATGCTGACCGTTGTCCTTAGGGACTATATCATCTCTGGATTGGTGGGCGTGTGTTGCTGGTCGATAGGCATTACACTTGGATGTATTTCTATGTGGCGATCTACCGCGATTATATTGCTATGGGATCTTCCACGTGTATATTGATCAGGTGATCTTCCATTGATCTGGTGAACTTCTACGATTATATTGATCGGAAGGCCAAAGGTTATATTGATCGGCCAAATCTACGGTTACGCTGATTAGTTGAAAGCATAACACCAGCTAGTTTTGTTACAATTTGAGTGAGGTTACGCTCCTCAAGCGCGCGCAAAAAGACACATACGCCATTTGCTGGTATCCTTGATCAGTAGAAGAGGTTTCTGTTCTTAAACGGAGGTTGTTGTTGAATAATTTGAACTGTCTCATGTAAGGCCAGGGTCCCTACATAGAACTTCTGACAAATTTGCATTCAACAGAGTTGTTGCGGAAGGAAGAGAGTTTGTTATGTACTTTTGGTGTACTTGCGTTGTATCGGCTAATGTCAAAATTTGGCTTATGCATCGAAGGAATTTTTACTTCTTTATTTCGCTTCTCCACTAATTCACTTACAACAGATGCCATTTGATGGAAAATACCCTGCTGTTCAAATGCATTTTTAATTTGAAACGTGTCTCCTTCCTCAGTTGCTGTCAGCTTGTCCATCCGTCTCACCACAACATTGAATTTCTCATTGGTCTGACCGTCAATTCCGCCAAGCGCTCACCACTAGCCTTGTGGTCTATCATGTGTTCAGACTGCTGAAGTTGCTGAGATATTGCTCCCATCTGTTATACATTGCCTCTTTCTGTTCAGCTTTCATCGTTTTGAGACCAACACATATTTTATCAATTCGAGCTTCGCTCTGCTTTAGATAGCGGTCATTCTCAGCTGTTCTTTGACCATAAGATTTCTTATCTGCTAAAAAGTCTTGGTACAATTGTTGAATAGTCATTTATGAGTTGTACTCTGTTTAAGTGTAATAAGATGTTAGTTTCTCCAAATGGCCAATTGATTTAGTTTCTGCCATTTCAATGTTCTTGTCCTTGTAAATCTCAATTCCTGCCATTTCACTGATATGTGTTTATACAATACCCAAATCACATTATTATATCTGAAATTGCAAAATATTGCAGCCCAAGAAATAATATAGGCAATGAATAATATCTTACGCCAGATAAATCTCAAATCACAGCTTTTTATATGTGTGCACTAAGACAAAAAAATATTGCAGCTATATTTATTATACTACTGCAGCTTTTATGTTTTATAAAATGACAAACAGGCAAAATCAATAGGACAGAACTGGAACATAGGCTAAATGACACTATACTGTAATAAAATTATTAAATTCAGTTCAATTCTCAATAAAGATTATTTTCCTTTTTTCAAGCCGGCCATTTTGAAAATATCCGCCATTTTGAATTTCAAAGAAAAATCAAAACAAAAGCTTGCAAGATACACCAAATTATTCAAATGTGTTGAGTTTTGTGCTTCAAACATCAAATCCAATGTGGTTTGTGTGCAATACTGGAAAATATTTTACAATGTATGTCGGCCATCTTGAAATAAGCCACCATATTAAATGTTGAGGTGGGTCCATAGTTAATATTGTTCAGTACACAAAAATGTAACATCATGCAAAATTTGGTGCTTTCCTCATTATTTGAGCAATTTTTTCACCGATCGGCCGGACTTAATAATGTAATTCTCTAAAAACATTTAAAATAATTAGAATACTTTCAATAACCGTTTAATTTAAAAAATTTAAGTACGATTACATTACAACTTTGCAATATTACTTGTATTCCTAAAATTATTGAACATCATGCATTTCTGTAATGTACAATGCATATATTTCATAACAGTGCTTAAAGTTTTCAGTCTTTAATAATTTAAACCAAATGTCAGTCATTAATTATGCACATTAGACTATATTCATACTAAAGAAGTCTAGGTTTATATTATTGATAAGTTTACTATAAACTAATTTTGTTCAAATACAAGTTCCCATGATAAGCAATATAACGTAGTACAATGATTTTTATACTAATAATAGGACACAAGGTCACATATAATGTTTGAATGCTGAAGAATTTTCAGCGCAATAAAACTTGTAACTCTTTTGAAAAAATACGCAATACCAAATTACGTTTTGTATAGTTACCTTGGGAAATCCGATTACCATTGACACTTTTGAATATGAAAAGTAAAATAAATAGCGTGTTTAATTGAATATAGTCTGCAGTATTTGTGAGGTTTGTGTCGATAGAGGTGAAAGAAGTTCTCTTTTCTTTTTGAAAATGCATTTGAATATTCAACAAATAGTTAATTGAAAAGTTTGGTCATATACGTCACCCTTTTAAGGTAACACGATACCGAAAGGCATATCTCCCGATTTCCAAACTTTTTGGCACACATGTTCTTTGAATCGAGTTAAATCGGAATATGTAATAAAAAATTCTTGGTATTTTCATAGGAAAACGTCAATTTTGGCGACAAATTTACTTAGGTATATAGGGGAAATGCCTATTTTCCGGCTTACCTTTCTAGATTTTCCAATGGATGGCTATCTTCTGATAAACGGAGAAAAACAAAAAACTAACATAATATCCAGGATTGCATACTGAATCCATACACGTATAGACACTTATATGTCACCATCCTCGTTTTTGAGATAAATGGCTTCAAAGTTGATTGATACCCTTAGAATTTGTCCGAAACGTGTGACGTTATTGAATACAGAATGTAACGTTATTTTTACTCAGAGAAATGGGAAACAAAATATGTGTCGGAATCCGAATGGTGTTTATTTTATTTTCATTTACCCTATCGGGTAATTTCCTAGTAATGCAATATGAAATATTTCGTCCCACTCATATAAATTTTACTCAAATGAATTAACATTAATTTTGTCTGATTTTCACACCAAACGAGCATATTGTAATTCAGTGGTTGTGGTTTGTTTATGTGTAGTCTGTTTCCCGGCCGTTATTGAAATTCTTGGTTCAAATTTGTATATTCCGAAGGCATACTGAATGTTTTACGGAGGGGACCAACCTAGTTCATGTGTTACATATTTGTTATTCGTCCATTGTTTTATATAAATAAGGCCGCTAGTTTTCTCGTTTGAGTTGTTTTACATTGTCATTTTGGGGCCTTTTATAGCTGACTATGCGGTAAAGGCTTTTCTCATTTTTAAAGGCCTTACGATGACCTATAGTTGTTAATTTCTGTGTCATTTAGGTCTCTTGTGGAGTGTTGTCTCATTGGCAGTCATACCACATCTTCTTTTTTATATATACTTGAAACTTGCTTGAACTGGTTTGTTCCACGTGAATCTTATGATAGACTAGTTCATGAACAAATCACCTGAAATAGGTAGGCTACACGTTAAATTCACGTTAATTTTTTTAAATAAGATTATTCAAATAATATCTTAATTCTAAAATTTAATTAAAATCATGAAAAATACATTCATATTTTTGTAAAGCTCACGAGGAAATAACATGAAAAATTTGACGTGAGATTCATTTGAATAACTTAGTTTTTAACTCCATCCTTCAAGACACTGATGATGGTGGCATCGCTTCATTCATGCAGAAAAAGAGTACTTTAAAAAATTGATCCAGTTAACTGTATTATAATTGCTCGTTTTTTTATGGTTGTTTAACGTTCAGTGGCAAATGGTTCATGCATGTTCGGGACGATACAATACAATTTTGAAAACAGTTGTTTTAAAGACACAATTGAGGCACCAATCAAAAAAAGGTTGAACATTCTATTAATTGTGAAGATCATGATCCTGTACACATTCTAAAAAATAAAATAACAACACTCAAAAGAAATTTCAGAACTCGGTCATAATCTTAATTTGCTACATACATAAGTATAGCGTACTCTGTGTGGTGTAAATGTGTCAGTTGGTTGATCAGCAAGCAAGACAAACATTGCAAACTGTACGCAACATTTCACAAAATGTCTGTCATTTGTGGAAAATTATTTACAAAACAAATCTTGAGATCAGATATGCATTCTTTATAAGTAAAACAAACTGCGAAATTTAAAAGTTCCAGCTTGAAATTCCACATTTAGGAGATGAAAGCCGGAGTCTAAACTCTGTGTGCCTTTATATTTTATCAAATTGCCTAATCAAGCAACCTGTCATGAACAAAAAATAAAGAAGATCCAGAAGATATGCGCAGCTTTAATATAAGTTGGAACACCATGTATATAATTTAAAAACGAAGTAAAAAGACTGTAGTGCCAAATAATAAGCCGTATATACCCTGTATACCAAGTGCGGGATTGACGGTTGAACGGACACAAGTGACACAATATGATGATATGTGCCTATTAGGATTTTGGTGACAAAACATATTTTTGAATATCTAGTTCATATAACGGAATAGTTATTTGGAGATCTAAAATGAAGTAGCAATGCATGTAAGCAAACTAACATTTTCGTTTTTTTTGTCTTTGGTGGAAAGTTGATAAATTGTCAATTTTACCGCACCGCCTTATTTCATTCTGGTTTAAATTTTCTACCGAAGACTAAAAGTTTTAAGACTTAAACAAATATGTACTAGAGACAGAAATTTTATCTTGCAACAGGCCACATACAGATCGACCACTCAAACAGTTGTTGCAAAGCCACGATTTTGGATTTTAAAAGAGCATAGCACTCTCTTTATTCGAGGCATCGGATTTAATTTCCCCATTCTGACCGGATGTGGCTGCAAAGTTGATACATCCCGCACAGCCAAATGGACGCCTCACTTTGGAAGCATTTTACTGTCGGTCGGAAGAAGACCAAGTGACCATTTCTATTCCCTAGTCACCCTTGGGGTGTAATTCGTAGAATAAAAACAAAACATAAAAATTGTGTACATTGTCAGAAAAATAAAATGTATTTATTTGTACTCACTACGAAACAAGACATTTTTCTGTCGTTTGAATAAAAAGTTAGTCAGTGACGTTTGCTTGTAAATTTCGAAGGAACCAGTCTGACTACAGCCAGTCATGACTATCAACTTGCGTTTATATACGCAAGTGGATACATGGGGCTGTCTTTAATCAGACTTTAACTGGACCTGAATTAATTTTAATTTCATTTTTGCCGAATCAAGTTTTCATGTATTTCTCAGTCTACGTTAAATTTCTCAGGTCTCATTCCGAATTTGCTGTCTGTCCCGTGCAAATTTGGTCTATATAATTACAAAGCTAGCACTTTATTTTATAAATGTTTCAGAAACTATATCGGACTTACTCTCTTCAGACCAATGCTTTTCAGAGACTGTCTATACTTGAACACAGGGAAAGTTTTTCGGGAAAATAACAAAGTTAAACCACTTTTTTACATTCCATACTAACAAACTGTGTGGGTTTCAAAGTCTGATTGAAAAATGTATAATTGTTCTTTTTCGCCTAATTCTATTCGAATTCTCATCCAGATGATAACTTTTTCCATTTTGCCCTCACGGTGTTTTAACGACCATTTTTATACGAATTAATAGTGGTACAATTCCTGTTTTTTTTACACATCATCCTAAGTTTCTATATATTAGAATTCTACGTTCAAAAGAAAACTTCATGGGGATACGGCGTGCATCATTAATAAGTATTTATTGCAAAAATAAACCAAGAATAAAATAAAGTGACAAAACTCAGTCTTTTATGCATAAGAACATACAAAGTTAAATCGTGCAGATGCTTAAATATTCAAGAAACAGAATATTTAAAAGTAAAGTAATACATTTTTAAAGGTTAACAATGAGCAGAAGAATTGCCGGAAAACGATAAAGCAATCTATGTCAAATAAGTTAACCGTTACGTATTGCATCAAAACTCTTGGCACTCTGCATTGACTTGAATACATTTTTTTGATCATGCAACAATGTGTGAACGTTATTCGATAACGTCAGGAACGATAACTCGTGGCGTAACGTCATTCGGTATCGTGTTACCTTAACTGGACGATGATCTCCTTTTCATGTAAGGAACGACAGAAACTGGTCTATCAACTACTTGTAACATTGTACCTGGGATACATCAATTGTAATGTATCATATTATACAGTTTTCGTTAATACCGGTTACTTTATCTGTAAAGTGTTTGAAAAGGTAGAATTCATTTTAACCTTAAATGTGAAGAGTATTTCTGGAATCATATTTCGAGACCTTCTAAATATTTCAAGCATCCCATTTTTTTGGTGTTAAACTAAAGAGTAGAATTTTATACTTATTTTTATAAATATTTTCTAAAATAATTTAAATTTAGATTCTTTGGTAACATCTCCAAGACAGAATTATAATTTTTAAGACGTCACAGAAAAATCACATTATGCACCCATTGATTCAGTAACAGTTCTTCGTATAACGTTATTATGAATAATACATACACTAATTTGAAAGAAATACATGATATGCAAAACCTGCGTTTATTAGTTATGATAAAGGTAGTTTTGTTCAAAGCTGACGAAAGAAAGATACTTTTTGTCTTTTTGTTTGGTATTCACAAAGCAAAGCCTCATTGTAATAGTCAATGATATTTTCGAACTAGAATCCTTATTAACTGAGGAGTTTAAGATTTTGAATAACTTACATAGACTTTCGAAATTATTTTTAAAAAAAAAGAAGAAATATTACTTTAAGATAAATGTCTCACTGTAAAATTATTTGATCTTAAAACGAAGTAACTACAAAAAAACAAGTGTTACATTATGTGTTTTACAGGCATAAGTTCTTTGTATCGAAATTGAAATAACCTTAATGTGCATTAGGTGTAATATCGTGAAAGAAGAATAACTTTTATTCCGTTACAAAACTAACATTTTAATTTTTTTTCAAGTGGTCAATTTATTTTTAGAATGAATGAGTACATCGATCGTTTGATACAAAATAAGTATTACGAGTTATTTTGTATTTTATATTGCGTTTTCTTTTTTTCCTGTTCTTGTATTCTCTTTTGTTTAAATTCACTCAATGTATCACCTTCAGCATTATATGTGAAATGGTTATGTTTCGTGTACCTTTGTTAATTGGTTTCTGAATCACAACTATTACCATTTGCAATTTGAAACATCGTACTTATTTTTTTTATTGATTGCGTGTTATTGAATGAAATTTTGAGCACTATTTTGCTATTTCGTTGCTGTCAAGTTGTTTTTGGTGGAAGAAGCTGGAGTGTCTGGAGAAAATCACCAAACCTTCGGTTGGAAAAAAGATACTCCTAGTAAAAAAGGTAGATACTTTTATTATTTTTTTAACCCGACAGTTCCGTGTCCGATTTAAAATAGTTCCAAAAGAGTCATTTTTTTCGTTTGATGTGTTTTATCAATTGATAATTTTTTTTCGGAGTTCAGTATTTTTGTGAATTTACCTTTTTCGACATACTTTGAAAATGTACATACTGATGGTAATGCTTTAAAATTTGTTACCAGTTTTTAAATATCCAACTTTTAAATACTAGTATAGTTCCAAAGAAAATAGAAATAATGTTCATTTATCTCTCCTATAACTGAATATGTATTTCTACTACTAAACAGTTTTATACATTTCTATATGTAGATTTCGAAGACATTAAGATAGAGACCAATCTAACTGTTCAAATAGAAAACTTATGCCACGCTGTTACTGATTACTGTCAGTTTTGGGATAGGTAAGTATTTTTTACCATTTTTTTTACCGTAATTGTCCAAGTAGACCAATTTAGTGCAAAATACCCCGATGTAGTAACACCATTTATTTGTATGAATTACTTATATGACTTCGTCGGATCGCAAACTTCGTGTGGAAACTTCGTTAATACCATATCAACTTTGCCCCGGTTAGGCTTAAATTTTGGTCTTTTTCATGTTATAGTTTTATCATTTTCCCCCTTTTCAGTGTTAAGCGGGAGGGGAGAGGAGAAAATGGTTGATCATATAAATGGTCAATCCCTTGGTGTAATGATATCAATAGTTAAATACTGGAATTGTTTCGAGAGCAATAAGTATATAAATTTCAAACGAAATATTCATTAGCCATTTGAGTATAAAGTACATGTTCCACTTTTTTTGTTTGATTGTGTTGAAGTTTTTTTTTATCACGTATTACTCAAATACCATAGATAGCATAGGAATGCAGATTGTCTGTGTCCAAGTACAATACGATATAACAATACAAAATCTAATAATTTATAGTCGAAATCTTTTAATACAATATATTGCTTTACTGATTTTTTTATTTTTACTTATATTATGTATATGATAATAACATTCCGATAAAGGGGCCCATGATGAGCAATGCAGAGTATTACAATGATTTTTTAAGTGATACATGTAAGACACAAATAATGTATATATGCTGCAGAATTTACAGCGCACAGCACATTAACGGAAACGCTTTAAATGATAAACGAACACGTTTTAGTTGTAACACAGACACAATGGACAATTATAATCACTTAGACATGATCAGTGAAATATTGAAAACAACACGTTTAATAATTTCATGCGTCCGAAGCGCTTTTCTGGATTAACCTTCATCAGGAACACTTAAAGCCAAAAATTGGAAATCCGAAGATGTATTAGTACCGAAACTGTTGAAGAGCTATATGTCAAATATACCTAAAAAAATAGCCAAATTCATCTAAAGTCAACTTTGCCTGAGGGAGTTGAAACCTTAGTTTCCTAATAATCATTTCAAAATTTATAAACGGACAATTTTAGAAAGGTTTGTTAAATCATGTCAGTACCGAAGTACTGACTACTGAGCTGATGATACTCTCGGGGACTGATAGTCCACCAGCAGAGATATCGACCCAGTGATGTGAATAATTGAAATCATAGTCACTTTAAATTCTGATAAAACTGAACTTTATGTTTCACCGAAATATTTTTTGTCCGTTTTATTTAAATATTTACGTTGACGTCAATAACTACATTTTTTCGAAAGAATTCCAGTATTTAATTATTGATATCATTACACCAAGGGATTGACCATTTAACTTCATATGACAAAATAATGTTCTGATTCCTGATTTTCCGAATACTGTATCAAATACTGCAATATTCGAGAAAAAAATTGGACCGACATTTTAGTAAAATTTAAAATTTTCTTATTAATAAAACCCCATACCCCTCCTTTGAAGCTAAATGCTCGGTCCGTATGGAAACGATCATTCTACTTCAAAAAAAGGGGGGGGGGGGTTATGTTTTTTTCCTACGAAATACAGATTTTTCCCATACCTTATAGTTTTGATTTAAAAAAAAGATTAGTTGATTAATAAACAATGAAAACAATGAATCAAATTTTCGCGAAAATTTTTCTAAGTCAGAAGTTAAATGGTTGATCCTTTTTTTTCCTCAATAATTGGATATGAATAGTATTCCCGATAATGCTGAAAAAAAAAATCCGATTATTATATTTCCCCAAAAAAGAATACATATAAAAATAAATCTAATCAAAAGATAAATCTCTAACAACTCAGCAATGCACGATTGATCCTATAAAAAGTGTCTGTGTAGTAAATGTTCACATAGGCAGCAAATCATGAAGAAACAATCATTCAAACTGTCACTTAATTGGACGGTAAGCTGCGATTGGATCATATTAAATTCATAATATTGACAGATCAAGGTCCTCAGCTTTTGCCTTTGATCTTCACCTGTGAACTTGTGCATATCAACTATCCGGCAACAGTTGTAAATGGCCTGTTTCTTTGTTACCTTTGTATTTTATTTAATACGTACCTCGGAAAATCCGATTAGCATTGACACTTTTTAAATATGAAAAAGTAATATAAATAGCGCATACACATATACTATTGTCTGCCGTATTTTTGAAGTTCGTATCTACACAGCTTAAACAAAAGTAAGTGTTTTTTCGTTTGAAAATGTAATGCAATGTATTTGCATATTTAACAAATAGTTCACGAAACTTTTGGTCATAATTGTTACCTTATTTACTGGGCGATGATCGCCTTAAGATATACATATTTTTTTCTCTAAAATCTTCGAGACCACAAAAAAAAAGAACCTGTACATGCATTCAAAAGGTGTCAAGTCGATATTACGTATATGTATGAACAATACATACATGCATTTGAAATTAATACACGTTGTACCAACCTCGCGATTATTAGTGATGTAAGTGTATAAGAGACCGTTTTTATCAGATGCTGACGATAAAAGAAACTTTTGTATTTTTGTTTGGTATTCACAAATCAAAAATCTTATCCATGACATTTGATACTAGAATCTTTATTTTCCGAGTTAAATGTTTTAAATTAGCTTACATAGATCTTCAAAATTATTACAAATGTATCAATTGTAGATAAATGTTTGCTTGACCAATTATTTGATATTAAAAAGAATTAACTAGAATATTAAAAATAGAGTTACATTGTATATATGTTGTGTACAAGTTATCTTTTGGACAAAAAAAATCTACAAATTATAATTTGTTTTTTTACTTTGTACAAATTGTAATTTGTACAAAAAGTGCCTGTACAAATTATAATTTGTACAAAATTTGATTAAAATTCACTTATAACTTATACAATAATTTATCGAATGGATTTTGTGATAATAAAGCATTGATACTATAGACACTTTTCAAAGCAATTTTTTAGTCAGATTGACTCATTTAAATTGCCTTTATGTTATAAAAAGAACTCATATGCACTGGTCTTTCAAATAGTCAATTGCAAAAGTAAAATGTATAGTGTTCAATAAAATGGCTAGTATTGTTGATCAACATGACGAACTTCATTAAGAAGTTCAGCAATTTGCTAAAATAACACATCAAAACACATCCACTTTAATACTAAGGACAAATTGCATGAGTTGATTTCTAAAGTTAAACATGCAAAAGAGGCACTAGAGTAGCTTATCATTTACTTGATAATTGTCTTCTCTTTGGTGCACCCCATATCCTCCAAAGTAGAAATGGGAGAGAGTTCACTGCACATATGATCACTTAACTAAAATCGTTATGGTCAGATTTAGTAAAAATCCATGATATGGTCTGCAAAAACAAAGGTTTGTAGAATGAGCAAATGCTGGTGTCATAGATGAATGATAATGACACACAACAGTGGTCTGAAGGTTTGTTTTCATTTTATTTAGTTAAGGAACTTTTTGCCAAATCTTGAAACAGAGAAAGTTTGGAGAATGTATTCAATGAGGATTCAGAGGATTCAGAGGAAAACAGTGTAATTGAAATTGATGGCACTGATGAAAACACAAATACTGAATCGGTAGAATCAGGAAGGGAACCTAACGATTCTGTACATGTTAGTAAAATTGAATGAACTAGTACAACTATTGAAGTTGTATTAAAGGAAGTAGACACCCCAATTATTCATGCAAGAAAAGTACATTCCGGCCAATAAATTCAAGTGGATGCCCTAACAATAAATACAAAACAGAAACTGAGCGAGATATCTGTTGGAAACAACGTTATCATCCTAATGTCACAGTATGACCGAGCACCGACCGATCTGAGGATTATACAAGGTGTTGAAGTGGAAGTAGGAAATATTTGCTATCGTGTAGGGAAAATCGCTGGTAATTTTTTAGTAATCTTAAGCCATGTTAGCAGAGCCAACCTACTAGAAATTATAAATGGCTCTGCTGTGTCCGTTAAACAAATTCCTGATTAACAACTTTCCCTGGTGGAAACTGAAAAAAAATTCCCAAAACTGGTTATATCTCATGCAAATGTGAAGGCGGCTGTAACAATTCGAAGTGTGAATGCAAAAGGCCGAATGTATTGTGTAATTCGAGATGTCAATGTTCGCTCACCTGCTCCAACAAATAAGAGTATTTCAAATAAATGTATAGTTTTTTCAATAGAGTGATCAGTGTGTTTCATATTGATTTGTAATCAAAATTAAAATAATTCTTTATCATTTGATTTGAAAGATTATTCCTTGTTAAATATTGTATAAGTTATAAGTCCAAATACAAATTATAATTTGTACAATTTTTTTGTACACATTATAATGTGTACAAAATGATAACTTGTACACAACATATACATAATATCTATACATCGAAAACGAGATAATGGCTTTGAGCGTTCCTGGTGAAGGTAAATCAAGAAAAGCGCTTCGGACGCAATAAATTATTAAACTTGTTGTTTTTAATCTTTTACATCACTGGGTTGATACCTCTGCTGGTGGACTCTCAGTCCCCGAGGGTATCATCAGCTCAGTAGTCAGTACTTTGGTGCTGACATGATTTAACAAACTTTACTAAAATTGTTCGTTCATAAATTTTGAAATTATTAAGAAACTAAGGTTTCAATTCCCTCAGGCAAAGTTGGCTTTAGATGAATTAGGCTATTTATTTTAGGTATAATTGACATATAGCTCCTCAACGGTTTCGGTACTTATACATCTTCGGATTTCAAATGTTTGGCTTTGAGCGTTTCTGATGAAGGTAAATCCAGAAAAGGAAACGGACGCTTAAATTATTAAACGTGTTGTCTCAATAGCTATAGGAAAATGTGGTCTAAGGTTTACATGCATTTGGTGTTATATCGTGAAGGAAGAATTATAGTTATAAGTTATCCTCGGTTACAAAACTAGGATTTATGATTATTTTCAATTAACATTTATTTTGGAATAAATGAGTATAACGATTGTTTGTTACAAAAAAGGATACTTTTTTTTTGTTGTTTTTGTTTTAGTTTTCTGTTTTTGGTTTTATATCATTTTAATCTGAATTTTTTATTTTGTATTCTCCTTTGTGTTAATTTACTTCATTTATCACCTAAAGCATTGTATGCGATAGTTGTCAACGGTAACATGCTTATAATTTAATCCGCCAGTCGTGCGTTTCGTCTACAAAGGACTCAATAGTGACGCTCAGATGAAAATATTAATGTTATAAAGCAAAATAAGTACAGAGCTTTAGAGCATTGGGGACCCAAAATTCCAAAAAAGTATGCCAAATACGGCTAAGGTAATCTATGCATGGGATATGAAAATCCTTAGTATTTTGAAAAAAATATAATTTTGTAAACAGATAATTTATAAAAATTGTTATATAATTTTATATTCATTTCAACACCAAAGTGCTGACTACTGGGATGGTGATACCCTCGGGGACCAAACGTCCACCAGCAGTGGCATCAACCCTGTGGTATTATTATGTTTATCATGTACACCTTTTTAATTGGTTTGATAGTCAAAAGTATATATCTTTTTATTATATAACTGAGAGAAGCCGGGGAGAGAATCAACTACATTTGGTAGAGAACTGACAATCCTAGTGAATAAGATTGAAGTCGAGTGTAGTTGTTTCTAGTTATATTTATTATTATTTAATCGAACAGGTAGGTCAATGAAACTGGGATATTATTTTAGACATAATCAAAGTAGTCATTAACTTCATCATACAATGAAAATGAACATACTGATTTTAATAAGGTAATGCCTTTTTACATTGTGTTTTGAAGTATTTAGTTTTTCAATACTAATATCGTTGTTATACGCTTTTTGTTTAGAAATATGGTTAATCTTTTCACTCCTATTCCTTATCATAAGTATATGTATTTCTACTACTAATCAATTCTCATATATTTATATATATATATGTAGGTTGAAATCGTAGAACTCATAAAAGGGACCAATCTGACTGTTCAAAATGAAAATGTACGTCAAGCTACCACTGATTGCACTCAGTTTTGGGATCGGTTAGTATTTTAATGACATGTTTTATACCGCTGACCACACGTATACCAATTAATTGCAAAACTACTAGGATGTAAGCCCAATATGTATTATGCACTATTTTATGACTTCGTTAGACCATAAACTTCAGAAAACTTCGATATTACCATATCAAATTTGCCCGAACTTGGTTTATATATTGGTCTTTTTCATTTTACAATGTTTATAGTTTTCCCCTTTTTGTGTAAGGCAGGAGGAGGAGGAGGAGAGGATTGACCATAACATATTTCTGATAAAAAGTTGTAAGGTATAAGCATAAGAGTTTATGAAAGCGCAAAGTGGGGTTTAGCAATTTTGGATTTTAACTTGTAACCGTCTAAAAAAGCAATGGCAATGTGCATGCTTAGTTTAATTAAGGAAAAAAGAAAAAAATGTATTCCGATAAAAAAGATAAATTGTGATGAATTTAGAAGAAATGCAGATACCAAACGGATACACATACATACCCTATTAAATTGTAAATTGTAAAGAGGGGGTAAGGAGATGTTTGGGATAAATAATGGTAAACAAAAGAACGAATGTGCTGCCGAATGAATAAACTGACGAACACAATTCCATATCACTATATTACACCTTTTTTTAATCAAAGGTACAATAAATTTACAAAATATTTAGTTCATATAAATTCAATTATTTACAATCATATTCCAAAATATTTTTCATATATCTTACACTTTCTTGGATTTGCAATTGTCTTCATTATTCAGCTCCCCAATAATGCATGCATACCTTTGCCCTCATAACCTAATGCCTGTTCATGTATCTTGATTTTTTTTTTATAATTTAGCATTTACTTTTGATGAATGTGATGTCCCGGCTGTTCATCGCGAAAATTGTGGATGGTTAGGAGTTACCACAGAGGCGTGTGTAGCAAAAGGGTGTTGTTTTGATTCGAGTATATTGAATACAATATGGTGCTTCAAGAAAGCCAAACGTAAGTCAATTTTTGAAATGAAAAACTATTGATAAATTCAGTGTGTGCGCACTCAATATGAATAATATTGGTTTCAATATTTATAGCTTTGAATATTTGATTTCACCAATCAAAATATTTCATAAAATACGAACACTTTTTGTTAATGAATATTTTATTCTGAGTTCTTTCAGTAGTTTTAACATGCTTATTTGTATAATATTTAATATAAAACGGGTTAGTTTCACAACTATGATTGAAGAATAAAAATTTGGTCATCCGAGTGCTTCTTCCGACCGACAGTGAAACCATTGCCAAATTTTGGCGTCTGTGTGGGATAAAAATGGGGACGTAGAATCCGATGCTATCTTCACGATAGAATGGTACGGTTACCTCACGTTAAGAGCCATTGTAACATCTCTGAGGGGCCCGGGGCTGGGCTGTTGCCAATACAAAAGCATAATTGTCCCAATCAAATATTCCTACAAGTTCAAGTGGCAGTCTAAATTTCCCCAACCTTCAGCACAAACGTCCTCTATTACAGCACCTTAACTTCATATTTTATTTATTGTTAATTTGTTCTCATCCTGAATATGCATGAAATATTTGGTGTCTTGTGGAGATATGTCTCATTGACAGTCATACCACATCTTCTTTTTAATATTTCTGTTTTTTTTTAATAATTCATTTAGCTCCATGTGTTATACTGCCATGTTGGAAAATACGTTAAGTACAAACATTGAGATATGGTAACGTTGTAACCATAACGCTATAGTGAGTGACGTATTTGATATGCACAAGCTATCACGACGAATTAACATATATAGAAAACACAACGCATTTATTGAGATTCTTCATCATTTATGTATATTTATATATTTTAACCATTCATTTAGCTCCATGTGTTATACATCCAACAAATCGACGTGACTGTGGATTCCCTGGAATTTCCCGACAAACGTGCGAGGCTAGAGGTTGTTGTTACGACTCCAGCATTCTGGAAGCAAAATGGTGTTTCCAAAAGAGAGACTGGTGATGGTAATTGTATAGTTATTTGAATTTGATAATAACATTGAAATGCAAAGAAAAGCGCTGGGCTTATGAAGTTTATGCAGGCTATTTACTGGGGATTTTAAACGTTTGTTCATTACGTGTACAATTTTTTTTGGGGGGGGGGGGGGTAACTTCTATTCTTTAATATAATATGGACGTGATTTAAAAAAGTGGACCATGTTCTTTATCATCTGAAACACAGACGTTCTTCAACAGTCAACTTAGAAATGATGGAAAATGCAAACTTTTAAATGAGCTGATTTTTATTCCAGTATCAACAATTTAATACCCTTTATGGAAATCCTGATTTTAGATAGAAATATTGTACATGTACAACATGATACACATAAAAATTTATATGTATGCACAGTTTGAATATATAAATGTTTATATATTACTGGAGAGACCAGACTATAAAAATTGTACAATATTAATAATTAGAGTGTTCTACATTTATAAAAAGAAAAAAGAAAGTCATCGCACGAAAATAACAACGATTATTCGACAATATCAATAGACATTTCTGCGTTGTCAAATATGCTGTTTTAACTTGCATTATTTTTGTTTCAGAATAAGTACAAGGAGACAAAGAATTCAGAAGACATGTGCATTCTATTAAATTTACTTTAATTTACTTTATTCTATCTGTATTATATCTCGTTAAAACAGTTCAATATTGCAATAAAAAAAGTTGGAAAAGCTACCAGATATACCATTTATTTGTGTAATTTTCTTCAGGTCTGTTCAGAAACAAAATCAATCTTGAATAACAATTACAAACTAGTCTGACTTTTGTATTGAAAATTTAACTTTTAGGCATGGCTAGCTTTTGTTAATCGTTGCCTTCCAGCGTATCAGTTTCATTACCCGAGACCTCTGTGTTATAATGCGGCCGTTAACTGACTAAGCTAAAGACGTACTTACTTATCTCAACCGCTGACTAAGTAAGATAGCTATACAACAAAGTTTAATCCACCATTTTCTACATAAGAAAATGTCTGTACCAAGTCAGTAATACGACAGTTGTTATCCATTCGTTTGATGTGTGTATCTTTTGATTTTGTTATTTGATTAAAGACTTCCAGTTTAGAATTTCCCTCCGAGGTCAGTATTTTTGTAATTTTACTTTTTTAGAAGTATTAAAAGAAGCAATTCTGTTCCACAATGAGCATTTATATTTTAAAATTTTTCCCCATATGGATGAAGTTATCAAATTCTAATCAAGACTACTAAATGCAGTGGAATCGATGTATATCTTCATATTAAGTCTTCGAATTAATCGACGCGGTAGTAACTAAATTAAACAGGTATACTAGGTAAAAATGTCAAATATAGGGGTAAAGCAGTCAACATTGCCATGCGTCTGTTATAATACTAATCACTATAAGGACAACCAAATACCAAAAAAAAGGGCATATAGACAAAGCACTTAAGCAAAAATAAAAGACAGATATATTAAAACAATGACCACTCCACATGACGAAAAGCAATCCTTAACAGTTTAAAAACTCTACTGCATACAGCCAAAAAAAAAGTGGTTGGCAGATTTTCTCTTCAGACCCAAGCAACTAGTTGAAAGTCCAACGGTTACTATGCGAAGAATTTAATTGCTCACTTTACATAGATTCATTATTAAGCTTATCTGCTTGTTCGTAAATAATATGTACTTGACAAAGACGAGGAAACAAAAAAATGAAATATTTTGATAAACTCTAATAAAACTGAGAATGGAAATGGGGAATATGTCAAAGAAACCACAACCCGACCATAGAGCAGACAAAGGCCGAAGGCCACCAATGGGTCTTCAATGCAGCGAGAAATTCCCGCGCCCGGAGGCGTCCTTCAGCTGGCCCTTAACAAATATGTATACTAGTTCAATAATAGTGGACGTCATACTAAACTCCGAATTATACACAAGAAACTAAACATTAACTGTCATACAAAACTAACAAAGGCCAGAGGCTCCTGACTAAGGACAGGCGCAAAAATGCGGCGGAGTTAAACATGTTTTTTTTTTATATCTCAACCCTCTCCTATACCTCTAGCCAATGTCGAAAAAACAAACGCACAACAGTACGCACAGTAAAACTCAGTTTAAGAAAAGTTTGAATCCGATGTCAGAATAAAATTTCTATTTCCTCCATCTTTCGAGTCGTTGACGCCACACAAAAGGTAAGTTCTTTTCTTCATGTTGAATGAGTGAAGTTCATCAAGTTGAACTGAAGATGTGGAGTATTTATTGATTAGGCATTACAGAGTTAACTTCATTCTAAAAATCAAAGATATTATAATTATGCAACACATTATTGTTGTTTTGAGAGTACTTTGTAACTCTATCATGCCGTACTCAAGTCTCATACAACAATGAGAATTATGGATTATCACTTTTAAGACACCTGTTTTTGGACCCTTTAATACACAAGATAATAAATCAGTCAAGCTGTCCAGTATCTACTGTTATAAATACATTGAATTGCAAACTGAAAGCGTTTATGCCGTCTTATGTCTGACTTAGAAGAACAAAAACAAATTGATATTCCTTTGTTTTCGGTTTTCAGTTTTATGTTTGTATTTGTGTCATAAATCTTAAGAATCATACTTCTTTTTTAATAGTTTGACTTTAGTAATAACACGAGGTGCCATTGGGACAATGTATTTTCGAGTTGATTTATTTGTTGAAATGTTTAAATTTTTATTTGTTTTCGTTAAAATTTTCTTCAATTATTAATTTATTTTCGTTATTTGACTCCTAACTAGTTACGTCTCATTTTTGTTTTTATAAGATTATGAGTTGTTCAGTTGTTTTTGATACCGCTGTTCAAAACTCGTAAATCTATGGACAAAAAACAAAATTGGGGTAAAAAACTAAAACCGAGGGAAACGCATTAAATATAAGAAGAGAACAACGACACAACATTAAAATGTAACACACACAGAATCGGACTAAGCATTAGACAAAACCCGATGAGAATGACAAATATAACATCAAAACCAAATACATGAATTTGGGATAGAAAAGTACCGTGACACGTCTTATAGTAATGTGAATTCACACTCAAATATAAGAGAAAACAAACGACACAACGGAAACACAACTTTAAAATGTTACACACACAGAAACGAACTATAATATAACAAAGGCCATTTTCCTGACTTGGTACAGGACATTTTTAAAGATAAAAATGGTGGGTTAAACCTGGTTTTGTGGCATGACATACCTCGCACTTTAATGGCAATGTTAAATATAACATTGAAATGACAACATGATATTACAGGACTACAATACAAATAAATAGGAGAACGTATTAGACAAAGAAACACATTATTAATAGATAACAAAAGGCACCAGGTTTAAAATTCAATACGCAAAAAACGCGCCTCGTCCACGCTAGACTCACCAGTGACGCCCAGATATAAAAGCTTGAAAGTGAAAAAAAGTACAAAGTTGTACAGCACTGAAGATCAAAAGTTGAAAAAGGTTGTGTCAAATACGGCTATGTTTTTTTGCTTGGGATAAGAACATCCTTATTATTTTAATAGAACAATTTATGCTATTGCAAACAGTAAATTTTATCAAATGAATATAAAAGATATACATAATGAAACTGAAGTATTGACTAATTACAGAAAACAAAACCCGAATACATAATACAAAGTCCATCAAAGAAAAATAGACATACCCGAGTCCAGGCCTAAACGCAAAAAATCATAAAAATGACGTCACATACGAAGTGGTGAAAAGGCACAAAAATTACGTCACATGAATTTCTGAAACAGCACAAAAATGACGTCACATTTGAAAAACTATATCTCAAAAGTAAGATAGAATTAGGATTGATTTAAGATTATAATAGAACTAAATACTGATATTACATTTAAACACAATGCACATAACAATACTCATTAATAGCAATTAACTATAATACATGTCCAGTTTGTTTTGAATCCAACTTCAAAGATAAAATCGTACAGATTACGTTGAACAAAATCAAATTGAATAAATGAAGGCGGTGATTAATTTTCTTTACCATAACACATGAAAATAATAGAAAAGACGTCAACAAATTTGACAAAATCCGACGAGAACCACAAATACAACATCAAACTAAACACATTTGGGATAGACAAGTACCGTAACACGTCTTATAGTAATGCGAATTCACACTCAGCAAAACAGTCACAATCGGGAATAAGTCACGTTCGGTAATTTAAAGATTAGACGACGTAATGACAAACCACAATCTACCATGTGGTAAAAATGTCCTTAGCTAGTTTGGTCAAAGACACATCGTATGGATCAAATAATTCGTGATGGTGTCCATAAAATTTACGGAGTGTCAATTTTAATCTGTCCTCCTCATAACTTTGTTGGAGCAGTTTTTGTGTAAGGAGCACACTCCTGTATATGAAGTCCGTATAGTGTGAACAAGCACGAGAATAACGTATCAATTGTGATATGTAAACACCATACGAAGGGGCAGAGGGTATGTTACTGCTGAGAAATGGGAAATTAATAATTTGGAAGTTGAAATCGTCCCGTTTATCATTATAGATTTTCGTGTGAAGTCGTCCATCTACGTCAATATTGAGGAAAAGATCAAGGTATGAAGCAGTCCTTCTAGTATCAGTAGTATCCTTAATTTCAAGTTCGCTGGGATATATGAGATGGAAGTATTGGCTGAAATATGGGTTATTCAATGATAGAACATCATCAATATATCGGAAGGTAAAATTAAAGAATTTCGCAAGGTGCTTTTTCTTTTTGTCTTTTAGAAGGTTCTGAATGAATTCTGCTTCATACGAGTACAAAAACAAATCGGCCAGCAGGGGTGCACAATTAGTACCCATTGGAATACCGACTGTCTGTTGAAATATCAATCCTCCAAACTCAACAAATATATTGTCGATCAAAAAGTCCAGCATTTTGATAATATCATCTTCAGTATATTGTTTGGAAGATTCAGTGTGATTCTTCACAAATATGAATTATTCTAACCCAAAACAAGAAATTTGTATCTACGATTCCCATTTTTATAGGAAAAGCTCTGTTTTATGAGATGGTGAAATCGATCTTTCAACTGAGCATGGTATAGCACGTTTATTTATTGTCATTAAAATTCAAAATTTCTAATAAAATTAGTATAGATGGGTATAACTAAGTCCTTTTAATTGAATAAAGTAACATATTTTTAGTAGAAAATTGTTCATATGGTTTCTGGAGCGACTGGATGATTGCGGTTAACAAAAACGTATTTTAATCCCAATTAGTGATGATATATATTTGTAAAACTACATAGTATACGCATTTACATATTCACCATGCAAAAAATAAATTTCTCACGTATAGTCGTAAAAATTATATAAAACCAATTTTTTATATTTATACAACCAAATAAAACTATAATTATTTCCAGAAACATGTTTGTCTGTAGGGAAAACGGTAGTATTTATTCTGCCATAGGCGACAATACTAACATTTTCTAAATTTACCAGTTTTTATAATAAAAACCTGGATAAAACAGTTATGTGTGGTGTTAGAACTTTATTACTGTATTCTAAAAATTGAAGCCAAATAGTATCATGACCAATTTCCAACGGAGCTGGTTTATGTTATCCATGCCCACCGTCATTTTGCACCAAATTTATGAAATTTTGGAAGACTTTTCGAATAATTCTCTAGAAAATATTTCAATAGGTTTTAAAATTTATGTTGTAAATTTGCACACTGCAGTATTTATAGATAAATAAAAAAATATATTGTACCCTTACATCCAATCACAGCGCTCCTAATTTGACTTCCTTCACCTGTCTTGGGTACACAAAAGGCCAACCTAATGCTGGGAAAATTAAATACTACCGCTTTCCCTATACTGTGACACAAAGCTATAAAGAATTCTTATGACACCATCAATGCAATACTGGGTTGTTATGGAAACCTTGACTATGACTAATACTTGTATGTCCCCATTGCTTAAAGAAACATGGATAATTTTATGTCCCCACCCCTAAATGCTGATTTACCTGTTTCTCTACTTCTTTCAGATAAGGCTTAACAAACAACCTGTATCCAACTATATCTTATCTTATCAAAAAAGAATAATAAACATTTCCATTTAAACAGATAAAAATGAAAGTTCCATTCAATTTGTATACATTTGATCCAAAATTAACAACATAAGCACAAATTCAAGATTTGTCATACTAATCTCCATTCCATGCTTTAGTATATGCCATATTGTGGTTCAAAATTTCAGAGCTGGTTATAAAATCCATTATTCTGTCTTGAGATGATAAAAACAAGGATATTAGACACTTAAAACATTAAATCTGCAAAATACTCAGGTGTAAAGTTGCCCTTGTTGCCTGTATTAATCTATGAAAAAGCTAAAGTATGTCCCTTGGGAGTATTAAATTCCATCAAAAGTCCTTTTAAACAGTACAAAATGACAAATTATACATGCCTGAGATAATAAGAGATAGAAACTACAAAATGAAGCACTATTGAAATATTTGCTGCATGAATTGCCAACAATGTGAACAATTCTTTACACAGGAGAGTATATATTCTATCTAAATTTAGCCTCAAGTGGGCCTCTTTTTTTTTTAGATGAGCAATTCTAACAGTGAAAATGCTTCTAGTATGACCAAATACTGCCTTACTATATAAACAGTACAAACTTAACCAGACAATATCCAATTTTAATAGATTGTGTCAAGGGAAATACCCAATTGAAACATTTAGGGAATAACACAGCAAAAAAGGCAAATATTTTAGTTAAAAATATTTGTCGCGACTTGAATTCTGGGTTTTCGAATTGAATTAATCATTGCGAAAGGTGAAAACAAATACAAAAGAACAATAGTTTGGTGCAGTTTATACAATATAGTTAATATTGACTCACTAAAATAAAGTTTTATATCAGTACCCATCAATTTGACTTATTATGATGACTCAGCACTTTTCTCAACACAGTACTGTTCTCAGATAAAAATTTCTATTCTTTTTGATAAAAATCAAATGTTCTTATCAAATGCTTCAAAACAGTATAATATGACTGAAGTCTGATTGATTTTGATTTCCCTTGCTATCTTGAGTATAGGGAAAACGGTAGTATTTATTCTGCCATAGGCGACAATACTAACATTTTCTAAATTTACCAGTTTTTATAATAAAAACCTGGATAAAACAGTTATGTGTGGTGTTAGAACTTTATTACTGTATTCTAAAAATTGAAGCCAAATAGTATCATGACCAATTTCCAACGGAGCTGGTTTATGTTATCCATGCCCACCGTCATTTTGCACCAAATTTATGAAATTTTGGAAGACTTTTCGAATAATTCTCTAGAAAATATTTCAATAGGTTTTAAAATTTATGTTGTAAATTTGCACACTGCAGTATTTATAGATAAATAAAAAAATATATTGTACCCTTACATCCAATCACAGCGCTCCTAATTTGACTTCCTTCACCTGTCTTGGGTACACAAAAGGCCAACCTAATGCTGGGAAAATTAAATACTACCGCTTTCCCTGTACAAATATTAGACACCTTCTAAAAAATTACGTGCATTTTCAGACCACTGGAGTTGATAGTTATTTAAATCGTAACCTCTTGTTACACACCTAAGACGTGTCGTATACTAAATACAGTAAATAAGATTGAAAATACCTTATATTGGAAACGTTTTAAGACAAATGTTTTTTAATGAATTGTTGACATATAAGTAATATTTATCAATAGAATTGGGAGATGTTATTAAGTAGCTTTAAGTTCGCTATCGTTTTTTTGTTATGCTTGTTTCCGTGCAATCAAGATTTGTTATCAATGGAAAATCCCAGATACCGTCTGATGAAAGTTATATTTAGAAATACAACTGTATGACAAGAAGGAAGTAAGTCAAGTGGTAAGAAGACTATATATAAATACATACGCAATACCATTTGATAAACTTACAAAGTATATATTGTTTACATCTGATCAAGAATGTCTGGTAAGTCTATATTTTTAAGTTTGTTAAATTTATCATATTTGTAATTGAAAGTCCGGAACCCTTTTCCCTGGATGGCCCTCAAAAAGAGTGGTGGTCTGTGTTTTTGTATGTGTCCTGTTGTCGAATTTCTTATCCAGACACACCTATCCCTCAGTATATTTGAATATGAATATTTCTTTATAATGTTGATAAGGATGACGGGCTTTTTATAAAACCGTAGCATGTAATATACATCTGGGATGACCATCATTAAACTTAAAATTCATGTAAGTACTTTAGTTTATAAATATTTCTGATTTGTTAATTTCATTTTTTTTCTGCCAAATATAAAGCCTATTTCTAAATGTCGTCCACCCTATACCAGTCCATATGGACAACTCCGTACAAAGTGCATATTGGTTTTTTTTTAAATAAAAATGCACAATACAGCCAACCTTGACCTGACCAATATAAAAATATGCATTTAAAGGGACTATAAATACCGGCAACTTTAATATATGTAAAACTAATTCGGTTGTTTCAATGATCATACATGTAAGGTTCTGTTTTTAGAAGTTGGGTTTCGTCTTGACAAATGTTCTTCTAATGAGTCATTGTTTGATTTTGTCAACAAAAATTTTATCCGTTCTTTTAATTTTGTTATTCAATGCAAACAAATATAGGGGTCAGCATAGGGTAAAATTTTTACAAAAATTGTGGAACCCCCAAGATATGAAGCGACCTTAACGAGTTGACCACGTGTCAATCAATCACAAAGTTGACGATCTATTACCGATCTACCAAGTGTATTTCTTATATGACCTATCATGGAATAAATCAACTTGTAAGATACTAGAAGGGACATTTGTGTGAATAAATATGACTCAAAGCGAAACGTTTATATATATCATGGTTGTTCTGTATAAGTATACCCAAGCAATGTGTATTTTTCATAGACAAAAAAAAATGGTTGTTTTTGTCGTTTTTTTTTTATATCTCAGGCCCCTTATTTCGTTATTTTTCGATTTTTGTTATTTTATGTTCATTACATCTCATTTGTTTTGTAGGTTTTTTTTTTGGATTCATTTTCGATTCGAAGCTTTTATGTACTAGTATCCGATTTTTTTTTGAAAGAAATAGTTTTGTTGCATTGCAGGGGAGAAAAAGAAATATTATCATTATACGAGTGAGGAAAATGGTTACATCAAACAGTCAACAAAGACGGGAAATGGAAGAGGGGACGACGCACGTCATGGGTCTGGCGTTTACCTGACAAAAATGCCACCAACAGAACGCCAAAGTGATATAGCTAAAAACAACTACATGGGTGGATGGAAAAAACAAGAACGCTTGGGGAAAGTTGACAAAGCCATTGAGATAGAATGCGGAAGCAGCGCATCTGATCAAGAATCAGACCGAGACATTGGGGTATATCGTGGTGATCTTGACATTCGAACACGAGGTTTCAAGATCCATGACGTCAAGAAGAAATAGTAAAGATAGTATCATCAGATGGAAAAATTTCGATACCATACCATTTAACTTTTACTGATGCAAATATTCAATGAATCATTCAACATGTTTAAGATTTATATTCAGCCACATAACAATTTTAGCATTTTTGTATTTATTTTTTACTATGGCAGTATGTTACATTATGTTATATTCACGCAAGAGTTTTAATTAAATTATCATTATTAAACACTAAATTAAAGTATTGTTCTTCAAAACTCCCACCTTACTACTGTTGTGATCGTATTTATCGTGGTGGGGACAATTTTGTGTTTTGGTTATCACATATAGTTGTACAGATATGTGTCATTGAGCTCTCTGTAAAAGCAGTACACTTGTATTCATTGATGGACATAGTGTACAGATATTGAGCTCACTATAGTTATTCCATGATGGTAAACTTTTATATTTTTTTGGTAAATCATGTGGTTATTCCATTTATATGTGGATTATGTTGTATTTCAAAACCAAGACTCGAGTTATTGGTTTTGTCGTTTTGTAACATGTTGGGTTCTATGTTTTGCTACATTCTGATTCTTGGTGTTAGGTTTCTGCTCATCACATCTCGTTCTTTTTGTTATTTTCGATTCATTTTCATTTCTCGCATTTATGAAGTAACCCCATGGTGGCAACAGTATTTAACACATTTCCATGCTCTCTGCAGTTAGTTCATAGTGGTAAGTGTTGAAGTGCTGGGCTATTTGTAGGTATTGTGGGTTTTCCGCTTTTTGTTGTTCTTCCTTCATAGTAAGAGAGCTACCATTTGATTTTTACAGGGGGGGGGGGGAATTTGAAAAAAATAGGCAGGACAGGAGTTTTGAGTTAAAAAAAAAGGGAGGATGAGACACTTGCAAAAAAGTCAGGATGACACTTTATGTAAAAAAAAGTCAGGATAAACTAAAAAAAAAAAAACAGAACCGGATAGAGTGCAAAATAAAAAGGCAGGACAGAGATTACAACTAAAAAGAATGCAGGACAATTTTTTTATCCCAGCCAATTATACATCAAATGGTAGCTCCCTCACACTGTTGCATTTCAAACCATTCTGTATCTAAGTTCTATACAGTCATCCCATTGTGGTATTTAGTTATCAAAGTTACCAGGATTATGATTAAATAACCCAGACGCGCGTTTCTTCAACAAATAATACATCAGTAATGTCATATCAAAATAATTATAAGCCAAACAAGTACAAACTCGAAGAGCATTGAGGATCAAAAGTTCTAAAAAGTTGTATCAAAAATGGCTTAGGTAAACTATGCCTTGGAAAAAAATCCTTACTTTTTCGAAACATTTTGTAGACAGGAAATTTATAAAAAAAAATACTATATTATTGATATTCATGTCAACACCATAGTGATGACTACTCACGGGTAGTAAGGTCGTCATATCGAGAAGCGTTTAGTACAGTGATTTTGTCATAGTTTGGATAAGTTTGACATGGTTAATTTATGTTGCTTCCTCAAACTATTGCCTCAGTTCTGTTCACACGAGCGGATACAAAGCAAATAAGATGCTTGAATCTGTATTGGAGGTCAAACGATCTATATTTGAATTGTTGTTTCACGAAATTAATGCAGAATAAGCAAGATATCGGAATTGCTATGGTTCGGTTAAGCGATTGACATGGTTCGGTTAAGAGTCTAGAAAATCGTCATGGTTTTGGTCAAGATTGTCATGGTTTAGATCGAAATAAATATATATGTGTTTCACTTTAATACTGAAAATTTGATTGATAGCGCCTGTTATTGATCTAAGTTACACTATTTATAACTGCCTGAGAAGAAAAAAGCCTGTTTAACCAAATTTAGTGGGTGTAATCGTAAAAGCGTAAATTAAACATACCGTGTTACTTTTCGTAAGTTTTCTACAATATAAATTTAAAATTCACTGCTCTTTTAAACTAGCTTTCGATAAAATTTTACAAAAAAAGACAAAGCGTTGCATCTGTTTCACATATAATCTTTTCTCCATATGTCTATGCTCGACTCTGACGGGGATATCATGAGCGGCATCATTAATGAAATAGCTAAAGACTTCTACTCAAAAGTGGCAGCCAGTTTATGATGAATAAAAGGAGATGTAGGGTTATAAGTCCATGATACAGTAACCCAAATACAAAACTAACCAAAAGATATTAAGAGGACATCATAAGTCTTCAACCATTTACGAAACCGAATAGTTACGCGTGGCATGGACAACAGTTTTAAAACTTATTGGTTTTAAAATTATAATAATAGGAAAGAACGCATTATAAGATGGACGAAGATGAAACAGATGGTAAGTTTGTTGATATATATCACACGTACACTTCATTTGAACTTCTTAGAACATTCAATGATATTGTTAGCTATCTATTTTTGCCGTTTATTATTTTTGCTTATTTGATTTTCAATTTACTAGGTAATATTAAATGTAAGATGACGCAGGAAATACATAACTGAGACAGCAAACCCAACCACACAAAAATGAATTCTTCAACAATAATAAATTAAATAGGCCAAACTCTGTATCTGCCTGTTTCTATCAATAAATGGGTAAATAAATTGGACAGAAACAACTAGAGATCTGAATTCATCAAACTAGTCTCAGTATAGCTTAAATTAGTATAAGGTATGACATAGGATAACTTGTCGCGTCACTAGGATCTGGATATTTTTGGTGAGTCGCAACTTCGAAATTCAGTAAATATGTTTCTGAAATCAAATGTATAAAACCCTTCCTTTCACAATAGTTAGTGCTTATGAGTGCCTGTTTGGTGTCTGTGTTGAAAACTTATATTTTCATGATTTCTAAGTTTATAACTTCTTTTCAATTTGTGTAACTAAATACGTTTAGCATAAAAACAACGCAGTCAAATTCATATTTTTTTTTGTGTTTGTTATTTATTTACACGATAAGGCTCCAAATTTTACACAAATGCATTGAATTGGACTCGTAGAATTTTTAAGAAGCAACTGCATCTATTGCTCCTTTAGACGGGTCATTTGAACCTGTTGGTGATACTGATTCATTTCTAGCATTCATAAAGTTTAAATGATATATTGTCTCATTTTCCAGATAATGACATTTTTAGATATCTTAACATGCTCTTTTATGGTACTGGCAATGATTCCTTGAGCACCATGTGCAAATCCATCACATGGGTTTACGATTGCACTTTTACGTTTAGGAGTAGATCTTCGGGGTTGGTCAAACATTGAATGGCTACTGAAATAAGATAAATTTAGTATTGTTTAATAAGTGTTTTAGGATTCAAGTTTAAAATATGACTGCGGCAATAAAAGATTTAAAAATTAAGAAACAAATATGAAAAAATAGGATCCTCTCAATATTGTTTGATATAATGGCATGCAATGAAACTACAGTGTTAGATATATCTCGTTATTTATTGCTAGACAAAATCCAAAGATGCTGACAATATTGGCAGCATAATTCCACCCTGAAATTTAAAAGAAGCTATCTAAGAATCATGACTTTTTATCATTTGTTTTAGTAGTTTGAAACTAGATCCCACTAAATATCTGTACTTTATTTGTGTTTTTAGTGATTCTGTTACTTGATTTTCTTGTTTAAACCCGATCTGGTGAGTTTTACATGTGTGGAATGGTTAAGGCAAAGCAGAGGTTGGGGAGCCCGCAAACATGTTTTACTCCGCAATATTTTGTTTATACTGTCTCAAGTTAAGTGTCTGTAATGCCGTGAATATCGTATGTAGTTGATCATATTTTGCTATTTATTTTGGACAGAAATTAGGCTGATGGTTTTCTAATTGGAATTCTTATACATTGAATTTTGTCGCAGCCTTTTATATCTTGATAAGAAATATGGTTTTGCTCATTAATGAATGTTGAAGGCATCTTGATGACAAATAGCTGCTTACATCTACGTCATTTGATCTCAGGTGGATATTTATATCATTGGCAATCATATTGCATCTATTTGTAACATATTACTACTGTGTATGTGCGTTCTTATGTCCTTCTGTGTTACAAATGGAACGATTTTTGTTAATTTTGATGGTAACTCTTCATTATACACGATAAGAATTACATAACTGAACCATGTCGAACATGAACTTAACCATGACACGAATGAACCAAACCATGACACAGATATTTCAGTAATTTTGAATTGATGGCAAAAGTAGGTATTTTTTCAGAACAATTGACCGCAGTGATATATCACGAAGATATATGTGATGTAACAGACTGCAAGAAAATAACTTTTTTTATGCACGATAAACCAATAAGCAAGTTTTAAATTTTGACATACGCAAGCTTTGTTCTGTGTTAAATCTTTAACCATATGATACAACTTGTGATGTACTACATATTAACTTTATACAAAGGTACTTACCAGCTTGAATTAATGATCAGAAGTTTCATTTACAAAATATCCCAATGTTTACATTTTTGCATTGATTTTCATCAAAAAGACTTAACACCGTCATGTCAAACTTATCCAAACTATGACAAAATCACTGTACTAAACACTCCTCGATATGACGACCTTACTACCCGTGCTACTGGGCTAGTGATACCCTCGGGGACAAAACCTTTTATACCAGCACTGGCATCAACCCAGTGATTAAAATAGTTATCAAAGGTACCATAATTATAATTGTATACGCCAGACGCGCGTTTCGTCTATATAAGACTGATCGGTGACGCTCAGATCAAAATATTTAGAAAGTCCTGTTTCTGAGCTGTCAGTAGTTGTTTTATGATATGCCAGTGATGCAGCAGGTTTAGACTTGTTCATAGGTGACAACCTTCACCAAATACCTGCCATAAATTTAAAAGTGTAACATAATTAAATAGAAAGACACACTATAACATATCAATTGAAATGGCTTATCCCAATCAAAAGACATATTAGCCAAAAACAAGTGAACATATATTGAACGAATACATTTTATCAGTGACACAATGTTAGAACAAAGGTATTTAAAACAAACGGGTACAATGTAAACATAATATCGATCAGACAACCATAACCTTGGACAAAATAACGTACACAGGCAAATAAAATTAATTGCGTAGTAAGGTATACAAATGGAGTACCAAAATATACATCACACAATAAATAATTTTGTTGTTCATAGTACGAGAACAAAAATGAAAATGTATAACTGTTATCAGGTATTTCCTTTTGCTATACATGAAAGGTTTAAACTGTGGTCACACCTTACCGGATAGCACAAATGGACACCAAAAAAAAAAATATTTCCGTTGACAAACTTATTATATTTTTGGAGTCCCTTAATGTACTGGGCAAATGAAAAGGACGCTTAAATAATGCATGACGGACACTCACAGGACATGCAACATACGATAACCTTAAACGTATCGGAAAGAAAACAGATTTCGAACGTACATCCAACGGACGAGCACCGCATTAGGTAGCACTTCACAGTTAGAAAATAAAATTGAAAATGAGCCACAAAATGTTTTATCATCTCCTATTCCTGGATTTTTAATACATTAACCTAACTGTTTGTGTTGTACATGTGCATATGTATGTAATCAGTGTTTTCCATAGATTTTCAAAAGTTAAAAGGGTGAAAATTAATTCCTTTAATGTGTATTCATGGCAACATCCTGCATTTATTTCCCAAAAAATAGTGCAAAAAGGGGGGTGAACATGTCACATTTCCACCCCAAAATTTGGATCAAACTAGAATTTCAATGCCTTTGAATGATACCTTTCTAGAAACTGTTTTCCTAAATCTTCCCAATGATCAAATAAAAAATGGGTGTATTTCGCCTCATTCATTTCGTTCATTTTTTCGTAAAATCAGATCACAAAGTTCGTGCGATAAAAAGTTGGAAAAAGAACATTACAATAATTGTAGGGATATGCAAATACAGATTGTCATACAGAAAACAGCCTATAATACATACATTACATAACCTTGATGTTTATATAAACCCAATACAAAGGCTATTTTAATACTCAGCTATCAAAAAAATAATTTTATTGCACACTAGCTCTCATATTTGAAAAATTCACAGGGGCCAAAATGCAAAACTACACACCTAACTGTGGAGTGCTACCTTGCGGACGCGTTTGGGATAAAATGGATGAACAAGATATGCGGAAAATTAAAGACGACAATATTAATATTTGAAATTGAATAGATATTTAATAAGTTACCGTGTAACTGGTTTTGGTTTGTTCTCCAAAATGCCGTCAAATGGTAGGGTATGGTCTTAAAAAGCACTTTGATAGTTAAGACGTGTTCCTACTCTAGGATTAATAAAGAAAAATAGGCATTCATGACACACAATAAATCTGACATACCTATGATTGGCTATCTGACTCAAAACATTTATTTTGCATTTATTCGTTCATCATCCGTTTTACAACGTTATACGTATACGACCGATACAAGTCCATGTTTTTTTTTAATCTTTTATAAATTCAATAAATTCCTGTGGTGAATTTGTATTCAGAATCCCTTACGGATCAATAGAGGAAGGCAACAGTAGTATACCGATGTTGAAAACTCGTATATCTATGGACAAAAAAACAAAATTGGGGTAACAAACTAAAACTGAGGGAAACGCATTAAATATAAGAGAAGAACATCGACACAACATTAAAAAAAGAGGGACGAAAGATACCAAAGGGACAGTCAAACTCGTAAATCTAAAACTGACAACGCCATGGCTAAAAATGAAAAAGACAAACAGAAAAACAATAGTACACATGACACAACATAGAAAACTAAAGAATAAACAACACGAACCCCACCAAAAACTAGGGATGATCTCAGGTACTCCAGAAGGGTAAGCAGATCCTGCTCCACATGCGGCACCCGTCGTGTTGCTTATGTGATTACAAATCCGGTAAATAGTCTAAATCAATAGGTCAAATTCATCAAAGAGAAGGGGATTGTAGTTACGACGTAAGGAACATATCCGATATCATTTGTGAAAGGTTTATTCCATAACGGTCAACCAACTCGTTTTGGCGTCCGTAAAATTTACGAAGGGATGATATCAACTTCACCATTTGGAACTCTTGGTTTAATAGCTTCCTTGTGAGCAGTAACCTTCTACCAAGAAAATCATGATAGGAAACGCAAGCACGGGAATATCGTATCAATTGGGAGATATATACCCCGTATGCAGGTGCTGCATTTAAATGTAACACACATAGAAACGGACTGAGCATTAGACAAAATGCGATGATAATAACAAATATAACATCAAAATCAAATACTAAGTACATGAATTTGGGATACAAAAGTACCATGACACGTCTTATAGTAATGTGAATTCACACTAAAAAATAAGAGAAAACAAACGACACAATGGAAACACAACGTTAAAATATTATATACACAGAAATGAACTATGACATACCAATGGCCATTTTCCTGACTTGGTACAGGACAATTTTAAAAATAAAAATGGTGGGTTGAACCTGGTTTTGGGGCATGCCAAACCTCTCACTTTAATGGAAATGATGAATTTAAAATTGAAATGACAAGTAATGGATTCCAAACGGAAACGAAACTGACGAGTAACGCAAAAAACGGACGTCTACCGGATGTTAAACGGACACTTCATCCGTTGAAGGTCCGTTCAAAGTTTTGAACATGCTGAAACATTTCCACCGAACAGAACGGACATCAACGGATAAAACGGACATTTAACGGAAATAAACGGACGTCTAACGAACATGAACAGACTGAAAAAAGCTCTCCGTTCGGCGTCCGTTCGCACTTTCCGTTAATGGGTGACCATAGCTTTACTTAATCCATCAGACATATACAGTTGAAAATGAAAAGATGTGGTATGATAACCACAAGAAAAATCTCCAAAAGAAGCTAAATGATATTGCTTATATATGTTGAATTGGGCATTTTAATAAACTAAGAGGGATATTATTCATGTTATTCTAAAGCCTTAAAATGAAAGTAATGAAACTATAAAAATGATAAGTGAGTTCAAACAAGTACTGAGTACCGAGTGTTATTATCATTACTCAAAGCATAAGGGTTTGTCTTGAAAGAGATGGGTTGAGTAACTCATAAACATAGATGCATCCGAATTAATTATTTGTTTTAAAAAAATCGGGGTTTTTTTGGAGAAAAAAGATATTTCAAAGAAAAATTTAGGAAACACAAAACACTCCATTTAAACTCTAAATCACAAATATATGGTTTCAGAGGAGTTGTAGATCAATGAAGTTGGTCGCTTCCATTATGTAATGACCTTTTCTCATTTGCACGGTATTGTATTTGTTGATATTTTATACTGAGCGTTGCCAAGTTATAGAATATGGTAAAATAAAAAGCCTTCCATGTTAAAAAGAGCAAAGGGAATGACATGAAGGAGTTATTTCGAACCTGATAGAATAAATACGATACTGTATAGTTCGAAGCGTACGAAAATACAACAGGACTGTCTGGATACTCCGGCTCCCTCTCAAATTTTATATTTAGTAAATATAAAAAAAGAAGATGTATTATGATTGCCAATGAGACAAATGTCCAGAAGAGACCAACATGGCACAGAAAATAATAACTGCAGGTCACCACAAGGCATTCAACAATGAGCCCATACCGCATACTCTAGCTATAAAATGGTATAGCCGAAATGACAATGTAAAACAATTCAAACTAGAAAACTAACGGCCTTATTTATGCACAAAAACATGAACCCCAAAAAAATATTTAACACATAAACAAACGATAACCACTGAATTTATAAACTAATATCATGTTATAATGTTGTTATAACAATATAAGATACAATCGTATGTTTGCCACTAAAATATATTTTATAAGGATAAAAGTGAAAATAATGATTAAATTAACGGTCAGTTTATGCAGATGTTTCAAACATAGTTTGTGCTAATTAGAACACGGATTTGTTCATAAAGCGTAATGAGGACTTCATATTTGAATTAAAGAACCTTACACGCCTTACAGTATTACATAGTTCTTAAGTTTTCTTACGTAAGAATTATAAATCCTTGATACTTCAAGTGGTGCTCATTCAGTTTGAAACTTGAGAGACATATGTTTGTTATGTAATAAGGCAAAAGAACAATTCAGGGTTCTCAATCACGTACACCGTTCTAAGAGTATTATATAAACCTTCAATGTACCTCAACTGGAACCCAAGTCACATGACTTTGGTATTATTGGTGGCATTGTTTGGAAGTGACTGTCACTTAAGAAAGTTCTTATTTCTATTCATCTGTATTGTTCTAGGTGAGTGAAATATATGCATGTTGATATTTTTCTTATCTATCTAGTATAAATCTAACTAATATGGCACATATTAAAATCAGCAAATTCTAGTATAATAGAATATTCTTCAACTTGTGTAAATATACTTCATGTCTGAATTCAAAAGAAAAGTAAAAAGATTTTGCAATTAAAAAACTTTTAGATACAATCTTACGAAGTCCTTTTGCTGTTGTTTTCATAAGTCATTTTATTAATCTATGTATTCATGATTTGCTTAAAAGTTTTGTTATGCTTTATTATGTTATTACTATTCAAGTCAAACAAAGAGGTTATTCCTAATATATAGAAACAGAATATGTATAATCACACCAAAAATCAAAGAAATAATAGGACTGTTTGGTCCTCAATGCAATTCAACTTCGTACTTTGTTTGGCCTTTAAACAATTTTTTATTCAAGCGTCACTTATCAGTCCTTTAATTTTGTAGACGATACACGAGACAAATATATAATTGTAATCCTGGTATATATGATATGTTACAGTTTTACCATGAAGTTTCATGAAAAATAATATCCCAGAACGGGATGTTCATATGCACTACTTTTTTTATTCAAAGTTTAAAATATAGGATCGTGGCATATTTTCAACATTTATATGCCCTCAGTTTCTAAGAGTTTAAACTGATACTAAAATTATATACTATCCTTACCTTCATTTTTGGACCTCTTTAGAATATATATTTAGGCGCTACCATGATTTTCTATACTGGTCTCATTCCCAAGTGATGTCTCTATAAGATGAAAAACAGAGATCACAAATGGGATCCAGTACGTTAACAAATTAACATATTTATGAATATTATATATCTCCCCAAAAAAGGCGTGGTTTGAGAAACAGCTGTTTTTACAAAGTGCAAACAACAACCACTGAATCGATGCCACTGCAGGTGGAGTTTCCCCCCCCTTTAGGTATCACAAGCCAATGAATCAGCACTTTGTATAGACATGAATTATCATTTATACGGTTATTATTATATATTAACTGTTTTAATACAAAAATTTGAATTTCTTAGGCTTGTGTACCTCAGGAATAGATTACCTTAGCTGTATTTGAAAACTTTTAAAAATATTTGGTCATCATTGCTTTTCAACTTCATACTGTTTTTTTGCCTTTTTAAAATTTTTTGCCTTTTTAACATATTTTGTTGAGAGCGTCACTGGTGAGACGAAATGCGCGTCTCATGCAAATATAAAATTTCAATCCTGGTATCTATAATGTGTTTATTGGAGTCTAAGTAAAAAATACCATATTAAAGACTAGAAGATTAAAATGTTTTGTAAATGCTTAAAGGTCAATACGATCTTGAGTTAATTGAAAGTTATGGTAATGTTGACTTAATTTTGGTTTTGCTTTGCTAAATATTATTGCCGATTACAGTTTATCTCTCTCTATAATAATATACAAGATAATAACCGGAACTGCAGACTTTCCTTGAAATTACTAATTAAGTGGCAGCATCTCTATTTCACCCCTATGTTCCAATAATCGACACGAAAAAGAAGATATGCATGTGTGACGTGTGTGCTTATTGCAAAACCTTATGTTGCCCAACGTTAAGTATTTTATTAGTAAAGGTAATGAAAGAGCTAAAAGTGTGATGATCCACATTTCTCCAAATGTAGTCTGAGTGCTAATTTGAAATCAGATTTTACGCCTAACAATATATTTGCAAAAAACAGGATCCATATTGTGTACAGTTCTGTCATCCAAACATTTAACATTTTTAGATATTACAAAAAAAAATCGAGTTCTGATGAGCTTGTGTGAATTGGAATAATTCAGTAAAATATATTCTTGATTATTTAATCTCTTCTTATATATATCATAAATAAAACTGCTCTGTTGTTCAACGCTTTTAAATGTTTTTCTTGGAATATTTCATTCCGTTAAATAATTTCAGGCATTTTGTAAAATGCCTTTCAATTTTTCCAGGCATTTTGTAACATGCCTAGAAAATTTAGTCCATATGCATAGTGACTGAATCTTGCAGTCATTCTAGAAAATGCTTAAAGTTTTTAGGCATTTTAGAAAATGCCTAAATTTAGAAAATGCCTGTAACATATATATACAGTAGCTGTTATATGTGTGATGATTTTGTATGTATGGTTAAATTGTTTACATTGGTGACAGTTCGGCAGATGACTTATTTTATATATTAATATGGTAGTTTAATGAACATAGAAAAGAGTAAGATGTTTCGCAGGTTAACTTTGGGTCAGGTTCAATGTAAAGGGGTGTTCCTTAGGAAACTCAGATAAGAGACTTTGGTAGAACTTCCCTCCTTCAATAATGGTACGGCTACCATTGGGGTATATAAGCATGAGAGAATCCTAGCTCAGGGTCGATTGTCATAGTCTTCAGAGACATCAGACCAAGGTACGGTACGTTTATATTCGAGATCGCTGTCTCTTATATATTAGATATTGCGTTATTAGTACACTTGGGTAATACAAAAACAGGTCGATGCCTGTTATAAATACGGACTTGTACATTTACCAGCGGAACCGTATTGTACCCCATAGGACAAGTGTGCTTATGTGTGACCACCTTGTAAAGTACATAATTGTACAAGAGGAACAAAGACAAGTGAGTAAACTTGTAGGGTACATTATTGTACTAGGAGGACAAGTTTGTTCCTGACCAAGGACAAATTTGTAAGAGTACAAATTTGTACCGGTGTATATATGTGAAGTAGAATAGTTGGATATAGTTTATTAGAGATTGCAAAGAGCAATTGTACATATTTTGGTTCATTGACGTTTATATATGGATAAAGTTTATTTGTTATATATTTTGTAAAGAGAGAACAATTTTGGATCCAGTATCAAACTGGTAACGTACTCTTCTAAATAGAAACAAAAACGCTTACCTGGTGTACACGTTACATATGCAATAAGACGTTTATTCATCCCGTTTGTGTCGGTAAACCATATACTATGCAGCTTACCAGGTACAATTTCCACCACACTTGCATAAAGCTGTACACGGACGGAAGAACAGGCCGTAAAAGCAAACAATGTTTCCAAATCAAAACAGCTTGGTAGAAAGAACGTTTGGCATGTTGGTAATGTGCCTTTCGTGTAGGTGGTACAGACTCTATTGAAATACCTTTATGTTCTAAGAGTACTTTTCTTTTTTCATTTACATTGTTTGATTCATTTGTCCGATGGTTGATCTGTCATCTGTCTAAAAGCATCTGATACCTTGGGGAAAGCATTTCATATATCCCAAGCTGTTTTATTTTCTCGTCCTGCATGTGAAGATACATTGTTGTAACCTCTGAAGGCGTGGAATATTGGCAAAATCCTAGATTTAAGAAGACCCAAAGATTGTGCAATATCATAATTCTTATGTAACGGAAATTTTTCCCGGTTGCAAATGCTATTCATATCTCCAGAACTTCTGTGTTCTTATATATAGCAATATAGCGATCACAATTACGACTGTATCCACAGTTTAAATGCTAATCTTTATAAAATAATCCCTGACTGCATCTTCAACGTGAATCATAACTCTTGTATCTGCTTCTTCGTGTTCGCACGGTCGCAGTCTTGATTTGGTTATGTGTGCCTGGTTTGAAATAACATTGGCTGCAGAGAGCCATCGGATAATATTCAATCATTGGTTTTGATCTCGACTAGAGAGAGCCATTTGATTATATTCAATTATTGACAAAAAATGTTTATATATTTTATTTCAGTTCTCTGTATCGTATCTTAGTATAATCTACCTGGAGTAAAATAAGTAAGACAAAACAAGTCTCGGTTTGTAAATTGATCAAGTAGTTGATTTTAGTAAGTTAATAAATGCATAATACAAGCTACAACTCATTTAAGGACAGGAAAAGGGCGATGTTTTGCTTATGATCTGTTTTGCAAATGTTTTTTCCGGAACAACAATAAGAAATATCCGAGGGACATCCGATCCTGCACGATGACTTTAAGCTTTTACTATGTACTTAATAGTAAATATTATGATACGTGTTTATTGTCAGTTAAATTGCAGAGCAACTAAGATAAAAGTAAGTACTTTTTAATTTTCAAAAGTAATTGTCTTTCGGCTTTATTGCTCTTTAACGCTGACAACTTATTGATAATTTACAATTTGATTCGAGCATTAGCATGATCAGGTAGGGAAATATAAAGATATATATCATTAGTACGTCATGATTCTTTGTTTTTCTATAATAATTTTGATAACCTGGAGTTTGTTACTAGATTCTTACTTAAACCGAGTTAATGTCCGTTATTCAATAGGATCTGTCTACCTTTACGGAGCAGTTGAGTTCACCCTCCCTTTTTTGACAGGCTGGTTGTTTTTCAACTGCTATTGTCAGTCCGTCTTATTTTGTCTTTTTTCGTTGTATTGTCACGTTTTTGTCTGTCCATCTTCTTTTTCTTTTATCAAACTACTGTCTGTCTTTATTTGTATTTCCAATCGGATTTTTAAATATATTTCTTCAATGTTTGTAAAAATCACATAATTTGGAAAGATATTTTGGCATAGCGTATGAAAGAGAAAAATCATAAATAAATAAGCAAACGTTATTTGCAATATTCAAGCCCATTCGATAGAAATCATACTTATTTATACATTCATGTTAAAAAAAAGTGATAGCTTCGTTCAAAACTTTCTGACAATTCTTTTCTTATTTAATATGTCTAATTGTTTGACTGATTGGTTTAAATGTCATTTTCAGAACTTATGACTATTTGATTTGCAGGCAGTTTTTTTTATTTTTTGGAGGAATCTGGACAACCTGAAGTACGCTACCGATCTTCGTCATGAAGACTGGCAATCCTAGTCAATAAAGACAGGTTTCAAATACACATGTCACGTGGGGTACGAACAAACACCAACGTCAGAGCTGACAGTTCAATAATACAGAAGTTACTTAAACCATTCGGACACCAAGGACCCCATGCCTAACTGAGCACTGATTTTAATCGTTAAATATTTATAAAAAAAAATGTCTTAAAAGTAGAAAAAAATTTTGGATTGAACTTTTAAATGTGGAGATGTACATACACAGTGTTAACGATATTTAAATTCCGGGAAAGCATTCATTCCTTGTTGTTAAACATGATAAATGATATGCTTATTAAACACATTGTGCTTGGAATTATTCCGATAAATCTTACTCAGGTTTTGTATCAAGATATTCGATTTCAATATTTCGCATACTAAACTGTATCTGGTGGGCGATTTTCGATATATTTTAGAACAAAGTCATGAATACTTGAATAAAATATGATGCAATATATCCTGTATATGTTTATCCTTCTATGTAGTGATAACTGCGTATTTAAACTGTTGAATTTGACGGAATTTAACTTGATGATAATTTGAATGAAGACTGGTATGTTTTAAAGATGTTATTCCATTGTAAGATGCTTATATTTTTTTCAGGATTTTTCTTGAGTATTTGAATAAAGAAAACATTATTGTGATTGAAGATGAATATAGACCCAATGCTTTTGATGTCTGTCGTTTTCGGGATAAGTGAGTATTCAAATGTCATTTTGCTGTAGTATTGTCTTTCATTCTTGTTATTATGCTTTGTCCATAGAATGTCTATATGCCATAGTGTTTCCATTATTTGTTTTATAGTAATAAAAATAACATTTTCAGGTTTTGACTGTCGTAACACATTTTTTCACCTTTTTACCTACTATTTATGTTTTTGCTCACCTATTGATGTAAACACAAGTGAAAGGTACCACCATTGGTTTTCCCGTGTTTGTCAATTTGCACTTTTCAAACAATTGTGCAGAAATTTTTTTTTGTTTGAAAATATTTTAGCCGTCACAATTTAAGTCAGATATCTGCTTCATATATGAATACTTGTAAAACATGATATCATTAGATAATAAGAAAATTAAAAAAGTACAACCACCAACAACAACTGATATTGGAGACAATAGACGAAGAAGCTTTACAAACATCATCGAACGACATAATGTCAATACATGAACATGCCCTAACTTTATATATATGAGCACAAACTGAGGTAGAGGTAAACATTTTTATAGGGATTATGCAAGTTTCCGAGTTTTATGTAAGTTTTATTCGATTCGTCTGTGAATACGTCTATAAACTAATAATTTAATTTTGGATGTAACTTGTCTTCTGATTTGATGACAGTGTTTTGTTGATTAGCACATAGACATAATTTATTCTTGGGACCATGATGTCATCAACGTTTTTTCATGATTTACGCCGGTTTAAAATGGAATTTAGAATTAAATTATAAGGATTGCCTATAATAGTTTTTCTGTCTATTTGAAATAACATCAAAAATGTGGTACATGTACACACTTTAAAATAAATAGCTACGCGGGTTTTTCACATTGATTCAGTGTGCACCACATTTGTATGCTATTTCTTCATAGACAGATATAATATTACAGCCATTCATTAGATATACAATATTCAGTTGCATAAAGTAGCTACAGTAAACTGTTTGATGCACTTATTCTTAAAACTTAATGATACTTGATTTTGTTGTTTTAATATTTTCTGATTACAAGCCTGTGAGCTGCTTATCGGTAATGTGTACATTGTCGAGTACTAAAATTCGTGACTCATCTTTTGCGTAAAACACTCGAGTAAAGATACACAATGATTAATAAAGAACCCACATTTTATTTTGTGTTCGTAATGTAAAGGTATAGTACTTCCTTCAAAGTAAATACTTTGTTTTACACTGATTTTTTTTAACACAAATGAGAATTTTATAATTATAATTTCCAGTTTCAGCAGCTGGACAAGAAAACAGGACTTGACGAGGATTTGAAATCTGCATATTAATCAACATAATCAGCTGATGAAATATAACCAATTAAAGCGCTTTTGACATTTTATTGATAAAGACATGTAAACATATTAACACTTTTATGACTAGTTTTTTTTGGATTTTTGTTGTTTGTTGTTTTATAGTTGGGAACACAACAGTTCTTCATGTTAATGTTAATGATGTACACATAGAGTGATTTATTAACAAAGAACAATAACGAGTAGTAAAACAGTGTTGGGCAACAATCTGACATTTAAAAGTACCGTTGTTACTTACTGTATTTGTTTATTAATGCTAATGAAATAATTAATTTGGTTTTCCAATTTTGCGTACTTCCAAACTATCTATCCATTGGAATTTTCAACAGTAAATTTGAGCCGGAATTGCTGTGTACTCTCCAAATTCATTATTCCCTATTTCTACAAATCTTGTTTCTTCAACAAGAAATTATTTACTTGTATACACAAATATCAAATATAAAAGACGTCAACACAAACACCAAGAACGTTAGTAAAAGAGGGGCGAGAGCTACCAAAAGAGACATTCAAACTCATAAATCGATAATAAACCAACAATGTCATGGCAAAAATAGAAAAGACTAAAAGATCAACAATATCACACAAAACAAAACAAAGAAATCTCAAGACAGAGAAACATGTATGCACCCAACATTTTGGTAGATCTGAGGTTTGTATCGAATTGTATCGCCACAACATATTTTAGGGCGATTCAATCTGGGGATTTTAGCACAATGCGAAACCTTAAGATTTTTGAAAATTCGCGATCACAAAGCGAAAGTTACACCACAAACGAATTTAATGTTTCCATTAGTTTATCAAATGTTCATAATTATCTATGCATCTTCTTTGAAACCAAATATTAATTCGAAAAGTATGCTTAACCAGTCTATAGATCTTTGGTTGACCGTCCTATGTCTTTTTCCCGCAAGAATTTGAATGTGTAAATCTAACATTCCGTTATGCTACAGCGGGTCTGATAACTTTTTTGTGGCGTCTATACGTTCGACTTAAATGGTCTTGAGATATTCCATAATCGGAGATATGGAAATATAAATATAAAAAATGACGATAAAAGCTTTCAGCAAATGCTTAATGGAAAATGTTCGAGTGAAAGCTACACATGTTGGCTTTAACAAATGTACAACACATTGTTATGAATTTTAATATGTTTTTCTGTATACCTTTTTTAACTTAGGTGATGCCAGAATAAAATTATATATACTATAATTCGATTAAGCAGCTGCAATAAGGGTGCGTCAAACTAGTCCAAAAATAGCTGGTGCAATATTTCAATAAGCATGAATTCTTTCAGTGAAGTTTCAAAGATCAAGTTTAAACACGATAGAAGTTAAGTTCACAAGATAGGAACTGACTTTTCTTTTTTCGTTTTCTTTCAAGAACTTGTCTACGCAGTGATTATATATACTAGCGGTTGCTGTTTGCAGTGGTTAATAAAAGTATTTCCCTTTTTGTCTAGATTAAATCTTTTGTTTTACCGTTTGAATGGTTTCACACTAGTCATTATGAGGCCGTTTAAAGCTTGCTGTTCGGTGTGTGCTTAGGCTCCGTGATGAAGACCGTACTCAGACCTATACTGGTTTACTTTCACAATCTGAGACTTGGATGGACAGTTGTCTCATTGGCACTTATACAGCATCTTCTTATATGTATAGGCTTATATATTAGAACCACAGAGGCGATGTTCTGAATAAGACTAGTCCAAAGAAAAATATTTGAAAAATCCATTACAAATTTATACAAATAAATAATAAACATTGAAAAAACTAAATTACGAATTAAGTGTTTCAATCTGGTAAATAAAACCCCTAGCGATTTTGACACTATTCTGACAGATAATTTATATACTTATATGAACTTCAAATTGATTGATTGTTGGTCCCTTTACATCCAGTTGCAAATATCTCCGGTTTAGCGACGTACAGTCAAACAGAGGTTGAAGGTTCAAAGTTGCATGATGCTTCAATCATAATAATATGACAAAATAGGCAAGAAATCATGCATACAGCTAGAGATGAATTGTTCATGATTGATACGCGTTAGGCTATTAACCACATAGAATATCAATATTGAAAATGTAACACAGACAAAACATTTGATTGACTGATTCGATCTACAAAAACGTCGTTCTTAGGTAAAATTCAAAATTAATTTATTTCTTAAACCTTAAAACTGAAAAAAAATCCCTTTGCACGAGGTCCATAAATCTATGTTTATGTTTATATCGTATTATGTGACAGTTGGTTGTTTTCGGCGTCATCGCGATAGTCAATTAGATGGAGTTTAGACTTAAATACACAAGAAACAAAGCTACATATTATCAAATCAAATCAAATATTTTATTGCCGTAAAACTTTACAGTGTGTGACCAACATATATTAACAAATCAAAATCAAATCAAATATTTTATTGTCATATAAACTTTACAGTTTGTGACCAACATATATTAACACAATAAACATACATACATACATATGGAATACAAAATAAAAACAGCATTAACATTTATAACAACAAACAAGCTGTTAAGAGTCCCCTGTCCTCAGTTCTAACGACTTTTTAAAAAAGGATCCTAAATTTGTATGTTGAGGCGTTGATGGATTTAGTAAAGAATGACTTTTTTTTCTTCTTCAGGTAAGTGATTAATTTCACTACATATGTGTTGAAAAAAGGCATTTCGTAGAGTTTTCGTATAAACACAATAGTGTAAAAAATGTTACTCATCCTTTAGTATTTTACATTTATGGCAAAGTCGTTCCTCTCTAAGGAATTTTAAAATATCTCCCCTTATCAATCAACATGATCAAGAGGGAGTGATTACTTATTCTAAAATAAGTGATTAATCTCCTTATATGAAAATTAGATGTATTTAGATAAGATTCTAGTGTATGATCTTTTTCAAGGTTTTTATTTAGATAAAATTTACTTTTATTATCATTGTTTTCAAATTTAGTTTCAATTCAATCTTCATATCTATTTTTCATTTTTAGCTTTATATCGTTTTTTTTTATTTTGTTTGTTAAATCTTGTATATCCTCACTGTATTATCTGACCATACTTGTTTCATTTTTGTCTTTTTCTTTTTGTTGGTTTAGATATGATTTTACATGTATTTTCTGCAAAAGATTGTCAATTTTTTGTAAGTTTTTTTAGTTACACCATCAACGCCTAATTTATTGCTATCAAAATGTTGCATCCCTTAATCTGTTGAAAGAACATCAATTAGTTTTGAAAATGACAATTCTGTTCATTTTTATGATTTTATCAAATGCCATCTCTTTTCATCTAAATATTTCTTTATGCATTTATCTGATATAATAGAAAACATCATATATAAATTTATTTAAAGATGATCTAATAAATATGTAAAATAATTTGTTTAAAAGTATTTTACCTCAGACAAGAGACTCTCACTTGCAAAAACATAATCTACTGTACTGAACCCAGTATTACACATATAAGTAAAATATCCCAGGGGATATTAAAAAAACGTTCATTGAGTATACGCAGCCTTGATGACGAACACAATTCAAGTAATTTATTTCCCACTGTATTCAAAGTGATATCTTGGTTTACATTTCTGATTATTTCAATATCAGTTATATAGCTCCCTGGAATAAGGTCAATACCATCAAAATGATTTTTTTCCCATCTAAGTCATTTTCAATGTAATCTACTTTCATTGCAGTTCTAGAATTAAAATCGCCTATTAAAATAATTTGTCCTTCAGTAGAAAATGAACTAATTTCATTTTTAAGATTTTCCAAGTGACTATTATTATGTGCTGATGAAAAAGGGGGTATATAAACAGCACAAAGATACAAATTTTGTTTAGTCCAAAGAAATAGTTAATAATCTTTAACCATTATCTACTCTGGGATGACGTATATACGATAAGAAATCCTTTTGCAAAATTGTTTTTTTAATTGTGACTTTATGCCTCCACTATGTATTTTGGCTTTTTTTTATTTCTTGCGTATTTAAGAGATAATGTTATAGCCTTCAATTTAGAAATCTTCTGATCCCTCCTTCTGGTATTCTAAAAGAATATTTATATGTTAATTTAAAAAATCCAGAAACATTGGTCTTTAATCTTATCCCAATGCTATGTACATTCCATGAGGACACTGACAATTTTCTTTATGAATTATGTTCAATTTTAATATTGACTAGTGTCAGTTATATATTTAACCTTCTTGTTAGCCTGAAAACCTTCAATTACAATTAGACAGTTTGGTTAATGCTTTTTTTACTGTAATAATAGTGAATAGTTCCAAATAATATATTTTTTTTAATAATTCATAAGTGCTAACAATACAACAGTCTAAGGGAAATAACTCATTTCATTGTTTAACTGAACAAATATTAAAGTGTTCTATAGAACTAACTGAATACAACAAGTGTTCTGTAGAAATAACTTTAACATAATAAATCACGCCAAAAAATATATATATACATATATTTTTACATTTCATCATGAAACTTATATCTTTTTCTAAAACACCCAACACGAACATGTACACTGTATATTGAAAAAAGGCAATTTCATCTCATTACATGTATTTTTTATCATCTTATTGTCGAGAAAAAATTTAAAAGCAAAAAGAAAAATAATTAAATGAATCTTCAATTGTGTCAATATGGCCAAATTGTCATGTTAGATATAGTTTTATTAGTCTGTATGTCTGTCTGTCTGTCTGTCTGTCTGTCTGTACATCTATATTTTATAAGAGTTGCAACATTTTGACATTCAAATTCCATAAGATATTTCGGATTAGGTTAACATAATATGTACAAGGTTATTACTAGATTAGGATGACCGAAATATGCATGGCTTTAAATTGAAAGATATACCGGTTGTTCATTAAAACTATTAAGATAACAGCTGACAACTAAAAAAATATCCCCCTTTTCAATAAAATTGAGAATGGAAATGGGGAATGTGTCAAAGAAACAACAACCCGATCATCGAGCAGACAACAGCAGAAGGTCACCAACAGGTCTTCAATGCAACGAGAAATTCCGCACCCGGAGGCGTCCTTTAGCTGACCCCTAAACAAATATATACTAGTTCAGTGATAATGAACGCCATACACAAGAAACTAACAGCTGAAATAATACAACAATAACAAAGGCCAGTTACTCCTGACTTGGAACAAGCGCAAAAAATGCGGCGGGGTTTAACATGTTTACATAAATATTTGCACTTTTAAAAGTTTCCAACCGATATGTTATATTACTTTCTTTTTGAGTTTTTATTGAATTAACGGATAATTATATTGTAATGTTATATAATGATATTACAGTTTAAAGTTCATATACAGCTGGTAAATGTCACATTCTTTATTTAAACTCCTAAAAGAACATTTATTTAACATGAGTTTTTTTTAAGATCAAAACAAAGCACGTCTAAATGTTGTTGCATGGAATAGCCGGTGTTTCACTTGTTCTATCCTCTTTGCTTGGCTCGCTTAAAGGTATTTTTATGGACGTTTAAAGTCCTATGAAACGAGTTACTAAGGATACTAAATTTTTGAACCTATGCATGGGTGTATACAATATTTTTTTTTGTCACTTTGATATCAATTAATCACAAACCAATAACGTGTATTTGAGAAGAAAACAACGGTGATTGTTGATTGGAAACTTTAGTTGGTTATAAACCTCCATGTCTTGTTTAAAAACTTACCGAGCATGATTTTGACAAGCATCAACAAAGAACTAGAAAGGATATGAGAAATAAATGACATAATTGAGCTATGTTTATTTTTACATTCAGCTGAAGACGAGTTCGCAAAAAATCAAATCTCGATTTGTCAAAAATAATACATCGCTAAAAGTGAATAATTATATGTTCTGCATATCAACTAATTAATTTCAACAGTAAAAACAAATAACAAAACATTTTCAGATTACAAAAGAAAGTGTGCAAGTTGTCCTAAGATTCAGAATTTTGAACTGAACTTGACATATAATTAAAACATGTTTGCTCAAATTGACATGGTTGCACATGTTCACAATTTTTTTAAAACGTTTATTATAAAGTTTGAATATGGTACTTATATCCATGTTGTTATAAAGTTTGAATATGGTACTTGTGGCCATGTAGTTACAAGGTTTGAACAACGATCAAGTGGTCATCTTGTTACAACGTTTGAATATGGTACTTTTGGCCATGTTGTTACAAGGTTTGAAGATGGACCAAGTGGCCATCTTGTTACAAAGTTTGAATAAGATTCTTATGGCCATATTGTTATATTTTCATTTAATTTTCAGCGTCGAAATCAATGGATTTATTGTTCGAAATTGCATTTCCAAAAATGTACATACATGTTTATTGTATATTTATATTTATCTAACTACATCCTTAATGTGAATCTTAATTGTCTTGTTTCATAGGTATTTCTTTAGTTTAAATTTTGAACTACATTTCTTTTTGATCGACGTTGAAAAAGTGACCACATGATAAATATAATAAATTCTAGCAGCTCCGTCATGGTGAGGATACTTGCTCCAAGAAATAATCCCATTTGTCCCCCAAGATTCGCTGCAAAGAGAAATAGACTTCTCTTCAGTTAAATGGTAAATTCCTGATAATGCAGTTGACATAATTAATACACGCGATATATTTTACCTCTTAATTCTGCTTGTCTGTTTGTTATGTTGGTTCCTTTGCTATATAATTGTTTGTATTACAAATTATGTATCGCCTGTTAGCATTTTGTTTTTATGATTTTTGCCTTATAAATCTTACGGAGGGCGAAGTGATCACACAATATATGGTCGACAGATAACAGACGGCTTCTAAGTGAGTAGTCAAGTGTTTATCGACCAAGATATTTAAAAAAAGTAATACTGGTTTTTTTTCATACTAAGAACCTTCTTATTTGATTTTGATTTTGGTTTTGTTATTTTTTTGTTTTTTTTGCCCAATCGAATCAGTTTATCTGAATAGATTGAACGACCACCTTTACCATAGCATTGTAAAACAGGATATAGTTTAAGGTGTAAAAACATACTTTGAAATTTTAGACATATTTTATGTCACAATGTTGACAGCTGTACCCATATTTTTTACTTATTAGCTGTTGTTTGTTTATGTGCTACATATTTGGGTTTTTGTATATAAATTAGGCCGTTAGTTTTCTCGTTTCAATTGTTTCACATTGTCATTTTGGGACTTTTTATAGCTGACTATGGGGTATGGGCTTATTTATGAAGGCCATACGGTGATCCATACATGTAGTTGCATATAAATTTCTGTGTCATGTTGGTCTCTCTGTTCAGCTTTGTACTTGTTTCGGCTTTCACACTTTTGTATCTGGGCGTCGCTGGTTGGTCTTATGTGGACAAAATGCACTTCTGGCGTGTTGAAATTTTTAACTTGTTGCCTTTTGTTAGCTATTATTCGTGTGTTTCTTTGTCAATTGTGTTCTCCTATTTGTTTGTGTTGTAGTCCTGTGGTGTTGTGTTGTCATTTTGATATTTTATTTCACATGGCCATAAAAGAGGGCGGTTTGGCATGCCTCAAAACTAGGTTCAACCCACCATTTTTTTCCTTTAAAAATGTCCTGTACAAATTCAGGAATATGGCCATTGTTATATAATTATAAGTCGTTCCTGTGTGTGTCACATTTTAACGTTGTGTTTCCATTGTGTCGTTTGTTTTCTTTTATATTTGAGTGTGAATTCACATTACTATAAAACGTGTCACGGTACTTATCTCTCACAAACTCATGGATTTGGTTTTGATGTTATATTTGTTATTTCATAGGATTTTGTTTAATGCTTAGTTCGTTTCTGTGTGTGTTACATTTTAATGTTGTGTCGTTGTTTTCCTCTTATTTTTAATGCGTTTCCCTCAGTTTCAGTTTGTCACCCCGATTTAGTTTTTTGTCCATGGATTTATGAGTTTTGAACAGCGGTATACCTTGTTTTTTTTTTTTTTAGAGTTGTCTAATTGGCAATCATACCACATCCTCTTTTTATAAAATAGAAACCTATATGATTTTGTAGTATTGCAACATAGTGTTTGCTAAGCATGGGACGTCCTCGGGTTTAGTTGCGGATTATTAAAGGAGTAAAAAAAAGACAAGAAGACTTTACAGTCATTTTAGACCGTAGACACAACTGACCAATTACACTAATCAACCTGTAAAACTGAACAGAGAAAGTAGCTTACCTAATAAAGACGTGACACCGTCGTATTTAGGAATCTGTTCGGTGACTGTTGTTGTAAAATCTTTGAAAAATACCCTAACCATTACATTGGGTTCATAATTGTCGTTGAAGTCGTAGTTTCTACAAAAACAGATTTGTTATAAAATATTTGAGTCTGTTAGATTAAAACAAGAATATACTTGTAAAAGCACTTATTATGATAAATTTTCATAGTCTCTACAACTGTCTTTTTAATGCCAACAAAAATGAATGACCAAGTCTATTTTGCAATCCTACATAATGTATGAAATAAAGCATGGTTTTAATTGTAGATCCATGAATGCGTAATCTAAGCATGCTCGTGATCATGATTATTTTTTCCGAATTTTGTTTACATGTTTTATCTTTCCCTTCTAAATAAAGACAACAGTAGTATACCACTGTAAGAAATTCATAAATCGATAGAGAAAAAACAAATCCGGACAACAAACTAAAACTGAGGAAAACACATCAAATATAAGAGAACTACGACACAACAGAAACACAACATTGAAATGTAAAACAAACAGATACGAACTATTATATAACAAATGCCATTTCCCTAACTTGGTACAGTATTGTACAGGGCATTTCAAGATAAAATGGTGGGTTGAACCTGGTTTTGTGGCATACCGAATCTCCCGCGTTAATGGCAATGTTAATTAAAACATTAAAATGACAACATTACATAACAGGACTACAATACAATTAAATGGGAGAAAATATAGGACAGAGAAACAAACGAAAAATAACTAACAAAAGGTACCTGGTTGAAAAATTAATACGCCAGACGTGCGTAACGCCCAAACAAAACTATACAGTGGGGCTCAAATGAAAAACGTTTGAAAACCAACACAAGTACAAATTTGAAAAGTACTGAGGACCAAAGGTTCCAAAAAGTTGTGACCAATACGGCCAGGGTTATCCGCCTGGGACAAGAACATCCTTATTATACAGAATGATTCATACTTTTGCAAACAGTAAACATTATAAAATGACTATATAATTCACTAAAATGCGAGATTGATATATTTTGTGAATAGCAAGATATTGTTGAATGTGGATAAAAGAAATCTATGCTGATCTTATTGTTATCTTTATGTTTAATTAAGAGCTGCTAGGATATCAAATAAATGTTCTAAAGAAAGCTCATATGAAAGATTTTGTCAAAAACAATATTAAATAGTCACATGTACGTATCTACTAAATGTTTAATGATAAAGAGTGAATCAACGTAAGTCCCAAAGACACTGGCATCTGTCTCCCTTCAGAATACAAAAAAATATATACCATAAAATATGTACTTAGAAGTGGTTTGGTTCTACTATAAACTACAACATATTGTATCGACTTTCGGACATGTAAATATTTTGCTTCGTGTAATTGACAGAATTCATTTTTTTTTATAAGAACACACAACCTTCTTATGCATTTTCGTACAAACGCTTCTGATTTAAAAGTGTTTGAATTCAAAGGACAAAATTTACTATCAAACTTTTCTTCATACTTACTTCCTTGCTGTTGATGATACTACCACATCATATTTAATGGTCTTGCATTTCGGAAGACATGCACAAATTGATGACGTATCATTTGTTTCTACTATAAAGTAAACGTTTTATTATTGAATAAATGTAAAAAAAAAAGATCAAGTTTCTTTTTTCCATTCTATTACCAAATTGAACATGAAATATAACAGCCCTTAATATTACATGGACATTCTAATATGAAGACCGTATTACGCTTTGTAAAAATAACGGTGTTCTAATGAGCACAACATATGTTTGACAAATGCGCACATATTTACTGTTTATATTCTCGTTATTTTCATTGTTTATCTAATAAAATATATACATTTTAGAAGCTAAGATAAACTTTAATTATATATCTAAGTTCAGTATTTTTTGTGATTTTACTTTTTACCAAAGAACTCTGCATTTAATTTTTAAACTTATATGATATGTATGAAAATGTAATGTAGAGACTCCATGTTGAGGAAACTACAATAGCCAAACAGTTATCAAAGGCGTCAGGACCACAATTCAATACGCCAGACGCGCGTTTCGTCTACACAAGACTCGTCAGTGACGCTCAGATCAAAACAGCTATAAAGCCAAACAAGTAAAAAGTCGAAGAGAACTGAGTACCCAAACAATTCCAAAACAGTGGAGCTAAATACGGCTAAGGTAATCCATTCCTGGACAACAAAAACCCCAGCTTTTCGAAAATTTCAAAGAATTGTAACAGGAAATTTAAAAAAAAATGATCATAAAATAAACATCAAACATATGTACAGTTAAAAGATTTTCGTACGTTTCGAACTATAAAAATACTGTTTTTATCCTTTTAGAATCGGAGTTATTACTTCGAATTAATGTCACAATCTATGATCATTTTAACATGGGTAGGCATTATATTTGTCCATATTCAAAACCTCGCTCACGCTCAGTGTAAAATATTGACTTATATAATAACTACCGATGTTAAAATGTTCATAGGGCATGACACGAAGGAATTATAACTTAAGGTATAACAGATCGATCCATTAAGTTGATCTGTAATTAGATGTAGTGAAATTACCCTGTAATTCTAGGGGGTTTCCCAACCTGACACAAGGGTATTGGTACATCACCGAGGGATCCGAAGGAACACATGACGCAAGGGTAACAGTTCGGTACTTTAAGCCTCTTCTTAGAATGCAACCCTCTCTAACGGACGAACAAGCAAGGCAATGCGCTTTATATCTGGGACCCAACGAAATAAGCGGGGACTGACACAAAGTAGGAAGGTAAGGGCACTCAAACACTAACCATAACTTGCATTAGCCCCTAGGATAACCGAAGATAGATATAGGAAGATGTGGTGTGAGTGCCAATGAGACAACTCTCCATCCAAATAACAATTTAAAAATTAAACCATTATAGGTTAAAGTACGGCCTTCAACACGGAGCCTTGGCTCACACCGAACAACAAGCTATAAAGGGCCCCAAAATTACTAGTGTAAAACCATTCCAACGGGAAAACCAACGGTCTAATGCGAGCTCAGCGAGACAGACCAAATAACACTTTACTGGTAGTTGTTGGTGGTTTTAAATTTTGGTCCCGCAAGGGCTTGATTGCCATTTTTAAGCATCACTCCAAAATTTTGAGTTCCTTCGGTCAACCTTGGGAATTGATATTTCGTCCTGAAAAGTCATACCAGGTCCCGTGTTTTACTTTCTGGGTGAAATTAAGGAAAATTACAACGTAATTAACTAGTTTTGGGGCCCTGTAAACATTTTTGAAAGTTTGCAATAGTTTTGATAGTCACGCAAGGTTTGCTGCCGCGAGATTTGGGCACCATCTTGGATTGAAGTGTTTTTATGCATATTGTATAACGGTGTATACATGTTTATATTGACTTTTTCATATTGAATAAAGATTTATTGTTGCTTAAATTACATATTTATTATTGCTTTGTAATTGCCATTGAAATAAAGTAAAATAAATTTGATAACTTAAATAATATATAAGTCATTATGAAAATAGCAAGAGATTACACTATAAAGATAAACACCTGTCCTGAGGTGGTACTAAAGTGTATGCTTGGCATAGGGGATGCCTTAGGAAATATAATTATTGACATCAGGAACAAGGGTATCCATATTGATGGGGAGCTTTTAGAGAAAATTCCGTATATGAGAGTAACTGAGGGTCTACTGGGAATGATTGTTTTTGAATCTAGTCCAACTAGGGAAAATGCTGGCGCAGGGCACCCCAGGATTTCATTTGTAGACAAAGACAGACTCGACGCACATTTTTATCCGGTTATGTGTGGAGACACATGATGAAAGAGACGCGCCTTCGCGCAGAGTTCTGACCAAGCCATGGGTATGTCAGAGGCATATGTAGTTTCACCATATTTTAGACAAATTCCTGTTCATCAATATCAGGAAAACAAACAGAGGATTGCAGAAATGGTCCGATACCACAATTGTCGTCCCTTGATTTTTGTTGTTCACAAATATAGTCCCTACTGTTAACAGTGGGTTACTTGCCATTAATTCTTATACCCCTTCCAAATTTATTTCTCCATGTTTAATGCCTCAAATTTTAGTGAGAGTGGGGGTGAAATTACACTGTCAAACAGTTTGGCTCCTGAATTTTACAGGAATGTAGTGATTTGGTCCAGCTGAAAAAAGTTAAAAATTAGCACCTCAGAAGCTATCAAAAGATTTCAAGACACCGTGAACACAAATTTGTCTATATTTTGAGTTAGAGCCGATGAAGTTTTCTATAACTTTGATATAATTTGTCTCAAAAGTAGTGCAGCACACTGTAAAAATTTTCATTGAGAAAGCGCAGGTGGGATTTTTTTATTTTTCATTTATGTTCTAAAAGAAATGCCCTACGAATTAATTGAGGTCTCGAACTAAATGTGTTATTTTTAAAATAAAGTAATTGATTGACGAACCCCGTGCTAATAGGGACACCACACAAACAAATTCCCATAACATGTATAAGACCAATCCATACCTGAACCGATTGAACAGCTTGATTTCAGACAAATAATCTCGCTTATTTGCATTGCATTCAGCCATAGAGTCAGAAATAGAGAAGGCGTCCGGGAAAATAGAAGGTTTGCGTGGACATCTACGTGATGTTTCGGATAGGGATAGTCTCACACCTTCCCCTCGGACCAATACGGTTGTTCAACTTCTACATGAACAACACGAATTGGCAGGTAGTCTTCAAAATCAACAAGTCCTAGACCTGAAGTCACATAGTGATGACATCAGGCAACATTTGACAATAGATAAATAACAAGAACCACCTTTTAATTTTCAACAAATAGACCAACAGGGTATCAAGAGATCTCAACCGGCCATCGACAAGATATTACACCTGTCACGAATGATGAAATGCCTAGTGACCATGATCTCAACTTTTCACCCAGTGTTCAACATGACAAACAATTACCGTCAGATCAACAAGTAGCCAGCCGTCTTCAACAGGCTTCACCGGCATATCACATTTTGTTTACTAGACAATAAGTTAAAATCCTGTAAAACAACATAGGGATATATACAAATCTGACACGCCATCAGTTAAACGCGTTCAACCGTTTCAACCACCTATTCAATATGACAACCACCACTGACAACCACAATTCAACGAATATGAAACAGTGATACCTTCAACTAAAAGATACCAAGTTCGTACTCACAACATACAAAATGGTGTCAACAGGGTGCAACCACCAACGGTACAATCTCAGAATTATATACCGAGCACTCAACAGGTACCCAAACCTCAGATTGGTTCCACCAACCAACAGCAAAGAGCCAACAAGGTTCAAAAGCCTATGTTGTCAGTTCAAAAAGATGCGCAATTGCAACAACAGGTACAAGACTTTCACCAACGGCTAGTTCAGCTTCAACTTTGGATCAACAGCTATGCACAACCTATACAACAACACAATTCAGTTACTGTGCCGGTTTCCTTACCTCAAAAGCAGCTGCATCAACCACAACCGCCGATCAACAGCCAGGATACCAACCACCAAATGTTGTACCAAGGATCCAACCACCTACAACGATTGGTCACCCAATTTCTATGTTTAAACCTCGTAGGGACCACCACCACAAGGACCAACACAGACCGTTAGTCAACAAAATATGTCTAGTGTAACGTATCCAGTCATGGTTTTTTAATCGCCTAGACGTAATTATGGCCGAGGTCGTGGGCGAAGGAATAATTCTGGTGACAGGAGATATACCAGACCTGAATATTATAATAATGAATGCTGTAACTGTCACAAGCCAGGTCATTATGTCAAAGACTGTCTAGACCTATATGTACAAGATACCAGTCGATAGTCAGTGCAGAAAGAGCAAACATCTCAATAAATGATGAGCTTTTAGTGAGAATAAACATGATTTTTATGAATCTCAAGGAGTATTAACAGGAGTCAGTACAATTAGATCACTAGGAGCAGCCAAACTCTTTATAATAGAAGTAGATACAGCTGGAAGGAAAGTTTTTGCTCTAGTCGACTCTAGTTTTGAAGAGATATTCTCTAGGACACAATTTTTGACACTTTGGAGCCTAATCCCTATGTTATCAGGGAAGTCGCTATGTATGGTGCTGGTACCAACATGACAACGCCATGCAGGCTTACTAGTCCTATCAAGTTATAGATTGGATATATGCAGTTCAATCAACAACTGTATGTAGCTCCAGGTTCATGTGATATGATACTGGGATATTACTATATACTACAAAACAAGGTTGTCATGAATATTGGAGAATTAATATAAACTGTTCAGAACAGCAACATGCCTCTTATCATAGGTTATGATAATACTGCTCATGAAACAATTGTCAACATAGTTCATGGTTCAGATTCATCACCTGAAGAGAAACCCAGTACAGAAGGGTCAACACAAAGATTTGATACAGTCATTCCTCAAGTCGAGTCTAACCAATTCATAAGGGCCTCGACATCTACACAGAAATCAGACGAAAGAGATGGGTTTAATACTTGTCCTAAAAGTGGGAAAAGGTAAAAGACTTGTGTTAAAAGTTCTACAGACCGTATATGTTCTGTAAAGAACTGCCCAGTACTGGAAGATAGAAGAGACTAAAACGACATTATTTTGACAAAACATCTTTCTGACATCTTTTAGACCTATTATTTCAAAAGACTCATGGATGACAGTGGATTTCACCAACATAGAGCTTATATAGTCAGTATCATAGTAAAATGGTTAACCGGGCAGGAACTATTGACTGTCAAAGATTTAGTGAACTTCCTCAATGAGAAGTCTTTTGTGCCTCGTTCTACACATGTTACAGGGATACAGATGCAAGTTCATCGTACAGTTTTTAAAGAGATGGAGTGGATAGATTATTTCAGATATAGTTTGAGACCCGTAAACAGCCCTGCTTGTTAACTTAACTGGAGAGTCCTAACTTCGGTTCTTAACTTTTCAACCCCTGAACAACAAGATATGGTAGCCGAAGAATTTACTACAATCCTAGAAATCCTCCAGAACCGGTGGAACTTGATCAGATGAATGCCAGTTTCTGGCCAGTGTTTGTAAACAAAACTGAAGATGGGTCAGCAATCCTTCAAAAAGAAAGAGAGAAATATAATGTGCATTCGGAACAAGAAACGTACCATAGTAATGGCTGAAATAGAAGACATTCACTATGATAGTGAAAGTTAAAACACTGAAACATCTAGCAAAAGAGAAAATTGTAGTCCATTATTGCTGACAAAGACACAGATGCACACCATACTCCGGAGAATAAAACCGCCATTCTCCTGGCACGCAAAGTTTCACAACTAGCTGAATCCCAGGTAGAGCCTTCTTCTTTGCAGCTCAAGTCGATTCAGAACACTCAAGTTCCAATACTTGTTGTTTTACAGTATGAAGGTTTTCAGTGTATGGCAAGGGCTAATTCTATGACAGAACTGTACAATGTAGTTACTGAACGATTCCCTGAAAATGGGAATGTATCACTGATCTGTGAAGGAACAGTCTTAGATGACAGTGTATGCTTTGGCCTATTAGGTCACCGTCCTCACATTGAGGTGAGGCGCCTTCAGTAGTAAAATTGTCATAACAAAACAGTTTTCCCAGTTTAGAATTAAACGCCTTTGATATTGTGTCAAGTGTGAACCATAGTTGTATTTTATATAATAATTTTTTTTTTATTTTTTGCCTCACACACTCATGCACATTTAAAGTTTGCAAAAAAATTAAATAGTTGTAACAGATATTTACAGTGGTGCCATGACTCTGATATTATGTAAATTGTAGTTTAAAATGTATCCAATCTTTTACGGTAAAAGAGAGATCTCTCAAAAAACATGTTTAACCCCGCTGCAATTTTGCCCCTGTCCCAAGTCAGGAGCCTCTGGCCTTTGTTAGTTTTGCCTTGTTTTTAATTTTAGTTTCTTGTGTATAATTCGGTGTTTAGTGTGATGTCCATTATCATTGAACTTGTATACATATTTGTTTAGGGACCAGCTGGAGGACGCTTCCGTGAGCGGGAATTTCTCGCTACATTAAGACCCATTGATGACCTTTGTCTGTTGTCTGCTCTATGGTCGGCTTGTTGTCGCTTTGACACGTGACCCATTTCCTTTCTTAATTTCATTGTTGATAATAAACGGTTTAAACTGATTATATATTTTGTAGTCTTTTATTACACCTGCCAAGATGTTTACTTTTACTACCAGTAATATGTTACCTCAACGACAGAGGATATTATATAAATGTATTATAGGATTAAACGCATTTTTAAAGGAATGTATTGGTGTAAAATTTCGACCAATTCACCCACAAACACACAAAGGACTTTTATGATATGTTTTTGAGTGACTTGGTTCGGTTTCTACATCGATAAATTGCTATAAAAAGGAGTTTAATCCTTGTTATTCTTTATAAATGGAGATAAGGAATTCATTTTCCAACACCCGTAACCTCTATCACACTTAAATTGTATATTTGATTCATTGAATTGGCCTGGCACATGCATATTTTTGTTAGTAAGCGCAAAATTCGGTACCATATGAAAGTTGCTATCTCATAATTAAAAAAACCCGGCAAAAACTCTTTTTATCATTCAAATGAATGTCTTGTATTTATAGATTAATTTAATGATTAACGCGAAGTGAAAATACATTTCATTAATTAACGTAGAGCCGAATTGTGGTATTATCACCGCCATCTTGTTTACATTGGTTACGAAAAGATATTTGGCCAACGTCTTCTATTGAAAAATAATCAACATCAAGAACAACCACCTTTCGACCAAGCATTTCAAAATATTCCCGTATATGTAAATCATATAAGAATGATTGGCATTTATCAACTTTTGTTGTTATTGTCTCTTGGTATCTTCATTTTGAATTATGTTTATCAGTTGGTTATATTATATCAATAACCAACAGTTGTCTATAATACTTTTTTTGACGATTTACTTACAATCAATCCATAAGTGATATGCACAGATTTCGACGTGGTTTGGTATATCGTAGCAAGATGTTCCGTGCCCTAAGAAGAAATTTCAGTTAAAAATAAAAAATAAATAAATAAAGAATAGTATGAAATATTGTTAAGAAGCACAGTGTAGGCCGAATTAAAGAAATACAATGCTTTAATGCGGGGTTCACACATTGCCGATTATTGCTCCAGTTTGAGATCAGACAACAATACGACAAGAAAAAGTCGGATTAATAGCCTCAATTATCGGGAATGTCATATCATTGTCTGAACGCAGTCGTTTTAGTTCGTAACAGATTCCTACGGATCGGGAAGGTTACGAATAGTTCGGTAAAGCACCCCGACAGTTAGGTGCGTCCCGTAACATTCGGGGCAACTCAGCCGATTTTGTCTAGTCGGATTACAATCGTGGCTATGTCGTGACAGATTCTGCTGTATCGGATCGAATTCCGAACAATGTCTTGTGTATTCTGGACGGTGTCCTGTGGAACGGGAATGATCTGGAGTAATTTTACATAGCTGTTTTTCTGCCGATTGAGTCCAGATAGCATCCAGATCTTGCCGATTGCGAACCGCTTTTTGCCGAAACCGTTCCGAAACAGTCCCGTTATTTATACGAAATTCGTCAATGATACCCACGTCAGAGTTTACAGTTACAATACGACTGAGACCCGACAAAGCCGTTTGCAATGTGATAGAGCGGACCGTGATAGGATTACGTTCCGACAGTACCTGATCATCCCTTAAGCTTAAGCTGGAGTCACACATTCACGATTTTACTGCCGTCCTTGACAGGACCATTCCCGATAAAAATTTGTCAAAATAGTTATCAAAAGTACCAGGATTATAATTTCATACGCCAGACACGCGTTTCGTCTACATAAGACTCATCAGTGACGCTCAGATCAAAAAAGTTCAAAAAGCCAAATAAATACAAAGTTGAAGAGCATTGAGGACCCAAAATTCCAAAAATTGTGCCAAATACGGCTACGGTAATCTACTCCTGGGGTAAGAAAGTCCTTAGTTTTTCGAAAAAATCAAAGTTTTGTAAACAGAAAATTTATAAAAATGACCATATAATTGATATTCATGTAAACACCGAAGTGCTGACTAATGGGCTGGTGATACCCTCGGGGATGAAACGTCCACCAGCAGTGGCATCGACCCAGTGGTGTAAATAGTTATCAAAAGTACCAGGATCATAATTTCATACGCCAGACGCGCGTTTCGTCTACATAAGACTCATCAGTGACGCTCAGATAAAAAAAGTTCAAAAAGCCAAATAAATACAAAGTTGAAGAGCATGAGGACAAAAGTCTGATCAAGATCCTGTTAATCGTGGATGGTAATTCAAACTTCAATTAGAATTTAATCACGACAACACTCAGATATTGTTCAGGAAGCGTCGATATTCAACCGTTTCCAAGCGAGTTTATCACGATACTCCCGTTCTCAATCCGCTTCTAACATGTCTAATGAAATTTGTATCTTTCGCCAGGTAAAATTCGACCGAGTCTGTTACGACTGCGTCCTGATTCTACCGAATGTAATCCGACAGAGATCAGACAGTGAACCGACGCTAACGGAAATTATCCATTCGAAAACTGTCGGCATAATCGGGATGAGCAGGTACTGTCGGAACAGGTCCGCCCTATCGCATTGCAACCGGCTTTGTCTGGGCTCAGTCGTATTGTATTCTGTAATTGTCGGGACTCTGAAGTGGATATTATTGACGAATTTCGTATTAATAACGGGACAGCTCCGGACGGTTTCGGCAAAAACGGTTTTCAATCCTCAAAAGATCTGGATGTTATCTGGACTCAATCGGCAGAAAAACAGCAATGAAAAATTTCTCCAGATCACTCCCGTTCCACAGTACACCCTCCAGAATACACATAACATTGTTAAGATTTTGATCCGATACAGAAGAATCTGTCACGACATAGGCACGATTGTAATCCGACTAGACTAAATCGGCTGAGTTTCCCATAATGTTATGGGACGCACCTAACTGTTGGGGTGTTTCGCCGAACTATTGGGACCCTTCCCGACCCGTAGGAATCTGTTACGAACTTAAACGACTGCGTTCAGTCTATGATAGGACATTCCAGATAATTGAGGATAGTAATCCGACTTTTTCACTTTTCGTTTCGTGTCGCTGGCAGATCTCAGACGGGAGCAATAATCGGCAATGTGTGAACCCCGCATTAAATAAAGGATGATGGTACATTATTTTAATTCCATTTTTTTTAAATATTAAACCAAAAACAATTGTTTTCCTGGCATTCTTGCTGATTATCACTTTTAAAAGGTCAATTTTAAATTTAGTTTTTTTAACCTTCACGTCTGTTTGTATTCACACTTCGATGTCAATATAATAAAATTTGATTGGATTGTCATACAGGTAAGAGGATTAGATAGCTAAAACCATGTTCAATCCACCAGTTTCTAAATGAGAAAATGCCGGTACCAAGTAAAGAATATGACAGTTGTAATCCATTCGTATTATGTGTGTTTGGGCTTTTGATTTTTCCATTTGATTAGAGACTTTCTGAACTGATTATTCCTCGGATTTCGAAATTTTTGTGATTGTTTTTTAAAAACCGAAAATATACCTGAACGGGTCATAGTGCAACCACACTGCTTCATCAATAATTCATTCCAACATTTACGTTTACAATGAAGAAAGCTGTAATTCGAGTTTTCCGTACACTTCTGATTACCGTAAGATGTGAATGGACTTGGTAAACCTATAAACTATAAAGAGAAACTCCACCTGATTAAATGGATATATTGTATGATATGAAAAAAAATACAAGGTTAAGTCTTTAAGAGTTCACTTGCTTCAAACACAAATCAAATATAAGCTTAAGAAAGCAAATAAAATAATACGTCTTCTCTTCAAAGTACTGAAAATCTGCTTGATGTTTGTCAACAATATGAATTAGTTAACATCTTGTCTAAAAGATGAATTAGATTAATCATACTAGTTCATTGTTCAAATTGCTTTCTAAGCACTCTCCATGCAAAGATCCTCAAATTTGATGGACATTTTGTGTGGCAATTTTTTTCCTAATACGAATTCGGAGTAAAAAATACACGTATTTTGCTTTTTAGATCATATATTGTTCTCTAACTGAATTTCTGTTTGAGTCAACAGGTTTAAAAACGGGACGGGGATCCATGTACTTATTTTCAAGGAAGCTATTTAAAAAGAGTTCCTAGTGAAAGAGTTCCTAGTGGTGAAGTTTAAATCATCCTTTGGTACATTTTACGGACGCCATCACGAATGTGACCTACCGAATTAAACTTATAACCATTTCTTTTTTATCAACATGATCAACACGACGAATGCTACATGTGCAACAGGACCTGCTTTTCCTTCCAGAGAACCTGAAATCACCTCAATTTGTTGGTGGGGTTCGTGTTGCTTTGTTGTTAGTTTTATATGTTTTGTGTTCTTTTGTTTGTCTTGATGTCTTTTATTTTTTGACCATGGCATTGTCAGTTCGATTTATGAGTTTTAGGGTCCATCTGATATCGTTCGCCCCTCTATGTCAAGTCAATGATTTAAATAAATCAAAAAAGCATATTATCCACAAATTTCACAGTTGAGGTCACGAAAACTGGCATTTTACGTAGGCAACCTCGCTTGGAACTGTATGACCTTAAGCAAACTTGCAAATTTAGTCTTAGATGCATAAAGTGTTTTATTATTGTGTATTCTTTAGTTTTCAAGGTTGTGTCATGTGTTCTATTGTTTGTCTGTTTGTCCTTTTCATTTTTAACCATGACGTTGTCAGTTTATTTTCGATTTAAGAGTTTGACTGTCCCTCTGGTACCTTTTGTTCCTTTTTTTTAATTGTTAGCTTTGTCAAAAACTGCGAATACTCTCAGTTCTGTGCTTAGTGTCTGTCTTTTTGTTAGTCGGGATGTGCAAATACCAAGCCATGTCCATCTGTGTTATTGTTAGATGTATTTCTATCCATCTGATGAGTTTAGCCTTTTTCAAGTGATGTTTTAAAGCTCGTTCATATGTTGTAGTGTAGAAAGAACATACCTTCTATTTTCGGTATTACCCATACAATAATAAGATATATCGATTAAAAAACTGAAGAAATAATATGAAATCATCATGATCATAACAGTGGAGTCCAAAGTCCGGATGCAATGCCAGTGTTAACGATGTCGATAATTATGATAAGGACAATAAAACAACTGAAATTCATCAAAAACGTTTTAGGAATTTTTACTTTTACCATTTGCGCTTTCATGATAATATTTGAATTTTGAATTGATCAACAGATATCAGAGTGAAATCCTGATCCCGTAGCACATATTGCTTCAACTTCAATTTAAGTAAAAATAGGTTCACCTCCCTTTTGTGCACTTCTATAAATGTTTCAGTGTCTTCTCCAACAGAAATACCGTCTAGTGTATACATTTCTGGCTCCTCTTCAGGACTATGCACAGCAATCTGAAACATATTTTTAAATAGATGGGAGAGGTACTCATGTCAGAACTAGTGAAACAATTAACACAAAAATAGTCTGTTATTCTTCTAAATCAGTCGTGAAAAAGATAGTATTTATCCTTAATTGCAAATATTACACGGGAATAATTAACTATTTGAATTATAACAAAAGTGAAGAAATGCACTTTTAACCCTGAAATGTTTCAATATTTAAAAAAACCCTATTTAAAACATTTTAATCAAAACTATTATCCACATTTATACATTTCTTCCATTCTTCCTTTTTGTTTGCATGATCTGTTTGTGATAGTGATACTTGTCTAAAGCTATTCTACTGATAGTCGCCTATTTTCAAGAAAAACAATGAAGATGTTATAGGCATAAGTAAATGTCAAATACATAACATCCAAGGGATGTCGCCTTTGATGGGATTAAATGATTACACCATTTACACACTTCCTCTTGTTTTTAGGTCCGCAGAAAATGTAACATAATTTAAACTCCTTAACTTTGAATACATTGAGGATATTGCTTCAGATCTACAATTACTATAATCAGTGAACGCTATTCTACAAACAGAGTGAAAATATTACTCTATGAACTTGATGCGTCGAAAACAATCACGTAAGGTATATTATAAATAAGTTTGTCGACAGTTTTGTGCGTGAAACATTTTTCAAACTATTCCCAGTTTATAAAAAGAAAAGAAAAGAGAAATACCAATATGTGTACTTGAGAACCTGAAAAAACATCTCTCGATTTATAACGATACTGCACATCAAGACAAGAGAGGATGGTTCACATAATACGCCTTGTCAGACTTCCCTATCATGACATGGAAATGTAGGAGAAAGTTGTTATAATGAAATTTGATGCGACTGTGATCTTTACAAGTGAGAGGTTAAGCGCTATAAAACCAGGTTCAATCTACAATTATCTACATTTTAAAATGCCTGTACCAAATCAGTAATTTAACAGGTGTTGCCCATTCGTTTGATGTGTGTTATCATTTGATGTTGCGATTTTATTATGGACTTTCAGTTTTGAATTTTCCTCGGAG